>NC_056660.1:235765381-238220823 GCF_018350195.1 Panthera tigris
AAGTGACGTTTCGCCGGCACATTGTAGATATTAATTCTCCTAAGTAGCATTAATAATGTGGCCGTTAATAATTAAATCCTGCAATGTCTGTCCAAAAAAAAATCTAGGTTAATATGCACGTAGAAGGAAACACAAGATAAGGAATACAATGGCCACTGAAACTGGCGTTCAGGTTCGATCAACCAGTCAGCACCGTGGTCTCTGCTCAGACCGAAGGACTGGTGAAGACAGGGACAGCGTGGCTGGGCTGTCGGAAGTATTCTGGGGACAGAGAGAGAGCCACTCCAAGATGTCGACTGCAAATAGAAAGCCACGCTGAGGCTTACTACTTTTTATAAATTAAGTCAAAACAGCAAGAATGTCCAGTTTTGGGAATGATTGTTTCCTCCGTGATCTGACATTAAACATTAGATTACCTTGGGCCACTGTTGTCTGTGGGCCATCTAGGAGAACTCTCTTTGGAACTTGGGTTTGCTCTGACAGCCTTTGAAGGCAGGGCTGACTAGTTCTGAGTAAACACGGAGCCTTTTCTGCTGCTCAGCTGGGTTTCCAAGCCATTTGACAGCTGAGGACAGAATGTATTTTCAACTTGGAATTTGGAAAATTTCGATGCCGTGACAACAGAATTGAAATAGAGGGGTTTCCGACACAACCTGGCTCATGGATCAGTAGCGTCTCCTGGTCAGGTGCTCATTCAGCCTGCACACTGCCTGTTGTGTCTGACGTGTTTTTAGAAACACTTAATTTGTATACTATTGACATTTAGACTATAACTGTCAATGAGAATGTGTGTTTTAAATTAACATGCCACATAACCAGCATATTATACAGTATTTGGACAGGTTCATATGTAAGTAGTTATTGGTCAGATTTCACATCACAATGCGCACTTTCAATAAAGTTGGGTATTTCCTACTGAAAACTGATGGCCGGACTTTTACAGTTAACTATTTACTAAAAATGTTGCATGTTCAAATAATCAATAAGGAATCTCATTATGTTGCAGAGATGTTTTTCTCTTCATTTTCCGAAGTTTAATAAATGTAGCACATCCAGAAATGAGTGGCCTGAACAATATGTCACCGTGAATTAAAACCTAACAGCATTTTTGTTTGGTCCTAATAATGCAAACATCTACCTTAGAATGCATATCAAAATTTAGAAGGCTGTTTCCAACCAATTCAGGAGGAACTTGTTGGATAAAAGAATTCCAGAACAGGTAATAAATTGCCAAAGAAAATCAGATACATTTTTGGAAAGGGCCGTGCAAATATCTAGTTATATTTGTGGGTTTAGAAAAATAACACTGAGTGTGAACGGTTTCCAAGAGTTGGGTTCATTGCAGCCCTAGAGTCCTGGCCATGCTTATTGCAAGAGATTGGGGCCCGTGTGTCTTTGGACTGCAGTTCAACAAAGACAGATACCTGATCCAGAAACTTGTTTCCAGGAAGATGATATTGGATGCACCTAATTTACATTTTCACATCTATTAATGCCTAGTAGAGTCACCCTTTCTGCATATCTCAATCATGTACTTAAATTGTTTTACACCTTTGGACCACTGATACCTAGTGATCCATACCAAAGAAGGACCGGGTTTAATTTAAATGCATTTTGGTGTGAAAAAAATAATGTATTCAATACCTTTTTTCCCTAATGTAGAATAAACATATATATACACGAAATATCCACTTGCGGATTTTTCCTCTGGGGCCTGAAAGACGTGCCCATTGTATATAATTCTCCTACACTTTTCTGTAACAATAAATGTAGACCTCATACTTTCCAATTAACCTTCATTTTTTTTCTTTTTTTTAAAGTTTATTTATTTTGAAAGAGAGGGGGGTGGCAAGAGGGGCAGAGAAAGAGAGAGAGAGAGAGAGAGAGAGAGAGAGAGAGAGAGAATCCCAAGCAGACTCCACATTGTCAGCACAGAGTTGGACGCCGGGCTCAAACCTACAAACCACGAGACCATGACCTGAACCGAAACCAAGAGGCAGACGTTCAACCAACTGAGCCACCCAGGCATCCCTCAATTAAGCCTCATTTTCATCTTTAATTTTAAAATAATATTTTTGTAGTTTCAATTTATAAGAGTCCATGATTTCTTGACGTGAACATGAATGGTTTCCTTTTTGCAATGCATTGGTAACTTTTCCCCATAGAAGCGTTGTCACTAATATCTTCTTTCTATGTATGTCATAGAGGTAAAAAAAAAAATGTAGCTGAACATACCTGTCTGGCATTTTATTTGTTTTTCCTTTGTAATACGGTAAAATTATTTTGCTTCCAAACCTACATTGTCTGCCTCATGTCTAGTCTCTCCAACTCTTGGTGAGGAAATTGGCAAACAAAATCTGATTTACACTGAGATTTATGAGATCTGATTAACACCGAGGTTTAGGTACATCAAGCACTACTGGCTGTTTCTGACATCCGATGTGGACCCCATGATGCTAGAAACTGTCTCCAGGGTGCAGAGACAGACACCAGCAAATCTGCTCCTGAAGGCTCGGCTCATTATTGCAGAAACTGTCCTCCGCTTGCTTACCTTTCAAAGTAATGTTAACAGCCCTTGGTTCGCGGTGCCCAGTGCTCCCACTGGAAATGCTAGGACTCCAGACGCTTACCACAAAATGGTCTCACAGAGTAGAGAGTCGGCTCTGTAGCCTTGGCTCACATTATGTTTAAGGTTAACAGAAACGAGGAATGCATACGATTAAACTTGCCAAAGCCCGGGAACATAATTAAGGGATACTCCTTGAGAACTGCTCGTTAAAGATCGTCTTTTAATTGCTATCTTGCTAGGAGAGACCAGAATGAATGAGGTTGTTACAATTTCCCAGTCAATCTTGAAATGCTCCATTTTCCTAATTGCTGTAGAAAGGTTATGGGTTGGATTCCGGAAACTGCTTCCTTGTCCTGCCACAGGATGAGCCTTCCTTTCTCTTGTCTTCCTGCATGGGTGTGAAGTCTCCCCGACCACCCTGGCACCATCACCCTCTTTCTACCTTACCCGGGCCCACGCCCTGGGAACTTAACCGTAGGGGGCCGTTAACCAGAGTCACCCATGATTTCGTGTCTTCCTGCATCACGTTTTCCTTTTCACTTATCCGTGTCAATCTCAGGTTTGGACTCACGTTTGGTTTAGCCAGGGATTAAGTTTGCCCAACACCGGTATCATTGCTATGTCCTATGCACAGGAACTGTTGCGTTAAAGGACACATCTAAATGTAGTTTTGTCTAATCTGTGCTCCAGTCCACTGAGCAGTCAGACAATAGCCTACAAGTCAAATTTAGCGGCCCCCGCCCCCGCCAGTTATTTCTTTAAGGCCTTGGAACTAAGAATGCTTTTCATCATTGTTGAACAACAACAACAACAACAAATCAAAAGAAGACTATCTTATGACACATGACAGTTATATGAAATTCAGTTTTGGGTGTTGTACGTTAACTTTGATTGGAACACGACAATACTCATTTATTTGTGTATTGAGTGCGACTGTTTTTGTGCCACAAATACACAGCTGAGCAGTTACAACAGAGACCACATGGCCTGCAAAGCCTAAGATATGTACCAGCTGGTCTTTCATAGAAGAAGTTTGCTGATCTCTGATCTACATTTACCAAGGCAGGCGAAAGGTCAGTGTTATCGAACAGGGCCTGGTAAGGATGATCTGGAGAGCCAATGCCCCCACTCAGCCCACCCTAGCTGATTGTCACCATGCAGGAAGGTCGGCCCAGCCTGGCTGAATTGGCCAAGTTTTCAGGACAAGATAGCAAATGTAATTTTTGTGTAATTCTTAAGAAAAATAAAAAAATAAAAAAAACACAACGTAAGGGAGACCCAATATACCCGTGGCTATGTGAATGCATGGGTTGCCGAATCGTAAACTCTGGCCCCGTCCAGCTGCCTCTAGGACTGGACTAGGCAGTGTATGAGACATCCCGTTCGGGGTGACTGGCACTCTTTCTTTAATGTTTGAAAAGCAGAATTGGAGTCTCTCAAAGCAGAACAAGAACTCTGTTCTCATAGCTCCCTCCAGATATGCAATGTATTTTTGTATTTTTCACGAATATGGTTCAACCTGGTGTTCTCAAGCTATTAATTAATTTAGGATGGTTTTCAAAAATACGGCAGATATAAGTATATTATTAGGGTGACTGTCACATTAATGTCTAAACCACTTAGCTAAAGGGTGTTCTTGTCATAAAGGGCACCATCACTTTCCGTTGGACATTATGAAATGTTAAATTCAAAAGAGAAATTAAAATATCAAGATGTCCCTATAATACATTTATGTAGACATTTATTTATTTATGTATTTTTAAATTTTTTAACGTTTATTTATTTTTGAGACAGAGAGAGACAGAGCATGAACGGGGGAGGGGCAGAGAGAGAGGGAGACACAGAATCGGAAGCAGGCTCCAGGCTCTGAGCCATCAGCCCAGAGCCTGACGCGGGGCTCGAACTCACGGACCGCGAGATCATGACCTGAGCTGAAGTCGGACGCTTAACCGACTGAGCCACCCAGGCGCCCCATTTATGTAGACATTTAGTTGGCACTCAGCATACAGTTGATGAATGAGTATTGAATAAATATAAATGGGATCTATAAATCCACCTACATATAAATTTTCACATATTTACCTATTATAGTGCCATATGTGTGTGTGTATGTGTGTGTGTGTGTGTGTGTGTGTAGGTGTATGTAGAGAGAGACAGAGACAGAGACAGAGACAGAGACAGAGAATGAGAACACAAGGCCAGAATCACATTAAACGTGTGGAACCCTGCTGTCGTCTGAATGTTCACAGAAAGATTTCCATCTAACTCCACTATCCCACAGGTAATTATGACATGTCTGCACGGTACCAGGCCTGTGCTGGGAATTGCGGATTTATCCAGTAAAATGATCATATTACGGGAACATATCGGAGTAAAATGTGAAGGCCACCACTAGGGCCCTCCCCTGGCTGGGCCCAGCCCTTGGTTCTGCCTCACTGTGGGGACCTGACCCCAGGGAACACTCAGTAAACATTACCAATCTCTATCATTTGCCAACGAGGTATGAAAGGCAGGGTCTAAAAGATTCTCTGGTTTCTAATGTGCACGGATGAGTGAGTGCGATGTCATTTACTAAAATGGAGACAATGGGGCAAGGTGGGGGACGTTCTGAGAGAGAAGCAAGGTGAATTTTATCGTGAAATGTCCAGCTGGAACTCTAATAGGGCATGCGAGTAGCATTTATCGAGTAGGAAGGTGTTTACAAGCATCTATCTTGTCAGAGGCAGATAGCTGATTGTCAGTGGGTGTAGGTGAGTGCCGAAGACAGAGAAATACATGAGACGCCTGAGGTCATAGGGGAGAAGGCGGGAGACTCAGGGTGGACTCTGGACAGCATATGCATTTAAAGCAGGGTCAGGGGAAAAGTTGCTGGCAAAGGTCATGAGGAAAAAAACAGGGCAGAGCAATAGCATAGCAACAAGGAAGGACAGGTCCACAAAAAGACAATGGCAAGGACCCGATTAGTGTATAACCTGAGACGTGACTGGTGACAAGAGAGCAGATTCCAGGGAATTGGGAGGACAGCAGTCGGATCTTTAGGGAGGAAGTAAATACAGATAACAAGAGATCTATTTTTACCCCAGAAGTTTGACTACGAAGGGAAAGAAGAAATACGTTGCAGCCTTCCAGACGGTGTGGGCGTGCACGTGTATGCGAACATTGTAGATACGCGCCCCTGTTTAATTGATGTTTAGTTGGTGAAGAAGTTGGAGAGGATGAGTCCCCACGTACCACTTGCTTTCGTGACATTTGCGTGCTCTCAGATATGAGCGACTGCCATGTATGCAGAAGGCCAACACCAGAGCAATCCATGGAGAACCGGTGTCTCCAGTCCTGCTTCTGTCAGAAGTCAGTCTATTACCTGGAAGAGTTCAGAACCACTTTGGTCTATGGATCTCCTATCAGTCAGACAAAAATTCATAAATAAACGGTGCTCCAGCTTTCTTGCATAGATTTTACTTAGAATGTACTGTTCCTAGTACCTATGCATCAGTTGAACACATGGCACTTTTCAAACTGAGCACACTGGTGGTTCCATGGCAATCCAAATGGGCAACCAAGTGGAGAATAGAATCATCCTTCCCAGCACTCCTGCTCTTCCCGAGCTACTAGGCTGTAAGCACCAGGGTCCCCAAGGGTACTCGGAGTGTAGCTTGGCTCAGAAACCTGCGATCTCCAGCCTAGATTTGTTTTGTTTTCTCACTCTGCCCTGGCGCTTAGTCTTTGCATTTTATTTCAGACAACTCATCTTTTGTATTTTGCCTCAATAATTTCACTTAAGCATCATGAAAGCTTTAAATACAGACAAAGAAAACTGCATCTTGTTCTTGTTTTTTGGTTAGGCCAACCAGAATCCCAAGGATTGGTTTTCTTTTTATTTCCCTCTAACATGGTAGGAGGCAGAGACATGAGAAAACCCAAACCCCACACTTATAATCTCTCTCTCTCTCTCTCTCTCTCTCTGTACATACACATGCTGTGTGTGTATGTGTGTACAACCAATGTTAACTTTGGAAGCTTTTCAAACTTTTGTTTAGAGATGGGGACATATAAAGCAGATGTTTCTGTATTTACTGACAGGGTCCTTGTGTGTTTTAATGAGGGCTGCCTCTCAAGCATGAGTTATATTTGTCAGTTAGTTCTGAGATTTCATCTTTATTTTGCTGAAGCAATACAGATCATATTACCCTCAACATGAAGTCAAAGTATCCCCAAACACCCGACATATCAGTGTTTGAAAGTTCTCAATCATCTCTGAGTACCTCAAGTTCCCATATCCCAAAAACAATGGACCACATCATTAAAGGGAATTACCCCTGATGGACAGTGCTTAGATGTCCTGCCATTGTATGCCGATCTTGTCACCCTTCCTTTTCCTGTATAGACCCCCAAACTCCCCAGTGCTTTGCCCCATGCTTTCCCAAGCTTAAACATACTGTTTCTATGAGCCCAAGATATCACCTTATCAGTCAGTCATTGGTGCTGGTCCAGCACTAAAGATACTTTAATCACTCTCCCACTGACTGTCATGTGGCCAGACCAGATCCCAGCCCTACCTGGGTTTACCCTGAATTCTATTTGAATGTGTTCTCTACTTACCTTCTAGAATCCTCTGAGTCATGGCATTGTTTTCTTTTTAAATCAGCTTTATTGAAGTATAATTTACAAATCATAAAACACACAAATATGAAGTGTACCTTCAAAGGCAGTTTGAAATACGTGTACATCAGTGAAACTATCACTTCGTTTGTGATGTAGAAAATTTCCATCATCCCAGAAGGTGCTTCATGGTCCCTTCACAGTCGGTCCCCACTGTAATAATGGTTTCAGGAGTAGAATTTAGTGATTCTTTACTTACATATAACACCAAGTGTTCATCCCAACAAGTGTCCTCCTTAATGCCTGTCACCATTTAGCCCATCCCCCCACCCAACAACCCTCCAGAAACCCTCAATTTGTTCTCTGTATTTAAGAGTCTCTTATGTTTTGCCTCCTTCTCTGTTTTTATTTTTCTCTTATTTTTGCCATCCCTTTGCCTATGTTCATCTGTTTTGTTTCTTAAATTAACATATGACTGAAATCATAATATTTGTCTTTCTCTAACTTTTCTCACTTAGCATACTATATTCTAGTTCCATCCATGTTGTTGCAAATGGCAAGATTTCATTCTTTTTGATCAATGAGTAACATTCTCTTGTATATATGTGTGTGTGTATATATATATATATATATATATATATATATATATACCGCATCTTTTTTATCCATTCATCAGTCAGTGGACATTTAGGCTCTTTCTATAATTTGTTTATTGTTTTTTATTAAAGCCATTTATTTATTTTTGAAAGAGAGATTGCAAGTGAGGGAGAGAAAGAGAGAGAGAGGGAGACAGAGAAAATCCCAAGCAGGCTCCACACTGCCAGTGCGTAGCCTGATGTGGGGCTCAAACTCAGCAACCGTGAGATCATGACCTGAGCTGAAATCAAGACTCAGACACCTAACTGACTAAGTCACTCAGCATGCCCCCACCATAATTTGGCTATTGATACTGCTGCTATAAACTGTGGGGCATATGTGCCCCTTCAAATCAGCATTTTCTATCCTTTGGATAAATACCTAGTAGTGCAATTGCTGGGTCAGAGGGTAGTTCTATTTTTTATTTTTATTTTTATTTTTGAGGAACTTCCATTCTGTTCTCCAGAGTGGCTGCACCAGTTTGCATTCCCACAAACAGTGCAAGACATTTCCCCTTTCTCCACATTCTTACCAACATTTGTTGTTTCCTGAGTTGTTAATTTTAGTCATTCTGATAGGTGTGAGGTGGTATCTCATTGTGGTTTTGATTTGTATTTCTCTGATGATGATTGATGTTGAGCATCTTTTCATTTGTCTATTAGCCATCTGGATGTCTTCTTGGAAAAGTGTCTGTTCATGTCTTTTGTCCATTTCTCCACTGGGTTGTTTGTTTTTGGGGTGTTGAGTTTCATTCTTTATAGATTTTGGATACTAACCCTTTTTCCTTTATGTCATTTGCAAATATCTTCTCCCATTTTGTCATTTGCCTTTTACTTTTGTTGATTGTTTTCTTTGCTGTGCAGAAACTTTTTATCTTGATGAGTTCCCAATAGTTCATTTTGTTTTTGTTTCCCTCACCTCCAGAGACATCTCTAGTAAGAAGTTGTTGTGGCCGAGGCCAAAGAGGTTGTTGCCCATTTTCTCCTCTAGGATTTTGATGATTTCCTGTCTCACATTTAGGTCTTTCA
The DNA here is from genome assembly GCF_018350195.1 of Panthera tigris. Taxonomy (NCBI): domain Eukaryota; kingdom Metazoa; phylum Chordata; class Mammalia; order Carnivora; family Felidae; genus Panthera; species Panthera tigris. The sequence goes on from NC_056660.1 coordinate 235,774,214, forward strand.
CCATTTTGAATTTGTTTTTGTGTCTGGTGTAAGAAAGTGGTCCAGTTTCATTCTGTATGTCACTGTCCAGTTTTCCCAGCACCATTTGCTAAAGAGGCTGTGTTTTTTTCCATTGGATATTCTTTCCTGCTTTGCCAAAGATTAGTTGGCCATACATTTGTGGATCCATTTCTGGGTTTTCTATTCTGTTCCATTGATCTATGTGTCTGATTTTTTTGTGCCAGTACCATACTGTCTTGATGATTACAGCTTTGTAATACAGTTCAAAGTCTGGAACCGTGATGCCTCCAGCTTTGGTTTTCGCTTTGAATCAGTATTGATTCAATATTATGTACTTTATTAGTTTTGTATAGTTGATGTTGTATCTCACTAATGTCCTTCTTCTGTTCCACAATTCCATCCAGGATACCACATGACATTTAGTCATTGTGTTTGCTTAGGCTTCTTTTGGCAATGACAGTTTCTCAAAATTTCCTTTTTTTTTTTTAAACTCTGACAGTTTTTTCTTTTAATTTTTTTAATGTTTACTTATTTTTAAGACAGAGAGAGACAGAGCATGAATGGGGGGAGGGTCAGAGAGAGAGGGAGACACAGAATCCGAAACAGGCTCCAGTCTCTGAGCTGTCAGCACAGAACCCGACAGGGGGCTCGAACTCATGGACCGTGAGAACATGACCTGAGCCAAAGTCGGATGCTTAACTGACTGAGCCACCCAGGTGCCCCAAACTCTGACAGTTTTGAGGGATGTTCTACAAAATACTTGACCGGTATTCAACATCCACACCTCTATTGCAGGCACAACCTGTGTACAGAACATAGGCAAGGACACAGAGGGGCTGAATAGCACCATTAGCCAACTGGACGTGATTGAGATTTAAGCCGCATTCCCCCCCGCCCCAACAGATAAAGCACATTCTTCTCAAATGCATGTGTAACACTCACCAAGACCATATCTATGGTCATAAAAGAAACCTGAACTAAGTGAAGAGAAATGAAATAATGCAAAATATCTTTTTAAGTCATAATAGAATTAAACTACAAACCAATAACAGAAAGATACCAAGAAAATCCCTGAAGTGAAGCAATACACTTTTAAATAATCTATGGGATGGAGGGGAGATGTCAAAGGACATTAGAAATATTCTGAACAGAAATAAAATTAAATATGCCATATTAAATGTGTAGAATGTCCTTGTAACGGTGCTTTGAGGGAGACTGATAGTATAGGAGGTGTGTATGAAAAACTCAGAAAGGTTTCAAATTAGAGATTCATGCTTCAGAATCCAGAAAGGTAAGAGGAAAATAAACACAAATCAACAAAGGACAAGAAAATGATAGAAATAAGACAGAAATCCATGAAATTGAAAATAGAAAAACCATCGAGAAAATGGAAAAACTCAAAGCTGCTCATTTGAAATGATCAATAAAATTGATAAAGCTTCTAGCTAGATTGGCCAAAAGAGAGAAAAAAATACTATAAATCACCAATAAGAAGTATGAAAGAGGTGATATCACTTCACAGATATTATAGGAGTCAGGGAACAGTACAGGCAACTATGCACTAAGAACATCAACAATTTACCAAAAAGGGTTCAATTACTGAAAAAAATGGCAAAGGTGACTTCATCAGAATTTTTAAATTTGCTCTCTGTAAAAGAAGGCTAACTTAAATTTTTTTTATGTTTATTTATTTTTGAGAGAGAGAGAGAGAGAGAATGGGAGACAGCGAGAGCGTGAGTGGGGAAGGGGCAGAGAGAGAGGGAGACACAAAAACTGAAGCAGGTTCCAGACTCTGAGCTGTCAGCACAGAGCCTGACGCGGGGCTGGAACTCAAGAACTGTGAGCTCATGACCTGAGCTGAGGTTAGACGTTCAACTGACTGAGACACCCAGGTACCCGAAGAAGGCTAACTTAAAAGAATGACATGCAAATGTGGACGAAGAGAAAATATTTGTAAATTATATATCTGAAAATGGACTTGTAATCAGAAAAAAAAATATATATGTGTATATATATGTGTGTGTATATATAGATAGATAGATAGATAGTGTAATATATATAAATAAAACCCCCTAAACCAAACAGAAAGAAAACAACCCAATTAAAAATGGGCAAAATAATTGGACAGACGTTTCACCAAAGAAGGAACAAATAGCGCATGAAAAGACGTTCCGTATCATTAGCTAGAAATGCAAAGTCAGACCATGATGACCCAGTACTGCCACAGCCAGCATAGAAAGCAGAGACAGTTCCAAGTGCTGGAGACGATGTAGAAGCCGTAGAATATGCATCTCTGCTCGCAGTGAAAGCTGGTACAGCCTTTCTGGAAACCAGCGTATCAATTTCTTATCACCTTAATTGTGTATTTCCCACCTAAGCCAGCAACTCCCCTCCTGGGTATTAACCCAAGAAATGAAAATTTATGGTCGCACCAAATCCAGGCACAAGTATATACGGTAATTTTATTTCCAACGGGTGGACGACGCAAGGAAGCCGAGCGTCCTTCACCAGGTTAACGGATTAACAAGCTACACTCTGGCCACAACGTGGAATACTAACAGCTCGGTAGTAACAAGGAATGGGCTGCTCTGACATGCGACAGCTTGAGCATCTCAAAGGCACTGTGCTGAGTGAGAGAAGCCAGTTTCAAGGCGACGTACTGTGGGGCCCCATTTATATTCATACGACATTCTCAGGCAGGCAAAACCATAATGACGGAGGAGGATAGATCAGGGTGGCTAAGGGTCAGAGTGGAGAGGAAGAGGCGACTATAAAGGGAGAGAGGGAGAGCACGGGGAGTTTTTGATGTGATGGAACCGCTCTATATCGTGATGGTGATCATGTTTGCACACATCGACACACGCGCACACCAAAAAAAGGCAATCTTACCGTGTGAGAGCTTAAAGATGAAAACCAAGGGGAAAAACCAAATGGCCAGTGGTGGTTGGTAGCCAGGTAAGGACACTGCCACTTGCTGAAATATTAGAAGGATAATCATAAAGATTGCAGCCACCTGAAAAAGCAGATTTGTAATAATACCAAGTGCAACGGGTTGTACTGTGAAATTGCGAATTATATTTAATCTTATATAAGATTTTGGCAAGGAACAAATGAAAGGGGATAGGCCAGGTGGTAAAAGACATCTGTTTTGCAGGGTTATGGGTGATTTTCTCTCATGTTCTTTTCTCCAGAATTGTTAGAATGACGGTCTATAATTTTTTAAATGTTAAAAATAATTGGGCAAATGGAAAGGATTCAATTTTGCTATAATCGGTAGAACACATACTAAACCTCAAACAGAAACACATATGTGAAGATATAAACTGTATCTTATGTTTAATGAATCATCAGCTATATAGAGACTGGCATGAATAACTTTGTTTTTCCTTCTGGGATATGATTTTACAACATTTTTCACATCACAGTGATGAAATCAAGGTTTTACCAATAAAGTACCGTCTATAGGGACTTGAGACAAAAATGAAGAAATCTGTGAATAGTGAGATTGGGTCTGAATTGATAATTCTGCAATGAATACTTTTAACATGGCGAAAATAAGAGTAAGGACACGAAAGCCTTATTTTCAGAGCTAAGGATTATTCAACATGAGCAAACTTGATTTTTTTTTTTCATTAGATAGGTGTAGAAAAGACTTTCTACTTTATTCTTTTGGGTGTTTATTTATTCTGGTAAAAGACAAAGGAGCCTGGGTAGTTGAGAGTCAGGGTTCTATCGTTTACTTTTCAATTCAGCTTCCGCCGCACCTCAAAATGTCGATTACCCAAGAATTCCCCACTAGGGCTCGGGGACAGGAGGTGGCTAGTGTCCATCAAATGGCACTTTGCGACCTCAGGGTCAGATCTGTGATGAAAACATCTTCTAAGCCACAAAACCAGGGGTGGCCACAGGGTTTTCTCTCTTGTTAGAGGAATAAATAACCCTGGCCAGTGTTGTGGAAGTTGTGGTTGTAGGGGAGTGAGGGTGCGTGATCGTGGACTCAGGGCGTGCATGCGTTTACACACACACACACACACACACACACACACCCTGCACATTCACAACGAGCGACCGCACAGACACTTCTGTTGCCGGGTCATCACAGACCAAAGCTGGGGACTAGGCCACTGAAATAGAGATTAATTCAGATCAATGGAATCACAGAAAGAAGAGGAAGGCACCTGCTTGGACCAGAGGCCGAGTCTGTAGACGAACACGCACCCCCATAAAACAAAACCCAGCAAACGTGGGCAGCCTGAGGGGAGCACCCCCGCAAGCCCCAGGGCAGAGTCTGGGGAGAGGCGACGACCCACTTAGAGCCTCCCGGGGGTCCCCGGGCTTCTCCCCTCCCATCATCTTGCTGGCCTGCCGTCTGACAGAGCGGTGTTGTGACCCATAATTGTGGCAGACCCGCAGCAGGTTTTGAGAGGCTTTCTGAGCCGCGGCGCCCAAGCAGCCTCCATCTGCCGTGGCCTCCTGTGCCTCCCACGGGGGGACCTGGCTAATTTTTCAGTCAATTAGCAGAGGGCCGCTTTTGTTCTGCCCGCGGACCCCCTGGGCTCCGCTGACACCAGGAGCTGGCGTTCAGAGGGGGTGGGTTTGGGGAAGCATATTGTGTTGGTTTTTTCCATGACCTTGTGACACTGTTGGGCAAACGTGATCTCAATAATCGCAGCGATTTGCTAAAAAGCCAGGCCAAGCTCCACTCTCGTTGTTGTTGTGTCTGAGTGCGTGTGGGCGCGGGGGTGGTGGTGGGGGGGGGGCACCGCCGAGGAGCTGTTTTAAATAAACAGCGTATTTGTATTTTGCGGCCCTCTATGTTCTGTTTCAAGTTGATCTATGTATTCGGTTTTTAATCCCGTTCCCTCGACTAGGACAAAGCAGGGGTTCGATGATGCAGGAACGGCTTTATTGGGTAAAAACAGTTTATTCCGTTGAAGCTACCGAGGCAGCTTGCTTCCCGCTGGCGTCGGACCGACTGCTGCTGCTCTCTGGTCTTGGCAACTTCCGGGCGAGCGGTAGGTCAGTCTATGTGACCCTCAGACCTCAGTCACCTCTTGACTCAGTTTCCCTGGCAAGATGGGAAAAGGTGTGATGTGGGAACAGGCAGGTGCGCCTAAGGGGGCCCCCGGGGCCCGGCCCACAGCTGGCAGGGGCTTCCTGTTATGGGACCCTGTCCCTCCTGTAGCACTCAATGGGGGACCCAGCAGGTACCCCTTGTCCCTCCTCCTGCCGCAGGGGGCCAACTGCCTGCCAGCCCTCGTCTGGCACGTGATCTCCACTGGCCTTTCTCCTTGCCCAGCTGGGGACACACCAGGTCCCAAATGCCATGGGCTTCTCTACCCACATCACCGCACAGGTAAGGGATCCACTGTGTTTTCATTAGGGGTTTTCACCCCACATTTATGGCCCCTTCTGTGGCTACCACGCACAGCCAGCAGCGAGCCCTTCCTCTTAGGGTCTGTGACTCTAAAGTGTGCTTTGTCTCCCATTTTCCTCTAAAATAAAAGCTGTCAGGGCGCCTGGGTGGCTCAGTTGGTTGAGCGTCCCACTTTGGCTCAGGTCATGATCTCACGGCTCGTGAGTTTGAGCCCCACATCGGGCTCTGTGCCGACAGCTCAGAGCCTGGAGCCTGCTTCGGATTCTGTGTCTCCCTCTCTCTCTGCCCCTCCCTCCCTCCCTCCCTCCCTCTGTCTCTCAAAAATAAACATTAAAAAATAAAATAAAACAATAAAATAAAATCTGTCTTTCTTTTCTATTATGATTAAAAATGGTAGAAATCCAAGGACATACTTATAGAGCGAATCCAGCCCCCAGGATCCTTCTCCCTCCATCCTTGGAAACACTTGGCTTCCCCCCACCAGCCCCGGTGACGGTAATTGCTCTCAGCCCCACAGTGGAACTCCCCTTCCTCAGTGGGAGGGCTGGGAGACTGTGGGCCCCCCTCCTGGGAAGATCCCAGGACCCCCTGTGCTTCGCCCCTGCCTTTTCCAGCTCTTGGCGTGCGCTCACCCGCGGGGGGCAAGCTGGCCGCCTCGCTCCCCTCTCATCACCAGGCCCGGAGACTCTGTCTCTCTATAGTTAATAAATATACTTTTCCTCAGCATTAAGCAATAAAATATTCACTGGGTCTGAGCTGGGGTTAACAGATTTCTGAAAATTTCATTGCGTGACAGCCTGTCCTGCATAATGCCCTCCGCTGTCTCGTGTTCCGGGGCAGAAACGATCTTGTGAGTCACTATAATAGTCTAGAATTACACTTGTACCACTGTCTCCGGCATATGGGGCTGTGTATACCCCTAGGCCCGGCCCCTCTCTTTCACGGCTTTTCAAATGATAACATTTGGCAAATCCAGCTCTGATGGAAAGTGCGCGCTCCTTCCTCAGTGGTGACAAAAGGGCCATCAGAGGCCTGACCGGTGGCCAGTCGTGGTGCTCTTTACTGGGTAATGAGAGGGGCTGCTTCTTCTTAATAACGCCCCGCGCCCTGGGGGGCCGGGAGCAAGCCTCCACTTAATTATACAGTCTTCCTTGTAGGGGCCCAGTTGGCGGAGGGCTTCAGCTGCACGGGTCTTCTCGGGGGGCCCCCTCCCTGCTGGCCAAGCATACCGATTGCTGGACAGTGGCGGCCAGAGGATGTGGACAGACCGGGCCCGGGAAGCGACGCGGGGGACAGCGGTGGGGCGCCAGAGCGGCTTTCTCGGCCACAAGCCACTTACACCTTAGGGGCAGTGGGGGGGTGTGACCGTGAAAAGGAGGGCCGGCAGGCAACACCCTCGGCTAAGGACAGGAGAGGAAACCGACCCAGGCGAGCTCTGAGAGTGTCCGACCGAGGGAGCTCCCGGACAAGTGAGGGGCCTGCCCCGACCTTGTGGCTGGGAAGTACAGTCCGTGTTATTTGAGGAGGAGGAAACCAGCTGTCAGAAGCAGGGCAGCTGGTGGCGAGGGCGCTGGGCTCTGCCCTCCCCGCCTTTCATGCCCGTCCCATTCCGCCCCCTCTTGGGGGGCGTCGCGTCTCTGTTGCTGTCCAGGGAAGGCTGGGCGCTGCTAACACTCGGCTTCGGGGGTGCCTGAGCCCGCGGTGACTGCCATCCGCCCAGACATTAGGGGAAAGCTGTAGCGGCTCAGGACTCCGAGCCCAGGAGGGGCCGGGCACCGAGGGCGCTCCCGCTGGGGTCAGGACAGGCCATGCTTCTGCCGTGACTCTTTGCAGAACCAAGGAAAACCTTCATCCATCCCTCAGTGCCGGCCTGACCTTTCTTTGCAAGAAGTAGTCACGTTTGGGATTATTGCTCATCCAGCCGTCTTCTGCTAGCTGCCTCTTTGAACCTGTGGGTCAGCGCATCCTTCCGCCTTTTGTTGGCTCTGCCTTGTCCTTGACCCACTCTGCTCCCGGCTGTTTCCGCGGGAACTCGTGCAGCATCAGCCTGGGTACGTGGCTGCCAGCTTCCCCCGTGGAGGGGCGTGTCCTCTTGCAAGTTGGTGTCGGGTCCACGCTGCCGGGCGCCTTTCCCGGTGAGCCCGTGTCGTGTGCTGTCCCAGGAGAGTCGTATGAAGCCAGGGCTGATGTGTGCTCAGCTTCTGGATCCTACGAAACACACGTGAAGGTGAAAACAGAGACACAAACAGGCAACAGCAAGGCCCTGTGGCAGGACGGACCGCGACGCACGCGGGGCTTCTGTGCCAGGGTTTTGTGGCAGAGGTCGTGAGCTGACCTCACAGACTCTCCACTTTACGGGGTGCATGCTGTGCACTTGAGATATATTTCTCTCTTTTAAGGGAGGTAAGATGTGCACAGGAGTGACCACGTACAAGTGTGCATGGCCTTTACTCCATTCACAATGTTGTGCAAACGGCACCTACCTGACTGAACTTCTAGAACGGTTCCCCTCTTCCCCAAGAAACGCCTGCCACCCATTAAGCAGTGTCTCCTGATCCCGCCTCCCCCAACCCCCCTGGCGACTACTCATCTGCTCTATTTCTATGGATGTGCCCATATTGGACGTTTTGTACGAATGGAATCATACAATATATGCCCTTCTGGGCCTGGCTACTCTCACTTGGCGTGATGTTTTCGGGGTTCATCCGAACTGTAGCACGTATCAGGACTTCGTTCCTTCTTACGACTGTATACTATTTCCCCATACGGATAGACCACATTTTAGTTTAGCCCCTCACCGTTGACGGGCATGTGGTTTGCTTCCCCACCTGGGCCGCTGTGAATAACGCCACCGTTGACATTTGTTCACAGGAGCACAAGTGTTTGACTCTCCGTTTGCAGCTCTGTTTGGTGTCCTGGCAATAGAAGTCCTGGATCTATAGTTACTCTTTTTATATATATATAAAAAGTTTGTTTATTTATTTTGAGGGGGGGGGAAGAGGGGCAGAGAGAGAGAGAGAGAGAAGAGGGTGAGAATCCCAAGCAGGCTCTGCACTGTCAGCACAGAGCCCGACGGGGGGCTCGAACCCACGCACCGTGAGATCGTGACCTGAGCCAAAGTCAGACGCTTAGCCCACTGAGCCGCCCAGGAGCCCCTCACATGGTGATTCTACGCTTACCATTTTAAAGAACCTGGTTCGGTATATTGAGAACCTTACAGTGTCAGCTCTTGTTAAGGACAGACTTGCCCTGTAATCCCCTTGATGCTTCTGGGCCAGTGAAGGCTCCGGGCTGGGAGCACTACCCATGCCCTGAGGGAGCACGGGCTGCCTGCTGTATTAAACGTCAGCCGTGTTCTGGCTATGCACTCCCGGGTGTGCTACGGGATTAAGTCCGGTCTGTGTAGTCCCAGCAGCCTGAGAAAATAGTTGCTTCCTCCGCCACATGTGTGTCCCCTGCTTCACGACAACGTTAGCTGTATGATGAGAAAGTGGTCATGTGGGGATTACTTACGGCTTATGTGTCACTAGGGAATTGAATGGCCAGGTTCGAGAATCTGAAGGAATACAACCATAGCAATTCATAGGAAGATACTTACTCTTAAGGATATGGTGGTTTAGGGGCGCCTGGGTGGCTCAGTCGGTTGAGCGACCGACTTGGGCTCAGGTCATGATCTCAAGGTTTGTGAGTTCGAGCCTGGTGTCGGGCTCTGTGCCGACAGCTTGGAGCCTGGAGCCTGCTTCGGATTCTGTGTCTTCCCCTCTCTCTCTGCCCCTCCTCCACTCACGCGTGTGAATGTGTGCATGTGAGTGTGGCACTGCTCAGTCTAACGTAACTCCTGCCCTGTAAGAGTGGAAATGTGATACGGGAGTTCACTTGGAGAGGATGAGTTGGGGAGACTCATCGTTTAATCTGAATCTCGGTGGAGGTCATGGCTACGGGCTGAACTGTGCTCCCCCCTGGATTCATGTTGAAGTGCTAACCCGGCACGCAGTTACAGTCTTTCCGAAGGTGATTACAGTTACATGAAGTCATGAGGGTGGATCTCTGATCCTGGATGACTAGTAGCCTTACAAAGGAGGAAGAGACACCAGAACTCTCTCTTCACGGTGGGAGGACACAGTAAGAAGATGGCCATCTGCAAGCCAGGAGGAAAGGCCTCACCAGACATCCGAGCCCTTCCAGCCTCCTGTGAGAACACAGAGGGCTGGTGTTCAAGCCTCCCAGTCGGCGGCACTGTGTCCCAGCAGTCCCAGCAGATTGGGATGCTCGGTCTCCGGAAAGGACGTGACAGCTGCCGCTATGAGTGGTTCCCCACACACTCAGCCCCCCTTGTACTTCAGAAGCCACCAGCCGCATTTGCATTTGCCTGAGGATGCCCCATTTTCTCAATACACACTGAAAGTAGGCCTCTTTTCCCCTGGACCTCATTCGACAAGTAGATCCAGTATCTTGGCGTGTGTCCTTATTGGTGTCAGCACAGGACTGTGTCCTACTGAGGTCATTCTCCTTCTTCTTGGATTTCTTTTTTTAAATGTTTATTTTGAGAGAGAGAGAGAGAGAGAGAGAGAGAGAGAGAACAAGCAGGGGAGGGCAGAGAGAGAGGGAGACAGAGTCCTGAAGCAGGTTCCGCACTGTCAGTACAGAGCCCAACCTAGGGCTCAGACTCACAAACCGTGAGATCATGACCTGAGCTGAAATCAAGTCAGGTGCTTAACCGACTGAGTTCCCCAGGCGACCTGTTCTTCTTGCATTTCAAGCAGAGAGTTACAGTCTGAGAAACAGTGTGTGCCATTTACGGGAAGGCAAGGGGCAGTCTTGGGTGGGTATACGTGCAGCCAATATGGCAGTACTCTTGTATGGGTCTCGCGGCAAACTCTTTCTGCTATTTTAATGCTGAGTGAATATATTTAACCCCAGTGGGAATGAAGTGTCATTGCACATGTCTCCTGAGTTTGAGGAGGCAGAATTACAGACCCCAAGCATTTGATCATAATAAGTAAATGGAAAAACCCCTCAGAGATTAGTTCCAGCCTGAAATCCTTATATTAATAGGCAAAAAATTGGTGGCAGATCTGGGCTAAGTGTTTTGCCCCGTGTCCCGGTGAGTCAGTGAAGAAGAGAGACTTCAGGCTTCCGGTGGGATGTTACCACCTTATAGGACTATGCAAACCTAGACTCCTCCAATCCCTACCCTACCAATATGCTGTAGCCCTTTCTTTTTCTTTTTCTTTTTTTTTTTTTTTTTGGACAGGATTTCAATTTTCTTTATTATATTTCTACAGCAACTGAGTATTACACGTGCAATTAAAAAAATTAAGTTTGCATTTATTTATTTATGTATTTATTTATTTATTTATTTATATCCAAGTTAGTCAGCATATAATGCAATAATGATTTCGGGGGTAGATTCCAGTGATCCGTCCCCTACGTATCACACCCAGTGCTCATCACAACAAGTGTCCTCCTTAATGCCCCCCACCCATTTAGCCCATCTCTCCCACCCACAACTCCTCCGGGAAACCTCAATTTGTTCTCTATAAGAGTCTCTTATGTTTTGTTTTCCTCCTTGTTTTTATATTACTTTTGCTTCCCTTCCCTTATGTTCATCTGTTTCGTATCTTGAGTTCCTCATATGAGTTCCTCATATTTGTCTTTCTCTGACTGACCAATCTCACTTAGCATAATACCCTCCAGTTCCATCCATGTAGTTGCAAATGGCAAGATTTCATTCTTTTTGATTGCCGAGTAATACTCCATCACACACACACACACACACACACACACACACACACACACACATATATACCACATCTTCTTTATCCATTTGTCCGTTGAAGGACATTGAGCAGTGGCCCTTTTTTAACTAAATATCTATCCCATGGCTTATCAACATCAGCTCTCTGACATCAAAAGGTTGTGCTGTTACAGACACTTTTTTACTGAATTTATTCACATTCTGATTAGACTGATTTTTTTTAGCTGCATAATGGTTGATTCATACCCAGGACTGGACATTGATGCCTGGCACCAATACTGAAATCTGAGGACTAGTTTAAACAAAGCTAGGGGTTCAGGATGCAAGCAGAAAGGGGTCCGCCTGACTGAGATCACTTGTATGGGGAGAAAAGGTGCAGCCATGAGCCTGTGACCCTAAAAGCAAGGAGTACGGCCAAGCCAGTAATAGGGGCCAGCTGACATCACTGGGCCCAATGACATCACTGCTTGTCGTGCAGAAGCACGTTGCACATTACTTTGAAACTTTTGACGGGAGTGAGACCACAGCCAGAAGCCTGGACAGGAGTTTTGCAGTGTGTCCAGGTAAGCTAAAGCATTCTGGAGCAGAGGTGTATCCCACAGAAAGGGGAGCACAGAGTGACTTCTGACTGATTAACCGATAGACACAGGGAGTCTGGATTTAGGAAGTGAAAAAGCAACGATGATACACAGTGTTCAAAATTTGCACACAGTCACCTCCGAATTTGCACACAGTCGCCTCTGAGGAAATAATGGGGAGTGAAGAAGATGAGCTCCCAGGAGGTCCTGTTATCAATCTGGTTTCATCCATCTTGAGCAGACGAGGCAGAGGGCATTGGGAAGGGGCCATTGGGCATGACTCGTGGGAAGGAAGAGCAGATGCTCACTGTGTTCAGATGGAGGAAAGATCGGTAGGAGGTGAGGGTGTGCCGTGTGACCACCACTCAGGGGTAGTTGAAATTCTAAGGATGGGTGAGAAAAGTAGTGCCGTAGGGATAAATCATTTCTCCCTGGAAGTGTGATTGGTAATCTTCATCTCTTTTCCTGGACACGGTGGCATTGACAAGTGGGGATGTTTGTTAAGCTCTATTTTAGTGTCCACTTTGGGACGTGGCTTCTGCTCCAGCAGAATCGGTCACACAAGAAGTAGCAGCAGCTTCTAATAATCCCGTTACTTACGGTTCATGGCGTCCCCTTCAAGTGTACAAGCACCTCTAATTTAAAAGCAAACATGCTATTTGTACCATTATTCCCATTTTACAGACGAGGAGGCTGAGGCTCACAGAGGCAAAGTAGTGGTTTTCATCACCAGGTATTAAGAAATGATTGCTTCTGGGGGCACCTGGGTGGCTCAGTCGGTTGAAAGCCAGACTTCGCCTCAGGTCACGATCTCACGGTCCATGAGTTGGAGCCCCACGTCGGGCTCTGTGCTGACAGCTCAGAGCCTGGAGCCTGCTTCGGATTCTATGTCTCCCTGTCTCTCTTCCCCAACCCACTCACATTCTGTCTCTGTCTCTCTCTCAAAAAAAAATAATGATAATAAACATTAAAAAAATTTTTAAAAAGTAAATGATTGCTTCCAAACTAATGCTTTTCCCCAAACTCCCCAAACAACTGTAAGAACTGGACCCTCAAACAATAGGCTAATCTACACCTCCCATGTCTGGCATGTCATAAATCTCCATTTGCAGGAAGCTTTACATGCTTTGAGGACAGAATGAGGTGCAGTGAGGAAGGAGGAGGTGGCTCCGATAAGCAGGGACCCACGGTTCCTGTTGTGTTGACACAGATGGGAAGGACCAGGGCAGCCCCAGCAGACAGTGATCTGGGGGTGAGCAAGTAGTGAACGGGCTTTACTGTCGCTCATAGGCACCTGTTGTCCCAGCACAGCGCACACAAGTGCACACACACACGCACCGACACGCGCAATTTCCAACTGTGGTTCCCAGGAGCGTGACCCAGTCCAATGACGCTTTTAATAAACATAAAGCATCCTTCACATTTTTGTCCAGAAATACTAAAGACAAAAGTCGGCCACCTGGATTTATAGAAAACACGATGCGTGAGCATCATCGACAACCAGGAAAGGAGAGAGGAGTTTGCATGTGTGTGTGTGGGTGGGTAGGTGGGGTTGGTACCAAGACCAGATGTGAAATTCTGTTGGGATGTTTTCTATCTGTCAAATGGGAAAGTAAAGTTGGAAATGCACTTTCCAAATCACAAACATTTGTATTTAACTCAACCTGGGTAACAACATTTGAAAGCTACATGTGCTACTTGGATCTTAAGATCATGAGGGCACATTAAGTACATTTCACGCTATTGTCTTGCTCTGCGATTTTGAGATTTCCGAGGAACAAGTGGAAGTGATAAGAAAACAAGCTTTTGTGGGAAATAAAAGGGATAGCAGTAGAATGTTCTAAATGAAATGCCTATTTACCATTTTTGATGTGTACCACTTGTTAAAAACATTTCTAAACAATCAAGGAAGTCGTTATTAGTGGCTATGCCTTGTTTTCTACCCAATCCTGAGGTCTGAGGAGGTCTCAATTGCAGGTAATATTTTCTTGGAATCCTATCAGGTTCTGGTGGGTTTTAAAAATTGTATCAGTAGCCACATAAGACAAAATGCAATGAAAGCCTGTGACATTTGACATTGACTCCTTGCTTTTTCACTTTGAAAAGAGGACATAACACTTTAGAACAAGAAACCATGCTTAGGGTTAATAAGTTATTGGGAATTTCTGATCAAATCAATTGTTTGTTACATGAACACTGCAGAAGAATTGCATAAAATATCTGACTCGTGGGTTCTTTCGCACAGTTAAGAAGACAATGACATCGGATTAAAGAGAACAAAGGCAACCTTCTTTGGCACACACGCAAATACTGTAGAGATTCATTCCAAAGTGTTCAAATAAACTGCCATTTCCAGTGTATGTAATCAAGGGAAAAACACAATTTGTGTTATATTTCCAGGTATGTAAATCTGGACTTTCTTCATTTTCCCTATGAGGTAAAGGGGCCGATGTCTCTGGTAGTTGAAAACAATGAGGATTGGGGCGCCTGGGTGGCTCAGTCGGTTAAGCGTCCAACTTCGGCTCAGGTCATGATCTCACAGTTCGTGAGTTCGAGCCCCACGTCGGGTTCTGTGCTGACAGCTCAGAGCCTGGAGCCTGCTTCACATTCTATGTCTCCCTCCCTCTCTGCCCCTTCCCTGCTCATGCTGTGTCTCTCTCTGTCTCAAAAATAAACAAACATTAAAAAAAATTAAAAAAAAAGAAAACAATGAGGATTATTGAATAATAAGATGATTTCATAGAGAGGTTTTCTAATTTAAAAAAGTCTGCATTCCGAAACATACTGGAAAATATTAATAAATGGACCATATCTAAGTTTCCACCCAATGCCAATGTAATAATGCTCTACGTGCGCACCTTTGCGAGGCTGAGTCATGAGTTTGCGAGCCGTGATGGATTGCGGGAGGGCTTCGGTTCCACTTTGATTGTGTTGGAGGAACCAGTGGGAGCTTGGGTGGACCTTTGGGAGAGGTGGGAAGTGTCGATAACAAACAGGGATCGGCCGGCGACATTCAGAGTGCTGAGAGTCACGGTAAATGCTTTCTCGCAGGTGTGTGCCCTCCTGTGTGTGCCGTGATGTCAGGGGTGGCATGCAGGCGTTGCTGGGGGTCTATGATGCCACGTTCCCAAGAGTCCAGATGGCAGCACAGACAGACTCAGCCGAAAGCAAGTTCTCAAAGACTGGAAAGAAGGTTGTGAAGAGATGCATTGGAAGGATAGCTAACTGAGTCATAAAATGTATTTTGTTGTCAGATTTCTCCCCTCTGATTGAAAAAAAAAAAAATAAGGCACTTAGCTTTTACATTCCTTTGTACCAACCATCTGAATTCAGTGTTGGCAGTGGAAGTTGCCTTAAGGCACTCTCAGCTTTTGTTTTCTCAACTCTTAAAATTCATCCGGGTGGGTGGGAGAGGGTGGGAACAGACACCAGGAGGGTGTGCTGGGCTGCTGGAGTGTCGTGCGTGGGTTGTGGGGAGACTCCCACCTGCAAATGAACGAAGTCGGAGATGTCCCCAAGGCTAGCGGGGGGACGGTGGTTTGTGGTCCCTAGGGCAGTGGGGAGCTGGTTTTCTGCTCTCTGGTTGGACCTTAATGGTGAGCAGCTTCCAGATCCAGGGGAAGGATCCCGTGTCACTGGACTTCCAGCTCTGGCAGATTTGCTCGCTCAGCACAAGCTAGGTGAAAACAAGCAAGGCCATCTACCCTCAGGGGACCATGTGGGCTGATCAAAGACCAACCCCCTGTCACAGCCCAAGGACTGAACACTAGGAAGGCCACCTGTCCCCTAGTTCTAGTGGGAGTGAGGCCCGTATAGCTTTCTCAGGAATCTGGGAGGGAGAGGTATTTCCAGGAATTCCTGGATGGAATTTTCTTCCGTGTAGATAACGTAAGTTCAGAAATAGATTTTTTTTTTGCCAAAAATAAAGAGCCTGAAAAATTTAAGTGAACTTAGAGATACACATACAAATATACGTATACAAACATATGCAGACACATAAATGTACATACATATATATTCACACAAGTACGTACACACATACATATATGTATGCATGTAAATAAATGTATGTGTGTGTGTAACAAGATGCACAGATCTTAACTTTACAATTCAGTGGGTTTTACACAATATCCAGATCAAGAAAAAAGAAACTTAGGAGAATTTCCAACTATTACCCCCATCCCCCTAGTATTCTATTTCAACCTAATCACCCTTTTCAAGGTCATATAAATGGACTCATACAACGCGTTTTCCTTTGTGTTTGTCTTTTGGTCAATGTCTGTTGTTCCTGGTGTACTAGTTGTTTCTTTTTATATTTATTGTATAAATATGCCAACATTTGTTTATTTATTCTACTGTTGATGAACACTTGGGTTTTTTCCATGTTGGGCTTCTATGAATACACTGGGGTTCCTACGAATATAGCTGTATCAGACTTTGGTGCACTTCTCGTGGGTGTGTACCCGTGAGTGGGTTCTGTGGTAGGCATATGTTTGTCTTTGCTAGATACAGCCAGACCAAGATGTTGTGCCAATTTGCACTTCAACCAAGAGTGCACAAGCGTGCCAGATACAAACCATTCCCATCCACACATGGCATTCCTGGTCCTAATTTTATTTTAACCACTCTGGTGGCTACGTATCTGTTAGTATCCCATTGTGACTTAATCTGCATACCACTGATATGTAATGACATTGACCCTTTTGTAGCTTACTTGCCATTTGGATATTCCCTTTGGTGAAGTCATTGTCATAAAGTTCAAGTCTTTTGCTGACTGAAAAAACTGGTGGTTTTTTCGGCTGATTTGTAGGTGTTTTTATGTATTATGGATAAGAAGTTTTGCTGTATTGTAAATGTTTTATCTTGGTCTGTGGCTTGTCTTTCCATTTTCCTTAATGGAGCATTTGATGAACAAAAGTTCTTAATTTCAGTGAAATACAAGTTATTAGTATTTTCTTCTGTTATTGTTGTGTGTGTGCATGTGTGTGTGTGTGTGTGTGTGTGTGTGTGTGTGTCTTATTTAAGAAGTCTTGGCTTACCCCAAGGACTTGAAGATAATCTACTATGTGTTCTTACATGACGTTTCATTATGCTAGCCTTCACAATTAGTTTTGTGATTTTTTTTGAGAATAATGTTTGTATATTGTGCGAAGGAGACAATGTTTTTCCCCTCTCATGGGTATATAATGGTTCTAGCACTATTGACCGAGAACTGCATCCTTTCCCCAGTGAATTGCATTGGTGGCTTATTTTGTTTTGTATTTTTAAATAATGTAGTGATTTGCATGTGTGTGTGTGTGTGTGTGTGTGTGTGTGTGTGTGTGTCTGTTTCTAGACTTGCTATTCTGTGCTAATGACCTACCTGTCTATCTCTAGACAATATCTCCTTGTCTTGATTTCTGTACATTAATGGTGAGCCTTAATCTCTGCTAGCATAAAGTCATTAGCATTTTTGTCCATTCAGGGTGTACTGTATTCTGGATCCTTTACTTTTCCATGTAAACTTTAAGATCCGCTTGTTGTGTGTATTTAAAAATAATGTTTCCTCTGCAGTTAAGCTTGGTGTGTCTAAGAGGCAGGCCCAGTTGTCTTACTGGGATATTCAAATCTCCTGTTGTTTTTTTGTTGTTGTTGTTGTTGTTGTTGCTTCCTTGTTGTATCAGTTACTGAAGGAGGAGTGTTACAATTCCGGTCAGGGGGATGTGTTTGCCTTCTTTTCCTTTAGTTCTGTTGCTTTGTGTGTTAAAAAATTGGAAACCATGGTTTCAGGAAAGTAGGAATTTACGATTGCCATGTCTACCCGTCGGCCTGAGTACCGTCATCTGGAAACACGGCTATTTGTCCCCAGCAGCACGGGTTTCACGACTTCTCTTCCTTCTGTTCTCGTGGTGCCACGCCATTTTATTTTGCTCAGTGTGTGTGGTGTGTCTTCTCCCATCATTCAATGTCAACCCAACTGTCCTCTTACATTTAGTGCGTATTCGGTATATTTTCATCGTGTTTCTTTTTTTTTCAAGACGACATCTTTCCTTCTTTTGAAAAATAGGATTTAGTTCATTCCCATTAAAAGTAATCATTGTGAAAACAATTTTTTTAAGTAAAAGTAATCATTGTGGAGTTTCCTCAAAAAGTTAAAAATAGATCTACCCTAGGACCCAGCAATTGCACTACTAGGTATTTGCCCAAAGGATACAAACATATGATTTCACTCATATGTGGAATTTACGGCACAAAGCAAATGAGCAAAGGGAAGCGAGAGAGAGAGAGACAAATCAAGAAACAGACTCTGAATTAAAGAACAAACTGATGGTCACCAGAGAGGAGGTGGGTGGGGGGAGGGGTGAAATAGGTGATGGGGATTAAGGGTCGCACTTATGATGAGCACAGGGTGCCGTATGGAAGTGTCGACTCACTATAATGCACACCCGAAACGGATATTACGCTATTACCTAACTGGAGTTTCAATAAAACCTTTAAAAAAGTAATCATTGTTATAATTAAGGCTGTCTGCCATCTCAGTGTTTTCTAATTTTACTATCTGCTTGACCCTTTATTGCTTTGTTGGTATTTTGGATTAATCAAATCCTTCTGTTTCATTTCTTGTCCTCTCTTGTCTGGAAGCCACATAGTTTTATATTCCTTTCTCAGGGGTGCCCGAGAGATTTCAGTACGCATCCCTGAGTTATTCCAGCCTAATCAGGTTTTTGCTTCTCTAACATCCTGAATAATATAAAGATTTTTCAACAATTTAACATTACTACCCATGCCTCTTTTTTTTCTGCTCTTATGATGTATTTTTACAAATATGCCAGCCACCCATGAAACATAATTACTTTTGTATAAAACATTCACATTCTTCTTACATTTATACACTTACTTGTCTCCTCCAGTCCTCTGTATTCCTTCTGAGGTACTAGAATCAGCTAAGATCATTTTTCTTAATCAAGAAGAACTTTCTCTTTCTTTCTTTCTTTCTTTCTTTCTTTCTTTCTTTCTTTCTTCTTTCTAGCATTTATTATAATTTAGTTCTGCTGCAGATGAATGTTTGCCTAAAACCATATTATTTCATCTTTTTAAAGATTTTTTAATGGTTTATTTATTTTTGAGACAGAGAGAGACAGAGGGTGAGTGGGGGAGGGGCAGAGAGAGAGGGAGACACAGATTCTGAAGCAAGAGCCAGGCTCCGAGCCATCAGCACAGAGCCCCACACGGGGCTTGAACCCACCAACTGGGAGATCATGACCTGAGCCAAAGTCGGACGCTTAACCGACTGAGCTACCCAGGCGCCCCTATTTTGCCTTTCTAAAATCCAAATCTTCTTTATTGAGAAATAATATAAAGTCAATGAAATTTACCCATTTTAAGTAAAATCATCATCCAGAATTCTCCCAACAAGGCTCTCTTCTACCTTTCTGTCCGTGGACCTTCGTTTCCTCCCAGCTTTGACCACTACTGACTGAATGGATGTCAGCCTAGTTTTGTCTGGAACTTGATACAGTCTTCTTTCCTTGAGCATGAAGTGAGACCCATCCGTGTTGCGGTGAGTAACAATGTTCTATTGTGTTTATCACTGGTCAGTAGTATTTTGATGTGTGGGCATACCACAATTTCTTCATCTATTAACCAGTTAAATAACATTTGAGTTGTTTTCAGTTGGGAGCCATTATGAATAAAGTTGCTTATGAACATTCATGAATAAATAATTTTCTGGAAATACGCCTTTGTTTCTCTTGGATAAATGCTTTGAAGTGATATTGTTTGGCCATGGGTAGATGTTAATGTTACATTTTATAAAAAAGAGAAAACTGTTTTCCCAAGGGGGTGTATCATTTTACATTCCTACCAGAAATTTATGAGAATTATAGCATTTTTTACCTGTTCTAGACAATTAAAAGCAGTATCCAAATGTGGTTTTAGCGGCATTTATTTAATAACTAGTGATATTTAACATCTTATATTTTTTTGATGGTGTATCTATTCAAAATGCTTCCCTTTTAAAAATTAATTTGTTTTGCTGTGCCTGGGTGGTTCAGTTGGTTAAAGCATCTGACTCTTGATTTTGGCTCAAGTCATGATGTCATAGTTTGTGAGTTTGAGTCCCACATCGGGCTCTGTGCTGACAGTGTGGAGCCTGCATGGGATTCTCTCTCTCTCCCTCTCTCTCTACCCCTATGCCCCTCAAGAATGAATAAATTAATTAAAAATATTTTTTTAAGTTATTTGAGAGTGAGAGGGAGAGAACGCAGGGGAGGAGCAGAGAGATAGGAAGAGAGCGAACCCCAAGAAGTTCCTGCAGTGTGGAGCCTGATGAGGGGCTCGAACTCATGAACCATGAGATCATGGCCTGAGCCAAAACTGAGAGTCAGACACTTAACCTACTGAGCCACCCAGGCTCCTTGAATGAATAAATTTTTAAAAAATTGATTTGTTTTATTACTATTTTAATGTAAGTTTTTAAAAAATATATACTGAATACAAGTCTTTTATCAGATGTACATCTTGAAAATTTTTTCTAGTATGTGGCTGCCCTTCGATTTTTTGCCTTTCTATAACCAAAAAAAATTAATTTTGATGAGTTTTTTTCTTTATAGTTAATGTTTCCCCAACCCAAGATCATAAAGATTTTTTTCCTATGCTTTCTTCCGAAAGTTTCATAGTTTAGTTCTTATATGTTCTTACATTTAGGTACATAATTCATTTCTGATTAATTTTGTGAATGTTTTGAGAAGATAGTATTTGTTTTTCCCACACGGTTATCCAATTTTTCTAAGACCATCTGTTGAAGAGAATGTCATTTCTCCACTGAATTGCATTGGCATCTTTGTCAAAAACTGATCAGATATATGTAAATTATTTCTGGGCTCTATGATGTTCCATTCCTTTAGGTCTCCCTATGTCAATATTGCATTACCTCAGTCACTAACTTTATAATCATACTTGAGGTATGCATTATAAGTCCTCTAACTTTGTTCTTGATTTTCAACATTGATTGGCTTATTCTAGATCCTTTGCCTTGTACATAAATTTTAAAGTCAGCTTGTTGCTGATTATTCAGAAATTGCTGAGATTTTTATTGGGATTATATTACAATATAGATCAAGTTGCCAAAGGTGGATATATTAACAGTATTGAGTTTTGCACTTACTTTGTTAAATCCTCCTTAAAGATTTCATACTTTTATGTTACAGTAAATGGTACTTTCGAAATTTCTAGTTTCTAAATGTTTACTACTTGTATATAAAAATACAATTCACTTTTAAATATTGACCTTTATCCTAAGACCTTGATAAACTCACATATTAACTCTAACAGGTTTTTTTTGATATAATTTTTGTCAAGTTAGCTAAAGTTCAGTGGATACAGTGGACTCTTGGCTTCTGAAGTAGATTCCTGTGGCTTGTCACTTGCATTCGGCACCCAGTGCTCCTCCCAACAAGTGCCCTCCTCAATGCCCATCCCCCGTTTTCCCCTCCCCCTGCCCCGCAATCAGCCCTCAGTTTGTTCTCTGCACTTAAGAGTCTCTTATGGTTTGCCTTCCTCTCTGTTTGAAGCCATTTTTTCCCCCTTAGAGATCAAGGAACTAACAGGTTGTTGTTGTGGTTTTTTTTTTGTAGATTTCTTAGGAATATTACAGAAATAATTATAGTATCTGTGAAGACAGTTTTATTTACTTTCTGATCTGTATGCCTTTATTTCTTTTTCTTGCCTTATTGACTGGCTAGCATCTCTGGTGTAATACTGAATAAGATATGATGAGGGCAAAGGGTTTTGCCTCGTGTCACTGATGGCAGAAAGTATTCTCTTTCACCAAGAAGTATGATGTTTCGTATAGGTTTCCACAGATGCCCTTTTTGGGAAGCTGAGGAAATTCCCTTCTATTCCCAGTTTTCTGAGGTCTTTTTTATCATTATGAGGAAATTCCCTTGTTTTCAGTTTTCTTTTTTTAAAAATCATAAATGAATGTTGAATTTGGTCAAATTCTCTTCTGTATTTATGGAGGTGATCATTCTGTAAGATTTTTTCTTAAAATATTTTTTTAGTCTGTTAATATAGTTAATTACGTTAACTGATGCCCAAATGTTGAAACAGCATGGCCTCCCTGAGGTGAGCCCCACTCAGTTATAAAGTATTCTCCTTTTTATTTATTTCTGGAATCATTTAGCTAAAAGTTTCGCTAAGAATTTTAGTTTGTGGTTTTATTTTCCTGTAGTATCTTTGCTTGGTTTGGTGTCCTGGTCATGCTAGCTTCATAAAATGAACTGGGAAGGAAGTATTTCCATCTATTTTATTTTCTGCAAGTTTCTGTAGGATTGTTTTTTTTTTTTCTTTCCCCTTTCATGTTTGATGTAAGTCACCACTCTAACCATCTGAACATGGATTTTTTTCCTATGGAAAGTTCTAAAACTACACATTCAATTTCTTTAATTATTATATGGATATTCATGTATTCTTTTTTTGAGGAAATTTTGTCTTTTTTTGAGAAATTTCTTGATTTCTTCTTAGTTCATATTAACAGGCATACATTTGTTCTTATTCCCTAAAATCCTTGTATTTTTCTCTAGCATCTGTAATGATATCCTCTGATATTGGTGATTTCTATCCTCTCTATTGTTTTCTTTTCAGTTGAGCCAAGGGTTTACTACAATTTTATTGATATTTTCAAATAATTAAATTTTATCCCATTGTATTGTTTCTACTTATTTATGTCTTCTATTTCATTGATTTCTGCTCTTATCTTTATTATTTTCTTTCTTCTGTTTACTTTGGGTGAAACCCTCTCTTTTTGTTGTTGTTTCTAAGATCTTTAGTGTAGAAGCTGAAGGCACTAATTTTAGGCATTTCTTTTTCTCTAAGATAAGCATTTTGCCTTTTTCATCTTTATTCAGTTTAAAATATTTTCTAATTTCTCCTGTGATTTCTTCTTTGACCCACATTTATACCGCTATGTGCTGTTTAATTTCCAAACGTTTATGGATTTTTCCAGATATCTTTCTGTTATTTATTTCCAGTTTAGTTGCATTGTGGTCAGAGGATACACTTTGCTTCTTAAATTCTTCTTAAGTTTTGTTTTGTTTTGTTTTGTTTTACTTTCTGAGAATACAGTTTACCTGAGTGAATGTAAAATGGACATCTGAAAAGAATGTATATTCCACTGTTGCTTAGGGAGGTGTGCAAAAATATCACATAGTTCAAACTGATTGTAAAACCCACAACACACTGCTGTTATTTTTTTGTGAACACTTCATTATCTTTTACACTATTAAAATATATGTAAGTGTGAGTGTCTTATATACTTATAGATATGTTTGCCATTTCTGGTGTCTTTAATCTCTTTATATACATTGAAACTTCTCCCTGAAACGCTTTCCGTTCTGCCCGAGGAAATGACTTCAATACTATGTTTGTGTATGTCCGCTGCTCCTAAGCTCTCCAGCTTCTGTTTATCTGATCGGTCTTTATTTCTCCTTTATTCATGAAAGATATTTTCACTAGGTAAAGAATTTTCAGTTGACAGTCCTTTTTTTTTTTTTTTTTCCTTCTCTCTTTTTAATACCAAAAGATATCTTAACTGTGTCTGGTATACACTATGGCTGAAGAAAAATTTCTGTTTCTTTTATGTTTGCCTCTATGCAATGTAGTCTTACCCCTTCTCTGGCTGCTTTTACTGTTTTCTCCCTATTACTCTTTCCAGAATTTTGATCATGATGTTCTGTAGTGTAGTTTCCTTTAGGTTGATTTTTTGGGGGGATCTGTAACCCACCTCTGGTATCAGTGGGTTCATGGTTCTCATCAAATTTAGGAAAATATATATTTTATATATTTTATTATATTTTATATATTTATGTATAAATATATATAATTTATATTACACACACACAAACACACACACATACCCAACCCAGGGTATTTTCCATTTGGATAGTTTTTTCCATATATGGCAGTTCTATATGCCTTTGGGGACATTCTATTGCTTTCTATCATATATATCTCTCATATCTCTCTTATATATGATATATAATTTTTAAAAACTTTTATGATCATATTTTTCATAGCTCCTTCAAAGCCCTTTGTCTTCTAGTTCCATCATATCTATAATTCTAATTTTTTAAATTTAGCTAATTATTCTTCTAGTTATTATTTAATTAATTATTAAATTAATTATTTAAATTAAACATTAATTTAAATTAAATTAAACATTAAATTTAATAATTAAATTAATTATTATTATTTAATTAATTATTTAACAATTATTTATTATTTAATTATTTAGTTAATTAATTCTCCTATTTCTTTGTATGTCTGGCCATTATTGAGTGCCAGATATTGTGATTTTTTTTTTCCTTTTTGACTGCTGGATTATGTTGTATTCCTTTAAATGGTGTT
This sequence comes from Panthera tigris, assembly GCF_018350195.1. Taxonomy (NCBI): domain Eukaryota; kingdom Metazoa; phylum Chordata; class Mammalia; order Carnivora; family Felidae; genus Panthera; species Panthera tigris. The sequence goes on from NC_056660.1 coordinate 235,798,311, forward strand.
GAGTTTGCTTCAGGCGGGTGGTACAGTATGAAGCCAGTGGATCTTTCTGAGGTCTTGCCACGCTGTGTCCAGAGGGGCTCTTGTCCCAGCGCTCAGTTAGCGCCACTACAAAGGTGGTGATGTCTGAGTATTCCATCAATGCCTTGCCCATGATGAGGTCTGCTGGTGGTAAAGTGAAGAATTTTCAATCCTGTGTCAACTCGAAACTTGATTCATCTGTTTCTTTTAGTGGTCTGTCTTCACTCCAACATAGTCCTCTGCTCTGGCCCAGCCTCCTTTGCTCCTAGAGAGGAAGAGGCAGTCTGTATCAAATCACCAAGGGCAGTTACTTCACTCCCTGGGATGTGGTTCATTTCATCCTTAGTGTCCTTGCAGTTCTCAAATATCTTTAAAATATGATTTTTCACGTTTATCTTATTTTTATCTTGTTATAGTGAAACATTGGCATTTATGATCCAGTATAATCTACCTAGAAAAATGGGAGACTACTTACAAACCCAAGTCTGTAGAAAAAAAATTGTACTCACTATAGAGATGTGTCTTCATAAAATATGTCGGTTATTCGACAATGTGGCGTTTATCTATAAATTCTTATAAAACAGCAGGGCTAGTGAGGTATCACAACATATATATATACGCCAGAAGGAATCAGAGCTTTCACCTTTACAAAGCTTACAGGATATTAGAACATTATGGAGAAAAAGAAGACTTTCCACCTTGACCTTGCCTGTAGAACAGGGTAACTTACTCATGTTCCACAACATCAGAAACAAATTAAAAAAATCTCATGGCCAATCTTAAGAAATAGTTTCAGAAGACATTTTTTGTTTGTTTTTGTTTTGTTTTAGTTTTGCTTTCTATCCTTCCTGGTTTCCTTGTTTTCTGTCCCATTCATGAGCTCAGCCGACCCTCAATCTTATTGGCTATTTCTTGCTTCTGTGTCTTGTGCTTCCTTCAGATTTCATGGCTGGGTGTCTACTTTCAGTGTTTTTTCTACCTCCCTTATCCTAGCTTCCGTGATCAACACCTGCTCACTCAATCCTCCCCCTTCACATCTCACCCAGCAACCACACCTCAACATCCCCTTCAAAGGCTGACTTTAGCTCATGAAGATGTGGAAATTGAACAGAAATGCTCTTAATGGAAGCAGAGTTTGATACTCTGGAGAAATACAGAATCCCAGCAATGTTAAATCAAAAGAAGAGGGAAAAAAGGCTTTATGGTTAAAAGACTAGCGGAAATACTTAAGATGGATGAGTTGTGAGAGTTGTTCTCTACCGGTACATTTGAATGCTCTGAGGCAGAAAACCATCCAAGTGTGTGTTTCATTGAGTTCACAGTGGGGTATTCATTTCCACAGATGACTCACATTCTTAATTCAGTGTGTCAGTTAAAATTGTGCACTGCTCAGATTATCCTTGACAAAGCTCTTTATTCTCCAGTAAAGTACAACATACAGGAACCCTATCTCTTGGTGAGCCCAACATAGTGAGTTTCCTTCCAGTGCTGTCATAGATTCTGTATTTGAGTACAAGATGAAGTCACTGGCTTATGGGAAGAAGCTGTATTGTATAAAAAGTATGTATCTAAGAACCAGACCAAGGCACTCTCAGCTCCAGGGTAACGTTGTAGAATTCACACATGTTACTTGCCCATCGGGACTGCTTAGGATGGAATGTGGTGGAAGACTGTGATTGGTGAGGCCAATGGGGAGGCTTTCTTGACTTCCGGGTGAGAAGCACGTGAAATTTAGCTGTGGCACAGACGTTTTGGTGGACACAACATGTTAATTGGTTTGAGTGCTGAGATTTCAACAAAGCAAATGACTTGCATGTCGGGAAGGACGATGAAGCACCCGTCAGAAACATGGCTGCGTTCTGTGGAGGGAGGGCGATGTGTTGGAGGTGCAGGCAGGCACCCAGGTGGAGATGTTTTGTGGACAGATGGACACGAGGCTGGATGCAGCAGAAGGGCTAGACCTGCAGACTGAAAGCTGCCTACACATGTCACATTTGGAACTTTATGGACTTGAATAAGAACTTATGGACACAGCTAGAGATTAATCAATGAGTTTGGATTCAGAAAATTCTTGGGAGAGTGGCCAGCTTCATCTTGGCCCTAGTGGGCTGCCTAAATTATGTTGCCTAGATCGTGGCAGGTATGAGCCAAGCCGTCTTCTCCTTTCATCCTATAACAGCTCTTGATCTCTTCGTTCCCAGGGGGTATTCTTGTTGGGGGCGATGGTGACCCAGCTGATTCTGCCCAGATGTGGTCTCCATTACCCCAAGAGCTCTGGCGTGTTTCTGGAATGAATATATCAACAGAAGGCCAAGGCTAGGGCTACCTGATCCCCTTCCAAACACCAGCCGTGTGCTGAAGTACGGATCTAGGAACCCAACCAGCCCTCAACTTCAGCAGGTGTTTGAGTTTGGCTCTTCTGAAGGATCAGCCATGATTCCAACTTTATTTAACTGGAATAGTTAAGAGAATAATGCAATCATGTTTTATTTACACAACAGCACTTTTTAATACCCCATTAGGTATGCATAATTCACGAAGACCCCTGTCATGCTTTACCTAGTCTTCCTTTCCCTCCCGCCCTGGAAATTTACACAATTTATTTTTATCACGTTTAAATGTAAAACTAATACCATATTGTGAGCAAGATTTCATAGTTTACATAATATCCTTGGATTTATTACTTGTGGTTTCGTGTATAAATCATAGCAATATCACAAATTAGAAATTGCTTCTCTGCCTGTCCATTACATTTATAGATAGGGCCATAATTATTAAAGTATTTATTTTCAAAGTCTCTTGGTTTGACTCCAATCTCATTTATTATGGTTGCATTATTTCCATAATGCTGTTTATTAGTTGGTGCCAGTCAATATTATAACACGTCTGCTGTGCTTGCAGCCAAGTCACAGAGCAGACACAAAGTTCTAAGTCACATCCTTTACTAACCTGTCAGTTGTCTGTTAATGAAACTAATTGAACAATTTTTCATAAGCATTTATAAGAGGCACGTTTACTATGACGTGCACAGAGAAAGGGCTCAGGGACCTAGGTGTATAGAGGATGGTGTTGACATATGACGGCCCTTGTTTTCTTCTTTGTAAAATAAGACTGGCCTAGGTGGGGGGGGGGGGTCTTTGATCTACAGTTTGCAGAACCCTGATTTTCTTCAGAGGTGACCTAAGGGAGGTGTCTAAGAACCTGAGACCCTTACTCATACGATAACAAGATCAACGCCCTTTTGTTTTGAATATTAGGTATCCATGCATAATTATGTTTGGATAAATATTTCCCTAGGCCTAGTCATCTGTGATTTCATGAGGCAACTACTTAGATTGCTATGGATATGACACAAACAATAGTTAGATCATAAGCACATGAAGCTCTTTGCCTGTGGACGCCTGGATGTGTGGAGGTGTCTGGAGGCAAGAGGGAAGGGAAGAGAGCATTTATTTTTTTTTAACTTTCAAAAAATGTTTACTTAATTTTGAGAGAGAGACGGAGACAGAGACAGAGCATAAGCAGGGTGGGGCAGAGAGGGAGGGAGACAGAGGATCTGAAGCAGGCTCTGTGCCTACAGCGGAGGGTCCGATGCTCGGCTCGAACTCACGAACCCTGAGATCATGACCTGAGCTGAAGTCAGATGCTTAACTGACTAAGCCACACAGGGACCCCAGAAGTGAGCTTTTTAATGAAAGAAGCAAGGCTTAACACAGTCACTAAGCCATGCTTGCTGGGGAAACAAAAAGGATGGAGACCATGTTCCCAGTGTCAATAGTCTCCCACTTCAGGGGACAGACATGCAGAAACCAACACTCTGAGGCAGCCAGCTGGGCAGAAACCTAGGTGGTGAGGGAACACAGAGGAAGGCTCCTGAGCTGGCCGGGCGGCAGTGCCGGGGTATTGCCTGCCTGACGTGGATTAGAAGTTAACCATGGACAGTCACAACTGCCGCTGCCATCTGGCTCACCTTCTCGGGAACACATGGCTGCCGACTTGGCACCCACAGTGGATGCTACATTACAGAAGCCTGAGTGACTCTCTTCTAGAGAAGTTTCAATCAATGCTACGTGGAAGATATTGAAGGGAAGAAGCCTGGGGAGACGCATGAAAGGGGTGGGGGTGACGGGAATGGGCTGGTGGGAGCAGACACCCCGGAGAAGAATGCCCCTGAAAGGCCTGGGTTCCCCTGGGTGAACTGACCAAAGCCTCTGCAGACCTACCTGGGCAGGTGCTTGGCAGGAAGCTCTGGGAGCTAGGTCTGGGTGTGTCCGAACAGCTCAGGAATTTCCATCTTGCTCTTGAGGCTAATTCTGAGACTGTGTGCACTCGGCAAACATAAAGTGAAAGATGGAGACATGGTCCAGAGGATCCTGGTGAAGAATTAAGGTTTGTAGGTATGTTATGACACTGATCTCCATTCGTCAAGAAGTGGGAGGGGTATTTTTTAATGTAGTAGTTGCTTTGCACTGATTTGCAAGCTCGCTGAAACTTCTGGTAAGAAGACTTTCCCAGGCCACACGACCATGAGGAGCACTGTTTCCCTGGAATAGAGCAGGAGTGGGGACTCCCCGAGACGGGTGGTGGGGGCAGCCCGGTGCCCTGCCAGTAGCAAGTGCCACCGTCCAGTGGACTGCTGGCGTCCTCTGTCTCCACAGCCAGCAACAATGCACTATCCACACTTCCCACACCAAGCGTGCCCTCTTCTGCCCTGTCCCCACCCCCCAGCCACCTGCCCCTCCTGTGTTCTTACTCATGATCATGTGGCATTGCCATCAACTCTGTCACCTTCTTACTCATGATCACGTGGTGCCACCTCTTCTATATTTGACTTTTCTCTTGCCCGGACACAACCATCACACCACCAATTGGCTATCCTTGTTGCTTTTTTTTTTAAAGCTTCCGTTATTGGTGTCCTCGACCCTCAGGACCCTCAGGCGTCCTCACACTGAGACTGCTCCATTGCAGCCATGCCCTCCCCTCCTTTGGCTGGAGAGTGCCACCAAAGTCCACTTTTTAGAGCTCAGATTTGATGGTGGACTTTCATTTTTTTATTTCCCAATGAGTCCAGGAGAAAATAAAGCCTTCTCAACCTAGTATGCCAAGTGTTTCATTTTTAAGAGCCCACATGACCACAAACTTACCTCCTCATTCTTTCTGTCCAAGGACTTCACGCCTTAGGTGTCCCAGACCATGCCTACTGCCCAGCATTTCTGAATGTTTTTTTTTTTTCCTTCATGCTTTTGCACCGGTTCTCTGCCCCATCCTGGAATGTTCGTCCATCTGTGCTGACCTAAATTCTCCCCATCAGTCCTACCCTATCATCCCCTCCCAGCCCACTTCCCCTCCACGTACTGTCCTAGGACATTTGCCACCCGCACTACTCAGCCATCATACGCATTTCCCTTACTCAGTCTGGAAACACGGGAATAATCATGTTTTTTCTTTTTGGAGCTGAGAACATGCACAGACTCAGTCACCACACATCAGAGGTGAAACCCGTCCAAAGCTCTTGCAGCTTCTTCTGGAAAGTCTTGCGTTACCTTTGTGAGGAAAATAGCAAAACAAAGATAAAGAATACCAACATTCAATGGCTCCAGCAGAAGAATGAGAAAATGTGCTGTTAAGGAGCTGTGTTTACGTTTTCAGGGTCTGTCTTTTGTTACAGAGATGGAGAAGAAACTAGAAGCTTCCAAAGGTTCTCAGCTGCTAACCGCTATAAACTTCTGCCTCAAGCATGTGATGACCACAGCGCTTGGAAAACACTGTGCGTTTATTTCATACAATCTGTGTGTTTGTAAGAGATGGAGTTTGTTTGCTTATGTTGTATGTGAACTCACCAGCCCTGTGTTAATCGACCCACTTCTACATAATAGATACATAGATATAGTTATACATTGGACAGATTGTAGATCCCTCTGTTCACCTGGAGACGTGACTGTGATTTATTGCTCCCTCTGTGGGCGTGCTTTACACAAAGGTATGATGCTGGGGGGTTCAAGGTCAGTTCAAATCAAGCAAACTGAATGAAGTCTGTCTTTCTTCCTAACACTTCCTCTAGATGAAAAAGCAAAATTTAATTGTTATTCTTTTGGGGTTTTTCCTAGCTCCTTAACTTTAACAATAATCCAAATCTTTCTTGGGGGGCCTTTTTTGTTATTTCCTGTCCTTTCATTAATTTTTTTTTTCTAACCAGTCTCTTTATATTTGGATCATTCACAGTGAAGTCCCTCTTTCTTTTTCCATTTCAGCAGCAGCATGCTATGGTCTTTGTTCTGGACAGAAGTTTGGTGATGGTCTCCTGTCATCGTTCCATGCATGTGCTGGAATTCTCAGTCCTTTGGTCCCCATTTGGGCCCCCTGTCTCCCACTTAGTTTTAATTTAGAACTTCCTATGGATAGTCTTCAGGCCATTACCTCTGTTCCCCTCTCCGGTGATCATCCATGTGTGCCTGCTAGTGTAGTGGTTGTTGAGTGTGTCTGTCCTAACCCACCTCTCTGGGGACAGCTCCTCATGAAGGGTGGGCACTGGGTCGCCATCACTGGGATGGATACATTGGAAAATACAGAATGTAGTATGCAGACACGTGGCACTTATCATGTATTCCAAAGTGACATGTATGAACCCAGGGACTGTAAGTTGTAACAGATGGAACAATTTGGTGAGCTGTTTGGTGAGCTGTCCCGATTACTAAAGGCGGGACTTCCGATCCTTGGTGCTATGGACATTTAGAGTCAGGTAATTCACCACATTGGCTGACTGTCTTCTGCATTAAAGGATGTTAAACAGTGTCTGTTGCCAGTAGCACCTCCTACCCAATGTGACAAACCAAAATGTCTCCAGACATTGCCACATGTCCCCACGGTGGGGGGTTGTTGGCAAAGTCATCCCTGGTAGAGAAGCACTGATCTAAGATCAGGTTCTAATTAAGGACAGGTGTCCAATGCCAACATATAGGAAGGCGAACACAGAAAAATGAAAGGAATTTGGAGTCCGGCATGTTGACGACTGTCAGAATACATTAAATACATCACCTTATTCCCAGGCAAAATATTCCTTTTGAGTGATTGTGGTGTGTGTCTGCATAACAGCAGTTTCAAAGGAAAATAGTTTTGCTTGAAGTGGGAATTTATCCAAAGGTGTAATGAGGAGACGACATCCAACATTTGCCCTGGAAAGATCCAGAATATTCTTTTTCTCTTGACAGTAGAGGGAGGTTTTTCTTTCTTTCTTTCTTTTTAATTTTTTTTCACTTTTGGTCCACCAGGGATATCTCAGATTCAGAATAAAGTATTGATATTCCACAAAAGACAAGTAAAAAGGACGAATGTTCAAGCTCTCGGTTGCAAATGTTGTGCAGAAAGATTTCCCAGAGTGCCAAGAAGAGGAGATTTTTTTTCTTTTCAGCAAAAAGTGCAGGAACCTCAGTTAACTTGCAGAAATAAAAAGGAAATAGGGACCTGCCTGTCACTCAAAAATAGTTGCAAAGAAATCAGGGATCTATCACCAGAACTGGTTTTAAATAACTCACTCTGCTCCATTTTGCTCGGACACGTTCCCCAGAAAAAAGCCTCACCAGGTCTTTAGTGGAAGTCAGACAAGGGTCACGCTCAGCTCACCTCTGTTTAAGGCGCCTGAAGTTCCTTGCGCAGAGGTGGGGACGGCAAACGTCATGGGGACATCGCTGCAGCCCACTGTGGCAGCAATAACACCTTCACTCTTCCTACTGGTTGATGTCTGCCTTTCTTTTCATCTCATGCGAGTGGCAGAATCCTGCCTCGTTCTCAGAGCCATGCTTGTTCAGATCCTGGGGTGAGAAAAAGATCATTGCGTGTATGGAGGCTGAGGGAAGTGGAATGAAATTATCTGGATCTTGAAAGCTGGGGCCATGGGGGGTGGGCTTCGACCGTGGCCAGGGGCCTAGAGCAACCCAATCCTTCCATCTGTGACTGGTAATTCCCGGCAGCAACGTCCCCAAACCACTGCTTTTGGCTTTCATCCCAATTGATAATGTGAAGCCTTTTTCCTGCTTAAAGAAGGCTGTATTCATCACTTAGAAAGGAGAACGGCGCAGAGCTAAGGGAACATCTCTCAGTTTAATCAAATGCTTTGGATTTCACATCTCCCACATTAGAATGCTGATTACATGGTCCTCTGCGTAGAAAGAGTTTTTCTAATTCATGACTCCTTGCTTGGCTATAAACCACAGGGTAAAGTCTCACCCACCTGAGGTGGAACCTGTGCACAAGCCCCAGCTGTGCCCTTCCAGAACCTTCCCTGATACAGGCTTGTTGAGTTTGTTCTCAATACTCTAAGACTCTGACCACAGAGGGGCTTCCTGGAGCTTCCCTCTCGAGGAACACGTCTGATTCTCTTCAGTACCTCACACTGGACACAGAGCAGAGGACTCAGTTTTCTCTCCAATCTGCTAGCTGCCCCCAAAGGTCTGGGAAGCTTGAGTAAGACTGCTCACTCTTCCTTTGGCAGCCACGGTGTATCCAAGATGATGGCCCTTTTCACACAGCCGGGCCTTAGCAATGACCAAGTTGAGGAATGTGTTCTGGTATAAAATGGAAAAGGTAGATGTAAGCCACAGTAGCCTGTACAAAAATATCCATCAACATCAATCTATCGGTATTCAACTTCAGAAAAGCAAATCTAGGGAGTTGGACTCAAGTTCGCCATGCAGCGATTGGAGAAAGGCGGGGAGCTTTCTGGGCCGAGCCTGGTTGCGTTTTTTCAAAAATTATTCAGCACATATTCACTGACCACCACTATGTGTTCTGTGAAAAGCCGGGGTAACAAGATATAAAGACTGAAGCCATCTGTGGTCAAGATGCTCAGAGACGGCCAAGCAATGTGCACATATGTAAACCCCTACGTGTTAATAGGGCCATGAGAGCAAAGCTTGCAGGCTGGGGGTGTAAGGAGAGAACTGGCCGACTAAGGCAGAGGAGTCCAGGGTGGAGGAGTCAAGGAAGGTTGGTGGGGAAGATAGGGTCAAGACCGCCCCTCGTTTGCTGACCTAATGTTTTCCTGAAGGTCTAATTCCATAGAATTCTCCATTGGAGCCAGTGCCCTGCAGAGGGCTTGCCAAGCAGGGGATGGGGAAATTCTGACAACAGGCGATGGGGGTTCTCCACCAGTAACCCCAGGCTGACGTGTCCTTGATGGGGAGGAGACCCTCACAGCCAGGAGAGTACCTGCATGCACATTGCTCTGTGGAAGGACTGGAAGATCTTTCAGGAGCACTCAGCTGAGGCACGTCCACTTGCCTCCTTCATCAGCTCTTGACCCCCAGCACCTGGCCTGATGGGACTTATTCTCCTTGTATATGACTGGGGTGAAGCCTTCTGGAATCTCATGGGTGAATCAGACCCTGATTCCCTTTCAGAAAACGGCCTTGTTTATACTTGAAACACAGTCTTTTCCCTCAATATAGGGTCCCCTTATCAGAAGTCGTATTTTTTCCTTCAGGGTGGCCTGTCAGCTCACACTCACATCCATCAGACTCAGCAGACCTGGTGAGTCTCCCTCCTGGGGTGGGCTGCCCAGAAGCGGGTGATGGGTCTCTTGCACTCGAATGCCATTGGTGCTGTTGGCCATGCGGCATTACACCTTGGGTCCTCATTCCTCCGGCTTTATGTGATATCACAGGTTTTCCAAAGCTTTTATGGCTTCTGCCCAAAGGCCCCATCACCATGGCTTCCTTGAGACTCTGTGGAGCCCTCCGGACACCTGCCTACAGGTCCTTCCGATTGTGCCTGGGGCTGGCAGGTGACCCGTAATATGTGGGCTGACAGCACTCAGGTATTGAACTTGCCCTTCTTTCCACCTGACCACAACGCTTTGGGTTTTTCAGCCTCAACTTCTCTTTGGCAGAGAGCCTTCTGGAAGCTTGCTGTCACTCCTTCTCAGAATATCTGGGGGCACAGATCTCAAATTGCCCGAGGTCACAGAGGCACTTGTCAAGGTAATGGAAGTGAAGCTGCTTGCAATGGACCATCTGGTGTGTGTTGGGGGGGGGGGTTGCTAGATCAGAACCAGTGCCCTAAACTGCCTGAGCTCCTGGAATAAGTGTCCATGTTGTTTGCAGTCACCGTGCTCACCTGGGGCTGGCTCCTCTCTAGCCTTTCCCTCTGCCCTACTTTCCATTCTTCCTTAATAAGCAAAAGAATGACACAGGAACAGACTGGGCATGAACTTTGTTTCAGCTGCGTCCATAGTCTTAGATTCAAAGATCTTTCCTCTGGGCATTGCAACCGGAGATGCACTTACTACATTCCATTTGTGACTATTATTTCTTTAAAATCTACATGCTGGGGCGCCTGCGTGGCTCAGCTGGCTAAGCATCCGACTTCGGCTCAGGTTATGATCTCGCGGTCTGTGGGTTCGAGCCCCGTGTCGGGCTCTGTGCTGACAGCTCAGAACCTGGAGCCTGTTTCAGATTCTGTGTCTCCGTCTCTCTCTGCCCCTCCCCTGCTCATGCTCTGTCTCTCTCTTCTCAAAAATAAACCTTAAAAAAATTAAAATCTACATGCTAAGTGTGTGTGAGGAGAAACCCAGGTCGTTATCAATATTCTAACCCACAGAGAAATTAGTCAGGCACCTACCAGTTATAAATTCTCCACTCCAGGAAATATTTGTGGCCAGCAAAGATGATCCTGATGTAATGGAAGCATTTAATGTAGAAAATGTTGTTCTATTTCTCTTCTTGATAGCACCCGACAACCAGGGCGTCGAGCTAGGGAGGGGAGCTGCAGAGGGGGGAGACTGCCCAAGGAAAGCAATATGTTTGCGAGGCTGATCATTAAGAAGATTAACTTAACCCAGTAGAAGACGTATCAATCTCCTTATTGATCAGTTTAGCAAACATATTAGTGTGCTGGCGTAGCGTTGCAGGCCTGTCCGGAATGCGCTTCATCAGGTCCGGGGTAGATGAGCTGTCCCTGGTGCTGGCCATGGGACCTCTCGCTTATGGCGCGTGCACCGATGGGAAAGGTCACCTCTCTCCTCTTCCTGTGCAAGGTTGTCCCCAGAGAAGGAGATGAATGGAGAAGCTAAGTGTGTTACAGAGATGGCTGTCACGAGCTGGATTCAAAGCCAACCTGCATGCTCTTGTTTAGAAAGGATTCCTGTGACTTTTCATTCAACAACAAAAGAAAGCGTAATGTGAGCCTGTATTTGTTGAACATTTAGAGAACGCTGAAAGAAAATTATTTCAAGTATCCCCATATGTGAGAGACCCCGTTGTGTTAATTTAACGTTCTTTCTACTGGAGTGCAGAAACATAGATGGAAATAGTTCCTCTTCAGAATCTAGTGCAAGCACTTTCATATTTTATTTAAAAAGAAAAAAAGCACAAAAATCAAACTATGCTTTGAAGTTTTTGGACAGATATCAAATACTTCAGTTTGAGTCACTGGTATGAAAAACTGAAGATGTTTTTGAAGTGATGTTTATGTAGGTTTGAAGCGTTTTATTTATTCATTCAAAAATATTTACTGTGCGGAAAGTCTCCTTCAGTTTCTGACGTCAGACCTGTCTATTCCATGCTGCTCACAGTAAGCCCTTGAAGGGGAAGAGAATGGAACAGAATTAGGTGACATCATTTCCATGAGCTGGAGGGTAGCTTTCCTCTCTACTCATTCACAACACTAAGGAAATGGCAAATCCTGAGCTTAATTATTCACAATTAGTATTATCGGGAACTTGAGTAATTTTATTATAAAACTAAATTCCCTTCCTAGCTAATTCCGTAATTGTTTGCCTCATTTCACCTCATTTCATAAAGGATAAATACTTGGCCCAAGATCAGTTGCCTCTTAGTTCCCTTCAAAACCTTTGGAACTGAAGTTCCATTCCAGAGGGACTCCGACACCATTACATGTTAATGTATTAGAGACGGGATAGATGTACAATGCTTCTTGCAGGGGGAAAAAAGTGCTTAGCTAAAAGGAAAAAAAAGAAACCTTCATTTCTCACAGGAACTGTTGGTTCCTCTGGGGAATTCCTGAGAAAATCCTGGAGAGAGAGTCAAACGCTGGAGAATGTCATTGGCGATGTTATGGAGGAAACACTGAATGAGCGGGAACAGCAACCTGTGATAATTACCTTTTTATCTCATGTAATTTTCAAGGCTTAAGCAGAGAAAATGAAGGAATCACTTATTGGTTAATTCATTCAACAATATTTAGCGAAAGCTTCATATTTTGCCAAGAAGTGGGCCTGAAAGATGAAAATGCTTGTTCTCTGACTTCAAAAACATTCCGAGTCTAGACAGAGAGCGGGCATGTGGGGTCATGTCCTTTTAGGGGAGCATCTTCAAGGCATGCCACCTGTCCGCCTCTGGGTAGGGCCCATGATACACTCACCTGAGAGCGAGTTTTCCTCATGGGAAACTATTTCAGTGGCCTCCCTTGGTTGTGGGAAAGCAAGGCAGAGATCGTCTTTTTTTTTTTTTTTTCTAGAGAAAGAGAAAACCAGAATTTTAACTCATGTCTGTCTCCATGTGCAAAGCAGGAAGACAGTGTAACCGGCTGAGTGGGCTCAGGTGTGTGGGGACAGGTAAGCAGGAGGGACGTGGCCGGGGAAGTTCCGTGGCCCCTCGGGCCCCAGGGTGGTCTCTATAGTTTTAAAGCGTAGACTCATATTCATTTGGTTATAAATCTGTCCAGTGAGAGCTTACAATCTTCATGTGAACTGGAGTTTGACTTAACACAATAGTGAGCCTGAGTAACTCTGGAGTGAAACCCTCAGACCATCTTCCTGGGGTCTGCTGGAGACCACAGAGATGGAGACCCCTAGCTGGATTTTGGCATCACCACCATGTTTCACGCCCTGGTGTGTAGGGATTACAGACTCAGACAGAGGGAAATTAAGTATCTGAGAGGCAGTAACATCACCTGGGGCCCACCTGCGTCTGTGGAACTCGGGTAGAAGCCACCTCTTGTGGTGAGCACACAAACACCGCCACGGAGTTGAGGCTGTTGTATCCTCTGTGATGCGTGTGTTCCTGGAAATGGGTGGGCATAGGGTTTAAGGAAACACGTGCCCTGGGGAAAGGTGGGAAGTGAAAATTCTGTTTCCATGTGTAGATTTGGATTTTCACACGTGAAATTAATCCAGGGAAGGATGCCCACACGTAGGAGATAAGTTAGCTCCTGACATAGGCAGTCTCCTAACTGTTGGCATTTCCCGGAGAAGAGAGATCCTGCCTTTCTTACCCCAGAGGCGGCGCAGAGCAGAGGAGATCGGGGCACCTGCCATCTGCGGGCAAGTTAGGCTTGGATGGTTCACTGACGGGAGTGACCTTTATGGTTCCTTCTAAACCTAAGAGATTATGATTCTGGTAAGTTATTTGTGGGAAAAAGTACAATTTCATCCGAAAGCCTGTTTGTATTGTGGGTAGCTAACAAAGCAGGGAGATCGGTGCCTCAGTAAAGCCAAAGGTTTGGAAACATGATCGCCAAAGCTGCTTCTTACTGAGATGCCAGACTTAACGGAATGCTGGTCTCCTCCGGGGAGATTTATTTCCGGCCTTCCTGAACAGGGGACGTCCCTCAATGTGGGGACAACCACCCACTCGGGGCCTGCCGCTCTTCCCTGCTGTAATGGTGTTGTGCGCTAAACTGTCCCTCCTCCCACACTCCGTTCCCCTTCAGGGTCAACGTCATACACTGATGGAATAGCTAACTGCGCCAAAGAGGGTAGCTTTTGACCACGGAACTGAGTTTTTCTCTTTGCTCAGAGTTAATTGGCCATAAGGGGCCCAGGTCTCTATCCCGGTCTCATTAGCGCCAAGTTTTAACTACATGACTGGACTGACCCGTGTCCAGAGCCACCGTCCTCATCAAATGGGGAGATGAAAGTCATCTGTGTGCTCATTGTTCATTAACATTTACATCATCATGCCCGGAATTCGGGGAGGCCACTGTTCTGAGGGGACCCTGCAGGAAAGCTTCTGAGGGTCCTTCCAATTTGCCACCTGCATTTGTACGCTAGGCCTGCAGAGCTCAAGGAGGAATTTACAGGGCAAGGAAAGCAAATAATCACACGCGATTTGACTGACACCCTGCCGTGGGTGCGAGATGTGCCCCAATCCAGGAGCAGTAACTGAGGGGAAACAGTGGAGGCTCACCTCACAGAGCCTGCTGAGACACAGGACGGTTCACGTCTCAAAAGTGTGGGTGACCTGGAAAGGGCTGAGCAGCATGAGCTCCATGCCGTGGGGAGCAAGGTTTGATTTAAATATCTGGACAGAGGTGGTTCATTCATTCGTTCCTTCCTTCATTCATTCCCTGGCTCACTTTTTGCTGAGCTACGTTGTGCTAGAGAGTGAGCCAGTGCAGGGATATGAAGCCAGATGGGAGGTTTGTTAGGAGAACTGGCAGATGCCCTGGGGGGGGGGGGGCTGGAGGGGCTGGACAGGCAGGGCTGGGAAGTCAGCCTACAGCACGGTGGCCGCTGCCCTGTCCCCTGGTCCCTGAGCGGGGTGACCCTCAGAGCTGCCCCCGGGGTCAGGTCTGACCTTGGGTCAGTAGATTCTCTGGGCTTCTAGCTGGGGTGGCGGTGGGGTGCTTCTGCCCTGGAGAGGGGGTGTGGTGAGGGATCCCAGCATCCCGTGCAGGGATCGATATTCCACCCATGACGGATCGCCCTGCACCAAACTGTCGACAACTGTGACCCAGCTCCTGTCAGAAACCCTCTGGTTCCCATGGAAAGTCGGCTTGTTCTGTTCGAGCCCAATTATGGAGCTATCAGACGTGGCTTCCTTTTACTGAACTAAATATGGCTTTCTGTAACTGTCACCTAAAACCGATGCAGGTGCGAGGGGGGACAACGAAGCAGCCCCCTGTCTGTCCTGCCTCCGCCACACAATCCGTCTCCTCCTTTGCACTCAGAGCTCTTAAGACAATCGGTGGAGTTACTCAGTCCCTTTCTTGCCTGACTTTTCTTCTCTCAGCCAAGTGGAGGGCTCTGGTATCCTCAGAGTATAACCACATGGGTGTTAAAGATTAAGGAAGAAAAGAACTTCAGAGAAATCTTAAAAGTCACTCCATCCAGGGAAAGAAAAGGCCAGAGACTTCGGAGGACAACGAGAAAGGAGTGGGCAGAGCTGCTGTGGGTGCTGGTAGAGAATCAGTCCTCTCGTAGCGCCGCCTCAAGTGTCTGACCCCGAGTGACGAGTGAGTGCGTGGCCGTGAATGTGGGCTGCTAGCCCCGCCCTTGTTGATACTGGATTTGCTTGCAGAGGTTTTCCAGAAGCTGCTTCTGTGAAATTCTCATCCTGCTGGCACTGACCAAAGCCACCACCTCTCGTGGTTACCTCTCGTGGTTCCTGTATGTGGCTGGGGCATTCTGTGATGCTGCTTCTGCAGAGCGCACATTGTGGTCAGAGGCATGTTGTCTTTTCTACACAACTGGGAAGTCCAAACAAGGAAGAGAGTAATAAAGTCTACCTCACAGGCCCGAGGTCAGGGCGTCTCTCTCCACCCACAGTTGAAGGTGTCCAACACGAACAAGGTCACCCAAAGGAAGGGTCTGGTGTGTCCCTTGCTGTCCCCGGGCTGGCTATGCGCACAGAGCTGTCCAGAATGTAGTAGGAAACAATCTCAACATAGCAGTCATTAAGGATGCTATTTCCATGGAAAAGTATAATGTAAATAGTCTAACTAAGCTCACATCTCTCCTCTGTACAATTAGGACATCGAAACAGGCGATGTTCAGGTGCCTTCCATTTCAAGATGCGTAAGAAATAAAGATAAACACATTGTAAAGGAGGTCACTCCTATCACATAGAACAAACAAACCTTGGACAGACTATATCTAAACCCCAAATTAGAATATAATTTGTCAAAACAAAAGATTTCTGGCTGTTAAATAACCATTTTTATTTTCAAAGTGTGTGTTTTTTTTAATTTTTAATTTTTTGTATTTTTAATTATTTCTAAAATTTTCTTTCTCTTTCTATCTCTATGTCTATCTATCCATCTATCTGTCATCTATCTATCTATCTATCGATCTATCTATCTATCATCTATTATCTATGTATCTATCATCTGTCTATCTATCCATCTATCTGTCATCTATCTATGTATCTATCATCTGTCTATCTATCTATCCATCTATCTGTCATTTATCTATGTATCTACATCTATCTATCTATCTATCTATCTATCTATCTATCTATCATTTATCTATCTACCTACCTACCCATCTATCATATATCTATCATCTGTCATCCACCTTTCTAGATTGTGAGCCATGGTCCTCACCGTGTCCTTTAAACTGGCTATCATCTCCTCTGTGGCCAGTGGAGAACCACACTCATTTGTATTTTACAGATCCCAAAGGAAGGGTTCTGGCCAACCAGGATGGGTCCAGCGTGCAGCCAGGACCAGTGCAGGCACGTGTCACCCTGAGCCAGATGATCAACCCAAGCCTATGAGGGTTGCAGGAGGTGGGGGCTCATTGCACAAAAGGCCGTTCTGGGTGGCCAGGCACACACTGGCGCACCTGCGGTGGTCGTTAGAATGTCAAAGTCCTTCTATACTGACTGGCAGACAGAAGCTGCCAGGGGGACTGGGTGCCACATCTCAGCCAACAGGGTCTCTGATGCCCTTGGGCCTTCCCACCACCTAGTAACCACAGGGAGCACAGCTGGTGCCAGAGGGCCCTCCAGGACATGCTCTGGTGTCCAAGCAGCATCCTTCTGGTGAGTCAATGGCAAAGGCATAAGACTGTCCAATATCGTATCTATTGCTGCCCAGGCGTGGGGGCGTGGAGGAGAGTGGGGCTGGATGGGGGGGGGGGTTGGGATAAGGCAACAGACAAACAGGGTTTCCATTTTCCAGTACATCCAGCTGACCTGACCCTTATGGGTGCACCTCCACCAAGCTTTTCGCTTCTCTAAACTCTGGCTTCATTCTCCCCTCCAGGGGGCTAATTCTATTGAAGCTGGGGGTGTTTAAAGTGCTGGGCACGTAAGAGGCCAACGTAAGTGATCATTACAGGAATGTGGGTTTTAACAACCATGAATTCCCTCAAAAGAGACACATACAGACACCATGCCTCTCCGTTACCCCACTATTACCCGGGAACGGTAGAACTAATCCTATCAGAAACTTGAAGTCGTTGAGAATGTCACTGGGAACCCAGAACTGTTGCACTGATACAAATTCACGACTGGGCATTTCAAAACAGAAGCTCCACGTGGCTCCCCCGAGTAGCTTTCCCCACGGGTCTCCCAGCCATCACCATACCCTGTTCGTGTCCTCAGCGTGTACCCCAGGCGGGTCGTGGTTGGCTGCTTCATACCCGTGTTCTCTGCCTCTTTCCCTGGAACCTAAATTTCCCCGGGGGGCAGAATTTGCCTGTTTTAGAAACTACCTGGATTCCATTACTTGTGCAGGAACTGGAACCTGGTAGGTAATTAACAAGTCTTTACTAAAAGAACCATTAAAAAATTCGAGTGCAAAATACTCACAAAATTACAAGTATTACAAGAGTGTGAAGGACAAGTGCCTGGTCTTAGAAGGAGGTGTGTCACATATCTGGTGATCCAAACCTTCGCGTCCACCTGTTTGCTTCCAAATGCTTAAGAGCAGCAGGTCTTTCCCATCAGCACCATCAGTTGAGTAACTGACATTTGCCTAGAATCGCTAAAGGTCTGCAAGATGCCGTAGCAAGTGGGTTCACACAAAGCGCATGTAGGTCACAGACACCCCTTCTTGTCATCTTCTCCAGAGATTCCCGACCCTTCTCAGATGAGTCCATTCCAGCTCTTTAAATTCTTGCCTGTTGTGGCAATTTCTTGGTTTAGGGACGGTCAGACCTAAACAGCGAGAGATTCTGGTAATGTTCTAGACACAGAGAGGAGTAGCACTAAGGAAAACCACACTAATATTAATTTGCTAGAGTATAACCCAACCATAACGAGGCTCTTCATGGCCGTATTCTTCAATTTTATGACCCAAACGTAGGGTTGCAGGTAATATCATCCCAGATGTTAACCAGCCACGCTGTCTGGACTAAGTTGCCTCCTAACACACTTCTGGTTGTAGACTAATGAGGACTCTAAAGAGGAAGTCCGCCCATTAGGGAGGTGTTATAAACGAATGTTTTAAAAACACACTAAACCATTTGTATGCAAATCTATGCATAATCTATGCATATCTATGTCTAGAAAACAAAGTTGTTATGCATTTGAAAAGTATTTTACTTTTCTTTTGTAAATAAAATATCATTTCAGGGATAATATCCATTGTTTATAGGGAAGATACCAGAGATATTGGGCAAAATTAAGCAAACATGTTTATTGAGCAAGCAAGAAGTTCTCAGGTTTGTGACAGATAAAACCAGCTTTCTCTTTGAGAAATTGACTATTTGTAAAGTAGACATCAATTGTATTTTTATAATTACAAAGATAAATGAGGACTTCTTCAACTGTAGGCAATTGCAGGTATTTTAATAATACACAATGTCATTCATTCACGAGTGTTTGTGGGTCATCTACGACGTGTTATATGTTGGCCAGCATGCTTGGACGCAGCCGTGAATGCAAGAACAAGGCCTGTCCACACGCTCTGTCACTTGGCAAAGGCAGTAAGGTTGCAGATGAAACTGAGACTGCTTATCACCTGACCTTGAGACAGGGGGGTTGTCCTGGGTTCTCACAGGGGTCCTTACAGTGAAGGTGAAAGGCAGGAGATCCAGAATCAGAGAAGGAAATGCACAACAGAAGCAGAGTTTGCAGGAGTGGGGTTGTTGGCTTTGCTGATGGAAGGGGCCATGAGCCAAAGAGTGTGGGTGCTGGAATTTGAAGAGTTGTGTCCTCCCAAATCCATATGTTGAAACTGTAACCAGCAAAGGCGATGGTGTTAGGAAGTGGGGCTTTTGGGAAGAGCTTAGGTCATGGGTCGGGGCGGGGGGGCTCCTGATGGCATCAGTGCCCTTCTGAAAAGCCCCCAAAGAACAGCCTCATTTCTTCCACGCTGTGAGGTGTGCAATGTCTGTGACCCAGGAGGGAGTCTCACCCAACCCTGCTGGGACCCTGACCTTGGACGTCTAGCCTCTAGAGCTATGAGCAACGAATTCCCACTATTGATAAGCTACTCGGTCTGCGGTATTTTGTTCTGGCAGCTCGAATGGTCTAAGATGGTGGACAGCCTCCAGAAAGGAACCCGGGCCTGCCACCCCCTCGAGTTTAGCTCAGAGACACCCACTTCAGGCTCCTGATGTCCAGAACTGTAAGCTAATGTTAAGCCCCTAAGTGGTATTCGTTTGTGACAGCAGAAATAGAAAACTAATACAGTGAGGCAGACGGCTTCCACCCAACACCATGGCAGCCACACCTGCCACATTTCCTAGAAACTCCTAATGACGACACCCCTCCTTGCATACTTCTGTATTTTTTTATCATAGTTTGCTTTTGCTTTTGCTTTTGCTTCTTTCTTCCTTCCTTCCTTCCTTCCTTTCTTTCTTTCTTTCTTTCTTTCTTTCTTTCTTTCTTTCTTTCTTTTTTCTTTCTTTCAATTTGAGAAGGGAGCAGGGGAGAGGGGCAGAGGGAAAGCAAGAAAGAATCCCAAGAGTGCAGAGCCTGATACCAGGCTTGATCCCATGACCCTGGAATCATGACCAGAGCCAAAATCAAGGAACATATGCTCAACTGACTGAGCCCCCCAGGTGTTCCTGTTCATATTTTTTCTTAAAAAAAAAAAGAGTTTAAGGTAAACTTGTGTCTGTTCTAGTCTTTCATGTCCCCCTTGCTACTCTAAGGAGGCTACTCAGATTTAGACTTTGTAAGGACACTCACCACACTCACTGTAAAAGGCAGCTCTCAAGCAATTGTTAGCACAGCCAATTTCAAGAAATCATGGACACTTTCTGTGACGTAACAGATCTTGCAAACGCACGACTCTTGGATCCCCTCATGGGATGGTTTCTCCCTAAACAGTCTCTGGAGGTGAAAGTTGTCCCTGGCTGTATGTATGAGACCAGGTGGGACAGGCCCCTGGAAAGAGTGGCCCCACGCATGGGAGCTGCACAACGGGGGTGGTCACCGAAAATCTGCCTTTCGTTTCTAGCTCAGACAACAGACCGGTTCAAACTCTTCGGCCCAAGGAATGAGGGGTGATACTGCAGTCCTGAGTTTTCTTTGGGCCAACCCATGGGTAACTCAACCCATTGGTACCACTTGGTGCTGTGTGTGGATCCACTCCACGATGCCCCCTTGTTTTAATACTTGCAGCATTTTAATCTCTGATGAATACGTTTCTGCAGCTACTGCTCTATCAGGTTCCTCCACAAATCACTCAAAGACCAGAACGGGATAAAGTGAGGTTGATGAGATTGTAACTGGAAACTCTGACAGGTTCCAATGGAATAGCACCTTCAAGAAAAACCAGCAGCCGCGGTGGAGGTCAGGACAATTCTCGGGGGGTCTCTCCAGTGGTGGTGGCTGAGGGGCGCCCACAGAGAGAGGCGGAGCAGGGTCCCAACATTTCAGCAGAGAGCCAGGCTTCTGTCGTGGGGGACAGAGGGCTGCCATTCCAGGTCCACAGCCCCCAGATTCTGTCCAAACCCCTGGAAACAAGTGGAGATGTGTCTGCCCCAGTCCACATGCTCCTGAGAGCCAGACCACCCCTAGCAACTTCTTCCTTCTGAAAGTCAGACAACAGGGAAGAGCCTGACTCCAATAAACTCATCTCTGAGTGCCAGCCAAGTAGAGGACCCCCTTGCTGTAACCTCTGCCAGTCCGCCAGCCCCCAAGCCCCACTCTATGAAGACATCAGTCTGCTGTGCTTGGGGGACCTGTGTCTGAGGGCATTCATCTCCCCTGCCTCTGTAAGTAATAAATCTAGCTTTCTGTTCCTTGACAGTGAGGACCGGGGCAGGACCGACTCTGATTCTCTCACAGACAAGAACTGCTGTGCATCTGTGAACAAAGGGGTTGAGAAGACAAGAAGCCAGAAATCAGAAGCATGAGATGATGATTATAATAAACCTCCCGTCACTGAAGTGTGCCCTATGTCGAGTCCCGGCATGAAACCGAACAGCTATTTCTTGTAACTCTGTGAGGAAACTGAAATGCCTTGAATGTGCATTTATATAAACTTTAATTATGAAGTCCTGAAAAACAATGCATGATGTTTCTTATTTCCCATACTAATGTAAAAGCCAATAGATTAATTACTATGCTAAATTTCAATTTGGCTTTGAGTAAATTTTGGTTATTTATTCATTCATTACAAAATAAAGATGGAATTTATACTTCTCTCTTCAACAACTGGGCATGGCCCTCGCTAGTTCCTTGGATATTTTAAACAATCTTCAGTGTGTATTTTGTGCTGTGTTCTAGCTGTGGTTTCAGTGGGCTTACTTCTGGGGCGTCTGGGGGCTCAGTCAGTTAAGCATCTAGTTATTGGTTTTGGCTCAGGTCATGATCTCACAGTTCATGGGTTTGAGCCCCACGTCGGGCTCTGTGCTGACAGCTCAGAGCCTTGAGCCTGCTCCCAATTCTGTTTCTCCCTCTATCTCTGCCCCCCCCCAACTTGTTCTCTCTCTCTCTCTTTCTCTCTCTCAAAAATAAACATTAAAAAAAGAAAATCTAATTTAAAGAGCTTCTGCACAGCAAAGGAAACTATCAATGAATTGAAAAGGCAACTTGCACAATGGGAGAAAAGATCCCCAGACCATATATTTGATAGAGGCTTAAAAGCCAAAATATATGAAAACTCATGATGCTCAGGAGTGAAAAAGCAATAATCCAGTTAAAAGTGTGCAGAGAACCTGTACAGACATTTTACCAAAGACAACATACGAATGGCCAATAGATGTATGAAAGGATGCTCAACATCACTCATCTTCAGGAAAATACACATCAAAACCACAGTGAGATACCACCTCCTACCTGTTAGGATGGCTATTATGAAAAAGACAAGAGATAAGAAATGTTGAGTACGTGCAGCAAAGGGAACCCTTTGCACTGTTGTTAAGAATGTAAAATGGTGCAGCCATTACGAAAAACAATATGGCAGTTCCTCAAAAAACTAAAAAGTAAATTACTATATGATCCAGAAATCACATTTCTGGGTACATATCCAGAAGAATTAATATGAGGATCTTGAAGAGATATCTTCACCTCCCTCCCCCCCACCATGTTCATTGCACTATTATTCACCATAGTCAAGACACGGATACAACCTAAGTATACACACACACACACACACACACACACACACACACACACTGGAATGTTATTCAGCCATGAGAAAAAAGGAAATCCTACCATTTGCAACAACAGGGATGGACCTTGAGGGCATCATGCTAAGTGAAATAAATTAGAGAGAGAGAGAGAAAGAGAGAGAGAGAGAGAGAACAATACTGTATGACCTCATGTATGTGTGGAATCTAAAAAACCAAACTCATAGAAACAGAGGGTCAGGATGGGGGCTTTCAGGGGCTGGGGTGGGGTGGGGATTGGAGAGATGTTGTTTGGGGGGACAAATTTGTAATTAGCAGATACATAAATTCAGGAAATCTAAAGCAGAGCACAGTAAATATAGTCAGCATTACTATATTATAAACTTCAAAGTTGCTAAGAAACTAGATCTTAATCTTAACTAGATCAAAAAATAAGTGATAATTACGGGAGGTGATGGAGGTGTCAGCTGACAGTAAGGTGGAGATCATGTTACAATACGTACATGCATCAAACCAATACAGTATACGCCCTAAATGTGCACAATGTTTTATGTCCATTCTCTCTCAACCCCAAAATAAAATGCATTCAGATGTAGCTCATACACGAAATAATATGTGAAAAAACCATATATGATCAACTTTAAAGCCCCAGGTAAAGGATCTTACAGATCCATGCAGCCAAACCCAGGCTCGAAAGATGCTCCCGGTACCTGGCTAATCCTTTCCCAAGGATTGCTCCGTAAAGATCCCTGACTTCATCCATTTACCACAGCTCTTGGGAGACGGGACTCTTGCTTATTTACTGGAAGAAAAGAGCATTCTTCTCAGTATGTAAATATTACTGGAGTTAAGGCGTGTACACGGTGCTTATGGGTTGTCACAGAGCGGTCCTCTTGATTCAAAAACTTACATTTTGCCAGCTCCCAATACTGATGGTGACAGTATCTGGAATCTGGTTTCGACGATGGCAGATACATATGTAAATGGAAATATATGTTTCACAGCTCTAAGGGCGATGGGACATCCACAATGATGTGCACTCTCAGCAAGGAAGAAGTGATAAGAAGCCCCATGTAAAGAAAAGTGGATACAGGACCCTGGGATGTGGGATGAGGAATTCGGTGTAAGACAGGGCCGTGTCTGCCTGGTGGGGAAACCACCAGCTCGGGTCCGGGAAGGGGCAGACACAGAGTCTCACCCATGAACCAAGCAGTTGATAAAAGTAGCCGGTCACATATGGATTTCATAAAGGTTTACGCAGTTCTAAGGTGGCCTGCATTTATAATAGGTTTGTAGATGCCTCTCACATCGCTTAACAGGGAAGAGTTGCAAAGCGGGAATATACAAAGAGCAGCTAGAAAGCAGTAAGCAACGTAGCTTGTGTGTGCCACCCCCCCCCACACACACACCGAGACAGCATCCTGGCCTGACCCCGTGTCCACCTCCTTTCTGCGAGAGGCCGTGTAATTTCTGTCCTTCTTGGACACGGAGTCCGGAGAGGTCCTCACTGGTCACATCCGTGCCACAGTGTCGCAACCGTGGCTGGGGCATTCTGGCCCCGCTTTGCAGGAGTCCAAATAGTCCAGAATTAGAGCACTATTTCTATCTTTGCATCGATTTTCGCCAGGCGCGTTTGAAATGATGTTGCCTGTTCAGTTGTTTGCACAAATAGGCAAAGAAAATCCCCCCAAATCACTCCACGTGGCAGAGGATTTATGAAACATGTGGACTGGATAAATACTTCCTGTTCAAAAAAAAAAAAAAAAAAAAACCCAGGCAACTCCTAAATTGCCATTACAACACGCTAAGGCAGTTTAACTCAATTTAGCAACTAAGTCAATGTTTAGCCAAGCCGTCACGCGAGTGCCTTATTAAAATCCCCGTGGCTCTGGAGTGTCTGAGGTGGAAGGAAGGTTAAACTGCACATCAACGACTGAAGAAAGCCGAACGGATGTGCAGCCCAATTAAACCTTCAGCCCTGCTTTCGCTCGTAAGTTCTTCGTGCTCCTTGATTCCCCCCGGAACGCACCGCGAGGCAGCTCCGGAGTGGACCGCCGAGAACCTTTCATGCGGCGCCGCTGGCCCGGGGTCCGGCCGAGCCCTTCTGGGTGACAGGCGGCCGCTCCCTCTCTATTAATCATCGTCTGGCTCCCAACACCTGGGACTGACTCGGCCTCCCCCGGCTGCTATATTGACAATATTCCCTGTTGATTTCCTCATTTTCTCAGCCAAGGCGAGACTGACCTCTTTAAAATTCTTTATAAACGTCAGTAATTGCTGCATCCAACTTCAATTCATTACTTTCCCAGGCCTCATGTATTTTGATGATATGAAAGTTGACCACATTTACATGCAAATTGAAGTTTTATATTAATAAGGGCCAGTGAAAGGAGATCGCATGGTAATGCTCCATTATGACTTTTAAATACATTTGCCCATGTCTCGGCTGGCATTAGCATGGTCAGACCATGAGGAAATCATGTTGGTCTGATTGCAATTTTGTTTTCCAATTGAAAGTACAATTTCATCAGGTTTCCCTGTCATTTCTAATAATGACTTAAGTTTGCCTGCTAAATTGGAGAATTTCTCCGGCCTTCGGATGGGCTGGGAAACAGGTGAGGTGACAGGCGCTTCAGCGTGAAATGCTTCATCGCGGCGCGGCCACTGTCAGTCCCGTAGGCTCCTTCCGTGGCAGGAGCCAGATCACCGGAGGCTCCGTGCAGCAGAGGCTGATAATCCTAAGCACGTAAACTTTTATCCTAGGACTCTGAGAGCCCAGCGACACTGCGTTTGCTCATATACCTTTTATGTACTTGTTTGTTTGTGTGTTTATTTATTTTTGAGACAGAGAAAGAGTGCAAACGTGAGGAAGGGAGTGGGGCAGAGAGAGAATCTTCAGCAGGATGCACACTCAGCATGGAGCCCGATATGGGGCTCGATCCCACGACCCTGAGATCATGACCTGAGCCGAAATCAAGAGTTGGATGCTCAACTGACTGAGCCCCCCAGGCTCCCAGGTCCTATACCTTTAATGTAATGATGGATTGGATGCTTATTTGTCCCCAGTGCAAGGCTGCTGGTTTCTGTCTCCTTCCATGTATTTGTACTTTGCAGCATTGAGGAGCTGATTACTTTTCTTCCCTCCTAGTAGATTATCTGTGGAAGCCAGGGACAGAGTTATGCGTTACTGTCATGAATAGAACTGTAAGACTCAGAACTTGATCAGAAACTGCTCTTCAGAAAGAGCATTTTTTCTGACTTACTCCCCATTAAATTGAATGTGGATTGTGTACCTACGATGAGTCAAGATGCTGAAAGAAAGGTACTGATAAAATCTTTGCACGGTGCAGCCCGAGACACTGAACGACAAGGAAGTCTAACTATAGAAATTCCCCGAGACTCTAGAACAACTGTTATGCTCTCCCATGATTCAGTTTACACGGTTGTAGACTGGGAGAATGTGCATCTCATTCGTCTCTCAACCTCATCGGGGCTCCACTAACTTACAAGGTACGATGGCACCAACGTTTGTCTCTTGTGAACGGTGATTTTGACGCTGGCTGATATTCCGGGTAAAAATACACACGTGCCAGTGCGATGCCCCTTGCCATCACAGATACGCTATTAAATAGACTTAGGGCATATCACCTGACTTAGATGATACAATCACCTGTTAGCCAACAAATTCTTAGTGCATTCAACCTTTATCTGATCTGTTTTATCTCCACGGAGATAAGACACTGATGACAGACTGAGGACGTGGAAGGCCACTGCATGGACAATAGGATTCTATTGTCTCCGACTGGTAGAGTAGATGCCCAGAGAACTGTCCACATCAGCGTCTTCCATTCTCAATCACTCCCTTTGGCAGTCTGCAGATAAGCATGATGCAATTTATAAACGAGTCCAGGATTCACAGGGAGCCAATGACACGCACACACAACACACTGACTATTTACGTAAAAACAGAGAGGATTGCTTGTCCGCTGACTGGTTTCTGGTTTCAAAGTCAGGTTAGACCCAGGGTGCATGGTTTTGTTTATTGCCTTTTGATTTTTTTAATGTTTATTTATTTTTGAGAGAGAGAGAGAGACAGAGACAGAGCATGAGCAGGGGAGAGGCAGAGAGAGAGGGAGGCACAGAATCCGAAGCGGGCTCCAGTCTCCACGCTGTTAGCACAGAGCCCGACGTGGGGCTGGAACTCATGAACCGCGAGATCATGACCTGAGCCGAAGTCAGAGGTTTGACTGACTGAGCCACGCAAGCACCCCCATTTTTTTTAATCTTAGTAACATCAAACACATTCTAAGGAAAATACAAGATAGGATGTACTGAGCAATGATACTTGATCGGGGGAAAGATGGAGTGAGACCCCATGGAGCTGGAGGAAGAGAAAAACTCAAACACTGATTTGCTTTGACAACCGATGTTTGAGTAATGATAAATGCTCGCGGATCAATACAGCAAGTGGTGGGTACCATAAGCAGATGCCCACCTGCCACTGTGTGGACAGGTGTTTGTCATGCGGTCGTTCAAACAGTGGTTCTAACCTTTGCTTCGGGCTGCTAACTGAACATGCGGTGACTATGGATTTTCTCTCCAGGAAAAATCTTCACACGACATTGTGTGTGCAATTCCAAGATGTGGAAGCAGAATAATGGCCCACCAGGAAAAGTCTCCATCCTAAACTTGGCACCTGTGAATGGATATGGTGCGTGGCAGAAGGGAGTCAAGGTTACAGATGGAATGCATGTGCTAATAACCTGACCTTGAGATGGGGAGATTAGCCTGGATCACCTAGGTGGATCCAGTGTAATGATGAGTGTACTTAAAGGTGGAAGAAAAGGCAGAGGAGAGGGTCTATGAAAGGGATGTGAAATCAGAAGCAAATGGACTGTACAGGAAGGGGCAGCCATCCAAGGAATGTCTCGGCCTCTAGAAGCTGGAAAAGGCGAGAAAATTGATTTTCTCCCAGATTCCCCAGAAAAGAGTGCAGCCCTGCTGATGCCATGATTTTAATCTGTCGAGACCGCCATGGGCTTTCTAACATACGGAACTGCAAGGTTATAAATCTGTGTTGTTAATTTTAGGCACAGGATTTATAGCAATTTGTTGTAGCACCAATAGAAAACTTCTATGACTCTTGGAGGCCCATCCAATGAATGCTTTCTTGAGGCCTCGGCGAAGTATAGATGTGGTGACTCTTTACAAACATACAACACAGTGGGATGAGCAAAACCGGCGTTCCCAAGAGCACCAAGAAAGCTCTGTGGAAGGCAGCACAGAGCACTCACTGTGGACAGATTGCTTTAATGCCTACCCTGAGGCCAGAACCATACAGGGGAGCAGGGCTCCTATGTGGGAAGCCCATCCCTGGGAGGCAAGGATGAGTGGTTCTTTAACTCACCCCAATCCGCTGTGGGCACAGGAAATGTAAACGAAAATGAGCAAAACCCAACTTTGTAATTACCTGTGATGAGGGTGGCCAACTGACAATGGGGCCAACACAGTGCCTGGCTCAGTTCTTAGCGTTTGGACTCAGCATCCTTTCCGTTGCACGTTAGCTTTTTACTGTCTTCAGTTATGTAGACTGAGTTGCAAAAACCTCCCCGGGAAGCACGTGCTCAGCGACTGGGGGAGCAGCGATGAACGCCAGGCACTCTCTTCCCTTCCTTCAGAGCTCAGCACACATCAGAAGCATCCTGCTTCATCAGACAGCACGGGCTGCCCCTTCTTGGTCTTTCTAGCCACCTTCTCTCTGATCCCGAAGTCCTAGAAGAACCAAAGCGTGGGGTCTGGTCTTCTTCTCTAACAAGCATTTCTGCCTGTGGGACCAGACCTGCCCCCTGGTCTCATCACCATCCAGGTGTTGAGCTGCAGAGTCAAAGTCAACTCACCCTGGGTGTCTCCGTCTGGGCACTGATATAATGACCTGAGTCCCATCTCTCCCCTACAGCCAATTCTCCGCCGGGAACTCCTGCTTCAGGGAAGCCCATTGTCTCTCACCAATTCCTTATCTCAAGGACCTTAGAGATACCTTGGCTTTTCCTTGTTTCTTTGCCCTTATTCTACTTTGTCACAATCCCTCCCAACATTGCCCTCAGATGATCCAGATTCCTGCACTGCCCACCATTTCCTTCATCTGTTAGTGTCCAGACCCCACTGCTTCCTCACCTGAACCTACGATGTCACATGGGCTCTGCCCTGTCCATGCTCCTCTCAACATGTTGAGTCGTCATCTGAAAGCGATCTGATGATGTCACTCCTCTGCCTCAGACCGCGCAGAACTAGAGCAGAAGTCAAGCCTCTGCTCTGTGTCACCCCCCACCCCCACCAGGATGTCTCAACATCGTCTTGGGTCATGTCCATTTTCGTTGACTCCCATCCATTCTCACGTCCAGCACATCGACAGCATTCTCAGTGTCTTAGCCTTTGGAGGGGGGCGGGGGACTCTCTTGCCTAAAATACCCTTCCTTCCCCCTGGTCTTCCTGGCTCTTTTGGGGCTCTTTTAGGGCTCTCTTCGATGTCCTCTCCCCAGAGAAGCCATCCACGGTTCCTCCATCTCGAATAACCCTGCCCATCTCATCACCTTCCCTGCTCTTAGCTCTTAGTTGGCTTGTCTTCCATCATTGCACAAATGAGACCAGGTCACCTCATTCCTTCATCTGCCTGCCCATCAATCTCCAGTTGGTTCAGCCATACCACCTGCTCCAGGAGGGGGAACCCTATGGCACTTCTCCTCTGCTGCATTCCCAAAGCCCCATTCACAGAGAGGATCCAGGCTATATTGTGCAGTGTTATTGGGGCATTGACAACGCACGTGACTGCCTACAGGTGGCTTCTGGCAACACCACAGTCCCTCTAAAGTGTGTGTGCCTGTGGGTATCCCACGAAAGCAGCTTTATAGGAGTATGTGTGATGGGGTTGAAATACAAGGGGTAGGAGTAGAACCAATGACAGATCGGTCATCGTCTTCATGCCTCTGTCTCTACGCTTCCTTCATTCGAACAGCCCCCTCCACGCCTGTCTGCAAATGCTCCGGTCTCGGCCGTCCTACATCCAGGGTCCATGTGGTTTCCTCTGCTTCCCCCAGGTAGCAATTTCTCCTCCTGTCCAACCCACCCATGACTCCTTTGGGGTCTTAATCACCCTCCACCTGCATTTGTAGTGATTCTAGACAGCAAATCCTGCATATAGAATCCATATGAGACCACCCTGGGGCTGATTAAGTGCCCAAGAGTCATTCACTGAATATTTAAGGAATAAACCCATCAATTAACTGATAAGTCGTTTATGACATGTGTCTGCAAGGCACAGAGGGTGACCAACGGTCCCAGCTTGCCTGGGACTGTCGGCCTGTAGCACTGATTGCGTTGCTTTCCAAGCAATCCCCTCAGCCTGGGGCAAGCCGGAACCCCTCGTCTCCCTAAAGACATGTGGCCTTAATACCAGCTGGCTCCTGGGTCTAGCCGGCAGGTTGCGGTAACTGCCCCATCATTTAGAAGATTCAGAAATGGGATGTTCTGCGTGTGTGAAATGATTTGCCAACTGATGATCCATTTTCCCAGAAATGCAAACGGTCTTCCTCCCTGGAAAAACGGTATTTCACCCCTTCTGGGTCTGAATAAGCCACCAACAGTGAACTGTACTTTGTAGTGAGTCAGATAACAGAAAAGTCACTCCAAGAATGGTTCAGCTTATTTTATTTACTTAAGTTTGTGCCGGAGACGAGAAGAGAGGCCGGGCCACACATGAAGAGACTTTGGGCTCCTATTCGGATTATTTAAGGGACTTTAATTCTCCTCTTTTAGTCATGGGCAGGTGCTCAGAAGAGGGCTTTCCTCGGGAGCAGAGCAATTACCATCTCAACCTCTCTTTCCACCTTCTTTCCCCTAAAGCAGTGTAACCCTTCATTAAAAAAAAATGTCTTAATCAGAAGCACGATGTATAAAAACAAAGCCAGTGGCCCTGACGGACGCTGGGTGGTGGGGGGCCAGCCTCCCGGCCCCTGGCCTCCCCCAAGGGGACCCGGCCTGCAGTCCCTGACCCAGTCTAAACCCTCACACGGAGCACATCTGGGGAGGGCCAGACTCAGGGGAGGAGGGCAGGTCTTTCCTGGCATCTGAATGGCCTGTACTTTCCTATGGCCTCATCAGGGCCCATGCCAGGCAGAAAGAGCCACACGGTGTAGAAATCTTCTGACCTTGTTTTTGTGTGTCCATTCTCTTACCATTAACTTCCCCTCCACACACACACAGAGAAAAATCTAAAACTTATCTCACGGGTTAAAGCATGAGGGAGAATAACGATTGTCTAAGCGGATTGTCTAAGGCTGTCGGCCTAATCCCTCCACGGAGGGATGTTGCCTTTACTGGGATAATTCAGGAGACAGAAAACACCCTGGGCAATCATTCTCCTTGACCAGATATCATTTAGTAACAAAATTAATAACCCATCGACTTCTATAGGACCCCAGTGCAGGGTGTAGTGTGGCTGTAATTAGCTATAATTTTTCTCCTTCCTTTCTTCCCTCCCTCCTCCTTTCCTACTTCCTTCTTTTCCTCTTCCCTCCTTCCTTTCCTCCCCTCCTCCCTCCCTTCCTCCCTCCCATCCTTCCTCCTCCATCCTCCCTCCCTTCCCTCTTTCCTTCCTTCCTTCCTTCCTCCCTCCCTGCTTCCTACTTTCCCACCTTCCTACCTTCCTTCTTTCCCTCCTCCCTTCCTTCTTCCTTCTTTTCCTCTTCCCTCCCTCCTTCCTCCCCTCCTCCCTTCCTTCTTTCCTCCCTTCCTCCCTCCCTTCCTTCCTCCCTCCCTCCTTCCTACTTTCCTTCCTTCCTTCTTTTGCTCCTTCCTTCTTTCCCTCCCTTCCTTCCTACTTTTCTTCCCTCCTTCCCTCTTTCTTTCCTTCCTTCCTTCCTTCCCTCCCTCTTCCCTACTGGCTTCCTTCCCTTCCTCTTCTCTTCCCTCCCTGCTTCCTACTTTCCCACCTTCCTACCTTCCTTCTTTCCCTCCTCCCTTCCTTCTTCCTTCTTTTCCTCTTCCCTCCCTCCTTCCTCCCCTCCTCCCTTCCTTCTTCCTTCTTTTCCTCTTCTGTCCCTCCTTCCTCCCCTCCTCCCTTCCTTCTTTCCTCCCTTCCTCCCTCCTTTCCTTCCTCCCTCCCTCCTTCCTACTTTCCTTCCTTCCTTCTTTCCTTCCTTCCTTCTTTCCCTCCCTTCCTTCCTACTTTTCTTCCCTCCTTCCCTCTTTCTTTCCTTCCTTCCTTCCCTCCCTCTTCCCTACTTGTTTCCTTCCCTTACTCTTCTCTTCCCTCCCTCCTTCCTACCTTCCCACCTTCCTTCTTTCCTCCTCCCTCCCTTCTTTCCTTCCTTCCTTCCTTCCTTCCTTCCTTCCTTCCTTCCTCCTTCCCTCCCTCTTCCCTACTTGCTTCCTTCCCTTCCTCTTCTCTTCCCTCCTTCCTTCCTTCCTTCCTTCCTTCCTTCCTTCCTTCCTTCCCTCTTTCTTCCCTACTTGTTTCCTTCCCTTCCTCTTCTCTTCCCTCCCTCCTCCCTACCTTCCCACCTTCCTTCTTTCCTCCTCCCTCCTCCCTCCCTTCCCTCCTTCCTTCCTTCCCTCTTTCCTTCCTTCCTTCCTTCCTTCCTTCTCTCCCTCTTCCCTATTTGCTTCCTTCCCTTCCTCTTCTCTTCCCTCCCTCCTCCCTACCTTCCCACCTTCCTTCTTTCCTCCTCCCTCCTCCCTCCCTTCCCTCCTTCCTTCCTTCCCTCTTTCCTTCCTTCCTTCCTTCCTTCCTTCCTTCCTTCCTTCCTTCTCTCCCTCTTCCCTATTTGCTTCCTTCCCTTCCTCTTCTCTTCCCTTCCTCCTTCCTACTTTCCCACCTTCCTTCTTTCCTCAGGCACTGAAAGGTAGCAACAGGCAGCAATAGGGCTGAGAGCCCAGACTTTGGGTTTACCGTCCTTCCACGCCAGTACAAAGTGAGCAGCTTGCGGGACAGGGACGGTTTCATTTTTGGCTCTGCTCTCAAGATAGCTCTACGTCTCCTCACTTGACTTTCCATTCTACGGACCACAAGAGAAAGCCAAACTTTGATTTTGGGGTTTCAATTTACTCCAACTGCCCACTGACATTGGCCATGGCTACCCCTGCACCCTCCCTGTGTGGGACAAGCAGCTGATGGAAATATTTCCTCTGAGTCAGATAAGTGAATTTATTCAAAATCACTCAATTGTATTAAAAAAGTAAAACAAAACATTCTAACCAGTTGTTAAAAATAGCTTGATAACGTGTCCCTCTCAGGATGCCACAAAATGTGGCTGAAGGCCTCCTGCACCCTGCACGTCTCTGTGTCCTTGTTCACTTTCTTCCACGTGGAGTCTCTGGGTCATGTGTTGCTTTTGTGGTCAGTTTTCCCTCAGGAGACAACACGCTGTTTGCCACAGCAGCTGTACCACTCTGTGTTCTCACCACCAGCACAGGGAGGGGTGTTCCACTTTGTCCACATCATCACCGACACTGTTGCTAATGATAGCCATGCTAACCTGGGCACTGGTCTCTTGTGGTTTTGATGTGCCTGTCCTTGGAAACGCTGAGCATCTTTTCAAGTGTCTGTTGGCCATCTGGATGTCTTCTCGGGAGAAATGTCCATTCAAGTCCTTTTTAACTGGGTTGTTTGTCACTGAGCTGTAGGAGTTCTTTATACATTAAGATAGTAACTCCTTACCAAATACACGATATGCAAATATTTCCTCCCAATCTGTGAGTTGACTTTTTCACTCTGTTGATTGTACCCTTTTATGCAAAAAGTTTGTGTTTTTGTTTTGTTTCATTTTGCTTTGTTTTTTGATGGCTGAGGTCCTGAAGTCCGCTGTGCCTGTGTTTTCCTTTGTTACCTGTGTTATATCCAAGAAATCATTGCCAACTTCAGTGTCATGAAGCATTTTCCTGTCTTTTTGCTTACGAATTTTACACTTTGCTCTTATGTTTAGGTCCCTGATCCATTATGAGTTAATTTTTAAAGATGATGTAGGACAAATGTCTAATTTCATTTTCTTTCTGCTTGTGGAAACCCAGTTTCCCCAGCACCATTTGCTGAAGATAGGGTTGTTCCCCCCACTGAACTGGTTGGTCTCCTTGTTGAATCGTCTGACCACATGCACAAGAGTTCTTCTGGGCCCTCTGCTCTGCACCCTTGGTCTATTGGTGTGCCTTCATGTCAGGGCCCCACTGTCCTTTTCCTGCAGCTTTGTAGTAAGTTTTGATTTTTCAAGATTATTTTGGTGCTTCAGGGTCTCTTGAGATTCCATACAAGTTTTAAGATGGATTTTTGTAATTCTTCAAAATGTGTTGTTGGGGTTTGAACTGGAACTTCACTGAATCTGTGCCTTGCTTGGGGTAGTACTGACACATCAATATTGTGTTCCAATTCTTGAAAATGGGCTGTCCTTCCAGGTACGTCTTTAATTTCTCTCAGCAATGTTTGGTAGCTTTCAATGTACAAATATTTCACCTCTCTGGCTAGGCTTGTTCCCAGGTATTTTATTCCTTTTGGTGCTATTGCAAATGGAGTTATTTTCCCAATTCCCTTTTCAGATTGTTCATTGTTAGTGTAGGGAAATGCAGTTGATTTTTGTGCATTGATTTTATATTCTGCAAAGTTGTTGAATTCATTTACTGGCTCTGGAAAGTTTTGGTTTTGTTTTTGCTCTATGGAATCTTTCAGGTTTTCTCTATATAAGATCATGTCACCTCTGGGCAACTTTATGTTTAGAGTTATGAACAGTTATACACATTTATTGAAAGTAATCCTCAACGTGCTTTTAAACTAAGTAAGAGGACATAAACAGTCCCTCATGGGTCATCCTGCTTTGGGTGGGGAAGAGTTCATCCTAGCATCTTTATGCCCATGGAGGCCTTCCCTCATATTTGTAGGGACTGGGGTTATTTTCAAACATCTTTAAGGTAGTTTAATTGGTTAATTCATTTCATTCATTGTTTGTATTTACGTGTTTGGTGTTCTAACAAAAAGATGATACCATGTGTCCAGAACACATAGATGTTGCCTTAAGCCATTTTGAATCAGGTGAATGGCCCGTTTTGGCTTTAGTTTCCGAAGCTAAGGGCCATCCAGCTTCAGAGCTTGCGGCCCCGACTTTGTGTCCCCAGGCGGAATTATTTGTATTGACTCTGGCCGCTCCCTTGCCTCTTGGAGATGACGACACACTTTGCACAGCTGACAATGGCTTCCGTACCCACAGCCCCTCTGAGACGCGGACTGTTACATCAAAGGTCTGCAGTGCGCCGCCCTCCCTATAATATTTCAATTGAAACACCGCCTCACTGCAGCAATGTCACATCTCATTTGCACTGTGGCCTTTGTAGGAGACAGGGATCATTACGGGGCGAACACTGAAAAAAAAAACACATTACAGCCGGCCAGGTAGCGGAAGGGAAGGAGACACAGCAGAGGAGCAGTGAGGGAAGCGGGGGGCTCCCCGGGATGGAAGGGGCCGTGGGCAGAGGGGACCCCTGTGCTCCCAGTTGTCAGGCTGGATACAGGAAAGCTGCTGATGCCTCTGGCACCACACTGCCCTCAGATGCAGCTCCCCCAGTCCTCTCCGGGTGCTGCAGAGAGGGCAACTCCCCTGTGCTCCCTGGGCAGAGATTACCCTCTTTCATGGCGATTCCGCGTTTCATCTCTCACCTCCAGACTTCTGTGCACACGTGGGAGGTGCCCCATGCGGGCTGTGGGCACTGCTCTTCCCCAGGCCCTGCCTTTCAGTCGCACTCATTGGTCTGGACAGCGTCTGTCCAGGAAACGGGAATAATCTTTTGTTTGTTTGCTTTATTTGCTCTCCGGTCTCTGCAATTCACAGTCTAATAATTTCATTTTAAAAGGAACAACCGTCTTGAAGGTTTGCTTGGATTTAATCTCCAGCTAGAGTGGCTCCCTCCCGTTCTTCCTTTGTCCTCTCTCTTTCATCTGCTCTAGAATGTTTTTCCTTTCTCCCCCCTCCCCTCTCTTCTTCTGAATTGCAGACGCAGAAATGCCACCAGGATGTGGCATAATTCCTTTAGGAAAAGTCCAGAAAGGTGTCTCATGGGGTCACGTGCCAAGTTCCTGGAGAGAGCGTGGCAGTGTGCAACCCTGGTAGGTGGCCAGGGTTATCTGTGGTCTGGACTGATGGATTTGTGGATATCTGGTTTATTTCTGCAGAATCATAAGTAATGAAGGGAAAAGAAAGTCACTCGTGACCCACAACCTTCCAGCTGAGGTACATACTCAAATATCTAGGAATAAACACAGTGGAATAAACCCGGTCTATTTGCCAATCACATTTTTCACCTGTTCACATATGGTGGGTTGATTCTCAGGTCCCCAGATGCTTCAGGGCCACCGTGCTGGTGGTTACAGAGCCCCCCGCACAGGATGGGACAGGTCCCCACAGCGAGACCCAGGGGCTGACGTCCGATGCCCGGCGTCCTAGCTCTGCAAGCCCAAAGCCACCAGCCGGCCCTCCTGGCTGGCTGTGACAAGTCCATGTGTGGTTATTTTGAATCACTTGGGTCGACTTTCAAGGGTCTAGAGCAAGCGTCCTGTGGCTTCTGGCAGAAAGCTCTGACTGATGGAGTCGCCAGAGGGAAAGTGGGGACAGCACTTCCATCCACCGCAGCACGGGTGCCGGGCCACCACACGCTGTACATGGCCACCCACGGTCACCAGCCCGAGTCCTCCCCACTGGCCACCGCTCTGCGTCCCTAGGACTCTCAGGGCGTCAAGAAGAGGGGCTCTCTGCAGCCACCCCTTCTCACCCCAGCCTCTCTCCCTCCCATCATTGGTCCCGTTTCCTTCTGTCTGAGAGCCGCGGGCAAACCCATGATTCTAAAGAGGTCATTGTGCCCGTGAAAATGACTCTTCCCTGTGTGGTGGGCACACACGTCCCCAGGCTTCTCCCCCCGCAGCACCTTCTCCCCTGGATTTGCCCTTGCCATCACCCCCTCCCACCCGGCTGCCCTCCTGACGAAAGGACACAAGCATCCTCTAAGAGAACAGTGATGTGCGTTTCTTTTGGGACTTTGACGAGACCGGCCTGTTCCACATTCAGAACACAGGCCAAAGACACTTCGGTGTTAGGGCCCTGTGGTCTCTTAACCAAGAGCCCCTAATCCCCCTGCTCAGTTGCTAGCTTGGTCCCTCGCCTCCCAGCGTGAACATGCCTCCTCACCACGTGCAGCCTGTCTAGAGACTATAAAGAGGGGTCCCTGCTGGCCTCCTTCATCTTCCCCAAGGCCCATCCAGGACGTGCCGGCTCCACCCCAGACTCCATCGCCTTCTGAGGAGGGGAAGCAGGGTTCGGTGACACCCAGGGGTGGCTGTGCAGGCAGGCACTGGGGTGGGGAGGAGACTCCCGTGGATGGTGCGCTCACCCTCGGGGCCGCGGCCACAGGGATGGGCTCCAGAGCAGTCCCCACCACTGAGAAGTCGGCCAGTGGGGGACACTCCCAAAAGGCCCTGGATACACACTTAGAAACGAGAATCGGGAGGCAGAGAGAACACTGGTGCTGGACTCAGGAAGCTGGGCTCCAGGCTAATGACTGTTTCTAGGTGTCATTTCCTCAAAGACCATTTCATCTCTCTGAGCCTCATTTATCTGTTCACGTTAAAGGGTTGGAGGGGATCATCTTTGTTGCCCTGACCAGATCTGCAATCTGCGTTCATAACTTCAGTTACGATGAAAGGCCTCCGTCTCTCCACGGAAGGCATGATGACAGAGGACCGAGTCCAAGCCCTGGAGACCGGCCGGTCGCCTGGGGCCACGGTAGCCACGGCGGGAGCAGAGGAAGCTCATCTTCACGTCTGAGAGCCGAGGGTGGTGTGGTAGGCCCCTGTCCCCTTTGCACCTGCTCCAGGCCTCCTCCCGGCTTCTCATGGGTCCTCGGCCGTGACTGTGGGCTCCCACCTTCACGTGGCACCTCCCTGCATATACGTCTGTCTCTAAACATCCCTGCCGGTAAGGACACCAATGAACCTGGACTGAGGTGCACCTTCCCCTTGTATGACCACGTCTTAACTGGTTACGTCTGCAACAGCCTGATTTCCAGATCAGGTCATGTATTCTGAGGTCCTGGACGCTAGAAAATCTGCATCCTATCTCTGAGGGACACGATTCAACAGGGAGCCTGGTTGGGGAACAGCCTGTGGGGATAACACGTCCCCCTTAGTAAGCCCGCTCAGGGCTCTACAGGGCGGCAGAGCATGGAAGGCGCTGGAGGGGTTGCCTCTGGGCCCGTGCTGGGAGGAGAGGGATTAACTGTCCCCCCACAGCACAACTCCTGAGCCACCCTTGGCGAGAGGCAAATCACCTAAATAAAGGGCGGCCTGGTGGCGCTGAAACAGTGCATTTATCGTGCATTGATGCGTTAGCCTCTATGGAGGAGCTCAGGTCAAAGGCATTAACATGTCAGCATATTAGAATGCGTTCTGAGTTCAGTATCAGGTATGGAAAAGCATCAGTCTGAATATTTTAAAGCTTTCTTTCCTTTTTTTTTGTTAAAATCCACCGTCTTCAAAAACACAGATCGCACGAATCACCTTAAAAGGGGGATTTCAATTTCCCACGTGCAGCTCACATCACAAGCAAGCTGAAACACCCATGTTCTTGATTGAGTTCTTAGACCTTGGCGTCTGTCTTTCCTGAGAATCATACTCAAATCCCTGCACACGAAAGGTTTAGACTTTCATTTTCAATTATTCATGAAATGTGCAGAAACACGGTCCAATGCACATTTGAGCAAAATTTGCTAATGCCCGTGAACAAATCATAAACACCTCACCAGGGGGCCTGGGCCGCAAGCCTCCCTTCCGGTAGGTGTGTTGTTACAGTCTGCCGTTGCTAAACAGACAGCGGGCCCAAGGTGACAGGTGCCCGGCACCCAGACTCGGGGAGGGCTCAGCTGTGACGTCCCTCCTGTCTCCACCCAGGGGGCATTGCCTCCAGCACTCTTCACAGTCGTGACACTAACACGGGTTCTTTGCCGAAGAGGCAACGTTGCAAAGTGGCATATTTCAGCGCTGGGCCACGGATAAAACTTTGCCTCCCATGTGACTCCACACAGGACCTGCTTTGCTGTGCATTCGTCTGGCCACTAGCTCACCATCACCGGTAACCACCAGAGACCCCAACTCTTGCGGGATGGGATGTAGAGGGCCCACTCACAGGGATGGTCTGAGGTATCGCTCTCAAGAGCGCATCAGATTGTATGAGACACTCAGGGAGAAGGAAAAGAAAAACGTCATGACACCAGAAGGGCATGAACTTGAACGTGGCACCTGCACAAGGGGAACGTGGGAAGTGTTCAGACGTATTAACTGACGGGCATAAGTTACATCAGAGCTCATCCCGTTAGCTTTGGAAGGTGCTTATTCTCATGAGTTAGCGTGCGTCCTTCCAGGTTCTGAAGATACGGAATATGCCAGACAAACGTCCGTCCCCCCCGGGGCTTCTATTCCAGTGGAGGGAGGTGGGCAAGCAAATCGCAGTAAGTCAGGGAATGATCAGTGATGGGAAAACACAGAGTAAGGTGGAGAGCAAGACCTCTCGCGAAAGTGGCATTTGGGCAGGGGTCTGGAGAAGGGAAGGCGTGGTCCACACCACATTCAGCTAACCGTGCAATTCAGGCAGAGGGAGGACAGGTGCTCTGGGCAGGGTCTTGGCAAGTTTAGAGGTGGTGCTGTGGGAGCCGAGTGAGAGAAGGGGCAACAATGGGTGACACAGGCCAGAAAGGAAGTGGGGGCCGTGTCCCCATGTGAAGAAACAAGAGGTCCTGTCAGCGGAGTACATAGTCTGTTACCTGGTGGCCAACTTTTTCATACAAAATTATGTCTCTGAGACTTGTCTGTGTTGTTGTCCAGGGCTGTATCCCGTTGTCTTTTCATTGCTGTCTGTGTTCCATCGTGTGGCAATGCCACAGTCTACCTATCTTGCTGCTGGCAGATGTGTGGATGGTTTCCAGCTGTGCCTGTTAGGAATAATGCCGCCATGAACACTGCCTGCGTCTTTTGTCGTGAGCCTATTTTCATTTGGGCTCAGTATTGACGCAGAGGCGGATACAGGATGTGCACATTCAGCTCCAGTGGACTCTGATGCCTTCTCCGCCAGCAGCATGTGATTTCCTTTTCATGGCTCCATATTCTCAACAACCTTCGGGATCACGAGTCTTGGGAAACGTGAGCATTCTGATGGGAGTAGCGCTAACTCAGTACGGCTGAAATAAATATAAGCAGAAGCACCTTTTAAAACATTCTGCTGGCCATTCTGCCATCCTATTTTGTCTAGTGTCTTTTAAATCTCTTGATTAATTCACTACTTGATTGCCTCTCCTTTTTTAATCTGTAGAAAATGTTTGTATGTTCTGAATACAAGCTCTTTAGCTGGTGTTTTTGATGCAAATATCTTCTCTCTCTTTCTTTTCCTGGCTCCCTTCTTCTTTTCTCTCTCTCTCTCTCTCTCTCTGTGGCTTGCTTTTAATTCTTTTGATAAACAATAATATTAAATTTCAAGCTGGTGCAGCTTATCAGTGTTTT
The DNA here is from genome assembly GCF_018350195.1 of Panthera tigris. Taxonomy (NCBI): domain Eukaryota; kingdom Metazoa; phylum Chordata; class Mammalia; order Carnivora; family Felidae; genus Panthera; species Panthera tigris. Next base: position 235,838,111 of record NC_056660.1, read on the forward strand.
CTTCCACAGATACAGTGTGTATATGTTTTTTCCTTGTCCCCACCTCACAAATTTATGTTTCTATGTCATCTCCTAATTATTTTTACCTTACACTTTTGTGATCTGAAACCAGTAAAAAATAATTTACAAATATGGTAAGAAGTTAGTCTAACTGGCCAAATTATACACGTCACAACACACATGCACACATTCTGCTGGAACTTTTTATTAGAAATGCAATAAGTCTATAGATTCATTTGTGGAGAACTGACATATTAATACTAGTTAGTCTTCCAATCTATGAACATGGTATGCATTTCAATGTAGTTTTATTTTCTTATATTTTTATCAAAGCTATAAAACTATATTTTTTGGTAGAAGAATTAAGTATTTTTTGTTATATTTCTGGGTATATGATGTGCTTGATGCTATTGTATTATTTTACTTAAAAATTTTATTTATTTATTTCGAGGGACAGAGAGAGCACAAGTGGGGGAGAAGCAGAGAAAGAGAGAGAGACAGAGACTCTTAAGCAGGCCCTGTGTTGTCAGCACAGAGCCTGACGTGGGGCTTGAACTCACGAACCATGAGATCATGACCTGAGCTGAAATTGAGATTCAGAGGCTTAACTGACTGAGCCACCCAGGTGTCCCTTCTAAATACTATTTTACATAAAATTCTATCGATATTTGGTATAATATCGATAGAATCAATATCGATAATTGGTGTAATTTTGAATATCACCTTGATTATTCTCTGACAGCACACTGTGAGAGGCCAAGGTGGCCAGCTGGGATATTACTTCTAGAACCTCAACAAGACATGACAAGGGAGAAGTAGTTGAAATCTGGATATAGCTTGAATATAGAAAGGGCAGAATCTTATCTTGAGTTACCTATGGGGGTGGGGTGGGGTTCAGTTTGGACTCTAAGATCTTGATTCAAGAAATTGAAGAATGTAGCTATAATTTACCAAGTTGGGGAAGAATATGGGAGAAGAAGTTTTGAGATAAATATTAAGAGAGTTTTAAGACAAGGTTGAGATGTTTCTTAGACATCTAAATGGAAATGCTGAGAAGGCGGTGAATTTACAGGACTATAGATCAGGAGAGGAGTCTGGGTTGGAGGTATAATCTGTGAATCATCAGTATATAAGTGATGCATTACAATAGACAGGTGGGTATTACCATCAAGAAAATAAAAATAAGAGGGACAGTGAGGTAGAAGAAATGAGCGTAATTTTCCAAGACCTCAGTGAAGAGAGTGCTTTTACAAAAGGGGAATGAGCAACTATCATCAACAGTTCAGATAAAGTGAGATCAGAGAATTGCCCACTGTTTTGTGGCAAACATTGCTCATTAATGACTCAACATCAATTCTTTTCTTCTCTTCTGAAACTGATTCTGTTTGGGTGCCATGTACCTGACTTTGAAAGATGATGCATGATTGGCTTTTCCCCTTTGCCAATGACAGTCAGGGGCCAAGTTCTGGTAAGAGATATAAGAGGACATATGTTAGAGGACCTGGGAGAGAGCTTCTTTTTTGATGGAAAGGAGACGTATGAGGAGTCAGCCCTGAAATGGCTACGCATCTCGCTCCCTCCTTCAGGCGCTGTCATGTCAGTGAACAATGGCTTCGTCTTGATCTACTCAAAATCATACAACCCGTCTCTAATTCCCGGGCTCTGGGAGAAATCACAATGGAGCTATGAAGAGGCATACAAAAATTGTACATTGAAAAAATAGTAAATCGTGATGAAAAGTACAACTTAGGGAATACAGCCAAATAATATTGTAATAACTTTGTATGATGACAGATAGTAACCACACTTATGGTGGGCGTTGCATAATGTATAGAATTGTCAGCCATCATGTTATACACCTAAGACTACTATAACCTTGTATGTTAACAATAATAAACAAAAGTAGAAGATAATAGTAGTAAGTAAACAGTAAATCTAACTTTCAATAATTTCGATACTAAAAAAAATAGTAAATCAAATTTAGCAGAAAAGGTTGAAACAAAATTCAACACTCCTTAGGTAAAGGTAACATAAACCAGAGTCTCTACAATGTATGATATAGAAGTATGATATAGAAACTCCAGATGCATTTAAAACCACACACACACACACACACACATACACACACACACACACACACACACACAAAACAAGAAAAAGTGACATGGAATCAAGAGATAAAATAATCCATAGAAGAAGTTCAAGACCTAAGTCAAAAATAATTATTAGTGGATAAAGATATCAACATAATTATGAATAATATGTGAAATAGAATACAGAATAATACAGACAAATGAAAAAACAAGAGAGCAAGTAACCAAATAGGCATTCTAGAACTACAATGTACATTATTTTTTTTTATTTTTTAAATGTTGAGTTAACTTAAAAGTTACAGCAGAAGAGGGACACCTGGGAGGCTCCGTCAGCTAAACATCTGACTACTGATTTTGACTCAGTCGTGATCCCGCAGTCTGTGAGTTCGAGACCCACATGAGGCTCTGCGCTGACAGCATGGAGTCTGCTTGGGATTCTCTCTATTCTTTGCTCTCTGTCCCTCCCCCCTCCTCTCTCTCAAAAATGAATAAATAAACCTAAAAATTCTTTTAAGAGATGCTAGTGGTGCTACAATACAATAAAATGACATTTAAAAAAAAAAGTTAAAGCAGAAGACAGAATTTGTAAACTGGAGATCAGTCTATAGTGTCCAAACTCAAGTACAAAAATCAGAAACAATGGAAAAGATAGAATCAAAGATAAGAGAGAGAAGAGCAAGATCTGAGGGAGAGAACGAAACAGAAGCAACACTGAAGAAATAACAACCCAGAACTTTCCAAAAGATAAAAAGCATTGACTCTTAGCTTTAAAAAATCAGCAAACTCAAAGCAAGATGTGGAGAAAATGGAAATGAACCATATCATTGTCCAACTATTTAACATCAAAGACAAAGGATTACTGTGTGCAGCTGATGTGGAGGGGGCATCTATGAATTTGGGGTCAACATACAGAAGACAAGCAGATGACCTCATAAAGCTCTGAAATTCTATACCCAGTGAAAATAGCACTCGAAGATTCAAGGGAAATAAAGATGAGCTGAGAGCATGTGTTTCCATTTGATTTCACACTATTAAAAATATTAAAGAAACTTTTTCAGGAGCAAAAAATATATACATATGAGAAAATATATTGAAAAAGGAACATATAATTAAAGAAGATATTGGCTGTTTACAACGAAAATAGTAACAATGTCTCAGGGGTTATAACATAGAAATGAAATATGTGACAATAAGAATAAAAAGGCAGTGGTGTGAAATTTAATTAAGTTGCCTTAAATATTTCCAGTATTTGAAATCTAAACATAAATTAAGGTAGGCAACAATAGATTAAGTACATATTTAAATTTTTTTTGAGGTAACTATTACTGAAAGAATGACACTAAACAAGAAACAGAGAAATATAATGGAGCAAGGAAAATAAAATAACATAATACTTGGTTAATTAAAAAATACATTTGGTAGTATATATAAAAATAATACATAATTACCAAGTAGAATTAATCTTTGGGATGTGAGGATGATTTGACATTAGAAAATTTATCAAACTGATTCATCCATATTAATATATTAAGAGAGAAAGAAGGAAAACATACAATCACATGAAAGGCAGGGAAATACAACCCATTTCAATATTATTCAAGAAAAAGAAATGTTCAAGAACTAAGTAGATGCCCTCATTCCAGTAAAACTATCCACCGAAAGTCTAGAGTCAAAATCCTTCTTAATGAAAGATCAGGAGTCTTTTATTAAATGGGAAGAAATCAAGGTAGCCTGTTAGTTTCACGTGTGCCGTTTTTTTATCTCACCTGTTTTACTGTCCCCAAATCGAAGACACAATAGAAGGAAAGATAAACATCATCAACAGGCACTGGTAATGATGAGACACTGTTTCCTTATTTGTAGAAGATTCAATTATCTAAACCGAAAATCCAAAGAGACCAACAAACACTCATGAACTACTGTATAAGAGACTTCATCAAGATTGCTGGTTCAGAAACAGCGTAACAACAAACAGTGGTCACATTCACTCCCTGCAAGTTAAAGACCCACATTTAAATTTTTTTATGCTTTTTATTTTATTTTTGAGAGAGAGAGAGTGCCAGTGTAGAAGGGCCAGAGACACAGGGAGACACAGAATCGGAGGCAGGCTCCAGGTTCTGAGCTGTCAGCACAGTGCCCGAAATGGGGCCCGAACTCACAAACCGCGAGATCATGACCTGAGCCGAAGTCAGCCGTTTAACCGACTGAGGCACCCAGACGCCCCAAAGACCCACATTTTATAGCAGCAACAAAACTCTAAGTCTCTGGGAACAAGTCTGTCACAATAGGACTAAGGGACTTTGTGGGACAACTTACAGAGGTGTATGGACGTGTGTCAGACCCACTCAGCTGTGCCCTCACCTCGGGGGTGTCTGAGTTCTGTGGGAGGAGAGCAGAAAACGTTACTGACGGAAAACGTCATCACCAGCAAGGCAGGTATTTGCTGTTTCTGAATTGGGGACTGAATGGGATGTGTCCCCACACTGCCTGGGCTGAACTTCTTTCTGTCTCAACTTTCTGTTCCAGAAAATGGTGATAATCGCATCGTCCAGAGTAAAAGCACGATGATACACAAAGCACGCTTACTTCGGTGCTGATCTTCTGGAAGTGTTAGCGGCTCTCACCAATCCTGCTTAAGCTGCAATCAGTCCTCAGTCCATGCTCAAAATCAGGTGCATTTTTTTCTTACCTCGGAAGAAATGGTTCCAAAGTTCCCCGGAAACATAACACGAGGCGTCAGCAAGAAAATGTTGACAAATGAGAGTGACGAGTGAGTCCTTGTCACTCGTGATTGGCTGGCGTTGCCTATGAAACAGCTCACCAACGTGCTGACGGTCAGTGGGACAGAGCAGTCTTCAAGGTGGACCCTCATGTGGTGCAGTAACTCGTTGAATGGCCCCAAATGCAGCAAGCACCCTGAGGAAGGAACCGTCATCCAGAAAATAATTTCCAGAAATAAGTATTTGGGGAAACACATGACCGAAACTCAAATTACAACCTTTGAAAAGATATCCTTCCAACAGATGAAACAATTACTGTACAGAACGGATTTTGTTTTCTTTATCTGATCTGAGGAATAAGAAAGTTAAACACATTTAACAATGGAAGAGCTCAAAGGTCATGGCATCCAAAACGCCTGAAATGGAGAAAAAAAGATGTAATCTCTCTGGCAGAAAATTATTTTAAACACCCAATTTCTGCTAAAAGTCAGCGAACAGAAAGCACCGGCAATAGAAACAGAAGAAATGGAAACACCCAATAAAGTTGTGACATCATTGGCCAACGTGATTGTATCCACGTCCAAGGAAGGCTGAATCAGCAAGTTTCGTCTGGTCCCTTGGTGCCCTACAGGCGACGGTGAGTTCTACCCAGAAGAGCCCGAGCCTCCTCTTTCAAAATTTCAGTGGAATTTTAAAATTTGGCAGGGGTTTTCTGTAGAGCATTTTGACGATGTGTGTGAGAGTTTTAGCATGTGCACACAATTAAGGCCAGCGATTCCACTGAAGGGGTGTCTCCCAGGGAAACTTTGGGGTGCAGTCAGTATTCTAAGCTGAGATCATGGTTTTGGCCATGTTTGCAAGTGGGAAGCACGCATCTGTCCAAATTTCCCAGGACAGAGAAACTTAAATGTGGGAGAGTATATTGGAAAAAAAGGAGATGCTCATAACAACTGCAATTTGAATGTGTTCAAGAGACATCTCTGCATTTAGAAAGATAAGAATTGGGGCGCCTGGGTGGCTCAGTCAGTTGACCGTCTGGCTTCGGCTCAGGTCATGATCTCGCGGTCCGTGGGTTCCAGCCCCGCGTCGGTCTCTGTGCTGACAGCTCCGAGCCTGGAGCCCGCTTCGGATTCTGTATCTCCCTCTCTCTCTGTCCCTCCAGCACTCACACTCTGTCTTTCTCAAAAATAAATAAATGTTAAAAAAATTTTTAGAAGAATAAGAAGGGATGGGGGAAGGGAAGGGGAAAATAGTTACAAACAGAGAGGGAGGGAGGCAAACCATGAGAGACTCTTAAATACAGAGAACAAACTGAGGGTTGATTGGCAGGGGGGGGAGGGGAAAGTGGGGGTGGGCATCGAGGAGGGCACTTGTTGGGATGGGCACTGGGTGTTGTATGGAAGTGATGAATTGTGGGAATCTACTCCCAAAGCCAAGAGCACACTGGATACACTGCGTGTTAGCCAACTTGACAATAAAGTATATTAAAGAAAAGAATAAGAAGGTGTGTTTCAAACCTTGAATACGTTTACCTCTGAGAGATGCTCCTCCATTTTACAAGAAGATTCGTAATTTTATAATTTAATAAATATTATTATAATGTCTTAAATTAACTTTTCACTTGAAAAATAAACTTTGTATTTCTTTTTTTCTTTATTTTTTAATGTTTATTTTTAAGAGAGAGAGGGAGATAGAGCACACGAATTGGGGAGGGACGGAGAGAAGGGGGACACGGAATCTGAAGCAGGCTCCAGGCTCTGAGCTGTCAGCACAGAGCCTAAAGTGGGGCTCCAACCCAGCGACCGCAAGACTGTCACCTGAGCCGAAGTCGGACCCTCAACCAAGTGAGCCCCCCGGGTGCCCCATACATTGTTTCTTGAAAGTCCTACCTGTGGGTGCATGGGGAGGGGGGGAGAGGGATGGCACCCAATAGAAGAACATGAGCAAGTATGCCCCAGTAAAACCCAGGGCATCATGGGAACAAGGGCATGCCCATCCTGGGGGCACTGCTGTCCCAGAAGGCAGATGCCCAGAGGCCTCCCGGAACATCCCTGCCTCCTCTTTGGGCCTCTGTTGTACACACAACAGGAAGAGACAGGGTTTATTTACTCTGTCATCTCTTCAGCGGGTCCACCTCTGGAGCATCGATCAAGGACCAGTAGCTCAGCGAGGGAGTAGGGGTTGCCTTCCCTTGGCAGGCCTCACCTGCCCTCTTGAAGAGCCCTGTGTCTACCTTTGCTGCTCAGTCTCTATTAATATACCTGCAGGACTGACCGGCATGCCGCAGGGCTGGGAGACGGTGGCCACAGGCGTTAGGGAACAGCTAGCATCCCCGACAGAGACCTCAAGTCATTACAGAAAAGCCCATGGCATGTTCCACAAGCCGGGAGTCTGGGCCGCGGCTCAGTGCAGCTGGGTAATTATCGAACCAACCCTTGAAATTGCCGAAGGACTGTCGCTTCTTTTCTAAGATCTGATCTTTGTCTGCCTCTCCCTGGAGCAATGTGCCAACCCCGAGGAGGTGTAGTTGTGCAGCCCAAGCCTGAGGGGTCCTGTGCACGTGGGCATGAAGGATGAGGCCGTGGATTAGCTCGATTGGGCATCGGCACTCGCTCCTGCCTGCAGGTGCCTGGGACCTGTCGCCTCCCATCCCGGGAGCGCGTGACGGGTCCATGGGGCTGCAAAATACATACGCACCGGCTAAATCGGGGCACCGGATCCGGCTACCTTATGAAAATCGTCCCATATTGTGCAATGCAGCGAAAAGCAGCTGTGGCAAATCTGTTTGTTGAGAGGACAATTTGCAAATGAAGAGTCACGTGGTGGTCAGTGGATAGACGTGTGGAGATAGAAAGGTGTAGCAAACACATTGGCTCCGCAGGGGGACAAAGGGGAGGAGATTGGAAACTTCCTTCAATGAAGGGATTTGAGGCTTCCCTGCAAGTAGGAGAAATGAATAGGTTCCTGTCTGTACCTCGAATCGCAACGCGTTAAAAATACCGACTTGCTTTTTTATACCTAACTGTTGTATTTCACTCTTTGCTCACAGTACCGATTCTCAATGAACTATTGTCAGGAGAGAGGACTCAGAAGGTCAGGATGCAAGAGGTTCATCTGGATTCTCACGTCGTAAAAAAATAACCTGAGAATTTGTTAAAATGCAGATTCTAAGTGCTTGGTCCCGCCTTACTAACGCAAAACCTCCGATCGTGGAATGTAGGAATCAGGGATTTTGTCACGTTGTTTGGACAGGAAACACCACTAAGAACAGATCATTTCACACTTCGACAGGTTTGGCTATGGCAAGTGACAGTAATTCTAATATTTGCAAAATGCACATAACCATTGATTTGATTTATTTAAAGACTATTTGCAAAAAGTGGATAATTAAAATTGTATTGAAGTCATCGTCGTAAATCTCTGTCTGGATCTACATGCAGAAGATCACCTGTGAATGCCCATTATAGCCATAAGGGATGGGTAGCCTCATTTGATTCACCTTCTAGTAGCTTCTCACCTGTCACCCATGGGATCTTTCCATGCAAGGCTACTGCAGGAGTCAGCAAGGGTGATTTTGTACAGTAAGTGGCTCAGAAGTTGGCTCCATGAGGAAAGCACTGGTGTAGAGCAAGAGTATAGACCCTGGAATCACTCGTGTATGTACGCAAGGACATGAGACAATGTGGGTGCTTACAGTACTTAGCACAGGTAGGCAATCAATACTGCCGTGCCGTTTCCGTTATTATCGCTGTTATGGTGATAATTCTGTTGCCCATTCTCACGGCCACCATCCCATCTAAAGTCTTACCATCTCTCCCTCAGTCCCTTGCCACGCCCTTCTCGCTTACCCCACCCGCCTCCTATGCCTCCCTAGCCCCTGGAGGCTGGCACGTGCTGACCCAGGGGGTTTGTGCCGAAGGCTGAACTAACCTGAGCTCCCTGAGGCGTTTGTCCTAATTGTCACTCGTTCCGGCACTTCCTGTCTCTCCATCTTAACGCACAAGTTGAAGACCGATCACTGCAATAAGATTTCTGGATTTACCTGCTCTTTCAAGCACTCCCACACCTGGCCTTCAGCCTCAGACACCTGTCTCCTGAACAGTGCGGTCTTCTAGCTGCAGATTTGGAAAACATAGCCTGGAGCTTTAAAAGGAACTCCTCTTGTCTTTCTGAGACCACCCGATGGTTCAAAGTCTTCATCAGCTCGAGCTTCCCCCAGGGCTGTACCAGGATCGAACCATCCTTATCTTCTCCTTTCGTTGGTCTATTATCAGTAACGCATCTGCACAATGGATATTTTGTCTTCTTTAGGGGATCCGCCTTCTCTTACATTGCTCTCCTGATTCCTTTTTGCATCTATCCCCCATGTGTGATGACAGGGTCTGTCTCTTTCTTTTACATTTTCTGTGTCACCCGCACCAGAGCGTGACACATGGTAGGTACTTAGCGCACAGTATGGTTACTGTTTACAAGAGCTCACTCTCTTCCTGGCATTAAAACATGCTTTATGAGATGGGTGCTATTATCACTCCCTGTTTACAGATGAGGAAACGAGGCACGTAAAACTCAAATGGCTTGCCCAAAGCCTCAAAGCAACAAAATAGTGAAGCTGGGGTTCCAAGCTGGGAGTTTGACCACCCAGCCTGGGAGTTAACCTCCTTATGGTCATCAAATCGTCAATCATCTCCAGTGTTCACATGCAAATCTTTAATTCGTGTTTGTGTAATGTGCACACTGAATCTTCTTGCTGTGTGCTTGCACACAAAGGGGGGGGGGTGGCTTCAGGAGAGCATGAGTTTGCAGGTTTCCATGTAATACTGGCCCATTATGTCCCTGTTCTCCCAAATCCCACAGCCCGTCTCCCATGCCCGGCCAAGAGTGAGCTTCCGCTGTGAAACTGAAGTAGAACTAAGCACTGGAAGGAAATGTGGGTCCTGGGTCCCCTCAGCACAGAGTTTGCCTGTGAGGGAAGATATGTCAGCCTCTCATCCACTGTCACCCGAGAAAAGAGGGAGTCACAGAAATTTCCTATGGATGACAAGCACGCTTAAGCCTGACAAGAGGACCCACACTGCTGCCTTGTCCTCGTGGGCTCTGGGTTACAGATGCCTGGCAGTAACCCAGGCAACCAATCCAAACTATTCCTGCACTGTGCCCTTTCCTGACGAGGGCTGGGAGCTGGGGCCTCATTTCCCTTCTCCCGGCCCCTCCCCGAGGACGCTGAGAAATCCTGGAAACTCGCCTCCAAGTGACCCACCCACTGTGGTAGTTGAACATCTCCTACGGACCTATAAGGGGTCCTGGAGCTAGTCTGACCTGAAACCCTCCATGCAGGGGCTGTTTAGAATTGAGAGATGTTTGTGGGAGGCCCTCACAAATGGCAGGTAATATTTCAATTGGGTTCTAAAGCCTGAATACAAGTTACAGGAAAGCTGAGTTGCCTTCACAAACAAGGTGGAAGCAACCTAGGTTCATAGCCCAGCTACACTGAGATTGATCATTAAAAAATAATCTGTAAGCTTCAGTCATTTTTGGTGTAAGTCCTTCATTGCTATTCCGGTGGACTCAGTCTTACCTCATTTTGTGGACACTTCCGCTTAGCCCCGTGAGGCGGTCAGGTGCTGGCCTGTGTCGGCCGTGTGGCGGTAGGTTGTCCTCAGCTGCCCCATCCCTCTGCAGCCTGATCTCAGCTCGGCTTTATCACCTCATCCTTAGCTACACACCCACCAGCCTTTTCCAGGATGTCCACCTCCCTGTGTCTAATGCTCTCAGGACAGGAGGCAGGGGTGAGGTAGAGACGAAGTTCCCCAGAGCCGGGCACCGGCGGGTATGATCTCACGCACATACCTTGCCTCAGTTTCCTCAGCGTAAAATGGAGATCTTGATAAGCCCACCTCCCAACATTACCGAGTTAATACGGGTGAGGCGTTTGGGACAGACTATGAACACAAGAAGGCAGAATGTTTGTTACTCTCTTGATTCTCTGTTTTCACCTTTTGCCTGTACACACACACACACACACACACACACGCACGCATACACTCCCGTAGATCTCCAAAGGCGAGAAATTTCTAGAAGGTTCTTACCTACCTATCACCGGAGTGCCTAGCGCCATGCCTTGAACGTGGCAGTAATTAAATATGTAGGAATATGTATTTTTTTTTCTATGAGGATATAATCTTTCCGCAAGAAATAACCCGGTTATCTAACTTTAGGTAGGTAGGTTATATCTGAATGAGGCTGAGAACCCAAACACTGACCTAGGTTGTTCTTCCCAGGTCATACCCCACCGACAAAAGGCCTCTTTGTTTCAAATATTTTATTTTGTTATTCGCACCTCCATCAGGAATTTGTGAGCCCCCAGCGAACATAAAACGGTGTACGGTAGATGTATAGATTTAAGACCGAGGCCAGTGTATCCGTCTAAGCATTGCATCGGCTTCTGTAATTTAGGTAAATGCTATGGTGAATAGTTAACTAGGCAGGCTTTAACAAGGAGCATGAAATTTACAATGGAGACTTGTATTGATTTTTTTTCCATTCACTAATCCTACTTTAAAACAAAGCACAATATATCTGGGTTTTGTCTCTCGTTTTTTCTTGGTCCTTCCTAGGTGATAAATGTATATTAGCAGTAACATAATAAGCTATTCCATTCAGGGAGATGTGGGTTGTTCTGCAGGTGAGTAGATTACATTTCTTTTACATTTGGGGAAATTAACTCAAAAACTCTTAATTACCATGAATGCCTAGTCAATATTTATTTTAAAGACATAGCATGATAAATGTAAATCAGAAAATAAACAAGGATGCAAAATAATTGTGGTAACCTTTTCCACTAAATAGATCATTAATCACATTTTTACTTCCATATTCTTTGCTCTTTTTTTTTCCTTACTGATATGTGATTACAAATATTTATGTGTTCAGATGTCTGACGGTACATTTCTGGATAATTAGAAAACAGGTTGCTACAACGATTAACCTTTCAGTAGAATGGTTACAACACACAAGTACTGTCTGGGGTTCTTTACCATAAAAGCTCTTTAGTGCAATGGTCTATATTCTTACACTGTTTCCAAAATATTTGGCAAGATGAAAAATCATTCATTGTTATTTCTGCTATCACAGAATTTGCTCTTGGTGTTATAACTATTTAACAAAGACAGCTTAGATGAGGCAGATACAAAGAAAAAATACATAGAAGCTAATTAATTTTTCCCAAGCGAGCTCCCGCCTAGAAGCAGGGCAGGTAGCTCGCCCGTTAACAGAACCTTCAATAAGGTGCAGCTCAAACGTATTTGAAACACAAAAGCAGTTCCCTCTCTGCTGGCACCTGGGCCGTCCACACCAGGGTGGGCAAGCCACTCTCACCCACAATAACTCAGATGGGAACCCCCCAGCCCAGCCGATTCCCTCTAATTCAATGTGGGTTGATCACATCCTTTCCCCAACCAGGAATCTTCAACTTTTTTTTTTTTTTTCTCTCTCTGTTTCTAACTTGTTTGCCGTCACTAATTAAAGAAATGTGCCATGTTTGAAAACAAACAGAAAATAAATTGGATGTGCTGGGAGGAAAATTGCCCAAGAGATCATGCCAAAAATGTGTGGGTGATTCCAAACGAGTGGCTCCCTTCCTCCTCCTCCTTCTTCTCTCTCTCTCTCTCTCTCTGTCTCCCGGTTTCAATAGCTATTTTAAGTTTTATGCCGAATGGGCAAAACGCGGCAGAGCCACTCGCCCGGGCGCCCGTCTGAAGCCCAGGGCCAGGCTCGCCGGACTCTCGTGTGGCTCCTGCGAATCTTGATCTGAGGGCACTGCTGTCCGCTCGGAGCCCACTGCCCTTCTCCCTGTCTGCAGTTCGCAGCAGAGGAGGTTTAATTCTGAACTGTGAAAAGATTCAATAAGTCACCACAAATCACCCCGACTAAAGCCCAAACTGAGTAATTTACACAACACTTTGTGTTCTTCAAACAGTTTGCAGCGGGCAATTATTCATGCCCGACATGGGGCCGCTGGGTCCAGGCTCCCTGTTTGTTCTAAGGCCGAGGAGAGGTGTTTGAAAACCGCCAGAGACGGCCAGGGGCCCAGAGATCACGGCTAATGTGACACCCCCAGGCCTAATCTCCTTAGAGCGCTGGGATAAAGTAAGTATCCATTACAAAATCGGCATTCATCCTGCCCCCTTCTGAGCCCAGCCACTCTGATAGCGGCCCGGAGACAATCGTGCGATTCTAGACTTAATCAGGTATTAGGAGCTGAGGCCGGAGGAGAAGGGCTAATCTCCATATTTAGTCCATCTGTACTCGTGGACCTGACTTGCCTGCCCCTGATAGATCAAAAGGAATTGGCAAAAATCAGATTAAGGCTGGAGAAAAGGGGGAGGTTCAAGCCGTGTAACAGCCACATTTTTTTTTTTCTCCCTGCCTGGGATGCGTATACATTTATTAAGACCGTGCGGTTAATCCCATGAGTTTCAATGCATTGTGCTCTCTTTTCTTCTTCTCCCTGCTTTCGGCAGCAGGAAAAAAAAAAGCCATTAAAGGGAAATATTGTATTAATTATAAAACTATGAGACGTGCACACCCAGGGCCGGCCGCGGCGCCCGCACTCTGAGGAGCCCAGCGACGCGGGGGCCCGGTGCCGACCGCGGGCTCGCCCCTGCCCCCGGGAGGGGACGCGGGCCCGGCGCTCTCCGGGACGGGGACACACGGCGGAGCAGTGTGAAGTCAGCAAGAGAGAGGATGCTAATTATTAGCACAGGCTGCCGCGGAGTCAGGCTGTGGCGGGGCAGGTGTAAGAGCTCGGTGACATCTGAGCTCCTGGCGTCTACGCGCTGCAGCCCTCTGTGATGGAGCCCGGAGAGCATATGGGATTCGCCAATTAAACGGAGCCCGGTCTCCTCCTTCCAAACGGGCTGCCACACGAGGCGGAGGCGGGTTGTTTCCCGGCCAGCCCGGCCGTGCGACTTCTTGTGGGGGCCGCCACCCCGCCACCGAGGTCCCGGCGGCCGCTCGCAGCTCGGGACGCGCGGACAGACGGGTAAGGAGAAGGGGGCGAAAGGGACTCACACCCTCGCCGCTCGTGGCCGTCACCCGCTGTTTGTAAACAGTGACATGTGGCCACCAGCCGTGTCCTTCGAGCTAGGAGAAGCACGCGTGCCGCTAGGTCGAATGCGCGGGAGACGACCTGCCCACCCGGGGACGGCCACGCAGCGAGCCCCGGGCACGGGAGGCGGGGGGCTCGAAGGCGAAGGGCGAGGGTGCGGAGGGGCCCCGGCCGCCCCCCTCGGGGAGGGCTGGCGAAGCCCCTTCCCGGCGGGCTCCTCGCAAAGCCCACGCGGTGCCAGGAAAGAGCCGTGTGGCCGCTGGACTCTGGCAGTGGAGCTCACCTCATTAGAGTGGATTAAGTCATGATGCTGAGAAGGATAAAAGGTGAAAAGCAAAGTGCCCAGGACGGCGGCCCTGTGTCATCCGTGTGCGGGTGCCATTATTGACTGGCGCCCATGTGGTTCACACTTTTCAATTACCGTCTGCCGGAAAGGTGGCCGGATAATTGCAGAGGCTGATGCCCGAGCCGCCGTGTCGGGGGGGCCTCCCGGCCCTCGTCACCTTCTCTTGATGCTCGACTCCAGGATGTTCAAAGGCAAAGGTCCAGAGCCTGCGGGTCTCCCCGAGGACCCGGGGAGAGGGCGATGTCATTAAGAACATTAATAAATAGGAAACTCACCCAGGCTCGCAAATGGCGGTGAGATCGGCCACTGCTGTCTGAACGGGGCCGGGTCTCCAGCGTGGGGACCGCGCTGCCGACGGCCTGCCTTTGATTCCCGCTCACGAGGCTTTCGCAGAAACGTTGGAACGGGGACAGACTCGGCGTCCCTCGGCGTCCTGCCTGCCGCCCACGGTCCCGCAGGTGCCGCTTTGTGGGCTGAGGCCGGGCCCGCGTTTCTCCCAGACGCGGCTGCGTGGCAGGCGCCCCGTCAATCTGGACGCACCTCCCTTCCGCTCACACCGCGGGCAGCCAACAATCACTCTGCAGATGGAGGTGGCTCGCAGAGCGAGGAGGGAAGGCGCTCGGGAGGATTTTGGATCGTGGGGAAGGCAGGGCTGCTCCAGGGGAAGCCCAGTCGCTGGGGGCCGGGAGGGAAGGAGAGGGCAGGAGACACATTTTGGAATAAAACTGAGCAAACGTGGGACAACTCTTCTGACTTTTGCCCACTTCCCAGAGGCATTTTTTTTTTTTTTCAACCGGAGGTGGGAGCCCTCACATTCCTTGGAAAGATCGGTGAGAAAGCCCCCTGGTGCCCGAGCAGCTCGCACAAGGCTCGGCATATGGTTGCGAGGAGCCGTCACGGGGGTTTTCGGACATGCAGGGGATCCTCAACATGCCTGGTCCCACGCCTCCCACCTTGGAGTTTCCACATCTGGAGGTGAAGGGACGCAGGGAAAGCCGGCCCAGAGCTCGTCCCTCGCTCTCGGGAGGACGTCTGAGATCGCACTCGGCTCAAGAGCGTGCCGGTGCGTTCCTGCAAAAATTAAAAGGGGCTTTGGCATGTGTTCAAACGTGTCCTGTATCGTCAGAAATTTCACCTCCACAGCCTAAGTAAAGAGCCTCCACCTGGGTAATTTAGTTTAAGGAATGGACGTTGTTGGCTGTTTACTGGAGGCCGAGCTGAGATCCGGTGTTGGACCATCGCCCGCTTACTGTGCCCCAGGTGTCAGGGGTGGACTTTCTTCCCCGTGTGTCCACAGCGTGTCTAAGACTGGTGCACAGAGCTGGGGGTACTGCCTGGTTTCTGGAAAGGAATAGGTTCGGGTCACCCAGTGCCCCCTGCTCTCCAGCACCGGTCACACAGAGTTCCTACAAGTAAGAAGGAGACCTCTCATGCATGTCCCTTCCCTGCGTCTGTGCCTTTCGGGGGGCCACCCGCCTCCTCGGGGGCCTGTCATCTCTGGGGGGGAGATGGGAGTCGACCTGACCACACCTGTTTTCATTCCTGAGCCGCATCTAGAATTTTTGGTCCTCGTGTGTGTTCACAGGCTCGTCCCCATCACTCCTCACGGTGTGGAAATAATTTCTTCGCTCGAAAAACACGCGTATCTCCCACGCTCTGTACCTTCTCGCTCTGAGCACTAGGAATGGTGAGACATAATTTAGGGCACTGCACCCTCTAATGGAGAGAGGAGGGTCCGTGATGTCACGGTCTGCACCTGTCACACGCACTGCATTTCAGAGGGACTGGGCACAACCTGCATCGGCCCGTCCCCCACCCTTGGATTCTCAGGAGCCCTGCGATCCTGTTCCACGCCATCGTCTACACGTAAGGAAACACGTTCGTGGAGGCCAGACACACTCCGGTTAAGGCACAGAAGCTCCGCACGAAAGTGGAGGGTGGCCCCTGCTGTCTGGGTTCTGTGCGCACAGAGGGTCACGGCAGAGGGACAGTGGAGAGACAGCCCCGTGCCCGCCGTCCAGAGAGCAGTGCTCTGAGACGAGAAGGGCTCCTGCCAAGCAGAACCATTTGTACGTGGGTTTAGATATATGCTGATTGAAAGTAACCACTAATTCTGAAACCCTGCTGTGTTCAACCCCGAGAGTCACGTAATTCTATTTCCCTTCGACATAAAACGGTACCAAGCCTCAGCAAGTTCCATTAACAGGTCCGAGGCGGTGAGTGCTGGCTTGGAGCCCTTCCCCCCCAGCCCAGCGTGTCCAGACGCCCCCTCGGGGTAGAGATGAGCCACGTTCCTCAAATGGAACCTGCAGTTGAGAAGCGGTGACACCACGTCGGCCCCAAAGAGGTTACCAGCCAAGCACAGGCTTGCAGGGGCTTCTGCTACTGTTTTTAGCAGAGGAAGGCGTAGTATTATGCCCGTCGGCCCGGAGGCAGCGGAAGGGACACGCCGGGAGGCCGCCCACGGACCCCCTTCCCGACTCCCTCCTGACCGGCAATTATAGAGGGTCTTCAGCTGGTTTTCAGTCACCCCTCAGTGATTCAGCCGACCTGCTGGCTTCTGAGCGTCCAGGACCCCCAGCCGTGCAGCCATCTGAACGTCCATTCACACGTCTACAAAAAGGAGAAGCCGTGAAAAGTCAGTCCATTCAGAGTCACTGGCTGCTCACATGTAAGGTTTGCTGGGGAAGCGAGTCACACGGAAGTCGGCCCAATCAGCGGGGCCGGTTGCGCGGGGCTCTGCGCGGCCCGCGGCCCCATCGCGCATCACCTCCGCCCCCCGCGTCCGCAGTGGGTTTATTTCTGGGTTGTACAGAGGAGCACAGGACACGCTCCGGGCCCCGTCCCCGGGAAGCTGGGCAGGTCCTAGACGGGGAAAGGTGGGCGCTGAGAGCCGAGACTCTGTCAACACGGGGAGGACGACTTTCGGGAAGGTCACGGCCGCGAACGCATTAGCGAGGTGGCGTTGGCGGAGCACGGGCCTCTCCTCCAGCCCCAGGGGCAGCTGCAATTAGGCGGCACCCCTCTCAGCCGCTAAGTGCTCCCGCTGCCGTTTTATCGGCCGGTCGCCAGCGGGCTCAGGGGAGAAGCGCTATCTCCTATGGCCATGAAAATTGATATTGAACATGGAAGGGAAAATCTCGCAAGCTGATAGCAATTAGCTAAAAAGGATTTGCGACTCCATGATTCATCACGCCGGGGGACCAAAGTCATTTGCAGATGCTGCTCCCAGAGTCCCTTTGCACAGCTCTGAGCTCTGCCTCTGTTTTTCTCTCACACTGGGTGTGACATTTTCGGCTTTCAGAGCCCCTTTCTAGAACAGAAGCTGCCGCAGCCGGGTGGTTCGCTGTGTCACAGATGCTTTCATGAGAAGGTGCTCCAAGCGGGGCTCAGATTCCTACTTGACGCTTTAGGTGTTCACGCAGGAAAATGGAGCGCGGTGTCTTTAAGAGTCTGTTGTGTTGTTTTTGTAGGAGAAGGTAAGTTGCGACTCTGGGTCAATCAGAAAATTATACCTAAATTAATTAATCAAAAGAGCAGTGTGAAGGCGTCAGAAGTGTCCTTGAGGTTGTTTTTCACAAAGAAGCACCTGGCTCAGGTAGCTGCGGCCTTACTCTGTGCCACAGAGCGGCAGGGGCACGGGGCGCGTGGCCCCCAGGCCCACCTCGTGGCGGCGTTTGCTTGCAGGGCCGGGCCACTGTCTCCCCGGGTGCACCTGTGACTCCGGGCCACCCAAGCCGTGCCAAGCGTCCCATTATAATAACGCACCACGTTCTCTCCATTTCTTCGATGGGCAGGGGTTTGGTTGCAGTTTTCTCACAAACAGTGCAGAAAATGATGTGTCCGGGGCGTCTCCCTTACGGCCGTGACCCAGACCTGAAGGTGAGGCCAGAAGGTATGTATGACCCCAGACAAGGGGAGGGCTGCCCGAACTCACCACGCGGCACGGGTCGCAAACAAAAGCTAACTTAAGTACTTTCACGGTATTTGTACATGTGAGATGAGTAGTATATCCATACACTATTGCTTTTTTAAGAAAATTTTCAATTTTTTTAAATTTATTTTTGAGACAGAGAGAGACAGAGCACGAGCAGGGGAGGGGCAGAGAGAGAGGGAGACACAGAATCCGAAGCAGGCTCCGGGCTCTGAGCTGTCAGCACAGAGCTGGACGCGGGGCTCGAACCCACGGACTGTGAGATCATGACCTGAGCTGAAGTCAGATGCTTTTTTTTAAAATTTTTTTAACTTTTATTTATTATTGAGAGACAGAGAGACACAGAGTGTGGGCAGGGGAGGGGCAGAGAGAGAGGGAGACATGGAATCCGAAGCAGGCTCCGGGCTCCGAGCTGTCAGCACAGAGGTGGACGCGGGGCTCGAACCCACGGACCGCGAGTTGGTGACCTGAGTCGAAGTCGGACGCCAGACCGACTGAGCCACCCAGGAGCCCCAATATACTATTGCTTTTAATTTAAATGTGCGTGTATGGATATGCGTATGTGTGTGTATAGGCACACTGAAATTAAAAGCTTCTTGATGAGAAAAAAGCACCGTTAATGGACCAAAAAAAAAAAAAAAAATAGCCCCATACAACCTCATCACCAGTTAGGGAAATGGGATCCAAACAGGGAAGCATTCCCATACCCCACCCACGTGACTGCCATATGACCACACATCCGGTCACAGCCGGGATGAGGGCCAGTGGGGGGGAAGCCAGTGCCCCCCTCTGCCCTGTCCTCCTCCAGCTGCCCTCAGGCACCAGGGCCCCCTGCAACCCCACCTCGGGGTTGGGGACACAACCACTCATCCAGCTTTCTCCCCTTGCCTGCCGAAGCCATCCTTGCTTAACTCGTACATGTTTTGTTTTGTTTTGTTTTTTTTCTAGAAGGCCTGTGCAGCCAAGCATGTTTTGCCAGTGATTTTGTGGCCAGCAGGAAACTCTCAGTGAAAGAGGGTGGAAAAGTAAGAAAAGGAAGGACTCAGACATACTGAAACACTTTAAGAAACGCAGGTACCTTTGTGCAAAGGTGGGGTCCGGAGGAGAGACCGGGATCAGGAATGGACAGCTGCAGAGTCTAGGGCTGGTGGATTGGCTGCCTCCCCAGGGGACAAGCAGATTCCTAGATGTGCCCCCGGGAGGCTCTGCGTCAGAAGCAGGGCAGCGAGCGGCTCCAGAGCACTAGTTTCGGCAGCGTCTTTGCTGAGACTAGAAGGGGCTTTCTGTTGGGGCTGTTCAAGCTGGTGGGGAGGTCAGAGCACGAAGGGAGTCCCGCGGGGCAACGGTGTGGCGTTCCATGCGCAGTGGGCTCGGTGTGGTTCAGAAGGTTTGTGTTTTGAGAGCCCCTTTCGAGTCAATCAATTCAGCAATCAATTACATTCTGCTTATTTTAATATCATGATGATGTTCCTTAATTACCTGTCACTTTGTAGGTGCTAGAGATGCAGGGGGGTCATCTGGGTAAACCCCTGGCGGTTTCAGGGTCTCTCAGTTCCTGACTTGCAAATTCCATGCCGCCGGGGAATGTGGGTGTTTGTGGAGAGACCTCCTCCCTTCCCACCTCTGTCTCCATCTCTGCTTTGCTCCTTTCCCCAGGGGACAGACGCTGCTATTTGGTGGCCCCTGTGCCTGGACTCCCCACTAATTACCTTAGACGCGATCCCAGGGTGCCGCCCCCGCGGCTCCCCGAACTGCCTCCCGTTCCCGCTCTGTGCCGTGACACGTCCCCTCCTCGGGCAGGTGAGGTGCCGCCCGGGGCTCCCAGGCTCACGTGGGCTCGAGAGCCACTTACCCCCCAAGCCCAGGATGCGCTGGCAGCTCCTGGCGAAGGGCTCTCATCTCATCAGGTGCCCTCCAATGAGATCGCCAAGTCACCCCAGCGTGTCTGTGACTCGGGCACGGAAAATCCCACCCCACAGAGCAGGGGGGGGCAGGGGGCACGGGATCACGTTGCAGGCGCCGCATCAGGACCGAGCACCGAGTCTCGTGTGCCCTCCACACCGCACGCTCCCCCGGAACACAGAGCCGCTTAGGACGACCCCTGCTCAGCAAGCCAGACCAAAACTGCTGACGGCTCACAATCCTGGCAGGGCGCGTGACAACAGGTAAACGTATCCGGGCTGGGAACTGGATCTCGTGACCTTGTGTCTCGGAGAGGTCAGAGAGTACGGTAGAGAAGAAGGGCGAAACACAGCAGAACCCACTCGGGAGCGCGTCCGGGGAGGGAGAGGGCTGGGCTTGCGGGGCACGCGCAGAAATGTGAGCCGCGGTGGGGGGGGGCACTTGCTGCTCTCCAGTCCCAGATGCTGTCCCCAGCCCGGCTGCTTTGACCTTGAGAGGTCAGGTCCCCGGTGTCACCTCTTGGGTCTCAGGCTGGGAACATAAACTGGCACCGATGATCACCAGCGAGGTGGGTAACGTGCACGGGCCGGGGTCCCCTGGTGCCCAGCCAGTGAAAGGGACACCCCGTGGGGTGGGGCTCTGTGAACCCTGCCCCCTCCTTGCACACCTTTCCTAGAGACACATGCATGTCCTTCGGGATAGGACTCAGAGCCCCACTTGTCTGTTCCCGTTGGCATTTTCTTCCTTTTCTGGGAGCCCTTGCCACATGCTTTCTCCATATAAATCTCTGCTCACCTACCGGCCTTCACGTTCTTCCAGAGCCGTGGCCGAGAGTAAAGGCTGCCAGTGTGGCTCCAGGCTGGGCAGCATGGCTCTGTGCCCTCATGCCCACACGGGCTCGCTGGCTGGCCCTGGGCACGTCCCCTCTCTGTTCAGGTGTCTTATCATAAACACACCTGAGTACCGCACCTGTCAGAGGGTCTTACGATGAGTGATTTGACTCTTTTTGGCAAAGTCCCCAGAACAGTGACAGACACACACATCTACAGACACAAGCCACTCATTAGTGGGACGGAGCTTGGCGTCTTCCTGTTCCTGTGGCCCCAGGGCCATGCACAATGACGTGCACAGTCTAGAAGCACCACATTGTGCCCTGGTCTCTCACCGTCTTCCAGATCAGGGTCAGGGCCGGACCTGGTGCCACGGAGACGCTTCAGGGGGGCCCACGGGGTCGCTGCCCAGCCCGGCTGGATCACAGTATGCTGGTCAGCTCTTGCACCCCCTCAAGTCTCTGGGCCCTACTGGCTCTAATTCCCTCAAGCCCTGTGGCCTCTGGTCAACAAAGCCTCGGCCCAGAATTGTGGCCTGTGGCTGCCTGTACCCCTAATGACAAAGAGATGTTCTCCTCCCGTGGCGGGGCATTTGGCCAACGGGGAGCAGGCTGACTGGATCCACTCTCCGTTCCCCTCACCCCACCCCAAGTCTGGGTCGTCAGGCTCCTTGCGGAAGATCCTGCAGGGTTGATGTGCCATTGCAGTCAGCGCAGACCCGCTCCACAAGGCACGGTCCCTCTTGCTCCCCGGGCACTCCGTCCGGACTCTGCTCTCCGGAGAGCCTGGGCTTCAACAGGCCTGATGCATCCTTCTGAGGTCAAGTAAACACAGAGCAGATGATCCTGTTGGCTCTGGCTTCTCGGAAGAGACGGGCGTAAGCTGCGCACAAGCCCAAGGAATGTGCGCGGTACAAATGCGCTCCTTGCGTGGCTCAAGGCCCACTGGGTGACCGCTGTCCTCAGAGACGAGGTGTGAGCCCTCGTGCTGGGGCTCCAGGGTCCAGCCTCCCCAGGAAGCCTCAGGGCCCGACCGAGGGGCAGGGGCAGCGTGGAGGGGCTTCCTCTGGGGACTGGTCAGGAAGGCGTGGCTTGGGGACTGTCCATCTCCATCGTGTTCTTTGGTGCCATCTTGGTTTAGGACTCTAAGCTGGTCACGGATGCTGCATCAGCTTCCTGGCACAGGGGTAGCAGAGTACTGCACACTGAGGGCATTAAAGCGAAGGAAGTTTGTTCTTTCACATTTCTGGAAACTCAAAGTGTGAACTCCAGGTGTCAGCAGGGCCACATGCGTCCAGAGGCTCTAGGGACAATCCGTCACAGCAATCCCAGCCTCCTGCGTGCCAGCTGCTCTGGGGTTTGTGGCCCTGTCACTCCTGCCTCTGCTTCCACCGTCTCCCGGCCTCTCTCCCTCTGCGTCTCTCTGTGTCTCAGGTCTCCCTCTCCGTTCTCTCGTAAGGACGCCTGTCACTGCATGTAGGGTCCACCTGGATAATCCAGGATGCCCTTATGTCCTTAACCCCGTCTGCAAAGACCCCTTTTCCAGATAAGGTCCTATTCACAGGTTCCTCTGGCTAAGACTTGGTCACCACTCAATGCACTACAGATGTCTTTGGAGCCACGGAGGAAATGGGCTAAATTTGAGCAAAGTGTGTTATGGAGAGTTCGGGAGACACCTGTAAGCTGTAGCTTGGCCCCTTTGGCCCCGGAAAGCACATTATTAGAAGCCATAGAAATATGGAAGAAGAAGGAGGCAGAATAATTCGTCACAAGGTTTTAGTGATTTATTTAATTTTTGTACAAAATTCTATAGAGTATTTTGCCAAGCCTTATTTTTTATTTTTGATGAGTGTAATGGAGGCTTAGCATAAATCACGGTGTGTCCTGGTGCGATTTGCTGATTTTGCAGAGCCAGTGAGCTTGGCATTCACAGAATTTTGATTGTTTTGGAGCTACATTTACTTTATGCTTTAAACGAGCAGAAAAAGCAAAGTCCTAGTATCAGGCAACGTGCTTTTGTGACTGGAAAAGAACCTGTCTTCACTGAGTCCTTGCAGAGCCCTTGGCTGGCTGTCCCACTACGTAGGGGCTGGTGAGCCCTGCCCTCTGTCGAATGACTCCTTATGGACAGGGAGTTGAAGGGGGAATCGTGTGGGAGATGTGGGTGGAGAGTAGGTCGCTCTGGCTTCCGGAGACACAGGTGGGTGGTTTTCAGGTTTTTCACTGAAGAATGCTGGACTTTGAAACCTTACAATTTTTTTAATGTTTATTCATTTTTGAGAGAGACAGAGAGACAGAGCATGAACGGGGAAGGGGCAGAGAGAGAGGGAGACACAGAATCCGAAGCAGGTTCCAGGCTCTGAGCTGGGGCTCGAACTCGTGACCTGAGCCCAAGGTGGACGCTTAACTGACCGAACCACCCAGGTGCCCTGAGGACTTTGAAATATTCTAAAGCAGAGAAGAGTCAGATGTAGATGAGAAGAGAAGAGAGATAAGACATTTCAGTTGTGGGGATGTATTTTGGTTTGAATTCATTCCCACAAAATCCGTGTGCCTACATCCTGTTTGGAAACAGGGTGATTGCAAAGGGTAAGTCATGAAGAGGCCATCCTGGAGAAGGTGGAATTGTCTGCCAAAAAAATAGGAAACACAGGGGATAGAATCAAGGAGATCTAAATAAATGGGAGATAATGCACATTCAAGGATTGAAAAACTCAATGTGGTAATGATGTCAGTGCTCTCCAAATTGATACACAGGTTAAGATTTTTTTCTGTAAACGTGGACAATATTTTTCTAAAACTTAATGAAAGTCCAAGGAAATAGAGTAGCTAGAATAAATGTCAAAAAAAAACAAAACAAAACACTCTGCCCTATTTGAAGGCTTCCTCCTCACCAAGACCAGGTGATATCCATGGAGAGACAGAGACAAAATTTATGACACAGACAAGGAGAGCCCAGAGAAAGCCCACACACGTTCAGCCAGCTGGTTCTGGACAAAGTTGCAGACACAATTCCATGGAGGAAGGACAATCCCCTACAAAACTCAGCGCAATCCCCCACAAAACTGCCCGTCGATTTCCACGCTGCAGGGACTAGGCTTGGGGGAAAGTTCTCAGGCATGGTCGAAAGCCCAGTTCGTACAAGGAGAAACTCAATCCACTGGACGTCATCAGAATGAAACATCCCTCTCTCTGGTGAAGCGTGAGAACACACGCACTGAAGGCAGGGCACACGTGTGCACAGCACTGGCCTGGAAAGGACGCCTAGGCAGAAAACACAACGGATTCTCCAAACGCAACAAGTCAGGAACAAGTGATCCAACGGGAAAATAGGCGAAAGCGTGAAAAGAGGTTTCCCTGGGAGTGGGACGCGGGGCGAAGGGGTACATGGGAACGGGCCGGCTGTCACTGGCCGTGAGGGGTATCGGGATCTGCCCCTCATCGATGGTGACATCCATCATGACGGCCACGCCCGCAGCGAGGACCGCGAGACGCGGGTGGTGGCGGGAACGTGAAATGGGACGGCCATTCTGGAAAACGGCGGGACAGTTTCCCAAAGCACAAAACCCCCAAACCGACCAAAGCACCAGTTCCAGCACAATCCAGCAACAGAATCCCCGGGCATGTAGCCCAGAGAAAAGAAAACGTACAGCTTGCACAAAGCTGTGTGGGGTTGGGCGAAGCAGCCTTACCTGTGGTAGTTTCAGACTGTATGCAGCCCGCACGTCCCTCGGCAAGTGGACGGTTTGACGCCTGAGTCCGTCCTTCCCGGGCGTCCTGGAACACGGGTCGGCAGTACCAAGAAAGACATCTCCATACACACAGCCACTTGCACAGACCCCCAGGGTGCCATGCGGAGGGAAGACGAGCCATCTGGAAAGGTAGCATATCGTATGACCTTCTTGCCATTACGCAACGATACGTGGAAGCCCAGGAGCGGCTCTTGAGATTTAGGGGGTACGCGACTGCAGAGGGAGGTGTGACGGAGCCACCTGGGGTACTGTCTCAGGCCTGTGTCCCCAGGGTGTCGTGGTCACAGACATCCACCCCCGTGATGGGGACACACGCACCATGCACATTCACTGCATCCACACCAAATTCCCGGCTTTGAAATTGCATCATTAGGTGACACACAGTCACTGGGGACCTGGGGGAAGGGTCCAGAGCACTCCACTGTTTTTGCAACTTCCTGGGAGGGGGGCGATCTCTGATTCCCCTAGGGATTTCAAAATAAAAAGTTAAGAACAGAAAAAAAAAATAGAAGCTAAAATAAATGCATTTAAAAGTTTTTTTTAAATGTTTTTATTTATTTTTGAGACAGAGGGAGACAGAGCATGAGCAGGGGAGGAGCAGACAGAGGGGGAGACACAGAATCGGAAGCAGGCTCCCGGCTCTGAGCCGTCAGCACAAAGCCTGACGTGGGGCTAGAACTCACAGACCGAGAGATCATGACCTGAGCTGAAGTCGGATGCTCGACACACTGAGCCACCCAGGTGCCCCTAAAATAAACGCATTTAAAAATGAAAGGAAAAGGCGCGTCTGGGTGACTCAGTCCGTTAAGTGTCTGACTCTTGATTTCAGCTCTGGTCATGATCTCACGGTTTGTGAGTTCAAGGCCCGCATCGGGCTCTGTGCTGGTGGCATATATTCTCTTTTGAGACTCTCTCTCTCTCTCTCTCTCTGCCCCTCCCCAGATCTCTCTCTTTCTCAAAATAAATGAATAAACATTTTTTTAAGTTAAAAATAAATAAAAGAAAAATGAAAGGAAAAAAAAGAAACCGAGCCCTCTTTCTCAACACACGGACCTCAAACACGTGATGTCCAGTCGTATAACATATGGCAGGAGGGGAATGTGTGTGCCCGTGTCCTATAAAGAGCACAAGCTACGCTGTATGAAGTCACTGGCTCAGCCTAAGTAGGGAAGCTCGGAACCGTGCACGGGGATGGTCAACACTGCATTCAGAGTGGAAAGGAAGAGGCACCAAGAGGGATTCCGACGTCATCCCCAAGAATTTTCCTTCTTTAGAAACCGTGGACCAAGTATAGAGAACAGAGAGCCTTTGGAAGGCGGTCGATGGAAGCCTCGCTTCTATTTCGCTGTGCACTTTGCTGTAAGCTTATTTTATAAATAGTGAGAAAGAGCCCCCGGGCCAGTGACGGGCAGGCAGGGGAGGCGGGGGCGGCGGGGCCCTGATGCGGGCGGAGCGGGAGCGGGCCCCACGCCGGCCCGAGGCGGCTCTGATGGAGGTGACACACGGAGAGAGGGGCCAGCGCGCTGAGCTGCCGACTTAACTGCACTTTGCTTTGAAATTGAATGATAGATTTAGAGTGATTTCTGATTGAATCAGAAGAGGCAAGTGTGGATATTGTGTGGGTTTAGTAAGAGAAACAGAGGGCACGTCTCTCCCTGCAGGCTGCGGCCCCTGGTGACAAGGGAAGAGGGAGACACGGCCTTGTCGCTGGGCCCGAGTCAGGGCCATTCTGGAGTCAACGGCTGGGCGTGAGCAGGGCACGGAGCCGGGGATGCCAGCCGCCTGTCGTCGAGGCCTCGGCCCCGCTGCCCGAAATGCCCCACAAAGTGTACAATTTGCCGTCTCTGGGACCTGTTCTCAGGGCCTTTTCCTTCCTGTCTTCACTCTGAGGTTTGGAATTGGGGACCCCAAATTGAGGGCCCCTTGATGCTATGCCTCTACACAGCCTTAGCCCGAGGTACATTTGTGGCCCACAAACAGTGTCCCCCTGTCCCTGAGCAGAGGGGTCTCCCCGGCTTCTGTCTCTACACACTAGGTTGGTCCACCCCGCGGGACACGCCATTGGGTAGGGATCATATTTGGTCCTTTTAACAAAGCGATTTTTTTGTTTTTTAAAAAAATTATAATGTTTTGTTTACTTTTAAGAGAGAGAGAGAGAGAGAGACAGGGTGCGAGTAGGGAGGGGCGGAGAGAGAGGGAGACACAGAATCCGAGGCAGGCCCCAGGCTCCGAGCCATCGGCACAGAGCCCAACACGGGGCTCGAACTCACGACCCGTGAGATTGTGACCCGAGCCAAAGTCGGACCCTCAACCGCCTGGGCCGCCCAGGCGCCCCGCGATTTTCTGTTTTTTTAAATCATGGCCTGTTGGCTGCCGGTGGCTGGAGACCTTTGAATGTGTGCGTCCCCACTAAATCCATGTGCTAGAATCCTAACCCCAAGGTGACGTGTTAGCAAGTGGGGCCCCTGGGAGGTGATGAGGTCACAGGGCTGGGTCCCTCGAAAGTTGAAATTGCCCCTTTTTATTAGAGTCACTTGTCCCTTCTGCTACATGAGGACACAGTGAGAAGACAGCCCTCCATGAAGCAGGAAGGGGGGCCCCACCAGACGCCAAAGCCGCCAGCACCTTGCTGCCGGACGCTGAGCCTCCAGAACCTGGGAAATAAGCTTCTGCTGGTCCTCAGCCACCCGGCCGGTGGTGTTAAGGAAGTTCTGCCAGACTCAGACAACAGCACCGGAAAGATCCTTGATTTCAGCTCCCCGAGTTCACAGAGCAAGGAGCCGAGCCTCTCCCCCAGGAGGGCCACGCTCCCGATCTTCCGGGTCTCCCACGAGGCTGCCCGCCCTGCGTCTCCTGCAGGGACACGCCCCAGCACCCTCACAGGGCCCAGCAAGACCCTGAGCAGCCCCGTCCAGGGGACAGTTTGGCTTAGAACTCAACAGTGGGATAGAACTCGCTGTAAAAGTGAAAACAAATTTGTTGGCAATAATTTATGGTTAGAAACCATTTGACTAAAAAACAGAGTTCACTGCCCGCTATGGCCACTTCTGCAAACTGATGTCAGCGATGTGGTTTTCAAGCACTGGGCGTGGGGGCCCCCGTCCAACAGCCCTTGAGATCCGAGGTGCCGGGACACCCGCAGAGGGAGCACAGACGGGGTCCTGCCCCAGCTGCCCGGGGACATGACCGCAGCCCTCCAGCTCCGTGATTCCAGCCTGAGCGCCACCCGCAGCCGGGCCCAGCAGAGTGGCACCTGACTACAGAAACAGAGGCAGACAGGGGCGCCTGGGTGGCTCAATCAGTTAAGTGTCTGACTCTTGGTTTCAGCTCAGGTCCTGGTCTCACAGTTCGTGAGCCCCTAGTCAGGCTCCACGCTGTCAGGGTGGAACCTGCTTTGCATTCTGTCTCCCCGTCTGCCCCTAACCTGCTCATGCACACGCGAGCTCTCTCTCTCTCTCTCTAAAAGAAATAAATAAACTTAAAAAAGAAAAGAAACTGAGACTGTAGATGTTCATTACTTTAAGTCACTAGACTTGGGAGTTGCTGTTGGCAGTAATTGGGAGTAGCTTTGTAAGAACGGAGTACAAAAGTGACATGTAAGTATATACCTTAAAATCTTTTCTTACCTCTCTCGCTAAACTCACTCACGACTTTCCCTGGCCAGAATAACTCATGAGAAAATTACCCGATTCTATAGGAAGTCTCCTCGCTCTGTGACCTCATCCCTACACTGGATATTAAGACTACTCCCGTCTTTGAACGAAAGAAACACTCAAATTGATTCTCAGGCAGCAAAGGCACCTGCTGAAGTATGTTCCTGGGCGGCTTTGTCAAAAATCACAGGGGCGGATTTGATTTGCTGGGCAGCCTCCAGTCCGCCTGATGTCGGAGATGTGATGTTTAAGTATTTTATGTACACCCAGAGGCCCTTTTCTGAATTACAGAGTTTTTGCAAACACTGAAATAAATACACAGAAATGCCGAAAAAAAAAAAAAAAAAACTAAAGAAAACATTTCCACCTCCCGCAGCTCGCTTTCAACTTGCTGCTGGGCTGAGCTGAACAAGCAGGCAGACGTACATGCAGTGGCCCCCGCACAACCCAGTCTGCAGGGCTGAGCGCTTCTTATCAAAAGGTGTGCAAAGGATTCTGGGCAGTAGATCAAGCGGCTGGAGTTTGACAATCTGACTTTGCTCGTTTAAGCCACCATGAACTAGATGTAAACAAAGAAGCCTATGGGAGAGAAAGCGGCTTGTTTTTTACAGCTGGGCGTCTGTGGAGACTCAAAGCGGCCGGGAGGCAGTGACCACTGTCTGTCCCCATTGGCTGTCCACGGACTCACCCCGAAGGCGAGCACACGGCGGTGCCCAGGTCTGGTTTCGGGGTTCCGAACGAGAAGGAGCGTCCTTCCTGTGGCTGCTGGGGACCTAGCTCCCCGCCCCAGCCTGCTAGGGAAGGGGCCACGGGGTGGGGGTGGGGGGTGGAACCACGCACGTTGTCTGGCAGAAGACCGGTAAAGAAGCCGCAGCACCGAAGAGGCAGGGGGGGCAGGGTGCACGGCTCTCAGCTCGGTGGTAACTCTCGTGTGAGTCCCCAGAAGCCGACCCGAGACAGGGGCTGGGGTGCAAGTCGTGAGTGAGGACCACAGGAGAGGAAGGGGTGCGGGGCTGGGGGAGGGAGGCGGTGCGGGGACCAACAGGCAGGTTCCCAGGGCGGACGCCCTTATCTCGGTCCCACGGGGAGGGCCTGGGGCACAGTGCGCACCATGTGCACACACACCGTGGAAGACACCGGGTGGCGCCCCGGGAGCTACTCCTCCTGTCCCTCCAGCCCGATCCTCAAGTGCTCCCAGGCCGGAGACAGACCTCGGGCGCAGAGTGAGGGCTTAAAGCTCTCAAGGTTTACAGAAAGAGTGAAGCCCGGGAGGAAATCACAGCATTGGCCACCTGGCTCGTGGCCAAAAGTCTAACCAGGGTTCTTTCTTCATTCTGCTCAGCCATCTAAGCCTGGGGGCGCCAGGAGAGGTCACACTATTCCCGCCACCCAGACAGCCCAGCGAGAGAAGCCTCCGAAGGGAGCGAGGGCTTGGGATGGATGGGGTGTAACGGAGCCGCACGGGCAGCCCCTGGGAGGCCGTCGTGTTGCCCACTGCACGCCTCCTACCAGCCGTGCGACGCCCCACACAGTAGGCGCTCAATGCGCGTTTGTGCCACGGAAGAGGAGACAATGGGCACAGAGAAGGCTGGCTCCTGTCCGGCAGGGTGGTGATGGGCAGCAGCCCCGTGAAGGGCGGTCACCACCTGTGGGTGCTCTGAGGGAAACGGGGTTGGGGACCCTGAGTCCTGGCGGCTCCCGCAGGGCTGCCCTGAGTTTTGCCATCGCGACTGTGAAGCATCTTCCTCCATTGGATCCGTGATGGAAAGACCCCTGGGAAGCAGGGCTTGCTTGCTTGTGACGTTTAGTCAAACCCCGACGTAAGTAAGGCTTCTATTTGCTGGACAACTTTGGAAAGTGACAGTTTAATTTAATTTTATTTTTTTAAATTTGTTTGAATGTTTATTTTTGAGAGAGAGAGAGACAGAGAGACAGAGTGTGAGCAGGGGAGGGGCAGAGAGAGAGGGAGACACAGAATCCGAAGCAGGCTCCAGGCTCTGAGCCGCCAACACAGAGCCAGATGTGCGGGGCTCAAACTCACAAACTGCGAGATCATGACCTGAGCCGAAGTTGGACGTTTAACCGCCTGGGCCACCCAGGTGCCCCGTGACAGCTTAATTTTAAACGAAAAAACCAGAGTGCCACCCACATCTGCGTTGCCCTTTTTTGAAAAGCTAAAAGTATCTATGGTTTTGTTTGGGATGGATACGCATAATGAAGGCAATTTCGAAAACACGTTCCCAGATCTTTGCTCTGTTCCCTGGGAAATCCACGTTAACTACATCATCATTTGTGTCTGTTTTCCTGACCTCTTCCTTTCTTCCTCCAGATGGGCTACCATGAGGAAACACCTTCCTTCAGTCTGAGGAATGACCCTTCAGGGTGTTTTGCAGGCGTCCAGGAGACCCAGCTTTTCTCTAAGTTTCCACTGATCTGAAAATGTCTTTATTCCACCCCAGTTGTTGAAGAATGGTCTCGCCTGCAGAATTCCTCCCCCGTGGCCGCCTCCTTGTGACCCTTCCTGCCACCAGGCTGACTGTGCCTCTGCTGGGGGCAGTCCCTGCCTCAAATCTGCGACCCAGGAGAGGCCCTAAGAGGCCCGTGGGAGGAAGAGGTGCCCCCGGGGCTCCTGCGGTCCATGAAAGTGTCCCCAAGAGTGCACAGCAGCGTCAGTCATGGGGACCCTTCCCAAAGGACACGTCCAGAAGCTCGTTGCATTCTGTGGACTATCACGGTGAATTTCAAACCAGAGCCGATGCAGGGAGGGGACTTTGAGGGGCAGCTGTGGAGGGTCTGCAGGCCCGATGGGGTGGCAGCCCCCCCCACCCCTGCACAGAGCCATGTCCTCTCCACCTCCTGCAGACCCAGTCTGTCTCTACCCCACACACCCCTTCTTCCTCTTCTCCCTTCTCTTCCCGTCTTGCTGGCCCTCTGTCCTTTCTATGTGATTGTTTCTGTTCGATTAAATTTTGGTTTGCTGCAGAGGGACACTAACTAGCCTACACTCGATGCAGGTAGGAACGTCCGGGCTCCGGAGCCCCGGGTCCCCCTGCCCCTTGCTGCCGTATGAAACCGCAGTCCACCCCTAACTCCCAGGCCGGCTGTCGCCAGTCAGCACCAGTGCCCGGTGGCCAGCTCCAGACCTTCAGCATTTTCTAAGCGTCCTTTCCTGGTATTTCACTGTCTGGGGGTCTGCTTCTCCCCCCCCCCCCATGCATCACACTCTCCATGGGGAGAGGAGGGCTGACTGTAGCTGCGTCTTCCCCCCGCGGGGACCCGAGGAGAAGGTCATAAAGCCCGTCCTTGTGCTACAAAGAGATGGGTGTTTTAAAACTCCTCTGGTCCGCTTTCCATGGGACTTTTGGCTTCTGGGGGCCAAAATGCTGAGCAAGCCGTCTATACCATTCGATACAACCCCCGGTGTTGCTCTGAGACACTCGCGGCCTCCTGGCGTCCGAGGGGGGAGCAGACCTGAGCGGCGCGGCAGGCTCACAGCAGGCTCTGTTCACGGCACCCTTCCCTGGGGTGGACGCGGCTTCCAGAGAAAGCCCGAGACCCTGCTCACATGTGTTGGGAGGTCCCGTGTGGGGAAGAGAGTCCCCAAGTCGTATCAGGAGAAGCCAAAGAAGATGGTGGTTTGTCCTCGTCCTGCCTTAGCAGCCGCACCCCCACAGAGCCCCTCTCCTTCCCGTCCTCAGAGGAACTCCCCCATCCCCCCCCCACACACCGGCGTGCCCTTCTAGTACCTTCCAGTACCTGCACAGACCACATCCCAGGCTCTGGGTCTCGATCGGGCCTGTGCTGGAATCCCCCCGGGCGGCTTGTTAAATCACCCTGCTGAGCCCCAGCCCGGAGTCTCTCCTTCAGTGTGTCAGGTGGGTTCCCGGGAATTCTAGCAGGTTCCAGGCGTCTGTGCTGCTGGTCTGGGAGCCCCACTTGGCACCAGTGTTCCCCAAAGTCTCCCCAGTATCAGACGCAGAGTCTCTCCACAACCCCCGATTCCCACACCAACGGGGCGGTCCCCAAAAGCGCACCGGCCTGTCCTACTCTCCTTCATCATTTCTGCCCCGCCCTCCCCAAATGGATACATTCCCCCCAATTCAATTGTCACCCTTGGGTCTCTCTTAACGGTTCCCTTTGGAGAAAGAAAATGTCTCTTCCACCTGCTCGTTCAGGAAATGTTTTCTGCCTTGTCTCAGGTCTCCCTAATTCCAGTTTGAAAATATTGGTAGTTTTCATGAATTGCAGTCAACGCGTAAGAATGACACCCAGAAGTCTAGCTCCTTTATGCCTACCTTGCTGTCTCTGCACGGTAGGCGCTATAGACACAAAGAAGAATTTTCATCCCGTGTTATCCGTATTTCTGTTCAAGGACAGAACATCCTAGGAGCTCTCAAAATCCGAACCCCGTGCAATAATCACGTCCGTAGCCACGATTGTGCTCGAGACTGATAGCATGGCTAAGTGTTTGACAAATTTCCACCCGTCTTCCAATAAGGCCCTACCCCATTTTCCAATAAAGCTGATGAAACCTGATAAAAAAAAAAAAAAAAAAAAAAACGTTGGAGGAATCAAAAGGCCCCCAGGCTAAGTGGAATCACATCTCGTGAATTTCCACATTCAGCATCATCTATATTGGAAATATTAAAAAATTCATATATAGTGAAATGATAGATACTTATGTCACTATTTTAAAAAGTTATGCTGATAGAGCTGTCCCTCGCTCCTCACTAAAGATGCACCTTCCGGAATATATGAAAATGGCGTTATCGACCTGCGGGCCCTGCGAGGACACGCTGCGCAGCCAGTGGTGATGGATCTGCCCTGAACCGTCTACGCCCCCTCGTCTGATCAGCGGCCGCGGCTGCGCTCACACGGAATGCAATCGGGGCGGCTAGGGCCGGGAGGGCCCCCCGAGGTGACAGAGGCGAGGGCACAGAGGCTGTGAGCTGTGAAGTGATACAACCGGGGGTCAGAGCAGCAGATACTGAAGGCCAGGTCCTTACTCCCAGCCCGCAAAGCTACGATGTGTCTACACGCTGGACGCGGGTTCAGCCCACCTCCAACCCCCCCGGGGTGTGGCGAGCGGGAGATCTTGGGTCTGGAAGGTGCTTGAGCCCCTTCTGCAACAGTCTCACAAGCCCTAGCCTGACTTTGTCCTGGGTGCTCCCCGGAAAGAGAGGTCTCTAGCTCGCCGAGGGAGCCCATGACGTCACTGGCTGCCAGCTTGGGGGAGGGTGGCTCTCAGCTCCTGGTGGCACCATTCACCGTCCTCCCTCTGCTGGGGTTCCCCACGTTCAGGATGACGCTCAGACACCCCACCCCTCCCTCTTCTGCTTCCCAAGCCCCAAGTGGTCCTTCTTCAGAGTCCCCTCCCTCCTGACGCGTATGTATTTTACTCTCCCCGGCCACCCCAGCACCTAGACGGTAGGCTCTGTGAGGGCAGTTTCCATCCTTTCCCCGCAGGACGCCCAGGGTGGAGTCTGGCAGCACCTTCCGGCTACCTAGGACTCTGCAGTCCCCCACCTGGCTGGACTTCCTGTCGCCTGGACACCTCAGCCCCCGCGGCCCAGACCACCTGCCTCTGACCTCGCAATGCCTGCCTTCCTCTCATTCCGTTCTCTGACGAAATGTCACCTCCTCTGAGAGGGCCTCCCTGACCCTTCGTCTCTCTCTGTAATTATGAATGCTTAGGGTGGTTTATTATCAGTCGTCCATTAGCTCATAAACTTGAAGAGAACAGGGGCCAAGTCCGAAAACAATACACTCTTCGCTATTGATGGGGCATTATGCAGGGTCTGTCACAAGGTGGGATCGTGTTCAAAGCCAGTTGCTTGCTGAGTGAAGTAGACACAGAGGGGTGAACACAGTGCTCAGAACTGCACAAGGGGAAGCAGTCTGGGGGTGCACGGGGTCATGGGGGAACTGACAGCCCTTCCCACCTTTAGGAGAGGATCATTCTTGGTGTGACAAAGAGGTCGATGTTAAACCCTCCCAGTAGATACCCAGGAGAAGGCCGGGTTCAGCTGACAATGATGACAAATTCTCTAATAGCTGAAAGGAGAATGGAACTTTCTGGAAGGGAATAGATCCGGGGTCACCCAATACCTCCTGCTCTCCAGCACCAGTCGCAGGGGGTTCCTACCGTAAGGACGGGGTCGAGGAGTCTGAGGCTTCCTGTGCATGTCCCTTCCCTGCGTCTGTGCCTGTGGGGAGGCCACCTGCCTCCCCTGGGGCCTGTCACCTCTGGGGGAAGGGGGTTGACCCGGCTGCACCTGTTTTCATTGTTGGGCCGCTTGCAGAATTTCTGGTCCTCGTGTGCGTCCACAGGCTCCTCCCCATCGCTCCTCGCGGCATAGAATTAATGGCTTCACTCAATAAACTTACGTATCTCCTAGGTTCTGTATGCTCTCGCTCTGAGCACAAGTCTAAAATGAGTTGATAGAAAAGGAGTGGGGAGGGGCTCCGTCCTCGGTGGGACGGGTCTAGAGCATCTGTGTGGACTTCGGCTCATCCTCAGAAACACGGTGCCTGCTCCCCTCCCATGTTTCCCTCTTTCAGTAGCTTCCTCTGCCAAGCACAGTGTGGACAGTGTCCACGTGCAGGAAGCGATCAGAACGGGGTGTTACCCGCTCATTGCACACGTAGTGAACTTTATCTGCACTTGAGACTGTTACACCGTAAGGGCGATGCACACGTCCTATCGTCCGCCTTTTGTTTGGGAAGTCATGAGGCCTGAAATAAGTCACCTGCGTATCTCGACATTCCTAGGCCATTCGGGAGTTCATATATAGGAATTTAGCTGACGAGAAAATAGCCTGACCCTGTGGAAGAAAGACCCTGTATGCACCTCAGAAGACTACAGCGTCGCATCCATTTCGTACAGGTGAGTAGACATTTCAACATTTAAAACCGAAACCTGGTTTCAGTAGCAGTCTTCAGTGTTTGGGTTTGTTCTGTGTGGGAATGAGGTCATGCTGGGGAGATCTATGTGGATTCTGGCCGGAACTGGAGCTGGGGTGAGGGGGTGAGGGCAAAGGTACAGTTTGGGCCTTGGGGGGGGTGGGGCTGGGCTGGCCTTGGGTGCGGGTCCCTCCACAGTCACGTGAAACGCAGGACACCCCGTCTCCCAGCGGCTGCAGGGAGATCCCCAGGGGACAGAAGCCACAAGTCCTCAGGCGGAGGGCACATCGTGTTGGCACCCGGGGTTCTGTCCGCAGGGGCGCTGCCATCCACCGCCATCGAGGTTTCTAGAGGTTGAAGGTGGGGCCCTGACGGGGCGCCCTGCAGTGGACCCTCCGTGTCCTCAACCCTGAGCGAGCCCAGCAGGTGATCCGTGGGAGAGCCTGTCGCACAGGTCGCCCTCCCCCAGGCCCCCGGTGAACAAGGCACTACTCAGCAGGGACCCGCTGCAGGGCTTGGGGAAGAAGGCGCTTCAGTCTGCAGACGCGGGCGTGGGGTGCACACGGCAGGTGAGTGGCCGCCCTCCGTCCCCAAAAACGAAGACACCCCCTTTCCTCGTGGGGAGCAGGCTGCATGGTGGCTCCCCGAGACGACACGTCTCCCAGAAACTGAGCATCATGGCATTCGAGAAAAGTCTTCGCGGCTCTGGTTAAGGATCTTGAGACGAGGCATCCTGAACTAGGGTGGCCCAGTGACAGGACGGGAGCCGGCGCTCAGGGATCAGCCAGCTGGGGCGGCCGTGGTAAAACACAGCGACCCAGGGCAGCTATTTAATGTCAGCTCCGGAGGCCGACCGAGATCCAGGCGCTGGTGGATTGGGCTCCTGGCGAGGCCCCAGCAAGTGGCTTAGCTACGGCCCCCTCCGACCTGTGTCCCCTGCAGGTGCAGAGAGAGTGGGGAGCCAGGGAGGGACGCGGGACTCCTTCTCTGCTCATAGGACATGAGTCCTGTTGGGTTAAGACCCCACCCTCATAACCCCATTTGACCTGAGCTGTCTCCGGAAGACCCCACCTTAAATGCTGACCCAGTGGGGAGTACAGGGTCAGCCCGAGTGCAGAGGGTACAGGACTCAGTCCACGCCAGCGCAGGTGGGAGGCGAGGTGCGGGAAGAGGCAGCTGAGGGGCAGAGGTCCGGATGAAGGCATGGGCCTGGGGTGCTTGGGACCTCTGTGGGGTGGGGGTGGGTGTCCCCTGGAGCCTCTGGGGGGTCAGACAGTACACGGGCTTCTATTCGAGAGCCCCCAGGCTGAGAGGGTGTGTTAGGGAAGCTGCGGGGAACCGAGGCAGCAGCGACCTGCAAATGGTGCCCTCGAGGCTGACCGCCTGTAACGGGACAGGGGGGACAGACGTGTTTCCGGTTTAGAAAGGGGTGATCCGCAGGTACCAGAATGCCGCTGGGGCTCTGTCATCACATCTGCCTGGATTAACAGGTGCCGGTGCGGGGAGGCCGTGGTCGGTGCCCCCCAAGTGGAAGCAGGTCGGGTCCGGGTCTGCCCCAGGGTGGGCCTGGTCTGGGGGTCTCCTGCAGAGGGACGCCCCGCTAGCGCATGAACAGAGTCCCCACAGCGGTCAGGAAGGCAGCTGGCTCCCCAAAGCCACAACCACCGGGAGGTCCCCGCCCAGAGCCTCTGAGGTCCTGGCTCCATCCAGGTCAGAGTCCGCGGATTTGGATAAGGCGGGTGAGCAGAGTGCATGCCGACCCCAGGTGGCCCAGCCCCGGGTTCCCTGCAGCCCTGGGCCACCCCCGCCCACCACACGGCCACCAGCCTCTCCCTGCCCTGCCTCCCCTCTGCCAGTGGCTTCGTGGAGCAGGTGCTGAGCAGGGGCCGGGACCCCCTGACCCGCCTGGGTTCCCAGGTGGCTGGTGGAGGGGACACCCGGTCCCTGTCACCTCCGGGCTGAGGACAGCTCTCTGTCGGGGAGCCCCAGGAGCCCGCCCCAGAGCGGCTGCCTCTGTGGGGGCTTCCGGGCTGTAATCCTGAGGATAATTAAGCAAACGACAAACAACAAACCCCTCGGCGCATTGTTTCCACAAGGCATTTACTAAGTGCTTAACTGTACTTGGCTTTCTTCTCTAGATGCAGAAAAATTATTACTGCTCTTTGGTCACAGACACTTTTTCCCCCTCAACATTTGGTGTCAGTTCTGGACCCTCTGCAAAAGAGAAATGTATTTGCACACCAGATTTGGCCTAAAATATCAGGGAGTCTATGAAACCTCGGAAGCGGATCTAAGTATCTGTACTTGGGGGCGTCCGATGTGATCAGAACACGTCACCACAGAAGTCCTGATGTCGGGATGTCCCTATCCCAGCAGCATCTCAGGCTTTGCTGAGATACTTCTGTAGC
Organism: Panthera tigris; assembly: GCF_018350195.1. Taxonomy (NCBI): domain Eukaryota; kingdom Metazoa; phylum Chordata; class Mammalia; order Carnivora; family Felidae; genus Panthera; species Panthera tigris. Next base: position 235,875,757 of record NC_056660.1, read on the forward strand.
CAAAAATGGAGCCCCTTCAGGTTGTGTCTGAAGCACGGAAAGCCCCGTAGCTGAGCTGGGGAGAGAAGGAGCCAATGGTCTGGATTTCCGAGTTGACGCGGGTGGAGGGAACAGTTTAAGAAGATCTAGGGAAAAGAACTGTCCAGAAGACTTGGAGTCATAGTAGGTGAGCTGGCAGTAAGGAGAGGTGGAAGGGAAGTGAGGCAGCGTGGGGAGGGCCTGGGGAGGCCTCTGAGTCTCAGTGTAAAGTCATGGAGGTTGTCCCCAGGAAAAGGAAAGAACTGGAAATCATGGAGATGGTTCCGGGACCACTATCCTGCAGCTTGCAATGTGTGCACGAGAGGTGGGATGGGTGGTAGAGAGTGATACACCATGGGCACGCTGCAGAAAGGAAAGTCGGTGGCTTGGGTGAAGACAGTCCCCCCAGAAGAATCTTGTGGCCTCTTCATAGGCAAGGGCGTCATCATTTCTCCACTAGCTTGTTTCATGGAGTGGCAGTGAGGGTGCCAGGAAGAAGCCTGGACCGTGTTCCCAGAGGTAGGTCTGTCTTCAGCGGGGGAGCGCCTCACCCACAAGGTAGAGCCAGCAGGGGATGAATGGGGGGGTGTGGGTGACTCTGAGAACCCTTCTTCCGCCGCAGGGCACATGCACAACCACGAAAGGGTGCTGGCCTGCTAGCTGCCAGCCTTCGTGATATTTGCAGGTTATCATCTGTGGGGGTTCCATGACGTGGACGGGTCAGATTCTACAGGTGAAGGATTGGGAGGTCACCCAAACCGCAGGGACCAGACCAGTCCTGGAAAATGAGCTTTGCAAACTGCCTCTGGAAGTGGCTCTCGCCTTGACATCAAGGCAAGATGAACCCAAGGGAGTTAACGTCCCGATGTCTGTAGCCTTCTTTTTATACCCAGAACGACTGTCCCAAGAAGAGAGCAAACATAGATGGAGACGGTGGGGAAACAGGGTAGGTGGTGCTGGGGATGTGGGGATTCTCTGTCCTCTGTAACTTTCAAATTATTCCACCATAAATGTTTGCTAAGAACAGAGGGTGGAGGGGGCCGGGGTGGCTCAGTCCGTTGAACGTCTGACTCTTGGTTTCAGCTCAGGTCGTGATCCCAGGGTCCTGGGATGGAGTCCCACGTTGGGCTCTGCACTGAGTATGGAGCCTGCTTGGGATTCTCTCTCTCTCTCTCTCTCTCTCTCTCTCTTTCTCCTAAAAAAAGAAAACTGAGGGTACAGCAGGAACAAAAGTGAAGTGTCAGCTACAGCCTCGCTGTGGGCGCTAAGTTCAGTCCCCCTTACCAGTCAGTGCTGCCTCCCTGAAGCCCTCCTCTCCTGAAAACACGATCTGCATCTCCCAGGGCCAGACCCCCTCCTCCCGGGCAGACCTGGGCCAGAGACTGATGGGCATGGGGCGGGGGGAGCACAAAGGGCCGGCCTCCCTACTTCTCGTGCCCTCACTTGGGGTGCAAGTGTGCCTCAGGGCTCCCTGTGAGATCAGTCGTGTTTGGCTCTCTCCCCCACCCCGCTGCCCCTCCCTTCTCTTGTGGGAGCACTCGCAGGATAGATAGTACACAGGGATCCCGCACCTCAGCCTGGGCTTGTAGGGGCTCCGCTGAGGTGTCTACAGTCCGCGTCTTCTCGACCTCTGACCCAGTCCGGAGACCCAGTGTGGACACCACTCCTTCCGGCTGCGAGTGGGGTCCAGCGCTGTCTCCCTCTGCCGCTCAGCATGGAGGAGCTGGAGGGAGGAGTCCCTTGGTGCTGCCGCTGGTGGGAAGTCAGCACTGAGTCTAGGACCTTCCCGTGGGCCAGAGGAATTTGACTTTTGGTCTTGGATCTCTTTGCTCTTTTCGCATAAGTGGGCTTTCGGCTTCACAGCTCTGAAATGTGAAGTTATGTTGAGGCGTTCTCACTAGTCCGGTCAGTGAGCTGTCTCCAAAGTAAAGCCACAGCCCCGAACCCTGACAATGAGCATCCTGAAGTCATAGGAATGTGGCCATTAGCTTTTTGTCATCTGGCCTATTTCCTGCCAATACAGAGGGTGCTCTTAAGAGCGTGTTCTCCTGACTTGTGTCCAACTCCGTTCCGAAGGCTTCCTTTAGGGATTGTTCTGTGGGTGAATGGGCCTCACGTTAGGCTAGTTCTTTTCCTTCCCCGCTCACAACAGCCCGGATCACCCATGACAATTTCTCATCAATTCTCCATGTTCTGTCTTGTGCAATCACTTTTTCTTCTTGATTTTAACTTGACTGGCACAATTAAGTTGCCCCCGAAAAGACTGAGGTGCCCACACATACAGTACCTAATGTGTTTTTGTTCGGCACAAATCTTTGGCAGAGTTTGTAAGCAGGAGACCTGTGTCCACACACACATCCAGTTCCAGATCCCAGCACAGCCATCCTTAGAGACCTAGGGACCCGAGAATGCTAGGTCTCAAACCCACCCAGACCCCAGCCCCATGGGGTTCCTGCATCCTGACCTGGGATTGGTTACACAGCCGCCTCCCCACCCCCATCAACGTGATGCTCATTTTGGTGGATTTTCTCTCTGTGGATATGTGCAGTGTTGGAGGAAAGAGCCCACAGGACAGATGTGTCCCTGGATGTAAACCTTGGGTGCAGCCCCACCCATACTCTGTGTTGGGCCTCAGAATCACTAGTAGAGAGTGGGAGAACCTCTCAGATGGAGGTCCCTGGCTCAGGTGGCAGCTGTAGGGCTTTCTCCTGGGCCCTCCCTACCCTTTTCTGAACCTCCCGCATCATTAGCCTTCCAGTAAATTCCCATTTGTGTGAGTTTCATTTCTTGCAGCGAAGGACTCCCTGCTTTCCCAGAAGACCATTCTGTCTGTGGGCCCCAGGGTCACCCACCCCTAGCTTGTCTTTCAGTGGTACCCAAGCCAGGTCCTGGGACGGCCTGGGTGAACAGCAGCAACCCCATTTTCCAGATTCTGAAGATTCTCTAGACACTCAGGGGGTCTACTCATGGCACCTGGGGGTGGAGCCCCCGTGCTGGACACAGCGGCCAACGGTCCCCACTTGAAAGAACGTTTGCTGAGCCCAGACTACAGCACCAAGTCTCTCTAGACCAATTTGGAGGGAGACCAGTAGGCCCGTGTGTGCCCTGTTGGCATGGGGGGTGCTGGCAGGCACTGGGGCGGGCGCCTGCTCACACTGGGGGTGCTAGGCACTACCTGAAGACACCAGGTGGGGCGTGGGGAGGGGGGCAGGCAGAGCTCACCCAGAGCCAGGGGCAGGCGAGTGTCAACCGTGAGCCCCTGGAGTCATCTGAGAGCCTGGAGAAGAAGAGAGGGCAGGGGGTGCAGTCAGAAGGGGAGAAGGGCCTCACCCAAGAGCCCCCCACTCTCAGCGGGAGCCTAACGAAGCCAGAGATGCTGTCTTCCCGTTGACGTTCAGCATCACCACACGGTAGTGCGTACCCGGACCCCTGTTCCTCTTTCTCCTGGTGTCTCCCGTTCCTGACTTGCCGGGCACGTTGCTGCGGCCCACATAGCCAGGGATGAGCTACAGGGCCAGAGGCCCCACGGGGGGGACAGCAGTTGATCAGTATCTTCTGTGCATGGACGGGAGGGGCGGTAATGCTGCTTGGAGGAGAGTGTGGACGCCGGGACGCTAATGATGCATATTTGTACGCTTACTTTTCCTTGTGTGGCTGTTCAGTGGGTCGTGGGTCTTAGCTCTTAAAATTGGGGACACCGGGCATCCGAGTAGAACGTCCTGAGCACAAAGGCTATGCTTGCTCCTCTCCTCTCGGTCCGACCACTGGATGAGTCAGGTTCGAAGCATATGTGCAATGCGCCCCTAAGAGGGCTGACGGGTGCGTATTTTAGCCCCCATGGGTCACGGCAGCCGAGCTGAGCCCTAACCTCTTCGCCCTGAGGTGAGAACAGGTGAAGGCCGCCTCCTCCCTGGGCCACTCTTCAGACTCCCTGCTTCTCTGTCCAACCCAGGGCTGCGGCTTCCGCCACGAATACGGCCGTGCTGAGTACTCCCTCCCCTGGGACCAAAATTCCCTTCGCCCCATTCATGTGGCCTTCCCAGCCTGACCTTCGGGGATGAGGGCCACAGCTTCCAGGGGGACAGGCTTGAGGGCAGCCAGGAGGCTCTCAGGCCCTGTCTGGGTGGCCCATGTACACCTGCCGGTGAGAAGTCCCAGTTATTTCCACACCATGAGGCCCTGTGAGTTCCGGACAAGAGCTTTATTCCACCGGGACACAAATATTGACTTTGATTCATAGACTTCACGTCATAATAGTAATAATAATAATAATGATGATAATAATATATTGCCCCTGCATTATTATTATTATTATCATCATCATCATTTTGGTTGGAGACTGTGAAATTTTTGGCTCTGAGAAAACCCATCATGAGTCAGGTCTCTGGGATTGAGCACAGAACTCCTAAATTTCAGACACACAGACACTTAATTTAATGGAAGAGACTCAGTTTACCTGTGCAAATAGTGATGAGACAGAGGCTGCAGGGAGCAGAAATGCACACTCAGACGTCCCAACCCGGGCCCGGGTTTCCTGTCCTGGGGTCCCGGGCAGAACGGGCCGGGCGTCAGGATATGTGCGGAGAAAGGGATTTCTATGTGTGGGCATCTGGGACAGCAGACGGGTTGGTTCTGAGGGCGGTATTACAACACGATTGAACTTGAGGCCGGTGGTCTCAAGAAAGCCAGAATCCCGCCCCTCCTCTGAGGTACCCCAGGCGCACACACCCATAAACCTGGAGGCCAGCAGGGACACGGACGGCTGTGAGCTTTGGGGTCAGTCCCATGCGTCCTCCTGTTTGGGGCATGGCCTCCACCTGAAGCTGGTGTCCGTCCTGATCCCAGGAGCGGACGCCTCCCTGAGAATTCACGCGGTCCTGTCTCAGCACAGAGTGCGGCCTGGAGGGCGGAGGCTTCCAGGCCTCTCTGGCTGATACCCGAAGCCCCGGGCTGTGTTTCCAGGGGGGGGTGCTGAGCCCCCGGGGCCTGGCACAGCCCCCTGCCTCCAGTTGGCACTTGCTCACTTGCATCCAGGTGCTCCTGGGTCCGGATGCCGAGCCCAGCTGGGGGCCCAGCTGAGGGCACAGGTGCAGGAGCCTACGGCCCGGTGCTGCTCCCGGCTCGGTCCGAGGGCTCCCTGACAGTGAGGCCTGGGCTGCGGGCTCGGCGAGGCCCCACAGCAGGGCTCCCCCGCGGACTCTGACAAAGCAGAGAGCCGCGTGCAAAGGAAGGAGGGGACTCGGCCAGGTGTGTAAGGGTGGGACAGGGGTGCCCTCCCCTGGGCGAGATGGGGTGCCCTCCCCCAGGTAACACTGGGGCACTGTCACCCACACGAGACAGGGGTGCCGTCCCCAGGTGAGACTCGGGCTACAGGTCACATGTGCAGCATGTTCTATGACGCAGGTCTGGATGAATGACTCTCTGGTGTTCGGATGCAGGGGCTGGGACCCCCAGCTGCCCACTGTCTAAACTCCCGCTGTGTCATTGGGCCAGGCTCCTGCACACCTGTGTGGTTCCACGTGGCCTGCATCACCCACTGCCCCCCGACTTCCCAATTCCCCGGTTTTCCTGTCACGGAGATCGTTCGAGAAGCTTCTGTCGCTTCTGCGTGGCACCGCGCCGTCCCGGACGCCGTTCATGATCAGGCGGCCCCATCGAGGAGATGGGAGGAGACTCCACACCCACCCACACCTTGTCACCGTCAGCATGTCCACGAACAAGTGCGCCCAGCCAGTTCGGGGCTGTGGGGGTGAATTCCGGAGAGGACTCCTGTCCCCAAAGGTCTGGGGGGCTCGCCCAAAGTTCCAGTCTCTTAAAGTTACTTCTCAGGAACTTCTTTCAGGGTCTCGGTGAGAAGGCAAGCCTGCCCCCCGAACAGCCAGGCCTCCCCTCCAGGTCGTGCAATGAGCTACCAGCCAGGGGTCTGGGGAGAGGCATATTTGTTTCCCTCCATTGCCGTATCAAGTGACCACGGGCTCAGCGGCTGAGAACGGCAGTCTTACTCGATTATAGTTCTGGAGCGCCAACGCCAGTGATGGGTCCCACTGGGCCACAGTCACGATGTCAGCCAGGCCGTTATTCCCTGCTGTAAAGGGCCGTGACAGTCACAGAACCCAGACCTGTCCAGCCGAGTCCCAGCTTGGGGTGCTCCAGCGAGGAACGGCTGGACCTCTCCGAAACCAGCACGGTGGCACGGTCCCCGACGAGCACATGCCTGGGACGGGGCCGAAGGGACCCCCAAACACGTCGTCTCTCCAGAGAGCCAGAGGTGAGGCTCGGAGGACTCCGCCTCTGTCAGGCAGTAGGCCACGGGGACAGCGCTCAAAGGTTGGGTCCCTGAGGCCTCGAGGTTTGGTGGCTGCTTTGGAGACACACGGCTTCCCACACGGGACGGGCAGCACCTGCACTCAGGGCAGACGGAACGCGGCCTTCTCCGAGGGCTGTGAGCCCAGTAGTTGCCAGCAAATGTGATTTCGTGGCAGATGGTACGAGCTGCTTTAGGTAGATGAGATCTATCCTCCGTTCGTGGGCTTCCAGTCCGGGAAAATTGCATTTCCTGGAGAGGCTTGAACAGCGGACTCCAGACCTGGACTTCCGTTAGCCAGAATATTCCAGGACGAGTGTCCGCGTTTGTTCTTTCGTTTGACATACGGTGCAGACAGGTGACGGTTACAGCCCGGCCAAGCACTCATCTTTCATCAAGTAAACGTAAAGAAGGACACAAGCCACCGGTTAAAAGCACGTATGAAGATGCTGGAGGTGGATAGTGAGACAGAGAGAATGTTTTACAAACATGCTGGCATTTTTATTCCTACGTCAATTTTTGACAAGTTCACGTTTAATTAAACCCCACAAATTATTACCCATACAACGTTTTCGTACGTTACGTTGTAATATATGTTATGGTAAGTATATCTTATTTATTATATTTAATTATTATCATATACCAGCACATTAAAATTATAACAAATCAAGTGGTCGGATTATGAGGCACGCACACATCTGTATGTTTTCTGCAGGTGTCCTGCTAAACAGCCCCGTGTTCCCGTGTAGACATGACCCATATAGAGATATGTATATCCAGGCGTCATACCCACGTGCGGAGAGGCTGTGATGTGCAGATGGGGGAAAGTTCCTCGGGTGGACAGACACGACGCGTCCCCTGTCTGGGGAGTGGGCGACTGCTGGCAGAGCTGGGACCCGACCAAACACTGCGGCCCCAGGAGGAGCGGGGTCTCGTGGTAAGAGAGCTGAGCACTGTGGGCAGAGCAAGTGGGCCGACGGCTGGTGAATTCCAGCTTGGCCCGCAGTGTGGCCGTGGCCTCCGGAAGCGGGGGCGGGTGGGGAGAAGGCTCCCTGATGGGGGAAGCACCAGGCAGAAATACGTAAAGGCTACGAATCGCACCGATTTTCGGGACGGGAGCAGAGGAGCTGTCTTGTTCCTGAGAAGTCATTAGTGGTCTGGAAACGCCTGCTTTGACTTCGGGCATCGATACGCCTCGTGTGGCTAGATCGGCAACACAGCCGCTTCTCCCTGGCTGTCTGTCACACAGAGGACACTGCCCCTTTATTCAGGTTGGTCCGTTCTTGCAAATATATACGGCCACAAGAAGGAGGTATCTGTCTTTCTGAACTTAAGACCACATTCTTTGCCGACTTTCACGAGGCCCATCTAAACGTCAGCCTTCCGTCTCTCGACCGGGTCTTGTGGGCCCGATGCTGCTGTGAGCAGCTTATTCTTGGCAGAAGTGGAAGGAAGCGTGCCCAAACTTCCCGCAGACGGCCTCTTTCAGGTCATGGGGGCATCCGATGGGGCGTCTCGGTGACGTGGTCGCAGCCTCCCAAACACAGACGGCGGCAAAGCATCGGAAAATGCGCACCGTTTTCCTTCCGTGCATCCACGTTTGAGCTACTTAAGGCTACCGAGACATGTCCTGGCAAAACCTTTGTAGTTTTCTCCTATAAACTAAGCATAAATTCCGTGGGAGATGACAGATGACTTCATATACCATGCAAGCAAGCTCAGACAATAGCTTTAGCCATGACTGATTGCCTCGCTGTAACCCACTTGATGTTAAATGCATTCTTGCTGTTCTATTCCACCACTGCAATTTTGTTCTTCTGCATCCCTGGCCCTCTGTGGACTAACCAGGTTCCTGCAGTAATGATTTCTTTTCTATTGTATTGTTTTCTGCATAATCAAGTTGGTAGGCGGGGGTTTGGGTGACACGGCCATCTGTCAAGTTCATTTGCTCTGAAAATGCAAGAAATAATGGCCTCTACCACTCGGGGCCGTCCGCTGGAGGAGAGGACTATTGGCTGCCACCCTGTGCTCTCTTATTTCTCCAGTGTTCTTCCCCTTACCATACACGGCACATACACCTCCTCCTACATGATGGGCTGTTTACATGTTTAGGTTCTTTTCAGAGGAAAAAACCCCCATATTTTCCCCTATCACTGGTCCCCCCGTCTCGCAATTTATGCAGGCAATCCAATTAAGGAGATGCGCTAACATCCAGACTAATGTGCCTGTCTCCAGACTAAAGACGCTGCCACCGCCTGAGCGGCTCAGGAGCTCCTTCCTGTCAGGCTCCCGTGACAGGCGGTGGCTCCTTCAGGCCCGAAAAATGCAGGAGCGCCCGGGAGCTGGCGCACCAGGGAGCGGAGAGACGGTATTCTCTTTCCTCCTCAAAAACAAAAAGCTGGTAAACTCTCATTTTATCAGATTTACTGGCGTCGCACGCTGACACCCTCCCAGACCGAAACAGATGAACGGTGGGAAGTTTTGGGGGTTCCAGCCTTTTTCCCCTTTAAAGGAGGTGGACAGACTCATGAAAAATTACTTGCAAATCTCTTTTCTCAAAACATGACGCGGATAAGATGAGAAGCCAATAATGGGAGAATGAATTCTTCGGAATGGAACTGTCGTCTTCACAAAAGTTCCGTCGACGATGGGGACGTGTTCAATATGTTTTGTAACATTTTGCTGCCATTCGAATTATCTCCAGAGATGAACAGGACCAAACAGGACCTTGAAGCTCTTTCTAAGCTGCTCCTCAGTCTTGGATTTACGTGTAAAAATTCGTCACCCTGACCCCAAAGCTGGGAGAGCGTGGTCTCTTCCTCAGGGCTAAAGCCTATGGGGCCCTCCTCTGCAGTTTGGGGACTGTGGTCGATGCCACATGGGGCCTGCACTGCCCAGAGGGCTGCCTCGGTGAGCGGCTTTGCAGATGTGCTCAAGCAGAGCTCTGATGGGGGTGCAATTTTCAGAGTTCTCCGGAGGAACGGAATCAGTAGATGTCTGCTTGTCCATCATCTATGTGTCTATCTATCTATGTATCTATGTATCTATGTATCTATCTATCTATCATCTACCTATATATATATATCATCTACCTATTATCTGTCTATCTACTATCTACTCATTATCTAACTATCTATCTATCAAAAGAGACATAGAGAGATAGAGCAGAGGTGGAGGGAGAGAGAGAGTGTGGAAGGGAAAAGTGCTGTAAAGAATTGGTTCACGGGATTATGGAGGCCAGAAGGTCCTAAGATCTACAGTCTACAAGCAGGAGACCCAGGAAAACCAACGGTCTAGCTTCCATCTGAGTCCAAAGGCAGGGTAACACCGATGACCAAGCTCGAAGGCAGTCAGGCAGAGGAGAATTCTTTCTTATTCAGTCTTTTACTCACTCAGCCTTCAGCTGGTTGGATGAGGCCCACCCACCATGGGGAGGACAATCTAGTTCACTCAGTCTGCAGATTCCGGTGCTAACCTCATCCAGAAACACCCTTAAAGGCACACCCAGAGTCATACTTAACTAAAAACGTGGGCGGCCCATGGTTCGGTGCAGGGAGCACGTGCAGTTGTCCCTCACAGGCAACACTGTGCTGGCATATCTCCACGCAGACATGCAAGCAGACCTCTGCTTCGCTCGTGGAATAGGAGCACGTAGGGGACCCTGACGTCACACAAGCGGGGGGGTCTCAGACTCCGTCTTACCTGAATAATTGCTGCTGAGAACAGGGAAGGTGGGGGGACAATTTGTGCACGTCGGAAAGGGCCCCAGAGGTGCAGACACCCCCTCGGAGAGGAGAGAGTGGTTGAGTTTGGGGAGAAGGCCCACCCCGCCCCTCGAGGCGAACTCAGCCCCTTTGTGGGGCCAGGTGTTTCCACTCTTCTGGGGGAGCTAACGAAGGCACCCTGGCGAAGACAGCCACTTCTACACGTTCGTGACACGTCTGTCTGGCTCTCAAAATGCTTCCTTGTTAAAACCCGAAGTTAGGCTAGAAGCAGAGTTCCTCAGAAGACATTTTTGAGTAGTAGTGAATCCATATAAAGGGGACACGGAATGTTTTTCTCACAGAGTGGGTTTTGTGAAGTGTTTTCCACGCACTTAAAGTAATTCTTGCTGGATTTTATGAGCTCTAATCCTGTAACAATTGAGTTATAAATTTTATTTTCTTTTTCTCCAGAATGAAACATCACTCAGAGAGATGGGCTATTTTTAGCATTTGACTTTAGGAGGAGCAGTGGGGAAACCAGCCTACAGGTTTGAGGCAATTCCTAAATAACAGACCCAGAATCTTTGCAGTTAGGTCACAGCATGCGTCACACATTATAACGCGGACTCCAGATCCATGTTTTGCTTGGTTATAATTTCATAGTGAATGAGCTGCTCAGGTCATCAATTAGCCAGACTCTTTTAACGTGTATTTTTATTTTTATTTTTGATAAAGAGAGAGACAGAGTGTGAGCATGGGAGGGGCAGAGAGAGATGGAAACACAGAATCTGAAGCAGGCTCCAGGCTCCGAGCTGTCAGCACAGAGCCCGACGCGGGACTCGAACTCGCGAATCGCGAGATCATGCCCTGAGCCAAAGTCGGACGCTCAACGAGCCACCCAGGAGCCCCTGGCCAGAATCTTTTAGATGTTTTATTGCCTGAATTTGTGCTGATAAACATTTTCCCAGGCAGTTTTAAAGTCTTTAGAGATGAGGTCAACTTTATGGACAGACTTGAAAATCTTGTTCAGTAGTGTTGGGAACTTGGAGGGAGAGAACCGTAAAAATCCTGTCAAGCAGCAGCTACGTGTTGGATGAGGTGGCCGATTCATCTTCCTGTGCACACAGAGGAGCCCTTCGGAGAGTTGTGTGTTATCCATCTAGAACATTCCTCTGGTCTCTCCTGGCTCTGCAGAGACCATCTGTTGGATTCCAACATATGCCTTTAGCCTGGGAAGTGTGCGTGCTTATAGTAAAATATTTACATGACATACAAAAATAAGCACAAACATTGGGCATTTCTAGACATGCCCCCACTGAACACACGCATCATACTTTGCAAAGAGAAAGAGAAGTCCTAAAATCGTATGTAGCTAGAACCCCTTGGGGAAGGAAAATTGGCACCCACAAAATGGGGTCTTTCAAGATCCCTGAAATTTCCACTTGAAGCCTGAAAAAATGCACCAGTTGGACAATCTATCAAAATGAGTCCATTTTAGTTTGCTTCTCCTTCCTTGATGCCCTGCGTTCTGGTGTCTTTGCCCGATTGACGGATAAGGACAAGCGTAAGCAACATCACATACCTTGATGGACCCCACTCTTTCTTAATCATTCCAAAAATGCCCAACTCCCATCACGATAAATTGGAGGACAATGAGGTCCGTTAAGCATCCTGTCGCCAAAACCCATCTTACCTCGTAGCAGTTGCTGGTCTTGCTGGCTTCTCTCCCTTTGCCCACCCCCCCCCCCAAATCCTCTCCCGGGCTTTGTGGACACCTGTGCAGACCCTGTGTAGACTGGGTATGGATTAATTGCCCAGCACCATGTTGCTGCCAATGCAGATCCCTGACCTCTGGAGCCCTCCCAGCCTCTCCTGCCCCAGGAGCTCCCGAGCTCTCCTTCCATGCCCAACCTGGCCTTATTCTCTCCAAAGGACTCTGATTTGCCTTTGAAAAGCAGTGTGGGCCGTGTCCCCATTATGTCACAGGGCTTCTAAATCTGCTCATTCAGGTAACTCAAATTAAGTCCCAGACACAGCCCACCTATAGCTTAACACACGGCAGCCAGACCACAGCCACTGGGACACACAGCACACCTACCACCCCCCCGACAGAGAGTCCGGATGCTGCCTGGAGACCCCAAACCCTCACCTCCTGGGATTTCGGCACATCCTGAAGAGCTGACAATGGGAACCACTGGAGGTGCTCACTCAGGCTTGGTGCCAGCCTCACACGAACTCTAAGCGGAGACGGGCCCAGTACATCCTGCACCGACGGCTGCCCCAGAATCACCAGAAGCCACCCAGCGAGTCTGCTCTTCCTCTGTGTGGACAGCTGTCCTTCCTGACAGACTCCAGGCCTCTTTCTCTGAGAGCTCCAGCCAGTCTGGACTTCTATGTCACTTAGGGGTAGACTTTCACATGCTGAGCCCAAAAATTCTCGTCCTGTCATTTATAAATAACCGAAAATAAGACGGAAACCCATAGACATTTATGTCAGAGTTCCTGATGTGCTCAAGCTCTCCTCCCCTCCACTCTCCCTTGTGGAGCGTACCGTCCCTCTGGAGGGAACGTTGGAAAGGTAACCATAACCCCCCACTGCAGGGCAACGCACACATTACATGCGTGGATATTATGTGTAGGTGGGTGTAACGGGTTGCCCGCTCCCAAACAGTGTGCCCAACAGGGACCTTGAAGTGACTTTATTTGGAAAAAGAGTCTTTGCAGATATAATTAAGTTGAGGATTATGAGTGGAGATCATCAAAGTTGAGTTTAGATCCCTGAACCTAGAGTGTTCAAACTTGGACTTTGAAGGTCACGGTGGAGACGGTGCCACGTCGGCTGCATTCCTGAGAGGCGGTCACAGATTACACCTTTCTCAAGGGACAGACGATGGCCTCCATTGCCCTCAGTTGATGGCAAGGGACACACAGTGGGGAAAACCAAGTGAGGGCAAGGGCAAAGATCGGAGCCCCACAGCCCCAAGCCCAGGAACAGCTTTAGGCACCGGGAGGTGAAAGAGGCAGGAAGGACCCTCCCCTGGAGCCTTGGAGGGAGTGCGGCCCCTGCCCACACTTGGTTTGAGAACTCCGGCCCCAGAACTGCCAGCGAATAAATGCCCGTTGCTTTGAGGCCCCCAGTTTGTGGTCATTGGCTATGGTAGCCACAGGACATGAGTACAGAAGGTTTCCATGTCATAAGCTGTCATTTGGCGGCTCCCTCTTAGACTAATCTTTGCCATCATAGCTACCGAAAATCTGTGAAGACCAAAGTCTTGCATCAGAAGCATTGCCAAAGCTGCACTTAAAGAGCTACGCTCTGCAGAGGCGTCTCTCTCTTCCCTTGCAAAGCTGACTTGGTAGAGAAGGTTCCGAAGAAATGACAGCATTCTGCGGTCAACTTTCCTCCAGCCTCTGTGTCTCGCCTTCCAGGAGCAGCTGGCGGGTTTGACCCCAGGGAGATAGCGGCTGTGTTCACGGACTCCTGGGCCCCTGCTCTGTGCCACGTGTGGCCCCCCACCACGTACACACGCTCACCCCGCCTCCGGCCTCACATGCCGCTGAGCCAGGTGACTCTGGTCGTGTATCTACCTGCCATCCCTGTAGCACGAAGATTGCCACATGGGGGCACGGAGCTCTCTAGAAGAATGGAAGTGGACCCTAACAAGAAAAGCACTTGGCGGAGACAGGTGCCCACTGGACGATGCGAACCCTGTGCACACGCTCTGTGAGGTGGCCGTCCCCTGGCCGGCGGCCCCGTTCCCCGAATCCCGGCCCGCCCCGCCCGCCCGTCGGCCTCCTTCCTGCAGGCACTGCAGGCTTCTCCTGCTCCCTGGAGAGCTTTGCCTCCGGAGGAAACTGAGATAATCGAGCGTTTGTTTCCTGCCCCACAAAACTATCATTTATTTATAGCGCTCGGCCAGGTTGGCCAAGACGCAGTCTCAGCGGCCGAGTCTGAGCAGAGACCTTCGTCTGACACATTAACAGGCTCATTGACTGCAGTGCGGGTGACGCGTGGCCGCCCTGCTTTTCACACACCGGCCTCGCTCTGGGAAGAGGGCCTGAAGGAAGGCAGTGGCGAAGGGTGTGAAAATAAAAACTGCTGTGAGGACCCTCCCCGCCCACAGCGCCATAGGTCATAGCTTAGATCCGAAGGAACGTGAGGGAGACAAACACTCGGATTTTCAACGAGCCGCTATTCACGGGGCAGGCCGCCCAGGTAGTTTTGAGCAGGTCGCTTTCTGACGGGGTCAGCTTTCTTTCTTCATAAACCCGAGATCCGCATCATTGACCTTGACCTCTCTTCGCGGTGCATTTGCAGGGACCCTCAGGGCCCGGTCCTCCCTCCGCCTCTCCTGGGGCTAAAACTGGTAAAGACCGGATTCATCCAGCCATGAAGCTGAGGTCTGAGTGCACGCCCTAGGGGCCCGAGACTAGACAGGGGGACCCCAGAATGCAAAGGTCCCACCAGACTCCCCTGGGGAGGGGGGTGAGAGGCCCAGGTGACGGAGGAGGTGATGCTATTTAGAATCGGGGGGCAGATGTTGAATGAGGCAGAAAGAAGGCGCTGCAGGTTTCTGAGGATGTCCATTTCCCGGTTCTGTGAGGGACCAGCTCTGCTTAACCTCTCCCCCCGACCTGTGCTCCGTCAGACTGAGGGGTCGCGCCACCCAGCGAGGGTATTTTCACCTCCGCGACCGCAAAGGGAGCTTCCGAGAGAAGGAAGTACATCAAAAGTAATAATCGCCCATGACTGCGCTTAGCGGGATGACCAAACTTAATTAAGCAAGTGGTTCCATGGCGTCCGGTTGAACGATATGTTCAAACTTCTTGGCTTTTGGCTGGTCTCATGTAGATTTTCTACGTTGTAACTCTGAAAAAGATGTTCTAATAACATCTCATCAGAAAAAAATATGAAGGTTTTTCATCCATATGGCTGTGGGCGCCTCGGCTCGGCCTTCACGTTTATGTGAAAAGAGCCAGTGTCTGAATGCTAACACTGAATCAACACCAGATGCCCCTTACTTGTGAGGCGTCCCTTTTACATGCGGCTGTGAAGTGACCACTGCTTTTGGACCACACAGCCGTTGTGAGACTCGGTTACTGGCCAACGACCAGAGTCGTGTGGGCTTCAGGGTCCCTGGCGAGGAGTCAGGGGAGATGCGCTTTGGAACGTTCTCACCCACCCAACACGACCCCGCCCCGCATGCCTGATGGGAAGCCCCAGCACAAAGCCATAGGGGACTGGTCCCGTGGCCTCCGGGAGGTCCACAAACAGAATGGCACACACAGATTTAACCAGCAAGGAGGGCCATCGGACCCCCCCAAGTTTGGTGGAAGGAAGCTTTGCTGTTGGGCTGTGTGATGGTTGACTTCTGCCCTGCAGTGCTTCACCTCAGGCGTGCGGGTCCGGGCTTCTGCATGACGGGGAGGGCCGTCTCCTGTACGACCAGGGCCAGAGATGGGTCTGTAGGACGGAGACGGTCTGTCCCATCACCCTGCATCCACCACAGGATGGTGGCCGACACGGCTCGTGGAACCTGGTGAGCCAGGGGCTGTGACCGTCCTGCCACTCTGCTCTTTCCAACCAGATAGGATCTGCCCTAACTTGCAGGACAGGGACGCAAAGTCAGAATAGAGACGGTGCAGCCCAAGTGGAAGATGCCTTTCCAGCCTGGTGGACAGCAGCATGGGGTGAGGAGAGGGGCAGAATTTACGCCGTTCCCACAATGGGGTTAGTTTCCACGCCTAGTGCTGCCGGAGGAAGGGTGGTCTCCCCACACGCGCCCATCTCAGCCACTTGCCACTTCCTCTAACCCTCCAGGGAAGCCACGCTGGCTGCACTCCCTCTGGCACACCAGGGTCCTTGGTGGCACCGGCGAGAAGAGACCGAGGCCACAGGTGTGTGGGGAGGGTCGCTTACAGGCAGCGGCGGGGGGCGGGGAGGGGGGCCGGTGCTGAGTCTGCATGCCCACGCTGCCCAGCAGGGGAGGGAGCATGGACGCCCACCCGACGGGCAGGGAGGCGTTGAGCAGGGGCTCCTCCTGGCCGGCGGCCCCGCCATTCCCAGTTGGGACAACAGCTGGTCATGCTGCTCTTGCTGGGTGCTGTGGTCATCTGGGCCATGGCCCTATCAGGGCCGGCATTCAAATCCAACCAGAAGCCGAGCGCTGGCCTCACTCGGGGAGGGGGGGGCTGCGGACTGGATTGCGGAGAGGGGTAGACACCGGTAGCTTGGTCATGTCGCCCGAGTCTGCCACACGCTACATAGGAGACAAGCTGCTTTTAATCCATCCATCCATCCATCCATCCATAAAAATGGAATTGCTAATGATCTGGGGAGCTGCCCATTTGGGGGAGCGTCGGGGCATCTGCTAAAACAGGCTGGGTGAAAACGTAGCGGCCAGCAAGTACGAAGGCTGGTTTTCTTGTTTGGCAAACTGGGGTTTCGTGCCCTTGTCACTGTTTTTATTTCGTGCTCCCAGGAACTGTTTCACTCTCGAGTGTCATCAGAAGATCATCAGTCAAGCCCGAACTGGCACCAGCCTCCCCCACGGGTTAACGGGCACCACCAGGGAACACCGGCCCCAGCACTCCGGGGCTGCGGGACCCATTGATCTTGCCTAGTTAAGTCATGTCAAGTCAGCAGCTTCACAGGGCCCCACTCCAGGGGTGCCTTCTAAGAATAATATGGCCATTTATAAACCAAGGCACCTTCCATTGTTTTTTCCCTCCCTCTTTTGAAAAGGCTGAGCCTCGTGGGGACTTTCCATGGACGTGGAAAGGAGCTCCCTTAGGAAAAGAACATGGTCATCTGTTTAGTATCCACTCAGCAACATTCTGAGCCATTTGGGGCAGGGAAAGCTTCTCATTGTATTTATTCAGTGCCTTCCTCAGAATCTTTTGCAAGGACCTCATTTATCCTCCAGACGTCTCAGGGAGGAAGGTAAACTGTGGGGGCTGGAGGCGGTTCACAGGGAGGAGAGGGGAAAGTAGAGGGGTCGAGGGGCTCCCCAACACCAGGACACTGCACGGCTAGGAATAAGCTCTACATTCCGCAGTCCAGGTTAGTTGTTAGAACGTGCCGGAGTGCCACCTAGGAGAGAAAAGAGAACACTTTATAACAGGTCAACGATTGTTGCCCTGCATGGAGAAACAGTTGTAGACACTCGTAGATCAGGTGAGACTTAAAGACGTGTCTACCTCTTCCCATGATGGGAGACGGCTCTGTCCCCATGCTTGGCCCATCACAGGCACTTAATGAGCATTTGCTGAACTTAACCCCCCTTTGGGGAGACCACAGTGTGTGGTGCCCAGAGAACACACCTCACCCGCTTTCTGTACTATTGGAAGAGCTTCCATTGTATTGTGTTGGAAAATTGCCAAACAACATTTAAATTGAAAGTGTCAGAACTCAACAAAAGGGGTACAGGCCAAGAGCGTAAGGTGGCCCAGGTGAAGTGTGATCACTGGGGGCCGGACAGGGGAGAGGCTGCAGGGAGCCTGGGCTCAGCTAGACCAAAGGAAAGAAGGTTACTGATGACAGATTGAGGCTCAGGTCTCCAGCCCAGCCCGGGGGGTCCCCAGGGAGGCCAGTATGGGAGCAAAAGTGAATGTATGTATTGACCAGAAGGTCGAGAAAGACAGCTATGTGAAGAAATCCAGTTGAATCCAGTTGGAAATTGGAACCACAGGCCGTATGATCTAGAGAGATATCAGCAGTGCTGATGTGTCTGTAGAGGAGACAAAGGAGTTCGGTAAGTAAATGAACTCTGGAGGGAAGGGCAGAGAATGAACTGGTCAGTATTGTGGCGGAGTCTAGAGATCATGACAACAGACAAGGGGAGAAAAGGAGAAAAGGATTTGCACGTGGCGTACTAGTAAATGTTAATGCATAAGAAGAAACAGCTTTAAAATTATAAACAATGAGAAAGTAGTAAGGAAGTCAATTATTGAGTAAAGTCTCAAAATGAGTATTTCTCTATGTGATAGAAACGACCAGTTGCTGTGAGATAAAGGAATGTCTTTATAATAGCAATGACAATGATAAAATATCCAAGAATAAATTCAACTAATGAAAACCCATAACACATTTACTGAAGGACATTTGAAACATTGGATCAAATGGGAAAGTGTATCTTCTTGGACAGCCGTTCTGCTGCTGCTTGGACGACCAAGCTACTCGTGACAGAGGTCTAAACATGAGGTGGCCTGGGGAAGGCAGGTGTTGGTGCGGGGATGGGCCAGTTCTGCTCCAGGTACAGGGACCAGCACCTTCCTTGCCTTGCTAGGGGTGTTGGTCCACCACCCCACTCCCCGTGGCTGGCTGGGGGGAGCGGAGGTAGGAATCGGGCAGGCAGCTTCCACGGGGCATCATCCTGTTTGCATGGATCATCCACATTGAGTCTCGGGCTGCAGCCAGCTGCACGGGGCCCCAGCGGGTGTGATGGTCCTGGAGGAAGACTGTAAGAGGAGGCAATGAGAAACACAAGTCACCATTGTAAGAGACCCATCACCTTCCAAGGGGGTTTAATGCAGTTCTAATTCCAACGCAAGCTGTCTCAAACCTGGCACAATCCTTCCAGAGGTTACCTGCAAAGACAAACATGAATAGCCAAGAAAATGTTTTAAGAGGTGATGAGCTAAGGTGTCCTTTACCAAACCTAAATGGTCACCAAACAGACGCAAAACTATGATACTGGTAAAGATTAGAAAGAAGTGGAACAAATCTGAAAGTCAAGGCACCGATGTACATCAAATAAAGATTATATACATTATCCATAGTAATGTAGTTCCATATCTAAACATGGAGACACAGAGAGACAGGGATGGAAAGCCAGAGGTGAGACATGGAGAGAGACTGGAGGAAAGAAACAAGAATGGAGAAGGGAGACTGACCACCCTCCGACTCCATCCCCCACACACCCAAACATAGCTGGGCTTAGGGCAAGAGAAGCGTGCACGTACATCCCCATGAATAATATGCAGGAGATCTGTAAATCACATGTGTAACGTGTATATGAATCAAGTACAAGATGAAAGTCATTTCGAATCAACGAGGTATACCAGTAATATAGAAAGATAATGATTTGAAAAATATTAGGTTAGGTTCCTACCTAGGCACATAATCCAAAATGAATGCTAAATGGAATAAGTAAAGGCGTACAAGTTAAAAAGGCAACCGTAACAACATGGCGGAGGGGATGCATGCTCGGGTGGGTAACTCCAGTCACGGAAGGGCCTTGGGGACACCAGGGACAGCAAGCCAGGCCTGGGGTACAGAGTGTGATGCCCACTCGGAGTCGGGACCCAAAGGTCTTGGGGCTCCTAAGGCAGCAACCCACAGTTCAGATCTATCACAAGGAAATGGCCCCATGGGGACCGTAAGAGGTGGCTGTGAAGGAGCTCACGGCAGAAACGATGACTAACAGTGATGATAACACCAGCTCCCAGGGTACACCCGGCCGGCAAGAGACTGGGGCGCCCGGCCCCTCAGGGCTGATCTTTTGTCCATGTGGTGCATATCAGGTTCAGTGGGGACAGAACAGCGGTCGGGGTGGACAGGGGACGTCTGTAGCTTCTGGTCTTCAGGGAAACCAGCATGGCAGGGGCTCACTCACGAGTGGGAGCAGTCAGGTCCATCCCGCAGGTGTCTTTGGGCAACCACAGTCCTCTCTTTCCCCCCTGACCTTGCAGACTCCGGCCAGCTGTCCCCTCCCCAGACCAGTGTGTGTGGCCTCCAGGCAATACAAGGTCTGCTCTCTCCCTCCTGCCTCCCCTCTCCCCTCCAGCCCCCAGGTCCTCGGTCCTCGTCCTCCCCACAGCCCCTGACCCAAAGGGCCAGTTAGATCGTCGTTAAATACAACGGCTGCGGTGGCATCCAGGCCTCGGAGAGTGGCTTCTCATAAAGCGCGGCCCCTGCCAAGTCCTCCGGGGGGGGGGGGGGGGGGGGGGGAGGGGCAAGACGCTTTTAGATCATCTCCTTCCACGTGCTTTTATTTAAAATGTAAATGTATGGAGCAGCTTTTTTGAGATAAAATTCATAGGCCACCACCTTTTCTCATCACTATCCACGTGAGGAGCCCCTGTAGACTTTCTTTTACCTAATTACTCCCCACCCATGAAAATTTAATAACACATATATGCTATGTGTCTTTGTATTGTATGTGTATCAGTGGTTAATGCATGAAAGGATTAAGACTTTTATTCCCCAAGAACCAATTTCGTCCTCTTGGGATGACATCGGTCGTGTTGAACATGCATAATTTAGATCCAAGTTTTCCAACTTGGATACAGAGACTGGAATTGTTGGGCCAGCTTTAAATAAAATCACGGCCGTGGATCAGGACCCACTGGGGAGGCCACCCCTCCCGGCGCCGGGGGTCAGCCCTGCTCCCTGAAAGGCCCTCGGTCTGTGTGAAGCCAGCGGGGAGGGGGCCCAGCTTCAGCCGTGCAAAGGGGCTGGGGAACATCGGGGTGGCCCTCCTGGGGTTGCGATCGCCAAGGACCCCGGAGAGCCAGAAGAAGCAGCAGACCCTCTGTCGTTAGTATCAATGTGGAGCAGAGGAGAAAGAGTGACTTTGCAGCCGTCCAGGGATACTTTCGCGGCCAGAGGGGAGACGCCTTTCTCTGTGTCACAGGAGAGGAAGAGGCACCACGGGTAACAGGCCAGCTGCCGCTGCTGTATGTGGTCCAAGCTTGTGCCTCCCAACAAGGCTGGAGAGGGCCGGGGAGAGGGGGCCAGAGCCCTGAACGCCGTGCATTCTCACCAGACGAGAGTCTCTTTCAAATAACTCGCTTTCTTTCATTTCTGTTCCAGGAAAAAGAAAGGAAAAGGAGAGGGGCCTACGAAAAAATAGAGGGAGGAGGGGGAGGAGGAGGGAACGGGAGGAGGGAAGGGGAAGAGGGAGGGGAGGGGCAAGAGGGAAGGGGGAGGAACTCCGGGCAGATCAGAAGGCTGGTCCAGTCACTGAGAACAGAAGAAACATCTGTAGTGGGTTTGGTTTCACATATTTGAAAAGTCAAATGGAAAAGCCCTTTGTAAGCACCCCTCAGTCCCATCCTTTGGTGACATTAGGACCTTGATCTCTGAGAACCCGAAGGTCTTGGAGACTCCCTGTCCAGTCCCGTCCGGGTGAGGCAGCCTGTGGGGCATCAGCCGGGACCTCCTGCCACACCTGGAGAGGCTGTGAGAGTCACGAGTGTGTTTGTTCCCCTGGGAAGGTGAGGGCAGTCGGGATGGTGATAGCCCAGACCCAGCCAGGCATCGGGGGTGTGAGCCTGGGGGAGACACTCACAGGGACCTGGGCTCGACCCCCAGATCCTTGAAGGGGCACTGGGAGGAGGGGGAGGGAGGCAGAAAGTGGGGAATGGGCGTAAGGAGGGCCGGCGGGGGCCACAGACACCTGCCGCCCAGGGGACCCTGGAGCCCACCCTGGGGAAGACCTCGCCAACGGGCAGAGGTGTCCGGGGACAGACTGCCATCTAGGCCAGGGCGTGGGCCGGGATGCTGTAGGCGGGCTTGAAGTCTCTCTCATTGTCGCTTTCTCTGTCCTGTTGTGTGTGGAGGGCTCGCCCCCTGGGGTGCTGTGTCCAAGCTCCCGGCCCCGGGGGTTCCGGATGGTCCGGCCATTGGGAGGCCACGGCGGGAGATTGGCGGCGGGAGGGAAGAAAGTTGGGGCTGTCTTCTCTCACTGTGGGTGAGGCGCACACAGAGACTGCCAGACGCAGTGTTCTCAGTCTTTAATCTTGGGAGAAATAGACTATAGAGGAAATGGGCTGCCCAGTGTTGGAGACCACAAGGCCTGCAGGATGCATGGCCCACTGTCGCCCAATTTCCAGAAGAAGGGAGGGGCGCGCTGGCAAGAGCAGAGCCGGGTATGTCACCGCCCCCTCCCCTTACCCACGCTGGCACGGACCGCTGACCCCCATGTGGGGCCGTCGAGTCACTGGTGACCAGAAGTGCCGACAAGTTCACGGTCTGGACGCTCCCGCAAACGGCCGTGGGTTAGTGGGAGGGAAG
The DNA here is from genome assembly GCF_018350195.1 of Panthera tigris. Classification (NCBI taxonomy): domain Eukaryota; kingdom Metazoa; phylum Chordata; class Mammalia; order Carnivora; family Felidae; genus Panthera; species Panthera tigris. Next base: position 235,897,802 of record NC_056660.1, read on the forward strand.
CGGGGCTGCGGGAGGGGTCGGGCCTGCGGAAGGACGACGTGGGCAGGACACCGCAGTTCAGCCGCATGTCCGGACCTGCGGTCCCCGCCTGCCTCTCTTCCCGGTCTGTTCCCAACCTCCTCTCTGATGAGCCTCCGTTCATCAAAGGCAGTTTTCATCCAATTCTAAACATGAATTTTTATGATAATTTAAGTCACGTGTTTCTGATTCACTGCCAATGAACTCACCAAACATTTTGGCAACTGCCGTCGGGATGTCCCAGCAGTCTTGCCAATGTTCTGTGTGTTTACCCTTACACACACACACACACACACACCCTTGAAATGCAAAGCAGAGGATGTTCAAAGTGGTTTCAAGACGAGCCCAGCAGAACTGCATTTTCTGGTTATATTCTTCTCGGCCGTCTGGGGAGGGTCACAGCCTCTAGAAGCGTGACCACCGACCCGGGAAGCCCCCCTGGAGTCCCAAGGCAGCACAGCAAAAGTAAGGCAAACACCCGGTTTCCAGGAGCATCTTTGGCTGTTGGAAGACGTAAGTCGCTGATAATGAATGTTGCTGAATCCAGGTAATTACCGCACTGAGGCCCTGGGTCCACACCTTCTGTGCTCTGTGCGCCTGGTATGTGGGGAATCCCCTGGTACTTTCTGTTCATTGAATCTCTTGTTTTTTAAGTCCTGTTCCAAGTGATCTGGAGCAAGATAGCGAGAACAGCAACCCCACCTGCCCACCAGCTCGCGTTCAAACTTTTGCCCCTTACAGGTCCTTTCTGCCTGGACTCTAATTTGTCTGAAGTATGTTTGCTGTGACTTCCCTCCGGCCACCGCCTCCCTCTGGCTCCCTTAACCCCCTGGTGAGCCCCTAAGCCCTCCCCCGGGCACTGCAGGGGTGTCCGGGGGCTTTCCTGGGACCCACGCAGGAGGTTGGTGCAGTCAGAAGAATGAACAGACCCTCTCCCCCCGTTTCAGAGGAAGAAAAGCTCCCCCTTGCATCTTTAATTCCGTGTGGCAGACATTTGTTGTGCATCTGCTGCCTGCAGGTCAAGGACAGGTGCTGGGGGAGAGACGTCATGGACAGCACGTGGGACTGGGCATTTGCACCAATCGTAGCCACCTGGGGCGGGTTGGAACCCGGGGATCAGGAAATCTGGAGGGAAGGAGGGGGCGCCCAACCGATGACTGGGGGACTGGGAGCTCCCAGAGCGTGGGTGCCGGGAGACCGAGGGGATGCCAGCGTGTGCAAGCAGGTGGTGTGGCTGGGTAGGTACACTGGGTTCTCGGATGCCAGGCTGAGGAGTGGACAGTGAGAGCCACTGTGATCGTGAGAAGGGGTGAAGGGAGGCCGGAGGAACCTCAGGGAGAAAATTACCCCCTGTTGAGTGGAAAAAGGAGTAGTCACGAGGACACAGACATCTTCCTGGGGTCTGTCCTGGGCTGTGTGTCCTGGGCTGAGAGGTGTCAGGAGGGGTCAAGTGCAAAGGTGGGGGCACAGGGGATCTGAGGTCACTAGTGATGGGGACAGACTGAGGGGAGGAGTCCCAGGAGAGTCTTCAGGGCCCCTCTGCCCCCACCCCTCCACCTCACTCCTGGTGCCAGGTGGGGCGCCCGGACAGAGTCTCCCTCCCTCGTCACCTGCCAGCTCCATCCATGACAGCTCTCATCCGGCACTTTCCAGTCCCCCCAGCACCCCTCCCCGGGCTGCACTGGTTCCCAGACTCGGGGACAGACCCCCTTCCAGAGCTGGGCTCCAAGTGACTCGAGTTCCAGTGTGAGAAGAACGGAGACCCCTGTCCGAGCCCCGACCGCCAAGGGAGCAGAGCACAAGACTGGGGGTGAGCCCGGTGGCATCTGAGGGACGAGGGAGGGCAGACGTGACTCCCACCCCTATGTCCCACCCCTTCCCCAGGGGTGTGAGGGAGCAGGGGGTCCTTGCAGGCCACACCTGTCCTTCCTTGGCCACATGATAGAAACCAAGTGGACAGAATTACCTTAACTTAAAATTCTCACAGACAGGGAATTAGATGAGATGGCATCTACCTGAAGACCTAAGATGTGTGACTTTTTAAGGACATCAGCAGTTTAAAGTGTTATCACAAGATGCACAAGAGTCTCCTCTGTTCACCCCCATGGCATGAGACCTTCCCAGGAAATCCACGATTTGCTTGAAGACGACTCTTGTGTCTGTTGCTGTAAACATCTTTGCAAGCCTGATGCTCTCCTCATGGAGCTTGGTCCCACCCACGAAGGACTGGGCTGTCCAAAGTGGGGCTGAGCAAATGCACGTTTCCACACTCCCTGCCCGGGGCCCAAACAGCTCAGCCGCCGTTCACCCCCTTGGAATGCCTTGGGTACGGCATTCCACGGCACGGATGGGTAAGGAATGCCTTGTTCAGAATGTTGTGAGATCTCAAGCTTAGTTTTCAAATTCTGAGGCAAGGAAAATTCCTCGCTGTGCTTTGCCAGAGACTTCTACTCATGTGTCAAATCCCATGTGATTTCAGGGAACTGTGATCTATGTGTGTCTCATTCACTTGTTCTGGAATCCTGAAGCTTGGGAGCCACTGCTCCATGGGGGGACGCTGGGAGGGGGCCAGGCAGCGCAGCAGCCAGCCCACAGCTGTCGTGCCCAGATCACACCAGAGCACCTGCCGGGGTGGTCCTCGGAATGTGGCATCACCGTGACCACGAATGAAGCAAGGACCAGACACGGGCTCGGGGTGAGGTCTACCGTGACGGGCTGAAGAAGACCTGTACTCGTGGAGCGGAAGGAGGAAAGGAGAGGCAGTGTGGGGGAGCGGGCATTGCGGTCAGGGCTGGGATCGATCCGCCTACACCCTGAACCTCTCTGAGGCTCCTTTGCTCCTCTCTGAAACGAGTAGTGACAAGACCTTGCTCCTGAGTGTGGGCGTCTGATACTGTCTTGCATGGCGAGTGTGTCCTAACTCACGGCTCCTGCTTTGGGCTCTGGAGGGACAGGAGCACGTCCATCCTTGGACTGCGGTGGCAGTGGGAAGAAGACAGGCTCTTGGCGGGGTGGGAATGTTGCTTTTATAACTTACTAGCCGGGTGGCTCTCGATGGCAGGGTCACTTCATCACGTTATGGTTTCTTATGTACGAAGCTTAGCTCGTGCGACCTGGCCTCCGGCAGGCCACCAGCTACATCTTTGAGTACGTAGCACCACGCTGGACGCTGGGTGATGGACGGCTTGGGGCGACGCATGTACGGGGCTCCCTCAAAGGGGACTGCGTGGGACTCGAAGCTGGATGTGCTTCGAGTAGGTCTGCCTGCAAGAGGGGCTCTCGGGGGGCCTGCTGTTGAGAAGGGGGGCGTCGTGACCCCCAGTGCCTCCCTGAGCTTGTCGCCCAGAGAGCTCTACGGACCCAGAGAGGGTGGGGACTCCTCCGTCCCCCACCTGCCGGGTGACTGCTCACTACTTACCGCCTTTTCATGTCAACAATTTCAGGCCACAAAAATAAAAATAAAATTGTAGCTCAGCTTTGCAAGCTTCCCAAAAGGATGAAATTAGAGAAGACACAGAGCACGCATCGAAAACCGTGTGAGGTACCATAGACGTAAATGGTGGACGTGCCTCGTCACGCACACGGAGGGTGGGAGATAGGTAAAGGGGCCGGTCTTTGAGACAAGTAGTCCCCTGGCCATTGGCATTAGGGCAGCAGCCGCCCGGCGTGTGTGGGTCCCTGGCTGGTCGACTGCAGTACCGGCTCGGGCAGGAGCTCAGTCCCTCAAGGAGAAGTCCCTAGGCACCTCAGGGCCCACTCGAGGGTCCCTGTCCCCCACCCCCGTCCTGGCTCGGGGGCAGGACAACAGGGCAGGAGCAGAAGCATCGTCACTAGACATAAGTGGGTGTGAAATCTTTCCACAAGACTTTAGGTTTTGATATTATTTTAAACTTTAAAACCCAAAAGATTTATAATTGACTAATAGCTACAAATTCGCGAAACTAGGGAGGATCAAAATCAGACCAAATGTGCCGTCATCTGTGAAGAATTATTATTTTCTTCTTTTCTTCTTATAATCATCAATTTTAGGAGGCAGATTGCCCAGAATAATTATTTCTGAGTTAAAATTGTTTTTTGTAATTCATCAGTCTCACAATTGTGTGTAATAATCACGTCTATTTATTTTTTCTTAAGTAATCATGGTATTTTCATCAAAATTCATTAGAAGCTGCTTCTGGAAGGACATGCTTTTAAAATATTCAAATTTATAGTTAATGTTTTATTAACCATATTTAGCCTATAATTATTTTTCTAATGAAAATTATCCTGAATGCACCATCTGATGTTACGAGGCTAGTAGTTCAAACAGAATTCAGAGAAACATTTATGCACGGAAGCCTGTGTATTAGTCATTTGGAAGGAAGGATTTATGTGCTATATAATTAATTGTTGCCTGAGTTTGACAGTCCATTTTTACTTGAATGCATTATTTACACTGGTGGAGGCTTAGGGGTTCACCCTTCAAAAGGTTAGGAAACGTACAAATACACACATTATCTGAGTAGTGGGTGCTTGTATTGCAATGAACAGTGGGGTGAGCGTGTGTGTGTGGTTCGCATATAGAATGTACATATGTACACCCCCTATGTACACAATGTGTATCCTTTATATGTGTCTAATGTAGTCTACACATTATAGATACTACAATGAAGAAGATGTGAGCTGTGTGTGCATGTGGCTTGTATGTACAATATATATATTCACTCTATAGAATTATATATTCCATAGTATTATAGAATCGTACAGTATGACTACAGTGATTAATGCCAATGCCAATAACGTGTGCGTGTGCGTGTGTGTGTGTGTGTGTGTGTGTACCCTATTGTACTAATCACTCTAGTATTCAACTGGCTGATGTCTTTCGAGGATCAACAAAATAAATAGGTGATGAACACTCGGTGATGACGAATTATAACCAAATGGCCACTGTCATCACCGGAGGCTGTTAGGAGGGTGAAATGCTTGCCCCTGAGAAGATCAAGGCTGGGAGCACGTAGATTCGGTTTCCAAGACCGAGTAAAAACAATACTTATTTTTTTAATTGGAGCGTAATTAACGCACATTATATTAGCTTCAGGTGTTCCATATAGTGGCTCAACACTTCCGTACGTCAGCCGGTGCTCATCCCAATAACTGTAGTCCCCACCTGTCACCAAACAACGTTATTACCCGCTTACTGTCTATATTCCCTATGGTTCACTTTTCATCCCAGTGACATGTATGTTGTACCTCGTAGTTTCTATCTCTTAAGAGGTAAAAACAGGACAGTTTGGATGCGTGTGTGTCTGTACGTTTTTTTTTTTAAATCTTCTTCCGCGTCAGTTCAGAAAGTCACCACTGGAGTCGCAAGTGAAGTGTCTTCAAGGTACAAGTTCTCCAACCCACCACCCGGCTGAGGATGGGGAGCAGGACGCACAGGGACAGCCCTATCCTCATCGCGCTCACTGTCGGCACCAGGGTGTGTGGGGACACCTAGGGGCTCCGCCTTGATGGCAAGATGTGGACAGTGCTCATGAACGCTCTGAATAGCCTTTCAGACCAGGGGAGATCTGTTCATGGTCTTTGTGTCCGATTGAAGCAAGCGGCTACTTGCACGGACACGTAACTTGTTTAGAAAGAGAAGTTTCAATGCCTGAAGAACGCAGAATCCTGCGGGAGAAACTACCCGCAACCCAAACTTACTATGTAACTGACTGACTTACAGTGTCCAGGCGACGCCCCCTCCCCAACTGACCGCCACCACCACCCGCAGAGCAGACAGCCGGATCCCAAACAAGGCGTCCTTCGTGGGCTCAGACCGAGCCGCACAGCCCTGGCCTTGCGCACAAGGACACCGTGAGCCTGTTCGTGGAAGCCGTGCGCCTGATGACGGGTGTGTGTTACCGTCACCCTCAGACCACGGTCTGGCCGCTCGGCCAGTTCTAACGACAGAGCTTCTGGAGGCCAGCAAATCCCCTCAAGACAGACGCAAGATGGCACAGAAGCAGAGTGTCCCCGCTGGGGGCTCGCTCTCCCCGCCCCACCCATGTGCGAAGTCTGTCACCTCCCAAGCCAAATTTAACCTTCCCTGGGTTGGTAGAAATCCAAATATTTCTCTGGCCAGGTTTTGCTGGCCAACGTCACCTCACTCCTCTTCCAAGATACGTTTAAACCAAAACATCTCTATATAGGGTTTTAGCATCACCTAATATAATCCGCTCTGCTATTTTTCCAAGGACACAAACATTCCAACAAAATTCTTCAGAATGTACGCTTTTTTTTTTTTTAATTTTTTAAATGTTTATTTATTTCTAAGACAGAGAGAGACAGAGCATGAGTGGGGAAGGGGCAGAGAGAGAGGGAGACACAGAATCCGAAGCAGGCTCCAGGCTCCGAGCCGTCAGCACAGAGCCCGACGCGGGGCTCGAACCCACGAACTGTGAGATCCTGACCTGAGCCAAAGTTGGACGCTTAACCGACTGAGCCACCCAGGCGCCCCCAGAACGTATGCTTTAACAGAACACGCTCGACCACGGTGGAAGGGTGGTCGGAGTGTGACCGAAGATCATAAAACGAGCAGGTCAGAAGCCCAACAGGACAGGGATATATCCTGAGCCGGTCCCAGGCTGAGGCCCAGCATTTGGGAGCAACCGTCCAGGCGAGTCCCAGGAGTAGGGACGCCCGGCTTCTCACTGACCTTCTGACCAAATGCCCTGACACCGCCTCCCCTCACGGCCCCGCCGTGGACCTGGCCACCGCAGACTCCCATCAAAGACACTTGTCTTTGAGCAATGCATTCGTCCAAGGGGATGAGTTTCAGCCCAAGAGAGTGGTGATAGAACCATCAGGGTCCCGGGGTCCCAGGCTCCCTGCAAATCACTCAGGGCTTTGCTTATTATTATTATTTTTTTAAATCTTTGTCACCTGTGTTGGCTGAGTTGACACTTTGGCTGTGGGGGCGGCAAGGCCGCGGGCTTGGGCCTGCAGAGTTGGAAAGGGACGGACTGCCATGGGGACAGGGGCACACGATGGGGGGGATGCCCCTGCTGGACGGAGCGTTGTGAAACATCACGTCTCCTTACAACGTTGCTGCAACAACGACAACAAATAAAGCAAAGTCTGCACCATCAGGAACTAATGAGTAGAGAGTTCTAGCACTCACGGGGCCCGTTGGGGGGGGCCCTGCACTTTGGGGAGCTCGGAGGGAAGATGACGTTTGCAAAGTAAACGTATGTTTCCTACGGGCTGTCTTGCTCTGTAAACCCAACCTCTCCCCAGTGCACAAAATGGAGTAAAACATTAGGAGACGTCACGGGTCAGGGTCCCCCCGACCCAAATCCTGTGCAGGGAGCGAACAGTATTCAGCCAAGCATTCAAGACCGGGTGCTCCAGATGTAACCAGGCAAGGAGAGGTGTCCTTGGCTATGAGGCGTCCCACCCAAAGTACAGAGAATTGTTCTATCTGAAGATGGCAGACTGCTTCCTCAGGACTCTGGTGGTTGGTCTGCAGAGACGATCACAGTTAGTTTCAGAGCCCGAGGGGTCAGATGGCGAGAAGGGGGCAGGCTGTGTGCGGGGGAAGTGATGGCGAGCCCCAGGCGGGGCAATGGCTGGAGCTGGGCGAGGCGGGACCCCACGCACACGGAAGGCCTCTCGGTGGAGGAGCTCAGGGAGCCGTGGAGCATCTGTGGGGCCTGGAGGGGCTGGGGATGGTCGGTCTTGAGCAAGTGTCCCCCCCCCACCTGGGGGGCTATGTGCTGCTCCCTGAGCACTCGCGGCCTGTCCCTACACACATGGCCTGTCCCTGGATGGTCCACACAGCCGGTCCGTGCATGGTCCACACACACGAGCACCCCTGGAGTCTACACCGACAGTCCCGCATCGGGCCAGTTACATGGGCCCACACCAGGGCCACGAAGAATGGTTACCAGCTCCGCCCTGGGGAGAGAATGGAAGATGGTGCCAATGTCCATGAGCCCGTGAGACATGGGATGTTGTCGTCCCCCCGGGTGTATGACTGCCCTGGACCGGATGGCCTTCTGATGCAGAGGAGGAGGGGAGGGGACACAGGCGGGCAGGTGGGCAGCCGGCAGCCCCAGCTCTGGGCCCACCCACAGAAAAGGAGACCAGGGAGGGTGGCCTGGGTCTGCTCCCCCCTGGCCTGTGGCCCAGAGAGCCTGGGGGGGGGGGTGGGGGCAGGGCCTGAAATGGAAGACAGCACCAGCCCGGGTGCTCCAGGCAAGGACAAGGGCAGGAGCCAAGAGCTGCTCAGAAGGGCTTCCATGAGACTTAAAGGGAAGAGGTGGGGACCTCATTTGCCCACGTGTCCAGGCCCCCAAAGACCCCGCCATCAGGAGCCACGAGACGAAGCCCTAGCACAGACATGGATTTGTGGCAGGTGCCGCTGTGGCCGTGCCCTGGGCAGCGGGCATTGACACAGAGGCCTGCGGAGGAGACAGAGGCCTCTGCTGCGTTTTTGGCAGGGACCCAGTGTGCCGAGAGCCCGTGGGTGGCCTCCTGGGTCATCTAGAAGCAACGATGCAGGGACACTTCCGGAGGGGATGGGACTCCTTCTCAGGTAAGAGACGGCCTGGGTGGGTGCACAGGGACCGGTCCTGGGAGTCGAACCTAAACACCGGGTGTCCCCACATTGTAGGTTCCGGCTGATGGACTCCCACAGTCTTCGTTCCAGACTGTTGTGATACTCGACGGGGTATCTGTCATCGGGGATTTCTGTTCCTCCCAGGAAGATGTTTGCAGGGTCTTCATGGTCCCCATGTGCAGGTCACGGCCAGGACCTCCCTTCAGCAGATGCACGGGCGGCCACTAAGTGTTGTTAGATAATTAAGCAGCCTTCCGTGAGATGCGCTCCCCAGATTCATGATCCTCAAATACCACCAACTTGGGCCCCTGCCACGGACTGAGTATTTGTGTCCCCCTCCCCCAAATTCACACGCGAAAGCTTTAACCCCAACGTGACGCTGTTAGAAGGTGGGGCCTTTGGGAGGTGATCGGCTGTGAGGGTGGAGCCCTCCGGAAGGGGCTTGGTGCCCTTGGAAGAAGACACAGGATAGAGGCGAGTTCTCTCTCCCTCGTGTGATGACCCTGCGAGAAGGCGGCAGTCTGCAGACCAGGAAGAGGGGCCTCCCCAGGAACCAGATCTTTCAGCACCTTCATCTGGCGCTTAGCTGCCTTCGGACCCATGAGGAGTTGATGTCTGTTGTTTAAGTCCCTCACCCAGCCACGCTGGCCACGACAGCGCCCCAGTGGCCCGAGGCCACGTTGGTGTGCCTTCCTCAGTGCTACGGGTGTCGTCTCTGACGGTGTGATAGCCACGTTGCCCACGCTCCCGGCACCGCATCCGTCGCTCCTTGGGGTCACAGTCACGAAGTCAGGAAGAGCTGGGGACCGTCTCAGTGGTGGCGGGAGGAAGGGCCGCCGGGGAAGAAAGGCCACGTCCTCAAGTAGGCCACCCCTGCACCCCTCTCATCATAACTAGTGCTAAATTCAGTGTATTGAAAGTTGATATGTCATCCCGGCTTTGAAAAAGCAGCATAAAAAACACACGAAGAAACCAACCCCAGAAGACTTGTCGGAAGACGCACAGGACGTGGCATCTCAGAGATGTCGTGGCTCAGGACAAATGCTGGGCACCCGCACGGCTGTGTGCGGCAAGGACAGCCTGGTTCAGGGGTGGCCGCCCCCCACCCCCACGATCCTCGGCGCCTGGGGACCCACACGCCTGCGGCCCCATGGGAGGACGTCTCTTCTCTTGGAATTGTTTGCCTGGTGAGTGACCAAGAGCGGTGACCGGGGTCCGTGCTCACATTTTGAGACGTGCTACTAAGCCTGATCGAGCGGATCCACAATAAACACGCACTGGACGGAAACCACCGTCTCCAGCTTCACAAGAGCCACCGTGAGGCCTGGGGTGGGACGACCGTGTGTCCTGGGAGACCGGCCCTGGTGGAGGGGAGTTTGTCCTTCTGTAAAGGGAGAGCAGCACAGGATAAGCACGCCGAGGCACACGCTCTGCCATGCTGGACACCACACTGTCTTCTGATGAGCTTGCCGGAGACGTAACCTCCTTTACACAACAAAGGGTGCTTGGTGGTGCTCGTGGGCGGGAAGTCCAGGGGCATGGGCTTCAGGAACAGTGGCTACAGGGGCTCTAACCTGAACCAGGACGCAAAAGGCACGGGCTCTTTCTCATCGTCCCCAGCTCCTCCTTCTTCCGCGAGGATTCCTTCCCAGGTGGGATCTCCTCGGAATCCCCTCCCTAGGTGGGATCAACGTTGGAGAACACAGTGTTCCTGGATCTCCTCGCTTATGTTCCCACCCCCTACAGCGGTTCCGAGGAAAGGGAACTGCTCTCTCCCGGAACACGCAGAGGAGCTGGGGTGGGCCTGGGTCCGGTCAGGTGCACGTCCCTGAACAAGTCGCTCTGTCCAGGGAAAGGAAATGGCCAGGCTGGATCACGGGGAGAGTCCCCCCCCAAGGAGCCACGTGGCCAGTAGTAGTAGCTGGGGGAGCAGTTGTGGCCAGCTGGGCGATGGACCCCCCAGAGATCCCGTGTCCTAATCCCCGGAGCCCACGGATTTGTCTCTTCACGTGGCAAAGGGGACTTTTCAGACGTGATGACGTTAAGGGCCTTGACACGGACATTACCCTGGATTGGCCGGGTGAGTCCGGTGTCATCCTGGGGTCCTATCCCGGGTGGCTGGGAGGGTCAGAGTGAGAGACAAAGAGCTCAGGACAGAGAGAGGCCCCAGAGGACAGAAGATGGCACGTGAAAAGGAAGAGGGGCCACAGGCCGAGGGGTGCAGGGGTCTCCAGAGCCTGGGAAGAAAGGCAAAGGATGCGGTCTCCACTCAGCGCCCCCAGAAAGAGCCAGTCCTGCCTACCTGGTGACGTGGGACAGAAGCCACAGGGAAACCAAGGCAATAATAACGGGACGGCACCGCTGGCCAGCAACCTGGAGAAGAGCCACCCGCACTCAGTCCCTCCTCCCGAAATCCAACGGGGGAGGTCCTGTCCTGACCATCTCCAGTTTGCAGATGGGGAAACTGAGGCACAGAGAGAGGAAGTGGTGTGCCCAAGGCCAGACCTCCGGCGTGCTGAGGCCCAGCCTCCACCGCCCAGGGGGACGGGATGAGAGCCCACAGGGTTCAGGTTTCTCAGCGGAGGGAGTGGCGCCCCCCACCCCCGACCGAACACACGTGTCTCTGCAGAGCAGCCCGGCCAGGGCCACACGCGCACGGCCGGCCAGCTGGGGCCTGTGGGTCGGGAACAGAGGCCACAGGAGACAAGGCGCATCCCAGGAGCGAGCATGGTGTTGAGAGTCATGGCGCCCACGACCCCCGTGGGAGAAGGGTCCCCCCGCTGCACTGTGATGTGTACAACCTTCACAACCGCTTGCGAGAGGACACAAAGGAGCCACGGGAGCACTCAGCCGTCTGTCTGGGACGCCCAGCGTCTGGACAGAAGGGGAGCCGTGCCGGGCGCTGGCTCCTGCCCCAGAGGAACCGCTCTTGAGACACTCGGGACTGCCTTTCGTGAGTCGCTGTCCCTGGAAGTGTCGTGCGAGAGCTTCTTGTTCATGTTCCACCAGTCTCGCCCTCCATAAACGCGGGGTTTCGCCAAATGCGAGCGCGCACCGCGGGGACACATAAGGAAGAAACCAACAGCTGTAGAGTGTGCCTCCGTAACCTCTCTGTCTCCCGTCTGGCGGGACCGCAACTCCGAGGGCGCGGCTGGAGCCGCCGTGTCCGCCTTCTGACGTCCTGGAATCCAGGCCCAGGTTGTGCCGCCCGCGGAGCCAGGAAGGCACGGACGGGCCCCCGCCGCGTGCCATCCGCCGAACTTGGACACCGTGCCCCGGGTTCCCCGGGGACCAGGAGCCTCGTTCCTTCGGACTCTGTGCCTCCCTCAGCAGACACCCCTCGCCCTTGGGACACACTTGCCAAACAAGAGAGGAAAAATCGTGACACGGGACAGCTGCTTGTCACCTAGCCTCTGGGCTGCTGGTGAAGAGTTTAGATCGCAAAGCGCACCTTCCTGATTGTGACGACGATCTTCACAGCGCACAGGTCCGCACGGGGTGGGTGTCTCACGTGGGAGCAGCCTGCCGAGCCGTGGTGCCCGTGGCTTCTCGGCACGAAGTGCCCCCCCACTCCCGCCCCGGACTCCCGAAGTGACCTCACACGACCCTCGCCAGGATTTCTAAAATGAAGGGCAAGGCGGAGAGAGCTTTATAGCCATCTTGACAGAACTGACCCGATGTTTGATCTCCGCGTAAACACTGAGCACGAGTTACATAGGCTTCCAGCAAACCTGGCGGAAGGTTCTCTTAAGACTCGTGATCAGAGATGTCAGTGTGGCCCACAGCGGGTTCCCACGGGTCCAGAGCCTACCCCTGGGACGGTGAGGGACACAGTGCAGCCACGGAGCCACGGTGGACACGGGTGCCACGCCTCAGACGTGCAAGGACCCGGTCTGCTCTGGGCCGGGCAGGACCACCGCCCTCATCGGTGACCACTGCAAACCGTCCCTCCGGCCGTTTGCAGACACAGACCTCCGGGTTGTGCTTTGATTACTCTAACGAATGCTCCAATTTGCAGAAAATCATAACTCAAACCCATGTGGACGTTGGCCCATTCCTCACAAGGAAAATTAATGGCAAACAGGCCTGGTGACCCGGCTCGTGCACGATTGAGGAATGATTTCATGGAGAAGCATGGCCCGGCTTTGCGTTCACAGCACAGGAAGGGAATTTACTTGCAAATTCTGCCTTAAATGCTCTTTAAAATAATGTCAAGCGGCCTGGTGCTCATTCAAAATGAATTTACTCCGACTAGAAAACTGCCAGGGGCTGAGACTGCACACACACACACACACACACACACATACACGCACACACACACACACACACACACACACATATGCACACACATACACACACACGCACGCACACATGCACACACATACACATATGCACACACATACACGCACACACATGCACACACATACACACACGCACACGCGCACACGCGCACACACACATACACGCGACGCACGCGCATGCACACACACGCACACACACACATACACATATGCACACACATGCACACACATACACACATGCACACACATACGCACACACGCACACACACATACACGCGACACACGCACACACACACATACGCACACATGCACACGCGCGACACACGCGCACACACATACATGCACACACATACATGCACACACGCACACATGCACACACACATATGCACACACACACATACATGCTCGTGGGCAAAGAGACATTCACGCACTCATGGCCAATATATGGACAGGATTTGGTGGTGGTGGTGTGTGTATGTGTGGGGGGGGGGCGCATCTTTTGCAAAGAGCACAAAAAAACAAGATTCTAAAAGTAAGATCCATGAGAAAATCGCCTTGAGTTCTGTAAGAAAAGTCACCAACTTTGGGAAGAGCCAGCCCTATCTGGAGCTTTGCTGTGATGGTAGTTGGACGTGAAGCTGAGTCAGAAGGGGCCAGGTGCGGGCAAGCCGGTGGATCGGTGAGGAAACCTACCCGTTTCCCCCGGTTATTGACGTGACCTCCCTAAACAAAAATGCAGAATTGTCACATTACTTGGCTCTCCTCCCAGATCTGCTGCAGTGGGTCCCGGACCGGGGAGCAGGGCCGCCGGGGCCCTGGGGGCGGGGGGGGGTGCTGTGGGCCGCGAAGAGAGGGGCGGGCTCCCGGGGCACGAGGAGGAGCGCGGCTCGGGCCCGTCCGCCTGTTCCGGAAGGCGTCTGCCTGTGGTGAGCGAGCACAGTGCTGCAGGCCAACAGACTTGTTAGCCGTTTTCCTTTCCTGAATGAAAAAATTGAATTATACACTCGGCCTAGTTACCGAACCTGTAAAGTTTATTAAAGTTTATCGACCGTGTGTACACACGTCGGGATTTAGCCTCCAATGCCGCTCTCAAGCTGGAACATTGAATTAAGAGGCGGCGCCTTGCCGCGGCACGGTGGACTCCAGCCGGGCTACAGGTAGCAGACGTCTCCCGCAATTAGACAGAATCATCACTCACAGTCAATAATTGTGCTAAAGGCTGCTTTCAAATCTGTGAGGGATTCGCATTTAATGTACTGATGCAGCTTGTCTGAGCCAAATTCGCTGTGTACTAAAACCAAAGCAATTCAGTTCTTGCCTACGGCCCCTCTGGCAGTTCATCCAGCGTGAGCTCGGGGAGGATTGCAAAGGTACAATTTAATCTGAGACATCTGTGCACAGACAGGACCTTCTCCTTCACCGAGAGAGACGGGCGATGGCTAAGCTCTAGTTTTACGTGAAGAACCAGGCCTTATCTCGCCCCTGAAAACGAAAGCATTTAAGATAGAGTAAAAAGCCAAATCAAAAAAAAATTTTTTTCCTTGGGTTTATGAAATGCACACTGCAGCTACTAACAGCTTTCCTGCTCCGACCGGCAGAAAACACTTGAGCCGTGATCCCGGGATTAACCATTTAAGGATATTACGCTTATCACTGGCTGCAGCTGACAGAGATCTTTATTAAATATGAAAGGGAAATGGCTCACTCTTTGTGAGTTTGCAGAAATATTGAAATGCCTTTATGCACGTCTCCTGCCTTGCGGTGGTCCCGGAGGACGGCTGTTTATCGCCCGTCTCACGCCTCTTCCAGTGGGCGAGCCCTTCCCAGCGTCTCAAGGCAAGACGCTCCTCTGTTCGTCTCGCAACGGTGTCCGCGGTATTTTGAGGCCGTCCAAGAAGCCGCGTGCGGATCGGCTCACCTGCCAGCCGTTAAAATGACAAGCGGGTTGGTCACCGCGGTCTGTGACTAAACTCGCGGTTACTTTAAGAGGCCCTATTGTTGAAGTCCGACTCCCTATAGTGCATACAGCGCGGTCCGTTTTCTTTTGTTTTGGTTTTCAGGACGGATGTGGTCACGCAGATACTTGTCACATGCACCCACCACGGCAGAATTGGGGTGGCTTTGGAATTTCGTCCACTGTTTTTATAAAAGGGAATGTGGGCGGATTTTGCGGACACATCTAGGTTATCCTCGAACTGAGAAGTCTGTGGGACGAAAGCAAACAGCACGGCGGCTCCGGAGACAAGCCCCCGCCCGACATGGCCCTGGCGAGGGCATCTAGCTGGAGGAGCTCTGGGCAGGGTCCGGGGGCGACGCCAAGGAAGGATAGGGAAGGCCAGGTGCTGAGGCTCTCGGTTTCCGGAGTCCAGTCTTCGAAAGATGTGTCCGTTTTCTGGTCCACGGGCTGGGCCCCGCGGATGATTCACATTGGGCGTATTTGTGCTTCGGGGATGAACCAGAGACGAGTCCCCTGGTGGCATGGTGGGAGCCACCTTCCGTGCGGGAAGCTGGCGAAGGCAGGGTGTGGTGTCCTGCGGGCCCCGGGGAAGCAGGGGGCAGAGGGGCGCCTGGGCGTTCCAGCACGAAGGGAGGTGTGGTGATGGGTCCAGCCTCTGCGGGCACAACCCCACCATCTCCCGCGGTAGAAATTACACCGATGACCCCATCCTGACGTGCCACAGCGGCTCTCAAGCCTCACCTCACCGGGTTTTCCTGACCACCCTCTAAGGAGTGGTCATCGTTACCCCCAGTCCGCAGCCCGGCAAACTGGGGCTTAGACAGGTAGGGTGACATCGTCCAGGGGATAATAGGGGGCGGGACTAAATTTGCAGCGGGGACCTCGATGCACAGTGGGGTGGGAGGGAACAGAGTGGCTTCGGGGGGCACTGGGTCCTTTCACAAATGCTCCGGGTGAAAATACCGAAACAGGGCAACAGTGACCCTCAGCCTCATGGCCAATGTCCAGTCCCTGGTGCAGTGAGATGCAAGTTAACATGCGGAAATACATCCACCCCGGGCAGCACGGGCCCACTACCCACTACTCTGCCCACACAACACACAACACATGTGACACCCAACACACCACACCCAGACACAGACACAGCCATGCCCACGCACACCACGCACACACACGTGCACATAAATACACGTGCACACGGCACATCAAGCATTGTTCACACGGGGACATACATATGCGTGCATACACCACGCATAGAGACGTGTGCATACACACACCACACACTGCTTGCACACGCACACACACGTACACCGCCCAGAGACGTGCATGCACACACATGCCACAGATATTCACACACATGCACGCACACACACATGCGCACAGAGACATGCATGCACACACACACAGCACACCCTGTGTGCACGTACACCGTTCACGGTCTCATGGCCCCTCCAGCCCGCAGCCCACCTCCTTCCACAAATCCTGGTTCTGGTCCCCGAGAAGGAGCTGCTTTGTGCTCATTTCCTCCAGGGCACGAGGAGCCTCGCTGTCCCTTCCCACTGCTCCCCCATACCCCCTGCTCCCGCGTCCCTGCCTGTGCTACATGGGAGTCCAGGGGAAGCCCGAGGCAGACAGTCCTTCGTCTGAGCTCACCCATGCTCCCGGCTCGTGTCCCGATGGACCCGCCGTTCTCCCGGGATCGCCACGCCTCGAGAGAATCACGAGTGCGCACGGCGGGTCTGAAGTTCGCAGGAAATGTGGTTTACCCTTAGCAAATCACGGCCCCATCACTTACGGCTTTTCTGGCCTACTAATTTTTATTGCAGGGCTCATTTTGGTCTTTAGTTCCTCATTTTGAGACCCTGTGACAGCGATTGCAAGGTGGTGCATGGACAGGATCACTGCAACTTCATTATTAACTTCATTTCTCTTAATATGGGCTTATTAATAGAGCAATCACGTACAATCCTCAGACGATTTACTGAGCGGTTAACGACCAGCTGGGGAAGCTCCCTCCTCCAGAGTAAAGCTAGTGGGCCTGAACATTTTGCCCGGTCCGAGATCTGAGACAGTCCGTGCAGCTGAACGTTGTGCACAAAAGGTACACGGCATGAGCCACAACTGGGTCTCTCTCCTCATACTTCCCACATCTGCGACCTATGAAATCACGTGCAGTAAAACAAGATAGAAGCAGATTTATGGTGAATCCCGAAAACATGTTATTATGTCTGCTTCCCATGATCATCCCTGTAAGCCCTGAAATCAGCCCTACAAGAGATAATGTTTTTTCTAAGCATGTGAAAGAGAAACGCGGGGTCAAAAGTATATGCACATATACGTGCACGTACTCACGCAGATGTGTGTAGATATGCACAAGCCCCGCCATTTATTACGTGCTCGGCCTCGGTGGAGACCCAAAGATGTGGGCAGATCCGTGTGTTCAGGCAGGTGACAGCGGCTCACGCGTCTGGGCGGAAAGCGTTCAGAGGTCAGTGTTGACGTCAACGAAAGCTACCTGCAAATGGATATTTAAAAAGAAAAAAAAGAAAGGAAAAAAAAAAAGAAAAACCCTTGGTGCAGAGAAACAGCCCCGCCCACATGCCCCGCCCACTCATCTGACTCTTGCAAAGATGCCTCTGATGGGACAGAACCAAGATGGCACTCAGGACACCAGATAGCATGTTTTAAATCTCATAAGACCTACGAGCCGGGCAGCATTTCCTGCCGGGTGCTCAGCCTCTAGGAGGAAATCTAGCTTCCTTGTGCCCCTTGTGAGGTGGCCAGGGGATGTTTCTCCTCACGAAGATAAAGCTTGGGCCGGTGACACCTGGCTGTGGTCTAACCTGTTGTTAGATGCTCTGTCTCCAGGAGTGTTCTGTGCCAGGGCAAGAATTCCGGATTCCGCCCACCAGGCTGAAGGCTGGCCTGCCACCCAGACCAGGGCCACTCCACTGCCTCGTCCAGATGCCTCAGAAAGGCTCAGGGGTCCCGGTCCCCCGGCAGCCGCCTCGTCTCGGGGACTCCTGCAAGGTTGCACGGACTAGTAAGGGAAGGAGCTCCGGGTTCTCGTTCCGGATGTGAGAATCAGCCAGGAGAAGTCAGCTCCTGCTTCCTCATCAGGGAAAGATGCAACACCAAACTCCTCAAAAATGAGTTCCTTTCCTCCATTGCTGTCCCCAAAGACTGAAGTTCAGGTTCAGAAGACGGTGCTGCAGAAACCCAGCCCTCTCGTGGCGCAGCTGAAGACAAAGCAGTCCACTGCCTTGAACTTCTGGCTCTGTCACCCAGGCAGAGCATATGGAACCAGAATCGAAAACAAACATACCAGGGTCTGGTTCCCAGTTTTCAACAATAGCCTGCTTCTTACACGGCTCTTGTCTTCACGGAAGACTTGTTAGGCCCACCGTCTACTCTGGAGACAAGAAGCAGCGAGCACTTGGAGGCCGGCTGTGCCTCGGTGGTACCCCTTCAAGCCCTGGCCTATGTCTCCCCTCGGCCAGAGAGCAGACCAGCCTGTGGTCCTCAAAATGTGCGACGTTCTCTGCTGGCAAGTACTTCCTACTCAGGAAGAACAAGTAAGAAACCTCCATCTCCCCCCCCCCCGCCCCCAAAATAAAAGATTTCCACTCGTCCGCTCTCATGATCTGGGAGTTCCAAAGTAACACATGTCGGACAGGTATGTGTGATGAAGTGGGTAGAATAAATGCATTAATTCATAGACAGGTGGACGGATGCAATCAATGCTGTTGGGCCCCCCGCGACGCTCTCTCCAACTTGGGAAAATTCGAGCGATGCAATGGAAAACGCGGTGCGCGTGCAGCCTGGGTGACGATGGTCTGCGTAAGGGCAGGATGAGCTTGCCCTTCAAGCAAGCTCGGGGGCTCCAGGAGGTTAAACAGGCGTTTGACGGGTGTTTCCCACGGTGACGTGGGATTCCTGCTGACCGGCCTGCAGGGGTCGGTTTTATCAAAACAGCAAATATCACGTGAGCTTTATCTCCCTGCTTCTTGACTCGACTCTATCTGGGCGATTAATTTCTTTATTAAACGTTTTCTTCACTTTTCATATGGGAGCCCTCCTGTGGCGAGAATGTTCCCTGGAAGATGGCAGGTGTGTGGACCACACACTCGGCCTGCTAGCTGCTTCGGGCAGGAGACGTTGAAATTTCTTTGGATTTCTTCGAGTAAATTCCTTGAGAGATTCTTTTCTCTTCCCTCAGCATCACGAGATAATTACTATTTGGCGATCGTGTCTAATTGCACTTAAATTTGCTGACATTCTAGAAGTATCTCCCATACAGTGGAGGAGAGGCAACACACTCCTGTCCAGGGATCTGGACGTGGCCATGATGTGGGGCACCCTGTCTAGCTTCCTATGAAGGGAAATTGTACTTTACTTTTACAGAATAAACTATTACCCTCCGTGGGGTAAATTTCAGCTTCAGGGGTCAAAGTTACCTGCCTCGCTGGAAAGTGGGTGAAAATAAAACTCATTTGAAATCTGCCTTATTTTGAAAGGCACCCTTGTGGCACCACACACACACACATACGTAATAAGTATTCTTTATTTTTTCTTTCTTTTCCTTTTTTTTTTTTTGCTTCAGGACAGTTGTGTTATTGAAAACAGTCATGTCAACAGTAAAATACCACTGCTATTTTTTTTTTATTGGAAAAAATGCATGTGTTAAATGCTGTCCTAATACTTCTCATCTCATTTTTATGGTTGGTTACTCAACTTGTTTTTGCGGATAAAAGATGATAGCACGCGGGCAAGGATGTCATACAGAATGTGACTGCTGACTTTGAGGGTTAAGGGAATTTCTCCACAATAGATAGACGGCATCTCTGGCCTGGTTAACACAAGATGCTTTGGACAGCAGGGGTTTGAACCGGTTGATGGAAAAAGGAAAGGAGACAGTGAAGGAGGCACGGACATGGCAAAATCGGGCTCATAGCCTAGGAAGCCCCTAAAGACAGGCTCACTGACACTCACGAAGGAAAGCGTTTTAATTCAGTAAAAGCGTGTGAATATTTTATTTAAGTTCCTCAGCTGCTATAAGACACGGGAAAGAGCCATCCAAATGAATTCTGTACGAATGGTGACACCCATTCATATTTATGAAGTGATTAAGTGCAGCTTTTGCAACCCAGGAAAGAAAATGAGTAGCCGGAGGAATAGCGGGTCAGAGGAGAAAAGGTCTTCGCTCAGCGGCCCGGTGGACAGGCGGCCGCAGTCACACTGCGGGGTCAGAAATACCGGCGTGCAGATGTCCAGCCTTATCCCGGGCTGTGCCACCGGCTGCACTGGGTTGCGCGGCTCATTTCCACCATGCCCGTATCGGCACCCGTGCCACTGCCCAGCCTGAGAGCCGGGAGCACCGACCTTTGGGTTAACGATAATTGGAGCCTCCTCTAATTAGGGAAAGTATCAGCTGACTCTAATAGGCAGCAAGATCATTATCATTAGGTCAGCGCTAACTAATTGATGTTTGTGTGGAAGAGAATTTGGGATTACAATACATTCAGTTTAGCAAAACAAACTAGGCTGACCTGGGAAACCAAATTGCATCATTTGGGGCGTCGCTACATGTAAATATCAAGGCTTGTCTACAGGGCTTTTGTGGTTTAAGAACCAGCTCTATAATGAGAGCTGGGATTTTGTAAATTCAACCTCTTGCATCTGTCATTAGGTAATACTAGATGTGGAACCAGATCTGAGATACTGTACCAGCCCATCCTACGTAAAATGTGAGTTTTCGGAAAGCTCTCCGGGACGATCAGGCAATTAAGCTCGTGTTTTGTTGTGTTTCTTCGGCACATTTTTTTCATGGCAGGTAGCTATGTAATCACTCTTTCACATCTGAAGTTGTCAGATCAAAATTACTAACCAGGCTTTCTCACTGTAGGTCAAATTTCCAGCTTGCCATTTACCAGAGTTTGGATGTCAGTTGAGTCTTTTTTATTGACATTTGATGTGGAAAACTGTAGATTTGTGAAGAGGAAACAAAAGAAAAAAGTAACCTACACCAGGACCCAAAGGGAAGAGAGCTGTGGCAAATGGGGACATTTATTGCTTTGGTAGTGACAACCATTGGGGCAGTTACAAAAGGAAAGGACTGATATTTAGTTGCATAATTTTAAGAGGACAGTTTTCCTTAGGTAGTCAGCATGCAGTGTTGGCTTTCTTGCTCTGCTATCGATATACAGTTCATTCCACCCCCAAGACGCTTACGTCCCAGTAAGTATTTACTGGGAACATATTGTGGAAGGGTACGCAGAAACACAAGGTGAAGCGGGAGAGACAGACACTGAAGGGTCCTCACAGAACCTGAGCCTCAAGATGATAGATACTACACTAATCACACGAATGGGAATGGTACCATGGATATTAGGGTCCAGGAAATTCTGGATCCAGTGGGCCACAAGGAATGAGAGCATCTATGCTCATGGAGAAGGTAGGGGGAGGTCTCCCTGAAGAGGGGATATCTGAACTAAGATCTCAAGTGGTAGGGAGACAGAGAAAGAGCGTGAACGGTCAACGTGAAGTGAGGCGGGTGCTCTGGGCTGAGTCTCAATTCACACGCCCATCGCCCGTCTCTCCCCCATGCTTCGAGATTTAAAAATCCTGCTTTTCCTTGACCCCTCCACCAGAAGCTCAGAAGTTAGCGTGTACAAAACATATCACTCAAGTTCTGTTTCCACAGGAGAGCCCCTACCAGCCCACTGATGGCTAAAGCAGTGACACGTCCCTCTTTCGGTCTTGTCCCCAGTCCCACCCATCAGCAAGCTCCTAGGTTCTTCCTCCAGTGATGTCACACGCCATCTTTGCTTCTCTGTGCTTCTTGCTGCCCACAACCTGTCACCCCTCACCTGGGCAGCTACATGTACGTCCTCATTGGTCTCCATCGTGCCACCCCAGAGCAGCCAGAGTCCTCTTTTCAAAATGTCCATCAGCTCGGGTGGTGTCCCTGATTATGTCTCATAGGCCACAACACACTCAGGAGAATGGCCAAAATCCAGAATACTGATGGCACCAGATGCTGGAGAGGATGTGGATCAACAGGATCGCTCATTCGTCGCGGGTGGAAATGCGACCACTCTGAAGACAGCTCGTTCCGTAAGAACGGAACTAAGTATACTCTTACCGTACAATCTAGCAATCATGTTCTCATTATTTACCCAAATGAGCTGAAAATTTAGGACCACGCTAAAACCTCTACGTCGATGTTGAGAGCGCCTTCACCTCTGAAGGTTGAGATGCCCTGTGGTAGGTGAACGGACGAACTATGGCGGCCCACACAATGGAGTGATGTTCATGGTGGAAGACAGAGAGGGCCTCTGATGCCACAAAAAGCCGTGGAGAAAATCTAAACGAAAATCCTCGAGTGAAGCCAGTATGAAAAGGCCCCACACTGTATGATTCCAACTCTATGACGTTCTGGAAAAGACCAAACAGTAAAATGAGCAGTGGTTTCAGGGGTTAGGGGCAGGGGAGGAGGAACAGGTAGAGCACAGAGGACTCCCAGGGCAGGGAAGCCACTCGGTGTGACACTATAAAGACTGAGACATGTCATATTTGTCCCGAATGTTCAACACAGAATGAACCCCAGGGTAAGCTGCAGACTTTGGTTAACAGTCACGTATGAATATTGGTTCACCAGCTGTAATAAATGCACTCGCTGAGATGTTAATAGTAGGGATAAGTCTTGAGTGTGTGCATGTCTGTGTGTGTGATATGTGTGTGCGTGTGCCTCTGCGTACATGTGTGTGCACAGGCGTGTGTGTTTACATGTGTCTGTGTGTGCCTCTGTGTACATGTGTGTGCACAGGCGTGTGTTTACATGTGTCTGTGTGTGCGTGTGCCTGTGTACATGTGTGTGCACAAGTGTGTGTTTACATGTGTCTGTGTGTGCGTGTGCCTCTGTGTACATGTGTGTGCATAGGCGTGTGTGTTTACATGTGTCTGTGTGTGCGTGCGTGCATGTATGTGTCTGTGTGTGCATGTGCATGCATGTATGCACGTGTGTGCCTGTATGTGCGTGGGTGTGGGTACATGTGCGTGCACGTGAGGGGTGAGGGAGTGTGGGAGAGCTGTGTGTACTCGGCACTCCCTCTTTCGACAACCTGAAACTGCTCTAGAAAACAGTCCATTGAAGGGAAAATGCCCCAGAGGCTTTCCGTCGAGCCCAGGGTGAAATGCTAAGCCCTCACCATGATCACCAGTCATTACGGTGACCCCCTGAAGCCCAGGGCCCCGGTCCCAGCTGCAGTGACTGACTTACTCCTCACCGGAGGCCTCCACCAGGCCCGCCCTCTCCCAGCTCCTCGAATGGTGGACTCCACTGTGGACTCAGCGTTTATGTGCTACGACCTGACCCCAGCGTGGCGGCATGCGGAGATGGGGGTCTTTGGAAGGGACTAGCTGATGAGCGTGGAAGCCTCAGCAAGGGGGACAGGAGACAGTTGCTTTTCTCTCTAACTCTCCACTACCGGAAGAGACCTCGGCAGAACCGGGCCCTGCCGGCGGGCCCATCGGGGAGGTCCAGCCTCCAGACTGTGACAAATAGGGTCTATTGTTTACGCCGTCTGTCTGGGCTGTTTTGTTAAAGCAGCCGAACGGGCTAAGACTGACTCTTCCTAACTCGTCAGGCCTCCGCTCCGGCGTCTTCTCCCGGAGGCCTCCCTGCCCCAACTCCAGTGCCTGGTCACCAACCTCGGCACGCGCTGCACGGCCGGCCCGTGTGTGGTGACCCGAGACTCGTCCGCCTCGGGACTCCCACTCCCACGCAGGAGAGCTCTGTGGAGGGCGGGCTGGCCCCTCTCCGGGACAGAAAGCAGGCGAGGGCGGCCCTGCGGGGAGGTGGACGGTGGTGGGAACTTCCAATGACTCTGCTCCATGGAAACAGGCCGTGAGCCTGGGGATGGTGGCGGGGGGGGGGGGGGGGGGGTGACACCGTGACCCAAAGTCATCCGCCGCAGCAGAGATGGACGGGACCTCTACTTTCTAGCTGAGAATGGGAAAACGAATTTAGCAAGGGCTGATGGAAGTTCATATCCAATATTTAAGTCTGAAAGAATGGACAATTCCTTTGACAAAACAAGCCGAATTGTATTAATTTGGGACACGACAAAACACGGCTTTCAGACGAAGTACAAACACCAGCTCGTTAGGTGCTCCCCTCACTCAGGAAAAACTGCGGTCAGGTACCAGGGCCGCCAGGACTGACGGAGCGTCCCCTGCCCTCGCGGAGTCTCTGGTCTAGGAGGAGCAGACGGCAAGCACGGAGGAAGGCGCTCCGGCTGGTTTGCTCGCCCACGAGGTGGCCTGTTGAACTTCCGCAGTCCCGCTGGCGGGCGCTGACTGTGGGCCCATGCGTGGCAGGAGCAGAACCTGTCCGCGGTGCCTGCCTGCTCCGGCTGGCTGCTGTCCCCTCCCTGGGGCTGCGGCCATGGCTCGTGCCCGGGCCACGGTTTCAGCTCTGGCTGAGCAGAAGCACATCCCAGGCCGGTGGCGGGAGGTGGGCTCTGAGCCCATCTCCTCACCGTGCTGGTGGCCGTGCTCACAAAGCCCCCCACGCCGCTCTCCTGGGCGTGCTGCACCCAGTGCGGGCACCGTGGTGGTTCCTGTTCACAGTGGCGGCCCAACCCCGGACACAGCGAGGGCGGCCGCGCCGTTACTTTAATCCGAGGAGCTGCACCCCACCCCTCTCCACCTTCCCTGTGCCTTCTGGAGCCGTCACTACTCAGGTGACACTGGGCCAGCAGCCAGTTGGGCATTGCAGTCCAGCTCTTCTGGGGAAGCGGCTAACAGTGCTCAGGTCATGCCTCCATATCCCAGGAGTGACAGGCTAAGACAGCTGGGGATGAAAATGGTTGTGGAGGCTCCCTGTGAGCACACAGCCCCCACTGCTCGCTGGGGACACCCGGGGCATGTTGGTGCTCAAGGAACCCCTGGGGTCCGGCTGACATCGGTGTGAGGAAGTGCTGAGGGAGGTCCTCACGGGGCCGTGACTCACGGGGAGAAATGCCTTGGATGATGCCACTAGAGCTGGAGACGGCCCCCAGCCGTGGGGGTAGAAGGCGGTCCCGTCTTCCCGAGGAGGAAGTCGCAGGCGACAGTCCTCAGAGCTCACTGAACACCAGGATCTGAGCGAGGTTCGACGGGTCCTCCAGGCTCTTGACCATTTAGAGTTTAATTATTACCGTGTTGAAGGAAAACCCAAAATGCCGTAGGGCCGGCAGCTCCGTGCGGAGGGGGACATGACTGCTCCCGTCCAGGTGCCATGGCGTTAATCCTCCAGAGTAGCCCGGTCACTCACGCGCCTCGCGGAGCCCAGAGCGACAGATGGAGAGAGAACAGGGCACAGAGACTGGAGACAGAGACGAGCGTCTGGAGACAGGAGCCCCGTTACCGGAGAGCCCGCGGGGGCTGGGGAGACGCTGCCTCCAGGTATCACCTTCAACGTAGAGCTGCCTTGCGCGTAGAGGGTAGGGAAGGAGGGGCGCTGGGAGGAGAGGGAGGTTGGCAGAGACGCAGGGAGGAGGGGAGGGGCAGGGAGGGCGAGGAGGGCAGCAGGCCTCCGGACACCCTTCCCCACCTCCACCTCGCTGAGGGCAGCACCTGACCTAGGAAGCCCCCCAAATACCGCGCGTCTATTGTGTTCAGGTGACCTCAAGCTCTCGGACCCAAGCCCCCGCCACCCCCTGAGATCCTGCGAACGGGACACGCTCGTCTCGCCGCCGAAGCCACCGGCCGCCGAAGACACAGGCTTCCACCTGCGGGCGTGGGACCCCCGGGTCTGGTTCCCAGGAGCCGCCCCGCCCGGGACGATGCGCCCTCACGTTCCGTTCAGAGCGCCCTGCGCCCGAGACCAGCCCCTGCTCGCAGCCTGTTGCTGCCTGCCCTCCAGAAGCGAAAACATTACTAAATCTGCACCACGGGCGCGGCATGAAGGGCTTTATTGTTCCCAGGCCCGCTGACAGCACCCGTATTGTCTCCCCTGCGTGGGCCAGGCAGCTAACGCGCCTGCTTGTTTAACCATTAACCAAGTGCGCAGCAGGTGAGTCACCGCTGAGGCCCGGCTCCCCAGCCTGTTCGGTGGCGAAGATCCGTGCCAGCCCCTCCCCTTCATCAAGATGGAGATCCTTTATTTCGGGCGGTAATTGCTACATGTGCTCACAAATGATTTATTGTTGTTGATGGCAGCTCACTCTCGGAAAGTTTGCCAAAGGGCGTGGATGGTCATTGATATGTACATGAAGGTGATAAACAAGGAACTGTATCAAATCGCTACCGGGGGTGATTAGCTGCCCCCTTGTTTCAGGCTGCGGGCACTGGGAGGGGCGCAGGCGCCCCGAGCGATCCGCGCATTCCTGTGAGCTGAGCACGGGCGCTGGAGGGGTTCTTAGACAAGTACGGTGATGCCAGGCGGTAATCTGGGGGCGATTAACAAAGACCCAGGCTCGGATTTCAAAGAGCAGTGCAGACACCCACGCTCTGGCACACTTCGCTGAGTCTGTGGGGCCGACGGTTTCGCATTTTCTCCTCTTAATTATGTCTCTCGTCCGAAAACTGGCTGTCGCAGGCCGAGGAAGCGCTGGCCTGTTATCTCGACAAGACGACACTTCCCTTAGCTTTGGGAACGGGCGTCCTACCCCGTCTGCCCTGACTGGACAGCTCACGTTCGGCTGGACACGGCAGGACAGGCGTTCTTGGGGCAGGTGTGCGCAGTTTGCAGGTGGTAAAGACAGAGCCTGCAGCCCCCGCACGCGCGCTCAGTGAAAACTCCAAAAAGAGAATCAAGCTCCCTCGGGCAGAGTTTCCTGATGACTTTCTTTCAAAAGACCTTTCAACTCAACACCAGTCTGTGAGTGAGGAAGAAGCAGAACACCCAGTATGCTGATGTAATGACACTTAGGGTCACTCTGCTCAGTATGCTCTGGAAGCAATGACCGGTCCTGCCTGCCCTTCGGGACGACGCAAAACAGAATTGCACAGTCTGAACCTAAGAGGGCTTGTAGCACACACTCGAATTTTACATCTAGAAGTAAATGTAGCTCTTCCCTCCCAACCTACCGGTTCCACGTGTGAGGAAACTGAGGCCCACAGGTGCTCAGCGTCTCGTGTCGGGGCCACGGCCAGGGAGTAAATGACAGACCCAGGGAAGCAGGGCTCAGCGCCCAGCGCCCCTCACTGCTGGCCCCACCCCGACCCTGGGGATGTTCACCTGCTCTCTTTCCTACAGCACACGCTAAATCTCCATTTCCGATAAGGACGCCTCAACTTGCTTCCGAAAAATAAGTGGGAATACAAGACAATGCTCTCTACATCAGAGAAGGATGAGTTATCTTGGTTCATTCCCAGGACTTGAAACGTCAGTCCTCGCCGAACGGGACTCTTCAGACACGAGCATGCCCGGGCCGGCTGGCTTCTGAGCCGGGCGCTGACCGGCTCCCAGGTCGCTGCTGTCTGCGCCCCCTTGTTTTATGAGCTGCACCGGGACGCAGGCACACATCCCCAGAGCTTAGGCCGTTTCCGTCTTCCTCCCGTGTGTGCCGGAGACAGGAGGGTTCTTTCTCCACATGGGCCCATGAGGAACTCGAGCCCTAGAGACTCAAGGGACTCATCGGAAGTCCATCATCACGAGAGGAGGAGGGTCGGTTCCAAGATCCATATCTCTGGACTGCCTGGAGGAGGGTCCCCACTTCTAACCAAGTATTAGTTCTGTTTTTGTAGGGAATCTGGGATTTGCGTGCATCTGGTAAGACACACAGACACAGTATGACTGCCCTGAGGAAGAAGTGTTTATGCTCACAGCTCCCTGGACACAGGAGGTAGATTGTACGATGGTGGGGGGGGGGGGGGAAGCACAGGTGGAGGCCCCAGGGACAGTCAGGGGGCCCCAGGGAAGGTCAGGAGGCCCCAGGGATGGTCAGGAGGCAGCAAGAACAGGAGAAAACGTGGCAAGACCCTTGATTGTGGTTTTTGTGGGGAGGAAAAGAAGGTAAGCGGACTCAGGACAGGCGGGTGTGAGTGATTTCAGCGGGTCTGGAGCAGAGGGGCATCCCTAGCTGTCTGGTGCCTGCCCTGAGGTGATCAGGGCCACGGGATCATGGTCTGGAATGTTCAAGCTCAAAGAAGAGGGCGCCTGGGTGCGAGCTCTGATCCCGCCAGTTAGCGTGCGGAAGGCCTTGCACAGACGAGCTGTTGGCGGCCGCTGGCCGTTAGCCAGCCCGGGGAAGGGCAGCTGCTCCAGGGTCAGCAGCGCCCAAGGTGGCGAGACATCAAATACAGAAACTAGGACATGTGGCTATTGCAGTTCCCATGATCCCAAGATGCCCTGACTCTGCCGCTGAATGTTCCCCTCTCAGACGGCGAGTGTGGGATACCCCCTGGAGCCATCGGCGATGCCTCCTCCCGCGACTCCCCGCCCTCGAGGCTGACGTGGCCGTGCGGGTTCTCCTCTGGACGCGCGGTGTCTCAGCCTTCCTCACAGGGACCGGTGAGTGGAGGGATCCGCGCTTTGGGGGACCGCGTGTCAGGGCAGAACACGGGCCCCTGGAGCTGGAGGAGTTCGTAGGACTGCAAAGGTGCTTCAGACGCCACGACAAAGGGAGGAGACAGTGAGCAAAGGCCTGGGGCCGCAAGGCGGGGAGCAGGGAAGCTTAAGAAAGGCCCACATCTAAGTGGTGGAAAGTCGCTTCTTTCGTGCACACAATCCCGCTGACCCACCGCATGCCTCCCCAGAGTCAGCGGAGGGAACCGCGGCCGGAAACAAAGAGCCCGGGTGTGCACGACCGACCGGGGCCTGGCTGCAGGAGCAGATGCCCAGCCGGCCCGGGAGTCGGGAGGGTGAGCCTCGGGGCTGGCGGGCAGCGGGCTCGTCCCGGCCCCGGAGGCAGAGACAGCCTAGCCCACCGCCCGGACAGCTGGGGACAGACACGCCCCGAAGACGGGCTGGCAGTCCAGAAGTCCGAGGACCCCCTTTCCTCCCGCTCTTCTCTGTGCGAGTGGAGAAGGCCTTCCTTCCTCTGGACGTTTCTACAGACCAGCAGTCACTGACTCTGCGGACGTGCTCTCTGCTCAAGTTCTTGTCATTCCCGGACTTGCAGAGAAAGTAGGGGAGAAGCCAGCAGCCCCCACCTCCAGGGCTGGTTCCCTGCGGCCGGGGGGGGGCGTGGGGGCAGATGACCTCGCACTGAGCGGCTCGCCGTTGTGAGCACCGTGTCCCTGGGCCAGGGGCCCGGGCATGGGGAGCTGGGTCCTCACGCGGGGTCTCAGCAGGCTGAAGTCCGACCGCTGCCTTCTCGCCAGGGGGGGGCCCAAGGAGCAAAAGCCCTGCTTCCAGGCTGCTCGGGACCTTGTGTTCCTGGGACCAGGGCCCTCCGCCCCAGAGGCCACCTCCCCCCGCCCCCGCCACCCTGGCACAGTTCATCCTCCAGGCACAAAGTGGGACAGAGTCACTGCTCCCCATGAAGGACCCAGGCCCTTTCCTACGGCTCTTGCCTGGTTAGGTCAAGCCCACAGGATTCTTTCTTTCTTTCTTTCTTTCTTTCTTTCTTTCTTTCTTTCTTTCTTTCTAAATTTTTTAATTTTTTTAATATTTATTTTATTTTTTGAGAGACACAGAGAGACAGAGCACAAATGGGGGAAGTGCAGAGAGAGAGAGAAGGAGACACAGAACCCGAGGCAGGCTCCAGGCTCTGAGCTGTCAGCACAGAGCCCGACGGGGGGCTCAAACTCACAAACCAAGAGATCGTGACCTGAGCCGAAGTCAGAGGCTTAACTCACTGAGCCACCCAGGTGCCCAGGATAGTTCCTCTTTTAATTAACTGAAAACATCAATTGATTTGGAACCTTAATTATAGATGCAAATCTCTTCATCTTGGCCCTACGTTCTGGGCTGAAATGTGTCCCCTCAAAATTCATCCACTGAATTCCTAGCCCCCAGGTCCTGAGAAGGTGACTGTACTTGGAGACAGGTGATTAAGGTAACGTGAAACCCTAGTGGTGGCCCTGGTCCAGTCTGACCAGTGTCCTTATAAGAAGAGGGACACAGACGTGCCCAGAGGAAAGACCAGAAGAGTCACAGGGAGGAGCTGTCTACGTGTCGCAGAGAGAGGACTCGGGAGAAACCAGCCTGTCCACACCTTGATGGTGGACACCCAGCCTCCGGGATGTGGGAAAATAGCGTCTCCAGCTCAAGCCCCTTGCATATGGCGGTCTTTATTCTGGCAGCCCCAGCGGACCAGTGAGCTGCACAGGGATGACTTTTCGTGGAGATGAAGTCGCATCAGACTCACACACAAAGAGGGGGTCACGCCAGGTGCACAGAGCAGGCAGCACGGATCAGGGGCCCGTCCCGGACTCCCCCACCTCACCACCAGGAGCCCCCAAGTACCCGTAGCTGCATCAGGTGGTCCCCAAGCCTGGCTCTTCCGAGGTCACTCCCCTCGATCCAGAACCCCCTTCTCTCCCTTCCCTCTTACAGCTCTGTGGAAACTTGACCACCAGCCTCTCTTGCTCTGACATCACCCCCAGGTGCAAGCCGTGGCCACCACGGGCTGCGACTTTGGTCACTACTGGAGGCAAGGATGCCAAGAAAATTCCAAGGCAGGTCTCGGCGTTGAAAACAGACACCTCTCTGGTGAGCACAGGGGGGGTTATGTGGTATGTGCTGATTGCCAAGTGCAGCCTGGTGTCTGGGGGGGGGGGGGTCCTACAGGTTGCTGAAGTAAGGCGTGCAAGGGTTAAGCAACATTTTGCAAGACAATGGAGTCGTTTGAGAAGACTGGAACAGAGAAGACAAAATCTGAGTTTCAGTGAGGCTTAGACTCCTGCGGCTCTCTCCGGCAAGCAGCAACGCAGCCAGCGTGCCCAGGGGCGGGTGGCCCAGGCGCAGAGCACCCCCGGGACGCACACCCGCAGTGAGCCTCTGGGCGCATGTCAGGAGGTGTGGGATGCCCTCGACACTCAAAGACGCCCGGGATGACCAGATGTCACCCAGGAGCCACTTAGTAGCCACGTGCGTGCCAGTGACTGTGCCTGCCGACTGTGGATCTGCAGGGCACGATGGGGAGAAGGCATCACCCCAGAGATGTGGCAAGGGACCCCCTGCTACCCGCCCTGGCTCGGTGAAGACACGGAGACCCTCCAATGCCCAGGGAGCACAGGGCCACAGTG
Organism: Panthera tigris; assembly: GCF_018350195.1. Taxonomy (NCBI): domain Eukaryota; kingdom Metazoa; phylum Chordata; class Mammalia; order Carnivora; family Felidae; genus Panthera; species Panthera tigris. Next base: position 235,928,841 of record NC_056660.1, read on the forward strand.
CCCTGCCTGCGTGGGTATCGGAAGAAAGCGTGTTTCAGAGGAAAGGGGTGCACTTGCCCAGTGGTTAGCCTGACACACAGAACGGTGCTCCCGGGACTCGTTGTCTGCTGGCTTCCGCCACGGGGCCCCTAAGGGTGCAGTCGGACATAAGGCGCAAGATCAAGCAGTCAAATGGCGTCTCCAGGCTGTCCAGTCCCGGGGTGACGGCTTCGCGACACTGGCAGGTGAGAACCTCTAAGAGGAGGCCCTGGACGGTAGAAAGAGAGAACATCAGAGTGAGGGGAGGGGGTGATCGGGGAGCAGACACCGCGTGCACGGCGTGGGCAGCTCCCGGGACGCATGACAGAAGGAGCCGCGCTCGGCCCCCGGCGGAACCCGTGTGCTGGGAACTGGGGAGGGCTGATGACAACCGGGACTGACCCTCAGCCGGCCCCTGGGACCTGCGGAGGCTCCGGGCCGGTCAAGGCAGCACGTCCTGCGTGGTAATCCAGGGCTCGCGTGCAGACGGGCCAGCGTCCCCGGGAGCGTCCTGACGGCCGTGATTAAGAAATGCCTCCCGCCCAGCGCCGCCTGAACACGTGGCACCGGCTGGTGGGGGAGATAAGCGTGAAGATTTATCTGCACGTGTGGGCAAAACACATCCAGTGCACGCTTGTTCACTGTGCTCAGATACCTGGGAGATAGCGGCTCTGCAAGGAGATGGATAGATACCCTCTCTCCGCTGCTGCCCGCGGTTCCCTTCATCTCCCTGGGCTGGACAAGGACAGGGGCCCGCGCCCGGGCTCACCGGCCAGGGCTGGCCACAGCGATCTTCTTGCCGGAGCTGAGAATGACCTCTCTCCGCTCGTTGCTACCAGTCAGATCTTCCTAAAGCACTGAGCTCATCAAAGAACTGCCCCCCATAAGGCCTTGGGCATCTCCCGGCAAGTAGGTAAGATTATCCCCGAGCCCTGCATGCGGCCACTCCAGCCATGCAGCTAGACGTTCCTCCACGGAGACCCCCCTCCTCGGCCGCCCGAAATGCCCTGTGTGTGTTCCCAGACCCAGGCTTCTGAGTCTGTGCCTTCTATCACCCGAAGAAGCCACGTGATCTCGTAAAACACTCCCAGCCACCCCGAGTGCTGACTCTGTTTCCTCGTCCTTCCAGACACTTTCCCAGATCCTTCCACACATGACTCCGCTGAACAGCCAGTAGGTCCCTTGTTTACGTATATGGACACGTGCTGTCTTGACGTCTTCCTGCACTGACTCATTTGCTTAGGTCTTCTCTCCTAATCTAAATGATCAACGTGCACTCAACTCACAGATTGTGCATAATATACCCTGTGTTGTGATTCGGTCACAAGGCCCCACCATGCTGGAGGTACTTCTGAGCACAGCGGGTGGCTAATAGATAAGGACTGAATCAGTGTAGTTTTGATGAGACTCAAAAATCTATCCGTCACCCTGTTAGCAGACTGCATCCCATGACAGGACCCTAAGCTTCCAAGAAGATGCTAGAATCTACCCCGGGGACTTAGGTTAGTAGGAAGCAGCCTTTGGAGACTTACAGAATTTTGGCAAAGTCCCAAATAACCCAGACCAGTTCCCTACGGTAAAGACCCCTGGGTGGTCAGAGATTGCATTCACTATAAATTATTTCCAACAGATACACAGGTATCTGTTAAAAGGCACGGCTATTGGAAAAGAAATAATTTCCATAGAAACTTGGAGCTTTCTCCTGGCTTGTTTTCCTGACATTTCCTACCTCTCTCTCACTGGATCCTATGCTAAGAAATAATTGATAGGGCCCCACGGGGTGGCATGGCTCCCTAACATGGCCCCACCAAAGGGGAGTGAGTGTGCGGGCTCACCCCGCCCTAACAGGAACAGAGTTTCTACACTTCTAACTGCCCCTCCCTGTCGTCTGTCGTCCGCCCCACGCAGGCCTGATGGACATAGGGCCGCAGCGTTCCCTGCAAGGTTCCCCGGGCCGGGATGGGCCCCATCCCGCCAGCAATGTGCTCATCTGCCGTTGGCACCCAGGAAGTCCAGGAGCCACAATCGTGCCTGTCCGTGCTGCCCTGAGGCACAGTGACAGAGAGGGGCCACTGGGGGCCCCCCTGAGGCGGGAGAATCAGGTGTGTCTTATTCCTGTGTCGCTGTTCACCATTACTCGAAACGTGGACAAGCGCTCTCCTTTCCCACAAATACTGTCTTTCTGCCATTGATTACAATCCTCCCAGCACCCAAGGCAGGACAATGGTGTAGGACTCACGGGTGCACACACTTGCATGAGAGTGTATGCGCTCCACTAAGACCCTTACTGGCCGCGTCAAGGGACAGAAGGTGTAAAGATTGCCAGATCTGGGCAGCAACTCTGGGACCGTGAGTCTGGACCCTTGCCTGGTGTGGTGGCTCACCCACGCTGTCCCTTGTCTCTACTCGCAGACTAACTCACAGATTGTCGCCAGTCTCGACTGTCCAGGCTGTCACAACTCTTTCTGAGTGCCACCCCTTATGTAATCCTGCCGTTTGCATGCGTCCCGCGTGGACCGGAGTCCCCTCGGTGGGACAGGGGCCTCTGCCTTCAGTGTAACTCTCTACGCCTCGTCCTGGAAGCAGACACAACACATCCCTGTTGACAGAGTTGGCTTTGCAGCCCCAGAGGCCCCCCAGGCATTCACCTGAAAGGGCCGCGTCCCTCCTTTCCGGTAGGTCTGTCATCTGCCATTCTTGTTTTAAGTTTTTTAATGTTTTTGTTTATTTTTGAGACAGAGAGAGACAGAGCACGAGCAGGGAAGGGGCAGAGAGAGGGGGAGACATAGAATCGGAAGCAGGCTCCAGGCTCTGAGCTGTCAGCACAGAGCCTGAAGCAGGGCTTGAACCCATGAACTGTGAGATCATAATCTGAGCCAAAGTCAGACGCTCAACCGACTGAGCCACCCAGGCGCCCCTGTCACCTGCCATTCTTTCCCAAAAGGTCCCCTTAGAGTCTCCCTGTGGTTGACACGAATGCAACACATTTGTTGTGTCAGAACCATAGCTAACAAGACAGAGTCCCTTGAAGGACGCCTGTGCCCACACCGGCATCAGAAGCAGCCTCAGGGGACAACGGTGGCCCTTCTGTGCAAGCCGGCGTCTCACCTAAGCAGGGACCCCCGGGCCCCGCCCCACTGTGATTCGCCCTCCCCCGCCCCAGTAGACAGCATGTACCCTGTCCCACACAACACAGTTAATGCGACAAAGAGGAGGCTGCTGTTTCTTTATAGTAGAACTATCTAGAAGGGACAGCGTCCTTACCATAAAGGAAGGGGAAGCTGCAGGTAAGGGGTCCTTCTGTCTGGCTGTTCTCCCCCAAACCCCACACCAGGTGACGGGAACCCGGGCAGTCTGTGGGCCCCCTTGCCGGCCCCTCCTCCAGAGGGGATAAATCACGCTCTTTCCCACCATTCACACATCAGATATGATGTTAGCACTTTCACACATCAAAAAATTCAAGCAACTGAGACCACAAGACCTTTGAAGACAGTGAAATTAAAAGAGCACCTTGGAAACTTCTCAGCTGCCTACATCACAATCAGAAGGAGCTCAAGGGATGTGACATGACGTCTGCACAGGGGTCAGTGTAGGGAAAGGTCATTCAGCCCGACGTGCCCTAGGCCATGCGGTATGTCACCGAGGAATCGGACCCCAGACTGTTGACGTGCATTCTTCCTGTGCTGTGCATTCCAGGACAGTCTGAATAACCTCCTTTCTACAGGAGGGATTGCCAATAGGACAGCCACCCTGTATTCAGGCATAGGTGCCCCTGGGCAAGCAAGATGGAAGGAAGTGAGCCCTTGCTTTCTTTGGACTGAAATCAGAGTTAAACCACAGTGTTGCTCTTGGGGTGTTTTGTTTGTTTGTTTTTAATAATTTTATTTCTTCCAGGTTCAAAAGACTTCTCGGGGTAAAGAGCTCTCCAGACCTCATTATTATGACCGCAGCTCACTTAGCATCAAAATATGAAAAATACGTCACATTTTTAAAGGGCCAAGTTCATGGCAGGAAATGCTAATTAGGATGGAAACTGGGTCTAAGTGATTCCAACTGTAGCCAGGCTATTTTTTTTCTCTTAGTTCCCAAAAGAAAAGATACCACCAATATCACCTACCCTCACGTGGCCACACTTTTTATGATATTCCGAATTACTCAGGCAGAAGCGGGCACCATCATCTTAAGCCTACACACGCAAGCCACGGGCGGGAAACCAGAGGAAAGAGGACGTAGTCTTGCTCGGGGTCTTTACTAGACGGTTGTCATATTTTTAATCTCAATATTTCCTCTAATAAATAAGACATCCCCGGAGATGGCAAAGTTTCTCCAAACCAATGCTTTCGAACACTGAAAAGCAGCTTTGAGGCCTGGCCTCTGCATGGATGTTGACATGCCCACTCTCATCCGTGAGGCATCCCAGAGGCTCAGCGTTGCCTCCAGGACCGAGAGGGCTCTGTAGGTGGTCGGAGCAGAGAATGAGGAAAGTCAGAGCCCGGGGTGAAGACGTAGAAGGTCCCGGATTCCCAGGACCCCTGCAGAAAACACGGGAAGGAAGCTTCCTATCAGAAAGGGCCTGGTTCTTCTTGTCTACGGTCGGCCTCTGTGTAGCATCCCAGACAGGGCCTGACCTGCGGCGGATTGGGTCTCCCCCACGAAAGTTACGTTCAAGTTCTAACCCCAGGGACCTTCTTGGAGTTGGGGCTCTGCAGATGCCATTAGTTAAGAGTGTATCACACAGGGACAGGGTGGGCCCTAATCCAGCTTGCTGGTGTTCTTATAAAGAGAAAAAGAAAGATGGACCGAGGACAGAGAGCAGAAGGGCACGTGCCACAGAGGCCAAGATGGGAGCAATGAGTCTACAAACCAAGGGACCACCAAACAGAGCTGGGAACCACCAGGAGCCGGAGGGAGGAGCAGGGAGCCTCCCCTGGAGCCTTCAGAGAGAGCGTGGCCCGCGACGGCCTGATGGCAGACTTCTGGCCTCCAGACTGTGACAACGAGTCCTGTCGTTTGGAACCAGGCCGCCTGCGGTCACTGGTTTCTGCAGACAGAGGCAACTGCCACAGGCCAGTTCCAGAAACCTTCTGCACGAGATCTTTCCTGCCCTGGCTGGGTCCTCTGGGTCATTCCCTCCCCTGCCCCAGATTTGCTCTCCTGGAAGCCCGTGGTACGAGGAAGGGCCCCAACAGGTGCTGGTGCAAGGACAGCATCCATCACGGTTCCCGAAACCACACTGACAGATGACGGGAGGACAGCAGTCTCGCGGTTTCGGTGTCCAAGCTGGCGGGTCCTGATGCCAGACGAAGGAGTGCGGAACAGCGCAGCTGTGTGGGAAACATGGTTTTTAAATAAGTGGGGTTTGTCGATTCTCTCCCTGCCAGAACCAGCCTCTTTATTTCGGAAAGCAGCACTCGGGCTTTGCTCAGATTTACCTCCCAGTGTTTCCCCCACGCTTTTAAAAGGAAATGAGTGCGGAACACGGGCAGCTGTCCCCGGACACGAGCTCACACCCACGGAGCAGGAGAGGGCTTCCGGCTCGTCCGCCTCCGCGGGGCGAGCCTGGAAACACGCTCGGATGGCTGTGGCACCGCCGGGGCAGCCTGACTTCTGTGCGTCCGAGCCCCCACGTGGGATCGACTTTTCCCGGGGCCCCGGGCGGCCGCATTCCCGGCCGCCTCCCTCTCTCTGCAGGGCCTTGCAGGGTCCCCAGGAGCAGGCAGGGTCGTTTCAGGAGCCTCAGGTCAGGTGGAGTGCTAGTGGGGCAGCCTGGGGTCAGGATGATCCGGGCGGGGACAGGGGGCAGGGAGCCAGCATATTGTTCCCAGCGCGAGCCTTTCTCGGGCCCGATGTGTCTTCGGCCCTGGAATTCGGCTCCCCCGCCTCGCACGGGGAGTGTTGCTAGGGCGCACAGGGCAAATCGAGGCAAATTTGAGGCCCAGTCATGAAAGCGGTAGGTCTATTGTTCCTGGTTGTGTAATTGGTGATCAAGGAGGCCGTAAAACGGCGGCCGCAAAGGGCGGGGCATTGAAGGGGGCCCGTCCCCAGGCAGGCAGCTATGTGGAACAGCCACCTTCACCCTCCCGTGAACCAGGGTTTATGGAAAGGCCTGATGGCCGCCTCTTGTCTCGCCTCCGGGAGGAGGCGGGCGCAAGAAGAAGGGGAAAATCAAAACTAAAGAGAATTAATGAGCCTTCACATATTGTCCTGTTTCTTTTGTTGTTAAAAAAAAACCTCTGGGTGAAAACGAAGAAGTCAGAGGACAGTGTCTGGAGAAGAAACCATTAATATCAGGCTGTAAATCCCACAAAACATTAACTTCATTACATGGCAATCACTCCATAATTGGCAGGAGGAAATCCCGCCTCTCGTCGCTTACCGTTTGTGTGGGAGTCAGCACCTCTGCTTCTGGCAAAGGTCACACCCCGATGACAGGTCCCGGTGAGTGTGACATGAGGGCAGCGTGACTCTCTTTGCCAGTACCCACGGCATCGGGCACTCGGGTGTCTGGGATTTTCTCCGGGTTTCACGTGAGACCTGCTATAACTTGGGAACAATGTGATGCATGGGTGTGTGTGTGCAAACGTGCGTGGGGGTGTGCACATGTGTGGGTGTGTGAGCGTGCATGGGAGTGTGGGGTGTGTGTGCATTGTGAGGGTGTGAGTGTGCATGGGTGTGTGTGCACATGTGGGGGTGTGCATATGTGCAAGGGGTGTGCACATGTGTGGGTGTGCACACGTGTGGATGTGTGCCCATGTGTTCGTGTGTGAGCGTGCATGGGAGTGTGTCCACATGTAGGGGGTGTGAGCGTGCATGGGAGTGTGGGGGTGTGTGCATTGTGAGGGTGTGAGTGTGCATGGGTGTGTGTGCACATCTAGGGGTGTGCATATGTGCAGGGGTGTGTGCATAGGTGTGGGTGTGTGCACATGAGCAAGGGTTTGTACAAATGTGTGTGACACATGTTTGTGTACGTGTGTGTGTGTGTGCATGGGTGTGTGTGCACATGTGTTCGTGTGTGAGCGTGCATGGGAGTGTGTGCACATGTGTGGGTGTGCATATGTGCGGGGGGTGTGCACATGTGGGGGGTGTGAGCATGTGTGAGGGTGTGTGCACATGTGTGGGTGTGTGAGCGTGCATGGGTGTGTGTGCACACATGTGGGTGTGTGTGTCCATGTGTTCGTGTGTGAACGTGCATGGGAGTGTGTGCACATGTGGGGGGTGTGAGCGTGCATGGGAGTGTGGGGGTGTGTGCATTGTGAGGGTGTGAGTGTGCATGGGTGTGTGTGTACATGTGGGGTGTGCATATGTGCGGGGGTGTGTGCATAGTTGTGAGTGTGTGCACATGAGCAAGGGTGTGTGCAAATGTGTGTGACACACGTGTGTGTATATATGCGTGTCTGTGTGTGGGCGGCTCAGGGGTGTGTGTGGATGCCCCGGGTGTGTGCACGGATGCACGCCTGTCTCTGGGGCACGTTTACTCTTTCAGGAGTCTTTCTCGGTGACGCGGTAGAAGTCACCGTGGGAGCTGACCCCGTCAAAGCACGGGGCCGCCCTGTTTGAAAACAGTCCACAAGGGCAATTAGTGCCCAGCGCGCCCTGCCTCTGCAGCCGTCTCCGAACCCTGGGTGCGCCCGTGAGCAGGAAGTCCTTGCCTCGCACGGGCCAGGGGGCCAGCGGGGACGCCGCGGTGAGGAGCACCTCCCCTGCCCGCCGCCCTCCTCTCACGGCAGGAGACCCTCCACGCCCGCCCGCGCCTGCAGGGCGGTGGCAGGGCCACACGTGCGGCTGAGTTTGAGCCCATCGTGTGCCGCTTTTCACTTGCGATCGAGGCCGTCATCTCAAAAGTGCCACGTTTCTGAGCACCCAGAGACGTTGAGCTTTAAAACACACGAGCTGCCCTGGCCGGGAACGCCTGTCGGCCTGCACACGGCCAACAGCCCAGCGCCCACTCCTTTTCAGAACGAGAAGCCCCTCCCCTCGGGCAAACTCTCCTCTCCCTGACCCCCGCCCGGAGACAGGAACTCAAAATCCCCTCCGTGTTCGTGTCGTCGGGGGCCGCGTTTCTCCGAGGGGGGTCTTGAAGGCGGCACTGGGCTCGGCCATACCTGGCGGAGCCCCTCTTAGCAGGTGCGTGTGGCCCGGAAGGCGAGACGGGTGAAACGTGCGAATGCTGCCTGCTGAGAAGAGCCGGCTTGGGCTGGCACGTGGGCCACTCCACACGGACACACACGCGTGTGCATGTGCACACACGGGCCACACACATGCACGTGCTCACGCGGGCCGCACACGTGTTTGCATGTACACACAGGAAGCGTACACGTGTCTGTATGCACACACAAAGCACGCATGTGTACATGCACACGCTCACGTGTGCACATACCCCAAACATGCACGTGCACACACCACACACACACTTGCACACACACCATACACACACATCACACACATACACACACACAGAAAACACACATGCACCACACATGCCCACGCACACACACCACACACATGTACACACATGTACACTTAATACACACACATATACCCACAATACACACACACACACCAGTACACAAACGACATATCACACACATGCACACATACACAGACACAAATGCACACCCACACCATAGTACTCACCACATACATACGCACACATGTGCAAACACCCCCCCCCCAGAGTGATGTATCAATGGATAAAATCCTATAAAATAAAACGCTATCAAAAGCCTCATAAGAGAATTTGAAAAGGGGGTTCAGGCAGTGGTGTGGTCCCCATGGTTACAGCAATTCTGCTTCAAACACATAGACATGTTTTGTAAGGTACAATTTTTAAAAAATTTTTAACATTCATGGTTTCACAGAACAATTGAGGGAAGCCGGGTGAAGGGTAGGAAGAACGCCTCTGCCTCGTATTTAAACATCCTGTGAGCTTACGATTAGTTTGAAATAAAAAGGTTGCTTTTAAGTATACAGCTGAGCTCAAATGGCACATCTCCCAGTGCCCGGGAATTTTGTTTTAAGTGAGCTGAGATGAACCCATAGACCGCCATCACGGTGACCTGTCACCTGGCGTGGGTGCTGGCTGGGGGCCGGCTGGCCTTCAACAGCCCCCAGGCACCCCGACGTCGGGCCAGGGAGGCCAGGCGTTGCAAAGACTCATAACTCAGCAGCAGCTGCTGCTTCCTTGTAAGGCAGCACGAGGAATCGGACCCAGTGTTCAGGGACGTAGCACGGAGGCTACTGACCTGCTTAGGAAGAGGAAACTGTCTCTTAAAATCACGGGCACTCCGGGCCTGTCCTGCAAAATGTGGGGGTTGGCACTTTCCTTACCTCGGGCATGAATATCCAGGGCTGGTCCAGAGCCCAGACCCCAGGGGAACCAATGAGATGTTCCTCCGGGCCAACCGAGCTCCAACCGAAGAGAGAAACAAAACAGGAAGGGAAAAGAAACGCTAAGCCGCGACATGCCGAAGCTCCCCCAAGAGCTGCAAATATCGTTAACAATCCCGGAGATATGATGGAATCAGTATGCCCAACATTCTCAAAAAGGGAAAGCGGTAGCGAGCGCCTCGAAAAGTGACACCGAGGGGCGCCTGGGGGACTCAGTCGGTGGAGCGTCCAACTTCGGCTCAGGTCATGATCTCACAGCTCGTGAGTTCGAGCCCCGCGTCGGGCTCTGTGCTGACGGCTCGGAGCCTGGAGCCTGCTTCGGATTCTGTGTCTTCCTCTCTCTGCCCCTAACCCACTTGCATTCTGTCTCTGTCTCTCTCTAAAATAAACATTAAAAATACATTAAAAAAAAAAAAACAGAAAGAAAAGTGACACTGAGAGCTGCCACGTGGTCCAGAAAGTGCTCTTCTGGCTACGTGTCCCCAAAACAGACGCCTGTGTGCTCACGGCCATGGTCGCGCCACCCACAATAGCCGAAAGGCGGACACGGTCAGCGTGCGTGGACACAGCATGGCCCCCCATGCAGCGGAACAGCATTCAGCCTTGAAAGGGAAAGGACTTCCAACATGCGCCACGACAGGGATGAAACTCGAGGACATCGTGCTCAGTGAAATAAGCCAGACGCGCAAGCCCAAATGTTGTAAGATTTCACTTCCGGACAATATCTGGAGAGCCTCGAGGCTGTCCAGGGCGGGAGGAGGCACGCTTTCATTCCGGGAAGGTGACAAGGCTCTGCGGACGCCTCGCGGGGACAGTCACTCAACAGTGTGAATGGACTTCATGCCGCTGAACTGTGCGCTTAGAAAGGCTAACGCGACAAATCTCGTGACACGTCTATTTTAACACGTCTTTTAAAAAGTTCTCAGGGATTAGAAGAGGACGAACGGAGAGTGCTGTAAGGTGAGAACCCCGCACCGGAGGAAGTCAGAGGCTCCGACCAGGACGACGTTCACACGGGAAGAGAGAATGGGGGTGACCCTCGTTCCTGAAACCACGGGTGCGCCATGCGCCACGTGGACGAGAGGAGCTGCCCCGGAGGTTGGATGCGCTCGGTGCTCCACACACACTGCCTCGTGCTCCCACGAACCCCGTGAGGTCGGTGCGGTTACCGTCCCCGGTTCACCACACCGGGAGGGGCACGGCCCCCGGCCCCCGCATCCAGCCGGCGCTCTCAGATGTGCGTCTTTCGGCCCCTTTGGGCACAAGCGTCCCGGCCGCTGTTCTGTAAGGAGAGATGGAAAATGGAATGATCTGCTGGGGACCAGAGGCTGCCCCGGGGGGCAAAGTGGGAAGAGAGTGCAGGTCGCGAGCCCTGGAACAGGCTTCCTTCAACCCAGATCTGCCTTCTCGGACCCTCCCCGATCCGAGATTCACAGCGGCCGGAAGGATGTCTGCCAACCCCGGGGCAGGGTGCCTCCCTCGGGTCTGTGTGATGGGGCCACGGTGGGTGAGCGCCACTGTGTCGGAGGCCTGGAGATGCCGTGACAAATCACCACTAACTGGGGGCTCCATGCCGTGGAAGCCCCTGTCCTCACAGTTCTGGGAGCCAGACATCCGGATCCAGGCGTGGACAGCGTCACAGTCCTCTGAAGTGTCTGGAACATGATTCCTCCTTGCTTCTTCCTGCCTCTGGAGGCACCGGGCAGCCCTGGGGCGTGACCTCATCCCTCCCATCCTGCCACCATGGCCACACGGTCTCCAGTCTTCTCGGGGTCTCCGGTGGCCGTCTGCACAGGATGGGGACCCATGGCTCTTCTCGGGGCCACACTTTGTACGTCACCCTTTGGGTCCTGCAGGGACCTGAGTCGACCTGAGGTCTGGAAGCCCAGGCAGCTGATGACACGAGGGGAACAAGGAGAGGCTACCTCGGGGGCCATCACGCTCTGTCCTCAGGCCAGGCAGGTTTGCTCCTCAGATGGGGTGAGCTGGCGCTTCCGCGAGCAGAGTCGACTCATCAGCATCAGGGACCCGGCTGCACAGCACCGGCGGGGCTCTTCACACATCCCCGGTCCAATCTCGGGGCCCCACTCCTTTCCAGCCCCATGCCGTCGCCTTGACCGGGGGCGCCCTGAGGTGAGGACTTCAAACCTCATTGCAGTTCAGTCACCCACTGGACGAAACCCCGTTTGCCTTTCGGAAACGTCAGGCCCACGGCTACGGGAGGAAAAGTTTCTTTCGGGGAAGACAGAAACTTCCAGGTCTCCTGTGTACAGCTGAGCTCATTCTTCCCCACGTTCTGCACAAAGCTGGGAGCGACCAGCCAATCTCATCGCACCCGTTACCTTGACCGAACCGCACCGCGACCTGCCGTACAGGGTCAGCCGGAACAGAGGTGGCTGTGGGTGCTCTGCGGTGATACCTTGCCTGTCTCTGCGGCCACATCCTGGCAGGATGATGTCTCCCCCTGGAAGGAGCCATCTCAGTGTCTTCAGATCTAATCCCAGGAGGAGCTGAGTCCCCAAATGCCAAGGCCACTTCAGAAAACCCGTCCTTCGGGCCGTGTTCCTCCGCAGCCCCCTGGGACCCAAATCTGTACCAGCTCGGGTCTGAGCAGAGAAACAGAAGCGGCCGGAGACTGTAGCCGCAGCGAAGATCCAGATGTGGTGGGAGCGGCCGTGCGGGTGTACTGACAGGGTGGCCAGGGCGGCCTGGGACGTGTAGGACGGGCGGGCAGGCAGGGAAGTCTCGCCTTCCTCGGGGAAACCTCAGCTCTGCTCTTGAGGACTTGGAACTGCTGGGATCAGACTCGCTCAGATTATTAGGGAAGCCTGTTGAGGTCGGTTGATCACACATGATAATCGCATCCACCAACCGCCTCTCCCGTGACCGAGCACCCCCCACCCCTGCACAAACCAGCTCTTGGCGTCCATTTTGGGTGAGGTCACGATCGCTCCCGCAGGCCGCACCCCCCGCGGACACGCATTCGTGCGCGCACACGTGTTCTCTGCTTCCCCTCTGACCACATTCTCAGGATCTTCTCTCTGCCCACCGTTCTTTCCCTTCCCAGTGGACCCAACTCAAGCCTCCTATTGTCTTACAAATGTCCCTTCTGCGTGTACCTGCCCCACCGATTCCCACCCGGCTTGATATCTATGGATGGCACTGTTTTGAATCAATGACTGGGGACGTAGTCCTTCCCTGGGGCTGCCGTCCACCCAGGGCGAGGACTGCACGCTGCCTGCCTCAGTGACAAGAAAGCACAGACCAAAGAGGAACCCTCAGAGAAGTCCATTCTGGTCTCTTGCCGCCAAAATAGTCTTCTAAGGCTCAAGGAATTACTTGAGTTTCGAAAGACATGTGTTTTTTCTTTTCCTTGTGAGGAGACAGACATCAACATAGATCATGAAGAACAGAGGAGCCGACGGACCCTTCTCTGGGACAAGAGCTTGAGAGACAGAATCCGAGGAGAATCTAGCAATTTCCTGATGGGGTCTCCTGAGGATGGGGCCTGTGTTTTGTGCCCTAGGCCAGAATCCCCAGGAAAAGGGTAGTGATAGAAAGCACAGAAGATTCTGGGCCTTCAAGACTGTTGAATCTCTGTGTCTAGAATTTGCTGCCAGCCTCCAGCGTCCCTGCTGCGCCTGCAACCAAAGCCTCAGAGTACAGATGACAGCCTTGCCCACCTGGGCAGAGTGACATGTGTGTCTGTATGTGTTGGGGGGGGGCGGCGGCCAAGCCACGTTTCCCACGTGCCCTCAAGAGGAGGACTGCAAGAGGAGGGCACACAGCAATCCACCTGGGGAGACGTTGGGAAGGACGGATGAGCATCTGGGTTGAGAACCATCCTGCCCTGAGCAGCCCCCCAAGCTTGGAATGTCAGCCCGCTCCCAGAGGGCTCTTGGCACCCCCCAAAGGACAAGGGAAGATGGAACCAGAAAATCACTGAAACTTACCGGGCGTGGATGGAATTCAATTTTTCTGCTCCCCTGGAGCAAGCAGGTTGGGCTTTGGAAAAACCGGGTTGTTTGATCGTACGTGTAAGATTGTGGGCTGGGATTTCCGCTTCCTAAATATTCTTCAGCCTTTGTTATATTTTAACTGCAATTGTTCGTCCATTCACTCACTCAACACATATTTATTGGGCACCTACTACATACTTAGCACTGCTCTAGGTCCCAGAGACAGATGAGCGAAGACACAGATACAAATTTCTGCTTAGAGAGGGAAAAAAAAAAAAAAAAAGGCCCATCAGGACAGACATCTGTGACTTGCTTGTATTCAGTTTTTATTTTCTTTTTCAATTATAAATTTCAGATTCGTCAGACCAGCCATCTTGAAAATTCCTTTGCCTCTCCCCAGTTTCCACCATTGATGGTGGACCTTACGCTTTTGTGCAGGTTGTTGGGGTTTTTTGTTAAATGTTTGTAAAAATTAATGAACAAATTAATGAGTGACTCGGCTTTATCGTGTGAGAAAAAGTGCATTTATGAAAATGAGCAAACCAATTAGTCTCGACAGACGGTGGCCGTGTCCCCGCGTGAGGACAGGATTGCAGTAAAACCATCAGCACTTTGCCCAATTGCCTATTTTAACCACTGATTGGTTTGCCTTAAGTCTGCTGATTGCTTTTCAAATGGCTGTGTTTTTCTTCCACCAGAATTCTTTTTAACTTTATGTGGAGAGACAGTTCATTTACTTACTAGAACAAGCTATTCCAGGGTCACGGCTCGCATCAATCCTCAGCTTGTTTTAGTGCACAAGGCCTCCCCAGGACACGGCCGTCACCTTGGCTGTCATAATTCTGCCCGAAACAGGTGCATTTACAGCGGGCACTGTAGCCCGACAGGAGCCCGTGCCTCTCTCACACCTGCAAAGACGAGAAGCAAGTCGAAAATCCATAGCCTTTTTATGCTTTGCAGAATTCCTGGCATTTCCCTAAGTGGTTAAAGTGGCTTGTGATAATTGGCTACTGTATTACTCAGGAGGAATAGAACAGAAGAAACAGTCATGCCCTTCAATCGTCTCCGGAGAAGCAGGGCTCTTCTGAGTGGGTGCCAAGTTCAAGACGCGTCCCAAACGGGCCCACGTTGGTGGCGAGGCTTTGTTTGTTTTGGTTCTCAAATGAAGTAATCTCGAGAATGCGAACGACCAGGAGTCTGCCAAATTAGTCAATTGCGTGATGCTTGGTGTTCGCGACACTGGGGCTAAGGTTTGGGATTTTCGGGTGTGTGAGGGCTAGCGTGTAAATAAGGCCAGAGGTGTGCCTACCTTGCTGGTCACGTTTTTCTTTCCTCACGTGCATCTGGGGGTCCTCGCGCAGAGGCGGCAGCTGTGTTCTGGGGCACCCGGGGTGCTTCTGGCGGCTGAGCGCAGCCGAGCAGGGTTTGGAATACGGTGAGGAGGAACTTGCTCTGTGGATCTGTCTTGTGGCCTCTAACCCACCCGGGCAGTGAGGGTCGGACTCCCCGGTCAGCCGCTTTCCAGAGGCCGATCTGAATTCAGACCTGAAACAGTTCATGTGCCCTGGCCTGAAACAGTTTACACCTGAACCCAAATCACGGACCGTGTCGTTCTAAGAAGCTCCTTACGACACGTGTTAAGTGCACTTACGCATCTGTAGCAGGCGGTATGGCCTCATTGAAGGAAAACCAAGAAGGATGGCGGAAGAATCCAGAAACTTGATCCTTCTCGAAATGATCAAGGACAGCTGATTATTTTTACCTATTAAATTATTATTTTAGGGGCACGTGGGTGGCTCAGTCGGTTAAGTGTCTGACTTGGGCTCAGGTCATGATCTCACAGTTCCTGAGTTCAAGCCCCACATGGGGCTCTGTGCTGACAGCTCAGAGCCTGGAGCCTGCTTTCGATTCTCTCTCTCTCTCTCTCTCTCTCTCTCTCTCTCTGCCCCTCCCCCACTCATGCTCTTTCTCCCTCTCAAAAATAAATAATAAACATTAAAAAAAATTAATTATTTTATTATTACTTTAAGTTATAATATAAAATACAAATGTATGTTCTATAATTATAAATATATTCTTTGTGATTTATAATTTAACATAACATGTATCTTGTTATCTCTGATAATACACCCATGCACAAAATTATATAAACATAATATAAACTTACAAATTCTAATGTCATAATAAAATTTACCTTTTTTTTTATACTTGACCTTTTAAAAACAAGTTAATTTCCTTCAAAAGAAAGAAAAACATACAGTAATTTCACTAATTTCTATTATTAGTAGACCCTCTCTATTCTCAGGAGGGATTCTCTTGCACACAGACCTGTGCCTTCTCTTTGTTCCAACGTGGCTCACTACACAGAGAGACATTCAGAAGAATTACTAAAAAGGAGATTGTCCCCCACATTTCTTGCAGGTCCTAGGACTGATATTTCATGCCCGTAGCAAATATGATAGAAAATGTTTTGAGGGGTTGAGAAATCAGAGTCTGCTGCCGATGTAAAAAAAAAAAAAGTCACGAGGAGGGACCAGACAGGGAAGCCATGGGGTGGCAAACAGGTGGGCCTCTGCCCAGCAATCCGGTCGCCCTCTCGGTGCCCTGATGCCCAGACCCCGACAGAAACGAACCTTCACTGTCCAGACCACTTGGTAATGACCAGGGAGGCACCAGATTGGAGTCAGCTGGTGTCTCAGAACTGGAGTTAACAGCTTCCCCTTAGGAGACTTCTAGAGACAAACTGAAGACTGGAAAGCAGCCCATTACCCACATTGTAGGTCCTACTTAAACCAAGGGGAAGATTCACAGAGATGCAATATTAAAAATGGGACAGGGCAGGGACAGACAGGCACTCACCGTCAAAGAGCATGGGCTCCCTGGATCCCACTGAGAGGGATGCCCTTTTCTCCCTGAGCAAAACAAACTTATTCGCAGAAGTCACCAAGAAGTGCCCCGTGAAACACGTCAGAGGGCCAAGACTATGCAGTCTCTTAATTTTTATAGACTCTTATCTGTTTTTGATGCTTAAAAAAAGGTGAATCAAAACTGACTGCAAAACTGAACTTCTCTTAAGAAAACTGTTCATTTTTGCGTGTGGGAAACCATTTGAAATCTGAGGCCAAATTATTCAAAATCACTTAAACTCATTTAAAACGGAGGCCAAAAGGAAACTGGAGGACGTATTTTAAAACATGTGAAGGTGATAACCATTTTCGGGGTCCTCTGATTAAAAAGAAAACAACACTGGGGCTCCTGGGTGGCTCAGTAGGTTGAGCGTCCAACGCTTGATTGCAGCTCAGATCACGAACCCAGGGTCGTAGGATTGAGCCCCATGTTGGGTTCTCTCTCTCTCTCCAAAATTAAAAAATAAAAGAAAACAAAAATTAAAAGAAAGGGAAAAGAAAAATATACTGAACTTGCTTTCTTCCCCATCTCCAGTACGTCTCTACTCCAGGACCTTCCTTCTAGAACGGACACGTGTGCACACGCATGTGTGGATGTATGCATATGCACGATACATGTACTGTGTTGTGGGTTATGTATGTGGAATCACTCAGTTCAGACTGGTTTACCATTTGCTTCTGTCAATAACATATTCATTAGATGTTCATTCGTCTGACCAATACGTATCGAGAAAACAGCTGAATTTTTACGGAACGCTGGTCCTGAAACCGCAGGCAAAGGGCCTTCCCTCTTCCTTGTGGTTTTCATATTTTACCCACCACGTCAGACCAATTTTGAAATGGTGTGGACGCCACCAAATGCCCTTCTTGCAGATAAACGTAACATGCCGGAGCGTGCTGACGTGAAACCTGACGCCCGACTCTTCACGCATGAGTTTTCATTAATTCAGGTTAAGGTGCATTGATTTAATTTAATTCACTGGCTTTGCTCAAGATTTCATTGATTCAGGCCAAGGTGGATGGCTGTCTCTGGGAGACAGTTACCAAACTGACAGGAGGCTTTCTCTGCATGGTGGCGTTCAGGAAATTTCTGCGCTTTCCCCGTGTGTGTGTGTGTGTGTGTGTGTGAGCTTCAAACCCAGTAGAAAATCCTACCTCTGCGTCCTTCGAGGCTCTGCCTCAATGGCAGGTCCTTCCCTGTCCCTTGTCGTAATGTGGCTTCTTCCTCCCGGAGGGCTCACTCACTCCATTTCCGTGAGCACAAAGCAAGAGCGTCAGCAGAAGCTTCCCTTTGTTCTAAGCTCCCAGCAGCAGGTAGAGGAGGCACCTGTGCCCCTGAACAAAGTCACGACTGCCCCGTGTCCCGCGTCGCTGCAGGCTCTGCTCTGAGCCCCGGGCCCCGCTGGTGGCTCAGACCTGCGGCCCCCCGGCCAGGACCATCCCAGCGGCTCTGGGAGCCGAGGCCCGGCAGCTGGGAGCCAGGATGTTGCCGAGGCGGGGTGCTTGAGCAGAAAGCGTGCGGGAGGACGGGCTTCCACGGGGCAGGGTAACGGCCTTACCTGCCCTCCAGCTCCTGGGTCTGGCTGCACGGCCGCCTCTGTCCCTTCGGAGGGAAGATTCAGGCCTGAAGACGTCAGGACACTGCAAACCATGGCCTTTGGGGAAGACTGAGCGGCGTTCGCTGACTTTGCCCTTTGAGGAATCGCTGTGAGTACTCGTTGCTGGAAACAGCCCCGAGCCCCTCCTTTATCCCTCCTTTCCCTGTTTTCGCCTCTCGGAAGGCCCGTCACGTCCTCAGGGTCCACCCCACCCGTCCCAGGCAGGCAGCGGGAGGCGACCAAGGCGTCTGGAGGTGGGTGCGGTAGACGGGACACTCCCCACGCTGCACGCACGCACCCCGTCTGTGGAGGTTTGGTTTCCCAGGCCCCTGCCCCCAGGACGGCCCTCCTGGAGTGTGGGGGCTCCTCGCTGACCCCCAGGACCCCGCAGGGCCTGGCACACGGTGACATCCTGAATCAGAGATGATGGCGGAGCCAGGCGCAGGAGCTGCCCCCACTTTCCCGTGTGCGTGTTCTCCTCGACACCAGGTTCTCCTCGGCGAGACAGCCTCCAAGGTGCAAGGCCCAGGTTCAAGCCTTCCCCGTACCCCCTGCGCACATGCCCCTCACCTTCACGCCCCTGCTGCTCAACGCTCTGCAAACGCATCGTATGACCCCAGTGCGTTCCGGCGAAGAAGCCAAGGGAAGGAAGAACAAGCAAATACAATTACCTGCAAAGCTGTCTCTCACACCAAGGAAACAGCCTGTGCTCTGATTCTGGCCAAGGTCAAGACGCGGCGTTTCACGTGAAGAACTCCCTGAGCTTCAAACGCCAGGGGCCAACGTCGGCTTTCTAGGTTTGCAGCGTATTTTTCCAAGACGGACGTAAAAGGGTGTCGGCCTGTAGCTTTGAACGTCCGTTATTAGCGAACTTCAATTTAAACCCAGTCTCTGGATTTGTTAAATTATCACATGATGGTTTTCCCATCGATCGTGCATTTTCCAGGCTCCGTGTTAAAGGAGAGGTTTTGGAGTCTTGTTTCGTTATTCGGCAAATGTCAGGGAATCTCTTTACCTGGTTCCAGTTATACAAACCAATACATGTGTATTTTTTTCCTGATTCTGAAAGCGCACTCCGGAGGACCTCCCAACAAGATCAGCCGGCCCTCCAACTCCAGCGTGCCACCCCCCCCCCCACGTGTCTGAGGCAGAACTGGGCCTTCGAGGAACGGAAGGTGCAGTGTGGAGCGAAGCTGGCTGTGGGGCTGCTGGGTGTGATGTCGCCTGTGAGCCATGCGGCCGTGGCCACAAGGGCCGTCTCCTCCCGTGGCCACAAGGGCCGTCTCCTCCCGTGGCCCATCAGCTCAGCAGAGGTCTGACTTCTTTACACTGGGAACACTCAAATCCCAACCAACCTCCAACTGTACCTGCAGAAGGGAACAGAGGTCGTGTCTAGGGGCGCCTGGGGGCTCAGGCGCTTCAGCATCCAACTTCGGCTTGGGTCAGGACCTCACGGTTTGTCTGTGTCGGGCTCTGTGCGGACAGCGCGGGGCCTTCTTGGGATCCTCTCTCTCCTTCTCTCTCTGCCCCTCCCCTGCTCTCTCTCTCTCTGTCTCTGTCTCTCTCTCAAAATAAAGAAATAAACTTAAAAAATAATCCATGTCTCCCAAAATGGAATATTCGCATTTTGTAGTTTCTTAATGTTCCTGAAAGTAAAGACCGGGCTTTGGCTGTGCCTACGGTGCGTCAGAACGTCCGAAGAAAAACCTGGACGCTTGGACCAGGGATTACATGTCCTGACAGTAGGGATGCTTTTATGGCCTGTAAATATGTTTTTTATCATTTCGAAACGTGTGGGGGGCATGTGACCTGGGGCGCTGACATTCACAGGAAAGACCACGATGGGGCCTGGGACAGTTAAACGGCTCTCGCACGTGTTTTCTTGCCCACAGAGAAAGAAAAGGATCCAGTCAGGAGAGAGGCAGGTGCAGCAGGTCGCTGAAGTCGTCCAGCGTCGTCCCTGGGGTTGCTGCACACGCTTAATCCGGCTCCGGGGCGTGGTCCGCCCGATTCCAGCAGGTGAGCACCTGCCAGGCTCTGCTCCTTGACCTTCTCCAAGGTCGCTGGAGGGAATGGCGAACCCCATTAATAAGCAGGTTCTGCAAGAAGTCACAGGCACCCTCGTGTTGCTGGTTTATCTCGTTTGGGCACCAGCATCTAATCTAGAAACAGACATTGCAATCGGCTGTCAGGCTTTTTGTCGCCTTTATTCTTGCATAATTCCTCCATTTTTTTTTTCTTTTTTCTCATGACATTAACTTTCCTGAAGATTCTAGGACAGTCAGGGTCCGAAATGCCTCCTCTGTCAGACGAGTTCCTCTCGGGATCACGTAACTTGTTCCTGTGTCCCCTAGATCTCCAGCCAATCAGCAGCACCGCCAAGACCCTGGAGATTGTTAGAAAGGGGAATTCTTGGGACCCACCCCAGACCTCCTAAAGCTGAACCTCTATGGGCAGGCAGGGCTCAAGAATTTGTGTTTTAAAAAGCCCTCTAGGGGCGCCTGGGGGCTCAGTAGGTTAAGCATCCAGTTTAGGCTCAGGTCATGATCTCTCCGTCTGTGGGTTCGAGCCCCACTCCGGGCTCTGTGCTGACGGCTCGGAGCCTGAATCCTGCTTTGAATTCTGTGTCTCCCTCTCTCTCTGCCCTTCTCCTGCCTGTGCTCTCTCTCTCTCTCTCTCTCTGTCTCTCTCTCTCTCTCTGAAAAATAAATAAAGATTAAAAATTGTTTTTTAAAAAGACACTGGAAGGATTCTTAAGCATGTGAGATCTCGGGATGCACAATGTATTATAGAGGTTGGCTTCAGTTTCAACATTTTAGGGGCAAAAATACTTGACGGGTGATGTTGCAGCCCCCATTACATGACGTCAGAGCTCCCACCTGTGTGGTCAGCTGTGGAGATGAGCCCACGGGGCCCTCCTGGTAAAGGGGCATTTTCCCCATTGCAATGATGGGTTTTTCTTTAATGCTTATTTATTTTTGAGAAAGAGACAGAGACAGAGTATGACTGGGGGAGGGGCAGAGAGAGAAGGAGACACAGACTCTGAAGCAGCTTCCAGGCTCCGAGCCGTCAGCACAGAGCCCGACGCGGGGCTCGAACTCATCAACTGTGAGATCGTGACCTGAGCCGAAGTCGGACGCTCCCCCGACTGAGCCCCCCCAGGCGCCCCCCGCCCCCAACATTGCAGTGATTGTGAAGCTTCGGCACCATGCAAGTGTCCGACTAGAGGAGAGACGGCCTTTTCTCTTCCTGGAGAAGATTCTAAGGCAAATGCCGGAGGCTGTAGTTCAGCCATAGCCATACTTAAATGCAGTTACATTTCTAAGAATCGTCTCCGTGTCTATCAGCCTGTTTAATCCTGACAGTGACTCACTGAGGTCAGAACTGTGCTCACCATCCCATTTTGCAGATAAGGAGACGGAGGTACAGGAAGGCTGATTCTGTCGCCCCAGGTCACGGCTGGTGGGTGGCAGGGCCTGGCCCGGGACCCGCACCCTTCACGGGTGTGCACCACCACACCGAGGGGGGCGCCGGGGTGCAGGGGGAAAAGGAGAATCCAACGGCCCGCATCTCACCTTCCCGGCCCTGGACCTTCAGCTGGGGCTGGAGAAAATGTGACTCATCTCCGGTGTTCGGAGACACAGGAACCTGCAGACCCGAAGGCCTAGGCCCTTGGGCTCACACACGTGCTCCTGAGCCGGCCATCAGATGAGCCGCCGGGCAGATCCTTTCTGCCACAAGAGCATGGGGACGCCGGATCGATTTTCTAAATGTTGCATTTGAGAGAAGCAGCGGAATGCATGGTCACGGGCGGGCGGGTGCACGGGTTAAGTCCGTGCAGGGACGGGCGGGGGGCAGCACCTAGGTGTAGAGACGAGGTCTTGCTCCTGCAGCCACCTGGGGGGGGGTGTCTGTCTCGATGGGCCGGGGGTTGCAGCTGCCGGCCAGCTCGCCTCCTGTTTGCCGACCAAGCGTCCACGCGGCCTTCCTCTGCCCTGTCCCACGCACACCAAACGTCCGATGTTGGGATTGACGTCCTCGCCCGCCTGGTGCTGCGGGAGAGGCGTGGCATCTGGGAGGCGAGCGTCCCGCACCACCAAGTTTAAACTTAGCCTCGGTCGCACGACGAGGTAGAGTGGTGCCAGACGAATCAGGAAACGTGATCAGAGACCCCAGCTCACCTGGGCCTCCGGGCTCGAGACACCACCTTTGTGACCTCTGTGCACAGAGCCAGCCCTCCCCTTCCCCGCCGCAGCCCGGCGGCCTGAGCTCCTGGCAGATCCTCTCTGTCCTCTCGTGCTCAGCAGACTTGCCCTTTGAGGGTCCGGTCCCGCCTACCCTTATCAAGGTCATGTGCCCAGGTCTGTCCCACATGAGCGGTGGCCCCACAAGGTCCTTCCCTTGAGTCTGACGCTGGGGCCCACCCGGTCAGTGTCGAGAATGTTGATGTCCGTCTACACTCGGGGGATCTCCTGCCCCTCGGGATCCACCTCTTGTCAACAAGGTGAGCGGGAGAGCCCTCTGAGTTACTTCTCCCCACGCCGCTCCTCAGACAGGACTCCCGTAAGCTTCCGCAGATGAGCAAAGGCTAAGTCACAGGCTCCTCTGCACGTCCACACCTCACAATCACGCACAGGCGGGAGCAAGGCCACCCAGAGAAGAGGAGAACACGCCAGACTCTTCTCTCCACCGGGATACCGGTGTGTGAGCTCCGGCCACGCGGCCTTCTTGCAACAGAGACGCGGGGTCTGCCGTCCCAGGCGAGCCCCAGTCCCACCTTCGGGTTCCCACAAAGGAGGCATCAGCCAACCTGCTGTCAGTCAAGGAGACAGGATAATTAGGGTTCTCATGCAACGGGCACACCCCGCGTTCACGGCAAACTGGTGATTAACAATCTTGTAATTGGTTGTCAGACCCACAGGGTTTTAAGACGATGAAATCAATCACTGGCTCCGCGGGTTTTCTCTGGGAGAGCCCACGCCTCCTCGAGACGGCACCGGGACCAGCCTCCCCTCAGCCAGCCCCACAGGGAAGTGTCGCCCTTTCACACGCTTCCCTGAGAAACAGCCTCTTTCCATGTGTGTGCTCGTGTGCGCCCCCGGGGAGACCGCGCGTCCATGTGTGCGCGTATTCACGTGTGCATGCCTGTGTGCGTTTTTCTTTTTTATTTTTATTTTTATTTATTTATTTTTTTTATTTATTTTTGGGACAGAGAGAGACAGAGCATGAACGGGGGAGGGGCAGAGAGAGAGGGAGACACAGAATCGGAAACAGGCTCCAGGCTCCGAGCCATCAGCCCAGAGCCTGACGCGGGGCTCGAACTCACAGACCGCGAGATCGTGACCTGGCTGAAGTCGGACGCTTAACCGACTGCGCCACCCAGGCGCCCCGCTGTGTGCGTTTTTCTACGTGAGC
This sequence comes from Panthera tigris, assembly GCF_018350195.1. Lineage (NCBI taxonomy): Eukaryota > Metazoa > Chordata > Mammalia > Carnivora > Felidae > Panthera > Panthera tigris. The sequence goes on from NC_056660.1 coordinate 235,952,124, forward strand.
AAAGACAGAGAAGGGATGTTAATGACAGGTAAAGGGCGCCTGGGTGGCTCAGTCGGTTAAGCGTCCTGCTCTCGATCTCAGCTCAGGTCTTGATCTCAGGGTTGTGAGTTCAAGCCCCGGGTTGGGCTCCACGCTGGGCATGAAGCCTGCTTAAAAAATAATAATAATAAAATAAGGGGTAAGATCACAGAGGCTGTGTTCCTTTCTGTGTAGACTTTACAGCAAAGGCCTGGTGCTCTGGAGATCGTCCTGTCCTCTCTGCTCGGCTCCTTACCGTCTCCCGCTCACGTGGAAGAAGCCGAGGTCTTGTGGTTTCTGGGAATCTTCTCTCGATTTGTGGGTGATGTTGAGAATCGCTCAGACATTCAGGGTCAACCTGACTTGTTGGGTCATCGAGCCCCAGGGCTGAGCCAGCTGTACCCAAAACAGAGAGGCCGCTTGCCTAAGGATGGCCCTCGTCTCGTCACCCCTGGGGACGGCACTGCACGCTGAGGTCTTGGCGCGCGCCATGGGGGGCTCCGAGCCAAGCACTGATTTGCTCTGTCCCCTGAAGAGTGTCGTGCCAGTGGACAGAGGTGGAGGCTCACAGCTCCAGATGGCCAGCGTGGGCCTGGGGACCCAGAGAAGCACCAAGGTCCGAGTCCCCGGGAGCCCACAGGCTCACGGGGCGAACAGGTGCTACTTGAACCCCTCATGCCCCCTCACCCAGCATGACTCAGCTTTGGGGCGTTCCACCTGTCCGCCTTCCTCCCTAGAGACCAGGGCGGGGGGCAGGGGGTGGGCACAAAAACATATGTCCGTGCCCCAGTCCCGGGACCTGTCGATGTGGCCTGAGGTGGGAAAGAGTCTTCGCAGATGCGATTAGCTGATGAATTTTGTGATGATCATCCTGAATGAGCCGGATGGGCCCTAAATGCAACGACAAGCGTCCTTTTAAGAGACACGCAGAGAGAAGGCCCTGTGACGGTGGAGGCCCAAGCCCAGGAGCGCCCGGAGCCCGTGGGCTGGAGGAGCAGAAAGGACCCTTCCCCGGAGCAGTGGCGGGGGCTTGGCGGCTTGGCCCGGGGCACTCTGAGCCTTGGAGTCCAGCACGGAAAGCCATACTGTGGCCACTACCAGGCATCTCATTTGTCCCCAGCGCCTCATTTCTTTGCCTACCGCCGCTGTTTCTCAGGCTTCTCGCTCGGGCAGGAAACCTCCTCTCTGCACGGACTCCCTGGACTTCTCTGTCCCTCCTTCCAACCCCGTTCACTGTGAAGAGCTTCGTTCAGTGAATCTTCCAAAGTCCCAAGAAAAAGGACCCGCAGCCCTGGTGACTGACATCACAGTAGGTGATTCTTAAGCGACGAGGGTCAAGGTCCTGTCTGATGTCTTAGCTTCGGCCGCTGTCACGAAGTGCCACAGGCCGGTGGCCGATGAGCCACACGCACTTATCCCCCACAGTGTCGGAGACTGGCACCCGCAGACTCCGTGTGCGGTTAAGGCCAGCTTCCTGGTTCATGCAGGGCCCTCTTCCCGCTGTGTCCTCACAGGGCAGGAGGGGTGAGGGGCTCTCTGGGGTCCCTTCTAGCAGGACACGGATCCTGTTCAAGAGGCTCCAACCTCACGCACTGATCCCCTCCCCGCCTCCAGATTCTATCACATCCCGGGCTCGGATTCAACATATGAATTTTGGGGGGACACAAGCATTCAGACCATACCACCGACTGTCCCCCTATAAGCAGGTGGGGCAGAGGCTCCGTTTATAAATCATGTCCATGCTCTGGAGAGTTTTACTTAGAAGGGGCCGTGTGTTTGCAGGCCTTGCCATTGATTAGCCAAGAATAAGTCCCCACAGAGACCAAGGGTCTTCCAGAAATTCCTTCACATAATCGGCATTGACACCAACCCCCGCCCCCTCTCTTCTGTGCGCATAACTGTCTTTCCACGTGACAGACCACACCTCCTTCTGGGACGTGGGCTCGGGTTCCCCAGCATCCCCAGGACCACACTCCCTGGACCAGACACCTTCCAGTGGGGCACAGTGGGCACAGCCCCTAAGCCCAATCTGTCACACAGGAGGACCGCGCACAGCCCTTTCGACACGAAGCCAACACTGTGCACAATCAACAAAGGTGCACATATTTTAAGCTGCGTTTTCCAGTAAGAAGGCTGGTCTTGGCCAGTCTCTCCGCGTTTTCCTTCTGGGGCCCTGACATTCACTGTCGCCCATCGGTGTGCGGGGTAGCCAGGCAGTCCAACAATCCGACTCTTAGACTGCAGCTTATGGCTTCTCCTCATTAGCGACACTTACCCGACGGGGAGTGAATAGCAGCTCATTTGTAACCGTTGGCATGAAAGTCAACGCTACGGGAAGTCACCGGATCTGGACCACGCTCTGAAGGCATGGGCCTGTGATGTGCAGGTGCCCACGTGCAGCTCAGAGACCACGGAGGGGTAAGTGAGCCAGGGGCGCTTGCCCAGAGGACGGAACGGGGCCGGATCCCACACGCGGGAGCCAGGCAGAGCTATTCAGTGATTCACGTGCAGCACAAAGCAACTGCGTTCCGTTGGAGAGCGCACGTTAATCCCCGGGAATCCCGGAAGCGAGGGCAGGGAGAAATCCTGAGAGCCCGTCTCCCTGCAAAGGTGTGTTTGCGTGTCTGTGGACGTGTGTGTCTCTGCATTGTGTCGTGTGTGTGTGTATGTGTCCCTACGTCTTCATCAGAGATGCTGTGTGGGGTAGAAAAAGACAGCCTGAGCTTAGAGGGATGTCATCTGTTCCTTTGATAATATATGGAAACTCCAAATTCTAGAAGTCACCGTCAGACATTGAAAATATGATAAGCTTGAATACATCTGTAGCTCCTTTGGAAGGAAATCAGCAAGCCCTCATTTGGTTTGCTTTGCATTCTCCAATGACGTTCGGACAGGGGTTCTATGCATATGCGGTTCATAGACCCAAAGGTGGCCCAGAGACCCTGGCTTCTTGGTGTCTATTTCCTGGTACGGTCCCCTTCCCTTGGACCCATCCTACAGAATCTGGCAAAGGAACCGGGATGGGGCTTCCGTGTGGAACATTCTGCCCTGGGAACTCTGGTTCCGAGACAGCCTCATTGTAGAGTCTGCCTGTCCTGGCTCTCAAAGAGTCCCAGCCACCCTGGGAGCCCAAATGGCGATCCGCTGAGGTGGCCTCTCGTCGCTGAGGACAGACTTTGTCCAAGGCCAGCAAGAACGTGGGGCCCCAGGCCGAGAACATCAAGGAAGGGAAATCTGCCAACACCTGAGTGAACTTTCCAGCAGCTCCTTCCCAGTCCGGCCTCCAGGTTAGCACCAGACCAGCCGGCATGCAACGTAGCCCCACAGGGGACCCCGACTCCCCTACAGAGGACCCTGATTCCCCTGCAGAGGGCCCCGACTCCCCGCAACACCGGTGCAACAAAGGAAGCGTGTTGTGTGAACCCGCTAGGCTTCTGGTAATTTTTCGTGTGGCAGAAGTAAAGGAGTACACTGTCATGGTGGGATCGCTAAAGAAATTCTGGGTTAAATCCTCTTAGAAACTGAAAATATGCTGACCCCACTGAGGTATCTGTTTGGGACTCCAAAGTTTACATATCCACTTTTCTTCTAGCAAAATCTTCTTTTCCATCAGTGATGTCCATGCGTCATGAGGCTCTGAGAGAGCCTTAAAAACTATATTTATACGCAGAAGGTTCACGCAGAATCTGGTGTCTTGCTGTTACATTTGTGAAATGTGTGCAAAGTAGAATTTATTCTTGCATTAACCATGAAGGGCTGCTGTGGAACGAACGGACTCCAGTGTTGTGAACATAGCCGTCCTCCCGTGGCTGCGGATGAAGGGTGGGAGGAGGGGCAAGGCAGAGGGGGGAGCAAAGAGCTGCGCCCCCGAGCGCGCTGGGACTTACCCTCGGTATGTCGGCAATCATGGACACACAGCAGAAAGGAGGCGATAGCTACTATTTGCCCTCACTGACTCTTTTCCTCTATTTTAAGGTCAAAAATGGCATGTCTAGAGATTTTCGGCAAAGCGCGTAGGCACTTATGAACAATTACGCGTCCCGCGGTTCACGTGCGTGCAGCTAACTTCTGCCGCAATATCTAATATGAAAACTAAATTGAGAAAACCAACTAAATTAAAGCTAATCAGAGCTTCATCGTGGCGCCCAGCACAGCAGATAATATTCCAGTGCTCCATGCAATTAAATTCTTCAATTATTCTAAGTGTTATTATGCTAATTTAAAAGGCTAGGATTATTAGAAAATGTATAAAGCATTATGCTCAGTTATAGCATTTTATTTATGTGATTTCACGTTAAATTATTTAAGGTATGGAAATTATAAGAGTTCACAGTATGGGACTTCAGCCTGTCCCACCGGGGCAGTGAGCAAAGCTGACGGGGAAAATGTGTCCCGTGTTGTCCTCGAGGGGGATCGTCTCGCCGCCTGAGGGGAAAAGCTGACACGTCCACCGGGCTGTCCCCAGGCCTCTGCTCACTCTGGAGGGGCTCCTGTCCCAGAGGAGCACACCTCTTCCTTTGGGAACCCGGGGGTGTGTACTCTCCTCAATTTACGATAAACACGAGAACTGGGGGGAGACTGGAAGGGGGACACCGAGGCTTTGGGGACACACCGGCCCTCCAGAGGCCTCCATGAATGGGGATTCTGGTTTTTGTAGAAAAAGCGTCTCAAGAAGCGTTCATCTTTTTAATACGTGGGGGATGTTCCATGAGATTCCTACCCTTTTATATTTCTGCTTTCCCACGTCTGTTCAACCTTCTCCTTTTCTGATAACACCTTCTTCCACTCAGTGTCCCTTCCTTTCTGCCCCTTGCCCTCCCCGTCCCTCTCTCCTCCCCTCCCTCTCTCCTTCCCTGTCTCCTCCCCTCTCCTTTCTTCTCCTCCCTCCCCCTCCCTCTCCCCTCCCCCTCCCTTTCTCCTCCCCCCACCTTTTCCATCTCTCCCTCCCCTCCCTTTTCCCCTTCCCTCTCTCTCCCCTCCTCCTGCCTCTCCTCCTCTCCCTCACTCCCCTCCCCCTTCCCTCCCTCTCCCCATCCCTCTTTCTTTCCCTCCCTCTCCCCTCCCTTCCGGCCTCTGTCTGCCCCCCACCTCAAGTCTCTCCTATCTTACAGGGGTTTTTTTGCACAATACCTTACTTTTTGTTTTTAGTTTTGTTTTCTCTAATCTTCCTTTCAGCGACGAATATAGCATTTATCTTCAAAAACTTCGCAAGTTTAGAGAAAACTCACTCCCTCACAGGCCCCTCCCTGAAGGCTTCACCCTCTCCAGCACCCGGTGCGCCTGCCTGCCCCCACCCCTACGCTCAGTGCCCAGCAGCCCGGCCCACAGCCACCCAGCGGGACCAGCCATCCTGTCCCCTGCCGGTCCAGCCTGGCACCCCCTTCACCCTCTTAGAGCCTGGCGCACGAGCCCCCAGTACCTTCCGGTTTTCAGTGTCTGCCCTGGGTCCCCGCTGCGGGGCCGGGAATGCCGTGAGATCCGGGCCCCTCTGGGAGGGATCGTGGGGCGGGGGCAGCCAGCGGGGAGCAACCCCCCAAGTCAGGACCTGGTCTCCTCCCCGCCGCAGGAACCTGGCACCCCCGACAACCCCAGCTTCCTAAAAACCGGGACCCACAGGCCCAGAGCCCAGGAGCAGGGTCCCCAGCACCTCCACACCTCCGACCGTGAGAGACCCTCAGGCCACAGCCCCACTGATCCGCTCAGGCCCAACCGCCTGCAGAGCCAGGGAATACCCACAGCGGGCTCTGCAGGCCTCGGGGGCAGGGAGAGAAGGAGCCCCCTGTACCCCAGGCTGCTCCCAGCCCGCGGCAGGGCACAGTGGGGACGCAGAGGCGGCCCTGGGAGACTGGCCGACGGCCTCCGCGAGCCCTAGACCTGATGGCAGTCTGGGATGTGACCGCCAAGCCTCCCTTCCTCCTCTCCCCTCATTTGGGGTCAGACTTACTTCTCAGTCCCATGGCTCGTCCCCCTGTCCCTGCACCCTGCCCTAGTCACGTTTCCAGTTGTGTTTCCTCCTGTAAGCTCCCAGCACAGCTCCTCCACTGCGGAGGAGCTCCACTTCTGCTCTCAGAAGACCGCGTCCACGCACTGCCGCGAGCCACGCACCTCCCAGACCTCGGAGGCTTGGACAAGGCGCTTTGAGAGGCGCTTTCTCTCCTGTCTGGGGCCCACGCTAGCAACCCTGGGGGCGAGAGAATACTTTCCAGGCGTGATCTGCCCAAGATCTCGGGGTAGATTAGGTGGGTCATTTCGGATCTCACGGTTCACGTCCCTGAGCGGATATAACAAGTTCTCGGAGTTCGTTCGTCAGGGTTTGCGTTTTTGAACTCTTCGGCCACATTTGTTCTGAATTATGAGCCGTCTCTGGTTAAACAAACAAACCAAGCTGTAATGTGGCACCTACGAAAGCTCCAGGCTTAAGCGACCCGTGCGTTCCCACTGCTCCTGCCTTTTAGCCACATCACTGTTGGAGCGGCCGGGAAGTTACACAGCCGGACCCTGGAGCGCCCCTCCCAGGCAGGAAACGCAGGAACAAGGTGACCTGGCCCCGCGTGCCCCCTGTGGCTGGGAGGGGTTTTCCGGGCGCCGGGGGCCCGCACACACGCCTTCGTGTCCCGGGACGTGTTGGAGTAGCAGGGACCCTGCTGAGCAAGGGAATGACCGCTAGCTTCCAAGCAGCCCGAGAAACAGACGGTCCCCAAGAACCCAGTGAAGACAGAAGGGACCAGAAGGTGTGAGGCTGGGCCACAGGTGCTGGGCTATGCTCACCTGCAAGGGCCGGACCGGAGAGGGGACAGGGCAGCAGGAGAAACCCCATGATGCAGGAGGCTTCCACCAAAGCCGGAAGGAACTCTCTCTCTTCCACCTAGAAGAAGGTTTCTGGAGCCCTGTGAAGGTGAGGGCCAGCTGAGCAGTGGGCAGGGGGGCAGGTGAGGCCAGGCCTCATGCTGAGGACCGGCCAGGGAAAGAGGGTCCCCCTCCGAGGCCAGCCGCCCCCACCCCGCTGGCCTGGGGCTGAGCTACGAGGGCCACGGTTGCTGCTTCACCCTGCCGACGGGCCACAGCCTTGTCAGAGCAGGTGGCCCCAGGTCGCCGAACAAGCCGCTGCCCTGCCTCCTTCCCAGGAAGAATGAGCCCGGTGTCTGCAGAACGGGCAGGCTCGTCTCTCTACCGGGAAGGTCGCCAGCTCGGGATGTGTCTCACCTAGGGGCGGAAAGGTCAGCGTCGACCCTCAGGGACCGAGAACGCCGGCAAATGGTGGGACCACCAAGCTCCTTCCTCAGTCTCTGCTTTCTGCCCTCTGCCTTCTGCCCGCTAACTCGGCTGCGATCCTGCGCAAGGACTCCTCGTATCATTCTTGAGCTGGCCAGGCGATTTCATGCAAGCTTGAGCTAGAACAGGGGAAGCTAAACTCTTCATGACCCAAGTATGCATAGCCTCACTGGAGACATAGGCACGCATAGGAACCCAGGATACAGCATTTGTGGAGACTTTAAATGTCCATCGAACGTTTGATAAGCTAACAGGAACTTCTTCCCTGTAATTCCTGGTGGAAGGTGCTGAATACCAAGCTGATCATTTTATTTCATGAGTCTCTGTTGGACTGGGAGAGCCGCACAAGCCACAGCACGCGGGGTGTCTGGACAGGAGACGGAACGGATGGAACGGTGCCCAGCGAGTGGTGGGCAGAACCTTTCCCAGCACCTCCTGAACCCACTCTGTGCAGCCAGCCCCGAATGCACCACTACTCCCCACCCCCCGAGGTTCAGGACCCATTTATATCCATGCTTAGTGTAGTTTTATTACTTTATTTTTAAAGGGACTGGTTGATATATATATATATATTTTTAAAGCAATTGGACAAAAAAGACATTCTGGGAGGTTTTCGCCAGCTCCAAGCTCTACAGAGCTCAACACTGTAGTCTTTCCCGACGAGGCCCTAGGCCCCTGCTGGATTCGGGGTCTGCGTGAGCAGGTCTGATTACAACCCCTGATGGAGAGACGGCCGCGGAAGCACCCCCAGAAAGGTCATAAATCTGACCCTCTGCTGCAGCCTCAGCAGAAAATCGGCGCTGAGAAGGCTTGAAGATGTGATTTATCCTCCCGCGAGGAGAGTGGCCCCACCTGCGTGTGCCGTTTTCCGGCCACAAGACTCCTACTGTGTAAACAGGAGAGGCCACGGTGGTCTCGGGGGGCGTAGGGTCCACATGAAAAGTCACGGTCAAGCGGTGTATGTCACGGGACCCCATGGAGCTCACCTACCTGGAGAGAGCGGGAGGTTCCGAGGCTCACAAGTTGTCAGAGTGTGCTCTAGGCTCACCGTGTGTCCCTGGTTTAAATCTACGACCTTAGGGAGCTCCCACATTGAACTGCTAGGCAGACCAGGATGCCCAGTTAGGCTAGAATTTCAGACCATCAACAAGTGATTCCTGAATGGGTATGTGTGTGTGTGTGTGTGCATGTGTGTGTGTGCATGTACGTATGTATATTCCCCAAATATCGCATGGGATAGGAGTGTACTAAAAATTATTCATTATTTATCTGAATTTGAAATCTCGCTGAGAGACCTCTCTTTCTGTTTGCCAAATCCGAGAACCTGCCCTTGAGTTACTTTCCGGAACACTTACCGCCGGTCTTTTCCTCTCTGCCTGTGAGCCTGCGTCGGCCCAGCTATTACCCTAACATGCTGTCCTCCCACACTTTGCACACCAACTGGCCCAAAGCAGAATATTGACACATTTTATGACACTGGAAAGTGCCCGACCCTCTAAAAGGTGCCTTTCCATGTTTTCTGGAGGGTGTGTTGGTTTATTGGGGTCATAACAAGTGTCTTGGGCTGGGTGGCCTCGAAGGCAGACGTGTATTGCCTCCTGGTTCTGGAGGCCAGAAGGTCAAGGTCAAGGTGTCGGCAGGGCCGGCTCCTTCTGAGGCCGTGAGGGAGGGTCTGCTGCAGGCCCTGTCCAGCTTCTGCTGGTTTACTGACAATGCTTGACATTCCTTGGCTTTCCAAAGCATCATGCCCCCTCTCCTCCATGTTGCCACGGCCTTCTCGCCGTGAGCAATTCTGTGTCCAGATTTCTCCCTTTTATAAGGACACCAGTCATCACATCTGCGGCGACCCTGTTCCCAAATTGTCACATTCTAAGGTACTCGGGGTTTTACATACGAGTGTTTGTAAGACACAGTTCAACTCATGACAGTGTGTTGGTTACACTCCTTTGGCGATAACGACGTCCCTCTAATCTTCTCAGCATTTCCTTTCCAGACTCAGACTCAAGAAAGTGGGTATTTTGCTCAAGTTGAACTTGGTGTTAAACAATGTTTAAAAACAAAGGTGTTCTGCGTAACGAAAGCATACGCTTCACTGCTTTGCCCGCCGGTAAGCCTCTCCACTTCCTCCTGGTTGTTCGTGGAGGTCGTGGGGGCTCCTGGAAATGTGTGAAGGGAGGAAGGGGGCTGCTAGGCAGGCGGGGGACCCTCCCCTCCCCTCAGAAGGGGTTTGCCGCCGTGGCCTTGCTTGAGACCATCTCTCACACACCTGCTGCCCACATCAAGTGAGCCCAGGAAGAAGTGATCAACGCCTCAGCCAGTCTATTATCCCCGACGGACAGCTCCATCCAGTGTGTGACACATTTAAAAATTGTGTGCCTTGAAGATGATCCGTTGCCAAGAAAATGATAGCACAGAAGAGAAGGAAGCTCCCTGAGGCGGACGGGCCCCTCTCATCCGGCCTCATTCTCCAAATGAAGCCTGCAATCGGGTGGGAACAGAAGGCCAACCGAACAAGCAGAGAGAAGCCAGTCCTGATTTCCCACACTTTTCAGGCCATGTGACAGCGCAGCCCATCAGCGCAGGGATGGGAGCCCGTCCCCGGGGAACACCCTGCCTGCACATCCGCCTTCCCCCGGCCGAGCCCCACCTGCCGGCCAGGGAGGCCCCACTCTGGAGCGCAGTGCACCTACAGGAAACGGCACTGTCCTTGCCGTGGAAAACGCTTGTGCCGGTATTTGTGGGTTTCCTTTACAAAAAGGCGAGCCGCCGCGAGAAGACCGTGACACGGGGGCTTTGGTCCTGAGATGTATGTTCTTCCCTTTCATTCAGCAGGTGGAGTCAGTCGGCACCACAGGGGCTGGTCTGAGGGGCCTCCTCGCTGGCGGGACGGTGCGCCCTCTCTTCTCCGTCCGCACGCAGGAGCCTCTGTGCGGTTCCTCTGAGCTGCCCGTCTCCTCGTCATGTGTTTCTGAAGCTCCGGGAAGGAGCTGGGGAGAATCCGAGCCACGAGGATGGGGGTGCCCGCTGCAGAAAAGCACCAGCTGGAGGCTGCAAGGATTCTCGTGGGAGATGGGACCCCAGGAGCCCCAGTCCGGGAGGCTGTGGGGCGTGAGGCTGGGCGGTGAGGAGGCTGGTGCGGGGGTGCTAACGAGCAGGCTGTCCTTGAGAGCCACTCGGGCACAGAGAAACAGCATGCTGCCTCATCGCTGTGGGTTGAATCATGCCCCCCCCCAGAATAAGTCCCACCCCCAGAGTAAACTGTTCACGTGACTTCGTTGGAAATAGGGTCTTTGCAGATATAATTAGCTAATGTGACATCATGCTGGAGTGGGTGGCCTGAATCCGTTGTCACTGATGTCCCTATAAGAGGAGGGACACAGAAACCCAGGAGAGAGAGAGGCAGGGCTTGGAGGGAAGTGGCCGCAAGCTAAGGACCGCCAGCAGCCCCAAAGCTCGGCTAGGCGAGCGAGGATCCCCCCCGACCCGCGGAGACCCCGGATTCTGACTCCTGCCTCCAAGGCCGCTGAAGGAGTGGCTCCTCTTGTCTTAAGCCCCTCGCTGAGTGGCACCTCGTATGGCAGCCACAGGGAGCAGACACTCTGAGTCCTGTGTGTCCTCGAGTCAGGGCGGTGTCGGGGCGCACCCAGGGAGCCTTTCCAGGCCAGGAGGAGCCCCCAGGACAGGCCGGCAGGGGCGCCTCTTGGGAGCTGTGGTGCAGGCGTGCCCGGGAGCTCCCCGTCAGACCACATCAGAGACAGGACCCCCGTCCTGCTGATGTCTAGCCATGCCGCTGGCCCTGTCCTCACATGTGTGTGACGGGTCGATGCTAGCAGACCCGCCCAAGTGACCCTCTGCGGCCATATTCTGTTCCCCGGAACCAGCTCATTCATTCATTTATTCAGTCATTCAGTGAGTCTTAAACGGGTGCCTTCCATGCTGCTCGTCCTGTGTTGGGGGAGGGGGGTGTCACAGTGACCCACCGGCCAGCATGAACCCTACGCCTCAGAACATGGACTTTAACGTCACAGGCAGAGAAAGTCTCTTTTCCTCCAAAACTCAAGCATCCTCCAAGGACAAGGGAAGTCGGGGCCTTAAGTCCTCTTCCTTCAGACCTGCTGCCCTTGGCCAGAGTTGACACGGAGCCCTTTCCTCAGCCCAGAGCTTATAGGAGGAGGCCAGGCTGACAGGCTGCCAGAGGGGCACACGTGTGTGTGTGTGTGTGTGTGTGTGTGTGCACGCACGTGCACAAGTGCGCTGCACCCACGAGCCACCTCTCCAGGAAGCCACAACCACACTGGCCGCCCGGCAGGGGACCCGCCTCATCCCTGGGGGGTGAGGCACAGGCCCCGCCCCCTCCAGACATCCCCGCTTAGCTCTTGGGGGGCCGTGCCCACCCCTGGTTTACGGTGGGACTCCGGGAAAGCCACTCTGCCTGTCTGATACTCCGGACCCGGGTTTCCCTGTAAAGTCAGACTAATAATTCTGCTCTTAACGTAGAGGTCTTGAGTGGCCTAAATGAATAGCACATGTATACGTGGATTTATAAACACTAACAGGTTGTGAATCTTCATTTGTATTAAATTGTGATAATTATTATTTTTCCATTTTTTTTTTCTTTACCATCATCCTCTGAGAGCTAAGTAAATATTCTGCCAAATCTCAGGGGCAGCTGGGTGGCTCAGTCAGTTAAGTCCGACTGAAGCTCATGTCATGAGCTCGCGGCTCGTGAGTTCAAGCCCCACATCGAGCTCCGCGCTGACAGCTCCGAACCTGGAGCCTGCTTCAGATTCTGTGTCTCCCTCTCTGTCTGCCCCTCTCCCCCTCAAAAATAAATACACGTTAAAAGGATTTATGGCAAGTATGAGCTCACAGAAAGCATGCTGCCCGTCTCAACGGCTGAGACCTGCCTCTCCTGCATTTTCCCTCTGGCACTTTGACCACAAAGGAAAGACATGCCTAGCCTTGCTTCTCAAAACTAGCGGGGTCTGATGCCTGCCGCCAAATCCGCAGCCGTCTGGGGTTCAGCTCCCCCTCCGAAGCGTGTCCTGCGGTCTTCCCGGGCAGGGGCAGGGGCAGGGGCAGGGGCAGGGTGCTGGAGGTGACCGCAGCAGCAGCCAGCACACCCTTGTCGAGCAAGTGTCCTTGACTAGCTGCTGGTGACTGAGGTAAACAAGGTCCCTGAAAGCACACAGTCCAGCAGGGACCCTCGGGGAGGGGGGTGCCCGGCCGCAGGGACAGGAGCCTCTCCCAAGGACGCCCTCTGATGCCCGGCAGGCAGAGAGCCGAACGGTGACGTCTGAGCAGCGTGCGCTCCGTCAGGGCGACTGGGCGGGCAGTGCGTGCTGGCGAAGGCTTATCCGTGTTAACATAAACCCTCATTAGAGGGGATTAGGAGAGAAACAGTGACAAACAGGACGGACACTAACCCTCGGAGGGTCCCAGACAGACACCACACACTAATTATCCTTTCAAATGACTCGAAGATGCCGAGCATGAGCATCGGTGTCTGTGCCCGGGATGCACGGGGAATTGTGTTTTACATACGACACCTGTTTGTATTTTGCAACAGTTTTACGTGTGCCCCCCACCCGGCCCCAGGCACACGCACCCACCCGCACATACACGGAGCGCCTCCCGGCCCACAAGCAGGCTCACTGAGGAGGGTGGAGGGAGGCCGGGCCTCCCTCTTCGCCGAGCCCCGTGCAGGGGCGTCGGGGACAGTCTGGGGACCGCTGCTCCGGGCCAGATGGGGATGGGACTCCACTCAGGCTCTGTGTGTAGGGGAAATGCATTTCCCAAAGCACAGCAGGCGTTTTGACCTCCTTAAAGCCATGTTGGCAAAGCCGCGGTGCCCCAGCGTGTAAATGGAAACGTGTGTCAGCCTCACAGTTGGCTCGAAGCCTTCCTTCCTCCTCACCACCGCCACCGCCACCCTGGCCGCCTGAACACTCCCCCTCAGCCAGGGCCCCCCTCTGGGGCCTTGTCTGGCAGGTTCAGGGTGTGGCCCGGCATTTGTGCCCTTAAGTGTCCCGGTGGGTGACCGTGCCACAGGGAATCTGAGAAGGTCACCTCCACCCCACCGCTGCTCCCATCTGTTCCCGAGGGAGCCCAGGACGGGGGGCGTGGCTCTGGTCTCAGGTCAGACACCCAAGCAGCCTAGAGCAAACACAGATGGCCAGGCTCCGTACGGGTCCCTGGGCAATGCTGTGATGCAGGGCAGTGCGTTTGCAGGAGAGAATTGACGTGGATCATTCGATAAATACCTTTGGTACTTGGCTCATTCACGGATGGTCTTCACACAGCGTTTAAAATTTTTTCAGCTATACTCAACTGCATTTGATGAAGGGATTATATTCCATAGCGGTATTTGCAAATTTGGAAATTCACAAAGGTCTGAGAACATACCTGTCAAGAATGCAGACAGCGCTGCATCCGAACGGCTATTGTCTGAGGCCAGAACCAAAGAGGCGGAGCTTAAATTGAAAACAGAGGTGAAATTACAAATCGTCAAATGGTATTATTGTAAATGAAAGAGAAAGAGCTTCTGGAGGGTACTAATTACGAGGCACGGCGACAGAGAAGCTGCAGATTCCATTTAACTGGAATGTGCGAAAGGACCGGGAGGCTGAGTCTCGGCTCGCCCCCGGCTGAAGGCGTCCCTGTGCATCTCGGCGAGGACGCCGCTCCTGCGGCTGGAAAACGGAGCAGGGCCGTGACACGTGTGGGGAGCCACCACTCCCGTTACCACCACAGCACCTTCTCCAAGGTCACAAGTGCTGGGTGACATCAGAGGAGGGTTTCACAGGTGTCACCGTGTGGGCAGTGTGGGTAAAGGCAGCTTCAGCTGTGACCAGAGGGGGCGAGGAACGTCCCAGGAGCACAGACGTGCACGGCGACGGGCAAGAGAAAGACATGAATAACCCCCTTCCAGAGTGCCCGGGCAAGCTGGCCCTCCACGGTCGGCGCCGCTGTCCCCGTGGCACCCGCAGAGCCCCAGCCCCGCAGCCTCCGCTCTGGAGCCCCCTTGTGCACCAGCGTCCAAACCCCAGCGCCAACCACGCTGGCTCCTCCCCCAGCGTGGCTCCCCCAGCGCGACACGGCGGCTCCTCCCCCAGACCTGTAAACCCTTGGTGTCTTTGAGCTGTCGATTGCACACTTGGGTGGCTTTTCAGCGTCATCGTACGGGGTATAATTTTCGCCCTAGGAAGTGGAAAACGCTCCTTCACACGATCAAAGGGTAGCTTCCTCGTTCTCAGGCCTCCATTAGGCTACCCATTAAAAATGAATGCTGCTAATAATTTCATTTATATGCATTAGTATTTTGGGGAAAAAAATACCTTCACTGAATTTGCCTTGAAACTCAGAATGCTCTCAGGAAGTACCATGACGAGTCCTAATATCATGGCATTTCCCTGATTTATCTTTCTCTCTCGATGGTAATAAGTCACTATCGTAGGACAGAAGCATTGCCTTAGGGAAAGTACACTTTTTTTTTTTTTCTAAGTTGAGCTCATCTGTTTCTTTTAGTTTCAAGTTTAAACTAACGGGCATTTTTATGTCTACGTTACGACGCGCACAGCACTGCAACGGTTGATTCTTTGCCTGAGTTATTTATTTAATGCGGAGATAATCGAATTTGGAATTAGTTGGATGAGCGTTATTGGTTGCTACAGTTCTGGTATCGTATTTTCCTTCCTATTAAGTATATCAGAGCAGCAATGTACATAAACAAAGTGCAGGCTCCTGACGCATATATTTGCCGATGGTAATACCCACGTGCCACCTTTTGCCAGTCGTATGACGCCCCTAAAGGCATTGCGGGTTAACGGTGATTTAATCCCCTTATGCATGCATAATGTGACAAGCTTTGCATAAATAATAATAAATAATTGGTATGTATAAATAATTTATCATTTATTTTTGCAGTAGAAGTCGAATTCTTAGGAATATTTTAAACAAAGGAAACTGCAAACATGACCTCAATCAGAAAGAGGGTTAGGTCCTTCTCAAACACAACTTTCAAAGCGCATGTACATTCCGCGTATGCTTGTGACTTCTTTCGGGAGAGTTTATGATGCTGCCGAAGATTGTGAGGCATGGCGTAATACATAAAAAGCCAGAAAAATAAATTTTAATTATTTTTTAACGTGTATTCATTTTTGAGAGAGACGGAGACAGAGTGTGAGTGGGGGAGGGGCAGAGAGAGAGACACACGCACAGAATCCAAAGAAGGCTCCAGACTCTGAGCTGTCAACACAGAGCCTGACGCGGGGCTAGAACTCACAAGCCACGAGATCATGACCTGAGCCGAAGTCGGACGCTTCACCGGCTGGGTCACCCAGGCGCCCCTATAAAAATAAATTTTAAATCAGAGGCTCTTTTTTTCCAAAATAAGCTTAGCAATATCTATTATTTAAAATGATGATTTTGCCCTGAGAATGCGTCCAGTCTAAACCTTCACAGTTAAACACATTATTTGATGTGAAGATTTTACATTTAAATCAGTAAGCGGTTCAGAGCAAATTTGGTCATCTAAATCTAAGTATATGCAAAACGCCGAGGAAAAATGGCAATAGGTCGAGGACTGGTCACTTGTCAACTTGGGAGACTAGATGAAACAGATAGAAGGTTGAATTGTCATACAGATAACAGTTACCATATGGCTAACATTTTGCACGTCTAGATGCCTGCCTCCCCCCAGCTCCCGGTGCCCCAGGACCAGGGAGGGGAGGCCTCCCCGTGCCCTGCCCCCAGACGGCAGAGCCCAGAGCCCCAGCACTGTGAACAGAGAACTCGGCATTTTCTCCCCGATCTAACAGACAATCTCTTTTGGCCTCCAAGTCCAAAACAGGTAAATCTGCATTTAATTAATGAACATGCGTTTTGGCCCCAGGCTCACTTGATAGATCCTGATTCCACCTGTGATCATCCCGGTGATTCTGGAAGAAGTTGTTCTGAGTGGGAATCACGCTTCCTCATCGCAAACTGGGACACTGTCTGCCTCCACTGAAATTGCGAGACATGAATGAAAGCTGCGAGCGAGCCCCGGGTCCTAGCCCCGCCGGGCGCCCCGCACTGCGGCTCTTCGGACCCCGCTGCCCCACCTCCTGGAGGCAGCGTCTGTGGACCTTCCCCTGGACTTCCCCGAGTCCCACGGCCAAGCGTGGCCTTGCCCGAGATGGTGAGAGCGGGTGGGGGCGGGCCCGGGGCAGGGCCGGGCCGGCTGACCGAGCAGGTGAAGCGTGGCGGGGGAGGGGCGGGCACAAGTGTGGGACAGGGACGTCTGAAGGGGTCGGGGGGAGCAGCAGGGGCGGCTTGCCCAGAAAAGGTTTCTGGAAACCTCTCCTCGTGCCACAGTTAAGCCCTGTGTTCCAGACACATCTCCACTGATCCCCTGCGGAGAAAACACCCATGCTTGGGAGTTTCCAGAAAGGCCTAGAGAGACCCTCAAATGTGCAGCTAGATCTGCAATTCTGATCCCCCTGGAGATGCTGAGAGGTTGAGTCACCTCCGGACCCTGAAAGCAGACAGAGGACAGGGTGAACCCAGTGTGACCACAGGGAGGCCAACAGAGACAGAGTCTGAGTGGGGTGAGGCGGGGGAGGCGGGAGGATCACGTGAGCTCAGCGGTCACCCGCGAGAGAAACCAGCTGTTGTCTCCCGTGTGTGTTGTGGGCTGGGCTGCGGCCCCCCTACCACCCCCCACCCGCGACTGGTCAGCTGAAATCCCAACTCCAGGCCCTCTGACTGGGACCCGACATGGAAATAGGTCTTTGTACGGGTAAGCAAGTTCAGATCCACACGGATCCCACGGACCCCAGTGCAGTGACCGGTGTCTTGTAGGATGAGGGATATTTGGACCCGGAGACACAGGAGGAGAACACGGTGTGAAGAGGACTAGAGTCAGGGGACAGCAGCCTCACGGGGAAGGGGTGATGTCATGGCCATCGTAGCTGAGGGAGTGATGCCATCGTCATCAACAGCCGAGGGGCTGATGTCATCGCCAGCCCAGGGAGTGATGTCTTCGCCAGCCAAGGAGCCCAGCCCAGAGAACTCGGCCATGCCGCCACCTTGATCTCAGGCTTCCAGCTCCGGAATTCGAGACAACACATTTCTGTGGTTTCAAGCCCCCAGTTGGAGGCGAGCTCCCCCCAAGGCAGCCCTGGGAAACGTACCTCTCACTCTAGCCCCACACAAAACACAGCTCCGGGCCCCCTCTGAGCTCTGATTTCCGCTCACAGCTCCAGAGACTGCTTTCTCCCCAGCGGGCATGGGTTTTAAACAGCCCAGCATTGTGTGAAGGGGGCTTGGGTTTTCCTTGTAACGGAAGAGATGGTTCACCAATCGCATGTTGGCCAGCGTGCTTTCTCTGTTCCCCCGGATTGAGATGCTCCTCGCAGCCAACACTATTTGTTTCCTTTATTAGGCTCAGTTGCCCCGAGGAGGGAAGAACATTGGATAAAACTTGAGGAGAGCGTGTTCCACGGGAACCAGATTAAACTTCTCATCAAAGTTGAATTTTCCTGTAACGGCTGTCCAAGAAAGGACAGCATGATGGGTCTGCCGGAAGATGGGGCCGCGCACGGTGACTGCTTTTCAATAAGGCAGCAGCCCGGGCAGCCGGTGACGAGCGTGTCTATTGGTCTGTCTCTCCAGAAAGTCTCCTAGGGCGGACACTTTAAGGGCCCAATCCAATCACTGATGCCATTCCTGACCCCCACTCAAGAAATTAGAGCCCCTTAGAGAAAGCATTCTTGACCGATCAGGGCCACTCCTTCAACTTGGGTGCGACATGATATTTCTTTTGGCAGGGGTCACTGGTGCGCATCACCCGTCATCACTAACTTATTAGATCTTGAGGCAATTAGCTAAAAACAAACAGAGGAGACAAGCCCGGTATTGAAACATAGAAACCAGAAGAAAATAGCCCATAGCGGTCCATTATTTCAAAGCTGCTTCAAAGGCAGGGGACGGGCTTCCTGGTGAAGAAAGGAGTGTATTGTTTTCACGCAATGTGTATACAGTAGAAGAGCTCACTGCGTTATTTTCCTACTGATTTGGGTTACATCTGAGCTTGCCTTAAAATAATAGGTTGGTGGAAAGCACTTTTCAGTTTCCACCTAAACCCAGCCGAGTATGATTAGCCAAGGATTAAAAATCCAATTAGACTCTCCCTTAACATGGAGAAATCAGAAGAGGAATTTTGAGAGATGTATTGAAAAGCACTTCTTAATATGATTGAGTGTGATAACCCACACTAAACGGAAAACTGATCTCCTAGGGACCCCCTTGAATCTTCAGGACAAATTGACTTTCGCCATTTTCAGTATAAATGTGTGTTCCTTGCTATTAATTGTATTGATTAAGGACAGTAGATGTGTTTATATAAATATCCATAGGAGTGTAGTGATTTGTCTTTATAGCTGAAAGCTTACTCATCTCAGTGGGCTCTCTCTGCTCTTAGCAAGGGTGTTACGGTTAGATTTTGAGGCTTTTGAAAATATTTTATGTAACAGCGTACCTACGTAACGACCTTAAAAGGAAACGTAATAATTTGCTGTGTGCCCCATATGGATTTCTTGGTTAAGTGCTGTGGACATGGTAAATATTACCTTACCTAATGTGATTTTCCTTTAGTCACATGTGGTGAATGTTACTAATTTTGCGAGGCAAGAGAGTCCTTGATTCTTATCACGAAAAGAAAACTAAATGGAAAGATTTTGAATAACGATGTTAGTCGTAATTGCTCAGGTCTACCTACCCCCCTTTTTTTATTCTCTGCTATTTAATGCACAATTTGATTTACACAGATACATATCGTGCAATTGCTTTTTTATGTCACTTGTCTGTTGCAGTCAGAACAGAGCACTCAGCGGTTCTGAGCACGAGCGGCATAGAGAGGGGCTGTGCAGACGGAACGTTCTCGGACCGTCCGCGCACGTGATCCTGATCCTTGAAAACGCCCTGACTTTTAGTACAGAATATGTGACGTTCACCTGGCAAATAAAATCCAAACGCACGTTTTCGTTCAAACAAATGAAAACCGAAAACGTGTTTTTCGCAAAGATGGGCAGGTGAGTTGCATGAGACCCTCCCCGCTCCTTCCTGCTCTGGGCCACGCTGGGTTGCTTCGGTCCTCAGCTAGCTGTTGGGGGAACCTTCCAGAAGAGCTGGACAGCGACACTCTGTGAACATCTTGCTTTCTCCTCCTCGAATTACGTTTCCACCGTCCTTCTCAGTCTTTACGGGCCTCACCAGGGTCTTTCTGAGAATCCCCGGGCCGGGTGAATGCCGTCAGCTCCATGGGCTGGTACGCGGAACACGCGGGTTTGGCAAAACTCTTTCCCACAAGAGGTTTCAATTTGTCCCCATGCCCTCCCGGTGTCTGAGTCCAAGCCGCGGTGTGCGGATTCTTCTCCAGCCCCAGTTGCGGAGCCACAAAGCCAAAGTCAGAAGATGAGACACAACTCTTTCAGACGAGATGTGCTGCTGTTTGTAGCTCTCGCAGGGTGTCGGGGAACCAGGTAACGGCCAGTAGAGAGGCTCCAGTGTCTCTGAAGACAAAATTCCCGTTGCCAGCATCCCGAGAGAAGGGCAGCTGTGGCACGCGGCTCTGCCCCAAGCACCTAGCCCCCCTGCGTTCCTCACCCCTGTCCAAGGAGGACACACACGGAGGAAGATGGGTGCTATGCTGGGGGGGCTCAGGCCATGCCATACCGCTTTGTTTTCAGAAGATTGCAATGGTTTGGTTTTTTTTTAATGTTTATTTTTTTCGAGAGGGAGAGACAGAGGGCGAGCAGGGGAGGGGCAGAGAGAGAAGGAGGCACAGAATCCGAAGCGGGCTCCAGGCTCCGAGCTGCCAGCACAGAGCCCAACGAGGGGCTCGGACTCATGGACTGTGAGATCATGATCTGAGCTGAAGTCGGAAGCTTAACAGAGTGAGCCACCCACAATCGGAAATAATTGCAATTATTTCCAATGATAAGCATTTTCTTTCCAGACAGTCTTAAGTGTCAGTGAACAGTGCAGGTAAGTATTGAGAAAGTAAGGTATGTTTTTGTTCTTTCATATGTAAGCAAGACACGTTGCACAAACATATACATTCTCGGAAGGAACACGTCCAAGGCATAGAGACCTGGGATTTGGGGCTTTTCTCCCAGCTAGTGAAACGATGCTAATGAATCTGCCCACCTGCTCAGATTTACGGAGAGGAAACTAGAGCCAAGGTAGGCGAGAGGCATTTTTCAGGTCACAGAGTGAGCCCGCGGTGGAACCAGGATGAGGACCGGGCCTTTGTGGCTTGTCTTCCGATGTCCTTCAAGGACAAGGACCAGAACCCGAGTCTCTCTCTGCTTGATTTTGTGGATAAGACTGAGGGCAAATGTGATGCCTCTGAGTGTCTTTATCGGAACCATCAGATGGCTCACGAAGCGGCTGGGTGACAGCCGAGGTTGAAGGCCGGTGTCCCGGCCATCTGGGGCACGGAGCTGAGCTCTGAAGAACTGAACGAGCCCACCTTTCTGGATGCTGTTTGCCGACTGCACGGGCACTGCCTCCCAGATGCGCATGAGTCTCCCTCTTCCTGTCGGAGTTGTTCCTCAATACACTCCCCACCAGAAAGGTGTTCTGAGGTTAGAAAGAAAGGACAACATGCTCAGTTGGGTAGTTATGGCCCTGAAGGTGGTTGATAAAGCCCTACGAATCATTTGTGTTGCTCTCGGATTATAAATGAGGGTGAAACACACCAGAATCACTCCCGCCCTGCCGACCTCTGTTAGGGTCACCTCCTTCCAAAACATGTGTGACCTTGGGAGGTCTTTGAGTTCCTTGGTCTAAACCCCACTCTTGGCGGGTGAGATGCAGAGACTACAGTGGGGACCCACCGGCTTCCTTGGGTCCCAGGTTCCAGGCTACTGGTGCTTTCACTAGGTTATGATGTTCTCCTATGCTTCCACCTGCTGAAAACATGTCCAGACACACTCTTTAAGAGGCACGACAAGCAAACACACACTGAAAATAACCGCTTTTCAGCCTCTACCAGACACACAGTGCTCCTTGGGGTACCCTTGCCCACTGGCCTGCCGTACCCACCGCACACACCCTCAGGATGGGTTTCCAGGGTGAGTAGAGAGGGTACCAGTGCCTCACTGTCAGACCTTTGGCTCCAAATCCAGATCAACAAGGCTAAAAGGGTATTTTCTGTTAACGTGCGCATCTCCCTAAAAATGCTCAGAGCACACGTGGATCTGGGGCGAGGAGGACCACAGCTAGACTTGTACAAACACGAACCCGCTTCGTTCTTAACTTTTGAATCCCGCCCCGGGAACCTATCTGATGTTTTCGGTCTTGCTTTCCATGGGGAGTGCATAGTGGAGAACAGAGGAGTTTATCCAAGATCTAGGGCTGACTGATGTAAGGAAGACCGTGCTCACCGTGCTCTGTGAGGAAGACACATCAGATGGGAGGGAGACCCCACTCTTCCCAGCACCTGGACACGTGCATCCAGTTATGGGAAGACCCTCCTCGGGGGCTACATTGTACCCAATGCTTTGCCTTTTAATAAATCATATAATTCAGCTGCACATCCCTGAAGACATTTGACATTGACTATGTTTTTATTGAATCAAAAGTCAGGTAGAGTGGACAGCTTGGGGAAGGGCTTCTTGGTCCTTTAACAACATAATATCTGTGTCTTTGTGTTGATCTGGAGGAATGTCAGTCCCCACCCTCTCTCTCCAGGTGGACCCTTTCCCCTCTCAAATCTAGGTAGAATATTTGTGATTTTCAAGAATAGTAAGTTGTTTAGCAAAGCAACTAAATGGCATTTAACATTTAATATGGGTTTATTATTTTTTTTTGTTTAATTATTTTTGAGAGAGAGACACACACAGAATGCGAGCAAGGGAGGGACAGAGAGAGAGGGAGACACAGAATCCAAAGCAGACTCCAGGCTCCGAGCTGTCAGCACAGAGCCCGACACGGAGCTCGAACCCATGAACCATGAGATCATTACCTGAGCTGAAGTCGGATGCTTAACCAACTGAGCCAACCAGGCACCCCGTATTTTTTTTAAGCCACACACCATTTGGAGACTTTCACATCTGAGCAGAAATTGCTATGTCTCAAATTTGGGCATGAGATAGAAATAAACCATACATTTTTGACGCCCATCAAACAACTCAATGTTGGTTCTGTATGTATGTATACACGGTTTGAACAGACTCAACTTTTACTTACATCAGGACTTAAAATCTTTTTTTTTCCTTTTTTTTCAAATTTGTATTTAAATTCTAGTTATTTAAATTCTAGTTCATTAACGTAGGGCTTAAAGTCTTGAGAGTTTAATACCTCCTGATTTGTGCCTACAGCTCGTTGTTTTCTAGAGTTCAGAGTACGATGGCATCCCTTTCCTAGTTTGCTTCTTCTCTGAGCTCTGATGACTTTCTTGTGTCTCTTAACTATTTATTCATAAAGGAGCTACTCCAGCCTGGGCACCATGTCACGTATCGAGGATAAAATGCTGGAAAGACAGAGGGACCCCCCCCCTTGGGTTCCTCAACACATGGACATAGAAGACTCAGTATGTTTCCACCCACCATTTCCAGGTTCTGGGGCTTCTTCCAAGTGAAGGAGGAATGCCCCTATTTTAGCACAGGTTAGAAAATGATCAAGGTGAGAGGAAGGGAAATTTTCCCAGCCTGCTTCCAGGGGTCTCACATCCAGGAACGAGAGGAAGCCCCTCACAGCCCATGCTCCCAGCAGAGAAATGGAGTAGGGAGCAGGACAACCTCGTCTCTAGGAATTCCGACCATGGAAGGGAGGGACAGTGCAGCGGGCAGCCCCTGGGCCTTTCACATGTCATCCCTGGGAGTGGACACTGTTACTCAGGGCCCCTGCTATGGCATCTTGTTCCTTCTGCCTCG
This sequence comes from Panthera tigris, assembly GCF_018350195.1. Classification (NCBI taxonomy): domain Eukaryota; kingdom Metazoa; phylum Chordata; class Mammalia; order Carnivora; family Felidae; genus Panthera; species Panthera tigris. Next base: position 235,975,337 of record NC_056660.1, read on the forward strand.
GTTGAGTGAACCGCATCAAACCGCTTCCCCCAAACCCCAGATCTCCCGGGGGGCTCCACACTCCACGGCAGCTTCTCTTATCACCTCAGCTCTGTCCTGCCAACAGACCCACATGTCCCGCATTCACGTCCTTCACCCAGAACTACTTCCTCAGCTTCACACAATGCCTCCCCCCTTGCCTTTCTCTCCAACGCAAAGGCTCGTCATAGAACATGGTGCATCTGTCCATTTATCTACCTTTCGGTACAGATCTCACGTGCATCATGTTACGTCTGTCCCCAAACTTGCACCTTTTGGTGACATTGTAACAGTCTTTAGCCATTTCCACTTCAAATTTCTCATTGCTAATTCTCTTATGTTCCTCCAGCAGCTTCTCTCTGGAGTGTGATGTCCAGGCCAACCATCTTCACATTCTGGCAGAGTTGTCTTTCACTGCCCAGGAGAGGGTCTGCCCTGAATCTCCCACACTGACCCCAGAGCCTCACTTGCAGCAGAAGGACAAACCCATGGTGTCTAGAAGATGGGATGACCACCACTCCCAGAGGACAGCAGTAGCCACTGTTCTGATAACAGCAGGGAGAGTTTCTCATTCTCCTTCCTGGCAAGTCCCACAAAGACTCCGTGTAAAAGGACACAAATTTGAGTCATCTACAGGCTTGCCATTTATAACCAGTGAATAGCTTCCCATGTGACTCAACTTAAACATTCATCTAAATATATATTTTCTTATTTAAAATATTTACCACTCTGTACTATCTCTCAGCATTCTCAAGACTTCACAATGTGTGGCTCATGCCCTTGTATTAAGTAGTAATTCTCAAAAGTAAATGTTATATAGGCCTCAGCTCTGGGCTATCTTCTGTTTCTGTGTTTCAATTCACCTGGGAAAACTATGTCAGGCAGACACAGGAAGGTGCTTTGGAGGCAATTCAGGAAAGCGAGTCCCACATCAAAACAGGCAGCTCAACAAGGCAAGGACAGCGACATGCCAGCTCACATGATGGGAGAAGGGGAGCAGGCCCTTCAGGAGGTAGAGGAGTGAGGAGGGAAAAGGGTCCTGAAGCTGGTGTCTGGGTCTCCTCCTGTGTAACAAAGGGGTCAATTCTAACACCAAAGTAGAGCAGAGAAAGGAAATAATAAGCATATGAGCAAAAACCAATAAAACAATCAAGAAAATTAACTCAAGCAAAGTCTGATTCATTGGGATGATCAATGAAATTGACAAATCTCTAGCTTGACTGAGTAGGAAAAAGAAAGAGAAGACACAAATTACTGATATCATGAATGACAGAGGGGACATCACTACTGACCCAACAAACAATAAAAAGATATGACAGGATATTGTGAATGACTCTATGGCAATGAATTTAAGGACTTAGATGAAATGAACATATTTTGAGAAAAATACAAAATACTGAAAGATACAAAAAAGCAAAGCTCACTCAAGAAAAAATTGACATCTTGATATCTCTGTAGCCCTTGAAGGAATTAAACTTGTATTAAAAACTCTTCCCACACACACAAAAAATCAGATCCAGATGGCTTTACTGGTGAATTGTAAAAAATGGATGAAATAATACCTATTCTACACAAACTCATCTGGCATGAAGCCAGCATCACCCTGATTCTATAACCAGGCAGAAGCATGAGAGAAAATTTTAAAAAATATTCTGATAACTTACAGGAAATTAGATGCAAACATTTATTAAATTAATTCAAAAATTTATGAAAATGTTAAAAATCATGAATAAGTAGAGAGATGCAAGGTTGATTTTACTTGAAAATTAGCCAGTGTAATTAATATACTTTTTAAAATATATAATTATCTCAATAGATGTAGAAAGAAACATTCAAGAAAAAGTAATATATATTTATTGTAAAACTTTCAGTAAAATAAGAATAGAAGGAAACCTCCTTAACCTAATGATGGGAGTCTAAAATACTTACAGCTAACTCCATATCTAATGGTAAAAATACTAAATATTTTCTACGAAACAGGAAAATGGCAAATATTCCACTCTCATATCTTGTATTCAACATTATTCTAGAAGTCACAGCAGTGACACAAGATTTTGTTAAGAAAGAAACAAAAACATATGAATTAGGGAGAAAAAAGGAAGCAAAAATATGTTTATTTACAAATCTGATCATTTATGCAGAAAATTATAAGAAACATAGAAAAAGTTATTAAGAGTAATAATTTAGTTTGCAGAATACAAGGTAGCAATAAAAAAATCAGAAATTGAAAAACAACATGTTTGCAATAGCATTAAAATATTTAAAAAATAAAGACAATTTGACAAAAATTGTGTAAGGTCTATCAACAGAAAACTAGGAAGCATTGCTGGGGATATTGAAAAATCTAACTAAATGGAGAGATCTATGCTCTGGATCAGAAGACTCAATATTGTCAAGATGTCAATTCCTCCCAAATTCATCATTATCTTTAGCACAAATCTAGCCAAAAATCTTAGCAGCCTTTTTTTTTTTTTGTAGAAATTGACAAGTTGATTCTGAAATTATATGGAAATGCAAAAGACCTAGCACGGCTCGTTCTTTGAATAAGAACAAAGTTGGAGGATATATGCTACCTTAAATCCGGAATTTTATAAATTTATTATCAAGATAATGTTGGATTTCCATAAAGGTACAAGGACTAATAAACGAAAAAAAGTAGAGAATTCAGAAATGAATTCGCACGTGTATATGGTGAGTTGGTTTTCAACAAAGGCACTAGGGCATTTCAGTAGCGGAAAGATAATCTTCTTAGCAAATGGTGCAGAAGAATAACTTTCACTTTACCTCACACCACAGTCCAACAGGAATCAGGACAAAACTAAAATGCAAACAAAGATACAAAGATGCACCCATTCTGGTTATTATTCATGAGCAATGAAAAAAAGGACATTTTGTGATATATGGTTTCAGAAACCCATGTGAACTTTAGGGAAAAAAATTAGGTAAGTAAATTCTTAATTCCAATTAATAATCGAATCAGTAGAAGGGTCTCTGCAGAGAAAAATGAAGAATCCAGGAAAAAGTTGTACTAGTTAAAACCACATAACTTGTTAATTATTTAACGGTATGTTGATAATGTAGTTATGAACTGTAATGTAATTATTAAGAAATCAATCTATAAATAGATTAAAATGCCATAATAAAAAGTATTTGGAATAGCATTCCGATTCACTTAAATGCACGCAAGCTGGGAAGAAAAGGAAAAGTTGGTCCCTATGAGCTCTGGAGCCTGGAGGAGGGGTGAAGGTGCTGTATCATGTTAGTGCTGGGAAATTATTCAGGCACAGATGGTCCCTTAAACATGGAGAGAGAGGATCACAGGGTGAAATGTCTACACTACCGGCAGGGGGAGGTGGTATTTTATGGCATTAAATATATGATCAATAAACAATTCAATTATGGACTTCATGCGTTTAGCAACATGGGAGGGAAAAAAAAGGCAAAATCTCTTACAAATGCAGCCCAAGAAGAGACTGATAGATTATAATCATATTGGGAAACTATAACATCTCTTTGGCTGTTTTTAAGTTTTCTTTTTTCTTTTTATTTTGAGAGAGAGATAGAGAGCAAATAGGGGAGGGTCGGAGAGAAGGAGACAGAATCCCAAACAGGCTCCACGCTGTCAGCACAGAGCCCGAGGCGGGGCTCAAACCCACAACCCTGAGATCATGACCTGAGTAGAAGTCAAGAGTCAGACACTCAACTGACTGAGCTGCCCAGGTGTCCCTACACCTCTGGATTTTTGAGTATCATAATAATAATAATAATAATAATCACAACTACACACACACACACTTAATTTTGAATAATGATGAAAATGTTTCATCCGGCAGGGATTAAGATATAGAAAAGTCTACATTCCATAGATAATATATTTTATTTTACTTACACCCAAGTGTTAAATCATATAGAACATCTCAATATATTTCCACAAGTACAAAGCATGGACTGAATTCTTTTATCAGGGTGCAACAAGGCTGGAATCAATAATACAAAGAGGGACAAACATATCAATCTGGATAGTGGACAGGCTGCCTCTATGTACCTCTTGAACCAAATAGAACTGAAATCTGAGGTTGAAAATTAATCAGAAATGAATAAAAATCAGAAAATGTAACTTTAAGAACTCAGAGAATATGGCTAAAGCCATACTCTGAGGAAAAATTATAACCTCAAATGTTTTCAGCATTCAGTAGGACGTGTAATATGTGTACGTAATTACAGTACATACACTCAGGTCTAAGAAAAACAGCAAGGTGCAAAGTTCATACTACCAGGTCATTCCCTTATTTAAAAAATTAGAAACAACCAAAACCCCTTGTTAAATAAAAAATATGATGCAGTAAAATCCTACCAATGATTACACTTCAGTAATGGTATCGTTGTGTGCTACATCTTTTTTCTCTGAAAATTCTACCATTATTATGCTTTAGATAATATATTTATACTTAAAAGAAATACAAAATATCTAGGCTTCTACCTAAGAAATACATAATGCAGCCTACTTGTGATTTTAAACTTTTAAAACAGAGATGTCAATTCATGAGGTTGTTCAATTAAATTCTTTTTTTTAAGTCAAGTTAGTTCATGTACAGTGTAATCTTGGCTTCAGAGTAGAACCCAGTGATTCATCTCTTACATACGACACCCAGTGCTCATCCCAAAAAGCATCCTCCTTAATGCCCATCACCCATCTAGCCCATCCTCCCACCCGGCTCCCCTCCAGCAACCTTCAGTTTGTTCTTGGTTATTTAAGAGTCTCTTATGGGGGCACCTGGGTGGCTCAGACGGTGAAGTGTCCGACTTCAACTCAGGTCACGATCTCACCATTTGTGGGTTCAAGCCCCATGTTGGGCTCTGTGCTGACAGCTCAGAGCCTGGAGCCTGCTTCAAATTCTGTGTTTCTCTCTTGTTCTGCCCCTCTCCTAGTTGCACTCTCTCTTTCTCTCTCTCTCAAAAATAAGTCAATATTTTAAAAAAATTTAAAATAAAAAAAAAAGAAGTCTCTTATGGTTTGCTTCCCTCTCTGTTTTTTATCTTAGTTTTCCTTCCTTACCCTTACGTTCATCTGTTGAGTTCCTCAACTTCCACATATGAGTGAAATCATATGATATCTGTTTTTCTCTGAGTTATTTCACTTAATACACTCTGGCTCCATCCACATGGTTGCAAATGGCAAGATTTCAATCCTTTTCATTGCTGAGTAACATTCCATTGTGTGTGTGTGTGTGTGTGTGTGTGTGTGTATACACACATACCACATCTTCTTTATCCATTCATCCGTCGATGGACATTTGGGCTCTTTCCATACTTTGCCTGTTGTTAAAAGTGCTGCTATAAACCTCGGGGTGCAGGTGTCCCTTCGAACCAGCGTTTTTGTATCCTTTGGATAAGTATTTAGTAGTCCCTCCTGCCATTTGATCATGCCCATTTGGCTTACAGCGTTCTTTCTGGGTTCACATACTCATGGAGATCTTACAGAATATTCTAATCAGATTTCTAACTCTGCACAGACCATTCTCTATCCCATTGTAATAAAACCTGACTTATGTATCCTTCAGAATCAAAGTTCCTTTTTAGGAGAGACGATGGATCCTGGGCCTGAGGCTGTCGATGACATCTCAGATGCTGGCATTTGGAGGCAGGGTTTGGGGACCCTGTCCCCTTAAAGCAGGCATCCCTGAGTCAGCCTGAGGATGTTCAGCTAGAAGCAAGAGGGACCCAGGCCGGGTCCCACGAGATGCCCAGCCCAGAGCAGGCAGAGGCAGGAATGGCCATGGCCGGGGGGCCGGGGTTTTCCACGGAACGTGCCCCTCCCAGGGCTGGCGAGGACACCTGGATGCTTCTCTGGAGCCCTGGTTATAAGTTCTGCCTGGTCAGCATCCGGCACTGCAGGTGTAGAAAAAGTGAACTTGCACCTGAAAGCCCTTAGGAGCCTTCTCCAAAGTGGAGACCTTCCAGAGAAAGCGGAATGGGACCAGATCCCAGGGTAGACACCTCCCACGGGAAGGAGGAGGGCTGGGTCTGGGAAGAGCAGATTCCAGAGCAAAATGAGCTGTTTGTCAACAAGACAAGAGAGAGTTAGTCGGAGGAGAGACATTCCGAGCCCACCCCGCCCTGCACATGGGGGTTGAGACTGAAGGTTAGGACAGGGCTCCCCACTCTGCTAAGACCTGTGTGCTTCCCCGGCCCCCATCTGAGAACGTGGGGCAAACGCGGCACAGGCTCCCGGAGGGCTCAGGCCCTGACGGGTGTCAAATGCCACATGATGAATGGGGAGCCCTGGGGTCACACCTCCCCTGCCAGCCAGCCCTTCCGGCCGTGAAGGTAGGGGTGCTGCCTCCACAGAGTGCTTCTGGGCCCCACTTCGTTGCCAGAGGTGTTACCAGTGTCTCGTGCTCAACAACATCGGCCCAAACAGGGCGGCCAACAGCCGCCGAAGGTGTCCAGGTACGAGCTCCCCAGCGCCTCTTTCTGGGGCGGCCTGCTTCTGTCCTTGTCCCCACCAGCCGGCCACAAGGTCTGCCATGAGCAAACCAGGCAAACACTCGTGCTGCAGAGGAAGCTGCTTCACCCCAAGAATGAGGCCGTGTGGCTCCGGGGTGGAGGGAGAGGACGTGAGGCCGTAGGAAATGGCTGGACGTTCGAGGCCAGGCCCGGGGAAAGGCACAGGACGACGAGCTGTGACGCGCACCGGACGTCAGGCGCCGCATCAGTTTCAGTGGGAGAGGCCTCTTCCAGCAGTTTCTGGGGCTGGAGAAGGCCCAGCTGTGAGACCAGAGGAAACACAGGTCACTGGGCCACCGAGGCACAGAAGTACTTGCCTTCTGCTCCCTCACGGTGCTCCCTGCGCTCGCATTTCCGCGAGGCCCAGCCAGGCTCCCTGCATTCACCAGGGGAAATGCCCCGGGAGCCCCCTGCACGGGCCCAAGGCCACGTGTCCCCTGGAGCCCTTGCCCGCGACGGCCATGAGCACCTGGACGGAGCCGTGTCCCTGAGAGCCCCCACTCCTGCGCCCCCAGGTTGACCGCGGTGTAGCTGGGGGACGTATGGCCTTAGGCCGGGCTTTTGTTCTTCTGCCAGTCCACCCCACACAGGGTCACATGAGGCCGGAGGCAAGCGACACTCCCGGCCCCGGACCCCGTTCCTTCCTTTGGACGGTTGACACTCCTATCTGTTCCTCCCTCCGTCCTTCTCTCCCTCGTGAGGAGGCCAGTCTGGACCAAACGGTGACAAAGAACTGTTTTGTTACTCGCCAGTGACAGAGAGTCAAGAAAGCCCGGACGTGCCACCCGCCCTCTCCGGATCGTGTACATTTTTTCAAGTGAATTCCCTTGAAATGACAGGGCGTGTGTCCTCCCTCGTAAGACCGGACGTGTTTCTGCTCCCGTCAGGTCAAGAGGGGTGTGGATCCTCTTATCGCTCGCGCAAAAAGCCGCTGCAGCACGGATGGAGGGCTGGGCTCCGTGGCTTCCGTGAAGGACCAGCCTCGCGGCGATCACAGCCCGCTGTCTCGGCCCCCCAACATCCCGGGCACACGGCTCAGCTGTGACTTCACTCAGTCGTCCCTCCAGACAGGTGCTAGCAAGTGACTCGGCATTTTCCTCTGGGCACACGTGAAACGAGCTGAACAATCAGGCCCGTCTCCTTCGGCAGGTGGGGGGGTCCAAAGAAATAGGGGTCCAACGTGGGGAGACTTCCGTTTTGTGAGCAGTGTAGGGACTCAGAAGTGGGCACGCTTTCACCCCATTTACCACCAGGAGAGGGGTCATCTCACCCGCTCTCAGGGACAGGGACCGTGGACCCACAGCTCCCCCTGCCCCCCGCTTGGCTGAAGCAGGTCTGTGCTCACCTGGGCTAGCCGGGGGGCCGGCTCGTTTTCCAGAAGTGTCTCCTTCCCCTTGACATAAATAAACATCACATGTAAATTGAAATCTTATTGTAACTGGGAGACAATAGGATTTTAAAAGGTCTGAAAACAGGATCAACATCTTGTTATCGTGTTATGCTCTGATTTAAACAATTTTGAGATCCTGTGAGGATTCCTCATGAAATATCTATTTCATTCGTGGTGCAAGCCCCAACTGAGATTTAAAAAAAAAAGGAAAGAAAGAAAGCAAAAACTCCAACAACATGACATGACTCAAACAGTACTTTCTTATTAACCAACAAGAACAATTAGGAAATGTTTCCAGTAACTTTAATCTCTGTGCTTGAATACACATTGTTCATTTTCCTATGTCAACAAGCACAGCCTGACCCGTGAGCAGATTTCCATATGCTAATTCACCTACTTTCCTTTCTGAAAGGCTCTCGTTTCCTGACTGTTCATGCCAGCGGACACGGAATGGTTTCTGCTTTTCGTTCTCTGCAAAATAATGTATTGTTGCAAAGTGATTTATAATCAACGGGATCTGGGAAGGAACTACAGTGTTGATTGTTGTTGACAACCAAAAATGCATTCTTAATGAAATAATAACACCGGCAGCTTCGCGGACGCAAGCCGATCGTGTAGTGTATTTTCTGTTCGGAAGCGTGATCCTCGCTTTCTGTTCAGAGCTGCTCCGAGACGGCGATCGTTGCTGAGAGCAATGTGTAAATACAGCGTGCCGTGGAGAGTCCAATGCGTCTACGGCGAAGGAGGAGTGATCACTCTTGCTGGGAATTGCGGCTGGCAGTGCATTTCATTAACATTATTTTTCAGCTTTACTTAACTCGGCAAACCTTGATTAGCCTCAATCAGAGGTCCCTCAAACCACACAATCTATAACTAATGAAGATGATTCCAGGATCATAAAGAAAGTACTATGAACAGCCAGACACAAATGCAGAGCCTCCTTACAGCCAGCATAAAAATGGAAGAAGGACACAAAAGTGAACGTAAAACTCTACCGCATATCAATTTGTGTGATGGAATCGGGGGAAATCAGTCATTTATCCCCACAAAATCCATAGCTTTGCCATGCAAACTCAGTCGTATAAAGCTCCAGAAAGATTTTCTGATTGGATTTGGTAGTAAACCACTCCACATTTTAAGCTCACTAATTATACAAAACATAACGTTTTATTTCATCTAGTCACTCCAATTTCTGTTACTTAATTCGCTGAAATATGTGTGCTTCGAGTCGGATTATGCTTCTTCTGAGGGACCGGCCTCCGTTGTCATTGGGTCCTGTATTAATTGCGGTATGAACTTTATTGAATTTACTGAGTGCTTTGCTGGATGGTCTCCAAACACTAACAGGCAAATGAAATTAAATAAAAAGGGTCAGCTATATTTAAGAGCGTCGTGTAAGTGCTTTAGGGACTGGGTATAATTAAAGAGGCTGTAAACCAAAACGGCGAGTGTAAATGTCACTCTCACCTGAGCGTCCCCGCAGGACGGAGGCGTCCAGCCGAATCCACCACGGAGCGGGGTGTCGCGGCCAAAATGCCCGCAAGGGAGTTTAATGGAAACCGGGCCTCCGAACAGGGTGGTGCAGGTGCCTGGAGAAGCCCGAGCTGCGTGGAAAGGCCGTGCGGGGAGCCGGACTCTTCCCACACGAGCTAAACCTCCCAGCGGGATTCAGGACTGCCCCGGACGCTTTCCCCGACGCGCCTTGTTCAGCTCACTGTCCGTTGCCCTGAAGACTGGAGACACGCGCCCTCAGACACATGTCCTGTCTCAAAACGCCACCACCAACACAACCGCTGGAGAGCGGAGATTTTCATGTCGTTCCTCCAGGTCCCGACCGCTAGCAGATGCCTGGAACGTAGCACATGCTTTGTCTTTTTAAATGTTTATTTACTCAGTGAGAGAGGGAGAGAGAAAGAGAGAGCGAGGGAGGAGGGGAGGGGCAGAGAGAGAGGGAGGGCAGGCTCCACTCCCAGGGCAGATCCCGACGTGAGACTCGAACTCACAACTGTGAGATCAGGACCTGAGCCGAAATCAAGAGTCGGATGCTTTGGGGCGCCTGGGGGGCTCAGTCGGTTGAGCGCCCGACTTTGGCTCAGGTCCTGATCTCGCGGTCTGTGAGTCCGAGCCCCGCGTCGGGCTCTGAGGTGACAGCTCAGAGACTGGAGCCTGCTTCCCATTCCGTGTCTCCCTCTCTCTCTGCCTCTCTCTCTCTCTCACTCGTGCTCTGTCTCTCTCTTTCTCAAAATAGACAAACATTCAAAAAAAATTTTTTTTTAAAGAGTTGGATGTTTAACCACCTGAGCCACCCAGGAGCCCCCACAGTAAATTCTGAATGGGTCAATTCTGAATTAGTGAATGGGTAAATAGCATAGAAATACCTAAAAAGCTATAAGAAAAAGCATTTTTACAAGGTGGAAAATATTGTGGCAATCTAAAAATGACCCCAATATTTGTTATCGATCTCCTCTTCTGGTCTGCACCTCTGCTCTCCGCAGAGTGGGTGCACCTGTTAATGATTTTTGTGGGGCTGGTCACCGGACTGTGGCCACATACGCCTGTGATCCTGCTCTGAGAGACAACCGTGGTGTCCTGACCGCGGCTAAGCTGACGCACACCCGGTCCGTGCCGTCCCTCTAGACACGCCTTGATTACTGAGCCCCCGGCCACAGGAAGGGCACAGGCACCTCACCCCTGCACAGGCCTGCCTGCTGCTGGAGAAGCCACGGTCGCTGGGCCACGGGGAGGGCACTGCCCCTCTGGCCTCAGAGTTCTTAGGGTCGAGTGAGCACTGAGCAGCCCCTCGGAGGGGCTCTGAGGCCCCTGGAGGAGGTGGAGAAAGGAACACGGTGGGTGAACATCTCTGTCTGAAGGATGTGGCTGGGCTGACGGGACACGGCGCAGAACGTAGGCCAGGAACACGGTTGCAAACACCCGGACGAAGCCGGTGTAGACACTAAGAAGCGGGGTGTATCAGATCACCCCGCAACACCAGGGGAGAGGGGCAAGCTTCCTTCTCACGTGGGACTGGAATCCTCTCTTTGTTCCAGAACTATTTATATAATATGCGTAAACATCATAGATTGTATGCTCTCTTGTAGTTGTCTGTAAGTATTATATGCATTATTATAAATGTTGAAGCAGAATATTTTCTGAAAATTCTTAATTCTACTTGGGTCCGAGGCTTCATTCATTTGCTTTGAAAGTAGGGGGGCAGGTGAACACAGAAGGGTCAGCACAAGGGAGAGAGAAAGGACCCTCCCGACTCACTCGCGGGGCTGCTGTGGGTCAGCGTGGGTGAACGAGGACTGAGTGTCATCTCGTGTCGATACGATGCTTTCTTTGGAAAAATCACATCCACCAAATGCATTTCCACGTGCTTGTGAAATTCACCACGGATTTTGTAGAGATTTCAAGTAAAGCTGGAAAATGCAAGGAGATGGGAGTCGAAGGTTCATCTGCTAACTTAGTCCGGGAAGCAGCCTCACTGTGGGTGGAGATCACAGGACCCTGGGGGTGTTGCGTATCGGTCTTATTTGGCCCCTCCGGTCTGCTGGGCTCTCAGCTGAGCATGAGCATCGGGCAGTCACAGGTGACGCAGCAAACAGAAGCCTTGGCTCCCTCCCTTCCCACTGGGGAGTCGGCGAGGGTGGGGCTGGTCCCAGGTGAGGGTGGCCCTGAAAAAGAGGCCCGGGGTACAGGCAGCACAGGAGGGACAGCTGCCTGCTTCCTGATGCCACACGGAGTCCCCAGAGCTGAGCGGGTTTCTAGAAGCTAGCAGTTCTCCGCCCACGGGGGCAGTTTTTAAAATATCATTGCCAAGGTCCAACCTCGCCTAGTTGACTACAATCCCTACAGGTGAGGCCCCGCTAGGTGTGGTTTGCAAAGGCCTCGGGGCAGTCCTGCCACACAGGAGGGGGGAGAAGGAGCCCCACGTGGGCTGCAGGGAGGGCAGCCCACACCGAAAGCTGCCCTGAGTTAAGGAGGGGCTGGAAGGGGCCCCAACCTGCACGAGGATCTACCTTGCTCAGCACGGGCCCAGGGTGGCCCCTTCTCAGTGCAGACGCCCCGAGTAATGAAGCTGAGTCTGAGAGAACCCAGCCAGGATCCAGGGTCCCGGGCACCTGCGTGCATCTGTGCTGGGTCCCGCAGTGACACAGACGAGCCCTGTGCGGGGAGGACGCTGGCTTGGGGCGCAGCGGGGTCGTCCGGGAGGGCACGCACATGTGAGCGGGGAGAGATTTTGCACGGGACTTGAGAGGTGCACTCTCTCACTGGTTCAGATAACGGGGGGCACAAATAGGATAAGTGGTCACCAAAATGTGCCAGCACAAGAAGGATGCCTAGAATGAATAATATGTTAGCAATACGTCTCATCTACATAGATGTAAATATTTAATAGGTTTCATCAATATATAATATACACCGTGTATATTATTATACATAATATACAAATGGTATGTTTACATTAATATGCAATTACACACCCAATTTATATGTATATGTATGTATAGAATTGATGAAAAATTGTACAAACAGCTTCCTCCCCGAAGACAGTGGGTTATTGCATGAAATATTGTTGCCCACCAGTGTCATCACCTCAGCGAAGAACAAGGCCAGATTGTGCGCGGGGAAAGTCACATGTGTCCCTAACAAATGGTTGGAAGCAAACCCCCACTGTCCTAATGACAAAGGAGGCAGGGGGAAAGGGGCAGTAGTCCTCAATGTGAATGGATGCCAGACTGAACTTTGTAGGCTCTAGTTCCAGACTTGGAGAGTCCTCCCCTGAGAAACTCCAGAACCTTCTCGTTCTCTAGGGAGATGAGCAGACCCAGGCTTTCATGCTTCTGGAGGTCCAACCTCACATCTACACATAATTCCAAACCGTACAGCCCCAAAGAAAGGACCTGACCCTGATGCCAGCTTGGCCCAGTGACTTCGTGTCAAGCCACAGCTGCCAGGATCGAAGCGTGGCCAGCTCGTTCTGCACGAAGCCCGGCCTTCCACACCAAGGCCACGGAAAAGTCACCCACACACGTGCTGGCCACAGGAGGCTCGAAGCCCCCGCTCCTTTCCAGGTGTGTCAGTCACAAGACGTCCTTGGACGTAATTTGCACATTTTGGCAAAGTTCCCGCAGACGTCAGAACTGATACGCCACGACTGTTTGAAAGCCAACTGGAGAATTTCACGAAAATGTGTCTTCTACCGCTGATTCATCCCGTCTTTCCCGGATCGTGTTCTCGTGCCGTTTCCTGGGAAGTGCAAACAATTTAAATATTAGTGAGTGTAGTCCATCAACCCCATAGTCAGTCTGGGTCAGAGCACACGCCCATCACTCCCGCCCTGCACTTTTACGTGGATGCGGTCAGTGGCCCCTGAGGCCGAACGCACCTCACAGCCCAGGTTGACCTGAGGCGACACGCACCTTGAGACACGCCCAGCATGCGCTCTTTAGTGAGCAGAACCCTGTTCTTCCGCTCTTCTGCTATAATACTGTTTGCCATCAATAGACGTGCACATAGTCATAGAATGTTCTGGAAAAATAGATAAGCTGTGCAGTTACGGCTTAGGGCAAAGCTCTTTTACTTTCGCCTTACGCCCTTCGTACTTAAACTTTCACCAATAGTATTTATTCCCCACCCCCCCACCCCCAAATAAAAACTAGCTCGTGAACAGACTGTATTCCAGGTCTGCTACCCCACAACAAACAAGCCAGGCTTACTGGCAGTGGGGGCTCACCTCCCCCAGGATGCCTGGTTTATACCTGAGACCCTCACCCTCACTGCGCGGTCCCTGAATGTCCACCATTCCTCTTCTCGACCCTTCGGTGAACCAGGAGGCGGACACGTGACCGCAAGTCCTTTGACAAATGAACTACAACCTAATGTCACGTGCGACTCAAGACAGCGTAAGCCAGAGAGGGGACCTGGCCCAGCCTCGCTCTCCAGTGCTGTCACGCGCAATAGATTTCAGCCATCTTATTAAAACACGGGGCCGCCGTCATGATTTACTCGAGGCAGAGCCGATGGGGCTCGTCGCTTGCGGGACAGGAGGTCGCGTTCAACGGGGGAAAATTTGGGGGGCCGGCTGTGGCGCAGGCAGGGGTGCCCTGGAGAGTCAGAGGCGCCGCCCTGCCTCCCGGGGAGCCGGAATGCCGGAGACACCTCGTTAGTCACCGCTGCCGAGGGGGCCCGCGCTTCCTCGCGTATCTTTACGCGCTGCTGTGGACGCTCTCTCTGACGCGGTGCAAATAATAAATTCGTGTGACCGTGGTCAGCGGAACGCCATTTTTTACTTTCATCCCGCTGGGATGGGAACTGGTTTTGAATTATGTTATCATTTATTACAAGGCCCACTGGCGTGCAATCTCCCTGTTTTTCTCCTGGCTCCAAACGAGTGCGTACTCAGCACAGATAGCGCAGAACCTTTTAATCACGCACTTTAGGAACTTTGTGCCGCACGCGTGCTCACAAGTGGACACACAGTTCTGGAGGATGCCCGCTAATCACGGGTTCGGGAAGGAGAACCAGTGAATGTCGCCAACGCAAACGCATTGCGCAATCGACCTATTTTGAGGAGGGCAGAATTACTGAACGGCGGCGGACTCCATCAACGGGTTAATAATTTTACGTGCTATTCTTTTTTGAAAGGGCTTATTTAAATGTTTATCAGTCGTGCAGACTGGAGCCGCACCGGTGATTCGCTAGGGATGACTCATCATTGCCTATGCATGGGAGCGTTGTAGGAAGATTAAAATAACATTGGGTATATTCTGTAAATGAAGGAGAGAACTAACGGAAGCCTCTGGAGTCCATTATAAATTTTAATAATACATCAAGGTAATGTAACCGAATAACTGATCTCCAAGGGAAGAAACACAACATTTGGCTAATATTACAATTTAAATTACGAAAACAAAAAGAGCTTTTAGTTAATCTTGTGTTTCTGCTTTTATTCTTCGGGCTCTTTCTTATTTTCCCCGAATCCAAAACACCATGTAAACAAATAAAAGTACGGGAGAAAATAAACAGTTTGGCATCTCAGTAGATTAATTAATGCGCTTCAGCCTTGGCACCAGTAGGCGAAAATTATGTGCATAAATAATATCACTAATTAAAAAGATGCAGATTAACATGCAAATAATGTTAATGAGGACCTGCCATTCCAGAGTGGATTCGCATAACATCAACAATTTAATGGGTTGGAAGGCTTGTGTTTGCATTACATTAATAAATTTCAAAGACCTTGCATAAAAAAGTTCTGTCGGAGCCTCTGTTTCCCACTTGTGAGTTAGAAATTCTGTGGGCAGTAGGAAGCGCTTGTCAGCAGATGCCAAAGTCATTATCTGAAAGACTGTTGAGAGGGTGCCACGGGCCAGCGTGACCAGCTGTTGGGAGCTGGGCAGTAGGCATTATTCCGTGCCAATTATTCATATTATTTGGGTAGTCTTGATATTTATTTAAACTGATTAATATGTTGTGCTCTGCATCTTGATCTGGAGGGAAATCATTTTAAGCGAGCAAAGTTTAAAACACACACACACACACACACACACACACACACACACACAAAACCAACAACCCTTATCAGCCTTTGATGTGTCGTGGAAGTCGAACGCATAATGAAATTGACGAAGCAGACATAATTCCGGGCCACAGACAAAAACAGCATAAAGTGCCTGAAATGATGTCATGTCACGTCGAAATAAAGCATTGCGGCGTTAAATTCCCAGTGTGTCGTAATACGTCGGGCTCGGTTTGAAGATGAAAAGGCTTGCATCGGGCAAAGGGCTGCTCGTTGGCTCCTGGCTGCCTGCAAGATGATGCTTGTGGATGGAGTGTTACGGCGAAAAGCGAAGACTAGGGGGCGAGGGGGCGCAGGGAACTCCTTCCTAAGCACCACGTTACCTGCGTGGGTCTCGGTGGTGCGTCCTTGTCCCGCCCCGGTCCTGGGCCGGGTCTCCCGGGCCAATGCTGAAGCAACACGTCGTGCGGGAACCGTGCTTCTTACGGCAGCAGCCACACAGGTCAACCAAACGCCCGTCTCCTGCCAATGAGCTGTCCACGCTCACGCCCTCCAGCGGGTGGGAAGGTGTCCTTTCCCTGGAAGCTAGCCGTGAGCATTCCAGGATGCTATCTACACGGGGCCAGAGTCAGTGTGGTCAGATCACGAGGCGGCCAGCAACCTCGAGCCCAGGCGAAGCCCCAGGTGGCAGGGCTAGGGACGCTCTGAGCACAGTTCCCACTCTGCAAAAGGCAAAAAGCAGCAACTGGCTTCTGCACGCGGCTCAATGTGACCTTCACCTCCAATCCCCTGCCTTCACACCTCTGGTTCCTGAAGCCAGATCCCGGCGTCCACCTCCTCGGAGCCTGCTGATCTAGGACAACCCCCGGACGGGTCTGCCTGCTGAGGGCTCTCGAGGAGAAACGGGGCGGTGTAGGGGCTGCTGTCTCTGCCGCTGCCCACCCAGCCCAGCCCTGCGCAGTCTGGAAGGTGTGGACGGTTGGGAGACCCCGGGGGGAGCAGATTCTACGTTCTCAGTCCTGCCACCTTCAGAGAGAAACAAAACAAAAACTAAAGCTTTTACAGCTTCGGATACAGAGCCACGTGGCCGCTCCCCCAGAGAGTGTGGTTCCCAGCTCACGTTCTGCCAGCAGGTGGGTGATAGAAGGGTTCCACAGCCCGAATCTTGATGGTTTCCTCTAGAAGGAAGTGATATTCACGTCTCCGCAGAGCCGTGTGCTGCTTGTATTATGAGTTTTCCATGACAGGACCTCGCTAGAAGGCGAGCGTTACAGAGGCAGCAAATGCATCCCATTTACCTCTCTATCTGCCAGGCTCTTAGCCTGTGCTCCAGGAAGCTGATGAGTGTCGAAGGTGGGGGGCCGGGACATCGTACCCGGAGTGGCAGTCAATAACCGCGGGCCAGGGCCGTCGAGTGTTGAACGTGTGCTGTGTGCCAGGAACTTCCCGCAACCTCTTCCGACGATGTCTCCTTGATTCTCCCTGCAGTCCGGGAGCTAGAACCCACATTCCTGCCAGGACTCACACGCAGACTTTCTGACCCTGAAAATCCTGCCCTTTCCTCCAAGCCACAAACCTGCCATGATGTGGCATTTGTTGTGGAGGGCATTTGGTTGAAGGAGACAATACCACGCCCGACAATTCTAGGCAAGTGCTTCCCTCGGGATTTCTTGATCGAGAAATACAGCGTCGGCTGCCCCTAGACTTATGTATCCTAAGGAGGAGTTATCTTCCGTCCCCTGGATTATCAACCTGGAGTTACAACTTCATACCTAATGTTGACACAACAATGCTTTTGTTTTTCTTCTTTTTAATCGTTGGTCTTCAGGTTGTCAACAATGAACGTACGCGTTTAAAAAAACAATTATGAGGTGTATGTTTCAAAAACCACAAGTCTCACACTGCCCGAGAGGCTACTACTGATACACTTGCCTGTTAAAGTCTGTGATGGTAATGCTTTCGGGCTTGCCCTGCACTTGGCAAAGATGTAAATGACGGCTGAGGGACGGATATTGCGCAGTCCCGACGTTGTGCCTCGAGCCCCGCGCTCAGGTAGGTTCCACTGCGCTCTGCAAGCATCTGGATAGATGGCAGGTCGTATGCGACTCTCCCTGGTGTTTCTCTGGGGCATCGGCTTTGCACGGAGATTGGAGAGAGAGGCCCAGGGCGGGAGGGACACACACGGGGAGATGGGAGAAAGCATCCCAGGACGGCAGCCCAGGTCACGGTGGGATGCGTATTTGCCAAGTAAATCCAAGCTGACTCCTGTCTTTGGGCCCAGAATTTGGCAATTATAATGATCTGATCAGACAGCTGTGCCCCACGCCACCCTACTCCCAGGTTGTGGAGGGCTGTTTTACCCCGGAACCGCGTGCCGCATGCATGGTAAGTAGAGGAAGACGATGCAGCCCTGGCCGGGACCAGAACACTGGCCTCCTGGCACTCCACCTGCCCTGCCCGCCAGGTCGCACTCTGCAAGGTGCTGTCCCTGGAGTTAGGCAGACAGGTGCAGGAGGGATCAGTCAGCGGGTGTTCCCGCTCTCTGGGCCCCGTCTGGGCTGTTCCTCCCAGGCGCCCACTGCCTCTCCTGGGTCAACACTCTGAGTCCTGCGTGAGCACGGCCCTCGGACAACTGGGTCTGTCAGCAGAATCGTGCACAGAAACGCTGTCCCGCCACACGCTGTCTGGAGCAGAGCTCCCTGTGAATGGGGGTGCAGCGCCCCAAGGGAGCCCACCGTGCTGGTGGTCCCTCGCGGAGGTGCTCCTGGCTCTGAGGCCGGCTGCCCGCCCCAGGTCTTCTGCAGAAGCTCAGGCGCCCATCATGCCCCTGGACTTGGCGCATAGGACGCTCTCCCTTTTCCTTGACAACCGGATGTGTTTTGAAATATGAGCGTCTTGTTTGAATCCAGAAAACCCAGCCACCTGCAAAGGCAGTCCCGGCGACCACGGATTGAGGACCTCAGGGACTGCGCCACTGGACGAGAGGAGGCTCTCACCAAGCGCTCCTCTACCCTGCGTGGATGTCTGTCCCTGGAATCTGCCCCTCAGGCTGCTGCAAAATGCCACCTCCTCCGAGGGGCCTCCCGTGGCCGCCCTCACCCAGGGCCAGACGGCTCAGGAGGCTCTCACCTCGGCCACCTGGGGGCTGAAAGAATGAGTCCCCAACACAAGGCCATTAAGCTACTTGCCATTTTCCTGAAACGAATCTTTTCTACTCACTTTTCTAAAAATAAGGACAAAAAGAACCCCGCAGAATATTAAGTTGCTACTTTAAACTTTGTCTATTTTCCAGTGTGGCAACCGTGCTCCCGCGTCTGCAGTGGCAAAAGCAAAGCTGAAAATTACTAGCTGGACGTGAACATGACTGTTCAACATAATTCAGGGCCGAAATTTCCCTTAAAGATTTAAATTACGTCAACTGGCCTTCGACGCGCCCCAAGTTAGCTCCGTAATTCAATACTTCATCTCGCTAACCACTGTCCAACAGGGCTGGATGGGGTTGGTGGTGCACAGAAGCAGGCTGAGTCCCCACCCGCACAGCGGCCACAGACCAGCTGCTGCTGGCACCCGCGACCGTGACCAGGGGAAGGCTGGGACTTCCCGGCAGAGAGAACGCCTTTCCGGGGCTCCCCCCGCCCCACTCCGGTCACCTGCCTTCTGGGGGCCAGACGAGACCAGAAAAACCAACAATTGGAGGCCACTCAGCACAGAGAAGACGATTCGACACACGAGGGTCCTCAGTGGCTCACTTTCGTGGCCGAATCTGCCTGGCTGTAAAGAACGCAAACGCTGGAGGTCCCGGCAGCACATTCATCGCTCAGATGAGGCGATCCTGAGCTGCCGTTTGTCATAGTTGCCCTTGAAGTTAACGTGTCTAGTGCTGACGGTGGTACATGTCATTGGTTAGTATTTCTCACATCCAGACAGTCCGGGGAGCATCGCACGTTCATCGACGACGTGGGCTTGACCGATCTCACGTGAGAAGGCACGATCGAGGGTCCCGAGTGCCCGGTGACAGAGCCACCGTGTGGGACCGTGGGTGTTCGACGTGACATCTGGAAGCAACCAGGGGCTCAGACACTGTGCAGTGAGATGCCACGTGCTCATCTCAAGCGTGTCTGAGGCCAGTGTGTTTGGGGTGGCCGAGGAGAACCACGCGGCACGCAGGGCGGGGCCCCCAGAGCAGGTATGGCCTGTGAGTGTCCTGACGGGGACTCGAGGTATAGGTCCACACCTACCCCGAGCTGGGCTCCTGGATGCAAATCCCCACCAAGGCTGTCACTCCAGCTGGGACTTCCTGGCTCTAGTTCCTCCATCAAAATCCCCTCGGCCAATGGTCAAACGTTCCGAGAGGCCTCGAAGCCGCTGGACATGAACTTTGTCTCCTGGGATCGCAGCGTCCTCCCGAGCTCTCCTGGGCTGTAACCATCGCTCAGCCCTTCCGTTCAGGTCAACAGCTATGCATCGGGCACTGCTGTGTGCTCACCAGGATCAGAGGGGAGGAAGAAGCAGGACGGCTGTCCCTGGACCTAGTCTTGGTGTTCGGCTCAAAGACAGATCATTCTGGTTCGGGGAGCCATGTCCTCTGCCGGAACCCTGCAGAGATGCTTAGCCTGTGGCCCCGGGAAGGTCTGCCGGAGTCCCCGACACTCCAGTAGGGATGCGTCCGCAGTGCATCATCCGGGATGTGGTGGGAGGGCTCTCCAGGACAGCGGGCAGCTCGAGGAATGTCTGGTGGAGAGGCCAAGAGCCTACCTCCCCCAAGCCGACTGTGGTGCAGGGAGCTAGGACGAGAGGTGGCGGACAGGGCAGGAGAGCCCCCCAGGGTCCCCACGTTGTCCTGCAGGAAATTAAAGCCACCGGGGACTTTGGAGTGCATCCTGAAATCGGGTTTCCATGGGACAGGTCACTGGTGCAGGGGTGCCGGATGGAGACGGAGAGCTGGAGCGGAACGACAGGTCAAGGGGCCACGAGGCCGTCCGGAAGACTCCCCCCTCCCGGCCCCACCCCGCTACCCATGAGGTCACGTGCTTTCCGTGTGGCCTGGGGCTCTGCCTGCTCAGTGGTCTGTCCCCTCAAGGGGTCCGCGTGGAGACGGAAAGAGCTAACACTCGGTGCTCAAGGGCTCGGCCCGCTCCCTGGTTGTGTGCGGAAAGCTCTTTGCCGGCACCGTTTAAAGAAGCAGCAGCAGCTCCGGGAAGAGGCAGGAGTGCCCCGAGGTGTGGCATTATTTCTGCCCCTTGTTAGCCTGCACCGGGCCTCTCTTCCTTGTCAACAGCCGGCTCCCTGGGACGTGGGCTGGAGCTCAGACCAGGAGCAGGGGGCTGGCGGAGGAACGCTCTGGATGCCCGTGTAGAGGGTGCCCACTGAGCCCACGGGCAGGACGGGGCAGGACCACTCCCCTCCGAGATGGGGCGCCTTCCTTTGCCAAAGGGCGACTGTGCGGGAGGATAGGCAGGGAGCTGGCACTGAGGACCGAGGGCCTCGATCCGGAAGCAGATGTGGCCGGACGCCCCCCGGCCCGTTCACACCCTCTTGCTCTGTGTGCTGATTTCTGCTCGGTGGCCAGCAGCTCTGTGATGCTGCTCTGTCTCTTTTCCCAGCAAAACCCATAAGAGCAGGTTGGATGATAGGTACAACCGGACTTGGCCTTCTTCTGAGCATGACAGACCCCCCCAGCCCTGTGGCCAAGTCTGCAAGCCTGGGTGACTGGCTTGGTGGGGTGACACACATCCTCGCCCTGAGAGGCCTCAGGACCATGACCTGTGATTCCATGAGTCTGTGATTCCAGGGTTGGTCCACTTACAGTCAAGTTCAGCCTGGCCAGTTTAAACACGTGCATCGCCCGCTGCGTGGCTTGGGTCTGCCCACTGGAAGGATGTTCCCTCACTGCTGCCCTTCAGGGATACCCTGGGGGTGGCTGCAGTGCCTCCGAGGTTCCTTCTGGCCCCGCAACGCCTGTGCCATCTGTGAGGCAAGCCCGGCCTCTCTCCATCAGCTTCCCCTACGGGACCCCTCCCGCAGCCATATTTGAGCTGAGAGGCGCTGGGCCATCCATGGCGAGACACGGCCTTCCAGCCATCAGCTTCCACAACTTCTGGCTCCCTACGCCCTGCTGGCACCTGGTGCCGGGGGCGCACGGGACCTCATCACACCGCAGCACCCTAGCGGGTGAGGGTGGGCATAGCCCCGAACGGAGCCAGAAACGGGCACCACTGCCCGTTCCACACGGTGCGCACTGATCCTGGTCCTCCCTTCGGGCAGAGATGGGAAATAATGCGCTTGCCGGGCGAGTGGTCACATCCCCTGTGCCTGAGTCCGTGCTAATCTGTCCTGGCAAAGACAACACCAGATGCGATGAGGAGGCTGCTACCTGCTTGGGATTACGGCGTCCTCTGGGATGCGCCTCATTGTTTTAG
Organism: Panthera tigris; assembly: GCF_018350195.1. NCBI lineage: Eukaryota > Metazoa > Chordata > Mammalia > Carnivora > Felidae > Panthera > Panthera tigris. Next base: position 235,997,193 of record NC_056660.1, read on the forward strand.
AAGCCGAGCTCTGAATTAACTGGGGACGTTAGTGCCCCCACACATTTTGTCTTCAGGGGCACTGATCTCTGGCACCCTGGTCGGCCGGATTGGCTGCCCCACCACGGCTGTCACGGGATGCCAGTCGAGGAACGTGCGGGGTTTGCTTGCTACAAAGAATGTGCATTCCCAGTGTTGAGGAATCTGTCACTGGGCGGGTGCAGGGACACAGCAGGCTCACCGTGAGCTGACTCAGACCTGGGCCGTTCTCATAACTGGGCACCCACGTGTCGGGGCACCACGGTGTCACAGGGAAGCCGTGGTGGTGCTTTAGGTCCTCAGTTACCAGTGTCACCTCAGGCCCTGTGAAAAGAGTCTTCACCATGCTTGGGGTTCCCTTCCCCTGGTGGACAGTAACCCAGGGAAAGCTCTGTGGGCTCCTCTAGGAAGGCCTCCAGGACTCACTGCCATGCAGTGTCGTCCTCCTGGGTCTCCTCTGGAGTCAGCATGTTCTGGGTCGAAAATCAAGTTCTGGGGGTGCCTGGGTGGCTCAGTCGGTTAAGCGTCTGACTTCAGCTCAGGTCATGATCTCACAGTTCGTGAGTTCGAGCCCCGCGTCGGGCTCTGTGCTGACAGCTGGGAGCCTGGAGCCTGCTTCACATTCTGTGTCTCCCTCTGTCTTTGCCCCTCCCCTGTTCTCACTCTGTCTCTGTCTCTCTCTCTGTGTCTCTCTCATAAATAAAATTAAAACTAAATCAAAATAAATAAAATAAAATGAAAATAAATAAAATAAAGTAAAATTAAATTAAATTAAATTAAAAGAAATAAAATAAAATAAAATAAAACAAAATACAATAAAACAAAATACAATACAATACAATACAATACAATAAAATAAAATAAAATAAAATAAAATAAAATAAAATAAAACAAAACAAAATAAAACAAAACAAAAGAAAAAACAAAACCATTTCCGGTCCAGAATCGGAGACAGCGGCTGCAACTCGCATTCGGGTAGCCGCCCACAGCTCTCACACTATTGCACCTGCTTTCCCGTGTGCAGAGCGGGAGAGGCGCCCGCTGGCTCCCTGCAGGCCTGCCCTGCGCGCGGGGCTCTCCCGGCCACCCCGGAGCTGCCGCGCGCGGGGCCGGCTCCCCCCCAGCCTCCCCTGGCCTCTTGCTAAGCACACCCGCCACGCGTCTGACAGGCAAACACCGGCACCCACCCCTTCATCCCCCAGCCATCGGAGTGCCAGCGACGTGACGCCATCTCCCAGAGGCAGCCCGGTGCGGGGCAGACAGCCACCACGGCGCTTCTCCTCGGGGAGGACGGTGGCCTGCCAGGTTTTCTGACTGCGCTTAGCGTATCCGCTCTAATACGCCCATTCTCTGAGCCTTTTCATCCCCCTCCGCCATCTGCCCTGGAGACTGTCGTCTCCAGTCCACTTAGTATGGGCCATTGCCTCTCCCAAGCCCTCCGGAGCCCATATGGCAGCGTATTAGCACGGTCTCCCGGGGGTCTTTGCCAGGGTGTTCAATGCCACTTTGTGGGACAAGGCCCCCGTTTGGGTAAAATCCCCTGTATCCACGTTTGTATTTATGCCCCTTGACCCAGCCCCCCGGGGACGGCCGCACGCTCAGGCCAGTGTATGTCGCTGGGTCCTGCAGCTCCTAGAGGAGGGGTCCCTCCCCCTCCCTGCAGGCTTGGCTGCCCCCGGGGCAGGTTCCGGTGGGGGCAGGGGAAGACCCACAGGGGCGCGTGCCCGAGTGAGCACGCGTGCGCTCACACACGTGTGCGTCTTGCAGAGAAGTTTCCGCATCATCCTCATTCAGGGTGAGATCCCGAGGGAGGGGTGGGCCACCTTTGAGCCCCAAAGGCTCCGGCAGATGTGAGAACCCGGGGAGTCAAGTGCATTGGCCCCCATGTCCCCACCTGAGCCTCGTGTCCGGTTCTTCACCGTCGAGCATGGTGTCCGACTGTGTCCGGCAGGCTTGCTGGATTTGCGTATCCAACCGGCTCTGGACTGTTAACTCTTCTAAGTCCCGGAGCTGCCCGCCATTTGTGGGTGAGCAGAGGCCTTTCGCGGGTGGTCACGGAGTCCCCCTGCGCTTACACTCGGCCTCGAAGTGGCGACCAGCCAGCCCCAGGCCTTCCTGGCTTCCCCCGGGGCCTCAGTGGCCTCCCACATCTACCATCCACTTCCCGCTTCGTGGGCCAAAGCTGGTCTGGGCAGGGCCACTCCGTTCTCGTCGCCAAGGGCCCTTAGCCCGGAGACCCAGACGTGTCAGACCGGAGCACCGAGAGGAGGGATAAATGGCGAAGGACAGATGAAGGCAAAGAGGGTGGCCCCCTAACAGTCCCACAGGTGAATTTCCAGGGGGACCGCGTCAGCCATAGCCGGACGCTCCTGGTTTCTGTGGCCTGATGGCTCCTCTGTCCCATCCCACTGAGACCTAGCTCAGGGCTTCCCTTCTCCAGGCCTCTATGACAGGTTGCCCACTTTCCCGTCCCGTGGGCTTCTCTGAGGTGGCTGGGCAATCTGTTCTTTTTTTTAAATTTATGAGCTGGTCCTATTTTTGTTTCAAGTAACCCAGTTCCTAAATCCACTTTTGTCTTGGAATAATCAAGGGAATACATTTGGCTAAAGCAGGTACTGGTCCACGGTGGTTGGTTCTGGATTGTGCAAAATTAATGCGTTTGGGGTATTTTTAACAGCACTCGGCAGACCTTTCCCCACCGCAGCCCAAATAAAGAGGCCTGGGACAAGAATTCCACACCCCCTCCGGGACCCCTTTGACCCTCTGGCACATTGTCCAACTCCGGGCACTCGAGGGGAGCTCTTGAGTCTGATATCAAATCTGCCTTCCCTCTTTTCAAACACGAGTGTCCTTCTCGCCCTGACCTTGCTGAGTAGAACTGCCTTTCCATCTCAGAATGACAAAAAATCTCCCTCCCCAGTTGGGCAGTCATTTCAGCAAAACCGCATTAGATCCCCCCAAGCTCTTATGTCATTAGCTTCTTGGTATTAGAGATACAATAACGTAAACATACCAGCCAGGGCCCCGTCGGATTTCACACTCTTGCTACCTGGGGTCCCAGATCAGTAGCCGCACAAGTTGTACGTGCCATCTGCACCTAATAAAATACGAGAGTGGGTCGGGGGTCCCTGAGCCTCCAGAAGATTCTGGCTAAGAGTCACTGAATCGCAGACGTGACGGCTCGGGAGCGCCCGGTGAGGGGCAGTGAGCCGTGGGCCCGGCAGTGGTCACAGCGAGGGTGTGCTAACGAGGGCCTCTCTCTGGGCCACGAAAGAGAAGCCCAAAGTGAGGACCGGCCGCCCAGGGCACACTAGCGGCTGCCCGGGGCCAGCAGATTCTAAGCCAGGGACGGACATGTGAACGGGACCAGAGAAGCCGGGCGCTCTGTGTCCCTCTTCCTGCAGCAGGCTGGTGAGGCCACCTTGGTAAGGCTGTGGTAAGGCCGGAGCCTTTGCACACACGTGGGTTCGAGGAGGGGCTTCTCCAGGAGGCCGACGGGCCCGTGTAGAAGGACAGCGGTGGGTGCAGCCTGCAAATGGGCCGAGGGTCCCGCCCAGCAGGACCGTCTTGGTGGCTCCGGCAGCCACAGCCTGTCCCTCTGCTGTCATATCCAGCTGTCCCTCCCCTGCCCCGCTCTCCTGCCTCAGGGTGGCGGCCATGCCTTCCTGCCGGTTTTGGCTGGCGGGAGACAGATTCCAGGTATTTTCTGCCGTACGTCCATCTCCTCCGTGGTCTCAGCTCATCATCCCCTGCTTCCCACGAAGGCGGCACCTTCCCGGCTGGCCTCCCCGAGTCCCTCCTGTGCCCCTCTGCGGCTCCAGGGTCCCAGCTCCCGGGGTCCTCAGGCCGGCGTCCCCGTCTGCAGCACTTTCCGTGACCAGCTCCCGCATTCGAGAACCCTCTGGCGCAGGCCGCGTCTCCCCACGCTCACAGGCTGACATCCCCCACGGGGCCCTCGGGCCGCTCTGCCGGCTCCGTGCGGGGGGCTTCCAGAACTGGGGGCTCTCAGGCCTGAACCTCACTGCCTGAGGGAAGCCAGAAGGTGCGAATCGGGCCTTGGGATCCTAACATCGGCTTCACCCGCAAACGAGCTGCCTTTCTCTTCCCGTCCAGAGAGTCAGGCTCAACCCCAGACCAAGGGCAGGCGCGAGGATGTGTGGACCCGTGGATCTAGAAACTGTGTCTAGAAGAGTCCAGGGAGGCCCCGTCTAAAGCACACGCCCTGCAGAACCTCACTTTGGCCCCGGGCACCACAAGGCGCCCCAGGACCTCTCAGATCACTTCGCGGGGTCTCCAGAGAAGGGCTGTGATGGGCGGGCCTCGGATCCCCGCATCCCCAAGCCGATACTCACGGTCCGGCTCCAGGTGACCCCTCAGGGCAGAACAGCCGCAGACCACTTGAGATGTGTTCGCCCTGGTTTCTCGAACAAATTTGTTTAAATTCTGCCGCACTTGTCACGTTCGTTTCCCAGAGTTGTTTATTTGTTTGGACGCTCCTGAGATACAGACGGAGGCCCCAGGGCCCCGGACTCGCACGGGTCCGTGTCCACCAACACCAGAGTGTGGGGACACGGGGCCGGCGGTGCCCCCGGGACAGGAAGATTCTGCGCCCGCCCGGGCACCTGGCCCTGCCTGCCACCCTGCTCCCAACACGCTGCGTGTGACCGGGCCTTCTCCTGTGTCCCCGCTGTCATGTCCCATTTCCTGCCATAGGCCTCTCCGCCGCAGGTGCACACGCACCACGAGCATACACGTACTCACTCTCAAACCCGCACGCCTGCACACCACACACCAACATGTTGACACTCACACCTACACACATCCCCACCTGACATCACACCCACACTTTCATGTTCATACTTGTGCACATGCACCCACCAGGGCACACCCACACATTCTTGCACGCACACACACGCCTCCATGCACACACCTCCATACACTCTATGTGCACACGCACAAGCCCACATGCACGCACATATGCACACACCTCTGCCTACACACAAACTCACACACACAGGCACACACACACACACACACACACACACAGCAAGCCTGATCACTGTTGGTCCTTGGTAGCTGTCTGACATTGTCACCTGGCCAGACGGTTTTTTCCCGGGCAGGTGTCTGCTTGAACGTGGCTAGAAGACCCACGGACCGGCGATTATATGGCTTTCTTTCTCCATCTGCTCAGCACCGGGTCTCTGCTTTGCCCTTAGAAGTGTCGAGCAAGTCGCGGAAAGGAAGCAGAAAAGAGCTGTAGAGAATCTGTGGCCCCAGGAGCAGGGATCTGGGAATTTAGGGTCCCGGGACCTGCGACACTTGTATCGTTGACCAGCTTTGAGCACATCTGGGAGCACCGCTTTGTTCCTGTTCAATTTTCTGCAGGACACAGTAGAGAAAACGCTCACTGCCATCACCACCCCTTCGTCGGGGTTGGGGAAGAGCCGTCCTCGGGACACAGAGGTCCAAGGAAGCTCGGAGGCCGGGGAGGGGATCACTGCACGGGGCTCCAGCCGGCCTCCCGCTTCACTACTGAGCGTGCTCGCCATGGCACTGAGGACAAACGGATGCCCTTGGCCTGCACCAGTCACCTCACGGCCCTCCCTGCATCTGGAGAGAAGAGAGGAAGGACCGAGGGAGCTTCAGCACAACACGGTTGCGTCCCCGCCTGCCATCCTCTGAAGGCGGGGCCACCAAAGCCGTACCCTGGACACCCAGAGCCAGCCCTCCCCAGGCAGGATACCACCGTCAACCTCCCCCTGCAAGAGCCAGCGCCGCTCACGAGCTCAACCCTGAAAGTGTCAGAAAGGAACCCTGGAGACTTGTCACCGGAGTCCCAACACCATGACCCAGAGCATCAGAGTCACCTGGGACTTGATAAAAACGCACAGTCCCCAGCGCCACCCCAGACCCACGTCAGCGGGAGCCGGGCCTGGGTGGGCGCCTCCCTGCAAACCCCCAGGCGTGAGACCCTGACCCTCGCCCTCCTCCCTCCGCCCGTCACGTCCCCCTCCCTCTGGACAGACCTCGACCTGCGCCCCTGGGACCCGAACGCCTGCAAGTCACAGCTCTTGTTTTCTCATCTGTGCCCAAGAGGCATGAGTGTGTCCGCCTCGTTTTCCCTCGGAGGACGCAAGGCATCTTCAGGACTCTATGCGATCGTGTGTTCAGGACTATCTCCACATTAGGTGGAATTAGGAGGGAATTTCACGGGCGTGTGCTTTGAGTCTGGGCTGGCTTTGGCGAGATGACCTTGACAGGCGAAAGAAGACATCCACGAGTCCTACACGGCATCACAGGAAAAGAAGGGGGAAAGCCAGTTTCTTCTTTGCGTTGCTGCTAAAATGCTCAGGGAAGAAAGACAAGTGAAATAGCTCACTTGTGAACAACCGTTCACTTCACAGGCTCCCCTCCGGGTGCTCTGGGCTTACCTGGCTCCGGTCGGACCCCTCGGAAAGGGACTTTATTTAAAATGGGAAGGTTGGGTCACATGATAGAATTCAGTGGACGACACATGAACGGTAATGACATGTCCACCTTCGGTGACGCCGAGGAGTGGGGTCTGGGACGTGGCGTCGCCACACAGGCAGGTGCTGGTCTAACCACGCGACCCCCCCTGCAGGAAGCGTGGGTTCCGTGTGGAGTGGGGCAGTCTGGGACGCCCCACCAGAGCCCGGTCAAGTCTTTCCTGCCCCCTCACCGGGGCCTGGAACAGCCAGCGGCCACTGGCAGGCCCGGAACCGTCCGCATGCGGCAGGGGGGACTCGTGGAGGAACCCCAAAGGAACGGGGCCTCGGGAGGTTTCCACGGAGGCTCTGCGGCCAAAGGCACGACATTCTCTACTTCTGCTCGGAACGTAGGATCAGTTTGCACCTTCCACCTGCTCAGGGTGAGAAACTGTCTCCAAGTCTTGCGTTAAAAAACGTATACCATGCAGGGCCCTTTTCTCATAGCCTGTGCAGAATTTGAAACTTCTGTCCTGAAGCTTTCCCAGGAGCAATGACTCCACACAAATGACCCCAAAGACCTTTGAGCTCCCCAACAAAGAACAGAAGTAGGAGAAAAGAATTGCTCAGGGGAGCACTCTAGGGGCAAACACAGACTGTTAACATTAGCATTTAAAATATAAGGAAACAGGGGCGCCTGGGTGGCTCGGTCGGTTAAGTGCCGACTTCGGCTCAGGTCATGATCTCGCGGTCCATGAGTTCGAGCCCCACATCGGGCTCTGTGCTGACAGCTCAGAGCCTGGAGCCTGCTTCCGATTCTGTGTCTCCCTCTCTCTGTGACCCTCCCCCGTTCATGCTCTGTCTCTCTCTGTCTCAAAAATAAATAAACGTTAAAAAAAAATTAAAAAAAAATAAAATGAAATAAAATACAAAGAAACATTGAAAGTGTCCTGCAGGTAAAATTTGCTGCCTGAGAGTGAGAAGGCCCCTGAAAATCAGGAATCCTGAAGCTTACTCTTCATGTTGGCGGAGACCCGCTTGGGACTCCCCACAAGCCAGGTCGTGGAAGGAAGTGACGCACGGATTTAAACATAAGTAAACTAGGGACGCCTGGTGGCTCCGTCGGCTGGGCCCCCAACTGTAGATTTCGGCCCAGGTCATGATCTCACAGTTTGTGGGTTCGAGCCCCACATCGGGCTCTGCGCTCACAGTGCGGAGGCTGCCTGGGATTCTCTCTCTCCCTCTCTCTCTCTGCCTCTCCTCTCCCCTCTCTCTCCCTCTCTTTCAAAGTAAATAAGTAAACCTTTTAAAAAGTCAGTTTAAAATAAGCAAAATGCGGGGCGCCTGGGTGGCTCAGTCAGTTGAGTGACCGACTTTGGCTCAGGTCCTGATCTCATGGCTGGTGAGTTCGAGCCCCGCGTCAGGCTCTGTGCTGACAGCTCCGAACCTAGAGCCTGCTTGGGATTCTGTCTCCCTTTCTCTCTGCCCCTCCCCCACTCTTGCTCTGTTTCTCCCTGTCTCAGAAATAAATAAACACTAAAAAAAAAAATTAAAAATAACCAAAATACACTTATTCATTTACTTGTTTTCCGTAAATGACATAAATATTTGGAAAAGTTTTCAGAAAATTCTACCATTTTTCCTTCTCCATTCAGTTTTTATAAAATGATACTCCGTGGTCATCATCTCTCCAATTTATTCCAGACTAATCACCAAAGTTCCCCTAAAAAATGGATACCACAATCTAAAACACGACAAAATTTTTTTTTTTCTTCCTAAATAAAGATCGGGTTTATTTTGATCAAACTGAGCTACACACAACACTTTACGTAAAAGTCCGCTTCAGCATTTGTCTCTTGGGGGGGGGAATTTTCCGCAAAGACTTCCCGAGCGTCGAAGTTGCGTGTCTGCCGTTCAGCTGGCGGTCCTGTGTGTCCTGTGCCAGCCTCTGACCGGCCACGTGACCTCGCTGACGGGAGGGTCTGGGGGGTCTGGCCACTCTGCTGCCCCTCCCCTCCCGCTGCTGACCACAGCAACTTCGGAGGTGAGGTCCAGTCTGGAATCTCTGCCCCTGGATCTACATGACCTGACACTGGAGGCTTGCTCGCCGTCCTCCTGACATCCAAAGGACCCCTGGTGGCCTCTGAGGGGGACCCCTGGCCCACCTGCTCTCCAGGTGTGTGACAAGGCCTCCCATTCCCACCAGGGCTTTCTCGCAGGGGCTAACTTCTCCCCCCTCCCAGGGATAGGAAAACGGGTGGTTCGCGCCTCTGGTCCCCAAGCCTGAGAAGGAGCCTGTGGCAAGGAAGCCAGTAGAGACGGGATGATGTCCTCATACACACTCTGTCCCGCCCCCAGAGCGCAGACGTGCACGCATCTTGTCGAGTACGACCCAGGGGACATGCGGACGAGGGTCCTGTGTGCAGACGCAGCACAGGTGAGAGCAGTTGGGCCTTTAGAGAAAATTCCAGAAGTGCAAAACCGCCTTTCAGTGGCTCCGCGCTTTACTGGTGTGGAAGCAAAGAGGAGGCTGTGCGCTCACCGCCCCCCCACCCCATCACCTGGCCGAAGCTCCCAGCTGTCAGGCTCGCCCCATCTGTGGGTCTGACGGGCACTGAACTCCGGCCGCGGCTGCCCACCGTGTAGCGGGCACTTTGCCGACGCCACACCAGGGTCCCCTCCGGGGCAGGCCAAGCAGACCCGTGTGAGCGTTTGCAAGGTCCCCACGGGCAGGGCTGCAAGGGGGACGCGCTGGGGAAGGGATGGCCCTGATCACACGGAGCGTTTGTTCAGGAGCTGCAGGCGTCAGTCCACGGCACTGCCTCGCCCCCCAGTCCGGGCGCTCTGAGTCACGGGGGCACACAGAGGCTGAAGGGGTGTGTGCAGAGCGGGGCTCGCTGGGACGTGGGGGCTCGCTGGGACGTGCACGAAGGCCCAGGCTTTCCTGGTGGCAGAGACATCAAGGGGGACGCAGCATAGGAAACGTGAGGACCATCTGTGAGTGTGGGGGCATTGTGGGGTGGCGTTTGAGGAGGCCCTACAGAGACTGACACCCTAGGTGTGGCAGGAGAGGTGGGAGGCGGGACGCGTGGCCCCTCTCCTTCCTGAGCCATCTGGACCCTGACCGAGGAGGCCTCGGGACACCAAGTGACCCCTCTGCTCCTGTGACTCCTGGGGCTCCCATGCTCTGTGCTCCTGAGATGGCGGCAAACCAAGGCAGTGACCCCCTGGCCCAGAGATGACCCCCCCGTGGAGGACATGACCTCACCCCGTCAAGCGCCAGCAGGCTGGGCTCCAGCCAGATGGCGGGTCGAATGCAGTGGGACGTGGCAAGATGACAGGCCTCTGCTGGTCAGTCTCATGGGGCCCCAGAAACACAGTCTGGGATCAGCTTGAGGCCACGCTGACCCTGGGAAAGCCCCAAGCCCCTGTCATCATCCAGCCCAGGGAGGCTCTGTGTGCTTTTAACCTGCAGGACCGCTGCCTGGCCAGGACCCCCAGAGCCCCTGCCTGAGGGGGGCTCAGAGAGAGGGGGCCCCGCCTGGAGGGGTTTGAGGCTGAGAGTCCTCCCTGATGAGCGCACCTCACAATTCCTCCCCAAGCCAACATCCTGGGATTTTCTTTTTTTAAGAATCTCCTTTAAAAAAGAATTTGGGGGCTAAAAATAATGAGCTCAAAACCGCACACAATAGTCGAGAGCTTATCCTAGAAAAGGGGGGGCTCGTACTGCAGAACGGACTCTGGGCTGCAGTCCTTGTGGGATTTTATTTAACACAGAAAACATTCCACAGCACGTCCCCCTTCGAGCTTGAAACTCAACACCGATCTTTAGAGAATACGCAGCCAGTGCCCGTGATGGTTACAGTTTCCTCAGACTTTGTTTCGGCTCCTGCCTCCCCACAGGGGCTGGGCCGGCCTCCGAACCACACCTGCTGGAGACTTGGGGGCAGAGGTGGTGCGGGGAGAGCTTCAGGGACGCCTGCCGGCACCATGCTTGGCCAAGACGGTACGAGGGCTCGGAGGTGCAGCCACAGGAGCGCAGTGACCTCTCAGGTTGGACACCGTAGCAGCTGAGCGAGAATTTGGGCATAATTTGCTGGGCACTCTAGAGTGTCCTGGGATTGAGGAGACTAGCGTGTGACGTGCAGTGATGGACTGTGGGCCGAAAGTCCCAGGGAAACATGCCTGCGTGTCCTCAGCCCGCCCGGTGGATGGGGGCGGGCAGATGTGGGTCGCCTTCCAGGACATGCCTCGCACGTCCCCAGAACACATGGCGACGTGGGGACAAGTGCCCAGAAGACTGCCTCGGGATGCCCATGGGATGGATCTCAAGGCACAGGTTCTCTGAAAATGAGAGGTGGGAGGACCGGTTTGTGGAAGGCAGGAACTAGAAAAGGAAATTACCCTGGTTTTCCCTTTCTTTCCCAAATAACGCTTGCCAGAGCAATCTGGTGGAGGGCCCTTACAATAAAAACGTAATATGCAACGGGGTGTGAAAAGATATCAGTTAAATCTTACAGCTTGCTGCCATTCTCAGTGGAAAACGGACTTAAAAGGTACGCAAAGGGCTCCAGGGCAGCTCAGTCGGTTAAGCATCTGACTTCAGCTCAGGTCACGATCTCATGGTTCGGGGGTTCGAGCCCCGCATCGGGCTCTGTGCTGATGGCTCGGAGCCTGGAGCCTGCTTCCGATTCCGTGTCTCCCTCTCTCTGCCCCTCCCCTATTCGCGCGCGCTCTCTCTCTCTCTCAAAAACAAATAAACATTAAAAAAATAAAAAAGAAAAGGGACACAAAAAGAATAAACATGATGGGGAAAGTTCAGACTTTTAAGCTGGCTAAATACTGTGAAAAGTGTCTTCAGAGAGTGCTGATGTTTTTTGTTGTCGCTACTGGTCATTTGCTCACGAAATAACGATGCTCCCACGCACCGGGATTGTGCTGAGGACAATCAACCACGACGAGCAAGCAGGTCACACTCAGTCCCTGACTTCGAGAGTGCCGGAGCTATGTGAGCTCGTGGGATTTCAAGAATCAGACAGTAAGTATAACATCACCGTCGTGATGTGAGTGCTACTGGAGAGGCCTGTCCTGGTCTGGAAACTGGGGACGGCTTTGTGAGCAAGGGAGGAGAGGTCTGAAGAAGGATCAGGGCCACGAAAGCGACAGGTGGAGGAAGCAAACAGAAACCAGAGGGGAAACCACGGAGGCCTGCGAGCGGGTAGGAGGCAGGCTGGAGAGGAGGTAGGTAGGGCCTGGGCTTGAGGGAGCTGGACCCTGGCACGGTGCCTTCGTGGAAAGTGTTCCGAAGGGGATAACTTAACCCAAAATACCGGTCACCTGACTGCAGAATGAGTGTGCATAGAGGGCCGTTGGTTAGGGGCCCCCGGCCATCACCCAGTTGAGAGACTAAGGAGGACAAAGGTGGGGTGGCCCATTTCACCAAGAAGAGATGGGTCAGGAGGCGCCGGCAAGGCAAGAGAAGCAGACCAGGCCAGCTGCCGGCTTCCGTGCAGGGGAGGGTCGGGGGCAAGTTCACGAGCACACGGTCTCCTCTCAAGGATCAGCAGAGCAATGCCATTCACCACCCAGGAAAGAGGGAGAGGTCCAGATCTTGGGAAGGGAATGCCTTGCACACCCTGCGATGGGGGGTCGGGGGCCCTTGCACAAATTGCTGTCGAGACAGAAGCCGGAGTCTAGCTGACAGTCGGGATGTCCCGGGACAGTGGCTTCTTTTTATCTTTTATTTTTCCAGATTTATTGGGATAAAATTAACACGTGACTAAGTTAAAGGTGTGAACTCTGATGATTCGACGCGCATACGTATCGTGAAACGTTTACCACGATAGCATCGGTTAGCACATCCGTCACTCACTGAGTATCTCTTCGTTGCTGTCATTTCGGTGAAGACATTAGGGCTCGACCGTCGTAGCAAATCTCACGTGTACCATCAGGACAGTTACTAGAGTCTCCATGCTGCACATAGGACCCTTGGACTTATCCATCTTGTACCCGGGAGTCTGAACCCTTTGAGTCACGTCTCCTGTTTCCCCCACGTCTGGTACCTATGCATCAATCCGTTCTCTGTTTCTGAGTCAGATGTTTTTAGATTCCACACATTAAGTGAGATCGTATGGTATTTATCTTTCTCTAGCTCGTTTATCTCCGTGAGCACGAAGCCCTCAAGGTCCGTCCATGTTGTTGCAAATGGCGGGGTTTCTTTCTTTCTCACGGCTGACTAATATTCCTGTGTGCGCGTCACATCTCCTTCATTTCTTCACTTATTTATTCTTTCTTTATTCATCTGTGACGGATGCCCAGGTTGCTTCCATGTCTTGGCTTTTGTGGCTGATGATGCAGTGACCGTGGCAGTGCAGAACTCAAGATGGCCATTTCCTATCCTTAGGTTTGTTCCCACAAGGGGGGTGCTGCTGGGTCGCAGGTGCCTCTACTTTTAAGTTTTGGGGGAACCTCCCTACCGTCTTCCACCGTGGCTGCCCCGGCTCCCGCTCCCACCAGCAGGGCACGAGCGCCCCTTTCCCCACCTCGTCTCTGCCTCCACCTCTCATGGTTCTGAGGCTCGCCATTCCAACGCACGGGAGGTGCTCTCTCATTGTGGTCGGGATGCGCCTTTCCCAGGCGGTGAGCGATGTTGAGCGTCTTGTGATGTTCTCCTCGCCCTTGCGTGTGTCTTCTCTGCAAAATTGTCCGGCGGTTGGCAGGTGGCTGGCGCCACGGAAATCATCCTTTGGGTGAAATCTTGATGACCGTCTACCACGCCTATGCTCCTGCGGCTGGTGTAACAAAGGACCACACACCCGATGGCTTCAAGCCACAGAAGTAGACGATCAGCTTCCTTGGGCCAGATGCGGCAGGTGTGGGTGGGCCTGGTTCCTTCTTGAGTCTCTAGCAGACAACCGGTTCCTTGCCTTGTCCACCGTCCAGTGGCTGCTGGCATTCCCACCAGCAAAGGCAATTTTGCCGCATTAGGTAACATTCATCGCTCCTAGGGATTTGGACTCGCATATCTTCGGGGGACCATTTTCTAGGCCAGCACGTTGACTAAGACACTGAGCTAGGTCCTGGGGAAACTGTTCAGATCAGGTGCGGCTCCCGACCCCATGGCCTGGCCCCAAGCCCTATTATTCTTGTCGCCTCTTATCAGAATTCCCGAAAATCATTTTTTTTTTTTAAACAGCCAATCCAGACTGGTTTAGAAGATGGAATGTTTATTGCTCTATGGAACTGGAAGGTGGCTTCAGGCACCTTTGGATTCAGGGGCTGAAATGCTGCTGTGGGAACATTTCTGCCCAGGTTTCAGGTCTCCTGTGCTGCGGGTTGACCTGCCCCCGTGGAAACCCCAGCACCCCCATCTTATGTCGTCCCTGCAACAATTCGCCCGATGAGGAAGAAGTCTCTTTGCCGTGTTCCAACAGGCCATCTGACTGACCCCACTGGACGGGCCGTTCCCGCAGGGATGGAGAACGTATCTGGACCCTTCTGGGTCCCTCACCCTCTGATGACTCCAGGAGGCCCTCAGGACCGGGGAGGGGTCCACATTCACCATGGCAAGCTGAGATTCTATTCCTAGAAGAAACAAAAGAGTATCCAGCTCTCTCCTCCCCTGTCCACGACCCATGCACACCACGTAGTGACAGGGGTGCCCAGGAAGTCCCTTTGAAAAATACTTGTGAAAACGTTGGGCCAATGCAACTCCCAGACCCGCTAGAGTCTGCAGTTCAGGTACGGACATGGGGGAAGGAGTTGTTCTGGCTTGAAACTGCCTCCCGTAGGAGGGACGAGAAACCAGTAAACGGTGCTTCAGCAAGATGGGGGGACTTCTGGGTCCTACACGGTGGCCCTGAGGCATCGCCGGCTGGTGCCTGGATCCCGTCCGGGTCTGTTCCGCGCCCCTAGCTTGGGCCTCACTCCCCATCCCCTGGTCATTCCTGGTCCACGGCGGCCCCTGGCCCTCTCACAATGCACAGTCCAGGCAGCGGGAAGGAGGTGGGAGGAAGGTTTATGCACCGCCTCCCACAGTCGGCTCACCGGTGGCAGCTTTCCAGAAGCCCTGGACGTAACCTTGCGTCTTCTTGGCTGGCATCAGCCTACAGCCTCGTCTAGCTGCAAAGGAAGCTGGAGACTGTCATCTTCTGTCTACCTGCCAGCATCCCGACGTTGCAGAGAGGGTGTGACACAGGGACAAGTCACCTGCTCTGTCACCTGTGAATCATATCACAGATTTAAAGCCGGATTGCCCTAAGACGTAGCCCAGTTCTTTATGCTGATGAGTTAGCAACAGAACGCTTTCTTGCCCAGTGATTGGCTCCTGGAAGGCTCCTCAAATGTAACCATTCAATGAGCAACTATTCGAAGCGTGCTTTGATCACATATGAAAATCCTCAGGATCTGTTTATCCGCCTACAAAATCAGAAGCAGACACCGATCGCCGCAATCATTCTATTATGCTAACAGCAGTCTGCTTTCAGAAGTTGGATTATGTGTGCAAACACCAGTGTGATGTGCATTAACAACTACATGTTCATGAGCCAGAATGCCATTAGGAAGAAGACACGGCCGGGAGACAGAGGGACTGGAGAAAACACAGGCCAGGAATTAAAAACACAGAAGTGAGAGGCTGGGCAGGATGGCTGGGCTTGGGTTAGTGGGTTAGGGTGGTGGGATTGGAGGGGATGGACAGGAGTGGTGGGGGGGCTGGAAGCGGTGGAGGGGGTGGTGGGGTGGACGAGAGTGGAGGAGGGTGGAGGGGTGAGGAGTGGAGGGAGGTAGAGGCGAGTGGAGGGGTGGAGGGGTGGCGGGGCTAGGGGTGGAGGGGTATGATCGAGAGTGGAGGAGGGAAGAAAGGGTGGAGGGGGTGGAGGCGGGGAGGGGAGTGGGCGGGAGTAGAGGAGGGTAGAGGAGGGTGGGATTTGGTGGAGGCGGGTGGAGGGGTTGGCGGTCAGGGCCTGAGGCGGCAGGAAGCTGGGGTGCCATCTGGGCCCCCGCCTTCCCGCTTCCTGAGACTCAGACATCTGTTTGACTTAGTCAAGTCCCGTGTTTCTGCCACAGGACGCATCTAAGAGGCTTTGTGCTGTTTCCAAAAAGGGGCTCTCGGCTGAAGTTAGTCAGACTGGAGACCGAGGCCCCGGGGGAGCCGAGGGGAGGGCCGAACGGGTCCTGCCTCTTGGGTCTGCACCTTGAACGTGACCCACCCACAGCTGCACACAGGCCGAGGTGGGCAGGAGCTCCGAGAGGGTCATGGTCCCACGGCCAGGCGGGTGCTCAGAGCAGCCCCAGGGTCTCCAGATCTGTCGCTGTTGAGGGCATGGGGAGGCGGGGCCAAGCCGGCCACGGCCAGCTCAGCCTGCCCTGCCTAGCACCAAGCCCAGGAGCCCCAACCTCTGACAGAAGGTTCTGGAGCCCCTGGGGCTCAGGTAAAGGCCGGCTCCCTCTGCAGAGGATTTGTCAGGCGCACACCTCGGGAAGGTAGGAGCCACCAGGACGGGCATCGTGGTTTGGTCCCAGCCTCTCCCCGGGGAGCAAAACAGTGCAAAGCAAGGCTGGAGGTCCTGAGGAAAGGGAAGAAGGGAGGTGGGGTTAGGTTTCCAGACTGAGGATGTTGAGGCAGCCGCGTGAGGAGCCGGACCAGGAGCCCGGTAGCGTGGGCGAGCCGCAAAGCGCACGGAAGCCGGACGCCACGGAGGCCCAGCCGTGCGTACAAGTGCAACGGTCCAGGTGACGTGTGAGGCTGCGGGGTCCCTGCCGGACGCAGGTGCGTGTGTGAAGAAGGAGCTGGGACACCCACCCGCCCAAGATGTACAGCAAAGCACCATTCCTGAGAGATGCCCGGGGCACCAGCGTCAGGGGCCAAGGGGCTGAAGGAGTGGGGGCGGGGGAGAGGGCTGTAGCTGTGCCGTTTGGGTTTCAAATGTCTTGCTCTGAGCCCCATCACGATGCCTTATGTGGGCAGGGGACCCGGCAGCCCCCAGCCTTTGATGAGGTGAGTTGATCAGGCGCCACGGCGGTTCCTAGAGGAGGGACCTGGGGCCTCCTGGGAACGCACCCACCGCAGGCATCTCCCGGCGTGGGGAGGGCACGTGGGTAAGGTCAGTTCTGGGACGGGGGGTGGAGAGAAGGAAACAAATGCCCAGTCCCTGCCCTTCTCAACTCTGTCCCAGGCTTCTGTCCGCAGCTCTCTTGGCCGCTGGCTGAGCCTTCCGCGGATGACGCACCCACTCACCAACAGGGGCCCCCCCCAGGCCTTCCCAGCCTTCCCGGGCTGGGGTTCCGTCCGGGACACCCGGCACAGTCCAACTTCCCGTCGGCCGACAGTAGAACCCGGGGTCACATGTCCAGCGAGATCCTTAAAATCTCACCAGGGCATCGACAAGAAGGCACCCACTGAAAATCTTCACCGATTCTGAAACAAGTTGGTAAAATGACCAAGATCTCATTGTCCGCCTGTAACTTCCAAAAAAGTTCAACACTGGTTTTCTCAATGCTGCTTCCTTTTATTTTGTTTTTTTTTTTTCTAAAATCCAGTATTTTTATCTCCATCTAACACCAGGCCTTGTGTCTAGTTGCCTGTGTCCTTCAAGACAAATCCAGCGTCATAAAGACTGAAAAGATTTCTTTCCTGCTCAAACTGTGTTTGTCTTCAAGCAAACAGCTGGGTGCTTCTCGTCAGATCACGGAGCGTTGAGCAGACACGTTCACGGTCATTCCAAGGAGGTGCGCTTCGTGTGGAACAAGACAGCCCCCACTCTTTA
The DNA here is from genome assembly GCF_018350195.1 of Panthera tigris. NCBI lineage: Eukaryota > Metazoa > Chordata > Mammalia > Carnivora > Felidae > Panthera > Panthera tigris. Next base: position 236,014,423 of record NC_056660.1, read on the forward strand.
TGCCACAGAAAATAAAAAGAAAACTTTCCGTCCTTTGCCCATCGGGGTAGGCTTTTGAGACGTCCGCGCCCTTCGTTCATTGTAGGATGTCGGACATAAATCACCATCTTGGCGATTTTAAATCAATATGTTAAAACTAAACTGCATTTCAGGGGTTTTAGAAGACACAAGTTCTGTTCCTGAAGCCATCGTTCTTTCGCATTCCGACTGTACCCCAATTCCGCGGACTCTCATGAAGACGTCACCTCCTTCCTTGCTGCCACTTTCTCACTGTCACTCAGACCGTGGGAGTCAAGTCCGGCGCCATGAATGTTCTTTGTCTCACGGTTGACACTCCATCGTCACCCACGCCGTGCTCATAAAAAAAGGGATGATTAAGCATCTTTCTGCACAAGTGTTACATAATGTCACAGATCTATTACTAGGAAGGCCTGTTTCCTCTGACCAAAGAGAATAACCTGATTTGAACTAGAAGAACAGAATGGAATTGTTAAGCCACCCTTTGCATTTTAAGCAACACTTAATTAGAAACACACTTTAACGACCAAAATGGTAAAAATCCGAGAGATTAAAATTTGAGTGTCAATTATCATAAAATTCATCATTGTAATTCTTATTAAAACTCCGTGTTTGGGTAGGTAATGATTGTATAATATGCCAATTTGCATAAGGAGCCCGGAGATGGCTTATTATTTCGATCCTACACAATTACGATTGCAGCCCCATACATCAGAGCTCTTAGCAATGTAAAATCACCGTGCTAATTAATAAGCCATTTACTGACTGCAGCTAGTCACGGCGGTCCTGCAGCTGACCTCGCGGAAGATAAGCCATCTCTGAAGTGCCTGTGTGTAGCTACAAACATAATGATGTGCCAGGAGGGAATCATTAAAAATAATTTACACAAGCCTTCATTTACAAGATCTTTTGATAGCATGCTTCCCCCGGAGTTTAGATCCAGAGAGCAACCCCTACCATTTGGAAAGTGCAGAGCAGGGGACCGAAGGAGGGTACCTAAGTGGTTAATTAAGAGCCATTCGGACGCCACAAGAGCCTCCTGAAAAATCCCTCTGATGTCTGCTGTGTCAAATGTCTCTCACAGGCAAAGCCACAAGAGGAAGCAGCCATCGCAGGCTAATTACTGGGGACGAGGAGCAGCTAAGAATGGTCCGTCACGGAGCCCAGACCGCGAGCGCCCGAGCTCAGGATTGAGCAAAGCAGTCTTTTGTGTCGCCGGGCGGGGGGGCGGGACGACACCGCGGAGTAATCACAGACGACCGCGGTGCCCGCGGAATGGCTCTCTGGACAGACAATGTCAAGTGTGAGAAGGACACTTCCGTGTCCACTTTCCGAATTTCCCCCTGATTTCTTAAGAAAATAAGCGGGGGCAAAAAATTCCGCAGAACGGGGAATTTCGCAGACTCGTTGTGAAGGAAATCAAGCGGACACGGTGACAAGCATGTAACAAAAGCCGTCGGGATCTTCGGAGGCACAGCCTCGGCGCTGCTGGTGCATACACGGACCGGTACGCACGTGCACACACAAAATGAAGCTCCAAAGACACTTGAGACTCAAAAAATATGCACTGGTCATGGCACCAAATAACCGCACGGGGCCGTTACGACGTAAAAGTGTACAAGAGACAGGAACCTGTTAGCGAAATTGGCTAAGGGGCTGTCTTAAAAACACGATTTAGGACAGTGGGTCCCCGTGAAGGGAAAATGGAACGGGGAGAAGGTTAAAGTAGACGCACTCACCATAAACGAAAAGAAATTAGACACTAAAACTCCCCGAGACACACAGGCCGGTGACAACGCGGACGCCTATGCTCTGGAAATGGTCAGCAGTGGGTGACAGGACCCAACCGTTTGTGTGGACGGGACAAGTTCCAGTAACGCATAAATCACGAAATGTCCTCGCCCTTATCTTAATCTGTTTATCCGTGCGCTGAGCAGAGTGTTTGAAAGCACGATGTTGCTCAGAAGCTGGTAAGATGCTTCCATCTGATTCAAGGGGATCCCAGAGGCGGTTTCGATGCCGGGCCGATAAGCACGGCTGGTGCTCGACATTAACCTCACGCCTCAGTCTGTACCAGCTCTGCGTTTCGGGAGCACCTCGCCGTCCGGGGAGCCTAGGTTGCTGGAGGCTTTTAGGGTGGGCGAGTAGAAAGCGTGTTGGGCTAGTCTTTCAATAACGTGCGTGTATTTCCCGTGCACAGCCCTCTGTCTCGAAAACGCTGATCGCTCTCTGTATGGCTTTAGCTGTTGTGCGGCTTCTGCAGAGGAGCTCAGGCACGTAACTGCAGAACTTTGATTGTAATCCCTGTCTTTTAACCCTGGCTTTTGCCACGGAGAAGAGACTCGAATGTGAGGCATCCTTTGAAGTCCAGGCAGCCATCTCTGAGACAAAAGGAAACAAGAGAAAAATCGGCCCGTGGCCTGGGTGTCCTTAACGCCCAACGGCGCTTCCGGGACACTCCACGTGGGCCACCTCGTGCCTGCCCAGGCTGGGCGGTGGGCACAGGCTTATCTGATCAGTCGATCCCTGTAATGATCCTCGGGGACGATCGGAAGGTGGTAGCGCCCCTACCTGAAGCCACGGAGAACCCCCCGGTACGGTACCTGTTTTGTAATCAGAGACGGAATTATAACAAATGGAGGCTCTCAGTTCCCTGTCATCTTCCATCCGATGTGCAAGGTGCTTGGGAAAACACAGCAGCAGAGGCTCTCACGGGCCAAGATGTTCGGGAGTTAAAATCCGACCCGCCCGAAAAGGCGGGTCCCTCCAAAAGGCAGTCCATACACAGCAAACGCCTCGTGAAAGCGGAGAAGAAATGTCACATCACATGTGTGAAGGGCTGCTAAATGCAGCTAAAGAAGTCAACCGAAACGATTCGCCCATGACCCAAAAGAAAAATTAGGAAAGGTAAAAAAATAGAAATTTACGGCAGCTCATAGAAGGGACGCCTGGGTGGTGCAGTCGGTTAAGCGTCCGACTTCAGCCAGGTCACGATCTCGAGGTCCGTGAGTTCGAGCCCCGAGTCAGGCTCTGGGCTGATGGCTCGGAGCCTGGAGCCTGTTTCCGATTCTGTGTCTCCCTCTCTCTCTGCCCCTCCCCCGTTCATGCTCTGTCTCTCTCTGTCCCAAAAATAAATAAAAAACGTTGAAAAAAAAAATTTTTAAGAAATAATTCTAATGAAGATAATCTCCAAACCAATGGGACCCTTAAGCCCTGTGTCTTCTGAGGAAAACGTGCTCACACTTTTAAAAATTACATACTTCGAAAAGCAAATAAAATATTCGACACATTAAGGCCTTCTCTCAACCTCTTAGCCACCGCCTCTTTGCATCCGTGGTTCAGATTGCATCACCCGCTCTCTGGGCCACAGCATCCCGTGCTTTTCGGAGTGACACTGCTTCTAGCTTTATGCAAATGCTTCGACGTTCCTAACAGACACGCATAGACCCACATTTTCTATCCCGTTGAAAAATAAATTATTGCGTATAAATACCAAACCGATCTATACAACGGACAGAGAAGCTAACCGACAGTGTTTGAGTCTCTTACCTCCTTGACGGTTTTGTGAATTTGGTGGGGAGGGTTCAGTTCGACCCTTTATCTATGAATCTTGAGCCATTACTGGCCACTGCGTCTATTTCCATATAATCAAAATAGGGGAAACGTGGTTTAGAAATGTTTAAGTCTGTTGTTTTTGTATGTGTGTTCATTCCTGTGGCCCAGAAGGACAGTCTAGTCCGGAAGAGTCTGGAAGATGAACACTGGCTGCAAAACTACCAAGCGTCCTACTTGGTAGGAACCTGGCAGGCCAGCCGAGGAGAAGGAAGCTCACCCAGAGAGACTTTCTAGTGGGAGACAGTGACGGAACCCTTGGCCCCACGGGACAGCCCACGCCTCGCCTCCCGTCTGTCTCCCACAGTGAAGGCTGCTAGACGCTTTTCAGCTATTCGATTGCCATTTCCGACCAAGTCCGTGCTGAATTGTATGGTTTTTCAAAATTGGAGCTTTTGTTTTGTTTTAAATGTCCTTTCCTTTGGGAGACGGCCCCATCCCCCTTCCCAGGCCTTTTACAGACACTGTCCTCCGTGGGGGCCACATGAGAGCAGGTGCGGCAAGGAGCCGGAGTGGGAGCCCCCCGCCCCCGAGGGGAGCCTCCCCTGACCCCGCTCCCCTGGGAGCTGGAGGACCACCTGAATCGTGCTTAAGACCGAAGGATCCGCCGTCCTCCAGGAGCGCAGACAGACTTCAAAAAGTTGCAATTAAATGGGAGCTGCAGAGATTATAGGGCGATATTAACTATCATTAAGTGATTTCTGTGTGAATGAGCCAAGCATGCCTTCCCACGTCTAGCTGAAAAGGCCCCTCAAACCTGCAAGTTTAAAGGTAATTTGATAAATACCTGTACTTGTTGGGGTATTTGTCTGACAGACAGACCACATGTATCACCTTTACAAAGACATCAATGTGGCTAAACACTCCACGTTGCTGTTCCCGCCCGGCAAGCTCCAGCCTGCCTCGAAAAACCACACGCTTCATCCGCGGGGGGGCCGACGCCTGTCTGCCCTGCTTTAAAGAAATTAGCTCGGTTTTCTTCAACGAATAAACAGAGGTTCCTGGACTTGAGAGCCCGTTCGCTAACATCGCACGTAAACGTTTGATCTTCTGCTTTCGGTTGAAGCGCCACATGGGGGTGGCGGCAGGGGAGGGAGGTTGCCCGGAGAGGGGACAGGCGCACGGGGCCGGTGACCTGTCCGGCCCGCGTCTGCTCCCGGGGGACCCGTGGCTGCCACTGGACCGGGGATCAAGCCACCGTGACCTCCGAAAGCACCTTGACGATAGAGCAGGGAGCCCAGGCCCTGGCTGGTGGGGTTTGGGCACGGTGGCCTCGGTGACCCTGCCCGCCCCGGCGAACACACCAGCATCCTCCCAGGCTCGTCCAGAGTCTGTGGCCCGGACGCACTCCTTTATGTCACCGATCACACACGCTGACCTAAGAAGTCACTTGAAGCTGTTGGATGACGCTTCAGAGAGAAAACGGATGTTTCCAGAACCACGGACTCTAGCACAGCAGCCCTGCAAGCATTTAAATGAAGTTCAACCGCCAACTTAAAAATGGGCGAAATGCACCACGGAAAGCAGACTGCAGCGGAGTCTCCTGAGCAAGGCCTTCGGACAGTGTGTCCCTTCTGGAAGCCACGGCCTGACTTTCCAGAAGGCCATCGAAAGCAGCACCTGACACGGGTTAATTAGAAAACACATTTCACTAAGCGCTTACTGGTTTTACAAACACACCCGAAGCAAACCCAGTCGCCGCGGGACGACCCGGGGCAGCCATTTTTATCTCCTTTCACTTCTGCAATTGGTATTCCATCCGTGCCCTCTTAACAAGGCGAAAATGGAGGTTTCCACGTTTAATACCACGTTCTCGTGCTTGCCACGCTTCGGGAGTTCTGGGCAATAAACACCTGTATCAATGGGCCGCCAGAAAGGGCTTCCTTCAGGGGTGTGGAATCTGTCTACCAAGCTCCCTGTGCTGTCTGTCTGTCTTTGGAAATGGGGGCGGGTGGATGGGCGCCAGAGGAGGCCCCCCCCCCACCACATCCCGAGGAAACGGATCTTCGGACCTGCCTCTGCTGCAGCCCAAACGCGCCACTCTTCCACATGCTATCGCCTCCTGCTACCTTCGGCGCAGACTAACGGGCCATCTTCAGTCCGCTAATAACCTGGCTTTCACGAGAGAAAATCTCTAACCCAGAATCACCAACATCCCCCTGTCGATTCATAATTGTTTTCGGAAAAGGCACGGTCTGGTCTTTAGCTTTGGGTCCCCGCTAAAGAGACATGCTCGACTTTGGAGACTGCGGGGCTGGAAATGGAAAAACCCCACGTGCCCCCCCCCTTCCAGTGGCGAAAGGGGGCTCTCGTGACGACGCGATGACACCAAACCAACTTTGAACCTGTTTTCTTCCTTGTTGAGTCACCATGAACTTTTGATGTGATTTCAGGAAGCCGTAACTATCCAACAGCTTAAATTCAGAGAAGAGTGGAGATTTGGGTTTTGGTTTGTTATTAGTAACAGCAAGGGAGGGGGGAAGGCCAGTGAGGCGGGCAGAACTGCAGTGAAAACGGATGGGAGAGACAAAGTTAAGAACAGCGTGGGGCTGCATGGTATTTAATGGACAGAAGATGCGCCCTTATTTTTAGGAAGGCGGCGGCCTGCCCGGAGGCCCCGATGCACCGCCCGCGGACGCGTGGCCCGCCACACTGCCACGCTCCCAGTTTCTGTCCGCCCTGGGTTTGCCCCAAGGTTCAGGAGCCTGGAAAGGCCAGATCCAATTATTTCAAGTAGTGATAAGAACAGCAGCCCTCCGTCCGCACTCCGCGTGGGAGGAAGAGAAGACCTCGGCGGGAAGAAGGAAAGCCCTCATCTCTCTTTTCCAGATGACCGTGTAAACGACTTCTGTGGCGAGTTGCACCGGCCGCAGAGCCATGCCAGTGAAACCAGGAGGGACGCGGAGACGGCGCCTGTGCCAGGGGACGCTTTTGCTCGAGAGGACGGTCTTCCCCCATTTTAAGTTAAGAAAACATATTCGGCAAGTGGCCTTAGGAGGGTGCCCAACCAATATTCCGCTTCCAGTTTGAACTGGCAAATGGGCTTTGTCGCCTTCATCCAGTTATCAAGAAAACAATGACTGACTGGAGTCAGCAGCCGAGTCGAGAACTAAGATACGGATACTTTTCTAAACAACTGTTTTTAGTCGTAGGATCGCGTATGACACGCGTGAGATGTTTTGCTTGTGATGTGCAGTTTAAGACATGAAACCGTCGACTAGGAACACAAACGAACGCGCCTCCCCTTCTGGGCCCGCAGGCAAGTTAACCGCAGCTGCGGAGGCCCGTCCGCTTAACTTAGTCCAGAGAAACGCTAATCTAATTAATGGCTTGGCATCACATGCGCGAAGTAACCGCGCTTTTTATTATCGGACAACGGAAACGTCACTACGTAGGGAAAAAGTGAAAGCTGGCATCCACTTCTGTCTTCATTTACTTGCAAACGTGTCCCGAGCAGTCACCACACACACACGCACACACACACACACAGGACTGTGCTACGGAGCAGGTGAGGCCCAAATCTGGAGAAGCCGGGCTTCCCTCCCTGCAAGAAAACCAGCTTGTGTGAACACGCACACGCGTGTGCGTCCCGGGAGGCTCCCCGTGGAAATGCCAGCATTGGTCGTTGCTGAGTCAGGCATCAGGGGCATTTTCTTTTTCTTCACTCTGCTTTGTCTTACTTTGTTACTTCCTCCAAAGAATAATTCGTGCTCTTCCTGCCAGAAGATGACAACACCGTTAACTGTTTGTAAGAGGGCGGTTCTGAGCAAACGGCCGTAGGGATGGGAAGGAGCTGGGGTCCTGCCGGGCCGAGGGGACAAAGGGTAGTCCCGGAGCCGCCAGTGTGGACAGGCGTTAGGACGGGCTGCGGTCCCGCGCGCTGCACCCCGGCTGGAGCGGCACCGGACCGCTCGGAGCCCAGCAGCTCGCAGCAGAGCAGAGGCAGTAGAAACTGGTGCAGGCCACCCCCAGGGAGCCCAGGCCACCAGCACAGGGTCACCTTGTCCTCCTTTACCTCTGACTCCACCCATGGAATGGGCGGAATTTGTTTTCCAGTCTGACTTTCAAGTGTTCCTTAAGATATGAAGTCCTAGATGGAATGACAGTCACCAGCTTGAAAATAAAATGAGAGCCCAAATTCCAAACCCAAATCAAAATAGTCATCGAAAGTGATCTGATCTGCACATTTAGTGTCCGGTCTCCGATTAAAGTGTATTCTTTTTTTTTTTTTTTTTTAATTTTTTTTAACGTTTATTTATTTTTGAGACAGAGAGAGACAGAGCATGAACGGGGGAGGGTCAGAGAGAGGGAGACACAGAATCGGAAGCAGGCTCCAGGCTCTGAGCCATCAGCCCAGAGCCCGACGCGGGGCTGGAACTCCTGGACCGCGAGATCGTGACCTGAGCTGAAGTCGGCCGCTTAACCGACTGAGCCACACAGGCGCCCCTGAAGTGTATTCTTAATACGCTTAAACTTAATGCACTTCATATACCTGCATTTAAATGCATTCTTGATTTTCTTTCTTACATTTAAGTGTACTCTTTCTGGATCTCTCTCTCTCTCCACCTTGACTCTGGAGAAAGCCACTGAAAGCAAAAGGCCTCTCGGTTCAATTGTTGGGAAACACTCGGAAACCCTAGGAAGTACCGTGTGGTAGTTACAACCTGTCTTGGCCCAACACTGTCTTGATCTATACACGGAAGGAGTGCGACCATCCCCTCGGAAACACACACGCGAATTGTGACAATACGTGTAACCACGGGCATCCTTGTTGCCGGTGCAAACATCAGGACTCACCGTCAGCATAGTCCTAAAAATGGGATAAATCAAATCAATTTCATCAGTTGAGGAATGAGCAGTGGTTGGGGGGGGGGGGGTGGGCGGTGGGGAGAACATTTTAAAAGAAAAGTAAACAGAAACCTGGCATTATGTACTTTCAAATACTGAGTTTGCTAAACAACAAAAGCTCAATTATTTTTTATTTCAGGAGCATATACAGGACACCCCTAGTGCCATTCAAAGGCTGCTTTACCAAGGCTCCAGATATGTCGGAAAAGATGGCTGTTTCTCAAGTGGAAACTCAAGGTGCCTTTGGGGTATCTGTCACAGTCTCCTCTGGGACCTGGTCCGTGCGGCAAGTCCGTCAGGAAAATTCCCGAGGGCGGGCTGCTTAGGTTGGCGGCCACCAGCCTCGCCACCTACCTCACGTTCAACGCAGTCGAAAGACTTCTAATCCCTTTTACTTCTATGTGTTTTCAGAGGACAAGCATATATTTATACAAGCTTTATGTAGCTTTAACACTCAACACTTAATGTGTGTTGAAATGAGTAAGTTGCGATTTTATAAAAGTGTTATCAATCACAAGGTACAGTGCATTTCACACTGTAATCTCGTTTAAATCATATAATGAATGCAATAATGAACAGTAAAATCCCGATGTGCACGCCTGTGCCTCTCTTACTCTACAAGTGATTTTTAAATAGTATTTCCTCAAAGCTGATTCTTTTATGTGATGAAACTTGTTTCGGAGCGCCAGTATAAGGATCCTTTAGGACCTGCTTTTGTGAAGTCAGAAACTTTTCTTATCCAAAGAGGATTTGTCAGGCCTCACGTTCTTGCTGTCTACAAAAATAATAACAATTATAATCATGATGTAGATGGTGCTAATAACATGTACATCGTTTCTCCCCCTCACTTAAAACACTGATGAGAGAGGATAATTTAAAATAATTCCTGAATATAAAAAAAACTCAGACAAATTAATAAGGAAATAAATTTCTGGTGGTTCGCATTAACATCATGTATCTTTCCCCAGTACCTCTGGTTGCTTAGTACGACTACCGTGGCCACCCTGATCCTGGAAAACCGGGAATTATAATTCGAGCATAAAAAGAAAACAAAACATCAACAAGCTTTGGGGGCGCACAGGTGACCTGTCACTCAATGCTCCTCTAGAAATGAAGCCATATAGTGCCATATTTATCCACCAGCTCCTTACACAGCGTTAATTGAACACCTATTATGTTCAAAACACTTGGCTAGACGAATTATGGAAGACGGAAGAAGGCCCTTGTCCATGAGTAGAAAGTAAGCTGGTAACAGATACGGAATCCACGCCACGTGGAGGACGATGGAGTTATACAACCTCTTTTCTCACGGACAGAGAAGACCCGGGGAACAGGTAATAAATCTATGGGAAGACATTTAGAGCAATGAGACGATGGAATTTTTCTCTTCTTAATTCTCCATTGTTCTTATTTTCCTTTTCTTTTTAGCTACGCGTAGCAACATTATCAGTGAGAACGGACCGTCTTCTCTTCACCTTCAAAGACCAAGTAATTTCCTTTCTGGATTTGGACTTGACTGTCCAGTCTCAGACAGCCTGCCACAGCGGCCTCTGACGCTCCAGGTAGAACGCGGGGACGCCCACGACCTCGCCGGCGGCCGCGCCCACTGGTGGCCTCCCCAGGGCCTCAGCCGGCTGGGAGCACAGCGGAAGCTGGCGCAGAAGCACCGGGACCGTGGGAAAACAGCACACAGAGAATCCCTCCCCATCTTCCTCACTCCGGCCCCCGGTTGTTGTGGTCACTGGCCACCGCAAAGCCATCTCGGAGAAGAAAGGGAGGACGCACCTGAGACCATTGCGGGGACTCAGACGTACGCGGTTTTCGGGGCGAGCTCCACGCCAGCGTGACGTGTGCAGGGAGGTCAAGCTTTTGCTTTTTGTTTGTTGTCTGTTTATTTCTCAGTTTCAGAATGTCCAGGGCTGGAGCGTGCGAGCCCCGGGTGACCTGCCCCACGGCCGGCGCGTGAGTGACAAAACCTCCCGCCCGCCTCCTCCGCGTCCCTTCCCGGTACAAAAGACATCAGGGGAGACAGCACGGCCTGAGATCAATCCTGTGAGCTCAAGAAGAGGGAAGGAAAATCAAAGTTTGACAGGAATTTATAAATACAGCCTTGGTTAAGTATATCATCATTCATAACACCATTAAATCTATTTCAATAAACAAAAACATGCCTTACTTATTCCAGGAATTCTTTGTGAAAGGAAAACATTATGTGAAAAATAAAGTGTTATTGCAAACACAGTTAAAATCTGGAGTGAGGTTTTGAATAAACAAATTCAATTGCAGTGGATTATAGTGTGCCTTCGAGCCATTTCTTGACAAAACAGGCATCGTATTTACACGCTTCACAATACCCCACCATGGATGTCGAAGGAAAAAAATAAGGAGAAAAATAATTAGCATATTAATCTTTTTTATGCCGCCATCTTTCAGATCCAGAAGACCATGGTGTAATTTAAATCTAAACGCTTTCCTGGCATTAGAATTCATTTTAGATGGGTCAATTGTTCCATAATAAAGGGATAGAAGGTGTACTTCATGCAAGAGATTTATGTTTGCCATTTGTTCATATTCATGTGCTACTGAATACCCTCAATTCAAATGGTGATGGCTGTTCATATCAGCCGGGCGCCAGCCACACAGATCACTAACCGGCAGCAATGAATTTCATTTGCAGGACAAAAAATACGGCGAAATTAACTCCAACAGTTTATTGATTTTTGCTTAACAGAAGCCAGTATAACAGCTCTATTGCCCTCATAATGATTAGTGACAAAAGTTTAATTAAGCAATTATGAAGCCAATAATAGAGTTGTCTGGCCCGCGCAGCTCCAGCCCGTTCAGGACTTATCTCCCGCTTGCACATCAGAGCAGCTGGAATGTGCTTGAGGAGATTAATGCCGGAAAACACAGATGCCTACTTTAATTCTGCTTCGTGATGCCGTTTGAATGGAGACGGGAACACAGCTTCCCTTTATCAAATTACAAGTCCGCTTTTCATGAATATGTAGTTTAAAAAAAAATCTAGTTGTGGCTTCAAGGTGTAATTATAAAGACATACAACAAAAATGACACACAATTCTGTCTTAGTAATCCCTGCTATGAAATATGCATGATAATGTATTACTGAATAAAGACTTAACAACGTTCTAAGAGGCTTTGCCATTGTACTGTTATGCAAACAATTGGCAGGCTTTTCCAAATGTTATGTGAGATATTGTCTGACCTTACATCTTTGTTTTTCTTCCTCTTAAATGTATTGTTTCAAGCTTATTGTATTGTTATTTGTCTATAATGCCATTAAACCCGTCTTATCTGTTTGTGAGAATTCCCAATTTATTACGTTCGCTCGAACATGTGAGTGTAAAAATGGGAGCTCCTTTCCACGAAATATAGACTCTGTCCCAGGAACCCGCAAATCGGGGCTTCTGTCTCCCGCCCTGACTGACCATCCTGCCTTCCAAGAATCTTGCTTCCTGCCTCTTCGAAATACCTTTACTCGGCAGAAAGATCCCAGTTTGTCTGCCTCTGGAGCAGCAAAGGATCTTAACCGATTTTCCGGCGCCTTCCTTTTTCTCCAGAAGAAGAAAAGGCCACGCCATCTGCCCAAAGAAGGAAATAATTTATCCTTCCGCCACCCCGTAGAAGCTCTTTTCAGAGAGCCTAAGACAAGTACGTGGGTAGGTAAATACACAGGGCTGGAAATCCTATTTTCAAACTTTACATGTGACAACCTGAATTGCTACATTTCCTTTAATAAAACATAAAACAAATTCACCCGTGGGTTTTTGTCACTAATAAAATGTGCCTTATCCAAATGATTGTGATTTATTTTATCAAAATCCCCTGAAAAGACATTTGTCTTCTTGGAACTGCCTAGAACAGCTGCTTCTGTACAACAGGCAGCAGCTGGGGGAAAGTCAGCAAAAGGTTTCTGTGCAGCCTCGCGCCCGCCCGCTGCCCGTTGCTCTCCCCGGCAGCCGCCTGCGTGGACAACCTGTCCGGGTCCTCCTCTGCCGAGCACGGCCGGCCCTGCCCTCTCTGCCCGGCCCCCCTCGCCCGAGCCGGGACTGTGGGGCGCACAGTGGGTGCTCACCCCCAAGCTGCACCGGAGGGGAGTCAGTGTCGGGTGCTCCTTGGAGGATTAGAACGAACGTGCCCTCAGAGTTCTGTCTTAATTGCAGAACGTGTCTTTTTTTTTTATCGGTAGCCGTGATCAAGCCTACCTAGGAAGGCTTTGCATTTATCTGTAAACCCCATCGAGGCAGGAAGCCCGCAAACGGAGAGGGTCCAGGCTGCGCAAGCGGGCTGGTCAGAACGATGCGGGGCATGCCCTCCCCGGCCCCTGCCTGCTGCCTGGACAGGGCACGTGGAGCCCAGAGCTAAGCGTACCCCGTTGAAACCCCTGGGAGTGAAGCAACTCTGAAAGCCGCCCGGGTCTGCGTGCAGCTCCTGGCTTTGAGTGGCATCTTCAGAGAGAACCGTTTGTCCCCGACAGGTGCAATGGTCCGGGGCGGCGCACAACGGATGTCTCAATCCTTCCCCTCTTCTCCGTTGTTAGCGAGGCGTCTCCTCCGATGCCACGCCAACGGCTACCCACGAAAATGATTCTAGAAGGTCTCAAATGCTTGCCCGATGTCCACCCTCCAAGCCAGGAACACCGAAAGACTTGATGGGCAAAGGTTGTTTTGTGCGTTGGTTGCTTTGGTTTTGTTTTGATTTAAAGCTATCCCATTAAAGGTGGGTCGACCTCTAAAGAACTGAAAGAAAATCCCCGGATATTAGAAAGAAAATGTTGTTCTTCGGTGCGGTTAACGTCTAGAATTTCCAAAATCTGTCGCTCGATGTCTGAGTCTGGGGGAGCCTAGCAAAGCCTTTCCTTAAAGGCCGGGGAGTGAAGGTGTCCCCATGCCGAAGCGGTGAACGGCTCCCTCCAGGAACGTTAGTAACCGTACCTTACACGGAGGAATCTTAGATTGAATTAAGATCCAATTCAATCTAAGACTGAAATCTGCCTGGTCAAAAGACCTGCCTGGTCAAAATGATTGTGGCTGCATTTTTAGCGCTCTTAAAAATCTGAATTATCAAGAATGGATGGTCATTTAATGCCCGCCGGCTTCACACAGCCCCCACGTGCGTGCTTCATTCATTTGTTGGCTTTTGAAAGACACAACAATACACCTGCTTTCCTGAAGTCTGACCTGCGGAGACGCAGATCAAACTTTTCATCCGTCCTGAAGGTTCTGTGGGCTGGGATGCCCACAGCTTACATGCTTTGTGTCTGCACAGCGTCCTCTTGGGTAAATGTTTAACCATTTGATAATTAGCCCAGCCATACCTGTGACAAGTTGTGAATTGTTTAACTGCAGAATGCCATCCTAATTATTCTTTCTGGAGAGGCCTAACAATAATGCACTTGTTCTCGAGACACAAAATGATGTTAGTAATTAAGTAAAGAAAGATCGCTCGTGAGCATATCATTTTGACAACGGTGTAGAAAATCGCCGATGCCCGTGACGTGGAATCTGCTGGTGGCATTTTATTAACGAGCGTGGCACCCCGCACGCCGAGGTGAGGCCGGGGGTCGCTCCCAGAGCGCCTCCGGGCACACGCACCAGTTAGATCTCGGAGTGTGGGTGACACCGTTCGAAACCCAAGCGCGTCCGTTTCAAAACGCAACTGCTTGTCATGTGATGAAATTGTTCTTTCTCCCCGTCGCTCCTGCTTCTCTCTGGTTTAGCCAGGAAATGCCGCGAAGGCCTTCGAGCCCACCGCTGGGATTAACAAAGAACTCTCTTCTCAGCTCTCCGGGTGTGGGCACACGGCTATCTGGCCAACTTGCTCTGCCTGCAGACTGCCCGCCTCGTCTCAAGGCACCTTTTTACAAATGTTGTTTTGTTTGCATTTCTTAGTTGCCGAGTGATGATTAGCAGCAAATTGCTGTTATTATCAAAGGATTCTAAGAGGAGGACGACCATTTTAGTTTTACAGACCCAACCCGTCGCTTTACTTGATGAATGCGAACCGTTCACCTTTGCATATTCACTGAATCCTGTGCTGTGCGGTTCAAATGGGAAGATGAGCTTTAAATCTGCAAATTAAATATTAGGTGCCCCCACAGTCATGCATTAAGCATGATTGGCTTAGGGAATGGCGGTGAGTATGTGACAGAAATCCTATCAGTCCAATGTACGTGTTCTTCCGTTCGCCTACATGTTATTGGGAAGACGAGCAGGCGAAAAACACAACTGTTTGCTAATAGGACTCACATCTTGTTATGGTGCTGATTTTCCGTTTTCCGTAACTCGCCGTGATTACTTTTTTAGAAGCTCTCACTTCTCCCCAGCTGGTACTCTCCCAGTTAGGCAGCATTAATGACACTTCAGTCATCCTGGCTTTCAAGACGAGTCCTTCCACAGCGAACAGAGAGTTGACATTTCCTGACATTTTCCCAACTAATTACAGGACAAATAATTAAGCATGTTCTCGTATGTAACAAATGAAGGCAAAAGCCGTCTGTCAAGGTTGGTGATTGATGACACTCCGGGAGACTTTATCTGATGGGTCCTGCCATGCGATGGAGGGGAAGCAAATTTATTAGAATGAACAATGCAAATTCTGAGTCATCTTATCCAGTTATGCGCCAAAGCAATATCCATGTCAAGGTGAATGTGACAATGAAAGCAAAATATTTGCATTTTGTGGAGCAGGTTGAAGGGGAAATCAGAGGGAGAAGATGACAGGCCTAATTATTTTGGCTCATACAGGCTAGGACAGCTGTTTCTGGTGTCCTGAACAAGGCTGTCACACAGGTAACTAAATAGGTCTGCATATAAGTCTGTATCCAACACTCCTGAGATGTCTACCACTAATGACCAACGCTAATGTTACTGCCATCCCCGAAAAACAGAAAATGTGTCACCGCACACCTTCTGTATGGCAGTCAACATTTCGCTACATAATTACTTGTTAGTGAATTAATTCCTATCTGTCAGTAGGTATGCCAGTGTCATTTTTAGACTATTACAAAATTATGCCATCACTATAGCAACTGCAAGCACAGTTAAAAGGCAAAAGAGTTCACATACCCAGGAAAAGTGCCTAGTTAGGCAGGAGATAATAATGTAAAACCCAAGTCTTCACCTTCGTGCCTACCAGCCTAATTTTCTTTATTTGGATTACGTGTTTGATCGATGACGACGAAGCAGATTTCAGGTTTCCGATTGTGATCCACAATTCATCTCTCCCGTAATTAAAACCACAGCCCGCAATCGCGTCTCCCTGAAGGAGGGACTCTCCCCACACTGTCAAGTCAATTAATTGGGTGCTTAGAAGCGACGCCGCCGAATGCGGAGCCCGGGTCCTGGAGCCCGGATGCGGACGGGGCCACGAGCGGGTGCGGACGCGAGGTGCCCGCTTCCCCTCTCCTACTTGACCCACGAGGAGTTTCCGTGGAGTCTGTATTCGGATTCCTCCCTGTTTTCTTCTGACTTCCTTTGTGCACACGCTCTGTTTGCTCCCAAGCGCTGCCATCCGGTGCTTTCCGCGTCCTTCCCACTCAGCAATTCAAGATGCCATCACTTACTGCATCTGGAGGCTTTATTCAAATCAAGACACTACAGGATTCAGATTCTGTCTGCATTAAGAACAATCGGCAACCTTTTGGACCCTAAATGCCCCTGGAGAAATACAGTTTAAGACAGACAGGGAGAGAGAGAGAGAAAGAGAGATCCATTGATTATGAGCAAAGGAAAAATTAAAATAAAAATTTAGAAACCTTTGAATTTGAAAAAGGAAACTAGAAAATGCAAAATAGGAAGCCAAATCCATGTGCATTGATTTTTCTCTTTTAGTTAATTAAAATGTTACCAGGCTGGAAATGAACAGCTCCACTAAGCTACCCACACAAATTCATCACGGTTGTCTGTAAAACAAGGTCACTTCTGCTAAGTGCAAATATTTTACTGGTAAATGTAATGACGTATGGCGGACATATGGTTCAAAACGGCATCTTTGGGCCCCAACGATTCGGTGAAAAGCTTCTGTAAAAACGAGCGAATGTGAAAACCAGGAAGATACAAATAAAGTAGGCAGGGCTTTAAAAATGCCACCGTCTTATTGATTGCCCCCTAATTTTTTTTTTTTTGTAGCGTCCTGGCTTATTTTGAACACCCACCGCACAGGGGGAAGGCATATGGGTATTCTGAAGGCATCCGGTTGTCTGACGTTCGGTAGATGCTAGTAACACGGACGGGGAGAGGCGGGGGGGTGTCGGGGCTAGTCAATGACCCAAGGTGTCAAAGGCGGTGCTCCCAACAAGTGACGGTGGACTGACACAAAGTAAGGCAGCACCCCCTGAGGTAAGTGTGCACGTGGGCTGCCGCTCCACCGGGACAAAAGAAGTGAATAGGGCTCCCCGCCCGCAGGGGGGGCTGCTGAAAGCGCTGGGCCGTCCAGCCTGTCCCCATCTCCCGGCTCGCTCACATCACCTCCGAGGAAAGCCACGCCACTCTGCCACCTGTGCCCGTCCGGGCAGCTCCCCAGAACTAAAGCTGTAAATCTTAACCAGGACGCAGCCTGCCCACGCAGGCAAGCTCTCCGGCACGGGGGCGTCATGGGTCCCATCCGGGCCACACTCAGCAAGGCTAAGCCAGCGGTGCCTGGAGTCAGGGCGGAATCCCAAATGGGCAGAAATCAATACTTTCCCTGGAAGGGTCTCGGAAAGTGCTCCCTTCTGACACTGTCACTGACAGTTGTTAACACAAAAGCAACAAAGAACGGCTAGGTCTCTTTTAAAAGATCCCCCGGTGTTGCATATTTGCTGTGGCTCCCGGGCGCCCCGACGGGACCCCGGGGCTCCCGGCAACCACAAGCCTTCTCAGCCACAGGTCCCTGAGCGCCAGACCCGGGAGGACAGTCCTCGATTTGTCCCAAATTTACTCTGCTGAAGTTCCGCACATGGTGACTGACTCATCCCAAACCGATCACTCGACGCGAAAAATATCTATTGTTTGTAATTTCTGGAAGGACAGTTGGTGATGAGCAGCGAGAGACTAGGTCCACCGTGCGATTAAGAAGCAGGTTTTTAGCCATGTAAATACCGCAGGATCTCGATAGAGATTGTATACAAATTTGATACAAGGAGCCAATGAGATCCTTCCTGTCTAATGACCCTAGTCCATCTAATTAATGCATTCTGCTACATTACATTTTAAGAAGTGACCATTGTGTAATACACTTTGAAATATGCACAAGCTAATGGGATAAGATACAAAAATTATTATGCTGACGGTAAATCATATTACATTCCTAATAAGCATTAACTAGATAACTAGGTCAAAGCAGTATTATCTTAATTGATTTTTCAAAAGAAACCTGACAGAAAAATGTCAATGCTCGAATATTTCTTCATGCATCATTAAAACAAGATTGGCTTTTAACAAAAGAAGAACCCTTCGCAGAATTGATTCTTGCTTCGGGCTGCCTGGCAGTGAGTGTATTACATAAAAATCTATACAGGATATTAAAACAACACCGCTCTGCAAGACAGTTACAATTAAAAGCTGACACCCCCCCAACGTGTGGGCCACCGTGGCTTGCCGGCAAATACCTGAAAGTCTCCCTAGCCAGCGCGGCCAGTGCGGGAACACCAGACGCGTCCACGCGTGCAGGGGAAGATCCTGATTCGAGGAGTTTCCAATTAAAGCAGGACCCCTGTCACTTACTGTTTCGCAACTGGATGGTTATTACACAGTCACGCAGGATTATTCGGGAAGCCCGCCAACATTCCCGGGGTCTGTAGCTGGAGTGGGCAGCGGATGGCAGCGTGTCACAGACGTCTCCTGCGGATCGTGCCGGGCTGGGGCCACCCGGGGCGCCTAGTGCGAGACGGGGCGGCCCTCGCGGAGCAGGAAGGACAGTCCCCTGCGGCAGGTGCCTACCACACAGGGTGAAAGTTCAGCTGTTTCGCAAGGGGCTGGTTGGGTTCAGCTCTTTGGTGGCCCCCCCGCTAGCCTCGGACGGGCTTGGCAGACACCCCACTCCTGGCCGGGGGCGACAAGCTGACCTTCGTCCTGACGACATCTCCCTCCTACTTCGTCTCCGTGCTGTTTTCCCAGACTGAATCCCGACCATTCCATTTGCCTACAGTGAGTCCATGAAGAATAATGTACTCGGAGTTTGCTATTAACCCTGAAAGATGACCCCAAAAATGCTTATCACACCCCACAGAGCCTGGCCGGGCCTCTCCCGAGGGAATCGTCTACAAGAGGTGCTCCCCCTGAAAAGGGATTTTGCGGGTTACGCATGAGGCTTCGCTATAAGGACATTTTGGGCACCGGTAAGAGGCTTGCTATCTATCCATGGTCAAGGTGTAAACACTTCCAGGGAAAAACACAGGAGAAACTCAGTACCATTTTGGTCATTTTAACTTTGGGCAGAAGGTACAGAGAAAAAGGCACGCGTATTGGGGCGCCTGGGTGGCTCAGCCGGTTGAGCGTCCGCCTTCGGCTCAGGTCACGATCTCGCGGTTCGTGGGTTTGAGCCCCACGTCGGGCTGTGTGCTGACAGCTCGGAGCCTACAGCCTGCTTCCGATTCTGTGTCTCTCTCTGTCTCTGCCCCTCCCCGACTCACCCTCTGACTCTCTCTCAAAAATAAATAAACTGTAAAAAAAAAAAAAAAAAAATTAAAAAAAAAGAAAATGGCACGGATTTCCTGAGGCTGCTCTGTCGTCCCCAGGCCAGCAAGTGCCCCCCTCTGTCCCTCCTCTTGTTCCTCGGGCTCCAAACCACACTTGTCTATGTAACTTATCCTTTGGGCATGATTCAGCTTGCATACTGTGTGCGCACATGTTGTGGCCGCGTGAGGGGCAGGGGTCTTAGCAGCCCCGAATGAAGGCCGGAGACGTCTATACAGCGAACCCCTGGCAAGGAGAGTTGGCTTCATTCAAAGAACCACCGTCTTTGGCAACATGATCAGCAGCTAAAGGCCCAAGTGAGTCTTTGTGAAGAAGGGATTTGTTGGCCAAACTCGGCTGTGTGCTGATGTGGCTGTGGATAGCTCAGTGCTCTGTGAAGCAGACTTTCCAATCTATCAACCCTGTTAACCACCGTGCGTGACCTTTGTGCGCATTGCTTCCCTAAGAAAGCCGTCCAAGAACATTCATGAACAGAAGCCCTTCTACCCATGAGCTGCCTACGTGACCCGGGGACACGGTGGTCGTCCTTGAGCTGGCCCAGGACTGCAGCCTCGCGGATCCCGGCTGAGATTCCGTCGTGAACATGCTGCTTTCCTCCCCCAGAGCGGTGTCCCCATCTCTGGATTGAGGAAGTGAGGCTTCGCTTCAGGTTTGCTGGGGGATTGGGCTTGCGGGGAGTGGCTCACCATGTGCTGGACCAGCCACGACCGTCCTGCTGCTTCACGGTGTGGCAGCGACTGTTCCCAGGAGCCCCCGAGACCTGGACACTCACCGGCCAGGCGCCCCTGCACCTTCCCGGTCCACCCCCTGTGCTCGGTGCTCCCGACGGCCCAGACCCCGGAGTGCATCCCCAGAAGCTCCATCCGTGTGGCCCCATGCAGCTCAGCTCCCCCGTCTATCAGCCTCTCACAACCCTGGGTAGGTTCACACTCCAGTCCAGGAAAGACACCCCCTCACCTCCTTATCACTAGGTCGATTTCCTATTGGTCATTTAATATCGATCATGCAGGCTTCTTCCCACCACAGAATGACTTGAGTCCAGAACAATCTCTACAGCCTGTCAAGGGTCTGCCCATACGGCCAAGACCCAGTGGGTAAGCAATCCCAAGTACAGGACAATTGTCAGCTTTCTTTTCTTTTCTTTTTTCTTTTCTTTTCTTTTCTTTTCTTTTCTTTTCTTTTCTTTCTTTTCTTTTCTTTTCTTTTTTTTTAATGTTTATTTATTTTTGAGGGAGAGAGAGACAGAGCATGAGCAGGGAAGCAGCAGAGAGGGAGACCCAGAATCCGAAGCAGGCTCCAGAGCCTGACATGAGGCTCGAACTCACCAACCATGAGATCATGACCTGAGCCAAAAGCAGACGCTCAACCGACTGGGCCACCCAGGAGCCCCGTGGGCTGTATTTCTGAAGAATTTCCAGCCTTTGTAAATAAAACATATATTTTAAAAGCATGAAACAGATTTTTTTTAAGCTCTACTAAGTTTAAATGTAGAAAACTCGCTGAAAATAAAGTTCGACAAAGAAAATCATGTACACTCTTATTAAAGTTTTAATTCAGTTTATTTTCAAATTAACTCATAGAAACATTTGCATCAGAGATCATTTATCCTCCAATCAAAATATATTCAAGGGCGCCTGGGTGGCTCAGTCCATTAAGCGTCCAACTCTTGGTTTTGGCTCAGGTCATGATCTCGGTTTGTGGGTTCAGACTCCACCTTGGGCTCTGTGCTGACAGTGTGGAACCTGCTTGGGATTCTCTCTGCCCCTTCTGCTCTCAATCTCTCTCTCTCTCTCTCTCTCACTTTCTCTCAAAATAAATAAACTTTAAAAAGACACACAAAAAGAAAAACAAATTCCCTAAATAGGGTTCGCATGTCTTTAACCGCTTTGTTGTTGTTGTTGTGTTTTTTTTTTTCAATCACCTTTTGAGATACACTGAGTGATTTTTAAAGTACTTTGGGGAGTCTGTTGAGTGGGAAAAGCCAATGAGAGAAGTGCCTGCAGCCCAATCACCTTTTTAAAAAATACATCCGTTAAGGCATACGTTACACACATATAATTACCATGCGGGTGTTTACGAATCCGCCTTCATTTTTCAGTGTCTGCGGTCCATATGTCAGTCTTCTACAGTAAACGTGGAATTCTAGATTAATTCTGATTTAATGGAAGTTCTGGCACAGTGGGGGCCCAGACACCACCTATCTCAGAAAGCTTTGGGAGGTGCGCCCACGGTTGATCTGTCTCAGGGGACTAACACAATATTGTAACACTAAACAAGAGCCCTGTACACTAGAAAATTGTGGAGTGACACCAAATATCTATTAAAATATAAGGATGACTTATTTTAACTTACTAACATAAATCAAGTGGCAGTAAAGTAGCAAGTTGTACCGGGGTCCACACTCCATTCTTAAATTTTTTTTTTTTTTAATTTAATGGATGGTGACTGTCTTCATGAAGGAGATCTAATATATCGACATTAGTTGAATAGTCCTTAAATAATACTAATTTCTACTCAAGGCTGAATTGTTATTTTATTTAGGTACACTTGTCTATTTTAAGAGCTTTAGCATAAAACGAATGAGATTGAACGATTATGCGATAATTAGCGTGTATTGTCAGTTTGCTCCTTTTGAAGTATGACTTCCAATCAGGGATGATGCATATGTGAATTATTGTTGATTCGATGACAGTTTAATGATAAATAGACACAGCACATTTAGCAGGATGATAATTGAAATACTCATTGAGGTTCTACACACACTCCCCTCCCAGCCCAACTCCGGGGCTGTTGTCTGCTCAGCCCCGGGGTTTATGATTTCCATGCCCATGTCTTAGGGAAGGGACACCACGGCAGACCTAAGGAGTAAGTAAAACGGTAGTCTCTTTTGCATTTCAATGCTTTTGCGTCACATTGTGGAAAATGTCACCCTAGAATTCAAGACATGATTTTGGAGAGATTGGATTTTGAGAATTTGGGGTTAAGCCCCAAAGACTAAAGCATAAATTCAATGCCACAGACAATAGACTGGAGACTTCTGACCACAAAACAGTCTAAAACAAAGTTGACTTCTTCTCATTCCAGACATGAAGCATGGATGAAGCATAATTAGCTGATGGATAGACAGACACATGGCAGAGCTCAGAGGGGAAGTAAAACCAGCAGGCATTATACAATAGGTCCAAATACAAAGCCAGAGTAATGAGTATGGAGTTCACCCGGGAGGGTGTCAGACCCCGAGAGAGTCCCATCCTGGAACCCAACAGCTTGGACTTATCAGCACAGGAGAGAAGGCCATTCAAGGCAGAATATTAACGGAGAATCTGATGCAAAACCAGGACCCTCTAAGTGCCGACCAGGGTGGGGGAGAGGGGGCAAAACCCTCCAGTCCACTAGCCCAGGAAAGCAGCAAGGAGAGTCATCGCCTGCCTCTGGTATGACTTAGAACCACCTCCCTCCCAAGAGAAAAATTCCAAGCTGTCACCACGAGCGAGTGGGGACGGACTTAGAATTTGCACAACTCTTATAGTGCAAGGTTACCACACTGATAAAGTGAAAGCATGTTTCCACACTGCTAAAGTTCTCGGAGCCCCAGTGAACACATCATTGTCCCTTAACACGATCTGCACACTCTGAGATGCCTGTAATTCACAGAGGAAAAGGCTGTCACTGATGAAGATGAAGGTTACGCATAATAAAAATTACACAACAGGGTGCCTGGTGGCTCAGTCGGTTAAGCTTCTGACTTTGGCTCAGGTCATGATTTCACGGTCCGTGATTTCGAGCCCTGTGTCAGGCTCTGTGCTGATGGCTCAGAGCCTGGAGCCTGCTTCCGATTCTATGTCTCCCTCTCTCTCTGTCCCTTCCCACTTGCACTCTGTCTCTTTGTCTCCCTCTCAACAATAAATACACATTAAAAAAATACACAACAAAAAATGGCCGGAAGTTAAAAGATACACCAAAGTAATTAGAAGTGTCAATAAGTAAATGGTCAGAAAGAGATAAATATAAACATAAAATAAACATATTTAAAGTTATTATAGATAAAAGGAGGAATTGAAACAATCTTGGCAAAAGGGACACTAAGAAAGAAACACTCTGAAAAAGAAATAAGTAGAACTTCTCAAACTGAAAAACATAAGCATTGACAGTAAAAATAATAAACAGCATCCCAAACTTAAGTCAAGTTGTTCCTGAATGAGTCAACGTCATCAGTCCTCAGTCTATGCACCTGCCAAAAAAGAATAAATATTCCCTTAAAGAAAAGTAACAAAATTCACAATTCACAATATAACAAAAATTCCTATATTCAAAATAACAAAATTAATAGATTCACAATACAAAATTCATACATTCAAAGTAACAAAATTCATACATTCAAAGTAAGAAAATTCCTACATTCACAACCTATGGTATTTACTCAAAACTTAGCAAACTTGCATGAAACAGTGCATGATGAACTAAAAAAACAAAAGACAAAAATTACCATAGACCCACAAGCAATGGAGACCTTGAGGTTGTGGGACAAACTGTAAAGGATGAGTAATCAGTTCAAACATTTTTAAAAATATAAAAAATAGATCACTCAATGGAAAATTTCACTAGGAGAGTGAAATCTAAAAGAAAATAAATTAGGAACTTACAGCTATAAATACAATACTGGAAGCTAAGAAGTCAACTGATGGGTTTAAGAACTCAGTGAGAGAGAAAAGAAAGCTAAACTCCTAGAAGATGGGTCTGTGGAAATTCCTGCCTGAAAACCCAGAGAAAGAGGGACATGAAAACTGAGAAAAGGGTAAGAGTACAGCTCAGACACTGTGGCAAAGGCTAACATATTTGTAATTGGAGACTTAAAAGAGTAAAAAATGAGGCAGAAAAAAATATTTGCAGAGATAATAGCAAAGCATTTATCTCAAACCTATGAAGACCGTGAACCACATTATTTCAAATCTCTGGGGACCACAAGCAGGGTAAGTCCAGAGAGAAGCACTCTTGGGAATATCACGGGAACACTGCTAAAAACTGGCCCTGAAGAGGAAAATTCTGACATGGGGTCAACAATAAAGCTGACAGGTGACTGTGTGAGAGAAGGGCTGGACAGGAGAGATCGATGGAATCCCACATGTAAATGTGCTGGAAAAGCACCACACATCGCACTTCTATACCCTGCCAAAGTGTCCTTCTCAAATTAAAGATAACTGTATCTACAGATAAACAGAAACAGAAAGCATTTACCCACAAGAGACATATATTAAAGTAAATATTGGGTCGCCTGGGTGGCTCAGTCGGATAAGTGTCTAACTTTGGTTCAGGTCACGGTCTCATGGTTTGTGGGTTCGAGCCCCATGTTGGGCTCTGTGCTGACAGCTCAGAGCCTGAAGCCTGCTTCAGATACTTTGTCCCCTCTCTCTCTGCCCCTTTCCCACTCCCACTCTGTCTCTCTCTCTTTTTCTATCAAAAATAAATAAACATTAAAAAAATTTTTTAAATAAGGAAATAAAGTAAATATTAAAGAGAGTGCTTTGGGACTCCTGGATAGTAAGAGTGATAACATATTGTGGGTATTCTAATAAAGGCAGAATTTTTAAAAGGTAATCAAAGGGGAACCCGGGTGGCTCAGTCAGTTGAGCATTGGACTTCAGCTCAGGTCATGATTTCACAGGTCATGAGTTCTAACCCCACATTGGGCTCTGTGCTGACAGCTCAGAGCCTGGAGCCTGCTTTGGATTCCGTGTCTCCGTCTCTCTCTGCCCCTCCACTGCTCGTGCTTTCTCTCTCTCTCTCAAAAATAAACATTAAAAAAATTATAAATAAATAAATGAATAAATAAACAAATAAATAAAAGATAATCAAACAAATAGGTGATCACATATAAATAAGTAACACTATTAAACTGGAACTCAGAGAAGGAAATTACTCAGAGGATAGCCCAGAAAAATCAAGAGACAGAGCATATGAAAAACAGGAGAGATGAAAAGTATAATACAAAAGCTAGAAACAGAGGCAGTAAATATTTTAAGATGGAAAAGAGGACTGTTTTTATAGAAGCTGCATAAAAATATTCTGAAATTTCACATAATCAAATGTTTCCAAATGCTGTGGGAATACTTTTAAACCCCAAATGTGTGCCTGTGTAACATATCATTCCATATGCCTTCCCTGGAGTTTTGGCAAATCCCCTGAGCGATGGCACTCAGGCCTGGAGCTTCGCTGAGTATGTTTCTTTTTAAATAGTCCTGTGTAGGGGCGCCTGGGTGGCTTGGTCGGTTAAGCGTCCGACTTCGGCTCAGGTCATGATCTCACGGTCCGTGAGTTCGAGCCCCATGTCGGGCTCTGTGCTGACCACTCAGAGCCTGGAGCCTGTTTCAGATTGTGTCTCTCTCTCTCTCTGCTCCAAGCCCACTCATGCTCTGTCTCTCTCTGTCTCAAAAATAAATAAACGTTAAAAAAAAAAAAAATTAAATAGTCCTGTGTTTACATCCTGGTCTATTCAGATCTCCTTTTTAAGTCATTTTTGGTTTATTTTTATTTTGTATGGAACTATCGAGTATTTTCTCTTGACAATTAGTTGGCATGACCAATTGACTGTTTGAAAACGGAGTGCAAGAAATTTTCAGAAATAAAATCAAGACTGAGAATCTTCACGTTGTGTCCGCACAGCTGTGGGAACACGGTCCCCTGTGGGGATTGTAAACTCGAGCGTAGAAACGGGGAGTGTAAGCGGGAAAATGTTAAACATAAGTATTGGTGAACATAAAGATATGTTTGGGAAAAAAATGTCATAAAATTAGGTGCTTGTGAATTGAAAAACAAGAGGGAAATAATATACCGAACCAAATACCATCAAAGATGAGGAAATAGTGGAGTTAAACGTTAAAATTTTGTTACTAAAGATGCTGAAGTTAATGATAAACTGAATAAAGGTATTCAGTTTATCATTAAATAAATCATTTATTTATTTATTTATCAATAAATTTATTAAATTTATTTATTTATCAATAAATAAATAAACGTTAAAAAATTTAAAAAAAATTTGATCAAATAAATATCCATAGAACTCTGCCCCCAATGATGAGAAAATTCTCATTCACTCTTAAATACATCCAAGTTTTGAAAGTTTAATTTTCAGTGAAATTCAGAAAAGCACTTGAAAGGTCTGACATTCTTCTATCAGACCATTTTTTATGCACAAAATCCCATTAGAAAAAAGAACACAAAATAATAACCAACTATAACATTTAAAAATTAAAAACTCATGTCCCAATAATGTATGTCCCCAGGAAGAAATTATAGCGGAGATTAGAAGGTATCTCGACCCTGCTAATAGTGAGAACATACTCAGAGTCCACCAACACAGCATTTAGAGGGAAAGTTATTATCTTACATCCATATCCTGCAAAAGGGGAGTGAACATTCATCCACAAAAAAAGCTAGAAAAATAAGGTAAAAGCAGGGGCGCCTGGGTAGCTCAGCCAGTCGAGCGTCTGACTCTGGATTTCTGCTCAGGTCATGAGCTCACAGTTTGGAGCCTGGTGAGGTCTCTATCTGTCTCTCTCTGCCCCTCCCCAGCTTGCTCATGCACGCGTGTGAGCTCTCTCTAGCGCCAAATAAATAAATAAATAAAAATAGAAAAATAAGGTAAAAGCAAATTTGGTTCAAGAAGGAGATTTTGAAAAACAAAATAGGAATATAAATTAAATATCAAAGATATTAAGAAAAAATCGCCTGCATTTGCAGCAACGTGGATGGAACTGGAGGGTATTATGCTGAGTGAAATAAGTCGGGCAGAGAAGGACAGATATCATATGTTTTCCCTCATTATGTGGAATTTGAGAAACTTAACAGAAGACCATGGGGAAAGGGGAGGGGAAAAAATAGTTACAAACAGAGAGGGAGGGAGGCAAACCATAAAAGACTCTTAAATACAGAGAACAAACTGAGGGTGGATGGGGGAGGTTGGGGGAGAGGGGAAAGTGGGTGATGGGCATTGAGGGGGGCACTTGTTGGGACGAGCGCTGGGCGTTGTATATAAGCGATGAACCACAGGAATCTACCCCAAAACCAAGAGCACAGTTTACACACTGTATGTTAGCCAATTTGACAATAAATTATATTAAAAAAGGAAAAAAATAGCATGAACAGAACCAATCTTTTCGATAAAAGACTAATAAAATTATACGGGGCGCCTGAATGGCTCAGTCAGTTAAGCATCAGATTTCAGCTCAGGTCATGATCTCACCATTCAAGAGTTCGATCCCCGCGTCAGGCTCTGTGCTGACAGCTCAGATCCTGGAGCCTGCTTCAGATTCTGTCTCCCTCTCTCTCTTCCCCTCCCCTGCTCACGCTCTGTCTGTCTATCTCAAAAATAAATTAAAAAATTAATAAATAATTAATAAATAAAAGACCAATAAAAGTATACAACTATTTAAAATGCTGATCAAGAAAAGATTCACATAATGGGGCTCCTGGGTGGCTCAGTCGGTTAAGCGTCCGACTTTGGCTCAGGGCATGATCTCACAGTTCATGGGTTTGAGCCCCGCATCGGGCTCTGTGCTGACGGCTCAGAGCCTGGAGCCTGCTTTGGATTTTGTGTCTCCCTCTCTCTCTGCCGCTCCCCCCACTCATGCTCTGTCTGTCTCTCTCAAGACTAAATCAACATTAAAAAAAAAAAAAAGATTCACATCCAAATCATACATTTACCATAAAATGAAGTATAACAACTAATAAAAATACACAACTATTTAAAATTAAAAGATTCAAAAAAAATAAAAATTAAAAAAGATTCATATTTAAATAATGTGTAGAATAACTTCAGATAAAGATTTTTTACACTCACACAAAAATGAATTCTATGCCATTTTATGATGCTAGCATAACCTTGACACTAAAGCCAGAAAATGAAAAGTAAAGAAGTAATAATAACAAAATGATACCTAACTTTTATTAAGTTTTCTAATATACCAGGAATTATTCTAAGTACTTTACTTCTATAAAGTTATTTAATCCTGACAACAGCACAGTAAGATCATTATTGTTGTCTCCGTGTTACATATGAGGCCACGTAGCCCAGAGGGTTTCAATTAGTTGCTTGATGTTCTCATTACTAGGGAGATGAGGGCGAAAAATCTACAAGTTAATCACTATTGCATATAGTAGTATATAAATAACGTAATATACTTTAATATAATATAATATAATATAATATAATATAATATAATATAATATAATATAATATAATAATATAATATAATATATAATATACTGATATTATATTCCTAAATAAAATTCCTGCAAATAACATCTAGCAAGATAGATAGTAACCTTGAGACGGGGAAGAATTTTTAAAACAAGAAAAAAAGTATATATAAATCACAAAGAAAATACTTGATAAATCTGGCTTCATTATCATCCATAAGTTTTTCACGATAAAAAAAGAATGTAATCGAAAGTACAATACAGTTGATCCTTGAACAACATCGGAATTAGGGGTGCTGACCCCCTTGTGCAGTTGGAAATCCACATATCACTTCTGATGCCCCAAAACTTGACTACTAATAGCCTACTTTTGGCCTTAACAATGACATAAAGTTGATTAACACATATTTTGTAGGGTAGAGACAAGGAAAGGTTATAAAGAAAATCGTAAGAAGGAGAAAATACATCACAGTCCTGTATGTATAAGTGGTCATGCACAAGTCAAACCCGTGCTATTCAAGTGTCATCTGTATAAACTATATATTAAGAGAACACATTTTTGACCAAAAAAAGAGGATTGCGTCTAGAAAATATTGAAGCCTTAAAAATGTATAACAGACAAATATAAAAACTTCACAGATGAGAATACCTCATACTTACAAACATACGCTCCATCCCATTAGACAAATGTAAAGTAAAATAACAACAAAACATATTTTATTCACAAATCGGCTAGAAATATGAGAGCTCAAATCAACCTTGTAGGAGTGTATCTGAGAATACCCACATTGGAGAAAAATTAGGCAACATGTAGTAATGTAAAAAAAAAAAGTCCTAACTGACTCAGCATTCTGTTTCTGAGAATACATTCTAGAACATTGGTTTTCAAACCCGTGCTGTTGTGTTCCCACCAAAACAATTGTAAGATCATATTTATATATTTTATGTTATGTTTACACAATTGTAAATAAGTGATTTGTTGTATTTTAATGGGTTTAAAAAATAAATGTTACACTCATTTTTAAATTTTTCTCATGAAACTCGACTACCACGGGATATCCACCATCATCCACAATAAAATGCCTGAATAAACTCTCTAAATCCCTGAAATACTATGTTCTTTCTCTTAATCTTTGAATTTATATGTCTATGCCTACTTCCCTCAAAGAAATTTGTAATAACTTTTTATTTTTTGAAAATTGCTCACCCTATCATAAGTCCTACAAAATATATACATGTTACACATTTTATTTTTTTTTATTTTATTTTATTTTTTTAATGTTTATTTATTTTTGAGACAGAGAGAGACAGAGCATGAACGGGGGAGGGGCAGAGAGAGAGGGAGACACAGAATCGGAAGCAGGCTCCAGGCTCTGAGCCATCAGCCCAGAGCCCGACGCGGGGCTCGAACTCACGGACCGCGAGATCGTGACCTGAGCTGAAGTCGGCCGCTTAACTGACTGAGCCACCCAGGCGCCCCAAACACACATTTTAAATATTCTGTACTTATAAGGGTTTAGGTCAAAAAGCTATAGTACCACGAATCTTTTGGCAAATAGCTGAAAATGTGCAATAAAACAGAAAATGCTAACTTACCTGCAATATATGATCCTGGCACTGATCTGTTAGCAAAAATATGGAGACTTGTGTTTCCTCTTTCTTGGTATTTTGGAGAATGTGAAGCTGACACACACACGAAGGTAGAGGTCACCACCTAAGCCAGTCGTCCCCGCCAAGCATACACAGATAATGGGAGACAATTCACAGCAAATGTTGTCAGAGTATTAATTTCACAAATTATAATTTTAAGCTAAATGACAGGAAGCATAGAGTAAGATAGATAGATAGATAGGAGAGAGAGAGGAAGACAGAGACAGAGACAGGATTCAAAACCTTGCCATATGTTTTTGCTATAATGAATTAGGGTTCTACACCCTTTAATGGTTTTTATTGACACCATTGGCTGTGTTTTTATGGGAAGGCCCCAGCAGCATTGTATTCTTGACAATAGTTTGGGAGGAGAATGGGCAGGATCATTAAATATTGATCATCAGGCCTGTTGTCTCTCTTTCAAGGAAGTCTAACACACCCCCTTTCTCGTTTTACCTTTGACAGAAGACAGAGAAAGAACTAGTATTTCAAAGTGTCCCTTTGTCTGTTTCCCTAGAGGATTTTAAATTGCAGTGAAATGTACCATGTAAGATCGAGGGTGGGAAGGAGTTACTCCCTTGTTCGGAAAGCAGAGGAAAGGAGCTTGCACAGAAGAGCCACGATATTGGGGAAATGTAACATAGACAAGGAACAGACCGATAAACGAAGACGCCGAAATGGTGGGTTTAAGTCCGTCACAGAAAACTGAATTAAGTATAAATGGTTTAATCTCTCATTAAAAGACAGAGATTGTCAGGTTGCATAAAAAAGAAAAAATACAATGCTCAAATATATATCATCCACAGAAATCCACTGTGACCATGGCATATACAGTTTAAAAGTAAAAACATGGAAAATATGTGTCATGTTAGAATTAATCACGCGGAGTTAGATTGGCTTTGTTAATAGCAGACAAAATGGACTTAGCAAAATAAGCATTAATGGGGATTTAACAACAACAAAAAAAAGACTTTCACGATGATGATAAGAAACAAGAACGATTCATCAGGAAGAAAAAACAACCTTAAACACGTATGCCTCAAATAAGCGTCAGAATCCCTGAAACCCTGGCAGACAGAACTGAAGGGAGAAATAAACAAGGTGTATGTGGCTTTCAACAGTCATATGCCAGTAACTAACAGAATGACCAGATAAAAGTCAGCAACAACACCAACTTGACACGACTGGTATTCATAGGACGTTCCGCCCATGGACAACCGAATCCTCATTCTTCACAAATACGTGAAAATGCTACGCTGAACTGCCAAACATTTTTTTTCAGTAAATTCAAAGGAATTAAAATCACACAGAGTGTGTTCTCTGGGCCAAGTAAAATTAACTGATAAGAGAAAGACACAGCCCATTCTTCTCCGCCCTCCGGGGCTTCCTTCCCACCTCTCCGCTCCACAGTAGGCTTCCCTCTCTTGTGCTGCAGGAAGCATGATGCCTCTGAGGGCGGCTGGCCCCTCATTCCCTCTACCACACCCCCCAAGACGACCCCATCTCTCCCAAAGCGTTCTGGCCGTGGCCCTCACTGATCAGGGTGGGGCGCGAAAGCAGAGTGGTGAAAGGCTATGGAATGTTCACAAGAAGGTCATGCCCAACTGCCAAGGAATTCAGACCCCATTCCTGTCACTCAGGCTAGGAAACCACTTTCACAAGTGTGGGGGGATGTTGGTAAACGCAGTTTCTCCCGCAGTCATCAAGATTTGGTGTGATGAGGGGCGCCTAGGGGGGCTCAGTCGGTTAAGCGGCCGACTTCGGCTCAGGTCATGATCTCGCGGTCCGTGAGTTCGAGCCCCGCGTCGGGCTCTGTGCTGACAGCTCAGAGCCTGGAGCCTGTTTCGGATTCTGTGTCTCCCTCTCTCTCTGACCCTCCCCCGTTCATGCTCTGTCTCTCTCTGTCTCAAAAATAAATAAACGTTAAAAAAAAAAAGATTTGGTGTGATGATAATACAATATTTTGTCTGCTTTCACTATACTGTGCGTCAGACCTCTGGGACATATTCACTACCCATTGCCAAGTTTGTACCCTTAAACAATATCTGTTCTATCCCTCCACCACCCCCCCCCCCAGTCCCTGGTAACCACTATTTACCAGATCTTAATTATTCTAACCACTAAAAAGAAATGATAATTATGTGATGTCACAGAGGTACTAATTATCACCACAAGGACTATCATTACAATCTATAAATGTGTCAGATTGACATGTTGTGCACCTTAAATGTACACCGTGTCAAATATATTACAATTAAAAAAAACATTTAGTGTGAAATACACACAATTTGATGAATTAAAGAATCCGAGGCCACCCATGTGTCTTCTTGGTGTGTTTTTTTCTATGGAAATGGATCATATGGTCATACCCCTACCCCAGTCACTATCTCGTGGGCTAGCAGCGTGAAAACAGGCACAGCGCTGGGACAGACACCCGTGGCTGTTATTCTTGGGGCTCCTGGCTGGCTCAGGGTGTGGAGCATCCGACTGCAGCCCAGGTCACGATCTCGCGGTCTGTGGGTTCGAGCCCCGCGTCGGGCTCTGTGCTGACAGCTCGGAGCCCGGAGCCTGCTTCCAATTCTGTGCCTCCCTCTCTCTCTGCCCCTCCCCAGCTCTCTCTCTCCCTCTCTCAAAATAAATAAATAAAAACTTACACATTTAAAAAAAAAGAATACATTATTCTCAGGGATCCTGGCTGGCTCAAGGGGTAGTGGATGGAGTGTGGGACTCAGGGTCTCTGGGTTGTGAGTTCGAGTCCCATATTGGGTATAGAGACGACTTAAAAATAAAACCTTCAAAAGTAAATAAATAAATAAAATAAAAAAATAAATACGTTATCACTCTTGTACATTCCACAAACACATCAGCCATTTAACTTTTAAGAGTCTGGAATATGCAACAATTTGTATCTGAAGACAGAAACAGTGCACCTTCTCCTAAATCATTCTGGCGAATTTTGTCACAAAGAAAAACAAATTTTAAATCAATGGGCAAGATTTAAAAATGTACATGTAGGGCCTTGGTAGTTCAAATCATATAACGAGGTTTTGGGGTTTTTTTTAATCTCATTTTATTCTACTGCCCCACTTTTGCACATCCTAGGCTTTGTTAGTTTAATTGTATTTCATACTCAATCTATTGATGCACAGTATTGTCTTTCGAGAACATTGCTGGTATTGACATTCATTGTGAAACCACACTGGTCACAGACACTTATGTTCAGTGTTCTTCTTCCTTATTATAATATTATAATAATGAGTATTATTATCTTGTTCTTACGTTTGAATTTTTGACTCTTTTCATACTCAACTGGAACATGCTTTCAGGGTTTTTTCCCTCAATAATTACATAGAACTTCCTGTCTTTAAATACTTGAAAATATCTATAACTTTTATATTTGAATAAAACTCCAGTGGCTACAGAATTCTTGGGAAAAATTCCCTTTCTTGTTTACTCCTGGCGAGTCTCGAAATGTCTTCACCTCCTTCCACAGGCCCTGGGCTCATAACATCCCTATCTTCTGACATTATCTCGAGAGACACCAGAGACACCTGGTTTTGGCTTTATTTTTTATTTTCTTTGAAGTTCATAGGATATTTCTTTTTCTACAATTGAAAATAAATTTAAAAAAAAAAAAAGGACAGATGGGGCGCCTGGGTGGCTCAGTCGGTTAAGCATCAGACTTCGGTTCAGGTCATGATTTCACAGTTCATGAGTTCCAGTCCCCCGTTGGGCTCCGTGCTGACAGCTCAAAGCCTGGAGTCCGTTTTGGATTCCGTGTCTCCCTCTCTCTCTGCCCCTCCTCTGCTCATGCTCTGTCTCTCTCAAATAAATACCCCTCCGCTCTCATGCTTTTGCCTCTCAAAAATAAACAAACATTAAAAAAATGAAAAAGTTAAAAAAATTTTTTTAAAAGAACAGAATATGATTGGGCCTAATCATACTAGCTTTTCTTTTGACATAATTATTATTTTTTTGGTTTTGTTTTTTGGCACAACTGTTTTTAAGATACACAGAGATCTTTTCCCAGGAAAATGTTCTAGATATTATTGATGGATTGCCAAATTGGTCTAATATATTAACTGTGATTTCTAATAATCATAATTACCCACATGGTAGAAATCCTTTTTTTTTTTTTTTTTTTGTCTTCATCATCTACTGATTTGCAAGCCTTTGGGGTTTTTCCCGGACATTCTGGAGGAAGCTCAGGTCAACCTTTCCCATTCCTGATTCGCTATCCTGCGTAAGGGGCTCCCCTGTCTATGCCTCCAACAGGAATTGAGGTACAGAGTCCATTTGAGTTTCCCTTTGCCTTTTTCTCCCGCAAGTTAACTCTCATACGTGCGTGTCCGCCTGGCCGCTCCTGCAGCTCTCTGCTCTCTTTCACGGCAAGGACAACTGTTTGCCCACTCCTAGCAGAAATGTCCTTCTGTGACCTGCGCCAACTAACTGTTGGGGGCGGCGCTTCCTTCAATTTCTGTGCCCCTAGTGCATATCCGCTGCGCACAGAGCTGGCTCGGGCACACACGCCGACCTCTTCTTTGGGCTTGGACACCTGTGAGCGCGGGCGGGTGGGTGAAAGGCTGGTGTGGCTCACCTGCAGAAGGCACAAAAGGACGCAGCCCCTCCTGACAGGCTCCACCCTTCCCATCTAAGCCAAGAATGTGGGTTGATATGCATAATCCCTGAACCAGCTGCGTGCCTCAAAGGGGTTCTCACCACCTGGGACCCTAATGGCCTGGAGTGAAAACAACTCTTCCCAATCTCGCTTTGCTTACTGCTGTGGGGAATCCTGTAGGTGAACCCGATGGGAGGAAAAGAACCACCTTTCCCCTGTCCACCCCCCCCCCCGGCCCCCCCAGCATTTACTGCTAGGCTGACCTCTTCCTGAACACACACCAGCTTTGCTGCTCAGGGGCCGAGAGCAGGACTCTGGGTGCCCCAGGACGTAGCTCCGGAGACAGGAGGGGAAGACACCCACCTGGTCTCCGGGGCAGGGCGATGTCCAGGAGACCAGAACTCAGGTGAGGTACCTGGGGGAGTGCGTCCTCGGTGCTGCTCTGGGCGCACGTCTCACAGATAGACGCACGTGGTCAATGGCAGGGATATGGAAACCCGTGCATGTCGTGCTTCTGCTCTCCCTTAACTCTACCCTCTTGTGTGCCTCATGATTATTTCAGTGTTCAGAGGCATTTCAGAAAAGAAAACATCAGGTTCTCATGGTTAAATGCCAAATATACTCATTAAAAAATACATTCCCTGGCGCTCGGGTGGCTCAGTCGGTTGAGCATCCAACTCTTGATTTTTGCTCAGGTCATGATCCCAGGGTTGTGGGATCGAGCCCCATGTCGGGCTCCACACTGAGCATGAAGCCTGCCTGGGATTCTCTCTGTCTCCCTCTCTCTCTCTCTCTTTCTCAAAAAAAAAAAAAACTTCGCAAAAAAAAAAAAAAAAACCGTTTTGGAGACTACATTTGCTTTATTTTTTTATTTTTGTAACATTTACTCATTTTTGAGAGACAGAAAGAGACAGAGAGTGAGCAGGGGAGGGGCAGAGAGAGAGGGAGACACAGAATTCCAAACAGGCTCCAGACTCTGAGTTGTCAGCACAGAGCCTGACGTGGGGCTCAAACTCGCAAACAGTGAGATTGTGACCTGAGCCAAAGTCGGATGCTTAACCAACTGAGCCACCCAGGAGCCCCTACATTTGTTTAAATGGCCCAACCCATCATGTTTCAGGTTACTATCCCGACTGTATTTCTTATGAATAAAACAAACAAAAAAGTGAAATTGCTTCTCCTGCACAAAATATAACTGGACTTTTCTAATCAAGGGAGCTGCAACTTTTGAGAATGTTTTCTTCACTGTTGTAACCAAGCGGAACCACCATTCCCCCACCCCCACATCAGTCACTGCACCCTAAAAGCACCTGCCGACCCAGTGTTTCCTTTCTTGGCGCCACGGCAGCCGAGGCCACCCCGAGACCCTTGGTCTCTCCAAGACACGGTCCACCGACACCATCAGCCTCACAGGATTTCTGTCATCTTACATGAGTGTCCTAAGAATCAGAAATATATCCGTGGTGCCAGATCAGACATACTGTTTTGTTTAGTTTTCTTTTGAAAGTCCGTGTATCACATCCAAGAATGCAAATTGGTTGGATTTCTGACAATGTGGGCCTTTGTGTTGGTACAAATGAGAACATCCTCCCCCTCGAAACCCACAGCTCAGCTGCAGAGACCTGCTGAGAACCCGGTACCCCAATGGTGAAGCAGAGTGTGCACTGAGAGGAGCATGGCAGAAGCTTCTGGAAATTGTAACTTTCCCATGAAAACTGTGGAGCCGTTGTTTTAATTTCCTTTGCCTCGTTTTCCCTTGGAGATCCGGAACCCACCCTATGCTAAAATACATCTCATGAAAGCCTCAATCATGGAATGTCTGGCTATTAGCCTTGGAAGCAAGACAGAGGTTTTATTCAACTATAAAAAATTAAAAATACACACACAAACACAAAATGAACAAGATTTTCACTGGTCTTGATTAAGCTAGCTTCGTTTGTCTAATATCTGTGTGTAATTAAGCCATAGTTCTGTACATACATATTTAAAGAAATATTATTGAAATGCTTCATATAAATTAATTAATCATTACAAATCAATGGACTTATTTCACTCTCAACATATATATGTACAGCGAAGTGCATTTTGCAGAAAATCAAGAGGTGAAACTTCACCTCCCTAAATGATACTGTATTTATAAACTCTGTTTATCTATACATTGAAATAAAATGTAGGGCTTCACTTAGCAGTTTGTTTAGCCAAGTCAGATATCATAGTAACTCTTGAAACAACTACTTTGTAAAATGTATTATCATTCCAGGCTTGTTTCCCCAAAGGGACCGGATCCGTGTGCCATTAACGCAGTAGCGGCCACAAAGCCCCAGATGCCAGGCACGGACGGGTGCTCATGTTTCCCACGGTCGCCGGGAGCGGTGCGTCTGGTTGCTGGACAGCCGGGCCTCTGCCCTTCCCTGCACGCCCTCTCCGCCGAGACCCTGCCGTTCCCCATCAGCCAGTCTGAGCACTTCCTTACTCCTTTCTGAGCTCCGCGCGTGGGGTGCTCTGGGTGACGGGATGTCAGCAGGGGTGGAGGCAGCGGTTTGCAAAGGGCAAGCGTGCTTCCTTCCTCTCTGCGGCTCTGGTCCACGGCGGGGGGGGCGGGGGGTGACGCCCTGCCCCTGAGCCGAGACACCCGGTGTCCTCGCCGGGCCATTCCACATCAGCCGGTGGTGGGCAAGCCCAGCCCGAGCCAGCAAAGCCACCTGACCCAGGCGGACCCGACCACAGACGCCTGCGGAGCTGGGATCAGTTCAAGCTGGCCCAGACTGGCGCGCCCTGGACTAGCCAGACTCGGGACGCCACTGGGGTGCGCGTGTAGCCCCGAGAGTCTACAGGTATCCCCTCCGCGCCCCCCCCCCCCCGCCAGGCTGCCTGGTTCTGGGGGGACGGCCAGTCACATTGCTCTGCCACTCAAGTCCAGACAGGTCCCCGGGAGTCTCTTCACTGGGACCTGAATCCCGAGCAGAGTCCGCGAGCACAGTCAACATGGCAAGGCTGCCTCCTCCAGGAAGGACGCCTGTGATGCCGCTACTCCCTGAAAGCCAGTGTCCGTCCTGGTCTCTGCCGTTCCCGCCGGCTTCTTCCACGCGGCACCTGCTTGTCTTCCGCCAGCTCCTCTAGGTTTTCGCGGTCACTGTCACCTCATGTTGCTTCTGTCCCAGAAGGCGGACTGGGGCTCCGTGGCGGGCAGTAAGCCGAGGCCGGGAATCAGCGAGGGTGGCGGTGAGGGCGGCCTGCCCCGCTGGGACCGCGCCCCGGGCAGGAGGGAGCCCCCCTGGGCGCCTGGGCTCCTCACCCCCCCCCCGGTGACTCTGGGCCAGTAGCTCACCCCCCAGCTGTGAAGCGGGTTCACAACAGCGGATCTAATCAGATAACGGAAGCAACTGCTCAGCTCGGTGCCTGTGCACTGTCTCTCCCTCCTGCCTCTGAGGGAGAAGGAAGCAGGACGAAAGCCGTTAGAGCCTTCCTCGCAAGGAGGGGGACAAGGGGACACGTGGCATGTGGCAGCTGCCCGGCGAAGGACGGGACACCTGTCCCGGGCATCGCGGGGAGAGACGCGCTCCCACCGGCAAGACAGAGGCCGGGAACGTCCTGCAGGGCTGGGTCTCTGTGCTTGCGACTGGGGACGGGAGAAGGGTTGTGGCAGCGCTGGGTGCTGCTGGATGGAGTTTTCTGGCTGGGGTGGGATGGGCTTGGGAGCCAGTGAGGGGGAGGCAGGCGGGGCGGCTGGGTGGCTGCTACGGGGGCCCGACCAGACCTGACAGATGTCTCAGCCAGGGTCTGACCGGGGCTGGAGGAGGTGGGCCCCCTGGGGATGTCCTCACCGTGCAGGTGCTTCGCCTCGTGGACGGGGGGCTGTGGGAGGACAGGTTCCGTGTGAATTCAAGAGAGAGACGCAGGGGGGTGGGCAGGGGGGTGAGACTGGGAAGAGGGATTTGGACTCTTCAGATCTGTGACGCTGTCGTGACACATCTAAGAAGAGGTGACCGAGGGTGGCAGGCTCAAGGGGCCACATGCGCTGGTCGCAGAGACCCTGGGTCCCGGAGGTGTGGACCCTGCTGGGCTGAGGCCACGGTGAGGGTCCAGGGGTGAGGAGGGCGGGTGGACCATGTGACACGCACCCCACACTCTCAGCCCCTGGGCGACCCCCTCTCCCTGCCTCTTGCGTCCTGCGCCCCCCAATCTGTGATGGGCTTGGAAAGCGGCTCTGGGAGCCTCTAAAACTTGTCCAAGGAACAGGTTCCTCAGCCACTTAACGGGGTCCCGGGTCACACACAGGGTTTCACCTCCAAGTGCCGCGACCCCAGTAGGTCTGAGCAGAGAACGTTCACGTTTGCTTCCTGGCTCTTGCCCACGCTGTTTACAGGTGAGTGTGTCAGCGGCTTGGGTTCCCAATAAGTAAAATTTTGCTATGACATCACAGGAGAGACATAGGGAGAGGGGAGGTGGGCACATCCTCACGGTATAAGAACATCCTTCAGCGCTCGCGTGATGGACAGAGGAATCACTCGCAGAAGGATTCTCATATCTGAACTTATCTAACGCATTCTTTCTCTGGCAAATGGCAGCCGACTCAAACCAAGGCCATAACTATTTACTGAGTAGCTTCTGTTTCCATCTATGTGGCTGATACTCAGGAGACTGGAGTCACACGTCCGATGACATCTATAGAAGATAAGAAATCTATCCATCACCTCGTCTGTAATCCTCAGCATATACTGAGAGAAGGTAAGGTTCCATAAGATAAATCTCAAATATATAGATAAATATAATCAACAGCCCGGCTTCTGGAAGCCTAGCTTGTGAAAATATGGCCCCATCAGCTCTGTGTTAAAGTAATCATTCTGTGTATAGAGAGTGCACACACACACGTACACAGACATGCATGCACACACATACACAAGCACACAATCACGCGCACACACACGCACACAATATCTGGCACCTATTTATTCCATGTTTTGTGACTTTGTTATTAATGTTTTTCTTTTGATTGAGTTCCTCTTTTGCGCCCAACCTGAGAAATGCCTGATCCACTTTGTTTGACTTAATCGTCATAAATAACTTCTGATGTGGATGCTCACATTTCACAGACAGGGAAGCGCTATGAATTGTGCCCAGAGTCACATCAATTATCTCATGAGTGACAGAACATGCGTTCCAACGGAGGAGCGTCATGGGTTTGTCAAACTCAGAATATCTAAAGCCAATCTTACCACGCCCTTGACTTGCTTACTTATGTGATAGATGTCCCCGACCAGATGCACCGAGCCACCGACACCAGCTAGTCTTTGCAGGTCCCAAGCCTGGGTCCAGCGGACGACCGATTGTTACCCGCGAATCCCATACGTGACCCCCGAGGCTTGGGGACAGGTGGGTTGGAGCCCCCGACTCCCCAAGTTATCAGAAGCACTGGAGGGCAGCAGCCTCCAGTCCGCTCCCTGCCTCCGGGCTGCTGGCCTCCTGCTGACCGCACAGCCCTCAGCTCAGCATCACCAATGGAAGGAGAAGTAAAGCCTAATTCTGAACCCGAACAAAGATCACAACCTCCTCGTCTCCTCTCATTACTAACACCGGTAATGCACATCAATTAATCAGTCACTGTTTATTCCGGGCACCTTGGAGCAGCACCCCCTACCCGGGCAAAGTGTCCCACTGACCCCCCAGTGGCCGAATGTGCTGAGTGGCAGGTGAAATGCAGACCCCAGATCAGCAGGTCCAAGCGGGCTCTGCCTTTCCAAAGAAGGAGGACATGGGAAGAAACGCTGAGATTAAATGTCGCTCCTGCAAGAGAGAGCACCCTTCCTTGGAAGGAGGAGGAAGGAGAGTCTAGGAGGGTGAACACGGAGGCTGGGCCGTACAAGCACGCTGGGAAATGAGGAGAACAATCTCTCTGCAGCAGGAAATTTGTGGACAAGGATGCATTTCGGGCTTAAGCCAGCTCAGAGACAACGTGTTGCCACCTTACAGCATAATATTTGTAATAAGTGGGGTATTGGTGATACCGTACTTCGGTATGGCATCTGTAATAAGAAGGTTCATCGATATGCAGCACTCAAAACGTGGCAGCCTTCTGGGCAGGAACTGGCAGGCTGATTCTAAAACGTGCCCGCGTGGCTCAGTCGGTGGAGTGTCCGACTTCGGCTCAGGTCACGATCGCATGGTTCGAGGGTTCGAGCCCCGCGTCGGGCCCTGTGCTGACAGTTCAGAGCCTGGAGCCTGCTTCCCGTTCTTTGTCTCCCTCTCCCTCTGCCCCGCCCCTGCTTGTACTTTGTTTCTCCCTGTCTTTCAAAAATAAATATACGTTGAAAACATTAAAAATCAATAAATACATAAAATAAAATGTGTATGGAAAGGCAAAGGGCTTAGAGCGGCCCAAACAAACTTGAAATAGAACAGAGTTCTAGGATTTGCACTTTTATTTTGTAACTTGTGGCCAATCTCCAATAACCAAGGAGGTGTGGAAGGAATGGTGTGAAAGGGCCCTGGAACCGTCCTGTGCCTCAGAAGCGAGAAGTGATTTTCAACAACGGTGTCGAGATGACTCAATGGATGAAGGAAAGTCTTTTCAACGAATGGCGTTGAAGCGACTGCATACCGTGTGGGGGGAACCCTAACCCAACCTACACCCCACGCTTCCGCCCCAGGGTGTCTTTCATCAGCTGGGGGTGGATTGTGGACCTAAATACAGTGGTTCCTTGGGTAAGACTTCTAGAAGGAAACGTAGGAAGAATGTTTCACAACGGCAGGTCTGGCAAGAATGTCTTAGATAAAACATAAAGTGTGTTAAACAAAAAGGAAAAACATTGACAAATTTGCGTTTACCACTTTTAAACATTTGTGATATGGAGAACACCCCTAAGAAATGGAAACGCAAACCACAGACCAGAGCACACGGGTT
This sequence comes from Panthera tigris, assembly GCF_018350195.1. Lineage (NCBI taxonomy): Eukaryota > Metazoa > Chordata > Mammalia > Carnivora > Felidae > Panthera > Panthera tigris. Next base: position 236,055,962 of record NC_056660.1, read on the forward strand.
TACACCCTTGACACATGACCTGTACCCAGAATCCACAAACCTCACAATTTAATAATAAAAAGACAATCTGATGCAAGCAGGCAGAGTATTTGAAGATAGACTTCAAAAAGGAAGATTCAGGAACAGCCAACCAGGCACAGAAAAGTGTTCAATATCATGAGTCGTCAGGAAAATGCAAATTCAGACCACAGTGAGGAAGCACTTTAGGCCCAATGCGGCTAAAATGAAGGATGCAGGGGCGCCTGGGTGGCTCAGTTGGTTGAGCGTCTGACTTCGGTTCAGGTCATGATCTTGCAGTTTGTGTGTTCAAGCCCCCGGTCAGGCTCTGTGCTGACAGCACAAAGCCTAGAACCTGCTTCAAATTCTGTGTCTCCCTCTCTTTGACCCTCCCCCGTTCATGCTCTGTCTCTCTCTGTCTCAAAAATAAATAAACATTAAAAAAAATTAAAGGGGCACTGGTTGGCTCGGTTGAGCGTCCGACTTCGGTTCAGGTCATGATCTTGCGGTTTGTGTGTTCAAGCCCCCGGTCAGGCTCTGTGCTGACAGCACAAAGCCTAGAACCTGCTTCGAATTCTGTGTCTTCCTCTCTGTCTGCCCCTCCCCACTCATGCTCTGTCTCTCTGTCTCAAAAATAAATAAACATTAAAAAAAATTAAAGGGGCACCGGTTGGCCCGGTTGAACATCCGACTTCGGCTCAGGTCATGTCTTCTGGTTCACGAGTTCCAGCCCGACATTGGGCTCTGTGCTGACAGCTCAGAGCCCGGAGGCTGCTTCGGATTCTGTGTCTCCCTCTCTCTCTGCCCCTCCCCCACTCATGTTCTGTCTCTCTAACTCTCTCAAGAATAAATAATAAACATTAAATTTTTTTTTAAATATAAAAAATTAAGGTGTATGACACCAAATGTTGGTGGGGATGTGGCATGATTAACTCTCCCTTGTTGTTGAGATTCTCATAAATTCCACTTGGAAAACCTTTCTAGCACGTTTTTAGGTAGACTCCATACTAAGCACGGAGCCCAACGAGGACCCGAACCCACGACCCTGAGATCACGACCCAACCTGAGATCAAGAGTCAGATGCTCAACAGACCGAACCACGCAGGTGCCCAACCTTTTGCCAATTTGTTAAAATTAAGTTGAACATACCCTCACTCCACCAACAGGAGTTCCAGTCAGAGGAATTCACTGAAAGAAATGAAAACCTACGTTCACAAACGCGTGGGCAGGAAGGTAGTGGACCTGTATTCACAGTGGCCCCAGAGTGGATGCAACAAAAGTGGGGATCCACGGGAGAGGAGGCCCACACATTCAGCGGAGCTCGGCTCACCAAGAAGAAGGAGGGTGCTGCTGGGGCGCTGGGGGGGGGGGTGCTCAGTCGGGTAAGCATCCGACTCCGTTTCAGCTCGGGTCATGATCTCGTGGTTCGTGGGTTCGAGCCCCAAGTCAGGCTCTGTGCTGACAGCGTGGAGTCTGCTTGGGACTCTCTCTCTCTCTCTGCCCTTCCTTGCTCTCTGAAGTACAGTCTCCTGAAAGTGCCTGGGCCCCAGGAACGCAAGTAACACACAGGACATGACTGGAAGCTGAACCACACGTGAGACACAGAACCAGTAAATATTAACAAGAACTGCGGAGAAGAGTGTCTCCACGAAAAAGACATAATTTGACCTTCTAACAAAATCGAAGAGAATTCCAGAGAATTATGTGATGAAATACACTAAAGGGGAAAAAAATGGATTTAGTCTGAAATTTTACATGACGTGAATAAACCCTCCAGAGAGAGAGGGCTGAGGTCCTGGGGTTTTGCACCTCAACAGCATTGATTAATGAAAGAAAAAGGACTTGTGTATAAAAGTAGACGAGAAATGAAAATAACTCACCGCAGCAAAACTGTCGGCATTATTTGATAGGGCAAGAAACTATTTAATTTAAAAATTCATACACCATGTAATCCCACATAATCAGACTGATTTGTACCACTGGCAAGCTCAAGATCTGATCTATATTCAATTTGGGTCCAACTTGCTCTGTAGACACTAAATTGAAGCTGGACCACATTGTCGAACAGACAAACACCACGCACAGAAATTATATAAGCTTTCGGAAGCTCGATTCAAAAACAAATTAGATGGCCGCTTTCTCTCATTTTATAAGGTTATAGTTGAATCGCCTAAAAGTACCATCATTGTTACGTAGAGAAATCCAGAACAGTCGTGACGCTTGAGGATTAAGTTATTTTATTTTCAAGGAGATCAAAGTGATTCCCGAGCTACCAAATGAAATGAAAGCATTCAAGTTAAGTCGCCCTAGAACGGCGGGGTGGTTACCCGGAAAAGGTTACAAATGCCGGATGAGTGTGTGTATGTAAGCGTGCACATGAGTGTGTGTGGGTTACACACGTGTGAGTGTGCATGAGTGCATGGGTGAGCGTGTGCGTGGGTATGTGCATGAGTGTGTGTGACACATTTAATAACACAGACGCTCATGCAATCTCAGCCTCAACTCTATTAATTTAAAAATCATTCTTGATGTCTTAATCTTGTTCAAAATTATATTATTAGATCAAAAACAATAATTTCCAAATGGTGTGTCACGTGCGACTCCCCCCCCCCCCCGTGTGTTTTTATCTACATAAAGCGGGGTCAGGGAGCTTGGGTGGCTCAGTTGGTTGAGCGTCCGACTTCGCCTCAGGTCATGATCTCACAGTTTGTGAGTTCGAGCCCCACGTCGGGCTCTGTGCCGACAGCTCGGAGCCTGGAGCCTGTTTGGATTCTGTGTCTCCCTCTCTCTCTACCCCTCCCCTGCTCATGCTCTGTCTCTCTCTGTCTCAAAAATAAATAAACATTTAAAAAAATGTTACATAAAGCAGGGTCAAGATGTGAGTTGGGTACAGAAGACAAAGGAAGACGACACCCGTGGGCCAGTCCAGGCCGTGCTGTCTCCAGTCACCGATTTTGAATCTGAAGACCGACGCTGACCAGGGAAGCTCTCCTGACCGCTGGTTGGCATCACCAACCACCAGCCCCGACGGCAAGCAGACACGGCAAACCCACGGGAGTAGTGGCACGCCGGGCAGGTGTGAACAGAAACCTCCCAGGTCCGGTGGCCCGGTCCCTCCGTGCCTCTGCTGCAGAAAGCCTTGCTCATGTGAGTAGTCAGAAGGGCTCCCACTTGCCACAGTAGGAGCTCAGCAAAGTGCGCGGGTGTCCGGGGTCCCCGGCCGGGCGGGTGGTGCCGTCGGCTCTGCCCTGTCTTTCAGGCGAGGCGGGGAAGCATGTTTTGAAATGCACCAGCTCATATATTGTCTACAAGCTAAGTGCCGGCCACGCACCGAGCTCGATCAGAGGAGCTAAACTTCTGTAAACAACCAGAAACGGCTGTGCAAATGCCATTTTCTGGACATAAATAACAGAAACATATGGCCCGAGACAGGAAGTAGGGGCTACCTGGATAGATTGATATCCTGCTCGACAAGTGGCGATATTTATGACACGATCCCGCCTGACGGAGGAAGGAGGGGCAGTCAGCTAATGACTTTTTCATGAACTCTGCGGATGCACGCGCCGACCCCTGCGAGCCTCGCTGGCGCGCGGGTCCTGGGCGCCTGTTGCTACATACGGTCACTGTTGAGGAAGAAGAGGTTTCTCCCGGAGGCCGAGAACGTGTCCCCGTGTCCAAAGCAACTCCGAGGCACCGCAGATTCTCACGGGGAGCAAGCCTCGCGCGGAGTTGACCCAGAAGATGACTCCTTCTGTGACAATCGCCGTCCCCGCGCTTGGCCGGCGGGGACGGGCGTGTGCTGAGACCACGTGGGAAGCCAAAAGGTGCAGGTGTACGTGTGACCCACACTTCATATCCCGTCGTGGACCCACCAGGACCCCCGCAAGCGCCGGCCGAGTTTCTCACATTCCGTGGGCTCACGTGCGAGCTTTTGCCTTGACGCACGCTGGCCTGGGCTCCACATGCGCTGTCCTCTGGCGCCCACATGCCCTCCGCTTCAGGCACGCTCATTCTGGGCCAGACTCGAAGGGCCGGGTTGCTGCCACTGAGCTCAGTTTCACCGATAACGGACGGACTGCTTTGCGTGAAGTTCTTTCAGGCTGGAAACACGCTGCTTAAAATAAGACCTGTGATAATGTAAGCAGATCTCCCCTTGGCCTGGCTCGGCCCCGGCAGCCCCCGTCCCCTCTCTCAGCCCCCCGGAGCCAGGCTTCTCCAAGGGGCCCGAGTCTCCAGGTGGCCTCCCCCGTTGTCCTCTGTCTCGGTCTCACACAGGGGGCCGGTGGCTGCGGGGAACCTGAGCCGCGGTGGTCTCGTCCGTCCTTCCTCTTCCCCGTCTCCTGGAACATTCCTTCACAGTCTCCTTCCTACAGCCTGTTCTTCTGTTGGAGCTCGGAGCCCTAAGACTCCTTGCCGGGTGCTCTTTCGGTCACCGTCCACAGAGGACCCCTGGCCAGGACTTCCCGATCCCTGAAGCGAGTGTAGGCAGCTGGTTCCGGGGCAGGTGCTGGTTCGGCGGGTGTGGGTGGGGCCTGTGTCCCACCAGCTTCCGGGTGAGGCTGCCTCAGCACTTTCCTGGCTCTCTCCAGGCGGCAGGGGCAAAGGTGATCCCCTGGGCTTCCTGCTGGTGTCTTCTAAGCGCCACAAGTCTTGAGCGTGTCTCTTCAGTCTAGTCACGCCTCCCCAGCCCCTACCGCCAACTACCGCGTCCACCTGGACCTCTCAAGGTGGCCCTGTCTGCAGGACAGGCCCTGGTCTCCTACCCCTGGACCAGGTTGGGCCATGAAATCAGTACCCTTCCCATGGCTGAGGCCAAATCCAAACCACACCTAACTCATCAAAAAGTGCTCTTGGCTCTACGACCAAGGTATCCCCGAGTCAGACCACTTCTCCCCACCGTCTGCTGGTGCCACTCTGAGCCACCTCCTGTGGCCCAGATACAGTCCGGCCCCGCTAGCCTCCTGTCACCCAGCAGCCAGACGGCCCCTTCTCTGCCCAGGGATGCCCCCAGCGCCCAGAGGAAATGCCCGGGTCCCACGTGGCCCTCTCAGACTTACCCCGTTCCTCTTGCCCACCTCACCCCACGCCGGCCACTCTGGCCACCAGAGAGCTTCTTCGTGCGCCACACCTGCTCCCACCCCCGGGTCTCGCCCTGGCCATCCCGTGTGCCTGGACGCTCTTCCTGTGGGTCCCCGTGCCGTGCTCTTAAACACAGCTGGTCCTTCTGCTTTGTTTCTGGTTCGTGGTCCATCTCCCTTACAGGGGAACTCCAGGAAGGCAGGGTGTTGGTCCCCCAGCGCCGGACACAGACCGGCTGATCCAGAATTACTCGCAGAATAGATATGCAAAGGGTCAAAGGAAGAGCACAGATGGAGAAGGAGCTCTAAGTCTAAAAGGAATTCACATTGATTTGTGGATTTGCGGTCTGCCCAGACAAGTCCGCTAGTGGAAAATGTTCCTTTGCTAGTTCTACTTAAAAACATTTAATAGTGAAAGAAATGGAAAAGAAGTCAGATACCAGCCAGACAGCAGCCAGGGTGTTTGGCCACCCTCCAGTGCCCCCGGACGGTGTGGCCTCTTCCCGTGGGAACGGCCTTTCCTGGCATCTCTACCCGCGCACTGATCCCTCCACCAACGACCTCGTTTCTTGTCTCTCTACGGAAATCTGAGCGGGCAGAAGAGAGTGACTTCGCCTTCCCATCCCAGAGCCCCCAGACTCCAAGTATCTGTACCTCCCTCTCGCCCCTCCTCCCGGTCCTGTGGATAGGCCGTCTCCTTCTAGCTGAGGCCAGCTCTCCCCTAGGCACTGAATATGAGGTGACACCACATCTGGGGTTGCCCACACGACTCTTGATTGTGCCTGTTGTCACTGGTGCCCCCTTTCATTCTCAAGAACGTCCTGGTTTTTTTTTTTTTTTTCCAAAAAAAATCTATAAGAAACATTACCGAAACAATTGATGAGATCGGAACATGAATTAGGATTAAATTTTAGCATTGCATCAATATTAACTTTTCTTATTTTGAAATTCGTCATGCGGTTGTGCAAAAAAAAAAAACAAAAAACAGTAAATAGACACTGAGGTGTTTATGGGCGAAAGGTCACAATATCTCCACCTTACTTTCAGAAGGTTCGGGAAAAAATGTGCATCTGCACATAGGTGAGAAACCAAATGGGGCCGTACGTGCACAACTCATGAATCTGCAAAGTATATAAAGGGTTAACAAAACCTGCCGTGATAAAGCTCAAAATTAAAATGTCTTTCCTGCTAGAAAGATGGGATAGATACACTCATTTCTGTTCCTCCCATGAAAAACTACTAAAAACTCTGGGCATCACATGTAAAACCAACAGAAGTCCCCGAAAGACAGAGGGAGGGTTGCAAACCCACTAGACTCCTTGAGACCCAAGGAAGGGAGCTCTCTCGCTCTTCTTTTTTGCCCCAGAAACCCCAGACTTGGAGATAAAGAAGTTCACACCATAGAAACGCCAATGGTAGCAAAAGAAAACGCAAGAGAAGCCTGCTCTCTCTGGCCAAAAAAAAGCCAGGAAAGGAACATCCTACCAAGAGGGAGAACTTGTAGACAATAATTGCTCTAAGGCAGCCGAACATGACAGGAACAAATCGGTGACTCCGCTCCCACCCTTGCCAGCTGAGGCTGAGTGGGAAGCCCAGACTCTGCCGTCCAAGGTTGTAATGAGACAGTGGTGTTGGGTCCGGGGCTCTCATTGCCGCTGGGTGGTTAGGACCACTCCCCACAGTGTCAGGAGAGAACCTGTAGGGGCAGTAGTGAGGAGCTTCTGCTCTCCTGCATGGGGAGGCATCACTGGAGACCGAGTGGGGACCCAGAACCCCCAAAGGAACCGTCACCTCGGGTGTCAAAGGGCACCACGTGGGCAGCCCAGACAGAACCGAGGCAAAGTCTGTTTTTCCCCTGCCAGAACCATGCCAGGAAAAGCCACTTAAAAGAAGGTTTAAATAAGATTCAGAGACTCCAAAAAAAAAAAAATACCCCAACTACTCAAGTTTCAGTCAAAACTCATTCATCCTACCAAGACTCCAAAATAAATAAAAGAGGATAATCAGTAGATTCTAACTTGGAGATGGTTGAGATATTAGAATTATCTCAAAAATATTTTAGAGCAGTCATTATAACGTTGTTTCAACAAACAAACTCTTTTGAAACAAATGGAAAAAAAAAGAAAAAGAAACTGCAAAAAAATAAAAGATATGTATTTTTGAAAAACCATATGGAAATTTTAGAATTGAAAAATACAATGAATAAAATTAAATAATTTAGTAAAATAAAATAAAATAAAATAAAATAAAATAAGATGGCAAATGACCAGAATGGAGGGGACAGAGGAATGAATACATGACCTGGAAGATAGAAATATATAAATTACTTATCTGAACAATAGTGCGCTAAGCGGATTAAAAAATAAAGTCTCATACATATGGAACTATGACAAATGTCTAACATCTGTGTTATTGAAGTCTGGGGAAAAGAGGAGAAAGAAAGCAGAGGTAAAAAACAAAACAAAACAAAGGAAAACAAAAACAAAAACAAAACCAAGGGCTCCTGGTGGCCCAGTCAGTTGAGTGGCCAACTTCGGCTCAGGTCACAATCTCCCCGTTCAGTGGGTCTGAGCCCCATGACTGTTCTGTGCTGACAGCTCAGAGTCTAGAGCCTGCTTCAGATTCTGTGACTCCTTCTCTCTGTGCCCTTCGCCTGCTAGCGCTCCGTCTTTCTCTCTCAAAAATAAATAAACATTAGAAAAATTTTAAAAACAAAAACAAAAACACCTTAAAAATAATGACTGAAAACTTCTCAAATTTGGCAAAATACATAAATCGATGATTGCAAGAGGCTGAATGCACCCCAAGCAGGATAAATCCGAGGAAATACACACCAAGACACAACAGAGTCAAAGTTGTGTAAACTAAAGAACAAATCTTTAAAGCAGCAAGACAGAAATGACGCTTCATCTGTAGAGGAAAAGCCCAGGTAGTTGAGGGTTCCTTGTCAGAAACCTCTAGACGCCACAAGGAGAGTAGTACATTGTTTAATTCTGGAAAAAAGAAAAGTTATTATATCCAGTGAAAATATCCTTTTTGGGAAGGAAAAAGGGAAAATCTTTTTCAGTTAAAGGGAAATTAAGAAACTCTATTGCCAGGGCACCTGGGTGCCTCAATCTGTTGAGCGTCTGACTCTTGATTTCATTTCAAGGTTCGTGAGTTCAAGCCCCACGTCAGGCTCTGTGCTGACAGTGTGGGAGCCTGCTTGCGATTCTCTGTCTTCCTCTCTCTCTCTGTTCCTATCCCACTCGTGTGCACGTTCTCTCTCTCTCTCAAAATAAATAATAAAAAAAAAAAAAACTTTATGCACGGCATGTCTATCCTAGAGGAATGGCTAAGGAAATTTCTCTAAGTTGAAAAAAAAATTATCAAAGAAGCAAAAAGAAAAGAAACAAGGGAATCAAACAAATACACAGATAAGACAGTGCAGCTCCCTTCTCCTCTTGAGTACCCCACATCACATTTGACGATTCGAGCAAGATCTTATAACACTGTTCAACGTGGTTTCCATTTAAAGGAAATCTAAACAATGCTATCATAAATGAGGAAAGGTAGAGAGGCACATGGGAGGTCAGGTTCTTATTAGACTGATAAGTCATGCGTATATCATTCACTACCTCGAGTAAACATTCACAAGCTGTGCAACACACACAAACACATACATGAAACACTCCCGACAGATCAAGACAGAACACTAAAAAGTGTTCAGCTAAGCCACAGGAAGGCAGAGAAAAAAGAACAAACAGAAAACAAAAAGTAAAAAAGCTGACTTAAGCCTTAACATATGAATTACATTAAATGCAAAAGTCTTAAACACAATTAAAAAACAGAGGTTGACAGAGAGGATGTTAAAATGATGACCCGATGTATGATGTCTATAAGAAATTCATTTTATTTTATTTTTTCATGTTTATTTATTTTGAGGCGGGGAAGAAGGAGCAGAGAGGGAGGGAGAGAGAGAATCCCAAGCAGGCTCTGCACTGTCAGCGAGGGGCCTGACACAGGGCTCAATCCCACTAACCAGGAGATCATGACCTGAATAGACATCAAGAGTCGGGTGCTTAACCGACTGAGCCACCCAGGTGCCCCGAAATTCATTTTAATTATAACAATCTAATCAAAGAATGCAAAAACATGTACCATGCAAACTGCAACCAAAGGAAACCAAACCCAGATATGGGTGGCTATATTAATAATTAGTTAAAATAGATTTTAGCACACAGAAGATTAACAGAGAGGTATATACAATGATCCAATCTATCAAGACAACATAGAAACCCTAAGTGGGTATGCACCAAACAGCTCTGAAATATGTGAACCAAACATTGACAGAAATGAAAGGAAGAATAAGCAAATTTACAATTAGAGTTGGAGAACTGAAGACCCCTTCCTCAGCAATTGACCAACGAGCTAAAAGAAAAATTTGGTACAACATTTAGCAAGGCTACAGAAGCAGTCAACAGGACCTGGTTACCTTTACGGAGCACTCCATCCGGCAACGGCAGAATATACACTCTCTTCCAGGACCCACAGAACTCAGACCAGTATGGACCATACGGTACCAGCATGGCTGCTGTTAAAAAACAGGCAGTAACAAGTTGTTGGAGAGGGTGTGGAGGCGTTGAGACCTGCTGAGACCCGTTGGGACCTGCTGAGACCCGCTGAGACCCGCTGAGACCCGCTGAGACCCGTTGAGACCGGTTGAGACCCGTTGAGACCTGTTGAGACCCATTGAGACCGGTTGAGACCCGTTGAGACCCATTGAGACCTGCTGAGACCCTTTGAGACCCGCTGAGACCCATTGAGACCCGTTGAGACCCGTTGAGACCCGTTGAGACCTGCTGAGACCTGTTGAGACCTGCTGAGACCCGTTGAGATGGGTTGAGACCCGTTGAGATCTGTTGAGACTGGTTGAGAACTGTTGAGACCTGTTGAGACCCGTTGAGACCTGTTGGGACCCGTCGAGACTGGTTGAGAATTGTTGAAACCCTTTGAGACCCATTGAGACCCATTGAGACCCGCTGACACCCACTGAGACCCACTGAGACCCACATGAGCTGCTGGTGGGAACGCAAAATGGTGCAGGTGCTGTGGAAAATAGTACAGTAGCTCCTCAAAAACTTAAAACCAGAACTACCCTATAACCCACCACTTCCACGTCTGGGTGGAGACTCCAGACGGTTGGATGCAGGGTCTCTAAGAGGTATTTGAACAGCCCTGTTTACGGCAGCGGCCTCCCCAGCAGCCAAAAGGCAGAGCCACCCAGACGTCCGCTGAGGGAGGAGCGGTCCATCCACACCGTGGCATCTGAGTCAGCCTTAAAGAGGGAGGGAATTCTGACTCCCGATGCAGCACACATGAGCCATGTGGATGTCACGCTAAGTGGATGAAGCATGACGACCACGGGGCAAATCTCGTGCCATTCCACGTACATGAGGGACCAGGAGTCGTCACGTTCATCGATATGGAAGGCGGGGGCAGGGGGGTAGGGCTGGAGGAGGGCACAGAGGCGGAGAGCTCGAGTCTCCTGAGTGTCAGCTGTGCGAGGTCGTGGCAGTTCTGGAGGTGGGGGTGGTGGGTCCCGGCCCGCGACCTGAGGCCATTTCACAGTAACGCCCGCCTGGCGCACTATAAGTGGCTGAAAGGGAGAGTTTTATGCTGTGTGCGTTCTAACCACACTTAAAAACAACAGCAATAATAAAAACGTCAGGATCCTAACAGAAGCGCGGCGAGCAGGGGATGTGGCGTTGGCAGGGGTGGGACAGTGACACAGGGCATGTTCGCAGAGGCCGACACCACCCCAAACCGGGTGTTTGTGGACTGAAATTTGCTAACATGCCCGCAGATCCTTATGTGCTCTCTGCCCACAAAAATCTTTTTTGTTTTTAGTTGTTATTTATTTATTTTGAGACAGAGAAAGAGAGAACAAGCAGGAGAGGGGCAGAGAGAGAGAATAATCCTAAGCAGACTCTGTAGTGTGAGCAAAGAGCCCGACACAGGACTCAACCTCATCAAGCGTGAGATCATGACCTGAGTGGAAGTCGGCCGCTTAACCGACAGCCACCCAGGCGCCCCACCCACCAAAATCTTAGGAAATCCTTTGATTGGTGTTTCGTGCAACAACTCAATATTGATTCTCCTTGTTTAAAAATAGAGCGTAAATATGGGGGCGCCTGGGTGACTCGGTCAGTTGAGTGTCCGTCTTCGGCTCAGGTCATGACCTCGCGGTTCGTGAGTTCGAGCCCCGCCTCGGGCTCTGGGCTGACAGCTTGGAGCCTGGAGCCTGCTTCCGATTCTGTGTCTCCTCCTCTCTCTGACCTTCCCTGCTCTCTCTCTCTCTCTCTCTCTCTCGAAAATAAATATTGAAACATTTTCAAAAATACAGCATAAATCAAAGTCCAGAAGCCCCTCCAGTGACATTTAAAACACTCTCTGTCCCTCAAAGTAGAACAAATACTTAAGCACCCTTAGCAAAACAGGTGGAGGTTCCGTGGCCAGGGTGTGGCCCCGACGGCTGTGCGGGTCACGGGTCCCCAGGCCATCCTGCCTCTTCCCAGAGGAGCGCGGAGGAGGCCCGGATTTCCAGCCACACGCGGAGGCCGAAAGGGAAGCAGCCACTGAGCATTTTCGGACCCGCGGCTGCGAGTCCGGTGAGACCGGGCCACAGGTCTCTGGACTGTGGGATGAGAAGGAATGCCCAAGGTGCAGCTGCTCCGCTGTGGGGTCGGGGCGGTGGGACGGGAAGAGGCCGGACCCTTCCTAATGGACTGAGAAGCCGTTCCCAGGCCTCGCTCCGCTTCCCCTCCCAGGACGCACGGCCCGGGCCCCGGCCTAGCAGGACAATGTGGCCTTCTCTGGGCAATGCCCTGTGGGCTGGTCGTGGTCAGGTTATGTTATGTTTTCATGGAGACACTTCAATGCCGGTTTTGTGCGGTTGTAGGAGGACAAGAGTGCTGAACAAATAGCGAGGCCCCTGGAGCCCTCCATCCGTCAGACGGTCCTGACAGGGGCCCCTACCCACGGCCTGCCCGGCAGACCCCCCGTGCGTCTCCTGTCCCCTCGTCCCCTTTATCATTTTAAAGCATCTCCTTAAACCTCTTCCTTTCCAGACAAGCACCGTATTCCCTAACGTCCAGAAAGTCGTCTCGGGCAGTCAGCCTGGGACATCGTGCGACATAAGGCGCCATCACAATCCCAAATGCGCCGGGGAAGGATTTACGGCTCGTCGGGGACAGGAGCTTCCACGCTGTATAAATTTGGAAGCGTCCAGATACGCCAGCAAGAAAAACTCAAGGTACAAATCCTAATACTTTGTAGGAGTTCGGCGCAGAGGATCCAAAAAGGCAGCGCGTCAGAGGTCTGTGCGCAGCATGTGTAAGGGTTTACGCAGGGGAAGGACGACGGCTGTTCCGTCTCCCGAAGCCAGCAGATCGTGAGGGGCGGTCGCATCACTGCCGCTCATCCCAGGCCGATTTCGCCCTCCTGGGGACACTCGGCCATGTCTGGGGACATTTCTGCTGGTCACCACTGGGGTGGTGCGGGTACCTGCTGGGTGGGGGTCCGCTATGCTGCTAACCACCTCCCCCCCACACACACACACACACCCGGGGCGCAGAACAGACTCCGAGATGAAGAATGATCCCAAAACGTCATTCTGAGATCGGGAGGTTCTGCTCCAGATGAAGCTGGGGGGACTTTAGTCATCAGCAGCCATGAGCCCGGCCGTGCTGATTTTTCTCTTTTGCATTCAACCACCAACCATAACAAAGCTTCAGACGTTTCCTTGCCAGGGAAGGAGGAAATCTCTTAAATAGGAGCCAAGAGCGCATTACACCCTCTACAAACGTGCAAGAGTGGACTAACCAGATTTCAAGTGTTGTTACAAAGGAAGTGCCATGGTCCATTCATTCGACAGATTCCCAGGGGTCTCCTCTTGTCCCTGGGCATCAGGGACAGAACTCCTGCGTGAAATTATGCTGGGAAAGACAGAGCTGAAGCCAGCAGTCGCACAGCACCTCCAGGGAGGCCGCGGGGCCGAAGGCACTTTGCCTGGGCTGGGAACCAAGAAGGCTTCCATGAAGACTGGATGTTTAAACCGAGAGCTGGAGAATGCGAAAGCAACCCTGAGGGGAAGAGGGAGTGTGGCGGCCAGCCCAGGAACAGGGGAAGCGTGTGCAAAGGCCCTGAGGCAGAAAGACCTTGGGGGAGGCACAAGGCCATGAGGCTAAACCAACACCAAAGGGGAGAGTGATTAGAGATGAGGTGAGAGGTTTGAGGAAGAGTCAGAACACACAGGGACAACTGAAGGTCAACTCAGCCTTTCAGATTTTCTCCGAGGGCAGTGGAGGCGTGTGCAAGAATCGTAAGCATGAGAAAGGAATGCTCAGAACTTCACTCTGGAAAGACCCCTCTGCCCTGGGTCTGGGCATGGGAAAGACGGGCAGGGAGTGGGGAGACAGTTAGAAAGCTGTTTCATCAGACCCTAAAGAACGGGCCAGGATTAGGGCGGGGGGCGGGGGGCGGGGGGCGGGCTTGCGGGGTGGGTCTCGTCTAGAAGCCAAACCCCGGTGAGCAGGCCCGCCCGGAGCCCTGTCTGCACGCAGCTAACCCTGGGACGGGAAGGCAGAAAATACTGAAGAATAAATGTAACCCGTTCAGTCGCAAAGCGGCTTGGTGTTAGCTGCCAGCAAAGCGTGGATCCGCACGGGAGGCCGCGGAGCCCTGGTGTTGTCCTCAGTTCTGGAAGGATCTGCCTGGTGGGGGCCTGATACCCCCGCTCCCTCGAGAAAGCAGGTGGTTTCTGAGCTGTGCTTCCTTGAAAGACTAGCAGGGAGGGGCCACGCCTGCCTTCCCTCCGGGCAAACCCACAGGTGCTTCAGCTCTCCCAGCGCTTGGGGCCTTTCAGCCGGCGGGCTAGGGCAGACTTCCAGAAAACCTCTCAGGGCCTTGCGCTGCTGCTTAGTGTGTGATGAATTGACCTCAGGCATACATATGGCTGGGTTAAATGAAGCATGGACTAGGGGAAGTAGTTGGTTTAGGGATCAGTCAAGGTCAGGCAGGACTCCAGCTAGAGAGGACTGGGCTGGAGTTGGGCATCGAGGTCAGGAAAGCAGCTTTGAAACAGAAGGCCAGGCCCAAGGGTGGAGAGCCCTGCTTCTCTGGACAGGGCAGGGCAGACGGGAAAGAGGAGGAGTCTGGGAGAATTTCCGAGTTGCACCTCCTCTAGGATGAGTTCAAGGCCTCTGGCCCCCAGAGTCTTGGGTCACGTCCTCCTCTGCTGTCCCCCCACCTCCCCATCCAGCATCCGGGGCTTTGGGCCTCATCGTCTCCGCATCTGACGGGAAAGCCAGATTTGCTGACCTCTCTGGGGTCCCTGCAAGGCAAGTGTTTGCAGACAAAGCAGGAGGTTTTGTCATCAGAGTGGATTTTCTGCAACTCCTCTCCCACCTTGGGTAGGGGCTTGTCCTGTTTCAGGGACCAGGAGCAGGTGCAGAGAACAGCTAAGTGCTGTTTATGTCAATAAATAGATCGCACGGGTGGGCTTGTAAACTCCCAAGAAGAGCTTCCCTTTACTAGAGTTTGCATTTTGCTCAATTTTAGGGCGTTTGACATGTCTTCTCTAAAACTATTTTCAGTAAGCTTCAAAAATCAATTAGGAAGGCCCGAGATTGTCAAAAATCAGCATCAGCGGGCGGTAATGCTCATGGAGCAGAATTTGCCCACTTAAAGTACACAATGAGGTGAGTTTTGGCAAATTTATACACTCAGGCCATGATCAAGACACTTAGGACTTACACTTTTCTATCCTCCCAAACCTCCCCGTGTGCTCTTTCAGTCAACCCCTGTCCCCGCCCCCAGAGAGTTTAGAGACCTATAAATAGATCAACATCATGAAAATCCTTACGGTGACGGATGTGGTATCATTTTAGACATGTGGTCACAGTGCAAAAAGGCAACCATCCCACAAGCCTCTGAGCCCCCGCTGCGCCTGCACAGGTCAATGGTACATTTCCAGCGAAAGGTCAAGTAAGAAAGCTAAACAGGTACGAAAGTGGACTTGAGAGAGGAAAGGCTGAGCCCCTCACAGTAGATGCCGTTGGGGATTTTCCACACTGTTTCTGAAGTAGCCCATGGAAGGTGGACGTACCATTTTGCTGTGAAGGACCAGCTGATCCTTGTCTCCTTGGATAACTTGGTGGTACCTTTACATAAACCACGAACTTATCCCCAGACAAGCAAACCAGCTGGCCCCTCACGCAAAGGTACACGTCTCCTATACACAACAGACATAATATGCGTTGCACAGAATACAGAGTATACAGAATGTATTCGCATAAACCAGCAGGATCGTTGAAGGGAAACGTGACAGCATGATGGAGAGACCAAGGCAAGGCTGGTCCCCACCTGGGTTGGTCACGGTGGGACTCTGCCGACTCTGTGCCCGTCTGGGAAGCCCACCTCCCAGGGGGGAGGGGCGGGCAGTGGAGAAGCAGGTGTGCAGGCTGCCGTCCAGCACCACTTCCTGGCACACCCACCATCACCCTGAACAACCCGCACCCAGGATGGCCCCTCAGTCCCGACTTCGTGGACTCACCGTCACCGTATTGGTGCCAACCAGTCTCCCAGATCCTTTCTTGTACCCTGGGGCGGAAGTCACGGGCTGGGGAAAAAATTCATCCCAGTGAAACTCAATTGTTTACAGGCTAGAATTAGTTAATGTAATTAACAATGTGGGAATATTCAAAAAGTACCGAACACTGACTTCATTGTATATATTATAGTTTCCATCGTGATAAGTTGTACAAAATAGCCGCTTTGCAAAGTGGCTACCTAGTCCTGATTGCCAGAAAGTTGTGGAAAGTCTACAGGAACACAGAGATTATCCAGGTAGAGAGGCCACGTGTAAATTATGCCAACAGTGAGGGGGCAGCTCCTGCTGGAAGGGACTCTGATGCTTTTGTTCAAAGAGTAGGAAGGATGGCCACTCTGCCTCTCCTCTTCCGGAAAGTTCAGACGCCTTCTCGGTTCCTAGTGGGAGAAAAAGGAAAAGTAGACGCGGTTAGGTTTCTACACATCAAGGTCATCCACAGATGCACTAAAACTAGGGTCTCCTGCCAGGAGAGTATTCCACACTCCCGTTTTTTGCACACGGAGGTCACTCACATCCAAAACGACTCCTGAAACGTCTTCACGGGTCGGTGGTCCTGTGGCCGAAAGCCCCTGGGAAAGCTTGAGAAACATTGTCCTGCTAGCCCAGCCCTGAAAGCAGCGCCCCCTACTGATTCGTTGTACTTGAAAGTCCACCCCAGAAGCCAATTAGTTTAGCTTGAAACTGGATCCCCTGTGCACAGTCGCACGTGACTTGGTCACTTGTTGGCCAGTCAGGCTGCTGGAACGCAGACCACTGTCTTTTCTTCCGTGTCGGGGGCCCACACAGCTCTGGAGTCTCCTCCCTTGGGGTCAGGGTCTCATGTGCAGTAGAGACTCACATACGGTGCAGGGAGGGGCGGGGGCAGCCAGTGCACCTGCAGGGAGAGCAGGGGTGAGTGCATGCATGAGAACGAGGTTGTAGGGCCCATAGAGAAAGGCAGGAGACTTCTGGTTTCCGGCCCAGCAAAGAAGGAACATGGGCGTCCCCGCCCCTGTCCACACAAGGAAATGACTGAACGCACCAAAAACCAACAGGTCTCCTCGGAGCCGGCAGAGGTGAGGTCACAGGGCAAACCGCTGACCCCAGGCAGACATAAAGGGTCACAAGCACGCTGGTGAGGGCAGCAGGTGTGGGCGGGAGAGCCTGAGCTGGCTTCGTGCCCCCGCGGGGGCTCCGTGGGGACCACCGGGGGGAGGGCGGGGGGAGGGCGGGGGGAGGTCTCGGGGCCCAGTCCTGTCTCGTCAGCACTTGCAGTCGCTCGGAGTCTCAGGACGCAGGGCGGAAAAGCTCCAGGAGTGATGTGGAAGGCGGGGCCACGGCGCGGGAACGGACGTGCAAGGGTCCTGGGGATCCGGCCCACAGTGGCCTCCCAGGGGTGACACGGAGCCTCCAGTATCGGCACCGGGATCCCCAAGCATCTGAGAGTTTGAGTCACCTAAGTTGTGATGGCCGCTAGGAATTAACATCTTCTGTCTCCCCAGATCTGTAGGGGACAGGGACCCACGTGTATCCCACATGACAATTCAGAGCACATGGGGCACCTGGCTGGAGACGTGGGTTGAGCGTCTGACTCCTGATTTCGCCTCAGGTCATGATCTCACAGTTCGTGGGTTCGAGCCCCGAGTTGGGCTCTGCACTGAGTGTGGAGCCTGCTTGAGATTCTCTCTCCCTCTCTCTCTGCCCCTTCCCCAGCTCATGCCCTCGAAGAAGAAGAAGAAGAAGGAGAAGGAGAAGGAGAAGGAGAAGGAGAAGGAGAAGGAGAAGGAGAAGGAGAAGAAGGAGAAACAAAAGGAAAATAGGAGCACAGAAGCCGCTTATTTTAATAGAACATAATTTACCAAGTACTCCAAGGCCAAGTCCACTGCCGTGATCAACCCTGGCGCACGGGGGCTCCGTCGACATCGGCTGCTACTGCCCCATGGTGACCCCCTACGAGCCCCTCTCGTCCTCCCTGGACCCCAGGGTCTGCACCTCGCATGCCAGCAGCCTCCTCACCGGTGAAGGTCATCCAGGCGAGGCCCGCCCTGGGCCGCCAGCTCCTTGGTGGACAGCTTGTCCGTCAGAACAGCAGATCGGAGAAAGCTTGCCAGGGTGCAGCCGTAAGCCATCAAGGGCAGAAGCTGGGAAGGACTCTTCTGCAGGCACTTTGCTGGCGGTGGAGAGGCCCAGAGGACTTGAGAGGCCACGGCCTTGAGGGACTGACTGTTCCGGCACCTGCCTCTTGGAGGGGTTCTCTGGGGCCTGAAACACAGCGTGCGGGGGACCTCCGTGCTTTGGCAAGGCCCAGGCTCGAGGAAGAAGAGCCGGACTGCTCCCCCCACCGATGAGACGCCCTGCACATACAGGGTCTTCCTGGCACCTTTCTCAGGGCGGGGAGGGGACCGGGCACCTTCCTCGTGTGACTGTTCCTGGAACACCTTCTGCCCTTCGCGGGGGCTCCACAACACGCGTCAGCTGGAGAGAGATCCTTGGGGGGAAAAGGGTCGCACCTGGGAGATATATTATATATGTTATAATACACATATGCATATATATATTTCTGTATAAGAGAAAGAGAGAGATTTTTTTTAGAAGCGAATTTATTCTTAGGACCTGGCTCACGCGATTGTGTGGACTGGCATGCCTGAAATCTGTAAGGCAGGAGGCAGTCTGGACATTCAAGAAAGAGTTGCTGTTACAGTCTGGGGTCTGGATTCCACAGAACAGCAGTCTGGAAACAGGCAGCACGGTTTCCTTGTTGGAGCCTTTTTGTAAGTTGTTTTATTTTATCTTATTGTTTTAAGTTTTTATTTTAAATTTTTTTAACATTTGTATTTATTTTTGAGAGACAGAGCAGGAGTGGGGGAGCGGCCGAGAGAGGGGGAGACACGGAATCCGAAGCAGGCTCCAGGCTCCGAGCCGTCAGCGCAGAGCCCGACGCGGGGCTCGAACCCACGGACCATGGGATCGTGACCTGAGCTGAGGTCGGACGCTCCACCGACTGAGCCACCCGCAGGCGTCTAAGCTCGTGTTTTCATTCCTGTTGGTTAACATACAGCATAATATTAATTTCAGGTAGAATGCAGTCATCCAACACGTGCACCCTGCACCCGGTGCTTAGCACAAGTGTGTTCTTGAATCCCGCCCCCGCTTCCCCCCCCACCAGCCGTCACTTTGTTCTCTCGTGTTCAAAGTCTGTTTCTTGATGTCTCTCTCTCTCTCTCCCTCCTATGTTTCTCCCTTTGCTTGTTTGTTTTGTTTCTAAAATTCCACACAGGAGTGAAATCATACAGGCTTTGTCTTTCTCTGACTTCGCATTATACTGTCCACCTGCACCCAGGTCGTTGCACGTGACAAGATTTCATTCTTTTTTGTGGTTGAGTAATGTTCCGTGGCACATATACACAGCACCTCTTCTTTATCCATTCATCTCTCATCGGACGCTCGGACAGCTTCGATATCTTGGCCATTGTGAATGATGGCGCTATGAACTTTGGGGTGCGTGTGCCCCCTTGAATTAGCGTTCTTGTAATCTCTGGCTACGGACCCCGTAGGCATTGCTGGATTATAATGGAGTTCTGTTTTTCACTTTTTGAGGGACCTCCATACAATTTATGGGATCGGCTGCAGCAGTTTGCACGCCCACCGACGGTGCAGGAGGGTTCCCCCTTTCTCCACATCCGGCCAGTGTTTGTTGTTTCTGGTGCTGTTGACTTGAGCCCTTCTGACAGCTGTGAGGTGGCATCTCCTCGTGGTTTTCATTTGCACCCCCTGAGGCTGAGCCTCTTTTCATGTGTCTGTTGGCCTCTGTGTTGCGGTCTCGACGCAGAATTGCTTCTTCTTTGGGAAACCACAATCTTTGCTCCTGTAGCGTCACCTGATTGGGTGAGGCCCACCCACACTCCAGGGGTCATCCACTCTACTCAAAGTCTGCCGGTTTAGCGGTTAAATGTGAATCGCATCTAGAAATACCTTCCCAGTGACATCTAGTCTGGTGTTTGACCAAACAAGTGGTTTCACGGCCAAGCCAAATTCACACAGTCAACGAACCAACACAAGCCTGAAAGCCCCCAGGGCCACGGCAATGACACCCCGCATGTGTTTGCCCCTGTGGTACCTGACACATTTTCTGGCGTGTAGCATGCGTTGGTCACGCTAATGACTGGATGAGACATAGTTTCAGGCACCGAATTAACTACGAGAAATCACCAGTATTTTAAATACACAAACAGAATTTTCCCAAGTTCGTTTTGGCTGAGTAGCAACATTAATTATGAGCCCACGCGTCAGTTCCCTAAAGTCCTTCTGGAGCGTCCAGGCCCCAGGGGTCGTACATCTCATCGAGGGTCCACGGCAAACGCATCCCTGAGTCCCACCCCTCAGAGCCTCTAGAGCAGAGCCCAGAAAGATTCCATTGTGTTTTAGAGACACGGACTGCGGCTAATAGTAATTAGGTGATTTGAGGACGTCGGTACAGGGTGTCGATGTCAAATTCCAGTGCCGGGACAGAGACCCCAGCGGCTCTCAGCCAAGGAGGGCTCCACCCTGCCCCTGAGCAGGCTTCTGGTCAAACTTCACTCCATCTTCGCCAGGGAAATCGGTGCCACAGTGTGGACGCCATGGTGCAACCCACAGGGAAAGACTCATGCGCGCTCAGAAAGCATAATTAACACCACAAATGTGAGGCTGAAAACTCCTCTCGGCCTTGGGGAAAAGACACAAAGGGGCTGTAGAATGGATGAGTATGGAAAACGGTAACTAAAATGTGAACATTAAAACAGGAAATGAGTAATTGCATTATTAGTATAAATGTACATTTACCAAGAAATATACATTAAAAGAAAACACATCACATCTACTGATACATCGTATCTACAGGCGCACATACCAGGAGGTTTTACTTGTGGTTCCCCCAAGACAATAATGTCCTAAAACTGTTTCATTATGTTGCCTTTGCCTTATATTATTCTACTATCCAAGGGAGCTGTGCCTCAATCAACAGTTTTCAATCTTCACTTTGTGCATATGACAAGGAATACCACTTATGCTGAAACTTATTTCTAGAAGGATGTATTGTCAGAATCTCAATTCATACATCAATTTTTACAATTACTATATTATCATTATGTATGTAAACGTCCACGTCCACATTATATGGAAGTATCTACTGGTGTTATATTTACATATTTGTACACTGGAGACACAGAGAAGGTAGAATTGTTGAGTTCTTTTTCTTTTTTTTTTTTTTTTTAGGGAAATGCATTTTAAAGTTTATTCATTTTTGAGAGACACAGAGACAGCGTGAGCAGGGGAGGGGCAGAGAGAGAGAGAGAGAGAGAGAGAGAGAGAGAATCCCAAGCAGGCTCGGCAGTGTCAACACAGAGTCCAACGTGGGGCTCGAACTCATGAAACCGTGAGATCATGACATGAGCTGAAACCAAGAGTCAGACGCTTAAGCGATTGGGCCACCCAGGCGCCCCTAGAACTGTTGAGTTCTAATCCAAGAGCTAATCTACTGATTTATAACTTATTCTAAGCAGGTCTCGTTTTTAAAGTAAGATTTTGTTCCTTTGAAAGTAACTTCCATTACCAAAGTGTTTCCTAACACTGTACTAATGGCTTGTTTATTCTTATAAGACCCAATTTATAAGACCATGGCCTAGGGAAACATTTGTGGTAAAGATAAGGCATAAACGAGGATAGTGAAATACTCACCTGCCGGAAATGGTGAGCCATGGGACTAGAAATAACCAAGATAGGTCCTCACCGGGCGTCGCTGACCCTTCCATCCCCCCTTTTCCATCCCCCAAAGCATTTGCTGCCTTGTTAGGATTCTACCTTATTCTCCCAGAATAACCGATGCGATGAGGCACACCGTGCTTGTATGGGAAATAAGAAAGCCTGTTTGGAATATTTTAGAAAAGGGAGATGCACAAAAACATTCCCTACACCGTTTGACACTCCCGGGGTGATGCAAAGAACACACGTGCTCCCTCCACTTGAATAGAAGTGCTCTCTGCCCCACGTGGCTTCCACTCGGGGACTTTCTGGCACGGCGGGGGACGGGAGGGACAGCACCAACCCCCAGCGCACACGAGGTCCTGGAAATGGCCCGCTGGCTTGTAGTAAGAGTGTTCGCAGGGCACATCATGCTGTCACCCTGGCCCCGGACCCCTGTGGCGTCCCACCGACTGGTGTTCGCTCTGGACGTCAGACACTGTATCCTGAGTGAGTCGACATCCCTACGGTGTATTGTTTTAAGCAACAATTTTCCTTTTCGTTCAACTATTTTGACGGAACCACTTCTGCAAGGTCCGCCACGGTCCCCTGTGTCTGTGCGTGGAGTAAACAACATGTTGCTTGCCGTTTGCCCTGGGACTCAGGATATAACCGAACTCTGCTCCTGTCCTCTGCCCCCAGATGGGGAAGCCTGGACGCCTGAAGATCCATGAGTCACACGCCTCGCCCGGTTTTCACTGTCCCGTGTCACCCCTCTGCGTCCGGTGTGCTTCTTATGGCTTCTTCCTACTTTGTTTTTATTCCGTGGCTTTCTCTAGAGCCAGAGAACCAAGAGTTTCCACGAGAAACCAGACCACCAAGTTGCCAAATCATTAGCCTTCACATCAAAGTAACAGTTTTGCTAAGTAAGTCTGAACTTCTCACCCAACAGAACCCAAGGCATCACCGGCTCAGAATCCAAGCCGCCGCTGTTTGGACGGTCGCAGTACTTGGCAAGCTGAGTCACTCAGAAGGGGACTCTTCTGTCCATCAGGACACCTGACGTTTCCCAAAAAAAGAAAAAAAAAAAAAGTCATGGAATCAATCAGGACACACTGTCTTTTTAAAAAAAAATTTTTTTTGTAAACATTTTTTATTTTCAAGAGACACAGAGCAGGAGTGGGGGGAGGGGCAGAGAGAGTGGGAGACACAGAATCGGAAGCAGCTCTGGGCTCCGAGCCTTCAGCACAGAGCCCGACGTGGGGCTCGAACTCTCGAATCAGGAGATCAGGACCTGAGCTGAAGTCTCATGCTTAACCGACTGAGCCAACCAGGTGCCCAGAACACAGTTATCTTTAATTTGAGAAGCGGGAGGTGATTCATTTGTGAGATGTCAGGGAGAAAAAATGTGGAGATTTTCATCTTCCCACAGCGTCTGTCGATGGCTGAGATGTCGCCGAGATGTGGGGACTGCTTCTCCCTCTGTCACGGGCCGCCTGTCTGTAGAACACGCACCTGAGTCTGTAGCTGTAGCTGAGGGAGATAAACTCCTCTCACACTCGGGCTGGCTGGATCGAAGGAGCCACGATCTAGAACGTTCTAGGCCAAAGGGCCTAAGAGTGGTTCCGCCAACAGCCTGTGCTCTGCATGGGGGTCCACCAGCTAGGAGACGGGGCGATGAGGGGTGTGGCTACCCAGAGCGCTGGGGTGCCACGTCCTCTCCCTGGCCACAAAAAGTCACCCAGGCAGCAAATGCAAAGGGAAAAGGGTGGCTCAGTCGGTTAAGAGTCTGAGTCTTGATTTCAGCTCGGGTCAGGATCAGGTCAGGGCCAGGGTCATAGGACGGAGCCCTGAGTCCTGCTGTCACTGCAGAGCCTGCTTGGGATTCTCTCTCTCCATCTCTCTGCCCCTCCCCTGCTCGCCCTCGCGTTCCCTCTAGTTCTCTCTCTCTCAAAATAAATAAATAAGCATATTTTAAAAAGTGAAAGGCAGGTGTATTCTCTTGCCCACAGTTCCTAACTTGGAAATGACCTCGTCTGTCTGTTGCTTCCCTTACATGCATGTCTGATGGAAGCAGGATTGACCTTGACCAGGTCGGCGGTTCTTGACCCTGTCTGACATCAGTGCCACCTGGCAGTGCTTTTCAAAACCTCCCGGGTCTTGGACCCCGGTTCAGAGGCTGTGGGGCGAGGCCTGGCCGGGACGTGCTGTTTCCCGGTTGCACAGAGGAACATGTCATGAGGGCCTCACACAACTGGTCTGGAGCCCAGCGAGGCGTCCACACCGCCTCCCCAGGACAGAAAGTCATTCCTCCAGTTTGAAGGAGGTCGGTGTGGACGGGCAGGGAGGTCTCCCCAGCGGGCTCTTGCCCTGATAAAGCTGTAATGTAGCCCTCGTGACCCTGCTCCCGGCCCCGCCGCCAGACCCGGCTTGTGCAGCCTCTCCAGGGCCTCGGTGCCGGTCCCCAAGAAGGCAAAGTGCATTCCAGGCTGACTGACGTGATCCCTCCCTGCACCGAGGGGAATTCGCCCCATGCCAGCCCAGATACCAGGAAGAGAGCAGGCACACCCTCTGTGTTTCTGAAAGCTTTCTGTTTGAGAGTTTTAATGCATATTTACACATATATTTAAAATATTAATATTTAAAATGTAATTAAAAGATTTAAACCCATTTTAATACTAAAGGGAGACAAACAGTAAAGCCCATCCGAGGCGTTCAAGTTCTTAAGACAACGGTTGGGCAGTGGGATTCATTAACGTTGGGAACGATCCCCTTGTGCCTGGTTCAGGTCTTGGGGAGACCCGGGGGCAGTGGTAGACAGTGTGGCCGGAGTTTGTCACATGTTCAGCACGGGGGGGCTGGAGACGATGGGGTGAGGTGTCCATGCCGACGATGAAGAACCTGTGGCCGGCAGACCCCACTGTGCTTCTCTGGGTGAGAAGCCCCCGCCCCTGGGCGACAGGGTTGGTTGGGGGGGTCCCCCAGGGCTGGGGTCTCTCATCCGGGACAGCACTTCTCAGCCCCCTCACTACTGACCTTTGGGGATGCTGTGGAGCTGTCCCGCACTTTGACAAATGTGGGAGGCTGTCCCTGGTCTCCCACGCTGCGCGGGGAACAGCCCCCTGCCCCAGCTGTAACTCCAGACCTTGTCGAGTGTCCGTGGGTGGCAAAATCACCCCCAGTTGAGAACCACACGTCCCAGAAGACCACCCCTCTGCCTTCATCCCATGTGTGACCAGCTGGTTGGGTAAGAGATTGGAGCCTCTCCCTTCCCCAGGGACGTCAGAGGCAGCCGACACTCTCTGTTCTGTGGTCCTAAGCAAAGCCTAAGCAAAGTAAGGCCCCCAATTTCTGATTTCTACTTCGGAAGGGAACAGGTGTCATTTGCCCATTTTGTCGACGTGAAGGATAGATAGATAACCATTTGTCTACTGGTGGCTCTCTCGTGTTCTTCCTACCAGGAAGCAGCAAACTCACTCAAGCCTTATACTGACTTGTCACCGACCAGGGGGGCCCTCAATGGCACATTGCAAGGCAACCATCGGTGTGAGAGAAAGAATGTACCCCATGTACAGGTCCAGGCAAAAGCTAAGTGGACGTAACGGAATGTATATTGTGTCACAGAAGGTCAGATGCTCGAAGGACACCTCACCCAGATGCCATCAGGGGAGACAGAGAGACCACAGGGACAAAGAAGCCCAGAGGACAGCAGGCGACCCCTCCCGAGTCGGGCTCCGCACCAGCCCAGGGTCCACTCCCGCTTTACCCGTTTACCGATATCAGGGCCAAGGGGCTGTTTTCTGGAACAATTAACCAGGAGAAAGAGAGCACAAGATGTGAACTTAGACTTCTCAAAAATATTTTAAAAAGTCAACAAATATCTAAATAAGGAGCTGAACTCTACTCATAATCACAGTCACGTAAGTCACAATAACATCCAGACACCCACTCTCTGTTTGAGAAAAAAAGAAAGGGAAAAGGAATAAAATAGAAAAGGAATAGAAAAGGAATAAAACGCTGTAAAACCTCCATCGTCAACCGGAGTAGATAAAAAACGGGCCCTTTTCTGCATGGCTGGTGGCAGGTGGATGTGACACGGGGTCTCCGGCAGGGGGTTAGCCAGCAGCTCTCACAATTTAATTCTACCGACTAGGTGGCTGTAATTCTATTAGAAATTTGCCCTGAAGTCATACAAAAAAGCGCGGTTTCCTGAACTATTTTAATTTGATCATCTCGATTTCTTCCTTTTACTTTTAAAACGAATTTAATTAAAGGCGAACCAAACCAGCTAAACAGCAAAGAGGATGGGAGGACTGCCTGATGGATGAAGACAGCCTCACCTGGGTGTTTCCCAAAGTGGTTCCTCACGGAACACCAACTGTGCAGGCAAAGGAGTGCGCCAGAGGAAAAGGCAGCTGTGCTGAGCCTGCCCCCCACCCCCCCTACTCTCCCACCCCCTCCCCCGGCCAAGAAAGGGTGGGCCCCCTCCATCCTGAGCACAGGGACCTCACCCTGAGGGTAGCGTGCCTTGCATTAAGGATGCATGTTCCTTCCCCACTCCAGCAAATGCCCGGATGCAAGGCCGCCCACAGACTTGAAGAAAGATTGCCCAGTGCGTGTGCTTCTCCTTGGCAGGGTGCACAGCTTAGCAACAGAACAGCGTTATGGCTGCTCATCTCTGCAAGCCCGACACCTGTACCCCCATTTGGCGGTGTGGACCTAAGCAAATAAACGCCTGCCGAGGGTCTAAGTGGTCTATTCCACGCCTTGGGTCCTGCGGGTCTGACCCTACCTCTGTGCTCTCTGTGCTCAGCCATTCTGTTTCTATAATGTATCTAACTGCTGTTTTCTGGAGAAGGGTGGAGCCCACGGCCAGCCAACCCGAGGGCCAGGCACTTCTGCTCCCTCTACGTTAAAATTAACTTTAAATTACATGTTGACGCCAGCCCTATGAAATTTAGCAAACAGTGCATTGCATTTAAATAAATTATAATAATCAAGCTCCAGTGTTTGAATTAAAGCTTTTTATTGCACGATTTGACTGAATACTGTAAAAAGCTCATTAATTTGTATGCCACTAATTTGTAATTTGTGATAAAGCACCGTGGGGGGAGGGAGAAGCCAGACCGAAGTTCCTCTTTACTCTGCAAATCTCTTTCATGAAAGTGCAAATCAGCACTGTAAACAAGGGTGCAGGGGGTCTGATTTGAAATACTTAAGAAAATAAACTTTTCAAATACCTTTTAGAAGCATCATTTACATGCATACAATTTATATGCTAATTACAAATCATTCCGGTCTATTCACTAAAGTAATTCCCTTGAGAACCTCAGCTGGGCTTTTTCTTTTTCTTTCTTTCTCTGTTTTAGTTTTTTTTTTTTTTTTTTGGCCTCAGTTAAGTTACTCTTACACTTGAAACTTACAAGATGTGTATCCCCAACATGCTCTCTAGTTTACACGGACTTTGTCTAATTAACTTAAATTCGTGAAATTTCACTGCCGCTCTTGCCAATTTTCCTTTTTCTCCTGTATTCTCGTGTGATTCTAAAATGCTTCCAAGGTGGTTCTTCTTAAAGCAGAATTCTTAACGGAGGCGGTGGGACTCACTTGAGCAAGCTAGGAAAGGGGCGGGGGGAGGTGCGTTTAGATTCCTGGGCTCCTGTCATCATCCTAGGACTGGAAGTAGATTCTAGAAGAATGTTCTCCGTGTAGGGGTGTGTGTGTGTGTGTGTGTGTTGGAGGACAGGGGTTGCTGTTCCTAAGAAAGTGCTTAGGGGAGAGTGACCCCCATCTCTAAAGGCATGAAACCCACTAAACTTGATAAATACTAAACTTGATAAATATAATGTGTATGTTATACAGGTGAGACACTTGCCACTCGGGGGGGGGGGGCTTGTTTTAAAATCCCAAATCATTTGCCATCTGAGATCACGACCCACTTGCACATCAAGGATTTCTCCCTCGGATCCAGGACTCTGATGGTGCCTGTGCCAGAAAAGTGGAATAAAATGTTGAGGTCATCGCTGCACAAACAGACTTTCCGAGTGGAGCCTGAGCGACAGGGCGGAGGTCCGCTCTGCCTGTCCCACTGCCCTGCCCGCAAACTGACCATGACAGGCCCCCGTGTTCTGCGAGGCAGCGGGCGTGGGACGAGCGAGGCCCTCAGACGGGCCGGCTGTGCCGTGGAGACGCGGCCCTGAAGCAAAGTCAACCGATAAGCTCGCCTTTTCCCAATTTATTTACTTGACTAATTGGGTTACAAAATAAAATTAAGATCAACAACAAATACCCTCTTTCAAGCCATGTAAATCACACACTGCGTGTCTCCCGGTGTAAGTTGAGGTGGTAATGTAATTAGCTCTTAGACAGGGGCTGGAGTTCAGAGACGGGAGCACATGCCTTCGAATTCCAGTCTTACACAACATAATTATTCTTATGTGAAATATAATTAATGAAGAAAACGCCTCAGATGTGTGGGCTAAGAAGGCAAATAGAGCCACCCTTTATTGTGCCTTCAAGGTTAGAATTATTACAGCACTTATAATTTTATTATAATTACCCATAATGAGACTCCACACATGTGATGTAGTCGATGCTTCTGACAATGGAAGTTTGCGGAATGCCTCATTAAGTATTTTAGTGCATATTTATGTGGCCTTCGCTCCGCCTCCCGGCTCTGGTGGCAACCCAGCCCATGTAAAGGCATATGTACATATTTTAATAAAAAATACTACCATTAAAGATCATAAAATGATTACAATGAATAGATATTAAGGTGTCACAGCTGTATAAGCCAATCCGTTTATGTACTCCCATGCCGAATTGTTTTATGACCTATCATAAGCCTATTAAACTGCTGGTAATAAAGGATTGTAATTAGTGATAAAACCTTGTTGCTTAGTGAGCCAAGACAGCCATCCTTACTTTGAATTTTATTGAAAGTAATCAAGACGAAACCTTCAGCAATGTCAAATAGCAGTTGAGAGCAAGGTTGCACTTTTACTGGGGACGGTCACATTTCACCTTCCATGGGGTCTCTCCTCCCTCTTCGTTTTGCTGGCTCACGAGTGTTTTTTGGAGTCTGCCTTTTGTCCTGTGTTATTTGGTTTGGGAACGCGAGGCACAGGAGGGAAGGCTCGGAGGCACCGGGCGAGCCCAGGGAAGGGCAGTGCGGCCAGGCCGCGGTGGCTCTTGGGACGAGGCACGAAGGTCAGGCAAGGGCGGCCCAGGCGCAGGGCCCAGCTTCCCGCAGCCAAGGCCCCTGCAAAGAAGACACCCTCACAACTGCCCGCAGTGGGGCGATGGGCCGGGGGAGGGGCGGCCCGTCCGGCGGGAGCCCGGCAGAGAACTCCACAAAACATGTGACCTTTTCGGCTCTCAAACCAAATTAACTTTTTTCCTAGTCATCCGTGGTTGAATGTGAACATCGCTTTGCAGAGGCACAAAGGGCCCCCTGCTAATCCGCAGGGCCACACCCGGGCCTCCCTGCGTTTGTGCGACCAAGGCCCTGAATACATTACTTGTGCCACCGCTCTCGGGGCGCTGCTCCTTGGTCTGCTTTTGTGAGAGACGACGTTGCCAGCTACCTTCAAGCACGCTTCCCGCAGCTTCCCGTAGCTTCCCGCAGCTTCCCGTCCACGTTCTGGGTCCAGCAATTTTATCAGGGGATAGGAGCCTGGAACGTGTGTTTGCAAATCCTTGCAAAGGCAGGGCGCACTTTTCTGCCCGGTTCCAAAGAGCACACACAAGAGCCAGGACCCAGGCAGGCGGAGGACAGCACGTGCCCCAGGCCGGAGCCCCAGGTCCTCAAAGGGCAGCCCCTGACCTCCTGGGACAGGGCTCTGCAGGGGATGGTGGGTCCCAGGGCCTCACGCCTTCCTGCTAAGGGAAACGGGAGACCCTGGGTTTCAGTGACAACGATGGCCCAGCCCTGCACTGTGCCCCTGACCAAGCCGAGGACGTGCCCAAAAGCCAGGTGGAGGGTCCCTGGGTCTCTGCGTGCTAAGTGGACTTTGCAGCCCACGGTGCTTGGCTTTCACGGCACTGAATTGAGCAACAGGGAAACTATAGTAACGGATAATCGGCTTCAAGTCAATGGAAACTATGTATCTCGGTGGGTAACAAAGCCAGGGCTAAAAAAAGAAAAACCCTAAAACCTGCTGGAGGCGCTCGGTGGGGGGAGGGGCCAGCAGGGCGCTGCCTGAAGTCCCGGGGGGTGCTGAGCAAGCCAGCCCCTCTCACCTCCACATTTCTCTGGAGGTGGGGGTGGGGTCTTAACGCACAGAAGCCAGGAGCAATGGTTGCGGGCCTGATAGATGCACAGATAGATGCTTGGTAATTAATCCAACACTAAACAGGAGATACGAGGTTAGATGCACAGCATCAGGTGAGTATCCAGGCAGGAAACTAAGTGCCAGGGCATCCCCGTGTTGGACCCGGGGAGGGCTGGAGCCAGGGCAGGGCCGACCCTTTCTATCGTGGATCTCCTCCTGACCCTCCTTCCAGCTCATCATGAACCCAACCCTTGCCTGCTCACCTGCTCTGTGCGGCAGGCGGGGGGGCGGTTACACTTAGTGTCGTCGCAGGGAAATTATAAGGTGGACCGAGAGCCCGCGCCTCGTGCTCCCCGAGAGAGCCGTGCGGCCAAATGTCCCCTCACCGGACATCTGCGGGGGACAGCAGGGACGCAGGAGGCCGATGGCTTCCGCTAGCCAGTCAGAAAGATTGCTGTTCTATTTTATTTTTTTATCTTAAATGTATCCAGAGTTGGAGGGCTAAATATGAAAGCTGTAGCAGTTGGTCAGGTTTGAAGCTACTGGAAGAAAGTTAAGCCCCTGCGTCGGCTGGCCCAGATACCCGCCATAAGCTGACAAGTAATTAAACCAGCATATCTATAACAACTGTCATCTCTTATTTCTGTGCGACTTGGATGTAAACCAAAGGCAAGAAAGCCAAGAAAAAAAAAAGAGAGAGACTAGAGAAGAAGAGAAGCTTGGTCGTCCAGGGCCACCGGGGGCTGTCCTGCTAAACAGTTTAGCAGACCTGGGCATTTAGAGGCTTGTAGCCCAGATCAAAAGGGTCACTGCTCCTTTACCTTAACAGCGGGGAGACAGCATCAAATAGGGTGTAAATTTGAGCTCTGCAGTTTTGAGGAAGCCGAGCGTGAAATGCATTCTAATTCTCCGATGTGGCCGGCACTGAGCCACTGAGCCGCCCTGCTGAGGTTCCTGCTGCATTTCCCACAAGCTGGGGGGACTCCCGGGGAGGCGCACAGCCCCCCCTCCGCCCCCCCTCCCCCCCCCGCCCCCACCAACCTGACCGCCAGGGACCCTCCCCGGGCGGCCACCCTCGGGGCTGACGCTTCATCGCTTCGGTCCAAACAGAAGCTTTTGCTCTCCCTCCCTCCCCCCCACCCAGACACAAGGTACATCTCTGGGGAGATCTGTGTACACGCGGGGGATCTTTTGCATCTGTGGGTGTCACAGCTCCAGGATTCCAAGTGCCGTGGTGACCGACCTACCTTTCTGGGCCGGGGGCTGAAATGAACGGAACGCTCTGCTCTGCCAGTCACCACAGTCTGAGCTGTTTTTGTGCACAGACCTCATTTGCGTGATGCATTTGAAAATGATGTTACGGGGACCCGTGACACTGAATTGAAATGGCTCCATGCTTTCCAAGATAAGCAGGCAATTCCGTCCCTGTGCATCTCGGCCTTGTGAGGAGAAGAAGCTCCCGTCAAGAGCCTGGCTTTCAGGGGAAGAGGGCTCAGGGGTAGGTTCCATTCATAGACACACAATGACAGTCTCCGTCATCACAGGCCTGCTGCTGGAACCCTCTGTGTGGCACCTTTAGAGGGAAAACAAAAAGTGTCACGGATCGCTTTAGAACTCGGACGGTCCTGTTTGCAGGCGGATTTGAGATTTCTAAGGGGAAAATTTAAACATTTAAGATGCTCTATTTACTCTCCCTCCAGACCTTTGTAGACCACACCCTCCCCCAAACATGGAGGAATTAGGAGCATGATTGTTAGGGCTCTCACTGCAAAAATGACCGCTGTTTTCCTTCTAAAACCTCTTAATACTTTCATAGGCTTCTCTGTCCAAATGGACTGTAAGCGCTGTTAATTTCCGAGTCTTCAAACTTGAAATTACTTGCCAGTCTCGGAAACACAGACCCAATCCGGGGCCCATCCACACATTCTGTTTGTTTTTCTCCTAATGAAAAGTGTGACAAGCAAATAATTAAGCTGAAAAAGTGGGCATAAATTAGCGTCTGCGGTCACAGAACAGATCGCCTTTTGAAGACTGCATTTGAAAAGATGTGCTCCAGGAGAGCACTTACTCCGGCCATCTAAATTATCTGGCTTAAACTGGGTGCGTTTCTTCTGTAAGATGGTTTATCCCATCGCATCAAATAGAATGTTTGATGTGCCCGGGCATAACAAATTATCTGCGTTGGATTTATTTCA
This sequence comes from Panthera tigris, assembly GCF_018350195.1. Taxonomy (NCBI): domain Eukaryota; kingdom Metazoa; phylum Chordata; class Mammalia; order Carnivora; family Felidae; genus Panthera; species Panthera tigris. The sequence goes on from NC_056660.1 coordinate 236,087,853, forward strand.
GTGAATTCCCCTTCTCCTTCTGGTTTCAAGAGAGTAAGCCCCGGGTTTCTAAATATTATGAAAACAACCAGATCTGAGAGACATAATATCCACAACAAAGGAAAGCGAGTGACCAGCCCAGTTACATTGTCTTTTGAACAACAAGTCAATGCAGACAGAAGTAAATGACAGTTAATTACAAATTACATTCTGGTTGGGGCTGAGCAGGCCTCTCGCCTTGAATAATGATCGGGCCCTCGGGCGCTCACCTGCCTGCGAGCGACCGTAGGAGACACAGGCTGGGGTGCCATACAAGTTTCAAAACAAGATGCTAAACACAAAAGCTTATTGGATTACAGAGGTTTAGGAAAAGCATTCAGATCTCTCTCGGCAACTGCAGGCCGAGGGCGGAGGGATTTCTAGAAGGAAGGCTGCTCACCGGACCTTTGGGAAGGCTGGCCCCAGTCTCCATGGAGGGCCATCGCCCCTTGTTTGCTGACGTTGGAGAACCTGTCCCGCCTCAGGGAAGACCCCTTAAAACCCAGCCAACTAATGCAGAGAGTGGTAGATACTGCGGAAGGTCCTTCAGACTCGTAGTCAAAGGAATGCAACAAGGTACTCAGAGTGTGTGTGTATTTTTCCTTAACCTGAAGAGAATTTTCACCACCCATCAGCATGTACTTTGATTTACTAATAATTTATTTCAGTTTAAACACTACGTGAATTTATCGCATTCTAATCTAAGTCAAATTTGAAGTTAAGACAGTTGCAAAAAAAAAAATAACACAAAGTTGAAAAAAATTAATGTCGGCGTTCCTGCATTGAAAAGACCTTGGCTTTTGTAATTCACTAAAGCAATTTCTATTCATTTAGTTGAGCTAAATGCTTATTGTTAAAGACAAAAGCCCCAACAGTCTGACATTGAGCTCATTATGTATGTTAGAAACACTGCAATCCAAGGCCACACCGCACGCAATAAAGGCAGAGACTGGGGGGGGGGGGGGGGGGAGGGGGAGGGGCCAGGGATTAAAATGCAGACCACGCCGTTCTCCTCAATAACTTTCCATTTAGAGCTGATTAAAACTTCAAACCAAAGCTCATTGGCAACATCAGCAGAATGACTTCTGTCGCTGTCATCAAGTGACGGGGCGAGCTGAACGGGGACCCCCTCGCTCAGACAGCTCGACAGCCAGGAAGACCTCCTTCCAGCTGAGTCCTAAACTGGGTACGATTTTAAAGGAAGTATAAACAGACGCAGAACAGCGTCTCTTCTGGAAGCGCAGTGAGGTCTGGGAGGTAGATACACCGCGTGTTCTTAACCAGCACCCGCAACGTGTGCTCATGCACGTCCTGGGGGGGGGGCTTCCCTCTCCACGAGGAGGTCTCCCCCGCACCCCTGCGGGGCGCCCACATCTTGCCCACAAAGGCTCCCGCCATGCAAGCCAGCAGCAGAAGGGGTGAGAAGCCGGGGGACCCGCCACCTCCTCCAGGGAGGATGAAAAGTCCCCACCACACCCCTTCGCAGAAACAACGCCCCTGTTTCTTCCTTGAGCGGCTTCCTACCGTGGATGCAGGGTTTGCCTGCGAGCTTCTGGGAGACACAGGAGGACCGTGCCTCCGAAACCAGCACCTGACCCTCGTGCTCGGAGGCAGAACACAAGAGGCCCCTGCAGGCGCCTGTCCGGAAAAGGGGTGGGGTGGGGACCTCGTCAAGATTCTGTGAAAAGGCTCCACCCTGGGTGTCTCCCCTCGTGGGGCAAAGTTGCACATGTGGCCATTTCCCATTAAAATGGGCAGGTGGTCTATTTCCAACCCAGGGGACTAGGAGGAGTTCATCCAGAGGACTCCTTTGAGACTCCCCAAGTAGGACATCTTCCCAAACCCACCGGAAAGGACACCTGTAAGAGCCCTTCCCCTAAAACCAGGAGAAAAGCGGCTGCCTTCTCCGCCCCGGGGGAGGGCAGCCCTCTTATCGGTGGCAGAGTGACGCTGAGTGGGCCGAGGGTGACACGGGCAATCCATCTTGTCATCAGCACAGCGAGGGGCCCACGGCTCCTCCAGCTCCAGGAAGCAGCCCCCAGGCAGGGACACTTAACCCCCGTGAGCCCAAGTCCCTGCTGTGCCTCCCAACCACCCTGTCATGGCCGAGGTGCCTGTGGAATGACAGTAAATCTATATGACCTACAGCCTACTGTCGTGACAAGCGCACCCCGGGCCTCCCTCCAACACTATCAAACTGGATCATGATGGCAACGTAAGACAAGGCCTTTATTACGTGCCTTGTGGAGCCACTGAGAAGTCCTCGGCAGGACTGTGGCCCCGTGGAGGCGGGGCGGCCAAGGCCCCGTGCACCTGCCCTGGGCCTTGCAGGGCGGCGGGCGTGCACGAGAGATTCGGACTTTTATTTGTTTATTTTTGCGGTTTTGGCTCAGTCGGAGGACTCTGATTTTTAAACCAGCATCTGGCTCACAGGGTGCCTGCTCTCGGAAAGTCTGCAGGGCACGTGTGCTACAGAAACATGTCAGCGAATGCATGTAAGTGCTCTAGTGAGTTCTAGAAACCTGGAGCGATTTTGCGTTTCAGTTCAGTTTGGTTTGTTTTTATTTGTGTTTTTGTTTTATCATAGCACATAATGGGGAGACACCAGGGCCGGGAGATGCCATCAGATGCCACACGGAACTTTGCCACGTCAACTCGAAAACCTGAGTCACGGATTGGGGACGCTATTGTGAACTTGTACGATTTCAAGTGCCCGGTTGTGATCCCCAGGGACACAAAGGATGACCTTTCTCTGGTCACTGTGCATAATGTCTACGTGTAACGTTTGCAATAGGAAGTAAACAAGTTTCCCTTGTAAGTTTTTCTAGATGATGTGTGTGTGCCTGCGTGTGTGTGTGTGTGTGTGTGTGTGTGTTTCCTTTCTTCCTTCCCTTTTGTTAAGTCACCCTAAGCTTTTCTTGGCTTAAAAAGAGAGAAAAAAAATCTAGTTGAATAGTAATATGGTCACTTCATGTATATGCAAGAAAAAGATCTTTTCACACCTTGATGAAATTAGCATATATTTAAATGCTAATGAACCGCCAGTGACTAGCTAAAAATACCAAGAGCTGCCTGCACACTCAGGGCTGTGTCCCCAGGAAACATCGGGGTCTAGAGGCGTGATTTTATTTCACCAGATGCTAAGGCTCCTTCCCAAACATGTGAACATGGCAGGATGACTGAAGTCTTCTTCGCGAGAAAGTTGTCTCAAAATGGAAAACTCGGGGCCACATGGGCTCCCAGAGGGATCTCGGAAACTTGTTTCCACCCCCCTTTAGTTGACTGTAGAGCCGTTTGGTGCAGAAGCGGATTGATGAGTTCTCTGCATGGATATCTCATGGCATGGAAAATTAATTTAAAGGTTAATTCAGAGACACACTTGAAGGGCTTTTTTTAAATGTGTCACTCTCCTGTGGGATTGGGAATAATTTTATGAGTCTCAGGTAAATGTGAGTATCAGAATGCAGTCACATCATCAGTTTGCTCCCGAGTCTCAACCGCAGGGTGAGCTGGCGGCTAGGCCTGGGCCACTGGCAGAGCCCCTGTGCACCTGTTCGCTCGGGTTTTCATGACAGACTCTTAGTACCCTCCCCCTCCCCCCCCCCCCCCCCCGGAGTCCCAACATCTTTCACAACAGTCTCCCGAATAGACGTCTGTTCCACATCAACACATTCCTGAACGTCATTTCAGGATGTACGCCAGACCAACTCGCACAGGGGTCCTTCTTGAATAACTGGGTGTGGGCGGACGTCTTTCTATGTGCCCTCTTCCTACCCAGCCCTTCCTTCCCCTCAAATTACCAGCTGAGCTCACTCTCTGAGGGGCGCCTGAACACACAACATGCAGCCCTTGACCATGAAATGGGGGCTGTTGGCTGTTTTCTTTTTTTAACGTTTATTTATTTTTGAGACAGACAGAGACAGAGCGTGAGCGGGGGAGGGGCAGAGAGAGAGAGGAGACACAGAATCCCAAGCAGGCCCCAGGCTCCGAGCTGTCAGCACAGAGCCCGACGCGGGGCTCCAACTCACAGACCGTGAGATCGTGACCTGAGCCAAAGTCGGAGGCTCATCCGACTGAGCCACCCAGGAGCCCCAGTTGGCTGTGTTTTAGGGCAAAAGGTTGGAGCGAAAATGCTCAAAGACCTGTAGGAAGAGACAACTGTTTCTTTGGTTTGACCAACACTGTCCCTATTTAGAAAATCAGGTTGAGCTTTACAAACGTGCGTATATTCACTTAAGTGATCCACACAAGCCTCTTCCCAAACACAATGAGTGCAGTTTATTTCAAAAGGCAAAAATTTGGGGCGCCTGGGGGGCTAGGTCGGTTGAATGTCTGACGCTTGATTTTGGCTCAGGTCGAGATCTTGAGGTTCATGAGATCAGGCCTCGCATTGAGCTCTGTGCCGACAACGCGGACCCTGCTTCAGATCCTTTGTCCCCCTCTCTCTGCCCCTTCCCAGCTCATGCTCTCTCAAAATAAATCAACTTAATTTTTTAGTTAAAAAAAAAAAAAAAGCAGACTCTGACCATAGACATATGGGATTGCAACTGGGACTCATTGGTTTGGGACAAAAACTGGATATGGTATCAGTGTTTTGACATAATCCCTGCCTTTATCTCAAAATGGGGCTTCTCACAGTTTGGCTAGGAAATAGTTGAAGCTCCGGCCTCAGGGAGCAGGTGGCAGGTCTGAGAAGTCAGGAGCAGACCCTACATTTCAGAGGTGGAAAAAGTCTTCCTGAGGGGGTCCCGTCCTGTATGGTTGCTTTAGGCAAATCCTCAAGCAGTGAACACGAGGGTCCTTGGGCTTCAGTTCTCACTGAGTCCCTGGGCACTGAATCTGTCCTCTCCTTCCGAAGAGTCTGGAATTGTTTTAGGGCGTCTGCATGTGGGCCTAGGGCAGGCTGGCAGACTTTTCCCGTGAAGGACCAGACCGCAAATCTTTTCAGCTTTGAGGACCACCTATCCTCCTTGAAGCCAAGACTGGGCTCTGTCACTGCAGTGTGAGAACATCTATGGGCGGTACACAAACCCGTTAGCGGGCCGTGTGCCAATAAAACTTTATTTACAAAAACAGGTGGGGGGCCGCATTTTGCCCCCAGACCATAATTTACTAATCTCCGTGTCTCATTCGAAGCCTCAGCCTCCAGCACTTGCCCAGAATGTTTTACGATCAATTCAAATGCTACTTATGACCTTCTCCTTTCGTGGTGAGCTCTTTTGGTTTGGTCCATCACTGGGTCTGGGGCACGACCTATGTTACCGCCTTCATCAACAGGTTGTCACGACCAATAAACACTTCTTCATAGTTTTAATTCAAAAACTCCAGTAGGAAAAGCTTTGTCTGGCTTATTGTAGACACTGTGTTCTCAGGGGGTGCTCTCCCTCAAGATGCTTCTTTATTTTTTTTTAATGCTTACTTATTTTGAGAGACAGCATGAGCCAGGGAGGGGCAGAGAGAGAGGACAGAGGATCTGAAGTGAGCTCTGTGCTGACAGCAGAGAGAGCTCCACGCAGGGCTTGAACTCATGAGAAGTCACAAACCGTGAGACCGTGACCCGAGCTGAAGCCGGACGCTTAACCGACTCAGCCACCCAGGCCCCCCTCCCTCTAGATGCTTCTAATTCCAGAAGTGGAGTCAGGATGTGTGTGTGTGTGCGTGTGTGTGCGCGCAGAGAGAGACAGAGGGACAGAGGGAATGTCGTCTTTGACGTCATGTGCTAAATGACAGGATGGACAGCCTCAGCTGAGAAGAGGAAATGCCCCTGAGACACAGGGAACCAAGGGTTAATAACAGTAAGTTATAATTATAAGGATAATGTTAGCACTACAAATAACAGCTTCTATCCCCATCTGTTGGACACCTGCTGCGTGTCGGGCCTTACGCTGTACCCTTAGTAAGCATTCCATCATTTAAAATTTGCCCCGAAGGTAGGGATTGGCCCTCTGTCCTTGAGGATAACTACTGGTTGGGAAGGGCTCACCGTGGGGCTTTGGACACATTTTGACTTGTGGAGAGAACAGACGGCAACACTGAAAGGGAGACACACAGGTGCGTTTCAGCCAGCAGAAGAGGACAGATGTGGAGGGTGTGGCCTGGGCGTGGCGAGCCCCGGGAGGGTGCAGGTGTCCCGGCACCTGAAATGGGCCATCCCGGGCGTGGAAAGCCACCCCTGGTCACGGAGATGCTGAAGGCCTCTGGGGCCCTTAAAGATGAAACCAGGGTCCTGCCCTGTGGGGGCGCTGTGTGTGGGACTGCTGGTGGGCAGGAAGGAGCAGAGTGGAGGGGACAGAGCCATCGGGAGGGCGCCTCTGGAGCCTGTCCTGAACATATGTAATGACACGACTTGGCCAGCAGGAGCCCGAGTGAAGAGATGTTATCTCATGTACAGATCTCGTCAGTGTGCATCCTGAAAGGTTTGGTTCTGATCTCCAAAGTTGGTGCCTCGTCTGATCGATCGCCGTGGAGTGCTTGCAAAAATACCTGGAAAGTTCTGCCAGAGCAGGGTGAGCTGGGCAGCCCGTGCGTGCCGTCACCGGGGCCCCACGGGGGAAGGTGCTGGCAGGAAGACGTCTCTGGGGCGCAGGGTGGGGGGCGAGCAGGGTGTTGCTCCCGGGTGGGGCTGCATTTCCTCTCTGCCAGCCGAGCCTGGAGAAAGTACTTGGCTTTTGTGGTCCGTGATCCTCTCTGAACGGGCACGGTCAGGCGCGAGGCAGTCTGGTGCTCCGGGGAGCGTCTATGCTCCGAGATTTGAGAACTCTTCCAGCTGTGGACAAGGTTGCTCCATTAGCGTCCAGACCATTTCATCCAGGGGTCCCGGTCAGCGATGTGCCAGCAGGAGTGTCCTCAGGGCCTTGTCTGCACTCAGCAGACGCCCAGCTGTGTCCAGACCCTGCCTCCCTGCCCGGGGAGCCTCTCCCTGAGCCCTTGCCCCGGATCCCACGTGCATGTTCTACACGTGGGTGTAATTCTCCCCGCTTCCCCGACCTCAGGTGCCGCCCCAGCAGCTCCCATTCATCCGTGATCCAACCGGGAGCCCCTTCCAGTGGTCCTTCCGTCCCAGCTGTGGACATGACCTCCTCTTATAGAGGGTGCCCGTCGTCGCCTGTCTCACGGGGCCACAGACACAAGTCTCAGAAGAAAACGTGGGACCGAAAAGTCAGTGGCTGGGTGAGACCCCGAGGGGGCGGCCCGCGTGCAAGGACGGGGCTCTCTAGCTCGCTCTTGCTCAGGCCGGCACGGGAAGCCCGCGTCCAGGCATTTCACTCCCCTGTGACCACCTTATGTTACAGAACTTCCCTGGAAACCCAACTCCTCAGCAGCCAGGTTTTGCCAAAAATGTGTGGCTCCTTCAAGTGCCTAGTGCTGTTCATGATTTAAAGGTCTGAAAATGGAGATGTGGGTGAAATAAGAAACAGAGAGGATTATCCAGGAAGCAGGAGCCCAGCCCAGGTTTACATAATGTCACGTTTCATTCTTCTCTATCTATGACGATTGTTCGTTCACTCAGAGTGTAGACTGTTGAGGTAGAGATAGTCTGCAAAAAAAAAACCCCAATAGATGCAAAATGAGGCGATTCTGTCTGCTGAAGTTACCTAGTCAGTGTGTGACTGGGGGGGGGGGTGCGGAGAAGGGGTGGGGGGTGCGGGGAAGGGTTTCTCTGCAGGGAAGTGATGGAGGGGGCGTCTGGGTTTGGGAGAAGATCTCGCCACCAGTGTAAAGGTCTCGGGCGCGAACGAGCTGAGGGTAGAGTGTTGGAGAAGAACCAAGAGGCCCGCGTGGCTGGCGCAGGAGACGTGGGAGAGAGCAGGGACACATCCCAGGGGCCTGCGGTCACACTGGGAATTTGCATCCAGTGCTCTGGAAGCTGCGGAGGACTTCCAGGAGCGGGAGACAGACTCCATGTGGGCAGTGCTTCCGGAGGATTCCTGGCGGTGGTGTAGATGACTCATGGGGGTGGGAACAGCTGTGGGGAGCTGGGGGTGTAGGGGCGGGGAGGGTGCCAGCGGAGCTCCTAGATGACTTGGGTTCAGGAGAACATCTGAAGGGGTCCAGCGGGACCCCTGGAGTGGACGGGATGGGGGTAAGCAGACAGACAGGCAGGCGGGGCGTTGAGGCCAACGCCTAAATCTGGGGCCTGGATGGACCCTTTGGGACACAGTTGTGTTCTTCGGCCAAGGACTCCACGGCGAACAACCTCGATAAATTAATCGTAATGATACTTGGCACAGCGGATCAAGGCCAGTCTCCCAGGGAGAGACACCTTCTCAATTTCTATTTGAAGGGAAAGAAACGAGGCCAGAGCGAGGAAGGTGGCTTTTGCAAAGCGAAAATAAACAGCAGAACTAGAAAATCGGCTTCCCACTGTCCCTCAGCACCCCTGGACCGGTGTGGCACTCCCCACATTCCTCTGGCCGAGGGGTGGACAGGTAGAGTCCTCTGCCTGCAGCTACATTTCGGAGCACCTGTATCAACAATGGAAAGGGAATATGGACAGGAGCCCTTCTTTGCACCTGCTCTGCGGATCAAAGCCCTGGAGATTCTTGTACATCAGTTGTACCTGAGTTCAAAGACGCCCACGGCACTGAAAGCCGTGTCCCTAAAATTCCCACGGCACAGAGGGGGAAGCAGACGTCAGGGTCTCGTCCAGGAAGACAAACCTCCAAGACCATCACACCCGTCGGACCCGTGAGGACCCCAGCCACATGCCCAGATTCCTCCGAGCCGTGGCAGTTTTAACCGGCAGCGTGACTGCAGGAAAGGGACGGCCCAGGTGGCAGAAATCCTGACCAGGGACCAGGAGCTGCCTCCTGCCAGGTCTGGTGCTCCACCAACTGTGCCGAGAACTTGCAGGAGCATCCGTAGGGCTTATTCCGGCTAACCTAGGACCCTCCCCCTGCTGCACAGAGGGCCCAGCGGTGCCCTTGTCATCCGGCCTGAGCTGTGGACTCCCCTGGGCCCCAGCTGAACTCATGGAAGCAGAAATAACATTGGTTCAGAGATAGGGAGTGGGAGGGATGGACCAGCCAGTTGGAGAAAAGAAACTGTACTTTGTGTTCTTTTCTTGTTAATTCATTTTTGAGAAAGAGAGACAGAGTGTGAGTCGGGGAGGGGCAGAGAGAGAGGGAGACACAGAATCCGAAGCAGGCTCCAGGCTCCGAGCTGTCGGCACAGAGCCCGACGTGGGGCTCGAACTCACCAACTGTAAGATCATGACCTGAGCCCAAGTCAGATGCTCAACCGACTGAGCCACCCAGGCGCCCCAAGAAACTGTACTTCGAACACGACGCTTTTCATCAGAGTTTTGTGGCCAGGGGCCCTCAGTTTCAAGAACTTTACTCTGAAAATAAGTAGGTCTTAAGTGGCAAAACCAGGCCCTGTGTTAGCCACACGCGCACAGGGGGACAGGCACCACAGCCCGCCTCGGGGCAGGAGAGGCCGAGGACGAGATGCCTCTTTGGGCAGCGCTTGTGGGCGCCCCCACTATTCTGCACGGTTGTGAGTTGTGCGCAGGTGTTTCGGGCAGCGAGTTCAGCGGCCGGGTGCCCTTGGCCTTACCGGGCCACCGACAGGAAGAACCGCAGGCTGAGCCTTCAGCACCACGGCAGGGCAGGCCAAAGACGGGTGTAAGTAGTTAGGGTATTTACGGTATTTCTGCTGGTGTTTAGATAACTATTTTCCCATTAAGGTGAAGCTCACAATTGTTTCGATGAGGAGCGGATTCATCATTCAAAAAGGAGCGCTTCGCAGGGGCGCACTTAGGTGATAGAAATCAATGACAAGGCTGGTAAATTGCCTGGGAGGGTTCAGGACAGATTCAAGATAAAGGAGGGAGAGATTAAGTCAAGACAGCATCTAATGCTTTTGCCAAACACTCCGGCCTCCGCCGAGGACGCTGGTGTAACGGGCGCCCCTCGATTCCCAGAGCCCCCGGCCTATCTTTTGTCACCTCCGTTGCCCCGTATCAAACTTTCAGGAAACGAGACCCGGGAAAGCAGATAATCAATAATGAGATCAGGAGATGTTATCGTAAGAGAAACAGGCCTGCCTGCTTTGTCCAGGGAAGGCCGTTTGGCCCGCCTGTCAGCGGGCAACGGTGATGGGCGCAGCGTGAGTGGGTGTGTGCAGATAAGGCCGGAGGAGAGGTGCGGGGAGGTGGGAGGCAGGTGGGGGGGATGCGGCCGCCGCCAGCTCGCCCCCCACCCCCGCCCTGCCACGGCACCAGGAAGAGCCCCTCCGAGCTCAGGGGTCCTGACTGGGACCCTCTGTTGGCATTTCCGGACGCTGGGGCGAGTCGGGGGGCGCCGGTGGGCGGGAGGGCCGTGGGGGTCTTGGGGTGAATTCACTCACGCCTTCTCTGCTCAGGGTGCGCGCTGGAGACGTAGGGTCCTCTTCCGCGGACGGGCGGCGTCCACACATCCCTGTGCTCTGATGGGGACACACGGCCTCTGCAGGACAGCGGTCCACACCCCTCCTCTGGGGGACAGGGTGCACGGCCAGGCGTCTGCTGTTGGATGACCCAGCCTCAGGCGTTCCGTGAGGCGTGGGGAGCCCACACCCCCTCTGGGCGGCCCCGGGGACGTGCGCTTGTGCCCGCCTCTTGTGTTGAGGTGAGGCACCGTCCCTCTGAGAGGTGACCCCCCACCTCAGCGGGTCCCCTGCAGGACAGGAAGCCTGCCAGGGGATGCTCCTCACCTGCTCCCTTTCCACGGCTGTTAGGGCGGCTGGGGGCTCACGCATGAGTCCTGGGAAAATGGGCACACGGCCTCGTCCATGCGGTGGTGGGGGCCCCCGTCTCCCCTCCTCAAAACCGGGTGTGGACACATCCCACGGCCTTCGAAGGAGGGAAGGAGGCTGAAGCGTTCCCCACGGCTTTTTCCAACATCACGTGGTAAATAGTGAAGAGCGGGACGGCCCCATCTTCACAGGCCTTGGGCAACAGGAAGCCGACGGGCCCCGTTACCTCCACAGCCACCCTCAACACCGAATGCTGTGCTTTCCCCCGAAATACACCTGGAGAGCACAGAAAACGATTACGAGCCGCTGCAGAAATGCATGGCTTTTTGTTAAAATGTGTACCCGCCTGCATTTTGCCAAAATAGCGGTCACGTAAGTTTGCCATCGGCATGTAACCCCACGTGCAGAAGTAAACCGATGTCGGGACGACATCCCACTTTTCAAAAAAACACGAATTTTGACTCGTGAAGGTTTTATGCCTAAAATACGGTGGGTAGGTAGGTGTCCCACGTTGGTCACCTACAGAGCAGGTGAAGGGTATCGGGAGTTAATGAGCTTCCGTTTTAACGGAGGCGGGGCTCCCCGTAGCACCACCTTCTCTGTCTCTCCTGTGGCTCCAGGTGGGCAAAGCGTTCTTTGCCTCCTGGGACAAAGACACTGCACCTTCTTCTTAGCACTAGGATAAGACGGGGCAATTTAAAGGCTGTTTTCCAGAGGAGTTCCCTGAAGCAGATGTGGCTGGGGAGTGGGGCAAACAGGAGGGGGCAGGGGGAAGAGTGGGGGGGTAGGGGTAGGGGCAGGAGGGAGCAGGGGAGGGGAAGGACAGGGGAGGGGTGGGGGACTGGGAGAGGAGGGCAGGAGGGGGCTTGGGGAAGAGTGAGGGCAGGGGAGAGGTGGGAGGGAGCAGGGGAGGGGAAGGGCAGGGAGGGAGGTTAGGTGGGGAGGATGATGGAGGGGCTGGGATGGGGTAGGGGACAGGAGGAGGGGAGGGGTGGGGGCAGAGGAGAGGTGGGAGGGATCAGGGGAAGGAAGGGTACAGGAGAGGGCTGGGGAGTGGGGAGGAGGGCAGGAAAGGGCTTGGGGAGGGGGAGGGGATGGGGGAGGGGTGGAGGGCAGGGGAGAGGCAGGGGTAGGGGGCTTGGGGAGGGGGGCAGCGGGGGACGAGGAGGGGTGCAGGGGCAGGGAAGGGGCAGGTGGAGAGGAGTGGATTGGGAGGGGAGGGGGCCAGGAGTAGAGGAGGGGTGGGGGGCAGGAGAGAGGCAGGAGAGAGCAGGGGAGGGGGTTGGGCAGGGGTGGAAGAAGGGGAGAGGTGGGAGGGAGCAGAGGAGGGGAAGGGCAAGAGGGGACCTGGGGCCCCAGTGGCCCCCGTTCAGGCCTGCAGGCTTCAGAGGTGCAGTGGGCGCGTCTAGAAGGACCCCTCTTGGCAGGGCAGTACAGTTGTTCCGAGCTCCAGGCTGGTCTGGAGAACCCGTGCCTCCGGGACAGGTCCCTTGCAGGCCCTCCAGGCCCTGACGATTCGGGAGGCGACTCGGAGGGGATGCCCCCCCCCCCCCACGCGGTTAATGAGATTCCTCCCCAAAGCCAGTCCTGCGGGCTGGAAGGCAGAGGGCCCCATAAGGATATTACGCTCCCGCTGGGGGGAGGACGGGGCTGGGCTCAGATCAGTCGTGCGTGGGGGAGGGGGGCTTTGTCGGGTCCCCACCAAACCCGGGACCAAACCTGAGACGGCGGGTGTGGGAGACCCGGCCTCAGATGGGGAGCGGCTGACACGGGGAACCACACCACTTGGCGCGTGCTGAAAACGCCCCAGGTTCGCGTCAACTAGGAGCCGCGGAAGTTTAAGGCGGCTTGAAAAGAGCGAGACTGACCCCCTGAGAAAGCAGACAGCAAACTGTGCGGCAGAACACTGATTATCCCTGTTCCCCTCCGGCAAGTACCTGGCTCCGAGCACGTGCGGGGGGACGTTTTGTTTCCGGGCCTCCGAGGTGAGGGAAGAAAGCCTCCCGCGCCGGGGGAATTGGGCTCCGTCGTCGCGGGCCGGGCTCCGTTCCGCGCGGGGCGCGTAATTACAACCGCGTTTAAAGGGAGCCCAGAAGAGAGATAGGTTCAAGCACAGATTAATTTCAGATTATCACAACAAAGGCAACCCTATCTCAACAAGCTTGCCAGCAAAACACTTTGCAGAGGCCCCGAGGTCCCTCCCCTCCCCAACTTACAACAAAGACCTTTCAGCTCAAATTAAGCTAATGATCGCAAACAACCCTGTGCCTACCTTTTTTGGTTTGACTGTTTGCGCGGCTGACTGTGGCAAACCTGGAGAGGAGATGGGGGTGGGGGTGGGGGACAGGCCCCCCGGGGGAGGGGGTGCTGGAGACAAGGTAGCCCGGAAAGGTCAGGGCTCCGTATCCATCAAGTGACAAAACAAACAGTCTGCGGCTTGACGGGGCCTGCACAGCGTCAGATTGTCTTATTCGGGCTCCAGGGCCAGCCCGGGGAGGGGGGGTGCGGTGGGGGGAGGCTGGTTTATCTGAACTTCTCACTCGGCCAGCCGGGCGGCTCAGCTCCTCCAGAAGCCTCCTACGGGAGCCCTCGGGGAGGAGGGATGGGGCTGAGCACACTCAGGTCAAGCCTCATTACTTCCTCATTACCTTTGCAGAAGTGCAGGGAGAAGGTTTCCATCCGGGAGCGGGAGCGAGCCTGGCTGTCCCGGGGACCCCTGTCCGCTTACTGCACAGCCGACCGTGGCGCGGGGCCGCTGTGGGACTGCAGGGTTCCTCCGGTCCTCGCCACTGGAGATCCAGGCGCTGAGGGTGTTAAGGCGCATTCCCGTCACGGATCTCGGGGGCAGGGTGCCCCCCCCCCCCCCGGCGGTTCTGGATGCCGGATAAAGGACAGGCATGTTCCAGCTGACTGGGCTCTTCTGTATCAGTCGCCTTTTCTGTTTGTATTTGGCTCCGGCCCAGAGGCAGCACAGCGCACAGGCCGCGTCGGGCCGCCCCGCCTGGGCCGAGACCCTCGGGCGCACTCTGCAGCCCGCGGCTGGGTCACGTCGGGGAAACCCGGCAGCACCCAGGGCCAGCGGCGTCTGCGCCCTGTACGTCTGTCTCTTCTTTTCCCCGACTTGTTAAGCCTCTGGAGGAACTACTCCCTTGTGGGCCGGCAGCAGGGTCCCATCGGGTTCTGCGTTGTGCCTGGGGGCAGGGCGGCCGGTGGGGCCCTGAGCTCAGGACCTAGGGCTGAGTGAGGAGGATGCTCAGGGACTGGGACCCACCTGCAGATTCTCAGGGCAGCTCTGCCCTGGGGGCTATTCAGTGACACTTAAGCTGCAGGGCAGCTACCGCTGCAGCCCCTTCCCATCCCCTGCCCCCTCCACCCCTGCCTCACTAGAACTTGGCCTCCCTGCCCCCGTCCAGAGTAAGAAGTGCCATGTGGCCACTGTGTTCCCCCGGGGCTCTCCCACTGCCCTTCCCCATCCTTACCCTGCCTGGTACCCAAACATTGTGTCCCCTTGTTCCGGACACTTCCGGATCCTTCTCTGAGTTTGTCCCTCACTCTTCCAGATCCTAAGGGGAGCAGCAGAGTGGGAGAGGAGGGAGAGGAGGAAGGCAGAGTGGGAAAGGCCCCTCCTGGGACCCGGGAGTCCTTGGGCCAGGCCTTGAGGGGTCTTTCCAGGCAGGAGGCACAGAGTGAAACAGGAAAGCCTCCCAGCCGGGAGTGGGGACGGTCTGCGGGGGCAGGTGGTGGCACTGGAGAGGGCTGGTGCTGGGGGGGCGGGCAGTAGCCAGTGTGCCCCCTCACTGTGTCCAGCCCCCTGCACCTGCCCGCTCTGCAGACCCCAAGTTCCCTAGAGCCTGGTGGTCCTGGTCCCTCTGCCTCTGGCCCAGGCACAGGCCGTGGGCCCCGTGGGGAAGACACCGGGCCTGGGGAGGGTGTCTCGGTGGCACAGGGGCTCTAAGTTGCCAGGCACAGAGACAGGCAAAGGTGGGTCTGGGCCCAGACTGTGGGCTGAACGAGGGAGCTGGGCTCCTGTGAAAGCAGAGGGAAGTGGGGAGACGACGTGTCAGGTTCTGCGTCACCCAGGGCCACGACCCTTTCTCTCCCCTGGTCCCTGACACCCTCCAGGGGGCTGGCTCGGGTAGGCGGGGGGGCCCCTGTGGGGCTCGCTCGCTCTTACCGCGTAGCATGACCGACTAGTCGTCGGCAGCTACCTGCCCATCAGGAACCAGGCTTTAAAACTTCGTTGCGTCAAAGAAAATTCAGCTGTTGCCAGGCATCCCTTAAACAGGAACCCGGACACTGTTTCCCCTTGTCCCGGACACTTATCAGAAGCACGCCGTGTTTTCACAACAGCCATGTTAACGAGCTGCTGCCTTACCTGGCCCAGCTAAGCTACCCACTAGGGGCCTAGAGTTCTAGAAGATTCTTCCCTCGGGGAGGCTCAGCCAGCATCCCCAGGCTTCCATACTCACCGGGACGGGCCCTGTCCCCATCTCATCCCACTGCCTTCTCCCTTCTCTGTTCCCTGGGAAAGGGACCCGTGCGTGCACAGCTGCACCCCTCCCTGCCCAGCTCAGCACTGCCAAGCCGTTCGTGTGCCGGGGCCAGAGAATTTATGAATCTTACCCTCCAAGTATGAGCCCAGAAGTCCTAGAGGGCCGATCCTTTCTCTTACGTGACTCATAATGCCATGCGTGGTGAGCAGAAGGAGCCAGGTGGAAAGCCTGGAGCTCTCATTGGCCGAGGCATTTGGTTGTCTCCTTGCTCTGCAAATGTAGTCTGTCCAGGCGTCCGTCCGTGCGTCCCCGGCTCCCAGGCTGGAGGGCAGAAGGCCCAGCCACACCTCCCCTGGTGGGTCTCGCCCAGTAAGAGGACAGTCGGCGGGACTGGTGGCCGCAACATCAGAGCAGTGCGTCTACAACCTGGAGCTCCCTCTACCTGGACCGGCTGGCGGGCCAGCAGGGCCTCTGTCCCTCACCCTGCAGAAGGCCTGGGCCCTCCTCACACAGTGGCCAGTGAGTGGCATGCAGAAAAAAATCACATATAGTGGAAAGAAAAAGAGCCAATATGAATTAAAAGGGGGGGCGCACCTCGGCGGCTCAATGGGCTGAATGTCTGAGTCTGGATTTCAGCTCAGGTTGTGATCCCAGGGTCGTGCATGGGCCCACATCAGGCTCTGCGTCAGGCTCCTGGATGAGTGTGGAACTAGCTGAAGGTTCTCTGTCTCTCTGTCTCTCTCTCCCCTTCAGCCTCTCTCCCCGGCTTGTGCTCTCTCTCTCTCAAATAATAAACCTTATGAATTCACTTTATGTGATGCAAAATAAGGTATTAGGTATTTCATAATATTTTTAGAATGTTTATTTATTTTTGAGAGAGAAAGAGAGGGCACACACGGGAGCAGGGAGGGGCAGCGAGAGAGAGGGAGAGAGAACCAGAAGCAGGGCCCCAGCTGTCAGTGCAGAGCCCAGTGTCGGGCTTGAACACGCGAGTTGTGAGATCATGACCAGGGACAGGGCCCCTGCTGTCCACAGGTATTAGCCATCGATTTTCCATCTCTGTCTACCAGAGGGATCGGAGGGGCGGGGCGGGGGGGGGAGAGGGAGGGAGGAAGAGAGAGAGAGGCACCAAGGTGAATGGTCTACCTTGTCCTACGACATCACTAGGCATCACCAAGATCGCCCTTTCTGAAGCGGAGTCAGTCTTCAGCACTGGACAATTACCCAACTTTCGAACGTCCAAGCTCTACTTTAAATCGATCTCTCCTTCCTGCCTTTGGGTGGAGAGTGATGGGGTCTTCAGCCCGTCTCACCCCCAACTGCCCCCAGAGACGACTTCCACAGCGGGGCCTCTGTGTCCACGCCAGCAGAGGTGCGACCCAAAGAACGGCTTCTCCTGCTCGGACGCCGTTTCTAGATCTTGTAAACAAGGGGGCACCTGTGGGGCCATCACCAAAGGTGAACCTGAAGCGAGAGCCATAAGTGCTCGGGCAAACAGGGTGGCGATCAGGCTCAGTCTGGGAAGACTTCCTACCCTCGACGCTCAGATCTGACGCGGTGTTGCTGTCCTCAGCCAGATGCCAAGGGAGCCCGGCGCCAAGAGGGCGGGTTGGGGGTGCCGGCCCAGAGCACACCTACGGGACTCCGTGCGGGCCCTTATTAACCAGGATCGCTCGAGACAAGAAGTATGTGTTTTGACTTTGTGTGTTTAATCTAATAACTTTTATTAGATTTTCTACGAGACTGATGGCTGAGTCTTACGGTCCCTTTGATTAATTGTTAGCATAAGGTGAAGATGAGTGACAGTTGCCTACTAACTGTGGACATAGCAGTCAACCAGCATGTTACTTCCATGCTTTTACAAATACTTTTTTTTGGTTGATGGAATACGTTTACTCTGAATTTCTGGACGTGAATACTTGAACACGTACCTCTTCATACGCGGTCATGGAGGAATTGTCACAACAGAATGTAGGTTTTACATGAGGCCAACCCAACTGGCACCCGTTCTAGAAAAGCTTACCTGGTCTTGCCTGAAAAATACAACAGCCCGGAGCCTAGCACCTGGGAGGTGCAGCAGGAGTAAAGACCCTGACAACGCGTAATATATGTCTTTACGCTTCACGAATACTTACAATAATTTGAAAGAAATTCCAGGCAAGTCCCATCAGGCTAGGTGACTATATTTGGAGGACGTACACATAAATATCACAAGCATTAAACTGAGTAATTCCAGAGAAAATAAATTAAGATGGTCAATGATAAAGGTCTCATTAGACAGACACACAGGACCTATCCCTCTGTAGGTGATCACGTTCGTTGTCCTGCAGTAAGAACGTGACTTCTGTTCACGGGGGCTGGGACAGGATGAGGCCCTGGCCCCAGGGTTGCGAGGGCACCACTGTCCGGGCTACGTAAGCCACCTGTCTGGGTAGCTGGGTGGGTGCAACAGGAGATCGCAGTTGCAAGGAAGGTGCTCAGCTGAGGGTCAGGGAGAGGGCGAGGCGGGATGAGGAGGCCTTGGGTGGAGAGAGAGGACCCCCGTTGGCTCCTGGGAGCCGGGAGGGACGGAAGCCAGGAATACGCCGGTACGGAGAGGAGCCAACTGGCGTTCTGCTCACCTATGAACAATGAAAATAAGCAGGATGAAACGCAAGCACCGTTTGAAAAGTTTCTGTTATCGTCAGAAGCATCACAAATAAAACCAAGCCAGGTTCCCATAAGTGAAGGCCACATCCAGCTCTAGGCCTTCTGACAAATATTGCCTCGTATCAGCGGCTGAGCGTGCCTTTGTCTTCTGAGCTTTCAGAAACACGAGGCTTGATTTTGATGCATTCTCCTAATGAAAATACTTGAGTATCAGTCCATAATTAAAAAAAAAAAAAAGATATAGCTACGCCGAATAACCCTTATTAGAGCCGAGTCAGGCAGAACCATGAGGAGTTACCCGCGATGGGGAACGAGCACAGGGACCCCCTTCCACAGGGTGGAAGGAGGGCATGGGAGTCAGAGGCTGTCAGAAGGGAGCAGAGGGACAGACGGCCTTGTATGTCCCCCGAGCCCCACACGGGCCGTCCGTCACTGCTCAGAGCTTGGCCACGGAAAAAGAAGCAGGCTGACCCCCTCCATGGGGCAGAGGAGGCCCCCCCACCCCGAGACGCTCCCCCCCACCTGAACCTACTCTCTCCCATCCCGTTGGGTGGGCGTCTGGCGGCTCCCCTCCTCCAGGCAGGCGTCACGTCTCACTGGAGGTGATAACCTGTGTGTAACTGGGGCTGAGGGCACACGCTGTGCGAGGCTCTGGGCTCCAGAGTCGGGCTGCCTCCTGGAGGCCCACGTGAAGCTTACTCCTCACTTTGTTCATCCCACCAAATTTTATCAACTCCAAACATTTCCCTGTAAATGGCGGCCTCCCCGCATGCCCCTGAAGGTGGCGGAAGTAGTCTCCCTCAGGCTGAAATTCAGGAACAGAGCGCACACCGTTAGGGGAAGCAAGGAACTCTGGGAAGCACTTTGCTGTGTGAGCACCGTCGGGCCCGCAGGAGCTCTGCCTGAGTGCGTCTCCAGCGAGAGTCAGTTTTTAAACGTTTATTTATTTTGAGAGAGAGAGGGAGCATGAGAGCGAGAGCGAGAGAGAATACCAAGCAGGCTCCGCACCGTCAGCACAGAGCCTGACACGGGGCCTGGACTCCCAAACCCTCCGTGAGATCATGACCTGAGCCAAAACCAAGAGTCAGAGACGCTCAACCATTGAGCAACCCAGGCGCCCCGCCCACGAGCCTCTTACTCAAGGACTGGAGTGAGGGGCCGTGTCAGATGTCCCAGCTCCTTCCTTCCCAAGGAAAAGGTGAAGGCCTGAAACCTGCTGGCGATTGGAGCCCCGTGATGGCGCCTGGGGGAGGTGTCTGGAGTCCAGGAGAGCGGGAGATAGAGTGGGGCAGTGGGAGCCTCGGGTCAGCAGACCTCCTCCGCGGAAGGAGAGAAGGCTGAGCAGGGAGCTGGCATCGGGGCTGGTGCCTGGTCCTCAGGCGCTGCTGGCCCACAGGCTGCTAGGAGGTCGTCCTTCTCACTGCGCTCCTGGGAGCTCTGGG
This sequence comes from Panthera tigris, assembly GCF_018350195.1. Lineage (NCBI taxonomy): Eukaryota > Metazoa > Chordata > Mammalia > Carnivora > Felidae > Panthera > Panthera tigris. Next base: position 236,107,192 of record NC_056660.1, read on the forward strand.
CTTGCTGGCTGCAGGCACGATTGAGGATGTTGGGTTGTCATGGCAGCAGACCCCGGTGTGAGGGTTCTGGACACGTCCGCCTGTGGCCTCCGCAGGCCCCAGCACTAGTTAGGCCCGGAGGGCAGAGCGATGGAAACCTCTGTCTTCGTAGCCATCGGCTGCCTTTCTCCATCCTTGGCTCCTTAACAAGACTTTGTCACAAGATCTGGCACCTGCTCCCCTGCTAGGGGCCTTGGGGCAATTTTCCCGTGTCTGAGAAGTTCTGCTAAACCCTCTGTAGACTCCCCGTGTGGGAGTCCCTTGTCCCTCCTGCCTAGGCCTAAGCCTCGGAGGCCTGTGCGCCAGCCCCGTGGGCTCTGTTGTGACCTGTCCGAGGTCCGATGTGGCGCTCGCCATCGCCAATTTGTGGTGACTGCTTTAATACTGCACCTTTATTTTATTTTATTTTTATTTTTATTTTTTCTGATTTTTTTTTAAATGTTTATTTATTTTTGAGAGAAAGAGACGGAGCATGAGTGGGAGAGGGACAGAGAGAAAGGGAGACACAGAATCGGAAGCAGGCTCCAGGCTCCGAGCTGTCAGCACAGAGCCCGGCGCGGAGCCCGAACTCACGAACCGAGAGACCATGACCTGAGCTGAAGTCGGACACTCAACCGACTGAGCCACCCAGGCGCCCCAGAACTGTGTCTTTAACCCAAAGCTCTTCACACCTGGGCTTTGCCAGTTTTATGCAAAAGGCAGTTCTCAAAATGTGAATGAGTTTTTCTAAGGATTGAGCAGAAAAGCTGCTGCAACTTCAGAATTATGCATGTTGAGCTAGATAATCCAAGGTTAATTTTATGCGACAGCAAAACTGTTATTAAAGCATCAATCACTCGGGAGGAATTTGATAGTTCCCAGTTGAGCCTAAAGAGAAACCTGTATTGAGGGACATTATTATAGGGATTTTCTGTTGTTCATGGACTGTTCAACACACCTGAAGTCAACAGTTTCTGTGAAAATTTTTATGACTTGTGTGGATTCCCCAGGGGCATCAAAATCGAGCGAAATAATCAAGCACGTCCAGTACGTGGACAGCACCCTGCCTTGCTAACAGCACTGAAGCCCGTGTGCGTGAGCGGCGTGCCCGGAGAGCGGGCCGAGTGCCCATGCAGTGACCAGCACCCGAGGCCTGCACGGCCTTCTCTGCCCCCTCGCACGCAGTGACGCTGGTGCACGGTGGAACCTTTCTGGACGCAATCGGTGCGGGGGCTTCACGCACTTACGCATCTTGATTTAGTACGTCGGCCGTAGGTCGAAATCCTAGACTCTAAATCCGGAACACCTTCTCGCGCAAAGATGTTCCTGAAGCATTCCACGTCACTGCCGCCTTTTCAGTGTCGAACCATCGGCGAACGCCTTCGCCTATTTCGGTAGAGTTATGTGAGCAGACATTGGCAGGCAACAACGTTTCGTGATGTTGGAAAACGCTTGCAAGGTAGCAACTTAAATGGAAAACAAACCAGGCTTGACAATAGAATGGAGTATTACTCTAATTACGGGAAATATGGAACCAGTTAGTGCTAATCTGTGGATGTGAGATGAGAAGGCCAATTTTTACTTTCTTCTGTTTTTCCAAATTGCATTCACGATGACGGTTCTGGAGATCGGTGTGGGTGGCGGCATGGGTGCGGGCGCAGAGATGGGTACCAGGCCGTGGGTGTGGGTACCGTGGGACAGACACGCATGCGATCTTAAACAGGATGTGAAATAGAGACAGAGATGGGAAGGGACGTGAACAAGAAGGGTCCTTGGTCACCGTGGAGCTGGACCGAGGTGAGCTGGCCCCGGGATTCCTGCTCTTGCCTGAGGCAGCTGTTCTCCTAAGAGTCCCCATCAAACTTGAGAGTTCAGAGGTGAAATGCACGCTCGTGGTCCTGTGATATTCACATCAGTGATGGACATGCTCATACGCAAGGCCGAAGGCCAGCACAGTGCCTTGAGGGGCTTCGGGGAGGGGGTTGGGCCCCACTTTGGAGAAAGCCTTCCTCCAGGCAGGGGTCACCTTGCCACGGGTCAGCTTTCAACGGCGATCTCTCCAGGGAGAAGACACCCCGGCCGCGTCCATGCAGCCCAGCCCTGCACCCCCTGGTTCCTCTACGGGGGCAGTGGCTCCCCCAGTGTTTGGGGTTGAGACTTTCCTCTGTACAAGTACAACACGTTGGAATTCTCACGGGATGAAACCAATGAAAACAAGACCAGTGGTGGCTTCGTATCTACACAGGTGTGTGTGTGTAACTCCCACTTAGACTGCCTCAACAGTTGCCTAAAGGTAGGCCTCGCTTTTCCTTTCCTGCTTCCTCATTTTCTTCTTGATTTGGTCTGAAAGTCCTCACGCTGAGTCCCGAATACTGAACTGAATCTCGGTCCTGGTGGCCAGTTCCAGCGTCTTCTCTCCTACTTACCTGCCTCCCTCTCCGGGTCGGGGGCTTCAGGGGCCCACGCTCTGTCCATTTCTGGCGACGCGGCGCCCCGTGGCTTCTCGCCGCCAGCCCTGCAGCAGAGGGGTTTCCCCACGGACAGGTGTTGGCTCGCCTTCTTCTTCCCCTCTGCCGGACTCCCCGTGAGGATTGCCCACTTGCCAAGACCACCAGGGTGCTCGTCTCAACGGCGTCTGGGCTGACCGGCGGTCAAGCTGAGGCGCCCTCCATCAGGAGATCGCCCAGAGCCTCCCACGGGGGCAGCACCAGAGGCCACGGGCCAGTCCCGGGCCCCCTCGCTGTCACGCCCACCTGGGGGAGAAGGAGACGGCACATTCCGCGCGTCGTCACGGCCAACATCGTCTGCTACGTGCGGCTACAGGAGCCGACCGACAGGGTAGGAGCCACGCTCTGAGTAGGAGCCCACAGAGCCCAGGAAGAAACTCATTTCCTCTGCTTCCTTATGACCTTTGAGGTCGGGGAACAAAACCCGCTCTCGGCTCCTCAATAGCGTCTTGGCAAAGGAAGTCAGGGTGCCTTTCACAGGAGGCCGGGGCACGTACACCGTGCTGGCTTCAAATGAGCCAGAGGGCCCGGCACCCGGCCTTGGCAAACTCGTGCTCCCCAGTGGTGGAAAGACAGAGACTTCCATTTTTTTCCCCATTCTTTTGAACCCGCATTATAAAATGATCCCTTCTGCTGTTTTTCTGTATTTTAATTAATGTCATTTCATTTGTACTTGTACCCTCAGGCTCTGTCAGCAACAAACTATAATTTTACAAACTGGAGAAAAAGTTCTCTTCCACAGTATGTATTCGGAATTCAGTATTTTATTTCCACAGAGTTGTCCACGTTCTGAGAATCCAAAGCCTCCCGAATATGTCAACCCTCAACACCGGTTCTCCCAATGGTAAGGATGTCCTTGAAGGTGTTGTGAAATTCTTAGCCTTTCAAGGGACCCGCGTGTCCCAGGCGGCTCTTCCCGGATGGAAACTCTGTCCCTCCCCACCCTGGGCTATCATGACGACCTCTTCCTGCTCTGACAGGAAGCCCACCCCCCCGCGAGCGACTGACCGCCACGGGTCGCCGTCTACAGCTGGGGACGACACTTCCTCACTTCACACTTTGCCCCCAGCTGGCTTCTTCTAGATAACCCGAGTGTGATGGTGTGAGCGCTGATAACCAGAGGAAGCCATGAGCCTTCCTAAAATAGGACAGACTCCTGAGCCCTCAACCAGAGCATCACTTCAGACAAAACCCGGCGCAAAAGTGGGTAATCTCTCTCGCCACCCAACCTGTCAAAGATTATTGTGAAAGCTGAGCCCGCTTGCTCCCGAAATGCCACTCAGCTGAAGATGTCCGCGGGACAGTCGGTCGCCGGGAACAAGAAAACCAAGGGACTCTGAGGTTGGATTTCCACAAAAACAAGCCCTGACACGTGGGTGTGTGTTATTTGCTGTGGGAAGTTGTCTGCCACCTCTGTCCTGGAAGGGGTGGGAGGGTCTGACCCCACTTGGCTTTTCTCACAGACTCTGGTTCTGAAATTTCACTTCAAGACCCTATCAACCTGCTGGCAAGGCCACAGACAGCTCATCTCAGACCAAAGGCACAAAGCAAATCTCGACCATTCCTGTCTTCTGGAAGGTCCTTTCTCTCTCAACAAAGTCTGCAGATTCTGGAGACCCAAAGACGATGGCCCCACATCTTGTGTGCCGTGCAAGGAGAACCGACTTTCGCAAGGTTTGCGAACAGCCCCGCAAACGCAGTAATTCGACTGCTCCCCAGAGTGTCACCTTTTCAATGTAAGTGCACCTGCACTGCCTTCTGGCAAGAAAGGACAAATCATGGAAAGCACATTTGCAAGAATTAACTGCAAGGTTCTCTTTATTATCAAATGCTGCTTCTGAAAGCCATCGAGGAACCCCCTTCACTCAGCTCCCTTCTTGCCAAACAGAATCCAGACAAGCCTAGTTTCTTATCCTGTTGAAGAGTCTCCTTTATAAACTGGGGTGTAAATAAGGACAGTGACAGGTCCCACACTATGAGCCACTTTGGTCCCATCAGAACACACTTCAGCACATCTTTATCCCCGCAAGTTCTATGAACGGAATGTTGTTTTTTTACTTATGAACACCGAATGGAATATTGATTTTCATTCCTCCAGCCCACGTCAGGTTTTCCCCTCCTCCAGTAACGTTGAGATCAGGGTCTCACATCCATTTATAAACAGGTGACTAGGAAAAGCGAATCTCTAGAGTGTGATTATTTTATAGCTTTGAAAGATCCGCTGTATAATTGTAATATATCTCTTCAAATGAATGCTTGATTCTTGCTGATGGAGTCGGGGAGGGAGGGGGGCCCCGAAATGGTCAGCAACCTAATGTCGTGTCAATATCCCCGGCAGCAGGAGACTGTGACAAATTACTTCCAAAAATGGTTCTTTCCCGAGAAGAATGATCTTCTCGAATTAAGCTGCGTGGCTACAAAGATCTTTCTGAAAAATGAACAATAAATGGTGAATTTTAGGAAGTGAAGATAAGAAAATCCAATTTATGGACATCCGGCACTCTGAGTAGGTAGACCGGACACGAGTTGGGCAGTCACGGGAGTCACTGGGGACTCTGCCTTTTTCCTAGACATATTCTTTTAGACCCATTTATGAAGTGAAAAGCTTATTACATTGAATCAACTCGGTTTTCCACTAAAAAAGACCAATCCTATTAATTTTCTGTACAAGAGAGTGGGGAAGAGAAGGCGAGAGGCTTGGAGAACGTTCCAGGGAAAGTGCTGGATTGATTCATTAAAATTGGGGTTAACTCCAAGGACCAGGGCTATGAACACATCCAATTTGGCATGCGAAAGGTCTTTCCAGACAAGACTGGAGGCCCAGATGTGATAAATGAAAAGATGGACATAATTAACTCCGAGAAAGTAATTAAAAGCTTTTGTATAGCAGAAGTCACCATAAACAAGTTCAGCGGTGCTTTTGGTCCCGATGCAGCGGCCAAAACCATTTGGACCATGCTGCAGCAGCCAAAAACCTCCACATCCCAGTGGTTTCAAGCAACGAAGGTTTATTTCCCACTTACGGTACATGCTCACCGACGTTGCCGGGCGTGTTCCCACCTGCGACATTGGTCATTGTGCACGGGAAGCAAACATGACAAACCACTTACTGGCTTTTCAAGACCTTTTAAAGAGGATGTCAAAGTGACACAGATGATGTCTGCTCAGATTTCATTGGCCAAACAAACCATACGCCTATGCCCGACTTTCAGAGGAGAGGAATGTGCAGTCCTCCCCTGATCTCAACAGGAGAAAGAGAAATATTGGCAAAGAGCAGTACAGACCACAATCTCTGCCCCTCTGACGATCAGGTGGTCACAGTGACAGCCTATGATCGTGAGCCTGCGCTGATTTGGGAGAAAGGTGAGGAGGGAAATGAGTGGGTAACAGGTACAAACACAAAAGAAAAGGAAAAAGAGTGCACGAATTAGGTTACTATCGTATTGATGGTGTTGTTTTGCAAAGTTGTGTGTGTGTGTGTACATGAAAGCTTTTTACAAAACATAATACCTAATTTTTCAGTCTGTGCCGTGTTCTCTTTGGTCATCTGTTGAATTTTTTTAAATTTTATTTATTTTAAGAAATCTCTATACCCAACGTGGGGCTTGAACTCATGACCCCGAGGTCAAGAGTTGCCTGCTCTTCCCACTGAGCCAGCCGGGCCCCCCTCATCTGTGGGATTTGAAAACGGAGTCTCCACTCTGGACACAGCTGTGCCAGCAAGAGCATCAGCTCGGAGCCCCACCTCTGCAGCGCCCCACGCCCTGGCCCTGCGGGAGCTCTGCCCTACCAGAGGATGTCTGATGGAGAACGTCCAACCAGTGGCATTGGTTATTGGCCAACCAGGTAGGGATACCAACCTAAAATTCTCCTGCGATCTGCTGTCTCAGAGAAGACGTCTCACTGGGTGTTCTTTAAGCGACAGATTTCCATTTTGTGGAAAATTTATAATATGGCTCCCGGGCGCTATTTCACCAGGTGAAACGGAAAAGACAATAAACCCTATAGGTCTTCACCTCACACGTACTTACAAACCTATTTCTGAACTCTTGCTTGTTATATGCTATTGTTTTCCTAAAATGTCTGGAATTTTAAACCCGATTGATTCATTCCTGATACAATTGCATTGTTTTCGAATGATCACCAAAGCTGCAGGGAGGACAGGGCTTTAGGGCTTAGGTTACATTCTTTTTTTCCTTTTTTTAAATTTTTTTAAAAATGTTTATTTACTTTTGAGAGAGAGAGAGAGAGAGAGAGAGAGAGACAGAGCACAAGTGGGGGAGGGGCAGAGAGAGAGGGAGACACAGAATCTGAAGCAGGCTCCGGACTCCGAGCTGTCAGCACCCCGATGCGGGGCTGGAACCCAGGAACCTTGAGATCATGACCAGAGCTGAGGTCAGGTACTTGGCGGATTGAACCACTCAGGCGCCCCGGGCTTAGGCTACGTTCTTAAGGAAGGATTCACAGAGCCGCGACGGAGTGGTCACTATGTGTATTTTAAGCTGAGCTACGTAGGCATGGCGTTCAGGTGTCGGGCGTCACCGCTCAGCTGACTCCATCGATGGCAGGGTCATTGATCCGCCATTCAAAACCACTGAATCAATTGTTCTATGGTCAACGGAGGCCACACTGCCTGGATACCATGCTCGTCAGTCACAGCGACATGGGTTAAGTCCGCTTAGATTTGTACGTCTATTGAGATACCTATTAGTTAAATAATGCCGAGCCATATTCAGATCCCTTCACGTGGAGTAAGTATATATTGCTTGGGCTGTCAATACATAACTGAATTATTATTTCATTCTATGTAGTAAACCATCTTTCCAGGTGCTGGAGATGTGCGAAGGGATAATTCATAACAGCGGCCCAGGGGTGCAGAGCCATACATTAACGGCATGTGATCGAAATCAGACACCTGCCAGACCTGACGGAAGAAGCCCTTCTTCTTTACATGGGTAGCCGAGTCTGGAAGTTATGTTTTCCCCAAGTGTGCCCATCCTGGAGCCTGCAAAGAAGCACTAAGGCCCGTGCGGCAGAAGCAATCTGTTTCACTTAAGATATCTGTTTCCTGGCTGATGTAGGCAAGGCCAGTGTGCCCTGTAGTGCAGCTGGGGTAGCAGACGGGGCACATCGGCTGCACGCGGGCTCTGTCCTTCCCCGGAGGAGGAGGGTCTCGGCAGGTGACAGCCTCGAGCGGCAAGTTTCTTATCTGTAAGACAGGACTAGGTGGGTAGGTGGGTAGGTGGGTAGGTAGGTAGGTAGAGGTCTAGATAAATGGGTGATAGGAAGGTTGACAGAGAGACTGATAGACGTTAGATGAGAGATGTGGGTATGATTCTGATGCGGGTACGTACTCAACTCGTCCGTAAAGCAGGAGAGAGAAGGGCTGCCTCTCTCTGGCCCCCGTGGCCCGGGACCAGCCACCGGAGGGGGCAGCTGACGCAGCCTGGAAGCGTGCGGGAGGAAGGCCAGGCAGTGCTGGCCAGCGACAGCCGGAGCCGGGGACCCCGCAGCTGGATTCCTCTCCCTCGTCCTCGGCACAGACTGCTCTCCGCGCGGTGGTTTCACCCCGCCTGCCCAGAGATGCTCCTCGGGACGGGGCAGCGGGCTTTTCCTTGTGAGGAGGGGGCCCGCTCAGAGAGCCTCCCTCCTCCCGACCTCTGCACTCGTCCCCCTTTCTGGGTCCTGACCTGTGCCCGCACTCACCAAGCTGCCTGCCCGAGGTGTAACCTCAGCTCTGTATTCCAGGGTGTCTGGGCCAGGAAAACCGCTATGACGGAAACTCAGGCCACCACGATTCCCCGTCCATCCCCGCAGGCCCGTGGCGAGAGTTTGAACACATTTCAGGAGGAAGTTGAAATTAACCACGTGTTTGCAGTCCTTTCCGTGGCAGCACGGACTCCCGTGACCATGCCGTCAAGCCTGCCGTGACTTGTGGCAGGGAGACCCTGACGGGGGGAGGTCACACGAACAAGTGGCCCCACACGTCCCTTGCTCAGGGGTCGGACCTGTCTGTCTGCACAGCCTCAGTTCACCCGGTTGGTGCATGTTTCTGCAGAGGGGGGCCCTCACCGTGATGCCCGGACAGCCTCCCTCCCCAGACCCCGCGAGCACGCTGCTCTCCTCAGCCTCCGCCACCGGGCTGTCCCCTCCAGGGGCTCCTGCTGCTGATACTCGGTAGGACTCTCCTCTGTCCCCTGTCCCACCGCTGACCACCTGTGGGCACAAGCCAGCCGTGCAGACGTGCCCTGCTCTTCTCCACCTCCTGTTCTGGAACGTTCCCGGGCTTTCGTGGCTCTTTAAAGCGAGGGGCTGATGGCACAGAACAACTGAAGTCGTGTGAGGCGTCTGTCCGTGAAAGGGTCCCCACCCCCCTTGGCCGGATATCTCCACAACAGTGTTTGCTTGGGGACAATCCTCATGGTGTTTGAGCAGGGCGCAGGCCCCCAAGAGCAGGGTGACCTCTAAGACGCAGGGACACAACCGCACGACGACAGGGTCCCCTCAGAGAAGAAGCCTTTGGAGAACAGCTCTCTGAACACACAGCTACCCTAGAGCCTTGAAGTCATGACGTAGGTGGAACTTGTGTTTCTCCTTGGACCCTTATTGCTAAAATTGTTTCCTTCTCCCTCGTGCCGAACCACAGACCTTCTCTCCTGCCCTGTTGGCAGGACTCGTCTGCGGCCTCAACTGTGGCTCCAACTTTGACAAGAGAAGCCGCAGGCGTGAGGGGTCCCAACAATGGAGTCAGACGGTGAATGAGGAGGGCCTTTCCGTGAACCACAAATCACGGGGGGCCACAGTGGGCCTTCCAGCTCCTTTCAAAGGTGGGGAGAGATTCCCTTTGAGCGGTTTATTAGTTTATCAGGGTTTTCTGCTTAGGGACTCCAAGTCTCCCAAAGAATGGCCCATTTTAGGTTTTTCCAGGTTAAAATTTAGCAGAGTTCTCAGACTGGCTCTGGGCGTCCACACAGTGCTTCAAAAATCACGCTGCTGCTGTGTATGCTTATCTATCTTGAGAGAGAGAGGGAGAGAGACAGAGAGAGAGAGAGACAGCATGTGCCTATGAGTAGGGGAAGGGCAGGGAGGGAGAATCCCAAGCAGGCTCCACGCTGTCAGCACAGAGCCCAGCTTGGGGCTTGATCTCACGAACCATGAGATCACGACCTGAGCGGAGGTCAAGAACCAGACAGACGCTCAACCGACTGAGCCCCCCAGGAGTTCCTATACCGCTTTTTTTAATGAGAAATTTTAAAACTAAAATGTGGGTTCCAGGCTGCCTTAAAAAGAGCCACCAAGGGGACCCCGTCTGAGAAACAGTGACAGTAGGGAGGGGGGTAGAGGCGGCTGTTTCCATGGGGTGGTTCTCTGCACTTGGCACAGGTCCCGCCGTGCCCTCTCCCCTCCCGGCCTCCTCAAGCCCGCTCTCCTGCACGTGCCCACTCGCAGGGCCTGCCTGCCCCTCCCCGCCCCATGAAATGCTGCGTCCACGAGGCCCTCCGACAGAGGGAGATGGGCCACGGGGACGCCACGGGGACCACGGGACAGCCTCGGCAGCTGGGTGGGGGGTTGGAGCCCACGCCGCAGAGGGCAGATTCTGTAAATCTGACTCTTGTCCTACTCAGTACTTAGATTGTGGGCGATGATGTTAATTAATGACACTTTTATGAATAATTTTTTTTAAGAAATTACAGCAGACAGTCAGCGAACGTGGTTGCCCCAAGTCAAGGCAAGTTGCTGTCCATCACCCTTAGGGGGAGGAAGAAGTTTCCCGCGATCTTCTGAGGGTCCCGGCTGGGTCTGAAAATTAAACCAACGAAGGCAGATTAACAGAAGAAAAGCATACAGATTTATCTAATATCAGCTTTACATGATGCAGGAGCCTTCATAAAACCGGAAGACCTGAGCCTTTTCATATTAGGTTTGATGAAGGACCGTCATGGTAAATGTGAGCAGATGTGGAGGGTATGAGCTAAAAGAAATAAACTGGGGGGAACTTGGCAGGGCCGGCGTGTTCAGGTTCCTCTCTCGGGGTCCCTCTATCTTGGAGGTCAGGACCCCCTTCCTCCAGGGACTGGGGCACCGCCCACAAGGGAGGTCACCTGCTTTAAGGCAGGAGAGCAGGGAAGGGCAGACAGTCCTTCCTGCCCTGCTGTGCTCCCCAGATTCCTTCTGTCAAAATGTTCAATATACTGAGGCACCATATTTTGGGGCAGCAGGTTCTGAACCCCGTCAACCTCATCAGAATTCAGCAATCTCGGGACGCGCTCTCTAGATGGTGCCCACGGGATTTCTCCGGAGGATTCAGAGAAATGTCTACAGTGATCTCTTTTCTAACCTCAGAAGCGATGTGATGGCCCCCCGGTCATAACCATCACCACCTCTGTGATTTGACCTGCACTAAATCTAGACAGATATCACCTATAACTGCCAATCTGGGAAAGGTCGGGGAGAGGCTGTGGGAGAGTTGGTCAAAGGGAAAGGGGCCCTTGATGGAGGCAGGACCTCAAGTCACAGAGGCGTGGAGCGGAGTTCCTTTTCCGACTCAGTCATACAAAACGTTCAGGCGAATCACCATGCACCTAAACGTGTCTGCCCTTTGCAGTTCTGAGGGCTCGGTGATGAGGAAAGGGCTGGTGGGGAAGCGGACGCAGTGTGACTGAGCACTACGGGGATTCTACGTGGGATTTGTGACGTCCCCTGCCTGGGACACAGAGCACCGTGTCTACACTGTGTTCTCCCCTTCCCCCGGAAAGCGAACGACCCACATCACCGGGAGGCAGTGTCTGAGCAGCTCCAGCCTTCAGCTTGACGTGGGAAGCACGTCACCTCCGAGTCAACTTCGCGAAGGTCTCAGGCAATTCCGCGTAGAGTCCCCTCATCTTGTAAATGACTTGTTCTTCAACTGGACTACAGAACAGTTTGGCCCGGATGGTCCCTGAGTCCTCCAGCTCTGAGAAGCCATGACCCTAGAATCTGGAGTACCTCCCCACGTCATCGGATCATTATAATCCCACGTTTTCCAGCTCAGGGGACTTCTTCTGCTGCTCAGCGTCTCCTGTCTGTTGGACCCCCATTTCTTTGTCTCTCTCCACATCTTCACGCTGAGATGGGGTCCAGTCTAGGCTCATTGGATGCCTTTTCTCATCCAATCCTTACAACTCTTCTAAGGGAGGGCTCCCGCCCACACGGGGGATGCGGCTACTAGACGCTCTCCCCTCCTCTTCTCCATCGTTAAGATGGAAGGGAAAGGGCTCTAGGTGCCTAACAAGCACGGGAGCGAATAGCGAGCCAGGGGATAGCGGGTAAGGAATTTGGCGGAGGTGAAGTTCATGAAGCCGTACGTAGTTAAAGACAGAATAACAGCACAACTTGTGTGCGATCCCCCTTTGAGGGAGGGTAGGGGAGGTGAGCGTGCAGTTGGAGGAGACAGAGAGCTGCCGTTACCCAAACTTCCCACTAGGGGCGTGATCTTCTGGAGGAAGGATCCCCGCCATCAACGATGGACAGGGGACCCCATCCTGGCAGGAACACCGGGCAGGTACCTCTGTATTGTCTGGTCAGCCATGCATCGGTTAGAGTAAAAGTCCTCCTTTCAGAAGCCTAGAATGCAGTTTCCTGAAAGTCATCGGTAGTCAACGATAAACAATTGTACAGAACTTCATCTTCTATTTGTGCCTCTGAACTGTTCAGCCATGGGTCTATTTGGGATCTCAGGTAGACATTCCAAGGCTTGATGTGATAAGCCAATTTAAAGGATGGTGGGGGAGGAATTATAATTCAGTGATTCCCAGTGGGGGGCTGAGCACGGGGCTGCGGTCAGCCTCTGCAGGAAGGTTCCCTCTCCTTAAAACTCTGCTAGATCTGTTGTGGGGGCATCATCCCTGCTGGGACAGAGGTGAGAGCCAGTGATAACCTCTCAGCTGCTACTCGAGGATGAACATCCTCGGGAAATGTCTCCCACATTCACTCCACTTGCCAAAGATTTGGTTTCCAAGTAAATTTAGCAATTAATCTTCCATATACCTAGGTAGAAAGTTGAAAGTATGTGTTGCTGAGCATGTGCATTTCTCTGAGACTTAAAAATCAGACACAGGCTTCTTGAAATGCACCACGTGGGTCATGAGGTGAAAAGCCCTTGGCTGCTTTTTGCCATCACCAGGCTGCTCTCGGGCTCTCTGCACGTTTGCTCCGCAGCGTAAGCGCTTGAGGTCGCTCATGCATATTTTCCTTACAACCAGGGCCTTCAATCTAAAAATCCCAGCACCTATTAGCTTGATGGGATCCTTTACAGCGGGCTCCCGCAGGGGCCCTCCACGAAGAAACACACCACCGGGAAATCTATTCCAAATTCCTGTGGGCAGACTTCTTGAAATGGAGCTCCTGTCCTGGTGTCTGAACGCTCTACGGCAGGCCTGGGGGTCGGACTCCGGAACGCAGGAGTCATCCTTCCTTCGACGGCGGGCTCAGAGCCCGTCATTGGAAATGCCCCATCTCCTGCAGACAAGTGGCTCCCGGTCCTGACCTGAAAAGAGGAAGGAAGTTATAAGGCCCCAGGCAGCGGGCATCAGGCATCAGCATCTCATTGGACGAGTAAGGTAAACAGCAGGTGGTCAACAGCTCCCCAGGTAATAGTCACTTGTGTTCAGTATCGTTGTGAACTAGGAAGGCTTTAAAACGATTTTAAGACAAAAGGTGGCATAGCCCTCCTACACAAATGTAGGGAAAAAATTCTAAAGTTTCCAAGTGGGAGCATCTGAGCCATATATATATATATATATATATATATATATATATATAGTGAATTTGCTGATCCAAAGCCACAGAAGGGGAAGACATTGGGTCAAAACAAATTGTCATTGGAAAATGAGGACAATGTCGTTCAACAAGATGGCTTTGAGTTTAATTTTTTTAATTTTTATTTATTTTTGAGACAGAGAAAGACAGAGCATGAACGGGGGAAGGTCAGAGAGAGGGAGACACAGAATCTGAAGCAGGCTCCGGGCTCTGAGCCATCAGCACAGAGCCCGGCATGGGGCTCGAACTCATGGACAGTGACATCACGACCTGAGCCGAAATCAGACGCTTCGCCGACTGAGCCACCCAGGCGCCCCTAGATGCCTTTGAGTTTAAAAATGAAAATTTCCATCTTACATCAAGATAGAAGGAACAACATTCAAGTAGACATTTATGAAAAATAATGTAAACATTTCTGGTAGAACTTTTCACTTGTTAGTAAGTTATTTGTTTGTTTAGTTTGTTATTTATTTGTTGGTAAATGATAATACACATGAGAAAAGTGACGTGGTCAGTCCTATAAAGTCTTCCATGTTGATTTTATATAATATTTGCAATAAAATATGTAGAGTTATGGTCTATGTGGATTAATGGGCTTTCCCACACCGGGTAATCCCACCCTATGTGGTGAGACGTGGAATCATTGGGAAATAGAGAGCCAGACTGGGACTCCGTTTACTTCAATGTGTTCACGCGACTCTCACCCAGGATGCGTTCAACTCTTGCTAGCTCAGGCAAGGAGGGAGGAGACGGGTGGCTCAGAGTCAGTGCCAGGCCACAGAGAAACATGAGAAGGACAGAGGGGCTGAGGAACGGGAGCTACAGACATGAAACCTTGAGGCTGGCCTTTCCTCGGTCTCAGTGGAGAAGTCCCAAGGTGCCAAGCGGTGTTTGAGCTCTTCCTTAAAAATAGTAGATCTTGGGCGGGAGGGCCACATGCCAAACTGCTCGGTTCCAGGGAGCAGGGGGAGGGGAGACATACCCATCGGTTTCCATTATGGAAGGCATGTGGCACCGTGTCCATTACCGCCACGCCTAGTGGAGAATTGCAGGCAAAAGGAAAGAAATGTGTTCCACAGGAAAAAGACAAACATTCCTTGGAAGATTATTGTTACAGACACTTTTGAAAATCCTTTAATAAGCAGGATTGGCTGAGAAGGACTAAATTTCCACCGGAAACCGTGTTATGTACATTTTGTGTATGATGTAACTTAGATGTTGAGTCACGACACCAAGAGACTCGTGGTAAGCCAGATGCCTCTCCTCGGCAACCTGGCTGAGCACAGACTGGAAACTGGAAGGTTGTGGAAACTCTGTCAGGGTGTTAAGGCTATGAAAGAACAAGACGTGGGCTGGAGGGGTTAGCTGTAGAGGGAAGTCGAGATCCTACGTTGGTTACTGGACAAGTAAGGATGGAGAATGCAAAGCAACCCCGCACTGACCCAGCCTTCACAACCGTGTGCTTATGGAATGAGTGTGCCCCATGCTAGCCAGACAGAACGCAGAAATGTGAGTTTCAGGGGGCAGGGGACAGAGCTCCTTGGGGGTCTGAGACAGAGGTGTGAGCAGGGCCTTCAAGAGCTCCTTTCCCAGCAGCGACCAACTCGTATCTTAGCATAACGTGATCTTTTAGGTTTTGTTGATGGAGACAATGCCAAGATTGCTGAGGGTATTAAAACAAGGATGAGTGAACATGGGATCGCTTCAGACTCGTGTGGGCTTTCTGAAATTAGGGCAAACGGTGGGCTCAGCAAAGATCCTCACTCATAGGCCAAAGTTTTACAGTTGACGGGGAACCCTGTAAGCGTAGTGGTCAGAATGGGACGCACGAGAGGCTAGTTTGATCGGGGCCAAATGGGACACCACAGGCCTGGAATACAGGTTTTTTTTTCCTGGGAGTGACAAACCTGGTTGGACATCGAATTGGTGGGTGATGAGGACATAGCATTAGGTTTCTTAACGCTCGTGGCAGAGCTGTGACAAAAAGAAGGTTGCAGGCTGAGGTGTGTGGACATCAATCGAGATGGGCCATTACCAGGGAAGGGCTGATACCAGCTCCCCGTGGCTGCAAACTCACCTTGAGGTCCGGAAATGTGTTCCGCAGCTCTTGCCCGGTGATTCCGCATCTGCGGAGCCGAGCTCCGCGCTAGTAAGGAGAGCCCTACGCCAGGACTCGCTCAGCGGGAGCCCTGGAAAGACAACCAGCTTCCCTCCTAAGACTGAGTGGCACCTGAGGAAACTGGGAGGCCAGGAAGTTTTCCTGTTCTGTGGACTCAGAGGGAGACACTGGATAGATTACGTGGGAGAGCCGGGCACCCCTGTCTGAGGCCTCCACAAATATATCTGCTCGTCTGATTTAGGAGCGGTCCCGAGTGAAGGCAGAAAATTGAGTAGGTCACCCTACACTCTCCCAGACTTTGGAATTTATGGAGAACAGACATTCCAGAATAATCAAAGATGGCGGGGATAATTCGATCAGATTTCTGGAGACCTCTTGAGGGATGTAACCAGGGAATCATGAGTAGCTTACATCAGCTCTGCGCCTCAATACTCTGACCTTTCGGGGAGCAGTTGCTGTCGGCCGCTCCAGCCCCTTCACTGGCCTGGAATGTAGGACAGCGGTCTGTGGGAGTCCCAACGGGCTGATGCATGAACACCCACCCTTTTCTCTCCCATTCGCAAACCAGGTAAGAAATAAGAAAGAGGATGCCAGCAAAAGAAATACCGCTTGTGTTTCTGATGGAGGTGATTAGACAAGGGGTGCTGGATAGACAACCGAAGGGGTTGACCAAGGCTTCCTCCTGAAGGTAGACAAACCCGCCACGAACCCTACGTGTGGAGTGGGTTCCAGACCACGTGGCAGAAATGGAACATCCAATTACCCTGCAGTTCCGAGAGGAGGAGGAGGGAAGGCACTTAGCCGAACACGGCTGGGCCCCCTCTGAAATCCCTCAGTCGATTAGTTCTCCCTCCCCTGAGGATGAGCAAATCCCGGGTAGGGAGAAGGAACAGAGAATCACACTCTTGGGGCAACAACCACCAGGGAGACGGAATTCGCACTTTACCTGCCTTTAAGAGCATGAGCTTTGCGGATGGAAATGATAAATTTCAGAGCCGTTGTAAAGATTCAAAGGGGTGATCTAGTACATCAAAATTGTCTAGCAAAGTGCCTGAAACACACGAAGTGCGGACAAGCTATGAGCTACCAAGGTGTCATCGTAAGCATCTTGGACATTTCCATGTCGCCGTGTTTCTGCTGTTCCACTGGTTTCAGCGTGTTGCTGATGATGCTAAATCGCCACCATATTGTCTATTTGTCCATTGTTACCAGGGTTGGGATTTGTGGAAATTAAATAAACATGACACTGTAATATTGTAAACGGTGATTTGAGAGGGAGCTGAAAATTTAAGACAACATATGATGTCATTGTTTGAGTACATATTTAGAACCCGGTCTCACTTTCCGCATAATCCCCGGGAAATCAAATTTGCCCAGAAGGGCAGCTAATAGCCAGAAACACTGCAGGTTGAGCCTTGTCAGGACAACTTCTAATCAAATCATACCTTTTATAATCTGCATATGTCGTTTTTTCTCTCCCTCCCAGACCTGTGACTGCTAGACGTTTGTTATTTGGTTTTTGGTAATTTTTATCATTATGCTTCTTACACGTGACTGAGGTGGGACTGGTCCGCGTCTTAATTCCAGCCCAAGTGTAGCTATTGTTTCGTCAAGGCTTAGGGTATTTGGGGATCAGGACAAGTAGGGTACCCAAAGGGGGAATGTCAAAGGTATGTTGGCTGGGGCCAAATGGAGGCCTCCTGGAGAATACTTTGCACTCTGTCCCCAAATGGATAAGCCTCTGCCATCAGCCTTATGTATATTGTCATGGTCCCTGGATTATGAGAACAACTTTGGATAAGTCATGGACACGATTATGAATAATTAAAGAGAAAAATCTGTAAGTAAGAGATGACAATGTGGAGAGCTCAGGGACAAGGAGGCTGCTGCTGTTCCCCTCCGCCCGAGTCAACAGAGTGCCCCGCATTGGCCACCGACAACGGCTGTCAGTGTCCTTTTCTTCTGCCCCCGGCTTCCCATATATATTTAATGCCTTTCTGCGGTCAAGATCGTTGGAGAGATACGAACTTCTCTTCTCCTTCATTAGAAAAGCAAAGAAAATAATTGAATAACAAAGTAGTTAAACAAAACTTGAAATTGGCTGATTGCCATTGCGGGGGTAACGCGTTCCCTACTTTTAAAAAGCTCAATCTCGAGGCAGAGATGCGGACCGGACTGGACGTCTTCTTGGAGCCTCGGATCTCTGCCTCTCAAGGGCAATCTACCCCGGTCAAATGCTCGATCTGGGGAGGGGGACGGAGACCAAAGTGTCACCTCTGTCAGTGTTCGAACCTGCACCGGCCAGGCCACCTCTGCCACTCCGGTCATTCGGGGAGCCTTGGGTCCTGTGGGTGGGGCCAGCCCCTCCCAGCCTCACTCGGCAGCCTGAGCCCCTCAACGGACAGAAGTGAGACCTCAGGAAGTGGTACCTGCTTTTTTCCACGCTCTGGATCCCAGCCCTGACAGAGATCTCTCCTGCAGCAAACTTCAGACGGGCTCCCGGGGCCTTGGCTCTGTGCCTGCAGAGCTCTGTCTAGCACGAATCCTGCCCAGTCCGTTTAGCGAGACTCCCCCTACTCTTGATGTCTCCTGGGGGGGTTCTCCATCTACTGACCACTGCCCCGCTCCTCGGCTCTACACCCCGCTGTCCTCACTGCGCGCAGAACGGAGCCCTGTTCTATCCCCGAGGTCTGTCCTTCCCTGTTTCAGTGTTTCCTGTATCGCTTTACTGCCGTCCGGCTCTGGACCTCTAACAACACCAGGTCCCAGCGTCCGTCCACAGTCAACGTCTCTGACCTCTCCCTCCCTCCCTCCTCAATGCAATGGTCAAAGGACAGAAACGGCCGAACCACGCTTCATCACCATGGTGCACGCTCCAGGGAGCACCATTTCCTGTCTTTGTGGGGGGTGGGGACCCCCCCAATGGACATGGGGCCTGATGCCACGGCTCAGGAATATGGTTACCGCTGCTTCGGCCTTTGTTTTGTTTTGGGTTCCGCTCTGTTTTCTCTTCTGCTCCTGAGAGTTAAATAGCAAAAGGGAGATGAAAGTCCAGCTCAGTCCCTTGTGCTGGATCGACGTGGAGGTCACACACACCGAGGAGGCATTCTAGATGCAGGTGTGTGCAGCCCCTTCACCTGACCCAACACCAAGGCTTTAGCTCCGTGGCATCTCTGTTCCACGGCTCCATTCACTTTGTGACTGTTTGGTCTCAGGTCCCTGACCGCAGAGGAGCAGAGACCAATCGTCCTAAGTGTTTCCCGTCCTTCCATCTACCGACGGCTTGCTCACTGGCCCCTTCTTTGTTCTAGAATGCCCTCTCACCCTATCCATCCATCCATCTTAGTGCCTGGATTTGGAGATGTCTGTTTTGAATAGCATTTTTGAAAGAATTGCCGAGTTTTCCAGAGAACTTCCACGAACTGATGAGCTCTCTGATAAATAAAATTCTACTGTTTTTGTTTTTTTCTTTTTACTTGTTATTTTGAACTAATATTAGACGTACAGAAAATTACACGAATAGTTCAGAGAGTCCTGTTGGCCTCTCGACTGGCTTCCTCTGGTGTGAACACCTGACAGGACCTTCGTATCGAAGCCAGGATGGTGTCAGTGGGGCCACTCTACCCGCTGAAGCAGAGAGGCGCCCGGCAGACGTCACGGGGGTGATGCGGCCTGACCACAAGGCCTCGTTTCCATGGCGCTCTTGCCAAAAGTTCACAACGCCATCCCAACTCTGGGAAAACGGTAGATAACCCAAATTATTCTACAAATAATTAACTAGAATGCTTCAGAGACTTCAAGAACGTGAAAGGCCAGCGTATTTTCTGCTCGGATCGCCGTAACAAAGGGCCACCAGCTGGAGGCTCAAACGACAGAAGTTTCTGTTCTCAAAGTTCTGAAGGCCAGAAGTCCAAGATTAAGGTGTCGACAGGATAGGTTTCTTTGGAGGCCTCCCTCCCGGGCGTGCACACAGCCACCTTCTCACTGTGACCCCACATGGCCCTTCCTCCTCCCCCCACATGGCACTCACAACTCTGGTGTCTCTTTATCTGTTCCCTCTTCTGATAGACCTCATCCAGTTGGACCAGGCATGTCCCGACGGCCTCACCTCAACATGATGACCTTTGTAGACACTCCATCTCCAAACAAGGTCACCTTCTGAGGTTCTGGGAGATAGGATTTCAGCACATAAAACTTGGAGGGACACAGTTCAACCCATAACAGGTATGAGCACTGAACACAATATAGAACCCTAGCCTGGGTTCTGTGACACAGGAAGGACATCAGTTGAAACGCTAGCAAAATGCAGATTTCCATTTGTTAAAGTCAGTAACACTTGGACACTGTCCCTGTGTGTTTCTTAGAAAAACATATTAATGAGGGAGAAGGAAGCTAATATATTAGAGTCAGGTAACATTTTATACATGCTGACCTTATAAAGCTTAAAACGACTAGTGATTGAAAACATTTATAGAAACATTTGGTGGCTTTTTAAGAATGCACCACTCAAAAAGGGTTTATTACCATAAAATAGAATATATTATTACTAGTTAAAAGAAAGATAAAATACATTCCACGTTCCACCTTGTAGAAAAAAGCAAAAACATGAAGAAAGGCAGAGGAAAAATGGTTTGTATCCATAAATAGTTGCCCAAAGCTAGATATTGCATAAGGTTATGGGAATGCAAATACCACGGATGCTTAAAAACGCTTCCAAATGAAAGGAAGAGATGCCAGAGAATTATTGCAAATCGCTCTCTAGAAAAGTAGAAAGAAGTCTCTGCATTAACCAGGAGACACAGTTCCCGGTCGTTGTCACGTGGTCATAAACTACAGCTGGGCAGCCCATGTTTTGCAAAGTTGAAGTAACTGCTTTTCCTAATTACGAAAGTAATTAATATCCATGATAAATGAAAAACCCGAGCAAACACAGAAACATTTACAAAGAGAAATACCCTGGATCCTAAAACCTACAGATCCTCTCGGTAAGCCCTCAATTACACCCCATTTCCTTCAGACTTTTTGTTCTGCTTCTGCCTATACTTACACATTTTATTAAAATGACATCAGACTGTTCCGCAGCTTTTAATATAACAATATGCCGTGAGCAGATCTCCACGTCGCTAAATAACGATCTTCGTCTTTATTTTTGAAGCTACGGGATTCTGTTATCAAGCCATGGCATACTTTCTTTACCCAAATACCTATTTCTGGATATCACGGTTATTTCGAAGTTGTCACTGTTACAAACATTGCTGAGATGACTCCTTAAGTAAGAGCCTCTGCACGTTTGTCTGGCGATGTGGGGGGGATAAGTTCTTAGAAATGGAGTTATTGGTGGGTTTGCAAATGTTAAGGCTTTGGAAGAAATGGCGCCAGAGTTCTCTCCAGAGACCTTGTGCCAGTTCGTGTTCTCGCCACGTGTTGTGCACACGCTCCCTCTCCGGTCTTTCCACCGTAGCGGATAAGGTCGTTTCTTCAACCTTTGCTAAACCAATAGGCAGAAAATGCTCTCCGTGTACCAGAGTTTCAGTTCGGGTTCCAGGGGAGAGCAATTCCTTTATGTGTTCGGTGGAGGCTGGTGTCTCTTGTGGGTTGTGCGCATACGTGGTTTGTCTCTTCCATTAGGATGTCTGCTCTATATTGAGGGTGACTCTTAGGGGGTCAGATGGTTCACGTGTTCATTGTCTCCCCGGTTGGTTGAGTGGCCTGAGTCAGTCAAACATTTCCAGTTCGTGCGAGCGAGAGTTCGCTTTAGTTCCAGCAATGCTTGCTGAGAGTACGTGATCAGCTGGACAGTGGTTCCTGCACCGTGGAGCGTCCAGAGCAGAAGGGACGCGTGTGGGCCAGGGCCCTGTGGTCGAACGGGCCCGGGACCCAGGCTTCCAAGCTGGCTTGGGATGGCCCTTTCCCACGTATGGGGCGCAGATGATGGCCCTCAGTGTGTAATTCAGCTTCCCTGCCCCCAGCTTCCCTCACGCACACGCAGTAGTGGCCGAGAGGTCCCCTCCCGCACACGGGGGCTACTGAATGGGACTGGGGGTCTGCAATCTGCAACCCATTAACGTGAGTTTCCTTTCCCCACCTCACTGAAGGACAATAAAAGTAAGCTGCAAAAACCAGATGAAAATCACAAGGTTCGGTCAAATCCGGTCATCCTGCACGGTGTGGTAGCGGGAGGCGGGCCAAGAAAGTGCCTGTTTTCTTTTCAGTGCCGTGGAATGCTTCTTGCCAGAGGCCCAGGGGGGCCGGCGTTCGTGTCAGCTTCCTGACGAGGTGGCCCAGGGGGCCTGACATGACCTTCATCCCAGAGAGAGTCTCGGGGACACAGGCGCGTCTCCAAGACGGGAGGTGCCGGGAGGAGCCGTGTCCCGAGCCGCCGCGCGGGCCGGGCCCCGGGCTCCGACAGGCCCACAGCTGTACGTTTCCTGCCCGCAGTGGCGTCCGGCAGCTGCCGGGGGACACTCGGGGCCCTGATGTAAAAGTCTGCATGCTAATCGTCAGGGAAAGGAAACAGGGCCCTCGCTGTTCAAAACCAAAGAGCCATGGAGAATTTGACGTGAGAATTTGATCAGAAAAGACTCTCTTCACGACGGAGTGTGTTTCCTCAAAATAATAAAAGTGTAGACTCCCCAGTGTCTCCGGCAGTCTAGACTGAGGGAGGCTGTGTCCGCTGGATATCACCGTGGCCTGCGCATACCTGTCACCTCGCATCACTGCTCCAACCCTACGGATGAGCCCAAGTCCTTGCTCTGAGACTGAGCGGGAGCCGGAGGCCCTGGCCCCCCCGGGCTGGCTTGGCGGGACGTCTGTGCCCTCAGTCCCTCGCGCCTTCCCTGGGGGTCCAGCCGTGGGCCGGCCCCGCCCTCGACCCCCCGTTCTTCTCCCACGGTGCCCCAACATCCGCACTGCTCAGGGCTTCTGCATTTTTGTAAATCTGAGATGATAATTTGTGTTTCCCCAGTAAGTGAAGTCGAATATCTTTATTCTCTATTTTTGGCTACTGGGAGGACATCGTTGGCCACGTTTCTTTGGTTGAATGTCCTTATTGACACATGAGGGCACTGATCTGCTAGGACAGTACTCCTTCCCATCAGTCTGGGTGTGCTGAGCCTCGCGTCCTGGAGATCGGATCAGCTGTCCCGCTGACCCTCCCTTACAGACGGTCCTGGATGGAGACCCTGCGGCCGAGTCTTCACCCGATGCACGTGGCCGGATCTTGGCACAGGCCGGCAGTGTCGGGAGATGCCAGATTTAGACAGGCTGTGCCCTGGGCCGGTCAGCGTCGAGCCCCCGGAGCAGCCTCCCTACAAGTCTCTGCCTGGCCATGGGGTGAGGAAGCTCATGGGGTGAGGCCATGGGGTGAGGAGTGTGGGGCACCCAGGACGCTGCCTGGTACAGAGGGAAGAGAGTGGGAGAAAGCCCCCCACACATGGTATCCCAGATCCTGCACAGGGTCCAGAGACGAGCTTTGTCTCTTTCCACTTTGCTTCCACTGGCCCCAGGGATCGCCCGTCTCCACTCTTACAGCGAAGTCGGTTTGTTGGCTGTCCCCAGGCCCTTGGAAGGGCTCTATTTGCAGCGCTCCTGCTCACCCCGGGTGCTGCCCTTCCCCCCGTGCGTCCCCATCACTCGGGCGGCTTCTGGTCGTATCTGGTAAAGCCACTTGCCTCGGAAGCTACACTCATGGAAACGTTCAGAGTTGTAAAGATGTAAAGAGCGTCTGCCCGAAGGCCAAGGTCCCATCCATCACGTCAGTTGTCACAAGGCCGAGAAGCCTGCCGGCCCCTCTGCAGCCGTGGCTCCTGGAGACCCCGCTGGGGCCCCGACCCAACGCCCCCCTCGCCAACAGGCCGGAGACGTGCCCGGCTCTCGTGGCAAAGGGGAGAAAACAGCAATTGGTGTAGGACCGAAAGCAAGATCTCCGCGGCCCCGCGGTAGGAGTCCGCGTGCTCTGTGTCACCCACGGCTCCGCACCAGCGCCACCAGCTGAAACGGACCCCGTGTTCTCCTCGGAGGCATCGCCGCGGTGGGGGGCACTTGGGAGGTAGAGCTAGTCCTTCTGGTGGCCACTGTCCTGCTTAACCGGTAAGTCCTTGTCAACCTAGAAAGAAATCCAGGGGGGCGCCCCCGGTGCGTGCCTCCCTCCTGGCTTCCCCTTGCCAAATCCTCTCCAGATCCGACCTGTCAGGGGGGAGACCTGTTGGAGCAGCCCCCCCCCCCCCCGCCGGCCCTGAGTGGTCCTTGGGTCGGGCAATGAAAAGACATTTCCTGTGTTGTGTGGTGTAATAAGAGCTACAGGTTTTACTCGAGCTATGAGCTGCACGAGAGGAAATTGGAATGCCCAGAGACAGCTCGCGGTAATTAATCATCGGACGAGGAAACCTGTCAAGGGCCTTTCTAGCGCTGATACCCCTGTCAATTACAGTCAGCCCCACACCATCTGTAATTGTTTAAAATATCACCCGTACCAGGATCCCCGTTTCTAACACTTATGCTTCGTTTACACCTCCCCGAGAACCCTCTGCAAAATGCGCGGCTTGGCCGGGAGGCCGTGCGGCTGTGTCAACCTCTAAACAGAACGTGGACGTTTAGCAAAACCCTGGAGGTGTGAAATAAAACCCCAGCGACCTTCCTCGCACTGCAAGCTGACAAGCCGGCGGCGGGCCTCGGCCCTGGCCGAGATTTCACCGGAAGCGAGCAGGTTGCCGCGTGTCAGTGCCGGGATGGCAAATTAAAGCAAACGGGGCCGGGCCAAAAAGAAAACGGGAAACCGAGACCAAAAGACGCGCCGAAAATACAAAACGGGTCACGTCCACTCGAAGCGATGCCGGTGCGTCTTTTCCATCAGGAAGAGGGCGCGTGAATGCCGTGTGTGTGTCCGTGTGCTCGCGGCGGGCACGGAGAAGGAGGCGTGCCAGCGGGAGCCCGCCGTGTGACAAGTCAATAGCCTAGTCAGCCACCCTCAAGAGCTAGGCCTTTCTGACTTTTTTAAGTACGTGGTTAGAGGAGGCTCGTTGTCTTCATGAACCTATGAAATACAGGGACTTTCTTAGCTAGAACACATTTCATAATTGGAGAAAAAAAGGAGGGGCAGATCTTTACAGAGTAATTCCAAATAATGTACGTAAATAC
Source organism: Panthera tigris (assembly GCF_018350195.1). Taxonomy (NCBI): domain Eukaryota; kingdom Metazoa; phylum Chordata; class Mammalia; order Carnivora; family Felidae; genus Panthera; species Panthera tigris. The sequence continues at coordinate 236,131,768 of NC_056660.1, forward strand.
CCTTCCCTGCCACAATGCTCCCCCTCGAAGGTGCCCAGGACTTGGTGACTATCCCCCAGACAGGGAGTCCACAAGGGGGTCTCTACAGTGGGGTCAGCTGGAGATACACCTGAGCCAGGCGAGCGAGGCCGATGCCACCTGGTTGTCATGGGGACGTCACGGAGGCCCGGGTGTGCGCACTGCGGTCACCTCACCGCCACGGCCTTTCCCCTCAAACCCGCAACCCCAGGCTCATCATGGCAAAACCTCAACCAAAGTCAAACTGAAGGACATTCTACAAAATATCTGACCAATACCCCTGAGGTTGCCGAAGTCATGGAAAACAAAGTCGGAGAAGCGGTCTTGGGTTAGCAGGGCCTAAGGAGATGCAGGGGCTAAGTGTGAAGGGTGTTCTAGATCAGAGAAAGGACGTTGGCGGAAACATCTGAAATCCACATGAAGTCTGCGCTTAGCCAACAGGGTGTCCACGGCGGTGATTTCTTGCTTTTGGCAAACGTATCCTAGCAATGTCAGATGTGACCTGCAGGGCCAGCTGGGCAAGGGGTGTGTGGGAACTCCCTGAGCTGTCTTTGCAACTTTTCTGTGAACCTAAAGTTACCCCCAAATGGGTAAGTTTAAAGCGCGAGATCAGAAGAGTGCTCTTCTCCAAGGCTGAGTCAGCATCGCCGAAACCACGCCTGCGGAGGGTCCCTGCTCGCGTATTCTTGCTGCTGGTGACGCATGACCCCCCGCTCTCCTGGACGGCAGGCACCTTCTCGGACTGAGATAGATGAAATTAGGGCTGTAAATATAACGAAAACGGAAGTCAAACAAAAGGAAGATAAGCAACTTTTCCCAAGGGTTAAAAACATAAAAGACCGTGTGTTGTTAGAGGAGGGGTGTCAGAGCAGTGACATGTTTGGGGTCCGAGATCGTTCACTCGAGACACATGAGGATAGGCGCCTCTTCGGCATCACGCTTGAATTTCAAGATTGTTCATGGGCTTTTAAAGTGATGATAACGGACATCCAATCAGCGGAAAGAGCAATGTGACAATTTTATTTTAAGATGGTAACATTTATAATTCACCAAAACTGACATATTCCACAACTATTTAAATAGGATGGAAAAATCTAAGTGTCGATGCAGAGATGTGGGGGGTAACACACAGTGGTGACATGGTGGCCTCAGGGACTGTGTGCGGAGAGTTTGGGGACCCTGGTCCTGGAGGGGCCGTGGCTGGCACGCAGGCGGGTGTCCTGGGAGCTGCGGGTCTCCCTGCTCTCCAGGCTCTGAGGAGCGGGTCCCCGGGGAGACGTGGGTCCCCTGAGTCAGTGTCATGGCAGCTCTGTGTCAGGGGGCAGGTGGGGTGGGCACTCCCTCCGTGCGCCAGAGGGACAGCACCACACAGACACGGAGGCAGGACACGCACCCCCGGGCCCCCTCCCGTACAAAGTGTCTGAGACCCAGGCGGGGGGTCGGCACGGCCGCTCCCAGGCTAGTCCCTCCTCCGATCCCGCAAGTGCCCCGTGGTTTCCAGAAACTGTCAGAAACGTGGTTCTGGTGGCTGCTGGTTTGCTTCTGTGTTGTTCCCACAGCTCTTGATCTGGTGCAGCCACCTTCACTCAACTCTCACGCGAAGGGCGGGAAGACGGTTTTCTCCAGGGTCTCGACAATTCCCCTCTCCGGTGTTCTATCAAGAGAAGTTTTTACATCGCGGAAAGGGCCCAAGTGTCCACTGACTGATGAATAGATTAAGAAGGTGTGGCATAGACATAGACAATGCCATACTACCCGGCGACAAAAAACAACAAAATCTGGCCATTTGCGACAACGTGGATGAAACTAGAGGGTATTATGCTGAGCGAAAGAGGTCAGAGAAAGACACATGTACGATTTCACTCAGATGTGGAATTGAAGAAACACACCAGACGAACATAGGGGAAGGGAAGGAAGATAAAAGCAGAGAGGGAGACAAAGCATAAGAGACTCTTAAACACAGAGAACGAACTGAGGGCTGCTGGAGGGGGGTGGGGAGGTGGGCTAAACAGGTGACGGGCATCTGGGCCTCAAGGGGGCTTGAGGGGCACTGGCTGCCACACACAAGTGACGACTCCCTGAGTTCTACGCCTGAAAACGTCATTACACCCTATGATAACTAACTTGGATTTCAATAAAAATAAAATAAAAAACAAACAAACAAAAATAAAAGTAAATTTCAGAAGTTAAGAAAAAGAGAAGATTTTGTTTTGCTATCATCATTATTAAGAGCATCGCAACTTGCTGGCTGCCTGGCACGGGGTCTCGTGATCTGGAGGGAGGCGGTGTAGAAACCGAGAGCCGGGCTATTTTGTTCTGGGGTCCAGGGACAGCCGGAGCCCTGAGGGTGGGGTCTGCCGGGAGTAGGGGCTCCCCGTGCAGCCAGCGGGCCAAGTACCCTGCTAGTCCCACCCACCAGATGAGCACGAGGGGCCGGAGCATCGAGCTCACACCCGGGCCTGACGGACCGGAGGCCCCACGTCGATGCCCTGACACCCTGCTGGCCATCGGAGCTGCGACGTCGCCCAGAGCTGCCTGGAGCTCACCCGGCTTCCCGACTCCCAGTGGCCAGGGCATCTCCATGCAACACGGTCCCCTACCGGTGGTGGCCTTGGGAGAAAGGTTTTAACCCCTGTCCGGACATTTTATCATTGTAAACCAAGGACACCCCCCCACAGCAGGGTCGCTGTGTTGGCGGCTCAGGAAGGCTCTCTGGGAGGTGTGGGGGCTCCCCGTGGCTGTTCTCAGGAAAACATTTGAGGATCGGGGGAAAAGCCAGGCGGGCGTCTGAAGAGGGCTGACACAGGCAGACCCCAGTCCTGGGGACAAGTGTGGGTGCCACTGGAACTAAGCACCCTCGGCTCACTTACGCAGTCACTCAGAGGGCCAGGCTGGAGCGCACCCCAGCACCCCGTGCGGAGTGCCGGCCGCCCTCCCCCCCCATGGCAAAGCCCAGGCCTCCCCGCCAGTCTCCTGCAAACCCAGAATGCACAGCCAGAACAAAGCGAGTTTTCTGAGTCTGACACGTGAACACCATAATTGAATGTGATGGTATAATTCTGGGGCTTTTACCCTGGCACCAAGGATTCGCAAGGTTCCCAGCTGCACTTCACAAAGTTGCTCGGCGGCCGCGGCCGCTTGGACAGGAACTAAACGTGCAATCACGGACGAATGGGGTAATCACAGGGCACTTGTCTGCGAGCCCGCTCATGATTGATCATTAGGATCGATCGCTTCCCCAAGCGCGCCAAGCATTTCCCACCACAGATGAGAAGCACTCTCTCTTAAACATGGCCAGACGTGGAAGATAATTTCATTTTACCTTTAAATTTTGAACCCAGTTAATGGGCGAGGACTCTCTCCCTTTTCAAAATATGAACAGCAAGTAGCTGCTCCTCAGTGAAAGAACACCGTCCATCGTAGTCACAGAATGTTCACTCTCGGGTGGCTCGAAAATGGAGAAGGCACAAAGTGTGCAAACTCGTAACCTGTAAAGGGACCATGCACAGTGTAGACCACACCCTGCTTGTGGACGGGTCGCGGCTCCCAGGAGGCCCGTCTCCCAGATGCCCCAGGGGGAGGGCCCCCTCAGTCTTCTCACGGGTGTGACTCAACCTGCGTCCGTGGCCTCCATCACACGGCCACCGGCGTTCCTGCTGTGACGCCCACACGGTCGGTCCTGTCTTCCGCAGCAGTGCTGAGACTCAAGGCTCCTTTATGCTCCAGGAGCCCCCAGAGGCCTCTGGACAGGCCTGCCCCCTCCTCCCGAATCCAGCAACGGGCCTGGTGACAGGGGGCCCCTCTGAGGACCCTACACGAGCCCACCAAGCATTCGAAACCAGCCTGCGTGCACGTGTATGTGTGTGTTTGTGTGTGTTTATGCTTCAGGACATCAGAGGGGCATATTTCTCAAGACAAAGCAGCGGAGTATACGCGAAAGCACCTGAGAACCAATACAGTGCTTTCCAACGGCGGAGACCGTTCGTGATAACCGATGCCGCGAACACACGTTTTGCTCATAACTTGGTCAAAGTGTTTAGTATCAAACCAGCCTCCCGTGGCTTAGCGTTGACCCCGGTTCTGTCATCCTCCCGTTGTAGACCCCAGAGCAGGGGGGTTGCCAGGGGCCGGCCCGCGGGGACCTGGGCTACGGCTGAAGCCAGCCGGCAGGGGTGAGGCGGGCCCCCATCCGTCTCTGGAACACGGGTGCACCGGGGGTCTTCGTGGTCTGGTTTTCTAGTCTCCTCACCACCCGTGGACAAACACACCAGAGGGAAGTGTCAGGAAACCGAGCGGCGGGAGAGAGCAGGCTCTCAGGACGCAGGCAACGCCCGAGGCCGACGCCCCCAGCAGGGCCGCCGGGTCGGTGGGGACTCGATTTCCCATTTCACACACACTGGCGGCCGACGCTGAGATGGGGGGCCGCACCCAGCCCAAGAGCAAGCCCATCTCACAGGAACGACCCGCGAGGATGAACAGGCCCCGTGTCGAAAGCTTTTTGATCTTCACGAAAGATGGTTGCCAGATGGGGAACCGGCACCGTGCGAATACAGCAAATACCCACTTAAAACCCTCTTTATCTTGTTCAACTTTTCCCTGCAACTCTGATTAGGGGAGAAATTTATCATGGCTGTGATGTGGGGAGGGCTTCTAAGGGAAGGAGCTTACTTCTTGGGAGATGCCAGCCCACCGGCGTGCAATTTAAGACTCTTGTCACTCAGTCAAAAGGACTCGCTTCTACCGGGGAGTAACACATAAGGAACAAATTTATGGAAAATATTCACCGATTGATCTGTTTCGTACTCAGATATGGAGAAAAGGGAGAGACAGGTTTTGAAAATCTCTTGCCCACATTTTTTCAACCTGGCCAGCCCGGCCCCACACACGACCCCTTCTTCTCTTGGCCTTCTGGCTGAGTCTAAAGGGAGTCTCTGAGATGGACCTGATGATACGGAAAATACACCTGAAAAAAAGGTTTTTAAAGCTTCTACCCCACACTGGAACTACTCGTGTCTGGAGAGAAAGATGAAGGTCGATGTAGATGCCTTTGTACCCTGTAGACGTAAATGGAATGCTACGTATTTACATGTGCCCTCGCTGGTAATGTGTAAACTTAAGTCGGAGAAACTTCATGACCTTTTAATCAAATATATTATTTTTTATTTGTTTTATTTTATCTTTTGATTTTTGAGAGAGAGAGAGAGAGACAGAGCTTGAGCAGGGGAGGGGCAGAGAGAGAGGGAGACACAGAACCCGAAGCAGGCTCCAGGCTCCGAGCTGTCAGCACAGAGCCCGACGGGGGGCTCGAACTCACAAACCAAGAGATCGTGACCTGAGCCGAAGTTGGACGATTAACCGACTGAGCCACCCAGGCGCCCCCAAATATATTAATTTTTCAATGAAAGCTTTTAAGTAAAACTTCTAAATTGGTATCGAAGCATCTCTCATGAAGAATTTATCTCAACACTAACAAGGAGTAAGACTAGAATTCATTTTTGGGGGACAAAGTATGGGTCCAAAGCAGTGGAATCTGATGAGCCTGCTGTAATGACAAATTCATGTTTCCACTTCCCTGTCGCACTGAGAAAACACAAGCAATTTTCCAGTTGTGTGTGTTTTTCTGGCACGATGCACACTGCTGATGTGCACGTCCCCCAGTTCTGCAAAGAGCCCCTGTGAGGATCAATGCCCATGCTTTGAGCGTATTGAAAATGCTGCATTTTAGAATGTGCTAGAAATAGAGCCACCTCCGCTCGTGTAGACACACATGTGCTGGGCCGAGACGCGGGTGGCAGCTTCCAGGGACGTCCCGTTGACCTCCATGGGCCATCCCCGATGCCTACTGTCTACTCGTCAGTGGCTTTTGACTCCCGAGTCAGAAATCAGCAATCTTCTCAGTTTGGCATTGCTAGAGAAATGGGAATAATATTCACTTAGAATGCTAATTTAGAGGATTCAAATCAAAATTAGGCAAGAAATTCATTCCATTCCTCTCTCCTTCCAGGTGTTTTAAAGAAAACCTCAGATTCAGGAATGTGGGACCAATTGCCTTTGTAAGTAGCAGCCGTCAGACTCGAGATCCCAGGCTAAACATGGGCAACAATAACCCTTAATCCTTCATAGGTTGACATACATGAATCAAGGGAGCTCGTTATGTGTGGAGATAACGTACTGGGATTGAAAAAACAGCCGGCCAATAATCTGGGTGTGTTACATTTGCTGGGCATTTTTTTTTTTTGGACATCAGTGAAACTGATTGCTAATATCACCAACACTGAGATTTAAAAGTATTAATTAATCAAGTATCAAAATCAGGCCTTGGAAGACAGTCTCTTCTCTTCTCAACTTACCTAGGTTTTAGGATCCGAGTCAAATCCTCTGTTGATGACTTCACAAATCGCTATCACAACAGCCACACAACTGACTCAGCCACACTGTCACCACCTCCAGTCCAGTGTCATCAGATGCTCTGCCACATTAGCCACTTCACATGGGCACCTGCCAGGGCCTGCCCCCTCCCGAACACCCCCTGCCCCCAACTGTCTCCTTGCAGACCTCCCACCACTGCCACGTGAGGACCAACCTGTGCCCAGAACACAGTCTCTCATCCAAGAGCAATACCGCCTCTTGGTGATGTCGTGCCCCAGGACATTTGCCCTCGAGGTCATTGCCATCTTCCCAGACATCATGGAGGTAAAGTGTTCCAGCAGAAAGCACCTGAGCCATGGGCTCCCTGGCTGATGCCTCCCTCTCTGGGGGAAGCAGTTGGTAGGGAATGTGTCCAGCCCCCTTTGCTGACCTTGCCCAGGAGATGGAGGGATGGTCAGAGGGAAAGAGAGAGCTCAGGAGGAGGCCCGGGCATTTCTCCTGCACTTTCCCCAAGTGGCCACCGGCTTGGGGGGACGTGGGCCTGGCCCCGGGCCGTGCGCCCTCTGCAGACCCTGCCTCTTCCGCATGCAGAGTTTCCCTGAGAAGAGTCCAGAGTCCGGGGGTGGGGGGCTGCCCCGACGGCTGTCCCAGGCCTACCAACAAGTTAGGTGGGTAAAATCAGACACAGTGTCACCAAACAGGAGGGCGCTTGCTTTCTTTCTTTCTTTCTTTCTTTCTTTCTTTCTTTCTCTCCTTTCTAACCGCAACCCAAAATAAGTGGGCTTTAAGACCCCCAAACCCAGAGCCTCTGTAAAGCCAGAGCACCGTGATGTCACCACCAGTGCTCCAGGGCCGCTGCCCCAGCATCTCTGCAGCGACCCCCTTCCGGGTGAGGACAGTCCTTTCCATCACCACTTCTGAGGAGCAAACTGCTCAGCCACTCACGGAGCCCGTCGGGGCTGGAGGCTCCGGCCTCCTCCTTCCTCCCTAAAGTGAGGACCAGCCACAGCCCTCCTGGAGCACCTGCGTCCGGTAGGGAGGAGGTGGCTTCTAGTGTTCCCAACACCCGTCACACCTCCGCAGGTGCACACAACAGCCTGGCGTTGTGCACAGGGGAGGCCACACCGCACTGAGGGCACCTGCCAAACTGGCAGAGACCACGTGTGCAAGAAGTCCGGTGTCCTCCCCCCAGGGGGCTCGTAGACCCTCCATGAAGGTCAGCTCCTCACCTACCCCAAGGATGGGGTGCGATTGGCTTGCTCTGAGAAGCATCATGGAACTAGTGTGGGACGAATGTCCAGCCCACGTATCCATGCATTCAAAAATATGTCTTCTTTGGGGCACCTGGGGCACTCGGTTGGTTAAGTGTCTGATTCTTTTTAAAAATTTTTTAAAAATGGGGGTGCCTGGGTGGCTCAGTCGGTTGGGCGTCCAACTTCAGCTCAGGTCATGATGTCACTGTCTGTGAGTTCGAGCCCCGCGTCGGGCTCTGTGCCGACAGCTTGGAGCCTGGAGCCTGTTTCGGATTCTGTGTCTCCCTCTCTCTCTGACCCTCCCCTGTTCATGCTCTGTCTCTCTCTGTCTCAAAAAAATAAATAAAGGTTAAAAAAATTTTTAAATGGCTTTCTTTATTTTTGAGAGAAAGAGAGCATGAGCAGGGGAGGGGCAGAGAGAGAGGGAGACACAGGATCCAAAACGAGATCCAGGCTCTGAGCTGTCGGCACAGAGCCCGACACGGGATCGATCCCATGAGCCCTGAGATCATGACCTGAGCCAAAGTTGGAGGCTCAACCGACTGAGCCACCCAGGTGCCCCAAGTGTCTGATTCTTGATTTCGGCTCAGGTCACGATCTCCCTGTTCTTGGGATCGAGGCCCACATCGGGCTCTGTGCTGCTGACAGCACGGAGCCTGCTTGGGATCCTCTCTCTCTCTCTCCCTCTCTCTTTAAACTAAATAAATAAACATTAAAAAAAAAAAGATGAATGAAAATGAGCCTTCACACGAAATATCTGCGTGATGCCTTGTGCCAGGAATCAAAGGCACCGTGATGACTGAGGCACCATTTCTGCACTCGGGAGCCCACAGCCAAAGGCGTGGTCAGGAGCACAGCAGCCTGCCAGAGGAAGCGCGCCCGGTGCTGGGGGTGTGAACAGGACACGAGGTGTTGGTGCGCGTGAAAGAAAGAGACAGGAGAGAAAAATAAGCAGGCACGAGGCTCCACCACCATCAGAGCGAAGGTTGGGGTGCGTTCCATTTCCGCGTTCGTAAGAATGCATTCGGGCGGCGTCACAAACTAAGCAAGGGTCATACAAGCGATAGCTCTGGGGGAGAAAAAGGTTTCAAATATTTTAACCGAATCCATACTTAAGGCTATTAAAACGTGTCACTGATGCGTGAAAAACACAAATGTTATTTCTTTACGCCATCCTTCACCTCGCTGTGAATTCGTTTAAGTGCAACGACAAGGCAGCGCACATAAATATATATTTCGTATCCCTCTCCATAGGAGCGTGTGCGCGTGCGTGTGCGGGGAGGGTGTCTCCACCGGGGTGTGAGAGATTGTCTAACCTGGTGACCCATTCCAGTCCCAAGGATTCCTGTGGAAACTGTGCCTGCCTGGTAATTATTATTCCAACCCTATTAGCATAATGATAGCCTTCTTCCCTGGTGCTGCAGGTTTATCCACAATCTCCCAGAGGTCTTTAAGCTTGTTAATAATCATTACAGATAGCCAATGAAGTGAATCACGGCTAAAATGAACTCACCTGAACTAAAGAGATTAACCCTACTCAAGCCTGAAGTGCCCATAAGTATTCATCAACAGTCTCTTCCTATCAGCAAATAAAAAATAAAGAGCGTTGCAGGGAAATTACCTCGCGTGGGAACACATATTTTTGCTTCAGTGAGTGGCTTCTTCCAAGTGGTTCCATCTTTAATTAACATCCCCAGACACATTTGAGTCATTTTCGGCACGCGGTATTCCTACCGATGCGATGGGGTGTTTCCTGATGCCTCAGCATTTTCCAAGATGCTCAGAAATATCTGTCAGCCAATATGGCGCTACGTGAGACATATTCTAGCGATGGGCCATCCGAAGAAGACGACCTCTTAGGACGCAGCAAAATCAGTTTTCTCTCTCTCTCTCTCTTTGTCCTTCTATAATCCTGACTCGGGTTTCGGTCAGGCCCGACAAAGCCTGCTTCTGATTCTTTCGCCCCTGGCCTGTTCTGCGACCCGACTGGCTCTTGGTCACTCTGAGCTCCCCAGCACGTGGAGGCGTTTAGACGTTGCTGCCCCTGAAAGCAGAGTGACGGACAGGAAGTGTCTGCTCCCGGGTTCAGGAGCAGAGACGACTGGTGGGTCTACAATCCGTCCTGACGACGTCCCAAGCACCATCGCTTTCACCAGCGGGCCATCCTTCCTGGTTTGTTCGGCCCCTCCAGAATAAAACTTTCAAAATCTGTCCACGTTTGATTCTATTCCTTATTCTTGAATTATGAAGAGCTCATCAGAGTGTAATAAACACCCTTTCCAAAATTGTAGACAATTAATGGTATTGCGTTTATTAGAAAAGCAGTACGGGTTGTTACGGAAAATTGAGACGACACGCACGAGGAAGAAGGGAGAGGGACAAAGACCAGGACAAGAAAAGGTGAAAGAAACTTGGCCCCAAATCTCTTGCCCCTCTGGGAAATCCATTTCATGTTCTGGCATCTACACTACAGCGTCTCCATCGTCCACGGGCTCCCTTCCATACAAGCAGCTGCCAGCCGCACAATGGGTCACAATCTGCCCCCCCAAGAAGTCCCTTAGGGGAAAGGAAGAGTCCGGTATGGGTATCCATCGTCCACGCCTCTGTGGGGGCCACGTCCAGAGTCTCTGCCGCGCCCCGAAGCTCAATGCTCCTCTCCCCTCCACACTCAGGACGTGGCTCAGTCCAGGGAACCCACCGCGTACCAGGCTTTCATTGTACCCCAAGTGGCCCAAAAGGGGGTGACCTGCAAGATGAGTGTACCATCCGCTGCCCTGACCCCCCTCCCGCCCTTGGCAAAGGTCAGCCAGAGCCGCCCCTCCCCACCACCATCCCCGTGCATGCTCCCATGTGCCCATCCGCTCTGGCAGGCCTCCCACCTTTGATGCCTCACCCGTCCCTCCGCTTTCGAGGCCTCCTGCGTCCCGTCCCCGTCCGTGACTTTGTGGCCCTGGCCCATTTGTTGCCAATCTATCAACACAGCTTCTGACTAGCCCCTTACCTGTAGCGTTTTCATGATGATTTTGTAACGCGCTCCCCCGGCTCACCTTATAAAACAGAATCTCTTTGGCCATGGAGATTCCTTTCTAGCCTGTGTCTCTGATTAGCATTATCAGTTAGGCTCCCGTATCACTGAGTTGGTGGCTAACTGGGGACAGATGTGTGGCTGGACCTGAGGTGTCTTTCTAAACCTTCCTTGTATCCTATGACCTTTTAATAAGCTATCACATCACATGTTAAATCCACGTCTCCTGGGTGTTGCTGATGGGTTTATGGTTTGCAGGTGTCCACTCGTGCAGGGATGACTGTCTTCTGTATTCTTCCTCCTTTGCTTATTTTAGGCTGTTTTTATGGTGTGACGGGATCATTTTGATTTCTGATCCCAGCTTCTAAAAGGCCAGAAACTATCCACATGTGAGACCAACCTGCCCGCAAGAGCCACCCCGCCCCCGCCCCCGGCTCAGGATGTTCAGGTGGAACCCTAGTGGGCAGGTCTGTGCAGAGGCCCCGCCCACATGTAGAGGCTGTCCAGCGGGCCCATCTAAGGGCCCCCTTAGAGGGGCCCTTCTAAGAAGCAGCCGTGATGCCCTGGGGAATGGTAAGATGCTCCAAGGTTTGGCCTAATTTCTCAAAACAAATAACATTTGCCATGTTCATCAGGCGAGGATGAGACAAATGTAAAAACAGCCAGCCGGGCCATTGTTGTGGGGGCCAGAGATAGTGCTTTCGAGATTCCTTGGAGAAAGGCAGATCAGCGGAGCCTCAGACACAAGGAGGTGTGCAGATGCTCACGCACACACACACGCACACACACACACACACGCGCGCGCGCACACACTGGGACCATCCTGATCCCCAGAATCCCGATTGCAAATGCTGTTTGAGTCTCTGTGATTCCACCCTACCAGCTGCACCATGATTGAAAGCCACCGTCTCGCTCAGCTCAGGCCGCCACGCGAAACGAGCTTCTCGGTTTGCCGATGGCCACCTCTGTGCTGGCCTGCTGCGCAGGCGCATAGTCCTTCATCGGAGGTCCCCTGGCTGTCCTGGGCACGGCAGCCAGTGAGCCGGACCAGGGCACAGGCAGTCTGCTCCCTTGGGACCTGCTGGCCCCTCTCCGTCCAGCGCACTGGGTCCGGCGGCTCCGTGGCCCGTGAGGGACAGTCGCTAATTGTTACAACTCAGAGTCTCAAGCCTCAGCGTCCCTGTGTCTGCAATTCTGCAGGGGTGAGTCTGTGCAGACGTCATGCGCGGCTTTGTCACGCGAGATGCTAGACGTTCACACTCACCCCGGCACGTTTTATACACACACCCCTTCAACAGGTGCCTTTCCCAAAATAACACGAACGGTGAACTGCTTCTTGGAGAACGTGCCCTAGTGTGACCCACAGCTTCCTTGGGAGAAAGCGTTTGACTTGTTTCTATGTAAGGCTGAAATAGCATCTCTTTTAAACTTAACAAGTCTTGAGACTTCCATCTAAGATTCCCCAATACTCAAAAAAACTTTTCAAGCGTCTATTCCCATTTCCCTTAATAAATCGCCTCTTCTTGGGGTTAACAGTGTTGGACACCTGCGCGGGGCCCCGGGGCGTGGCCCTGCCCTGCCTCACTCCCGGGGCTTCCGAAATAGCGTGTGTGCAGAGAGCAGGGAGCCTTGCCCTCGTGGCAGGTGCCACGGGGTGGGGGGAGGGCAGGACATTACCGCCCCGCGCCCTTCTGTCACGCACAGAAGCTGCCAAAGAAACCACCCGAAGCTCTCATCTAATCTGAGAACTTGGCTCCTTCCTGCAAATGATGTTTTGGGAACTTTTCTCATATTGAGCAAACATTAAAAAGGAGAGAGTGGACTTTTTAAAACATTAAAAAGGAGAGAGCAACTAACAGCTGCTGAAAGCCTTGTCTGCCCTGCGTGTCCCTGCTCCCTTCCTGTCCCGGGCCGGTGGTTCACACCCAGAAGCACGTTGCCCGCTGGAAGCTGTCCCGCGAGGACGTGGAGGAGTCCAGGGGCGAAACCCCCGGAAGGAAAGGCCGGCGAGAGGGGACCCCCGGCGCCCAGAGGCTGAGTTTCTGAGCAGGGAGGGGAGAGCACAGGAGTCAGGTTTAACCCCAAACATATTCCCTCTGCTCGACATGTCCTCGCCGCTCCCCCTCCCCCCCCCAGGAGACTCCTGTTGAGAGAACATGCCAGAGCCGCCCTCCCGCCCGGGTTCTAACATCCAGAACACAATCCAGCTTCTTTCGCTTCGAGGTGTAGTTTACAGACCAGAGAATGTCCAGTTGGAGGCGCGTGGACAACTGCGGCTGCCCTGTAACCGCAGCCCGGGGTGTGTGCAGACGCTGTCCCCCCGGGGACAGCCCCCTCTCGCCCGTCTGGCCAGCACTGCTCCTGCCTCAACTCCTGCTCTCTGGATCTCCTCACCACAGGCTTGTTCTGCCAGGACGAGAGCACCGTCTATTCTGCGGGACGCTGGCTTCCGTCCCTCAGGGCGACACACAGTGGCGTCTCAGCAGCTGCTCTGTTGTTGCGAAGCAGTGTCCCCTCGTGCGGATAAACCACGGTGTCCATTCCTCCCCCGTGACGAGTGCTGGTGGGGTTACTGCTCACTGGCTATGGCGATGAGCCTTCTGCGAACACTCTTAACGCAACTTACCGCTGTTTCTCTCTAGCAAATGCCTCGGAGTGGAATTGCTGGGTCGTTGTATAGAGGTGCGTTTGCTCAAAAAGAAAAAAAGTTTTCCAAAAGGGCTGAACCAGTTTATACTCTCGATGGTGTTTCGTAGTGCTTGTTACCCCACACGGCACATCAGCATTTGACCTTAGAAGCTTAAGTTTCAGGGGGAGCCTGGGTGGCGCAGGCGGTTAAGCCTCTGACTTCCGCTCAGGTCCTGATCTTGGCGGTCCGTGGGTTCGAGCCCCGCGTTGCGCTCTGTGCTCTCAGTTCAGAGCCTGGAGCCTGCTTTGGCTCTTCCGTGTCTCCCCCTCTCTCTCTGCCCCTCCCCCACTCACGCTCTGTCTCTCTCTGTCCCTCAAAACATGGATAAATGTTAAAAAATTAAAAAAAAAAAACCTTAAGTTCCAAAAATTGAAGTAGATACATAGGTGATAGGTATAGATAGATGAAGAGATTGAGGTACTTACATCAATACATGCATGGATGATAGATGGCTAAATCGTGATGGATAGATAGACAGATAGGTGTGGCGAGATCGATGTGGAGAGATAGATGATCGACAAATAGACCACAGGGGACCAGAGAAGAAGTATAAGCAGCACCGTGAGCGGGCAGTGAGGAACCCTGGGTCTAACCAACCATAGATTTTGCCAATCCACTTGCACTCTTCCGAGTGCACGATCAGCCTTCCTCTAGACCTGCCATGATCACACCTGTCTGACCTCTCTCTGTTGGGACACTTCTCCCCCACTTGCTCTTGCCTGACAAACGTGGATGCATTTTGTTGAATCTCTGCTGATCCACAGTCTTCTGCGGTGGCATTTCCTGCCTCCTGGGACATGGCTGGACCTCCTGTCCTGCCTCCTGGGACATGGCTGGACTTCCTGTCCCGCCTCCTGGGACATGGCTGGACTTCCTGTCCCGCCTCCTGGGACACGGCTGGACTTCCTGTCCCGCCTCCTGGGACATGGCTGGACCTCCTGCCCTCTGCTTGCAGAGCACCTTGCACGGTCGCTCTGGGGCCAGGTGTTGGTGTCCCTGAGCCCCTGCGCTGAGGGTCCCCAGGCCAGAACGCTCTCTGTCCTGTCCAGCCCACCCCTCTCAGACCTCAGCAATGGAGACACTGCTGCTCCTGTAGTAATATGGTTAAAGTGAAGTCCCTTTCTTTTATTCAACTCCTGTGTCTCTGTTTGCTCATCAGTAAATCCTGGAAAAATGCTCTCTCAATGCATCTCATAACGTTATAGAAATATTTAAATGAGGCGATTTATATGAAAGCATTATAAGAACTTGCGAACACTAATTGATAAATAATACTAATGAACACACCCAGAAGCAGAACCCATCATATTTTTAGACATTTGCTGAGTCATTTCACCATTCTTTTGCTGTGCGTATGAGTCCTGATTTCTCGCTGGGCTAAGTTCCCGTGTGGCTCCTGGGTTACGATTCTCCCAGGATCCTCTCCTCCGAGTCTGGTTCCATCTCTTCCGTCTGGACGCTCCTGTGAGCACCGTCTTGGGCCCTGCCTATCGCTCTGTGAACGTGAGCAACCAAGTCCCCTCCCAGTGCCATCGGTCTACAGTGATCCCCAAAGCGCATGGCCAGTGCCCCCCCCTCCGCCCAGCACCTACCCCAGAGTCCAGGAACCACGGGTCAGCTCTGCAGCAGCTGCTGCCTGGACTTGTTCTGGACAGAAACGTCCCTGCTGGTGGTGTTACTTCAGATTCTTTTCCAGTGAGTTACCCACTTCAGACGAATACACTGCCTTCCCTTGGCCTAGAATGTTTCCCATCTGCCTCCTTGTCCTCCAGCTGTGGCCTCAACTATCACGAGGCTTTTCTGAGCACAGCGAGGTGGCCCATCCTTCACGCCCGCAGCACTGGGTGCCCCTGCATTACAGTGTCCCCATTTCTCACCTGCCCGGGCCTTGTGTGCCCATCTTGAGAACAAATGGCTGACACGTGGTCATTGCTCAAATATAACAGGAAAAATGTGACTGAATTTGGACCTAGCTCCCCTTACTCTGAAAGTTTCATTTCCTGCAGTCTTGGAAGGGGGCTTCCTCCAGGGTCGCGAGAGGGTTCCGGAGTCCTGGGAAGCAGCGGATGTCCTGGAACGTGACTGTGGGCTCCTAGGAGCCACCATACACGACATCTCCCAAGTCAAGTCCCCTGGGGGACGTCCAAGTGAAAGAACTGCGTGAGGACAAGTGACAGGTGACAGATGTGTGTCCTCAGGCTTCAGAGCAACAAAGAGGGGCGCCTGAGGGGCTCAGTCAGTTGGGCATCTGACTCTTGATTTCGGTTCGGGTCATGACCTCTCGGTTCATGAGTTCAAGCCCCACGTCGGGCTCTGTGCTGACAGCTTGGGGTTCTCTCTCTCTGCCCCTCCCTTGCTCGTGTGCTCTCTCTCTCTCTCTTTCAAAGATAAAGGAATAAACTTAAAAAAAAATCTTTAAAAAAAGGAATAATAAAGAGAAACTCGTACCTCCGTCCCCACCGTGAGGTCAGAAAGCAATAACAGTAACTGTTTGACAGCCCCTCCCCGATGGTCGATTTACACGCAGCGTGCCGTTCTTTTTTTCAAATTAGCGAGGCAAAATGCAGGCATTAGACACTCCCATCCCTTATTTCTCTTAAGTTTATTGATTTATTCTTGGGGGAGGGGGCAGGGGCAGAGAGAGGGGGAGAACCCCAAGCAGGCTCCGCACCGTCAGCACAGAGCCCGACACAGGGCTTGAACTCACGCACTGCGAGATCCTGGCCTGAGCCGCAATCAAGAGCTGCACACTTAACCCACTGAGGCACCCAGACCCGCGACGCTCCCAACCTTTGGCTGAGTCTGCCTATTTCGGGGAGTCCCGCTGGGGCCAGGAGCCCTGACCTCGACCATCTCTTCAGCTCTGGCAGAAGGGCGCTGTCCTCCAGTGATCTTTCTGGCAACTCTTCACCGCATTTAAATCGACATCCCACTGTTTGAAAGCTCCTCACTCTCAGGTGGGCCTTCCAGTGTTTGCAGAGCCCCTGAGCCAGAACCAGTGTCCTGCCGAAATGGCACCCGGTTCTTGCTTTTAAATGTTGTGGTTCCCCTGCGGGGAGCAGGGGCTTGGCCATATGTGGGCAATAAAAGCAGAAATGTTGATCCACGGCGCGGATGAAAGGGTGAAGAGCAGAACAGTCGTGAAACAGCAACCCTCACGCTGCACGAGCCGCCGCGAGGATCTTCTCTCCACGTTTCAAAACACATCCCACGGACACGTTTCCCCACGTCGGGAGACAACATCAAAGCCGTCCGACAAGTTTCTCCGAGGCCGCCGTACAAACAGCTTGAGCTTGGTGATAAAACCGTGGGAACTCCGCTGAAGCTTTCATTATTTCCTAAATCTTTGTTTTATTACCTGGCCTCTGGTTAGCAAAACACTAAGCTGCCAAAAGCCTCTTTTCATGACACATAACGGCCTCCACTGTGGACAGACGGACGGCCGCACACTTTACCTCGACACAAACCTACGGAAGGGGAGGCCTTCACGCCAGAGGCACGATCCCGTCCCAGACGACCTCGTTTCCTCGGGCAGAGAACGTCCACGGACGCATGGTGCCTCTGCAGGGAAGGTGCAGGCTGGTGGAGGGCAGAGCCCACGCTTTCCCTTAGGGGGGCGCGAGCCGGGACCTCGGGCTGGACAGGGACATAATGAAGCAAAGGTGCGTTGTGATCAGTGCCCAAGGTGTGTGCACACCTTTGCTTAGCCGCTGTGTGTCCCCGGGGTGCTCCAGACCCACACGTGTATGTATATTCACATGCATTTATATTTATGTGTTTATACATATGGTCCATCGGCACATACCCGTATGCACGCGTATACACATGGATATATGTATTTTTAATTTTTTTTAATGTTTATTTTTGAGAGACAGAGAGAGACTGAGTGCGAGCGGGGGAGGGGCAGAGAGCGAGGGAGACACGGAATCTGAAGCAGGCTGCAGGCCCCGAGCCGTCGGCACAGAGCCCGACGCGAGGCTCGAACTCAAGGACCTCAAGATCACGACCTGAGCCGAAGTCAGTTGCTTAACCGACTGAGTCACCCAGGCGCCCCTATATATGTATATTTTTTATTGGAGATTTATTTCAAGGAGTCACCTCTGCAGTTGTGGGGTGGCATGTCCAGAACCTGTGAGCAGGCCAGCAGGAAGGACAGGCTAGAGACTCTTGAGCGGGGGCTGATGCTACAGTCTTCAGGTAGAAGTTTTTCTTCCTCGGGGAAACCTCAGTTCTGCACTAAAGGCCTTGCGACTGGTTGGACGAGACCCACCCGCACCGTCAAGGCTCTCGGCTTTACTCCGAGCCCCCTGACTGTGGGTGTTAGTACCTCTCACGTGGCTTTTCCGCCAGACCTGGCTTGGTGTCTGGTTGAATGAGCTTGCCCAAGATGACGCCCAAGGCGATCATCACGGGAGGTAGTAAGCTGAGGGACACGGGCGTGTCTTCCTAATTGTCTGAAATTTGTGAAATGACCGTGGCCCCCTGCCCCAGCCTGGCAGGGAGGGAAGCCAAGGGCAGGTGTCTGGGATGGCCCACAGGGGCTCCACACGGGTGACAACTCTGGCTCATTTCCCGCCCCGGCGCTGGGTGGGTGCACCTCTCCAGTGGGGCCGGGAGCTCACAGCTGCAGGGGTAGCTGGTCGTGCACGGCCTGGGCCCAAGATGGAGGGACAGCAGGGAGGAGAGGAGGGCAGGGGGACACCCAAGGGCAGGAAGAAGCGATGGTGAGGCCAACTGAGAGGTCAGGGAGGAAGACAGAGCCTGAGAAACACAGCGGGTTTATTTCCACGCCGGAGCTCACGCATCCACAGGGCGGAACCACCCCCGAGGCCAAGCAGGAGACAGGACCTCCAGCAGTAAAGCCACTGCCACAAAGGTGTCCCTGAAGCCTGCCCCAGACCACACAGCTCTGGAAAGAGCAGTGCGGGGCCCGGGCACAGTGCTGCAGCGGTGGCCAGAGGGACGGACGGCGGCCCCAGGAAGGGACATCCGCCCTCATCAGTGACGGCTACCTGCGTGTCCTCTGTTTGTAAGAATCCATTCACCTTTCGGTTGTGTGCTTTTCTGTACAAAACTTCCAAGTTCAGGCCAAGAAAGAGCAGAGCACCGACCCTAAACTGGCCTCAAGGTCTCAGAATGTGCTTGAGTCGGAGGCGACGTTCTTGCAGCACAGACGGAAAGATCACCCAAGGAGCCACGTGTTGTGGACACATCCCCACGTGACGCACACCAGGGACACAAGCATCTCCTCACCGAGAACTTAGAAACAGAGGGGCAGGAAGGATGAATGGTTTTTCCAGGTCCCCCGGGCAGGTGGTGAGAGCTGGCAAGGTGGGCAGGTCCCAACCTTAATTGTAAAACTGACCACAGGCAGCGAGGGCCCCACTCAGGGGCAGCTCCACCAACAAGGGACCTGACCCCACTCAGGGGCAGCCCCCCCATGATAGGACCTGATCCCACGCAGGGACGGCCCCACCTGCACAGGGATGGAACCCAGGCCCAGCGAGGGCGTCCCACCCCCGCTGGGATCTGGGGGAAAGCTGAGTGCCGAAATAATATTATAAGCACTGCTAACGGTTATTCGGGAGTAAGATTCGCTGCAAGAAATTCAGAGCCTGAAAGATCCAGAGCTTTGGTAAAGGTCCCACAGAGGGGGGCGCTGAAGCCTGGCTTTCCGGGTGTCGGGAAGCATCCTGAGCCACGGAATGCGGCTCAACAGGTTTATTCCAGAACAGGGTTGTGGATTTCACACCAGTGCGTCACCAACTTGGGAAGCTGCGTTTTGGAGGGCCCGGCCTACACGCCAGACAAACGGTGAGTTTGTGAGATTATACAGCGTCACTGGGCCAGAGGTGTTGGGCTGGGGTCCCCAACCTTAAGGGAGGCTTTTACTGTGAAATGTGACACCAGCCCCCTCGGCCCCCCCTGGTGTCCCCACTCGCCAAACCGCTGCACCCAGGCCAGGGCAGGGGTTCTCAGCTGGAGCCAGAGCCCGGCCAAAGCCACAGCCTCTCTGAGGGGTCAAAGGTGACGCAGCCCCACCCCTCTGGGTCCCTGCGTCTCCATCACGCTGCGGCGGGAAGCCCCGCGCGGTCATCACTCCTTCTCGATCCTCAGCGGTTGGGCAGGCGTATTTCTCGAGCGTGGCTTTGACCCCTCCGGCGGACGTGCGCTGGCCTGTGACACGACGCCACAGGGACACGGCTACCGATGTCCTCTTGGTCAGCAGGCAGGGGTGTGGCCCTGGGAGGAAACCCCCCCCCCCCCCCCGTGCACGTCCCAGGGGGCTTTGAGAAGTGAACGGAAGCTCGGGGCCTCCCTGCCTCCGAGATGAACCCGGAGAGGCAGGCCTCGGGGCAGAGGGAGCGGGGACCAGCGGAGCGGGTTCTTCCCCCCAGGGCGCGGCGGAGGCAGAACTCCGCCCAGCCCAGGGCCAGCCCCCAAGAGGCGGAAAGGGTCCCCAGCCGGCCCCGGGCACACTGTGTCCCCACGTGGACGGGCCCCGGCTGCGGCGGGGACCCGGACGCTGCCACCTGTGTGGGGAGCACGTCCCCGCAGCCTCGGCGGGGGGGTGGGGGGGGGCGGGGGACAGAAACCTCGTCGCACGGCCGGTTGCAAGGACCGCTAATTGATGGACACAGGCGCATGAGTAGTTTGCCTCCGAAAGGTTAAAATACACGCGCCCAAACGGGGTCGATCCGGTCTGAGCTCCGCCGTTTCCAGGTAAATCAGCGGGAAACTCTCCTGGCGTCGGGCTGGCCCCACGTGCCCAGCTGAAGGGGGTGAGGTGTCCCCGTCACACCGCGCGGGGACACTCCTCCACGCTGACAGGGGACGATTAACAGCCCAGGGACCTGGGGGCCAAGGCGAATTCAAATGCAAAATCGGGGGCCTCGACTGCCTAGAAAGAAAATAAGCCAGATGCGCGTGAGTGAAATCATTCGCACGAACCTCTGGAAGGTGAGCTCCATGCCCTGTATGGCCACTTGTCACAGACATGAGGAAGGTGTGGGTGACAAAAACGTACTTTCAGGATGACATGACTCACTGCGTCCAGATCAGTGTGAAGATGCGTTCCAGACTTTCTCCAGATTTCACAGATCTCCTGGAAGGTCCGGAGCATTCCGACTTCTGCGAGGACCAGTTAAGACGTTCCGCTGTCTCCACCTGCACAGGAAAGTCATCGGAGGGGTCGGCCTGTTCCCTCCTCCAGGGGTGACTCTGTGGGAACGTCCAGCGTCCCAATGCTGGAGGTGGCAGCATGAAAACAAAACAAACAAACAAAAAAGACTTTTTTCGAAGCAGTTTTAGGTCCGCAGTAAAATTGAGTGGAAAGTACAGACGTTTCCCACGTACCTCCTGCCCCCACAAATGCACAGCCTGCCCATATCAACATCCCCTCCCAGGGTAAAATCTTTGTTAAGACCAACGAGCCTACAATGATTTGTCCTCGTTACCCAGAGACCGTCCTTCAGTTCAGGGTCATCCTGTGGCTTGTGGCAAATGGATAAGGCCATGAACCAACCGTCGTGGTCTCAGACAGCGTGTTTTCCCCGCCCCACGCGTCCGCTGGGATCCGCCCACCCGCCCTTCCCTCCCACCTAACTCCTGGGACCGTGGCTCTTTCACTATCTGTGGAGCTTGCCTCTTCTAGAACTTCATGGAGGGGTGAACTTGGCAGGGCTCTCCAGACAAGCAGCATCAATAGGCTGTGTACACATAGCACGAGGAGTGTTACAAGGAAATGGCTCATGCGATCACGGGGACTGAGGAGTCCTGAGATCTGCCATCAACTGCTGGAGACCCAGGAGGGCCGATGGTATAGATGCAGCCCCGACGGCAGCAGGCCTGCCCCGGGGGGATCAGAGGTTTCAGTTTGAGTCCAAAGACCTGTAAAGGTCTACGCGGTCAGACAGGAGCAGCTCCCTCGCACGTGGCCTCTCTGTTCTAGCCAGGCCTTCAACTGATTAGACGGGGCCCACCCACACGGAGAAGGCCATTTCGTCTTATTTCGTCCTCTGCTTCAAATGTGAAACTCATCCAAGTGAGTCCGTATGTTATGCATGCAGCCGAGAATTTGTTGAGCCGAATGTCTGGGCGCCCCGTGCTCCAGCCAAGTTGACACGTCACCTCCACCGTCAGGGTTGGAACCACAGAGGACACGGACCTCACGCCGGCTTCCTCCCCTTTGCAACGTGCATTTACTTTGCCCCACGTCTTTTCATGGCCGGAAAGCTCATTCCCTTCCAGTGCGGGATAGCACCCCATGGTCTGGACGGACCCCAGTTTATCTATGCGTCACCCGGTTGCCTCCCAGTTTTGACAATTAGGAGTACAGCTGCTGTAATCTCCTGTGTGTAAGTTGTCAATAAACTTGGGAGTCCCAGGACCAGCTCCTGTGGCGGGAGTGTGCCGAAACCACCCAGCCGTCCTCAGCAGTGGCTTCGTCACCTTGTGTCCCCCTCCAGCAGGCGGTGGAATTTCAGAAAACAACGCCTCACGGAACTGGCGGCCTCGTCCTTGGAGTCGGGGTTTGGACTCCTTCCGGCAGCTCCTCTGCGGCTCTGTCCCTCCGCAAAGAAGAGACTGCCCTGTCCCCTCCCCAGACCCCCCTCACCCCGGCCCCGGGCCTCCTCTGCGTGCCCCAGTCGTCGGTCAGGGCTCATCAGAGACCCCAGGCCTCTGGGCTCCCCGGCGTCAAGCCCTGAAACCCTCACCCACACTGTGCGCAGACAGAGCCCCGTTCCCCCGGCCCGCAACGGTCACCCCCGCTGCCCTGTGTCCCCCTTGGCCGCCCCGAGCCCCAGCTTCCCCGAGAAGTGTCTGCCTCCCCTCGTGCTAAGGGTGGGAGGGAACCGACCACTGGCCGGGGAGATCCCCAGAGGGAAGGGGACCTCGCGCCCCCACGTGGTCCTGTGCTGACACGGCTCTGGGGTCAAGGCCACCGCTAGAAGCACCAGCTCCCGTGAGGAGCCGTTGGGGGCACAGAAGCCAAGGGCTGACCCAGCAGGGGCCCCTCTGGTGCCTGTGAGACAGGACTTCCCCAGCGGAAGGAAGACCCCGTCCCCGCCAGGAGCGCCTGGGGCTTGGCCACGTGGATCACTACGTGTTTTTGCTTGAAGTGCTGATTTTCGGGTGTAGATTGATGGCATTTACAGCGGAAATGCGTCTTCCGTCTTCGAGCTCCCCTTCTGGTCTCTCGTCCGCTTTGTCAGCTCCGTGGTGCGGCCAGGCACGTGCCCCACTTGTCGCGAGATACAGAACACGAGACGGCGATGAATTCCACAAAGTCCTACCGGAAAATAAAACCCAGAGCGTGGACCAGAGTCCGCGGCCTGAGGTCGTCTCCCGAGTGGGGCTCTGTCCCCGGACCACCGGCGTGGAAGTCTGGGCTTCCCAGAAAGACCCTCCCGCTGCCCAGGTGTGACCGGGCTTCCCCGTCGGTGACATCCCGTGTTTAAGACCCCCACCGCCCCTCTCTCCTCCTCCCCTGTCCGCCCGGCTCCCTCTGCGTCTGGCTCTACCTAGTGCCCATCACCAACCGCTGCAGCCAGCCCACGCGGCAGGTGCCGTCACTGTCCCACTCTACAGCTGAGGAGGCTGAGGCACAGACGGGCTGACAGAGGGTGTCCTGCTGGAGGGACAGGCCTGGGATCTGAAGCCCGGCCATCGCTGGGATCTGCCTGGAGCCACAGAGAACCCGTGCCTCATCTAGGATTAAAGCTCTCCGGGGACAAGGCACGTGTCCCAGGATGTGGCCCCGGGTGTGCCCCCATCCCTTCCCCCAGCCTCACGGACAGACCCGCTGGAAGGGACACCCAGAGAGGCCAGGAGTCTCACGGGAGCACAGGGAGGGCAGCCCCGCTCAGCAGTCGTCACAGCACTCCACAGGTGGCCCGGCTGACGCGGGAGTGGCTGGCGGCCACTTAAAAAGGCACAGAGCATTGCTATGCAGCACGGGGGACAATGCTCTGTGTCCCGCATTTCCCTCCTTCTGGAGACGGACGTGGGAATGTGCCCGCTGGAGAAACACAAAGTCCCTTTCGTTTCCCCCAAACTGCTGTCCCAAACTCAAAGGCTTGTGTCATGCTTCAGGACACCCACCGGATGGCGTCCAGCCTGGGCCAGGGCAGCTCGTCACCCCCAGCACGCGTCAGGCTGGCCCTGCCCGGGGAACAGGTGTGGGTGACATTTGGGGGGGGCCTGTTTTCCAATCCCCTGCCTTACACCAGCCCTGACAGATAAGGACTCATGTCTGATGTCACTCACTCGCTGACTGCCACTTCAGGGACATTTTTCCAGGGCTGGCGCTTATCTTCCTTTGGAGCGCCATAACGGGAGCCCCGCTCACACTTCAGAGAAGAGGCCCCGGGTGAGGTGCCAGGCGGGGTGGCAGATGGGGACGCACGTCGCTCAGTGTCACCTCCCAAGTCTGCAGTGGAAGTGTCTTCGGATGAGAAGTGGGGGTGGGGGGGGGCGCAGAGCAGAACCCTGCTAGTACCAAACATCCGGGTGTTGGACCCAGAACCTTCCATATGCCAGCGGAACCCCACGCGAGCGACCTCCTTCTGGCACATGCCCGTCCTGTGCGACAGGCTGCTGGGGCCTTCCCGCTCTGGTCCGGGCATGAACCGGGGGTAACGGGCCGTCGGAGAGGCAGGCTGTGGGGTGCTTGGCCAGAGACACTGGTCCGCAGACATTTAAACGTGTCTTTTCCAAGGGGCGCCTGGGTGGTTCAGTCCGTTAGGTAACCGACTTCGGCTCAGGTCAGGATCTCGCGGTCCGAGAGTTCGAGCCCCGCGTCGCGCTCTGTGCTGACAGCTCAGAGCCTGGACCCCGCTTCGGATTCTGCGTCCCGCTCTCTCCGCCCCTCCCCTGCTTACGCTCTGTCTCTCAAAAACAAATAAATGTAAAAAAAAATTCTTTTAAACGTGGCTTTCCCAGCCATTTGCCCAGCAGAGTCAAGGGACGGATCGGGCAGGATTTGAAGGCTCTGTTAAATAACCCTCAGAAATTTTCACTCGAAGGACTCCCAATTTGGGGGAGGCAACCTACAGCTCTGCATGCGGAACAGGACTTCGGGGCCCTTCTCTGTCGAAGAAATGCCTCTCTGCCCCACATCTTCAGCCACCCCGTGTGTGTCACAGCCAGCTGCCCAAGTCCTTAAGACTGGTGGTCCCGGCCAGCCGTCCAGCGTCCCCCCTTGGCAGGATTCTTGTGTCACAAGGAGGTTCTGAGCGACCTGGGCTGGGCGCCTACACGGACCCTGCCCGTCTTCAAGGGTCCCAACGGCCAGGGATACACATGTCTCTGTCACACCCTCCAGAGCAAATCTCCTCACGGGAGCTCCCCCGCATCTCCTGCACAATGGGCTGAGAGATGCCAGCCAGGAAGGCTGGCCTTCCACGATGAAAACCGCACTTCGTAGTCGAGAAAATGGTTCTCCTCGGGAAGCAACCTTCACACACAGCTCCCGGAAAGCGCACCTGGCCCACACCTCCCAGAGTTTGGTCCTAGATGCTGGTCCCACAGACACCTGGTTTGAGGGGAATAAGCTAAAACTTTGCATGCGGGACCGAGGACTGGGAAACGTGGCACTCTCCGTGAGCTCCTGAAAACCCACTCCGTGCACGGTAAAGCCGCACGTGGGGAATCCTGGGCCAGCGGGGACTTTGATTCGATTAAGCCAGCTTTGCCCCAAACTCCATTTGTCACGAGGACCTGAAGGCATCGAGTGGCTGCAGGAAAACACGCGTGACAAGGAGGTAGGAACGCGCACTGAGCTCTCGCTCTCCGTCCGCGTGCAGGCTCACGGCGTCCGTAATTGTGCCCTGACTCCACGCGCAGCCGGGGGCCCGCAGGGCATCTGTCAGGAGAAAGCCGGCGACTGCCCCACGCGCCCTGCGGTGACGCCCTCCAGCAGCACAACGCGGGCCAGCCGGGTCCCTCTCTTCGACTCACCCGTGGGCCTGTAGGCGTGCCCCCTGCGGGCGCCTTCCCGGTGTCCCTGAGGACTCTCGGTCACCCAAAAGCCCACGTGTTGGACGTCACAGAAGGTAGATGCGACACCAAACACAGTGACCAAAACTCTGGCACAAGAGCCAGTCCAAACATCCACCCAAGGAGGAGGGACAGACAGGCTGGCCGTCTACACTGTGGATGCCGAGGCGGTAAAACCACAAGCAAGCTGTGCTCCACAAAGCCACGTGCCCCCCACGGACACTGTGTGTCTGGAGGGCAGCTGGACACAGGGAGGCACTGTCAGTCACCCCCTGCTTGGAGCTTTGGAACAGGCCACAGTGAGCTTCGGCGACGCAAGTCAGGGCGTGCGTACGTGACCAGGGGGTGGCGAGGTGCCCGGCCGAGCAAGGGCCCTGATTCTCTCTCCTCCTCCCCAACAGGTGTCTCCTGGGTGGCCTTTTGGCTCCCCATGAAGACGTGGCTTCTGAAGGACACATTGCCTCCCCCACCCCAGTCCCTATCTACCCCCCAAACTATCTGGGGGATGGAAATAGTGAATAGGAGGCTCCAGGGAAGGTGGGTCCGACCCTGGAACGGGTGTCATGCCAGGCCCCGCCCCCCCACCGACCCAGGAGCTCTGGGCTGAGACACCGCGTAAGACTCAGGGGGGCAACTGGGCACGACTCAGTAGGGATCTGTTTGCATAGCAATTTACTACTTTGTTTTCCCCTCTACTTTCCCACGGCACGTGTGGGCTCCTTACTGTCGCAGACGGTGGAGGCCACGTCTCCGTGGTGCCCACGTGCCATGAAGCCTGGGCCGTGCAGCTCCAGCCCCGTGAGGCCCAGCCCGCGTCCGCGGGGGTGCAGGTGGGAAGGGGCGGGAGTGAGGACCCTCTGGAGGCTCGGGGCTTCCCGGGCACGCGTGGCCGGGCCGGGAGCTCCGACCCGGCTCCGCGGCCGCCGTTTTCTCACCACTCCGCGAGACACCCCAGTCCCCGGTGAGTGTTTGCTTCGTTTGGGCTTCCTTGGGAAACCTGACTTCCTTCCTTTCTAAACTTTAGATGTTTAAAGTATCTCTGTAAAATCGTCCTTGTTCCTCCTTCTCTAACCCTAACTCAAGGCAAACACTGTGCTCATAGCCGTCTGAGGGTCCTCGCGGAGAAGGCGCACGAGGGCGGCCGCTGCACCAGCTGCAACCACAAGGGCGGGGTCTTGAAGGCCATGGCCAGCCCAGGCACCATTTTCTAAAGGGAGCGACCAGACCGTCGGGCACAGAGTCTGCCCTAACGAGCGGCTCTCAGAGTTGCATTTGCGCCTGGCATTGGTGGACAGGAGGCCGTCCCCGGACGGGGCGACCGGCACACGTATGGTGGGGGCTCGGGGTCTGCCTGCCTGCGGCCCCCTCGCCTGCCCGGCCCGCAGAGCCTCGGCGTTGTCCCCAGAGCGGCCAGGCCTCTGGACGCCCGGTTCTCACACCGGCCTCCGAGGTGGGACCTGACCCCGCGGGGCTTAAAGGGGCGCCCTTGGATTTCTCGAGTCCAGAAAATCAGCGCCTCCGTGATCACTTGCTCGGAGCGGTGGCCCGGCAGCTGTCTAAATTTACAAGGTCACTCCTGGCCCCGCCTAAGCCCACCTTTTTAGGGGCCCCCGGGGTCAGGTTTCAAAAAAGCGCACATTCCTTCGCTAACCCAAAGCAGCTCTGCGGACTGGGCTCTCTCTGAGGACGGACGCTCGTCACTTGCCTGCTCCGGGAGGAGACTTCAAAGGGTGGCCGCGGGGAGCTCAGGCCGCCCTCCGAGCCGGCCGGCGTTGTCCAGGCAGCGATCGGCGGCCCCTCAGGCCGGGCCCAGCGCAGCCCTGCCCTCCGTCACCTTCCGCTCGCACTTGTTAAAAGTAATTAGTGTTTGCACCCTTGTCTGGCCTTTGATTTGTGTCCAGGATGGAGACGTTGATGTGCCTCCTGATGGCTCCATAAATCACACGTTGTTAAGTTGCCTCCCATTACACTATTTTAAAGTGTCGGGAACTCCTGGCTTTAAAAGGGAAGGTGGGGGTGCTCCTAGGAACACAGGCCCGCTTGGGGTCCGGGGGTAGATGAAACCTCCCGCACAGACATCACCCCGTTCTGCCCGCTGGCTCTGCTTCGGTTATCAAAGAGGGGCTACAGCCGCGATCACCTCATGGGTACAAGTGTGATTCGTGGGCATGGGAGCCTCAGCCCCTAGCGGAGGGATCCTTGCCCTTAGTCCCATTGCACAGAGGAGGAAACTGAGCCAGGAGAAGCTGGGGACTTTGCCACCCCCTCGCCTCACCGGGAACTGGGAGACACGGCCCCGGACCCCGGGGCTCTTCCCCCGGAGTCAGCGAACCACTGCCTGCTGGCTCTCCCCAGCTCAGGGCAGGTGATAGATAGATAGAGCTGCTCATTTCAGTGCACAGCACCCACCACTGTCCTTGGCGTCCAGCCTGCCTCCCTCCTGGCCCCTGGGGACAGCCCACTCCCCGTGCAGTTCCCTGCAGGAACAAGCCTGGGGTCGTTCCCGGAGGCACCGGCCGATTGCGTTCAAATGCGCCAGGACTGGATCAGAAACTGTGGGCGGAAGGAGAACTCACCCAGGGCCCCGGGGGCTCCTGCCGCTTCCCCGACTTTGAGCCGGTGGTTGAAGATGCGGTGCCATCTTCGCAAACCTCAGAGCTGAGGTGGGGGAAATGCAGAGCACCCCGGGGTGGGTCGGCCTGAGCGCTTCCTCTCCTCCTACTCAGGACGATCACGTGTGCTGAAGTCAGGCCTACGGTGAGCTCTTCAACCCATTTCTGCATAAGCCAAATGGTTTAGAGTTTTGTCCACCTGGCACGTTAAATCACTCAGTGGCTTTGCAAAGACAGACATGACAATCCACTGTGGGTTCAGACTTATCTTTGCAGCACGACCAAGTCCTGAGTATTAAATAGTTCTTCTAGTGACTTAAGACCGACTGCGCTTTGCCTCTGAGGAGTTTACTGGTATTTTTGGGGGGGAATCACATGCACGAACCAGGTCAGGTCAAGAAAATAATGTCAGTTCTTTCTGGAAATAGCATATCAAGTTACTCACTGACACCGACGGTTAGTATTGTGGTCGTCTACGTATTTCTATAAACATTGATTGACGCATATCGCGAGACTGGCTGGCGTGGCTGTGTGTGGGTGGCTATGCTTCTGCTTCCGCCCAGGCACAACAAGGTCAGTACTCTGTGGATCCACCGAGAAATGCTTTTAGGAGGGTGCCAGGAGCGAGGAAGGAGGCCATCACAGGGCAGGAGACAGGTGTCATGGCTTAGGACTGGGGCAGTGTTGCTGGAGGTGGACAAGTATAGATGTAGGCAAGCCTCATTTGCATGCACAGCCCTTGCCTCATGCAAATGTTATTTGTAGATTATTTTCACAACCAGTTCCTACAGTTAGGAGGCATATTAACCTAGACGTCTTTACCTTGTCCTGTACAGCAGACGGGAGGTTTAAACTCACCGTCGCATAAATGCCAGACATTCTTTTCACACATGGAGGGAAGTGTGGGCTCTCAGAATTAAAATGTGTCTAACAAAAAAGGGTAGGAACCATATTTAAATAAGCCTGCCCACGTGCATAATTAGAATTCGGGCACGATTTTGAGTGTGGTTACTAAAACAACATCGCTAATCCGCTGCCCTTCTCGGCAGTTTCGATATGGTCTGTGTCGCCCAAGTAAGAACCGAGTGGTGGGTGAAGTCATTCTCAGTAACCCAATCCCTCTCGACGGTTTATACCAAAGTGGCTGGGTCTCCTTTCAGGGATTTACCTTCATGATATCATTCCTGAGGAGTCTGGTTTAGATCAAACCAGGTTAAAGAGCATGATTGTCAAAGATGATGTCATTAGATCTCATTACTAATAAAGTCAGGGTCATCATGAGTCCAGAAGCCATTTGGAATTCAGTCTCTGTTTACCTTAAAACCTGCTCCAAAACTTAAAACCCCGAGTGATATATAGACGACGAGAACCGATGGAAACATTAGAGACTGCTGGCATTGTCTTTATATAACCCATTTTGCAAGGATTTACCATTTCCTCTGTATTTTATACCATCAACTTAAATGATTCAGAAGTGGCTTTTTTTTTCTGTTACTAACCTATTCAGTAATAACTTACATTTTGCTGCATAAGATATTCTATCTAAAAGAATGTAAAACAAATTTGGAGCTGATAACGGAGAAACATGCTGTTCTTTCATCACCGGCTGGTAATTTTGAAAAGCCAGACTTCTTTGTTACACATGGGCTCTATCACAAGCAGCACAAAGTGAGATTTCCTTAGAGTGGACTGTCTCTACCTCAACGTCGGTTCCTGTTAGAAGCAAAGATCAAAAGAAAGGTTCCAATCTTTCCAAAGAATCAGGTGTAGTGGGCTGAGTGATGGGGATCTCAGAGGTTTTGCTTCTGAAGCCCCAAAAGATGTGATTAAGTTAAGGATTTGGGGATGAGGGGCTTGTCCTGGATTATCCGGTGGTGCCCTCGATGCCGTCACAAGTATTTTTGGGGGGCAGAGGCAGAGGCAGACAAGACAGACACAACCAGGAGGAAGGCCCACAGAGACGGAGCAGAGAAGGACGGGGCCACAAGCCAAGGAAGATGTGCAACCAGCCCAAGTGGGAGGAGCCAGTCCAAGTGGGAGGAGCCGGGAGTGGGTCCTCCCCCAGCCTCCCGAGGGACCGCATACCTGTGCACATAAGCTGCAGAACTGAAAGAGAATTCGTGTGTGTTGTTTGAAGCCCCCGGTCTGTGGGAACTCGTGTGGCACCCCGGGAGCTAATCCACGCAGGTAACTGTTAATCTGCTCGAGGAGGGGCTTGATGCTGGTTCTGCCAGTCTCTTGGAGGTCACGACACATCATCTGTTCACTGGACACGGTTCGTTGAGCACATTCTCTTGTGTTCGAAACTATTCAGGGCTTCCAGGGAGCCACCGTGATCACAACGGACAGAAGGTGCTGCCCTCAAGAAGTCCGCATCCTGGTGTGAGGGGGGCAGACACCACACAGATACGCCAGCTCTGCCCAGGGTTCCGAATCTGCCCAGGTGGAAAGGCAGCCTGCGGTCAGCATTCCCTCTGGTCCCTTCACCTCTGTCCGTTTCAACTTAAATACAAGCAAGGCCAGGGAAGAATTTCTAACATTTGCAAAACACAATGGACCAGTGCAATTTCCATTTTCGAAAATACCAAGGATGAAAAGGAGAAGCTGGCTTTGGAAAACCACGTCGGACTAGCGTTTGCTAAAGGGTGTTTGAAGGTGCTGCAGACCCTCAGGAAATCAGCACAATAAAACCGCTCTATGGTCAGATGTCTCTGGGAAATATCTCCTTTTACGGGACTCTCATGGAAGTTCTCAATGTACATTGCACGCTGAAGCCTCTGTGACTTCCAGCGGTAAAACCGTCTGTTCAAGCGTGTTTCATCCAGAGACTCCCCAGTGTGACCAAGGACCTCATTTCATTACCACCCACAATAGCTTTTTCCACCTAGTGCTCGACAGAGTGCGCTCAGGACACGACGCGGGAGTTGGCGAACTAAGGCCTGTGAGCCAAACCCGGCCAGTTGCCTGCCTTGTTACAGCCTGCGATTGAAGAAGGGAGTTTACATTTTTGTGTGTTATGTCAATACCTGAATAATAGCCACGATTCTTCCTCCTGGTCCACAAAACCTAAAATATTTACTACCTGACCATTTAAGAAAAAAGACGACCGACCCCTAGGCTCGGCTGAGGAGGGAGATGAGGTCACCTGTGTCCCACAGAGGGGGCCTCTCTCTCCCTGGGACAGGCAGTCTCTCCAGGGCCCAATCTCCCCAACAAGGATTCGTCCTTCACCACCCACTCTTTTTCATTGGTAATGTCTTCACCAGACTAGGATGCCCTCTCTTTTACAAGACTTGTCTTTAGTTGTTTGTGTCACACTCAGTACAAGAATATAACATTGCTCATATAATAAAATTCCCATAAGTTTAAACAGGTGCGGTACCAATCAACTATTTGTTTGTTTATTTATTTATTTACTTATTAACGTTTATTCATTTTTTGATAGAGAGAGACAGAGCGTGAGTGCGGGAGAGTCAGAGAGAGGGAGACACAGAATCTGAAGCAGGCTCCAGGCTCCGAACTGACAGCACAGAGCCCGACACAGGGCTTGGACTCACGGACCGCGAGATCATGACCTGAGCCGAAGTCGGAGGCTTAACCGACTGAGCCACCCAGGCATCCCAGCAGCAATCAACTTTTGCTATCATCTGTAGAACCCTACCCCCTTTCTTCTACTCACTGAGAGTATACAGTCTTCTCAAGCCATATGAACCTTTGACTAGATAGAGCCTTCTGGGGCAGAGATGATACAAAGCATTTTTTTTGACAAGAGCAGAGACATCAATATCAATAAGATTTCTGGAGGATTTCCAAATATTTAAAAATTAAAGTGAAACAATGAAACGACCCTTGAATCAGAGAAGAAATTACAAAGGGAATTGAAAATAGTTTTAATTGATTAATGATGAAATCACAGCATGTTAAAATTTGGGGGATGCAGCCAAATCAGTCATGAGAGGGACACTGATAGCTTCAGATGCATATAGTAGAATGTAAGAAGGTGTGTGGTCCGTGTCTTCTATTTCTACCTAACATAAGTTGGGAAAAGAATGACTTATACCTTACATAGGAAGAGAGGCAATATTACAAATAAAAGTGGGAACCGATGAAGTAAAAACAAACAGCAACGCAATAGAAAAACTCAACTAAGCCAGAAATTATTTCTTCAAAAATATAAATAAAATGGATAAACTTCTAGCAAGATTGGTCAACGAAGAAATAGAAGTTACTAATAGCAGAAGTGAAATAGGTGACATCACTGGAGATTGTACAGATAAAAATGATCGTGAGAGGGATATATAAAAACAGCTTTATGCAATAAACAATTTAAACAACACTTATTTTTAATTTTTTAAATTTTTATTTTTTTAATTTATTTTTGACAGGGAGAGACAGAGAGACAGAAACAGAGACAGAGCACGAGCAGTGGAGGGGCAGAGAGAGAGGGAGACACAGAATCCAAAGCAGGTTCCTGGCTCTGAGCTGTCAGCACAGAGCCCAACACGGGTCTGGCCCAACCCCCAGAGATGATTATAGGCAGGGGTAGTAACTAAAAGAGTGTGATATCAAATCATGATTAAAACTACATCCTTGAAGCAATATAAGAAATCCAGAAATTGATCCACACTTATAAGATAAAATTATTTCAACGAAAGTGTCAAAGAAACTCAATGGAAAGGGAAAATTTCTTCAACGAATGGTGCTGGAACAAGGGAATACCCACACACCCAAAACCTCCTCGGTCCCTATCCTGCACCATACCCCAGACCAACTGAAGACAGAACATACCTGAATGTAAAGTGCAAATGATTGATCTGGAAGAATTTCTTCCACATCATGGGGCAAGTAAAGATTTCCTTAAAAATCAAAATGAAACAAAAGCTTGAATTATAAAGTAAAACATTGGTAAACGAAAATTCTTTGTAGTTAAAAATGTCTTCTCATCAAAAAACACCATCATGAATATGGTCCCTAACTGGAGGAAAGTATTAGCAATGATATAGTTGAAAAAAACTTGTATCTAGGTATATAAAAAACTCCTGCAGCTTAACAGAAATATAAGACCGACACTCCAATAAAAATACACAGGATCCTAGGACAGGAAGGAAGGTCAGGAAAAAACCGCCTAAAAATAGCAAATGAAAAACTGCTTAACATCATTCTTAGGGAAATTCAAATTGAAACCATCATGAGAGATGGCTATACGTATAGTAGAAAGGCTAAAATCTAAAAAGTTCAGAAATACCAGGGGCGGCTGGGTGGCTGAGTCAGTTAAACACCCAACTCTTGGATTCAGCTCAGGTCGTGATCTCCCAGTTGGTGACTCTGAGCCTGCTTGGGGTTCTCTGTCTCCCTCTCTCTCTCCCCCTCTCCTGCTCATGCTGTCTCTGTCCCTCTCAAATCATAAATAAATAAACTTAAAAAAAATAGTTTAGCAACACCAAATGTCAAAGAATATATGGAACCACCAGAACTCTCATTTATTGGTGGTAGGAGTATAAAGTGTTAAAGCAACGTTTAGAAACTTTTTGGTAGGTTCTTAAAGTTTTAAGCACACATCCGTCCTATGAGCCAGTGGTTCTACTTCTAAAGACACGATGAAATTATAGCCACAGCAAGTCTTGTACAAGAATGGCCATCGCTACTTGATCCGTAACGATCAACGTCAGAGCGTTTACCAGAGAACAGACCCACCACCTGTGGCTTATTCAGACGACAGGATAAAGAAGAATGCAATTCTGATATGTGCAACAGCGTACACGAGCACCAAAACCCCTAGCTCAATGAAAGAAACTGAACATAGAAAGGCCCATCCCCCATGACTGCGCCGACATGCCTAGAATAAGAAAATTAATAGATGGCGGTAGAAGTCATGTAGTGAGTTTTTCCAGGGGAAACAGCATTGACCAGGAAGGGAGAGGGAAGGACTTTCTGCGGTGATGAATAGGTTCTGTGTCTTGAAACACATTTGTAAAAACTGAGTAAATGGCGCGTTTAAAGTTGAGCATTTCACTGTATGCACATTATACTACAAAACTACACACACACACACACACACACACACACACGCATGCACACACACACACACGCACATGTATGTGCACTAGCCTGAATGGTTATGGTCTCACACCAAACATTTCCTTAGTATACCGTTATTGTCTGGACCAGGTATCGCCTTGTGTGGAGTGATATTTTGGGTCTGGTGCTATTCTATTGTTGTTATATTACATTTCATCACATATGCCAGCCTATCGGTTGTAAGGTGAGGTACCTCCCGTCAAGGCTGTTTTTAAACAGTTTAAAGCTCCTTTAGTGTTTCATAAATGCAGCCAGACCAGGCACTAGCCTCGTGTACCGTGATGGCTCCAAACAAGGCACTCACCTGATATATGGTGATGGTTCCAGACCAGAGACTAGCCTGGTACACAGTGATGGTTCTGGGTCAAGCCACGGTATGATTGTGGACGTTGGGGTACGGATCAGGAACACACTTGCTAGCATTGGGAAACAAACCAGAGAGCTTCCCTCCAATGGAAGAGAACCAGTGCTCTGACAAACCCGCCCGCCATTTTTCTGCATGGCTGCTCCCTCCTCTGGGAAACCCCATAAGATCCCTGTGCTCACTTGTCTCTATGAAACATGAATAATCGTATCAACCCTCTCCAGACTTTATTAAGCCACGTGCGATGTTATGAGGTTATTTTTAAATAGTTTACAACTCCTTTAATGTTCCAATAATGGTACCTTTTATTACAACTACGGAAAGGGAGGCATTCCAGCGTTATGTAATTAAATGACAGCATATTTTGGAATATTTGGAGCAAAATACTGAACGTGGTAAGCACTCTCATGCAAGAGTTAATAAAAAAAAAAGGTTGTTATATTTTTTTAAATGAAAGCTTCCTTTCCACGTGCTGTGCATTTCACATCCCCAAGGAGAATAGCGCACTTAGAAAAAGCTATTTAATTCAAATGAAAGAAAGGATATGATGTTGCCAGTGAGAGCAAATAAAGACAGAATAAGGTATATTGCCGAGGAAATGTTTGCATAACACACTGAAATTAATATACCATGTGTGATGGTTGACACAGTTCATTCTAGAACAGATAAATCATTCATAGGAAAAACAAACACCGACTAAAAAGGAATAGATCACCAGTTGAGCCACATACATCGTAACCTGTTGACACACTATGAATTTTCTGCTGAATCAGACACCTAAGCTACTAAATCAGCGTGAACGCCCCCACTGGGCCAGGCACATCGCGCGCAGCTACAAGGGGTCATGCAGCTGATACGACTGTCTATCAAATTAGGAATGCACAGTATATGAGAGCTCCTATTTACTGAGCCATGGTCACTACGAAGGGAGTGTGCTGGCTAGTAAAATGCACACATCGACTATGACTTACCTTTCAGCTCAATTCACCTGGTCTTTCTAAAACCACTTTAAGGTGGTCCTATGCGCCCAGCCCCGGGGGGCGACAACCCTCCTTTGCGTGTGAGCGGGACCTGCGGCTTGCTTCTAACCAACAGAACGTGGCAAAGGTGAGGGGTGGCGCTCCCGCGGTGGCAGACTGCTTCCCTGTAAGCCTCCCACGTGCCAGCAGCATTATACTTGGGATTTAATTTATAGAGGTGTAGCCGGCTGATGACGCGGAGAGGCTGAGGCCGTTAAATTTTCATCACATAGGGGCGCCTGGGTGGCTCAGTCGGTTGGGCGTCCGGCTCCGGGTCGGGTCACGATCTCGCGGTTCGTGGGTTCGAGCCCCATGTCGGGCTCTGTGCTGACAGCTCGGAGCCCAGAGCCTGCTTTGGAGTCTGCGTCTCCCTCTCTCTCTGCCCGTCCGCCATTTGCGCTCTGTCTCTCTCTCTCTCAAAAATAAACAAACATTAAAAAAAGTTTTCATCGCATAGACTTTCCGAGGGAAGAGGCGCAGGGCATTATTATCTCCAGGAATTAGCCCCTGGAGAGTCAGCCCCTCTCCAGGTCTGGAAGGTATCAAGAATATAGAAAATAGAATCAACATAATTGTCCCTGTGATGAATGGAAGCCCAGTGGAAAAATACACTTAAAAAGGTTTATTTATTTATTTTCAGAGAAAGAGAGAGACTGCAAGCAGGGGAGGGGCAGAGAGAGAGGGAGAAGCCCAAGCAGGCTCCACACTGTCAGCACAGACACAGAGCTCGACCCCATGAACCATGAGATCATGAGTTGAGCCGAAATCAAGTCGGGCACTCAACCGACTGAGCCACTCAGGCGCCCCAGTGGACAAACATATTTTAAGAAAACACAGTCGGGACAATCCCATAGCTTCAAGGAAATGAATTGTACCAGTGCATGGGGATTTTGGAAGCAAATCTTCCCCAGTCGGGCCTCTGATGGGAACCCATCCTGGGTGATGCACAGGTGTGGAGCCCTGAGCAGAGGATCCTGGTAAG
Source organism: Panthera tigris (assembly GCF_018350195.1). Lineage (NCBI taxonomy): Eukaryota > Metazoa > Chordata > Mammalia > Carnivora > Felidae > Panthera > Panthera tigris. Next base: position 236,168,177 of record NC_056660.1, read on the forward strand.
TCACACCTTGTCCTTATCCCCAGAAACTGAGAGATGATAAACATGTTATTTTATTTATTTATTTATTTATTTATTTATTTATTTATTTAATGTTTCTTTCTTTGTGACAGAGAGAGGGAGAGAGAATGAGTGGGGAAGGGGCAGAGAGAGCAGGGGACAGAGCATCTGAAGCAGGTCCCGTGCTCACAGCAGAGAGCCCGATGTGGCTGTGGGGCTTGAACTCACGAACCATGAGATCAGCATCACCTGAGGTCAGTCACTTACCTGACTGAGCCCCCCAGGCACGCCTACACACATTATTTCAAACCTCTGAGTTTGTGTGATTTGTTTAGCAGCAAAACAAAAGTACACCATTGATCAAAATCACCACAGCACAGGAACTGTCACGAAATACTGAGGGATATTAAAATTTTTGAACTTTCTTATCGTCGGTAACATGGAGTCATCTGATTCCGGAACCCGGAGAGTAAGCAGTTTCAAGCGTTGAAACATGGGGCGCCAGAGGTTCAGAATGTCAAGACCAAGGCTTGGTCTGGGACAGGACGGGTCAGACTGTGAGGGGCTGTTGGCTGGGTGCAGACATACCCAACAGCAAGGACAAGGTGACGGGCTCAGTCCCAGCAGACGTGCTGAGGAGTCAGGGTGGTGGCTCTGGAGGCCGGCTGCAGGCACAGAGGATGCTGTCCTTGGCCAGCCTCTCTGGACTTTAGAGATAAACTCAGGTCCTGGGGACAACTGCTGAGGTCTGCAGCAGAGACCCAGACCCAAGAATCCACACCGGGACCTGTCCCTTGGAGAGGAACTCAAGATAACAAGAACCCAGTGATGGAACCTGAGGTACAAGTTCTGGGAGAGTAGAAACTCGGCCTTTGTGAACAACTGTCTTGTCTTTGCCTCAGTTTCCAGCTCTGGGAAGTGGGGCCATGGCATCACCTGTCAGTGAGATTAGGTGTCTGCCATCAATGTCCCTTAAGACAGTGAGGAACAGGTAGAAAGTCACGTGATAGTTTGGGGGTGATCCCAGGGGAGGGTCTTGAGGAACAAACGTCTTGCTAAGCTGTGATAAGTAAGCTATTTTAGTTGGTTGAAGGTCTTATCTCCCAGAAGCAAGTGTTTCCTAGAATGAACAGCTGAGGCATCCTTGTCGGGTCCCAGGGTTCGCACAGAAGAAGAAAATTGTGTGGCTCCTAAAACAGAGAGCGTGTTCTTGAAGGAGTAAATCAAATAATGTGAAAACGCTCTGAGCTCAACTCCTGGGACATGGCAGGTGCCCAATAAATGTAGTTACCTACATCGTCAGCAACAAGACTCAGAGTGGCTCACCGTGGCCCCAAGCCCAGGGCGTACTTGCGGCTGAGTCTGGGGAGCACGAAAGGGGTTGACGTGCCATCATGAAGACCGCGTTTCCGTGAATAAAGCACTCTGGCTTTACTGCCACAAATGGAATAGATTTCTTAGTCTCATCATAATTATTGTGACTCTGCTGCCCAGAAAGCATTGTTACGGGTCCCTCCTTCCTTACAAGCCCCTGAGCCCTTTCCTCGCCTGGAGCCCGGTGCCGCCCAGAGGACCCAGGCCCGAGATGCGGGGCTGGGGACGAGGCTCTGTTGATGGCTGTGATTCAACCAGCAAGCACGCAGGACCCTCAGGCCAGCGAGTTTCCCTCGGAAAAGGGACGGCATTTGAAGGGCAGCGATCTGCTTTTTATGTTGATCATGTTTAATAAAATCATAGTTTTGACACACTTGGGCCACGTCATCAACAAAGAATCATTTTGGCGACGTACGTAATTAATTTACATAATGTCTTCTGTAGGTGGACAAGACCCGTTGCAATGGACCAGGTTATTATATACATACAGCAGGACATAAATCTAGATTTGGATGTGGAACGGTGAGCGTGTGCGTGTGCACCTGAGTGTGTGTTTGTGGTACACGTAGCAGCCTTTATCCCAAAGAAGAGCCAGGGAATTTACGCAGGTACGAACGTGTGCATATTTTATACAGATGAGATAAGCTGACATCAGGTGCCGGGCATAACCTTTACATGACATTGGTCTCCATACCAAGTGACCACAAACGGATCTTAAAACAACACAGATGAGCCCTCCCCACAAGTCCACAGGCCAGAGGTCCAGGGGGGCTCAGCACTTTCTCTGCGAGGTTGTACAGGCCCAAACCTGGGTGGTGGCCCTGCAGTATCTGTCCCCACGCCCCCCGGGTGTTGGAAGTGGTCAGCTCTCGGGCTCATAGAGCCGGAGGCCCGAGTCCCCCAGCCCTCAGGGCCTGCCTGTCACCTGCGTTACTTGTCTTTTACCTTCAGGCCCTTCTCGGGCTTCGGCCTCTTACATCCCCTCTGCCACAGCCCAGTGACGACGGCCAGAGAAAATTCTCCGCTGCAGGGGCTTGTAAAGGGCAGAATTGTGTCCCATTTTCAACAAAAGATGCTGACGTCCTAACCCCCGTACCTTATTTGGATGTGACCTTATTTAAAAGGCGGGTTTCTGCAGGTGATCAAGTTAAGATGTGGTCATGAGGGTGGGCTCTGATTCGTTGTGACGGGAGTCCTTACGAGAAGAAGGGATCTGGACACAGACAGACACCATGTGAACGTGGAGGCAGAGACCGGGGTGGGGCATCTACCGGCCAGAGGACGCCAAAGAGGGCCAGCCCCCACCAGAGGCTGGAGAGAGGCGGGAGGGGTGCTCCCTCAGAGCCTCAGAAGGAGAAGCCCATGGACCCCTTGATCACGGCCTTCCAGCCTCCGGGGCTGAGGGGGGATACATTTCTGGTGTTAAAGCCGCCCAGGGGGTTGTGCTCTATTGTGGCAGCTTTACTGGGCCCACCTGAATAATCCAGGATAATTTCCCTGTTGTGAAACCTGCACCCTTGACTGAATCTGTGGAGCCCCCTTAGCCATGGAACAGTATAGTCACAGGCTCTGGGATTAGGGGGCCACGCTTCGGGGGGCCACGTGTCACCTTACCATATCATAGCCCGATCGCGTTACTCCTCTGAGGTAGGGACCACTTATTTCCCATTTTCCAGATGTGAAGACTAAGGCAAGAGGCGATGGGAGTTCCCCACCAGACTAACACCAGGCCAACTGGTGCCCAGGGGCCCGCTCCGCCACCAGGCCCAGTGAGCACGCAGGCCTCTGAATTCCAAATGTCCCCATGCCCCAGGCCTCGCGTTCACTGCCTCCTTCCCTCGTCTCCCTTCATGGACCCAGTCGACCACTGCTGTCACTGCCATCCTGTGAGAGAGCACAAAAGTGAGAGACGTGTGTGTCCTGGAGGGGCTTCTAGTCTGCTTTGACAAAACAGCAGAGATGAAAACAAGTCAATACACAAACCATCGGCGTGTATGTGACACCTCAGAAACGGAGTGAATTTGTGTGCTCCTGGCCAACGAGCCAAGGGCTCGGGCGGGAGATCATGCTTGTCCGTGTGGAAGGAAGTGCTCAGGCCCCGGGGGAGAAGCTGCTTGCTCTCTCGAGCTCTCTCTGCAACCATTGTTTAATGTTTATTTATTGTTGTGAGAGAGAGGGAGAGAGAGAGTGTGAGTGGAGTAGGGGAGAGAGAGGGAGACACAGAATCCAAAGCAGGCTCCAGGCTCCAAGCCATCAGCACAGAGCCCGACGCGGGGCTCGAACTCACGGACGGCGAGATCATGACCTGAGCCGAAGTCGGACGCTCAACTGACTGAGCCTCCCAGGCGCCCCTGAGACCATTGTTAATTGCCCACAACCTCTCCAAGCTTAACGAAGATTAAAACGAGCTTAACCACATCTATCCATTGTTTTCTTCTCAGCAGCCAGCTTGAGGGCCCATCACTGTGTTTCGATTCAGAAACACAAATTGAGAGTCTCCAAAGAGAGCGGTCTGGAAGGTCCCCTTGTGTCATTAAAATTCCCAATTCGATGAGTCACCCAGAAACAATGTTCATCTTGTCTTCCCTCCCCCACTTCTCCTGTTCCTAGAACGGATCTCAACACCCCAGCATGTTCCAAGCCTCCAGAACTTTTCACCCTCAGCACCTATGAGCCCATCTTCTATTTTCAGATCTCAGGATGGGCCCCTGGAATTAGGACACTCAAGCCTTGCCATCACATAGGGACTAGCTGCATTCCACCCTCAACAGGGTACACTCTGGAAACTCAGCTGAACACCATCACCAATCATGTTTCCAGGCTAGTATGACCCTAATTTTTAAAAATTCATTTATCATTTAAAGTAGTTTATTTGTAATGACATGATCAGATAAGCCAAGCAAGTTAAAGGGCATGTATTTTGCTCACAGGATCCAATCAATTTCGACTCAGCCAAGGTGTGGGCTCCTAGTGAAGTTTTGTCCCACTACCACCCTGTGATTACAAAGAGGTGACGATGCCAGCCTCCTCCTCCCTCTCTAGCTCTGTCCGGAGTGAGATCACATGTGTCTCCGTGGGTTGTTTCCAAGTTTTCAGAAGAGCCGCTCCATAAAGGCCGAGCTCTGCATTGTGATGAGTTAACCCAATCTCTTGGAGATGCCCAGGTTCCTCCCTGTGTTGGCAGGTCTTTATTCCAAGAGTAGCTAGGTCTGCCACGAACGGATTTATCCCCCCAATTGCTGCCATGTAAGTGGAGCGGCCTCAAGGGGCTGAGACGTTCCATCCTCTCTCTGAGACTCTCTCCATGGCGAGTCTCTTGTTGTCCCCAGTGCATTAGCCTTTTCCCCTGTGGAGAGAGGAGGCTGTGACTCACAGGACATTGATCGGAAAAGAGCTTCTAATATGACGCTTCCTCATAGCGTAGCTTGCTGCCTCCATTTCTGGCAGGTGTGTGTTCGAGAATGGGGTGAACTTCTGCATCTGGGCAAGGGGGCTGCTGGCCACGGGGCTGTGGCTGAGCCCCCGGAGCCCAGGGCCCATGTTTCAGGAGAAAGCCTGGCAATCCAGGTCCTCCCTGGAGGGCCTGGAATAGGGGTCCCGTGCAGAACCCCTCCCCCATTACAGCCGGAGCTACCCCTGGGTGTTTGGGCTGGAGGAGGGGGTCTGACACAGACTGCCAACAGTCCCTTGGGATTCTGCTTCATGTGTCCCATGTGGGACAGCTCCAGGGGGAGGAGGTGATAAGACAGGACGTTTTCCTTTATACTGAGCTAAAATCAAACACCCAAAGCTATTCGGATTGAGCTGAGCTGCCCCACGATGTCATTGGAGAGGCTGGAGGACCCTTCTTGGGAAATCAGGTGTGAACAGGCCGGATCCGACCCTGGGGTCCGAGGTTTCTCTAGATAATATTATCAAATTGAGTTTGTCCAGTGTCTATGGATATTTCAGTCGCTAAGATGTGTGCCTTTAGGAACAGTTTAGGACTAAGAGGCCACCTGAGGTCTCCATCTCAGCATAAAGCACCGTGTCCCTTCCAAGGTGTCCACTCCTGCTTGGAAAAGAAGAGTGTCTATGTGGGGAGAGAGCCCACCTGTAGCACGTGGTGTGGCTGATGTAGCCACACCCCCCTATGTGTCTACAGCGTTGGTCCTTCAGAAGACATCTCTTGACCAGGAAGATGTGCTCTGAAAATCGACTTCATGAAATATTGGTTTCGATACTCAAGCAATAGCAATGGTGTCGATTAATTTATTTGAGGCGTCTTCATTTGTATCCCAGTTTAATTTTTGTGCCTTAATACAATGGTATAAGTGGGGAAGATGGCCAGACTAGGTCTTTGCCTGATCTAAGTAGGATGGCAAGGATATGTTTTAGAGCAGGAAAAGCTGGGCTATAGACAGATACCGCTTTGCCAGGGCAGCCCCGAGCCTCTGTATACACACGTCCCTGCCATAAGGGAGGTTTAGGGAGCAACTTTTCACAACAGGGGCTCTGGCTAATGACTCTTGCATGGTGACACCTTGCACAGAAAACACAGAAGATAGGTGCTCTATGAAAAGTGACATCTCACATTATGTTTTCAGATAGAAATTCTCACCAATTTGCTTGACATCCTAAGAAAAATCAGAGTACCTTTCAGAACTGTGGAGAGCTCTCCAGAAGTGAAGATGCTCTCACTGCATAAATAAGCGTGCTGGGCTTTATTGACTAAGTGCAAGGAGAGAACCCCACCCAGACAGTCAAAGGCTGTCTTGTTCAGGAAGCAGATGCTTGTCTTTATGGGGTGGACATAGGTGTTCTTGCCCAGGACGTCCAAAGCTGGTGAGTCTTGGCACCGGGTGATTTCTCACTGTGGAAGGTGACCCAAGGGCATCGAGGTTCCGCAGAAGCAAGTGTTCCGTAGCGTGCCGTGTTCTCCAGCTGTGGCTACATAATGGAGACGTGCTGGGGGAGTCTTCCGGCTCCTGTGGGGGACCCCTGCTCTGCTGAAGGGGGAGGGATGGAGATGAGCCTTTCTGGAACACTCTTGGGTTCACGGGTCATGCCTCACCTGCCTATGTCCCCGGACGTCTGAGCGCTCTTGTGTTGAGCCTTTTTCTCCCCATAAAAGTGGGTTTTTGCACTATTACCTTGCTTTTACTGCAGTTTCAATGCAAGATAACCATAAGCCCAGGAAGATTTTGAAATTGGTGAAGAATGGTGGGCAGAAAGAGGAATCAGTGTGTCTAATTACTTTATTATACTTTATGTGCAAACTGCATGCACTTACTTAGGAATTGTCGCTTACATTTATATAAGTTTTCTCTTATTGTTCGACTGATTATTTTTTCTCTTTGTGACTGTTGTTTGAGTCTTTGGGGTTGAGCTGGGACACGCTGTCACTCACCTACCTGAAACTAATGAAACTTTTTTTTTCTTCCCATGCATTGCTTCTCTGAAGAACAGAATTTTCAGAAATAAACCAAAGTTGTTAAATTAAGTGAGAGATAAGTATATGAATTAAGATGTTCCACACCCTCTAATCTATTTTACCTCTGGGCTCTTTTCCCCATTAGAAACAGTCATGGACAGGGAGACATTGGCTTTGGAAAAGGGATAACGCAGCTGTGGCTGTTGAGTTCCAAACTAAGCTTTTGAGATTCCTGACAGAGATAGCAGCTGTGAGAGATAAAGCTCTCTACGTCCCTGGAGCTTTGTGAGTTTATCAGCCTAAACCCTCAAAAACTGGGTTGGGCTGGTGGACTAGGAGAAAGGGAGATGAGACAGGTTGCTCCTTCCTAGACTGGAAGGCCCAGGCCAAGAGGGATGTGGGGAGCTCTGAGCATCTCCCCGATCGAGTGGGCGGAGGGGCAGGACAGAAGCCCCAGGTGGGACACTGAACATTGAGTGGTGGCCAACTGGTGGTGAGGTGTTGGGTCCTGTACCTGCATGAGAAGGCGGGCTTGGGGGGACACAGGAGCATGCCCTGAGAGGGAGCCAGGATGCAGGACTGGTGACCACCAGGTGCGTCCCGGATGCCTTGGGACTGTGATCCTTCACCCAGAGAAGGAAGGCAGGAAAGGAATCCAGAACTAAATTGAAGAAGTTTGCCCTGAGTTGAATAGGCATCCATTTCCCTTAGGAAGTTAAATGGAAACTTGAGGTGGAAAGCGATCTGATTCTGTGGTAGACAGATGAGGTGAACTTGCACGGTGACCTTGGCTTGCGGTCCTGGGAGCTGAGCCTTTGTGAACCAGGCAGCGCCCTTACCCCAGGACTGGGGCCGGCCACTGGGGAGCTCACCAGGGATGTGCCCGCCGGGCAGTCCGGCTCACAAGCCTCCTCTCTTCCCGTGGGCCCGCTGGCTCGCCAAGCCTCCCCTCTTCCCACGGGCCCACCGGCTTGCCGGGCCTCCCCTCTTCCCGCAAGCAGCCCACCAAAGCGCAGTTCAGTCTGGGGTCGGGTGTTCTGTACTCAACAACAACAAGAAGGGAGGGATTTACTCGACAAATTATTAAAACACATCAGATCAGAGGGAGTTTCTGAAGCATTTAATAAAAATAAATAATTTAGAGTACCTTAATTTAGAAATATTAATTCATTCACCTTAATTTGTACATTCTTAACCATTCTTGCATATGCATGAAAACAAAGTCTCCAAGAAACACTTTCTTTTATGAACAAAGCAACAAAAGTCTTCACCAAATCCTTCTCTAACTCGGATTTCACGACAATGCAGGTTGTTCGGCCTTATTATGATAAGACGGTGAGGCGTAATGCTTACGTACGTGCGCAAATATTTAGTACAATTGAACTTAAATTCACAGAAGCTAATACATATACATGTGGCCGCCTTTAAATTCGTGAATTGTGCTGGATGCTAGTAGATAGTCACTTTTGACAAAATGGGGGAAATAGTGATTTCTCTGAGCATCGAGGCCCCCATGCGAACGTTGTGTGAAAAGTGTGGAGCCGGAAGCCGCCGCGGTCAGAAGCCCGTTCCCGACTTTCCATCAGAGAAAATGCATTGTTCTCCTTCTGGGTGATTGACTGTGAGGAAATCTGTTGAATTTATTCAATCTTGGCTGTCATTTGAGCCATTTCTTTCTCGGAGGTGCTGAAGAGCTTATTTAAATGATTCATTTGGTGGATTAGAAGTGATACGCATCTCATACCTTTTAATAATTTGCATAAATATCTTGGCTGGACGTCAGCGGGCACACCTGTTTCGTACTCCACCCGGTAGCGCTGTCTTCCAGTCGCATAATTAGTTCCGTCTCCTGCCAGACCCGGTCCTTCCCAGCTCACCCGAGGAGTTCCAGCACACATCCTCTCTTGGGTGTGGACGTGATAAACCTTGCGGATAGACACTCTGGGTGAAGAAAGAGGCCAGAAATGAGCGAGCAAGGAGCAGACACACGAGAAGGGCAATTCCTAGACGGCAGGTGAGAAGTTGCACATGGCAGCTGAGAGCGCTCTTGAAACACCCCCCCTCTGGGGCCACATCCCAGGACAACGTCAGACCCCGATTTATCTTAAACCGTGTGTGCTTTCTTGAGCCTTTGAGAGGTCTGTTTGGTTTTGCAAGAATGCCTTTGTGTTGCTGTCTGAAAGTAACTCGATGTATGTTAATGTGAACTCTTTTTTTTTTCTCACAAAAGCAAGATCTCCGATCCACGTTAGAATCACCCTGTCTTCCAGGTACGTGTGTCGTAGTCCCTTCCTGGCATCAGATCTCAGCCCTCCAACACCTGCACTGAGGCTCACCCCCAGCGTCAGCTACATCACAGACACATCTACCGAATGTGAAAGATTCTCTCCAGAGCAGCACATGCTTCTAAGAGGACATCGTTATGAAATACTGGTTGGGTTCAAAGCCCCGGGAAATTACTCCTTCGGTTATAGTTAAAAAGTAAATGGATGTATTTCATCCAGACCTTGAGTAGAATCTGGATCTCACTGGTGACGACCAAGAAGGTTTAAGTGACTCCTGTGCCCCCGACATCCTTATCATCCTCTTTCCTGTACTTCCATACTCCCAAATCCCGGGATTCCGTTAATTCCCGGGGAAGGGCTTTGCCTCTGGGCATGACAGGCTGTGCGACGAGGGGAGGGAGGGGTGAATGCCAGAGGAGAAGGAGAGACCAGGGTGTGTGGCGCGGCTAAGCAGGGGGGCCTGAAGCTCTGCTGGAAGAAGTTTGCAGGTTCCCATGCTCCCCACCATCCCGCCCAGCTCTGAGACTTGGGGGATGTTTGTCACCACGCCTGAACTCAGCACAACCTGACTGGTAGGTCTTCCTAAAACACAACGCGGCCGGGCCGTCCCCCACCGAAACACCGCCAGCTATGCCAGACAAGGTAGCGGGTCAAGTCGTCAGACCTCCCCGGCCTCCTCGAACCGCACGCCCTTACCTGATCAGCCCTCACGCAGTCCTGCGGCCTCCTTGCGTGACCTGGCAGGCACTGGCGCGGGAGTCTCCGAGATGCACCCGCCAGCGGGAAATTGGTGGGCGAGCCCCTTCACTCTGTGAGGCGCGGCCAGATTGCCTGGGGTGGTCTCAGGCAGGCGTATTCTCGGCAGAGAAGCGTGGAGATTTCCGCTTGTACACACGCCAGCCCGCGCATAGCATCAGACTGGTCTTCCCTGGAGGGATGTCTCGGGATGTCAAACGGTTGGAAAGAAAGTGGGCCTTTCCTGCATTCTCCCCTGTCTTCTCCGCACGCGTGGCCGGCTCACCTCTCCTGTGTGTATCAGACGCGCGCCCTCGTCACGTGTACACGTAGGCACGTCATGCCAGCTCACCGTCAGCGTTTCGCACGCCTTCCCCAGCGCTCCCGCCGTCACACTTCTGTTCAGTCTTTGCAGTCATGTCAGAAGCCCTTCGCTGTGGCGACCTGGGGAAACTTCCACCCCGGACATCTCTGTCCTCCGTTCCTGTGGCCCCCATCTGGATGGTCACCTGGAGGCTGCAGCCTCCTGAGAACACAGGTCTGCGTCTGTGTCCTTACCTGACGGGGAGAGGGGGGCTCAGAGGCGGGGACCAAAGGTGTCCGTGTGCCCAGAGTTGGCTTCTGGGCGTTTACGAGCAGGAGGAGGAGGGCAGCAGGGGGACACGAAGGCCCTGACCCCTGGCCACGTGACCCCTTGGGGCCTACGGGATGCAGGGAGGGTACCTAGGGCCTCCAAGGATGGGGGCAGGAAGGGCTCTGAGGGGGGCAGCTGTGCGACCGTCAGGGAGGCTTTGCAGGTGTCTTTCTCCTTGACAGACAGACGAGCTACGTGGGGAGGCTGGCCTGGACCCTGTACTTTTGTTTCCGTTTTGATTCTCTCCTGTTTCCGGCCCCGTGTCAAGTACGCAAAAAGATTCTGGTTCTGCCTCCTGCCACTGGCCTCCCAAAGGCAAAGCTGAACAGCAGGAGAGACAGGCCACCTTTCCAGGCCCGGCCCGGGCCATCCGGCTCCACGGGCAAAGCCGGTGCGCTCGAGTGAAGGACCCCGGAGAGCAAATGCCCCTTGCCCCCTGCAGGAGCCCCGTGCGTAACCTCCTGCACCCCCCGGCTCCTTCCTTCTCTCCTCCTGCCTGTGATTTTGTTAAAGAGGCTGAAACGCCGGGTTTTCGTAAGGAATGAGGTCGGCTCTTTTTATTTATCTATTTAAAAATTTTAAGTTTATTGATTTTGTGGGCGAGAGAGAGAGAGCATGCGCACAGCAGGGGAGGTCAGAGAGAGAGGGAAAGAAAGAATCCCAGGCAGGCTCTGTGCTGTTAGCGTGGAGCCCGCACAAGGCTTGAAATCGGGAACTGTGAGGTCATGACCTGAGCCAAAATCAAGAGGCGTTTGCTCGACGGATTAAGCCACCCAGGCGTCCCTGTTTTCTTTTTTAATAAGATTGTATATATTTACCGTGTACAGTGTGATGATTTGTGTGTTTGTGTATATTTATACACACATATATGTAATGAAATAATTACCATAATTGAGATGGCGTCTACGCGTCATCGTGCGGACCCTTCACAGCAATTCTGGTAAAAAAGATGCGACTGTGGTCTCCATGTGGGGACTCAGGACAAGGAAGAACAAGGAATTTGCGCAGCTCAGCCTGAGTTCGTTCTCGCCCTGGGGCCCGGACAGCTGACTTCTCGAATTCGCATCCCTAGGTCTCGGCGCCCTGCCTCTGGGTGCGGCGTGGAGGGAGAAGGAAAGCCGGCATGCTTCCCAGGCCTCCACTGTCAGGACCAGCGGCTGAAGAGCACTGCCAGGATCCACATCGCTATCGCCAACACCCGCCCACGGCGCCCCACAGACGTCCTCGCATACAGACGGACAGACAGACAAAGCTGGCCTCGCCGGGACGCCACCCGTGTCCAGGCGGACATAACTCCTCCCACCACCGGGATTTCAAGCAGCCCCACCTCGGGGACATCGCAGAGGGCCATGGCTCATGTTGCTTAGACTCGGGGTGAATGCATTCCTGAAGGGGCACCCTGGCTGGTCCCAGACGAACGGGGTTCGGGGCGGGTGGTGTGAACCACACGCATGGGCTGGGAAGGGAGCGGCACGGCCGTTTCTGGAAGACGAAGCAGCTCCACCCCGGGAGGGAAGCTGGGCCAACACACAGGAGTGGGAGTGAATCCATTTCTGACCTCGTGCTGAGAGAAAAAATCTATGGATCCCTGGGAGCCAAAGCCCAGGGATGAGCACGGTCAGCAGATTGCACCCGTTTCGCACCTAAGAGATTTCACTTGCACGTACCAAAGCAAACACCGCTTGACTCGTTTAAATGCTCAGGTCGTGGATTTGAGGGCGTGTGAGAGAAATATCTAAAGCTTCTATCATCTGAGGAGGAGGACAGTAGGGCACAGATGTGGGTCCAGGCTCCCAGGCATGCGGGCTTCTGACTGCGGGGGGCGGGGGGACACTTTCTCAGATGACAGAGGACAGCATCGTGTCTTACAGCCAGATGAGCCGGGAAGCTTCAGTTGGGTCCTAAGGGTTTTGAATACAAGCCTCCGATGAGCTGAAGAGAAGCCTGGTGGCCGTGATGCCTTGGTGACCACAATTCATGCCACTCCTGTGCAGGCAGCATTCTGTTCCTCCTTTTGGCTGGCGTGTCCCTGCTGGGTGCCTGGGCCGCAGGAGCCTAACCCTAACCTGCTCCTGATGTCTGGGGACCACAGGAGTGGCCACAGCCCCCCACCTGCCCCCGTCCTCTGATATCTGCAGAGGGGCAGTGACTGAAGCTGTCGGATTTCCTTTTTTTTTTTTTTTATAATGTTTTACTTATTTTTGAGACAGAGAGAGACAGAGCCTAAGCAGGGGAGGGGCAGAGAGAGAGGGAGACACAGGGTCCGAAGCAGGATCCAGGTTCTGAGCTGTCCACACAGAGCCTGACGCAGGACTCGAACTCACAGACCGCGAGATCGTGACCTGAGCCGAAGTCGGATGCTCAACCGATGGAGCCGCCCAGGCACCCCTGAAGGTGTCGGATTTTTAAAGGCGCATTATCCTGAGCTTCCAAAACAAGGGCTCAGCCATGCTGTCAACATAGAGCCCACCGGGAAAGAAGCAGCTTCCGGATGCGGGAGGGAGAACGGCCGTGGACCACCAAGGAGCCTCGCCTTGGCTCTTGGCTGAGGGGGCACCTAAATATTAATTTTAGTGAAACACTCCATCAGAGTTCAATTGAAAGGAATACATGCTATCAAAACTATAAGGAAGTACCTAGGGATAGCATCTACGCGGAGCCACGCTTTTGTAACTTTCCTATTTTCAGACTTACTTTCCTAAATGCAGAGTAAAATTCAGTAGCTGGTAACCGCTCGCTGACCTCCGCCCCTGTCCCCACTCATGACTATTCTCTTTGCCTCCGCGTGGTTTCCCCCACACGGCTCCCCTGGCCGGGGCTTGTCGGCCCGTTCCGCGCGTCCTTCTCCTCTGCCGTGGCCCCCACCAAGGCCTGCCTCGCCCCCTCCCCGCCTGTCCCTGTGGAGTTGGCCCAGGCTCAGGGCTCCCATGGATTTCCAAAGAAGCTCTGGGCTCGGGGAGCCCGGCCAAGACAAAGGAAGTGCAGAGAGAGACTCGAGATTTCTCGGTTGCAGAAGATTTGCTTCTCTCAGATCAAATGCCTCTGGAATGCTAAGTCCAGTGACCGGCTTTAATTTGAGAGGGACGTAGCACGCACGTCGCACCAACCACCAGCCATCATTTCCCTTGCAAACCAGGGTGTAATATTCATGGAATACAAGATGATCCGCTAAAGATCTGATCAGAGCCAGTAGACACACAAACGTGGGCCCCGAGGTCACTAGGAGCTACGTGTGGGTGTGCACACGCGCGTGTCGCAGGCAGGGGAGGGGGCAGGAACATTACAGGAAAGTTTACAGAAAGAACACTCAAAAGGGTAGAAGGAATTAGATCAGAATTTCTTCCAACGTCTCCCCAGTCACCCCGATCCGGCTGAAAGTGCATCGTCAAATATTTAAAAAGAAAATAATGAATCTTACATTGTAGCTTCATGGACTAAAGAGGATTAAAACAGCTGAGCGGACAAAAAGGAGCGAGCCCAAAAAGGCAAAACTCCTAATTAGTTAATACAAAACATGCTGAATCCAATTATGAGAAATCCTGCAGTTTGGATTCGGTATTCTTTCTGAACAGACGAGAACAAATATGTCTTTAAATCAATACTGCATAACCGAGCATTCAAGCTTTACCCAACCGTAACATATGTTTGAAAGGGGGCATTAGAAAGAACCCACGAGCAAAAGTGCTGACCCCGGACTTCGGGTAGAGGTTCGCTGTTATAATTTTCTCAAGCCCCCAAGAGACTGATAAAGAAATCTGAGTAGTTCATTAGCATAAGACTGGCTAAAATCTATTGATTTTTAACTCCATAGAATATTCCGTTTTCATTAGGATCTGCTGAGTTATATCTATTACTGTTCCGGGGCGTCTGCACCCTGGTTAATGGTGAGTCCCCACCGTAATGAGAAGACACCTTGAAGAAAACAGGGAGAACTGTACTTTGCTGTCAGCTATTGTCACAATATTCTGGGAATCTTCCTTCTGAATTCTAGCTTCGTATTTTTAGAAAGTAGCAGAGCATTTAATCCTCAATAATTAGACTTTCCCCAAAAGGACAAACTCATTTATATGACTGTCAACTCAACCCTACCCTTCAACGGCTACACTCAGTGTTTCACTGTAATATTTTACGCAACTTAGTAGAAGTGAGACAAAAGTAAGATAAAAATGTCAAAGCTGTCTTTAAATCTCAGAAGGCTGGTCTAAATTTAGAAAATGCAGTTATGTGCAGAAAAGTAGGCACAAAATATATATTTGGCCAACACTTTTGACAGTATTGGGATACTGAAACCCCAGAATTGGGGAAAGTTCTGCCAGCACAGAGACTGGGTGGGGCAAACCTCCCACCTTTAGATCAAGGGGTCAAATGTAAAATACCCACCAACTTTCTGTACTGAAGTGTGTGGGGTGGGGGGGGGGGCGGGGGTTAGCCAAGAACCTCACCATTTCCTTGTCATTTCTACTTTCTCGTCACTATTTTTTTTTTTTTTTTGACGTTCAAGGGTCAGTCTTGTGTTATGTTGAGCGTCAGCTTTTGGTTTCTATGCACACACAGCTGTGCACGCACACACTCAAACCGACACGCATTCAGACAGAAAACAATGGATCGCACTCAAACGTGGTTTGTGCAGAAAGACGGAAATCGTAGCCCTTTAAAATGTGGTAAACTGAGGTCTGGGGGTAGGCACGCCCTCTCCAGGGAGCCCCTGGAGCCTTGTCCTCCTGTCCCCTGTGTCCCCCAGCCTCTGTACATACTTGTTCACGCTGCCCCCCGTAGTGTCCTTTCGAAAGTTCCTGTGAGCTGGGGCACAGTCTCTCCCTCAGCAGGATTCCCTGGCCTTGGGGACGTTCCATGGAGCAGAGATCGGCCCAGGTGTTTGGAGAGCATATGGCACCCATCCTCCTCCTGGAGAACTGGGATGCTGCTCATGAGCAGAGTGGAGGCACCCAGGAGTCTGGCAGCTGGGACGTCAGTTAACCTGGGTCTGACGCAAGTTTCCTGAGCTTCTTCCCTTCAAGTGTCCCCCCACAGTGCTATAGTCCACGCTTGGGTCGGCACTCCCACGGGAGGTTTGAAGAGACGTGCCGGGCCTAGGGCTCTGCACAGCTGATGCTGTCCACAGCAGCCTGGCCACACGGTGGCTCATGGCTGGCCTCTGTCCCCAGCAGTTGGTACCCAGGCCTCTCTGGCTCTGAAGTATTTCCGGGTCCACCCCTGGGAGTGTGGATGGATGCTGTGTCTACCCAATTCTGCACAGCGGTCGCTGGTGGGTTCTCATGGGCCTGGCTGCCATTCTCCTGCCATCAAAGAGACTTCCTCAGTGGCTCTCCTTCCATCTGATCACCTGTCTCAGACACCAGTTATCTGCCTCGTGCTTGACTTGGTCACTAGCAACAGGACCATCGGGAGAATCAAGGACAGCAATGCCTATAAAAGAGCTGTACAAACCCTAAGTTCTCCTGAGAATCTTAGTAGGAATGATGAAAACACAAAGACAAAAAGTATAAATGTTCAAGATGCAATAGAGGGACTACATGGAGGGAGTCCACAGTCCCAAACAGTGACTTCGATCCTTGGACAGCTGTGCTCAATTTTCATGGGTTGCCGCAGCCCTTGCCAGGAGCTTGGAAGGCAGTTTGAAGGCACCTCGTTTCTGATGGGTCTGACTTCCTTGGGAAAGTGAGTCCGTCTTCCCGTAGGAGAGCTGTCCAACGTGCTGCTCCTTCTGGGCCCCACAGGAGAGAGATCATCACTCTGGACCCTGGGGCGGGGGTTAGGACTCACTGGTGGGAAACACCTGATCAGTCAGGTGTTTTGCCTGGGTGGCGCACCATTGACAAAAAGATCCCACTAGAACTCCCGCAAAGCCGCTACCACCTGCTGCTCGTGCTTCTTGGCTTCATGTTATGCAGATTGTAGATACTTAATTTCCCTAGAGCTGAAAAGACTTCTCTGAACAGGCTACAGCCTTTCTAAGCAGGTCCTCACCTTGCCATTGACGTCCTACAATATAAAGCTAGATTTCCACGTGACTGGAGCTCGTGAGTCTGCTCAGGGATGTCGAGGTAGAGCCATGAGGCTACTCCATTAACCTTCAGTGGGACCCCCCTGAAGTCAAAGAACCAACAAGAACTTCTTCTAACTAAGCTGCGGACCACCCAAAGGTTCCATTAAGTTGCTCAGAATTTGTAATTTCATCGTATGAACCCTGCTGTCCCATGGAGTCACAGGCACACGTCAGGCGACCAAAGTGTAGGGGATGTGTCCTAAATTGCCATGCATGGTTGCTAGGTCTAGAAAACAGAGCAATGACTCCCCAGAGAACAGTGAGTGGGGTAGGTAGGAGCTCCCTTCCATAAGAAAGTGGTACCTGTCAGAAATTAGGACACGTCCAAAGGCCTTCTGGCAAATGAGAAGGGCGCATTGAGGTTTCCGTGTTCCAGGCCAAGACCAGAACTTGTGAGATGGCGTCTTGATCACTGTCCATGCTAGAGTTACCTAACGTTAGATGCAGAGGTAAAGATTTCCCTCCAAAATTTACGGAACATTCGCTTAGCTTTCTCTACACAAGAACAGGCAAACACCTGAGTATAGAATTTGAGAGACCAGCTTCTGTTTGAGCTCCCTGTGTTCATAAACTCTACGGTCTAGGTTTCCTGTAGGAAATAAAAACAATGTGAAGAAAAAGAATATCAGGGAAGGATGATGATAGAAGGGCAGAGAAAACCCAGCAGCAGCGGAGAATTTCATGGGGGAGGAAATCGGGTGCTAAAACCCGCAACCAAAGCGTGGCAGGGATTCGGGCAGTAGACGCAAACCCAAGGCTCAGAGAGGTCTGAGAGGCACACACACGACAGAACCGGGCTGGACCGGACGGAGACTTCGTCTGTGGCCCATGTGCTTAGCAAGGGCCTTGAAGGTGACTGGGTCTGCAGTGCTGTTGTAGGATTAGCACTGAAAGTCTCTGTTCTGGGAACCCCTCACTACTGGCAGACCAGGCCGACCTGCCCCTCATCCCACCCTTACTGAGAAGGACTCTGGTGGAGCGGGAAACGCAGCGCTCATGTTTCCTTCTGGGCCACACATCCACTGCAGTGATTAAAGAACTTGCCTGTGGCTCACCGGGCCGCGGTGAACAGTGCCCCCCTCAAATTCATGTCAACCTGGAACTTAGAAGTTCCCATTATTTACAAACAGAGTCTTTGCCGATACAACCAGTTAGGATGATGTTGTGCTGCATTACGGTGGCCCTCGTCCCAGAGCTGTTGTCCTTATAAGAAGAGAAGAGACAGACACACGGGGAAAAGACAGACATGTGCTGATGCAGGCAGAGATTGGGATGATGTGTCCACAAGCCAAGGAGTTCCAAGGATGGCCAGCAGCCACCAGCAGCTGGAGGGAGGAGGGATTCTTCTCTAGAGCCTCCAGATGGAGCATGGCCCTGACAACATCTTCATTTCCAACTGCTAGTCTCCGGAACTGGGAGAGCATACACTTCCCGTTCTTTTAAGCCTCTCGGGTTGTGCTGATTGGTTGTAGCAGCCACAGAAAATAGAGCCACTATGACTTTTTTGATCTTAACGAACGGCTCGCCCATGTCTTTGTGGTTCCTCTCAGTTGCGTGAAGTAAAAGCAGCTCAGGCTTGAGATGGCGGACACGTTTGACTTGGGTGGCCCGAGGACACAGGAAGGTCCACGCTGGGGCTCACACAAGACTCCTCTTTCCGGGAGTCGTGAGCCAGCCCAGGCGAGCGCACCTGATGGAGGACAGCCGGCCTTTGGTCAACCCTAAGTTTATCCCGCGAGAAGGCATCTCTAATGC
Source organism: Panthera tigris (assembly GCF_018350195.1). Taxonomy (NCBI): domain Eukaryota; kingdom Metazoa; phylum Chordata; class Mammalia; order Carnivora; family Felidae; genus Panthera; species Panthera tigris. The sequence continues at coordinate 236,186,437 of NC_056660.1, forward strand.
TTCCCAAGTCAGGAGGGAGGGGCGTCCGCAGGCACCATCCTGGTTGGCTGTGAGGCTGAACACCTGGTGTCTCACTTGCACTTTTCATCTCACGGGCCTCTGCTTGATACAAAATATGTGGTCAGTGCCCATGGTGTATATCCATGCGTCATCTTATTGAAAACACAAGTTTATTTAAAAAAAAATGGCTGTCACGATTATGGGGCAGGCACATCTGAAATCCACAGGGTAGGTCTACGGATCTTTTTCTATTTTTTGGATGTCAGTACTTTTATTGTGTCTCCTTATATGTAAATTATTCGGTTGTGACTTGATTTGCAGCCATGCATATATACATTTCTCCGTTGGGTGATTTTGGTCTTAGCGGACAGTTAATACTGCATAGGGCAGGCAGGCCAGGTGGCTGAAAGGTGAGGCAGGAGTTGATTCTACTGTTTTGACACAGAATTCCTTCTCTTGGCAGCCTCAGTAATATGTGAGCAGATCTGGCCACCTTACGCGGAATCCGTTGTCATGAACGTTATGACAGGGAGCCCTTGACGATAGACTCTTGTGACAATGACCCACATAGGAACAGAGACCTGGGCATAATATTCACTTGCTTCCTCTGTCCCTCTTGGAATTCATTGGTTCAAATCCTGACTCTTTAAACCTTGGAAGGATGGGGACCAAAATGAGCTGCCTAGGGACAGCCCGCGTAAATAAAATGAAGCCATACGGTCTGGGGAGGCTTTGTTGATTCAGCGAAGGAGCTTTCTGAGTGTGTGTGTGTGATTGGTGAACGTTCAACTGTGGGGCCTGGAAAAGCAGCCAGCTCTCCAGAAGTGCAGCACGTTGTCTGGCAACCACATGAGGCTTTGGAGAGAAGGGGCTCGAGGGGCACGTAATGGTGAAGCGGGCTGTGGTTCCTCATGCGCGGCTCGCTTCAGACCTGCTAGAAAACCGGTACCTTATTTGCATAGCATCATGCTTGAGATGCTCGGCCAACAGCCCCACGTTTTCTTTTATCTTTGCGTGTCCGCACCCGGCCCTGTCCAGGCATTGGGAAGCCCCAGAGTTATTTGCTTTATCTGAGCAAACAGTGATTTCCATTATGAACCTAGTTCAACTCTTCTGAAACCTTGGAAAAGGCACACAGAGTATATTTGGATGTTTATGGCTGCTGTGAGCGGAAGGCAGGAGCTTGGTAATGAGTAATTCTGAGCAGCTATTGAAAAATTTTAACAGGCTACTCAGAGAAATGGTAACAGAGACATGGGTCTAGGCTTAGGTTATCCATCTATCATCTATCTTTATCTATCTATTTATCTATCTATCATCAATCTATTTCTACTTATCTTCTTTCTTTCTTTCTTTCTTTCTTTCTTTCTTTCTTTCTTTCTTCTTTCTTTCTCTTTCTCTATCATCTATCTCTATCTCTTTCTCTATCATCTATCTATCTATCTATCTATCTATCATCTACCATCTATCTATCTAGTATCTATCTATCTACCTATCTATCATCTATCTATCTATCGATCTATCATCAATACACACACACTCACACACACACACACACACACACACACACATACACACCTCTGCAGGTACACCTGTACCTATACCTATACATATAAGTGATGGAGGTCTAGGTATAGATATGATAGGATTGTAGATATACACTCAGAGAATGGGGGAGAGAAATAGACATCAAATAAACAAAGTTCATTTTGTCAAGCAAACATACTACTATTCTGAATCCCAAACTTTTCATATGTTATTTTATTGAAATTAAATGTATTATCAAATGTAGGGGGAAATGAAAGATTAGTACAACTACTTGATACCTGTTGATTGTTTTTATTATATAAGATTATGAATGACTTAATTATGCAGATCTGTTTTATCCATTTTTGGGGTCAATGTCTGGTTCACACACACACAAAAGTAAACAACCAAAACTCAGAGAAATAAATGGCTATTCCCTTTGTTTTTATACAAGTTCAGCATCTCTACTGTTAAGTTGATGCTTATGATATGAAAACTATTAATATTAATTGAAGGCATATGGAAAGAACAATTTTATTTTAATGCACATATAAGTGACTTGTTCCGTGCTTACCAGAAGAGGAAAGTTACATGTAACTTATGTAAACAAACGTATGCCTTGTTTATCCCTTTGAAATTAAATTTTTGCTCACTGAAGCAGAACCAAACTACTGTTTTTGTGGGTAGTTTTTGTTTACCGTCAGGCGTGTGGGTGCACACAGGCCACGGGCCTCATTGCCAAGGCTGTGCTGCAAGGTTCACGTTGCAATATGACGGCTCAACGTTCTGCAAGGATCTTTCAACCAAGAGCCGCACTTGATTCTTCTGTGTTTTGAAGGGACTGGCTTTTGTGTTCAAAACTCTAAAAAAAAAAAAAAAAGTCTTCTTTTCATTTCAGTAAGCCATACATGTTTTATCTTTTAATTGCCCAAAATGTTAGCACAATTTCATTCTACATAAAGCCAATATTTATCCTAGCATAAATATTATCCAGGGATGTTTGGGGTAATCTATAATGCACAGGCATGCAGCTTCAAGGACGATTAGTACAAGTGTACTTGAAATCTGGCCGCGGATGCTCATGGGCCCCACCTCATTTTTCTTTGCATCTTGCCCTAAAGAATAATGATCCTTACTCCTCAATAGCACTGCATTGCCGGAAAATCTGATGTACTGATGCTAAGGTCCTCTGTTCCAGGAATACTCATTTGCAAGGGTGGTACACATTGGCAGGATGGTCTCAGGGCCTCAAGTGATGTGGGTAAACATACACCTTAGAAAGAAGCTCATTTGAACCCATTTTAAAAAGCAACATGTTAGCTCGTTTTGGGGGGCGGGTCTTCGCTGCTTATTTCATAAAAACATTTCAGGCAAAATTCGCTGTGGCTTGGAGTAGCTCTGCGTCTCTCCCACAGGGCAGGGCAAAATTCAAAGCTCTATGGTAGCCGACGGGAGAACCATCCAGAATATTTCCTTGGCACATCTAGGTCAAACTCTCAAATTTCTTGCCCTGAACCGCTTATGAGTAAAGTAGCTGTGAAACCTTTGTCAAAGAGGAGCGAATGTGTGCACCTGCAGCCCGGCGTGCAGGCACCAGACCCGCAAGGCTGTGCGTCGCCTCTCTGCCCTCCTCTCCTAGCAGCCTGGGACCCCTGGGCTGGAAGGGCAGGTGCCGCGCTGTCTGGCTCAGAGTCCCAAACATCCTGCCTGCCAGGCTCCACTCCACTTACACGTCCCTGTTGGGGCTCTCTGGGGCGTGCGTGGGAGCCTGGAACTTTTCATCAGCAAAATGTCTTTCGCCCTTCTTTCTGCACTTACTTCGAAATTGAATGAAAGGTTTTTGCTGTTACTGGTGTTGTTTGTCTTAGAATTAAGTTTTTTTTATCAGATTGCTCATGTTTGATTCAATAATAAGGCAACAAAGTAATATACAAGATTTAAGCCAAGAATCAAACAGATTCTTAAATTATGTGGAAAACAGACACATATGTGTCCCAAGGTGTTAGCTCTTTCTGGTCTCCATCTACGGCTCCCTGCGAGGGCGTGGCTGCTTTGCCCACACAGGTGGATGGACGGGTTTGGAGATCAGGCAGCAACAGGGTCAAGCCTCAGGAAAACCCCTTGGACGCCAGGTAAACGGGCAGTGGAAGACTTAGCCCCTGGACGCAGCACCCAGTTCTGCAATGTGTCAGTGGAGGGGTTTTCCATGGTGATTGTGGTTTCCTATGTCATGGTATAAAGCCCACTGGTAATCCTCTCATGCCATGGGTAGCAGTCTTCTTGTTTTAAAAAATCATTAAATTCCCACATTTTAAAATTTAAGTGGGAACCCACACAGTTTGTCTCAAGAAAGCAGCTTGTCAGGAAGTAAGCCTGTGACCCTCAAGGCTCCATCACGGCCAGTAGACGCACTTCTGGTTTTCAGGTTTTCGTGAGCAGTTTATTTGTATGGGTTAATAGTTCATAACTTTCATTACTTATTACAGATTTTTCAAAGAGCAAAGAAATATGTGCTTATTTGAAAACAATATTCATTGTTATGTGCTAATCTTATTTACAATTAGTTTTTTAAGGTGGGGAGAGAGAGAGAGAGAGAGAGAGAGAGAGAGAGTGAGTATGAGTCGTGGATGGGCAGAGAGAGAGGGAGACTGAGAATCCAAAGCAGGCTCCACACTCAGCACAGAGTCCAATGCAGGGCCAATCCCAGGACCCTGGGATCATGACCAGAGCTGAAATCAAGAGTTGGACACTCAAGGACTGAGCCACCCAGGCACCCCTACTATTATTTTTTTAATGGAAAAGGATTCCTTGCACCTTGCAGGTACCATTTAGATCATGTGGTCCCTTTCATAAAGTCCAAAATAACAGTTGGGACCTTAGTGACCTTTTTCCTGTATCTTGAAGCAGTTCACTATTTTAACATTCCAGGAACAATTTCATCTTTTTTTCACTGTTTCCAACACTGCTTAAAAAACCCTGAAGCAGTAAGAATGGAAGAACGATGAGATCAGCTGGGAAAAGTTGAAAAACAATGTAATAAACCACTATTACTTCATCCATGTGTGTGCGTGTGAGTGTGTGTGCGAATGTGTGTGCGCTGTCCAAAATATTGGGTCACTTTTCCAGAAGATATAAAACTGATTCAAGATACTTTCTCTGTAGTTCATTTTTAGTTTCACTAAACATGTTTAAGGATTCAGAATTTTCCAGATTCTGCCTAAAGTGGTAGACAGTAAAGCAATAAAAGGGAATATGTTTCATAATCACACAAACTAGAGAGTTAATATAAAGGCACTGGGGCTCCTGGGTGACTCAGTCTGTTGAGCTCTCAACTCTTGATCTCAGCTCAGGTCACGATTTCATGGTTTGTAAGATCAAACCCTGCGTAGGGTTCTGTGCTGATGGCTCAGAGCCTGCTTAGGATTCTCTGTCTCCCCAGCTCAATGCACACACACACACACACACACACACACACATATATATACACACAGATGTCAGCTCTCTGAGATCTCAGAACGTGCTCTGATTCTTCAGTGTCCTAAATACATTTTCTCAAGCTGAGAATCAATACATGAGCCATGTATGTCTATGTATGTTCATATGTATGTCAACAGACAAAGAGGACATCTGCTGCTTTCCCCAGGTTAGCCATCGAAGGAGAGCACAGCCAACTGGGACCAGAACGTGTAGCATCCTGTTCTGCAAAATGAAAACATTATGGAATCTTTGTGACAGTTCAAATGATGCTTGTCCACAATTCATTTAGTATTTTTCTTACCTGGACAAAAGGTGGGCATGCACACAAAACAATTGGAAGGAAATAGATGCTGTAAAAATGAAAAAAAGTCATTGGATTTATTCTGTCAATTAATGATTATAAAACTGAAAATGAAAATTACTTACAATTATGGGGCAAAGAAGATGGCTGTCTCACTCTCCAAGAAAGTGAGGAGCGGTCAAAAATTTAAAAAAAAATCAAAGCACCCCTTAAAGTGTGCTTTCAAGATGCAAACAAGAGGGCAGAACAAGGAACACTGTTAAGTGAGGGAGAATCTAGGGAGTATTTACGATCTGAAGTCAGATCTTACAGGGAGGTTTCATTCCGGATTTGTACAAGAAGGCTTATGAGCAGAGAGTGTGTTCGTAGGACTTTACCCATTTCGTTCACTTAGACCTTGAAGCTCGGAAAACATGGAATCAAAATGTGAATTTGTTATGTGAAAATTCTTTTTTTTTTTTTGATTAATGGAAAAAAGTGTTAAGTAACTTTTGATATCAGAAAAATAAAACTCTTAATATTCTCTTTGCAGCAAATATAAAATATCAGTGGTTTGGCCATATTTTTTTAATGTTTGTTTATTTTTGAGAGACAGATAGAGCGTGAATGAGGGAGGGGCAGAGAGAGAGGGAGACAAAATCCTGAGCAGGCTCCAGACTCTGAGCTGTCAGCACAGTGTCCGAAGTGGGGCTCGAACTCATAAACCACGAGATCATGACCTGAGCCAAAGTTGGAGGCTCAACCCACTGAGCCACCTAGTTGCCCAGTGCTTTGGCCATCTTAAGTTAAAGGTCCTTTATCATAAAACATATGTTTTTAGACTTGACTCAAATTGAGTATATAATCCCTACAACTTCTCTCTATATCAATAAGAGTGTAGTGAAATTAACAAACACCAGACTATATTGATAATTTATCATTTGTAGTCTGTGGTTTTTAGAAGCAGTGCATGCATCTGATATATGTCACCTCGTTGGTTTATTGTTGCAGTGTGCAACGCAGCAAAATACAAAACACGTGCTCAGTGAGCACTCACTCATGTGGTCAAGACAGCAGCTAAAGATCAGGTTTCAAAACTGACATTTAACTATTCTGCAAGCATCAACATGGCATCATAATGTGCCATCAAGGCAACTTTTTATGCTGAAAAAGAAGGAAAAACTATTATCTGTAACCTTGTATAGGAAATGCAACTCTTCAAGAGCAAATCAAAAAATAAAACCTGTCTATTTACTATTCAATTACGCATAGGATTTTCAGTGTTTGTTATATTGAGAAAAAAAGCTCTTTTGTGTTGGGAAAGTAACATTTCAAAACATAATCGGTAGAAACACACACCAGGATAATGTCTTGTCCTTTTATGCCAGCACAGAGTTGGGAACACACTGGGGGGGCGGGGGGTTATAGACATCACAGGTGAAATGCAAAAGTGTATCATAAAGAAATCTTTCCTTGCGATTGAAAATTCTTCTCATCGTACATTATTTATAAAATGGCTTAAAATATGAACAAATTTAAAAAAAAGGGAAAAGGGTCTGTCGAACCAAGATGATAAAGGATGATAACTGTTCTTCTTGAGTGTGTGAGTCAGGGTTCTCCAGAGCAGCAATGAGATATATGTTCTATCTACCTATCTATCTTCCTACCTATCATCTATCTATCTATTATCTATCTATCTATCTATCTATCTATCTATCCATCTTTCTATCTGCCTATCATCTATCATCTATCTATCCATCCACTTATCTATCTATCCATCTATTATCTATCTATCTTTCTATCATCTATCATCTATCTATCCATCTATCTATTATCTATCTATCTATCTATCCGTCTTTCTATCTGCCTATCATCTATCATCTATGTATCCATCCACTTATCTATCTATCCATCTATTATCTATCTTTCTATCATCTATCTATTATCTATCTATCCATCTATCTATTATCTATCTATCTATCTATCTATCCATCCATCTATCTGTCCTTCTGTCTACCTGCCTATCATCTATCATCTATCTATCCATCCACTTGTCTGTCTATCTATCTACCTATCATCTATTTATCTATCATCTATCTATCCATCCATCTTTCCATCCATCTGTCCATCTGTCTCTATCCATCTATCTGAATTTCTATCTTCCTATTTATTATCTATATATCTATCTATCCACCTATCTATCTATCCTTGTATAAAAATATTTATTCCAATAAATTGGCTCCTACGATTATGGGAGAGTTCCAAGATCTTCAGCCAGTAAGCTGGAAGCCTAGGAGAGCCAGCAGCCTAGTTCCAGTCCAAGTTTGAAGGGCTGAGAAGCAGCAGATCCCACGGGGTGAGTTCCAGTCTGGGTCTAAGTCTGAAGGCAGGAGAAGACTGATGTCCCAGCTTGAAGATCATCAGGCAGAGACCGTTCTCCGTCGTTCAGCTTGTTGTTCTTTTCAGGTGTCCAACACATGGTATGAGGCCTACCCACACTGGGGATAATAGTCTATACTTACTCAGTCTACTGATTTAAATATTAACCTCATCCAGAGACCTACTCACGGACACACTCAAAATAATGTTTAGCCAAATTTCTGGGTGTCCCATGGCCCAGTCAAGTCAACAGGTAAAATGGAGGCTCTCACTAAGGGTTCATGGCATCTGAAAAGGGAAACTTCAAGGTCTGTTCAGTGGTTTCAGGACACTCTGCCCCTAAAATCACATGCACTGGAACAGGAGGTATGTAGAACAGGCATTAGAAATTTACATTTAACTTTACATTTAAATTTACATTTAACTTTACAGCCATAACCCACTGGAGTGTGTAGCTTACCTGCCAATTTACAGGGGACTAAGGCTGAGGGACATTCGGTCAAGGCACAATGGAACTCACCTCACGGAGGACATAAAATTAATGAGTGTGAATGTGGCCCATACGACAGCAATTCAAAGTTATTGGAACAAAGCCCAGTCCCAAATAGGTACTCAATAAATATCTGTGAGAAGGAGAAGTGGAATGGAAGGAAAGAAGGAAGAGGGGAGTTAGGGAGGCAGGCAAGAGGGAGGGAGGAAGATGGGGAACCAGGTGGACCTTGGATAAGATGAACTTGGTCATTGGGTAAAGGGAATACCCTTGAGTCTTGGGTCAGGAAGACGTAAAATTATTCAAAACAATTATCCAGCAGGTAGCAGATTTGAACACTCATTCTTGCAAGGGAGCTAGAGGCTATAGGCTGGGAGTAGAATATCAATTAGCATACAGCAGGCTTAGAAGAGATAAAGGCATGTGGGCATTCCTGTCGTGTGTGCAACACAACGCCAGGTCCTGCGCCTCCCCTCAGAGACTGGAGTCCCGTGCCTGCCTGAAGATATGCATGGAGTGTGGGTGGGCCTCGGCCTCCATGGGTCTCCACAACCCTCCTCTGCATCTTCAGCACTCGGATGTGGCCAGAGAAGACGGCCCAAGCCCTGCCTTCCTCACTTCCCCCTGACTGTTATTACAACAGCTCTGAGGCCTGGTCCCCAACCTTTGAGCCTGCTCCTGCCCCTGGGCCAGGCCGTCGGTCCTCCTCATCGTCTCCCTCCCAGTGTTTCCATCTTGTTCTCACGTGTCGTGACTCCAGTCGTTCTTCCACACATTTTCATTCAAGATTTGCTCACCCTCCTCTGGCTTTCTGTTACTCTGCAGGGAATTCCTGCCATCTGTCAACTCTTTTTACTTTGGTTTGCTAACAAAACAAAGCCCCACATGTCACTTTGAGGAGCCTCAACTAGAGTCTTCAATTCCCAGACCATGGGGGCCAGAGGCTGTCTGGACGGGGCAGGCTGGGGTGCTGAGCTGAATGCTCCTGTGGTTACCGGAAAGGTCACGACAGCTGTCTGGGCGTTTTGAGTGAGGCCAATGCAGTGGCACGTCAGAGTCAAGAGGCTGTACCGAAGAATAGCTCAGGGTCAGAATTCAAGGCCGCGGTTGAGACACACTTTCTGAGAATTAAGTAAGCCCCCAGCCAGCATGGGCCCTTCCCTGAGCACAAGGACCATCCCCCTGGACTGTGCCCACGTTCGTATGCTTTATAAAGGGTCCAAAAGTAAGACACCTTCGATTATTTTTATTGGCGGTCGCCAGATTGCCGAGGGTCAGGGGACGGGTTTTGTGGGTTTGTTCCCCAGCTCCAGCCACCGGCTCGTGTGCGTCCGGCCTCGGGTCTATTTGCTCACACCTGTTCTCTTTGTGTTCACCGGATGCCAGGCCTCTCCACCCCTTCTGGTCCTTCGCACACAGTAGGCACACAACAAGAATCGGTTGAGGGAGGAGATTCGCATCACTGAAATAGAACACTGTGGTTTGGCAAGTCCTTTGAAAGGACAGCTTCTGGACAGTGGGATCAGGCGGGATTAATGGTCTTTCCCCACCTGATTGCTTTCTGATTTGCTTTGAAGTAGGAGAATCGACGGGCGCAGAAAGCCCGCTCCGTTTTTTCAAAGTAATGGAATTTTATTTGGGTTTTCAAGATTCTAAGGAGAATAAATACATCTTCGATGAAGATGTATGGGCTGGAAAAGCAAAGTGCCTGAAACCTTACTCCCACTCCTTCTCCCAATCAGTTACAACAACTGAATACTTTCTTTAAAAAAAAAAAAAAAAAGTTTTAAAAGTACTGTGTATAAAACAAAGACTTGTGCACCAAAATATTTAAAAAATTTAAAAAAATTAATAGTTCATTTGTTTTGAGGGAGACAGAGTGTGAGTGGGGCAGGAGCAGAGAGAGAGGGAGACAGAGAATGTGAAACAGCCTCCAGGCTCTGAGCTGTCAGCACGGAGCCCAATGTGGGGCTCAAACGCAGGACCCGCGAGCTCATGACCTAGGCTGAAGTCAGACGCTTAGCTGACTGAGCCACCCAGGCGCCCCTTGGACCCCAAGATATTTTAAGTGCCTTGTGAAAACATGAACTTGCAAAATTAATTAATTAATTGATCATTAAAGGGGAAAAAAAAAAACCTAAGTAAGAATTTAAAACTCCATGCAGTAGTCAATTCCCATAAAGGCCAACGTCGCACATTTTCACTGGTAAACATATAATCTGCTTTCTTGATGGCCAAGGTCTGGTCGAAAAGTGTGCTGCACATTTCCTTCTCATCTCCGAGGCGCTGGACTGGGGTAAGCAGTGTCCTCCCGAAAGTCACGCCCAAGTGGAGCATCCGAATGAGGTCCTGTTTGGAATCGGTGTGTGGGCAGAAATGGTCAGCTAAGACGGGCCCCATGCCGGAGCAAGGAGGTGAGGCCCAGATCCACTGACTAGTGTCCCTGTAACAAGGTCAAGTGAAAACATGGGCACAGAGACACAGAAGGAGGAGGCCGCGTGAACACAGAGGCAGGGCTTGAGGTGATGTGATCACAAGTCGGGAACACCAGCACCCGCCAGCAGCTGGAAGGCGCGGGAAGGTTCCTCCCCTAGACCTCAGCTCCGGGACACCTTGATGCGGGACTTCTGACTCCAGGCTGACAGAATAAACCCCAGTGTGTGGCCTTGTGTTCCTGTGGCCCCGGGAAACCGAGCAAGCCAGGTGCTCCTGCACACGGCCCACCCCTCAGCCACCGGCTCCTTTGCAGGGAAGCCCTGGGGGCCTCAGTGGAGCATTTGTGCCACGTGGTCGCAGAATCACACAGCTCCTGAGCTGCCCGCGTGGGGCGGGTGGGCCGGTGGGGCGAAGAGCTGACCCCCGGATTGTTCGCGGAGGGCATCCCTCAGGACACGGCAGCTCAGGGCCAAGGTGGGGGACTCATCCCGAGTTGGGGGACGTTCAGCTGCAGGGGAGCAGAAAAGCCCAGCCAGGAAGGAGCATTGGCCCGGGGCCCTCCTGTGCCCGGGGTGGGGGGGGGGGGGTGTGAGGCCAGGCTGCAGCTGCCCACCATAGTGGGGCCTCTCTTGGCCACGTGCAGAGTGAGGACGATAGAGACCCTCCCAGCACGGCTCTGCTATGCAGGCCCAGTGAGGGGAGACCGCAGGGCCCAAGGGGCGTGGGGCACGTGGCGCACAGGCGGGCGGGGGGTGTTTGAGGCCCAACACTCCATTCACTTGCAAGTTCAATTCCCAGGCTTGGGGACTTAAAAAAAAAAAAAAAAAAAAAAAGGTTTCTTTCTGGAGGCATGACTGCTTGGATCAAGTCTTTTCTGCCTTAGCATTTTCTTTTTAACCTAAGTCGTCAGGAGGACTGATTGTGCATCTCCCTGTCTTACCTCCCCTAGGGCTGTAATTTGCTTAATACTCTTAGCGCTGACCTGGAACAGCTGGAGGGAATGGCTTAGTCGGCCAGGCCCCCAGCTTCCGGCGTTGAGAGCAGGCTCCAGAGCAGACGGCCGGGGCGGCGGGGGGAGGGGACAAATCCTGTTGGGTCACAGTGGTCTCAGAGTGTGGACCTCTTCCAGAAGACCGCTGAGTCACGCAGACGCCTCCTGGGGCTGCCCCCCGAAAGGCCAGGGAGCCAGGACGCCCCGCAGTCAGTAGTGAAGCTGGCAAAGGCCCGCAGAGACTGCAGAATGTTCCAGAAGAATCTGGAAATGTGCTGGGCAAACCCCAGGAGCATTTTCATGGGGACTTATTTTGTCTGACACGTCTGGACGAGACCAAGTGTCTAAAGCACACAAGTGCACAGAACGTTGGCAACGAATGCACAGTTCTTCCTCCTTGGGCATCCTTCTTTGCCTTGACCTCTGTGCTCAACACACACCGCGCATCGTTGCATCTTTGCACCAGTGCAGAGCCCCATTGTCTCCCGGGACAGCTCAGGCGCAATCCCCGGTTTTCACCATACGTTGGAAATAATCCACAAGACACTGCGGTGATACTTACGTCGGGGTTGGAAACCACGACTGACAGGCTAGCTGGGCCTGCCGTGTATAGTTTATTACACGTATCTACTTGGCTTCATTTGCTTAATTAGACTCCCGGCTAACCAAAAGTCACATAATAACAGGCTGCATCATGATGGAGTTCTTCTGTAGAACAAAATTAATATTTGTATCTCAAGTTATAAGTAAATATTATAAAGACCACATTTTTAAGCCAAAGTATTAAAATCCTTTACACAGCTTTTCCCACAGACGACATTTTTAAAATTTGTCATACTAAGCTTACGAGTACTGTGTGCATTATTTTTAAATAAACGTATGCCCCACATGAGAGGTGCCAGCTGGGAAAATTTTGATCGGACGAGGGATCGAGGCTGTGTGGGGGGAATTGGAATCAGGGAGGAAGTCTAGTCCAGTAGGAGGTCTGATTGGGTGGATATCACACCCTTTACTCTTCGGTCAAATTATCCAGTGTTTCCGACCAGTTTGCATCATCCTCGCTGCTGGCTAGACCGACAATCAGAGGTATCAGTGCTTTTATGCTTTTATGCTGATCTTGTCTTCATTTAGAGTCACGATGCTTTGTTTATCATGGAATTTTCTGGCAATGAGGTGTTTTTTTTTTTAATATTGCACTGGAATATTAATTACTTTGATGACTGAATATGTTGGCACCTCCTTGATTGGAGGAAGGCTACGTGTTTGCACTGGTCAGGGCTGGTCAGGCGCCTAAGTTGGCCTGGTGCCAGGGCTTGGGTACGAGGCTAGGATCCACCTCTATGTCCGTGGTGTCCAGCCATCTCCTCGTTGGTGAAGCAACTTGGACCCGTGATGTTGAAGAGCACATCACATTCACATCCTTCCTTTTTGTACTTTATGTCCAACATCCTTAAAATATCCTTCCAGAATTCTAGAAGATAAATCAGCAAAAATGAGCTATTCAGATCTGTGATGTTTAGATAGTTTTACCATCATAAACCCTGGAGAAATGATGAAGTTCAGTGTGTAGAAAAATGTTTGATTGAATCCATTGTTTCCAGAACAATTCTTACATTAATTATAATGTTATTGTTCTTTACTGACATCACTCTAGCTAAATGCAAATTAAAACCGTCTTCCTTTTAAAGTCCATGGAATACAGTACACAAAATGACAATCCATTATCAATCTATAGTGATTGTTAACTTTATAAGTAACTAACGCTCTCCCTTGAAAGGACAGAGATAAGAAATTTTAGTGACATTCATCTATTCATTTCTATATTCATTCACTTATTATCAAATGTTTCTTGAGTGCTTACCATGTGCCAGCAACTGTATTGAGGGTCTGTAGAAAAAGACATAGATTTTACCTTCATGCAGCTTACCCCTGTACAGCCCTACACTATTCTATAAGATTCAGCTCTGAATGTTTTTAGCAGCTTTTCTAAATGTTTGTTCAGACAACGTAGAGCAATAATATTTATATTAATAGATCTCTTCTCAAAATATGCATGAAATATGTTACACACACAAACCCCTGCTTGCACCAGTGGGGGAAAGTGTTAAAATGTAGAAAACAGGAATTTTGAAAGATATTCATCAGCAAACAACCCGTAAGAACATTAGGGAAAGGAGAAAGTAAATGATAGAAACACTGGATTTCAGGGTGGCTGGTCTTATGAATTCTTTTTCCTACTTCTAGTCTATTCATTTGTATCTCTTTGGTTATATTGCTAAGGCAGAGATCAAATGTAAATATCTGGTAATGAGCTAGACTCATTCCATTTCTCATCTATAAATGTATTACTGTGGTACATTACCTAATACTTTGGTGCGCTAAAAAAATTAATCATAAACCAACAAAACATAATGGAATCCTTCATCTGTTTCCATAATGTCATGAAGCCTTCATTACTAGAAGACGATGGGATCTAATGTGAAGGGGGAAAATGAAGTCAGGGGGCATTCCTTTCTGTGGGTGGGACACGTATTCATGGAGAAGGACCAGCATCATGGTTTGTCATGGGAAAAGTTACTATTAGAAGAAAAATATTTGGTAGCTCCCAGCATTCAACTGGATTAAATCCTTAAATAGGATTTCATTATTTAAGGCATAAAACACTGGACATTTAGATACTCTGTGAATAAATTAGAATTGCTTCATGAAATTTTAAAAATTCCGGAAGTAAAAACGGTCATTTTTTAGCCCCAGTGTCCTCATCTTTAAAGTTATGGATTGGCACTAGATGCTTTGTAAAATCTTGCCCGATACAAAAAAACCTATACTTTAATATTTTTTAGTAGACGAAAGATGATTAAAACATTTTCTGTATAAAATAGCTCTAGAATTACTTTTTCATAGTCATTGTACAATATAATTTTTTTAATTTAAATTCAAGTTAGTTAACATAAAGTATAGTCTTGGTTTCAGGAGTAGAACCCAGTGATTCATCTCTTAAATAAGACATCAGTGCTCATCCCAACAAGGGCCCTCCTTAATGCCCATCACCCATTTAGCCCATACCCCACCCACCTCCCTTTCCATCAACCCTCAGTTTGTTCTCTGTACTTAAGAGTCTCTTATAGTTTGCCTCCCTCTCTGTTTTTATCTTATTTTTCCTTCCCTTCCCCTATGTTCATTTGGTTTCTTAAATTCCACATATGAGTGAAATCATGATATTTGTCTTTCTCTGACTTATTTTGCTTAGCATAATACACTCTAGTTCTACCCACATTGTTGCAAATGGCAAGATTTCATTCTTTTTCATCACCAAGTAGTATTCCATTGTATATAGATACCACATCTTCTTAATCCATTCATCAGTCGATGGACAGTTGGGCTGTTTCCATAATTTGGCTATTGTTGACACCACTGCTATAAACATTGGGGTGCATGTACCCCATCGAATCAGCATTTCTGTATCATTTGGATAAATATCTAGTAGTGCAGTTGCTGGGTCAAGCCACACTACATTTCAAGAAAATATTACCTGCGCAAAAAGAAGTGCATTTGTACTCTATTCTTTTAAAAAAAATTTTTTTAACGTTTATTTATTTTTGAGACAGAGAGAGAGCGAGCATGAACGGGGGAGGGTCAGAGAGAGAGGGAGACACAGAATCCGAAACAGGCTCCAGGCTCTGAGCGGTCAGCACAGAGCCTGATGCGGGGCTCGAACTCACGGACGTGAGATCATTACCTGGGCCGAAGTCAGCCGCTTAACTGACTGAGCCACCCAGGCGCCCCTGTACTCTATTCTTTACGATTCCAAGGTACGCTATTCTGATAACTTGTTTTCCAGACAAAAGCAGAGCTCTACCACATGGACCATTGAAGCTGGCTTCCAAGTGTCTTCTCATCAATGAGTGACCAAAAGTTTGAGGAGATACGTAAAAGATTAAATCAATTTTATAGTTGTTTTCAGCCCACATATGACAAAATACTTGTTCAGGAAGTTTATTGTTCATTTTAAAAACTACTTTGATGCTTTGGCCTGGGTATGGAATAATTTGGGGTAGCTATTCAGCCCTTTTCCCTTTCTCTCACATAAAATAAAGTCTTTTTTTTTTAATTTTTACAGATAAAAACAAAGCATGAGAAGTAAAAATTAACTGTCCTTAAATGTGTTTAAACCAATCAGACAATTCAGTTGGCATTTTTAGTGTTTTCTAGGCTTTTTGTTAATCTGAGGGCTGAGGCTAAGGTGAGGTGAGTGAGGCATTAACCTTGGATGCAAGATTTAAGGAGAGACCAAAGAGTGTAAGCAAGATAAATAATATCGCAGTGCAATATTTTTTAAAAAATAATAAAATTAACACACAAAAAAATTCATGATGAACAAAGCATCGCTTTAGATAAAAACAAGATCAGTATGAGCACATTATGTCTCTGTTCATGTAGCCATAAGCGAGGAGTTATGGAAATTGATTGGAAACACTAGATACTTTGATCACAGTCAGAAGGATGGAAGATGTGCCAAGTCAGACCTTCCCACTGCGGTTGACTTGCCCTTCGAGGGAAGATCAAGGAATCTGAAGCCATACAATTGAGCAATAAAGCGACAAAGTATCCTATTTAAGCTAGTGGATTTTCTGGGGGAGGGGGGCTGGACCTCCCAGAATTCAGGCAGGTGATCATCCTTGTTGGAAGTTTGGTGCTCACTGTCCATGCAGAGCCTGGTGCCGCACTGGGGAAACACAGGCCTGGCTAGGCTGCCCCACTCTTTACACTTAGGCACTACGTTCTTGGTCATGCTTGCGAGTTGGCCCATCATTTGGGGCTTTTGTGGGAACTAAACACAAGAACATCAAGAAAGAAAACAGAAGAGGAAAGAAAGGGGAGGCAAATCAGGCAGGGGAATGTCTTGAACACTGGTTTTCAGCCAGCTGCTACTAAAGGCTCCAAACTTCAAGTTCCTGAGGAATACAGTGAGCACAGCTGTCCAGGGATCAGTGTTTTTCTAGTGACTTTGAAGTTCTACAAACAAAGAGTAAGTGATAATTGACAACCTATACCACTGTTTGCTCTAGGAGGGACTTACTAGACTAGTTTTGGTGGTTCCTTCTCAAGATAAGAATAAGGGGAAGGTCATGTTTATAGTATCTTTAATCTCATGGTGCCCGTTAAGCACATTCCTGAAAGACATCCCTGAACTTGAATCCTCACAGAGGCTTTACGTATGAAAAACTGGATGATACAGATCTGTAGCCAAGACTTCATAGCCCTGTTGTAAGATGGAATTAAAGCAATATTGAAATATTTACTCAAAACTTACAGACAAAGCACAGCATCAGATGGCCGAAAGAAGCACAGCACAGGGGATGATGGATGAGTTAAACAACGCCAATTGGATGGTAGCTACGTTGGAAACTGGCTTAAGACTAGACATTTCTTCCTCTGACCAAAAATGAAAGTGCTGAAAAAGAAGAGGACTTCTGTCTCAATATTCTGGGCAGGCAGACAGCTCTTAGCAGTACATAGGTAAAAAAGACACAAAAATTTGAATTTGTAAAACTTCCTGATAAAATTTTCCAATGCTTCTGGATTAATAATGCTTTAAATGATAAAAGTTAAGCCTATATGTGTTTGTATATCTGTTCTTAGCAATGCTAGGCCTGTGAGGTTTTTTTCTCCATTTCTATCTCCTTCATAAATAATAATAATAATAATAACTATTTTGAAAAGATCAACTTAATTTGCTCTTTTCCCACAAAGTCTACAATCTTTTATAATGTAATATGTCATATTCTTACTCTTTTCAATAGAGTAGCTATTTCAATATCTTCCTACCTGTAGAAACATTATTCTGTTGCATCAAGTAATTTAGTGCTTCACAAAAGTGTTCTCTAGTGGTTAAACAGGTGCATTGGCAGAAAGGAGATGAACGTTAATAATCTGAGAAGAAGGTTTTGTACTGGTGTCTAGCTGAAGTCTAACTTCAGTTAAAAAGTCAAGATTCTGCAAGAAAGAGGTCAGTGTAATGACAAAGAAGGAGTTACCCATATGATCTAAAATGAACCACATTTACAGGAAAAGTCAGGTACTTCTATGCTGAGGAGAAAGCATGCCCACAGTAACACGCCAACAGAGCTCACAGTGCATAATGGCCAAAAAACTGGACAAGTGCCAGGTTGTGAAGGGAAATGAACAGAGGTTAAATGTTAAGAATTCTGGTCTTTAGACTGTAGGCAGTTGGATGTTTTAACAAAAGGTAGGTCATTATTAAATTTTGGTATGGAAATACAACTCTACAGGCAGACTAAATTTCAGCCAGAGGACAATGAGAAAGTTATTCTAATAATCTGGTAACCATGACGGAAATATGACCTGCGTCTGTAAGAGTGTAGAGGAAGAAGAGACAGGAAAATATTAAGGAAATAGAGCTCAAAAGTTCATGTATGAGCTTCAAAGGAAGGTAGAAATGAGTACAATGTTTTCTACTATGGTTGTTTGGGGGATATTGCTGAAAGAAAAAGAATGTCACTATTATACAATATTGTTTTTGAAAATCTAGATCATATAAGAAGAAATGTCAAATAACTTGCTTATATAGTGGAGAACAGGAAACACATAAACTCTGTGGAGGATGTTGTATTTCCAGAAAAAAGGAAAAGAAACTAATAAAAATTACTAGAATATATAATAAAATTTGGTAAGGTGGCTAGATATAAGCTAAATATACAAAACCATAGTTTTCCTCTATACTTTCAATGATTCATTAGAAATAAAAATGGAAACACATTATTTCATTTTTCCAAATGTACCAGAACTATAAAATAATTAGGAAAAAGATTAATAAGAAAGGTAAAAGATCTGTACCATAAATTTTATTGAAGAACATAAAACAGCTCAGGTAGACATTTAGCTATAAATGTCATTTTCTTGAATAAGAAAACTTAAGCTCATAAAAAATTTTATTTTTTCCCAAGTAATATGCACATGTGATACAATTTTAATCAGAATAAAACTTTAGTTTGAACTGAGTTAAATCGCTTAAAAGGCCAGGTATGAGGCAGAGACAATCCTGCTCACCAAAATTCCACATGCCTATCTGCATAGCACAATTGCTCTATTCTTATGTTGAGACCACATGACTGGTCTGGCCAATGGAGTACTTGAGAGTGAGTGTGGTTTTTCTACTAGCTTTTCTTTTGTGAAGACAAATTTAGAAGCTTCACTTTGAAATGGTGGTGCCACAAGTTGAAGGACTTGGATCAAACCGGAGTCATCAACAGGAGCAGAGCTGCATTAACCCATTCCCACATGGGATTTGAAAAAGACTCACCTGTGTTGAATTGTGCATTAAAACTTCAAGATTATTTATTTCCTCTTTGCCTAGCCTAATCTGATTGAGGCAATATGTAAGGTAAACATTTTATTTTTTTCTTTTTAATGACTTTTTAAATGTTTATTGTTTTTGAGAGACAGAAAGAGTGCAAGTGAACAAGAGGCAGAGGAAGAGGGAGATAGGGAGACACAGAATCTGAAGCAGACTCCAGGCTCTGAGCTGTCAGCATAGAGCCTGACACAGGGCTCAAACCCACGAACCATGAGATCATGATGTGAGCCAAATTCAGATGCTTAACCAACTAAGTCACCCAGGCGCCCCCAGAAAATGATTTAGAATGGATGTTAGAATTTTAAATATCAGAATAATGAGCAGACACTTGCTTAACCTATTTTAAAGTGTACACAAGGTCATTATCATGAAAATGAATATTACACCGGCATGAGAGAACATACTAGGAAATGTGTATGGAAAGTGAGTGCATACAGAAACAATGTACAACAAAAGTGAATTTCAATTCAGGGGGGTAATATAAGGGTACTGCATAAATGGTTTAAACATAATTAGCCATTTATTAGAAGAAAACAAAACCTATTTGTACCATACACAAAAGAAAATCTTTTTTAAAAAGCCTTTAAAAATGCATGGAAAATTTGAGAACACTTTGGGAGATATTTGTGTTATTAAAAAAAAAAAAAGAGCCAGAAATGAAAGATAGATCTATTTAATCATATTTTTAAAGAATGGTGAAAGGTGACAGAGCCAAAGACAATGTACTGGACATATACTTGCAACATATGCAAATGGAAAAGGGTGAATATCATCAGGATTCTACAAATTAATAAGGAAGAGACAAACAAGATTGAATGGCGAGCCAATTGACAGAAAAAGTTGTCCCTATGACCGAAACACGTGAGAAAAGGTGCTGAGCACCACTGTCTGAGAAATGCAAACTAAGGCAATAGTGAGAACTCCCTTTTTTTAACCCCACTGATTTAACAAAATTGTAAAAGTGTGATAATAGCCAGTATGAATGATAGTATTGAAAATACTCATATGCACAAATTATTGTTAGGAAATTAAATTCTTGCAGTCTATTGGAGAGTCATTTATTAAATCAAGATGTACTTACTCAGTTCTAGCAGTCTTTCTTTTGGGAACATAAAATACACAAATAGGAAAATCAGTAATATGTAACGATATCTAAATATTTTTCTGCATATGGTATAAAAACTCAAGATCAACAGGGACATCCTTTAATATTCACTAATGTGGGAATAACTTGTAGCTACCCCTATGTTGAAATATTATACAGCTATTAACAAGAATGGGTTGTATATTGACAAGAATGAGCCATTGATTGACAGAAAAGTCCATGATTCAGTACTGGGAAAACTCAATTATAGTGTCTGGGTTTGATACGATCTTTTCTCTAGGATTGCTAAAATGACATGATAACCCTCCTTCTGTGCACTGTAGAATTCCTACACCTCTTGGTCATACCAAGGAAAGGACAGCTACCACAAATATTAGGCTAATCTCCAAAACAAATGTATGGGTAGAAGATGAGGAAAGATACTTATCTCACAAATATTACCATTCTGTGCTTTTTAAAAAAATTTTTTTAGTATTTATTTATTTTTGAGAGAGACAGAGACACAATGTGAGTGGGGTAGGGGCAGAGAGAGAGGGAGGCACAAAACCAGAAGCAGGCTCCAGGCTCCGAGCCTTCAGCACGGAGCCTGACGCGGGGCTCGAACCCACAAACCGGGAGATCATGACCTGAGCCGAAGTTGGACGCTCAACCGACTGAGCCACCCAGGTGCCCCTGTGCTTTTTTATTAGTAAGAATAAGTGTATATTTGCTTTTCAAATTAATAAATAGGATTTCAACAAGAAAAGTCATTGAGTAGATGAAAAGTCCATCAGGTTTGAAAGGCTGGGGTCTTAGGGGCAATGGATATAGTCCTCTTGTTTGTCACCTTTAGGAACCTGCAGGGAGGAGACCTAATAGGATGGACACGCCGGTGCTCTGAAAACACAAGTGTGTTTCAGTTAAAGCAGAAGATACTTACTCAAGATAAACAGCACCAAAATGCTATATATACTGACAATATTGATATTCCACTTGGTGCTGGAATCATGTTTCTAGATTGTGAGCCTGACAATTGGTCAATGGAGGCGACCTGACTGGTCACAAGATTTTGTAACATGGGTCTATGTGCACTGATGTCTTACCTAATGATTTCTCAGCAAAACTGATCAAATTTCTGTTCACCAGCAAAAGCAGGTAGCCTGATAATTACATTAAACATTCTCTGTGCAACTTTATACTCACAACAAACAGGAATAACTGAGTATTTTTTTGTAAGCGAACAAAATAAAATGGTATCATGAAGTGAGTGTCTTAAATATTACCCATCATGGCTATGTTGGTTATTGTGATTCTTTTAGGCGTATGTAAAGCTTTGTCACCCAAAAGACTTCCAGTGAAGGAGCCCAATACTACAGAAAGGAATTGTGAAATCTGTAATTCTGGCTTCACGCTTACTAGCTGCTTTATATGCTAGGCCTCAGTTTCCTCGTATGTAAAAACCTTCAGACTTTATATGTGTTAGAAATAACAGCTGGACACTTCCTAATACATGGTCAGTGCTTGGTTTTGATGTTCATTTTGTAAAGCTTATTTTCTTGGTAAATATATATATATATATATATGTGTGTGTGTGTGTGTGTGTGTGTGTGTGTGTTTCTGGGAACACGATTAAATGAATGGGGATTATAAATTATTGCATATTGCTTTAGCTTTCAATAAATTAAAGAAAAGCTGCTTATTTCTAATTGTAATTAATTAGTTTAAAAATATTTACATTGATACAGTTGGAATTACTGAGTTGTTGCCTTACTGGCTTTTTTTATTACTAATAATGATGGTGGTGATATCAATAATAGTTTTGATATCATAAAAGAATTCTAGCTGCCAGATAGATACATCATACTGTCATTATCTATTAAACTTAATCATACCATGAAGAGTATATTGACATTTGGAATTATTACATCTTATCAAAGGTGATAGAAGGCTGACTCTAAGAGAAGAAAAACAAAGCTGTGGACCTTGCAGGGCCATGATCTAAAGAAAGATCTCAGATTGAAGGAAGACTTGACTTGTGTGTTCTCTGCAAACCCTGTACAGTATGCTAAAGCAAGGAGAGATTGTGCCACACTGTCCAGTTAATTTTGAGGTTACTTTCAGGGAATCTTAACCCTGCTATGAAATTACAAATAATTTTTACTATTTTACTCATAATTCTAAAAGTCTAAATAGGGGAACAAAGCCAGAATACATCCATGGCAGTGCTGTTACTTATCTGTCGATTTGCTGCAATATGCCAAGATCAGATTTATTTGTATTGTAAAGCAGAACAGCTACACCCTAGAACTATCCATAGCATATCAAGTGTCTTCTTACATACAGAGGTGGGCAAGTGTTAATGAGCTCAATTAGAACCGGGTGTCTCTGAGCTATGACCACCCCTCTAGCGGGGGCATAAAACGAATGGTTACAAAGCACAGCTTCATAGCAGCTCAGTTTAAAACGAAGGTCGTGAAATCGTATCTCCAGTTATTACTATCATCATCATCATCATCATCATCATTACTAGGGGGAATTTCCGTGACATGAGTTTGGTGGCAGGTACAGCAAATGACACCTTTTTTCTGGAGACGTCTCACAGAACAGGCAAACCTCAGCACACTTTGGGGCTGCTAACGGAAAAGAGATGTCACAAGGGTAAAATGTCACCAATTTGTCTTTGCCGATTTAGAACTTGTTATAAATTCAGACCTGACCGAGGACTGTGTATGCCGCTTCCATATCCATGGAGAAAGGGTTTAGTGAGCAAATTAACAGAGTAAACTGGAGTTTTCCATACTGTGTTCTGAGATATTAATAGGTATTCCATGAAAAAGGATTTTATGGGCAAATAAGTTCAGGAAGCCCTCTGTGCTGTCCATCTTGGAGACCAACAACGTTGGTGAACCACAGTCTCCTGAAAACCCCAGAGGCTTACTGGACTTGGTTCATTTCAGGATTGCCCAGGAGCAACTAATGGAGACATCCCTGTACTCCTCTTTCCTTCTTTCCAGAAAAATAATCTACTATAGTTTGGGAAGTGCTGTTATAAATAAGGCTGAGTGTTCCATCTACAACCATGATGTACAACTTTTAGAGTCAACATGAGATACAGTGAAAGGAAGGAAGAGGGTGGACGTCAATGAGAAATCTGATTTCTTGGCCCTATTCTCCTACTTCAGGTACATTGTGTTGCTTTATCTTTCAAGGGGGGCATGAACCTCTCCATATAATCCAGTATGGAGACTCTCAGCCTTTCACTGCTGCCTGTTCTGGATGCCCCCAACCCTCCTGTGGATCCACTCTGCACAGCTACGCCATTTCAACAACTAACCACGTGCTCAGATATTTAAATACTAACCATGTACCATTTTGATCTTTTTATCAAAGGAAGCCCATCTTCTACCTAGAAATTCTTTCTGCAGCTTACTGTGTCCATTTATGAGAAAAGACAGCCTTGGGGGGGTGTGGATTATGACTCAGATCTTTGCTTGTGCAGATCGAGCCCGTGCCCACCTTCGTTATCACCAACCAGCCACGATAAAGTTTTGGGTCCTGACCTGATTCACAATGTCTGCAGTGCATCAGGAACAAAAAGGTGTAATAACCTATGTCCAGGTTTCCTGTAACAGGCTACTGATAATAATATAATCATAAGCCATTGACATTTAATTCAGTCCTTGCAAATATACACAAACGCTCCCTCTGCAGTGGGAGATTACATTCTCCACTTGGTGATTTTTTTGGAAGTCTACGTGATTCTCAGGTTTTTACGTAGGTGCCGTGGTAAAACTCCAGCCATCGCTACTGTTTTCTTCTCACAATAAAAAGACTGGCAACCAATTGCCCCAAGGAAATTCAAGTAGGTACTTCACACAAGTAACTCAGGCGTGCTCTTTGCCACGCAGAGAGCTTTGCACCAAGTGACTAGTGTGCTTACAAATTAGCCACTTATGCTTTATGAATATACAGACACCCAGCAGCTATATAGCTCTCAAAATCATGATTAGTATTAAAGCCATCAGTCCCAGCCTGTTCACCAAGGCCCTTTACAGTTTTGACTGATTAACATCAACCTGTTTATCACCTTGCTGTTTGTTTAATCACTCAGTCTGTGCGGTGGCCATGGATAAAGTGATCTTCATCGTAGAGATGAAAGAATTAATCAAGCGAAACAGTAAAGAATGATTTCAGAAATCTTTTGAGAGAGATAAATAACTCAAAGTGCTGAATTATTGAATCTTTAGGGTATATTTATTTATCAGGCAGTCAAAATTTGCCATTTTAAAGCTCATTCCATTTTTCTCTCATATTAGCTGGTTGTCTGCAAGGTGACATATAACCACCAAAACTGAATATGCAATCAACTTGTGACTTAATATGAGAAAACTTGATAAATCTATTCTATTATGTTTAAAAACAAACCCTCATAGTGTTCAGTCTGAAAAGCTCAAATGATCTATAATAAAGAGGGAAGTCCTGGCTCCATCCTGACCCAAGGAATCTAAATAGTTTTGTGATTGAATCACACACCCTTGGAGGAAACATTTAGACTCTTTCACTTCAAACTCCCACTCAGAGGAAGGAATATTCTCTCCGGCATTCCTAAGATATGTCTCCCAGCCACCTATTCAACATTGTGTGTAAAGACTCTCAGACCATTGTTTAATTTGCCACATGCCCCGTTCGCTATGACTTGACTCTTTGGTAGATCCTAGCTCAGGTCTTCAACATGACCAAAACCATCCTGCAATGTCTCTTTCATGTATATTTCACAAATACTTCAACGCCACAACTAAGTGTCCTACTGTCTGGTTTAAATTTCTTCAGCTTTAACAATCTTCGGTATTCTCCTAGCGTGTCATCGGAGACCTTTACCAGACCACCCCCTGGATATTCTCCTCTTCAGCCTTCTTTTCTGAGTGTGGCTTCTCAAACAGGATGTGCTACTCTGAGTGTAAAATGACCAGTGTGGAGCCTGAAAGGAAAAGTCACAAGACTCACAGAACGACTCTCACTTCTATCTGGATTCTATGCTTGAAGCGAAGACCAACCTAGGGAGCAAGGATAAATCCGTGGCTCCCAATGAAAAGACAGAGCTGGCCTGCAATGTATACCTGTCACATTAGTATGGATCACACATTCAAGTTTCCCAGGAATAAAAGGAGACAAAACAGAAATAAAAGCCTCTCTTTCCTGGTCCAGTTGAGACATGTGTGTGTTTGTTTGGTTTTTTTTCAACTCAACCATGAATGACCAAATTGATCATGAAGAACCACAGACAATGCTCCCTGCCACCGAAGCTCGTCCGCACATACAAACAGGATGCGTACCGATGAGTCAAGAAAAGCACAGATGCTTCAAACTAAGAAAGAAGAAGCTGTAGGACAACAAACCCTCTGTCTTTTTAAAGTCTGGTTTGATACCTTATTCGTTAATGAGTCACAGTGATGAAATCAGGGTTTATGAATGTGGGCGTAACAGGTGTATTTCAAGATGTGTAGTGCACACATTTACTCTCCCTCAGGTTCAACCGCTTGTGCCTGTTATTCCTAGTGTCACTCTTTGATGAGAGAACGTACCTACTCTGGAGTAGTGGGTTGACTTTGGCTTCAAGCGGTTGACTGTAAGATCTTCCCACACAGATTTTCAAGATCATGTGATCCCATGGATGGTCGATTGTTTTTACTGAACTATTCCATATGATCGTAATCAGGAAATTTTGAAAGTGATCTTACTTTTTTTTTTTTTTAAGAGTCCTTCCCCTAAATTAAACTTCAGAACAACAGAGTTTTGTCTTAAGCAAGACTCTGTTGACAGCCAACTCTCCAGCTATGCAAAATTAGGCATTTTGTTGTTTATTACATGGAAACAAAATGAGATTGGAGTAAATGCACAAATTCCTTCCTCCAAATTGAAGATTTCTCTTTGCCCTCCCCCTTTTTTGTTTTGGAGTTTCTATGCAATAAATTTTTTGTTTACCAATAGATCACTAAAACATTTTGACGTTTTTGCAGGTTGTAGGGAGCCGACCAGATACTAAGAAACAAAACACTCTACACTAGCTCTTTTCCAATGGGAGTGGCTCCATTGCCAACCTTCTCCATGGGACTCGCTTCCTGAAAGGCCTCAGCTTCCAAGAAAATGTGGCTAAAGCTGGAGTCACATGGAAGTCTCAGCCTATCAACGTGATAAAAAAAAAATGCCCATTAAGTGAACAGTACATAACATTTCTCATCAAAAACAAATTTTTATGCCTGAGACCTGCATCCAGATCCTTGCATTGAACGTCACTGGGGTGAAGGGATCACAACCTAAGAAAGAAAAAACACTGAAGCCACTTGGTGAAGGATTTAGAAACCACATTTTTTCCCAACAAGAGGTAAGGGACAAGTTGACTAGTTTGGGTTATAAATATGAAAAAAAAAATACATTCTAGTATTTTTCTCACAAATTTGAAGCTCAAACTTAACAGATGTGGTCTTTGCATCCCTCCTTCATTTCTGAAAGCATATTTACATGCAAGTCCCTCTATAGCATACTCCTTGAACAAAAGGTTGCCATTGCCCCAATCGCTGTAAGACAAATGCTATGGCTCAGCGAACGCACCACGGTGCGCATGTGGGGCCACATTTTCACATTAAAAAGAAATGTTCACGCATACACGCGCGCACACGCGCACCAGCCCTGCCTTTCAGTCTAGTGTATGTAGACCCTTCTGCCTCCAACGCTTACAGCCCCTCAGTCTGCCAGGCAAGCGGAACCCCCATCCGCTCCCCAATCAAGCAACTCCCCCATCTGACTAGGAGAGGCCAGGGGCCTTGCCCACTTACACTTGTCTGTCAGCTGGGTTGACAGCATGGGAGGGGGCCTCCCCCACCTTTCCCTGCCCATCAGCTCTGCTGACAGGTGCAAGCAGGCAAGGGACTCCCCCTCCACCCCATTCATGCCCATCAGCACATCTGATGGACACAGGCGGGTGGGGGAGTCCCCAGAGCCTCTCAGCAGAGAGGGCAGGCGCGTTTCCACCCTGGGTGGGGCCCGGGCTGGATGTGGTTTCACAGTCTCAGTTGACTGGTGGGGGGAGGCATGGCTCCCAGCTGTTCCAGTGTCTGACAGGGAGTTACCGTTCACCCACATTGATTCACAGTCACGCCTCTGACCGACCGCGGACCCTGCCTGGGCCATGTTGGATGGGGATTCAGACAGGCATATTTAAGCAGAGTGGGGGCAGGAGATGGAGAAAGCAGGGAGCTGGGAGGCAAGAAGGGACCTGCCGGGTGGACAACTGGAAGGGTCACAGTAGAGCATCCAAGAAGAGGACAGGAGGCCAACATATTTCAGCCAAATTGATCACTGACCAAACACTTAGAGTGTCAAAGGAAAATCCTCATGGGATATTGAAGAACACTGTGGTTTCCCTTGAATATCTTTGTCAAAGAGACTTAGCAAAGGCATCTCAGAGCTTCAGATGCACTGGAAGAACTAAATGCCTGGTGAGGTTACCTACCCCCAATCATTCAAGCAAGTATTTATTGAACACCTACTACATGTCAGGCCCTGAATGATACATTGTGCCTCCATCCCTGAGCCCCCAGACACCCTTCGGGCACTTTGTCGCCTCCTGTGGACCCTGGACACGCCACCAGAGTTCTCCGGCTGGCCCAGGTATGAGTCTCTTTGATGACCTGTGTTTATGCTGCAATAACGCCCTATGGAAATTTAATAGAATCATACAGAACTTGTGACATTAAGCCAGAAACATCATTATTTTATTAGTTTTTAAAACCAGTGTGGTTGCTTGCCCTGGTCTGGGTTTATAGCGCAGTTTCGACTGATTCAAAGACTGAAAATAGAACTAAATACCAAGTTCCTATAACAAAATCAAGACAAAAGCAAACTAACAAAATCAAACAAAAGGTAATATTTTTAGAGGATAAAGAGCTCATTTATTTTAGTCAGCTGCCTCTCAGTGTCTTGCTTCAGTTTTCTTACCTTAACCTCAGATTTCGTGTGCACAGATGAGAAACTTTGAACACTGGTGCACAGTAGAGGAAAGGTCGGAACACGCGCAAACGCCTTGGGCTTCCAACAAACAGGAAACTCACGGCTCTGCAGCCACATGTAGAGCCCGTAAGTCCCTGGTGGGAGGTGGAAAACAGACAGCAACCACCGAGGTGGGGTCCCAGCCTCCCACACTAAGTGGGAGAACACCGTCAGGTTAACCTGGCTTTTACGTGCAATGATTTTTACCCGGAAAATTTTCAAGCGCTTTGGGTCTTTCCTTTCATGAATTGCAACACATCCTCACCAGACGCAACAATCACTCAGGGGAGGGAGGGTGACAGCTGTGTACATGTGGCTCAGATTATGCCAGCATCTTATCTGGGCATTCTGGAGAACTGGGTAAGCCATACACCCCCAGCCCCAGGTCAAGGTCAGACCTCCAAAGAGGCCATGGGCCTGTGGGCCCATTCGCACATGGCGTCTATTTTCTTCCCGTGGACACTGGTGAGACCAAGCAGCTCTTCAGGGACATCTCAGACACAAAGGGAACTGATCCCAGAGACCTTTTATTTATTTACTTTTATTAAAATTAAAGTAATAAGAAAGAGTCCTTCCTTGAGCGCTGTCTGTGTGGAATGTGTTTGCTAATCAGCTTCGCTGAAGAAACGAGCGCGGCTATGATTTTGACGGCCACTCGGGCGGAAGTAGATGCAGTTTTCTGAGGGGCAGCCATTTAGGCGGAAGAAAGGATCTGTGAGTGACGTGTGGCTTTCAGAATATTCTGCCCCCAAACGTATCAGTCGAGTATAAAGAGGTTAAACACTATGGACCAGAGTGTGTGATAGGAAAGCGCTGTTAGTGTTTCCTCCATACATAGGAGAATGAACAGGAAGCCAGAATTTTTAGCTGTTGAAGACGCACATTTCTTCCTTTTCTGTCATTGTCGACAGAGCGAGACAGGGACGATCTACGGGGGAGCAGAGCGCGTTTCTTCAGGTTTGGGAGCTGGCGGCACACGGCCCTCGCACGCTCCGCTTGACAAACTAAACCTCTGAATTTATGCTCTCTTCTTTGAGGGATAAATACCACTTTAAGAGTTGAAGTGGTAAGCCAGTTATCAAATACTTGCATTTTCGCTCTAATTTATTTCATCCTACTTATGCAGTCGCGTTGGAGTTCACGGGGTCAGATGGCAGCTTCGTGAAATCACTTGATTTTCCCCCACTTCTGAGGAGAAGGAACACGTTGCCGCCCTGACATTCGAGATGAGGAAATGAGACTCAGAAGGAGGTTTCTGCACAAATGTACACAGCTTGTAAGTGACACGGGGAGAAAAGTCCAGATCTGCTTCCTGCGAGTCTTTGACAGGTGAAATGTGGACGAGGAGGCTGAGGGGTCACCCTGAGGCTGGGCACCACTGCGGGGACTGGCCTGGGTGAGGACCCCACGGCCCGGCCCGACCGGGGCTGGGGCACCAAACCCGAGTCTTTCTCTAAACAAGGTTATAGTATACAATGTGAAGGTTCGAGTTACAAGACACGACAACGACTTCTCAGAAAAGGAAGAGAGAAAGAGAATTTACAGAGTTTGTTTATTGTGGAAGGGCGACGTGACTGAAATTTTAAACTCCTATTGGTGGATCTCTTAGTTTTCTATTTAGGGTCGACGGTCGTAAGCTTTTTAGTATGCAGGATGAATTTCACACACCCCAGGTAGGCTACCACCTAAAACTTTTATTTTTAAAATCATAATAAAACACTTGATTCTGCCTAGTAAGACTGCTTTGCAAATGTGGGGCATTTCTGAATAGAATCCAAACCCTCATTGATCTTCAAATATCACAACCCGTGAATGCCGTTCTGCTTCCGATGTGAGCCTCAGGTCTTCTGCCTGGCTCCTCCTGGACTGTTGAGATTCTCGATTTACATCAAAATGGCCTGATCTCCGTGGAGCTGACTGCCTTGCCCACATCAAAGCTCTGTTCCGATTCAGCCTGGGTGAAGTCTTCCATACCACATCTAATTGTGGATTTTTGTAGAAAGATAAAGGAAGCTTAGAGTCATATGGTTTAAACGTCTCTAAATGAAAACCGAAAGTAGATTCCCAAGAACTACCACAAATAACTCTTTCGTGAGGCCACTTGGCCGGAGACAGTGATAGATTTCCTGCTGCGAAACTTCAAGTGAAGGATTGCAAAATTATAGACACCATTTCATGTAAGAATTCCTACGTTCAGACACGTGCCTAACTTACGAATAACTGACATGAACCCAGTTCTTCCCACTCAGTGTACGTAAAAATAAAAGACGTCCCCCAGGGTGCATTCTGGAAACACCCCACTTTGTGGAATGTCAGTACTTTCTCGCTTTGGAAGGTGTTCTCAGTGGTCAAAGTGGTCTGACAAACGGGCACCTTGTCAAAGTGGCTTATACCTAGGCCAGGAGTTTTCCGTCTTGCCATATTGGTCTGTGCTCTGAGTCCCTAGGACAGAGATATTGCATGTTGTGCTTCCCAGACTTATTTGGGCCTGGATTCCGTGTGTCCAAGAACACCCTCGGGGGTCCTGGGGTTCATGCCTTGATAAAAGGCTGGGTTTTGTTTTACTCTGGGTTTGAAGGAACTGGGCCAGCACGTCACGGGTTGGGGAGAGCACGAAATCTGGCTGAGCAACCACAAACACAATGAAATCCAAAAGTCAGTTACCAAGTGTCTCATTTATACGAGGACTCACCTCATTTCTGGAGCCACACAGTCTCTTCGGAACCACGTGATTGTGAAAAGTCGCTCGTAGAATGAGCCGATTATCATGGATTTAAGGTGAACTACGAATGCCACTTAAGATTGGGCCGTGTTTTGCAAATTCCAATGCGCATCTGTAACAAAATAAGCCATTTGAGCTTTGGGTGAATGAGATGCTGGTGAGAAAGACCCGAGCTCCAATATAAACATTAAAAAAAAAAAAAAAAAGAATCAGGAATCTTCTTGGCTGTTCAGAAATTCCTACCACAAGAGTTTTCCTTGGAGCACGGCCACAGCCAAAATGAGGCCTCCCTCACTGTCCCTTTCACTCAAGAAGTTCAGCAGACGACAAAGAGTCTGAGGGTCTGAACGGGACCCAGGCCTGAGACTGGTAACAATTAGCTTCATGTCTCCTGTTTTTCTTGCTTCGCCTCCTGTGTCTGCATTTTCCACCAAGACCCTGCAAGTCTCCTTCCACCGTTCCTTCTCAGAACAGAGGCCGCTCTCTCGGGGAAGCCTTCCTCCGCTTCCCGAAGGCCTGCGCCCCACTGCCCACAACAGTTGGTGCCCTCTTGCTGGGGCGGTTTGCCACCTACGAGCTCTGTGCGGTGGGGGAGACAGTGGCTTTGCTAGAGGTCCGGGTTGCAGTAAATATTCCTCTTCCTCCCGAGCTTCAGACAGGACCATCTTCCTTCCTGCACGGCCTGGCACATGGCCTTCCTGAAAACCCAGTGGGGCCCAGACCTCCGCATTCTAGCAACCTCCCCCTTGCCAGGCAGGAAGGTTGGGGCCAGATGCTGCCAGCTTTCAGTCACGGAAAAGCATCTCCTCTGATCGGGGGACGGTCAAGAACGGACATACCACGATGGCTTCACTTGGACTCAAAGCCACTGTAGCAGAACGCACGGAGGAAGATGTGTCTGGAGCCCCGTGAGGGCTGGCCCCCCTTCGTCCTGGACCGCAGCATGAGATGTGGGATTCCGCCGTGATCTTCCGAAAGCAGACTTCAACCCGCACTTAGACTTCACATTTTCATCTTCTGTGCACTCCGCCAGGTGAGTACCGTCCCTTCTGGAAGCGGGGACAACCGTGAGTGTGCCGCCCACCCTGGTGAGACCGCACGTGTGGGGCTCCCCTCTCTTGTCTTTCTTGGGACTCCCAGTCATGCCAAAGCTTCAAGCCATGTGTGCTTCTGATTAGCCTCTTTCCCGGAGAGGAAAGCGTCCTCTGCCGGGGTGCGAAAACACCAGATCATGAGTGACAGGGACGTTCAGACCACATGCGTGCGGACCTTCTCTAGAGATGGAATTCGGCCTCGAGGTGGAGGGGTGACCTGCCTGCAGCAAAGCCCCAGGAGGACGTGAGCGGTGGCCAGGGCTGCCTGCTCCTTAGGGGTGGCCAGCGCGCATCAGCCGAGATGCTCTAGGGA
This sequence comes from Panthera tigris, assembly GCF_018350195.1. Lineage (NCBI taxonomy): Eukaryota > Metazoa > Chordata > Mammalia > Carnivora > Felidae > Panthera > Panthera tigris. Next base: position 236,218,654 of record NC_056660.1, read on the forward strand.
GGGAAGAGCTAAAAGGCCAAGCACCTGTCGTCAGTGTCCCGTCCATGGCCCTCTGCCTCGGATGACTGAAAACTCTGAGCGCTCCCACGTGGGACACTCGGGACAGTCAGACTCCGCCAAGAAGCATCTGTGGCAGTGGCCACGTAAAGGGGGAGGGGGAGTGCATGTCCAGGGAGAAGAAATGAGTGATGATGTGACCAGGAGACGCTCGCTAAGCCGCCAGGACCAGAGGCACTGTGGGCCGGCTCACGAGTGCCCATCACGGTCTCTTCGTGGGACCAGCCCCGAATCCCCGGCTGGCTGGTGGCCCGGGAGGCCGAACGGGCACCCTGGACGGCCGTCTCCCTTCTCGGCCTCTGTCCTCAGTCTTGTTTTCATTCCCAGATGCCGACTTCACTTCGTGGGAAATCTAAACCTGAGTTTCTGGCAGGTGGGCCTCCGGCCACGTCAGGGGAGGCCGAGCAGTCTGCCTCCTGTGTTGGGGTCTCTGACACTACAGACCAGGCTGAGGCCGGACACTTGCCGGGGGCCCCAGGGGGCCGGGGTCTGGGCCGAGCACCCACACGCTCTGGGCCCCGCATGCGGGACACGGTCCCCGTGAGCAGCTACCACCAAGGCCAATGACTGTCCTGAGGCCTGTCCCCAAAGCACCAGCCTGGCCCAGGGCGCCAGTTGCTCCCGACCTTCCAGGGACACGCCACAGGCCCCAGGGGCACCCGTGGGACCAGGCATATCTCCGCCACAGGGTTGGGGGTCTGCCCCGGACCCCCGCCAAGGACTAACGATTTGAACGAGGTGGAGTCAGGATCAGTACACACAGCGCTCTCCCCCCCACCCACCCCGGCTTTCCTGACCCACATCGTAACCGTCACGTGTCGGGCTATGGTGCCATCCCATCAGAGGACAAAGGCTTCAAAAGAATTCTAGCCGTTTTATCAAAATTGCACTGAGGGAAGAGGTTTCCAGACTCCAGCACACTCAGATCTGAGAGCCTGTGAAGACAGGCCTGAATATCTCTTCCTCCTCATGAGCTTGTGTCTCTGGAAGTTTACCTCCGTGAGACGACCTGAGGCAGTGGCCTCGCCGGCGAGCCACCAGGTCGAGTCTGGGAAACTTGGCCCCACGCTGAGCCTCAGGTTCCGGGTGCCTGGGGTCCATTGCTTCGCTCGAGCTTTGCCTCATTTAGCTACTGAAATGTCAGGGAATCTAATACCTGGGCCAAATGCAGGCGTGGGCTAGAGGGCCATGAGGACGGCCACAAACCGAGGCAACATCAGGCATGACAGGCGTGCCCCGAAAATAAAACCACTTCGCGGAGACAGAGGAATGTAGCTAACTCTCTTCCACTTTATTTACTGAGCTCTGAGTTTTGACAACATTATTCTTTAGTCCTTGAGGAAGTAATATACTCTCGCCCTCAAAATGCTGTAAGTGGTCGATAATGCATTATTACAGTAAGCCGTTCACCCTCATAGTAATTATCTAATAACCCCTTATAAAAGACCGTGGCTTCCTAATCTGTTTATAATTATCATTTCAATGATCCCACACATTAATGTCTGACCTTCAGCAACTCTGACCTGATCTTAATTAGCTCTAATATCAAATCATCGCTACACAAGAAACTAGCCATGACCAAATGAATGAACCCCAGGTACAGTTAATTTCTGGAGCAATTATCTTTACATGTAGGGAGATTTAAATGATTATCTGCACAATTTCACACAGTTTTATGTAATTCTGCCACATTATAAATTCTGTTTTAAATCATATTTCAAAGGCAGGACTCCACGGTCTGGTTTTGTCTAGTGCTCGAGCCCTTGGCTACGACATCACACACTATCCCTGTGTGATCCAGGGTGATTTTTTGTCATTATTTTCAATTATAAACAAATAACAAACACACAGTTTACAAAGTGGTACGTTACAGTTACACGAATAACTATGGCGAGGCCATCTAGGAGCAAATACCAGCTGTGTTAGACCGTTAAAGGAAATACTCCATTGTGCGGAAATATTAAAAGTAATTGATAGTATAATACAGGTCATAAAAAGATTGGAAAACTCAAAGTGCACGTTAATATGCACACCGCGTGTACCAATCCACGGCCGCGAAAGCACTTTGCCAACTTATCAAAGCCTTGCCGGGGGGGGGGGGGCCGCTAAGGAAGATTCAGTGATGCCCCCGCTGAACCTCATTTCAAACACGAGACACACACAGGTGTTTTTTGTCTTGGTAAACATCTAACTTGCCGAGTGAAGTTATTCGTATTACGCTAGCTTCACAGTGTCGGATCCATTTTCACAGACATCCGGTTGACTTTTCGGGGTAAAGGCACAAACACAGCGGCGATATTACGGAAGTGTTTGGGGTGCAAACAAGGCCTTGGAAAGAAATGCGATTAGAAAGTGTTTGGCGGACATTGTGTCTGTTGTCAAAACTCGGGGATCAATTGATCAAAGCACAGCGTTTCAGCAAAGAATATTCAGTCTCCTGCTCTCAACACGATTCGTCAGGCTCGCACGTAAAGCCTTCCTTGGCAAAGTTTTGGCAACACCTAAATTTCATCCCAGATACCGAAACATCTGTCCTCCAGCCATCCACCGCAGCGAGCAGCCCGATGTGGGTGATTGATCTGAAAGCAATTTGGAGGGGGGATGCCATGTGCTCCTCAGAGACGTCACCGTGAGCGGCCGTAATGCATCACCCGGAGCCACCAGGAGGGGCATTCACTTAAAAATGCATCCCCAGGTGCTAACACGACTTCAGAGCTTCGCAAGAATGATGGAAGGAGACTGCCGGTGCCCCCGATTCATCACGGCTTGTCCCTACGGTCGCCCTGGAGCCCGGGGCTGACGGCCCCCACTCCGGGGCTCTGCTGGGGCCTGAGACCCCCCCACCTGAGACCCCACGGGGTGGAAGCCCGCTAGCGACCTTGGACAATGACCTCACCGGGACCTTTTCCGGCGTTCCACTCTGAGACATCTGTCATCTTGGCAATCCTGCCTGTTGCCTTTAAGATTAAACTCTTTTAAATACGTAGAGGTAGCAGTTAGGGCAAGAGAGGAAATCATGAAATAATTTTAAATTTTTAAACGGTGCTCATTTTGCACACCTGCCAATGTCAAGACAGGTTTAGAGATGATTGTGTCCTGAGCGGAAGGAATTATGCCTTCCACGTGGAAATCTTGTTGCTTTCCTCTTCTTTCTCATCTTTTGGAAAATGCTTGAGGTCTTTGGTGCATACGGCTCTTTCTTGCTTCCAAGTCGAAAGTTAAAGGGACTTTGTGTCCCTTAGTTCTCTCCTTCAAAGAAAACCCCTGGGCATACACTCTCTCTTTTGTCATCCGTGAAGCTCCTACAGGTAACTACCCTGTTCTATGTAGGGTCTGACATTCGGTATTAATTTATTACCTAACTATCTGCTTTAATAAGGCTTCTGTGATGCTGAAGTCTGCTGTTTCTAATAGGAAAGGTTTCTGTCGTGCTCAGAGAAGTTCTCTCAGACACAGGAGGAAACCAGCCCCCTCTGTGCTGCACATGCACATGTATTTCAGGGGACAAAATGGTGCGAACATTTGCCGTGGGTGTGGTCCCCGACCCTCCGTCTCTCGGCGGGCCACCCCGAACAAAACCACCGCCACCGCCACGGCAGCAGAAGCAACAGCGACCACGGCGACCTGCGCATGTGTCCCGGCCGGGGCTTCCTGCAGAGAGCTTCTGCCCAGATGAAATGAATGATGCCGTGAGGCGCTTTGCTCAGTGTCTGGTCCAGAGTGAGAGGAGAGGGCAAGAAGGGCCTGCCTGAGGGGACAGAGCACATTGGGGACACGCGGTTCCTGCCCACGGAGAATGCATAATGGCCATGTCACTGGGCCTCGCAGCTGGGATCTGCTCTAACCGGGCACTGACGAGTTCTGTAAAGAAACTTTCCCCGAGGTCATCGGCCAAATGACTCTGTCCAGAGTCTCTGTCCAGAGAACTGCGTTCTCTTTAAACCTTTTTTGTTGTGGACTTCGTTGAAGACACACACACTAAGACACATGAAGCCTCAAGATACAGCTCAGTGAACTTCCAGATTAGCAAGTAGAATATTCCCAGACCCTTGGAGTCCATTCGTTCCCTTCCAAGTCATGACGTCCACCTTCCCCAACAAATGAGAACACCGTCCTCGTGTCTGGTAAAGTTTCGTTAAACCTCGTGTGAATGGGATCATAGTCTTCTGGTTCCAACCTCTTTGGTCTGATCACATCAGGGAGATTCAGTCACTTGTTCTGTGCACTGTGGTTCTTTCAACGTGATTGTTTGTAGTATTCCATTGTACAAATACACAAAACAGTCTCCCAAAAACAATCGTATTGATTTAAACACCAGGAACAATGGACGAAAGTACCCATCGCTTCCTATCCTCTCAACATTTAGAATTGTCTGGTGACTTTTTCCTTTCCACGTTACCTATTAGGACACGTGTGTAATTGCATTTCATAACGGTGTAATTTGTGTTTCCTGATGACCAGTGAGATCGCATACCTTTTCATCAAAAAAAAAAAAAATTTCTTTTGACCGTTTGGATATCCTTGTTTGTGAATGGTCTGTTCAAATCTTATGTTATTTTCTTTTTCCTGTTGAGTTACCTAATTAAAAAAAAATGATTTTAACAGTTCTTCCCATATTTTGGATGTATTTGTTTGTCATACATGTTAGAAATATCTCTGTCTACCCTGTCGCTTACTTTTCAGGTTCTTAATAGTGATTCTGATAAATGGAAATTCTTAATTTTAATAAAGAAAATTTATCAGTTTTTTTTTCTTTTTGTTTTGTGTAGTTTGCATCCTACTTAAGAAATCTTTTCTTACCTTGGGGTCTTGAAGATATTCTCTTGTAGTTTCTTCTAGAAGTTTAATTGTTTTGCCTCTTGATTTAGATCAACAATCATCCGTAATAAATTTTTGTTTATGTTGTGAAGTATGGATTAAATTCTAATGTGTTATTCTTTCTTTTTAAAATTTTTTTAAGTTTATTTATTGTTGAAAGAGAGAGAGAGAGAGAGAGACAGACTGTGAGCAGTGGAGGGGCAGAGAAAGAGAGAGACACAGGATCCAAAGCAGGTTCCAGGCTCTGAGTTGTCAGCACAGAGCCCGATGAGGGGCTTGAACTCAAAAACCGTGAGATCATGACCTAAGGCAAAGTCGGATGCTTAACCGACTGATCCACCTACATTGTCTTATTCTGATATCATTTATTAAAAGACTACTACTGTTCATCAGTGCTCTTTGGGTCCTCTTACATCATAAATCAAGTGCTCAGTCCTGATTCTGGGTCTCTAATCTGTTTCTCTTGTCCATATTTTGATAATACCTATAGCCTTAATTACTGTCACTTTTAAATAAGTCTTATTATCTGGTCAAATGATTCCTTCCTCCTTGTCATTCTTTGAGATTGGCATCTTTATTTTAAGCCATTTGAATTTATATGTGAATTTTATAACAGTGAATCTTCTAATCATAAACATGGCACACTCATTATTTATGTAGGTTTTCATTAAAATAATTCTCTATAAGTTTAAGTGCACATATTTTGTTAGATTTATTCTAGTATATTTTGATAATTTTTAAAGTATCTTTGCTGATATATATGTATATAATTTAATATATTTCTAAAATAAAAATTAAATTTTGTATATTAGTCTTATATCTAGCAACATTGCCAAGTTTATTTACTTAATCTGGATGTTGTTCTCTTGACTTTTGGATCCATTTGTCTAATAAGGAGTAGCTTATATTAGTCTATTCCTCAAGAACCAATGTAATAGTGGGATAATTTTTAGGAAGAAAGAAAGAAAGAAAGAAAGAGGAAAAGAGGAAAGAAAGAAAAGAAAAGAAAAGAAAAGAAAACTAAAAAAGAGAAAAGAAAATCTGTTTAAAGATATAGGCAAATACCCAACTTAAGCCAGGACTTAAGAAGCCAATATCCTAGAAAGAAGAGGAATGCTTTGAAGTGGGTTCTAAATCCCCTGCACCTTCGTTCTTCTAAACATTGGCCAATTGGTGGTGTATATTGGCTTTCTATCGCTGCATAATGAATCGCTACACATTTTACACTTACAACTGCATTTATTTATTATCCCACAGTTTCTGTGCTCAGCACCCCCAGCACAGCTTAGCTGAGTCCTCTGCTCAGGGCCTCACAAGCTATAATATTGCAATTTAATAAAAAGGATGATCAGACTAAATTTAAAAGAAACTATATGCTGTTGTAAAAGACACATCTTAAATACAAAAATACATGTATCTGAAAACAAAACGTTGGAAAAATACATACAATGCAACAACTAAGCAAAAGAGAGCTGGTATAAATATTCTAACACCATGCAAATAGGTATTAAGACTAGAAGTATAAACAGAAATTAAGATATTTTATAATGATAAATGGTTAATTCAACAGTATGACGTAATACCTAACTTCTTCTGTTAGTTACTAAGATAGTCATGTTAAAATATGCAACTACAAATGTAGATTTGTTATTTCTTTGCCATTCAGGAAATGCAAGGCTATATTATTAGGTATATACTAGTACATTTAGAAGATTGAAAAATCAGTATGGATTTACATAGTTCGAATGGTTAGATGATTTATAAAATTGGTAGGCTGCATGTACTAAACCCCAAAGCAACAGAGTACATTCTTTTCTAATACACATAAAATGTTCACCATTTTATAGAACAGAAACCATTAAGAGCATGTACTCTGACCATGGTGAAATTAATTTATATATTAATTTAAGAAGATAAATAGAAATTCTTCAAACATTCAGAAGTTGAACACATTTCTGAATATTCCACGAGTAAAAAAAAAGGTGAATTGAAACGGAAGCTAGAAATATTTTCAATTAAATGTCATAAATTTGAAAAATGTAGCCAGAATAGAATATAGAATATAGAATAGAAATGCAGAAACTAAGTGCACATGTAAGAAAAGAAGAATAACTAAAAATTAATGACCTGCACATCTGAATCAAGACGCTGACATTGCTGGATTATAATTTAGGTTTGCATTAACTTTTGAAAAAAAACTTGCAAACTTTTACAAAGTATTTGTACATTTTGCTTTTCTAAAAGAAATGCCTGAAGGTTCCAGTTTATCTACCCTTTGCAATTTTTGATATTGTTAGTTTCTTTGTGTCCATTTTAGTGAGACAGCACAGGTTTCTTATTGCTGATTTTTTTAATGTTTATTTATTTTTGAGAGAGAGAGAGACAGAGCATGAGCAGAGAAGGGGCAGAGAAACAGAGGGAGACACAGAATCAGAAGCAGTCTCCAGACTCCAAGTTGTCAGCACAGAGCCCAACGCGGGGCTTGAACTCATGAACCGTGAGATCATGACCTGAGCTGAAGTCAGACGCTTGACAGACTGAGCCTCCCAGGTGCCCCCTTATTGCTGTTTTAATTTGGATTTTCCTAATGACTAATGATGGTAACCATCATTTCATGCATTTATTACTTATTTGTTAATCTTCTTTGGTAAAATTTATTTCCACATCCTTTGTCTTTTTTTTTTTCCCACTGAGAAATTGTCTTGTTATTGTGTTTCAAAAGTTCCCTATATATTTTGAATAAAAGTCCTTTATTGGATATATTATTTTTGCAATATTTCCTGTCTGTGTCTTGTCTTTTCAGCTACTTAATGACATCATTTTAAATAAAAGGGGTTTTTTTAGCTTTACTAAAGTCCAACTTATCTATTTTTTTCTTGTATGTATTATGCCTTTACTGCCATGATACAAGCTCTTGCCCTAATTGAAGTTCACAAGGATTACTTCCTATGTTGTCCTCTGAAATTTTATAGTTTTTACTCCTACATTTAGGTATAAGAGCCTCTATTACATAATATTACATATGGTGTGAGATAAGGTTCCTAACCCCCAAGTTTGTTTTCCTTTGTCATTGTGTGTGTGTTGTTTGTTGCTTTGCATATTGATAACCATTTGTCCCAGAACTATTTATTGAAAAATGTATCCTTTACTTATTGAATTATTAATTTGTAGATTAATAATTGGCTTTCTATTGAAAATCTAGTAACCGTAATGAAAGGGTTTATTTCAGGCTCCTCAATTCTATGTCTGATCTATAAATATATCCTGTCCTTAGTCTAATGCCACATTGTTTTTATCCCTATAGCTTTTTAGTCAGTTGAAATCAGATGGTCTATATCCTCCGCATTTTTTTCTTTATTTTCTAATTATTTAGCCAGTCCTTGAGTTTCCATATAAATTTTGTGATGAGATAATCAATTTTTACATAAAAGTGACCTACCTGGATTTTGAGAGGGACTGTACTGAATTTTCAGATCAGTCTGGAGAGAATTGACACCTTCCTGTTTCGTATTCCAACGTGTGAATATGACATCCTTTCACTCACATTTTTCTTGTTCTCTCTGTGTCTTGTAGTTTTCAGTGTACTAGCCTTCCCATCTTCTGTTAAATTATTTCCTAGTATTTTATCTTTTGTCACTTTTTGGTAATGGGAATCGTATTCTCAATTTAATTTTCAGTTTTTATGTTGCTAAAATGCAGATATAAAATTAATTTTTGAAATACTGATCTTGTATCTTGAGATCTCTTAAAACCCATTTATTAGTTTGGGTTCTGCGTTTGTGTATGTGTTCCTTAGGATCTTCCACACAATGGATCATGTAATCTGTGAATAAAAAAGTTTTGTTTCAAGGCACCTTGAAACAAAAGGTCAGTTGAGCGGTCTGACTTCTGCTCAGGTCATGATCTTGTGGTTCATGAGTTCAAGCCCTACATCGGTCCCGCTGCTGTCAGCCTGGAACCCACTTCAGATCCTCTGTCCCTCTCTCCCTGCCCCTCCCCTACTTGTGCTCTCTCTCAAAAATAAAAAATTAAGAATTATAAAAGATGTTTTGTTTCTTCTTTTCTAATCTGTATATTTATAATTTCTTTTTAAAAATGTTAATTCTTGAGTTCAGTATTGAACAAAAGTTGTGAAAGTGAACATCCTTGCTTTGTTCATGATCTTAGGGGAAAACAGGCCTTCACTATTAAATATAATGCTAATTACAGAATTTTTATAAAGTCCTTTGTCAGACAGGAAAAGTCCTCCATATTCCTACTGCACTGAGTACCTTAAAAATTATGAATGGATATAAGATTTTGTCATTTTTTTTTTGCACCAGTTGAGATATTCTCGTGGCTTCTGTTCATTGATCTTTTCATATGGTAAATTACATTAATTGTTTTTGGATGTTAAACAAATCTAGCAAGCCTGCTATACATTTCTGGATATATTTTGTAAGTTGTTGAATTTGATTTACTAAGACTTGGTTAAGTGTTTTTAGTCCTTTTTATGAGGGATATTGATCTGTCCTTTTTTTTTTTTTTCTTTTTATGTCTTTATCTAACTTTGGTATCACTGTTATTGACCTCATAGAATGAATTAGCAAGTGTTAGTTTCTTCTGTATTTTCTGGGACAATTTGTGTCATTTAGTAGTATTTTTTTATATGATGATAGAATTAATCTATGAAGTCATCTACACCTGAGGTTTTCTTTGTGGAAAGGTTTTTAATTATTGGTTTAATTTCTTCACTAGCTATAGTCCACTCAGATTTTCTATTTCTTGTTTAGTCAGCTTTGATATTTGTGTATTTCTAGGAATTTATTTTATATACATTGTCTAATATCTTGACATAAAGTTGTAATATTCCTCTATAATCTTTTTCATTTCTGGAGAGCCATAGGAATGTCCCTTCTCTGTTCCTGATTTGGGTAATTTGTATATTCTCTTTTTATTTTATAGTTATCCTACATAAAATTTATGAGTTGTCAGTTTTTTCAAAGATTCATCTTTTAGATTCATAAATTTTTCTCTGTTTTTCTGGAGTGTTTTATTGCCTTTTACTCTGATTTTTATAATTTCCTTTCTTCTACTTGATTTGGATTTAATTTTCCCTGTTTGTTAAAGTTTCATGAAGAAGTTTAGATTATTGATTTCAGACATAGCTCCTCTAATGAAAATATTTATGTCTCTAAATTTCCCTCTAAATATTACTTTGGGTGCATTTCATCTGTTTCAATGTTGTGTTTTGTTTTTCTTTATTTCAAAATATTTCCTAATTGCTATTTTATTTTTTCTTTAACTCACAGGTTATTTAAAAGTATATTGCTTAATTTTCACACATTTGGTGATTCTCAAATTTCTCCTCATCATTGAATTCCAATTTAATCTTGCTGTGGTCAGGTGACATATTTTGTATGATTAAAATCCTTTAAAATGTATTGAGGTTTGTTTTATGACCCAGCATATGGTTCATCCTGGAGAATGTTTCACGTGTGTTTTGAAAGAATGTGTATTCTTCTATTTCTGGAGTGTTCTAGAAGTGTCAGTGAGGTTGGCTTGTCATGTTGTTCAAGTCTTCTATTTCCCTTTTTGTTTGCCTTCAGTTTAATTAACTCATCGGTTACGAAGAGCGTTCTTGATTAACTGACCCTTTAGTCATTATGAAATGCCTCTCTGTGATAATATTTTTTTGATATCACTATAGCCATTCCAGATGTCTTATGGTTACTGTTGCACGATGTATCTATTCCATCCTTTTACTTTCAACCTATTCATATCTTTAGATCTAAAGAATATCTCTCATAGAAAGAATATAGCTGGATCTTGCTTTTTATTCACTGTGGAAATCTGGATTTAGTCTATTTATGGTTAATATTGGATTTATGTCTGTCATTTTGCTATTTCATTTCATTTTCTTGCCTCATTTTTTTCTAGTTTCTCTGTTCCTTCCTTACCCTTTTGGGAAAATAAATGTTTTAGTGTACTATTTTATTCTGTAGATTTAAATAACTATTTTAAAAATGATTTTGTGGTTGCTCTATAGATTCCAATATCATCTTATCACATTTACTTAAGACTAATACTAATTTAATTATGGTAAAATTTAGAAATTTTTCCCTAATACAACTCCATTTCTTTTCCTTTCCTTTGTGCTATTACTGTGATATGACTTACATGACAGTATATATAATAATAGAACTATAATATAGTATAATCAATATGGCCACATATTATATCACTGTATATAAATATATACTGATATATATTCCCTATATATCAGTGTATTACGTGTAACTATATTCATGTGAATTTATGTAATAAACGCAATAACAGTGTTATAATCATTACTTTATACAATCCGTCTTTTAAAGAAGAGAATGAATCCAGAACTTGCTTTAGTACATCTTGTAATAAAAATCTGATACCAACAACATATAGTCTTTGTTTATTTGAGAATATTTGCCTTCAGTTTTGAAGGATACTTTTACTCAACAACTAATTCCTCTTTGATATTTTTTAAATTTCTTTTTCTTTAAGCACTTTGCATATATAATCCTTCTGGTTTCTGATCTCCTTTGCCTACGATGGGAAACCAGCCATTAATCATACTGTTGTTCCCCTGCATGTGACAAATTGTTTTTCTCATGTTGTTTTCCAGATTTTCTCCTTGTGCACATTTCTATAGTCTGTACGACTAGGAATGAAATGGCTAGGTTTTCAATTCAACTGTGATGCCCCAGTTTTCCAAAGAAGTTGTGCAAAACTAAGCTCTCATCCCGGTAACTTTATTTAATCAGAATCTCCCATCAATATTGGGTCATGGTCAATATTAGGTGCTGGGATTCCAGTTATCATAACGGCCCAGGATTCCTATGTGGCTGTAAGATAATGAATTCAGTTCACATCTTCACGGCTAGATACCAAGGAGGAGTTTTGCTGAGATTCTTAAGTGATCTGAGCCCTGAGCTAGGCCCTGAGGTCATGGGAGGAGGAAACACGTTGACCTAACACAGAGCCACACTAACCTCTTTGAGCTCACACTAATGGCCACCTGGCTCTAGTCTATTCTGATATTCTGACCCTTGTCCTCATCATTCTTCTGGTGTCCCTACTCCGCATGCTGGGGTGGCTTTCAGTTATTATATGGTTTTGGGGGGAAAATCCTTCAAGTATAATTCTATGAGGAGAGGGAGTAATGTTTCGATCACTCTTTGTCCATGGGGACAGAGGAATGAGGCAGTGATAATTCCTGTCCTGAAGTTTGGAAAGCTCGAGGATTATAATATATAATACATATATTATTCTACATATCCTATATAACATATATGTTCTACATATTCTATATTCTATATATTTTGTATAATGTATCTATATACACATGCACATTTTAGGTCCCTTGAATTCAGTTTCCCAAGTAGGTTAAAGATATGTTTTTACATTTTGAGATACTATGTTCCCAGTGTCTCTGAGAGAGGAAACTACTGTAACTTTTCGATTTTAAGAAAAGACAAGAACAAAACTTCTGTCCCTGCCTCAGTTGCACATTGTTCCTTGGCTTTATTGTCACTGAAAATAAGGTTTATTTGTAAATTCCACCTGTGTCTGCAGTTGTCCTTTCTTTCGCACAAAAATGTGCTTCAGATGTGTTTCCGCGAACGCCCCAGGCGATGCAGGTAATTCTGGAAGAGCTGGGAGACCACTGGGTGTCCCGTAGCAGAGGGTGTGGGCTCTTTCCACACAAGCCACTGCTCCTCCCCTACTCCCCAAAGACGGAACCTGAAGGATGCAGAAAATCGAGCCTGGAATAAACTGATGAAAGATGCTTCGCACACTTTCAGCTGATTGTCTCGGAGTCTGGATCACTTCTCTTTCAGGTGAAGAGTGTGGAAGACGGGACAGAGAGCTGTCAGGAAAGTCATGCGTTATCACCACGCAAGGGGGTTTATTCCGTACTAAGGACTGAATTAGGTACATTCCACGTCTTCTCGTTACATCCTATGAAGTGGGTATTCTTGCCCCCTTTTGCAGATGAATAAACAATGAGTCGGGGGGGGGTGCTGTGTAACTGGACTTTGGTCACACAACTACTGATCCCACCCCAGGTCTGTCTGATCCCGATGCCCCGGCTCTGTCAGTGGCACCTTCTGCTTCCATGACGCACCGTTCCACATTTTCCTGCACCCACCATGAGGCCTCTGGGCAGAACTCAGAAACCCGTCGCTGCTTGGGACAGACACCTCGGGAGAACAATGGACATCACAGAAGCCAGGTTGATCCATGATGTAATCTTCAAACATGGGGAGACTCAAAGCAGTTCTGTACTGCCGAGAACCAAGAGAAGGAGGTCAAAGTGACTTTTTAGGCTCACTACATATGCATATGGCTGTAATGTCCTTTGACACAAAAGTGCTCAAGTGTGAGTCTCAGTCTAGGAGTTGAGACCTTCTCCACTCTAAGGAAAAATTTCCCCATCGCGCCCACGTGCCACCAGTGCCATGATCCCTTCTTTTTTAAAATTTTTTTAACGTTTATTTTTGAGACAGAGAGAGACAGATCAAGAGAGGGGGAGAGGCAGAGAGAGAAAAAGACACAGAATCGGAAGCAGGCTCTAAGCTCTGAGCTGTCAGCCCAGAGCCCTATTCGGGTTTCAGACTCATGAACCATGAGATCATGGGCTGAGCCCAAGTCAGACACTTAATGGGCTGAGCCAGCCAGGCGCCCCATAGTGATCCCTTCTACAGGGAGGACAGAGTCTGCTCGCTGCCCCCCTTTCCCTCACTGTGTTAGTAGTGTGCTGCCACTCTCAGGCTGAGCTCTCAGCTCTCTCTGTTTGCCAAACACCCTTCCTTCATGTCTCACCTGGCTCCCTATGTGGCAGACGTTTTTGTTGTCACTTCTAGCATGAACTTAGGGACTTTTCTTGTCCGCCCTCTGCCCCATACATCACACAGTTCATGTGTGCCCAAAGAGCCATTATTTCTCCCAGGACTTGGCTCAGGTCTCAGATTCACTGTGCTTTCCCCCTGAAGCTTTCAGAATTAAACCTGCAGTTGCCAAATACTGAATTTCATCATCTGAATGGAATAATGGGACCAATATGAATACTGTCATTTAGTGTAAGCTTTTTGTCCTCCACAACCCGATGAAGGAGTTGATGGTTAATTGCTTCCATGAGTCCATTTCTTTTAAAGTTACACAATCATAGCTAGACAGGATTAGCTTGTGGTAGAGGGTGAGACAACCATAGAGAAGTAACAATACTAATCAAAATGACTTTCAACAGGATAACACAAGTTTGCTGAGAAGGATAGCCTGTGCTAATTTTGTATTGTTGTCAAAATGAAATTTGAACTTACAAGCCTACAATGCAAGGAGTTTCTTCACACTCAACAACCAGTGTCAGTTGATTTTTCCTATGTAACAAGTGGCCTCAACTCTTAATAGCTTAAAATAATCATTAGTCACTAGTTTATGATTCTGTGGGTGGACACCTTGAACTGGACACCCGTGGGTGATTTTCTCACGTCTCACCTGGAGTCAGTGTATCGGGGGCTGGACGTCCAGGATGGGCTCCCATGCATTGCTGTCCACCGGGCTCCCAGGTTCTGCTCCGTGGGACTTTGCAACAGGCTGGTTCAGGCTTATTCACATCAGGCCGCCAGTTCCCAGTGCAGTGAGAAGACAGAAGGCCCAGTGCACCAGCATGGTTGAAGGCTCTGCTTGAGTCACAGTTGCTAATGCCTCATGGGCCCCATCTGTCATAGGCCCACCCACATTCAAGGGGTGGAGATGTAGGTGCAAGTCTTGGCCTGGATGGCTGAGAGGACTGTGTGATGGGCCACATGACCCCACACTTCCCATCTATTCCTCCTTGAAGTCCTCCTCAGGCAAGGGGGTACAGTATCATGCTCCTTGGTTTTGCACATTTTGACTGGTTGGCTTATGCATTCATTCAATAAATGCTCACTGAGTACCTCTTCTGTGTCGGCATAGTTTCAGGTGCTGAAGATACGAAGACGGAGATGTCAAAGGACTGCACTGATTCTTAAGAGAGAGACCATGACTCCCTGAACCACGGGAATCTACCCCAAAAACCAAGAGCACACTTTACACACTGTATGTTAGCCAATTTGACAATAAAGTATATTAAAGAAAGAAGGAAACAAAGAAAGAAAGAAGAGAGAAAGAAAGAAAGGAGACAGAAGAAGAGAAAGAGAGAAAGAAAAAAAGAAAGAAGAAAGAAAGAACAAAAGAAAGAAGAAAGAAAGAGAAAAAGAAAGAGAGAAAGAAAAAAGAAAGAAGAAAGAACAAACAAATGAAAGAAAGGAAGAAAGAACAAGAAAAAGAAAGAAAGAAAGAAAGAAAGAATAAGAAAGTTGCCTAGAAAACTTGGCATGTTCTACTATAAACATATTCTATCTAAATGTGAGTTCTCAATTTTGTGAGATCCATAATAGTTACTTCAAAATTTTAACCCAGTTCTTGTTTTATTTGATTTCATGGATTTTGTTATGAATTATCAATTTCCAATCGGAAAGAGGTATATAATACATTGAATAAATATGTGAGTATAAAACAAAAAAGAGAACGATCAAGAGAACCACTAGTACAAGAAGTGATGTTGGTAATAAAGGCAAGTATTTCCACTGGGTGGGTTTTAGAAATAGCAAGAGGCAATTCGACCTGGGTCTCGGAGGATGAGAAAGTCACAGGTCAAATAGGAAGGGAAAGCCTTCCATCAGCACTGCAGGTCATGAAATAGCCGTGGCCCAGCACCTGCAGGTTCCCGGTGTTGCTGGAAGGTTGGGCAACACAGAGGTGCCTCCCTGTCCTGTAAGGACGCGGCAGTAATCGATTCACAATCAGAGTCATGAGACCTGAGCAGGGAGGAAACTTCAGGTCTAACTTCTGATTCCTAGAAAATAACATTGCGATCTGGACAGTGAGGATCCTGCCTAAGGTCCCACACCCCTGGGATATTTGCTGTTACCTTTGTGCTCAGGCTGTTTTCTACTTTGTTAGGTCAACCACGGGGGAGTAGCGCAGTTGGAAAACTGACGTGCTGTGCTGAAAACTGTGGTTTAGAAAAGTTAGCTGCGTCTCAAGGGAACCTTATTTAATACTTATGATTTACTTGTGATTGTTCCAGCCGGATGTGCCAGCTTAGGATCCTTGAATGCCTGCGTTCATACACACACGTGCATACACATATGCACACCCGTACATGCTTAGGTACGAGCGTGTGTCCCTGCACGTGCATACATGTGCACGCATACATACATACAAGCCTACACACATGCATTCACACGTATGTGCATACAAACACACATGCATGTGCACACACACACATTTGGTTCTAGTAACAGATTTGGAGAAATTCTAAAAAGCCTTCCCTGTTTCTGTATCTGCATTTACCCCTGGACTTGATGCTGTGTCTCTCACAGGTCAAAAATGAGCCGATTTGAGAAAGAGGATTTGACTAATGTTTTAAATACAAACTGTCTGCTACCTTAGTGTTACCAGGATTTTATAAAAAGCACTGCTACGTAACAATGCTCAATAAAAGCTGTTTCTTAAAGTGTGGTGTTTTGACTGTAATTCCCCCAACTAGCTGAAAGTAGGGACCAAATGGTATGAGTTCTAGGGTCAAGTTAAACTCTGGGATGGTGGGGTGGGTGTCGCACGTGAGCCGTGCGGAGAAGAACGAAGGAATGGCCCGACAACTTTGGCCGTCGAACCCAGAATCGAGGACGGCCAGGTTGCTGGAATTCCGCAGTGAGGTTGGGGAGGGGGGTGAAATGGTACCTCCTCTCATGAAGGGATGGATGGAATGTGACGTATTAATCGAAGAGATGATTGAACCAGCCTGATGGGAAGACCAGAGCTTCACTCTGCTGCCGACATCCCACGGGACGATGAGCCAGGAAGCCCACTACGCCATTCTCCAGTTCTGGCCATTAACTGTCCCCCTGCGTCTTCGACTTTGATTATCTGAGAACATGCACCCCCATCCATTGTCTCGTATGCTCTCCGTGTTCCAAATGAATTTTCTGCTAATGAGCTCCAACTTGTAATACCAATGAATAGCATTATGTGGTTTTCTGTGACAATTTTAGAGTCAACTTCGTGTTTTGAAATTAAAAAAAAAAATCCACTTGCAAAACTAAGACACACTGACTAACTAAAGTGAAGTCGTGAATTGAGACACACATAGTGAATATGTGTAGTTGGTTTTTTGAGGTTGAATTATGCAAATTGGCTGCCCGCACTCTGTGCTTCACATCACGCTGGGACGACCTGGCATCGTCTCAAAAACATCACAATTTGTAACCAACGGGCATTTACCTCTTCTATTAACTCTTTAAATGCACTTGCACATGTTCCTAGAGATCTAACAGGAGGTCACTAATGAAATAAATAGCCTCACCTCATATTATCTAATCTTAAAGAACCTAAGTGTGTTTTGAAGATGTTTGATTCTTCACTTTATTTTCAGGACTCCTTGGTCGAAGCGTCCTTTCTGTAAAACTATCCAAGTCTTCTGAATCTGGATACTGCTTGCATATTTTAGGTGGTGGGAAGATACTTTTGGTGTCACTGTGTAATGTTACATGCTCTTTTCTCACTGCCGTGAGTTCATGAAAACACGTGGGTAGACAGACCGTAGGTCAGACCAGGTCCCTGAGCGACTGTACTGAGCAGGGGCTGTCCTGCTGGCTTGTGCTTGGCGAGCAGCATCACCGAGAAACACACTGTGTTTAAGTGACTGGGATTTTAAGGCTGGCTGTTACTGTAGTCCATTCAGAGCGATCATTCGCTGTGGCACGCACAGGACAGGCAAGGTGGACTTCTGCCATCCTGCAGAAAGTAGGGATCACGACGTCTTCCATTCTTAAAAATGGCTTGGTTCGGATGACCATTTCAAGCGAAACTGAGTCTATCAGGACAAAAACAACTTCCTAACTCTTAGAGGAAACAGAACAAAGGAATAGTGCTCAATAAATTCAAATGAAGCATGAGAGAGAGAGAGAGAAAGAGAGAGAGAGAGAGAAAGAGAGAGAGAGAGAGAGAGAAAGAGACAAAAGGAAGAAACATATAAAAAATAGTAGGAACAAGTCTAAATAAATCATCAAATATAATTAGTACAAATGGACTAAGAACTCTAATTAAAATTCTAATATTATCGAACTGGATTAAGGAGAAACAAAATGCATAAGCCTTTCTAAGATACAATTAAAAACATAAGGAAACAAAAGGTAGAAAACAGAAAGACGAAAAAAGATATGGCCGGAAAATAGTAACCGAACACTGTTCCAGTTATATTAAGGTGAAAGGCATATAGACGCGAAGGGACACTACATATAGATACAAGAGTCACTTGGGAAAAAAGATACAACAAATCTAAATTTGTACAAACCCAACAGTAGAGTTAAAATACATAAGTCAAAAGTTGATTTGCACAGCTAGGAATTTACCCACAGAAAACTAATTCAAAGGGATACATGCACCCCAATGTTTCCAGCTGCATTACCAACAATAGCCAAATTATGGAAGCAGCCAAATGTCCACTGACTGTTGACTGCATAAAGAAGATGTGGTGAGTATATCAGCGGAATAGTAGTCAGCCATCAAAAGAATGAAATCCTGCCGTTTGCAATGACATGGATGGAGCTAGAGAGTGTTACATTAAGTGAAAGGAGTCAGTCAGAGAAAGACAAATACCGTATGATCTCACGCATATGTGGAATTTAAGAAACATGACCAACAAGAAAAGAGAGGGACAGAGAAAGAGGCAAACCAAGAAACAGACCCTTAACCCTAGAGAACAAACCGATGGCTGGTGGGGGGAAATAGGTGATGGGGACGAGAGTGCACTTGGGATGAGCACTGGGTGATGTATGGAAGCGCTGAATTTAAATAAAACGTTTAAAACATCGATTTGATTATAAAGGGACATCCACAATCATAAAAGCTTTAAACACAGATCTTACACATTTTAAACATCAATAAAAATCAGAATATTAGAATAGCATATTTAATAAGCCTGATCTAAAATACTCCTTCCAGGGACTCCTGGGTGGCTCAGTCGGTGAAGCGTCCAACTTCGGCTCAGGTCATGATCTCGCGGTCGGTGAGTTCGAGCCCCGCATCGGGCTCTGGGCTGACAGCTCAGAGCCTGGAGCCTGTTTCAAGATTCTGCGTCTCCCTCTCTCTGTGGCCCTCCCCCGTTCATGCTCTGTCTCTCTCTGTCTCAAAAATAAATAAAGGTTAAAAAAAATGAAAAAAAATACTCCACCCAAAAATAACAGAATACAAATTATTTTCTTTTTTTATTTTTAATTTTTAAATGTTTGTTTTTGAGAGAGAAACAGAATGCCAACAGGGGAGGGGCAGAGAGAGAGGGAGACACAGAATCCAAAGCAGACTCCAGGCTCCAAGCTGTCAGCACAGAGCCCAATGCGGAGCTCAAACTCACAATCTGTGAGATCATGACCTGAGCTGAAGTCAGACGGCTCAGTCAAATGAAGTCAGACTGAACCCCCCAGGCACCCCTAAAATACAAATTATTTTCAAGCACACTGGTAATGTCAAATAAACATGTAATTCAAAATCCAACATGAAGGTGATGTGACCACACACTGGCTCATGGCACAAATCCTGACAAGTTTCAAAGGACTGTATGATGCAGGATACATTTTCTGACCATTGTGAAGTCAAGTTAAAAATCAAAAGCGATCTATAACTATATATAGAAAGCTTATGTGTGGAAAAACCCACATACTTGGAAATTAAGGAAAACACTTGAATTCAGTCAGCCCTCAGTTCTTTTTCAGGAGGAATCATTCTACAAATAATGTGGATTTGGTGTGTACATGGGGGGTGGGCTGTGAGCTCTGGCACTCTCTGCGTCGCCATGTTGGACTGGAACCAAAACCACTGCTAAATAACTCAGGCGCAGAGAGAGAATCGCTGTGGACCTAGAAAGTATTGAACGCTGAGTGAGTAATTTTGGCAGACGGTCACTGTCACAGCACTCTCCATGTGCAAGCAGTGTTCTTAGACTTGTGCAGCTATTAAATCACTTAACTTTAATGATAACCAGATGACGTAATAACTACATCGTACTGAGATATAGAGTAGTTACAGAATCTGTAAATCAGAAATACAGATACTAGAAGAGATCATAGACCCTGTGTAAATGAATGCATGCCACTAAAAATCTAATAAGGGGTGCAAAAATAAACTACTTGATTTGTCTCAGAACCATAAAAGCACAGACATCAGTAGATAAATATTGTCCCATAAAGAAAAATTTGGGCATGGATGGTTTGAACACCAAGTTCTGTGAAACAGTCAAGAAAAAATAATTTCAACGTTACGCACTCTCAAAGTAAAAATAAAACAAAATAAAACAAAATAAAATAAAGAAGAAAAAGATGAAACAGTCCTCTCCCATTCACTTTATGGGGTTAGTTTAACCTCGAAACCAAAAAGAGAGGTAATGCAGAAGACTATAGGCCCAATTCACTCGTATACACAGATGCCAAAATCACGGAGCATGATCCAACCAAAGACAAGAAATACAAAAATCATACATCATGCCAGATTGTTTATCCCAGCAATCAGTCTTGTTTAACATTAGAAGAGTCAATTACATTAATTCATGGAAGAAGTCATAGAATCTCAACAGATGTCCAAGAATGCATTAAGAAATGCATCTTTTTATTGTACATAATCTATAATAAATATAAATACACAATAGTGTAAATATGTTCTACATTATAATTTGTTAGAACATCTTGTATATTGTAATATATGTTATAACATATATGCATTTGTATGTATTAAAAGTATGTTATAATTCTATATATAAATTAAAGTGATATTAAATTTCTTATATGCCTGCGGTAGAGAGAATAATGCCCCCCTGCTGCCAGGACGCCCACTCCTAATTCCCAGGCTCTGCGAATGCTACCCTACATGGGCAAAGGCACTTGAGCAGGCAGGACTAAACTAAGCACCTTGAGACAGAGAGCTTATCCCGGCTTTACCTGCTGGGCCCGGTCCGGTCATACTCATCCTAAAAAAGGAGACTTTCCAGGTGCCATCAGAGGAGACACGGACAAGGATGAACATTTGGAGAAAGAACAGAGGCAGCAGTGACAGAGGACCGGGGCTCAGCCCTGCAGGCTTTGGGGATGGGGGCAGGGGCCCTGAGCCAGAGAATGTGGGCAGAAACCCGTGGAGCCGTCCGCCCGCACCCCCAGATAGGAAGACCCCCCGTCAGACTTCTAACCGACAGAACTGTTAGATGATAAATTCGTGTAGTTTGGGGGCCACTAAACTTGTGGCAGTTTGTGACAGCAGCAATAGCATTTATTTAATTACCAGTGAGCCTGCAGTATTTTTTTGTAATTTCTGACGCTTACGTTTTCTCTTTTGCACGTTACCTCTTTATGTCCTTTGCCTAATTTTTGTTAAAAAAAATTACTGCGGCCTCTCGATATTAACACTTTATTTCATATTGGTAGGTACTAAATCTTGTCTGTCACGTTACTTTGGCAATATACTGTCTATCTTTTACCATTGATGACAGTAGTATTTTTCTCTGGACTTTTAACAGTTTTTAGATCGAAATCAGTTGAACAGCTTCCTTGTTTCTGGTTTTGAAGTCATGTTTAATAATAAAGGTTTACCCAAAAATGAAATAAATATTTATGTATGTTTTCTGTCAGAACATGACTGTCTTTTCATTTTGGATTTAAATTTTTAATTTGAATGTTAATTTTAAAATCAGTAGTGTAGCATCCATTAGTATTCATTTTTTCCAAACAATAAGCCCGTCTTTTAAATACAATCTTTTTAAAAATTTTTTTTTTAACATTTATTCATTTTTGAGAGTGAGAGAGACAGAGCATGAGCGGGGGAGGGACAGAGAGAGAGGGAGACACAGAATCTGAAACAGGCTCCAGGCTCCGAGCGGTCAACACAGAGCCTGACGCGGGGCTCGAACTCACGGACCGCGAGATCATGACCTGAGCCGAAGTCAGACGCTCAACCGACTGAGCCACCCAGGCGCCCCTTAAATACGATCTTTTTAATAATCCCTCTTATTCCTACCAATTTGTAATTTCAAGTTTACCACATCCTAAATTCTTTATACTATTTCTGATTTGTTTCATTTTGTTCTATTGACATATCAGCCAGTCCTCAGGCTAATGTATGTGGTTTACATTATTTTAACTTTATATTACATGTTTTGGTCAGTTATTGCAAATTCTCCCTCATTAGTCTTTTTTTAATGTTTATTTATTATTTTGAGAGAGTGAGAGAGAGAAAGGGAGTGTGTGCAAGCAGGGGAGGGGCAGAGACGGGAGAAGAGAATCCCAAGCAGGCTCCACGCTGTCAGCACAGAGCCTGGTGCGGGGCTTGAACTCACGAACCGTGAGATCGTGACCTGAGGCGAAATCCAGAGTCGGGCACTTAACTGACTGAGCCACCCAGGTGGTCCCTCCCTCATTTGTCTTGTTTTCAAAAATATTCCTGGTAATTTTCGAGTACGTACTTGTAGGTGAACTTGGGGGCCATTTGTGAGGTTAAAAACACTGTCGAAATTTAGGTTGAAGTTACATTAAATGTAGCGTAATTTAGGCTCTCTGCCCCCTGTCCAGCCTGTGCGCACACCTTCCGGTGTCCGGGGCACCAGCGAACCCCCCAGACCCTCTGCCTCCGGCAGCCGGGGACCAACCCCTGGTCACAGCTGCACACTGGCCCCTATTTCCAGTTAGAAACACTTTTCCTCACTTTTCTGTTTTTCTACCATTCGCTTCCTTTTTCTTCCTCTTGTGAACCTTCCTTTCCAGGTGGCGGCTGGGCTGACAGGTGGCCTCCTCATCCCGGAGGACTGAGCTGGGGGAGGCTGGGGCCCAGGGAGGGCTCAGGTATCAGCGGGGTGAGAAGCAGGAGAGCCGGAGTGGGAGGCGGCACAGGTGAGCCAGTGTGGATGGGTGCTCAGCCAGGTGATGGGGGCTCAGTATCCCCAGGCTCACACTGGCTTTCAGGGTGCCCCACATCTACGCCTGGGCACCCCCTGACCTGTGGGTGGCACCCATTAGTGCCAGCAGCTGGCCGGGGCAGGGGGCAAGGACCGACGACAGGGGCCTCTAGGGGCACAGGTACCCACGGCACTGATCGGGGCCCCTGTCCCCACGCTCTGCTCTCTTTCACACTTTATGATTGTTGAGGGAGTCTTAGTGACAAGGCCCCAAGGGCCCCAGAAGCCAAAGGCCACCCATCCTGCTTGCTCT
This sequence comes from Panthera tigris, assembly GCF_018350195.1. Classification (NCBI taxonomy): domain Eukaryota; kingdom Metazoa; phylum Chordata; class Mammalia; order Carnivora; family Felidae; genus Panthera; species Panthera tigris. Next base: position 236,241,822 of record NC_056660.1, read on the forward strand.
TTCGCCAGCCATCACTGTGGCACAGACAAGGCGCATAAGCATCACACTGCACGGCAAAGATGCCGAAGAAGGAAAGGAAGGAAGCTTCTCCTCCTCCAGATGAAGGCTCACACCCGCTCCGTGCCGCCACAGTCCTGCACAGCAGACACCTGAGTGCAGTGGCCTCGTTTATCAAGGCGGTTCCAAGTAGGAGGACAGGTTATGAGCCCAGAGAGAAAGATGGAACAGAACCGTCACCATGAAGAATAGAGGGGATAAGACCGTGAGACCCACCCACATTTCCGTGGGAAAGTAAAGCAGCTACATAGCTCAGAAAACAAAATATTTGGGTCCCTGTAACTAGCATGCGGCACATGTGGAAGATATAATCTACGACCGATTCTTATCTTTAGAAACAAAAACACTCAAGAGTATTATTACACAGGCATCTTTTGTTACTCTAACGGTCTTCCCAGGAGGACGTCTGCCGTCCTCCGTAACCCAGTGGCAGTGAGCTAGATGACCCGGGTTCTGTAGATATTGGGTCATTCTACTCACCCCCTGGGAAGCGACAAGGCACAGACCAATTTCCTGGGACTGGCCCGTAACTTTCCCAGGAAATGGTATGAAACTTAAAAGAAAGGTGTTTGGAATCCAACGGGAATTGCTGGGGAACCGGGAGAAAGGAGTCTACAAAACCCTCCTCCTGGCTGCCTTCCTCGAGCTGCATTGCCCAGGGAACGACTAAAAGTCAAAAACAAATCCTTGGGCAATCCCTGGGCATAAACGGTTATTTCCTTTCACATTTGGGGCCATAGCACATACCCGATCTTCAAGTCTGCCTCCCGAGGGCACCGCCTGGGACAGGGGAAGGCCAAGCCGACGCGGCTCTGTGTCCTGCTTCGGGTGACAGCGCGGGGGGGTGGGGGGAGGCGGGCCCAGGAGGTGTCCCAGGGGACCCCTGCTGCCTCTTCCCATTCCTGCCTGTGACCCAGCGGCAGCCCACAGGGCCTCGCCACAGATCCCCACGCCCAGATACACATGGTTTCAGCATCCGACCCGTTGCATATCAGTGAAATGACTAAGATTTTTAAAAATAGCTTTAGTGAATCTACATCCATCAAAACTATGCAAAGTATATTTTTAAAAATCCCCTTTCTGAAGCCTTTAAAAAAATTCATGGGATGTCCATGGTTTTAGAAATCCTCTGCTGGTCTCTCTTAGGAACACACACCCGGGAAAAATGTGACCCTGGGCTCACGGGGACCGAGTGCGGCCGTGTTCTGGCACCAAGCCACACCTGTCACGCACTCAGTCTCAGTGGCAGCTGCGTGAGGTCACCCGCGTCTCTATCCACATTTCACGGATGAAAAAATCAAGGCTCCGAGAGATGAACTTCCCAATGTGGTAAAACTGGGAAACGGAGAAGCCATGATGTAAAGACAGGTCTGTTAGTCTCAGAAGCGTGTGCTGATAACTTTCGCCTCCACCGGTGAGGCCCTCGTGGCGGGTACCATCCACGTGAAGGCTGTGGCCAGGAGCAGCGTGCTGGTGAGTGGTGCCTCCTGTGGCCTTCTCAGACCCTCTCCCTGTGCACAGAAACGGCTTCCTGCTGCTGTTGCAATCTTCTTGAGCTGACTGACAAGTCCATAGTTCGCATGTTCAAAGCACACTTCAAATTTTCCAAAGTGCAAAAAGAACTATAGACTTTTAAGCCTTTAAGCTAATGAAATCATGGGGAGGTTGCCGAGACAGATACTGTCACGAGACATGTTGCAAAGCTGCACAGGAATTAGAAGGCGTGAAACGTCTATGAAAGAAAACATGATGGTGGGTGTGGTACTCGTTTGTGTAAAGCGCGATTCATAAGATCTTACATGTAGAAACTAGTCATAAAAATAAGATGTTAGGGGCGCCTGGGTGGCTCAGTCGGTTAAGCATCTGACTTCGGCTCAGGTCATGATCTCACGTTCCGTGAGTTCGAGCCCCGCGTCGGGCTCTGTGCTGACAGCTCGGAGCCTGGAGCCTGTTTCAGATTCTGTGTCTCCCTCTCTCTGACTCTCCCCCGTTCATGCTCTGTCTCTCCCTGTCTCAAAAATAAATAAAACGTTAAAAAAAATTTAAAAAAAAAAGATGTTAAAGAGTGATAAACGGTCCTTCTTGGTATTAAAAGTCCAATTCTTAAAGTTTTCACTTGCATAAAATGTTAGGTACAAGAAAGAGACAGAAACCACCTATGAGCGAACGCATAAAATACACAATCTGGTAGATTAATACAGGAATAGAAATGAGATGTTTCTTAATCCTGGATGGATTGCTGACTTACTTTGAATCATCCTATCTGCTACTTTCTCGATTACTGCACATGCCAACGTTTTCAAACTTGGACACGCTCACAAACATGTTGAAAATGGTAGAAGGATCTTCCTGAAAGCCCAAAACTGAAGGGTGAGTCCAGGTTCCTAAGACAGGTGCACCAGACCACACAGCTCCTCCTGGGCGTCCTCGGCTTGGACTTCGGGGCTCGCGGTGTGGGCTGCTGCTGTCGCATCTAAATCTGACCTCGATGAGTGTGCTCGGGTCTCAGCAGGTGTAGTCCGGTCTGTCGTGGGTGTTGTTTACACGGGGGGAGAATAAAATACGGTTTAAGAAAGCGCATTCACATGGGGGCCCGTCAGCCACTCGTCCCCAAGAAGCCCTCTATGAGGTCACTGTCTAGGGCCACCCTTCATTCGGGGGGCCAAATGCCTCCTTTCCGGTGAGCACTGGAGATGGGAGCAGAGCTGAGGCGCCCGGCAGGAGGTCCAGGGCGACGGGGTGCCCGGCACCCACTCTGCCCATCCTTCTGCTGTGTCATTTTATTTTAAAGCCAGGTTCGATGTAGCTCTTTGAAACTCTCTTTAATCATTTTGCCCTAAAATCTGCCCGGTACCCTCCACCCCTTTTCAGCAGGACTTTTGAGCGTTTTGATCTCCGGACTGCTCCGTGTATTAGAAGTCTAATCCTGCATTGAAACGTATTTCTACATTTCATCAAACAGTTGGATTTAAATTTCCTGTGGCCTCGACAGCCGGTGGGATCCACGCCCTTCCTCAATGCGGTAGGCGGGCCCTTTATTCCCTTTCTGCGAAATAAGTAAGAGTAAAAATGTTTGCAGACGAGACGATGCGTTTGCAAATACTCGACGGCTTAGCATCACAAACACTGAACATTCATGGCCCCAGCTTCCCAAGTCGCCTCATTAAAGACGTGCTCCTTCCGGGCACCGCGTTCACAGGCAGGAGAGGCCGCATTCGGATGAGCGGGCCCTTCCCCACGCAACTCTAATAGAGAGCTTAGCACCCTGGGCTGCTGTCTGTGCAGCTGGGCCGCCCACGCCCCGCGCGGCTGCAGATTACGGTTATTCTCCCCACACGCCGCACGATTCTTCACGCTCTGGAAATATTTTGCTTATCAGTATGAAGCACGGATCAACACTTCGCACCCCGGCCCGGGGAGACCTGGAGAATGAGGTCATCAATATTCAGATAGAGTCGGGCTCTCCCGGCGCCCCACTATTAATTTGCCTCTAAAGCGAAGGCGTACTGTATACATCTTAAGGTAAACATTCGACGACCACATCGCCGGCCTCACACGGGGTGGTGGGAGGGAGGCTGGGGGGGCTGGGCACTGACACGCAGCTGCTGTTTCGGGCTCTGAAATTTAAACCGCCTTGGAAAGGCCCTTCCTTCTACCTGCTGGAAGAATATGAAGGTTCAGCCCCTGAAAACGAATAAAAATAAACAGGGTGGCTCTTGGAAAGTAAACCTTCTTCTGCAAACCATGGGGCCCACTGAGTCCGCCCTTTGCCTCCCCCCACCCCCCCAACCCACCGCGGAAGCCCTTTGCCTTGTTGAGTCCTGCTCGTGGCCCCTCCCGCCCTGGCCTGGGAGTGTAGACCCGGCCTGGAGCCACTCCCCACGGTAGCTCCCCGCCTTCCCAAGCCCTTGTCTCCTTCATCCCTGATGCTCCCATCACCCCAGCTCTGGGCAAGCATGCAAGTGCGCCATGTGACTTTGGAGCGTTGGCAATCAGCAGGAAGGGGCGTCTCCAGACTGGGGACTCGAGTCAGCTGGTCCATGCAGGTGCCCAGATTGGGAGGAGGAGATTTTCATAAACACTGTGTCTTTGCCTCCTCTGTATGCTGAAGGATGGGTTTGCTCCCCACGCTGGAGGGCCCAGAGCAGCCCTACTCCCCCCTGCACACCCCTCACAGCCAGGACCCAGGGACGCCCATCACCTACTGATGGCCCTGAGCTCTCTCCTGGGGATGCTGGTTCTGAATGGCACTGTCCGTAGGGAGACCCGGCTAACATTGAGTTTGTCGTTTGTCTCTTGGAGGCCAAATGCAGGCCTGGTTTTCCCACCAGCATGCCCATAACTTGTGGCTTATTTGAATTTTCTAAAAGACGTTCATGAGGTTGTCACATGCGTGGATTTGTTTTTATCTTGATACGGCTTACATTTTCAAAACCGTCTGAAAATTAAATTATCTTAAATGCACTCAGTCATTAAGAATTCCCCCAAACACCTAGTATTTGGGCATTCTGATTTCCATCAACCTATAAAGATCACACTTTATATTAAAACTGCAGATAAAGTTCATAGTCTCAATCATTAAAAGGATCTCCTTTTTAGCTTACAATCTAACCTGTTCTGAAACACAGGAGATGGGACACTAAAATTAACTTTTTTTAAATTGTCGCTTTTGCCTTAACTAAAGGAAGACCCTTACTAGGCTCCCACTAGCACTGCCTGGGAACCCAAACCTGTCCCGAGTTTAGGGTACTCTAAAATAGCCTTACCTGAATTAAAGAGAGAAAATAAAAATCTGGGGGAAACGTGCGTTTATCCTGACCTGTCCTGAAGTTCAGAATGAGTTTCCAAATACCCCTACAAGTCGTGACCCTTAAAAGCGTGAGCAGCTCACTTTCAAAGACACATTTCCTGTTTGCTTGATATTTCTCATTTGCAATTCAAATGGCGCCCATCAGGCCGACCATTATAACTTGAGGACAATCCCTACATCACGCGGGAGGTGTGCAAACGGCATGGAAAGAGGTGCCACCTTCATATTTTCCGGGAAAGCCAGCGCGGCCTTTTCGACACAGGGGCCCTCGAGCCACGTCCGGGCCCTGCGTGCCCGTCTCCGTGTGACTGACACACGCCTGCACCCCCGTGTCCACTGAGTCACAACCTGTGCGGAGCGTGGCTCCGGGCTGACGAGCGAATCTGCCTTCCCGGTGAAATGGCCGGGAATGGTCTCTTGAAGGCTTTGGTGGCTCCCGACATGGGACTGTGTTGCCCGGGCTTGGGTCCTGCCCGTGTCAGCCCTCGGTGGACAGCAAACGCCTTCTTTGGCATCTGAGACGCAGCGTTCCCTTTCGATCGTGGAATTTCAACCTTGGATGGGATTTGGAGCCACCGCGGGCCGCCTGCAGGGTCACGGCAGGTGCCGCGGGGCCGCGTGGGGAGCGGTGGGCCGAGGGGTGAGCCCAGCGCGCTCGCTCCTGAACCGGGTTGGGGCGGCGTGGGCGCGAGGCCACGTGAACTTCATCTCAGACAAGAAGTGAGCAGCCTCCACCAGCACACCTGGAGAGGTAAGTACTTGGCAGGGACCAGGACAAAAAAGATGAATTATTTGTGGGGTAAAAGCCCTGCGATGCCCAGAACAAAAAGTGCCACATTGTGTCACTCTGCGGTTTGTTTCTTTCTCATAAGTAAAGCATGAAGCACGGTGAAGCAGGGCGCAGTTGTGGGAACAGAGAGTCTTGCCTCGTCACAGGCTGCAGTGGTGACACTGAAAAGAGCCCAAGGGTGGGGACGCCAAGGCGCCCGCGGGAGGGAGGACTGGCCTTCTGTGTAGATCCCTCACAAGGCTGTGGGGGATGCAGATCCTCGTTCACGTAATGGTAAGAAAAGGCCTCTAAACAATAACTGATACCCTGGAAATACCTTGTGAGTAAGTCAGACATTTTAAATAATATTCTTCCTAAGGATTTGATGAGTAAAACCATGAATAAGTAAACACATATTTAAAAAAAATATTTATTTTTATTTTTTTAAATTTATTTATGAGAGAGAGAGAGAGAGAGAGCGAGCTTGCAAGCATGTGAGCGAGGGAGGGAGGGGCAGAGAGAGAGAATCCCAAGCAGGCTCTGCACCGTCAGTGCAGAGACTTGACTCAGGGCTCGATTTCATGAACAATGGGATCGTGACCTGATCTGAAATCAGGAGTCGGATGCTTACCTGACTGAACCGCCCAGGCGCCTCTGATCTTCAAGGAAGCTTTACACCCATCATGGGGCTTGAACTCACACCCCTGAGGTCAAGAGCTACATGCTCCACTGGCTGAGCCAGCGGGGCGTCCCGAGAACACATAACTTATTTTAGGTTTGAACTCCCAGTTTTGAAATACAACACGGTGCCGATATACGGAATCTTAAGCCATCTGCGTGTGGAATGGAGTGTGGTGGTGTAATTCGAAGTTCTACTGGGGTCGGGGAACTTACGGGCAGACACAGAGTGGCCAGAGTCGGGAGTGGACCGTCTAGGGCCAAGTGAGCTGCGGCGACTCCAACCCGAGACAGAAGCAAACGAGTGCGGGGCACCGATTGGCTGATGGCACCCATAACCCTCAGACCCGGGAGGGCGCCTACCGTTCCAAACTACACAGTCAGAGATGCGCCCCAGTGTCCGGCTGCAGCCTGGGGTGGCGGCCACACTTCCTCGCCTCCCCCGCGGACCGGTGGGTGACACCGTTCGCGGGGCAAAGTCAGGAACGCTGCGATCCCAGCGGATACGAGCGAGTGCCAGAGCTGATTCGCGTGTTTGTGCGCTTTCTACAGCAATGGCCGAAGTTATTTAGGACTCATCCAAAAATGCGTTCAGTGAGGACAGTTTTATTACTGATACTGTTTAGAATCGGTGCATGGTGATAATTAGAGGGGAACTGACGTTTAGTCCCCTTTTGGTATTTCACATTCCCTGCAGATAAAGCACCCTCGTTGCCCGAACCAGCACAGCCTGCACCTGATAACTCCGCCGGGTGGCAGGGGCCACATGACTGGGTCTCTGAGGCAGCCCAGCCTGCACCCTGGACCAGTGAGCAAAGAGGTTTCCAGGCCCCTCATCGGGTTGCCCCGTCAAGGCCCTGGGCCCCATGCAGCAGCCCCGAGCTGCCCTCTGCCCTTTCCCAGGTCCTGGCCCGAGAACCTGGGCGCATCACACAGGGCTGTCCCGTGCACCGCACGCTGAGGCGGCGTGCTTTGCCGCACTAAACACCTAGAGCACATTCATTCGCGCCTCTCTTCTTCCGTGCGTCCACCAGGGCCCTGGGGCACCTATGTGTGACCAGGACACGTTCTCTGTTTCCCGGAGAATCAGACCGTTCTGACATCCTTGTGCCACCTGAGTGCCGGAGCTGACCCAGCCCGCACGCACACGGGCCTCAGGAATGGGCCGATTCTGACGACCTACGTTTGCCTCTCAAGCTCAGGGGGCCTCCCTGTGGACCTACCGGCCTAATAAACACGGAACTTGGAAGACCTGTGCAACAAGATTGGAGAAGAATGTACGACGACAGAATCCACGCTTCCCATTTTAGAAGAAAAACAAAAACATTGCCATGTCCTTTAGACGCCTTTTGTCCGCACAGGTTGACTGTGGGTCTGTCCTGTCCATCCCGTGCTCTCGGCTCAAACTCGCCTGGACAGCAAAACACGGCGTCTGTCTCTGCACGCTCTGTGCGCCCTCACTGTAATTTCTTACTCTTTCTCAAACCTGTCTTCCCCAGGCACTGCATTACAGCCACCTCCCACTGCTGGCAAAGAGCCTGCCCAGAGCTTGTCCCCCGTGACACGGGAGGATGTCCCCGGCATTTCGTGCTTCAGAGCTGTAAGTTATCTAAACTGCAAGCCAAGAGCTGGGGATTATCATCAGCCGGAAGGAAAGCTGCAACACCACGCACGAACCCCCTGTTTATGCTTGAGTCCGGGTAACGGCTCAGCCCAGGCAACTCTCTAAGGGCCGGTGCCCAGAGGGCCCTGTTACGGGTTCTTCCGACTGACGGCACGGTGGGCCATCTGGGATACCACTGATGTCTCCCGTGGTAACTCACGTAATGATATCCCAAACTCACATCTACTGGAGAAGGTCACTCAACACAAAGAGGGCCAACCGTTCTGCCACAGTCTAGCTCTCGGCCTCCGGGAGAGGTGTCCGAGGGGACCTTCCCACCTGAGCCATGGAATAAGGAAAGTTATCCCGTTTCCTTGTTTTTACATTTGCCTTCCTTCCTGTATTCTTTATAGGAAATGAGAGAAAGGAAAAGACAAGAACCCTGTGTTTGTTCCCGGAGAAGAGGCAGAAATCGGACTCCTTCGGCACCGCCGGGCTGGCCGGCAGAAACGATGGGCTAGGGCATCTCTTAGTTCATGGGGACAGGCCGCCGGCCTTCCTTCTCCCTTCACAGCCTGCCGGCTGAGAGTCCTCAGGACTGGGCGCCCACACACAAGCCCCATTCTGATTACAAACGTCCGTGCCACTGTGTTTGGAAACTTTCCCAGAAGTGTCCTCCATTTGGCTAATCAATTCACTTGAAGACTCTTACCTCTGAGTCCAACTGGAGTGAGAACCAATGTATATTGTGAAATATGTCTTGCTTAACGTTTTTCACAAAAATACATGCTGTGCCCATTAAACTCAGTATTTCTACAACATTTTGTTCTACACTCCGGTGCACGGCCAAGTGGTTTAAGCATGTTCTTGTGCAAATGAACGAAAAAGCAAAGCGTGCAAATGGAATCACCCACGTGAGGGGAAAGTGTGACACGAACACAAAGAAATAGTTCCCTTTGCCCATTTCATCCCCATGATTCTTTCTCTTTGTAAAATTAGAAAACCCTGCTTTGAGTGAAAACCCCGGTGGCCTGTCATTTACGGTCAGTTTAATCACTGACACATTCCTAAAACCAAAGAACTCATTCTGAGACGGGCACAGAAAGTCACAGACACGGTCTCTGCCGAACGGCACTCTCTGGCTTTCAAACTTTTTCGTCTGACGTTTGACTTTGAATCTGAGGACCTAACTTGGGAGGAGCTGGATCACATCGTCGCGTCTGACAGTAAAGGAGTTTCCTCCTGGGAGGGCCCACAAGCGAGAGCAGCCCCAAGCCCGTTTTGGACTCGAGAACAGCACCCACTGCCCCCGACGGGGCTGACTGCGCGGCTCTGGGCCCAGGGACAAAAGCAATGTGGAAACAAACACCTGTGTTCCTTTCGTCAAATCAGACAGACACAACCTTGGAAGCGTGCCTGCCTGGAAAGAGCAAGGGCAGAGGGCGCGGGGGGCTTCAGCCAGCCCGCTGGCCGGCGGAGGAAGGACGGAGAGGAATGGAAAGCCTGGAGGCCGCGGGAGAGCCCGTTGGTGGCAAACCGTCAGTGTCGCCAGCTAAACCCACGCACAGCCCACGTTCCCGCCGATTCGAATTCCTCCTTATTGATTCTGAAGTTCAGAGTGGACCCCTGCAATCCGTGGGCCAGCGGGCCTCGGGTTTTCTCTCCTCGTTCTTGGGGGAGGCTCGGTGCCACGTCCAAGCCTCGCAGCTGACCACACACCGAGACCCTCGCTCGTCAGCCCCTCACCGGGAGCGCAGGGGGCAGAGCTCACTGACGGGAGGGAAGCCGGTGGGACCCGACAGCACGCAGTCGTCTGGGGTGTTGCCGCTGGGGGTGTTACTGCTGTCGTGATTCCGCGGAGGCCGGAGGACTGAGCCCGAGGTGTCCAGAGGGTGGGCTTCTCCCGGAACCGCTCTTCTTGGCGTGCGGTCTGCTGACTTCCCCTCACCCTCACTGGGGCGTCCCCAGGTCCCTGTCTATGTCCTTATTTCCTCTCCCCATAAGGACACCCGCCCTATTGGATGAGGTGCTGGGACTCCGGTTTCCAACGTGAGAATTTCGAGGGGTGGGATGCAACTTGGTGCACGACGTCTGTCCAGGTAGAAGGTCTCCTGTGGAGCTTTTCCCTGTTTGTGGGACAAATGCTTCTCTTCCTTCCGGAAACGCCTGGGTCTGTGCCGAGGACTGATTCTCCTTTCAAGGTCATCAGTTCTGCCGGGTGTGCAGGCCTCTCCCGGCTCCGGGGCTGGGCCTCCGTGTTTGGAGCTTCTGTGGAGACCCTGCTGAGCTCCTTCCACCGGCCTGAGGTGACCCCTTCAGGCCACACAGACCCGTTAGGCTCCTGTCGTGCCACTCAAGGCCCAGAGCATGCCGTGAGTGAGAGAACTCTGCTGTTTACACTCAAGTGTGTCCTGTTGTCATCTGGCTCTTCCTAGTACAGGAGTGTTGACACTGGTCTAGAACATTCTGTTGATATGCACGGCTCAGGAAAGCTGAGCTGGGGGGCATCAGTCAAGTCTTCCTTTCTGTACACTTTGTGCTCAACTCTATAAGGACTTATTACTTAAAATGAGGGGAGGGGGTGCCTGGGTGGCTCAGTCGGTCGAACGTCCGACTTCGGCTCAGGTCACGATCTCACGGTTCCAGCCCCGCATCAGGCTCTGTGCGGACAGCTCGGAGCCCGGAGCCCGCTTCGGGTTCTGTGTCTCCCTCTCTCTCTGCCCCTCCTCCACTCACGCTCGGTTTCTCTCTGTCTCTCAAAAATAAATAAAGGTTAAAAAACTAAATAAAAACAAAACGAGGGGCGTGCACTGCAGGCAGGAGGAGGAAGGCCGAACAACGCAGACTAAGACTGATTTTTACAGACTGGCGAAGATGCCACCAAACGTTTTCTCAGTTTCTCCTGCCTTTCAGCTCCCTGTCTCTGTTGTGAGCCCAGCACAGCGTGAGCTGAAGCTGGAAGGAGAGCGGACAACACCCCTGTGTGTTAGCGGGCCGACTCTGCTCAAGGGGCCGTCGTCAGGGACGCAGACCGGTAGAGGGAGGACAGGGGCAGCCGCAGCCACAGAGCACGCGGTCCTGGGGCGGGCGGGTGCTGCGGGTTCAGGGACCCTCACCATGCTCGAGGGCGTTTTGGGATCTCTGTGCGGTGACACCCGGGTCTCTCCGGAGCCCTTCTTCAGGACAGTGGCCGGACGATGCTGGCAGAGTGGGAACGACATCCTGAATCATCACAGGTGTGGCCGGGAGGGCTGTCACCTGCCCCCAGGGCCCCCCCACCGAGAGCTGGCGACTCTAACGTTCACCCTGGGAACATAAGGAAGCCACCACTGTGTGTGCGCACGACTGACGTCCCCACGCAGGCACGGTGGACAAAGACAGAACTTCCCCAGCTGACGATTTGTCATCCAGCCTTTACGTTCTCCTAGCCCAGGGACGTGCCCCACGACTCCGTTGTGAGTGGAAAGTCGATGGCCGACCCCGGGCCTCCCGGCGCCCAGAAGATAGTTTTAGGAGTCTGTCAGGAAATCCTGTGGCCCCAGGCCCGGGGAGACTTTTTATTTCCAAGCCAGTTATTGATTTTGGTATGAAGAAAATAATTTGCTATTGTTGCTTAAGGTGTCACCGGGAAAAAAAAAAAAAATCCGCTCCTGTTTGGTTTGCTAACCGATGGCAGTTGGGATTTGCCTTTTCATTATCAGGGCAGCGGGAGCTCCTGGGTGGAGGTGTTTACTACTTAAAGGTACTACTGTCTTTATGAGACATGGCACGCTAATCGAAAACACAAGTAAACTGAAAATTAAATTTAAAAGCCTATAATTTAGTATCTTCCTGGCCAGGAGTGATGGCTTTCATTTGCACGCGGGTCGGAGCTGTTCAGGGTCAGTGTGACGGGGCTGTTTGCAGGGCCTCTTCCGAGGGCTCATGAGCTGATTAATCTCTTGGAACCAAGCTTTGTCTTCTCCAGCTCAGTGAACAACTTCATTCCAGCTGATGAGTTCACACAGGGGTCAGAACAATCCTCATTTCTGACAATCCCACGGAAAGGGAATTAATTTTATGAGTTAGTGCCACCGCGCTTAAAACGAGGCTGGAAAGAGGGAAGTTAACATAAGCAGCAGCGAGAAAATCTGTGTGCAAACGCTCACTTGATTAAAACTAAGGAAAATATTTGCTTAACAAGGTGAGGGGACCAGAGACGAGAGGGTTCAAAGAGTCAGGAACACACCAATGGGGCCTCTCCCTTCGGTAAATACCAGAAACCTTTTATCAAACTTTTGTTCTTAGGGTTTAACACGAAAAAGACTCATAAAGGAGACAGATAAGAACAGTTTGAGAAGATTAAACCATTGTGACCACAGCATTAAAAAGATAAAATTAAAAAAGAATGACTTGAATATGCAAGGAAGTCCTATCAGATGCTAGTCAAATACTATCATAACAATTACGATCACAAAAAAATTCACTTAAAATTTTTTAACGTTTATTTATTTTGAGACAGAGAGAAAGAGCTTGAGCAGGGGAGGGGGAGAGAGCATGACGGAGAGTCCCAAGCAGGCCGCACGCCGTCAGGGCAGCGCGGGAGGTGGGGCTCGATCCCATGAGCTGTGAGATCGTGACTTGAGCCGAAAGCAAGAGTCAGATGCTTAAGTGACTGAGCTGCCCAGACGCTCCAACAAAATCACTTCCGTAAATTCACGCAAACACATACAGAATGTCCCTTAGTTGCAGGGGTGCGACACTCTTTTCCTTCCGCCTCAAGGAGACATGAACTCATAGTCACAAGTGTGCATAAGGCTGTGTCTTAGGCTGCATGAGCCCCCGCATCCGAGCTCCAACCCCACCACCTTTAAAAGTGATTGTACTTGAACATAAGCTCTTTGAACAGGTGATTAAGCTGGAATGGGGTCGTGTGGGTGGGCACTGATTCGACAGGACCAGGCCCCTTACAGGAGGAGAGGTCAGGACATACACGCGCACAGAAGGTTGACCGCGTGAGGATTCAGGGGGAAGATGGACATCTACGTGGCCAGGAGAGCCTCCTCGGGGCAAACCGGCCCGGCCCACGTCGTGGATCTTGGACCTCCAGCCTCCAGGGCTGTGAGTCACCACATGTCCATTGTCTGAGCCTCCTGGCCCGTAGGATTTTGTTGGAACTCAGAGGGGAGGAACTCAGAGGGGAGGACCCGACTGTCAACAAGACAGCAGAATGCCCTCTTCACGAGGCCTCTGTTTACCACAAGAGACAGTAAGAACACCACCGGCGTGTTAGACGCCCGTCTCAGAACCCTCCCTCTGGACCAGCCCCCCACTCCATCGTGAGGTGCATGGGTTGGAGTCCTCCTTATTTCGCTGGCTAAAAAGCCCAGTTAAAGCGTCCCTTCAAAGTCATGGTCTTGAGACCCAGTCCAAGGGGCTTCAGCTCCGGAGGCAGATGCCGGACACACCTGCCCGTCCCTAACCCTGCCCGACAGCCGAGCCACCCGTCGCCCTGCGCTGGCCGTCTGCTCCCCGCTTCCAGGGCCACAGGCAGCCCTCCGGCCACGAGATCTCAGGTGAGGGCACATCCACACACACTCCCCGACTCCCACACACCTAAACCCGGATTCAGCCGTGGCTGCGTGCTCATCATGCACGGATCCAAACCAGTAGGTATTTAAACAGGTGCTATCGATGTCACAAGGTGCCACACACGTTTCCGTTTCCGTCGCTTTTTCCCTGTGGCCCTGAAGCTTGTCTCGGGGCAGAGGAAGGGCAGAAAATGTCTTACGTTTGGACTTAGTAACAGAACTGAAAATAAAGAAGCTTCAGGAAACAGAGACCCGGAAAGAAGTTCCAAATTTTGTGGTCTGTAACGCACTGTTGGCCGTGTGGATTAGCTGTCCATTCTTTGCTGTGTTAGTTTCCTTTGGATGCTCTCTAATTTCTAGGGTCACCCCCAGCTATTTATACAGATTTCACCTGGGCTCGGGGGTACAGTAAACCCTGAACCCACCGCAGACACGGGACAAGGTGGAGTGGATCTGGGGAGCCCATCGTTAGTCGGGCTGCTGGAATTCAGCTGCTTGCAACAGGGACGTGGGTAGGAGCCACCTGGCCCCGGAGAGGCTTCACCCACGTGGACAGTCCTGCACATGGCCAGCCCCCTTCCTCCTCTCCCCTCCCTCGTCCAGTCCCGAGCCAATGTCCCAAGGGCAGGGGGCTGCAGAGGATCCCTTCCCATGAGGAGTGACACTCAGGGCCTGGCTGATGTGGTTACGAGGGCTGTGCACTCTCGCTGCTAACCCGACTGCTCCTCGGCGTGTGCTCGGTGAAGCCCCAGCTCCGCCTTTTACAGAGGGGAAACTGAGGCCAGGGGCTGGAGGCCCCTCCCCTGCCAGGAGCTGGCCGGCTCAGGAGGTCTGCAGGGAGGTGGGGAGACAGAATTTACTCCGCTACCTGCGCTCTGAAATCAAGGATTACGGTTTCTCGAAAGAGATTCCCTGGTTAGTGTTTTCCACTCTTCGCTTTCGTCAGGTTGGTCTTAGGAGCTGCTCTCCCCGCACAGACCGACCCACGCGTGGTCGCGGGAACAGCCGTGAGGGAAGAGGCTTCCTCTCTTCTGCCCAGATGCGTGGTCCAGGGGCGGCAGGCAGGGCGCCCCCTCCACGCCCACAAATCCTGCCATCCCAGCCGCTGCTGCGTCCTTCCAACCCCAGCTCCGGGCATGGCGTTACCGCCGTGGGCACACTGCCCCGCATCCCGCCGCGTGGGGCCCACGGTCACTCAGGCCAACCCCGCCGCCTTTCCCAGCCCTCCTTGTGCTCTACGGTCCTGCCCCGGAATTTCTAGCCTCCTACTCTAGACTGGAAAATTCTCAAGAGCAGAGGCCATCGGCTCTTGTCACCGTGCCCCTGGGTCCAGGAGGGTGAGGGAGGCCTGAAGAATGAGCATGACAGGCAAACAGAGATTCCACCTGTGTCCTCAAACCCATGAGTGCCCTTGTCCCCAAGGACACACAGGATATGTCCTGGGAAGGGGAACTCTTGTTCCTACAATCCTGATGTGGGGTTGCCCCAGCCAGGGCCTGCTCCAGGGCCCCAAAAAAGCCCACCTTCTTCTCCATTGTAGGTGGGCTTGGCCCCGTGTATGCCCTCTGTCCACACAGACGCTGCCGTGCAGCCTGGACGAGCCCCGAGGAGGCCGAGAGTGGCCCTGTCTTGAGTCTTTAGGCCAGTAGGGCAGGTGCAGGGCCAGGCGCGACTCAAGAGCCAGGAGAGATTCGCGGCAGGAGGCTCTGGGAGGAGGGACGCCCCCTCGGTGGGGGGGACGCCCCCTCGGCAGGAGGAAACGATGCCCCTTCAGCAGAGGGCAAAAGTGAGTGCATCTATCCCCTTGGCCCTGTGGGAAGCTGTTGGGAACCATTTCAGCCGTTTACATACTTTGTGTCAGCCCGTCTCACCTCTGCTGGATGCCAGGCTTTGGCCCGCACGCTGGGGGCTCTCACCGCCCCGTCAGTGCCCGCAGGAACAGGCAGCGAGCCCTGAGTGCGTGCGGCCTGCTGCCCTAACGGCTCAGGGGCAGGTGACACACGCGTGCCCACCGTCCACGCACACGGCAGCTGCTTGTCACACTGCGAGCAGCCTCCCCACCCCGCCGGCCGCACGGGTGGGCTTCAACACCCACCGCATCTCGCGGCCTCCGCGGCGGCGACTCGTGGCCGTGGCTCCCGCCGGCCGGTCTGGCCCCGTGCCCGCCGGAAGACAGGCCTGTGCATCAGCGAGGGGCTGGACGAGCCCATGGCCGTCAACAGGAGGGTGCTGTGACCCCGGCTACCGCCTCGGTCTCCCGTTGTCTCAGTTTCCTCCTCTGTAAAATGGGGCCAATTCCAGTACCTTCTTCTGGCGGGGCAGGGAGGGTGTAGAGAGATACTACCCGAAAAGCATTAAAGTGGCACAAGGCACATGAGAAAGGTGTAGACGCCCTCGCTCTAGCAGGTGAACATAGATCCAGGAAAGACCCACCTTCCGATGATCTATAATCAGGAGGAAAATAAATGAAAAACAAGGGTTTTTAACAACTTTTTTTTTTTTTTTTTTTTTTTTTTGCCCCCCCTGGATCTACTGCCTACGTGCATAGTGAACACTGGTAGGCCTGAGCCCGGGGCCATTTCTGTCAGTGGGTGACAGTCACATTATTCTAGCCCCAGGCACATCTTATTTACATAATTGCTCTTTGGGCAAATTTCTGCATTTTTCTGCAGAAACCCTGGCTCTTTTACTGGCTTCCTCCTCCAACTCCTACTTTCACTCCATGGTTCATATCCCTGAAAAATAATTATAAGCTTTGATATTTAAGAAATCATTACCCACTGATTTAGATAATGAAATAATACCAACTGCACCAAGACATTCTGTGGTTCTTACATACTTCCTGCTGTCTCTAACATCATTTAATGATTGATTTTCATTGCAAAGTTAAAAAAAAAAAAAAACTTCAAATTCGAAACACAGCATAGACATCAATGCTCAGAAGCAAAGAAGGCATTTTATCTTATTTTCTGTGTGGTACTGAGGCAGATTTAAAGAGAGGAAGATCTTCAAAGCCAGTAGGCAGCATTGCATGTTTTAAAGAGAATCAGATCGCTTTGTCATTTTAAAAGCCTTTCCGGTTTGCCAAATGGGTCTATGGACTTGTACTTCATGAAGCCAATCTGATCCTCTTTTTCTTTTTTTAATGTTTATTTATGTGTGAGACAGAGAGAGAGACAGAGAGAGAGGGAGACAGAGAGATCAGGGAGGGGCAGAGAGATAAGGGGAGAGAGAGAATCCCAAGCAGGATTCCCTGTTCAGAGCAGAGCCCGACGTGGGGCTCAATCTCACAAACCGTGAGATCTTGACCTGAGCTGAAATCAAGAATCAGGTGCTTCACCAACTGAGCCCCCAGACACCCTGCCAATCTGACTGTCTTTGGAGAGATCAATCTCATTTACCCGTTCATCCTTCTATCGCCATTCTTCTATCATCACAAAATATATGTAATAATAATCGAGAACTGGAGATCAGGAAGAGAATCAAGGAAACTTTCAATACCCTTGGCATCGTATAATATTGTGTATTTGATGGATTCAGTGTCTCTTAACATCTTAACTTTTTTTTTTCTAATAGCAAAAGTAACTCAGGCTTATTATGAAAAAGTCAAATCATCCTAAAATGTGGGGGAAAAAGTGAAAGAGATTCATTTAACTGTCAGGGTGGAACATTTTACTTTCCTCTACCCTCTTACATTCTTCAACTCAGGGCCTGTGAATTTAGCTGACAAAAGCCACATTAGTAGGGAAAATGGAATACAAATTTATTAGTATTTTATGCACATAAACGTTCACAGAAAAGTGAAATTTAAAAAAGTGGTTGGACTCAGTCTTATACACTATTTTAACAAAGGCAAGAGTCTGGACTTTAAGAGTTGATGAACTCTTGGCAGGTGACTTAGACATATATGGAGAACTAATGGAAGATCAGGGTCATTTTAATCAGGTTTGTTTCTCCTCCCCCTGCCGACCCTCTGTCTCTGGTGTGGGTGTCGCTGGAGTGATATAGAAGGACACCTGTACCAGGAAATGTATGCCCTGATTTCCGTCCCAGAGACGGAAGAAAATTTTTCTGTTATCTGTTGATTCTTGCCTCCAGCTCAAAATAGTGCTTATGCCAAAATGGATTAGCTTAGGGTGAAATATTCTGATCAATTTCAGTCCCAACTCCAATAGACAACCTTTTCCAAAACTCACCTATTTAACAAAAAAACAGTACTATTGTAGCAATGGTTTTCCAAAGCTCTAAGAATGAAAGCATTCTTATTTTTTGTAAAGGGCACAAGTTAATTTGCTGTATAACACATGGTTCAAAATTTATTGGCTTAAATAACAGGTGTTTATCATTTCCCTCTGGGTAAGCTGGGCACTTCTCCCTTCTGGAAGACTTCCTTCCTGGAATGTTCCCTCACACTGACCCAGACGTGCCGGTCTGTGCCCTAAGTCACTCTGTGACTGTCACTCTTGTGTGTTTACACCAAGACCCTTCCCTTTAGACTCCATCCAACCTACGCTCCAGTGTCCGTAACCCCCTCATTTCCCTGTTCTTCCCTTATTATGAAACTCTCTGAGCGACGACCAAGTCTCTGATCTGCGTTATCTTCTCCCCGACTTGCCGGACAAGCTTGCACAATGCGACCACATCGGACCACACAGGGGTGTTCAGGCACCACCCTGGCCCCTGTCGGATGCCTGCTATGCCCAGACTTGAGAGAGCTCAGCTGTCAGCAGTGGATTTTTTCGACTGCCCACTCCTCGGGTAAAGATGTGTCTTCCTGCTTTCCGTTTCTCCCTTTGCCAACAAAACCCCTCTCTTGCCCTGGATGCTGGATATTCTTTCTGGATCTCCCCCCACCCTTGGCTTGTCCGCAGGCAAGCATCCCCGTGTGGGGTGTACTTCCTGGATTCCACCCTTCTGCACCCCAATCCCTCGGCCAACAAGCAAATGCAACTGTCCTTCATCCTAAAAGCAACAGCAAAGTCACATAGACGTGTGTTTTCCTCCACAGCAACTGTCGTTTTTCTATAGCCAAATTTCTTAAAGTAGTACATCCTTTAGTTTTATTTTCTTGCTTCTCGTTCATGTTTTAATTTGAAGAACAACACGCATAGACATTCGTGTGACGTGTGCTGATCCTAAGTGTGTACTGAACTAGTTGATGAATTGGTGTCTTTGCACATATGACCACCACCCAGATCAGTACTAGATAAAACACGCTCAGTACCATTTGCCCTGTCTCTGCCCAAAAGTAGCCTCTATTTGGCTTTTATCTCAATAGATTACTTTTGCCTCTTATCAAGCTCCTATAAACAGAACCACATGGCCTGTGTTTTTTTGTGTCTGGCTTTTATTGTCCAGCATAAGGTTTGTGGGACTGACACACGTAGTTGGATGAATTGACAACTTACTTGGTTTTTTTTGTTGTTGCATAGCGTTATATTCTATGACCCCACAATTTGTATCCATTTCCCCCGCTTTATCTTTTTGGTCACTATGAACACAATTTCTATGAACATTTTATACATGTATACTTAAGCATGGATAAGCTAATTTCTCTTGGACTTCTACTTACGGATGGGATTGCTGGGTCACGGCATAGACATATATCTAGCTAAGGCAAGTAAGTACAACCAAACAGATCTAAAAAAGGTTGCACGAACTTACACGCTAAAATGGGCAGAGGAGAGTGTCCATTGTCTCTGAATCCTGCTGGACACTTGGCATTTTCTGTCTTTCTCAGTTTTCCATTATGGTGGGCGTGTGATGGTATCTGATCTTGGACTTAATTCTCATGCCCCCGATGATTAATGACGTTGAGTACACTTGCTGGTTGGCATTTTCATACCCTTTTTAGGGAAAGCTTATTTATAACTCTTTTTTTAACTTGATATTTATTTTTTTTTCTTACTGATTTATAGGGGATCTTGCATACCCTGGCTGTGTGTCTTCGTCAGACGCATTTATTGCAAATACCTCCTCCCAGCCTGTGGCTTATTTTTTTCATTCTCTTAACAATGAACAAAAGTTCATTACATTTTTTTTCATGCAGAAATGACATTCTCACAGGACAATTATTTAAAAAGACAATCCTCATCGAATTATGGTATGTTCTTTGTTATTCGTGTTTTCTTGAATTTCTCTCAGCTATGTTTTCTAGTTGCAGAGTGAAATCATGCATGGCTTCCCAGAGATCTACTCCTGTGTATTTAGTATTGTCTGTCTCTGTGCTCAGGGGCCAGCAAGCTGAGGCCCACTGGCCAGGCTGCACCACCAGTCTGTTTTTATATGGCCTCTAAGCTAAGAAGAGTTCCTATGCTTTCAAAAGTCCATTAAGAAAAAAAGAGAGAGAGAGAGAGAGAAGGAAATGATATACAACAGTGATTATATGTGGCCTGCAAAGCTGGACCTCTAAAAAGAAAAATTTTGCTGACACCTGACATTTTATAAAAATTTATTTTCCATTTGTTTATATTTGCACATAAAACACTATTGATTTTTATATTGACTTTGGATTCAGTGACCTTATTAAATTCATATTAATTTTACAGTTTGTAGATTCTCTTGGATTTTCTACCCACATAGTCATGGCAAGAGCAAGCAATTTTCTTTTCAACCTTTGCAACTTTTGTTTCTTTTTCTTGCCTTATTTGTTTGGATTTCTAGAAGATTGTTGAATAAAGGCAGTGAAAGCGGGCACTCTCTGACTATTCTCACCCTTAGGGAGGAAGTGTTCAGTATTTCATCATTAAGTACAAGGTTACCTACAGGTTCTATTTTGATTTTTATTCATTATCATATTAATACTCTTTGTATTTCTACTTTGCTGATGTTTCTCCTTATGAGCAGATGTTGAATTTTCATTAGCCATTTGCTTTCAGTGAAGCTAATAAATGATCAGGTGATTTTTCTCTTTTATTCTGTTACTATGGTGAATCACATTGATTCATTTTCCAGTTTTGAAGTCAATGTACGCTCCTTCAATAATCTTGTTCAGGGTCCTTTATATACCAAATATACGACTGATTCTGTTCATTAGTATTATGAACTAATTAGCGTTAGTAGTATGTATTTTCTTTGTCCATAATATTCTTGCCAAATTTTTATTTCAGAATTACCCCAGTTCCATAAAGTGCATTTAGAATTACTTCTATTTTCTCTATTTTTTGAAAGGGTTTGAGTAAGATCAATCTTCTCACTTCCTTGAATAACCGGAAGGATTCACCAGTGAAGCTCTTTGTGTCTGACGTTGGTTGGTGAGCAGATTTTTAATTGTAGATTCAATATTGTTGACAGATTTGGGGTGTATTTGGTTTATTCTTGTGTCAGTTTTGATACAGTGTATTTTTCCAGAAATGTGTCCATTCCAAGAAATGTTCTTTTCAAATAGATTGACAAAATTGTTTATTGCCTTTTTCACGTTTGTAGACTCTGTAATGATACATTCTTTGCCTTTATATTTAGTGTACCTCTGGCCAAGAGCATATAGTTGAACTTGTATTTTGACCCAGCATTACAATCTTTGCAATTTAAGTGGAATGTTTGATCCATTCACATTTAGCCTAATTACTTACATATCTGGATGTCAGTCAACCGACTGGATATTTGTTTTCAATTTGTCCTATTTATTTTTAATCTTTTATTCCTCTTTGTCTTTTCTGGTTTATTTTTTCTTTGATTAAGTTTTTTTTTTAATTAACTCTTTGGTTATGGATTTTGAACATTCTTTTTGTAGCTACTGCAAAGATATTATATGCATCTTTGACTTACTATTCTTTACTTTAAATACTATTAATACTTTAAATACTTTACTATTTTATAAACTCTGGGAAAAATATCTTACAACAGTTTATGTTTACTTACTCTCTCCTATACTTTATGCAATTTTTGTCATACATTTCACAGGCACATGTAGTACAAACACCTCAAATTATAATGATTTTTGCTTTACAGAGGCAACATTGTCTCTCATATGTTTACTGCATATTTACCTTCTTAGGTGCTCTTTGGTCCTTCCTAAAGTTATATGCTTCCATGTAGATTATTGGATAGCCTGAAGAACATTCTGTAATAATTGTTATAGTGCAAGTTTGCTGGTAGTAAGTTTTAGATTGGTACATTTCCCCTGGGACTCTTCATCTATTGTCTTCTGGCTTTCATAATTTCTGTTCAAAAGTCATCTGTAAGTCTAAATTTTGCTCCTTTGTATCCAATGTTTCTTGTTTCTCTTATCTTTAGCTTCCTTTAGGATATTTTCTTTAGTTTTGTTTGTTTGTTTGTTTGTTTGCTTGCTTGTTTTAAGGAATTTGACTGTAATATTCCCAGGTGTGTGTCTGTCTTGTTGAATTGTTTTAGTTTTGTTGCTTTGAGTTAAGTGAGAGTCTAGATCAGTGGGTTGATGTCTTCTTTTATGAATGTTGGAAAATCCTCAGTATGATCTCTTCAAGTATTTTTTCTACCCATTCTTTCTCCTTTTTCTTTTGGACTCCTCCAAGATGGCTTCACCATAGCCTGTGTGTGTGTGTTTCTATTCTCTCCTTCTCTCTCCCTCTGTGTCTCTCCCACTGTCTTTCAATTTGGACGCATTCTACTGTCTTTCTTCTGCTAATCCTCTCTGCTACTTTATTCACTAATCCTTTGTTCTACTTCATGTGCAAGGGAATCTGGGCAAGCAATCTGGCATAAAATGAGATGTTCACCAAACATAGAAATTCATGTGCTGGGTGGCCAGAATTAATGACAGATATCTACTAAACTGCATATAGTATGCTTTCCTAAAGACATTTATCATATAGTTTGGTTTTTAGTTGTATTTATTCTAGTTTTTTTGTTTTTATTTCTTGGTTTGTTTATAGCATAGCTTTAATTTCTGTAAATGTCTCTTTTGTTCCATCTTAAATGTATTTCCAGAACTCTGACAATGCACTTCCTTATCCCTTTCTTCTATGATTGTATAGCCTCCCGTTTGAACTTCTGGCGTATTTTTTGAGTTCATATTTTGATAGCTGATCTTGTCTACAATATCTTTGAGATTATGGTGAACCAGTTTCTGAACTCGTTGGATACTTTGTTTATGTTTGTTGTTCACTTACTTTTTTGCCTATATTACCTCTCATCTTTTATTTCCTAAATCTTTAGGCCAGGTCCCTTTTTTCCTTTGTGCTTATCATTAATTTTTCTACTGCCAGATCTTTGCTAAAAAAAAGCCTAGGGAGGGACACATGGGAATCACTTGGAAAAACATTTACCTTTGAAGAGGACTTAACAAGGGGTCTCAAACATATCTTGAGAAATCTGATAATTGTGTTATCTGAGGAATGAGCACGCCATAACTTGAAACAGGACTCCATTCGAGCTCTGCAATGCCAGCGGCCCTTGCTGCCTCCTTGTCTGGCCTCACTCTGGCCCCCCAACCCCCAGAGTCAATTCCTCTGCAAGGGAGCCAAGTTGGAGATGATGATAATGCTGGTCAGCATAATTTTCCCTTCAGCTTCTTGTCCCCTGACATTACTTGGTGTTGAATCGGGTTTGCTCTTCTGTGGTCCAACCGCCACCCTAGATCTCATTGCACTTGAAAAACAGCTTTGGCATGACTGTTGCATATGTATCATTTTTGAGGATTTGGCACCTTTTTGCAGGCCTTGGCACGTTGTCTTCCTGGTTTGTTTTTGTTAGTTGTGGAAATTCCTCTGTTTAATTGAAGATGGCATTTCTCTTCTTAAGAAATTAGTTTTTTCTTTATTTTGCTTCTCATGGGTTTTGATGGAGGGGAGGGGTGTTTACTCGGGAGGACCACACTTTCAGTTTTGCTTGTAGTGCCTTCAACACCAATTCTTAACCCCAAAGAGAAACCCTCCAGCAAGGTTCGGGGACACAAATTTTCTATTCTGACTGCTTCCTGGGAAAGACTTCCAAACTGCAAATTTGGTCATAACACTGACATATACTCACACTGGCTCGCACACACAGGTTCAAGCTCACTCAAGCTCACACACACACACACACACACACACACATACACTGTGGGGCGGAGGGGGGATGTACCAGCAGAGGGTCAGTGTGGCTCCTGCTTCCACCTATGGTGGGTGACTCTGACAAGTTCGGCTGCATGTCTGTGCAACAGTCTCCATACCTGTAAACTGCACAGTGTCCTTTCTGACCCGGCTGCTCCCACAGGTGGGGGAGTGGTGAGTGAGAACAGGAGGGTGTGATGGCTAAGCAGTCCTCTGCAACCAGGTTGTTGCTGTTGTTGGCCACCCTCTGCACAGCAGCGTAGATGCTTAAAGAGCTAGACCATCAGACCTCTGGTGCTTTTGCTTCTTGTGCAATGGCTCTCTGAAAC
This sequence comes from Panthera tigris, assembly GCF_018350195.1. NCBI lineage: Eukaryota > Metazoa > Chordata > Mammalia > Carnivora > Felidae > Panthera > Panthera tigris. The sequence continues at coordinate 236,265,648 of NC_056660.1, forward strand.
CGGTTCACATTCTCCTGATCCTGGAGCACTGAATCACGGCTTTGGCATTCATTAGGCAGAGTCCAGGTAAACAAGCACACAGTCTTCTGACTTACTCCATTAACTCCATCTGAGAAGATCAGTTCTCACAAGGCCAAGACTGGTCCTGACAAGCAACCAGACAAAGGGGCTGAAGCCTGGACGCCCAGAGAGAAGGCTTCTCACGTGGGTCATGACTGGAGAAGGCTGGCTCTCAGCTTGTGTGGAGGTCACAGTGGGAGCACTGCATCCGAGCTCTCTTGGATGCTTGCTCACCTTCCCGGTAAGTGACTTGTAATCAAATTGTTCTGGTGGGAGGACCAGACCACAGGGACCCGTAGTCCAGGGACAGCCACTGCCCTGAAGTAAAGTGACTCACAGCCAATGGTTCGACTTCAGGTCAGCACTCAGGGAGAGAAGGCGGCCTCGGTGATGTGGTTTCTGCTAAACTTCTCCAGGTTCTGTAACTGTGGGCAGGAAATGAGAGTAAAACCGAATGCCCGCTTCTAGAATAAGCGTCCTCAACTTACCTCGTCTTCCTACAGTCCCACATTCAATTTGTCACAGAAATTAGATTTTCCTGCACTAGAAATAAAATCAGCTGTTTACCAAGAAGAACATTTATGTATTTAATGACACTGGATTTTTATATTTATCATTTAGAGTACGCTTTAAAGACAAAAAAGTGCATTAGTGCTTTTGTAGAATCTATTTCATTGCTACGGGTGAAAATACAAACAAAAATAATAACTTAGCTACTAATCATATATAATGCATTGAGTGTATTTTTATGCCGATGAAAGTATATTTAATGAACAGAAAGATAACATACATAAAAGGTTCAGCAAAAATGGCTCGCTGCTCTGAATAAAAACACACAAAGCTAAGAATTCCATCAAACATTTAAATCATGATACCGTTGGCCATCTTTTTGGCTATAACAGTAAAATACAAAATAAGCCATTTCATCACCGGGAAAATACCTTCTTATTTTTTCTTTGAATAAAGAGAACAAAAACTACCACGCGTTCCGTGCGGCTCCTTGGCGAGGGCACCGTCAGCTCCCTGATGTCATTCTGCTCTAAGCCGCTGCACTCGGGCAGGTGTTGCCGAGGGCACGGGCAGATGTTCTTTGGGCTGAGGTTGCCTTCCAGATGTCTCCCAGCCAAATTACGGAAAGAGCCCAAATGTCCATCCACTGACGAATGGATACAGAAGATGTGGTTTGTAGATACAATGGAACACTACTCCACGATGAGAAAGAATGAAATCTTGTCATCTGCAGCAACGTGGAGGGTATTATGCTCAGTGAGACAAGTCAGTCAGAGAAAGACAGATATCATACATTTTCACTCACATGTGGATCTTGAGAAACTTAGCGGAAGACCATGGGGGAAGGGAAGGGGAAAAATTAGTTCAGACAGAGAGGGAGGCAAACCATAAGAGACTCTTAGGTACAGAGGACCAACTGAGGGTTGATGGCGGGGTTGGGGGGATGGGCTAGATGGGAGATGGGCATCGAGGAGGGCACTTGTTGAGATGAGCACCGGGTGTCGTATGCAAGTGATGAATCATGGGAATCTGCCCCCAAAACCAAGAGCACGCTGTATACACTGTATGTTAGGAAACTTGATAATAAATTATATTAAAAAAACCAGATGAAAGCCACCACCCAGAAACAGCGTGTCCTTTCTACTGACATTTCTTTGGCCAAAGCAACTCACGAGCTCACACCTGCTGTTGGGGGGCAGGGAAGTACCGTCCCCTTCCCGGAGTGACAGCAGTAACACCTGGTAGAGCCAGTGTCCCAGCGGCAGACCCTGGAGCCCACTGACCCCCTTCGCGCCCCGTGGCACTGTCGTGGGTGTCCGGGGCCTGGACCAGAGGCGTCCACGGGGCTACCGCCCAGGCGGTGCGGGCTGCCCGTTCGCACAGACCGCTCGGTACAGGGCTGGAACATACGATAGATCATGTGTTGAGCAGATGGGGGGGGGGGGGCAGAGCACGAAAAGCACTTGTTAAACTTCAAGCACACTTCCATGCGTTGCTAACCCTAAGTGCAAACAGCACCCCTGCATATTCATGACGGGGCAGAAGGCTTATTCCTACGGTGCGTGAATATCGAATATCCACGTCAGCCCGCGAATCTCCAGCAACAACCGACAGCTGAGGATCAGAAGCCTGTGGTTTGGGGGAAGCCCATTCCCAACGCCGATGAACGGCCAAGAACCATCCTGCTGCGGTTTGGGGACGGGAACACAGAACCATCAGTGACACAAGCTGCGGGGTCTGAAAGCTGCTGTCACTCTTGGGAGGAGGGAGACAGGGGCCGCGAGCCACAGCGACCAAGAATCGCACACGCAAATGGCCATGGCTGAAAGATACTCTCGCCCCTCCCCCGGCAACCAAGCCAAGCTAGTTGTGACGGTGCCGGTATTGTTGCCGTGAAAGCAAAGTGGACAAGTGACACAAAGACAGGCCTGACAATCGGGACAGTCTGGCGGCCTTTCCTGCTCACTCCTCTGCCGACCAGTGGAGGGCACGCAGCAGCCACTCGGGGCGGATCCTGGGGGGCGGTCAGCACCCCCTTCACTGGAGGTGCCGTGCCGGAGGCGGGTCTGCCAATGGGGCCTGCCGAGTCCGGAGAGGGCGCCCCCCAAAACCCGCTTAGAAGTGGCTGGCTCCCTCCACCTCTGCAGGAGAAAAAGCGCTTCCTGGCACAGAATGAAGATTTAATAGTAATAATAATAATAATAATAATAGATAAGCTCATAAAACCTGTGGCCGTTCCTTAAGTAGTCCTGTCCAGCTAGCATTGGGTTTGGTTTCTCTTGTCTCTACAGATTCATGCTGACTTTACCTTCATTTGCACCCACACAGCGATAATAATAACGAGCACACCGCTTGTAGGGGCACCGTCACCACTGAGCCCATGAGCTCCGCCCTGGGGAACTGGTGGAGACAACCGCCTTTGCTCAGGGCCACCCAGCTGGTATGCCACGGAGCCGGGCTTCCAGTTCATTCTGCTGCTGCAGACACCAGGGACTCCACCCTGTGCGCCTGGCGTCGGATGGCAAGCCGCAGACCCTCACATCGAGTGCCTCTTGCCCGCCGGCCACATCACGCACCCTCCAGTTCACTTAGTAGCTTCGTAGAAGTCACTTCTTCCTCCCTGCTTGGAGGAGAACTCATGTATTTTGTGATGCACGATTTTGAATCACTTCCATCACCCACGGGGAAAGGTCAAGAAACCGTGGAGTCCCCGCCTCATCGGGTGGCATCCTGCTCATTGAGAAAAATCTCTGAAGGGCGGAGGGGTGGGGGCTGCCCGCTTTCGTCAACGCAGCCCCTGCGCTTAATGGCAAAGGAGACCCCGAAGTCAAAGACAAAAGCGTGTGTTTAATCACATTTTTTAAAAGAAAACTTAATTGTTACTCAATTGTCCCTTCCTAATGACTTTCTAAAAGACAATTAAAAATATATACTCCCATGAATAAAAAAGAGCCTATCCTTTTAGCACATTATAGCTCGTGTGTTCAAGAACAATTGAATCTCTGTCAATTATGATTCCGGTAAATTATGGGGAAGATCCATTCTTAGCCACGTGGATGGAATTGGAAGCTGGCATGGCCTGACACTGCACACTTACTTTAATAAATTGACGACCTTATAATGGGCTCTTCCCAAAGCGTTTTTCCCACTCAATTCATCACGTAGGTTGACCCACCTTCTGAGAGCTTGAGTTGAGAATCCCCCGGAAATATGAACAGAGAATGCGCCCGCGTTTCTCTCCTTCTAGCCCCCGGCTCACGCATCCTGGCCGGCCTCTACCCGACGGCCGGGTGGCTGGTGTCATCTCCCGCCTCTGATGGGCTCTGCTTACAGAGATTTATCTCAGGCGTCCTTTCCCACTCTCAAATCTTTGCACGGCTCCCACCTTTTCTAGTAACTGCACAGTCACACGTTTCACCTGTGGGTGCTGTGCAGGGTCCACCATTGTCTGCAGAGTAAGGAACCGACTTGGTTCTACACGGTGCGTGTCTTTCCCCGACACCATCTGCCGAGCGACAAATTCATCCCCCGGTGATTCGAAGACCATCTTTCCCCATATTCGTAGTACTTGTAGATACACGGGTCTCTACTCTGTTCCACTGCTCCGCTGCCTGCTTTTACACCAAAAATCTACTGTGTTTATTACTATGGTGTGTGTATTTCTTAATGACCGGAGGGATAGCCTGCCGTCTCTTGTTTTATAAGGTTAATGCAGATCTTCATGAAATTTTATTCGTCCATTAAATTTTAAATTTACTGTATATCAAAGTGGACTGTTGATTGGGATTTCATTAATTTTACAGATTTATTTTGAAGGAATTGACATCTTTGAAGCTGCCCCAGTGAAAAGCATAGAAAATCTGTCCAATTTATTCAGATCAGATTCTGTGTCCTATATTAGGATTTTTAGAGGCTTCTTTGTGGAGGGCTCGTGTGTTCTTGGTAAAATTAACTGCAGATACTCCGTAGTTTCTGTGACTATTTATGAACAGTTTGTACTTTGGAATGGCCTTTGCTGGTTCAAAGACATGCTGTTATGGCTGTAGATGGAAACTTCTTGAGCTCTTTCTGGTTCTAAGAGTTCACCTAATAAACCTGTAATTTTCTCGGGTGTATAATGCCAGTAATGATAGCTTTTCTGTCCCCCAACACCAGACCTTGGGCAGCTATGGCCAATCGTCACACGAGCGCTCTAGCACCCCCAGGCTGGGGATCCCGGCACGCTGACCGAGTCATTCTTCAGGGGACCTGGTCTCTCAGCCACGGGACTCTGGGGCTCGGAGACACTTTGTGGTTCACGTGGTGACCCATCTAACCACCCTCAGATACAAGAGGTGCCCCGTCTCACCCTATGTCTCCACCCCCCCCCCCACCGCCCTCCACTCATCTCTTCCGCCGTGGTGGCTTCAGGTCCCAGCTTGCCCTCACACTTGTCCCTGTGACCCCGTGGCCCTGTGGCCTCTGTTGTGTTGTAGTTGTTATCACACAACCACATCTTCCCCCCTGAACGCAATCCGGGCCTGTGATGCTTCTCGTAAAATGTGGTGCTGAGCCTGCCTGTTGACCCTGGGTTCAACCTCCTGAGAGAAGATCCCGTGGCACTTGCCTTTGTTTGTGGCCACGTGTGTGCCTGACACCTGGACGCCCGGCCACGGCCCGGGGGAGCACCTGCCCCTTGCACTGAGCCCCGTGGAGGCGGCAGTGACCCCCAGGTGGCTGGGCGTTCCCTCCTGCCCCCCTCGGGGCCACAGTCGGGTCGGCAGGGGTGCTCATAGTGCGTTCACACACTCATGGAGACTTGAGGGGTGGGGGCTACCCCCACATAACTTTTGGGCTCACTCACAACGCAACTGAGCCCTGGTCCCCCATGGTCCCCCCTGCTCTGGACTCAGTAACAAAGCAAGGCCTCGTGCGGCCCCCACCAGACAGCAGACCTGCTTCTTAGACTCAGCTGCCCTTGACTTGTCCTGGCGGAGCCACTGGCCAGAGCCGCCCGGCAGGGTTTCAAGGGAAGGGCACTGTCAGGCTTGGAACGCTCTCCCGGGCGCTGCACACAACTTTTGCTCCTGTTTCTCTGGAAATAGCAGCATTTTGTGTGAGTTTTTAACACCACACGCCTCCTCCCACGGCCTGCAGGGAAGTCACCTTGCGATGTGGCCACTCAAAGCTCAGGGTGGTGCCCCTTCTGCGTGTGAACACGTGGGGGCCACGCGTTAGAGTCAACCCCCCTCCCCAGGCCTCCCGTGTGCCACCAGGGCCAGCCGGCCGGTGCCACATGGACGCGCCATTCACGGGCATTTTGCTCAATGTCTGACGTTCCAGACAATTTTCCGTTTTGTGCAGCATCGCGGTGTGATGCTGGTACCGAGGGGCGTCTCTGCAGCGGGGGAAGCGGCTCCGGCCACGGGCCTCAGCGTGGGGATGGCGGCCGCCCGGCCGGAGCTGACGGGGGCCCACAGTCAGCACGAGGCGATGGCAAGGCCCGTCACATCGCACACGCGGCCTTTCCCGATGCGCACGGAGCACAGGGCCGCCACTGAGGGCCCGCCTGGGAAATAGATGTCTGCGGCCGTCCCCGTGGGGCAGCCCGCCTCCGGCCGGAGGTGACGTCACCTGTTTGGTGACACCCTTGCCTACTCCAGCCTGGTGACGCTCCGGTCTGATGGGATCACAAGTCAGCCGGTGTCGGAGTCCATCCCGTCCCTCTCCTCCACCAAGTGGCCGGCCCAGGTCGCCTCCTCCCCCTGTGCGCTCGCAAAGAGAGCGGGTGACAAATGGCAGGAAAGGCTGGATGCTCCCCGCTCAGGAAACAGGCTGCTGTGCTTGCAGAACCTGTGTGAGCTTTGACCTCCACTCCAAACGGGACAGGTCGCGCAAACCCGCAAGACGGTGTCCGGCCGGCCACAAACACTTCCCACCAACAACATGGTCGCCTCCAAAACAGGCCCACGTAAACGCCAGAGTGCGCACAGCAGCACGGTTGTACGGTCTGACCATTTCAATTGCAAATAGGAGTAAGCTCAGTACCTTCTAGAAGGTAGCAAGGTTCCTGCTGTGGACAGAGCCAAACGAGGCTTCTCGCTTGTGCCAACCTTGCTTGGCGGTATTTGTGGAAGCGATAACAGAGGCCAGTACCTGAGATCCCTCTCCGGTGGCCAGCTGGAACTCAGGCCTCGTTCCCCGGGGCCCTGGAACCACAGAATGTCAGCACTGAGCAGGTGCCTGGGGGGGTTCTGTAGCGGGGGACCATCTGTGGGTCAACACACACACCACGCTGTGCTTCCGGACTTGCTCACGCGCAACGCCCTCGTCACAGCCTCTCGTAGAAGACAATTACCGCTGCCCTTACCCACGGAGAAGGCCACCCTTGGCTGATTGACGTACCCGGTTAGATCCAAAGTTGCCAATGACCTCCTAATTTTGCAAGCCACATTTCCCCCGCAAAACTCTCCCTGGGTCCATCATAGACATCTAATCTGCTTCTCGGCATACGTGAAAGGCCACGCACGTCGTCGCCAAGGTCCGGTTGGCTTTTCTGGGGTGACGCCCACAAGGCGCTTCCTGCCTGGAATCCCGGCGACGCCCAGATGCATTCTTGTGGCAGGCACGACCACGCGTCTGCCCCTGTCTTCTGGTCACGGGCTTTCTCTTTCCAGGGGACCCGGTGGCTCCCTTTGTGGAGTAGGATGTGCCCTGGTCAGGTGTGACCTTTCCGGACCCACTTTCTCCATTGAGCACAGCCCCCCCCACCCCCCCGCCCTCCCACTGCTAGCTGAGCAGCAAAACTGGCCGGAGAAAATGTTAAATACTAATTCTTCAGTCACATACTTAGAAGTCTGCTGGCCGTTTTTTGTGGTGATGATTTTAAATGAAGCAAAAATCAAGTTCTGGGTAGGTGATATGTGTACACAAGTCACAAGGTTGAAAAGGGGTGGAAAGGAAGACCTTTCTGACCCTGATGACCTCCAGCTCCAGCCCCTCCTGGAGTGCTGGCTCACAGCCACCGCGCCCCTGCCCCCATCCCAGCCGGGGCCCAGAGGACAAGGGGCCACACGCGGTTTCCTGAGTCTGATCGATATCCACGCGGGATCCTGACCATCCAAGGAATCTGGCGGTTGTTTCTCCTGCTGACCACACGCTGGGATGGACTCTCCCCACCACCCCCGTCCCCATGAAGGGGAAAACCCACAGGTTTTTTAATAGCCACAGGTTTTCACCCCCCGAGACTCCAGTTAGAGCATCAACTCGATGAAGGCGACCGGGCAGAGGCAGGTAGGTGACCACCGGTCCCAGCTCTGCCCAGAGACGGCCTGGTCCCTCTGTTTGGGGAAACTGTGCTGGGGTGGGCTGCCTTTTAGGGGAGGATGTGGGGGAGGGGGTGTGGCCAGCCCCACAGACCCCCTAGCGTGCTCAGCCACACAACAGGTCATGGCGTCTGCCCAAGGCGGACCGTGAGAACAGAAGGAAGTGCGTTTTGGACACTTGCCCTCCCTGGAAGGACAGCGCATATGCATTTATCCACCTGTGCAGGGTGGGCAGACTGGAGGGCGACACAGAGTCAGGGGTGACACAGAGTCAGGAGCAGAGACTCCGGAGTGAAAGGCCAGCACTGCCCCTGCAGGCCGCCAGACCCAGGCATGCCAGCGATGTTCTCCGTGCCTCAGTCTCCTCAAATGAAACCCAAGGCACCCACACCTTCCCGCTCAGGAAGGACGAAGCGAGCTGCGTGTGAAGACAGAGCGCCTTGCGAATGCCATGAGGTGTCTCCCTAGCCCTTGGTTCAGGGCCCAGGACAGCAGGCTCTGCTGTGGGAGCTGGGGACACGTGGCCACCGGGGAAGGCCGAGCCCTGGCCTCGGGGTGGGGGCGGGGGCACAGGTCCCCGTGCGAATGTGCGAGGTCCCCACAGAAGCCTGTCGTAGGAAACGGCGGGGCTGCAGGAGGAGGGATGGGGGTGGAAATGTTATTTCGGGCCCCACACGGGCCTAGGCCTGAGTGAAGAGGGAGGCAGCCCCCGGTGAGGAGCCAGGGGCAGTTCCGGGCAGAGGGCAGGGCAAATAGGCCCGGAGGCAGGAGTGGGCAATGTGCGTTCACATCCCTGAGAGCCTGGGCGACAGTACTTGCAGCAGAGCCCGACCAGATCACGGTGGGCCGGGCCGGAGGGGACACCATGCTGGGCTTGGGGTTCTACTCTGAGTCTCACGGGAACCCCTCCGAAGGTTTTGAGCCAGGAGTCACCACGATCTATGTGACACTGTACAAATGTGCTTCCGTGATTGGTGTCTTGTCTGATTTTTTATTCCATTCTTGACTTGGCTGGCCAAGGGACCCGCCTGGTCGACAAGGACCAGCTGGAACGCGGCCTCAGTTCCGGGAGTGGAACCCAGGGAGCAAAGGGCTTAATGGGCCACTGGTGCCAGGCGGGGTGGGGTCGTTAACACTGCCACGATGCCCCGTCCTCACAAACCCTGAGTCGAACCCTGGCGGGTGTGCCCCCTGCTCCAGAGAGGGATTGACACACAGAGGGAGACAGACAGAGGGAAAGGCACTCTGCCCCTCCCAGAAAGATCCATGGTCAAACAGATCGTGGAAGGTTGCCACGGTGTGTTTCCAACATTCATCATTCACGAAACACTCTAATCTCCACAGCCTAGAGTTGTCCAAACATAATGTGACTTGATTAGAAAATCCTTATAAAATACTAACTTCGACAAAAGTGACTTCACTTAACATGAAGGGATTATTTGTGTTCTGTCTTCTCTAGAGATTTCCTCATAACATCCCGGGCACCACTTCATGCTGTCAATACTCACGTGACACCGCGGTGCCCTCCCGGCTGGGACAGAGGACACTGCCTCGCGGGGCGGGCAGTCACCGATGGCCCAGCCTCGCTCGAGGGCCACCGGTCGGCAGGGCTCACGCTGGTGTCTACACTCTATGAAACATTAATTCATGATTTTCTTAATATCTTATTGATTTCCCCCCTCCAGAGGCCAGAGGTTAAGAAACTCCATAAAAACGTCCTGGCAATTTATTGCCGTCCCTTTAAGATGCTACAGTTGCCCCACAGCTATTTGATTTCCCCCATTGTCTTTCCACGTAAGGTTGCAGCTCAAAATGACAAATTTACCTTTTCTATGAACTTTATATGAACTTGTTTTTAAATTTAATACGTCGAGAAATACCCAAGCACTGTTCTCAAATGGTTGTAGCTCCAGACTCTCGGCAAAGCAACGGTCAAGTGGAAAGCCCGGTCAGATGACATCGCGCACCAGGACGCCTTTGCACAGCGCGGCTCAGCGATCCCAACCGTGATCATTTTTAACAAGCGGACGACAAACCACGATCTGAGTTCTGGTGCTTTGTGTTTGTCTTTAGGAAACGGGGGCGTAAAGAGAGCAAGGCTTGCGGTCAAGTGCGAGCCCAGAGCTCACAGCCCGCTAACTGACCTATTACTTTTGTACCATGGTCCACTCGCAACAGGGCAACAGCCGCCTGCAAAAGGGCCGCGTGTTTGGCACTCCCGACTTCTGGCCTGAAGGGAATTTATCAGAAAGTTGGGAGCAGAAAATCATGAACCAGAAGATTAAAAATGGAAACCATTTTGTAATTTCAGGGAAAACATTTGTTACTGTAAATGCTATAATGAACAGGTGAAAAACTAAATGTCTTTTTAATTACATTATTTAGCTTGAATAGGCACAGACTTGAGAGTTTTAATTAACCTGACTCAGAAAGTAAATAATTTCACATTACAATTCTGCTCCAGCCTTTCCCGTGCAGAACCGGCCTCGGTGAGCAAGGGCGTCCTGGCATTTCCGGCGAGAGCTTCCACGGGCCGTCACTGAGAACCAAGTGGTTCCGTGGTAGGTGAGGGGTAGGCACTGGGCAGAGGGAAGACGGCTGTTTTTGGTTTTGTTTTTCATCTTCAGCTCAGGCTTTAACTGAGCAAATCTCAGGGAAGCTTAGAGATAAGAAAATTGTCTAAAAATAGCGTGTTTCTAAAAGCTGCATATTTGGGCGAGAGTCTCTCGGTCCCTGTTTTGTAACTAGCTGCTTGGCCTGATTTGTTGTCTTCAAGCTTCAATTTAGAGCTATCAACGAGAGCATCTGGAGACAACCCTGGCCCTCGCATTCAGAAATCTGGTATTTTAAGATGACCTTTTGTGTCGTGAAATGAGCGCTCTGGACAACGTGTGCCCTCCGTGCTGGTGATGTAAGCCCGCGCCCGAGCGCCACCTCTGTGCGAACCCAGGCAGACGGGGTGGACTCAACGGCCCCCGGCCGAGCTTCACACAGGTGTACATGTGGGTGGTGAGCACTGCCTGCTTGATTTCTCTTTCAGGGAAAATGCTCCTGTCCTGGGTGTTTTCTGGCTGATGCATTTGCTGAGTGCAGTCCTGCCAGAAAGAGGGTTCAAAAGGCATTAGAGTCTGAAATACGATGCTCTTCGGGGTGTTAGTAGACAAACCAGAGATTCTAAGCATAAGTTACTTGAATTCTTTAAGTTTTGGTAGATGACTGTGTCTTTTTTCCACCATATTTGAAATCGCACTGGCATTTTAAATTAGGTGATAGCAAATAATATTTTCCTTTTTAAAAATGCCCGGCAAGGACAGAGCAGTCCCGGTTCTCGTCATTCATTATGAAAGGTCCCCAGGCCTGCTGCCACATCTGTGTCCACCTGTGCACCACCGTGGTGACCGCACGGCACAGGGCCCGCCGGGGACCCCGACCTCTGGCTCCCTGATGGCACGGGGTTGGTGGTTCAGGAATGCAGACCACAAGGTCACGGCTGTGTTCCATTGTTGGCCCCTGCCCAGCCCCGGGTCCAGAGCTTTCTGAGCGTCCTACGACGTGGAGAAAGTGTCCTCACCTCTTTGAGGCCGTGACTATCCCCACAAGGAGGACCAGTGGGGACAAGCGCTGCCATCAGCCCGGGGGGTTTCACCCCACATGCCTCTCCAGGAAGCCTGAGACCTCCTCCCAGCCCAAGGACAGATACACACTGGGGACAGGGGGCAAAACCCTACCTCACTAAGTGCAGTGCGGAACCCCCTTGGAGAAGGTTCTAGATGGACGCTGAACTCTCCCTGGAGCTTCCTGTCTTTGCTTCCTGGTTTGGAAATGGTGACGCAGTGTTTCGAGAGGAGTGAGGTTTATCAGCCTGGATTTACAGATGGGGAGACAAAGTCCAGGGCAGAGGATGAACCACACACGTGCAGGACCCGAGAACCACCGGGCTCCTAGCCAGACGCTGGCCGTGCTCTAGACGAATTCTAGTCCTAGGCGGACAGAACTGCTCCTTCAACGATCACCAGGTTCACTCCGCTGCGGGAGGTGTGAGCGACCCTGTGAACAGAGCCGGGCCATCTGGGGAACCACGTTAACAAGAGTCAGATCTCCAGATTATGAAAATGTTTAACGGAACAGAATGATTTGAGAGAGTGCTGATGAATAATATGTAGCGAGAACCTAAGAATTAACACTTTTACTAAAAATGTGCTAAGTGTTGAAAATATAACCGTTTAAAAGCATAAGGAAGTCAGAAAAATGCAAAAGCAAATGCGCATTAAATACCGTTCAAAGTTAAATTATTATTTTCTTGGACCTGTAGTAAAATATTCTGTTGATTCATATGTTTTTAAATGTTTAGAAACACTAGTTTATTTAATATTCATTTAATAAGTTCAGTACTTGGAAGTTTTAGAGGGACTGGGCTTGACTGGAATCATTTTATGTCCGACATCAGCGAAGCTTTTTCTGTCTCTGCACCTCTGGCCCCTCTCTTCCGTCCCCTTCCCTTCTCCGGGCCTTGACCCTCGGTCTCAGTCTCACAGTGCTTGTGCCCATGCAGAGGGCTGGGTGGTGTTTCCCACAGTGTATGACCACCCGCAAGTTCAGGATGTGACCCTGTCTGCAAAGAAGGTCTTTGCAGATGGAATTAAGTTGGGATGAGGGAGGCTTTCCATCTTTAGGGTGGGCCTTAAATCCCGCGGCTGGTGTCCCCAGTAGAAGATGGGGACACAGGGGACAGATTGGAGAGAGATGCAGCCACAAGCCCAGAGACACCTGAACCTCCCAGAAATGAGAAAAGGCAGAGCAGAGGCGCCCCAGAGCATCAGGACGGTTGGCAGCCTGTCGACACTTTTGTTCTGTCCTTCTGGCCCCCAGAACCACTAGAATCAACTTCTGTGTAAGCCACCTGACTTGTGCTTTCTTCCTACACAGCCCTGGGAGGCTGATCCAGCCCTCGTCCGTGTCCACATTTCCAAGTCTTCACATCTGTAATTCTGCGGAGAGGAAGAGTGCCTTTCATCCACCCATGTGCGTGTGTGTGTTTATTTTTTATTTTCATTTTCTTTTTTTAAAATAGTTATTTACTTATGAGATACAGAGAGAGACAGAGCATGAGCGGGGGTCGGGGGGCGGAGAGAGAGAGGGAGACTCAGAATCCGAAGCAGGCTCCCGGCTCTAAGCTGTTTGTGAGCACAGAGCACAGAGCACGCGGGGCTCGAACTCACGAACCGCGAGACCGTGACCTGAGCCGAAGTTGGACACTCAACCGCCTGAGCCACCCAGGTGCCCCTTATTTTCATTTTCCAATTGCCTCTGTAGCAAGAAAGGTTGTCTTTCTAATTTAGTCACCAAGCACAGCCTCCCGGGTATGGGGGTCCCACATGGAGTTTTCCCTCCCGCTGGATGAAATTTGCCTCCAGGTAGAACACTAACAAGCTGAAAGGTGTCGGGACTTGGAGAAATTTATTGGAAAATGTGAAACTGACAATCACAGCTCGGCATCGTGGAAGAAACGTTATTTTCAGAACTAATACAATGGCCTCTTTGGGAGACAGTTTGGTGGTTTCTTACAGAAATAAACACATTCTTGCCATGGGATCCAACAACTGCACTCTTCGATATTTACCTACAGGAGCTGATAACTTGCGTCAACAAAATCCCTGCACACGGATGTTTACAGCAGCTTCTTGCATGGTCGCCAAAACTTGAAGGCACCCCAGCTGTCCTTCAGGAGCTCATGGACGAACCGTGGTCCATCCAGACAACAGAGCCCAGCATCCCAGAGTGCTATTTGGGGGTAAGACATGGCAGCATGTTCCCAGATCCCAGCTCCGTGACGTTCTGGAAAAGGCGAAACTATGGACTGTGGTTTCTGGGGTTCAGGGAGGTAGGAGGAACGGGCAGATCACGAATGGTTTTCACGGCAGTGAAATACTCTGTGTGATATCATGAAGGGGATGCGTGTCCTTATGCATTTGTCCAAACCCATAGGATGTACAACACCAGGCTTTATCCTCAGGTAAGCTATGGACTTGGGTGATAATGATGCGCCCATGCAGGCTCATCAATTGTGACACACTTACCACTCTGGAGGGGGTGTTGATGGCAGGGGAGGCTGTGCACGGGAGGCAGGGACAGGAGGCTTATGGGGAATATCTTTACCTTCTGCTCAGTTTTGTTGTGAATTACAAACTCTTCTTTTAAAAAATCCCTTGAATCTATTGGAATTGGAATTTTCATTTAAAACTCTATGGTTTAAAAATGTTATATGGGACACCTGGCTGGCTCAGTCTGTTAAGTGTCCGACTTTGGCTCGGGTCATGATCTTACGGTTAGTTTGAGCCCCGTGTCAGGCTCTGTGCTGACAGCTCGGAGCCTAGAGCCTGAGTCCGATTCTGTGTCTCTCTCTCTCTCTGCCCCTCCCCCACTCACTCTCTGTCTCTCAAAAATGAATAAATATTAATTTTTTTCTTAATGTTATATAACACATGTATATTGCATGCAGTAAGAGCCACACACACACACACACACACACACACAATACACATTCTGTACATGTTTGTCTACATTTATTCTGGAATGTTTTTAAATAGGCTTCCTTGCCTTGTCAAAAAGCAAATGACTGTCTCAGTTTTCTTCACACTTACGATGTGAATCACGTTGAAACTTGGAGAAAATAGCACATCTGTAAGCAGATAGAGCATTCATGGGAAATTACCCAATTACTTCTATTTACTTTTTTATAAGTAGAAATAGAGATATTTTTCTGTGTTGTTAATAGCTGTATGTAGTTTTAGATCTTTAAAGTTTCAATGATTAGGATCAAGTTTTAATTTTTCTCGATATAGATGCTCCACTGGATTATATATCTCCTATATAATAAATTTGAATTTCTATTTGCATTATCCCTTCATCGGTCTTTTTTTTCCCCATGGTGGTGTTTTGCAGTCTTGTGGGTCCCCAGGGTGTCTCCCAGCTGGCCTAAATACTCAGTAGGGATGGCCCTATTCTACTGACTAATGTCATATATACTTGTGGAAGGTGTTTGCAGCTTATCTGGAAAACTGGGACGGGGAACTGTTTCAGATTTTTATTAGTTCACATCGTATTTTTTTCTAAGTCAGTCACTGATGTCCACGTGGCCAGTGCATAATCAATTTTCCAGAGCAGATGCTCTTAGGCCTCGTTCCCCCAGAGTCTGTGCCACATGCACACTAACTACCCCGTTGGAGAACACTGGTGGCCAACCATGGGAAGCCAAACTTGGGGGTCCCCAACTGAGGTCCGGTAAGGTCTTGCCTTGTGGTATTGGGTTGGCCCAACCTTGTCTTAGGATTTAAAGTCAGGGAGGCTGGGGCTCTGGCCTCCTTCACAGGTGGGACCCGACCTTCACACGTGTTTCTCTGAGGACATAGGAGGGCACCATGAAAGCCTATGTCCGCTCACTCATTGCTGCCTGGCCCCATGGCCACTGCACTGACGGGTCTGGTTTGGTGGGAAACTAAAGGGAAAGGTGCGTCTCACCTGTCTTTAGACTGCCATCTGCCCAGCTCAGGTGCACTGCGGAAGGACAGCCACGTGGTTTGGCTTGCTTCTATCCCCAAGGGAGCTTGTACTGCTATAGCGATTGGATTCAGAGATGGTGGCAAAGCCCTGGAAGGAATGTTTTGAACAGTTCGATCTTACCACGAATCAGACTGATTTTCTAAGTAGAACGGATAATAGGTGGATACAGGTGTTTTCTAATTAATCATAAATACTAAATATAAGATAATGCTAATTAATACAATATATACCATTAAGTAGTACTATCAATAATATTCAAATTTTTGATGACAAGAATGTAGAATTGGTTGTGATCAATCTCTTTGACCAAGCTAGAAAAGTTGCTTGGAAAGGGTAATAATGCGTATCCAAATAAATTTTATTTGATTTCAAATCTTCTGGGAAGCTTTGAGTAAGAGAAATGACTATCAGTAACATGAATGAAAAATTTTCCCAGTAACACATGGCATCTTAACAATAAGACTGTGTTTATGGAGAGAAAGAGACACAATATGAAACACTGAGCACTTGTCTTTTCAGCCACATTGTATGGAAATAACCAGCACACTGTATTACCCAGGAAGAAATCCTGGAGGTCATCAGACAAAACAGAAGGCCAGCAGAATGCTGTCCCCATGAAGGAACACTGATAAATTCTTAGATGACCGATCCACTTGGGGAACACAAGAGTGAGAAATCTGAGTCAAAAACACAAGACAAAGTTCCTACAAAGATGACAGTGATTCATTCCAGAGATACCCCAAATTGAGAGTAAAAATAAATAAGGCGAAAGAGAAACAGGGCACTAGAAGAGAAAAGCCACCAGTCCGGGAAATCAGTTGCATTGTGGGAAAGACGGTCTTCAATACAAATAGAAGCAAACAACCCAAAACTTGCAGACCCTTAGAAAAACTAACACAATAAAAGAGAAGTCTTCATCTAAATAACAGAAGAACCACAACCAGAGAGAACACAAGAAAACAAACAGAAAAAAAAAAGACTTTAAATAATTAAAACAGATATCCTGAGAGAGATTAAAGAGGCAGTCACATACATAAAGAAGATGAGGTCTAAAAAAAAAACAAAAAACAAAAAACAAAAACTAATCAGTTCTTAAAAAGTTGAATTGAACAAAGAGACTAGAAGACTAGGTACAGACAGAGGTCAAATTCCAGGAGCTACAAGATTAGTATGAACAGTCAGAGCATCTAAGAGACCAGCAGAGCACACACAGAACGTACAGTGCTTGTCCAGTAGAGTTCCAGGAGGAGCAGAGGAGAAGAATTCATCTTATTTAAATTTTTTTTAACGTTTTATTTATTTTTGAGACAAAGAGAGACAGAGCATGAACGGGGGAGGGGCAGAGAGAGAGGGAGACACAGAATCGGAAGCAGGCTCCAGGCTCTGAGCCATCAGCCCAGAGCCCGACGCGGGGCTCGAACTCATGGACCGCGAGATTGTGACCTGAGCCGAAGTTGGACACTCAACCGACTGAGCCACCCAGGCGCCCCAAGAAGAATTCATCTTAAAATATCAGTAGGAAGAAAAACACCTGCCCCTGAGCTCTGCCACACATACATACACAAAAATGCAAGGTTAAGTATGATAAATTCTAAAAGGTTTAGTTACTACAAGACATAACTTGATGACATTTTAAAACGGCAAAGATAAAAAGAAAAGAGTAACATCTTTCCAAAAAAAAAAAAACCCAAATTTCTTAAAAATGAACAAGAGTTCATTTGACTTCAGGCTTCTCCTTGGTATGCTACGTGACAATATTTACAGCTTTGAAGCTCAGAATAAAAAGTATTTTGAAGCAGCCCAATGTGATCTCTGAAAATGGTTTGCTATTCAATTGACCCAGAAACCCCACAAAATCATGCAAATCAAGAGGTTCAAGTCTTTGGGTTCACTTTAGGAACACACGTGAAACTGCCCGAGACATCAAGGGTGTGCATGTCTGGAAAGTCCAAGTCTCTGAAGGATGTCGCTTTGCAGAAGCAGCATGTGCCGTTCCGTCGCTACGATGGTGGAGTTGGAGGGTGTGCCCAGGCCGAACAGTGGGGCTGGACACAGGGTCAGGTACCCATAGAGAGTGTGAGATTTTTTGCGGCACGTGCTTAAATATGCAGAGAGTGATGCCAAGCTTAAGGGTTGGGATGTAGGTTCTCTGGTCACTGAGCACATCCGGGAGAACAAAGTCCCCAAGATGCAGGGCAGAACTTCCAGGATTCACGATTGGATCAACCCTCACGTAGCTCTCCCTCCCTCACGGAGATGATCCTGACGGGAAAGAGCAGACTGTCCCTAAACCAGAAGAGGGATGCACAGAAGGAAAAGATATCCCAGAAGATGTGGAAACAAAAATGTATGGCCCGGGAATAAATTCTTCATAAAATAAATGCAAATAAAAGTTACAAAGATGTTTATTTTAAACGAAGAACCATTTACCAAACGAGATAAAGCTTTAACGTTTAAAAACAAAAGAAAGTGTTTACATATATTGTCAAATGTACTGAATGGCAAACTCACTGTCACTGAAAAAATATTACTTAAGGATGTACTCAGGCAAAACAAAAGAAAACAACAACCAAAAAAAACAGTCCTCAGAAAGCAAAATGCGGGATTGAATAAATGACGGCAAACTCAGAAATCAGTAAAACTGACCTTTAAATATAACACGTCTTTGAGTCATAATGAGACAATAACTGATATAAACATAAATACCGTTTAAGAAGTTTTTAACATGAATGCTTTGTGTGTAACAGTGAGGATGTGTACTGAATTTAGATATTTGTAGAACAACACAATTTTAAATGTGTTTCCCTAAGTTAATTCCGCATGCTAACATTTTAAGAGAACTGCCAACGTAAAATAAGGCAATAAAAATGAGTCTAAAATGCCAAAGCTCCAAGACATGGAATCAGTTAAACTCAACTATTTCAAAAAAGAGTCTATGGTCGAGAGAGTTCCCAACTGTGTTCTCTTCCTGTCTGCATTATGTATTGCCATGTAAGACATCACCCCGAAACTCACAGGCTTAAACCGGCAGACAGTTATTATGTCCCAGTTCGTAAACTGGAAGTCTGGGTGAGTCTTAGCTGAGCCCTCTGGTTTAAAATCTCCCACTGCTGCAGCCAAGGGGTTGCCCTGGGCTGTGGTTTCATCTCAGGCTCGACTGGGGCAGGATCCAAACTCATTCAGGGGTTGTCAGAAGGACTGAGCTCTTCATGTTGCGACTGGAGAGGGTCTCGGTTCCTCACTATTTTTTGCTACCTGGGGCAGCTTAGGACATGGTGGCTTGTTTTATCAGATGGGGCAAGCGAGAAAGTCTAGGGGGAGTGGGAGATCATGATTATTTACAACCTCGTCTCGGAGGTGGCCATCCATCACTTTTGCCTGTTTCTGCTCCTTAAAAGCAAGTCACCAGATGAAAGTCATCTCCAGGAGAGGGGATCATTTGTACGCAGGTCAGGGGCAATGCAAATCAGGAAGCAATCTGGCATGGAAATGGTAATCAGGAGGCTATCCGAGAATAAGGTTCATGCAAACAGTGATTATCAAGAACAAATGGTTTTGTTATGATGAGGCTTGCTCTGTGTATGAACACAAGATCCAGCAAGGAGTTACAAGTAAATGAAACATGTTCATCTAACAATCAAACTTGGAAATAAATAAGGCAAAAGTGTATAGAAATATAAGGAGACCTATTTGCACATTCTTTGCTCACATAAAGTAGCCCCCAAAGAGGTGAGGATATGCTTCTTTTTTTCTTTTTTTCTTTAAGTTTACTTATTTATTTTGAGAGAGAGAGAGAGAGAGAGAGCAGGCGAGGAGCAAAGAGACAGGGAGAAAGACGATCCCAAGCAGGCTCAGCACTGTCAGTGCACAGAGCCCAATGCGGGGCTTGAACTCAGGAACTGTGAGATCATGACCTGAGCTGAAGTCAGACGCTCCGCTGACTGAGCCCTCCAGGCGCCCCAAGGATACACTTTGGCTTTGGATAACCAGACTGGACTGAGCACAGTTGTGAAGTTTGAGCACAACCACAACAGTGTATGCATCCTTTTCAAACGCGAAACTATTACAAAAATCGTATGAATTAGAGAGGCCCTGTGAGAGAATGTCAAGAAACGGTAGTCCCCAGAAGAGTCATGTGAGCCAAATTCTTCCAGAGCAATAAAAGAAAAAACAGATGAGCATTTTCAAGAGGTCTCAAAACTTGGAAATTCAAAACGCAATGGATTAAATAACTCATAGCTTAAAAAGGAAAAAACAACTTTCAAAATGCCTACATATCCCATGTAGGAATGCTAGGAAAAAAAATACTCCCATACATTCTCTGTAGGGTTGTGAATTGTTTGACTTCTGACAAGCAATC
Organism: Panthera tigris; assembly: GCF_018350195.1. NCBI lineage: Eukaryota > Metazoa > Chordata > Mammalia > Carnivora > Felidae > Panthera > Panthera tigris. Next base: position 236,285,442 of record NC_056660.1, read on the forward strand.
TGGAATCTCCTATAAAAATTAAAATAGCATACTTTTTGGTCCAGCGTTCTGACTCCTGCAATCTATTGCGAACGATGAAAATCGCCAATATCTAAGAACACGTCTAGAGGATGTATACATCCGTGTTGTTTGAAGTGACGACACATTTGAAATGAAGCAAACGCCCAGGTGTGGAATTAGAGACCGGATCACGGTTCTGCCCGACCACGGGTGGGAGAGTAGCCACGCAGGAATGCATAGGGCCTCAAGGACAGACCGGACGGGGTGCCCGGGGCCTCGGGCAGTGAGCAAAAGAAATGGCGCCTCCATGACAAGAAGGAAAGGGAAGAGAGCACACTGTCCCCGGTGGCCCATTTGTGCCACATAAATCCACCCACGTGCCCTGGATTGTCAGCATGGAACGCCGGCAGAGAGGGGCAGGGGATCTGCAGTTAGAGAAGTTACCCACTCAGCCTGGGCTCCCTGTCTTCTTCATGCTGAGAAATGTTTGTAAAACTATCTGGAGGACAAGAAAAGCTTAAATTACATAGATGTGTATGTGCTCATATACATACACACATATATGCATGCATGTGTAATATGTGTTTATACGTGTGTGCAGAGACAGTGTGTGTGCACATATATATATATATATATATATATATATATATATATTCTTCTGTGTGTGTGCAATATGTATTTTCAAAGCCCAAATGCCTCATACGCACACAGGACTGGCAGCGTTGAATCCATTAAAATGAAACACTATGCAACAAACAAAGCCATGAGCAAAGGTTAAAAACAGTTAGCAAACTGGACAACTATATTTGTAACCTATATAACATCCATGAGGTGTGACCGGTACTACAAATGAATAAGAAAAAAAAACTGACCAAATAAAAATTACTCAAAAGAAATAATTGCGAGAATTAAAAATGTGCACGAACGGACAAGTAATTGGAGAAACAGATACAGAAGTAAGAAGCTGTTTGGGCTGAAAGCCTAGCTCTTTTCTATGCCGGATGCAAGCGTAAATTAGAGCCACTTTTCTGGAAGGTGATTGTTTGCAATTCTGGAAATTCACCACTGGGAATATGTGTAAAAATATTATTTTTTATTCAGGCAAAGAAAACAAAAGTCCATGTGGAAAGTTGTTCGCTGGAATATTATTTATGGCAGAAGACCCAGAAACGATCTAACTGATCAGGTGGGAAATGCCTCCCTGGCCCTAAAAGAAGTCACGGGCCATGAGACTGTGGTGTGCAAATGCACGCCTAGTTTACTGCAATGTGCCTCTTCAGGAACTAACACAAAATGTTTCTAAGGGGAGGGGCAGCCAGATGCAGAACAGTAAGTGTGATTTGCTTTAATTTTTGGAAAAATCCGCAACCAGTGTGCATAGGCACATACGGAATATTTTCAGGAAGAATGTCCGCCTAAATAAGGGCTTACTTTGGGAGGCGGAGTATGGCGTCTCGTGGGATGTCTACTTCAAAATGAAGATGGAGAGAGATTGAGAACATCACGAATAGTGGCAGGGACGAGAAAGGAAAGTTAGGTCGAGGGTCGGACATCCGTTTCATCCAACAGTTTTGGGCGCGGCTCTGCTCTTTCCCCTGTGCTGTTCCTTGACTTTGTTTTCTCTTCTTTTCCCCGGGATCGTGGAATTGATGGTAGCACGTGTGGATCACGTCAAACTACGGCTCTCCCTCTTTCGCCCACCTACTTGTGTGTTGTTAGCTTTGTTATAATTAGAATATATCGACTTATTCTCAACACAGTTAAAACTAACTAAAATTGTAATAGGAGTGGGAGGTTTGCAAGAATAGACCAAGAATGCCAGTGACAAAAAATCATCAGGGGCCCACATTACACAAGTGACAGAGCCTCAAATCAATGCGGTCACTTATTCTTGGCCGACCAGTGCTGTAAACCCCGGCAGGCAAGCCTGGGTGGAGGGGGCGGTCTCATGTCTGTGCCCACAGGCAGAGGGTCTGTCCTGGGCAGGGGGATGCCTGTGCCCCCAGAACTCTGCAAAAGCCCTGGATGTGAGCCAGGCCCTGCCCCATCACCATGGAAACCTTGCAACATCCTCGGTGCTAGGGCACATCGAGTACGAGTGCGATTTATAGGAAAAGCGCTGCTGTATTTCAAGAAGTCATAATTACCACTCTTTGGCCCTTCAACAACTAGAAAACTACACAGACATTGAAGACACATCTCTACTTGGGGTCAGAATTCTTAAAATAATAGGAGTGTTGAGTTTCAGGTTCCAAAAGTATTTGTATAGGAACGTTGGTTGGTGACAGTTTATCTTAAAAACTCCTCCTCCTAATACAATACTGTTTTGAATCATTTAGGAAAGAAATGATAGATAAAAACACACTTGCATTTTCATTGAGTTTCTCCTCCCCAAAAGTCCACTTTTGTATATGGTTAAATTAATTATAGGATTCTGTTCATTTCCTCTCCGTTTCAGTTTCCAGTCTCAGAAATCATTAACCGCTCATTTGAAATACAATTTAAGAAAGAAATCATCCGTTCTGTTGGAATAGATGTGTGTCTATTCTAAAACGTTCTAACAGGAGAATACATTATAATACAATAAATTAATCCTTAAATGCTAGTATCTCAGTGTTCTGAGGGGGGGAAATGAGAATTTGCTTTTATTTTTTTTACAAAACAGTTAAAGGACAGGAAGTTATTCCCCCGGGCGAGGCTGGCACGGCTAGAGAGAGACTGAAATGGATGGAGCTGAGGGGCCCAGGCGGGAACAGGCACCCCGCACGACTCCCGGTTCTGCATGAGGGATTAGCAGACGAGGCCGGTGCTCTCGGGCTGGAGGGTGACAGGCCCCCACGAGTGGTAAGAGCGCCAGTGCCCCCCATCTCGAATACGTGCACATTAAAGCCACATTTCCTTGGGGTACATATTGTCGAGAGCCCCGTGGCACCTGAACAGGGACCACGTTTGCCCAAACAAGTGCGGGGTTTTAAACGGTGCTGATTACGTTGAACAAAAGACAAACCTTTGGCAACATTGTGAGAGAGATGCCATGCCTCTTGAAAGCGTTTCACTTCTCTGCTTCCTTTCTCCACGTTGCCCCCGAGACCCAGGATCTTCTGGACCCTGCAGCCATCCCAAGGCAGCATCCCTCCACCCAGGGCCACCCCCTCTGTGTGGGAGGCTCCATGTGGGGTCTGCAGGCTCCTGAGACAGCCTGAAGGGAGGGCTGGGATCTGAGTGCGAGTGAGCAGAGGCGTAGGGCTGTGTCTTTCAGCTAAACTGTGTGATGTGGGCCTTCGCCCAGGGGATCAGAGGGCTGGCCCTTCTGTGGGCGGTGGTGAGCTGTCCTTCAGCACCTGCAGAGTCACCCTTAGCCTCCCCACCTTCCTCTCCTTGAGCCCCTGTACCCCGGCACTCTCCGGCAGCCCCAGGCACACTGATTTACAAATGCTACGTAACATCTACGATGTTATCAGTAGAATTGTGTCTGGCCCGTGAGAGGTATGTGGACATCCTGACTCCCCATACCTGTGAACGTGACCTTATTTGGAAAGGCGTAGTCAAGGTGAAGGCATTTGGGTGGGCCGGAGCCACTGTGACTGGAATCCTTAAACCACGGAGCTCGGGGCCCGTCGCCAGCACCAGCAGCTGGACTTGCTGAGCAGACGCACCAGCCAGGGTCGCAGAGGGAGCACGGCTCCGCACGCAGCCGGACCCCAGACGCTGGACCTCCACGTCGTGACACAGTCGTTTCTGTTGCCGGAAGGGAGCCTCCAGCGTCTGGCTCCTTATTGTGGCACAACAGCACGCTAGTGAACCCGGGTACAAAACCACATATGTCACGTAAACATACCCAAAGAAAGTTCGAGGTCACTTCAATTATATGGAAGGCTTTCTAACAGAAACCAAATAATTTTCACATCTGTCCCGGCAACTCTCGCGTGTGTAGAACTCCGTGGGACCCGATCTCTGTTCTCCCCATCTTTGTCCGGGACTGAAGCGATCTGCAGAAAAGTTTTGTTTTGTTTGTTTCTGTTTTCGTGCAGAAACGATCTACTTCCTGCTGTACAGGCCCTTCCGTGCCCAGAATCTGAGCTCACCTGCCCCCTTAACATCTGGTTTTCCTCATGCGATCCATGCAGAGGAGATCAAGTACGAGTCCCTGTTGGCGAAACGGGCAACGGTATCGCTTCTGTCCTGCTGAATGAGAAATGAGCGAGCCACAGGCATCCGAGGAGAACACCCCCCTGTGCCCCCGCCATGCCCCGTACCCTTGACCTCCTAGGCCAGGCCAGGCAGGGCCCCTGCTCCTGACCCTGTGCCTGGCCTGCCAGGGTCCTCGCTCGGCTGTGCTCTGGCCGCCTGCTCCCACCTCCAGGCAGCTCCGGGAAGAAGGTGGGACCGTAGCCCTCCTGTGGCAAAGCTCCAGGTGCATACCCATCGTGCCGCTCCCGGCTGTGCAGGCTTTTACTATCTGCATATTTATTTCACCTCTTAAATGAAATCCAATTTGAGGCTATTAATATTAATGCACAGAGATAATTCTGATGATGAATTAATAAAACACTTGGCCTCTCAATGTGCTGTTTGCTCTTACATTTAATGACGCTCTTAACTGGAAGGAGGAAGGAGCAGGGCAGGCTCCACCCGGAGCCTGGAAATTAGAAGCCACTTCATTGTTTTGAGCTCGCTGCTTTAATGACAATCAATAGAATCGATCTGGGAGAAGAAAAGTATTTACTCAATCTCTCCCACGTGCTACACTCCTCGCTATTTGGATTTCTCAAGCATCATCTGAACGCAGTATTTCATCAGGGTCCTACGTGTGCTAATGAATTACATGCTAAATGAATTTTTCACACACACACCCCCCCCCCCCCCGCATGGTTATGGCACCACAAAACACTGCTCTCCCGTCACAGCATCGGACGAACAGTGCAGGTAGGGCAGGAAGGGTGGCCTTGCCACAGAATCAAGAAGTCATGTCAATTGTAGATGGATTCACTTGCAAAATGGATGTCATCCCAGGCCCTCCGTTTTCCAAAAATAATTCCTGGCCGGTGGGCTCTTACTGTTCAAATAAAGATAATTTACCTTCACACTCTGCTGGATTAGTCATTTAGATGCAATTAACTTAACTAGATTTAGCATTAAACTTCAGCTAAACACACGTTCGCTTCAACAGTCATTCAACAAATATGTGTTAAAGTCCCCTAATTAGGGTGGTTTCTCAGTTGATTAAAAACAACAACATCCACAGTCTATTGTTCTTGGAAGCCCTCCCAGACGCAGGCACATTCCTGCCCAAAACGCAGCCCGGGCCTCTGCTCTATAAGGAAGGGACGATTACCCATTTTACCAGGAATGAAAACTAAGACCTCACATGGAAGCCATTAATACAAAGCCAAGTACTAAAAAGAACTAAAAAAGAAACAGGCTCACTCGAGATGGGAGCGCATCTCGAAACAGGAATCTCCGCGCAAATTAAGTGACGGCGAGCAAGACACAGCACCAGCCGGCTCTTTCTCAACTTGCAAAAGAGATGTTTTTAAAGCCCATTTAAATTTTAGGGGGGACCTGCAGGATGAGACCAAACCTATTTAGGGCAGAACTGATTTGTTCACTGTCATTTACAAGGGGCTTCCTAGTGTTTATTCTTCTATTAAATTGGAACGAGCTGTTACATGGGGAGCAAGCCACGGGTGTGTGTTTGCCTCGCAGTGTTTAAAGGCCATCTGCTTTAGATCCGAAGCCTCGCTCGGTTTGTCTCTATTGCAAGATGAAAGGGGGCTGAGCTTTAATCACTGGTGAGCACGCACGTTCAGGGAAGTAGCAGGGACGGGGAGCGGGTGGGGCCAGGTGGACGGCTGCACGAGGAGCTTTTGGAGACTCGCTTTCTAAAGGGTGCGACAGCCTCAGCCGAGCCGTCGTCGGCCGTCAGAGATGCTCACCTCAGAGGGTCTGTTCGTCAGAGCGCATTACCGTTACCAAATCCAGCATCGTGGAAAACGGACTTTTGAGGGGACGTTGTGGCCGATGCATCGACAGTTACCGACCCCAGGGAATGAGCACACAACACACACAGGTGCCCACGCACGCACGCACAGGCACGCACACCCAGGCACGCACGTGCACACACGTCAAATATCTATACGTACAGTATATGTATAAACTTCCTGCAAACAAAATGTACACACACAATGTTTTCAGTGTTTGTTGGCCGTTTAACCGCCTTAAAACGTGCTCCGAATTACTGTGACTTGCTACTTCTCATCTACGGGCAAATGGAGCCGTCATACGAGTCTAGAAAGTCACGCACGATGTGAAAGACCAAAAGGCCTCACTTATCATTAGTGTAAACTCACGGGCACTAGACAGAGCGGTGGCTGCGGAGGAACGTGAGGGAAACGTGGCTGGCAGCCGTCTCCAAAAGGCTGAGATTCGATCTCAACCAGCCACCGCATTTCTGACCTGAGAAGAGCTGACGCCCGCAATATCCTTTGGTTTGTGATTGTGCATTCTACTCATCTGCGACCCAAACAGGAGATTTTGGAGATTAAAAATATTAATAGTTAATAACAGAGACATGCATGGACTTTAGGACCAGTGTCTTTGGTTTAAAAGAAAAAGGAGAACAGCCCTTCACACACGATGTAGCGAGGACCAAGCCGCCGCTTGCCTTGGGGGTCAGGCTGGTTGACGGGAAGGGCGGTCTCGCAGGCGGTGGGAGAACCACAGAGGCCACCCTTGCGGTGGCCCCCGGGGACCCGCTCCGGAGTCCGCTCCCAGCCTGGGGCAGAGCTCTGCTGTTTGCCGGCCGTGCAGAGGGCAGCTCGGGACCCCTGCACTTGACCAACATGCATCCAGAACTCTGTTCAAATGGCTCCATTTTTTCACGGAGCCTTTTTGGAAAAGGTGTGGCATAAACACACGAATACATAAAATAAAACGAAATGGAGTAAAATAAAATAAAAATATTTTCCGCCTCCCACCACCATGCACCGTGGCTCCGCGGATCAGATTTATGCTGGAGGGGGGGAGATAGCAAATGAAAAATGAAAAACAATTTCATATTTTAAATTTATGAGACTGGAGGATAATATATCACTTTTTTTTTTCTCCTCAAGCTCACTGCAATAAATTGTCTATAGCCTGTTCGGTATGTTTTCTGTGTCACTCACGCGGGCTCAGTTTCAGTTAATGCCTTGAGTCTTAACTAAATTGTTCATTTCAAAAGCAGTACTGCATAGTTAATTATTTGGGGGAAGAGCCTGTCCGATTTTTCTAGACATAGACAGATAACGTAGAAAGAGAGAAAAGGCAGACAGGAGCCTCGCACGGCACCTCCCACCCTCGGTGTCTATAAAATGCTTTCCCCAAGCTTCGAGGTGATGAAAAGGACAGAGGAAGGCGTCTAAATCAGCTGAGCTTGATATGATGCCAAAGCCTTTGGCTAAACAGAGATTGACTTAATTCTTTCAATAATGACTTTGGTCTGGAGTGCTTCTCCACCACAAGAGGGAGAGACCCAACAGAACAGAGAAAATCTCCTCAGTCGAGTTATCTTGACTCTGCTCCAGGCAAAACCTAGAAATATTTTTTTAATCGAGATTCTCTACAGCAGCCCTTTCCAAATGCCAGTATCCATCATCGCTGACTGGATCAATATCTGTGTTTTGGCCCCAGTCTCCTGCGAGAGATGGTTTGCCATCAGTGATAGACAAATATCACAGTTAAGCAAAGTATCCAGCCAGACCTAGTAACATTTTTATTGATTTTTGTTGTGCAAATAATGTCTTTTTGGGCTGAATAAATGGCTTTGAGCCAAACAGTCATTGTTTATGATTCCAAAATGCAATAAAGGGACAGGAAATATATTATGGCCAATGTCTCAAGGCACACAACATAATCATCCTTTGGTAGTAAAAACCTAGCCATCTGAAACCAAGAGTGCATATACTTATCCATGCTTAAAGGTGCTTGTAGGGCTTGCAAATCTTACACAAAATGTCCTGTTAGGAAACAGATGGTTTTGCCCTTTAACCTATTGAACAACTACTAGAAGCCCAAGCAAAAAAAAAATAAGCACCATATTTCTTCAATCAATACAAAGAAAACAGTTTATTATACTCCCTTCGAATGAAATATCAAAGTTGCCAAAACAGCATCCATTCACTTCCAAAGAAAACACATCAAGAAACCCCCTGACTTTATCAAATGCCATAAAATCGGAAAATATTTTAGGAAGGTTTTTTTTTTTAAAAACCATACTCATTCAAAGGGATTGTGAGCTCGTTCCGTGTGGCGGTTCAGCAGAAAGTTGGCCACGCAAGATCGGCCCCCGAACTAAAAGTCACTTGTGCGTGTTAATGTTGGCCTCCTTATCTTTAGACGGCCTGGTTCCTCAAAGGGGTCGCTGAGGTGGGCTCCCTACTCACGTTCTGTGTGCAAGGTGGTTGCCACACTTTTGCATCCAGACCACAGCGGAATCGTGGTTCTGAGGGTCGTTCCCACACATCCACAGAGACGACGGTCGTGAGCTGGGCGGCTCCACACTGAGGAGCATACAGTCATGCTGGGTCCCTGCGAGAACTCCACCTCCGGGGAGCAGCACGATTCGGGGGTGGGGGCTGGACAGCCTGCAGTCTCGCAGAAGCGAGCGTGCATTCCAAACCACGGGATCACTCAGCTCTTTAGGTCCTGCCACGGACACACACACAGAAAACGAGGAATTCAGCTGCACCTATGGTCTATATGTGCTGAGATTTATTCTTGTACCTAATATCATCGTTTGATTCGTGCTTTCACTTTTCAGGAGTATAAGGCTTATTTAAAGAATAAACAAGCAGTTATATCCCACTTTACTCATTTATTTATACATGGCTACTATTGAATTACTTTTTCATGAACTAAAGCATCCAGTTTTCTCAAAGAGCATTTCTTGTACCATCAGAACACACTCAAGGCAAAAAACACGGTTGCTCAGAAATTATATTTAAACAGGGGCGCCTGGGTGGCTCAGTCGGTTGAGCGTCCAACTTCGGCTCAGGTCACGATCTCGTGGTCCATGAGTTCGAGCCCCGCATCGGGCTCTGTGCTGACAGCTCAGAGCCTGGAGCCTGCTTCGGATTCCCTCTCTCTCTCCCTCTCTCTCTGCCCCTCCCCTGCTCATGCTCTGTTTCTGTCTCAAAAATAAGTCAACATTAAAAAAATCTTTTTAAAAGAAAATATATTTAAACTTGCAATTTAGTACCATAACATTACAAATGGTATTCTTTTGTTATAACGTATGCCTCTGTGGAGGATAATATATGTCTGTGTATTGAACAGAATGTTCTCTTCGTAAGCAGTGCTTTATTATTATATGTTTACACGCGTAACGAAATGAGCTTTCGCATGCACATACATGAGGGAATGTTTGGTAACAGGATGCTGTGTCCTCGAGAAAGTCACGCTCGTGCTCACGCTCTCCCACCAGCCGACACTAGCACTGAACAGTGGCGTTCTTTGGAATCCAAGCCCGTCTGACAGCTAAAATTTATCTCACAATTTTAAGTTTTATTTTTCTCATTTCTATATATTTTTATTTTTTTTTAATTTTTTGTAATGTTTTTATTTATTTTTGAGAGAGAGAGAGACAGAGCACGAGCAGGGGAGGGGCAGAGAGAGAGGGAGACACAGAATCCGAAACAGGCTCCAGGCTCTGGGCTGTCAGCGCAGAGCCCCACGCGGGGCTCGAACTCACGGAGTATGGGATCATGACCTGAGCTGAAGTCAGACGCTTAACCGACTGGGCCACCCAAGTGTCCCTGTTATATTTTTAGTTTATGATAGGTTTTCTCATTATTCCACATGGGGAATAAAAGTCCTCTGTCACCCATGGGGGTGGGAGGGAGGGCACCGGGCGGGGGGCCGGGGCGGGGGGGGGGGGGACACGACCTGGTCCTGTTATGTTCTTTGACTGTCAATATGTTGATGGTATTGATTATTTTACATACTGAATGATTTTTCTTTTCTTTTTAATTGAGTGACCTGTCGGTCTCTTAGGGCTCTGTCTCCAATGTCATTCTGAGTATTCTGAGGAAGACAGACGCACTCTCTGCTCTCACGGGGACGTCCTCTGTCCTTCTCACTCCGAACTCAGACCCGCTGGAGGTTTGCTTTAGCATGAGGTGTGTGACAGAGAGCTGGTGGCATGTTCCTCAATGCTGACGAACACGTGGCCCTTTTCTGGACCATTCCAAATGCTTCATTTGTCATCAGTGGAACGTTTTGCTGGAATTCAGACTGTTTCCGGTATTCCCACCCTGCTTCCTCTCTCTCTCTGTTTCTCCCACTCCCGTCTCTGCTTTCATTGTGCTGCTGGTTGAGTACACAGCCTCTCTCGGCATTCCTTTCAACGATCTGAATCGTGACAGCCATTTTGCCTTTTCCGTGAACCGTAGCGTTTGACTGGACTCCCATAGTATTTATAAATTAGCTCAGGGGACGGTGGCATCTTCCCGTACCGAGTCTCGTCCAGGAACCGGGCGCTTTCCTCCCCAGTCCTTGGCTTCCCTTCAGCTCGGGTGGTCTTCTTCCTGGACATCCTGCGTGTTTGTGTACCATTTGCTTCTCAGCGCCCTTCAGGTTCTGTTGTTACCGGAGGGGAGCTCCTTTCCCACCATCTTGCCTCCCTGGCTCTTACATGAGTGCCTCGCACTATCCCCTGCATCATTCTGGACCCAGACCCTCTGCTGAGTTTCTCCTAGAACATGTGGTTTTCACTGCCTCTCTGGAGACCTTTAGGTGAACAGCCATTTTCCGAAAATGATGTGACTCTTTTCTCTTTCTTTCCAATATGGTAACTTGTTTTGCGTTAATGCCTAGAACTTCCAGAATAACGTTCCATGATGGTTGAGCAGTTGATCATACCTAGTGAGGGGTCCTTGCCCAACAGCTGTAACTTCCGATTTCCTCCTGGGAGCCGGGAGGCTGGCGTGTGCTGGGGGAGAGAACAACACTCTTCCAAATCCAGTTTGCTCCTCTGTGGGTGGCGTGTGAGGACAGCAGCATAAACCCAACAAACAGGTCCGGAAATGGAGCCCAACATGCAGAATCCAGGCACCTGCTGGGCTCCGTCCCAGAGCACATCGAATGGCAGTTTCATGTTAGTATTAATTGTGGCTTTCACTATTGAGTTTTCACTACTGAGATGAGGAAATACATATTCCAAATTCAAAAATCTGTGTCAGTGATACGCGCAGGTCACATTTTGAACTATTCAGTTCAAACTACTCATTTTAAAGACAATACAGAGAAGAATTATAGTTAGCCCAGGATGTCCACTCATTGGAGTGATCTGGCCGACCCATATCCCGTTTCTTTCCTACAGGCTCTAATGTCAGGCACGAGACATTGTCAGAAACCTGGTGCCTGAGAAATTTGCTCCTTTGTCTTTTAGAGCTTTTACCCCATGCGGTGTGTAAGTCACCACGTCCTGGTTCCCATCTGCGGCCACACCCGAGAGAAACGCTTTCTGGCATCTTTGTCCCTACAGACCAGGTTACAGGTGCTTCGCCTCCACACACCCGATGGATCCGTGCACACTCGCTGTTCCCGTTACAGAGATAGTGGGACCTGCAGAGAAGGCAGGATTCCCTCCAGTCCAGCAACTCTCCCCTCGTCGGCCCTGTTAACCTAGAAACAAACTTCTCTTCTTACTCTCTCCCTCCACACACATGTTCACCTGTGCTCTTTTACACACATGGCAAGCTTCATCAGACTCATCGCTAAAGAGGAAAGACAACGTTCAGTGATGAATACGGGGAGTCTACAGAATTTTGATCAATTCTCATGGGTTAGGTTCATCACCCCAGTCATATTTAAGAAAGAAGATCTATACCTATGTTTGCATTCTCAAAACACTATGATTTCTTTCAGGATGGGTAAAAAGAAAATTTAGGCTATTATAAGTCTGAATATTGCATGCACATTGAAGAGCTAATACTGAGACCCCAACCCCCAGACGGAAACCTACGTCCACGCAAAGACACGTGTGTGAATGTTCAGCGAGCGTTAGTCACGGCAGCGCAAAAGGGAAATCCAGCCACGTGCCATCAACTGGCAAACGAATGCACAAAATGCAGAATATCCATGTGCGGAATGCTACGCGGCTGTGAAAAGGATCATGGTACCAATCCCCAGTACGGGGAAATCCGAACAGCATTACGCTACATGGAAGAAGCTGATCACAGAAGTTATACATCTATGGCACACCTCCATTTACCCGAAATGCCCAGACAAGCCCAATCCGTAGGGAAAGAAAGGTTAGTGGTTGCCAGGGGCTGGAGGTGAGAATGGGGCCATATCTACACGTGAACACCTGCTTTCTTTTTCGGGTGATTTACGTGTTCTACCACTAGACCAGTGGTGGCCGCATAGCTCTCTACATTTGCGGAAAATCATTAGCTCGTAACCCTTTAAATGCATGAATTTTATGGTACATAAATTGTATTTCAATAAAGTCATTTTGAAAAGGGATACTAACTGCTAATTTGTGTCTCAACAATTCTTTACGAAACACTAACCTTTCAGAAGTTTTCTGTTAAAGTTTCTCTCATAGACTCTTTTAGTGCATGAAGGTAGGTAGGAGGCATGCAGTCAGCAGACCAGGAATGATTCAAAGCTTTGGTGTATAACCTTGGGCAATTTACTGTGTATTTTTATGGACCCCTTTCCTTGTCTGTAAAACAGGGACGCCAGCAACTGCCTAGACACTCCCACTTCAGCCTCTGGATGGGAAATAACAAATGCTTGCACTTGGTATGGGGTCAGACTCGGCAAACGTAGCTATTTAATTCACAGGGTTTCCAAGGTGGTGCATGGCAGAGGAGGAAGAATGAGCAGTGCACCACGGGCACCCAAGCTCCACGGTGGGCCAGCTGTGCAGCCAGTAGCTGACAGGGTCTGAGCCCCAGCTCCACCACCGGGACTCCAGGGGTCCCACAGCATGTTGTGGGCTCAAAAGTAAAAACATAAAAGCACTTACCACAGGCTCTGGCACACAGCGGGTGCCTAATCAATGCTGATTTTTTTCAATCAGGCTGCCTTTTGAAGCAAAAAAAAAAAACCACCATAAAAAGTATTGAATGATGCTACCTCAAGTATTTAAGCAATAAACACACACCTTGAGTGTAGCCATCTAATTAAAGAGACACGGATATTTTATTATTGATGCTCTGTATCCACAGTAGTTACAGCGGATGGGTTTCATAACATTAGTTAGATTACCCATGCATCCCCACCTCTGCAACACACACACACACACACACACACACACACATCTCAGGGAGTAAAATACCAAAACCGGGCAGGGAATTTCAGAAGGCTTTATGGTCTAGGTCTACTGGATGTTGGAAAATCTGTCCCAATGACATGGAAAAGCTGGGCAAAAACAAGTGTAAAAGTAGCATCGAGATTTCCCCACACACTGGAAGGGCCAAAATCCGGAACATTGACGACATCAAATCCTGATGATGGAGCCACAGGAGCTCTCGCTCACCCCTAGTGGAAATGAGAAGTATTGCAACTGCTCTGGAAGGCACTTTGCTGGTTTCTTCCGAAACTAAACCTACCCTCACCATGTGGTCCAGCAACCGTGCTCCTTGATGTTTATCCAAAGGAGTTGAAAACCTATGGCCACAAAAACCCACACGTGGATGTTTATAGCAGCTTCATGCGTAATGTCCCAAATGCGGGAGCAACCAACATCCCTTACAGTGGGCGGTGGGTAAATAAACTATAGTCCATGCAGACAATGGAGTATTACTCAGCACTAAAAAGAAATGGGCTTTCGAGGCACCAGAAGAGATGGCGGAAACTTAAAGGCATATTACTAGGTGAAAGAAGGCAATCTCAAAAGGCTCCACACTGTAAGACTCCAACCATATGACGTTCTGGAAAATGCACGACTCTGGAGACAGTAAAAGGGTGAGGGATTTCCCGGGGTTGGGGGCCAAGGAAGGATGCAGAGGTGGAGTGTGGAGGGTTTTCAGGGCAGTGAAAATACTCTGCATGACACTGTAACCCCAGATACATGACATTACACATTTGTCCAAGCCCATGGAGCATACCGCTGTAGGAATGAGCCCGCTGTGAACCGTGGACTTTGGGCGATAATGGTGTGTTCCCGTAGGTTCATCCATCATAGCAAATACCCCGCTCTGCCAGGGGATGTTCACAGTGAGGGAGGGTGTCGTGGGGGTAGGTGCTGTATGCGAAATCTCTGCATCTTCCTTTCAGTGCTTCTGGAACCCCCCAAAAACAGTCCTTTAAAATGCAAATGTAAGTGCTCACTCACAGTGAACATTCTGAGGGTGTCCTCTAGGCTATTGTTGGCTATCGTCAACAGCAGAGGCTCTCGGAGTCTGAGATGGGCACCCCAGGACACCTGCTGCAGGAAGCTGGGCTCCACCCTGGGGAATAAGCCCACACTCCAGGGGCTGTTTACAGAAAAGCCCATTTCGCACACAAAATTAGCCGGCCAGGCACCCAGGTGTCCGTTTACCGCGCCAGAGCTGACCTTCCTAAGAACGGGCTCAGCGTGCAATGCCGTGGATGGGTCAACCATCCCAGCAGCACTGCCTGCCTGAAGGTTTGCATCAGTTACCACGCTTCCAGATCGCACTCTCCAACAAGACGCAGGCCTCGTTGGGCTCTCCGACTTTCCAGGAAGGCAGAAGCGATGACGAGCATGGGGCTTAAGCAGGAAGGCAACGGGAAGAGTTCTACCAACTTGGACCGTCCCCCAGACTAACCCAACGGGGCTGAAAGTCACCTTGCAAAAGGGTCTTTTGGCCATCGGGAACCGGTGGGTGGACCACGAGACAGCAATGGCCAGGTCATTCTTGGTTCTATTCTGTAACGTTTTTTTTGTGATCTTTGACCACTTTCAGAAACATTGTTACAAGCTTCAGATGGCTCATCTTTGAAATTGCACTAACAATGCGATCGATCCCAAAGGATCGCTATAAGAAACAGAAAACGGTCGATATACAAACTGCCTAGAGCAAACGAGGGGCTTATGAACATTCATTTCTTTTCCTACCTTTATTCCTTTCCTTCTTTCCAAGACGGTCTGTGTTTGAAGGTAGGAGCTGTGGAGCCCAGCGCTAAGGATCAAATACCACCAGTCAGGAAGGAAGTTTCATGACTTTTAATTTTTGAAAACAACTTGACTCGCCCCCCACCAAATCCCCCAGCCTGTCTCACCAACACGTGTTCTGATAAAAAGACAGGCTGGGGGATGTGTCGTCATCCACAGAGGACCAAAGGAATATGTTTGGGGAGCAAAACATTTCTGTGGGGGAACAACCACCTCGTTTCCCTTGATAAAGGAGGTCCCTAGGCAGCTGGGTGGAGTCGCGTTGGGCCGTGACAGTTCGTCTCAAGGCTGCAAGTGTCACATCCCAGACCAGATTCTGAGATGAGGCTTTGGTGTGTGAATGGGCCAAGGCCACCAACACTGTGCACAGCCTCCTGAAAACCAAAACCAAGAGGTCTCTTGTTTTGTTGTTTTCTTTTTCTTTGCCAAACATTTTGAAGTTTTGGGGTGGACAATTTTAACCTTCTTGTCTCTCCCTGAAGCCAAGAGGTTTTGTTTTCACTGAGCACAAATGGTCCATTTAAATAGGTCATTAAAATTTTCATGCGTCTCCTACGTTCTTTAGGACTCTACAGTTGGGGTAGAATAAATCAGGAGGAGACTGCCAGGAAAAGTGGCCAAATGCCTGAATGAATCTCCTTTGAGAACCATCTCCTCCTGGCTGCGCGGGAAGCAAAGTTGCAGGAAAGCTCCAATGCACACAAACCCATCCACGGACGTCGCAACTGCTCTGTGATATTCTATCGACTCAGGTCCCAGCTCCTTTAAATAAACGGAAGAAGGTCATGTCACATGGTTTGCGGGTGGGGTGCGACGTTGAGTGGCTAACTGCCTGACAGGTCAACAGCATTTGTTCCATAGACTTGAAATCCAGACCACCACCTGGTCAGAGCTGTGGGATCCGTGTCTCTCGCGAGGTTCACCAGGGCAGCTGAAATGTTGGTTGCCTTGAGTAAGAAAGATGCGTTGTCTCTGGGTAAGCGAGCAGATGGTAAGATCGTGAGCAAGGTGGCCCATCAGAGAAATCGTCTTTCAAGCCGGATGCCCTCGAGTGCCCTCCACCATCTATCCCGCTATCAGGTACTGCTGGACCGTGGAGGCTCTTCCCAAATCCTGGGGAGACGATGTTCTGCCGCCGTGTGCACTACTGTCTGGGGAGAAGGTCTTCTGCATCTCCTGGGAGCAGACCACACAGGGAAGGTAACAGAAGGGAGCTGAGCACAGGGCACCCCATGGGAAGGAGGGGGCCTCCTTCACCTCCTTACATCTACAGGGCTGGATGCCAGCTGGCCCTTTGGCCGGACAGAGAGTCTGCCTCCAGGACCTGTGAGGTGGTCTTCGGATTTACTACGGAATGCCACTTGTCCCGGGCTGGAAGGGCTGCCTCCTGCGCTGAGGGCAGCCAAGCACAGTTTGAGGTCCCCGGACGGCGCCGTGAGGGCAGGAGTGCAGGCTTTCTCTGGTGGCGGGAAGTTCAGTCGTGGTCCCCGTGGCGGGGGAGATGTTTACGTGCCATTTCTTTTTTTATACAGCTTTATTGGAATGGGATTTACATACCACATAATTCATCCATTTGCAACGTACAACTTAATAATTTGGGGTACGCTTACAGTTGCGTGCGACTGTGACCACGGTCAATGTTGGAACATTTTGATCACCTCAAAAGAAACCCAAACTCGTTAGCAAGAACTCCCTTCTCCCGCCATGACCCAGCCCTAAGAGGCCACTCATCGACTCTCTGTCTCTATAACCCTATTCTGGACATTGTACGTCCTGGAATCATAAACTCTGCGGCATTTGGTTTGGTCTCTTTCTCCCGGGATCATGTTCTCAAGGGCACCCACCTTGTAGACACGGGTCAGCACTTGACTCCCTTTAGTGGCCGACTCATTTTCCTGTGCACGATGGACCCTATTTGCTCATCCATCCATATGCTGATGTACCTCTGAGTTGTTTCCCTCCTTCGGCTGTTGTGACTCATGCCGCTGTGAGGATTTGTGTTCAAGCTTTCTCGTGGAGAACACTTTCATTTATCTTGAGCGTATATCCACGACTGAAACTGCTGAGTCCTACCACAAGTCTGTGTTTAATTTAACCTTCGAGGAGCCACCAGGCTGCTTCCAAAGGGGCTGTGCCATCAGGCATTCCCACCAACAGTGCGCGAGCCTTCTGAATTTTCTATGTCCACGTCCACATGGGTTTTTTTTAAATGTTTATTTATTTTTGAGAGTGAGAAGAGACAGAGTGTGAGCGGGGGAGTAGCAGAGAGAGGGAGACACAGAACCCAAAGCAGGCTCCAGGCTCCGAGCTGTCAGCACAGAGCCTGAAGCAGGGCTTGAACTCATGACCTGAGCCTAAGTCAGACGCTCAACCGACTGAGCCACCCGGGCGCCCCATGCCCAAGCATATTTTTATTGGACTTTGGATTCCAGCCTCCCCAGGAGGGGGGAAGTACCATCTCAATATCGTTCTGATTTGCACTTCCCTGGAGGCCAATGATGCACGTCTTTTCACCTGCTCATTGCACATTTGTGTATCTTCCTTGGAGAAGGTGTATATTCAGATCCTGTGGCCATTTTTTTAAATTGAATTATTGTGTTTCATTTTTGAGCGTAAGAGTTCCTTATGTATTCCACGTACAAACCCCTATCAGGTATATGATTTGTGAATATTTTGTCCCATCCTATCCATTGATTTTATTTTAATTAGTTAATCTATTTAATTTTTTGTTTATTTTTAAGTAGGCTTCCCACCCAGTGCAGAGCCCAATGTGGGGCTTGGACTCACGAGCCTGAGATCAGGACCTGAGCCCAGATCAAGGGTTGGACGCTTAACTAACTGAGCCACCCAGGCGCCCTATCCATTCTTTTAAATTTCCTCCTGGTGTCCTTTGAAGGACAGAAGTTTTTAATTCTGATGAAGTCTGACTTGCCTGTTTTGTAGTTTGCTCATGCTTTTGGTATCATACCTACCATCCACCACCAAACCCACGGTCGTGAAAATTTACTGGTGCATTTTCTTCTAAAAGTTTTACTGTTTTGGTTCATACATTTAGGTCATTGATCCATTTTGAGCTAATTCTGTAAATGGCGTAAAGATTCAACTTCATCCTTCTGCATGTGGCCATGCGGCTACCCCAGCACAATTTGTTGTCAAAGTTATTTTTTCCCATTGAATGGTCTTGGCACCCTTGTCCAAAATCAACTGACCGTAGACACACTTGAGCAGAGACAGTCTGCAAAAGGTTCATCTTCTGTCCAAGATCACCTAAGAACAGAAATAGAAAGTAAGCATTTAGAAACTGTTGTCGCACTGTGACAGAGTAAGTTTATGTCTGTTGAGTTTCATCATTTAAAAGTTTGTTTTTTCATCATTTATATTCATTGTGATTGTATTTAAAAAAGGCGGTCTGCTCTGGATTGGGGGTAGGGCAATCCTGGTCCTTCTTGCAAGCTGGTTGGAGAAGCGGTGATCTTCAAGATGGGGGGTCGGGGCGGGGGGAGTGGGGAGACCCAGAGGGAATGCTGCTGTGTAGGAAGCTGATCGGTTCATGGGCAAACACTCCTTTCGTGGGTATGAAATCTACACTGACACAGTCTGGCCAAGAATAATCTGCATCTGCTCTTATCTGTGTTAAATGCAAAGTCTTTATCATTTAAAGTGCCCTATTAGTGAAAAATTAGTAAGAACGCACTGTCTTTCTCAAATTAGCCAAGAAGTCAGACTATGCAGATCTGGGGATCAGACAGAGGCAAGGGGTCAGCAAATGGAACCGATAAGGCTGAGCGTTCCATGTGATTTCCAATATTTTAATATACTTAAAAGGTGTGCAAATTCAAATAAATCTCAAAGCCTACGTTTATAGCTAACATTTTTTTTTAATTTTAGGATTGCTTCTGTTGGTTCAAAAAGTGATGGGAGCATATTATTTTGCAGGGATATGAAGATTGAAGCCCAAATAGAAAACTCAGGAAAGCCTCCTTCTAGAATTCTAATAACTGATTCCGTAGAGACTGCCGTCAGGGGCTTGGGAGCACACACCGGGTACTCACTGCGAGGCCTTTCCTGGGTTATCTGGCTTTGAAAGGATCATGTTCAAACCCTGCCAAGATAAAAGGCGGCCTCCACAGGCTATGAGCTGGACCGTTAAACATTTCCATATGACAAAGTCCTCTCCTGAGGTCTGACCTGCTGGGAGAGCCCAAGTCTGCAGATCTGAAGAAGTCAGACCCTCTTCTGCCCTGCTTCTCAGAGACAAGTCTGGTGGGAGAGCTTTGAAAACTACTTTAAAATGCTTTCTGTGGGGGAAGAGTCTTAACGAAAAAGGAGCTACGTACATAACAATGTTCAACACCAAACTCTTATTTAAATGGATTTTTAGAATTAAAAAAAAAAAAAGGCAACGAGGGGTGATTGCACATCATGAGAATAAGGTTCATTTCTGTTGGTTCCCACTCGCTCCTTTTGATACACTTGTCAGATATTATTTATTTCTTATCTTGATATTTACTTCATCAATTTAAAGGAATGATAGCGTTTTCTATTTAGAAGCACCGTAAGCTTCTTTTGTCCCACCATCTTAAGTTTCTAGAAGGACTCTCTTACCGGATGTGGTCTAAACGGGGGGACATACCTGGATTTTCTTTTTTTATTATTTTTAAAATTCATTTCTTGGGTTTTCTTTTCTACCTTTCCTACTAATTAATTTTAATCATTTTTCTCTTGACTTTCTTCGTCATCTTTAGATATGCGCTTAAAACCAGGTACTGAATGCAATCAGTGTACGATATGTTGTTTACTCACGTCATTTCTCGCCAGTGTCTCAGATATCGGAGGCAACTGATACACGATTTCCCACTGGCTGCAAAAGATGTATTCTTTGAAGCATTTGTAAGGCTTTTAGGAACCATTTTTATGTGAAAACAAAAACAAAGAAAATCGTTTCTCCTGAAAACATTCCTACCATTCGTCTACGAGTTTCTCGTGCTTTTATTTTCGAACGCTGCAACGTGAGGCCAGTGGTGAAGTTGCAAAGTCTAACCCTGCTCCGTTTGGACCTCTCGAACGGTTTAGAGGGGACATACTGATTCCCTGTGACGCACAGGGGGTGGTTTTAACACGCAAACTCTTTGCTGATAGTAGAATGTGGGTGTAATTGGCCTCAAAGACTGGAGCCGCTGGAAGAATGACCAGCTTGATAACACATCGGAGGCGCTGTACTGGCAGGCAGGAGCTAAAGGTTTAAATGTAAGAAATGTGCAGAGTTCATGCAAAGGTAATGTCTTCATGTCACACAGGACCCAGCAAAATTCTTTTTTTTTTAATTTTTTTATGTTTATTTATTTTTGAGAGAGGGCGACAGAGCACGAGCAGGGGAGGGGCAGAGAGAGAGGGAGACACAGGATCCGAAGCAGGCTCCGGGCTCCGAGCCGTCAGCCCAGAGCCCGACGCGGGGCTCGAACCCATGGACCGTGGGATCATGACCTGAGCCGAAGTCAGACGCTTAACTGACCGAGCCACCCAGGTGCCCCCTTTTTAAAAAATAGTTTAATGTTTATTTATTTTTGAGAAAGAGAGAGGCACAAGACGGGGAGGGGCAGAGAAAGAAGGAGACACAGAATCCGAAGCAGAGGACCCGGCGAACTACCTCGGGGCTTGTGCACACCTGTGTCAGTACCAACGGGCAGGTGCTGTGCTGGGTGACGTGGTCCCTACAGAGATGTGTCTCAACACAGCCAGGTTCCTCTGATAGCTGACAGGGCTGAGCCCGCACATGTGGGGCAGGGGGGGGGGGGGAATCTTGTATTCTGTCACTTCTTCTGAAAAACCTGCTCCAGGAAGGATTTTGTTCCCAGAAGCCTAAAATGCCCCGTTTGTAAGCAATATGTCCCTTTAACCCTTGGGGATTAATAAAACCTTTTTCTGTCATCTCTGGGAGCTCCTGGTTTGCCTGTTCTGACCTATGACACATAGAGGCAGCCTCACCCACGATGCCCAGGGGAACAGTGAAGGCACAAAATAAAGGACAATGAGGTATGCTTTCAGGTTAACTATGTATCAGGCAATAAAAAAAAAAAGTGGCTGATATGTGCCTTTAGCAGCCCAAAGGCTAAATGAATCCATTGAAATTACCTTTATTTATTTACTTATTTTTATGAAACTTCACATGGAATAGTTTTTAAAAGTGTATCTGGAAGGTCCAGAAAGTTGTATTTTAATCAGTCAGCCTAAAAATAAAATGTGAATAGCTCTTTGGAGAACAGAATTTGTTCTATCCCGAAAGTTCCTTTTGAAAACTCGGTTAATAAATGTATCATCAAATTTACAGAATTGGAAGCTAAATTTAAGGTTCTGAGGAAATAAATTCAACGCACCGTACCGTCTCACTCGCTGCACGCCGTTTTGGAAGCTCTTTGTGTTTCTGTTAAGAATTATGAGTAGAAATGGAAGAATGGATAGTCGTACCCGAATCTCACAAGTGGATTTCACTATGTCTGTGAATATTTAAATGATCCGAAGTTACCCTCTTGGCTCCCTTAACTTCCAGGCTCTTTGTGCAGAGCGGCAGGGAAGAAACACACCCACACACACTGTAAACACTTCCCATGTGGATTTGACTAATTTTATTATGAAAAGATATGAATCACTTCTCTGCCCATAAAACTCACAATTCACCCTTCCCTCCCCCTGGCTCGGCATCAGAACTATCGTCACCACTATTTTTGAGGACCCTCCCCACTGCTTCTACGCTGGCGGGGCCCGGGGCGTGGGTTCCTCTCCCCGTCCTCCTCTGGCCTTGGCCACAGCTGGCTCTTGGCCTTGAGAACTTCCTACTCCTTTGCTGATCTGAAGACCCCCACCCGCCAGGCACCCACATGGCAAACCTGAGCCACCTGGGTCTCGCGAAGAGGAACCCAGCACGGAGTGAGGCTTGAGGAACCACCTGCCATGAGGAGCAGGGGCTGGCGTGTGGGGCTCAGACATGTGTGAGTTCACCTCCCGGTTTTGCCTGGGTGATGCATAAGGGAGATTGTCAGAGGGAAAGGTGTATCAGCAAAAACGGGACCGACGTTGGGTCATCAGGTCAGATCTTTGGAGCAGCGGCGAAGAAATAAGGCACCAGGAGCTCACAAAGAGTTGCTAGGATACCGAGGTCTCCGCCGTCAAACACGTGCCACGTCACCATGACCTCGTCCAGGAACACGGTTCCTGACCTCGTACAAGTGACTGTCCCTATGCCCCTCGTACAGGTGACTGTCCCTATGCCGTCGGCCACTGTTTGTTAGTTTGCGCACAAAACTTAGCCCTAGGTATCGTTACACATGCCCTTGACCCTAACGATGCACCTAGATGCCATCGCACGTGCAGGGACGTTGCGGGTGGGGGGACGATGAAGCCAGGTCACGGCGGAGACAGTTCCCGCACTCAGCCGCCAATAGCAGGGACAACAAGCTGGCCCCGTGTCAGGCTCTTTGTAAGTTCTCTGGAAAAATGTCTCATTTATTCCGAGTCCTGTGGGCCCAATGTTGTGTTGTCTGCACTTTGTAAATGAAAACAGCGAGGTTTCACGGGACAGGTGTCACGCCCAACTTAAGGGAGGAGAAGTAACCTTACAGAGACATGGAGGGGACTTCCACTCTGCTCTCTGGGGTGACCTCTGTCCTGGCCAGGATGGTCTGGGCTGAGATATTGTCCCGGTACCCAGTGGCCATATCCATGTTCTTAGAGGGAACTTTCCCTCTAAGAAAGAGGAGTCCATCCAGAGCCAGGAAGCAGGAAGGCTCACAGGTCTCAGCAAATCTGTTAGGAAACTGCCCAGTGACAGCTCTGGTCTCCTGGATCACGTCTCAGACTTCTGGGTCAGGTGCTTTGTGCTTAAAGGGAGTGGTGATGGTGGTGGTGTTTTTAGCCACAGGAAAGCCTTGAGGTCACGTGTTTTGACTTAGCAAAGGCCATGCGCCCCCATCCTTGGCACGGAAATGAAGCCACTGCAGTGATATGGGTCTAGAAGCTTCCAGGCAGCAAGGAGGAACTTTCTCCTGCTTTCTGCTGAAAGAGCGCTGAGCAGGAACCCCGGCCTCAGACAGGCCTGCCTCCCCGCCAAGCTGCACTGCCGCCCGGGGCACAGGCGGGTTCCAGAACTCCCCCAGCCCCGGCCGGCCGACACCAGCCACAGGGCTTGCCGGGCCTGCCCACGGGCCACGAGGCGCCGCAGTGGTCATTTCCAAGATCTCCTTACCTGCAAAACCTAAAAGGAAACGTGCAGGTGCATTAAGGGCTGGAAATGGGCAACGGGAGGCATCTCACTTCTGAAACTCGGTTTTCCGAAAGCTTTGTTTAAAAGTAAACGGACGTTTCCGGTCACTCGCGGCCCGATGTGAGCGGACTGCAGAAAGGCCGCGTGCGCGCAGGGAGCCCCTCGCCTCCTGGCACCCCCCTCCTGGGGCAGCAGAGGAAAAGGGAGCAGCTTTTACTCTGTCCCTTCCATTAAAAGTTCGCTTCAAACGGCATCTCGCGCTCGGTCACTTTACGGGCGGTCACGGGTGCGATGCACTACGGAGCCTGTCCTGGGTGTCACCGAGTCAACACGTTAATTCATTTCATTTCTAAATGACATTTACTTATACGTTGCAAAGCCAGGGGAGAGAGAGTCTGTGTTGGCTTTATCTCCTCCGAAATTAAGATAGCGGCTTAAATTGAAAATGTAATTTAAATCCTCTCCGGCAGGAGAGTCGGGCCTCTCACCACCCCCCCCCCACCCCCACCCCAGCAGGGCTTCACAGAGAGACTGGAACAGCCAGGATGCCGTAGAGGCAGTTCCCCCGTCAAAAGAGAATTCGGAGCGGATAGAGACAAATCATCCCATGACAGAGGTTAAAAGAAACCTGTTACTATGACAACAGATGGGGTCAGATAACAAAATGAACAGCCACTTTTGATCTTCAAAAAATTCTCTTCCCTTTGCTCTCGCCTGTTATCTGGACCATTCCATCAAACACCTAGCAGATAACACAGCTGAAAACCCAATCGACCTTCAAGAAAACCCAGACAAGTTGGAAAGTGTATGGAAAGGTTACCATCACAGCCAAGGCTTTCTGATGATATTTGCCTGGGTACACAGAAACACACACACACAGCCACTCCTTGCGAATGCGACGGCGTAGGGTTCAAAGGAATCCACACAAGTGCTTAACACATGTACATAACAGTAATGTTTTTATATCCCCGAGAATTGAGAAAGTGAGAGGCGTGCAGAGCTAAAAGATTTAGGTGTCAGGACTCACTGTCACCTCGGTTTGGATTAGTTAGTGTAGAAACAGTTGACATCACATCGGCACGCAAACAAAATTACACCCGTGAATGGCTGCGACTTAAATGGGGAGGGGGCTCGGGGCACCTGGGTGGCTCAGTCGGTTGAGTGTCCGACTTCAGCTCAGGTCACGATCTCACGGTCCGTGAGTTCGAGCCCCGCGTCAGGCTCTGGGCTGATGGCCCAGAGCCTGGAGCCTGCTTCCGATTCTGTGTCTCCCTGTCTCTCTGCTCCTCCCCCATTCATGCTCTGTCTCTCTCTGTCTCAAAAATAAATAAACGTTAAAAAAAATTTTTAAAAAAATAAATGGGGAGGGGGCTCAAACTCATCCGGTGGTAGTCACAGACAAGTCGATCAAAAAGCACATGTCGAGGAAAGGAAACTCGGCACGCCTTTCCCGTGCTGTTTGGCCGTAGAGAGATCGAGCGGGAGCCCGAGCACGCGGTGCATTTCCTCCAGACGTTTGTGGCGCTCAGCACCCAGCACGGTCTCGGCACCGCCTAGGTCTCAGCACCTCGAGCAGGACGCTCATGTTACAGGGCGTCTTCAAAAACGCAACATGAACGTGTTCTATATTTCGGCATATGTGACTTTTCCTTTTTGTGATGATGGTCAACAAATACATTTGCGTTGAAAACCATCAAGTTGTTTCCCCCAAAGTGAGGTAAGTTTTCCACATCAGTGCTGTACAATCTGTTCATTGTGGGCGGGTGCCCACCTCTGCTGCTTTGGCCAGATTGCAGCAGAGATGTGTGGTAAATGGGGAATTCGTCCTCTGTGAGCGTGTGACACCCGGAGCCTGATTCGCAGCGGCCTTGGACGTGAAAGAGAAGAGGCGCTTCCACGAAGACCGCCCTGGTCCCGCGGGCGTGACTTCCCACAACATGGCGCCATTCTGAACTCAAGTCTTCACGGCACGGCTCAGGCTGGAGAGGATTTATTCACATTTGGTTTTAAGAAAAGAAGAAATGTCTCTCAATCAAATCTTTCATTCAAAAGATTTTGGAAAGCATACATCCCTTTCCTATTGGCTTCCAAAATAAATTATTTCCAACACGAAATAATTTGGGATGAAAGGTGCCCAAAGCTAAGGCAGCAGAGAGTGAATTGAAACTGGCTTCAGGGATAATTATTTGCTCTGGTCGAGCCCAAACACACAAAAACGAACAGGACTCCCTACACGGTGATTTTCTCAAATACCAATAAATGTTTAAATGTAACAGAATATGGAGAATGGCCACATGTCAATTTTGAAGTGACCTCAAAATTCATAATATCTACGATCATGAAAAGACTAAGGTATTTTGATGTAAAGATGCTGAATGAAAACAGCAAAGGCGTTTTTTCCCCCCTTTCTTTTTTAGCTTAGGTGGCATTTGTTGTTTATAATTTCTGGGTCTAAGAACTAAATGTCTCCCAGTTGCGGTAAAGAAACTCTGTTAAAAACCTGGTTATTAAATGAACATTTTCCAAATTTTCTTCAGGATATAGTAGAACAGTATTCAACTTACAGCAAATGTCTTGGGTCATTTTGAAGGAAGTTTGATGGAATTCGACCTGCCCCGTGGCAGGTCGGCAGAACATAAACGTAGAGACAGCGAATTGCGGGGTGTTTCTGGGAGGCTGGATGGTGTTGGTCACAGGCCAGTGGTGGCCTCAGCACAGACTTGCACTCGTCCTGTGGCAGCCACTCCTCTCAACGGTGAGGGTCACCTACATCCCAACGCAGTCCAAGGGGGCAGCTCTTACCTCTAATTTCAAATGGGGAACCCAAGGTTCAGAGACGTGGTCATTCCCAGGAGCACTCGGGCCGTCAGGGCGGCCATGAGTCAAGGCCAGGGACCGTCCCAGCAGACATGACCTCTGTCCCCATGGGTTCTTGACTCTCCACAGTCTGCCAACAAAGCATCCATCTCAGACTCCGAAATGACGTCCTCACAGCACTTTGCTTCTCATCCACGCTTTTGTTCATCATTTTTGTCTTCGCTGAAGGTGGATTGAAATGTATGGAGATGTGTGTGAGGTGACTCCCAGGGTCCAGTCCCCCGGTGCCACGCCGTGTGCGCACGAGCCCCTAAGTTTGCTCTCCGACAACATGGGATACATGCCCATTCTTCAATAAATGCAAGGGTGCTCTTGTAACATGGACGCAGCGAATTCTCTTTCTCCTACGTAAATAAACATGACGGCCACATTTCTTCACCCCCATCACCCTCTCGCTCTTCTACGTGTTCCATCTCTCTAACTTTCAGAAGACCCCAGCTCACTTTTCTGTGTTATCCTGCTTTCTCATTTGCAAAGATAACTGGCCATCGATACAACGTTCAGGTGCAACCCAGGAACATAAACGTGCAAATTCAACGGGCAAGAACATTCGGCAGATCTGACCGTCTCTGGTTCATTCTACGATTCAGTGCAGCAAACAGGAATTTTTGAGTCACGCTGAAGAGGAGACAATCTGGCAACGAAGAGCTCTCCAAGACCGACATCGCTAAGTGAAAACAAGTCACATGGTGAACCTGACGTCTGTGACGTGACCGCCCAAGCCGTGTGCTTGTGGGAGGCTCTCCCACGTCCCCTGGTCCAGGCCAATGGTTCTTCCCGGGGACAAAACCGCTCGATGGTGCAACGATCTCCATCCTCCTGTTTTCTTGCAGACCACGCTCCCTGTCCAACCCCACTATCCGACAGATCCCCTGCCAAATGCCTCCTTTTCCTTGCGGGGGGGACCCCATAACCCTCAGGCACTACCGCTCCTCTCCTGGAGTGTCCTGTCCGGGCATGGCTTGAAGGCTCCCAGTGGTGACCTTCTTCATGTCTGAGCCCCCTGAAGCCCCAGGCACAGTGCCTTCAAAGCCCCAAAGTTGTAGGGCCACAGCCCGTGTTCGTGGCATCCAGTGATACCAGGAAAGACCCCTCCCTCTAGAGTCGTCGGCCTCAGCCCTCCCTTCGCTTCCCAGATGAGCCGGGCTCCAGGGGGCAGCCCTCTATGCTCCTGTTGCCTGGCTCCTCTGTGAGCAGAGCATACTCGGGCATCACTGGGTGATGGAGGCAGGCTCCCTGCTGACCTAGTGGCCCTGGTTCCCTTTGAAGACTCGATGCCAGACTCCCTGGGCGAAGCAGTCAGCTGGAATCTGTCTTTGCAGGGCGACTCCATTTCCCCAAAGCTACTGCAGAAGGGAAGGACAGCAAGCTAGAGACAATCACCCGTCGATTAAGGGGAGGGGAGTGTAGAAAACAGTTCTGGGGCGTGGGTGTTAGGTGGCAGGCTGGCGGATGTGAGATGTCACATGACCCAGCGGCGGGAATGCATAAAATCATCCCAGCCCGTGAGGGTCCGAGCACAATGTCAGCACAGCCCTGGCCTGACCCAAAGCCCTTCTTGGGTCCTGTCACCATGGTGACGCTCACCTGGGCCCAGCCAGCACTGCCCCACACCGCCCCGTGGCAGGTCGGCAGGTGCAGCCTCGGGCTAGGGGGCTGTGCTAATACATAGTTTGAGGTGATGAATAGGACCATTCCACTCAAAGGGATTGATTTCAACTCCATCAAAGGGTTGGGACCAGAGGCCTAGCTCGCATTCAATCACGCCTGATGCCCTAGAAATGCCTTCCACACCGATCTCTTTCTCTCAGGACATATATGCGATGTTGTGCATCGGGAAGTGGAATACTGAGGACAATATTCCATTTACAGGATGACGAACTGGCCGTGGGAAGCAGTCTAGGGCTTTGAGATGCCCTCAGACACCGTATGTAAGACACGCCTTCATTACCAACATACTAATCATAGGAACGTTTTCAACACTTGGCATTTCAAGAAAGACCTTCTGTGTTAAACAATCAGCAACAGACTCACTCCCAAACCTTGAAAGGGTTTTGGGCTCTACTTTGTGATTATTAAAATCAAACAAACAAAAAACAAACGACAACAAAAAAAGTTTATACCAAGCTATAAAAGGAAATAGGAAATGCTCCTTAACGAAGGACATTCAGAAACATTTTTTCCGTACAGCAAGTAGAGGTAAATTTTTCATTCACTTTGGAACATCGTCTAAGAAACATCTCTTTGTATTTGTATGGTATTTTGTAGGCAAGTAAATGTATTTTTCCCCTCTATTGGGCTGTGATGTGCTTGTCCACGAAGAAGAAAAGGTATCTGTGTTTTTTTAATATGAAATTTATTGTCAAATTGGTTTACATACAACACCCAGTGCTCGTCCCAACAGGCACCCTCCTCAGTGCCCATCACCCACCCTTCCCTCCTTCCCACCCCTGAATCAACCCTCAGTTGATTCTCAGTTTTTAAGAGTCTCTTATGGTTTGGCTCCCTCCCTTTTTTTTTCCCTTCCCCTCCCCCATGGTCTTCTGTCAAGTTTCTCAGGATCCACATAAGACTGAAAACATATGGTATCTGTCTTTCTCCGACTGACTTATTTCACTTAGCATAATATCCTCCAGTTCCGTCCATGTTGCTACAAAAGGCCATATTTCTTTCTTTCTCGTTGCCACGTAGTATTCCGTTCAGTATATAAACCACAGTTTCTTTATCATTCATCAGTTGATGGACATTTAGGCTCTTTCCATATCACCTCACGCCAGTCAGAGTGGCTAAAATGAACAAATCAGGAGACTATAGATGCCGGAGAGGATGTGGAGAAACGGGAACCCTCTTGCACTGTTGGTGGGAATGCAAAGTGGTGTAGCCTCTCCGGAAAACAGTGTGGAATTTCCTCAAAAAATTAAAACTAGATCTACCCTATGACCCAGCAGTAGCACTGCTAGGAATTTACCCAAGGGACACAGGAGTGCTGATGCAGAGGGGCACTTGTACCCCAATGTTTACAGCAGCACTTTCTACAAAAGCCAAATTATGAAAAGATATCTGTTTTGCAGATAATACTCACCAGGTGATTTTGTCAACTAACAGCTATTTTCCAGGCACAGCATCAAGGAACGCTCGGTGAGTAAATAGCTCGGGACCCATGTGACATGTTTCAGCCATTGTCACTTGACCTTGAGCCGGTCCCTAGCTCTCCCCGAGCCTCCTCCTTACCCTCTGTGAGAGACGGCGGATTGGAGTCGGGGAATTATCTCACGGCAGCCCGGAGAGTTCTACCTGAAAATCTTTGAAGCACAAATACAGAAAGATAATGAGAACAAGAAGAAAAGGAAAACACGTGTAATCCTTCTCTGTTCTTATTTCTTTTCAGATGATCTTAGTAAAGTGAAATGCTGTTCGGCAACTACTATGCCCAATACTGGAGGAGCTCTTAAATACGTCCACATCCCAGACTGCAATGTTTTAAAAGAGAAAAAAATAATTCAGTGTATAGAACGAATCAGAGAAATCAAATGAAAACGCTTTTTCAAGCTTTATGTCCAACCTTGCAGTCCAAATTCTTACTCCAAGTTTTAGTGCCCAAGAGAGGGGTGACCTTAAGTGACAGGTGTTTCCGTCACTGTATCAGATGGGTCCCCAGCAGAGAGGACACGTGCTGACGCGCCCTCGGCAGAGAGGGGAGGGGCAGGCAGCGACTCAGTGCCACCAGATAAAAGAGTTTTCACACACAGAGAAAACTGAGGGGCAGAGCTCATCTGGAAAGAAAGCTCGCGAGGTGATTCTTTGAAGGTTGGGTGTTATTTAATATTTACATTTAAAAGTAAATTAAGGGCTCTTTAAAGGCTGTTTGCATTAAGAGATTGGATTTGCTTTAATTATGTGGTTATTTGTTGTTCCTATATAGCATTTGTTAACCCGATAAAAATGTGGTTTTTAATAGAAAATGTGGCTTTTAAAAAATAGGGCACTAATTTCTTAGATGGCAGCCTCCCCCTCCGGGGTCAGCCTGCATCCCTCCATGACGACCCCAGCCTGCAGCCTCCCCCTCCCCCTCCAGCCTCCAGCCTCACTCCAGCCTCCACCCTTTGCGGGCTTGCAAACCCGGAAAGCTTGCTGTGTGGTCTTCGCTCGGAGCTCGGCTTCTACTGACCACGTTCCATCTAATTTCATTTAAAATCCTCAGTTCTGAGGCGCCTGACTGGCTCAGTCGGTTAAGTGTCCAACTCTGGCTCAGGTCACGCTCTCGAGGTCCGTGAGTTCGAGCCCCGCGTCGGGCTCTGTGCTGACAGCTCAGAGCCTGGAGCCTGCTTCAGATTCCGTGTCTCCCCCTCTCTGTGCCCCTCCCCTGCTCGTGCTCTGTCTCTCTCTCTGTCTCAAAAATAAATATCAAAATACATTTTAAATCTCAGTTCTCACCTTGCTGAAGACTGGAGCTTCCTCACCTACGAGGTGCGGGCCATTGCGGCCCCTGGGGTGGCCTTTCCCCACCTTCCCCGGGCACACAGCACAGAGATCTGAAGACTGACTGCAGCCCCCACGGCGCCTCTGTCTCCAGCCCCGCGTCTAATGTGTCCCGACTGCTGGGGCGACGGTGGCATTTCAAGCGCCGGAAACCATAACTGGAGGACGATTGCGCGGCAGAAGGCCCATCGCCCGTCTCCCTGACTCCCGCCAGTTGCCCCAGAAGCACCGTCCTTCCCGCTGCCGGCCTTTCCCGACACCCTCCCCCCCCCACCACGTCTGGACCACCTTCCCTTCTCCTTACACAGGCCAGGTGGGTGCACGCCCCTGCCTGTGGAACCCCACCTCACTCCTCTGTCCCCACGGCAAACCACGTAGCATCCCGCTACGGGGTCACCTGGCCCACCTGTGGGCTGAGCCCCCCCGGGACTGCCCCTGGAACCCCTCTCCCGGGGGGACCCTGGGCGACGGCTCAGGGCCCAGGCGTTAGTTCGTCCAGCCGGGTTACATCTGCGTGTGACTGTCGTGTTCGGCCCCAGGTGAGAAGCTCACCCCGCCCCCGGCCGTGAGGTCTGGAGCGCGCTCCAGCTGGGCCAGGGCGGGCTGGGCGGCCCCTCCACCGTGCAGCTCCAGGGCCCAGCTGGAGACGCTCGGCCCTCGAGGGATGAGCGTGTGGCCGGCCAAGTGAGCACCTGTCCGCAAGGGAGAAGGAAGCGGGTGAAGGAGTGGCGGCTCACTCGGGGAACCAGGCCACGAGGCCCACCGCTTTCTGCCTGGTCTCGCTTGGCTTGCAGCCTTGATTCACCGGTTTTGTGGCTCTGACCCTTCTCCGTGGCTTGCTGGGCCCATCACTTAGCTCCTGGAAGTGAAGCTCCTCGGGCTCCAAATAAGGCCCAGCTACGCCCAGCGGCCACCATCCTCCCTGCCCTTACACCCACCCGGTGGCCACCGGGCCTTGCTGGCCTCAGGGGGGCACAGGGCCCCATTTCTTCAAACCTGCGCCCTCACATCCTAACATCTTAGAACCTGTGCCCGTTGGCTTCCTCCAGCCTGGAAATGGCTCAGGATCGTGACCTGAGCCATTTCCAGCCTGGAAATGCGGTGTCGGTCACATGAAGCAGCCGCCCACAGGACGCGGGCAGCGAGGGGCGACCGGGGCTGTGTTCGAACCCTTCCCCAGATGGGAGCTCCGTGTGCCGCAGGGGCAGACTCATTCACACCGTACCGAGCCAAAATCTGTGCCCCTGCCATGGCAATATGCTTCTAAGGTGTGTTTTCTAGAAAAAAAAAGGGCAAAAGTCCAAGTCCTGCTTTAAGATATCTTTCCCGCAAGCCCGGCTCTTGCCCCTTGCCGGTGTCTCCAGGCCGCTGTCCTGATGCCTGTTTGCGTCTTGACTGCCCTTTGGATGTGCTCATCACCGCCGGCCCGGCCTGGCCTCCCCCATCCCGGGGAGCACCTTCCAGGTAAGCAGTCGCGGTGAACCAGCCCACCCAGCTCCTCCACCCCCCCCCCAACCCGCCTAGTCCTTGGGGCCCTGTGTCCAACGTCTGCAGAAACAAACCAGACCAAACCTACATGGTGACCCCAACGCAACAGTCTACTGGGAGACGAAACGCACTTCAGTAAGCCTGGTGGTCTCTCCACGGACGCGTGCCCACTCTGAAAACAAACTCCACCTTTGTTTTGAGATGCCCTGATCGTCCACAGCCCCCGGGGGCGGACTGTCCCTGCAACAGCGGTAGAAACAGCTAACGTTTGTCGCACGTTTACCATTCTGGGTATTGCTAACCGTCTTACGGACTCATCTCGTTTGGTCCTCAAAGTAGACCTTCTCCGCCGGGTCAGTCTTGTCTCTGTTTCAGTCTCAGCACACGGGGTCTAGGGAAGGTGCTCTAACTACAACTTGTCAAGAATTGCCAACCGATGAGGGACGGGGAGGATGTTGTCTCAGGTAACCCGGTACCGGGGCCCCGCTCTTAGCCATGACGCCGCCCAGGCCTGGGACGCGGTCCCGCTGGGCCCTGCGATGCCATCCGCCTGGCCACCTCATGACCCGCCCTCGTGGGCTCTCTCTCGGACACGGGTTATTCAACCCCCCCGGGGGGCTCCTGCACCACCGACCGTGTGCCAACGGTTACGGCAGTGCTAGGAAGTGAGCGAGGGAATAAACAAAGAGGCCCCCGCAGAAGGCACACCCGGGGGAGGCTCCCGCTGCCTTCCTACGCAATCGCTCTTCGGTCTGTTCCCACGGCGATTTCTTCCTTTCTGTCTGCGCTCAACTTCCTACCTCGTTTGACCGTAGTTCATTCCGCTTTGCATTTACTGTGCTACTGTGCGCACGAGGTACATTTATGTAATTTCATCCGTTGTATTTCTTGAATTCCTGCAACGTGACTCCACGGTTACTGTGGCATCGAAAACACTCCCTCGGAAGGTCACGACCACCTGTTTCTTATCAAATTCGCACAACCTTTTCCTACCGCGGACTCGGGTCTCCTGGGGCTTTCTCTGCACCCGCGGCTGCCACTTGTCTGCAACTTTACTGACCCGCTTTGTTCAAACCGAGAAGCCCCCGCCGCTCCCCTCCCACCTGCCCGAGTGCCTCCCTGCACCCCCACAACTGCGCTCAGCCGTGCAAACGCTCCCCCTCTCTGCGTGGGGGGCGTCCGTCTCCAGAATACCCTGGCACAGCGACGCCGTGAGGTTGTGGTTCCGCATCCAAACTGTTCAAGCGCTACACCATTTCCTTTTGGAAAAAAAGGTTCTTTGGAAGTGACCCTACAGACTTGTAGGTGCTGGTTTGTTGGAAGGACCGAGGAAGGCGCGAGGGAGGGAGGGGCGTGGGGGGGGGTGGGGGGTGCGGTGATGACTCCACCTCTCACCTCTCCTCTCCGGAGGGTCTGTATGACATCTTGGCTGCCCTCCCCTCTGCCGCTCTGCCCCCGGCCACCGCCCTGAGCCAGGCCCCAGTCCCCTGCCCTGACCTCCCCAAGATCTTTCCCTTATGAAACGTATCTCCCAGGTTTTCACCGTATCATCTTCTGGAAACGAGCCTGGGGGCTGAAATTTATAGTCATCCCATGACGACTCCACCTGCAGTCTAAGCGTGGAGGTTCAGAGACCCTCACGCGTCCCCTTCCTTACACAGACATGGTCGCGACATGAGCTCATTCCTGAGAATGTGCGCCCTGTGCAGAGAACCTTCCGGCCCTTCTCTTCCCCAGCCCGCCTCAGGCCACACTCCCACAGGTAGCGCACGTGTGGTGTTGGCTTTGTGCTTTGGATTTTTAAACACGATCTGATGATAGATTCCCGAGGGCCCGGGTTACCCCTAACAGGGTGGCCGTGTTTTCGGAACAAAGCCCATTCCCATAAACACGCTTACTCGGTGCAGTGTATCACCGTCCTCAGCGCGTCTGACAATATCGGGACGCACGCTGAGCAAGGGGCCCCTGTCTGGCTCACACCGCGGGTTTCCTTGCGCAGTCTCAGCCAGGAGCCCCGCCGCCGGGTCCGGGGAGCCCTGTGGTCCCTCCGGCCAGGCCCGCAGAGCTCAGGCTTCTCTTTCATTCTGCCCGGAGCCCAGGGGACTCTCGATTCGTTTATTTATGCACCAGGGAAACCGACAGGCAAATTTTCAAAAAGAATTGTATGTCATTAATTCCTATTGATGTTAAAACTTTCCTTTTTAGCAAAACAAAAAACTGTCGGGTGAGCAAGATGCTCTCTGTCAATAGCGGGAAGGAAACTAAATGTGAAAACATACTAAATAATTGCCCGACGGTACTTGTACTAATGACCGTAAACTTCTACTCTGCTAATTTTTCTCTACACTTTTAATTACCGATCAATAATACTTTGCAGTTGACATTTAAAAATGCTGAACCACATGCAGCAACACAGACTGAGTGAAAATCTACAATGTGGGACTGAATTTGCCAAATCAATAAACGTTGCCATTTAACAAATAGTAGCATGTAAACACTCACCAAGATTAGCAAGCTCAAAGCACTGCACCTGCGGGGTTTAATTACTGTTTAATAACACGACGCTGCGTCTCGCGGACGGAAGCCCTCTGCCGGGGGAAACGGGGCAGCCCCTGTCCTCGGCCCTGCCGTCCAGACCAACCTCCTCGGCCACAGGAGAGCCTGCTGAGAAGATATGACTTGATGGTCTGAAGGGACAGACATCTCCATGCATGGGCATTCTCCTTGCTTAAAAGGAATTCCTTCATAAAAATCAAAGGGTCTGCCCAATGTCTGTAATCGATTGAATTATAAAGGCATTAGATGAAGGCATGTGATCTTAAAACCGTCCTCTCGTGAGGATATCAATATTATGTCAATCATTTGTTTGGAATATAAAGGATGGAGGCTATGAAATACCCATCCACCTTGGAGACTAAAGAAAAGGAACTCTTAGAACACCATGCAGACCTCAGGAAAATCAATTTTTGTAGAGCGCTGTGGTCGAGCATAAGCAATCTTCATTTTTATTATTATTAGCAATAATAATAAATCCAGACCTTAAGTACCGGGAGCCTGCGATTGTCAAAACGCCGTTATCCACACCGGAGGCAGAAGTGATTTGTCTCGGCTTCGCTGGGCCGTCGACGGGCAGCCGGGCGGTCCGTGTGCGTGTCTGCAAGATGGCAGTGGTCAGTGGGCCCGCGGGTCTTCTCCTTCGCCTCGGCAACTTTTTGTGCCACGCAAGAGGAACATGGAAACGAAGTGAAAGACGTCAGCTCGCGCCACAGCTGCAGAGCGGTCCGCTGGCTTCTCGAGGCATCTCCTCTGCTCGGTGGGAAAAGTCCAGAAGCTATTTAATGTTCCTGTTTGCATAGCATCTCAGCCACCACAACTGGTGGCCCGAATCTGTTGACTGTGTGCCCCTCGAGTCCGTTCTGGTTGAGCAGAACCAGAGAAGGGCACACTCAGAGGGTGGGCCCAGTAGCGGGGGGTCGGGCCGGTCCTCCGCGTGGCCTCGGAGCCAGGCTGACTCGTGGGGCCCAGGGGTCCCGCCGGGGCTCAGACTTTCTTATTTTCCAAGGACAGTCTT
Source organism: Panthera tigris (assembly GCF_018350195.1). Classification (NCBI taxonomy): domain Eukaryota; kingdom Metazoa; phylum Chordata; class Mammalia; order Carnivora; family Felidae; genus Panthera; species Panthera tigris. Next base: position 236,321,244 of record NC_056660.1, read on the forward strand.
CCTTTATAAGGACGCCAGGGACGCCAGGCGGCCTTCTGCACTTGGCTCGTCCTGCACCCAGACTGGGCTCACAACACGCCTCTGGGTCTCCCCTCAGCACGAGGCCGAGTGGGGTAAGCTGCCTTCCTCCTGCCGGTCCCATGGCCTCAGAGGGTATGGAGGGTGTCCCGAGAGGGACTCCTGAGAGGAAGGAGTGGAGGCGTCCAAACCTTCTCCCTCCCGGGCCCCCTCAGAGACCACCCTTCTCCATTTCCGGTCCTTATTCCAGCCCCGAGCACATGGGTCGACCAGATGGCCCTGCCCTTCCCCAGCTCCTTCTCATCCAGGGCTTCCTGGTTCAGCATCACATCGTCCTCCTCAGGTGGGCGAGAAAGGTCGAGACTGTTCTTGCTTTCGCTCTGCGCTCGGGACAGGGCACTCTCGCGCTTTCGCTCCCACTGGCCTGCCCCGCTTCAAGGTCCCCTCCACCCCTGTTCACAACTTGCCCTTCCGTGACTCACCCCTGGGCCAGCCCCAGTTTTCTGGTTGAATCGAAATGAGTTTCTGATACTTCCTGCCTCACAAAGGACGGACGGCTCCCGCTCCACAAATGAAGGGCTTTCTCGCAGCATTCGAGGACCCAGGGTCCCGACCCCACCCTTGTCCCCTAACAGGGCCTCCTCCAGGGCAAGCACGTGCCCACAGGCCGCCAGGCTGGGCGGAAACCCAGGCTCGCCTTTAAGTGGAAAATGTGCTTTCACAACAGATTTATAACAGTCTGCATAAATCACTTGTCTGCCAAAGGAAAAAGACAGAAAGACAGACAGAAAGGAGGCAAGATGGAAGGAAGGGAAAGGAAGGAAGGAGAGAGGAAAAGGAAAGGAAAGGAAAGGAAAGGAAAGGAAAGGAAAGAAAAGGAAAGGGAGAGAGAGAGAGAGAGAGAGAAAGAGAGAGAGACAAGACAAAGACAAAGAAAGACAAAGAGAAAGAAAGACAAGAAAGAAGGCGCCCCGAGAGGCAAGGGTCTGATTTTGAACACCATCTTACTCCAGAGCACCTGGCTGCTTTTCTGTCTTGAAACAACGCTGAACACATGGTCCTGGCATTTTCCAGGAGCCTCTGATGGGCTTGGCCTCCTGCCATGAGTGTGATGGCCTTGGCCTCCTCTGGGTCACTCCGATCACCAAGCCCCAGGGGAGCTCGGTGATGTTACAGGCCCTCCTCCGAAACACTGTCTGATGTATTTATCCAAGTGTACCCTGTCCTCCCAGGCAGCTGTCAGGTGTGGAGGGACCTCAGCCACGGACAAGGTCATGGTGGGAGCCTCCCTGAAAGCCCACACTTGACTCTAGGGCTGGTGAGTGAGTCTATTCAATGTAGCAGGAGAGAGCTGTGTTCCTAATATCGGGACAACAAGGCTTGGGTTGAGGTCAGGGGGTCGGCCTGAGAGCTCAGAATCATGACAAGGTGGGGTCAAAGGGAATGGAGTGCAGAGTGGCACGTTCTACCTGCACACGTGGCACACAAGATCTGGAGTGCAGGGCTCCCCGCGCCGAGAGGCAGGGCGTGGGCAGGTCCGGCGGAAGGAAGAGCAGGCAGTTCTCCTGGCCCTCTCTCCAGACATTCCCCCGCCACCACGACCAATTCTTAAAGCTTACAACAGGATGGTCACTACTACTGAATGACTGTCCGTGTGCTGAAGGGCGTGGAGAACGAAAAGGTTATCCCTCAGCCGCCCCTGCTGTGCGTCTGGTCTGCGGGAAGCAGACCACAGCAGCACGTGCAGTGAGGCACATGGCAATGGAAGGTCAGTGAGCACACCCCGATCTCCTGGCTCGGTCCTGGGTGCAGCAGAGCCTTACGGCCCCATTCAGGTGGATGAACCCGGAGAAAACATCTGGTCAGAACCACCCTCCGTCCTCAGGAAAACAGAGTAGCAATTGTTCCTTATTCATCACTGTAAGAGAAGCGACTCCGGGATGACAGCTACAAGTGGTGGAGGGCAATTCTTAGATGATTGAAGCTAAACTAGCCAGACACTTGATCGAGCCATCCCTGAATTCCGTACCAACCTCTGGGCTTAGCTGTTGTGAGAGCCAATAAACTCCTATTAAACAAAAATGAAAATAAAACATAGGACTACGAGGAGCAAAGGACATGGCAGGGACCGACTACCGGAGGGAAGGTAGCCCTGACGTTAGAGCCCTCTTGGTGGGACACAGGAAAATGCTAATAAAAACGGCACGGCCAGAGATGCTTCTGCAGCGTGTGGAAGTCAAAAAACGTGAATTAAATACAAAGACGTTCCCTGAATGTGAAATAAAAACTTCTTTTGCAGCATAACTGTCCCCACTGCACCTGCACCCCCCACGGGACAGGCTCCGGCCCTGTGCCCTGTCCACTTGCGAGGGGCGTCATTCGTCATTTCTGCTGAGCCATCACGACCAAATGACCTTTTCCAGACAACAGTTGGGGAGTTAGCTAGCCATCCGGGTAAAAACATATCAAAATAATGAGTAGGGGTAATTGATATCTAAATATCTGCAGAGTGGTTAGGATCAGTCAACTCGCAATGTTGCATTCGAGGAAGCGTGGCCGCCACAGGCCTACTCGCGGTCACCCTTAAAGACACGTCTCCCGGGGGAAGTCGGTCCTGTTGAGACCAGACAGACAGCGGTCTGGTTGGGCAGACACGGCCGCTCACTGGTGTGAACTAAATGCTCACGCTTCAGACCGAGATTCCATCTTCCTGCAGTAGGAGGAGGAAATCCCACCTAAGGGTCCACCTTGCCGTCCATCTGGGGAGGACGACGGAGGTTGTCAAGGGGGTGGGTGTCAAGGGGAGGTTGACAAGGGGGTGAGGACACGTGCCTGCAAGAAGCGGCCTTGCGCAGAGAGTGTGGACATAACGTGTGTGCCTGTCAATGAGTGTGTACGGGGTGCGTGGGTGCACACGTGTGCTCAGGTGTGCCCCCCTGTTCATGCATGCTGTCACTGGAGTGCGCGGGTGTGTGTGCGAGAGGAGGCCAGCATTAAGTGTGGCAGGGGTTCAGAGGGACCCTTTCAGCTCTGTTAAGTTAGTGTGGACACACCCCCACGCTGTCTCACCCCCTTCCTGGGCACACCTCTTCACCGCTCACACCCCGACCCACGCACAACCCCCCAGTGCGCACGCCCCCTCCCAGCCCACAACCCCTCTCTGCACACGTCCCCTCCCTGCGCAGGTCCCCTCCCGACCCACGCCCCCTCCCGGCGCACGCCCCCTCCCTGCCCACGCCCCCTCCCTGCCCACGCCCTCTCCCTACTCACCTATAAAAGCATTGTTCAGGTCATGCTTATTCTGCCCAAAGGCTGTTCGTCCAAGGGATCCTGTACTCCAAGAAATGGCCTAAAGCCAATGTGTCTCCTGGCCTCTTGGTGGTCTGTGAGCTCCCCTTGGACCCCTCACCGTGCACCTGAGTCACTGTCAGAGGCTGCCCTGGCTTCCAGAACCTACTCTGCCTGCAAATTGGCAGGCGACGTCTTCCCAGGGCTCCCCCAAGCAATCCTTGAGGGGTACGGGAGTGGGTGTCCCAGCCCCCCTCCCCCTTACCCCGTGGATAGCTCTTCCTGGGGCACCGACAGGCTCCCTCCGTGGGGTTGGCCGGACGCCCGCCCAGCGTGGCTCCCCGCTTCCAGGTTCCGCGCCTGCCTCCAAGCGGGTCTGGGGGAACCCAATCTGACACAGCACGGGCTCTCCCCTCACGGTCAGGACGCCACTGAGGAGGCTGCCCGGCCAAGGCCGAGACTCTGTGTGCGGCCAGCTCGCTCCTGGAGGGCTCCCGCCCCACCCTGCCTCCATTCCCCGCGGGCCGCGAGCGGGGGCACGGGGTGACTTCCTGTCAACTCCACAGACGCTTCCCTGCCTGTCACCCACACGGGTGCCAACGCTGGTGACCAAATGAGCTATCGTGTGCAAGACCGCAGGCTTCCTACCTCACCGTGGCCGAAAGTGGCCTTTTCTTATAGTGCCTAAAATGTCATGTTTGAAAACGAGAAGGGTGCAAAAAAAACCCCAGTCAGTAGTGCACCCCCTTTAATGTAAAACACCTTCCACAGTCTGATCTGCAAGAAATGACTGGATCTACAAGAAAACAATGGAAAATAACTAAAAAGGGCCACCTGGGTGGCTCAGTGGGTTAAGCGTCTGCCTTCGGCTCAGGTCACGATCTCCCCGTCCATGGGTGGGAGCCCTGCCTGAGGCTCCACGCCGCAGCTCAGAGCCTGGCATCTGCTTCGGATTCTGTGTCTGCCTCTCTCTGCCCCTCCCCCACTCATGTTCTGTCTCTGCCTCTCAACAATGAATAAACGTTAAAAAAATATTTTTTAAACAACTAAAAAATGTAGGTCATTCAACTCATGAACTTCGTTGAAGGGGTAACCAGTGTCAAGAATTGGACCCCAAAACTAACTATGAAGTCAGTGAAAATCAGCAAATCCAATGAAAACCTAATCAAATGTTCCCAGCGAGGACGCTGGGTGTGGAGAGGAATGACCCGGTCATGCTTCCCCACCAGGGTCACGGCGAAGCGTGCACAAGGGTCTCTGGGACCTCAGTGTTTACGGGGCAGCCGAGCACGGTGTTTGGGGAAACTGAGGGAAATGCAGGAAAGTGTGTCCGACCGTGTCCCCTCCATCCCACGACAGGTGGCTTGTGGGGGGGCAGCACCCCAGAACTCAGAGACGCAGGCACACGCTGGCCGACCTGGCCTCCGGGGGCAGGCCACGCACCTGTTTCGCCATCGGATTTTCCACCTGGATTCTAGGGCCATCATCGTCCGGGGCACTCCCCTGCCAAGCATCGTTTGGCTGTATGTGAAATAACATCCGAAAGCGTTTTAGAAATTTGAAAGATGTTTCGGTGCATTTTGCACCAAGAACTTTCCGTCTGCTGACGTGAGCCAGTCCGGGAAAGCGAACCGTTCGGATGGAAGCACGGGACACTCAGCACCCTCGGCAGTTCCCGGGAAAAGCCCTGTGTTCCGTCAGCCACCTCGACTAAACAGGGAACTTGTCACCAACATTACGTAAGGGGGTAATACGCAGGGCCAGGAGACCCTCTGCGGAAATATTCTCGGGACGCCAAGGAAGCCACGAGCCTCTGTCAGGCTCCCCTCACCCAGAGCCCAGGGAGGGACAACGGGGCAGGGGGGCCACGTTCACACTCGGCACAGGTCGTAGCACGGACCCATGACGAACGATGGCCGCCCATGGTGTCTATCGCGGAGGGAACGTGAAGCCCCATTTCAAGATTTAGTTTCTAACTGGATTGAAAAGTGTTCATTAGATGGTCTTAGATGTCGTGTTAGCACCTTTCAAAATAAGAAGCTTTTATTTACATAGGTTACAAAGGATTCCAAAAACGAATCCACAGTGTATTTGGGGGGGGGGGGATGGCATTAAGAAAATTGTGAAGGAGCCACAAGATCGGCTGGCTTTGCCTTCAGATAAATGCGCCCGGGCAGACAGCCTCCCCAGCGGCACGAGCAGGGCCCTGGCCCATGATGAATGAAGCCCCTTAAGGATGCCGCCCCTGAGATTGACCTGCCGAGGCCCGCTCACCCCCCGGCCCGGGTTCCCGTGCACCCCACTCCTTGGATTAGCAGTGACAACATCCTGGGGGAAATTACCCAGCGCTCTGGTTTTGGCTCTCATGTCTTCAGGAGCATTTGCACAAAAACAAGGAGTAAATGAAGCACACAGAGTGATTTCCCAGGATCTTTGGAAAGCAATCCATCCCAGCACCGGCACTCACGCGGCCGCGCGCCTTTAGCCGCGCGTCTGGGACGCTCTCCCTCATCTGACAGCCTCATTCTTCTGCAGGCCCAAAATCTCCACACGTTTTAGAAAGTTAATTATTAAATACCCTCGATTGTCGTTGAGTTGTACAATAGCGGGGACAGAGGCGCAAGTAAGTTACGCTATCTCTCCCCCCCATCTACCGCACATTTAACTACCTTTGATCTTATCTAATAGCAGATAGAGAACTGAAATAATCACCATTTAAATATATTAGGTTGTTTGACATAGGTACTACACACAAGGAAAATCAATAATGATTATACAATCACCAGATACAGTGTAAACGGCATACCGCAAAATCTTTACGGGGCGAGATAACATCACAGAGATCCCAACAAGAGTCAATAGCCATTAGTTTTTAAGAGTGGCCACTTGAACTTGTGCATGTGGGCGTGTGCATTGGAGCCCTGGGTGTAGGATCTTAAAATAGACGAGGTTCAAAGAAATAAAGAGAAGTCGGGTCTAAGAGACCCGTCTCAGTGGCGGCTACGGCTTGCTGAACTTTCGTAAACCCCAGTATTATCTGTTTCCATTAAAGCAAGAAACGGCTGTTTACATTTTGCTCAGTTTTTAGGAAAATTCCACCAGCTAAGGAGGTTCTGTACAATTACAGTTAAATTCAAGTGTCTGAAACACTTAACGCGGGGAGCTCGGCCTCTAAGCCTTGGCCTCTAGCAGGCTCCTTTACGGCTGAAATTTGCTAACACCTGACACGCCTCTCTCCACTAGGAGGGGAGGAGAGGCTCTGGCGAACAGGTCTGTTCTGTGTTATTTTCTCCAAGGCCGTGGAGTCCTGAGATTCTCATAAATGACTTTTCACCACGGAGTCATTCGGGAAAGAACATCGTTTTCGCTCAGGGAAATACCTGCACGAGTTCCGGCAGCCCAGAGACCTCTCCGGGCATGTGAAAATTGATGAGAGTCAAGGATTCTTGGTCAATATTGAAGAATTAAGAAATGGATTCAGTAAAATGGAAGCGGTTATCAACTTTCCAGATTGTACTCGGGCAGAAGAGGAGTCACGATGATCAATCTGTTCTGAGTCCTCAAAGCCGGGCCCGAAAATGCATGTGCTGATTCCATTGACATATTGGTCCCTCTCTGCCGTCCAGACGCCATTCTGATAGGCCAACCTCCTCAGGCATTAATCCGGATGGCAGCGAGTGTGTTCTCCCTCTGCTGAGAGTCATCGAGAGAGAGGCGTTGGGAGAAAAAAAGTCCGTGTTATTCCTCTATTTACATCCACCGGTACTAAAAACTTGGCACGCCTGAGCCCTAAGCAAATACTGCAAGATGAAGAAAAAGTCCAGCAAAAAATAGAACGCAGCCATTCCTGTCCTCTTAGAAAATTAAAAGCTCCTGGAAGGAATACAGGCGTTGCTTTATAACCCTTATCCCCTACCCTGTGCAACCTAGCTGTCAAATTTACTGTTTAAGCTTTTCTTTGTAATCACGCGATTATACACTTTGTCACCTTCCCCACCCCCATCATTCCATCTAATGGTTTTAAAGGGAAAGGAAATTACTTGTCTTCCCAGCCAGCACTTGACAGTTTTATGGGTCGTTTGTAATGAAGCTATTCTTTGGCTTTAATGGAGACCTTGATCCCGACCAGTGTGAATAATTGTCAAAAGGTGATTAATTAAATATTCACCACTCCCCTATAAAATTGATCAACATATTACATTACACTGCTCCAAAAGTTATTTTATTTCTTCATTCGACTTCAAATTCTATGCATTTAAACAAGCTTTAAACCGGAGCCATATAATTTACTACACATTAATTATACATACACGCTGACTAAAGTAAGGAGTGTTTTACACCTTTTTTAACTCTGTAAAACGTGCCACTATCACTTACAACATTGAGAAGTCCAGGCTGGGAAACGAAATGTCTTACATTCACTTCCGGTGTGTATAGAGTAGTTACCTTGCCTAGCAGGTTTTAGATTCTGCAAACACGTAGCTGTATGTGAAGTAAGTTTCCAAGGAATAAAAATATATATATATATATATATATATTTTACATATCTGAATTCAATCGATGTGTGAAATTTTTGCTTTTAAAATATCATCCCAGGGGGGCACCTGGGTGGCTCAGTTGGTTACACATCCAAATCTTGATCTCAGGGTCTTGAGTTCAAGCATCGTGTTGGGTTCCACATTGGGTGTGAAGCCTACTTAAGAAAGAGAGAGAGAGAGATTGAGGAGAAAGAAAAAAGAGAAGAGAAAGGAAGGAAAAGGAAAAGGAAAAGGAAAAGGAAAAGGAAAAGGAAAAGGAAAAGGAAAAGGAAAAGACCATCCCAGGATGAGGCCCATCATTGAACTTTGCTCATCGTTTTGTTGAAGCACCCTGGGCTAACCGTTGAGGTGAGTGAGAATGAGGCACAGAGAAGGGAAGTCATGGACCAGGAACTTGGCTGAATAAAAATAATAAATAAATAAATAAATAAATAAATAAATATTAAAAATAAATAAATAAAATAATAAATAAATAAATAAATAAAATGATGAATAAACAATAAATAAATAAAATGATAAGTAATAAATAAAATAATGAATAAATAATAAAGAAAGAAAATGATAAATAATAAAGAAAATAATAAATAAATAATAAAGAAAATAATAAAGAAATAAAATAATAAATAATAAATAAATAATACATTAATAATAAATAATACATAATAAATAAATAAAAATAAAGCCCAGACTCCCTTCCTCTCCACAACTCCCAGCTTCCATTCACTCTGGGTTTTGACGGTCTGCGTAAACACACGCGGAATCTTCCTAGAATGTCGCTCCTTCCTGCTCACGTCCCCTGACCCAGCATCCGAGCTGTGTTCATCTGAGTGTGGGGCAAGCAGAAATTCCCAATTTCGAACGTAGACTCCACCTCAAAGACGCCCACGAGGCCCAGAAATTATACCAAATTTTACTATTAAGGAGGAATAGGTGTGATGTGGCGACTTATGTTTAAAAACCTGTGAAAATAAATGGAGGGAAAATCACGAAAACTCAAACACAACAGGCCAGTTTTCTGCAGACAGGGTCTCTGCACTTGACCGGGGAGCGGCCGCTGAGAAACAGAGCGTCACAAGCGCGCTCCAGACAGAGGCCAAACGGCACGGCACATTCAATGAGCGCAGGAAAGTCAACACTTCACAGGAGTATCTCTGCTCCTCACACAGGGAGACGCCGAGGGTCTGAACCGTGCGGAGCCGCCAAGGGTTAGCGGGCACCCCGGATTCCTGCTGGGTGACACCCAGCGCGCAGCGGGACCTCCGATCGAGACGCGCACCGTGTCCACCCACGCGCTGGCGTTCCAGAAGGCCCCGGAGGGAGGCAGCTCCGAATGCAGATTGCTGATTTCACTGAAGTAGTCAATCAACCCCCGGCCCCCTTTTTTTTTTTTTTCCCAGGCTGTTAAAATGTCACCGAGTGAGCCTAGCAGGTAAAAAAAAAATGATGAGCAAAAAAAAATAATATTTCAACTTGAACAAACTTGCTATTTGTACACTTGATCACATGGGTCTGCTGGTGTCCAGATGATTCCAGCAGCAGCTACAGGAATGAGTCCCACAAAGGGACTGAGTTTAATCATCCAATCCCAGACTGTATTGATTTTGGGACTACTTGCAATGACTATATAAATAAGCCATTTCTTTGCAACTGTATCTACAGCCGGTCATGAACCCAAAACCTTCACAACCTGGTCCAAAGTGAATTATGCCCCGCAGAAATAAATTAATAAAACGAACACAGCCGGGCTCCTCCACCAACTTATTTTCACGTTTCAAGAGCTCAAAAATATAAAATCAATAATCATTTAGTCATATGGGTAAATGAAGCGACATAACATCAAAGTAAACCCTTTAGCTATGCATCCTAGGTAATTTATCTCATCAAAAGGCAGTGGTAATAATCCTTTCCACTCCCAGACAAGCTGCCACATAGCTGCTGTATTATCCTGGAGTAAACACGTTGGGAGAAAATATTAAAAATCAATATCTGTTTCCTTCTATCAGACCAGATGGCATCCATCATAAATCCATCCCTGTAAAGAGTCCTTGGAGCTGGGTGCCCAGGGTGAGGAAGACAACTGAATTAACAACATAGTCGAGGCTCTGCTCAGTGGGTACCAGTAGCTGGATTTCTCTAATAAAATTTCAGTATTTTACAATTGCAAAAAAATTTGCTGAAATTATCACGATGAGGGGAAAAAATCTATCGCAGCCATAGGGCGCAGAAAGGAAGCGATTACCAGGACTGCGAAATACAAATGTGAACGGCAGCTTTCAGGAGTGCCTGCAAGGGATCCCAGGTATTTGATTGATTTATTGGATCATTCATTCATTCATTCATTCATGTAGCCTGCTGATTTCTGGCCATGAAATTCAGGCATGAGCCCCTCCAAGTGGAGAACCCATCACCCTGTCACACGCTGGTCAGACGGCCTCTGCTCACCCAAGACACCTACTAGCAGGGTTTGCCTGGCTCTTTCCTGACCACAACTGCCCACAGAGAAAGAGCTGTGTCGCTGAGCCCCCGAGAGGTCTGTTCCCTAAGGGAGGGGAGAGCTGCCTGATCCCAAGCGCCCTGACAGGGGGGCTTTGCCGGTGACAAATTCGTACACCAGACACCTGGACACATGAGCCCGAGCCGGAAGCTGCATTCACGGTGTGCCGGAGGGTAAGGCTGCTGAGCCTTGACATGAAGGGCGCGGGAGAAAATGCCGGAGAAGATTCTCTCAAGAGTGGACGGCTCCCCATTTGTAAGACCTGCTTACTTTCAGTCGAGCCTGAGTTTTATTATTTCTGGGAAGTGGGATGTTGTTGTCACTCTTAGCACCACCTCTCCTGGTGAAAGCAGAGCACACACACACACACACACACGCACACAGTAATTAAGCATTTGAAAAACAAAAATTCCTCCAACACGAGGAGGAACTTTCAGGAAAGGCCAACTTAAGTCTTGGGAATCTGCTTCCAGCCATCCTCACTTTGAGAAGCCATTTAGATCTCATGTTGTCCCTTACAGACAGAACTGTGTTCCCCCCACATTTGTATGCTGAAGCCCCACCCTCCGGCACTTTGGAATGCGGCTATGTGGAGATGGGGCCCTTATAAAGAAGTAACCAGCCGAAGGGTGGACCCTAATCCAGCGGACGTGGGCTCTGACTAGAAGAAAAGACACCAGGAAGGCCACCTGCAAGCCTAGGACACAGCTCACACCAGAAAGCATTCCTGCTGACGCCTTGATTTTAAACACCCAGTCTCCAAAACTGTGGGGAAAAAAAAATAAGTCTGTTGTTTAAGCCCCCCAGGCTGGGATATTTTGTTACAGCAACCCGTGCAGACTGATACACAGCCCTGAGTTCCCTGTACTTGAAGTTCAGTTTAACAGCTGCCTCAGAATTTCCTCCCTGCAATAGCTTTATACACAAAGTGTTTCATAACGGGTTCCTCGTCCCCTTGGATAAATAACCCTGTGAAGAGAGCCCCAAAGAAATCTCTTCTGAAGTCAATCCTACTTGCGTCAGTTTAGGGGACAATCCCTGTATTTTCTTTCAGAAGAAAATGTTCTCGTCCTCAGTCCCGGTCACTGAAACGTCCCCATGACCCAGTTATCTCATTTTCAAATATGCATCCCCAGATTGAACATCTTACCTGTTGAATTGTCTGACCAGTGCACACAGCCTCCCAGTCTGCATCTAGATACCAGGTATTTATGAATAAGAACTGAGACAACATCAGATTGTGACAGAATCCTTATCATTGCTGATTTATTGGGAATTTATATGTAATCAAAAGCCCTAATTATTTTCACATATATTCTTATGTAGAAATTCATGATTGATTATCTATCTGACGTTTTGAAGTTGCTTTTGTTTTAGGCTAGGTGTGTGCCCTTAGGCTTTTTTCTCCTGGCAAATGGGAGATCAGGGTCGACTCCTTGCTCTGGCCTAAGGAACGTTCTACGTGGATCTTCACTCCCAGGTGGAGAACTTCCTACTGTCCCCAGAGGGAATGTCATGTCACCGATTGCAGTGTGGCGGACAGGACGTACAGAACTGCCAGAGCCATGCTGCCCCGTTGTCCCAGAGTAGAGATCTCCACAAAAGCCTGCATGTCCCAAGGAACAAACACCAGAAGAGCAGAGGCTTCCTCCACCAACCTGCCGGGTATTTCCAGCCCTCCTACGGCCCTGCACCTGCACGGGCTAAGAGGAACCAGCCAAGGAAATGAAAAACCACGGCTTTGCGTGACGTCAGCAAAGAGCAGAGCGATGCCTTCTTATTCCAAGAACAATCCAAACTTGAGCCAAATTATAGATCATACCCAAAGTCTAAAACAATGCTGTCATGTTAGAAAAGTTTACTCCGACGATAATGTTACAGTTCACTTGGCATCTTTCAATGCCCTCTCGGAGAATCTCTCTCAAATTGGCCACTTATTTTTATTAAGTACTGGAAGTTGAACCATATTTATAAAATTATTCCATTCCTTGAATGTAACTTTTCTTTCTTAGAAATGACTAACTGAGCTCTTGTTATCTGCTTTGTTCAGAACCCGGAGTGTAAACATTTGGACTGTGAAGAATTTGGCTATCAATCCTCAGAAATATCACATTTACTTCCCCATAATACTATATATCAAAGCATCAAACGGATTACAAATGAGACCCACTCAGAGAAAGTCACCCGAAAGCCCGTAAATGTGATCCCAGACCCTGACACACAGTTTTGCTTCCCAAGATGGCTGTGAAGGTGGACCATACATCAAGACCACTGCCAAGTGTTATCAGGGGGGTTGGGGCCATCAATCACGTGAGCCTTCCACGGGACCCTCCCAAGCCGGTGGTGTTCCATATCTTTCTTTTAGGAAACATTTAATCATCGACACACTTCTCAATGGGCATTAAGAAAGTCAACTCTTTAAATCTCGATGGTTGCTAAGAGACTGATATTTAATGTTCGAAAATTTTCATCTATATCAGATATATTATTTTCTTCTACGGCAGACAGGATCTTGAGATCTGCCAAGAGGGTTAAAAAATAGCTTTTATAAAGAGAAATCATACACTTCTGTAAATATTAGTCTTTCCTTTTTAGAAACGATTGTCTGCAATTTTAATTTATCAATGAATTTTCAACATAGCATACGACGCATACTCACCCTGGCTAACGGCAATCAGTAACTTGGACTTAGGAACTGAATGTTTGGCAAGCAAGGAAAATATGCCCTAGATAACCTTTTCCCATTTATGCTTTTCCTTTCCTTCCTGGCTTAGGTTAGACCAAGCTGCTTCAGACTTGAATGGAACGGACACATTAAAAGAATAACATCCACTTCTAAAACTGAGGCCAGAAGGGAGAATATGAATCAACCAATATGCTCTTTTAAAACAATATCAGTGGCCAAATACAGATTCCTCACTGCCTCCTCTTCCTCACCATCATCATCATCACCCGGCTCAGGTGGTGTATCTGGTATGGTTGAAGGAGCCACATCTCATACGTCAGCATTTCCACTTAAGTTTAAACTGTAGACAGACTTATGCACATAGGTTCTCATATAAGAAAGTTAATTCTGGCATTATTTATTTATAGTAGCGCTGTGCCTTCCTACCTTTAGACAATCTGGTATGTATTTTATACTAAATACATACGTATTATTACATCAAAGCACATACAGGGTTTTTGTTTGGTTGGTTTGAGTCATTGATTTATATTGTGCTCAGTGTTATGTGTTACGCCTTCTCGTGCTACACCTTATAAAACTTCAGCCAAGAGCCCAGTGGAACTTCTAAAGGTAAAAAAGTCAAGGGCTGAAAAGAAAAGTCGCTGATGGACTTAGCAGATTAAGCGCCACAGAAAAGGATAATTTGGAGGGCAGAAGGAGCAGACATCCGAGCACAGAAGGAAAGAAAGAAGGACTGTGCTAAAGCAAAATGTATGAAATCTTCACATTAATTGTGTGCTGTAAATTATACAAGTGTATAATCAAACAGACATGTTTGGAATAGAAGAGCATTGGGCAATAGTTTTAAAATGAAATATATATATATAAATATATATATACATATATATAAATTATACATATACATACATATACATATATATATGCTTTTTGGCTCAGAAATCCCAGACACGCAGTACCTTATCACACACAAATAAAATTGAATGAGAATATATGTGCAAGGATGTTTTTTGTATGACCATTGCAAACAGCAAACACCTAGAATGAATATACATGTGTTTCCTTGGGGAAATGGGTAAATCAATTACGATAATCTACTTTTGTGCCACAGAATATAACACCACCATCCAAAAAAGAGAGAGAAAGGGATGCCTGGGTGGCTCAGTCAGTTGACTGTCCAACTCTTGATTTCAGCTCGAGTCATGATCCCATGGCTCGTGAGTTTGAGCCTCGCATTGGGCTCTGAGCTAACGGCGTGGAGCCTGCTTGGGATTCTCCCTCTCTCCCTCTCTCTCTGCCCCTCCCCAGCTTACACTCTCTCTCTCTCTAAATAAATAGACATTTAAAAAAGAGAGAAAGAGACAGAGAAAGTTCTAGACACCACAAAAGGAAAGATTAGGGAACTTGAAGATACAGCAATATAATGTATCCAAAAAGAAGCGCACAGAGGAGGAAAAAAGACAAAACATCAAGGATAACAACAAAAGCTAGAGCCTCAGCGGAAAAAGGTCAAACAATCTAATGTAAACCCATTTGGAATCTCTGAGAAAGAGAAAGGGTCAGAAATATATCTGAATAAATGACAGTGGATACTTTTACAAATCAATGAAAAAACTTAGCAAAGCCCAGTCAGGATAAATACAAAGAAAACCATGCAAGGCAGCTGGGGTAAGGGGCGGGAGTGCACAATTCAGGGGACCGCAGATAACAATGACTGCAGACTTCTGAGAATCAGTGAACACCAGAACAATGAAAAAACAAAATCTATAAAGTGCTGAAAGAAGAAAGAATCAATCTATAATTCTGTGTCCAGAGAAACATTTTTTTAAATCAGGCAAAATATTTGTCCAGATCAATAAAAGTGGGAAGAATTTATCACTAGAAGACATTTACTGTAAACAATGTTAATTTCAAAAGTTCTTCATGCTGGGGGCACCCGGGTGGCTCAATCGGTTAAGTGTATGACTTCAGTTCAGGCAATGGTCTCGTGGTTCATGGGTTCGAAGCCGCGTCGGGCTCTGTGCTGACAGCTCAGAGCCTGGAGCCTGCTTCACATTCTGTGTCTCCCTCTCTCTCTCTGCCCCTCCATGCTCATGCTCTGTCTCTCTCAGTCTCTTAAAAAATAAATAAATGTTTAAAAAAAAAAGAAACCTTCTTGCTGAAATTAAATAATGCTAGATAGGAACTTGGGTCTATGGAAAGGAACAAAGAGCTCCAGAAATGGTAAATACATAGATAAATATTAAGGTCATTTTTCTCAATTTTGAATTATTTATTTATTTTAATTGTTTTAATGTTTATTTTATTTAAAAACATTTTTTATGTTTATTTATTCATTTTGAGAGAGAGAGAGAGAGCACGCCTAAGCAAGGGAGGGGCACAGAAAAGGAAAGATAAAAATCCCAAGCAGGTTCTGCACCATCAGTGCAGAGCCCCATGCCGGGCTCAAACTCACAAACTGTGAGATCATGACCTGAGCCGAGATCAGGCATCAGATGCTTAACTTAACGGAGCCACCCAGGTGCCCCAGTTCATTTTATATTTGAGAGAGACAGAGCCTGAGCAGAAGAGGGACAGACAAAGAGGGAGACACAGAATCCAAAGCAGGCTCCAGGCTCTGAGCTGTTGGCACAGAGCCCAGTGCGGGGCTCGAACTCAGGAACCATGAGATCATGACCTGAACCAAAGTCAGACTTAGCAGACTGGCTTAACAGACTGAGCCACCCAGGCACCCCTCAATTTTGAATTTTTTAAAGGATAATCGATCATTTAAAGCCAAAATGTAATAATATATTATGAGGTTAATATCATATGTATAAATAAAAGTATGACATTGGAAATTGTCTTGTAAGGGTCTTATATTATATACATGGATATACAGCATTTAAAGGTAGATTTCTTGAATTAAAGTTGCATATTGTAAGCTCCAGAGACCGCTAAAAATATAATTAAAAACAGATATAACTAATAAGCCAATAATGGAAATTAAGTGAAATAAACAGAAAAATCAATCTGAAAAAGACAGGAAAAGACAAAGGTATAGGAGAGAATAGATAAGCAGCAATATAGTAGATTTAAGCTAAACCACAACAAGTGATATTAAATATTAAAAAAATCTAAGACACCAGCTAAAAGGCAGGGATTGTTAGACATAATAAAATGTAAGACCCGAGTATAGACTGCAAGTCTATAAGAAATAAGCTTAAACATTAAAAAAAGAGAGCGAGCTTTGTTAAAATAATAGGATCAAAAAAGGCACACAATAAAAACACTAATCATAAGGAAGCAGAAGGGACTATTTTAGTATCAGACAATATACACTTCGGGACTAGGAATATTTGTGTGTGTGTGTGTATATATATATATATATATACATATATATATATATATACATACATATACATATATGTATATATATATATATGGATATTTCATAGTGATAAAGTAGTTAATAAAGAAAAAAAAAAGCAATCCTAAATTTGTATGCACCCAATAATAATGTGTTGAAATACATGAGGCAAAAAAATTGACAGAGTGAAGGAGAACTAGACAAGAACAGTTGGTGATATTAACACTCCTCTCTCAGCAATTGATAGAACAAGTAGAAAGAAAATCAATAAGGACATAGAAGACCTAAATAACATCATCAACCAACTTTAATCAATTGATCTATATAGAATACTCTGCTTAACAACAGCAGAATGCATTTCTCAAGTGAATCTGGTATCTTCCCCAATATAGACCAAATAATTGACCATGAAACAAGTTTCAATAAACTTAAGAGGGATGAAATTATACAGAGCATATTCTCTGATATAGTGGTATTAAATTAGGAATAAATAATAAGAATACATCTATAATATTCCTGCATACTTGGAAACTAAGCAAAATATATTTAAATAACCCAATGGGTCAAAGAAGAGGGTGAGAAGAAAGGGAATTGAGAAAATAGTTTAAATAAAAATGAAAACACAGCACATAAAAATGTGTAAGCTTCAGCAAAAGCAATGCTTAGAAGGTAATTTGTAGTTTAATGCTAAATATGAAAAGAAGAAAAGTTGAAAATCAGTGGTCTAGGCCTCCCCCTTAGAAGCTAAAAAAAAAAGAATATCAAATAAATAAGAGAAGGAGTGAAATATTAAGATCAGAGCTGAAATCAATGATTAAAAAAAAAAGACTTAGAATAGGGAAAAAATCAATGAAACCAAAAGCTCATTCTTTGAGAAAAAGTCAATAAAATTCATGAATCTCTAGTTGACTTAACAAGAAAAAATGAGAAGATATAAATTATTAATATCCAGAATCAAAGAAGGCACATCACTACAGATCCCACAGATATTAAAGAGATAATAAGGAAACATTATAATGTGTTTTATGGCAATGCATTCAATCACTTATATAAAACTGAGACAATTTCTTGAAAGGTATCAAACATAAGGAAGAATAGAAAATATGAGTAGTTCTGTATTTATCAAAATATTAAATTTATCATGAAAAAATTCCCTACAAAGAAAATTCAGTGATCAATTATTTTTTTAAATTTATTTATTTTTGAGAGAGAGAGAGAGAGCACAAGTGAGTGGGGGAGGGGCAGAGAGAGAGAGGGAGAGAGAGAATCCCAAGCAGGCTCCACACTGTCAGCAGAGCCCAATGGAGACCTTGAACCCATGTACTATGAGATCATGACCTGATCTGAAGTCAGACCCTTAACTGACTAAGCCACCCAGTCCCTCCAAAACTTCAGTGATCAATTCTATTAATATTTTCAGAAATAAGAAGAAGAACAACAACAACAATAAAAATGTTTCAGAAAATAAAGGAGGAGGGAAATACTTCCGATCTCATTTTGTGAACCAAATCTACTTTGTTACTAAGACACCAAAAACAGAAGAAAAAAGAACTATCAAAATCCATTATGAAAAAAAAGGATGCAAATTCTTTTACAAAATATCAGCAAATAAAAATTGGCAACAAAAATATGTTATGACCAAATAGAGTTCATTTCAAAAATTTAAGATTAAGTTAGCGTTCGAAAATCAATCAATATAATTCACCATATTAACAAGAAGACAAAGAAAGAGGAGGAGGAAGGGAGGGAGGAGAAGAAGAAGGAGAAGAGGAAGAAGAAATTACTTCAACAGATGGAAAAAAATATTTGATAAAATTCAATACCTTTTCATGATTTAAAGCTCAGCAAACTGAAAACAATAAATTGAAGATCACAAAATCAAGTAGCAAGATATCCCAGGCTCACTGATTAGAAGAACCAATATTGTTAATATGTAGATAATTACCCAAAGCCATCTACAGATTAATGCAATCCCTGTCAAAAAGCCAACATTTTTCACAGAAATAGACCAAATAATCCTAAAATCGGTATGAAACCAGAAAAGACCCCAAATAGCCAAAGCAATCTTGAGAAAGGAGAATAAAGCTAGAGGTATCACAATTGAGGTTTCGAGATGTGCTGTATAAGGCTGTAGTGCGACGGTATGGTCCTGGCACAAAGTAGACACATAAATCAATGGAACCGTATGGGGAACCCAGAAATAAACCCATGCTTATCTGGTCAATTAACTTACAACAAAGGAAGCAAGAATATACAATGGGAAAAACTGGACCATTTTTACACACCATACACAAAAATAAATTCGAAATGGAGCAAAGACCTGAATGTGAGACCCAAAACCATAAAATTCCTGAAAGAAAACATAGGCAGTAATATCTTTGACATCAGCCATTGAATTATTTTTCTATATATGTCTCCTAAGGCAAGGGAGACAAAAGGAAAAATTAAACTATTAGACCTACACCAAAATCAAAATCTTTTAAACATGAAGGAAACATCAACAAAACAACAAGGCAAACTACTCAATGGGAGAAGATATTTACAAATTACACACTCAATAAAAGGTAATGTCCAAAATATATAGAGAACTTATGCAACTGAAAACCAAAAACCAAATAATCCGATTAAAAATGGGCAGAGGACCTGAATAGACATTTTTTCCAAAGAAGACATCCAGATGGCCAACAGACACATGAAAAGATGCTCAACGTCACTCATCATCAGGGAAATGCAAATTAAAATTGCAATGAGATATCACCTGACACCTGTCAGAAACGCTAAAATCAAAACCACGAGAAATAACAAATGTTGGCGAAGATGTGGAGAGAAAAGAACCCTTATGCTTTGTTTGAGGGAGTGCGAAGTGGTTCAGCCACTGAGGAGAGCAGTATGGAGGATCCTCTAAAAATTGAAAATAGAAATACATATGATACAGTAATTCCACTACCAAGTATTTACCCAAAGAATACAAAAACACTAATTGAAAGGGATACATGCACACCCACATTTATCGTAGCACTACGAACAACACCAAACTATGGAAAGAGTTCAAGTATCCATCCATCAATGAATGGATAAAGAAGATGTGGTGTATATAGACAAAGGAATATTACTCAGCCATGAAAAAGAAATCTTGCCATTTGCAACGACGTGGATGGAGCTAAAAAGTATAATGCTAAGTGAAGTTAAGTCAGTCAGGGAAAGATGAATATGATATGTTTTCGCTCATGTATGGAATTTAAGAAACAAAACAAATGGGGGCACCTGGGTGGCTCAGTTGGTTGAGCATCCGACTTTGGTTCAGGTAATGATCTCACAGTTGATGGGTTCTAGCCCATTGTTAGGCTGACAGCTCAGAGCCCGGAGCCTGCTTTGGATTCTGTGTCTCCCTCTCTCTGCCCCTCCCCTGCTCACGCTCTCTCTCTCTTTCTCTGCTCCTTTCCCACTCGCACTAGGCCTCTCTCTCTCCTTTCTGTCTCTGGAAATAATAAATAAACATTTAAAAAAATTTAAAAAAAAAAGAGGTTAGGGAGGGAGAGAGCCAAAGCATAAGAGACTCTTAAAAACTGAGAACAAACTGAGGGTTGATGGGGGGCAGGAGGGATGGGGTGGGTGGGTGATGGGCATCGAGGAGGGCACCTTTTGGGATAAGCACTGGGTGTTGTATGGAAACCAATATGACAATAAATTTCATATTAAAAAATTTAAAATAAATGAACAACAAAAAAAAGAGATAAGCAAACAACAACAAAGACTCTTATACACAGAGAACAAACAGGTGGTTGCCAGAAGGGAGGTGAAGGGTGGTAACTGAAATAGACAAAGAGGATTAAGAGAACACTATCTTGATGAGCACCGAGTGGGGGAAACAAAAACAAAAACAAAAAATCAGAAAACTAAGGGAGCAGAGAACATCCTTAAACCAGTAAAGATCATCTGAAGTTACTGACAATCAACATCATCTTTAGTGGTGAAAGACTGAATGTTCTCCTCCAGGATCAGGAACAAGGCGAGGGTGTCCCTTCCCACCACCTCTAATCAACGCTGTAGCAGAGACTCTATTTAGTGCAATAAGGCCAAAAAAAGAAGCCATCATCACACAGATTCTCAAAGAAGAAATAAAGTTGTCTTTATTTGTGGATAATATATTTCGTGAATGACATAATTTTTACATGGTAAGTCCTAAATCATATGGGATCATCAAAAGTGTCTAGAATTCAGAATGGATTTGGCAAAGTCATACGATGAAAGGTCAATATGCATAATTCATTATATGCTAGCAAAAAGCAACTGGAAAATGAATTTTAATATCCATTATCGAGAGCATCACAAATACGTAAAAACAAAAATGTCCAAATATGTGCTGTGCTCACATCCTGAAGACTACAGAATATTGCTGAAGAAAATGAAACAAACCTACGTAAATAGTGAGATACATCACATACCCGGATCAGAACACCCAATTTGTTAGAGTATCAATTGTCCTTTAATTAATCAGTAGATTTATTGCAATACAAATGAAAACCTCAACAGGCTTTCCAGTGGAAAACGACAGGCTGACTTGAAAACTTGACCAAACAGGCAAAGGACCTGGAGGAACCAAGACTGTCGTAAACTGGACCCGAGAGGGAGGGCCGCCACAGTCTAGTTTCAAAGCTTGCTGTTTTGCTACAGCAATGAAGCCCATGTGGTCCTGACATTGAAAGGGATGTGCAGCCAATGGCACAGAATCAATTACCGAGAGACAGATCATACGGACGCGGTCAATGCCCTTTCTACAAAGAGGGTAGGGCAAGTTCGTGGGGAAGAGACAGTCCGTCTACTAAATGGTTCTAGGACAAGTGGACGTCAAACGCAAATTTTAACTTGAAATGAGTCACGGCCCTACGTATAAAACTATAAAAGTTCTTGAAGAAATAATAAGAAATCTTTGTGACACGGATACAGGCCAAGATTATTTAGGACCTAAAACGCATAGAAGAGAAACCTCATAAAAGAGAAACTGACAAGTGGAACTTCCACAAATTAAAGACTTTGTGTTCAGGAGGAAGTCACAGAAATAGAAAGGCATGCCACGGACTGGAGAAAATATTCACAATATGCGTGTCAGACCAAAGGCTGATGTCCAAAATATCACTCAATAAAAACAATACAAACAGCCACGTTTTTTTTAAATGTTGACAAATGTCTCAACATTCCATCTGTAAGCAAAAAATATGTGAATGATCAATAAACACATGGAACATGTTTCTTTAAATCATCAAAGAAATGCAAATTAAAATCCCGAGAAGTTACCAGCGCAAACCCACCAGAATAATGAACGTTTTAAATCCTGAAAATATCAGGTGCTGGTACGAACGGTGACCGATGGTAGCATTATAATCACTGGTGGAAATGTAGAATGGTGCGCCCCTCCAGAGAGCTATTTGGAAGATTCTTGTAAAGTTGAGCACACACTTACTTTATGGCCCAGCACACAAACTCCCGGGTGTTTGCACAAGAGAAATCAAAAGAATATTCCACACAAAGACCAGCTCATGTGTGTTCACGGCAGTTTTACTCTCAACAGCCAGCAAATGAGTACATTTAAAGTTATGCCCTCGTCATATGCTTACAAATACAATTAGAGAGAAGCTGAGAAGGAACTAAGAAGGCATGATCAAGTCAAACAAATGAAAGTTTATAAAGGAAGAATGAAATGGAAAAATACGGTATCTGCGAAAGCAGAAACAGACAAAAATATACTGAAAAGAAAAGCTAAGTAGACAGATCAGTGCTCATGATAAACGTAAGAGCTCCTTTCATGTCGTAAATGACAGAAGCTTACACACTAGGTAAAAAAATCCTACTACCAGTCGGTTGAAGAGACACATCAAACATGAAGAGAGAAAGACGGGAAGGACAGAGATGTGATCATCAAACTCTAAAAACGAGCAAGCAAATGGAGCGTGTGGAAGTGAAATAAATTTGAATTCAGAGTGAAAACACAGTGGAGAAAGTTAGGTCTTCATACGATAAAAGGAATAAAGGACTAAACTTATGTCGATTGGAAACTTTTTGCACCCAAAGACAGAACTTGAAAACACACAAAGCAAATAAAGACACGTAGAAAAGTCTCAACCATAGTAAAGAGACATGAACTTATAGCTCAGAAACTAACAAATCAAATAGAAAAAAGAAAAGTGGGAAAGTTGGATACTATCTTTAATAAGCTTGGTCTAATTTGCCTTTTGCTACTGAAATTGAACAATTAGAGAGTACACATTATTTAAAAATATTCATGAAACGATCACAAAAACTGAGCCTTTATTACTGCATATGGAAATCTCAACATATTTTAAATCAATCCACCCATCTTTGCAGACACTATCTTTCAACAAATGTAAAAAGCGGTTCTTTGAAAAGAAATAATATTCAAACTGTATGTAAATTGAATAGGAAAGATTAATGCACAGGCACAAGTAACCAAAATTCAAGGTAGAGGGTAATCAAAACTTTATAGGAATACATTTTAAAACCGACCCATGATGAAACGATCTTGGACGTATAAATCACCAACGCCGTCTCAAAACTGGAATCTAAACCACTGGATTACTATGTGGTCAATAAAAAGCAAGGACCTTGGTGACACGGAAACTCCCTCAAGACACGTTAGCACAAGAACAAAGTGTCAGACCGCAGTGTGTTCCGTAAAACTTATCCTGTCGTCCGTTGTGAGCACAATTATTCTGTCACAGTTCTGTGGTTCAGAAAGTTGAGTGACTCAAAGTGTCTTGCGAGGTGGGGTGGAGGGCTGTCTTCCCAGCCCACGAACTGACTGTTGGCAGGCTTTGGCATATGGAGCCTATGGCTTCCGTGTGCGCAGGTGCACACACGTGTACATACACACGACTTAGGGGACCGTGGGTGCGTACACACATACATGCACACACGCCTTACATGTCTGTAGGTGCGTGTAGACGTATACAAGTGCTTAGAGAAAGTGCTGGGGGTACACACTGAGTCTGGGGAGGGGGAATGACTTTGGGGTTGTGGTCTACAGGGGGTTGAATGGTGACCCCCAGAAACATTCTCCCGTGTCCTAATCCCAGAACCTGTGACTAGGATTTTATTTGGAAAACCATCGTCTGCAGATGTAAGTAAGTTAAGGACCTGGAGATAAAGTCATCCTGGATTATCCGTGTGTGTCCTGAGTCCAGT
Organism: Panthera tigris; assembly: GCF_018350195.1. NCBI lineage: Eukaryota > Metazoa > Chordata > Mammalia > Carnivora > Felidae > Panthera > Panthera tigris. Next base: position 236,344,814 of record NC_056660.1, read on the forward strand.
GACAGCCCCCAGGACCGACGGAAGAGGAGAGGCTGTGTCGGGGAGGACAGCCACTTGAACCTGGAGGCAGAGGCTGGAGCAAGGCGGCCCCAAGCCCGGGAACACCCAGGATCACGAGCAAGCACCCGACAGCGAGAGAGACAGGGATGAAAGCATTCTCCCCGGAGCCTCCGGGGGAGCTGTCACAGGGTCCTACCACTGTGACCCAGTACCTGTGAAAGGGCGGTGGGCGATCTGCTGTGCGCTAGGGTCCTCAACTATTCAGCTTCTCGGTCATTACGACGATTAAAAGTCACAGTCACATCACTGCTCTGTAGGAGGGGGTGCTGGTGAAGGACAGACAGCCGCTCCTACGGGTCACCCTCCACAGTCGGTCCCCGACGTCACTCAAACACAGATATTGAGGAAGGAGACCCCGCGACCACGTACTCTATCACAGAAGCGCTGACTCAGCTTTCCAGGCTTTTATTTCCAGATTTTCTGTGACTTATTATTTCCAGGGTTTTATTAGTATCACACCTGCTTTATCGCACACACAATCTAGCCAATGGTAGCAGCTCTCCTTGCAATGCTTTCCATATGGCTCTGCGTCCTTCTTGTTCAGTGTCTACTCAGGGTTCCACCGCGAGGCTGTATCACGGCGGTTTTGACCGAGGACCTCTTTTCTTCTTCTTTTTTTATTTTATTTTTTTATGTTTTTAATTACACTTTCTTTTATTTTTTCTTTATTTATTTTGACAGAGAGAGAGAGACAGAGACAGAGAGAGAGAACGAGTGGGGGAGGGTCAGAGAGGGAGGGGGAGAGAGAATCTCCAGCAGGCTTCATGCCATCAGGGCAGAGCCTAACTCGGGGCTTGATCTCAGGACCATGAGATCATGACCTGAGCCAAAATCAACAGTTGGATGCTTAACTGACTGACCCACCCAGGCGTCCCTGTCTTTCTTAATTATAAAATGCCACATATTTGTGGTGAAAAGCAATATGAACATTGATAAGGACACATACTCACCCTAGACCCTTTATTCGATTCCTCAGAAGTTAAACTTCCAACCACAGAGTGCGAATCTTGACAAATACTTCCTTGCGTACGTAGCTGGTGTGGCCATGATTTTAGAGCTGACGGATGGTCCTCTGCCAGTGTATAATTACCTACTACACTTCCTGACAGGTGTTTAAGCCGGTTCCAGTTTTCTCCTATGACAAGCACGCCTTCGTAATGCTCCTATACACGTAGTTTGGGATATTTCCATAGTTGAAATTTCCAGAAACAGGATTCTTATTCAGAGACTACGAAGATTCTATATTTTGACAAACATTTAAAAATAGCTTCCAGGGGTGCCTGGGTGGCTCAGTCGGTTGAGTGTCCTACTTTGGCTCGGGTCATGATCTTGCAGCTCGTGAGTTTGAGCCCTGCGTCGGGCTCTGTGCTGACAGCTCGGAGCCTGGAGCCTGCTTCGGATTCTGTGTCTCCCTCTCTCTCTCTGCCCCAACCCACTCGCATTCTGTCTCTGTCTCTCTCAAAAACAAATAAACATTAAAAAAATTTTTTTAATTGCTTCCAAAAAGCATAGTTTGTATCTATGCCCCAAAATAGATGATTTCTGTTCCCTCCACCTTGAGCACATTCTCCCATTTGCTCATGAAATAGCTTGAGCTCTTTTGTTGTTGTTGTTGATGTTTAATTTCCAGTAGGCTATTTGGGGGCCATTTTGTTGTTAATATATATCATTGTTGCCTGGGCATGTGTTGTTTGGGAAACCATGCGATAATTTTGCAACCTCAAACTTGCATCTTTTTATATGTATTTTATAAGCATATGTATTTTTATTTGTGGGAAATATGTGAATATATATACACACATATTTACGAAAATCTAACACCACTTCTAATTTGGTTCCATAACATGAATGAAGTAACGGCCGGTACAAGAATTCCCGTTAGAGAGAAAAGGATCTTTGTCGGTGCAAACCCTTCGTAAGGAACTTAACCCTGGCGTTGTGACCATTGGCAGAAGCCAGCTCACCAACACTGTGTAACGTCGCTCTTCCTGAGCGAGAGTGGGTGCTGGGGGCTTGCTCCCTCCCCAGGGGGATGTGCAGAGGGGAACAGCAGGAAAGAGGGAGGCGACCATGCAGGGGAGACAGCCCCACATCAAATCTGAAGCTGCCTTTATCTTGAAGCAAACCCGCCCCCCCTCCCCCCACCCCAGGCCTCCTCCCCCGTCCAGCAAAGCGGGGCTCCGGCCTGCAGAGGTGCGGCAGAGCCAGCTGGCAGGGCAGAGTCTCCTGGGAGAGCAGGTGTGGAGAGTGGCCCGCACCCGGGGCCCGGAGCCGCCCTGGCCTGCAGACCTGTGCCCAGGCCGGGTGGGGGGGGGGGGGGGCGGGCTGGAGCCTGCCCGGGAAGGGCTAGCTCTGGAATGGCCCAGGTTCCAGGTTCCTGGTCCCGGTGGTGGAAACAGGTCGAACCAGTTGTGCCGGGAGCACCTCTCACCTGCACTGAGGTGTGTGGCACCTGAGGGCACATTCCAGCCGTGGGGGGTGGGGGGAGGGCCGGCAGTGGGGGCAGCCCCTGCTACAGCACACACCAGGCCCGGGGCAACCCCAAACACAAACAAAGCATGCTCCTCACTTAGAGGCGGCCATCAGCACAGCAATCTCAAAAGGACTCAAGTGTCTGCTCCCCCCTAACCCCCACACCGGGAAGCGGACACAGAGGAAGCTGGTCCTTGCCGGAGCACAGGGAGGCCCGTGACAAATTCTAGCTTGGGCAGCCCTAGGACAATATAGGGACCCCTGAAACTGGGGGTAAAGAAAGGACAGGGTCACCAGAGACCAGGGGGAGCGAGAAGCCAGAGACCAGCCGGGCAGACCTGCCCAGTCCCCCCCCCCCAGGCCCCCCCAGGTCAGCGTGAATCAGCTTTGGTCTCACGGTGAACAGTCCTGTCCCCAGGTGACCCACCTGCACCTACCTGCCTGAGGCTGGCCGCTCTCTCCCCCCACTTCTGGAAAGCGGTCAACAAACATTCTCTTAATTCCTCCTGGAGTCTGCATTTCCTGCCTTTCCCCTCCCCCGACAGAGAAAGCCTCCACCCAAACTTGGTAATGTGGCCTGATTCACACACAGGGTCTTTGCACACCTGACTAAGGTAAAGACCTGCCTGGATTTAAGGGTGGGGACGCTGTGGGGAAGGCAGAGACCGAAGCAGTGTGGCCACAGGGCAGGCAGGACACCTGGGGCCCCAGACACCGAGGGACGAGGGACGCGGAACCCACACCTGCTGGCAGCTTGATTTCCAACTTCTGGCCTCGAGCTCTGACACCATACATTCCCGTTGCTTTAAGCCACCCCATCTGTGGTCCTTTTTTACACCCGCCTCCGGGAAGAACCGTCTTCTGGATCCACGGGCTGCTCCCTCTAAGACTTTGGAAGTCTGTGGCCACATTCCCCAGATAAACCCTCTGACCTCCCCACGCCTTCCGGAAACTCACTCTCCCTCCCTTCTGGTTTCTTCTCAGATGTCACCTCGTGACCTTCTCTCGTGGGCACTGATAAAAGAGCCCTCGGATCGCCTACCCTGTTTCCCTGTGCCTCTAGCACCTTTCACCCCCTGAGAAACGACGATGTGTCCAGCACAGCTGGTCAGGCCACAGCCGTCTCAGACGTGTGCCTTCACGACACAAGACAGCTCCAGGGGCCTCGGTCCAGGCCGGCCACCACTAGCCACACGGACAAGCCCCAGCCTCGAGCTCGTGGATTCAGGGACCCCGTGTACACATCTGTCTGTGCACCAGCAAATACCAACAGAGCATCCTGAAAATAGAAGCCTGGGTCCTTCTTCTACCCTTGGGGCACAAGCCTGAAAACCCATATTAATTAGAAGAGCCCACTGAGATATACATGCCCATTAATACGCGATTGCTTCCGACCGCACAGGTGAGGGAGGTACGGGTGAGAGACCCTGCTTAGCCCACGGTTGATTAAAAAAGCACATTGAAAAACTAGGGGTGCCTGTGTGGCTTGGTCAGTTAAGCGTCCGACTTCGGCTCAGGTCATGAGCTCACAGTTGGTGGGTTCGCGCCCCGTGTCGGGCTCTGTGCAGACAGCTCAGAGCCTGGAGCCTGTTTTGGATCCTGTGTCTCCCTCTCTCTCTGCCCCTGCCCTGCTCTCACTCTGTCTCCCTCTCCCTCTTTCTCAAAAATAAATAAAGATTTAAAACAATTAGAAAGAAGAAAGAAAGAACATTTAAAACAATTAGAAAGAAAGGCAGGTGAGGGAGAGGCTCTTTGGAGAGGACGCTGTAATACTTTTTTTTTAAATGTTTATTATTTTTGAGAGAGAGAGAAAGAGAAAGAGAGAGACAGACTGCAAGCAGGGGAGGGGTGGAGAGAGAGGGAGACACAGAATCCGAAGCAGGCTCAGGCTCTGAGCTGTCAGCACAGAGCCCGACGTGGGTCTCAAACTCACAAACCGTGAGATCATGGCCTGAGCTGAAATCGGACGCTTACCCGACTGAGCCACTCAGGCGCCCCAAGACGCTGTAATACTTTTAAAAATGAAAAAGTGAAGAGCGCTCTAAGCCCTCGGGAGACTCACATGCTCATCCGCAAGCTTGCAAACCTGAGACACAGAGGAGGGAAATCAGAGGAGCATCAGCGATAATCCTGGAGAACACGGAAGGCGTCCACGTGGACCACAGACACACACGCGTGGAGAGTGGGTGACGGGCCGGCACAACACGGCCACGGTCACTCTGGATGCTGGCAGTGGTTTGCAGCTCCTGCTCTGAACTCTCAACGCGGTCCGCACCGCATCAGTTTCTGCGTGGCGCGAGCCGGTGCAGGCTGGGAGCGTGTGTCCCCAGCCCCCAGCGGCCCGGGGAGGACACTCGTGAGGCAGGCTTCCCCCGCCCCCCACCCCGCTGAGTTTGTTCACGCAAAGTGAGGACACAGTCAGAATGTAAATAAATAACCAAATATTCCCGTCAACACTCCTCCTCACTTGTGTGGACACCAGTCCCCAAGGGAAATAGGACTGGGTCTCACTGAGCCCCTTCTTGTCCAATGTGCACAAAGCTCGGGCCAAGGCCCTCGGTGTCCGCGTCAGCCAGCGGCACGTGGCATGGCCCAGCTGCCCAGGGAGCGTGTTGGCTCGGGCCGCAGGCCATGGCCTCGCACCCTCGAGGACTCGGCCAATATTCCCTGACAACGTAAGGCCCTAACCTGTATTTTGTGCACCGTCTCCGGGGACCCACCAACTGGGAGGTGTAAGCGGCCTATGGCATTCTCCCGGTTTGATTGGGAGGTTGAGCGTAGCGGGCAGGAGTCTGCTGTGAACCCAGTGGAAGGATGGACCCGCCACCAGGACAGGCCGTAGGAGGCTCCTGCTGGCCGGGCCGATGCCGTAACCAGTGACTTTCTGTCCTCCCCCCGCGTGAGAAACAACCAGCCCCCCCTTTTTAAAATAAAACAGTCACTGTGCCCAGGGGTTACCACTTTGCAGGTGCTTGTATTGGTCTGCTCAGGTTGTCGTAACAAAGTGCCAGGCCTGGACAGACTGAACAATAGAAATGTATTCTCTGGTTCTGGAAGCCAAAGCCCGAAAGGGGGTCTGCATGGCTGGTTCCTTGTGAGGCCTCTCTCCCCGCTGCCGTCTCTCCCCGTGTCCTCACGTGGCCGTCCCTCTGTGCGTGCCTGTGTTCTACTGTCCTCTTCTTACAAGGACACCTGTCACATGGGGTTAGGGCCACTTTTAATGGTCTCATTTGGGTCGGTCACCTCTTTAAAATTTTTTTTTTAATGTTTTTATTTATTTTTGAGACAGAGAGAGACAGAGCATGAGCAGAGGAGGGGCGGAGAGAGGGGGAGACACAGAGTCCGAAGCAGGCCCCAGGCTCTGAGTAGTCAGCACAGAGCCCGACGTGGGGCTTGAACTCACGGACTATGAGATCATGACCTGAGCTGAAGTCGGACGCTCGACCGACTGAGCCACGCACGTGCCCCTGGGTCGGTCACCTCTTACAAGAGCTTATGTCCAAATACAGTCGCACGTAGAGGTACTGCGGTTAGGGCTTTAAAGGATGAATTTGGGGGACACGGTTCACCACACAACCATTGTCCACAACTATTTGCTGGTGTATTTGACGAACAAACGAATGAACGGACAGAAACGTAACGCCAAGCAAAGAGCGCCGTTGGACTGGCTCACGCCTCCAGTCGCGAGGACAGAGCTGCCTGGGCAGGTGCGCTGTTCTGGACCGGTGGTGAGGACGAAGCAGGTCATGGGGAGCCTGGACACCCCAAAGACGGGCACCGCAGAGTCCCCCAGGGTCGATCGTGATGCCAGAGGATCACACGCGCACGGTGGACGCCGTCCCGGGGGCTGCAAGGCGGTATTGACAGCGGCCCACGGCCACCACCTTCCACCGTCCCTTTCCCAGAATTTAATGAACTAAAGCATCCTTGCAAAGACAGCGCCTCTTACCCCTGTTCCACTTCCTCTGAAACCCCCACGTCAAGGGCGTGGTGCTTATTTTCAGTGTGCACCTGCTGTCCCCTGCGCTGACAGCTACAAGCCTCTGTGCTCTCCCTTTCTCAACGGCCTCAATCCTCCTGTCTTTGGGAGGGAGGAGTTATCCTGGGAGCGCCACTAAGCTCGGGCCCTGGCCTCTGCCGTCCTGGTGGCCCTCGCGCCTGGTGCCACCTTCAGCCTGAAACCCGGCCGGGCCCGCGGCTCTTCACCACCGCTGCCCAGAGGCCAGGCTTTGGAGACACCCTCCTTGCCCTTGGCAGAAAGCACGCCGCATCCACTGTGAAGTCCAAGTAGCTACATCTAACAGATAACTAGACAACCTCTGCGTTGTTACTGACTCAGTCATTCAACGGCCACCTCTTTCCAAATGCCAACAGCAGCCCCATCCTGCTGAGCCGGGAGTGAGCACGTCCCGCGAGCCGCCTCTGGTGGGGCGATGGAGTGCTTCCATGCTTCCAGGCCAAGCTGCCTCTCGGGCCCACGTCCCTGCACCCCCATCTCCGCCACGGCTCGTCCAATCTGGCGGCCTGGTGATGAGCCGGCGGGGATCACTCAGATGTGACACAGACACCTTTCCGCCTCTTCCTGTGTCACGCCCGGTTGTAGTCACTGCCCCGTTTTCCCTCGGGGACTGTGGCTGGATTTAGTCTAAAACAGGCATCTGTCGCCATCGTCCCCATCAGAGGACAGGAACGTGCGAGGTCAGCGCGCTGAAGTCGATTTCCATGCCTCCGCCAACGTCCCCACCCCCAAATTAAAAAGTATGGAAGAAAGTGTTAAAGTGTTCTCAGCTACAGAGAAACCAGGAGAACAAGTATATCGTCGAAAGCCACGTGTGGCTCTTGACCCCCACACACCGGGTGTGTGTGTCAGGCCCTGGGCTAGGTCCCCAGGGTCTGTTCCTGCTAAGGAACAGCCCCCTCGCCTGTCGGGATGAGCACTGGCTGTCGTATGCAAGTGACGAATCCCCAGATTCTACTCCCGAAACTAGCACTACTCTATAGTTAAGCAACTTGAATTTAAATAAAAAATAATAATAGTTTTTTAAAAAGGACAGCCTTCTAAGGAAGCCATTGTAGCCCTATTGCACAGAGCAGAAGACTGAAGGTCAGAGAACAAGTAATTTGCCAAGGTCAGTGTAACAGTTAGCTGTTGCTGGGACACAAATTGTCCCAAACCTAGTGACTTAAATCACGTACATTGTGTTATGTCTCATGATTCTGTGAGCTGCCTGAACTTGGATGGGAGCCCCTCCTGTTGGCCACATCCAGCCGGGAGCTCACGGAAGCGTCCAAGATGCCCTCTCCCAGAGGGGCCTCTGTCTGCCTGGGGGAGGAGGGGGTCTGGCCTGAGCTTCCTTATAACATGGCAGCCGGGGGCCCAGGAAGCAAAGCCCCAGTCCCCTGCTGGAGCTGGATGTCGCTGAAAGTTGCTTCCGTTGTACTCTGTTGATGAAAACCTGTCCTGAGGCTTGTGCCGGTGCAAGGCGAGGGGGCCGGCCTCTCCCTCCTGGGTGTGAGGAGCCTGTGAGGGGCACAGTCTGGGCAGAGCAAACAACAGGGAAGGGGAGGAGGGGGCTGAGTTTTCAAATGATGACGATATATAACTTTGATAAAAATAAAAACCAACTTAGAAAAAAAGACCGACTAGATGAGACCCGCAAATCTGTGGAAACATAATATGAAAGAGTGGAGGCTGTTTCAACTTGTCATTGGTAGAAGAAACAAATTCGAAGCTTGGGAAAATTTGCTATCCATTCAGTAAATGTTACCTCACATCATTAAAAAGATAATTCCCAATGAATAAAAAATGTTACTGTGAAAGGCCTATAGTTACAAAAAGAAACACATATTTGGCGTTCTAGGTTCTTTGAAGACATGTCTTCAATCAACCAAAAGGTCACAACTTATAAACCACTGACAGACGATACTAAGTCCTTGATAAATCAAGGACTTATTTAAGTTAAAAAATACTTTAAATTGAGTTGAAAGATCAAAACGTTAGGAAAATAATTTCTATTTACATGGATGTAAAAGGCTTAGTATCATAAGTTACAAGATCACTTGTTAATAACAGAAAGATCAACAATAAAATTTAAAAAAAAGAAAAGAAACTAAGGGGACAATTCACAGAAGCAGAAAGCTAACTGACCAATAAATATGAGATGTGTTCAGGATCAAATGTAACAAAAGACAAAGGAGAGTTAGCACACGGGTAAAACATTATTTATCTCCAGTCATACTGCTAAAGATAGAAATGATTGAGAACGTCCAGGTCAGACAGGATTTGGTAAACAGGCCGAGGGATGTAAACATAAACTCTTTAGGAGTATTTAAAAAAATTCTTTTAATGTTTATTTATTTCTGAGATAGAGACAGAGCATGAGTGGGGGAGGGACAGAGTGAGAGGGAGACACAGAATCCGAAGCAGGCTCCAGGTTCCGAGCTGTCAGCCCAGAGCCGGACGCAGGGCTCGAACTCACAGACCGCGAGATCGTGACCTGAGCCGAAGTCGGTCGCTCAACCAACTGAGCCACCCAGGAGCCCCAGGAGTATTTTAAACATTGTTTTGTAATTTTAGTAAAACGTAAGACGTATATGTTTGCTACTTAAAGCATAATTTATATATGATACAAAGATCAGATGGTAAGTGTCCAATTTGGTAGCTTTCATAAATATACACATGCATGCAATCATGACACCGATCGGCATATCGGGTCAGGTCTCCACCTGCCCCGACCCGTCTTAGTCCTCCACCACTGACGTCCCAGGCGGCTTCTAGGCTCCTGATTAATCTTAGCCAGTACTGTTCTAGAACACCATCGGCACGCCCTTCTAGACTATCTACCCTCTTTTGTATCTATTTTCTTGTTTCAACAAAATGTTTTTGAGATCCACCCATGTTGTGTGTGGTAGTTCAGCCTTTTGATTACGGCATTATTACATTTGGTAAATAGACTACAACTTAACTCTCCATTCATCTATTGATAAATACTTGGCTTGTTTCCAGTTTGGGGCTGTTACGAATAGTACCACAATAAACATTTGGGTCGAATAGTTTGCAGGACATGTGTATTCTTTTCTCTTGAGCAAATATCTAAGAGTAGAATCTCTTAGACGAGTGGCAAGTGGATGCTGAACTATATATAAAAGTGCCAAGAGTTTTCCAAGCGCGCGTGTGATTTCACACCCCACCAGCGGTAGTGAAGAATCTGGCTTGTTCCTCATCGTTGCTAACACTTGATATTCTCAGGCCTTAGTTTTAGCCTGGCTCTAATGGGTTTGTAGCAGTATCTAGTGCCTTAAGTTTGCATTTCTCTTATGACTAACGACGTCGACCATTTCTGAAAGGCTTATTGGCCATTTTACGTCTTCTTTTGGCAAGTGTCCATTCAAGACTTTTACCCATTTTTTATTAGGCTCCTTGTCTTCTTATCAAAGTGTATGATGTGTTTATATATATGTATTTTGGTCAAATTATACACCGTATACAATATATCTTAGATCACAGGATTCACGCTATAAACAATATAATCTATATCACAAATTATACACTGTGGCTTGTCCTTTCATTGTATTGTCCTTGTCACTTACGGATCACTTGAACTCCAACTAATGCCTTTTGTTTTTTTAAGGATATTCTTGTGTGTGTCCTATCTAAGGAATATTTGAATCACTGAAGCTGTGAAGATATGCTCATATGATTTTTTTCCAGATGTTTTAGCTTTTGCATTTAGATTTATGATCCATTTCAAAATAACTCAGTGTATGGTCTGAGGTAGAACACATAGTTCATTTTTTTTCATGTGGATATTGAGTTGCTTTTGCACCAAGGTATTTATGTCAAAACTAAGTGACCATCTAAAGGGGTAGTATCCAAAATCCATAATGAACTTATCAAACTCAACACCCCAAAACCAAATAATTCAGTGAAGAAATGGGCAAAAGACATGAATAGACACTTCTCCAAAGAAGACATCCAGATGGCCAACAGACACATGAAAAGACACTCAACGTCACTCATCATCACGGAAATGCAAATCAGAACCATGATGAGATACCACCTCACACCTGTCAGAATGGCTAAAAGTAACAACTCAGGAAACAACAGATGTTGGCCAGGATGTGGAGAAAGGGGAACCCTCTTGCACTGTTGGCAGAAATGCAAACTGGTGCAGCCACTGTGGAAAACAGTATGGAGGCTCCTAAAAAATTAAACATAGAACCACCCTATGACCCAGAAATTGCACTACTAGGAATTTATCCAAAAGACACAAAAATGCTATTTCGAAGGGATACACACACCCCAATGTTTATAGCAGCGCTATCAACAATAACCAAATTACAGAAAGAGTCCAAATGTCCATCGAACTGGTGAATGAATAAAGAAGACGTTGTGTGTATATATGTATGTATATACATGCAATGGAATATTACTCAGCAATAAAAAAAATGAAATCTTGCCATTTGCAACAACGTGGATGGAGCTAGAGTGTATTATGCTAAGCGAAATAAGTCAGGCAGAGAAAGACAAATATATGCTTTTACTCATTTGTGGAATTTAAGAAACACAACAAATGAACATAGGGGAAGAGAAGGAAAAATAAGATAAAAACAGAGAGGCGAAACATAAGAGACTCTTAAATACAGAGAACAAACAGGGTTGCTGGAAGGGAGGTGGTGGGGGGATGGGCTAGATGGGTGATGGGCATGAAGGAGGACACCTGTTGGGATGGGCACTGGGTGTCATTTGTAAGTAGTGAATCACTGGGTTCTACTCCTGAAGCCAAGACTATACTGTATGTTAACTAACATGGATTTTCAAAAAATAAATAAATGAAAGACTAAGTGATCATCTATGTACAGATCTACGTTGGGCTCCCTATTCTGTTCTGTGGGTCTATAGGTCTTTCTATTCACCCGTGTCAAACTGTCTTAATTACCATAACTTTATCGTCAGGCTTAAAGTCAAGTGGCATAAGCTTTCCAAGTTGGTTCTCCTTCAAAATTGTTCAACTTATCTTGTTCTTTGTAACTGCACATAAACTTTAGAGTAAGTCTATCAGTTTCTCCGAAAAAACAAAACAAAACAAAACAAACCACCGATGTGTTGATTGATGCCGTATGTCTACATACCGATCCGGGGAGAATGGACATCTTAACAGATGGAGTTTGCAATCCAGGAGTGTGACATACCTCTCATTTTATCGACACTTCCCTCCCTCACTCCTGCGTAGTGTTCTGGGTAGAGTTTTTGTGTGATACGTTTGACTCAATTGATTCGTACTCGTTCAAATTTAAATGCGTGTTTGTTAAAAAATTGTCAAAAATTAAATTTCCTATAACTTATAGCTACATTGTAGCAACATAATTGTGTTTTATCAAATGTCTATTCTACTGAAAGCAATCTACAGATTTCGTGTAATCCCTAGCAAAATACCAACCTTTTCACAGAACGAGAGCAAACAATCCTAACATTTGTATGCAACCACAAAAGATCTTGAATAGCCAAAGCAATTGAGAAAAGAACGACAAAACTGGACGTGCCATAATTCCAGGTTTCAGGTTACATTAAAAAAAGGAGTGGTAACTAAAACAGTATGGTACTGGCATAAAAACAGACACATGGGTGCCTGGGTGGCTCAGTTGGCTGAGCATCTGACTCTTGATTTCAGCTCAGGTCATGATTTGAGTTTGTGAGTTCAAACCCCAGGTCAGGCTCCACACAGTCAGTGCAGAGCCTGCTTGGGATTCTCTCTCTTCCCCTCTGTCCCTCCCCTGCTCATGGATGCCCATGTACACCTGGTCTCTCTCTCAATCTCTCTCTCAAAATAAATAAATAAACTTTTAAGAAATAGACATATAGATCAATGGAATTGAACAAAAAAAAAACCCCAGAAATGAACCCACAACTAAATGGTCAATTAATCTTCGATAAAGCAGGAAAGAATATACAATGGGGAAAATGTCTCCGCAACAAATGGTGTTGAGAGAACTGAACAACAACATGAAAAAGAATGAAATCGGAACACTTTCTTACATCCTACACAAAAGTAAACTCAAAATTGACTAAAGGCCTAAATGTGAGACATAAATCCATAAAAATCTCGGAAGAGAGCACGGGCAGTAATCTGTCTGACATCAGCCGTAGCAGCGTTTTTCTAGGTATGTCTCCTGAGGTAAAGGAAACAAAAGCAAAAATAAACTATTGGGACTACATCAAAATAAAAAGCTTCTGCACAGCAAAGGAAACAATCAACAAAACTAGAAGGCAACCAACTGAATAGAAGATATTTGCAAATAAAATATCTGCCAAAAAGGGTTAGTAACCAAAATATATAAAGAATTGATCGACTCAACACCCCCAAAACAAATAATCCAATTTAAAAAAGGGCAGAAGACATGAACAGGCATTTCTCCAAAGAAGACATCCAGATGGCCAACAGACACATGAAAAGAGGTTCAGCATCACTCATCATCAGAGAAATAGAAATTAAAACCTTGGAGATTTGTCACCTCACACCTGTCAGAATGACCAAAATCAGAAAAGCAGTAGGGGGCCTGGCTGGCTCAGTCAGTAGAGCATGAAACTCAGTCTCAGGGTTGTAAGTTTGAGCCCTACATTGGGTGTAGAGATCACTTAAAAATAAAATCTTTAAAGACAAAAAAAAAAAAAAAACAGAAGAAACAAGTACTGGTGAGGATGTAGAGAAAAAGGAAACCTCTTGCCCAAATGTCCATCAACTGATGGATGGAGAGAGAAGATGTGGTATATATAGAAAATGGAATACTGCTCAGCCGTAAAAAAGAATGAAATCTTGCCATTTGCAATGACATGGATAGAACTAGACAGTATTATGCTCAGCAAAGTAAGTCAGTCAGAGAAAGACAAATATATGATTTCACTTATGTGGCATTTAAGAAACGAAACAAATGAGCAAAGGGGAAAAAAAAAGAGGAGACAAACCAAGAAACAAACTCTTAACTACAGAGAACATATCGATGGTCACCAGCGGGGAGGTGGGTCAGGGGATGGAGAAATGGGTGATGGGGATTAAAGAGTACACTTGTCATGATGAAAATAAAACAAAATAAAATAAAAAGAAATGCAATTGTTTTAATATGGATTTTCTATCCTGTGACCTTGCTACATTCACATACTAATTCTGATTGATACTTGTTTTTCACAATCATGCTGCCTAAGAAACCTCCCCAAATTTTGCCTTATTTCTTCATTTGCTTGTTTGCTTGTCTGCTTATTATCTTATTACACCGGCTAAGACCCCCAGGGCAATGCCGAGATCCAGCGCAAATCCTTATCGTGCTCCCAACCCTGAAAGGCATTAACTCTTCTCTGGTTAACACTGATGTCCGCCGTGGTGCAATGTTGGTGTTCTCCATCCAACTGAGCGATTTCATTCTGCCCATGGTTTTCTGAGCGTTCTTAATAAAGGAGTCATAAATTTGTCCACTTTTTTCTCCAGCTACTGACATGATTTATCCCCTTTACTCTCTTGACATAGTGAATTACATCGATTTTTCCAAGTTGAGTCAACTCTCAGTTCCCGGGATGAACCCCATTTGTGCACGGTGCTTTACCCTCTGATAGGCTGCGGGACTTGGTTCCCTTACACGCATGAGGACTCTTGTTTCTATGTTGATGAGACATGTTGGCGCTGTGATGCATGGACATCAAACACACAAATACAGAATCTGAGAAAACACCTGTCACAGCCACCAGAGCGGCTAAGTGGAAGAGACTGAGCATGCCAAGTGTAGGCACGCGTGTGAGGCAGCCAGCGCCCTCCCGCCTTGCTGAGAGACATGAGACCGTACCGCCAGCCTCGTCCCTGATGACACCGCACATCCGTCCACCCCGCGACCCGGTCACCCCACTTCTTACAATCCATCCTGCTCCTGGACCGCTACAAATACGGGACAGCCTTCGTAGAAATCGCAGCACTGTTTCTAAAAGCGAAAGCTTAAACGACACAAATATCTTTACGAGGGGTCTGGTTGATTGACCGCAATGCATTCCAAGATGAATTCTAAGAGGAATCCAAGGTACTTTTGAAAAAAATGAGGAAAGTCTCTACAAAGTAATTTGTAGTGAGGTCCTTGATTTATTGTTACAAAAAAAGTAGCAGGGTGTTGAATAGTGTGTACAATAGGCTACCTCGTCTCTAAGAAAGAAAGGGAGAGGGGCGCCTGGGTGGCTCAGTCGGTTAAGCATCCGACTTCAGCTCAGGTCACGATCTCGCGGTCCGTGAGTTCGAGCCCCGCGTCGGGCTCTGTGCCGACAGCTCAGAGCCTGGAGCCTGCTTCCGATTCTGTGTCTCCCTCTCTCTCTGCCCCTCCCCTGTTCATGCTCTGTCTCTGTCTCAAAAATAAATAAACATCAAAAAAAAATTTTTTTAAAGAAAGAAAGGGAGAGGATTTACTTATTGTCATGAATGCACGCATATCTTGGCATACATTTGCAAAAAGAAACGGGGAAGACTTCCTAGAAGCTGACGAAGATGGACTGATGGCGGTGGGGGAGACAAATAAAAGGGAAGGAAAGAGGCAAGACTTTGCTGAGTTCACTGCTCATAACACTGAAACCATGGGAATTATTCCGCAAAAAATGGAATCCAGGGGCACCTGGGTGGCTCAGTCGGTTGAGCGTCCAACTTTGCTCAGGTCACGATCTCACAGTTCGTGAGTTCGAGCCCCGCATTGGGCTCTGTGCTGACAGCTCGGAGCCTGGAGGTGCTTCGGATTCTGTGTCTCTCTGCCCCTCCCCTGCTCGTGCTCTGTCTCTCTTTCTCAAAAATACAGAAACATTAAATTTTTTTAAATGGAATCCAGTCCCAAAGGGGAAAAACCCTAAAATCAAGGTAGATAGAAATACATAAACCTGTATAACCTTGATGAGATAATGTTAATACTTTCAAGTAATTTTGAACACAGTGCCTCATGCATCCTAAACATGATGTTTTCCAGATACAAAAAAAAATTGCAAGGAAATTTAAAAAACCACTGCACTCAGTGAATTTATTGTTATTAATAATGTCAATGCAATATATTTTGAGATAAATCAAATAAATGAATATACCATGTTGAAGGAAATAAGACTTTCGATATATGGGGAGAGATATAAATAAAAATATTTTGATGCTAAATACAAATTAGAAATATATGTGCACTTATCTGAAATATAATTGATTATGTGCTTTATTTCAAAATCTATATATAAAAGCTGACCATAAATATTTTTCTCAGAGAGTCATGTAAAACTCTGGCAAAGTCAGAGAGTTCAAAAGAGAACGGATATAGAGACATGCTGTTCCTCTCGCTCCTTTATCGTATACACCCGATTCATCACTTGGCACATAGCTTTTTAAAATTACCAAATACACATGAAGTGGCAAAATGGAGATTCTTCTGATTTCATGCTGCAGATTTCACTCCTCCTGAATAGTTACTTGGCGTTTCCTGTGTATCCTTACAAATCTTTCTGCACACAATAATAGCATTTTGAAAAAAAAAAACAAAAACAAAAACAAATGAAGAAAGAATCCACCAAATTTTGTGACTGATTTGTATCCACTGGTACTGTTACAAATCCTCCCCTCCAGGCCTCCCTGAAATTAAGAGAACAATGCAGAAAGGTCCCCTCTTAGAGTTCCGCTTCCTGAGTGTCTGCCTGGTGCTCCTGCAACTTCCCCCCAGAGCCTCAGCGCAGGGACACTGATGTGGCTCCTGGTTCTGTGTCCTGGGAAGGGGGTGGTCTCACCGGGCCCTGGTCACCGTGCTCAGAGGGGGCAGCACAAAATATCCCAAGGGTGCCTCCCATTCCCTTGTATGGACACGCCCATTTCCCTCACTTCCCCCAACTCCCCACCCTTGTCCCCACCAAACTGGTGCCCGCTTCTCCGATCTTCTCATTCTGAAACGTTCTATCCATTTTTGATTTAGATTCTATGTGTCGTGCCGTAGGTAGCCTTTGGGATTGGCTCTTGTCCCACAACCTAATTCTCTGGAGACCCATCGGGATTGCCTCGTGGACCCACAGCTCACTGTGTGCACAGCTGAGCAGTAGCGGCCTCAGAAGGACATCTGGCTGATTCCAGTTTCTATTACAAATAAGGCTGCTGGGAACACCCGTGTGCAGAGTCGGTGTGAATGCACGTTTCTGTTTCTCTGGGACCGATGCCCAAGAACGCAACTGCCGGACTCCGTGGGAGTTTCAAGTTTTGTTTTGGAAGAAACTGCCCAACTGTTTTCCAGAGTGAATGTACCATTCTGTTATGCCCACCAGCAAGGTGTGGATGTGTCCGCTTCTCCACGTGGTCACCAGCATTTGAGGGTGTCACTCTTCTATTTACCTTTGCCATTCGAGGGGGGTCATGCCTTTCATTGTGGTTTTAATTTGCATTTCCTTGATGACATTGAACATCTGTTCATGTGCCTATTTTCCATCTCTATATCCTTTTTGGTGAGATGTCTTCTTATCTTTTGTCCAAATTCCAAATGATGGTCTCCTGTCATTGTTTTCTTTCTTTCTTTGTTTGCTTCGCTTTGTTTTAGTGTTCTTTATATATTGTAGATACTAGTCCTTTGTTGGATATGTGTTTTGCAGATAATTCCCTCACTCTGCAGCTCATCTTTGTGTTCTTTTACAAATATCTTTCACAAAAAGAATAATAGTTAAAACTGGAAGTGTCTTTCCCAGAACAAAAATTTTAATTTGGATCAAGTTCAATTAATCAAATTTTCCTTTTCTGGGTATGCTTTTTCTGGCCTAAGAATTCACTGCCTAGCTCCTAGATCTTAAAGATTTTCTTCTATGTTTTTCTCAAAGTTCTACAATTCCATTTAAGTCAGTGATCCGTTTTTAGTTCATTATTGAGCAACGTGTGAGAGTTGGGCTGACATGTTGTACATGTTGTTGTTTTGCTGGGAATGTCCAGTGACTCCAGCGCCATTTGTGGAAAAGACTAACTTTCCTCCATTGAATCGTTTTTCATTGTCATCAAACAGGTCAGGCTCGTGTGGGTCTGTGTCTGTGCTCTCTATTCTGCTCCGATGGTCTACATGTCTGTCCCTCCACCAGCACCACATACTCCGGACTCTGGTAGCCATGTAACGTCTTAAAATAAAATCGACTGATTCCCCCTACTTTGTCCTTCACCAAAATTATTTAAGCAGTACTAATGACCATGCCTTTAAGAATAAATTTGGGAATTGATATGCCTGTATCCACAAAATTCTTGCTGGAATCAAATTAATTTTTTAAATACTATAACTCTTTCCCACCCTGAATATTTTATGTAAAATATCATCACCGTTCAGTTTGCTCATGTTCAAGTTTCCTTTTCCCAAATGTCAACACGCATTCATTCAGTCAACCCAATTAATTGCTGTGAGCACCTGCTATGTGCTGGGAACAGCACAGGTCATTCTGGATGCAAAACAGAAAATGCGTGCCCACTTTGCTCAAGGAATGCAAGTTTGGGGGCCGATGGCTAACTCGGGAATTTTCTTTTTAATGTTTATTTATTTTTGAGAGAGAGAGAGACAGAGTGAGAGTGGGGGAGGGGCAGAGAGAGAGGGAGACACAGAATCCGAAGCAGGCTCCAGGCTCCGAGCTGTCAGCGGGGCTCGAACTCACGAACTGTGAGATCATGACCTGAGCAAAGTTGGACGCTCAACCAACTGAGCCATCCAGGTGCCCCTAACTCAGGGATTTTTTAAAAACTCCACGTTATTTTCAATGTGCATATCTATTAGGTCCTAAAGTTTAACACCCAAAATTGATCATGCCGTACATTGGAGAGCCAGGGCTCCTGTCATCTGATCTGCCCCATGACCTGAGGTCCACGACGCTCAGGTGCAGGGGACTGCCCCAGGGGGAAGCAGTGGTGAAATCTCCACAAGTGTCCGGGTCAGTTCTCGGTTCATCTCCCTCGGCTCCTTGCTGTGCCCCTTACAAGTAAAAATGAACAACCAGGAGTGAGCCATTCATCCACCCATTCTTTCATTCATTCATTTATTCAACACTTATTTAGTGTTCATGACTTTCCCAGGCTTGGACTGGGGGGTGGGAGAATGAGGTCAGAGAGCCCGCCTACCCGGATGCCAGCAGCTCCCAAGGAGAACGAGGGGGAAGGACTGACGGGGTGAAGCAATCCGTAGAGGCCAGGCCAGGGAGGGAATGTGGCTGCTGGTGGAAAGGCCAGTGGGCCAGGGTGCTGCGAGCAGAGAGCCGGGGAGCTGCCAGCCTACAGCTGTGGGCAGAAACGAGTTCCAAAGGGCTCTCGGCCATGTTGGCACAGGGAAGCTTTCGGAAGTGCGGTGGTTCCCAGGCAAGAGTGCCCACCTCCTGGCCAGGCTCTAAACAGGTTGGGGAGCAGAATGACATATGCAGACCACTATGATCGCTGACGGGCCAGGCCAAAGGACCCGGCCTCGCGGCTTCTCCCACTGAGCAAGGGCCCTGAGCAGATTTGTACGTGAAGACCCAGATCCCTCTGGCTGCAGCGGAGAGGAGAGTGAGAGTGCCTTGTTTCTAGAAGGAGCTTGAGGCAAGAAAGGCCGGAGGAGTCTCCTCCAGGAGTGAGGCGGTGTTGAAGGGCCACAGCCTGGCAGAGCAGCACCGTCTGTCTCCCAGGCCCGCCTCTCTTCTCCTTTCCTCGCTAGGCTGTGTGCTGCCCCCAGCCCCTCTCTCTAACCTCGATTGGAATTTCTTAAAGATGTTCACTGTGACATCAGGGAAGATGCGGGAATGCACTCAGCGTCAAGGCAAGCCTCTCCCCACGGACACTTGCAGCGCTCCCTGAACCTTCCCCTTCCCTGGAGGCCTCAGTGCCCACGGTGCCCCCCGCCCAGAGCAGAGCCAGGGGCCAGGCCCACCTCCCACAAGGCGAGGCAGTGACTCTGCAGACCCCAGATGGAAGGCACAGTGATCCTGGGGAGCCTGCTGCCCAAGCAGCCCGTCCCCCTGCCGGGCCTCGGATAATGGCACAAAGACATACACACAGGTGACAAAATCCATTTAAAGGTCTGAACGGCAAACCCAAGACCTAGTTGTTTGTTTTGTTTGTTTTGTTTTAATTTTTTTAATGTTTATTTATTTTGGAGAGAGACAGAGCATGAGAAGAGGAGGGCCAGAGAGAGAGGGAGACAGAATCCGAAGCAGGCTCCAGGCTCCGAGCCGTCGACACAGAGCCGACGCGGGGCTCGAACTCACGGACCATGAGATCATGACCTGAGCCAAAGTCTGATGCTTGACAGACTGAGTCATCCAGGCACCTCCTTGTTTTGTTTTTACATAAAACCCCTAAATTATACTTCTTCTGTAGTATAACACTTTTTAAAATGCTAACTCTTATTTTTTATTTTCATTTTCAACACAAAATATTTCCACACGATAGAAATGTACAGAGTAACATAACTGCATGTGACCGTCATTCCAAGTTAATAATCATTCACCCTTTGTGGGACATTTACATCAGATACACTTTTCAGAATTAAAACATCACCAATAGCGCTGGACCCCCCTCCAAATCCCAACCCCCCCCCCTTTCACAAGTACTCAGGCACCCTGCAGGGGAGTGGAGGCCTTCCTTCCCACACTGTGACAGCAGCCTCTGGGACAGCCCCCCACCCCGTCTGTAAATAGCACAGAATATTGTCATTCGTAAAACTCCACCCTCTGCATCATCTTGCCCGAATCCTTTTCCTTTTTGAGGATCATTTTTCCTCACTCAGCTTTGTACCTTCAGGACTTACACATTTTGACCCAAGGAGCACTACCTTCAAGCACACTCACCCCTGGGGACCACCGTATTCCATGAAATATGCCCCACGTTGCGTATCCAGGCCTGCGCTGACTGCGGTCCGGGGGTCTCCAGTTTGCACTTGGCAA
The DNA here is from genome assembly GCF_018350195.1 of Panthera tigris. Lineage (NCBI taxonomy): Eukaryota > Metazoa > Chordata > Mammalia > Carnivora > Felidae > Panthera > Panthera tigris. The sequence continues at coordinate 236,365,254 of NC_056660.1, forward strand.
ACAACGCTGCCGGGCTGTGCTTGGCCCCCCCTCCCTGCCTCCACTGGCCTGCTCTCTGTGGTGGACCAGGAAGCAGTGGGTTGCAGACCAGAGAAGTGGATGTCTGCTGACCTCCCACGTGCTGCCCAACAGCTCCCTACCTTCCTCTCAGCAATTGAAGCCAGCACTGCAGTGAGAGACATTCCCTGTGCCTGCACCCTGGGGCCTAGTCCGGTGGCCTCCAGTGGACGGGAAGTCGCATCTGGGCCACTCTCTGATTTCCCATCACTAGGGAGCTGGGGCATCCTTGAGCCTTTTCAGACCTGCTCTCCGCAGAGTCTGTTCCTATCTCGGGTCCATTTTTCCACCAAATGGCTCGTCTTCACTCACGGACTCTGAGGATTCTTTCTGACTCTGCACAGCAATGCTTGTCCTATCTGCAAACGCTCCCAGTGTCCTCCCCCTGGCGGGGGTCGGCCATTTCTACGCTGCCCAACTGAAGTTTTCATGGTGACTGTTTTGGTGCAATTTGTCAAATGGCTTCCGCACGCTCTCCGGTTTTTCAAAAGAAAAACAAAACAAATCCAAAGCAAAGAAGAAACAAAACCGTCCTGCCCTCCCTACCTAAGCAATCCCAGGTGTGCCACAGCCTCCGGGAGAGCTTGGTAGGGGCCGGGCTGGCCTGTGCGCCTGCCCTGTGCCCCCGAGTCGGCGGTCTGGGCGAGCTGTTTTGGGGTACACACGGCCGACGAGGAGTGAGCCCGAGGCGATGCAACACGGCCCCAGACAGGCGCTAAAGCAGCCGTCAGACGGCTGAAGAGAAGCCTCCTTCGCCAGCGTATTCCTGCGAGCGGGGGTCCTACCTGCTCCTGCGCCCGCGGGCTCCGCTCGGTCCGCGCCGCCGGCCCCCGGAGGTGCGCCCCCCGCTCGAGCGGCGACGGCCAAGCCCGGGGGGGGGGGGACGGGGGGCGCTGCCGCGGGGCGGGGAGGGGGGCAGCTGAGTTGTCCCGAACACTGTTTGCCTTGCAGAAACACTTAAAAAAAAAAAAAAAAAAAAAAGCCGAAACGCGAACCAGGAGCACAACGAAGCCAGACCCCGGCCCGACCGCCGCTCTGTCCGCGCAGGAGCGGGGAGACCCTCCCGGAGGCGCGCGGGCGCGTGTCCGCGTGCGCGCGCGGGGGAGAGGCCAGGGGGCCGGGGGGGGGGGCTCGCCCACCTGCCTCCCGCGCGGATCGCTGACCCACGCGGGCCGCTCCCGAAGCGGGTCTCCGGGAACGGAATTCGGGCCCGGGGGCTGCGCGCCGGAGGCGGGGGAAGCGGCGGCAGAGGAGCTGGGAGGACGCGGACGGGGGGAGGCGGGGGGCGGGCAGGGACAGAGGCCGCCGGACGCGCGGAAGGGGGGACGCGTCGGAGGCGGGCGCCGCGGGGAGGACGCACACTCGGCTGCCCGCGCGAAGGGACCGGGGTCTGCCGTCGCTACGCTCGAGTCAGCGACCGGTAACGAAACACCGGTGCCTGGGGAGCCAGAGAGGTGCCCTCGGTGCTGGGGTCCCGACGCCACGGGCTGCCCCCGGCCTCTGGGGGCCGCGCCCTCGGGTCTCCTCCCGCGAGGCCGCAGGCGGCTCCAGACCAGGGGCGAGGGGACTCCCCACCCCACCCCCACCCCCGCCTGCCAGGGTTCCCCGCGCGCTCGCTCTGCGGAGACAGGTCTCACCGGAACCGTGTTTGAGAACCTCCGAAGAGCGCCGCATCTGCAGCCCCGTCAGACGAGCCCGGAGGTACCCGCGCCGGAGAGAGATTCGCGTCTCGTTGGGACTTGCTCTTCGCGCAGTTCACGGCGGCCAGCGCTGCTTTGCGAGAAACAGAGGGAGACGGAAACAAAGGAAGTTGCAGACCCGAACTTCGTGACCCCCGACTCCTTCTGGCTGCGTTTGCTGCAGGGCCCCAGGAAGTCGTGGGCCAGCAGCGAGCCGGGATTCGGAACACGCTGGGCAGGTGCCCTGACGCGCGCACGCCGATGTGGCGAAAGTCACAGCCCTGGGGGCAAATGTGTACGCTTCACCTTAATCGACCCCCCCCCCCCATTACACGTTCCATTTTGTAAGTGTTGCCACCAACCCTACAAACTGCGCCCATTACCCGGCAGTGAGACAGAGTGAAACAAGTTCGTGCGCGGCTTCGGTTCATCGAAACGCCCCGGCCTAGTTTTCCTTCTTCCCCAAGTTAAAGCGACGCGGGCAGAGGTAGGCCGGGCCGAGGCGAGAGCGCCCACCGCCGTTCAGTGGCCGGGGACTGCGCCGGGGCCACCGCTGCAGGGACCAGGCCGCAGCCGCGGGCCACAGCGCCCCCTCGCCGCCCGCGCGCACGACTCCCGGGCCCGCGCCGCTCCCCGGCCTCCCCGCGCCCCGCCCGAGAGCCCAGGGCCGACCGAGTCTGCAAGGCGGCCCGGCCGGCGCCGCCAGCTCCTTCCGAGAGACCCTCGGGCGCAAGCCCGGCTCCAGGCCTTTCTCCGCGCTCGGCCTCGCAGGACGCCCCGGCTCCTTGAAACGTGCGTGTCCACGCCGACTCGCTCTAAAGGCACCGGCGGCTGTGGGGACAAGACACAGAAATGCGACGGTGTTAACTTCTTTTCATCAGCGCGCGGAGGGGAGGAGAGGGAAACCGAGCCCGAAACCGCGCGCCGCCTACGTGACGGTTACGAGCCATCGCGCTGTCACCGCAGCTGGCCGGGGCTGCCGCGCGGGCCTCGCCTCTGTCCGCCGCTCCGGCTCGGACGCCACGAAAACAGCCGCGGCCGGGCGCCCGGACACCCCTCGCCCGCCACCAAAGCGCCCGGGTCCCCGCCCTGCTGCACGGGCGGCCAGTGGGGCCCGGGGCCAGCGGCTCGCTCCCCGCGCGGCCTGCGCCCTCCGCGGTCACCGGGGACGGAGTTCGCCACCCTCGCGGGCGGCCGCGTGCCGAGCCACCGCGTCGGGCCTCCTCGCTTGCAGCCTGTTTTTCCCACTGACTTGTTTTAAAAGAAGAGCCAGCCAACTTTAATCCAAGACAAGGAAAGTGACTTTAAAAAAAAAAAAAAATCCGGGAGCTTTAACGTGAAACGAAGTTTATATATTCCAGGAACAATGCGGAGCGTAAGTTTTAATGTCTCTGCGTAGGCATGTTAATTTGCTACAGTCACTACCAATAAAAGCGGCAGGCACTGCGATTCGACTGCTTAATAGTGCGAGGTAGACGGTTTTTATTAGTAGCAGGCAGCAGGATGGAGAATTTGGATTTCAGCGGAGGGGTGTAACTGCGGGGGGAAATACGCGGGGGCAAGAGGCTGTCTTCAGAATCAGCAGCTCGCGCGAAAGAGGCGAAGAGGAGACAGCCGTGGTGGAGACGCGCCCTGGGCGGCGGGAGCCCCTCCAAAGCCACGTGGCCTTGTCTGCTTATATACTTAATTGATGTCAAAATCGACTGTATCCGGAGCATACGCTCCTGCTCCAAACTGGGGATGTTTTTGTAATAATTCGCTGTTTTCTTTTCTGCCCCTGGCAGAGATCAGGCCCAAGGGGGGTGGAGGGAGAGAGAGGGAGGGCGAGGGGACGAGCCCCAAATGCTAATGAAACACAGCAGGAACTGGCCTTTGGAAATGGAAACATTGCAGGCCAATCATCCTTGGTGATAAACATTAGACCTGATTTTTTTTTTTCACTTAAACTATCTAATTGGAAGCGAACCCCCGAAGCCTGCAATCTGATCCGTTGGCTGTTGCGTTTGTCATCCCACCTGGGTGACTCTCTTTCGAGGCCTCTACCTCCCAGAATCCCCTCTCTGGAAGACCAAAAACATCCCAGACCCCGACGCTGGTATGCTCCCTCCATTTTCTCTTTCCTTTTCGACACTTCAATAATTGCTGTAAAGTCTGCCCTACACTGAGTTAGGACGGCCCACGTGGGGCGGCAGCGTGGTGGGAACCACGGGGCTGGGTCCTCCAAGTGGCCCAGCGTGTGGGAAGCGGCGATGTGGAGGTTGAAGCCAGGGGGCTGGATTTTAGGAAGGGGGGAGCCCTGGGCAGGCAGGAGCCCGAAGACTGGTGGCGGCTGGAGGCAACGGGCACCTACTAGGAGCCAGAAGCCTGCAGGCCACGGAGGATGGGTTCTTCTCAAGCCCGACACCTGAGTTTGGGACGGGCTCCCCTGGACCTAGGGAAAGACAAACGCAGCTTAACTATGTCTTCAAAGTTCTGCTGGCCAACAGGACTGGGCTGCAGCCTAGCCCGGGGTCTGCCCCCGCAGGACCTTAACAGAACTCGGCAACCGGGCTGCCAGGGTAGAGTGCAGCGAAGTGTGGGGGCGAGAGGGCGGCAGGCCGAGCCCTCACCTGCAGCGATTGGACCTTACAGGAAACCTTTCCGAGGCGGCCTCTGGGGAAGGGGCACCTGTTGGGTGGGCGTCAGCCCAGGACCGCACACACGGATACCCGGTGGACCTCCTGAGCAACCCCCCCCCCCCCCGGGGACCAGTACCCCCTCCCCCAGCACCCTCCTGCCCCTGGTGGGGGAGGGGTGGAAGAGGGGCAATGGAGTGAAGTGTTTTCTGGGGCTGGGGTCCCAGGGCCCGCCGCTAAGCATCTCCCCTCCGGGCCCCCAGAGGCACGTCCCGAGCCGCCAGTTACCTGGGCTACCTCTGCCGCTGCCTGCGCTCCTGCCAGCGGCCTGGCTCCTTCTCCTTCCTCCCCAAGTGACAGCAAGGCTTCGCTTCGTGCCAGAGGCGGTCTGTCCGGTGACAGTCATTCTCTAGAATGCTTTACGACACACGTCTGACGGAGGAGTCAACTTATTAAAATAAAATCAAATAAAACTCCCGGGGGAGGGGTGGCATCTTCGCGGGTGGGACACGGGCGGCGGGTGTCTAAACCTTCCCCAAAGCGGAAAGTCCTCACGCCCAGAGCCCCGGGTCTCCGCTGTGGACTTCGGGGCAGCAAGCTCACCTCTGGGCCCTCCTGGCAGTCCGCGAGGAAGGCGCCCGGGATCCGGGTCCCGCAGGGACACGCGGGACGGCGCGGGGCAGGCGACCGGACCCGAGGCCACGCGGGGCGCCTTCCACGGCGAGGCAGAGGGGACCCGGGAAGGTGGAGGTGAGAGCCGCGCACGCCACCCCCAGGAGGACCCGGGCCGCCGGCGCTGCCACCCCGCCCTCCCTTCGGCCCGCGGCTCCCGGCCGGAGCCTGGGGACACGCGCGCGGTCACCTGGGCCGGCCTCTTCGTAGCGCAGAGCGGGGCGCGGGCCGTGCGTCCCCCAAGTGGACCAGACCGGCCTGCGTGCGGACGGCCTCCGCTCAGTCCCCGCGGGCCGAACGGGGAGGGGGGGGGGAGGCAGTGGCTGCGGGGGGTGGGGGGGCACGAGGAAGGTGACGGGGGCGGCGGCGGGGAGCAGGCCGGCGGAGGAGGGGGGGGGGCGGCGGGAGTACGATCGAGTGGGAGGGGGCGCGCGCCGGGGCTCGGGGCTCGGCCGGGCCGGGCTGCGGGGCCGCGGGCCGCGGGCTGGGGCTGCGCGGGAGGCGACTGCGCCACAAAAGCCTGCGCGTCCCTCCCTCCTTCTCCCCCGCCCTCCCGCCGCCTCCTCCTCCTCCTCCTCCTCCTCCTCCTCCTCCGCCCTCCCCTCCCCGCCCCTCCCCCGGCCGCGGCCCGGCAGCGGGAGCGGGCGGAGCGGGCGGAGCGGGCGGAGCAGGGGAGGGGGCGGGCGCCCGAATATGCAGATGAGCGCGTGACGGACAGCTCCGCGTTCCAATGTCCCTCGGAAACTCGAGCGCTCCTTCCTCAACTCCTCACTCCCGACTCCAGACTCCCCCAAACCCCGACCGCCGGCCTGGCGCGCGGCTGCGCCCACCGGCTCCGCGCCGCTGCCGCCGCCGCCCCGCCGCTCCCCCGGCCCGCGGGCCTCGCAGGCTAGTGCGCGGGTCGGCCCGCCTCGGCCCGCGGCCCCCGCGCCCGCCGCCGCGCCGCGCCCCGGCCGGGCGTGGATGGAGGGCGCCGCGCGCCCTGCCCGCTGCTCGGCGTGACGCGGGCCCGGCGCCCCGCGCCCACCATGTCCTACCCGCAGGGCTACCTGTACCAGGCGCCCGGCTCGCTGGCGCTCTACTCGTGCCCGGCGTACGGCGCGTCGGCGCTGGCGGCGCCGCGCAGCGAGGAGCTGGCCCGCTCGGCGTCGGGCTCGGCGTTCAGCCCTTACCCGGGCTCCGCGGCCTTCACGGCGCAGGCGGCCTCCGGCTTCGGCAGCCCGCTGCAGTACTCGGCCGACGCCGCCGCCGCCGCCGCCGGCTTCCCGTCCTACATGGTAACCGCGCGCGGGCGAGTGCCGGGGGGGTGGGGGGGCGCGATCGGGACGCGAGGGCGCGGGGAGGGTGCCGTGGGCGGTGGCTCCGGGGTCTCGGACCCGGGCCGTTCGCGCCGCTGGCGGGCCCGGCCGGCCCGGCGACGTTACTCAGGCCGGGGGTCCGTGCAGCTTCTCCCCTGGCTCCCGGGGTGACGTTCCCAAAGAGCCCGAAAAGTGCGACCCCGCTGCTGGGGTCGGGAATCCGTCCCGGGTGGTCCTCGGTTCGCGCGCCAAAGCCTGGCGAGGGGTCCGGAGCGGGCCGGGGGCGCGCTCCCCTTGGCTCGGGGAGCGGGTCTCGGCTCCTCTGGGGCCTCCGCGGCGACCGCGGAGCGCTTGGGGGTTACTCGTGGGGCTTGGGGTCACCGGGTTGGGGGAGCGGGGGGAGCAGCGGGCGGCGGCTCCGGGACCCCTCCTGGTGCGCCACGATCTCGGCCTTTATCTGTCCCACAGGCCGAGCTTTCGAAAAACGGTGTGGGCGGGCGTGTGGCAGCCCCGGTCGCCGCGCCCGTCCCCTGCGTGCCGCGGCCAGCTACTGCTCCCCCGACCGGGGGTCGGCCCGCGCGCCTCTGGTTCCGCAGCTGGGCCCGGCCCGGGTGCTGGTGACGCCCGTTTCGGGGGAGCGAGGCCGTTACGGGGGGAGCCGGGGGGAGGGGGGGTTGTCGCCGCAGCCCGCCCTCGGTGGGATTCCAGGGCAGCGGCCCTGTCGCCGGGGCCTTGGCGGAGGCTGCAAATGTCTCGAATTTAAACGTTAAAGGCTGAATTAAAATGCTAATTACCGCGTATTTGAAGAATTCGAAACGGTGACTGGCTTCTGAGTTGCAAATTGGATTTGCCGAGCTTTAGAGCGGTGAATAGCCGAGCGGGGGCTCTGGGGTGGTTTTTTAACCATATAAGGGCGGGGAAGGGGGAGAAGGGGGAGCCAGCCAGAGAAATTTAGATATCAAGAAAGTACCTGCGGGCCTGTGTCTGTGCACGTCCGTGTGCATCCGTGCCCGCAGCTCAGGGACAACGGGGGGAAAGTTGTGAGGTTTTAGCAAAGTGAAATAGTTCAAAAATTCGAGGTTAGAACTGCAGCGTTTTCGTGGTCAACAGCCTGTCTTGCGTTATGCGCTGCGGGCTTTTTTTTTTTTTTTCCCCCCTGCTCTTTTGCTGCCGGGAAATGAGGCTCCAGCGCGGTCCTGACCCTGGGAACGGCAGCGTCGGGAGGGCGGGTGCGGGCCAGGTCCCCGCGCACCCCATTCACCAGGCTCTTGTCGGTTCCAGGGCGCGCCCTACGACGCGCACACGACCGGGGTGGCGGGCGCCATCAGCTACCACCCGTACGGCAGCGCGGCCTACCCTTACCAGCTCAACGACCCCGCGTACCGCAAGAACGCCACGCGGGACGCCACGGCCACGCTCAAGGCCTGGCTGAACGAGCACCGCAAGAACCCGTACCCCACCAAGGGCGAGAAGATCATGCTGGCCATCATCACCAAGATGACCCTCACGCAGGTGTCCACCTGGTTCGCCAACGCGCGCCGGCGCCTCAAGAAGGAGAACAAGATGACGTGGGCCCCGAGGAACAAAAGCGAGGACGAGGACGAGGAGGAGGGCGACGCGGCGAGGAGCAAGGGGGAGAGTCCAGACAAGGCGCAGGAGGGCACCGAGACCTCGGCCGAGGACGAAGGTGAGCGGGGCCGCGGCTGGCGCGAGGCCGCGGGGAGCTTTCTCCCCAGGCGGGCGCAGAGCCGAGGTCCGGGGAGACGCCGCGCGCCGCCACCCAGGATCGCGTGGGGCCGGTCGAGTCCTCGGGCGCTTCCCGGGGGAGGCCCTGCTGCCCCCGCCCCGGGGTCGTGGCCGGGGTGGGGGATCACGTGGGGGGCGCGGGGGGTGGGGGTGCTGTCCCCGCGCACCACAGCCATGCCCGCGCCCCTGCAGGGATCAGCCTGCACGTCGACTCGCTCACGGATCACTCGTGCTCGGCCGAGTCGGACGGGGAGAAGCTGTCTTGTCGGGCGGGGGACCCCCTGTGCGAGTCGGGCTCGGAGTGCAAAGATAAGTACGACGACCTGGAGGACGACGAGGACGACGAGGACGACGGCGAGCGGGACCTGGCGCCGCCCAAGCCCGTGACCTCGTCGCCGCTCACCGGCGTGGAGGCGCCGCTGCTGAGCCCCCCGCCCGAGGCCGCGCCCCGCGGTGGCGGCGGAGGCGGCGGCGGCGGCGGCGGCAAGATGCCCCTGGGCAGTCGGACGTCGCCGGGCGCGCCGCAGCCCGCCAGCAAGCCCAAGCTGTGGTCTCTGGCCGAGATCGCCACGTCGGACCTCAAGCAGCCGAGCCTGGGCCCGGGCTGCGCGCCGCCGGGGCTGCCCGCGGCCGCCGCGCCCGCCTCGACCGGGGCGCCTCCGGGCGGCTCCCCGTACCCCGCCTCGCCGCTGCTCGGCCGCCACCTCTACTACACGTCGCCCTTCTACGGCAACTACACAAACTACGGGAACTTGAACGCGGCGCTGCAGGGCCAGGGGCTCCTGCGGTACAACTCGGCGGCCGCGGCCCCCGGAGAGGCGCTGCACTCGGCGCCCAAGGCGGCCAGCGACGCGGGCAAGGCGGGCGCGCACCCGCTGGAGCCCCACTACAGGCCCCCGGGCGGCGGCTACGAGCCCAAGAAAGGTAGGCTGCCTGCGGCGCGCGGGTCCCCGGGGAGCCAGCACCCCCCAGAAAGCCGAGCGAGGGGCCGGGGCGACCCTGGGGCGCGGCAGGGGGAGCCTTTGTTGTTGAAGGGAGGGCAGGGAGTAGGCGGAAAGCCGGGCTCCACCAGCAGTCGCGGGGAGTGGGGGGGCGTGTAGCACGGGGTTGGGGGGGGGGAGGGAAGGGCCGAGCGCCCCTGGCCTTGCAGGAAGGCTTGCCCCTAATTGTCTCCGTTTTACTTAGCTTACCGTTGTTATTACTGTTAGTATTATTATCCTGATTGATTCGTTTTGGCAAAAGACCGATTGTCACCAAATGCAAATTGCAGTTTGCCTTCCCGTTGGTTGGGCTTAAGCTGCAGAGTGTTCTGGGTTCCCGGAGCCTCAACTGACTCTCCGCTCCCGCCTTTGCCTGCAAGGAAACAAACCGTCCTAGCAACTCTGAGAGTCGCCCGTTCTTCCAAATAGACAGCGAGAATCTCGGCCCCTTCCGCTGGCCTCTCCCGGGTGCCTCCATTGCTCATAATTCAGGCTGGAGTTGTTAAGACCTGTGGAAGGAACTCAAGGGGGCAGGAAGAGAAAACGGGAAGAGGAAACATGCCCCCAGTCTGTCTCCAACAGTGGGGGGAGGGGGGAGACAGTTCCCCCAAAGTGTTTTGTGCGTTTGGGGAGCGAGTGTGCATGGGTGTGCGGGCTGGTGGGTGTGCAGCTGTCTGCGAGACAGATGGCTCTGGGGTCAGGTTCTGACTAACTGCCCCCTCCCCTGACAGATGCCAGTGAGGGCTGCACCGTGGTCGGTGGGGGCGTCCAGCCCTACCTATAGAAGCCCCAGCTCAGCAATGCAAGTAAGTGGGGACCCTGGTGTCACCTCCCATCCCCCCCCCCCCCAGCCTCCCTCCACCAAGTGAGCTGTAAACTTGCTTAATGTATGTTTGCTGCCTCTGGTCCTGGAGTCTGAGGACAGAGCACTGCAGCGTTCTTTGGTCTTTTTGTTTTGTTTTGTTTTGTTTTGTTTTGTTTTGTTTTTCCTTTAAGTGGGAACCTAGCTGGTCTCTATAGAGTCCCCCCTTTGCCACTCCAGTTCTGCTTTGAAGAATCACTCCTTTCACTGGAATATGTATATGGCACCAGTGCTGTTGTTTCCTCTTTGAAAAATAGATTACTAAAATTTGGGTATCTGTATGCAGTGGGGGACCGTTTTTACTGCACTACACACATAAATAGCTCTGATGAGCTGGTGTTGCAGAGCGTGGGGCATCAGAGCCTTTAGAGGTGGTGTTTGCAGAGTAAGCCCGAAGAGAAGTGAGCCCCACTGGCCGTTTATCAGGCCTGGCCCCCGTGTCCAGATGGACTAGATAGGACCCTGCAGTTCGCCTGGCTCACAGCAGCATCTCAGAAAAATGCCTACTTTACAACTAGGCAAAATTACTAATCACACATCTCGAAGATGTTGGGAGAGAGGCGGAATCATTTCAGGTCGACTCATTTTTGTAATGTGATAATGTTGATGTGGAACTGAAGGATTTGGGATGATTTGGTTTTTTCCTTGGTCCACAGGTAGGTGTCACAATTGCTTTGGAAAAAAAAAAAAGTCAGCAGGCCATTCTCTCTCCCCAAGTTCATAAATATACAGATAGAAAAAACCCATCTCTAAATCCGGACTGCATCTTGCCCCACTGTAAAGGAGAAGGAGCCACAGACTCTGACAGAACAGACCTTTGTTGGACATAACGTGAATTTGTTGGCATAGTATAGCTTCCCCCGATGTATGTGTGACTTTTGAAAACAATCTTTTTTCTCAGGATATCTTGAATTGATCACTTCATTGCCACGGTATATATTCTATAGGTGTGATAGGATTTACTGTAAAATTTATTTGTAAAAGATGTACACAGTAGAAATAAAACGTGATTGAAGAACTTGAGTACTTAAGAAGTGGAAACAAATTTGATATTTATTTTTATAATGATATAAAGCTTCTAGTAATTTATGCAAGTTGTATTGCAATGGAATCTAAACTTTTTGTAAATAAATTCTGCCTGGTTTTTATTTGAACATTGCTGGTTATACAATCTTTGTTGGTTGTCTAACAAGAATTCTCTACTAATTTATATCTTAAATTGTAAATAAAAACAGACTAGTCTACAACAATATGGTGTTTGGGGCTCATTTTTCCTAGGAGAGTGATTTGGGTAGGGAGCCCCAGTTCGTAGCAGCCCCTCCTCGCCCCCCCCCACCCCAGGTGATATGACCTCAGGCATTTTAGTGAAAATGTGTAAAATAATCTCTCCCTTCTCCCGCTCAAAAAAAAAAAAAAAAAAAAAAAAAAAAGGAGGGGGTGGAGGAGAAAGGCAGATGAAAAAGAAATACACAGCAGGCCAATAATGTACACCTTTAGAATATTTATATGCACATGTATTGCAAGAAAATTAAGACTTTTGTGCTCTGAATATGCAAATTACTTGTTAGCCTACATTTTTTTTTAACTTGGCAAAATTCAATGACCTGCCGTACTTTCGCATCAGGATCCATTTTATATTTATTTCCATGCTGGCTTATTGAACCTCCTCAGGAACGTAAGCCTGAGAATCGCGATAAAAGCCTGCAGTGCAGAGTCACTCCTCCGACCATAAATTACTGATGGAAGTAATTGTTTATTTTAAAGCCCAAATTACCCAAATTGGCATAGATTATTCGGATTTATTGAATGACTCCGTAGCTCTCCTTTTCATATAACTCACGTTGAACGCAAGGCGAAAATCTGGGAGAAGAGATTTATTTTCCTTTCAGTGGCTCTTACCCTTACCCTGGGGGGAAAGAAAAGTGTAAACGACCTTAGACTGCGGCCTGGGCTGCTCACTCTCTAATTATAGGACAAGTCCAGAATTTGTAGGCAAGTAGCGTATTCCCTTTGACTGGTATCATAAAAGCAGCAAACCTGTCACCTTAATTTTCAGCAAAATTATATGGATATCCATATAATATAATTTCAGAAAAGAAATGAACAATCATTTGTTTCCTTTCCAAAGATAAATTGAGTGAATATAACTTACGGTTATAAAACAAGAATAATAGCTTCTTAGATTGCCCTTTAATCAATCATACACTTATCTTTCAAGAGGTTCATCTATTTTATTCCATGATTAATAATGCTACAGCATGAGCCCATTATTGGATCCCAGCGGGGGACGTCCCGGATGCTTTTAGCTGCTTTGGAATGGTCAGTTGGGGTTCATTATGGGCTGATATTGAACAATTTATAAAATCTTGTCTAAACATCTGCCAGGGACGATAGGCCGATGTGTCTGCGGATGGGAAATTGCTGGACCAGTTGATATTGACAAACGAATCTCTCTCCAGTGGCTTTTTGTGCAGTGGAAATTAGCAGCCTCTTGCTGGGGTCTTGTTAGAAAGGGTATTTGAAAGTAATCTTGGATACTTGAGGCGAAGCCGGGGGCTGTTCACTGGACACCCAGCCAGGCCAGTGGGGAGGGGCACCTGTGGTTTTCTCCCCAGAAGAGGAGCAGATCAGGGTTTTGGTTTTCTGCTCCTCCTTAGGCATTCGGTTGGTTTTGAGTCTGTAGGCTTTCGGAGGTTGGACAGAAAGCGAACCCTTCGTGTAGAGAGCTGGTTTTTGTTTTTTTGTTTTTTTTCCCTCTGTGCTGCCTCCCCGAGTAAGAGAGACCTGGAGTTGTTTGGGCTGAGCTCTTTCTTGGTGACAGGGGAGATTTTTCACATGGGAAACCTTGCCACTCTGCGGCAGTGCGTCTGGAAGAAAAATGTGAGGTCTGCAGACGTAAAAGGGAGCCGTGAGCTCTTTGCTTATTTGTGTTTCTGACATGAAGCCTTCATAGAATTTCCATGAAGATAATGATGTTTCCCCTCCTGATAGCATTTTCGATTGCCATATGAAGGGATAGGACTGGCTTGCTTTTATTCATTTTCGCCGTATTTCCTAAACCAGCAGGGAACAGCGTGCACGTGGCAGCACTGTCTGTTCCAGGTAATATTAGAATTTGAGCATTTTTAAGACTTCTCTGAGAAGCACGAAAGTTGATGACGTTTAACAGCTCAAACACGGAGAGACCAGGCAGGCCATGAAGAGAGAGCAGTGAAAGCACTCTGTCTCTTCCGGAAGTCGCAAGCAGGCCGGTGGGAAACCCAAACGCGAATCGATGTCCATGCCTACTTTCAGAAGTTGAGGCCTGATGGAAGCTTCCCCCTCTTTGGAACAGGAGGTGGTTTGACCTGCACGCGCCCATACGCGCCCGGCAGGACCCGGTCTCCGGACAACTGCCCCTTTCGATTGCTGGGAACCCAAAGCAGCTCCGGAGATTAGCTCAGCCTGACGAGTCTTCTTTGATGTTTCTGTGCCCAGCAAATTATCAAAGATTTCCATAACTTACTCACCCTGCCTCCCGACCTGAATTTCTTTCTGGAGAACTTGATTTTTCAATGCGGGCTAAGAACTTAAAACCTGCAGGTGTTTAGAGGGGGCTTTTGTAGCGAAAAGCAGAGTGATTTATGAGGTCTTCTCCGTGAAGATCTTTAGGGCAGATGAAGGAGGGAGGAGAGCGAGGGAGGGGGGAGGGAGGGGAGCGGGGGAGGAGGGGGAGGAGGCGGAGAGACAGCCGCGGAGCCCGACCCTTCGCGGGGGAAGGAAGTTGCCGTGGGGTCCGATTCCTCTTTGGGCGGTAGAACCTGGTGAGCCAAAGCCGGCGCCGGCCGCGACGGGCGGCGGCAGCCAGCGCCGGCGGGGAGCGGGGCGCACGGGGCCGTCGGGCCGGGCGCTGCGGCCGCGGGTCCCGGCGCTCCCGGGGCTCTCGGCGCGGCCCTCCGCGGCCCGGGCCGGGCGATCGGAATCGGCGCTTTCATCCCCGGCGGGGCCCGCGGGCCGGGCGCTGCCGACATCCCCGCGAGCGCTGGCCCGGCGGCCGCGGCCTCCCGCGCCCCGCAAATGTCAACATTTGTTCCCAATAAAAGAGTCATTGTTTCTGCAGAGCCGCGCAGCGACTGCCTTTGAAACTTGAAAAGAACTTCGTCCACCTTTGTCGGACGCGAGGCGACAGGGCGGGAGCGCGGAGGGGACGGGCCGGTGGGCGGGGGGTGGGGGTGGGGGGGGGCGCGGCTGCCCGGACACCTGCGGGCGCGCGCGGGGGGCGGCGGGGGCGGAGGACCGCGCGCCCTCCCGCCCGCGCGCGCTTCGGGGTCGCGGAAAATCGCCCCGAACTGGTTGCTCCGCCGGCGGGGAGTGAAAGGGGGCCGCGTGTTTGTCAACGTCGCGCAGTAAACGCGCCCCACACGGCCGCTGCTGGTGTCGGGTAAACGACATCAGTGTGAAAAACTCACTGCGAACCAACGTATTCCGTCGGGGGCGACCCTTTCCGATCGAAAGAACACCCCGAATTATTAGAAAGTTTCCTCCAAATAACCCTATGCAGTGATTATGGGACAGATGGCTTTTTTTCTGAGTGCAAATTGGAAATCTCAAGGAAAAAAAAAATTTATTTTAACCCCAAATTAAGGATATACGTAGATCTGCACAGCTTTTACAACAATAACATTTCAAACATTTAAAAAGTGTGTTAACCCACGAGGCAATCTTGGGAACAAAACACAACAGTCTGTGATATGTGGATATTATGATTAACATCATTTGAATTTCTACAAATCGCAAAGGGGACACGTCCCTTTGATGTATTTTCAAACCTTTATGTAAGTGACAAATCCCTACAGATATTTTAAAGGCTTATTATGAGGAGGAGTAATCTATGACAATATAATTTTCCAGTTGCTGGAAATCACTTTCCGACGGCGGGAATGGAAGCACGCGCCAGCCTTCCCCTCTGCTTTGGCGGGAGCTGCATGAGACCCGTATTTGGTGATGTGCCCAGGGGCCTCGGTCTGGGCAGGCAAAGGAGAAAAGGCTCCTGTTGGGGTGCAGACCCCCGTTCGCTGGGCTGCTAACCTTTCACCCGAATCTCCTGCAAACAGAGGGATGTAGGCTCACCCCCACCTCCGCCCTCCGCCCTCCACGCAGAGAACAGGCTTCCGTTCTCTCCACGGAGGGCAAAGCGTTCTCTCTCTTTCCGAGAAAGATAAAAATTGAAGATGTTATTAAGGACTACTCTGGCCATCTAATAAAAAGGGAGTGAGTTATGAAATCTCTGTCCTCTGTTCCTACGAGCTCCCAGGTAGAAGGAAAGAGGAAAAATGGTTTTTGTTTGTTTAAGTCTGGCCCCAAGATCACAAGGGAGAGCCTTCTAAAAAAAGGTGCCCAGTGCAACTTTGTTCTGCATGGACCCGAGCACAAATTAAGTCTAATATTCTGAAGGAAGCAGCACACCCTGAGGTCTGGGGCTGCCTGCAAATGGGAGCAGAGTGGGTCTTTACAGGAAATGCCCAGAGGGCAGGTAGGAAGCGTTGCACAGCACTGGCATTTTTGTGGGGAGATAAATTGACAATTTATTGTGTGTAACTCCTGATCAATTATTAATCCTTAGTGTCAACAACGGGGTTATAATTACCTTCGGTTATTTAAAGGAGTATTTTTTTTCCACTTCTCTGATCCATAATTAGTTAATGCTTTTGAACAAGGATCCGCAGAAGAGCTGGGCTCCCTTTTTGGTGGCTTTGGGGGGAAACAGCCACAGTCACCTTCCCGCTCTCAGAAGCCCCCTCCCAACCTCCATTCCCTCAGTGGGTACCTCCCCCCCCCCCCCAGGCTGTAAATAATGATTCCGGATGAAAACAAATAGAGCACAACTGGAATTAATAAGTCTGGTCTGATCAAAGTTAGTGACAGTGGGACAGCTAGCAGCTACCAGGGTCTGAGGCCCAGAAAGGTGCCCAAGCTCTCGCCTCTTCTCCAAGATCTAGAGAAAGGGCAGAGCGAACGTTTTAACCCCTGGCACCTTCTAAGCGGGGAGAAGGGCTGGGCGAGGACCCCTGTTCCTAGGCAGGGAGAATTCCCCGTGGAAAGGGGCCGACCCGGCTTGGAGCTTGAAGGGAGCCTCGCTCTGGCACCCGCTCCGGCCCCGGGGCAGGGGTGCGGGGTGGTCCTGGGCCGCTAGAGGCTGGGCCGTGGGTTAGCTGGTCAGAGGGGCACGAGCAGGTGGCCTGGGTTAGCGGCAGCGGCCGATGACCGGTGCCGGAGGAGCTCACAGGGGACAGGCAGCGTCTGCCGGGGAAGCTGCTCCACAGCGCCCACGGAGGACCGCAGTTGTCCCCGCTGTCGCCCTCGCCGCGGCCCTGAGTGCGGGTGCTCCAGCTGGAGGTGCCAACTGCGTTCCCCCCAGGGTCCCAAGCTCCTTCCTGTGGGCACAGCCCCTCCAGGGTCGGGTCCGAGCACACGCTCGCGCGCGTTGGGCTGGCACAGCGACGAGCGTTTCCTCGGGGCACCGTTTCCGTCCGAGCTCTCCAGACGCCTAAGCCGTCTTTCGGCCGACACCCCACAGCCATTTCTGCCCCGCGGTCCTCCGGTGCAGCGCCGCCACGCGCGCGCCTCATTGGTCACATCGAGGCCCCAAAAGGCAGCCCCCCTCCCCCACGACCTGTAGAGCCACGGCAGGTCAAGGGCCCGTGGAGAGGCGGTGACAGGCCTGGGGCCGCGCCTGCGCCGGACTGCCTGGCCAGAGTCTCCGCGGGGTCCTGGCCGGGAGCCCGCGGCGGTGGGGCGCGGGGGACACCTGGAAGCGGGGGGCTGGAGGGATCGGAGGAGGGTGAGCTGGCACTCGGGGACCTCCGGTGGCCCCACGCCGCACGCGACTGTGGTCTGAGGACCCAGCGTCCAGCTGCCTGCCCTGTCCCCCCACTTTTGACCCCATCCCTTTGGGGTCATGGGTAACTGGCCCTCGAGCCTCCTTAGGGCAGGCCGCAGCCAGGAGCCCTGGGCGGTGGACCAGCCCTCGGCAACGCACGACGGCTGCTGGTTCCGGGGAGGCCCACCCGCTCCCACCGATGAAGGCTGGCCTCTTCCTCTCCGCCCTCCAGCCCTGCTCTGGACCCCCTTCCGTGACTGGCTCGGTCCCCATCCCCTTCCCCACCTCCCCTCGGGAAGCGCGGCTCCGAGGTGAGGGGTGTGGCGCTCGGCCAGGCGGGGGGACTGGAGACCCTGCGCTCAGAGCTGCCGTGCCTTCTGGCGTCCCCCTCTGTCCCCTTTCCCGCACGGGAACCGCGTGTCCGGCGGCAGGAGGGCTGGAGGGCCACGCCCCGAAGCTGCTGAGAGCCAGGACCCCGCACCTGCCACGCCGGGTGGTCCTCGGAGTGGCGCGCGAAGGGACCCCGCGCTGCGCCCGGCACGCCCTTCCCTCCCTTCCCCAGGCAGGTGGCACCCCCAGGGACCGCTGCAGATGAGGGAGGGTCGCGGCACTTGACGGGGCGGCTGGCCTCTCAGCTACCACTCGCCGAAGACCAGTGGCCTGCGAAACCTCCGCTTCTCCTTTTTTGGGAATTTTACAGACCAAGGCAGGGTTTACAGGCCCAACAGAGCAAATGCAGCTCCCTCCACCTACTGCCAGACTCCATCCCCGCGCTCCTCCCGACGAACCAGCTGGTGGGCTGCCTGGAGGGGGTGAGGAGCCCTTGAGGAGGCGGCGCAGCCCGAGGCCCAACGGGGGCGCCCTGAAGCGGGACCAGTCGCCTGGTTTCCGTCGTGCTACAGCCTCGCAGAACAGCCCGCAGAACGCGTTGTGTGTGTGTGTGTTGGGGGGGGCCTCCAATCCAGCTTCCCCCACCCCTTACTTTCCGGACCTCTTGAGGCAGCTTCGACTTAGAGGCTCAGAGCTGGTCGCTCGAGGGGGTGGCTTGACACCTTCCGGCCTCCTGCAGGCTGGGGGACGGTCCTGAGGCCGAGGTGGGGGCGGGGCAGGGCGCTGGGGGGAGGGGCTGAGAGGTGAGGGTCGGATCTGGGGAGGTGGTGCCCTACCTAACCTTTGGGGGTCAAGGCCTCGTGCATCTGGGGGATGTCCTGGCCCCAAAGTGACCTCAGCTCAGTCCTTCCCACCATTCACACCCCCTGGGGGGAGGGGGGTAACTGCACCCTGGAGGTCTGCACAGCCCCAGACCAGGAAATGCTGGAGGGCTGGTATGGGATAGGCCAGCCAAGGCCTAGAGACCCCCCCTCCCTGGGCCCAAGTGCAGGGGGGCACGGGGTGCAGATCAGGTTCCCCGAGGTCGGTGCCCAGCCATGACGTTAGTTTATTTAAATAGGAGGCCCAGACCAGCTCCAGGTTTCTTCTTCCAGACTCTCAAGCAGTGGAAAAACAATTTGTTTTGTAATGATTATATGATCCTCAGCCCCTCCAATAAAAGTGCCCTTGGGGGTCATGGGCCCAGATATAAACAGGAGTCGCCGACAGGGCCCAGGCTTTGGGAACCTGCTTCCTGCAGGGTCTGATTGGGGTGGGGGGAGGGGGAGGTTGAGCCCACGCCCCGATGGGAGAGAGTGTGTTGACCATTTCTGTGGGGCTGGACTTTTTAAGGCTGTGCTTTAAGAAAGATAAAGCCCGCCTGTCAGGAGGCAGCCCCACAGATGAGTTCTGTTGTAAACACTCTCCTGGGACCTCACCGTGGGAAGTAGAAGCAAAGAACGATTCAGGTGCGCACCCCTCCTCTCCGGCCCTTTCCGGTGCAGACAAGGCACGGAGAGCAGGAAGCAGGCCTACTCCCAGGTGGACTCCGGCTGGGGAGGGGAGGGATGTGTGGCTGTCCGGCCAGGGGGGCACTTTTGGCCTGACTCTTTGGGGGGGGGAGGGGAAGCCTCCGGCAGAAAACTTCTCAGGTGGACCGGGAAGCAGGACGGCCGTCCATCACGTCCGCGGAAAGGCTGCCGGGGCACCTTTACCTGAGCACTGGCGGCTTCAGGGGGGCCTGCTGGGGGCAGGTGCTGGCTGCTACAGTGGGGTCATCCCCTGGAGTGTATTCTTCAGGAGACAGAGTGCGAGCTCTGTCTGGGGCAGGTGGCCTCCCTCTGGCTCTGGCTGGCCCTGCAGGGGTGCATGCACTCGGGAGGGGGCTGCTGTGGGTCTGGGAACCCCAGAGGACACAATACAGGATGGCGGCCTCCATACTGCCCCAGGGGCGGGGGCAGCCCTCATGACTGTCCCTGTATGGCTCTTTGAGTGGCTCAAATGGCCCTTCCCCCAAAGCCCGCCTCCTCCAACCGGGAGGCTCTGCAAGGGGGCTCCTTGTTGCCCCGGGCTGGCCCCCGCGTCGCCACCCACCTGCCCTAGCGGGTCACTCACAGACCTCACCCCAGCCGGAGGCCCAGTGACGTCCATGGACCCGGGGGACAGACGAGGCCCACACTGTAGGTCTGAATACTGAACGTTTGTAAATCGGGCTTGTGAACTGCTCAAGACAATGGGCTTTACCCTTCTATCTGAGGAAATACACCTTCAAATACCAAAATCACAAATACGTGTGAGCATGATTTGCGTGGAGGTTATGGACCTCATGGGGAGGACCGAATTCATGGTCACTGTGCCAGGCCAGAGGCTCTGTTCTGAGGGGCGGCCACCTGTGGATTTGGGGTAAAATAAAGTCACAAACTGTGTATTTATTCCACTGATCATTTTCTTGTCTTGGGCCGAATTACCCCTCGTAACAAACAAGATTTTCGTATAATTTGTGTCCTACTGACAATATATGATTTAAAAATTACAAAGTTGTTGTATCGGGGTGCCTGGGTGGCTCAGTCAGTTAAGAGTCCGGCTCTCGATTTCTGCTCAGGTCGTGATCTCGAGGTTCCAGTTTGTAAGCCCCGGTCGGGCTCAGCGAGGGGCATGAAGCCTGCTTGGGATCCTCTCTCTCCCTCTCTCTCTCTGCCCCTCCCCCACTCATGCGAGCTCTCTCTCAAAATAAATAAACTTAAAAGAAATAAATAAAACGTTGTGTTCCAAGCATACATCTCGATATATTTTCAACAGAAACTACAGAAAACCAGATGCAAGAAGTAAAAATTACCAACTTGCGTTTTGTTTTCCAAAAAAAAAAAATTATTTTCTTCTAAAATACTCAAAGCTATCTCTTGAAATTTAAAGGCAAAATACACGTTATAATTTGTAAATATCCAACATTTAAATAAAAAACTTAAAAAAATACAGCTGCACTGTTTTAATGTTTGAAATGTGATCCCTGATGGGGAATCTCTGAGGTTGAGGGCCCTGTGGGGGAGGGGAGAGTGTTTGGGGGGGTGGCTCTGGGCGGACCCTCAGCTCTCCTGTCTTCCCTGGGCCCATCAGAGGGCAGGCCTGGACTCAACTTGCTGAGCCTCCTTGCCCCTTCTGCCCAGGGAAGCCACCTGCTTCCCAAGGTGTGTGTGGGGGGGAGGGGGAGGCCGGGGGGCAAGGCTGGGCAGGTGCTTTCATCTGAACCAGGGGCTGGACGGCAGTGGGCAGTGGGCAACAGGAGCTTCAGATGGTGTGAGGGGCAGAGGAGACCCCAGCAGACCCTCACAGGGGGAAGGCGGGTAGACAAGGGCGGGACAGACAGCGCCGCTAACTTCACGCGCAGGAAGCTGGACCCGTCACCGCTTTCGTCACAGGGAAAGTTCCAGCACTTTTAAGGTTACGGAAACATTGCCCAGCGAAGGCACAGGGTTCCCACGTGCCCTCTGCTCATTGCTCGGCTTCCGCTGCTGTTTGCATCTTGGTTCCCGGTGGTGTTCGTGGCACGGCCTGATTGTATATCCGCACTTCATCATTAACTAAAGTCCGGGGCGTATGTGAGGGCTCACTCCTTGTGTTGCACGTTCTGCGGGTTTGACAAAAGCACAGCGTCACGAGATCCGATTCTATGGAGACTTCTTCCTGACCTTAGAGGTGTCCCTTCGAATTTTGTGAGAAATAATAGATACAGTCAATAAATGAGTACAATACAAATAGAATACAATGAACTCATGAATGTATATAAACACTCAACGTGAATACGTAAATATACATAAATAACAGAGTTGCTAGATACAATTCGAGACATCCAGTTACATTTGATTTATATATATATGTATATAAACAATGGATACTTCGGCACTATAAGCGTGAAGTATGTCCCATGTGGTAGTGGGACTAAAATGTTGTTGCTTTTCTGTCCTTTGTACTTTGCATTTAACTTTTCATTTTATTTTATTTTGTTTTGTTTTATTTTATTTATTTGCTAAACCTGGCAATATTAATTTTGATGAGACACATTAAAAATATTTGTCCAGTGACACTTTTTAAAAATTTTTTTAATGTTTATTTATTTTTGAGAGAGAGAGAGAGAGAGAGAGAGAGAGACAGTGTGAGTGGGGGAGGGGCAGACAGAGAGGGAGTCACGGAATCCGAAGCAGGCTCTAGGGTCCGAGCTGTCAGCACAGACCCCGATGCTGGGCTTGAACTCATGAACCACGAGACCATGACCTGAGCTGCAGTCCGTCACTTAAGGACGGAGCCCCCCCCCCCCCCCCCCCGCCCCAGGCGCCCCCCAGTGACACTTCTTTTAAGCCCTGTTTTGCAAGGGAGGAGCGGGAGGGAGGGATCCAAGTGGAGTCTATACACCCACATTTGCTGAGTAGGTGCATGGAGCTGGAGGGGTCAGGTGGCTCGTGTTCAAGCCAGACCCACCTTCTGGTAAGATAGGAAGCAGGGGGCTATGTCTCTCAACACAATCCGCCAACAATCCGTTGGACCTCCCCCTTGCTCTGGCCTGCTCTCACCCCTTCCCTTCTCTCTTTTCTGCCATGAAAATCTATTCTCAAATCACATGCTCTTCCCATAAGTAAATACTGCTGTTTAAAAATGGTCACTTTAATTCAGCATAAAATTACTAACGGTCACCATGTCCTCGGTGTCTATGTTCCACGTGAAGTGGCTTCATGTCTTACAGTCCTTAAGCCAGAATGGCATTGGAGTCATCTGGAGAGAGAGAGATTCAGGGTCCGTCGGTTTAGCATGGACACAGGCATTGGTATTTTTTAGGTTTATTTATTTATTTTGAGAAAGAGAGAGAGAGAGAGGGAGGGAGGGAAAATGAATCCCATGTAGGCTCTGCTCTGTCAGCCCCGATGTGGGGCTCTGTCTCACAAACCATGAGATCATGACCTGAGCCGAGATCAAGAGTCAGAGGCTTAAACGACTGCACCGCCCAGGCCCACCTATTGGTATTGGTTTAAAACGGTGATGGCCTGAGGTTAAGTAAGAAAATGAGAAAATAAGAAATAAAAAACCCATGGTGGAAATTCAGGCAGCATTCCGATGGCAGACCCCGAGTGGGGTGGATTAGAGCTGCGTAGCACGTGTGAAATGACCTCGGGGGTAGATCCGACGTGTGGGGGCCTGCACCCTCTGGAAAGAACCGGGAGTTTCCACAGACCACTGAAGTCCTCCTGCAAACATAGCTGTCCCAAGGCGGTGGGGGCTGGGTAGCCTTGCTTGGCCGTCAGTGGGTGGTCAGAAAGCTCTCCGGTTTCCATCAGAGGCAGGTTAAGTGTCTGCATGTTATAGGTAGTAATCCCCAGTTTTGGAAGCCGGCCTTAGCCCTGACTCGGCTGTGGGCCCCCAGACCAGCCTCCATCGCACTCCGCAGGAAGGAGGGGCGTTGGCATCCGACCTTGGGCCTGGCCTAAGTCTGCAGACTGTTTGATTTACACGGTTGCCGTCCTGGCTTCCGCGAGCACAGACATTCAGACGTTCCCCAAAGCAACCGGCCAGGGATTGGCTGGATTTGCACTGACCTGAAATCTACACGGTGGATATGTGGGGGGCCCCCAGTGTCTGCAGCCGGGGAAGGCAAGAAACGATACGATGTATCAAAGCCAGACCTCCAGTCTCCAGGCGATTCCCGGAGATGGGGAGCCCCGCTCCCGGCACACGCCTGCTCAAACTGCACCCAGACCGGTGCCCGTTGGATCGCCAGGCTGTTGGTGGGGGATCGGAGTCCCTTTAAAGTCCCCACTTTTCAAAGCAACTGTAACTGAAAGCGGGAGATGGTTTTCAATAATGTCTTGTTGGATTTCATTGTGTTGCTCTACGGTCCCACCAATGAATCTCGATGTGTTATCAATAAGCCCATTCAAATCCACCGGAAGCCTGCAGGGGACGTGGAGTCTCCTGCTGGCTCCGGAGGCTGTCGATCCCTGTGCACCCGTGAGTGTTTGTCTCCATCCCACGGAACTCGGGCCTTCGTCCGTGGACTTCTGTCTGCCCGCACTGCCCAGAGCAGGCCGCCTGTGTCCGGCACTCGGCACCGTTCCCGGCTCTGTGTTGTATGTCTGCGGATGAACATCAGAGGTTTTCAAAAAGAATGTGACTTTCAAATAGGAATTTATGCTCTGAGCAGAAAGAACCTACGGTGACAAGCAGAACCTAGAGACTCGCTCAGCCATGGACTCCCGTGCAGCGGGGCGTTTTCATTTCAACCGTTTTAACCGGAAGACACGGGATGATTGAAAAAGCGAAGCCCCGTGGCCTGCCTCGTCTGCTCTGTTTCCGGGCTCCTCTCTTCTGCCCACCACCGCCTTCTCTTTGGCCCTCAATCTCCCCTCTGCCCACAACGGCATCCCCACACTGGATCCCTGCCTCAGGCCCCCTTCTCGCCGTGCCCTTCCACACCAACCCCCGAAATATCTGAAGTAGATCGCAGACCTCAACTCGCCTGGTCCAGGCCTTCGCCGACAGGACCTGGGGCTCACCGGCCTTCCACACGCTCCCCCACCGCTTCCCTTGCCTGTTCACGTTGGCAAACACATCTTTGCGCCGGTGCTTCCCATGGACGGCCAGCCGCAGGGATCCCTTGCAGACAGCTGTCTGCTGGGGCCTTGTGTAGACCGTTAGCTGCAAGAAGTTTGTGTAGACAGTCAGCTGCAGGGGGCTGTATGGACAGGGGCCTCTACGGACAGAATCCCGTTCACCCTCTTCAACGAGTTAGGACCCTGTTCGTGGAGTGCAGTCCGACTCATATGCAGACGGTTAGGACTTATTTTAAGTTTGTGCCCTCATCGAACACTTGTTAGACGATCGCGATGCCTTGAAAAGCCGCAGACGGGTTAAAAGATGTGTGTGGTGTGGAGCAGGAGGGGGTTTCATCAGGGAGGGGAGAGGGTCTCTGCACAGGTGGATCTCGTGCAGCCGCTTGCTGGCAGCTTGTGACCCTGTCACCTCGTCCTCGCTCTCGGCTGTGCAGGAAGTGAGCGAAATGGTACCTTCGCACGTTTGCTTGACGGAAGCTTCCGGTAAACGTCTCTGCAAGACGTGCTGAACCCTTGTTAGGTACAAACGCCCAGGGAACTCAAGTTAGGCTAACAAGTTTGCTTTCTGTGTCACCGAGCTCTTCACTGCCACCGAGTAAGCGATGGCTTCTTAGCAGTGACGTCGGTTCCGTTCATAATTCTGTTTGCAAGTACATTCTGTACAGGCAGACCCGACTCTATGCACCTTTCACAAACGGATGTTTTGGGGCGACACGGCACGGAGCGGGTCTCTGGGCCCCTTTCCTCCCACAGCATCTGCTCACTCTGTGTCTCTGCGTCACATTTAGGTGAGTTTTGCAATCTTTGAATGACGGAAACTTGGTTGGCCTTCTATCTGTCTCGGTGATTGTACTCAGACGTCTTTGATGTGGCTGTTGTAATCGTTTGGGGTCCGTGGTCCACCCACGTGTTTGGGGACACGTGGCCCACGTGCCCTCACATCCGGTGTCTCATTGAAACATTGGGTCTCCCTGGGTCGATGTGACTCTCCTCACGTGTTGTGCCGGAGGGGCTGAAGCTCTCGGTGACTTCGGGACCCAGAGCGAATTATAGAGGTGGAAGCTGCCAGCATCGACTTCGCGGTTCCTCCGTGTGCCTTCTGTGGACTCCGTCATGCAAACCTCCCTACAGCACAACCTGAGAGCCACGGTCATCATCTCCCTTCCACGTGAGAAGACTTGTTGCAAGTTCCGGGGACTTGTACTCTGCCCAAAATAACCCAGGCCAAGGAATGTGCTCTGGACCCCACACCGGGTCCCGCCATGGCCGTGGCCAGTCTCCCTGGCCCCGTCTCCACCCAGACCCTGCTCCTCCAGGCCGACTCATCCTTCCCTGCACCCCATGCCGTCCTCACCCGTCCCCGGCTGTCCCTGCTGCAAAGTGTGTTCTGTGCAAATGAAGGCCATGAGCAACAGCCCAGCCAAGGGTCGTGAGGTTGGCATATCCCCCAACCCTGCATCGTCAGGGGAATCGTCTCCACAGACGCCCCCCAGCACCTGAGACCTGTGTGCACACACAGCAAGCTCCAGTGAACACAGACTCGACCTTCTACGCAACACAGCGTTTCTCTGCAGCGGTGGGGGACGGCCGTGGACGCCCGGCCGTGGACGCCCAGCCACGTCACTTGCTGTCTGTTCTACGGCACGTCCCTGAAAAGGGCTTCAGCATTTGCAGAAACCCATGAACGGCCTGTCCTATCCCAAACCACGGCCTTGCAAAATGGCTGTCTCGGCTCTCGGCCGGCCTCTGTCTCCTTCAGGGCTGCCTACAGGCACAGGGACACTTCTGGGTCCAAGCCCATGACCTGCCTGGGCTCAGCCCTGGGCCTCTTTCCGAGACCCCTCCTTTTCTGCCCATACATCTATATCTATATCTGTATCTATATGCCCCTCTCCCGTGGAGGTTAAGTTTCCCAGAATAAGTCAAGCACAGAGCTGTGGCTTGTGCAAACATCCTCTAACGTACTCTCTTCTAAGGAGCCAAGTGCCAGCTTCTAGCTGACTCACGGACCCGAGGACATGGCCGGGCTTGCTGCGTTATGCAGAACCGAGGGCACAGCTACAGAAGTGCATCCCGTCTCTCAAATCCTTCTTTTTGAGCTCTCTTGATTTACACATTAGGTGAGGTCGCTTCACCCTTCATAATCATGCACAGCATCTTTGCCTGTGTGTCTGGTACACACACACACACACACACACACACACACACACCGAGGTTCCGAATACCACGACGCTGTCCTAGTTGTACTCCGAGCCTCATCCCCTCCGAGTTCCGCTTCGCCCGCACAATCTGCTTTTGGGGCAGGAGGCTTACTTCGTGTGGATTAACAACCCTTACAAAGATGTATCAAGGTGACCACGTATTTCGGGAATATTGGAGACTGTCACTCATCGCCAGTCAGCGAGGCTCTGGACGGCACCTCCTGCCTCGACAGAATGGCCAGGTCCGTGTGGAGCTCGCCTTTCCTTTTCGGTAGGCTCTCCCTGTCCCGTGTACCTGGAGCGGGGCAGGAAGTGTGCAAAGGCCAAGTTTCAAGGGACACACATGTCCAGGTTTGGATACAGATGAGTATTTAGGTCTGGGATGAAGTGTGAAGGCTTGAGGGTCAATGGGCAAGCTGGTTCTGGCTCGATGCTGAGCACCGTGAAGGGTCCTTCTCAAGCGCGTCCTCCTGTTGATGTGCCCACCTGCTGTCCTCTTCTTGTGTGACCTCGTCGTCCTGCTCGCTGGCCTCTCCGGGGGGTCCTCACCAAGCTGGCCCCTCGCTGGCCCCTCGTGGTATCCCTTGGCCTCCATGGATCCCCGTGGTGGCCAGTGGGTGGGTGCGAGTGGATGTTCCTGCAGGGAATCCCAGGAAGGACCGTCCACGGACCAGCTGCATGGCCCCGCTCTTGGCATAGTGCCACCCAGGTGCATTCTCAAGGAGTAATTGTTACGTGTTTTGAAATCCACGTTTATGTTTATTGAGTATTATAACCAATCCACACATCTATTGGGTATCTTGTGACCCGAGAAGGTGTGGGCAGAGCACAATGTGTGTGGTGTCGGGCCACCTGCCTTCCAGCTCCAACGG
This sequence comes from Panthera tigris, assembly GCF_018350195.1. Taxonomy (NCBI): domain Eukaryota; kingdom Metazoa; phylum Chordata; class Mammalia; order Carnivora; family Felidae; genus Panthera; species Panthera tigris. Next base: position 236,392,060 of record NC_056660.1, read on the forward strand.
GCCGCTTCCTGACCCTCCCCGACCTTACCTATGTCAGGTGCATAAGCAGAGGCTCGAGCAAGCCCTTCCCGAGGATGTGTCCACACAGAAGCCCCTTAATTCGGCTCCTTTTTTGGATCAGCTGCTGGACGATTCTACGGAACTTAAAAGATATCAGACAGCGTACAAATTAATTTATTATCTGGAAGGACCGTGTGTTTTCAACCGCAGACTCCTAACTGCAAAGTGAGCATCGTGGTAACAAAAGGAAGATTATTTTCTTTCAAAAAGGTTATGTGTAAAGCAGAGTCCACACGAGGCAGACAGGAATCAAGAGATTTTACAATACCGTGGAAAATTATTTAATATATTATTCAATTTCTTGAATATCATTAACTATCGAGCTACTTACAGAATTTTTTTATTAAAGGAATAAGTTAGAACGGTTCCTAAACCTTCTAGGCCGCCAGTGGCCGTTGTGAGTACCGTCCACGAAGGTGATTTCAAACCTGAAAAGGACATTTTGGAAAGGACAACGATGTGCCCTCCAGCAGAGGCGGTATGTTCACCTGACGGCGGGAAGGAAGGAGGAGAGAGACTGAGAAAGACCTCATAACGCTCACAGGAAAGCCTGTGTTGGCTCCATTGGTTTAGGACTCTGGTTGGCAGAACAGGAAAAAGGCAGCAGCAGATAGTTTGCTCCTCTGTGCAAGGTGGGCCCCTGAGCTTCTGTGCAGGCTTTTAGGCAGGACGTGTCCCGAATTCGTGCAGGCGTGGGCTCACGGAAGATGCTACGTGCAGAGGGTCTGTAACGTACGACAGGACCTCGGCGTGTTAGATTTAGTCGGATTGTGTGTTTGTGTCTCTTTCTGTGTGTTTCCTGTAAGAGGATGCCTGGGGTTTCTGACCCCGAAACCCTTACCCAAACGGCTCTCGGGACTTCGCAGACACCCCCTTACTACGCACCACTGGCTGGGAGATTCAGGAAAGCAGAAGGCAACATCGTCCATGTGTTCCAGAAGGTACACCAGAGACAGCATGGTTTCTCCGGCGTCCCCCGTGGCTGTCGCGGAGCTGGGGGGACCCAGAGACGACGTGGTTTCTCCAGGGTCCCCCGTGGCTGTCGCAGAGCTGGGGGGACCCAGAGACGACGTGGTTTCTCCAGGGTTCCCCTGGCTGTCGCGGAGCTGGGGGGACCCAGAGACGACGTGGTTTCTCCAGGGTTCCCCTGGCTGTCGCGGAGCTGGGGGACCCAGAGACGACGTGGTTTCTCCAGGGTTCCCCTGGCTGTCACGGAGCTGGGGGGACCCAGAGACGACGTGGTTTCTCCAGGGTCCCCCATGGCTGTCGTGGAGCTGGGGGGACCCAGAGACGATGTGGTTTCTCCAGGGTTCCCCTGGCTGTCACGGAGCTGGGGAGAAGTGCATTGCCCAGACCACAGTCCAGAGTGAAGGATAGAGTTGCAGGATATACTGCACACTCTGAACCCAGATCCCAGGTTTTCTTCTTTAAGAATAATCCCCCCCCCCCCACTTTTTCAGATTGAAGCATTTCATGATGCTGTTTGGGAGAAAAAAAGTCAAAAGTGATGAAGGTGACGACCTGCCATCTCTCAAACGCTCACTGGCTTTGAGCCGTGCTGGAGAGAGGAGAGCTTCACATGTGGACAAACTATTTCTGCTGCACTTGGGAGTCATGAAATATATTGAAAGACATTTAAAAATACCTTTGCCTGGATCGTGGGATGATGGCAGCTGGGTAAGGAAGAGTTTAGTATGCTTCCAGTGAAAGTTCTTTATTGGAAAAGCTGACAGGTGCTCCATTTGTATGAGAAAAACCAGCCATTGTTATCCTAACCCCTCAGAATGCTTAACACCCTGCTTGTCAGAAGCATATAGATCATGGTTCTGTTTGAGCAGTATTGTTCAAAATTTCTATTAATAATTCCTCACAAGCACTTCACCAGTGACTAAAATGACCTTGGATTTTACAGATGGAAGATGTTCCCAGCCACATCCAGGGGTGAGAAGTAGGCAGGCGGCCCCAATGGGCTCCTACCCTTTTGCATCATTTGCGTGCCTTTTCTTAGGCAATTTTCAGTTCAAAGTCTTATTTTAATTTCCCTTGGGGATGCCATTTCATGGGTGTGAGCTTAGATTAAAAAAAAAAAAACTTCCTGTTTTTTCGATTTTTTTTTTCTTTTCCCCCACTCTGACCTCATGGAAACATAGAGCTAATGAGGCTGGGGTTGTATGTTTGGTTTGACTTTTGGGGTGAGCTGAGCACAGGTGACTCCTCTCAACTCAGAGGTCTAGGCGACCTCGCAGGATTTGCAGACAGTTCAGAGGGCCCAAGATCCTGCCGACTCTCCTCTGTGGGTGAGGGGCTGCCCTGCTGATGGGAAGGTGAGTGTGGACGGTCGAACCCACCTCAGGAACACAAAACTCCCCACGGGACTCTACTGTGTGGCCTTGACCTTGCCCACGTCAGCACGTCCCCTAATTCAGCTCTCGTTGTTACAGTCTTCCTGTGTTCCGAGTGCTAGGTCGGGCAATTTGACCCATACACGTTTTCCATTTAATCCACAGGATGAGACTTGGGAAGGAGAATCAATGCGATCTCTTCTAGATCTAAGAGTTTGTGATAACAAGATTCTCTGGGTTGAGTTGGGGCCTTTTTGTACTTAGCAAGAGCTCCTTCAACCAAGGGAGTCTCACACGAAATTCACTGATACTTATTTGGTTGGTTAGGCTTAAATCACTTAAAAGCCCAAGTCACGGGTTCAATTCCATAATGACTCAGTCCGTAGTGGTGGTTACAAACTGCCTTAGAAATACAGCCCGATGTCTCTTGGAAACATGCTTCTTGATACGAGCCAGAGCGTGGCTTCAGGAAGTCAAGTACCCGCCCCGTGCAGAAAGGACTACATGGACAGAAACCTCTCACTGTGGAGCGTGGTGACAGGTTCAAGACTGTGTAAACATTGCAAGACGCTCTGAGTATCGTAGCTTTATGTTCAAGGTGGGGGTTGGGGCCCACAGTGGGTCATAAGATCAAGGAGCAGTTTCCTTTGAGCAAAATAGAATAGAAACGGTAGTCGGGTAGAGACAAAGGCCTTGTGGACTCGCTCAGGTGTGTGTGCACGTGCGCGTAGATGTAAAAATCCCGCTCTTGCGGAGGATTGGGGTTGAGACTGAGAGCCCCCAGTGTGGTCCATAAGCAGTAGGTTGTTCACGCTTCTCTGAAAGGTGGTTAGAATCTTAGATTCATTCTAAGAGGGACGCTTGGCTTGTGCGGGGCTTGCGCAGAGACCAGCACGACCCTGGCCGTTCCCCATTTCCGCCCCGGGACAGGAGGCAGAGGCCGTGCCTGCCGGTGAAGCCGGTGAAGTTAGTGAAGTGGCAGTCAGGTGAGGGAACCCGGGCCGCCGTGACCGGCTGCCAGCTTTGGAAGCATCGGGTGCGTGTAAACTGGGGTCTTTTTTTTTTTTAATGTTTATTTATTTTCAGGAGAGCACAAGCCGGGGAGGAGCAGGGAGAGAGGGAGACACAGACTCCGAAGCAGGCTCCAGGCCTTGAGCTGGCAGCACAGAGCCGGACTCGGGGCTCGAACTCACAAACCGCGAGATCATGACCTGAGCCAAAGTCCGACGCTTAACCTACTGAGCCACCCAGGCGCCCTCAACACTTTTTTTTTTTTTAACATTCATTTATTTTTGAGAAAGAAACAGAGTGCGAGTGGGGGAGGGGCAGAGAGAGAGGGAGACACGGAATCCGAAGCAGGTTCCAGGCTCTGAGCCGTCAGCACAGAGCCCGACGAGGGCCTCGAACTCACGAACTGTGAGATCATGACCTGAGCTGAGGTCCGACGCTTCACTGGCTGAACCCCCCAGGCGACCCTGTAAACTGCATTCTTAAGTTGCTGATGATAACCAGTGACGGTCAGTCTTGTCATAGATACAGGGTAGCCCGTGCCCAAACCGGGGTGGGGGGGGTGCAGCAGGGCCCGGAGAGGCCTTCAAGGTGCCCGTGTGGCAGTGCTTGCTTCTGGAAGCTTCCAAGCTTCCCGTTTTCTTCTCCGAGCACCCTGCGGGCTCACTCTGTAGTTGGGCCAGCCATGTGGCATGCCACAGATGCCACGAAGGAGACTGTTTTGCAAATCCTTGGCAAAGTGTGCGGAGAACAGAAATCCCCACGAATACATAGCCCAAACCTGTGAGTCGGGCCTAACAAGCATTCTCAAAATACACGGAGAGAAAAGAGAACGCCGGCAAGGACCACGTGATCCAAAACCTAATGTCCAAGTACGAGCCCCCCCACCCCCCGCCCCCACCAGGGTCCTAGGCTGGACACACAGACTCACCTGTCCTTCTGGGCAGCCTTCCTTCCAGGAAACTCACCAAGAAATATTAGTCTCACTCCACTTAATCACTGAATGCGAGCAAGGAAGCATCGCCTTCATTGAAGGCCCTCAGGAGTTCTGGCAGGTTTTTGCTGCCACGAGGCTGAAGAGAGTCGCGGGGACTGTGGCGGGGACACAGCTCTCCCGCAGGATCGCCTCTCCGTCATTTCCTTCCCGAACTGGAATCCCCGGGGCCTGTGACGCATGGGCTTAGCCCTCGTCTGCTGCGTCGCCCCCGCAGCGAGGGCTCTGGACCCTGGTCCTCACCCCAGCTCAGTCCCGGTTTATCAGATACATCGCCCCCCACACCCCAGCCCGTGGAGCCTGCGGCCTCAGATGGCTGCAGGGAGAAGCCTTGGCCAGCGTGCCAGGCACGCGCATAACCCCGTGCCCGGTGCCTGCCACATGCTGTGTCAGTCTTTCCTGTCACCCTGGCTTAGAGAATGAAGGCTCCTCAGAAAATGCTCCACTGCCTTATGCCCACGTCACAATTATCCTGAAACCCCGGATCCCTGGCGGTGAGCACAGAGTGATTGCACCCAAGGTTCTTCTTTATTTACACCAGGAAGTGGACCATTCACACGCGTGCTTGAGGGCAGTGTCGCCCCTGGATCTGTGGATGCAGGGTGGCCAGGAGGTCGTGGGGAGGGGGATTCTGCTCACTCGCGGAGAGACCTGTCCCAGAACAATAGGACGTGAGGTTTCTTTGCCCACAGAGGTGCCCCTTGTTTTCCGTGGGTGAATTCTCCCTTACCCTACTCTCATATTTAGACCAGTCAGCATCCCGGGAGGAATTTCAGTGGTACCACGATGGGTAACCCGCGGGATGGGTACTCAGTGCCCTGCTGGCTTAGGGGCAGGGACCGCGGGGAACAGGGTGGAGGGGACCATACGGGGCTTGGGTTACAGGACCCGTATCGTGTTCAGGACCCGTTGCTGACTGCCCCCGCCCCCCGGGGAGTGTGGCTTCTGGACGGCATGAGCCCAGCTTCTGAGCCTCATCAAGGCCCTGGAGCCCGGTGCTGGTGCCTTCCCGGGCCCCCTGCGCTCTGGCAGAGGGCAGGACAGCTCTGCCGTGGGTCTGTCCTCCACTCCGCACAGAGGGAGCCACGTGCCCTTGTGTTCAGGGTCTACTTGTCCTTCACGTTTCAGGGAGGGATGGGGTGAGGGGAGGCAGACAGCAAGGTGGCCACAAATGGGCTGGTGGCCACGGCACCTCATCTCTGGACACTCACGGCCGGCTGTGCGGATGGCTGGGCCCGGCCATGTGTCCAGCCCCGGGCCAGCCCGTGGGCATGGGATTCTTCCCGTGTGCTGCTATGCCCACCTCGTGGGTTACCCTGGAGCGGGCACAGGACGGACAGAGAGCATGCACGGGGGACGGACGGCCATGCAGGGTCCAGAGAGGCAGGACAATGCGTGCTCAGCCTCCTGCCCTTGTCCCCGGAGTCCGCTGCCCATGGCTCCCCAGCCACAGGCAGGGATGACACGGGATCGCTCACGGTTGCATTCCCAACGGCAAAGTCAGGATTTCCCACCGCCAGGAGCACGACGCATCCGAGTGGCCGTGACCCCGAACGTGGGGAGAAATAACTAATCAGGTGAATGGCTTATCTTTTTTCCTGAATGACACAGACCATTGTGAGCATCCGATCTTCTGGCTGAAGAGTTCTTTGGTGTCAGAAAAATTCACAGAATTTTGTTGCCGGGGGATTTTAGAGGGAGCTGAGCCCCAGGCAGTGGGGATGCGGGCTGGGTCTCGGCGTGCCCCTAGGGTTCTGCGCAGGACGGAGAGTTCCCTTGCCGGACGCGCAGAAAGCCGTTCTTTCTAAGTGCTGGGCCACCAAACGGTTCGTCCTTCCGGTCTGCCAGAGGGGATGTGCTTTGTACCTGGCTGGAACCTGACTGGGTTTTGTTTGTTTCAACTGAGTATCTTTTTTCTGTTTTCAATGTCTGTTTATTTATTTTGAGAGAGAGAGAGAGAGAGAGGGAGAGAGAAAACCCCAAGCAGGCCCTGCACGGAGCCCCACGTAGGGCTCGAACCCACAAACCGTGAGATCAGGACTTGAGCCGAAACCAAGAGTCTGGTGCTTAAATGACTGAGCCCCCCAGGCGCCCTCTGAGTATCTTCACAACGGGAACTGCCGGTCCTGTGGAAGATCTACGGGGGCACGTCAGTGGCCCTGACGTAGGGCCTCCGCACCGGAGCGAGGTCTGCCCTCCAGCACCTCGACACAGACGGGCTCAGCGCCAGAGGCGGGAAGCTCCTCCGTGCCGTGCATGACTCAGGGGAGGCCGCATGGGAAGTCCTTTGACACTTGTTGGGCTCGATGACACTCTAGCAGCCGACTCAGCGCTGACTCATCACGGCATCCTTCGCTCAGTTCACTCATTTGCAATTTGGCAAAAGTTGGAAGGTATAATGGCTTCTATTTTTAAGTGTGCAGGCAGGAATATTCTACGCAGAACTGTGAAGTCCTGGCGTCTCTCTCTAGCCTTTGGAGACTGGGAGAATTCAAAGAGAGAAAGTAAAGTTTGTAATTCATGTGTGTACTGGGATTCTGATAAGGAGCAAAACTAAATATTCTTCTAAATATGTATTTTTTGAATTTGCAAATGATACGGAAATATATATAATCACATAGTAATTTTATTCTAAGCTAATCATGTGGAAGGTTTGTGAAATGCGATCCTGTAGGCAAGCGATTACATCACAAAGTTATCGTCACCTCTGAGTCTACGTGGGGACTGCAGAGCCAAGAATCAGATAGAATCCTTTCCGGGACTATTTTCCTGATTCCCATTTGTCATGACTGCTGATCTTTGCTTTTATTTAATGTCTATTTATTTATTTTGAGAGGGAGGGAGGGAGGGAGGGAGAGAGAGAGAGAGAGAGAGAGAGAGAGAATGAGCTGGGAAGGGGCAGAGAAAGGGAGACAGAGAGACTCCCAAGCAGCTCGGAACCTGACATGGGGCTGAATCTCACAAACCGTGAGATCATGACCTGAGCGGAAATCAAGAGCCAGATGCCTGACTGAGCTACCCAGGCTCCCCCCCCCCCGCCCCCCAGACCCTTGTTTTTCGTCTGTAAGTGACTGACTTCGTGTGGAAATTAAACATCTTTCTATACTGATTCTTCCCTCCTCCTCCACATTAAAAAAATGATTTAGTTTGGATTGATTGAAAAGTACCCTTGAAAAAAAATTTCTAAACATGTATAAAAAAATAATGGCACAATCAAAATTAGCACTTGACACGGGCACTACTTGGACCCGCCTGGAAGCTGACCCAGGCGGAGCGGGCGTGACAACTGACAGCAGGCTTTATGGCCGCCGCGTCGGCCACGTCCATCCTGGACACGTAATGGTAACGGGTGATGCGAACTGTGATAATGACCACGGAGATTTATTTGCAGAATAAGTTATTATTCCTCAGGAGCCGGACAGCAAGTATTAACACGTGAGCTGCTGTCCGCGGGCTCTCCACAAGAAAGGTCGACCTTTTGTGGCCCGAAACCGTCCTGAGACGCAGGATTAAGGGGTGTGGGGGCCCGGGGGGCATCGGCCCGACTCTGAGGCCCCGATGTGTGGCCAGACTGGCTCCTGTGTTTTACAGGGTGGAGTACCGTCTACAGGAGGGTGGTGGCCCACATCAGCGGCAGCCTCCCCCCCCCAGCCCCCTTCCCTCTATTTCTTAATTCCTTCTTTCTGTGTACGTTCACCGTACATCACTTCCCCAGAAACCTTCTGCAGCTCAGGCGTGGCCACATGACCCAGTTCAAGTCCACGAGGCAAAAATGGGAAATCGCTGTGGGGTGTGTGGTGGGCGGGAGGAGAGGGATTCTGAGAAAGGTTCACTTCCCTGATTATAATCCAAGGGAAACCAAAGGCCTCTGTCTTGTTTTCCTGCTCTGTCCCTTCCTCTCTGCAGACAGCCGTGGGCGGAGGCTCTGCTGCCCCGGGGCGCGGGGGTTGTAATGTCAGGTGGACAAGTCCAAGGACGCAGAGCCCGCAGAGGGAGGGTGAGAAATGGGACGGCGCAGAGAACGTGGCCCTCGGCCTGTGCGCGCGCAGACCTTCCCCACTGAGAGCTCGCCCGGCTCGTCGTCGTGAACTCCCCTTACGGGGCGTCAGAAGCGGTCCTAAGTGACCTAAGAGGACACCCAGAGACAGGACCGGCCGCGGACCCCTGCCGATGTCCAAAGGGCATTCATGGCAACCAGAGGAGAACACCCGCGTCCCCCCAGCGCGTGACGGCAGCACGGGCCGCGGGCCGCACCTCATCACAGCAAATACTTCTGACGGAACGAGTGAACCGGTTCATCACCGCGTCCCTATTGTCTCTGGAAACATCTCTATTTGACGTTCATGACCAGCCTCACGCGGGAGGAATCCTGTCCTTGGCCAAGGCCAACGCATTTCACGGGAAGACGGGCTGGGGCGTCACAGGAGGACAAGGGGATATTTGGGCGTCCATCCCCCGTCGCTTGGATCGTCACCTCTGCCCCGACAGTTCAGCGCGTTGGGGACTGTCCTCGCTCCCCGCCTCGCGGCGGGGAGGACGCGAGAGAGCAAGGGGCCTTCTCCCTCCCACGTGGCAGCTTTTCTGTACAAACCTGGCAGCGGCCGTTCAGTGGTGCCGACGTGGGGCTTCACCGTCTCTCGAAGATCGGCTTCCTCAGCCGCCGCTTGAGCTGCTGGCGGCCAGGGGTGGGAGGTGGGAGGGTGGCGACCTGCTCCGAGGTGTCTCCTGCCACCCCCGGGTCCGTCCGGACTCTGGGGGAATAAGAGGCTTTGCAGCAGGTGCGCCTTCCTCATTCTGTTCGGGTCTCTCCTCTTCGACCCTGAAACGTCTGTCTGTGGGGATCCACGCTCGTCCCCCGCCCCGGCCCAAGACCCCGTCCCTCCTGCTCAGGCAGCCGCTGTCTGTCTGACGTCTGACCTGCCCCCTGACCCCAGGAGCCCATCCCGGCGCCCAGGAGGCTGCGGCCAGCTCCCTCAGCCCTTCCCGGACACGCGGCGGCAGGCCCACCCCAGACCTCTGCCTCCCACTGAATCGTGTCCGGCTCTCAGGCCGCGGTCTCTGCCCTGCACCCACCGGGCTCTGGCCTTTGGCATTTCCAAGGAAGCCTTTGGAGGGCAAGCAATCCTTCCCTTTCTCAAGGGCGCGGCTCTTGCGGCTGAAGCCCGGCTCCCGGATCCAGCAGGCTCCGTTTCGTAACAAGGTTGTTGGGAAAGTGACAGCTGGGCACTGGCTTCTTGCTTCCAGGTCCATCTGTCCCCACCCCGAGGCCGTGGCCGCCTCGACTTGGGAGATAATTCACAGGCACCAAAACTACTGTGGGCTAAAGAAAATAACAATACATTGGAAGTGTTTCACGAAACGTCACCCCGGCGCACGAGCTCTTGTAAATCCCCAGGAAAGACAAGAGACTGGGAAGCTGGGTCCTCAACTCTAGGAAGCAGATACTGAGAGAACTGTAAGCACTTAGATGGCAACACGGAGATCCAGAGGCTGGAGGGCTGAGCACGCGGACAAGGACCATTTCTCAGTATTGATAACAATATACGTCTCTATGTAAAATAATCTCCCCATATGTCAATATATATCACTAATAATCTCTGTGTAATATCAACATGTACGTATCACTAACAATCTCTAGGAAGCCCTGTGGCTCTTTTTGTCACGAGCCCTGTAAAGTCTGGAGCCCAGGGTCCCCCGGCAGCCGGACAAAAGGCTGTGTGATGTTGCGTAAAATGACTGCAGAGACTGATGACTGTGCTCAATCAATCAATCATTTCGTCCATTCATACGACACCCGTGTCCCCAGCACCAAGTTCTTTGTAAGGCACTGGCCCCTCTGTGCCCGAGGACTAAGTGGAAAAACCAAGGTGAAACGTTACTGAGGATCCACATCAAACATGAATCCTTTAAAATGACTACTTGTTAATTCTAAACCAGGAGGTATCTTGAAGAGCGGTCTAAGGAAGCTATCGGATTTCATAGTATAAAGTAACGAGGAAAGCAGAGAGACCCTGCAGAAATGTTTTCAGAGTTCAAGACTTAAACCCTTTAAAATCATTTTTAAAGATACAATTTTATTTTATGGAAATCCTAAGCCATGTTACTACAAACCCAGTTCAACCGACTGCATATAAAACTCCATCACCTTGCCTCAAGGTAAGAAAATAAAGTTTACTGCTATTGAATCATACTAAAATATTCATCTGTCAGGACTTTGTCAACCATGGTTTTGATGGCATTTAAATTGAATTTAATATAAATTTAAAGGCATCTCCATTTGATGTGATGAATAAAATGGGGCCACCATCAACTTCAATTTTAATACCTTAAATGTAGGCATTTCCAGCTGCCTTGGTGCATTTATACTCGGGACTTACTCGTTATAGTATATGTTTTTAAGCATTTTGTTATTTTACATTTGCAAATAATACTGAAGCCAGAGGTGGAATCCCAACTTGGATATCGCGGCCCCGAATAGGTTCTAGAAGCCAGTGCCAAGCAGTCCCAGCTCCGGGGGCCTCCTGTTGGCCCCCGTGGACGAGAGGACCCTGGCTGGGCCGCGGGGTCTGCTGGTGGGAGGGACGCCCCCGCGCACCCCTCCTCCGAGGACCCCCTCCGCGCATGGTCCACAGGATCGCGCTGTCCTTCGTCAGCCTGACGCTCTCTTTCCTCCGTTCTGCTCCCGGAAAACACTGACCGTTGTCAGCCGCGGAAGTCACTTCTGGGGGGATGAGCTCCTTCCGAGTGCGAGGCGCTCGTTGTGGCCCGGGGGTCTGGTGTGTGTGTGTGTCTCCTGCCTGGAGAGGGTGGTGCTCGGGGGAGAAGGAGGAGGACGTCGCGGGGCGCGCTGGGTCAGGTGCGCTGAGGGGTGAGGCAGGCGCCCCTCCAGGTCAGGGAGCCTTTGCGTGGACTCCGAGCTCCGAGTCCCGGCTCATCGCTGGCTAACCTCAGCCCTGGGCGTGAGTAGGCCTCCCTCCACTGTGACATCCCAGAGGCAGCGGGCTCCCTGAAGACGCACAGAGAGGTCTCCCGGCCCCCAGGGTCCCAGAGGAGGTCTGACTTGTCTCCCAGAGACAACCACGGCCAGGACCACACCTCTCTGTGGATCAGTGCCAGGCGTGGTGCCCGTGGCGGGGTGGGCGCTGAAGTTCCGGCCACCGGCCTTGGTGAGCTGCACGCCCAGTGGCCAGGCGGCTGTGTGCAGAGAGGCTCTAGAAACCCCTTTCCAGGGACGGGCCCCCCCGGTAGGAGAGAGCCAAGCCGGGAGGGAGGAAGGGAGGCGACCGTCAGCCCTGGACGTCAGACGGTGCCGGTCACAGGCACAAACGCCTGGTCTGGGTCCAAATGGGCCCGACTGGGGAAGACGGGCCTTTTCAGGAGGGGCTACAGCACAGTGGGAGAGAGCAGGTACGTTCCTTCAAATGTCACTCCTGTCCTGAGGTTCGGGGGGTGCAGGCTGCAGGGTGCTCGGGGACACAGAGCCTCCACTGTGAGCCTCGGGAGCTCGGGGCCGGCCAGGCAGCCCTTGTCGTTGTCCCTCCGGCCCAGCGGCTCCGTGAGGATGCCATGTCCCCGTGAGTGGGTAGGGGGCGGGTGTCTTGCCCTCCAGGAAGGCAGGCAGGCCCGGGCACGGCTGGGACCAGGCTGGGTGAGGGTTGGAGCCCGACCAAATCGGAGGGCCAACCAAAGGGACACCTGGGTGGCTCAGTCACTTAAACATCAGACATCGGCTCAGGTCGTGATGTCACAGAAGGGCCAACTGGGGACGGTTGATTCTAAAGGGGAGGGGACGCTTCTGGACTGGAGGGCCCAGTGTAACCCCTCAGACCCTGTTTTCCCCCAGCAGGCGGGGGACTGAGGCCCAAACCCCTGCAGCCGGCTGACTGGGCCAACCTCAGTGGGGGGCCCGCCTCCCAGCCCCCACAGCCGTGCCCCCGCCAGCTCTGAGCCCCCCACCCCACGTGCACCAGGCTCCCAGATACCCTCTGCCCTGCCCAGCCCTCACCCTGGGACTGGGGGGTGAGGACTGGGATGTTCTGTCACTATTTTTCAGGGACAGTATTTATTTTCGTCCCATCTGCCAATTTTCATTTTAGAATACGTTTTATTCTCTCACGAGGTAGAGCCTTATTTTACTTACTGGAAAATGTAGTGTAGACTTAGCTTCATGTTTCTACAGAATTGCTTTGGGATTTTCACGTCCGCCTACGGAAGTCCCCATCTGTGGGTGTGTAAACTGGTTCCCAAAGCCTCGTGCGTGAGAATGCGTCCTGAGCCGGGGTCCTCGTGGTTCGAACGTCCTCCCACGTGGGGTCCCACACAGCTCCCGGCGGGCACCCCACCTGGCCTCGCTCTGCACCGGTGGCCCAGGCCGGGGACCCGCACGCCCGCGGGCTGCAGACCTGAGTAGGTGGGAGCGAGAGAGCAGAGTCCCAATCCCTTCCGAGGGGGCAGCTCAGAGGCGTCCAGCCTCCGCCCGAGGCCGCACGTCCTCTCCCACCACGTCAGTCCCTGGGCACGTGGTGGCCTCTGGTCCCAGGGACCCGTTTTGCTCTGGGTCCACACTTGTCACCGTGCACTCTGCCCCGTTTCCAGGCCCGGGGATTCTCCTCACTTGCTTTCCTGGGCAGCTGTGCATTTAAAATTCAGTGATCTCGGGGCGCCTGGGGGGCTCAGTCTGCAAGTGCCCGACTTTGGCTCAGGTAATGATCTCCCCGTCTGTGTGTTCGAGCCCCGCGTCGGGCTCTGTGCTGGCAGCTGGGAGCCTGGAACCTGCTTCAGTTTCTGTGTCTCCCTCTCTCTCAGCTCCTCCCCTGCTCACTCTCTCTCTCTGTCTCCCTATCCCAAAAATAAATAAAGAAAGTTAATAAAAAAATATTCACTGATCTTCACCTGACACATCCGTGTGTTTGGAGTGGCAGGGGAAGATCCAACACTTACCCCATCTTCTGACTCGACCTTGGAATCTAAGCAAGTTATTTAAATGAATAAAAATCACCTTCAGGGACATGTAGGCAGATATGTAATTAATACACAAAAATCAGGTGCCTTCCTATGTACCACCAAAGACCCCTCAGAAGATACGAGGGAAGAGAAAATCTCACTTGAAACACCTAAGATAACTGAGGACATGACATCCTTGCGAATAAACTTGATAAGCAATTGCAAAATCCATGTGGGGAACCTTTCGGACGCATTTGAAAGCCTGCCAGGGAGGCCTGAGCCGATGAGAGGAGGAAGGGAGGATGGCAGTCTCACCCCAGGCACCATGGGAGTTTAGCCCAGACCCGATGCACATGCCAGCAAGTGCCTGTCACAGCCTGGCACTCGATCGTAAGGCTCCCGTGGACGGGTAACGTGCCAGAACAGCGAGAAAGTCCCCGAAAGACACGAGCAAGGAGGGAAAGGAGCAGCAGGGCCCGTGAGATAGGCAAGCAAGTCATGAAGTGTCTGTGGCTGAGCAGTTCCGGGGCACGGCCGGACAGACGGACCGGGCAGGCGCAGGGAACGTGCACTTTGTTTACAATAAAGGCAGCATCTCGTACCGTCAAGGCCAAAGCAAGTGACGTGAAGGCGACTGAGAAACCATTTGGAAATACATAAAATTGGACCCTTATCTTACTCTAAACAGCAGCAAACAAACAGACCACAAAATACCAAATGGGCTGGAGGATGGAAAGAAATTAAAACGAGGTCTCCAGCATGCCAGAAGGACCCCTTCCAGCTGTGACCCAAATAAAGATGCAATTAAACCAAGGCAAAGTAATGGCACCCACAGCAAGCGGATCTTCGCACGGCCGCCCTCACCCCCGAAACCCGTGGCCGAAAGCAAGGGCAAACCGCAAAGCCGCCCTTCTTCCGGTTTAAGGGCCAACAACCTACCTCATAGGACGTTTCACGCACCCACGGAGAACGAAGGCCCAGACACAGGACAGGAAAAGGGGCAAACGCCCGGAAAACACGTCTCCCTGGGACACACGCGCAAGCTCGCGGTAACGTTCCGCGTGGCCGTCTGGGCAGAGTCGCGGCCCCGTGGTGGGGAGCTGGACAACACGTGGCACGGCTACCCTCTAGCACCACTTCCAGAAGTTTCGCCGAAGGCTGAGCTCCACAAACAGGAGGAAGGACCAGCACAGGACGGTGGCTGCTGCGGGAGGACGCGAGAGGCCCCAGCGGCGGTGGGTAGAGCCGTGGCCTCTACAAGGCCGTCCACGTCCTGACCCCCAGGGCCTGCGAAGGGGACCCTGGCTGGAAGAAAGGGCCTTTGCTGATGTAACTGAGGTCATGAGGGGCTTACCCCGGATGACCTGGGGGGCCCTAAGCCCACGATAGGCGTGTTCTAGGAGTGAGGCCGCGGGAGATCAGACAGACAGACGGGGGAGACACGGAGGAAAAGCTCCCGTGAAGACAGAGGCAGAGGCGGGAGACATGCGGCCGCAGCTCGGGGTGCCTGGGGCCACAAAGGCTGGAAGGGGCAGGAAGTGGGAAGGGCCTTCCCTCGAGCCTTCGAGGGCAGCGAGGGCCCGCCGACACCTGGATTTCAGACTCTGGCCGCCAGAGGCGGGGACAACACATTTGTGCGGCTGAAGGCCAGATGGCTGCGGGGCTTTGTCATGCGGTCACAGCGGCCCAGCAAGGAGAGAGCCACCTGTCCCAGAGAAGGTGCTAATGAACCGGTGCGGCTACCCGGTTTTTGACGCGGGGCGTCTGGGATCTGCCTTACGTCACTTGGTAGCCGGTCACCTGTCACAGACAGAAGGCGAGTTAGGAACGTAAACCTGTCCTCTTACTTCGGGGGATGAAGCCCGGGAGGGATGCGGGAAGGACCAGGATGGACAGAGTCCCTGGGGACGGACGGCGTGGCTGGGTGAAGGCGGAGGGAGAAAGGGCCGAACAGGGAAGCTGCTCCCTCAGCAGGTGTAGCTTGGGGACCGAGCGCCTTCCCTGGGGAGCACGCTTCAGCGTAGAGAATGCACGCAGCTGATTAGTCAATTCTTCGTAAGGGACGCTATAAGCGCACACACAGGGAGGACAACAGGATCCTAGGCGAAGAATCTCGGGTCCTCGTAGGAAAAGCAGGGCCCCCGAAAGAGAAGCGTCGTCAGAAGCGATGTTTCAGAAAGATGTCTTCCCAAGTCCTTCCGGTATTCCAGGCAGAAATCCTGCTGGCAGGGGTGAGATGCAGCGAAGGCTACTGTTCTGTCACAGGGCACAGAGGACAGGCCTGTCCCAAGCTCACGGCAAGAGCACGTCCATCCACACCATGGGGAGCACTCACAGTTCGGCCCTGTCCACCCGGACGGTTGTCTGTGCAGGACGTCAGCAGAAACCCACCGTCGTGGAGCCTGTTTGTGCCCCACTCCCCATCCGAGATTTTCTCCAGAGGCTCCGCGTGCCTCCCTTAAAAGGCCCTGCACCTCCGAGGGAGCCGGCTGCTCTGAGGCTGGCGGGAGGCCTGACTGGTGGGACTGACCGTGTCCCCTGCCAGCCTGGCTCCTGGCAGGAAGGAGAGCTGGCTCCATGGAGGCAGTGAGACCTGAGGACAGGTTCGTGAAGGCTGCTGGGAAAACTCACCGGCTGTGACACAGAGCCACTTTCTGCCCCGAGGGCATGGCTAGGGAGGAAGCATGCAATGCTTGACACTGGCAGCCCTCACGTGACCATGAGGCCTTCCAGCCTGGGACAGTGCTGGCTCTCCGCGTCACAGGGTGAGGGGCAGAGCACTTCTGGGACAGTCCTGCCACATCTAACTTCCTCCACGTCTGCACCCGACTCATGGTTCCCTGCTGTTCCCGTCTGTTGGAATCGGGCCTCCTATTACTGTAGCTGAAAGCTTCCCGTGGACAGAGACATGCCAGGCAGCCACACGGAGCTGAGACAGCAAAGCACTTGGTTGACTTTTGAAAAAAAAAAAAAAAGGCTACACCTGAGGACTCCCAGGAAGCCTGGAAGCTGAGCAAAGCAGGTTGGGGCAGCCCGGCCAGACTTGGGCGGGTGTGAGAATAAACCCTGGGTAAACCCCAGCCACGTCAGAGAGGCAGATCCAAACCGGAATGAAATGCAGTCCCTGATTCTTCAAAAGGAGGGTCCTTTATATTTTGACCCTCAAATTTTATCAAAGAAAAAAAAAACTACAAGCTTGGAAGGCAGCAAAAGCTACTAAAATTCTATCTTGTGTGAAAGGATTAAAATTATTTTTATTTTTGGGACGCTTGGGTGGCTCACTGGGGTAAGCGTCTGACTTCGGCTCAGGTCATGATCTCACAGCTTGTGCGTTCGAGCCCCGCGTCGGGGTCTGCACTGACGGCTCGGAGCCCGGAGCCTGCTTCGGATTCTGTGTCTCCCCCTCTCTTCCTCTTCCCTGCTCATGCTCGTCTCTGTCTCTCTCAAAAAAGAAATAAACATTAAAAAAATCTTTTCAAATGATTTTTAGTTTTGACTTTAATGAAAATACGGAGGAACACATTTCTAACGCAGGGTAATCATGACAAGAATGGAAAGATAAATGTGTCCTCCAGGTTCCCAGGAGAGACCACGTGAAAAAGCAGGACCCAGGCAGCAAGAGACAAGAAACATCAGGCTTTTCTTCAAAGACCAAAACAGCTGGAAGAGAGCCACGCACATATACGTATTTTTAAATAAGAGGCGGTAAAAGGCACAGGGCATGAAATCATGTAAACCATAGACTTCATTTTATTAAAAATGTACGTGTAGGAAAAACACTGAAATATAGCACCTGCAACATTAATGGGCCAGTCAAATGAGGCAGGTGATTCACTGCCGTTTTCAGGTTGTCGATCAAGAGTGGGTACGTTTCTAACCACGAACTGAGCCTAAACTTAACTAACGCTGAATACGTGCAGATCTAGTTTGTTCATTGTCTGTTTATTTACGTGTTATTCATATGTATCCGGTAATTACATATCCAGTCACAAAAACTGGGGGAAGGCCCCTTGGCCGTGTGCTTGTAATCATTTCCGGAGCCATGCAGTTTGCTGGTGACTTGGACTGGGTCGTGGACAGCGATGTCCCCGAGTGGTGACGGGTCCCCACCGGCACACCGCGCTGTCCTCGGAGCACCTGGCATCTCCAGCACGCCCCGGCCTGTGCAGAGAACCGGCGTGCGACACGGCCCGGGCCTCAGAGACTTGGGCTTCTGCCGGGGCTGCCAGCGGACCTGGGCCTGGGAGGGGGGAGGGGCGCCCCACGCTCACGCAGTCACTCGGCAAACACTCTCCGGGCAGCCGCCCCGGGGGTGAACGTTGCAGTGCGCACACTGGGCGACTGTCCCACGGGCTCTCCTCGCTCCAGGCTTCTGGGCAGCACAAGCGGGTCACCGGGAGTGTCCACAGGCACGGTGTCTCCATGTGTGCAAATTGAACCGGTTTTCCGGGAGAAAACGTGCCCTTTGCTCCGAGCCTGACGGTGAGCGTCTGGGTGAGAAGGGGCTCCCCAGCCTTCCAGCGAGGTCATTGGGCCCGGCAGGTGCACGTCGGGGCTCACCGGTGCCAGGGACAGCCGCGGCGGGCGTGGGCACCTGAGGCCGAAGCACGGGGGTAGCAGAGGGAGGGCCAAGGGTCCTGATGCACCTCCCCCTCCGCCTGTCATCCCTCCCAGGGGGGTCCTCACACACATGAGTAAACGGCATTGCCTCCAACGTGGTATGTTGCTGAGTCTCGTCCTTAGCGTCCAGCTGTATCCCTGTGGTTTCGTGTTGTCCTTGAACACCTGGAGGGGCCTGTTCAGCTGGGGGGGGGGCACCCGGAGGTGGGGACGCTCTCTTCTAGTTGAAAGAAGCGGACGGACTAGGAGCATGGCCCAGAGCGACAGGGACACGGGGTCAGCAGCGGTCGCTTCTCGTCAGCGTGGAGGGTGACTGGGCAGAGGAAGGTCGGGTGCAGCTGGACCGGTCAGTGCCCAGGAGCTCGCCAGTCGGAGCGCGAGCCTGGCAGCCCGTCCCCTGTGCCGGATCATGTCCAATGTCACCACGGCATCTTCTCACGTGCTCTCTCCTTTCTCCTTGTCTTTCTTTACACGGCAGAAAGGTGCATTTTCTGAGACCGGGATCCGAACTCCTCTCTGAATCCCCCTTCCACAGCTGCGCCCTTCAAGGCCCCAAGAAGCACCTCAGAGGCCCCTCCGAGCAGCCGATGTGCACATTGGACCCGAGACCCTCCCGGGAGAAGTGGGGCGTGTGCTTATGACCCGGTCCTCCGGCGACGTGTCCCCTTCGGGTGAGGTGGCTGAGGCCTGTGTGCCGTCCCCTGTGCTGGCCTGGGGCTGGCTGGAGACAGCCGTGCTGGGGGGCCCACCCCCCCCCCCGCCCGTGGGAGGATGCTCATCTCCTGCGGGGCTCCTTCGAGGGCTCAGTCCTGCCCCGGGACGTCTGTGCTGGTGAACAGGAAGACTGACCCCCAAGCAGGGTCTCCACCATTGGATTGACAGATGCAAACCCATGTTGCTTCCATGCTGTCAAAATCTAAGCTTTTAAGAAAAGAAGTTTCACGTTTTGTCACCCACAAGGCTCGGTGTACTTTACGCCCGGCCCACGTGGCCCCTGCTCCGTTTAGCTGCCCGTGTGACCCCAGGACTCGGCCACCCGGAAGAAGTAGGTCATGGACAGCGACTCCCATCAGTGATGAACATCGTGGCCCAGATCGTGGCCCGGACGTGACACGTGCTCCTCCCGTAGCCTGTCTAATAGGAACCCTTTCCTGCTGGTGCGGCCCATTTCCGGCGTGCTTGACGGGAGGGTGCAGAACCCCCCAGCGGGGCAAGGAAACTTCCGGAGAGCCTCCCGTGTTTGGCATGAACGGGTTGAGACCCTTCTTAACACATTTCACTTGTGATCTTTTAAAGCTGTCAGACCAGAATGATTTTCAGTCACTTTGCTCTGGATTGGATTTAAAATCGTGTCCCAAAGGTAATAGATTAATAGATTAAAAAGGCGAAGTATTAATCTAGTGCATCGTCCTGTCTCCTTACCCGTGAGATACAGTATACCTGTCACACGGCTGTGGCACTTCTTCGATGAGGCGTCAACGGGCTCAGAGCCGGCTTCTGAGACACGCAGCCGCTGGCCGTGCGGACCCGCAGGCCCCTGGTGTGACCGGCCGTGGGGGGACAGGCGTGTCCGACATCCCTGTCGCCCACCGGCTTCGAAATTGGTTCTTTGGTCAGTGCTGGGACCCACTGTGTTGATCTTCTCTACTGTCTTGAAGGAAATAAATAGAATTCTTCATTGTCTCACGCCTGATTCCCAAGGAGAGCAGAGGGAGGTGTTAGAGACCTCATTCCCGCCAACACTTTGCCTTTAAAGATTTGTGGTAAAAATGAGAGTCTGGATGAACAGCAGCCTGAAACCTGTAAACCCGGCTGAAAGCTGGCCGGGGCCGCGTGGGGAGAGGAATTTGCGAATTCCGGGCTGTGTCCCCGGGAGGTCGAGGTTTTCCTACCTCCTCCTACGTTTTGCAGTTTGGTGGCCAATTTCTGGAGCCCAAGTGGGAATTCTGCACCAGAGGAGAAACGGGCAGAATTTTCCTCCTCCCCCAGTTGAGACAAAACTCATCCCATCGGACCAGAACTCGTGTGCGGACTAGAGGGGTCCCCTCCGTGCGTCCACACTGCAGCACCCTGGGCCCGGTGCCTTGCAGGGCACCTACGTGCACAATCCCGCACAGAGCACACGCCCTCCGTGCACACCCGCCTGGGTCCCCTGCCATGTGAGTAAACCATCTTAGCCCAGATCCCGCACCCCCGTCCCCCTTTCCCCAGAGCCAGGCACACAGCAGGTGCATACTAAGAGCTCCACGCACAGAGGCACGTTTGGGTGAATCTACGCCCTACCTACCTAGGGTCCGCTGGCTCATTCTGGAACAAACTTCATACACCACAGAGGAACACTTTGGCAACTCACACGGATTTTTCTAGAACATTTTCTGGGCTTGCTTTACAGAAAGCGTGCAAGACTTTGTACTTCGGACACTACCTTCAGAGGAATGCCTCCTTATGCGGGATGACTAGAGGGCGAGACCCCCACGGCCAACACTGCCTTTGTACTGAGAACAAGCGCCCACCACGCAAAATCCACGTAAGATTTTGACTTCTGAAGCTGAGGCAACTCCAAGGCGTGTTTTCCTCTCCTGAAAATTCAGAAACAAAAAATCCTTCCAGGGGCCCCTCAGCGGTCGCGCCCCCTAAATCATGAGGATGTCTGAAGTCTTGTGTCACAGGGGCCATATTTTCTATGGTGTTCTTTCAAAGTATGTTCCTGGAAAAGTACTTTGGGAGGCAGAATCTGAAAGCCTTAGAAATTATTATTATTTTCCTTTCCCCAGGAAGCAATGGGGCAGAACGGCGCTGGAGGCCGCGTGCCAAGTGTGGTCCCTGCAGGGCCCCCAGCATCTTGTCCGAAGGCTCCCACAGCTGGGTCCCAGCACGAGGGTTCCGCGAGTGTCACACGTGAAATCCCGTGACGCGGTTGTTCGTGTGATGGATAAGGTATGAGGAGGACGCGGGCCGGCGTGGCCGTTCTAGTCCCTGCCTCTGCGGGGCGGCGAGGCCGGCCGGGCTCCCCGAGACTCTGGGACACACAGGGCGCCGGGGAGGGGGCCAGGCACGGGGGCCGGACCCTCCCCCGGCGAGCCCCGATGCCAGGACACAGGGCAGTGGCGGGTGTCGGAGGGCGGCGTCCCTCGGGACTTTTGGTGCCGGGAGAGGCGATTGCCTGCGAGGCCATCTGGGCTCCACCTGCCGTCCACTGGCCCCTTCAGAGATTCATGCTGCTCTCTCGTCACCACTGCCTACGGAAGCTGGGCGCTCCTCTTCTAACCACGATCGTGCTGTGAGTGCCAACACGTGACTTCCTTAGGGCCGCGCGTCTCTGCCGTGGTGCTGACTGTGACAGCGAATCTTGCTGTGTCAGCTGCTGGACGCGTGACCCCGAAGCGTCAGATGGCCTCGCTCCACTGCTTCCCAGCCGCTGTGGCCCCCGGGGCCACCACTATGAGAGGGGCGACAGCCACCCCCCAGGGTGACAGCCGAGAAGGAACGGGCGGACGTCCCCTGGGACACGGTGCCTGGGGAAGAGGCCCCGGCCGACGCTGGCCGAGGCGGTCATTTGGGACGGTGGGGACGGCCCAGAGGCGCACGTGGGGCAGGCACGCTGCACCTGACGCACGTCAGGGGACAGTGAAGCCTGCTCCCGTGCCCTTGACGGCCATGAGGTCACGCTGTACGGGAGACCTGCTCTCCTTCCTCTCACAAGAGCGTTTTTCAGAGCCAGTCACCCTGCAGTTAAAGCTGGAGCGTTTGCCGCTCGCCTGGGCACTTGACCGTCGGGCTTAGGGTCTTCCTCGTCCCGAGGGAGCGCCCCCGTCCGGTCACTGCCCCTTCTCATGCCCAGCCCGACCGAAGCCTGTATGTCGGACCCTCCCCCACCAAGGTGACGGTGCTCCGGGGGAGCCGTTGGGAGGTGACGGGGTGGTGGGGCAGGTGGGATCGGCACCCACAGAGCTTCCTGCGCGGAAGGACCCAGCAAGGGGAGGGCTACCGTGTGCAACACCAGAACCCACCCCTGCGGGCACCTGGATGTTGGACTCTCGGCCTCCAGACCCGCCTCTGTTCGTAGGCCCCCCGGTCTGTGGAGCGTTGGTAGGACAGTCTAGACGGATACGACCGTCAGGCTCTGAGGTTCCAGGTGGATGTGTGCCCTCGGGGTGGGGGGGGGGGCACTGACCGGCCCCCTACAGGAGGATTCCACTGAAGGTGCCTTAGCCAGGGGTCAGAAGGATCACAGGCACGTGACCCCGCACGGGCCCTGGCACATCGGGGAGGCGTCCTCTTCTGCTCTGACGCTTGTCCCCACGCAGAGCAGGGCGGAGCGAAGAGGCTTGTCCTACTTTGTGTCAATACGTTCACTGTTTCTGACAGACCACCCACATCGTCATAAGAAATTTCTCATGTGTACATTTCCGTCACATTTTGGGGGAGACTTTAGTTTGCATTTTTGCCTTGGGAATTCGAAACTATCTGAGAACCCCCCGAGCAAAGGGGCTCATTTTAGATGGAGAGCCACTGCTTTGAAAACTCTGGTCCTGGCAGAACAAAGCGTTCTTGCATGAGGAAGGCCCGCGCGACCTCGTTGCACGTATCTCGAAGGGCCGGGGGCTTGACCTGGGCCTCCCCTGTGCCTCGGCTTGCGCTCGTCTACAGTGCGAACCGATAAAAACAGACTCCCCGTGGTAGCGGGGGCACTGGATAAACGCTGTGCTGAAGCCCCAGAGGAGAGGTTCGCACGGAGCCCGCGTGAGAGCCACGCCGATCTGGAAGAGGCCCAGCCGTGGTGAGCCCGTGGCGACCCCCAGCTCTGTCCCAGGGCGGCCCGGTCCCCCTGCCCCGTTCTGAAACCAGCCCCGTCGGCAAGTGGCGAGCCCCCCGGGGCACCCTGCAGTCCTCGTGTGAATAGTTTCAGGGAAGAACACGATTTGCCAAGAACATCCAGGACTCTGGCTGTCTCGCCTTTGAAGACTTTGGGAAATTCAGATAGCATGTGATGTCCAGTGCCATAATTTATACTTCAGAAGATACTGATGTGGGGAAATGTAATTCTGGCTAATTTATTGGCAATGGTTGGACTCTTCTCCCTGTGGCACATCTGTAGATGATTTCCCTCCACGATCTGTTCCGGGGTTTCCTGGTTATCAAGGCCCCAGCACATCTGCCTGCCGCATGAGCTCGGGGGAGCGCCCGCCTGCCCCCAGGCCAGCCTCCTGCCCCCCTGCCCCCCTCGCCCTGGAACGGCCTTGTCCTCTGCCTGCCGCCAGAACGGACGGATTTCACACGCAGAAGGGTGGGGGTGGTGAAAACACTGTTCCTTCCGCAAGATCGTTCTATTTTTCCTTGCTGCGTTTCGATCTCATTTGCCAATGCGGTGGGATCAGTGATGGGGCATGTGGGTAACGATGTTGGGTTAATATCCGGCCATTCTTCAGAGAGCCCCGGTCACACCTTTCACAGCCTAAAGACCGTCGGATTTGGCCAAACTCACTGTCCAGAGGGGGTTGCTGTCCCAGGCTGTGTGCACGTTGCCCAGGGGTCCCTCACGAAGCAGGATGCGCCTCTCCTGACAATGGCCCGTCTGACCCTCCTCGGAATCCGTGGCCAGGGGGTCACCCCTCACTGCCCTCAGTGCCGGCATGCTTCCTTGTCAGCATCACTGATGATCGGGTTTGGAGGCCAGTTCTAGAAGCTCAGAGGGTCTGGCCAGGCAGGTGACACGCCTACCCAAACCAGAGAGGCATGTGAGTGATCAGTAACATGGCAGTGACAGGGCTCTGCCTGGCTTCCAGTTTTCACGCCAGAGGCAAAGGAAGTGCGTGCGAAGAAAAAACGGCTCTTATCGCACAAGAGGCCAACAGACAAAAGAAAAACTAAAACTGGTGGAAAAACCCCACCTGGACAGGTGCTCCCATGAGAGTGGAAACTCAGTGTCTCTGGTCCAGGCTGTGGTGACTGCCGTCCCCAGCCGGTGTCCAGGGCTCCCAGCAGGTGACATCAGCAGGTGCATGGGGATGGGCAGGCTGTCTTGTCTCCAGGGGGGTAGGGTCCTCTTAGCTTTCGCAGTTGACATCGGGACTTCAGTCCCACGTGGACACCCGGGAACCCTCTGACTGCAGCCAAGATGAGCCTGTGGGGATGAGGTCAAGGTGCTCGGTGTGGGTCTGTCCCCATGAGGGTGGGGCTGTGGTGTGCCTCCCGTGTCACAGCCCCGTCTGCCCCCTTGGGAAGACTCCAGGCCACCGGGCAATGCCACTGGTCACCTGTGGCTCCGGGCTGCTTCCACTCCCACGGACAGAGGAGATCTGGACATCACAGCTGCTCAGAGTCTTGGGTGGGGCCGTTCCCTCTTTGTGCGCTGTCTGCCTCGCGGGCAAACAGAAAGCTTTTTGCATCATTGTTAGATTCACTCTTCCTGGTGATTCTGCAAGATGGGCAGGCAGCCGGGGGCACTGGCCCCAACGGTCAGCAGTGAATGTGCAGCAGAGATCATTCCCTGCAGACATGACTCCACATTCCTGCCATGTGAGTCCGCACAGGACTTGGCCCAGCAACTTGTAAAGAAGGAAAGACAGAGCCGGCGACTGAGAGGGAATGTTACTGTTCACAGCCCTTGATTCCATCAAGTCACGTGGCAACAGAAGGAACAGGGCAAAGGGACAAACCCACGCACACAAGGTCACGGGGCTGGCTGTCGAGGTCGGGGCCACGTGGGTTGCTGGAGGGCCCTTATCTCCCAGCCTTGACAGCTTCCACAGAATCTCGGGAGAGGCAGACGGAAGGACAGAAGGAAAGAAAGAAGGAAACACAGGGGGAGGAACGAGGGATGGCAGGAGAGGAGAACCTCCTGGAAATGAGAGAACGGGTTTTGTCGGAGGCACAGGCTTCATTCCAACACAGACGGCCTCTCCCTGCTGCTGACTGAGTGCCACAGCACTGAGCTCCTGCAGAGGTGGGAGATCGGAGACCACGTCTAGTTCCTGGAAGCAAAGGTCAGGAGCATCGTGTGAGGACTGTGGGATCAGGGATCAGTGTCAAGACTGTGGGATCGGGGATCAGTACCAGGACTGCAGGATCGGGGATCAGTGCCAGGACTGCAGGATGAGGTATCAGCACCAGGACTGTGTGATCAAGAACCAGCACCAGGACTGTGGGATTGGGGATCAGCACCAGGACTGGAGGATCAGGGATCAGTGTCAAGACTGTGGGATCGGGGATCAGCACCAGGACTGGAGGATCGGGGATCAGTGCCAGGACTTTGGGATCAGGCGTCAAAACCAGGACCATGCACTTCAACTTCTCTGTGCAGTTGTCCAGTGTCCAGTCCCCAGGGCAACGCCAGGGGCCCTGGGCTGCTTCGTGGGGCACTGTGTCCTCATATGACTTTTCGTATTCATCTTCTGGAACTTCTATAATAGAGTCCCACGGGTTTGGGGGCCTCCAACAGCAGAACTTTATTCTCTCACACCTGGAGGCCAAGAGTCCAAAATCGAGGTGTTGGCACGACCACACTCCCTGGGGAGACTCTACGGGGGGGACCCCTCTTTGCCTCTTCCAGCGGCCGTTGTTCCCTGGCTGGTGCCTGACCTTGGAGATTCCTTTTCTCTCATGTCTGCGCTGGGATCGCAGACCAGGGTGATTTGCCCTCTTCAAGGTGCTTCGTGCCACGGTGGCCTGTGAGCCACAGAGCCTCGTATGCGATGGCACAGGGTCCACACTGACTGTGCCAATGAACCAGGGAAACCTGATAATTTCCTGTGGACCAGCTTCAGAAATCAAAACCATCCTTTCTGCTGTATTCGTAGCCAAAACAGGTAAATTCTCCTCCAGATTTAAGAGGGTCATAGACTCTATCTGAATGGGAGGACTGTTGAAGAAATTCATGGCCATTTTTCTTAAAAATACTATAACAGTTTACTCTCTGGTCACAAGTTATTTACATTCTGTCCCTGTGCAGACTCATTTGAGACCATTCTCAATCATCCTGGCAACAGGATCAGGGTCCGCGTGAGGATGAGGTTTCTGTGGGTGGCTCCTCTCAATCTGGAGACCTGGGTACAAAGGGGCCAATCTCTCTTTCTGTAAGAAATGAACTGAGTTTGTAACTGAATACTCTTCTCAGTCCATTTCCTGATGTCAAATGTAGCTCCAAAATACTCTTTTCAATTGTGGGCTGTGTCTACATTATGTCAGTCTGAGTTGATATCATTCCCTTAAAAACACTGTGGGTTTCCCCTGTATCGTTTCACATTTATTCCATTAGTCAAAAGCCACACCCACAAACACTTCAAGACAAATCCTCCTCTTGAGCATAAAGTGGGAAAACAACCAAAAAAATTATAGGGACCCTATCGTTTAACACACAGGCTTGTGACCTGACATTCTTGAAAGACTTGCAAGTTCGAAAGGGTCTATAAAGCACTGCTTTAAATCTTTTTCTGGAGAGGCTGAAAATGGGTAATAGTTTATTTTCAAAGCCAGCAAGCCCTGCCTATTTATATATTTTTTTCTAAATGCTGCTTGGGGGCGCCTGGGTGGCTCAGTCGGTTAAGCCGCCGACTTCGGCTCAGGTCATGATCTCGCGGTCCGTGAGTTCGAGCCCCGTGTCGGGCTCTGTGCTGACAGCTCAGAGCCTGGAGCCTGTTTCAGATTCTGTGTCTCCCTCTCTCTGACCCTCCCCCGTTCATGCTCTGTCTCTCTCTGTCTCAAAAATAAATAAACGTTAAAAAAAAAAATTAAAAAATAAAATAAAATAAAAAAATAAATGCTGCTTGAAAATGGAGTAATTCCATCTCTAACTCATCATCCTTTAACCGTACCATATAATATTCAGCTGAAAAAAAATTGGTGATTTTAGCATTCCGCCTAAAAATGTCCTTCAACGAACCCACCTCCTTATTGCATACATGTGCTATTTGCTCCATTATTTCAGGCAACATTTTGCTAAAATTTCCATCACTGAAGAGCAAAGGTCTGCATTCCTCAGATAATATTGCCTTCGCCTTTTACTGGGTTTTCACTGAGAGACACCTGCTGTTACAACTGCCTGGCTTCTGCTAACAGCCTCCTCGGGCCTCTCTAGTTCCCTCCAAACCCAAACTGACACAGTGTATTTTAGGTTTTTATTATGGCAGCACCCCCCCTCCCAGATTCCACACACTATTGACGCAGAAAAGAATCCCCGAAAACATAGCGACCGGTGTAAACCATTTTATTTTGCTAATATATTCAGGGAATCAGGAGTTTAAACAGGACACAGAGGAGACGGTGTGCCTCTGATTTTCAATGTCTGGGACCTTCAGTTCCAATTGGCCCCATAGGAAGGGAGGACAAAATGATCTGAAGCCGAATTTAGCAAAGCTGTCTGGGCCCGGAACCGTCAGCCAGAATGCTTTTGTGCGGCTGGCCTTCTCGGGCCTGCCGGGTTCTCCGATTCCAGGGCTCAAAAGAGCCGATAAGCTGCATTGTGTGCTTTCAACGAGCCTTAGATGGCATAGAATGTGCCTCTGTTCTTCCGTGAGGGCTGAAGGAGACACTAGCCACCGGCGATTTAAGAGGAGGGGACTGCATCCCACACCTCAAAGGGAGGAACAACAAAGACTTCTGTGGCTGCTTTTTCTTTCCCTTCGGAGCTGCCCGGCGCATTCTGCCAAATTTAGACGAACCAAACCAATCCCAAATAGTGAAACTGCCAGACAGTCGAGGGCAGAAATTACTTTCTATTCAGTCGTTAATGGAATTCATCCCTCCATCCGTCCATCCGTCCGTCCACCCAGCCGGCCACCCACCCACGTACACGTGGGCTTATCCAACATCCGAGTCCCCGCTGTGCAGCTCCCATGACAGGCCGCACACAGCTGGGCCCCCTGAGACCCTGGCCACCCCTTTTCGTCCCCACTGGCTCTGCTCTGTCTCAGGAGACCCTCCTACTCCAAGGGGACTGTGAAATCCTCTTCAGTGCCTCTTCCGTAAAAGCCTCCCACCTGTTGTCCACCAGCAACTAGAAAGTTCTCTCTAAGATGCACGACGGGCTACGCTTTCTCTTGTTCACATTGTTTCAGGCTCTAGCAGCTTCCTGCCCTGGGGGGTCCCCCAAAGCCGCGGCGATTTGGGCTTGCCCCTCTGCCCGGTCTCGGGATCTCAGCCACTCCTTCCTCTAGCTCCGGGCCGGATGCACAAGCTCCTCCCGGGTTTCGAGGGCCCCCCTCACCCTCTCCCTCTCTCCCTCCCGTCCTGCTCCCACCGCCCACCATAAAAGCCTCTCCCCTTTGGAGCCATTTTTCACTCCCAGGGTAGGCCCGGTGGTGTCCCACACAGGCGTTTTCCTGTGCCCGTGTCCAAGTCTGTGGCCGCGGCTGGACTCCACCGAGGGCGGGTCAACGTGCCAGGCCTCGCGCCAAGCAGCGCGCAGTCAGCTTCTGTCCGACTGTTTCAGGAAGGGCTCCTTCACATGACTGTGGTCCCTTCAGTGCAGGTGAGCCTGCAGGCTGAGGGGGAGGGGCCCGCCCCTGGGGGCCCCACGTTGGTTCCCCTCCTTGTCCTGACCTTGGAGGAGGTCGTCCGCCCCGCGGGGCATGGGAGGAGAAGGGATCAAAGTGCCAAGCGCCGTGCAGGGGCCGCTGGGAACCCAAGTTCTTTACCCACGTGCTCTGTGGGAGGCAGGCTCTTAGGGCTCAGTGGAGTAAGGCTCGGAGGGGTGAGGCGGGAGAGACGGCGGGGTGGCTGGCCTGCGGCCTGCAGGAGCGCCGACTGTTGGTCAATGTCACGGGAACGGGATCCGTGCTCGCCGGTCATGGCTTGCCGCGGAGGGACTCAGGCGTCGCACCGCGTATCCACAGCCAAAGAGCGCTACGTGGGGGCCGGGGACCCGTGCGTGAGCCTGTCCCCGTGGCGGGGACCAGCGTAACCTTACAGGTCTGCTGGGAACGCGTGTGGCCACTCTTCCCAGGGCCGAAGGGACCTGCGTGAGCTCAGGCTTTGAGTCCAGGTGGTGACCCAGCCCTGAGTCAGGTGTTCTTGTCCCCCGTTGGCATGTGGGGAAACTGAGTCCAGGGAGGGCAGGCCGCGTGTCGAGTCTCACATCCAGCCAAGGGGGCAGTCCGAACGGGCACCCAGTTCTGACGCCCCGCAACCCACGCGAGGTGCCTGGACAGGGGGTGTCAAAGGTGGTCGGTCTGAAGGTCGACGTGGGAACGGACGCTCTTGCACCCCGAGGGGGAAGGTCAGAGTCGCCGTCCCGGGCAGGGCCCCTCCCCCGCCTCCTCCCCGAGCTGGAGTTTGTGGCGGTGACACGGAGTCTGCAAGCAGGAGCCCCCATCCAGCCGGAGCTCACCCGCCCCCCGAAGCCGGGTCTTCCCCAGCCGGGCAGGGGGGCAGGGGGACCCTCTCCGGCGCGGACGGAGCCTCCTGCCTGCTGCTCGGCACGGCACCGGCTGGCGGCTTCGACAGGCGTGCCTTTGTCCTTGCTGCTGACTGCGCCCCCCGGATCCTCGCGGGGGGCGCCTCCCCACCGCGGCTGCGGGTTCCGTGCACCGGTGTGAGCCTGTGCCTCCTCGGAGCCGTTTCTCCTCGACGAGCTTGGTGGGGGGGGGGGGGTCTTGTCAAGGTGGGGTGACCCTTCACAGAGGGAGCTCTGCTGTCCCCGCCCCGCTGGCTGTTACGGCACCAGATGTATTTAATTATCACCACGCAGGCTGAACACCCAGCCTCGCCGTTTCCCCCGTAGCAAGATGATGTGTGCGTGTGTGTGAAAAAACGTAAACAGATTGTATAACAAAGTGTTCTCGAGCTGTCAGCTTCCCTCCCAACTCACAATTGGCTGGCAGTCGGCACATAATGAATAATCGCTCCGGGGACCCGCGGAAAGATGTGTGGGAAAACTTTAATTAAAAGCTTGTCAGTACAATTTTACCTGGGTGACATCACCCGCGTGAAATGCCGCTGCGGGCTTTGTTGTCTGTGGGATCGCGGGGCACGCTCTTGTTTTGCTGACGGCAAACAATTGAGAAAGGCCTTTAAGGGCTGGCGGTGGGTGGACGGGAGTGGGAGGCAGCCGCTGGGCTCGGTGAGACCCCGTCGCGTGTGGGGGGCCGGTTTGGCAGCTGCAGCTGCGGGTCCGCGGCGGGGCGGGGGCAGGGCCGGGCCCGGCGGGGGGGGGTGGGGGGGAGGGGGGTCCCGGCCGGGGGCCCTGGGGGTGCCCGGGCACCGCGTTCACCCTGGAGGCGCCCCCGAGCCCTCCCGCCAGAGCAGACGGGGGCAGGCGGCCGGCGTGGGCGGGGCGAGCGGTGTCCCCGGCGGGCAGGCTGGCCGGCCCCCTCCCTGGACGAAGCCGGACTGGAGAAGACGTGCCCGGTTGGAGCCTGAGCTTCCGGATTTTCCAGAAAGCAAAAGTGGAAGCAGGGAACGTGGGGGGTTTACTGTCCTTCCAAACGCACCTCGCTAAGCGCTTCCTCTCGCCAAACCAGTCATTTGCAGCTGCACCCCAACTGAGGACGCCCACTCCTGCCTCACCTCTGCGTGAGTCGTCAGAACGAACGCCCGACCCTCCTTGGCCTTCTCGGGAGACTTTGGAGGTTAGAAAGAGAAATTGAGTTTTGACCCGCGCAAAGACCTGCGGGTTCCCGAGGACCGACCGAGTCAGCGCTCAGGAGGTGGGAGGTTTGGGATTTGGCAAAGGATCCCACGTTCCGGCTGTTCCCCCCTCTAATTTGTTACGAGCCTCGTTCCTAATATTAAGGGATTAATTGCAAGTGAAAGCAATTAAATACTAATGAATCCATTTTCTGAACAATGCCTTTCTTTTATCTATAAACCGTTTACATGCGATATTTTGGTAGCAATTAAGTATCACAGTGCAGCCCGGCGCTTTCCGAACCGTGTTCGGACAGGTGAACAGGCGCTGGCTGCTTGTCGCTATCACCTGAGAAGGTTGAGCAACAGGGCGGAGAGGGGGTGCGGCCAGGGCTGACCCACGGGCAGGCATGGGCTGCAGGGGGCGTAGGGAGCAGGTGCACTCCGGGGTCCTGCCGCGCCCGTCCTGTGGCCCTGACCGTGGTGGACCACGCTCGCGTCTGTGCAGCCACATCCCCCTTGCAGGCGTGAAGGCGAGCACAGCCTGAGCTCCCCAGCGGGAGGAGCCAAGCGGAGTCCGCTGGAGAAGCCGGACAGCCGCCAGGAGGGGCCCAGCCCCTCGCTCCCAGAGGAAGTACTGGGGGGCAACTTCCTCACGTCAGAGGTGGCTGTTCCAGCCCAGGCAGGTGTCCACCGGGGGTGGGCAAACTCATCTGGGGCAAAGACGGGCGCGGGTTTCATTATGAGCGGATTGAACCCCACTCGTTCATTTGCGAGCTCATCAACGGCAGCCCAGCTCTCTAATCCTGGGGAGGCTCCCAGGCCAACGGGTGACCTTTTAAAGGAGCCTCGTGGGGCGCCTGGGTGGCTTGGTCGGTTAAGCGTCCGACTTCGGCTCAGGTCATGATCTCACGGTCCGTGAGTTCAAGCCCCGCGTCGGGCTCTGTGCTGACAGCTCAGAGCCTGGAGCCTGTTTCAGATTCTGTGTCTCCCTCTCTCTCTGCTCCTCCCCTGTTCATGCTCTGTCTCTCTCTGTCTCAAAAATAAATAAATGTCAAAAAAAAATTAAAAAAAAAAAAAAAAAAAAAAAAGGAGCCTCGTGTCCCACGGCTGCTCCGAGGACAGGATGCATTCTGGGCCTCAGCTCGAGAAGGGACAGGGCCCCGTTCTTCCAGCGGAAATCCCAGACACTGAGGTTGTGGGGGACGCCGTGGCCGCGGGAAGGCGGTGCCCGGAGAGCCGTCCCCGCCGGGCCATCCAAGTTCAGATTGAGGGCCGTTCTCTGTCGGCGGGGCTGCTGCCTGGGGCCCAGGCGCAGCTCGCCGAGCACAGAGAGGGTCTTTGTAAGCTGGTCTGATGGTGTTCTTTGGCATTTCCCTGGTAACGAACCCATCCGTGAATGTCTCCAGGAGCCTGGGCTACGCCCCTCCCCCTCATGTCCTAGTCCCTCCCTCCTTTTGCCTCATTGTTTCCCACGCTGAACCCCATTTCCGAACTGGGGGGGCTGCTGCAGGGCCCTCATCATCCTCTGCAGAGAGGCCTACATGCATTTCTGGGTCTCTTTTCTGCTCACCCTCCTTTCTCCATAGCTTCTGTTTCTTCGCCAACGTTGCTGTCGTCGTTGACAAGGACATTTCTGAGATCCTGCACCTCCTGAGTGAGGGGACGCCCGCTTCCCACCCGCAAGAGGGCCAAGCATGCCTTTTCCCTCCCTTCCAACCTCTCCAGCTGAGGGGGCGCAAGTAAGGATGTGGGTGTTCTCAGGAGCCCCTTTGCAGAGGCCTTTTCAGAAATATCATAGTTCGGGGAGTAAAACAGCGATTTCTCTAAGGACATCGTTTTCAGAGACTTGCTAAAGTCACGAATACTTGTAGGTGAGGTCGAGTGTTCCGACACAGATTATTGCTTCCAGAAAAACTTACTGGGTCCCCACTTGCCGCCCTCCCTGCTGCTGTTGCTCTGCTGGGGAGACGGGGTTTAGTGTCGGGCGGGGACGGACGTGGGACTCGGGAGGAAGCGGGAAGGTCTGGGTCGCCGGCGTGCTTCAGAGACCCACCGTGGGGCCGCCCAGACTCGCCCTGCTGACGGACTCAGCACTTGCGGTGCCTTTTACACAGGAGGCCACGTTAATCCAGGGATCCCCCACCCGGCTCGAGAGGAGTCGGTTTGCTAAACCCGAGTACACACATTACAGCTATCCCACGACCCGAACCTGCGGATCTGATCCGCGGCTTTCTCTGCAAAGTCGGGTACCATTCCCCAGCATTAGTGATTGCTCTGGACTTTGTGTTGACATGATTTGAGATAATCCTGGCTCCCGTGTCTTCTCCTAGCTTGTTGATACAAATGTCTGTCTTTTGCTTTTCTGTTGTTGGCTTAGTGTGGTTTTACATGAGTCATTATGTATTGTTACCCACAGATAACTTGCTTTAAAAACGCTTCTTTGAGAATTATTCATACTACTTTACAGAAGAGGCCTCGCACTTAAAACCATCGAGTATTTGTCCAGGAGAAGATGGAAGGATTAATGGAGCGAAGTTCCTTGTCCGAGGAAGGCTGACATACAGAGGGCATCTCCACATTACAAAGGCGGCCTCCACACTGACCAGGAGACGAGGGCGTATTTCCGGTGTGCAGGCACTCCTGGCCAGCCGTTTGGAAAGAAGGAATGTCTTATGTGGAAAAAGAAAATGACGTCTTATGTGAGAAGCTCATCTAAAATAATACGAATATTGGGGCGCCTGGGTGGCGCAGTCGGTTAAGCGTCCGACTTCAGCCAGGTCACGATCTCGCGGTCTGTGAGTTCGAGCCCCGCGTCAGGCTCTGGGCTGATGGCTCGGAGCCTGGAGCCTGTTTCCGATTCTGTGTCTCCCTCTCTCTCTGCCCCTCCCCCGTTCATGCTCTGTCTCTCTCTGTCCCAAAAATAAATAAAAAACGTTGAAAAAAAAATTAAAAAAAAAATAAATAAAATAAAATAAAATAAAATAATACGAATATGTGTCTTATCTGAAAATGAATTTAAGGTGTGCAAAGTATTAAAATACGAGAAATGAAACCATGAAGGTCAGGAAGAAAATTCAGTGCATTTTTGTTACATTGGTCTGGTTTGGAGAAGGACTTCCAAATACGGATCGCGATTATTCTGAAAAAAGAACGAAAACTTTGACTAATTCACATGTAGAGTCTACTTAAGACAAATAAAAACGAAAATGAAGTAAGAAGATGATGGAATGGGAGAAAGAAACATTTTTTTACAAAGAAGGGAGCGCCACAAATCGGGAAGGGGGGGCCACACGCAAACAGAAGGATGCCGAGGTCCAGGCACAGACGCGGCTCAACTCTGGCTCAGCGCACGCGCCCTGCCCACCTGCCCAAAGTGCCCAACGTTGCAGATTGTGGGAAATCGAGAATAAGATGTCCATGTTTAAGCTGGCAAACATCTAACTTTTGTCAGGTGGGTCAGGGGCGCTCTCCCACACCCCATGTCATGTCCGGTGCTGCTTGAGGAAGTTAAAAAAAATGTATTTAAATTCAAGATGTACAAGGTCATTAAGAGAATGATTTCCCCTTTCCTCTGTGTTGCTGCTGTCTGATTATTACAATCTGCTTTTCCTCATTATTGTTGATAAATACATAGCCCTTTCCTAACAAGAAGAATAGTGATTTGGAGATTAAATATTCTTCCTCACATGTATACATTTTTCTGAAGTTTATTTATTTTATTTTGAGAAAGAGAGACAGAGGGAAAAAGAGAGAGGGAGAAGGAGAATCCCAAGCAGGCTCCAAGCTATCAGCGCAGAGCCCGACATGGGGCTCGAACTCACCAACAATGGGATCACGACCTGAACCAAAATCAAGTCAGTTGCTCAACTGCCTGAGCCACCCAGACGCCCCTGTATACGTCTTTTAAGCTCTAAACATTCCAAATCAAATTTTCAAAGTAAAAGTTATTCTTGAGTTAAACCCCACTTCGGTCCTGAAACAAAGTGGGCTGGCTTCTCGTCGAGACACAGAAGTCTTAGTGCCTTTGGACGGGGAGACGGGACAGTGTGGAGCAGGAGGGGCCAGAGCGTGTCAAGTTGCCTGGCACACCCCTCCCCCCTTGCCACCGGCTACTTTGAAAACGAGAAGAGGGCGCCTGGGTGGCTCAGCTGGTTAAGCGTCCGGCTTCGGCTCAGGTCATGATCTCACAGTCCGTGAGTTCGAGCCCCGCATCGGGCTCTGTGCTGACAGCGCAGAGTCTGGAGCCTGCTTCAGATTCTGTGTCTCCCTCTCTCTCTGCCCCTCCCCTGCTCATGCTCTGCCTCTCTCTGTCTCAAAAATAAATAAAAACATTAAAAAAATTTAAAAAAATTAAAAAAAAAAAAGAAAACGAGAAGAAAAGAAGACTGGTTATATAACGAATGCGTCCACGAGTTAACAAACTTAGGGACCGTTGATGCCGTTGATGCTGTTGCCCTGGTCAGACTTCTCATAAAGGGGCGCGGGACAGAAGACGAACAGCCTCCCTTTCCCCGTGACCCACGGAGGGGAGGATGAGCCCTTCCCGCCGAGAAGTATGGAGGTTTCATCACTGCCTGGGAGCCCGCCGGACCCTTCCCAGTGGTCGCTGAGGCCTAGGGGCGCCTCTCCTTGGGGGACCATGGTTTTCTGAGCAGAGGTTGGATCTCTGGCACCTTCCATAAGTTTCAGAGTCTGTAGCAGCCTTGGGCTGACAGGGGAGCCCAGCATCACTCCTTGTTGGCGCCCTGATCCTCGGGACTTCTTTGATGACGGGACTTGGGGATACAAAGTATGAGCCTAAGCTTCTAAGTCTCCCACTCTCTAATTTTTTAAAAAAAGCATTTACTTATTTTTGAGAGAGAGAGAGAGCGAGCACACAGGCAGGGGAGGAGACACAGAATCCGAAGCAGGCTCCAGGCTCCGAGCTGTCAACACAGAGCCCGACGCGGGGCCCGAACTCACGAACCACAAGATCATGACCTGAGCCGAAGTCTGAGGCTCAACCGAGTGAGCCACCCAGGCGCCCCTGAAGTCTCCCATTCTGTTTAGCTTTTCCTGGTTAAGCCATCGCTTCTTTCTTTTAAGCCCTAACCCCTCAGAGGGCACACAGACAGAATTCGGGTTCGCTATGAGAGAATTCGGCACACGTGGGGCGCTCTGTTGCAGGGCTCGTGAACCCTAGCGCGCACCCCCTGGGCGTGCCGAGAGCCTGCGGGGGGCAGAGCATAAAGCGTTGTCAGGAAGCAGAGCCCCGAGTTTGGAAGCTGTCGATCCCGCTCTTGGTTTTGTAGGGGTGGGATCCCACCGCCGGCTTCGCGTCTGCCCGCCGTGGCTGCTGTCACGGGCAGGCTGTTTTCGGCACAGCCGGTGCCTCTTCCGTGGTGGGGTCGATTGGCTTTCCGAGATGCTCTGACGTTACCTAGCCCACGAGACTTGTGCCTCTCTGGCCGGACACTACTGGGTTTGCATCCTTTCCGGCCAGGGCTGCCCTGCCCGAGGTGTGGCATCTGTAAACAAACGTGTGTGATGTCGTGTGCATGGTTTCGCTCAGAATTAAGAGCGAGGCATTCCTTTTGCAAGATGTCTTCATCTGTTTGAAACAATGTAGCAAAAGTTTGCCCTGGTTCTGGAGGCGTTCTCCAAATCCATGGTTTCTCGTCACTGGGTGCTCTACAACTGTGTCTGGAACAAAGACGCGGACCTGCCCGGGACAGAGGGGCGGTGGCCAGGGACAGCGACCCAGTTCACGAAGTCTGACTGAGTGCACGAGGTGGGAGCTGGCCTCAGCATCGCCCCTTCCACTGACCAGGCTTCTCCCCCATCTCCCCTGCCCCTCTCGGCATCGCCGTCCTGACGCCAACCTCTTGCACCAGAGTTGGAGTCGTTTTCCGTGACAGTGGATTGGAACTTGTGAATTTCCAAGAACCGGTAATGAAAATAAATGTATGTTAGGCTGGACGAAAGGTTGCCAGCTCTTACCTGAACGAAAAAAGACAATAAAAGTCAACAAAACCAAAACGCGTCTACTCTTAGATACCATCACCAGCTTTCATGAAGGAAAGGCATTTTAACACCCGAACTATAGAAAGTTGAAACTCACAATAAAGAAACACGCTTTCCAAGCACAGTGGGTTGGCAGCTTGGTAACCCGCATACACTACATTTTTCTAGTTTTTTGTATCCGCTCGCAGACCGCTGGAACTTCCGCGGCTGAATGGTAGTTGGGAGCCACCACCCCAGCGCGTGCTTCCCTGCGTCTGTGTCCTGTCGCTTCCTTAGCTATCAGTGGAAGGAAGCCCGGTGATTATTTCGTCTCAAGGCAGGAATAATTTACAAATCTTCCCAAATATACTTCTGTCCATTGGAAATGGATTAAACATAAACAGGTAACAGAGTTGCTTCCAGAAGAATCGCCTCATTCATCAACTTTTACTCCAGCTGTTTGCCAACTTGCGCATGAAGCCAAATCTCATTCCTAAAGACTGCTTTGATCTCCTCTGCCTGCCATCCTGAGAATCTCATGTAATGTGAGCTGTGTTCTGTGGTAATTTCGTGATGTGGGGTCAGCTGAGGAATCCATTGGCTTTGGATTCCGTAATGTATGCACACCGCTGGCTTTGTGCAACGCAGAGCATTTCAAATAGGCAGACTTTCATTTCTTTGTCTGAATTTGTTTTGGCCGAGAACACTGTGTCACTGCTCGGGCCCGCCAGTGACACGGGATCAGAGCTTATTATTTAAGGATCGGAGCTTAAGACAAAACAAAAACAGAGGCACCGAAGCGGACGAGGCTACACCTTTGCAAGAACACGCAGATCAAACGATCAGCTTGTTAAAACTTTGCTCATCTCGGTGTTCTCAGATTGAGCTATGCAAATCATCCTCGAGGAAGCGCAGAACTGAATGATCGTCTTGATGAGCCCAAGACGTCAAAACAATCCAGCTCGAGAGAACAGGTGTAAACAGGGCTGCTCTGTTCCGCAGCAATTTAAGCACGAGAGCACAGGGCTCCTTGGGTTCCAGCCTAATACACAGAGTTCTCAGGGTGATCAGACCGCTGTTTATCCAGGCACACCTAATGTCTAGGGTAGACTGCCTGCCAGGGCTCAGAGCTGTCGGCTGAGTAAATGAATGACTTTCTCACTCCTCTTCAGGTTACTGAAGAGCTTTGTCTGTGACAAAGGAAGCCAATCACCAGCTCAAAGGTGGCACAGTGTCAAAATCACCTTTGGGTTTCGGAGCCTTTCCATCCATAGATCTGGCTGGTCACGTAATCCTGCAGATGGTAATGGTGGGCGATGCTGGCTGGAGTCTTTGCAGCAGATAGGACAGGAGAGGAAGAGCGTGGCTCACGTCCAGCCTCATCAGAAGAGCGGAGGGGGTCGGTACCCCAGGTGCACAGGGATGATCGGTAGCATGTTTGAGTGGTACCAGGAAAGTCGGAAGGTTGTTGCTTGCATAGTGACCAGACTAGAATTACATTTATAAGTGAACGTTTCCTCTCTTCAAGATGACGGTGGGGGAGCCATTTAACTCCAAGCCCATTTTAACTTGTGGTACGGAACGTTCAGAGTCGTCGGTCTACGTTGTAGTATGGTCTTCTGTGACAGTAAACACGCTTGGCTGAAGGTGGAATCACCACGAGGAACTAGCCCGAAATCTCGTAACACCTCGCAGGCGAAGAAAATGTAAACACAAAATCCAATAACCAATAAAGCAATGCTATTTATTTGGAGTCTCCAAATAAAATATGTTTATAAGTAATGAAACTGATTGTTTTTGAGATTTTTTAAATGTGGTTGGTAACAAGGACGCTCGGATGGCTCAGTCTGTTAAGCATCTGACTCTTGATTTCGGCTCAGGTCATGATTTCATGGCTCGTGAGACCTAGCCCTGCATTGGGCTCCATGCTGACAGCACAGAGCCTGCTTGGGATTCCGTCTCTCCCCCTCTCTCTGCCCTTCCCTGCTCACTCTCTCTCTCTCTCTCTCAAAAAATAAATAAACTAAAAAATAAAATAAAATAAAATGTGGTTGGTAAGATAATTCCAAAAGGATTTTTTTTTAAGTTCTGACATTTTAAAAACATGCTTGCATGATTGGGGTAAGCATATACTAAAACTAACACTTGTGTTGTTGAACACAACAAGACATTAGGTGTCATGCTAAGTGTTTTCTATGCATAATGTCATTTAATTTCCATAGAGACTTTTTATCTCAACCCATGGTTTCTTTTGAAGGACAATTATCTTAAAAACATAATAAATTTCCTTGTGCACCAAAGGACATTGTCAACAGAGTAAAAAAGGCAACCTTCAGGATGGGAGGAAATATTTACAAATCACATATCTGGTAAGGAGTTCATACCCAGAATACATAAAGAACTCCGACAACAAAGCAACAAAGAAAACAAAAACCCTGATTTAAAAATGGGCGAAGAACTTGAACAGACGTTTCTCCAAAGAAGATATACAAGTGGCCAAGAAGCACATGGAAAAAAATGTTCAAGATCAATAATCATTAGGGGAATGTAAGTCATAACGTTGATGGCATACCACTTCATACCCATGAGGCTGCCTACTACTGAAAAAAGAAAAAAAGAAAACCGAAAACAAGTGTCAGTGAGAATGTGCAAAAACCAGAACTCTTGTGCACTGTTGGTGGGAATGTAAATGGTGCGGCCACTCTGGAAAACAGTATGGCAGTCGTTAAAAATGTTTATTTTTTAAATTTTTCTTAATATGAAATTTATCGTCAAATTGGTTTCCATACAACACCCAGTGCTCCTCCCAACAGGTGCCCTCCTCCATGCCCATCGCCCACCCTCCCTTCCCTCCCACCCCCCCATCAACCCTCAGTTTGTTCTCAGTTTTTAAGAGTCTCTTGTGGTTTGCCTCCCTCCCATATAATCCAGTAATTCCATTTCTGGGTGTATCTCCAAAAGCACTGAAAGCAGGCACTAGAACAGATATTTGTACGTCCATGTTTATAGCCACAAAGCCAAAAGGTGGAAGGAGCTAGAGCGTCCACGAACAGATAAGCAGATAAACAAGACGTGTTGTGTACATACGAGGGGATATTATTCCTTCTGAAAAAGAAAGGACGTTCTGGCACATGCTCCATGTAGGTGAACCTCGAGGACATCACGCTGAGTCGAACGAGCCAGGCACAGAAGGGAAAATACCGTATGACTCCCCCTGCACGAGGTGCCCAGCGTGGGCAGATTCATATGGACAGAAAGCGGGACGGTGAGCAGCAGTGGCTGCTGGGGGCCGGGATGGGGAGTCAGTGCTTACTGAGGACCCAGGTTCAGTTTTGGAAGCTAGAGCAAGCAGTTCGGGGTGGGGAGGGTGATGATTCACACAGGGAAACGTTTGCGATGCCTCTGACCTGGGCATGTGGTTGAAATGGCAAAGGTTACATTAGATATATTCTAACAACATTCAAAAACCAAAGGCAAGAAACGCAAAACACAATGAATTTCTTGCCTATTTGCCTCCAGTCGGCTCTAGGTGCCAATTTCCCAGGGGTCCTCGGGCTTGCTGTGTGTCTTCCCTCCTTTGCCCCCTGCCGGTCTCTCTGGCCCTCGATGTCTGCACTGAGTCAGGCCCCAGTGGCTTTGGTGGAGGAGCCACACCTCTAGTCTTGTCCCCAAGGCAATTCTGTGAGATATCAGAAGTTTTAGCAAAGGGCTGGACGGCTACGCCTTTGATGAGAGCGGCTAGTAGCCCTTCCAGCTCTGAGAGCACCCTTGTCGTCTCTTCCGAGCTCAGATCTTTCTTGTCGTATCATGTCAAGCACAGCCGACAAACACCAGCACCTGCCGCTCACCTACCATCACCCTGAGTCTCCAGTCTATGGCGAATATTGTATGCCGCCAGCGTCATCCGAGGTGAGCAGTCTTCCAAAATTCTCACCGCTTCGTAAGGCGGATCTGCCCCTTCTGGGCCCCAGGACCAGTGTCCTCAATGGTTGACGCCCATCCTCTAAACCAATGCCACCTCATATTTTAGAGTTTTTGCTATGACAGCACCTCACCTCTGGTACCAGTTCTGGAATCATTTATGATGATCCAAATTACTTTTTTGGGGGACAAACCATCCTAAAATGTCAGTAGTTTAAAACCACAGATTTATTTCTTATCATAATCTTTCAAGGATTTATAATCTGACAGAAAAGCCATCATCCTGAATGTTGCCATCAGCCGAGGGTCCGTCATGGCCCCTAGAGCTGCCTGTGTTCCTTCTCAGGCTTTCACGTGGACCCTCCCAGCCACGGTGACTCATGGCTCTCCCACACTTCAAACCCCAACCCCCCAATTTCCTTTCTGCCACTTCATTCCCGCCTCTAGCCAGAGAACGTTCTCTACTTCCAAGCTTTCATGTGATGAGACTGGGCTTACCCGGAAAGCCCAGGATGATTTCAGGTTAATGGAATCCACAAAGTCTCTTTTGCCATCTACCCTAACGTACTCACAGGTTCCAGAGAGTTTGGGCGTGGGCATCTCTGGGGAGCATTATTTGATGGACCATACAGTCACCGATTTGAAGCAGAAACAAAACAAACCAAACTCCAACTTGTATAACCCGTGTCCTTGCCCACCTGGCCTCCATGAGGACTGACACGTCCTCAGACCATCGTCTCTGACATTGATCCTCAGGCAGGTTCAGCCTCCTGCCTGGGGTACAGGTGGTTATCACCAAGGGAACTGCACGGTCGAGTGGAAGGAGCCGAGTTTTGGAACTTTGTCCCTACGAGGGCACTGATCCCCGTGGTTGTTAGTTCACTCGTTTGTAAAATAGATTGCAAAATTTTTGTGTCACCGAAACCCTCGCTCAACGCGTTTCTTACTTGGAAGCTCATCGTGCCCGCACCTGGGGACAGCTGCGCTGGGGGAGGCCATGGCAGGTGGGAAGCCACCTGGGGGCCTCGTCCGTGTGGTCCCCATGCCTCAACCAGCACCGCCTCTCGCGAGGGGCCTCCGAGGGGGGCTTCGTCTGCCCTGGGCCCTCTCCGGACCTTTCTAGCGTGCATCGTGCGGTCCAGGGAACGTGTAACTTTAAGGGCTCCTGTTTATAAAGAATCATGGCCTGAAAGTCCACGCTCTTTGTGTTCTGAAGGATTCTTCGGCTCGCTCAAGGACGGAGGCTGACACTGAATCAGGAGTTTCAGCAGAGCCTCACTCCACATCCTCTAGATGAGATTTTTGTCCCTTTTTGAATCAGCCTCTGGGTTTCCCTTCCAGCTCCAGGAGCGGCGATTACTCAATGCACAGAGTGCTGCCTTCCTGATAGATATCTCTGCCGACGTGGTTTGATTGGGTTCATTTGTACAGCTCGGGGAGCTGTCCCGATCTTCCCCGGCTTCTGGTGGCCTGCTTGCAGGCAAACACCTGCCGGGACCTGCCTGCCGCCAGGGCACCTCGGGACAGCAGCCCTCGCATCCGTTCTGTCTCCAACCGCGTGAAAGGTGGAAACCAAGGGCTCACGACGGTCCGCAAGCACAGATTTTTTTTAAAAACCCTTACAAGACGGAAACGTATTTATTTGCCAACCATGTGAGTTTCAAGTTGCAAATACGGCAAACCGTCAGCACAATTTGAAGGATGCATTTCACACCCTGCAGGATTGCGTTTGACATCTTTTCTGAAGGTTAGTTTTGGGGTTCCCACGGGGACATACCCCATCTCGACGAAGAGAGATGACACCTTCAGAAAATCGAGGCCGGAAAACTTGGGCTACATCGCGGTGATGTTTTCACAGGTTAGTAGAGGAGCAGATTCAGCTCGGATGACGGCCCTCGCCGCGTGACCCGACCCATGCAGACTCTGTCCACCGGCTTCGGTGGTTTTAGGTGAGCGGTAGGTGGGTGGCTGGGCGGGTGGGCAGCGACACGCAGGATCCAGGTCTCTCCACACCTGGCCGCTGGTGTGAGGTCACCCGGGTCGTGCTCACAGGTGGCGGGGTTGGCCGCGCAGAGTCACCCTGCATTGTTCAGGACACCGTGGCCCCGGTGGCCTTCCCCGCTGAGCACAGACAGTGCTCTCTCTGCTGAGCGGCTCTCCTGTGGCCTCCCCAGGCCTCCTTGCGTTCGGGGGAGTCCTCTGACGGAGACGGCAGCCTCTCAAAACTGGGGAAGCGAGAGACGGCTCCCAGTCCCCAGCAAGATGTTCGGCCCCTCATTCCATACGCGCATGTCACCGTGCTGGGGACTTCTGGGCGGGCCCGCAGCTAAGGTCACAGCGGACCCGACGGCTGGAGGCCTCCTGCAGAGAGTTGGGGAAGGAATTAGAAACAGTGCTTTTGAATCACCCTAAACGAAGGTGAACTACACAAGTATGTCTGCCCCTGGAAGCACTCCCGAGTTCATCGGCGGTCTCTAGACTTCTCACATGTTAACTGACAGGCCAGTGACCCTGGGG
Source organism: Panthera tigris (assembly GCF_018350195.1). NCBI lineage: Eukaryota > Metazoa > Chordata > Mammalia > Carnivora > Felidae > Panthera > Panthera tigris. The sequence continues at coordinate 236,435,014 of NC_056660.1, forward strand.
GACTGCAAGCAAGGAGCTGTGGCTTCATTTCACTCTTTACTAAAGTTCCTACTTAAGCAGCCAACGTTTTCTCTGGCTTCGATCTTGTCAAATTGTGCTAATCTTTCGGCTGGGCAAATGGTATTAAAATAGGCTCCTGTCATTTTCCCTTCTGTATCTGAGTGAGGAGTATTTGGGGACATCTCTGTATCCACCCAAGGTCTTGGCTTCTCAATAAAGGGATGAAAACAGGGACTTAATGGTGGAGAAGATCTCATCAGTGGCGTGGAGCACACAACAGGGACGGGGCCAGCTGTTAGTCCGAATAAACATTAACACAAAAGACAGTCAATGGTAGTTAAGTTCACACTTCACGAGGTTGCCTTTGCTGTGGCATGACTGTGTCCAGTCTGTGCGTGTAGGTCACTATCTCGACTGTTTTTCCAGGGGTCCCTGACTGTGACCAGGGCACAGACAACAGTCTCTTTGGAAAAGTCCTTACTGCCACCCAGTTATGACGTGGGGGACCCTTGGATACTGGGGATCTCGTTAGTTTCTAATGGGCTGTCATCAACGTGACATCATCACAAATCAGTGCCACAGAAGGGAGAGATGCACAGCAATGAAGTCACCCCCAAATACCGGTTCTCCCTCAGCTCTTTGCCGCCAGGGATTTCTTTGTAATACGGAACCCAGGTTCCTGTGATTTAAACTTAAAAACTGCATGTTTAATGGATCATAATTGCCATATTCCAAAATCTCTTGAAAACCAGAAATTGCAGGACAGGGTTTGCACCGCGCCTAGCCCGCTAGACTTAGGAAGACCTGATGGCAAGGTGGCCTCGGCTGGTGTCTGTGGATGTGGATTTAGGGAGCACCTCATCGCCTAACCGATAAGAGGGGTCCCTGTGCCCAGAATGCATGTACAGACTATGCATTTACACTGAGTCCTGCCTCCCTGCCGGGAGTCTGGGATTTCGGCACCGGTGGCCAGAGGATGCCTCGTACCATCCCTGGGCCTGGGTCTCTAGGGAGCTTCCCTGGGGGCAGTGTTGACCCTGTTGGCCTGACCCCTTGCTGGGGAAGTAAGCGTGTCCTCCGATGCCCTAGCAGAGGGCCCTGGAAGCTGGTGCCTGGTCTGCCCTGGACTCCGCACCCCGTGCCCTTCCCTCGCTGACCTGCAGGTGTCCTTTTGCTGTATTACGTCGTGTTGCTGAGGGAGAGGACACGCCAAGTCCTGGGAGCCCTCCCAGGGAGCTGCTGACCCTGGTGGTGGTCTTGGGGACCCCGGAACTGCGTCCTTTGAACTTGCGTCTTCACTCACACCCTCCCTTCCCCTCCTACTCGCCCACCAGGTTCTCAGTGACTGTTTTCTCATGAAATCTATAAACGGGGACTTTGGGGCTTAAGGAGGCCGATAGCAGGAACCCAGAGGTGAAAGTTTAAAGGAGCCAGAGATGGAACCGACTGTCCACAGCGGTGGTTGGGGCACACGCTAGAGTCACTCGGGGGACACAGAACAGACCCTGTCTGGTGGGGGGTGCGTGGCCCTCTGCACGTGCCGTGAGACTCTATGGGAACTTCGTGTGACGTCACTTCACGGGATGAGCGTGTGGGACCGCCATGGTGCTGCCGGCACGTTTCCCACCTGCTGGACAACGGGCTCCGCTCGGGCGTGGACCGGAGTCGCCCCGAGGCAGGAATCATCAGGGATGCCCGTGGAGAAGCAGGTGTAGACCATTGAGAAGAAGAGGGCAGGCCTGGGAGTCGGCCCCTCCAGGATCGCCTCGGCATCCAGTGTAGCGGATCCACAGACCAGCTTCGAGCAGGAAGGGGCTGGAAGTAACCTTGAGGGAGCACCCTGGTTTCTAGAATTTTCCTGTCTCTAAGACTTCGGTCGTGCTACCCAAGTTCTTCCGACCTGTGTGGGAGTTTGAGCAGCATTGTGGGGAAGGGGGATTCGCTCGCGTCACGAGGACAAACCAGGGAGGAGCATCTCTCGGCACTGGCATCAGCCCCCAAAGGGACACGGCTTTACTCGGTTTGCATGTGCCTGGGAAGGCGGAGGGGTGACCATGGTCACTGGTTGACGGGGTCTACCAGGACCACAAGATCTTCTTCCCTTGGGGGAGAGGCCACATCCTGTCTTCTTGTGCCCATTCCGAGTGCCCAGCGGGGCCAGAGCATCAACCTTCAGCACGTGCCGTTGAATGAGCTAGCCGTCTTAGCATTTCAGGCATCTTTATATTGCTTTGATCATGATCTCTTGAAAAACAAAGGCAATGAAATATAAAGTAGCACATTTCCATCTCTTATTTACTTGCTTGCCAAATAAAGCATTCTTTTGGGAAATGCTGAGATACCACTGCTAGTGAAAGTAATGGATGAAGTCCTTTGGATCCCTGGAAATGGGTCTAAAGATGGGCAGAATTTAGGAAAAATGGCAGTAACTTTGCATCGTTCTCTCATCCACTCTGGAAGCGGTTATTGAGAACCTACTATGTTCCAGACAACGTCACCGTAGATGTGAGAGCCCAAGACGCTGGGACAAGAATGTCAGGGGCAGGGGAACTCGGCTATTCTGAGAAGCTCTGAGGGGGTTTCACGTGGGCTTGCCCAAAGGGCTTCAGTGCAGGCTGGAACTGTGTGCGGAAGGCCCTAGAAGGCAGGGGTGAGGTGCAGAACATGGGACAGGCAGGTGCATGGTGAGAGGGGTCTGGAGGCCACCTCCCAGGTTTGTCCCTGCAGCCTCCCCCTCAGACACCTTTGTCCCGCACAAGGTGGGAAGCCACGAGGGTACGGGGGGTGGAGGATGGGTCACATAGAGTGGAGGCACGGTGCCCTGGGAAGGCCAAGGGGATGGGGGAGGGTGAACTTCAGACTCCTGAGCAGGGCCTGGTGTAGCTACTGGGCCCTCGTGCTCTGCTTCTCTCTGAGTGCCCCGTGATTTTACGTGGTAGGTAGCCACTGGTGTGGGAAGGTCACGGTCTAAACTAGTGTGCCCAACCTCGGATGCTACTGCTATTTTCCCATATTGTGGACATGACCTTCTAACCACATTAATAATGAAATGTGAATCTGTTCCTCAGCAGTGACATACTAATTGTTGTCCACCAATGGCGTCTAGGGGACACAAATGTCACAACGATACTCTTAAGAGGAAACACAACCTTCAATAGACACCACCGCTGAGAAAAACAAAAGCATCAGCCACAATTTCCCTAGAGGGGTGGGCAACCCAACATTTGTGGGGCAGACATCTTGGTGCCTTGAGATAAAATGAAATCAAAATGTTAACATGAAAGCAGAGTTTGGTTTGTTGTGATTCCATAATTGCATCACGTGGCCCATGTGAATGGGACTCCCTGGGGTGGGCGGTTCAGCAGGTGCGGAGGCCGTGCAGGGGAGGTGTGCAGGTGAGACCATGCAGGGGAGGCCAGGGGGAGGTGAGGCTGGGGTCACAGCTACTTGTCTGATCCCAAAGGCATGTGGAAAATTCATTTTCTGCCTTTCTTGATTCAGACGGGCATGTTTTGGGGCCTGGCAGACTACCTTTTACAGAACTTTGCCAAGATTTATAGTCTCTGAAGCTGTATATTGATAGATGGATTAAATAAAATATTATACAAGATAAGAGACTCTTAAAAACTGAGAACAAACTGAGGGTTGATGGGGGTGGGAGGGCAGGGAGGGTGGTGATGGGCATTGAGGAGGGCACCTTTTGGGATGAGCACTGGGTGTTGTAATGGAAACCAATTTGACAATAAATTTCATATACTGAAAAATAAATAAATATTTAAAAAAATTAAAAAAAATATTATACAAGAATGGTAAAAATTAAATAAAAAAGAAATTCTATTTTTTCTTCTTGTAGAACCTGAAGAATCAGTTCTACGATGTTAGGAAAGACAGTTTACAAGAATCCACAACCGTTGAGGGTTAAAATGGAAGGAAAGAGTTATTTTCCTCACCCAAGGACCAGAGGCTTTGTTAATCAGTGTCTACTTTATGTTTACTGTTTGGCCACGGTCGGTCTAGGACTGTCTTCTGTGATTACTTTCCGATGACCAGCAATTAGGAAGTGCCATTTCTACAGGGTGTGTTGCCAGATCTGGGGGATTATCTCCACTCTGATACATGGAAGATACTATCGTGCTGGGGTTTTCACAGGACTGTGAGTGAAGTTGAGCAGATTTTGTCTTTGCCTCTTTTTCTATGAGGTCTTCATTCTTCACAACTCTTCATTTCTGCAGCATCACCTCCTTTGCCTACACTAAAATGGCAATGATTTCTTCTCTCACTTTGTCATTGTCCTTTGAATTTCCTTATGGTGATTCAATTTCTACACAAACATTTTTATTTTTTTTTAAAAAAATTTTTATGATTACGTTTCTTTATTTTTGAGAGGCAGAGAGAGACAGAACGTGAGCGGGGGAGGGGCAGGAAGAGAGGAAGACAGAGAATCAGAAGCAGGCTCCAGGCTCCGAGCTGTCAGCACAGAGCCTGACGCGGGGCCCCAAACTCACGAACCGTCAGATCAGGAGCTGAGCCGAAGTCGGACGCTCAACCGACTGACCCACACAGGCACCCCTAGCCACAAACATTTTAAAAATTTTGTCATCAAATCTGTTGACACTTTATTGCTTTTGGATTTGGGGCCCTAATGATCTCCACTCCCATTCTAGAATTAAACCAACCCATGATTTTACATTGCTGTCTAATATTTCTGGTTTTATCTTTCAAATTAAAATCTTTACTACGCATGGCGTTCTTTCTGGTGTATGGTGTGAGGTATGGATCGAACTTTGTCTTTGCCCAAATGATGAGCCCAATGTCATTTATGAAAAACACTCGTTCTTTAAGACAGTGACTTGAGAGACCAACTTTACCAATTACCAGATTTTCATTTGCAGTTTATTTTGCTCCTGGACCTTTGATTCTGATTTTATGGACTAAGAATCCCCACAATAGGTTCTAACATAATAAAATGCAGAAGTGCTCCTTAGCCCATCAGGCTTCTAAGAATTACGTGTCGCTGCTACTTAATAATTTATGAAGTCAAGGACTTTTTAACTTCAGTAAGTATTCCTGAATTTGAAGAGTTACCAGCCTTGATGCTGGGGAGAAAGCTGTGAAAGCGAGTAGCTACTTCTCTAGGTGATAGGACTGTGGGGTGGACACGTTAGCTGCTGTCCTTTAGCTCATCCAACACTGTGACATTTGCTAACTCTTGCTGTGAAGCGGCTTTTTAATTTGCTTGTCAGGACTGAATTATACACATGTATATGTATTTCTCCCTATAAAAGGCAAACACTATTAACTCTCACTCACTGCAGACGCAGCAAACGATTTCAGATGAGGGAACAGTTGTAAAAACAGAGAAAGGGTGCAGCCGCTGAAATTATTACCTTGAATCCAAGCCACAGACTGGAATCTGTCTTCTCCTAATCGAGGGAGGTGTTTGCACGGCACGGGGGAGCTCCAGTTGTGCAGGGAACACTCTCCTGGCGAGGGGAAACCCATCTGCTGGCCGGAGGACAGAGGCCCCTGCAAATTCGAGTGGAGCCGGGCGCCTCCCCCGGGAAACTGGGATTTATCTTCTTCCCGCTGGATGGGGATAGAGGCTTGCGGGGCAGCAGGAGCTTGCGTCTCCCCAGAATGAGATCCCCACACAACTGCTGTGGCTCCTAGGGAAATACATCTCTTTGCTCAAGCTACAAAGAGCATAACCCATTCCTCCAAATGCCTGGAAACAAGTCAGATTTTACTGAAAAGAAAATATATTTGAAAACGCATCTTTATGAAAATTAAAGCTCCTCGGAAGTGAAACTGAAAAGAAGATTTTCTAACACTGACAAGTCTTTCTTCTTTTTATGAAAGCAAACAGTTCTCAAATATTAGGATCTGTGTTTGGTCTATATCTTTAAGTATCTTTTATAATCACCCTCTTCTTGGGATTTCCTGAACACAGTGGGGGCCGGGGAACCCCCACCCAACTTTTGAAGGAAATAAAATTTAGGCGTTTAAGAAAAATAGGGGCGCCTGCGTGGCTCAGTCGGTTAAGCGGCCGACTTCGGCTCAGGTCGTGATCTCACGGTTCCTGAGTTTGAGCCCCGCATCGGGCCCTGTGCTGAGAGCTCCGAGCCCGGAGCCTGTTTCGGATTCTGGGTCTCCCTCTCTCTCCGCCCCTCCCCTGCTCTCGTTCCGTCTCGCTCTCAAAAATAAATATTTGAAAAAATCAAATAAAAATAAAATAGAAATAACATTTGGTAATTTGCCCTCAAAGAAAACATAAGAAACACATAGAAGTATACGGTACCAATAAAGATTCTATAAACTCAAAAGACAATCGTTTTCTTTCTCTCGGGCAGAGGGGCGTTTAGAACTTTATCATGTTGACAACTTCAACAGCTTCAGCCAAACGAAGCTTCTGTGGTTCTGGGAGACGCCCCCGGGGCCCCGCTCTGAGTCACCTTCTCCTCCCCGGCTCCTTTACGGCCATCTCAGCATCTTTTCCAGATGTGCTGTTCTCTCCAGGTCAAGCCCGATTTAGCACGAGGCATATAATGTTGACTATTAGCCACAGTAGAAAAGTTCTTCAAATAAAAATTATTGACCTTCTTCTCCTGAGCCCTCTCTCTCTTGCTGGCTCTGTAGTTCAAGTGAGATACAAAAAACTGTGAAACTTACCACCGGTTTTTGTTTTTAAATCTCTGTAAGCAAAGTGAAACACTCTTTCTGGGATTTGCACAATGTGGTGAGTCCGGGGCAAACTTGGCCTTTTTTTTTTTTTTTTTTTAATTTCTTAACTGTTATTTATTTTTGAGACAGAGAGAGACAGAGCATGAATGGGGGAGGGTCAGAAAGAGAGGGAGACACAGAATCTGAAAACAGGCTCCAGGCTCTGAGCTGTCAGCACAGAGTCCGACGCGGGGCTCGAACTCACAGACCGTGAGATCATGATCTGAGCCGAAGTCGGCCGCTTAACCGACTGAGCCACCCAGGTGCCCCAAAACTTGGCCTTTTTTTATCTACTGAGAAGGTGCTGCTTGCAGAAGCAGGGGCAATGCACGTGTATCCAAAGGGATGTTCTTTGAATATTTAATCCAACCGAAATGAAATATTTTTGTAATGATCGTAAGTTTAAGAACTTCTTAGCTCACAAACATAGTTAAACATTTCCTATATTCAGTGATCGTTGGTGCCAATGAACTTCAATAACAAAAGAGGCTGAGTCGTTTTTTGCAAAGCTGTATTTTCCTCGAGTTCATGACTCGAAGATGTGGCAAAATTTGCTCACCTGTCCACCTGCTTTAATCTGCACACCCCAAGTTAAGGGCACAGGCCCTCAGGGGCGGGGGCCTTCCACATGAAGCGTCAGGCCCACAGCCTGCCTACCTGGCCTTCCGGGGCCCAGCCCAAACATGCGGTGGTTTCTGGGGCAGCCCGGGAATGCTAGAGCCTTGGGTTTCCTTTTCAAACGGGGGTGGGATTGGCCACGCTTATCAACAACTTCTGGTCACCAGCCAAGGAGAAGAAGTTTATGCGTGCCTAGACCATTAAAAAAAAAAAATGTTCGGAGGGTCTGACTTTGTTAGCAAGGCCAAATGATCTGTTTTTAATGTAAATATTTTGGCTCCGTTGAAAGTTAGCAAATCAAGGAATCTGCTATTCCTTCATTTTAGCTCCTTTTGGATGATGCTTTGAAATATGCGTGCTAGAACAGGTCTGCACAACCGTGTCCGGTCGCGGGGCCCCTCTGGGGCTTGGTGTCGTTTGGGCCGCTGTGTGGGGCTGACAGGTCTGCAGCGAGATGCGGTGATGGGTGGAGGTCGGCAGCCCAGGAGAGGGCCTTCCGCACGGCGAGGTGGCCAGACTATGAGACCCAGTCCACCTCAGGAGGGGAGGGTGGGGGACGGAGAGGGAGAGACACACATCTGTTGACTGACTGGCAGTTAACACGCTTCTTTCGTCTTGGCTTCCCTGGTTAGGATGTGCAGGGGGTGTCGGGAGGGCTGAGGCTGTGCGCAAACCTGCAACCACACCCGGATGCGGGGCTCAGGGTCAGGAATCGGCCAGGGCCAACCGAGAGGCGCTGCTGGGCCCAGAGTCTGCAGTGCAGGCCTCGACCCGGGTGGGAGGGCAGGGGTGCGGCCGAGCCCTGGGCTCCGGGCTCCGGGGCCCCAACAAAACAAATCCTTGGCTATTCAGGGGATTTGAACGCCCCACCGGCCCTCCTTCTGTGGAACACCAGACCGAATCGCCCTTTATCACGACGTCTCGTGAACAGTCCCAGGCTTCCCCGTGAGGCCCCGCTTTCCTCAGTGAGGAACGTTTCATAAGTGGTTTAGGCTTCGGATCCTTGCAAATTACGGCTCATTTGAATTTCAGGACTTAATGGGATCATGTTGCTTTAAGTATACTTGTATTTAAAAACAGCAAACGACTTCGCTCACGGCAGCGACACAGTCTTGCTTTAAATTAACTTTATTAAATTCAAGAGAAAGGGAGTCTGTCGAGGAAGATAGCCAAGAACGGGCGTGGCGGCCAGCCGGTCTGGAGCAGCGTGGGGTCGGGACAGGCCCGCGCCCCTGCCCCGTGGTGGCTCCGTGTGGGAGCCCGGGCCCAGGGCCAGAGGGGAGACCCGCGGGCCCGGTGTTGGCGACTCAGGCGGTGCGCAGGGGCCCAGACACCCCCCTTCCTCTTGGAGGAGAGCTGGGCCGGGGTCCTCTCCTGGCGCTGGTACCGTGGGCTCATTGCCTCCCACTGCCAAACACAGACACTTCTAGAAAACGGACTGAGGTACGAGCAGCCTCAAAACCAGCTTGTGCTTAACTCAGAGGCAAACCCTTTTCACAAGCGACCCCCTCAGGTGAAAACGGGTCCTTCAAGGCTGGGACGAGCCCCATCGCCACCCCAGAGGGCTCCCTTCTGCCTCTCTTCTGAAGTCACTTCAGCACGTGGACTTCCTTCCCGGAGGAGGCCCCGTTTGCCAAGTCCCCTTACTGGTGGGTGCCACGGTCACTCTGTCAGGAGACTGGAAGGACTGTGTCCGCTCCCTGCAGGCTGCAAGCTCCTGGCTGGGCGGCTGGGCCCTCGAGTTGCCCGGAAGTGACCTGAAAACCTCAGGAGGCCCCTCGTGGGACTTCCAGTTCTGTCCCCCAAACCAGTGCCTGTTGGTGAATCGTTCCAAACACCTGCTGCTTTTGAGAAGATGGCCAGTGTGAGTAGCCACACGGCACCGTTCCCAAAACGAGAGGGACAAGAAGACGAGGTTCGTCTCTTAAGAAAAAGTCGAAACTTCTGAGCACCATTCTCAGGAGCAGGTGCTCTGCATGACAAGAGCGGACACGGAGGGAGAGAAGCACTTGGTGCTTTGATAACTCGGCACCGAGGGCCCCGGCGGCAGGGAAGAGAAGGGGGGCGCCTGACCTCATGATCTTCACTCCCAACTAGGGGCGCCTCCCGTGCCAGGGACCCGGCCGAGAGACGACAGAGAGCCCTCTCCCTGGGGCTGCACTGGGGGGGGGACACCAGGATCTGGGGGCCCCCCTGCTCACACAGGCAATGGTTTGCTCCTTCATTTACAAACGATAAAACACGAAGGCAACTGAACTTGAACGGTGAATGAGATCTGACATGGCTGATTTCTGCCCATTGTTGCTTCGGGATTTATTTATATTGCTGTTATTTATAGATTCCGAATACATATCATCAAAGACACTGTGGTTTTAATCATTTTTGTGGAAGTCTGAATGTCACACATAATACTATTTTCATGAGAAAAAAATCCCCAAGCAAATGCGGTTAAAACCAGGTTACGGAATATAAAGGAGAAAACGAAAACGGTATCCTTACTTTTTTATTTATTTTTATTTATTTTATTTTTTTCTGGGGCTCCAGACTCCTTCAAGCTCGGGCCAATATCATGGACATTAGCACAATGGCCTTTACCCAAGCAAATGCTAATTTTTCAATGATGGCAAAAATTAGAGAAACTCGGCGAGTTCCATATTTTCTTCCTGTGAAACCGATGAAAATGTAAATGGGCTGTGCGCTTTTGTGTGGAAATTCTCCCCAGCTTTATCGCTCCTCTCCCACCCTCGCCCTGGAATCCAATTATGTTACGGGCCGGGTGCAGGGCCCAGGGCGGTGCGGGGCGAGCAGAGGGGAGGCCGTGGGTTAAAGTCTTCTCGCAGCTCCCAGGACCCACCCTGGGAAAGCTTCCCTTTCCTTTTACATTTCACAAAAGAAGAATTATTAGCCTTAAAATTGCAACCGGACGGGTCTCTTGGCCATTTGGGAGCTAACTTGGGATGAGCCAAAATGAAAAGTCCTGAGAGTAAATCGTGGCCCCTCCGGGGGCCTTATTTAATAGACGTGCATTTTTAGGAGCGTTGTTCGCGCTGGATTTGATCTCGGTGCCACGTGGAAGACTGCACCCAATTTCGGGCACCCGGAGCTCTGTGTCTTGGCCGACTTGTTTCCAGGGCCTTCCAGCGGGAGGCCCTCGGAGCCCCCGTCTGTGCGCGAGAGACCCCACCTGCGGCGGGGGCCCCCCCTTCCAGGAGGCCGTGTTTACGCGATCTTTATCTCGAGGTACTATTGCAGAACCTTGGGGTAGCGCTCCCCTTGCAAAACAGCACCTGGGAAAGCTGCTTCCCCAAACCTGTTTCACCTTTTTCCTCCCCTCCCTCCGGTGACGGTGACGGGTTGGGATTTACAGGTTTTCGCACTGTTGCAGCACCTGGGCTGATGTTATCGAGGCTCGAGAAATGCCTTGGAGGAGGGGTTAGAGCGACTTCATTAAGCAGGAACTCTACTCTAAGAGCAAACGGAGTGTTTCGACTAACAACATTGCAGGGAACGGTTAATTCTGACGAGGCAGTCCTTGGACGAGGCTCAGACGGTCGGGGAGGAGCGGGCCTCCCGGCTGCCCACCACCCCCCCTCCCCGCCAGTCCGGGCCAGGAGGGGACCGCGAGGCCCGAGGCCCACCAGCGCCGCCCGCCAGGGAAGAGGGAGGCCGTGGACCGCACCCACCCGCGCAAACCACTCAGACTGCTGGGTGACCGTTCCCCCTTTCAGGTCTGGGGCGAGAGGGTCTTCCCGGTGAACACGCTGGGACGACAGATCCGATCGAAGCAGCCGTCCTGGCCGGGCCGGTGGCCCCCGGGGCTGCTGTGCCCGTCTCTCATCACACCGTGCCCCCGACGCCCCGTCATTAGCCCCGGTCCTGGGGAGGCCGCACACTGCGCACCGTGAGGCAGTTTGCTGCTGGAAAGATGTAATCTCGGGTCCCGGTTTGTAAGGTGCTCGGGGACTGGATAGTGGCCTGTGTCTTCTTTCACTCTGAGCTGTCAGCTATCGCTCAGGCTCCAGATAGCCATCAGACTGTGACGAATGGGCTGCCTTTTTTCCCTTGTCTTCTTTCTTTTTTCTTTTTTTTTTTTTTTAGCATCATTACGATATGGCTATGACGATGAGAAGCCATGCCCGAGGAAGGCTGCTGACTTGGGCATCTGGTGTGGTGACAGTGACCATGAGCACAGCAGGGAGCGAGCGCCTGGCTCTGGTGCTTGGGGTGGGGTGGGGAGGGTGGGGGCACGGGGTGGGGTCGCGGAGCGCAACAGCTGATCGCCAGCGGCTTCAAAGTAGGACCTTATTGTCACTCACATGAAAGAACATCTTTTTACAGGCCGTTTCAAAGAATTTTCCATAATTATAACAAGTAGAAAATCAAGGAAGCAGAGGGACATGGACGTTTAGTCAGTGAATCAGTGCTTCTTTTCTCTCCCATCTGTCTGCCATGTGAGTCGTTTCCTGGGCAGAATCCCTCTCGCCAGCCCCCCTCCCCCCCCCCCCCCCCCCCCCAGGGAAGGCAGCTTGGTCGCAGCGGAGGTGAGGGTCTCAGGTGATGCTACGTGAGCCTCGAAGGAGCAGATGGAGAGCCCAGGAGGAGGCCGCAGGACGGCCCAGCCCTGCCCGAGAGAACCCCCCCTTCACTTTCGCTGACCCCCACGGCACAAGAACGTAATGTCCCCTCCAGGGCTGTCGGGGCCTTAAATAAGGAGTTCTAGAACAGTGGGTGAGAGTCATTAAATTCTCCTCTCTTCCCACTGGAAATTTTACAAACTATCCCCAAGGGCCCCGAATTACGTGAGCCAAAACCAAGCAAATTTAGATTCAGCTTTTATTTGTAGACAGTCACATCAGATTTCAGACGCTTTGGAATAACTTCCGATAAAACATACGAGATAACAATGAAATAACTTTATTTGCATCGAAGGGTTAACTGGAAGCCACTGATGGTCAATGAACATCATACTTGTTGAGCGTGGATGGGACGACGCCTCCGCCCTCCCCCCTCCCTCCCCAACACCCTGCTCCCCCGCCAGCCCTTCGGGAGGGAGAGGAGGCACACCTAAAGGGGGGCAGGCCGCGGAAACGCCCCGGATCGCTCTCTCCGGCTTCGTGCGGGAAACCAGGCAGGCAAGCTGAGGCCCATCGGGGTCCGGCTCCATCTCTCTCTCTCTGCCTCAGGTTGTACCTGAGCACACGTGCCACTGCTCCGGACTTGTACCTGGGTCCACCCGGGCCACGGGCAGGTGGCCGTTGCCATCGTGTCCGCTCTGACCCTAAGGAGTGAGGGAGCTGCCCTCACAGACCCGGAGAAGGGGCCACACCCGCCGGGCTCTGCACACGCACCTGCCCACACTCCAAGCTCTCGTTGGCCACGCATCCCGGCTCTTCGGTGGGTATGGGATCCCTGCTTCCAGCTCTGAGCTCCTCATGGCCGGCAGACCGGCCTCTTCTTGGCACGTCTGCCCGCGGGGCATCTGTTCTGCGCTCAGGTCCTGCCTCCAGTGCGATGGCAGAACAGCACATCCTCCCGTGTGAAGGGCATCGGGACGGAGACCGGGTCACCCGGCCGGGTGGTCCCCACGCCAGGACGGGGCGCCCCACCGAGGGGAAGTTCTGCTCGGCTGCCAGGACCTGAAGCCCAACACGCAGGGCCGGGGACCAAAGCACCGTGACCCCATGAGAGGTTCGCAGCATTTTCCACCTTTTTTAGACAAATTAAATGAGCAGGCAGCAAGAAGGAAGTCAGTCCCTGAACACCTCCTGCTGTGGCCTCTCCCCAGAGTCAAGCGCCCGGAGAACAAACACAATTGCTGACAACAATGTGACAACACCAACCGGGAAGGCTAATCTCTTGTTGAACCGACTTAAACTTTGAGGCACGTTTCCGGTGACTTTCTAATGTCTCTTCTCTGTAAAACCGGTCCTCGAACGATGCGTCCGCCTGAGCGTGATGATTAAGACGTGGAAAGCGCGTCCCCGGAACGGCCCTGCCGTCTGGACGCGGAACAGGATGCTTGCGGTTCCTCCACTGGCCTGTGTCTTTCTGTGGCCTTTCCAGGGGGCTGGAGGAAGTCCCCTGTCTCCAGGAAATAAGCCACAAGCTTGTTAAGGGAGCGTGGGGACACTTCTCAGAGGCCGGGGGTGGGGGGGGGACCGAAGCGCGCAAACGTTCCTGCACATCGCGTGGGGGGACAAGAACTAAAGCTCTTTATCTTAAATTGACGTGAACAGAGAGATGAGCTTCAAAAAGGAAATGAGTCAGAGGCTCCGGGGTTGGGAACGTTCCCAGCAGCCGACTGGGGGTGATAATGACCCCGGGAAAGCCGGTAATGCGTGGGTTGCGGCTGGCACGGACTCGGCCAATGGCTTCCGAAAGGTCTTCTTTGGGTACATTCGCACCCTCTGAATTCTGCCTCCATGAAACATCCTCCCAGGCCCCGAATCCAAGCAGGTCAATCGACGCTCCGGGCCTTGGGTGGCGTTTGCTCCCAGTGACGGGTGGGCCGGCGCCTCTGACATCTTGGAAGTAGGCACACAATTCTTATTTTCGCAGACGCTCACAAAGGGGGTGTTACCACGAATCAGACTGTCCGCGTGATTCCTAGCTGGCTCACGACCCTCCTGGGCCTCCTTTCACCCCGTCTACACTCGATCCCATCAGACCTTGGCTGACCTCGGGATGGAGGTCCCAGACCCCCTCACGCGCTCGGCCTCGGAGCTGCCGGGCGTCCAGGCACCGCCTTCCAACTTCTTTCCCAGACAGGACCTTTCTAGAATGCATCTTCCGATGTACCTTCTGCCTAATTCCTCTTTTAAAAAATTTTTTCTTTAATGTTTATTTATTTTTGAGAGAGGAGAGAGAGAGAGAGCAAGCAGGGGAGGGGCAGAGAGGGAGGGAGACACAGACTCAGAAGCAGGCTCCAGGCTCCGAGCGGTCAGCGTAGAGCCAGATGCGGGGCTCAAACTCACACACCGTGAGATCATGACCTGAGCCGAAGCCGGACGCTCAACCGACCGAGCCACCCAGGCGCCCCTGTCTAATTCCTCTTTTAAAGCCCTGTTGAAAGGCATTTCCTCACTCGGTCCAGAAAATTGGAGCAAAGCCCTACTCAGGGTTGCTGTCCTCTTTCGGCTGCTTGCAGAAGCAGAGTTTTTGCTTAAGGAGTGATCACCTCTGGGGGAAATTCGTCAGTCTTGTGGTTTAAACTATTTAAAAAAAGAGGAGACAAGCCCTCTCCATTTTCTACAGACTCACAAAAGGTGGTTTTCTTCTTTTAAAAGTCACCTCGTGTGACCGAAAAGGCCTCGAGGCTCCGGTGAACGGCAGAGGTCATCTCTGAAACAATAAAGCAATTAATTCCTTGGAGCTTCCTGGTTCTCAGTGATGCAATTAGCCCTGGAAGCCAGAAATCTGCCCCTATAGAGCGAGGCCCTGGTGGGTTGCCTCGGCCTGAAAATACCCTTCTGTCTTCTTCCCGCCCCCACGGGGCAAAACCATCGTGAGAAGCGACAGCCCGGACTGTGGGGTCGGCCTGTTGTCAGCCTCTCCGTTCAGGTGTGCTTTTACTTTGTGTGCTAGAAACACGCTCTGCAATTTCCGCCCCAGAACAAATCGGTTTGTCCCTACACAGATTTGAATACAATATGGATCTAATTACATCACGTGAAAGCAACAACCCCTTCAAATAAAACCTTGGTAGAACACAAATTACTTATCATACCTTGTTAATCTGATATCGCAACTAACTAGCAGGGTAACAGATTTCAACTGCACAGCACTTAAATCCTGTAATTAAAGTATCCTAGAGTGTCTTAAGTTGTGCTTAGAAAAGCCCCTCACATGAAGGGCGGGGCAGCAACAGAGCAGGTTCCTGCTCGAGGAGCCAGGTTTCCGAACGCAACTTTTGGAAAATCATGATTTGCACAAGTCTCTCTCACCAAACTTTATATTTAGTACATTACAAGGACATGGTTAGGTGCCTAAAGCCATAGGTTACTATCAAGCAGCACTCAAAAAAATTACCATATATTTAATTTTTTTAAAAAAACGGAGTAAGATAGATGCTCTGTTTTGGAAACGAGCATCTATTACTTTATGCCTTTTGCTGATGGTGCAAACATTCTCCCACATTCTTTCCCACTTGGGACTGTTTTATCTCCCACATTTATCTCTTTCTGACAAGCGACTTAATTCTGCCAAGCCGTGTGATTTGGTTGCTCTCGTAACCATCGAACTGTTTGCCGGGAAACACTCTATGTCTCCTTAGGGACACGTGGGGGACCCCGCTTCTGTGCCTCACTCGGTCAGGTAAGTACCGGGGACTCGCACTGGTCTGAAATCTGAGTGGAAGTGACGAGCGGTGCTCCCAGGAGGACACGGTGAGGGCTTCCGTGCGATATGTCACGTCCTGCCCTACTGGCCCCCGAGGGAGCTCATGTTGTGACGGAGCCGCCGTCATCCTGGGTCACTGACCCCCACTGACCGCCACCCCATGGACGCGCACTTGTAAGGTGAATCGGGTTCTTTAATCTCCGAAGGTTTTAGGGCCGAGCGCTGCAATTAACCCCCCCCCCCCACAGCCTCCTAGACTGTTCGCTTGGTGTAATTACTGATGTGCGTTTCGCAATACGGCTGCCTCATCAGCAAGCTTCAGAAAGCCGTGCTGAAACCTCTTTGTATTTCTGCTGAAAATAGCCCTCAAGGCTCTACTATGTCAAGTTCACGGTGTAGCGGCACAATCATTTCTTCGCGATTCTCTCGGGACCCGTCGGAGCCAAGGCTCGGCTGCAAATGCCCACCCGCCACTTGCGGGGGGCCGCATTCCGTGGGGACTCGGATGGATGGGTCCGCCTTCGGCACAGACAAGACGGGCGCTGCCACGGTGGCCGCAGGATTCGTGGAACCCTGGTGGCCGGCCCACCGTGGGAGGACCAGCCCTCACGCTCAAAGGGACATATTTTGCACACTTAGAAGAAACCTCGTCATAGGCTGGTCATAAAATTAAGGAGAAGCCAACGAGAGTTAGTATTTGAACAATGATTTCATGGTAAGTTCATCCTTTGATCCCAGGGACCAATACCCACTCGTTTTCAACGACCTCGAGTAAAATTCCCGAGGCTCATCAGAGTTGGTTGGAAAGAAAGGGCAGACTTTGTTGGTTAGGATTTTGGAAAATAATTCAGTGTGGGTTATGAAGAATCACACAGAAAAGTCTTGGGAAAAGACCAAGGTTAAATGAGACCCATTCACCCTGTCCTAACTTGCCATCAGAATGTTACAGAAGACACAGAAAATGAAGCAAATTCATACCAACTCTTGGAGACCCTCCAAGTAAAAACAATCTAAGCATCTTGCTGCTTTTCCGTCTCCATTTACACTAAACACATCACTCTGAAAGAAAATCAGAAGGGACCGTGCCCCTCGTTCGTCATCTAATTTAGGCCAAGAGACCCAGGGAAGTTACTGGGCACAAAACTGATTAGGCTGGCCTTTTCCACTAGACCCAAATTCCATCTTGTCCGGCCTCCCTCCCACTCAACCTCAGCCCACCCGGTGGCGCTAACACTGTGCCTTAAAGAACAGCCACACAGGAGGCAGGAGGATGGGGCTGAGGGCTGAGGGGGTGGGATGCACCGTAAAGACTAGGTTTGGATAAACCTCCTTGGATTTGGGGATGCATGGCCACAAGGGAAAGACAGCGTAGAATTTTGTGTTACAGAAGTCAGAAAAAACATGTGAGGTTCCTCTTAACATTCTTAAAGAAATTTAAGAATGAGCGTTCTTTAAGGAAATGCAGAGATTAGAAGAACAGGACGACTCTCGAAGCCACTAAGGATACTTAAGGTTGGCCTTCAAAGAAGCAGATGAGTTAGAAATGCTAAATCTTGGTAGGCAACATATCTACTGCGTTTGATAAAAAACCAGAACAAATTTTACCCCATGAAACATTCAATCGTTGTTCCAAAAGACAGACCTGAGAATGTCTGTAAGAAGGCAGAGAAATGACCAAGGAGAATAAAAAAAATAAAGAAAAAAGAACATACTATATTCCAAGAACAGTGTCCAACCTAAGAGCCTGAGCTTTCTTAAGGAAGAAATTTAAGAAATTAAGTAGACATTAAGAGCACGATGAAAGAAACTGTCTGAAACGAAGAGAGAAGGTCACACAGACTAAATGGCTTTAAGGGTTCCAGGCAGAACGACAAAAGCAGCCATGGAGAATGATCCACACCCAGAAAGACTCCAGTGATGTGTTTTGAAGCCCAAAGATTTAAAACCAGGGCCACAAGCTTTTATGAGAACAAAACCGAGAGGGTGAGTTAGCTGTGGACTCCCCTTGTGTCGCCCCGGCTGATGGAAAATGGCGAAGGTACCTGATACAGAGGGAAAACTGGCTGCTATTCCAAATCTCCTTCTCATACACACTGCCTTTCACGTTGAAAAATGCTCCAAGTGAAAAGCCTTCAAGAAGCGTCCCACCTGCATGTGAAGAAAGGCTAGAGGGTGCTCATAGCCATCAGACACAGAAGTCACACTTGAAATCAAGATGATGAAGGTCGTGCTCCAGAATAACACCGACAGAGCCCGAAATCACAGAGATTAGAGATGACTGAGGTCCATTCGTCTCAAAAACCAAGGGCCCATTACGTGTTGCAAAGAATTTCAAGGAAAATATTGGTTTTGGTCTTTATGTTTGCTCACTGGTTGGTTTACGTGTTGCTGATATTTTTGTTTTGCTGGATTTTAATTTTGAAGATTTAATGTAATTTTTCTAAGCTACTAGTTAGAAGAGGAAGAGACATTTGACCAATTTTGTGCTTAGGCAGCAAGCTGAGTGATATGGCCCAGGTAATTATTATCTGGGAATGGCGTTATCAAATTGCAGTTTCGTTTCTCCGTGCGCTAAAAACGTATCTGAAAAGCTGAATCTATCGTCTACCTATCTACCTTTCTGGTATGCTGTTAGTACGTTTTAATAGTTGATCCCAAATGTGCCTATTTAAATGGTATTTACAAGTATATTTTAGAGCAAGAAATGTATAAAGGGTTAACCAGTGGTGATATTTGCTGAATCCTACTCAATAAAAAAGCACATGTATCATGTTTGAGGAGAGCCCTGCAGGCAGAAATAAAGATCCTGCTACCTTGCCTGGCTTTCTAGCAAATCATCAGATAACTATGCATTGATCTGTCGATTGATTATCTGTGATGCATTATTGTGGGTATGATGCATTTTTAAAAGTTTATTTACTTATTTTTGAGAGAGAGAGAGAAAGCACAAGCAAGGGAGGGTCACAGAGAGAGGGAGACACAGAATCCGAAGAAGGCTCTAGACTCTGAGCTGTCAGCACAGAGCCCAACACGGGGCTCAAACTCATGAACCCTGAGATTATGACCTGAGCCAAAGTCGGATACTTAGCAAACTGAGCCACCCAGGTGCCCCATGGGTAAAATATTTTTAAGGACAGTCTCTCTACCCTCATGAACTTAGAACATAGTTGGGGAAGCAAGTGCTGGACATGGGAAATTTTATATAAAATGCAATCTGGAGATCATGGTCTCAATCAGACACAGGAGAGTCTGGAGCTAATCACCAGGTGAAGGGCTAGGACAAGAATTTCTGTGTTTTCCGAGGAGGCAGGAAGCAGCAGGCCAGGGTGTTAACTTACTTGAGTGGAGGTGAGTGTGTTCGTGAAAGGAAGGCATGGAGGGGACCAGGCACAGCCAGTCGGCGAGGCGGCCAGAGCCAGAAGCCCTGCACCTTGTACCGTTCCAATCTAAGCGCATGGCTGGGGGCCACGGAGGGTGTTCAGATGCTTCTAGATTTTATTTGCTTCTGGATTTATTTTACTTTATTTTTCAAATCACGCAGATCGAAGTCCTCATTGAAGCGACCGAAGCCGCCCAAAGACAAGAAAAGGAAACCCTCAGCCTCCCCCGCCCCTTTGCCCGCAACTCCCGCCCCTGGTGCCCATCCTATCACGCCTCCTGCCCACTCGTCTCAATGTGGGGACCTCCTCACCGGTGGACTCTCCTCCCAGAACCGGAATAGAAGTGCACGACTCTGAAATTTCTCCTTTTTCACAAATATGTATGTCGATACGTGCAGATTTGAGATGCCGTCTTCAACGAGGCCGCGCGAAACGTCGTGCTATCCAGATGTCGTTACCGCTCCACATTTCACTTGGTTCATCTCCGATATGCATCATTGCAGAGTTGTGCTTTCATTCATGGAAAGTGCATTTTCCTGAATGGGAATGCTGGACCACACGCAAGGTGGGTTCTAACTGTACCCTCCACGGTCCGTACCGACTTTAAGACAGAAATTGCAGAGTCCTTTCAGGGAAAGGGCACGGGGGGCAGCACCAGACTTCTCGTCCACAGAGCTGGAGGCTGGAGGCAGAGGGGATCAGAGCAGAGGACCGTGGGATGGGAATTTCGTATCCGCGGCTGAGACACTGTTCATCTTTCAGGACAAATGAAAATAATTTTGAACACGTGGGAATACGGAGACAACACGACTGTGTTTGCCAGGTAAGGAAATAATCAAGAAGTCGTTTGCCGAACGACAAGTGAAGCAGGAATTTCAGGACAGGAGAAGGCGACGTGGTGGGGAGAGAGTGGCGCGCACCCAATCTGCCGTGTGCGGAATCACACCTGGGCGCACGGGGGCCGCGACGAGGCATCTGTAATACACGCGTGAGCTAAGGCCGTTTGAAACATACAAACTACGGGACAGCAAGTCATGGAATGGAATTAAATGTTCAAATGCCTCAGCAGAGCCAGGAGTGTGGGCCGTGGGGGGATTTGGGGAAGTAAGAACTTTCTAAAGGATTCACTTAGATGGCAGGAAGGAGAGTGGTAAGCAGGTGGCAGGCCTCGCTCTTCTGTTGGGCTATAAACTTACGGTCGGCTGCCACAGTACAGCCACAGAATGAGCAGGAACTCTCCCCAGACAGCGAACGAGGGAAAGAGAAGAACTCAGGCTGCAAGTGGGAAGCACGGCCCGCGATGGGTCAGGGAGGCCGGGGGTCGGATGGGAAAGCAAACCCCAGCTCTGCTCTTTGCAAGGAAATCCTCAAAGTGACAAGAGAAGGTTGGCAAGAAAATGTAGGCCAGGTCCTACCACGGAAATCAGACCAAATCAAGGCAAACGTAGACATATTGTCAACATAAATAAATAAACTTTGAAAAAATAATAAAAGAGCTGCCTGGGTGGCTCAGTCTGTTGAGCGCCCGACTCTTAGTTTGGACTCAGGTCAGGATCTCACCGTCTGTGGGGTTCAGCTCTGTGTTGGGCTCTGTACTGACTGTGCTGAGCCTGTTTGGAATTCTCTCTCTCTGTCTCTGTCTCTCTCTGCCCCTCTCCTGTGAGTGTGCATGCTCCCTCTCTCTTAGAATAAATAAAAATAAAGCTTTCTTTTTAATTTTATTTTTTTTAGTGTTTATTTATTTTTGAGAGAGAGAGGGGGAGAGAGAGAGGGAGCGCGAGCAGGGGAGGGGCAGAGAGAGAGGGAGACACAGGATCCGAAACAGGCTCCAGGCTCTGAGC
This sequence comes from Panthera tigris, assembly GCF_018350195.1. Taxonomy (NCBI): domain Eukaryota; kingdom Metazoa; phylum Chordata; class Mammalia; order Carnivora; family Felidae; genus Panthera; species Panthera tigris. Next base: position 236,455,910 of record NC_056660.1, read on the forward strand.
TGTCAGCACAGAGCCCGACGTGGGGCTGGAATCCACGAACCGTGAGACCACGACCTGAGCCGAAGTTGGATGTTTAACTGACTGAACCCCCCAGGAGCCCCCATAAACTTTCCAAAAAAAAAAAGCAAAGCATATGGGATAGCATCACAGTGGGAAACACAAACATGCTTTCTTCGCAGTTTGAGAAACCAAATAGAGCAGTGGTTCTCAACTTCGCCGTTGCCTCAGTCTCTTCCCACCTACACACATTCTCACATGGCAGGCATATGGTGTATCTGTCGACATGTTGTAGGTATATCTGCATTATACCCATAAAAAGACTAAAAGTATTTTGCTCCCTAAAAACCGGCTTCTACCCCGCTTTGGGGCAATAGCACGCCCATCAATGCAGAAACAGATTTTTTAAATAAATGAAATATAGGAATATGCACAACACGGTTGGTGAGGTCCTCTACGGAGACATTAGAAACGATAGACCTCCAGGGGTGGCGTGCACAGTGGCTGAAGGGACACCATCCTCAGTTAGGGGACCCTCTGCACCTGCGGAGGACAGCGCATGCACGGGGAAACAGGGAGCGCGGCCGAAGGGCAGGGCGTGCACGCTCAGAGCTCCCCGAGCCTCTCCTCCTGGAAGGCCCCTGTGGTTAACGCACTGGAGAGACTAGCTTAAAGGAAATGAAACTGGTCACCAAGGACGACTCTACTCTTTAATGTGCTACTTTGCCCGTGAAGCAGAGAGGGGACGGGACAAGCACGATGTTCTAACCCCACCCAAGTCCCACCCGAGGAGCCACGAGCCTGGGACTCTAGCGGTACCTCGACCTCTGCTTCTCTCTTCCTCCTTGTTCTTTCTTTCTCAACCAGAGGTCAAAACTAAGAACATTAGAAGTCAGAAGGCAGCACTTAAAGAAACCACCTCTGAGGCTGTCGGCCTCTGTCATCTCCGTCCTCCAGAGCCCGTATGGAACGCTGTCCCATGTCGTGTCCGCCACGTGTCCCTGCATCAGACCCTGAGCCTGGGGTGGCCGGCGGGAACTCTGCCCTTTCCAGGAGGCCCATCCTGGAGCATGCCGGTGACCGCGCAGGGGCCCGGTGCCGGAAGAATCCCACGGAGGGAGCACACGAGTGAGCGAGCTTATCCTGATCCTGAAAGCCGTCTCGTGGATTTGTCTACGCCACAACTCACACCATGGGTGTCACATGTTCCACATGTGATGTGAGGGGTGGAATGCAGCTCTGTCCAGACTGAGACTCGTTCTAGGATCTCCCGCCTTGTTGTCTTTTGGAACAAATGGTGCCATCACCTTGCGGCGCGACGGTCATCTGGCGTCGGGGACAGCTCGGGGAGTCCATGCTGACCTGCCTTATGTCACCGCGGCCGCGGCGGCCGCCAGTCACCCCCCGCCGCTGGGAATCAGAACGGATGGCATGCAGGGGACAGCAAAGGCACGGCCACCTGCACTGCTGGCTCTTCCCCAACTGTGGCCAGTCACGACAAAAGTCCGGGTAGGCTCCGGATCCGGGGGCCCTTCTTGAAAGAGCCCCTTCACCCCAGGAGGCGGGAGGGCAAATGGGAAGTTCCCAGCAATTCCCTCCAATGGGATCACCCTGGGGATGGTCTCTGCCGTGTGAACGTCTGTGGATCTGAGCTCGAGGGAGGCCCTTCTGTGCGGATCCCAGGCCAATGTCCCTTGAGTTCGTTGGGGTTCGGACCGCGGATGGAGCGTGAAAATCAAGTCAGATACGTCTGACACTTGGTGATACCTCTTCCAGACGCTCTATGGACCCCTGGAGGAAGCAGAGGGGGTGGGTTCAAGGGGGTGGCACAGGCGTGTCTCACGGGGCCTCTGTGGTGTCCCCGTCTCCCCGTGGGACCCACGAGGAGGGGCTTTTTGTGGGCCCTGCGGTTCTGTGTCAGGTGGGTCCCGAAGCTGTCTCTACATCCCACGTGAGCGTTCCTTGGTCTATGCGGGCGGCCATTTCAAACCCGCTTGAACAGACGTGCCGTGTGGTTGACAAACCCGAGATTTGTGAAGGATGTGTGTTTGTGTCCTCTGGGGCGTGCACCTCTCTGGCACCGCTCGGCCCTCTGCCCACACTGCATGCGATTCCACGCTTGGCTTTAAAAGCAGAGAGCAAAGCATCTGCTAAAGTCCCTGGAATTATCATCCAAACGTCAACTTTTCTTTGCCTTAAAAAACAAGCCCGTTTCCTAAAGAAAGGGGGTTTCTGCGTTTCCGTGGAGGTGAACCGAGGCAGCCTGAGACCTCTTTCCTAAGGAGCGGCTGCAACGGGTTTCCAAGGTGGTGAGGGGCATCTGGCACTCACGGCCCCGGAAGCCGGGCATCTCACCCCCAGGCCGGTTCCTCGGGAGCGTGTTGCTCGCACATCCTTAAAACGCGATCCGGCCCCCAAATCAGGGCACTCGCGGGGGGAGCCCCTCACAGCCCGCGTCCCACGTGATGGATGTGGACGCAGAGCCGGAGGGACAGGTGTCAGGATGTTCCGATCCCGCGGCGCGAGCCGTAAGGCCATCGTGGGGAAGGTGGTGGCACTCCTCCCGGAAACTCGGGAGGAACTTTGGGGAGCTTCTCCCCGCTCCCCGCGCCTCCCGCCTGCCTCCTCCGCGGCCACGTCTCTGCCATCACTCACTGCCCACCGGGCCGGGCAGAACCCCACCACTTTGCAGGTGGGGCGACTGCTGCCCGTGGCAGAGACGGCTGACATATTTATTAGCTTGTCAAAGCCTCCCCTGTTTATGGAAGCCTCACCCGGCTAAACAAAACAGTCTGCTTCCCATTGGCTCATCGAGAGGCCCCCGTCGAGAGCCTCAGCAAAGCGCTTGATGAGGCATAAAATGATGATTAATTAATTTACTGCTCAGTTCATCCTCACACGGCGCGGCTGATGACTCTCCCAGCGGTCAGCCCTCGCTCGGCGGCGCGGGCCCAGCCTGCCTTTGCTTTGACCCGAGTTCGGGGCTCTCGGAGGCTCCGGGCAGGGAAGGAGGCGGAGGGCGCGAGTCTCAGGGCCCCAGGAGGTGGACAGGGGCCACAGAGAGGCCTGGGCCCCGGAACAGGGCGGGCATCCTGGAGGGGTCTCTGTGCTCTCTGGTGTCCTGGGGGCCCTGGCCCCCATCCCCACGGGACGGCCAGCTTGCACCCCCACGGCCTACGGGAGACGGAGGCCGTGGCCGCCCAGAGCTGGCTCCAGGATGGCCGGGGTGCCCCCTGCCCCAGGGGCAGGGGGCCGGTCTGCCTTCACATTGGATCTGAGCGCGAGGAGATGCCCTCCTGGCCTCTTCAGTGTCACCAGCCTGAGATCGAGCCCAGACTCACTGCTCCAAACAGGTCAGTGCTGAAGTTCAGGGAAGGAGATGCTTGAGGGAATGGGATTTCCTTCTTTCCTTCTCAGTTTAACGTCACACGGTACCCAAGTGGTTCTATTTGTTGGGTTTTAAGAGTTTAGAAAGTGTAACTTCTTCAAAAGTTGACAAGTATCTCAAACGGGAAGTCTTGGTGACACACGCACTTTTCACAGGCCTTAAAGAGCAGGTGTACGGACGGGATCCGTTTGTACGGAGAAATGACAGACTGACGAGCTCGTGCTCCTGAGGGACTCCGACGGTAACTACTCCGATGAGGGATCGCCTTGTCTCCCAGCACACCGTCCTCACAGGGCCCATCTTATGACCCAAGGGACACCCGGCCCCACGTCAGGTGACCGCCTCCCGGTGGAGGGACATGTTCTGGAGAGCAGGTGGGAGCTCGGGGGTGGCAGGAGCCCCGCGGTGTCCCTTCCGTCTGAAACGCCAAGGTGGAGGGGCTGGTGGCACAGGTGGGGTCCGAACCGCCACGGGCGGCCAGAGAACCGCAGAGACCCTGCAGGACGACCGTGTGTGCCCTGCCCCCGACCCTCCACAGCTGAGTGGCAAAGAGACCACGGGCTGTGGCCGAGCTGGAGCTGGAGGACCCAGCCCTTCACCACGCTGGTCTCTCCAGGACACCTGAGCTGGGGTGGCTGGTCCTCGGGGCACGACGAGGGAGACCGATGTTGCCTGTCTGGGTCAGGTCGCGGGCAATGGGGACCAGAAGAGCTGAAGGTGCGTCACTGATGTGCAGGAGACCCACGTGGACAGACGCCTGTCGGGGCCTCCGTCTGATCCGGAATGGCACCCTGACGGAGCATGGCCTCGCACAGCCTGGGGTCGCCTACGGGCCACTCACTCCAAAGGGCAGAGAGCAGAGGACAGCACCTACAGGGGGTCGTGCCGGAAGGTCTTTGCCTGTAGATGGGGACCATCTTAACCTGAGGTGGCCTTGGGTGTGGAGCGAGCTGGCGAGTCTCGTGAAAGGGTCCCCATCCTGTGGGCGTCTCCTCAGCATGGGGTTTGTGTGTTCCATCACAACAGTCGGATGTGACAGGTGCAAAGCCCTTCAGACTCCACTCATTTCACCAGGCCTCAAACTCGGCGGGACGGAACGTTACATCAAAGAGACACCTGCTTCATTCCTCCTGGAAGGGGGAGTGCACATTCCTTGGGAAAGGTACGGTCTGGGCCCCTCTTAACTAAGGTGTTACTAGTAAGTAGAGGGACGTCTGTGGAGCACCGATGGGGGGGGGGGGGACATCGCAGACGCCCTGTGCTGTCCCGCAGAGCGGGACAGGATGAGTTTGGGGCAGGGGTGGACAGTTCATGGGAGCTTGGTGGCCACAGGGAGCGTCTGCCCGGAGGGAGATAGGGACAGAGCCAGCAGCAGGGGCCGCCGAGAGTAAAGACTGTGAGTTGGGTTCGTGGGGACCTCCCAGCACAGGGCGGTGGGTGGGCGGGTGGCCCAGAGGCCATGCCCGGGGTTGATGCTAAGGACAATGGGGCGTCACGGAGGCCGGGGGTCAGGGCACAGTTAACCAGAGCGCGGGGGTTGGGGTGCGGGGCGCCGTGTCAGAGGCACCGGTGGCAGGCCGGGCCGGCCCCGAGGGCCAGGACGTCACCTTCCCGGGGAAAGCCCAGCAGCAGGAGGTAGATGGCCGTGGAGGCATCCACGCCTCGCCCGCCAGGCCAGGGCAGCCGATGCGTGCGGGTGAGGGGCGTCCGGGGAAGGAGCCCCAACAGCAGGCTCTGCTCCCGCCCACACAGGGTCCCAGGGTGGCCGGCGGGTGGCCAGTCGCTGGACCTCAGTGGTGCCCTGACTTGCGGCCCGTGAGTGGGGAGCTGTGTGTGCCGGGCTCTGCTGGGGACACACGGGGGCCTGTGTGCCCGGGGCGTGCTCCCGCGGGGGAGCCCTCGTCTCCTGGGTTAGGAGCCCGGGCTGCCCTTCAGGCCGACTTGGTGGCAGTTATATGGGACTGAGAGCGGCTGCTGCGAACGTGATGGTCGGTGCCTGGCTCCTGCCACCAGTGGAAGGCGTCCAAGGACGTGTCCCCAGGAGGCGGGAGGGCGACTCTGCCCTGGGCTGTCCGGCCCTAACCGCTCGTCTCCCTTCTCAGCCCCGCCCCCGCGGTCCCATTCGGAGGGTCACTTCTGCGTCGCTAGGGTTTTAAAGCACCAGTTCTGTGAGGTCGTGAGAGTGAGAAGCTCTACAAGGCATATTTTGGATTCCTGAACATGTATTTTTCTTTAAAAAAAAAAAAATTAGACACTGTATTTTGCCAGACCTAACCGTGGGCCGGTTTAAAATCGGAACTTAATTTCTAGAGAGTGGCTAAATGTGGCTGAGTGCTTCCTAAGACCAATTAGGACCTCATCCCGGAAAGGCAGTCTGTGCTAATGGGGCCTCTCCCGCTCCCGCTACAGTAAGTAAGCCGGGCCTCCCTCGCACGTGGTGCCGTAACCCCATCTGGCTCGCACCGTTTTCTAAGAATTTCTTTCTCCTACTGACTGTCAGCCATGTGTCCAGCACATTCCACTGATGAGTGCCGCGCTTCCTCCTGTGCATAAATAATTCAGCTCCAGAATCAGTTGATCCAAACTTCCAGGACAGAGAAATTGGGGCAGAATGGAGATCGTTCTCCTTGTTCCAGAATTTACAAACTGTCTTGTAATGTAACGTCATAGGAAAAAGTTAGGAAAGGTGCAGTCGACAAAGAGCCGGTGGGCGTGCCGGGCCCAGGCGCAGGGGCCCCTGTGGTCTCCCTGAAGCCACCAAGGGCAACCGCGTGTGGGGACCTGCCCCGCCCCCATCTCAGCTGGGGAAGGTCACAGGTGCGTTTTCTCTCAAACACTGGGAGGCTGCGGGGGGATGAGGGGAAGGAAGAAAATTGAAATGACAAAGCCATGGAGGGTGAGAGGTGTAGGTGGACAGGAAGAGACGGGAGCTCTGAGCACAGGGTGACCAGCCTCCTGGGGACTGAGGGTGCCTCTGGCCCACAGCAGTTGCGTTCTGCGGCTCACGGGGGCCGCCCCCAGATCACAGCCGCTCCTCAAGGAACCTGGAGGCCTCTCGTCCTCCACGGGTTTGATCATAATAAGGTAAGCACGTTTGTATTGTACTGGTCTGACTTTTCATGAACTCTGAGAACCGACTGATGAGTGAAATTTAATGTTTCTTTTCCAGGAGCTTGCACTAAATCAACAAAAGAATACTGGAAACAACCATCTGTGTATTTTGTGAACAAATGAAGGAGCGATTGGTCATAAATGAGAATAATCGCATACACTCTGTCTCTACCTCTTGGAGGAGTTCTGCTTTTCCCGTGAGCGGGTCCAAGGGTGGTACAGACTTGTTCGTTATTGTGGCAGAAAGGTAAACAAATAAAATGTTTATTTTTCCCTTGTGATTTCAAAGCATCTTAGTAGGAGAATTCTTTTTATGTTTTATGTTTTTTTTTTTTTTTTTTTTGAGAGAGAGAGAGAGAGAGCGAGCAAGCAGGGCAGGGGCAGAGAGAGAGGGAGACACAGAATCGGAAGCAGGCTCCAGGCTCCGAGCTGTCAGCACAGAGCCCGACGTGGGGCTTGAACTCACAAACCGTCAGATCATGAGCTGAGCCGAAGTTGGATGCTAAAACGACTGAGCCACCCAGGGGCCCCAAGAAGCTTTTCCCTAAAAATAATCTTTGAAATACAATAATGGGGACAGTATTTCGTTTAAAGAAAACTAACCGAGTTTGCACAACAGAGACCAGAAAGCAAAACAGTGATTGAATACGAACCGATGGTGATTTCTTTCGTGACTGGTTCGGTCCTCCTGGCCATGCTGACACGTGGTCACGACAGAGCCCCTGGTCACATTTCACAGATACAGAGACGCAGACCCCGAGACATCCAGGCCGCGGTCACATGGCATCCGGGGCCCCCACAAGTGTCCCGCCGTTCGTCATGCCACCGGTGCAGGAGACCCGCAGCCCCTCCCCCAACTGCCCTCCCCTCCCCCTCCCCACGGGGCCACGGGGGGAGCCCAGGGGACGCGCCAGGCGTCCGACAGCCCCATGGCCAACGCTGGATGGCGGGCTTGCGCCCTAACTGGCTGTGGAAGCAGCTGGCTTCTGTATTTTCCATCCGACGCGATGTGGCTTCTGCTTCTGCTGAGAGGCTCCTGCCACAGAGGTGGGGCCGGTGGGGGGCAGGGGTTTGTACGCGGGGTCGCACTAGGCAGAGACTCACTTGCATTGATGCAGACCTGCTGCCCCAGCTAAAACACAAAAAGAAGCCTTATCGAGTGACCAAAGCCAGTAAAAGCAGAACACAAAGCTGTCGGCTTAAGTCTGAGGAGGACGGGAAGACCATGTCTTGGGTTGACAGAAGCCGGGATCGCCTGGGCGACCATGTTTCTAGATGGTTCTGTCTTGAGATACGGGCTGTTCATTGTGTCAGGCAACATCCGCTTGGAAACGTGCTGGGACGCTTCGTCAATGCCCAGCCTCCGCGGATACGGATTTGAAGCCAATATCCCTCCTGTGGAATGGATTTTAAAGGAACGTCTACCCCAGTGGGGTTGGGTCTCCCTCCACTTAAACTCGACGGGGTTTCTTTGAACTCACTGCACACAGACACGCACATGAGTGACGGGCTCTCTTACTGTAGACGCCGTAGGAAGCAGAGCTCCGGACCAGGGGATTGGACGTCCCGAGTCCCTGGAACAGTCCTAATCCCACCCGAAGTGGGGCCGAGGGACCTCTGCAGCCAGGTGCCCCTCCCCCTCTGCCACTTCTCCTGTGACAGTGAGATCACGGGCTCACCGGCCGCCCGTGAGACCCGTTACTTTTGGAGCCCTCTTCCTGCATCTTGGGGCCACCCTCTGGCCTATCCCCAGAGCCCCCCTCAGGGGCGGTGGATGCCATCCTGCGCCTGAGTCCCTGTCGCCTGTTCCCTGCGTTGACCCGGGCCTGGCCTCCTGTCACGCGCTGCTCACAGGACCCCGGGGGCAGCCCCGGCTGAAAACTCCATCCTGCAGAGGAAAGGCTGCTGCGGAGAAGAGAAAGCTTAGGCCCAGGACCCCACGGCAGGTGGGGAGCGGCAGGTCTGGGCTTGAAACTCAGGCGTCTGACCCGGTGCCCGTGTTTTTCCAGCAGGACTTTGTGTCTCACGCCCCACAGCGCCCGGCCCCACGCAGGCAGGACAGACACGCCGATGCCGTTCCAGGCGCTGGTGCTGTTCCGGGCACCGTCTCCTCCCTGGTCACGGTGGCGGCTCCCCTTGGGACGCCCCTGTGCTCACTTGTGGGGAGGAAGGGGACGGAGAGCAGGAGGCTCTTTTGCTGATTTAGCGTCAGCACTTGTCTGGGGTGCTCCACGCCTAAGTAGGAGCATGTCAACGTCAGGCTACAGAGGGGGAAACCGAGGCCGAGGGAGCTGCCTGCCTCTTGGGGGGGCAACTAGGCGTGCTTCCGTTCCTCCCTCAGAAGAGGCTTTCATGGGAACATGGACCCTGTCTGTGCGCGGCTCCAGCCGGCGGCTCTCCTTGCTGCGTGGAAATGAACCCCACCCCGCGCCGGCGGCCCGGGATCCGCGTCCCTCATCCCCACAGCCCGGCGGCTCCTCCTTCGGGCGGCTGGCGAGCGGACCGCGGCGGCCGGGCCCTCTGGGCTCCCTCTGGGGCTCTGCCAAGCCCACTGTTCGCACCAGGCGACTCTCCGCTCGGGGATCTGCTTGTCCTTCTGGAGGCGCGGTGCGTCCCTGTGAGTCACGGTTTGCTCAAGGTCAAACGTCGGCGGCCTCACGGGCTTGTGCTTTAAATGTCTGCCACTAGACGTGCAGCCAGCCGGCCGGGAAGTCCCAGGAGAGGGGGTCCCCGGGGAAGTAAGATCGTCACAAACCGGGCTCTCGAGAGGTCCCGTAGGGGACCCACCGCCATGGATCTCCAGCCAGCCTGTCTTCCCGACCGAGGAGGGACGTCGGGGACAGGAGCCAATAACTGGCGAGGGAGGGAGGACGTGGGCTTGTCCAGGGGTCGGTCCCACCTCTGGGAACCAAGAGCAAAAGAACACCTGCAAGGAAGGCCGACCCCGGGTTTGGACACTGACCTGCCGGGTGTGGGGTCCCCACAGCCTGAATGGGAGCAGCTGTGGTAGAATTTTCGGGAAGAAGAACACAGGAGACCTTTGCGTGCTTCGCAGGCTCCCCGGCGTGGAGGCCGCGTCACCCTCTGCAGGTGCCGCACGTCGGAAAAGCTACGGCCCAGAAGACGATGCCACGCACGTCGGATGACTCGGGACTCAGACTCGGGGACAGGCGTGCGGGCTGTGGCTCCTGACCCAGCCCTCCGGCGAGCTGTCGCTTTCTCTCAGCCTGGTCGCACCCGGCTGTGCACATCAGGCCCCAGGTTCACATTTGGGGACGTCACGGAGGTCACGTGGAACCGGCCGGGGCGGGAATATTTACACCCTAGACGCAGAGAGACTTTGTGTCCTGGCTGTTCAGGCCGTACCCATCTGCTACTGTCCGTCTCTGGTGGGTGTGCTGTCTGCGCAAGGGACCAGCCCGTGGGGAGGGAGGGCATGACGTCACACAGGCCAAGGGCACGGCACACGGTCCACGCCTGATAAACAGGCGTGGGGGCCGCTCGGTTTTGCTTCCAGGAGCCGTGCTGGGCCGGCTCCTGTGCTCGGTTCGCCCCGACGGACCCCTTCCGCTGCACCAAGAAAGCCAAGCATGAGGCAGATGTCGCCTCCAAGGAAAGCAGACCTCCCTGCGCGATTCACTTTCAAGGTGAATTTTGCAGGACTTGCGGAGGCAAAAATAAAACCCAGCGAGAAGTGGCAGAGACGGAGGGAATGAGCCTCAGCTGAGTCAGAGGCACGACAAGGGCCCAACTCCTGCCTGGTTTCCAGGAGGCCTCGGGAGCAGGTGTCCTGGCCTCCCTCCCGCCCGCCTCCACCGTTCCACAGGTGTCTGGGCCACCGCAGAGGCTCAGATGTCCCCGAAGAGCGCTTTCCCTTTGCACTGGCACACAGAGGACTCGAGCAGACACAGGCACCGCGGGGAAGGAGATCAAGGCGGGCTCTCTACAAACCTGACTGTGGGCTCCGCTTTCCAGAAGGTTTATGTCCTTGTGGAACAGGCCCAGAAGCACCCGAGTGCAGTGTGCTTGAGACGGGGCTGCGGCCGGTGTGCCCCCGGCATCCTGCTTGGGGACGGCCGCCGGGGGCGAGGGCGGGGTCCTCTTGGCCACCAGCCCTGCACGTTTGTGGCCCCTGCAAAGGGTGTTTGATAACAAGTCCTCAGCGCTTTTCTGCAGCACTCGTTTGTGTTCGAATTCTGACCCAGTGTGGTGTTTTCTGTAAGTAATGAACACAGTTCAGGCAAGAAACTCAGCCTCCCCTCCGAGCACAGACTGCGGCTCACGGAGCAGATTCACAGGCACAGGAAACAGGGAGGACGTCCCCTCCGCCTGCCTCTCCGTCCCCTGTGGCAACTGAAAATTGCCCCTTCCACTCTGTAAGGGCCGCTGGACTTCCCTCAACGGCCCCACACGCAAGCCCTGCTGTCTGCTCCTTCTCCTGTGGTACCTCGGCGAGGGGGCCACCCCGGACCCTCCAATGAGGCCAGGCGGTTCGGCTTGCGGGCATTTCTGTGAGCCCTAGCTGAGAAGAATCAGACATCAGTACACGAAATCCGAGATCCTTCGAAGACCCCCATTCCATCTCTTTGTTCTCCCGCCGTCGGGCCCTGCTGGTGGAGGCGATTCTGCTAATGTGGAGTCAGCCGGGGCCAGAGGGAGATGGCCGGGCAGGGTGGCCGTGCCCCGGAGACAGGCCTGCCCTCCCTGCGGCTTCCCGTCCTGTGGATTCTGAGGCCGGGTCCGCACCAGCGCCCGAAGCAAGGAGCCTGGTTGGCAGACCCCTGGGTAAGGCTCTGCTTGTCACGGTGGAGCCGTGCGGTTTGCTGGCGTAAGGCCTGGTGCCATGCAGGATTCGTGGCAGGAAACGGTGCTCTGACCGTCCACTGGGGGACAGCGTGTCTACTGGGGAGGGAGGTGTCCTGGCTTTGCTTCTCGGGACCCCTGCTGGGTCCGAACCGGGCCTCATTGAGGAATCTCCTGATGTTTCCTCTTCCACCGGCTCCCCAACTCTCCTGACCGGCACCTGTTGCTGTCGGGGCTGCTGTCCCACCTCCCTGCTGCTCCTTGGGTTTTATTCTACATTCACCAAGAATCAGCCATGATTTTCCCTCGGCCTCTTCATACCCATTATCCCCATTACTAGATGATACAGTTCGATTTAGCATCGACTAAGTCAATGCTCATGACCGATACACCTACGATACAAAATATTAACATCAGTTGAGGGAGCGTTACTTTTTTCCTAGGAAACCGAAGCTGCATGCTTTGCAAAGACTTCATGAGAGCACCACGTAAACGTTCCGTCAAAAGACTTTACAAAATGCAGAGGAATTGCACTGGGTCATACACTTAGATGGCTCTGCGGGTATCTTAAGGAATCACTAGACTTTACGAAATCATGGCGGCTGATTCCTGCCAACGAGGAAAGTCTCATCCAAAGAACAGTCTTCGACCTTGTATCAAGATAAGCGATTGAGTGAAGATTTCAATTTGTAAATGTTTGAGGCGCGTTCCTACGTATCCTTTACAATTGACTTATTTTTATTAGTGAGGCAATTCGACAGCCCCCCTGGGGGCTGCCGCTGTATTTGGGACGCCCCTGGTGAACTTGGGGTGGTTTGTCCGTGCAGCGCCAGCCCCCCTCACTCCCGGGCAGAGCGCCCTCCAGGCAGGAGGCCAGGCACGTCTTGACCTATTACATCATCATCGTTTTCCTAGTAATTAAATGTGCATTCTTCACAATGAAAGGTTACAGACATCAAGAGCTTCCTGGCAGCATAACTGACAGGGATTTGTGGAGAAGATCCATGTACACGCGTAACCAGCCTGCCACCGTGTTCGGAGACAACACGAAGATCACAGATGCAAAGAACAAATGTTAAAGGGAGCTATTGTCCAATACTGTTTGAAAAGTACGTATCTAATTAGAGACGAATCTGTTTAAACTCACCAGTAAAGTAAGCTGATGAAAGAAAGAAAAAAAAAAACTAGGTCAGTTGGAAATCTGTGTAAGTTGGGTCTCTAATGGGGCGATCGTTAAAAATAATTTCAATTATTCACGTCTGAATGACTTTTGCATAAAGCTTTTAAATAACGTGAAGTCTGCTGCGAAAAGTGTAAATGAAAGATTGGTCGAGTTAATCTCTGACATATTATCTGAGCTTGTACGTTGTGGAAAGGAGCCCGGTAGAATGTTAAATTCCACATAAAATATTCTGGTTTCCTCTGGTTTATTTTAAGGCTGTGGTGTCATTTATGATTACATTTTATGAGAAGATCATTACAAGCAGAACTGCTTTTCTAAGCTCGAGAAAGGTAATCCACACGCCAAGATTAGTGCATTTGGGGACATTAATAAGCTCAATTCTCTCCAACCTGATGGATTTGTAACTTTGCCTGCAGTGTAGACGTGAGGCAGTTCAGTTTGCAATGTTCTCTGCAGAATCCGCGCATGCCGCAGACGTCCTTCCACCCGATGGGAGGGACCGGGTCCGCCTGGGCTCACGTGCGTGAGGTTTCCAGCTCTGTAAGGAATATTGGCGTCTTGTGTATTGAGTCCTATGAAGCTCTAAGTGCCCTGCGAATAGCGTAAATGCGGGGCCAGAAACGTGTGTCTTTTGCCGCAATCGCCAGTGACAAGGGGTCAAGGGGGCAAAATAGAAATGTAGAAATTGTCAAAGAGAAAAGGGTGAAATGGAAAAAACAAATGGTCCTGGAAGTGAATGTCAAAGTTCCAAGTACATTAGCGGAGTAATCACCATTATCCACCTTCTTAAAGTTCGGGCTCGGGAAGATGGAAATTTCTGGGGGGTTATCCAACGGGGATGAAACCACAGCCTCTAAGAAACATCCACACTCCCCACGTTGGCTGCAGTGTCACTCTCAGCAGCCATGGCGTGGAAGCAGCCTACGTGGCCCCGGGGCACGAACGGATGAAGAGGTCGTGGTAGCACGTGCGACGGGAGATGAGTCAGTCACGGAAGGAGGACGCCGTGCCATCTGTGACAACGTGGCTGGACGTCGAGCGCGTTATGCTGAGTGAAATAAGTCAGACACAAAGAGGCCGTATGATCTCTCTCGTAGGTGGGCTCTAACAATTTTTGAACTCTTAGAAACGGAAAAGAGTGATGCGTGCCGGAGGCAGAGAGTGGGGGCTCGGGAAATGGGTGCGTGCGGCCCAAACGTAGACGTTTCCAGTTTATAAAATACGTAAGCTACGGGGAGTGAGTACGTCCGTGATACTGTAGCGTATATTTGAAAGATGCTAAGAAAGGAGGTTTTTAAAGCTCTCACCACGCAGACACGTGCACAAATGCTGACTTTTTATTCTGATGCGTTAACTAACCTTACTGTGATCGCCATTTTACAATATGCACCTATATCAAATCACTACATTGTATACCTTAAACTTACACAATGTCATACGTCAATATATTTTAATAAAACTGGAAAAAAATTGGGCTACGGACGTACCTCATTTTCAAAGAAGGAGAATTTTGCTCCCAGGCAAAGAGATGAACTTCTCGATTGGGCTCCTGAATTCTGCTAATTAGCTCGGAAAAGAAGCTCGTTTCCCAACATTCGGTGAAATGCTTGACGTGCAAATACTTGTTCCGGGCCTCGTGGGGGTCCCGTGTGCAAATGAGGGGGTGGTCTCTGCCTCGGACTGCGGTCCCCGGGAATGACGGGGCACCACACCCTCCGGTGACCACGTAATTGTGGTGACGTCCTCCTACGTAAGAAAAATGAGCATTTTATCATCCTGAAGTGTAACCATGTATTAGAGGAGATCAGTGCTAAATGTGTTTGCCGAACTTATTCTGATGGATACAAATAAAGCCAAACTGACTGTTAAGTAGTGTCGGTCCACGATTCTCCAACAGCACAGACTATTTATTAAGAGTGACAGGTGCGAGGAAGCAGAGGCTGCCGCCTGAGTGTCCACGACGGGCGGGCGGGCAGCTGACTCGGGGAGGCCCCCGCACCCAGCAGGGATTCGAACGCTCCCCGTGCACACTGCGATGCAGACGTGCACCTTCTTGTTGGTTAGCCATACCCCCCGGGAGTTTTTCCCTGACATTTTTTTTTCCTGGCTGTTTTCCTCCCTTCTTGCTTGTTTTGCTTAATTTCTCTCTCTGCTGCAGATTTGCACTTGTCCTTATCAAGCTGCACATGACCTTGGAGCAGTATTTGTTGCGGTGGTGTGTTCGAATCACGTAAACTCTTCATCTGTCTCTAAGCAGCTCTGTCAGCTGCTCTGTTCCATTTTTTTTTAATGTTTATTTATTTTTGAGAGAGAAAGGCACGGAGTGCGAGCGGGGGAGGGGTGGAGAGAGGGAGACACAGAATCCGAAACAGGCTCCAGGCTCCGAGCTGTCAGTGCAGAGCCCGACCGTGGGGCTCGAACTCACGGACCGCGAGATCATGACCTGAGCCGAAGTCGGACGCTTAACCGACTGAGCCACCCTGACGCCCCTGCTGGGTGTTTGTTTCATTTTAAACAAACTCCGTATTTAATTAAAGCATCTGCAAGTTTTTGCCCAAGTCAATGGAGAAAATCCCTGAGTGGAAAGCTCTCCGAAATGCCCCTCTGAGTCTCCCTGGTCGTTGCCCTCTTGGTCTGACCATCGTGATGGAAGAGATGTAATTATTACTTTTATCTTATAGATAGCAGTGAAGTTAAGCCGTTTCTAAGAACATGGCGACAGTGGAACCAGAAATTTTTGAACTCCAGGAGAGACCCGGTTCTCGCTTCCGCCCCTCCGTGGGTTCTCATGCCGCCCGTCTGCTCTGACTCAACACGAGCACGCGGCCACCCTTCCTGTGTGCCGGGCACCGTTCTGGGCACAGGGGATTCAGTGGTGAGCTGGGACATGCGTGGTCACTGTCCTCATGGGGTTACAGTTGGGACGAGGCACAGGCACTTATCAGATCATCACACAGACATGTGGAAAATCGCTGTGGTGACTAAGGTGGCCAAGAAGAGGCACAGGCCCTGTGAGTCCCGAATAGAAGGGGCCGGAGAATGCTTTCTTGGCAAAGTGGGCCGGACGTGACATTTACAGGAGCTTCTTGTTCAGGGGGAGAGACAGGCCACCAGCCAGAAGCAGCAGCATGTGCAAAGGCCCCGTGGCAAGACGGGTCATAGCAAGTAAGAGGAAGCATTTGCAGATTCGGTTAAGGACAGAGCACTCAAGACGCTCCTGACCTTGATGAGGGATTTTCCCTTCTCTTGAGAACCTTGGAAAGCCATGGAGGGGACGTAAGGGAGGGGGTCAGGCGGAGCAACGGCAGAGAGGGTGGGGTGGCCCAGTGCACACACCAGGGGATTTCAGGGCGGTTGGACGAGCACGGCGATGAGACGAGATGGAGGCCAGGGAGGAGGGACTCAACGCGTCTTGGTGAGGGAAGCAGTGCGGGAGGGGGGCAGGGGAGGCACAGACACCCTGGCTTCTGGCTGGGGCAGCGTCTTCGCCCACACCTGCAGCTCCGCAAGGCTGAGGAGGGGCTCCGAGCCCGGCTGCGGGACGGGATGCACCTCTGGGCTCAGAGAAGGCCCGCCAGGGCGACGTGCCTGCTGTACGCGTGGGGAGAAGGCTGGGCTGCAGACCTAAATGCAAACGGGCGGTCTGCGTATCTGCGAAAATCAAGTCCCGACTCTAGGGGAGACTTAGAAACGTCTGGAAAGGGACGAGCTGAGGGAACAGGCTGTGAGCAATCGCTACTCGCTTGCTAGAAAAATCCAGACTGGCTAAGGGATGGGCAGAAAAGCAGGAGGAGATCTCGGCAAGTGTCCGGGTCATCGAAGCCGAGGGAAGAGAGAGGGTGTTTCGAGAGGAGAGGGACGTGCCCCAAGCTGACCACTGTGGCCACAGAGGGACCCAGACAGGTGAGGAAAGCCCCGAGCCTGTCTCTCGTGGAGAAAGGCCCCCCCAGGCAGAGCGGGGAGCTCGAAGGGTGAGGGCGAGGTTTGGGGATGGAGACAGAAGTGTGGAGGACTCGAGCGGTTTGTCTGTGGATGTGAGGAATATGGTGGAGGCAGATAGGGCCCACGCAGGGTTTCGTGTTTTGTTTTTTTGTTTCTGCCTCGAAGAAGGACACGGTCATGTTCTAAGCCACCGGAGAGGAGCCAGAGGGGGGAAAGAAGGGACAGCCCCTTGGGCAGGGGTCCTGAAGACAGAGGACCAAGCTCCATGGTGTGAGGGAAAGGGCTGGTCTGGGGCAGGAGGAGGCACCTCGGTCACCCCGACCGGACCCCGGGATCGCTCTGGGCAGTGTCCTACCCCGCTCTTCCCCTGAATACCACCCTGGAAACCTCATCTTCCCTGGAGGCTCTATTCATGTCCGCACACTGAGGGCATTCGCACCCGTGTCTCTGGCTCCTCCTTGAACTCGGCGTAGCGGTCTGTTACTGCCAAGGGGGTTGGCTCCAACTGCCTTCGTCACTCCAAACTCCCCATGGCACACCGGAACCGTCGCCCTCCCCCAGATCTTCAACTTTCCCGGTGGTCCCAGTGTCCTGAATGGTGGTCCGGCTGCCCAACCTGTATCCCTGGGAGTCCTGCTGCTTCTTCCCTCTCCCTTACTCCCGGTGAGTTCCCATGATTCTGCTTCTCAGATATTTTGCAACTTCAACCACTGCTCCGCGCCCACATCCCTCCACCTCCTGAAGACGCCGTCTTCACTCACCCGGGGAACTGTAGTAACATCTTAAATGGTTTCCTCACCCCTGGTGCTACCCGTGACTCGGCGGCTCCTAATTCTCCGCGGTCGGGTTTCCTGCCAAACCTTCAGGAAGGGGCTCGAAGGAAACCAGAAGTCTGCTCTCAAGTTACCTGATGTGAAGGCTCTTCTGATGTTTCCTGACAGTGGGGAGGCTCCCTGAGCCTTCACCCTCCTTTATTTGTTCATCTTGTCATTCCCCACGACACCTGCACGTGTGTCGCACATAGCAGGGGCCCCAAACCCATCATTGTGAAGTTTCACGTTCGCTTCTCGCCAGATCCTACTGGTGGTGGGGGGGCCGCAGGCAGGCCAAGGGCCCCTCGTGGACAGAGGGCTGTTCACATAAGGAGGGGGCTGAGTGTGCAGACCTGACTGGGAAGCAGCAGAAATCCCCTGAAAAGCGCCCAGACCTCTCCGAGCTGGGAAGACCGAGTTTTGGAGACATCTGGTATCAGCTACATACCTGGGGCCAGACGCCTCAGTCACCCAGCGAGACTTTGGCCAGAGGCGCTCTTTGTGATTACTTGTGAGGGCCGTGCAGATTTAGCTAGAGAAAAAGACACACGTGGGAATCGTTGTGTGCCCAGACCCTGGAGGGAAAGGCAAGGTCTAAGGTGATCCCTGGTCTGTGGTGTGCTGAGTCGACGGTGAAGCAGGGACATTCCAGAAGGGGGGCGTGCTTGGAGGGAGTGCTGTGATTTGGTTTTGGACATGTGGAGGGTAAAGTGCTAAGGGGCAAGGTCAGTGAGCAGCGAGGTGTGTGTGTCTAGAGCTTGAGGGTAGTAGGAGAGGCCACCAGTGATATACATCTGGAATTTACTAGGGAGGCAGAGTGCAGGGAGCACACGTGTGTGCAATGGTTGACTCCTATGAATACTCGCTCAATCTTCACTTCGGACTTCTTGCAGGTTTGTCCGGAGAGGAGTAATTTGCTCTGTTATGGCAAGAAGTATGCAGTGTTTGGTGATAGGTCAAGCAATGGAAGGAGATGATAAGAGCATCTGATAAGACTTTGTAGCTCACTAATTACTAGTTGTGTTTCCAAGAAATCATGACTGTCATCTATCTGCCCACACAACGTATAGATCCCTGTTGAAAGACAAATGGGGGCATTAGGGGAATCTGCTTACTGTCCCTCTACAGAGTAGTTTGGTAAAATCCAGCAGAGAAGATTTAGGAAGGAAAACGGTTGTTCTTCTCTCCAGAGGTGACTCACAGCTCGCTGCTGCTCGGTTTCAGTCCACATCTGGTCCCATTTGGGAAAGTTTGGTCCAGGCCTTCACCTATCGCATATGCCCTGAAGAGGGTGGGAAACTCAGCCTTCACATTTTGACAACAATCGTTTTTGAGAAACAATGATTTTGTCTGATGAAGAACACACAGGAAAGTTGGCCTCTTTCTTTCGAATTGCCAGTGCAGCTACTAAGCCTTTTGGTGTGCCCTTTATTTTTCCAAGAGTTCTCAGTTGCTTCTGGCATTGGATTGTTGGCAGCACAACTTACAGTACATGGGCTACTTCAGGTTAATTTACTCAGTTGAGGTGGATCGGGTGGCCCCTTGTTAGGACATCCGTGGCTTGCAGCCAGAGGGAGGCAGGGGACCTGTCTAAACATGCAGTTATGCTCAGTGGCCTCACGTATTTAATTGAGCTGATTTTTTCCACTTTGGAGGCTTTTGTTCTTCTTTTAAAATGTTGACTCCTTTTTTTTTTTTAACGTTTAACGTTTATTTATTTTTGAGACAGAGAGAGACAGAGCACGAACGGGGGAGGATCAGAGAGAGGGAGACACAGAATCCGAAACAGGCTCCAGGCTCTGAGCTGTCAGCACAGAGCCCGACGTGGGGCTCAAACTCACGGACCGTGAGATCGTGACCTGAGCCGAAGTCGGCTGCCCAACCCACTGAGCCACCCAGGTGCCCCTAAAATGTTGACTCCTTAGAGCAACATAGCTAACATTTTCTGTCAATTTTACTTCAGCAGTGATGGAGAGGGGATGCTTGCATTGGCTGAGCCAATTTTCTAGATCTTCGTAATCTCCGTACATCTCTGAGCCTCACACATATGAGATGGTGTATACAGAAGGAGCCGGGCAGTCGTACCTATAAGCCGTGCACCCCAGGGCTTACCTCCTGAGAGTCTCCCAGACATTCCCGTCCAGATAACATGTTGCTCTAATCTGACCACAGGTGAGTCTATTGACAACGCACTGAATATTGCACATAAATTGTTAAAGAAGTTTGAAAACATTAAGATTCTTTTTCAATATACTTTATCACGTATATTTTTCAGAACGTTTCAGATCGGTGGAAAACAAGGCCACCGTTTTTAACCATGGTGAGAATTATTTATTCCGAATTTCTGCCATCTACCTTCCAGCCAGGTTGTTAGGTCAGGCTGCCCCCAAACACGGTCTGAGAACTTGCACGGGGTGAGTAGTAAGAAATAACTCCCAGGTGTGGGGGCAGCAAAAAGGAAGCTGTACGAGGGTGCATCCCGACACTCCCAGCCTTGGCCCCATCCGCATGCAGGGTCTGGAGTGGAAGCTACCCCCAGGCCCCTCCCAGCTTAGACCCGGCTTCTACTGGGGTCCAGCTTCCCTCTGCTTCCTCAGACAGCCACTGTCTCAAGGCTGCCCTGGAGGGGAGGAGTGGACATTTCCAGGCATTTCTGGCTTTTGTTATTTGTACAAAGTGGCTTTACTGGCCAATAGTCCAATAACACTTTCCAAGGAAAGTCCTCCAAAGAGAATTTCAGGAGCTGACAATTGAAGGGAATAGGGGCCAGGATGACCTGAGCACCTGCTCCTCTCTCAAGAAAGCTTTTGAAAGAAATGGATGAGAGAGTGAATAGCCTTTTAACACAGTCAGGATTATTTTCGGGGAAAGTTTAGCAAGCACTCTTCAGTTTCTCAAAACTCATTTCATTAAGGGCTCAGATGTAACCACAGGAAAGCCATTAATTTACGTTGTTGATACACCTTAGTTGATAAATGGACATTCCCCCTGCTATCGAAGATGTTCTTGTGATTTTGCTAAGAAGATGATAAATGTTTCTCTAAAACTTTTCAAAATGAGCTTGACTATGTCATACTCATAAATAAACATAATTTGTGGGTTTTGACACAAATATATAAAGCTACATAAGGAAAAATACACAACCATGTTAAAAAAGAGGTCAATATATTGTCATATTTTTGGTATATCCCAACTCAGTAGACGTTGGAAACTTTACAGCAACATTTCCCTCAAAGCAAATTGCTTTTGGTTTATCGTAATTGTTTTTGTGGTGGAAGGAAGGTCACAGCAGGTGAAAGAATGGGGCCAAATTCATGTGAGCAATTTATTCCCCCAAATCAAGTGTGCTGCACGTGGCATCCCGGAGACATGAGTCGTCTGTAAGCAGTGTATCTGGGGAAGAAGACACGGGACCACGGAAAGTCCAGGAACGCAGCCTCGGCCACATGTCTCTCATGGAGCCCCTCTCGTCCCCGGCCGTGACTGGCTGCCTTCAATACAATACCTTTCCTTTCCTTTAGTCTCTGAAGAAATGAAAATTCCTTCCAGCATTTAATTAATTTGATTAGTTTCTTTTACAGGAAGAGAGAGTGCAAGCAGGAGAGATGGGGAGGGCCAGAAAGAGAGAGAGAGAGAGAGAGAGAGAGAGAGAGAGAATCCCAAGCAGGCTCTATATGTTCAGTGTGGAGCCCGACGTAGGGCTCGATCCCACCACCGTGGGATCACGACCTGAGCCAAAATTAAGAGTCAGACGCTCACCCGACCGAACCATCCAGGTGCCCCCCTCCCAGCATTTTAAAAGGAAAACAATTGCTTTAAGATTCCACAATCTCCTTCAACCCTATAACCTTCTGTCTTTCAGAATTTGCCTAAAAAGTACATTATGTTCACATTTTAGAAATGGTTTTCTTAATGTTTTCTGAAGTTCCGGTCATAAAAATATAAAGATTAGGTGGGTCATCCTCCTAAAGGAAAGATTTCAATGTTGCGTTTTAACATACAGCAAATGCGTTTGTCATTAACTACCTTAAATCCTTTTATGGAAACGCGTGGTAGAAACTAACAGCGTGCAGAACTAGAAACTCGCGCACTGACTTTTCGAGGTTTCCTGCACCTTGCGTGCAACCCAGCTGGCAGCCGCGGCTTGCCCTCCCGCCGGCCCTCCCCCCCCCTCCTGGCTTGTGTTCCCGGGTCGCTGCAGCATCCCCCGACCCGCCTTGCCTCGCAGGTGGTGCCGGTGCCACCCCAGCACCGGGAGGGAGTCCCAGCGCTGGCACTGAAGGCGGCCAGCAACCCTGCAGCTCATAACAGGACGTCTTTGTGGCACTGATTGTTTAGGAGTGCACAGGAAATGTCGCGAAAGTTGACCAGATGGGTGAATGGCATTTCTAGACACGATGCAGGGGGGTCAGCAAAGCGTCCCAGGTTCTGACTGCGGTAACAAAGCGGTCCACGGGGCACAGGACACATTCACTCACTCAGTGGCTCTCCTTCTGCAGGCTGAGACGGAGCAGGTAAGTCACGGGCTCGTAGGCCGCGATCCGGGGAGGCTTACGCAGTAGCTCAGAGCACCACGGACGAGCAGCCGGCCTCGGTGGCCACGGACACAGAGTCTGGAGCCATGCTGCTCAGGGTCCGCTCCCGAGAGGCCGCAGGACCGTGGACAAGGCAGCAACCTCTCCCTGCCTCGGTTTCCCCACTGTGGAAAGGGGCTAATGGTGGTTGTTATGGGGATCAGAGGAGCCAGATCAGGTGCCAAGAACAGGGCCCGTCACAGAGTGGGCTCGGCGGAGCTGGTCAGTGACTCCTCTGCCGGCTGTGCAGAAATCCCGGATGTTCCCCGGAGGGGGAAAGATACAGGGCGAGACGCGGTCCGTGCCCTTGTAGATGCTGCCCATGGCTCGGCGAGAGCCCCCAGACATCTCAGGAGCCTGGTTCTTTCCTCAGATGCGAGTCTCACTGGAAAGATCCGAGGCGAAGCAAGTCCCGAACGTCACATTTAGTCGGGCCTTCGTGAGTCGCGGCCACACTCCCCAAAACGCCCTTGCTGTCATTATCGTTCGCTTTCCGTAGGTCTAGGAAGGGAAAAGGGAGAAACGATCTTCAGAAAAAGTCTTTGCAGATAAAAGGACAAGTTCTAGGATAAGCGTGAGCTGTGAAGGGGTCATAGGACCCTGGAGCCGTGACCCCCGCGCAGACGGTCTTGTCGGGGCAGCGGATGGCGTGTCTGCCCCCCACCCAGCACCCCCTTGGCTGCGTGTGGCAGGGAGGGAGTGCAGAGACCCTGCGTCTCGTCAGCTTGGAGGGACAATGAGTTGGTGACGGAAGGTTGTGACACGGAAGACACGCCAAGCGTCCTTCGTTAGCAAGGGAAAGGCCAGAGGCGGCGAATCATAGGGAGGCACACTCCCACATCGCCCTTTAGAAGACGCATTTTTTCAGGGCGCCTGGGTGGGCCAGTCGGTTCAGACTCCAACTCTTGATCTCGGCTCAGGTCACGCTCTCACAGCTCGTGGGCTCGAGCCCCGCATCAGGCACTCTCAGAGAGGAGCCTGCTTGGGATTCTCTCCCTCTCCCTCTCTCTCTGCCCCTCCCCCACTGGCGCTCTCTCTCAAAATAAATAAATAAACTTTAAAAAAGGTGATTCTAAACCATACGCTTTCCTTTTATTTTAATGGAGATGGAAAAATTCATGCAAATCTACACTTGTTTACATGATTGCATGTCATGATAATACATGTTAATGCCTCCAAGGGATGTAAACTATTTATAAACATTTTGATCTCTGCAGTGCTGTTTACCAATGCGATAAAATAAAACGTTAGCGTCACAGAAGCAATATTTTGGTGCGGAGATAAAGAGAACCCCGTTCGGATGCTGATAACTCGTCATGATGTAGAGCAAGGCCCAGACTGGCCTGAGTCGACACAACTTGGGTCCCGGCCGGCTGTGTAGTCGTGGGCAAGCTGCTGGCTTCCTGGTCGCCTCATCCGCGGCCCTGACCCAATATGCCACCCCCACCGTGTGATTCCTGAAGATTCCTCCCTTTCACAGCCTCGGCCGGACTTCAGTTGGAGAGCTCAAGTCACTTTGTAAATCTTTTCCTTTTACCTCTACACATTTAAAAAACAGTCAACAGCAGGAGTGAATGGAACCTCAATGACTTGGTTAAGTTACTGAAAATTGTTTTAATTTGGCAAGCTAAAATTCAGAAAAGAATTAAAGTTTGTAAATTCGCAAGGAGTGAAGGAATCCATACTTAAAAGCTTAAAATGCTTGTTGAGTAATTTCCTCCCTGAGAGACTCACTTTCACAGGAAATCAAGTGGTCTTGGAAATACAGAGACTGTAATGTGCTTCGGGAGGGCAAGAAATTTCCCTAAATATCAGCTGTATCTGTGTAACCACAGAGTCGCCGCTGAGCACGACAGGTGCCCCTGCTGATGATAAGGTCCCAGGGAGTCTAGAAGCATGGGTTTGTCTTCAGTGGTTCAGAGCTCAGTGGGATTTTTCTCACGGTTTTTCGTGTTTTTTTTTTGCGTGTGGGGCTGGAAGGAAACATGGATTTTGTTGGATAGGGTGCTTAAGAGGATCCAGAGGAATCCAGAAGTTGTAGTTAACTTGGAATTGTAGAAGATCTAACACAGGACAGACATCACTCAGCCCACACATGTTATGGGGATAAATCCTTCATTCACAGAAGTGTGAGTCCAAAGATTTCTGGTATTTTTTTAAAACTTTTTTTAATGTTTATTTATTTTTGAAGGAGAGACAGAGTGTGAGTGGGGGAGGGGCAGAGAGAGAGGGAGACACAGAATCCCGAAACAGGCTCCGGGCTCCGAGCCGTCGGCACAGAGCCCGATGCAGGGCTCGAACTCACGAACCAAGAGATCGTGCCCTGAGCCGAAGTCGGACGCTTAACCGACTGAGTCACCCAGGCGCCCCTAAAGATTTCTGGCATTGACATCAGTTGGTAGAGAAGCAACGCCGTGACCTAAAAGGTGAGGGTGGCCCTGGGGAGCTGGGCTCCAGACCCAGGCTCTAGCCTGAGCTGTGTTCCTTCTGGACCCTGCACCCCCAGAGCTGGGTTCTGAGCGGTACTGTTGAGAGATGTGGCTGGCTATTTCTCAGCAGTTCCTTACTGATCGCCTCCTGTGCAGCAGGACGGGGGGGACACAGCGGTAGATGGCACGGCTCTGGTCCGGCTCACTTGAATGTGACACCCAGTCACCAGCAGCCCCGTGGGCTCACGAGGATGCTTCTCAGCCACCACGGCCAAGTCACAACGAGAGGGGCCTTTACACGCATGACGTTTCTACCATCGTTTTCTGGTTTTAAGGGAGATGAGCCCATGTTTTTCTAGTCACCCGTGTCAAGAGTGGGTAGAGCACACAGTGTGCACTTCTGAGCAGGACAGCACATCCCGTTGGTTTCGATTTTTCCGTCAGTTCTTCGGAATATACTTTAGAAGATGTCGGTATTGCAGAATTATTACATTTTTAGCACTCTGTATCGATGGCATTATTCAAGACAACCGGCATATTTCTCTATTTTATATACGATGTGAGAGTTGTTAGCCCTTTATCCATCCCACCAGGTTTATTACAAATTTCTGGTCAATTTCCTTAATGCCTCCTCTCTTTGCTGAGCTGCCATCATCATGAAATTTCTCCCTACCTTGACTCCAGGGACGTCTCTGAGGGGTTTTCAGGGCTGGGTGTGTGTGTGGCGTATGGGACTGTGCATCCATTTATCAGAAACATCAGTAGCCTGTTTGGGTCTGAACAGAATCTTTGGGACTACTTTTTAGCCCCCAAATTGAAGGCTTTGCTGTATTTCCTTCTGGCATTCAGGTTAGAGATACAAAGTCTGAGCGAGGGAAGGTCGATGTTGTCCATCAGAAAAGAACAGTGTGGGGGGAGCCCGGGGGGCTCAGTCGGTTGAGCGTCCAACTTCGGCTCAGGTCATGATCTTGCGGTTTGTGAGTTCGAGCCCCGTGTCGGGCTCTGTGCTGACAGCTCAGAGCCTGGGGCCTGCTTGGGATTCTGTGTCTCCCTCTCTCTCTGCCCCTAACGCACTCACATTCTGTCTCTGTCTCTCCTTCAAAAATAAACATTAAATTTTTTTTTAAAAAAAAGAAAAGGACAGTGTGTACTGTCTTATTTTTCTTTCTGGGAAAATTGTAGCAGTGCCCCACCCCCCTTATTCTCGAAAAGGGATTATCGGGGAATGAGCCACGGAGCTCTCTATTCCTGGGTTGGTAACTGCAATGATCTTGCAATCTGCACACTTTGGGCTTCTGTTCACGATGAGGGTGGTTTTGCTTGTTTTTTCTCTCCTGGTTGTTTCTACTGTCTGTCCTCCTCTCTCTTCTTGGTTGGGTCAGTTGGGGACATATTGGCCACATATAACTGACAACGCATCTAAACGAGGCTTAAGAAACAGGGTTTTGTGTGTCTCCCACGGCAGCTGTAGGGTGGTGGCTTGGGTGCTCTAGTGATGACTTTACCTCCAGGCACAAGGAGCACCGTGCCCGGAGAACCCACCCCTGCCCTCTTCCCTTGGGTGCCTCCCCTTGTGTGAGAGGCTGCACGCACACGGCCCAGGAGCTCCTGCTCAGAAAGTTCTGAGCCACTTCAGTAGCCCGTGTGGGCTCTCCCGGGTCTCCTCTGCTCCCGAGCTGGGCACGCTGGTGCACAGGGTGCTCGAGGGATGGCTGTTGGATAGACCACATCTCAAGCTCGGAGGGGCAAGCTGGCATAGTCTTGTGTGTGTGGATGGACCCACAGGGTGACAGGAGGGCAGAACGGGCTGTGAGCCATGCCAGGGCCCCAGGGAGCCACCAGGCTCTGCCACAGCCTTC
This sequence comes from Panthera tigris, assembly GCF_018350195.1. Lineage (NCBI taxonomy): Eukaryota > Metazoa > Chordata > Mammalia > Carnivora > Felidae > Panthera > Panthera tigris. The sequence goes on from NC_056660.1 coordinate 236,482,008, forward strand.
TAAACTTGAACCTGAACTTCCCATCGGTTACAGGGGTGTGTTGGTCAGGGCAGGAGGACAAACTTGTCTCATTTCTTTTGCGCGTTGGCTCACTTGGTAACCTCGCATATTTAGACATGAGGTCTGGAGAGCGTGTTGTGCTAGGCGGGCTCTTTCTGGCTGGGCAGGAACCGAGAGTTACCTTCTTCGGCATTCTGTGAACCATCGGCTGCTGGAGATTGGCCAGGAGCATTTACATCAGAGAAACTGGCAGGCGGCAGAAATCAGGCGTTCTCCCCGACAGCCGTCGTTACACGCACGGTGGCACAGCACGGCCCCGGTGCCCCCATTCAGACTGTCCCTCCAGCTGTGTGAGTCCAGCGCTGGCCTGCCAGGTGCCCCGCTACCCTGGCCTTGCCCTCACCTTGGAGTCACAGCAGGGCTACTGCAACCTCTTCTGGGCAAGGAGAGCACAGTGTCACCCCGGACCCCCAGCCTCCCTGTGGACCTCCACCTTTGTTTCATTGCCGTGCGACATGTCCGCGTCAGCCGCGGGGGGCACTCCGAGCTCCAGCCTTGATCTGTCCCCCTGGCATGTGAGAAGGGGCTTAGGAGGCGAGAGGAATGGGCTGGGTCACACATGGACACCGGATGCAAGGACGTTCCTTCTCTTCCCACTCATGTGGATTTGGGGGAGAGCGGCTCCCGGAACTGAGTGGAAATGGAAGGGAACCAGCAGCATCCGTCGTGTGTCCACTGTCCTTCCTGAGAAGGACATGCAGGGATGTCCTTCCTGAGAACATGCAGGGATGGCCAGAAGTAGGGTTGTGCACAGGGCTCAAGGGGACACGTGTCTCTGCAGAGGCTGCCTCTGGGTGCTTTTCCACCTCCTGCTTCCAGTCAGTGGCAAAGTCCCAGCGCGCCCAGGTCGTCCCGGAGCTTCGTGCTATGTTCCACAGTTTACAATAAGAAGTTTATAACCTTGTGACTTTCATTAAATGTGTATTCAAGTTAGTGAGCATACAGTGTCATCTTGATGGCAGGAGAACACCTGGTGAATCATCACTTACATACGACACCCGGTGCTCATCCCAACAGGTGCCCTCCTCGACACCCATCCCCTCCCTCCTCCCCTCCAGCAACCCTCAGTCTGTTCTCTGTATTTAAGAATCTCTTATGGTTTGCCTCCTTCTTTGTTTTTATCTTATGTCTCCTTCCTTCCCCTATGTTCATCTGCTGAGTTCCTCAGATTCCACATCTGAGTGAGATCATATGATATTTGTCTTTCTCTGACTGATTTATTTCACTTAGCACAATACCCTCCAGTTCCATCCACGTTGCTGCAAATGGCAAGATTCCATTGTTTTCATCACTGAGCAGTATTTTATTGTATATATAAACCACATCTTCTTTATCCATTCACCAGTCATTGGACATTTGGGCTCTTTTCACAATTTGGCTACTGTGGGTAGTGCTGCCACAAACACCGGGCCGCATGGGCCCCTTCATATCAACACTCCTGGTTCCTTTGGATAAATTCCTAGTAGTGCAATTGCTGGGTCGTAGGGTAGCTCTATTTTCAACTTTTTGAGGAAGCTCCGTTCTGTTTTCCAGAGCGGCTGCACCAGTTTGCATTCCCACCAAAAGTTTATAACTTTATAATTTGGTCTCTGTTGCTAGCAATAAGAACTTTTGCTTAACCATTTTTTAATGAAGTAGATTTTGATTGTCTTTTTGTAGAATAATTTAACTCATAAATACCTGAAATTTGTCTAAAATTGCTTTATTGAGTTAACATTTTTCACTCTATCCTAAAGAAGGAAGCATAAAAAATAACTAAAAGCATCATACAGAATCATAAAAGCAAGATGAGGATTCGCTACCTCTGAAAAAAATTGCCAAATTCCCAGGACTTTCCAGGAGTGCCTTGAAATATTTTGTTAGGAACCTCAGTGTACTGGAAAAATAGAGGAAAACTATACATTTTCCATATTTAAGACTAAGACTGGAAGGGAAATGGAGAGAACATCATCTCTGCCTCTGGGCAAGACTGTCCAGAATCCTGAAATGTGGTGCTTGATAGACGCACTGACATCATGTCCCGTGGCCCACTCATAGGGCTACAAGTCAGAGTTTCCATATGTAGGAAGACTTACATCTCGTCTAGGTTTGTAATAACGTATCCCGACCTAACCCCGTTTTGGTTCTAACCGCTAAAAGGCCGCGTGGCACACTTTTCAATCTCCATAAGTTAAAATTAATGGTTGTCTTTTGAGGGAATCCTGGGTGGGTTCTTCAGATAGCAATGTTGCTCTGGCCAGGGGCTGTCGGGGATGCGGAAGGTGGGACCCTGGTGGGACTCCACAATTTATGTCTTGGGCTCCTGGGGGCTCAGTAATCTGGGAAAGATGATCAGTCTGGAAGACAAACGAGGGGAGAACTTTGATCGGTGACGTGGTCTAATAAGGAAGAGCCTGCCTAATCAGGATAACTCTGTGTGGGCTGGCATATTTCTACAAGTCAATCCTGAGGGCAGACTCTAAAAAATACTGTGTTGGAAGGGCCAGTAGATAAAATTCTTGTGCTGCTTAATTATAGCCTGTGATATAGTTAGAGGGAGCTGGATATGTACCAATGAGAAGCTAGACAAAAAAGAATAGAAGAAACAGAGCCCGAGTTTCAGCTTTTAGGAGAGTCCTAAATAGACGAACAAAACCAATCTCTGACGCACTGTCGTAATCGTTTCGGTGAGGAAGGGACTTGCGTATCAGTTTGCGACGGGCCTCCCTCACCCCTCAGTGTGGACAAGCCCAAACCTACCGCTTCCAGCAACTGCCTTAACTACAGACATGCTGATGTTACCGGGGACGAAGAGTGTGTTGGCCACGCTCCATACTTGAATTCCACGTGGGCCTGTGTGCTTCATTTCAGGCTGGCTGTGCAGACACTTTTTGTTTTGTTTTGTTTAATATCCTAAACAAAGAGGTATAGATAGGTGTACATAAAGAGTGGGTGGTCTTAAATTCACCGAGGTAGAAATTTAACATGGGTTCCAAGGAGATGAACTTCTTCCAAAGCAGAAGGCTTTCCAAATAACTTACGTCAGGGGAGAGAGTATAATTACCTAATTATGCAATGCAAGTCACTTTGTTTTTAGAGAGGAAACCAGAAGCACAAAGACTTTTTTATGTGGAACAGAGTGTGATGGGGCAGAAGATGAATGTGTGTATTACAGTGTTGGTGTTTGCAACCCATGTTTCCTTGGAGAGGCCAACCCCAAAGGCATGGACCTGGTTGGACAAATTTCGAAAGAGCTTGGGTATTCATTGTGGCAGATTCAACTTGGCCACTGATCCTTTGCCCACTGCCCACTGAAAGGTGGCATCGAACCCCCTCCCCTGGATCATAGGCTGTCTCAGTGTCTGCTTTGACCAACAGAATGTAGCAGAAGTCACTTGACCTGGCAGCTTCCACCTTCTGTGTCTTGGTACATTTCTGAGGAAGGCTCAAACCATCACAGAATAGGCTGAGACTGCCTTCCCGGAGACACCATGTGTAAAATCCTGGGTGACAGTCTCAGCCAGGTCCAGCTGTGCAGCCATGCCCACTGAGATAGGAGGTTTGTGAGGGAAGTTCTCTTGGGCCTTCCAGACCAGCCGGTCTGCCAGGTGAACACCACCTTGACCCGGCTGGTCTGGAGGCCCTTAACATGATATGGAACAGAAACACAGCCCAGCTGAGCCCTGCCCAATGTCCTGACCATGACACTATGCCATACAATAAATTGGTTGTTGGAAGCTGTTCAACGCGGAGTCATTTCTTACATAGCAGCACATCCCTGGAATACTCATCAAATAGGCCACTTTCGGGATTTTAATTACTTCCCTGGTTTTGGATGGTATTTCTTATGCTCTATTTTATAAACGTAAACATGACGAGTCAGGACCCTTAAATGTACCCTCCTCTGTGTACAGATGATATGCAAGATCATCCTGAAAATTACAGAGTGCTGTTTGTATGATGTTCTAGCACCTTTGTGATCTTGGGGAAAATTGTGAAGTTCTTTTCAGTTGATTCGTGTGTACAGGGGAGATGAGTAATTTCTACCCACAGGGTTGCTGGAGGGATTACGTGGGATAATGTTTGCAAAATGCCTGGCATCTTAAAAAGCCAAATATTTGGGGAAAGAAATATTACAGAAAGTATTTCTCTAGGAATTCTTTTCCAATATCAATAATGCTACTACTTATATAGTGGATGCTTTAATTTTTGTTAATAATAAAGTTTTGGATTATTATGTAGTATTTTTTCAAGCATTTATATAAATAAAAAGCCCATTTTTATTAACACTTTTCAAAACCTTCAGCAGGGTTCATGTCATATTACTACTCACATTAATATCAGTGAAGATCATATAATAATTAATAGAAGAAAGATGTCAATGCCCAGGTCATTTATGTGCTCCCTCATTGAGTCAATTATATTTTACATACAAAAAAATGACCATTGATTGCAATCATTTAGAAGTCTCTATATGATTACCAGATAACCATAGAGTAAATGATCACTCTGCTTGAAAAAGGTTGTAAAAAAATATTTGGGCATCAGAATTGTTATGGGTTCCTTCATTTGTGTCCTTTGTACCGAGACTTGACTCAAGTATAGAGCAGGACGTGACTTCAGGCACACCCGCCTGCCTCAACTAAGAATGTGGAGGCTCAGGAGGGCGATCTCTGGTTTAAGAGCAGGGCTGGCAGAGCACATTCACCCCCTCCAAGAACTCTGTGTCAAACCAGTGAGAGATGGAAGAGGGAGAGACCATGAAGAAGATTCTGGAAGGAAAAAAAAAGCAGGAGGAAAGCACTAAACAGCTGTGTCCTGCAGACCATTTCAGGAGGCAGTAGGTCATCAGCCAGGGCACCACCAGAGACGGGATCAGGGAGGGGCTTGGTGGGGCGGGAGCGTGCGTTTCTCCAAGGAGGAATGTCTGACTACCAGGAAGAGAAGAGGGCAGCGTGGGCACGAGAGGGACATGCAGGAACCTTCTCTTCGAGAAGGTTGACCATGAAGGGAAGGAGGCGGGTAGATGCTTTTACTGGGTTGAGGGAGGTCTGGCATGTTTATTGGCCCAAGTAAAAGGCTGGAAGGAAGATGGGCGTGGTAAGGAGGCAGGTGGGTGACAGTGAACTCATGGGAAGGGGCAGGGCCTCTGGGGGGCTTGCCAGAAGGCCAACAGGGCTGTCGGCTCCTCGGAGCTGCCATGTCACATCATCTCCTGGGGTTCCTCAGCGAGGGGGCGCCCAGTTCTCCCTCAACTGCAGCCTGCACGACCCAGAGATCCCACCAAACCATCCCTTTGATGAGACGTTCTTCCTCCTTCACCTGTGGAACTGACACCACGTAGAAAGTTCCCTTAGAAGATAGGACCGCGTTGCTGTCGGGCTCCTCTGTGTTTCCTAGGAAGGCAAGACTTAGAAGCAGACGCTCTACATCTCATCACCTTACTGTGTGTTCTTCCTTCTCTCGTCACCTTACTGTGTTCTTCCTTCTCCAGACACCTGTACTAAGAGGTCAAGGTCATACAAAACAGGTAGGTCCCATGGTCCCTTCTCTCCATGACTTTTCCCCCTTTGACAGAGAAGCAACACTTCTGCACGATAAGCATTCAGTAGTACGTGGGGATGTATGATTGCGGCCAGGCAGGATGGAGTAAGGGGTACGATCTGCAGAACCCCAGAGAGGGAGCCAGGACAGGTGTGGACACGGTGGGGCAGGGGGCCCTGGACAGTCGAGATTGGAGGCTGTCCCCTGCCTCACTGTAGTCTCTGTCCCTGGCTTGCTGGGTGACCAGGACAATCAAGAATCTCTACTGTTTGGTTGTCTTACGGGCAAAATGAAATTAGGCCAGAACCCCCAGATAGGTTTCTAAGTTTCTAAGATTGTTTCTACCTTAGGAATTCTATAAAGTCACAAGGATTTTAACAATTAGTTGGTAATCAGTTTCACAGCAAGTCAATGTTTTACGAAATTTCATGTTTCATTTTGAGATTTAAAGATGCTGAATCCTCCCTCAAATAAAGAAATTTTATAACATTTTTAAAATTAAGTAAAAATAAAGTAAAATACTGAACCCATACGATACTCGTGCTGTCGTTGTGCATTATACAATCTGATCATGTTTGCTTGAAGTCTTTGATGAGTTGTAATAAATCTGAAGGATATTTATCGAGCCACATACTAGGGACTAGACACTGTCCTAAATGCTTTTTGTGTGTTGGCCAATTTAATCCTCAAGACAAATCTTTAATTGGGTGCGGGCATTTTGACACAGGCGGAGATGCCTAAATGATTTTCCCAGGGACATACGGTGAGATCCAGAGAGCCGGGCTCAGGCATCTGTGTTGCCGTACAAATTACGTTTTACCTCAGGATTTCATCCTTCTTCAATGATTTCTGAATTTGATTCTTAGATTTGTAAATCTGTGTCTTGTGGTTGTAGGTTAGTTGGAACGTATCATCAGTCAATTATTTTATTTTTTCAGTTTTTACCTAAATTCCAGTTAGTTGACCTACAGTGTAACATTAGTTTCAGCTGTACGGTGTAGAGGTTCAGCAACCCCCTCAGCCACCGCCCCTCTGGTGACCATCAGTGTGTTCTCTGTAGTTAAGAGTCTGTTTCCGGTCTGCCCCCCTCTCTCTCTTTTTTCCCTTGCTCGTTTGTTTTGTGTCCTAAACCATAAACTCAGCGTCATGCAAGTCAGAGGTGAACTTTAATCGGTGAAAATAATTTGCTGTGAAACTGATTGCCAACTAATTGTTAAAATCCTTGTGACTTTATAGAATTCCTAAGGTAGAAACAATCTTAGAAACTAACCTATCTGGGGGTTCTGGCCTAATTTCATTTTGCTCGTAAGACAACCAAACAGTAGAGATTCTTGATCTCTAACAGCCTTAGACAGTCTTAGAAAGAGCTCTCATTGATGAAATTAGTTGTGTCAAGAGGCAGATTGACTGAATCATTTGAGAGGTGTTCCCCACCTTGCATACACATGGCTTAAGAATCTAGAAGATTCTACTCGAACTTACAACTTGGCTGCAGTGAGGTTTGACTCCTAACCCTCCTCTGTCCAGCCTTGAGTTGAGTTTCTGGTTGGCTGGGCGATGGTCTTAGGGTTCTCCAGAGGAACAGAACCAGTAGAATCTGTCTGTCCATCTGTCTGTCTGTATATCATCTATCTCAGTTAACTGTCACTGAGAGAGAGAGAGAGAGAGAGAGAGAGAGAGTGGGAGAGAGATTTTAAGCAGTCAGCTCACACTCGTGGGGACTGACAAGTCCGAAATGCTCAGGGCAGGCCGGTGGGCTGGAAACCCAGGGAAGGACTGATGCTGAAGTCTCGAGCCTGGAACGTGAAGGCCGAAGTTCAGTCTGTGTTGCAGTCCTGAGAACCGCTTCTCCTCGGACCTCAATCCTCGTTCGTGAGTCCTCCACTGATTGGATGAGGCCCACCCACTTGCTAGAAGGTCTTCTCTTTGAATCCAAGCCTACTGGCTTAAAAGTTAATCACGTCGGAAAGGCACCCTCCCACCACCTGGCTGGCACGTGGCCAAACAACAGGGCACACAGTCTGCCCAAGCCGACCCATAAAATTAACCCTCACGGTGATCGTGTTTCCTCGTTTGCTCGGGACAGCCCTGGTTCGCACAGACTGTCGGTGTAATTATTACTCGCACCCAGCACTCTCCTGAAGTGTTACGGTTCAAAGCACAGACTCATCCCACTTCAAGGGAAGTGCCTGGGACTCCATCAAGCCTACAGAACAGGTTATAGGGACTTTTATACCTGCTTGGCCATAAAGCTGTGCTTAATGGGTTTCATAGGTGTAGCCTAATTGAGCCTAATATTTGCTTTCATTATAATGACATTATGAGGTTAGGAGAATTAGTTACCCTTCATCCTCCTAAAGTTTTCTACAGCTGTTCTGAGAAGTTACAGCCGTGGTTGTTCTTTTACTGGTGGAGCCCAGGGTCCCTGGATCTGAGGCCGGCCCCTGGCTGACCTCTGAGCTGGCTTCGGGGGAGGGGGCAGTGGCTGGCCTTGGGAGTGGTGTGGAAGGGTGCCTTCCTTCCGGAACTCAAGTCTCACTCCCTGGTCCTCCTCAGTCCGAGTCCCTTCACGGGCCCTCGTTTCTCCAAGTCAGGTTCACAAGCTCTCTGAATCATGATACACTGGGGACTCACTAAAAATGCCCAACTCAGACCCGACCCATCAGAATGGGGAGGGCAGCCGGCCTTCAGGATGACCCCCCAGGGCCCAGCCTCCTGGGTCCACGCCCTTGTCCCCCTCCCACGTGGGACCAAGATGTGGCCAGCAGAAGGTGCAAGAGTGACAGCACATCACTTCTGAGGCTGGTCACCAGGGCCCCGGGCTCCGCCTTGCTCTCTTGGACCACTGGTTCTGAGGACGGCCGGCCACCACGTCTAGAGGGCCCCCAGGCAGCCCCGGGGACAGGCCTCCCACCAACACCCACGCGAGGAGCCGCCTTGGAAGTGGATCTCGCAGTCCTGGTCGAGACCGCAGGGAGGCGGCCCCGCGGATGGACGGACCCCAGCTGGCCAGAGCCTTGAACCGGGACCACGTAGCTGTTCTCAGACTCAGACCCTCAGCAGCTGTAAAACCATAGACGTCTGTGTTTCAAGCTGCTCAGCGTGGGGCCGGTGTGCCACTCAGGGGTCGGCAACAAGTGCCCGGGAGACGCCGTCACAGGAGTGTCTCAGGCCCCCACCAGGGAGCCCTCACCACAGGTGCATCACACAGGCCCCCGGGATGGGCAGTGAGACGCGGCCGCACAACTGAGGCTGTGGGAACCTGTGGGGCCCGCTCTCCACCCGTCGGAGGGAGCTTCTAACAGGGAAGGTGGCCCGTCACCCACTGTTCCAACAGCCTCGGTGGTTCCCACCTCGATCATCCCTTTTGTGATCCCATCCCTGCTGGACCAGCCCCACACGACCCATGCCAGGCCCCTCCGTGACCTCGTTTCCCCCCCTCTGCCCCTCTCCTCCACTCTCCTCCCCTCCTCTCCCCTTCCCCTCACTGTTCCTTCCTTCTCCCCTCCTCCTCCCCTCTCCCGCCTCTCCTTTCCCCCTTCCCTCACTGTTTTCCCCCTCCACCTCTCCTCACCCCTCCTTCTTCCCTTCTTTCTCTCCCCTCCCCTCTCTCCCTGTTCCCCCTCCTTCCTTTCACGTCCCCTCCCCTCACCCCTCCCCTCTCCCTCCTCTCCTTTCCCCCTCCCCTCACTGTTTTCCCCCTCCCCCTCCCCCTCCCTCCCCTCCCTCCCCCTCCCTCTCGACCCACTCCCTTCCCTGCCTACCTCACCTGCACACTCCAGCTCCCACGCAGCCCTGACCCAGTTGCGTTCACTTGTCTGTTTATTGTCTGTCACCCCACTGGCATGTCAGCACCGGGAAGGTGAGGGCCCGCTCTGCCTGGCTCGTTGCTGTCTTCCCGCCATCTCGACACGCACCTGACACTTGGCTGTGCCCCAACCAGTGTTTGTTGAACACGTGGAAAAAGCACCTGCCTGGAGAATTCACCTTTCACAGCTAAGCTCCAGCGTTTACCATTTCCAGCCTACTTTTTTTTCCGTGAATTTCCCAGTCTGTGTCATTTTCACAGGCTGATTAATTAAAATCGAGACTATGACAACATATAATTATATTTCAATTAAAATGCTTAAAATGAAGACTCAGCTTGGGGCTCCCCTCTTCACGATGCTTTGTACCTCTGCACCTGGGTGCTCTCCCGTGGGTCGGATCCCTCCCAGCCCTGGGGACATCTGAGGGACTTAGTCACACCGTGCCTTCCCCCACACACCGTCCAGCCTTTCTGGGCCAGGTAAACATCTTGTGTCTCCAGCACAGGGGGCATCAAACTTTGCCCGTGGGCCACACCTGGCCCACCACCGGCCGCAGTAGCGTGGCGTTCATCAGAGCACGTCCACAGAGCGTGTCCACACACCGCCCGCTTTCAGGCCACAGTGTCAGAGCTGGGCAGGAGCCACAGGGATGGCAGGGGCTGAGAGACCCAAAAGGTGTCTATTTGGTTCTTGACGTAAGGTTTGCCAATCTCTGGTCTAGCACACTGGAGACACTGGGTGACACGCAAGTCTCTAAAGGGACAGACGTGTAACTTGAGGAACAGTGTCACAGCTAAGTCAGTATCAGCAGGAAACTTAAATGGATACGCCTCGGCCATTTTCTGAGTCCCCCTGAAACCGGCTCTTTTAAAATTCCACAATGTAAAGAAGTGGGTCACATACAGAGTGTTCTGTTCTGTGGCATCCCTATCACAGAGCCCAGGCCTGGAAATTCCAGCATTTTCTATGTAATGCACTTAATGCGTGCTAACTCTCTGCCCTAAATGTTCTAAAACTAGAAACATTAACAGTAGCTTAGGAAGTTTCGAATAAACGGTTGTGATGGCTTTTGATGTGAAATATATTCCGTGATTAATGGATCCTTTAACATTAATTATTTTATCCCGGCCATATTACTTTAATTTGCCTTTAAAATGGATGAGTAACCTTCGAAGTTTCCAATTAGGGGTGATTTCTATTTGGCACCAAGATGAGATGTATGGATTTAATATCCCACGGAAAATGCTGGATTTCCACGGGTCTTAAGAACAAAAGTCAGCAACTCCTTGTGCATTTCTGGACCCTCTCTAATGGTAGCCAGTGTCTACACGGGGCACATCTCAGGCTTGAGCCTTCCCAGAGCACAGGGTCTTTTTACTGTACAAATGACTTTTCCAGTGGTGTTCAGAGTAGCTTAGGTGGGGTATAATCATTTATACAGAGTTGAAACTGAACAGGAGCAAATGAATATCAAAGGCACGGTCATTAAAAATCATTAAAAAACATTAATTATGACCCTCGTCATTCCCAGGATTCTCCAGGCTTGGGAAGCCGAAGGAATCCCTGTGGGCGGTGAAGACTCTGCCAGCCTCCCCAGGCGCAGAGGCAGAGGAAGTGTTTCCCTGGGAAGGAGCGTCCACGCCTTCTGGGGTCTGACAGTCTTCGTGAAACCTAACTGCTGAGCTGAAAAGTCCTCTCTTCACTTCCACAAGACACCAGATTCATCAAACGGAATATATCACTTCCTTTCATTTACACTTTGTCCCCCTCAACCCTGTGGGCCGGTGGGGACTCTCCCCATTTGTGCACCTTTGTCCTATGAAAATGCACAGTAAGAGAATCGTATCGGTGCTGATCCTGAGAGACCCCCACACGTGGACCCTGAGAACCTTTTCCCTTACGTCTTTTAACGGAGAGATTTAGAAACACTCACTGGTGTAAAATTTTAAGGTTCAACCATGATAAAGAGGTTCAACCGTGATAAAGGACCGCGTATTCTCCACATATGTTGGGTGAATTCTGAGCTCCTTGGAAGGCATTTGCAGGCATTACGAAGAGGCTGAAAGGGACACATGTTAGCTAGGGAATGGAAATTAATAATCACTCACTGGGAACACTATATTAAGGATGAGAAAACGGTATGTCTTCTAAGTGTTTCAGGTGTGTTTCCTTCTTCCACAGACCATTCACATTCCGGCCACATCTTCTCCAAATGAACACAACTGCACTGTCTGGTGTAGGACTGTACGTGCTTTCAAAGCTGCTAAGGAATATGATCATCGTTATGTAAATTAATCACCACACTTGACCATCAAGTCGAACCTTCCCACATACCTGGACGACTTTTTATTTTCTTCGTTTTATAAATGTAGTTTAAAAATTGTTTTTAGTCTTCATTTATTTTTGAGAGAGAGAGAGACAGAGTGAGAGCAGGGGAGGGGCAGAGAGAGAGGGAGACACAGAATCCGAAGCAGACTCCAGGTTCCGAGACGTCAGCATAGAGCCTGACACAGGGCTCGAACTCAGGGACCTTGAGATCACGACCTGCGCCGAAGTCTGACATTTTGCTGACTGAGCCACCCAAGCACCCCTATAAATGTAGTTTTGATGTGATATTGGGTGAAGAAAACTTTCAAGCCTAAATGGTAAATGGTACTTTACAGGTTTTGGAAACTGGACAAACAGGGAAGTTTAATGTATTTTGAATGCTTTCATTCAAATATAAATATATTTTATATATATATATATATATACACACACACACACACACACACATACATACATATACATATGCATATATATGTGTATATATACATACATGCACATATGCATATATACATACATATACATATGCATATATATACATATATATGTATATGTATGTGTATATATATGTATATATATGTACACACACGCACACAATAGAAATGCTAAAGGATCCAGAGGTGACCAGAGCATACAGTGAGTGGTCTCACATGTGCCACAAAAGCTGTTATTCCTTATCCACTTCAAAGTGGCCCCAAATCCTGTATTTTGCACTAAGTTTCTCCAATGTTTCATAAAGGGAATGTGTGGGCTTTTGTATCTTCTCAAGTGATTTACACAGTAGACCCTTGAGCAACTCAGGGGTTAGGGGTGCCGACCCCCTGCACAATCAAAAAATCTGTGTCTGACTTTTGACTCCCCCCCTGCAAAACTCAACTACCAATAGCTTACTGTTGACTGGAAGCCTATCAATAACATAAAGTCTATTAATACATATTTGGTGTGTTTATAGTATTATATACTATATTCTTACAATAAAGTCAGTGAGAGGAAAGCAAATGTTATTAAGAAAATTATAAGGCGGAGGAAATACATTCACAGTCCTGTACTGTATTTACTGAAAAAACTCTTTGTCTTAAACTCTTTGTTTAAGAGAAACTGCACAGTTCAAACCCTTGTTCTCTGAGGGTCAACTGTATTTGAATGGGCTACGTTAATGTTGAAAAAGAATACCTTTAACCTTTTCTCAATTTATTCAGATCTTTCCACTCAGAGATCAATCTCTGTAATGGTTTAGCCTTCACATCCTCTCTACAATACAGAACTGCATTTCGATCAAGTGTTCTGTGAGGATTTTGATTAGAAGTTCCCCACGCAGTGCACTCAGGTGAAGGCATTCCAGCAGAAACATAAACTCAATTTCAAAATTGCTGGCTACATATGTTTTTATACAGAATGCATTTCCCTTCATGTAAGCAATTCTGTCTAGCAGTTGACTGGTCGCGTGTTGACAAATGGCCAATACTACCTGAGAAATAAGAATTCAAGGATACTAGTGAAAACAGACAGATAAACAAATAGTACAACGTAAAGTTTAGAGAGGCCTCCAGCCTAAATGCCTAAAATCAGAAGCACATTTCCTGCAAGTTGCACATGTTAGCATCTCGGATTAACATAGTTCGCAGCATGAACTGGGACGATGTATAGATGCGTGTGTGTGTGTGTTTTATTTCTGCACAACTTCATTAAAAACATTTTGCATAAATAATGCAAAATGATTTCTCATGGTAAAATATGTAGACAGTAACAAAGAAGAAAAAATTGAAATCACAGACCTGTGTTTCCAATTTAAAAAGCCAGAAAAAGAGGTGCAAATTCAATGTAGTTCAAGTAGAAGGAAAATGAAGAGTAGAACAGAAGTCAATGAAATAGAAAACAGAAAAGCAATAGAGAAAATTAACAAAATCAAAGTTAGTTCATTGAAAATATTAACATGAGGTATAATCTCCTAGTAAGATTCATGAATGACTGGACAGGACTACCTACCCTAAAGACATTTGAAATCTAAATGATATGCAATAGCCTTTAAATATTCTTAGGATATATATACATAGGTGTCCCCACTCACCTGGTAATCAATTTTACAACGTAGAAGAAATGGATTAATTCAAAGGAAACCACAACTTAGAAAAACTTACACATGAAGAGATAGAAAATATGAATAGTCCTACAGCCATTAGAAACTTCATTTGTAATAAAAATCTTTCCCACAAAGGACACTCCATATTATGCCATTGGTAAATTTTATCAAAGATTTAGAGAAGAAAGAGTGGAAATAGTACCGATTTTATGCAAACACTTTTAGGAGGTACAGAAAAGGGACACATTCCCCAACTCATTTGGTAAAGCAAACAGTTCCCTAGCAACAAAATCTGAGAAGGATTTTGCAAAAATAAAGAAGCCACCTTTATGACAACACTAGGCACAAATATTCTGTAAAGGATTGGCAAATTGAGTCCAGCAGTGTATGTGATGCTTTGGTAGGTTTTATCCCAGAAAAGCAAAGTTGATTAACATTTGACAATCAATCACCAAAGCTCATCAACTCATAGGGAATGATCTGCCTACTTCTTAAGTCCATGGCACTTACAGCTACTAGTGAAACAATGGCTACTCTTTTCAGCGAATAATATACTAATATATACTAATCCAGACTATTAGCAAGTTGGTTTAATGAAAAGAATCTATGGAGAAAATTTATCTGTGTGGATAAAATGTAAAGTACATACTTAACACAGTAGATTCTAAAATATCTGCATATATAGGTTTCAAAGATTTTGGTTTCATCAACTCTATAACGGAGTTTCTTCTGAATGTGAATTTGCCTACGTGACTTCCTTGTTTTGTGTATCCACATGAGTTTTAAGCCGACCCCTTTGCGTGTGTAATGCAATAATCCCAGTTCTTCCTGATTTCTCCAATCCAGAGAGGACTGTGACAGTCTGAAGAGGGAAGAATGCCTAGTCCTGACCTACCCTTCTGCAGGTTACTCAGAATAAGACAATTTTCGTGATGGAGTTGCTAAGATAATGTCAATGTCTTCTAAAATTAGACATAAAACACTCCTTCTGCCATAATTGTCTAGCAACTCCAAAATATCTAATAAACTATAATTTGATCTTGTTTTTAAAAAATGTTTATTTATTTATTGGGGAGGAGGGACAGAGACAGAGGGAGAGAGAGAATCCCAAGCAGGCTCTGTCCTGTCAGCATAGAGCCTGATGTGGGGCTCAAACTCACAAACCATGAGGTCTTGACCTGAGCTAAAATCAAGAGTCATATGCTTAACTGACTCAGCCACCCAGAAACCCCTAAACTCGAATTTTAAAGTATAGAAACAAAGCCTTTTAGTGTATTTATATAATATAGCTAATCAATAAACAAGTGCTTTTAAGAACTATTATTTATTTCATCTCCGATATTCTCTGTGTAATATAGAGGGTGTGTGTGTGTGTGTGTGTGTGTGTGTGTGCATGTGCCCTCTTATGTAAACAAAGAAATTAATGTGTGTAAGCCTAATGAAAATATCTGCTGATGCCAGAATGCACATCTGAGCCTGTGGAGCGGGCAGGTATTCGCAGAGCTCCAAGGTGTAGAAGGCCAGACACGGCCCTATCTATTTGGTAAAGTCATATTTAATACTCTTACTTAAGCCACAGTAGCCCTTAGCTGTCCACTCCAGGACAGGGTCAGAGAAGCAGAGCAGGAGTAGGTTAGATGTGGAAAGCTGGAAGATGGAATGCAGAATATCCAAACCAAGTGGTAAGGTCAGTTTGGATCCATATCAGGCCATGAAGATTTGCCGGATTCCTTACTGGGGAGGGGGACTGTGGCAAATGAGAGCAGAGGACAAGACATCCAATGTGAGGGCGACCCTCAGCTGGCCCAGGAGAATCATGTTTAAGGATATTTTATGATGGTATGGTCTCTGCCCATGAGCATGACCCCCAGTCTTGAGAGCACAGCAGGGACGGGGCTACAGAGTTGGTAGGTGGGGGCAGTGATTATCCAGTAGGATAATCCAGCTGTCCAGCAAAGGCTGAGAGTGTGTGTTATGTTTTAAAATGAATTATTCATGTGCCAGTAAAGACTCTTAGTATGAAAAGGAAGCCCTCTTTGGTAATATTTATACATTTCCATTCATGCGTTGGAAATACAACACAGACTTACATAGAAAAAAAAATCATCGGTTCGGTATTAAGTTCATAAATTTCCTCATTTGATATGTAGGAAATAACAGTCCCTTTTTCTAGATATGGCAACGTAAGCCCAGATGTCCAACATCCCTCTTTCAAAAGCCAACAGTGATAATCAAAGGAAGCTAAAAATAGATTCAGTGCAGGAATCTGGGAAAGGGTATCATTAGAATGCCAGAAGGTTTAACGAGTTTCTTGGATATAGAGCACAGATGGGGCTAGATTAAAAGAAGTCATGAGACTCACATGTCCCGTCACGGAACAGCCTCCCGCTTCTTGGCAATGCTCCCAATACTCTCTGAAATGAGTGTGTTAGAACTGGACGCAAAAGAAGAACCCCTCTATCTGGACCCCACATCTCCTTTCGGGGACAGACCAGTAGAATTCAGCAGTAGCTGTGCCAGAAGGTCGTAGAGAGAGAGGCACCACCATGCAGAAACCTCAGTACAGCTCGTCCTCTCCTGCCTGAAAACTCCCCCCGAGACGCTGAGGCCCTGACAGCCTGGAGGTCGCTCTCAAACAAAAGACAGCAAAGCTCTGCATCAGTGGACTTAGCCCCAAGAAATCTAGAGTAGAGGCGTCACTGAACATAAAACTAGCTGGAGAACACCGGGCCCTGGAACAGCGGTTTCAGGAAACACGGGAGGAAAATACCAGAAGGGCAAATGAGGTGGGATCCCTCCCAGCCTCCGGGACTTTCCCGTGGGCATGGCATCCCTCAGCAGGGGACCTGAACTCACAGCTCAGCGTTTCAGCATAGAATGAAGTTCTTTCTAGCAGCATCAGGGAACCTGTATAGAAAATAAATTGTAAGCATGCATACTGAGACCTGCTTCTATTTAAGCAGGAAAATGCAGGAAAACCAATATAGAATGTGGAAAAACATCCTACTTTGTAAAATAAACATATGTATACATATATTATATATATGCACATATAATATATATGCATATATATAATATATATGCATATTATATATATGCATATATATAATATTATATATATGCATATATATAATATTATATATATATATATTATATGTATAAGGCTAAAAAGGAGGGAGAAATTCTTCTGGAAAAAATACTAAATTCAACTTATGTGCATTCAGAATCTGTGTTTGTACTCCCCCCGAATGTGAAGAAAATAGAAACTTTGAACTAGCACATTAATAACAAGAGATGAAGGTAAGGGAATGTGGTGGGGTTCAGGAGGAGGGGGGAAAATAATACCTCAGGGTGATTACAATGTATAAGGAGCAGGAAGATTCAGAATCAGTAACCAACACTGATTCAGACTTACCGAAGAAAAACTCAAGGGGCGCCGGGTGGCTCAGTCGGTTCAGCATCCGACTCTTGACTTCAGCTCAGGTCATGATCTCGAGGTTCGTGAGTTCGAGCCCCACGTCAGGCTCTGTGCTGGCGGTGCAGATCCTGCTCAGGATTCTGTCTCCCTCTCTCTCTGTCCCTCCCCTGCTGCTCTCTCTTTCTCTCAAATACAAACAAACAAAAAAAAAAAACCCTCAAGAAATCTTTCCCAAAAGCAGATGTATAGGACAGGGAGACAAAGGTCTTCAAAGGGAAAAAGAGAAGAAAACAGAGATAAAACCCAGACATTGGGTTCCTGAAAAAGAAATCACCTCAAGATGGCCCTTTTTTTCTCTTGACACTTTGACTCCCTTCGTTTTTTTCTTGACGAGTTGTTTCCATCTGGCATCATTTCTCTTCAACGTGAAGAACCTTATTAAGCATTTCTTGTACTAAAGGGTGGCTGACGATCTACTTCCTTCCTTTTCTTTTATCAAAAAATCTCATTATGTCACCTTTGTCTTGAAGACTTTTCCTGCAAATATAAGTCTGGGTTAACCTACATTTTTAACAGGTGCTACTCCACTGTCCTCAGGCCACCATTGTTTTGAGTTAGAAGTCAGCTGGGTGTGAATCATCGGTCCTTCATATGCAATGTGTCATTTTTCTCAGGCTGGTCTAAACATTTTGGTTCCCCTGGTTTACATCAGCTTGTCTGTAATGTACCCAGGCCTGCTTCCTTTTGTATTTATTCTGCCGTGGTCCGCTGAGATTCACTGAGTTTCATAAATCTTTACATTTTTGTGTTTCATCAAATTTGGGAAGATTATGGTCGCGTTTCCTGAAATATTTTTTTTCCTTAGTCTCTCTTCCTGCTCCTTTTTGGACTCCAATCATATGCATGTCAGCTTTCATTATATTGTACACCTTTAATTTTCTTCAATTTGTTTTTCTTTCCCTTCTTCAGACTGTACAATTTCTATTGATTTAATTTTTTCCACATTTTTTTTTATTTTTGAGAGAGAGAGAGAAAGAAAGACAGAACATGAGCAGGGGAGGGGCAGAGAGAGAGGGAGACACAGAATCAGAAGCAGGCTCCAGGCTCCGAGCCATCAGCACAGAGCCCGACGCGGGGCTCGAACTCACCAACCGTGAGATCGTGACCTGTGCTGAAGTCAGGTGCCCAACTGACTGAGCCCCCTAGACGCCCCTCTATTGATTTTTTAAAAAATGCAATGAGTTTTCTGCCATTTCCTCCCCACTGTGTAGCCCATTTAGTGATCGTTAAAAAGTCAGATATTGTCATTTTTAGCTTTACAATTTTATGTTTTTTTCCTTTTGTTTTAGTTTACATTTCTCCTCTGATACCTGCTCCCTTGATATTCATTATATGCATCCTTTCCTTTACGTCCTTGAGCAGTGATGACAGCTGCTTTAAAATCCAGTTCTGCTAGTTGTGGCATCTGGACGGTGGAGCTGCTTCTCACCGATTTTGCCTTTTCTCCAGACGGCCTGTCATGGTCTTCTGTTTCCTCATCGTAGACATTGTGAGGAAGATGTTGTAGAAACTCTAGATTTTTTTCTGTGCCTCAGAAGACTTGTGCTTTAGTTTTTAAGCATGCAGTTAGCTGGGCGGAACTCAAAGTGCAAATCCCTCTGCCCCGGGATGAGCCACAGCTCCCATCCGGCACAAGTCCTTCGACCTCAGCTGGGCTGTTGGAACTGCACTCTCTGTGTGAACAAGTAGTGCATCAGCCAGTAATTTGGGCAGAATAAGTATGTAGATTTTGGCTCTCTCAGCTCTCTCTTTTTTCAAATTTTTTAATATGAAATTCATTGTCAAATTGGTTTCCATACAACACCCAGTGCTCGTCCCAACAGGTGCCCTCCTTCATGCCCATCCCCCACCCAACCCTCCCTCCCACCTCCCATCAACCCTTAGCGTATTCTCAGTTTTCTAAGAGTCTCTTATGGTTTGTCAGCTCTCTTTTTATACACCGTATGAAACAGTAGAGGCAGTGGGCATTGTGTTTTATTTCCGATTTCATAGAAAGCTCTTAGAATATTTAGGAATTACCAATCCCTATTTTTGAGGATTTAAATATGAATTGGGATGAATTTAATTAAATGTCTTTTCTTCATCTCTGAAGATGATTATATGATTTCTCTCCTTATTTCTCTTTTTTTTTAATGTTTATTTATTTTTGAGAGAGAGCAAGTAGGGGAGGGGCTGAGAGAGAGAAGGAGACAGAGAATCCCAAGCAGGCTCCCTATCACCAGCACAGAACCCGACGCAGGGCCTGAACTTACAAACTGTGAGAGCCTGACCTAGCTGAAAGCAAGAGTCAGACACCCAACTGACTCAGCCACCCAGGCGCCCCATGACCTCTCTCCTTATTTCTAGTTGCTGACTTTCTAAATATTATTGAACCACCTTGTAGTTTTGGAATTTCCTCAGTTGGCCACCAAGTCTTATTTAGTGTGTATTTTACACTTGGCTAAGTGCCTTTTTAAGGATTTTAAAAGATTATATATTTTTAGAGCAGTCTGAAATTCAGAGCAAAGTTGAGAGGAAGATACCGAGATTTCCCATATATCCTGTCTCCCCATATGCATGCCAGCCCCACTGTCAACTCCACCACCAGACCGGTATGTTTCTTACAACCGACAGACCTATACTGACACATCGTAAACGTCCAAGGCCCACGGATTACACCAGGGTTCACTCTTGCTGTTGTACATTCCATGGGTTCGGATAAATGCGTAATTCATAAATCTATCCACCGTTATTGTGCTATACAGAGTAGTTTCACTGTCCTAAAACATCTTCTGTGTTCTGCCTTCTCAAACCTCCCTCTCCCCCAATCCCTGGAAACCATTATCCTTTCACTGTCTTTAGAGTTTTTGCGTATTCTAGAATGCCATACGGTCGGAATCACATCGTAAGTAGCATTTGGAGATTGTCTTCTTCCGCTTAGAACCATGCATTTAAGGTTCCTCAATATCTTCTCAAGGCTCTATAGTTTCTTTCTTTTTAGCAGTGAATAATATTATATAATAATATTCCACTGTCTATATGTATCAAACTCTGACCATTCACTGACTGAAGGGAATCTTCATTGCCTCTACCATTTGCCAGTTACGAATAAGCTGCTGTGAACCTCCATGTGCAAATTTTGCATATGTGTAAGTTTTCAGCTCTTCTGGGTAAATGCCAACGAACGAGATTTTCGGATCATATGGTAAGAGTATGTTTGGTTTTGTAAGAAACTGCTACACTGTGTTCCAAGGTGGCTGCCCCGGTTTTCATTGCCTCCAGGAGTGCTAAGAGTTCCTTTCTGTTCCACATCTGCCCTAGAATTGTGTGTTGTCAGTATTCCAGATTTTAGTCATTCCAGTGGGTGTGCAGAGATCTCATTGTTGTTTTCATTTGAACTTCCTGATGACATATGAGGTGAAGCCTCTTTTCGCCTGTATCTCCTTTTGGGTGAGGTGTCTGTGGAGGGATTTTGCCCATTTTCCAGCCCAGCTTTTTTCCTGTTGTTGAGATTTAGGAGTTCTTTGTATATGTTGCGTAACAGTCCTATAGCAGACGCATCTCCGGCAAATACTTTCTCCCAGCCTGTGACTGGTCTTCTCCTTCTCTTGACTCAGTCTTCTGCACAAGTGTTTCGTCCGCTTGTTTTCGTGAGGCCCAGCTTATCATGGACCATGCAAGTCACTGCCACATTCAAGGGCATCTGGGTTTTCTCCTCTATGCTCTTCTAGGAGTTTCATGTATATCAAAATACATATTTCTGAGCGTCTAAAACTCCGATAGCAAAATTGAAAGAACAGCCCCCTGGGAAAAGCACTCGCATATACATAACTTATTTAAGATTAATAGCCTCAACAAGTAGTGAAGGACACCCAGGTGGCTCAGTGGGTTAAGCGTCCGACTTCGGCTCAGGTCATGATCTCATGGTTGGTGAGTTTGAGCCCCACATCGGGCTCTGTGCTGACAGCCTAGAGCCTGGAACCTGCTTCGGATTCTGTGTCTCCCTCTCTCTCTGTCCCTCCCCCACTCATGCTCTCTCTCTCTCTCTCTCTCTCTCTCAAAAATAAATAAAGACTAGAAAATAAATTAAAAAAATAAGTAATGAGGCTTTACAAATCAATTGTAACTATTTTAAGAGAGCAGTACAAAGATAACAAAGTAGGTATATAGAGAATAATCGTAAAAAAAATTAGCCAACATTTTCTTTCAAACTGGTGAGTAAAAAAGAAATCAAAGTAGTGGGAAATCTGGCAATTGCATAGGGACTCTCAAAATAGGGACAATTTTCCAAGAAGGTGTATTAATTTCTACCTTTTTCAGAGTGTTGATGAAAGTAGAAATTGGTAACATTTTCTAGAAAATAGCCTTGTCAGGAAATATCAAAAACCTCTTAAAGTACCCTGTGTTAGGGCTGAACAGTTCTGTTTCTGGGGATTTAACATAAAGTAATCAGAGATGGGGCGCCTGGGTGGTCAGTCAGCTAAGCGTCTGATTTTGGGTCAGGTCATGATCTTATGGTTCGTGGGTTCGAGCCCTGCGTCAGATTCTGTGCCTGGAGCCTCCTTGAGATTCTGTGTCTCTCTCTCTCTCTGCCCCTCTCCTGCTTGCGTTCTCTCTCTCTCCCTCTCTCTCTCTCTCTCTCTCTCTCTCAAAAATAAATAAACATTAAAAATTTTTTTAAAAAGTAATCAGAGCTGTTTAAATAAAGATAATCTTAACTTTCATTATTACATGAATAATTATGCTGCACCATAGAGTATTTATTAAATACATTTGAGACACTCAAAACGTAGATTATTTTACAGATATCAAAATAATTGTCAGGACCATATTTAATAATATGAAGAAATGCTACTCTAGGCTTTTACATTTCTATTTCCAACAAAAATATTCATAGAAATAAGACTGAAAAAGTACAAATACCAAACAGTTCAAACTTATATCGTCTATAATGTAGGACTACAGGAGGTATTTTCTTCTTCTTATGCTTTTTGCAATTTGCTGACTTATCTGCATGTATCTTAATATATAATATATATCATAATAATGTAATATATGTCAATATGTTAGTATGTATTCTTATTAATAAAATAATAATATGCAGTTACACATTGTGTTACATACAACACATATGACATGCATCATCTACTGATCTATTATCTATCTTTAAAAAATAGGTCACGTGCAAGGAAAGCTTCTCGAGGTCATCAGTTTTGTCACTCTGGGCTTCCCCTTGCCGACGGTTCCGTGGAAAGAATACAGACCCTTGTAAACCTCATTTTTTAGAGTAAGGTCTTCTCTGTGCATCGGACTGTATACCTTCATTTGTGCACTTTGTGAGCGTGAGGACTGTGAACTCAGAGCGACAGGACAGTCGCACTACGTTTCCGGGTAACTGGTCACTTTGCTAACCACCTTGGCTTCCACGGGACGAAACAGAGTCCCTGCTCGCTAACGAAGGGTGATGCTGCGTCACGTCACCACGCCTCCCTCACTCAGGCTTGTCACATTGCAGTTAAGTGCTAACCAATAGGGTTTTTTTTTTTTTTTTTGAGGGGAAACCGAGGGACTTTTTGGCTTCCAGCAGAAGCGTTCCTTTCGCGATGTCCGAAGTCCACAATTTGCCAGGGAAGTTTAAATGCCAGGGTCCTGGAGCGACACCTATTTCCAGATCATTCCTCTATTTTACCTCCGTGCTCCGTAATCGCCCTGCAGGTGGTTGTGAATCTGTGCCTGTGTGCGGGTGTGCAGGGCGTGTGCGTGCCCGTGTTTGTGTCCGCACGCGGGTCGGCCTCACCAGGACCTTCTGCAGCGCCGCTGGCCTTCGCGGGTGGGGTTGGGCCGGGCTGGCCTCCGTTCATCCCGGCGGAGGCCCAGCGTCTCCCGCCCGCCTGCCCCCCGCCCCACAGCACAACCCCAGCCACGCACCCACAGAAGCTCCGTCTCAGCCTCTGCCTCCATGGCGCTCAAACTAAACCACTTCCTGTGAAGCGTGTTTTTTCTTTAATAAAGACCTCTTTACCTTAAAAAGTGGTACCCTTGCCTCTTCCTTTGGAACATGCCGAGCACTTTTGGCCGAGGTGGTTTCTACTTTACTCCTCCGTTCTGGCCGCTGCCTGCCCTTCCCCAGTGTGCTGCTTGCGCAGCGGCCGGCGCCCCTGCCCCTCCGGCCGTCTGTTCCATGCGTGGACGGACCACGCTCACGAACATGCAGCTGGGGGTGAGCGGCCTGCTGGCTTCCCACGGCCGCTCCTGGTCTTTCTTACGTTAAAGGTCAGATTCTTCGGGAAAGAGGCGCCCCCTGCTCCCTGCCCCGGCATGAGTTGTTTCTAGGTCTACACCTGCAGGAATAGGCTCGTCCCCCCCCGCCCCAGCCTGCTTTCCCTGCCGAACCTCCGGTCCGCAGGGCTAAAGTCCCTCATCTCCCTGGCTGTCCTGAAGCAGACAACACACACATACGCAACCACACACCACACACAGACACTCACATGCACACACACACAGCCACACACACACTCAGACACACACTTCACACGTGCACACACACACTCACATGCACACACATACACAGGGTGTCTTTGAGGCCAACAGGTTCTGAACAGTAAGGGTGGTAATCTGAGGCCTGTATCATTTTCTCTTTCCCCATAAATTAAAATCATTTCCATTAATGACTGACTCAAAGGTTTACCCCTGTCCATACATTAATCATTTCCAAAACTCACCGTCATTAGAAGTCTCTACAAGATACTTGTCTTTCGGCAGTGGCTTGCTTGCTTTAATTGAGGTGTTCAGCGGATTGGAAATGACGTCATCAGAGAGAAATGGTTGAGTCGGCTGGAAGGGGGTCAAAGCTTCCTCACAGGGAGAGCAGAAGTGCCCGAAGGCATAGTCGTGTTCACTTATTAAAGGTTTATGCATTTCATGCAATTAAGAGGAATCCTGGATGGCGAGTCTCCCCTCCCTCAGAGGAGCCCTCTCTGCCAGGCTGAGATTCGCGGCGCTCCACAGAAAGGAGCGTCAATAGGAACGGTGACGTTCCGACGAGTGGGGCTCATTGTACCTACTTTTCCCTAGACTTCGTAGAAGATGGGTTTCCCAAGCTCAGTTTGAGTCGCCTTATTCGTACGCGGTACGGATGTGCTTTACGTTAAGGTCTCAGAACAGGGGGTGATCCTTCAGGTTGCTTTGTGACATTTCTATGGTTTGCATGAAACCATGAACCGCATCACCCGAGGATGAAATAAGCCTTTTTCCCACTACCAAGTTCAAACTTTACGACATCTGACTTCACCGTTTTCTTTTTTTTTTTTTTAGTTTTTTTTAATGTTTATTTATTTTTGAGAGAGAGACAGTGAGAGACACAGAGCTCAAGAGGGGGAGGGGCAGAGAGAGAGGGAGACACAGAATCCCAAGCAGCTCCAGGCTCCGAGCCGACAGCCCAGAGCCTGACGCGGGGCTCGAACTCACCAATTGCGAGATCATGACCTGAACCCAAGTCGGACGCTTAACCGACTGAGCCACCCGGGTGCCCCAACTTCACCGTTTTCATTGCCTAGGAAGCGTGCTCCCCGTGTGTGCTCCAGACCCACAGCCAGGTCCCAGACGGCGGTGCCTTGGCCGAGAGACGCAGGTGGACAGAGCTCGCGTGTGAATGTGCCAGAAGGCTGTTTTTGTTGCCGGTGACACACCGCGGATCCCTGGGGACGTGGGTCAGGATGCCCACCTCCGAGCGGTGGCAGCCCCGCGTATGACATCTACCTCCCACCGAAACGTAACTAACCACCTACTGTGCACAGGAGGCCTCACGGGGGCGCAACTGACCAGCGGCTCAGTTGCCTGAGTCGCAAATGGCGCCCTTACCAGACAGGAGG
Organism: Panthera tigris; assembly: GCF_018350195.1. NCBI lineage: Eukaryota > Metazoa > Chordata > Mammalia > Carnivora > Felidae > Panthera > Panthera tigris. The sequence goes on from NC_056660.1 coordinate 236,507,133, forward strand.
CTGGAGAAAGGAGGGAATCGCTGGGAAACCAGGTCACGTTTAGGCTACCGCGCCCTATGTATCGTAAACCTCCACGCGCACACGGACCCCCGCACCCCCACCCCGAGTCGTCCCGTTCGCGTCTCAGAGCCAAGTCTGCCAGGCAGGTGCCCAGGCGGGAGCAGCAGGGCCGCGGGAGTCAGAGCGGACGCGGGAAGCCCGCAGCGGGTGGGGCGCCCCGGGGGGGCCTCCCTGACACCTTCCGAGAGCCGTCCGGCTGCCAGCAATCGCGGAGGCTTCGACTCCGCCGGCCGGCCTGTCGGGTCCCTGCTGCCTCTTATCTCCGTGCTGATCTGCGTCCGCAAAGGAACTGCGCGTCCGCGGGTCCCGCGTCCGGGCCGGTCCCGGACACCAAGGGTGAGGCCTGTGACGGCAGCACCCCCGGAAGGAGCCGTTGGGGGTTCCTGCACGTGGCCGTGGGGACTGCAGGTCCCAGGGTGCGCGCAGGGGCTGACGCTCGAGGCCGCGAGGTGGTCTACGTGGCCCCCCCCTCCGCTGTCACAGAGGAGACACTGCCCAGAGTGTTCACGTTCAGTGGTCTCAGTCCCACCCTGAGAACGATCTCTGTCTGCGACACCTCGGCCCCCCTTGGCCAGCCACGTCCCCCACCCCAGTGAGGGGCATCACCTGCCCAAGGCCCAGACCGGCCGTTCCCCAGCCCCCCGCCCCCAATATCTGCTCCAAAAGCCAATCCTGTGGATCTGGGCTCAAAGTGCTTCTCAACCAATGAACTTTTCTCCCTCCTCCCTGTCCCCGGCGAGCCCCAAGTCACCTCGGCTTCCTACCTGGGTCTCTGCAGCACCCCCCCCCCCCGCCGCCCCGGCCATCCTCCCGGTGTCCACTGTCCCCCCCCGACAGCTCTCCACCCTCCTCTGTGAACTTTGCCCGGCCACGTGCTCCAGCTGCTTCGACCCAAGTGGCCTCCCCTTGACTCTCAGAATTAGACCCCAGCTCTGCCCCCAGGCCCCAGGGCCCTCCGGCCCCTGCCCCGCCTCCCCCCAGGTGCCAGTGTGGGTGCGGTTCAGGGCCCGCCATGGGGTCTGCCCTCCGCCCTCTGCCCTCAGTTTAGCTCACTCTCAGCAGCCAGCTTCTCCCCTCCCGCCCCGCTCTGCCCAGCGACCTCCCTGCAGGGTTCCGCCTGTCCTCAGAGCCAGGGGTGCCGTACTGCTCACCTCACCTCCAGCCAGAGGCCCAGCGTCTGGCCTCCACAGAGCACAGGCTTCTCATGGTTCAGATCACCCCTGTGCCTCAGTTCCAAGGCCGCCCCTGGTCTTTACATTGGATTTAGTAAGTGTGCTGATTGTGTTTTGGGGGTGGAGGTGGGGAGGGAAGAAGGAAGGAAGGAAGGAAGGGAGGGAGGGAGGGAAGAAGGGAGGAAGGGGGGAAGGAAGGGAGGAAGGGAGGAAGGAAGGGAGGAATGAAGGAAGGAGGAAGGGAGGGAGGGAGGAAGGGAGGAAGGGAGGAAGGGAGGAAGGGAGGAAGGAAGGAAGGGAGGGAGGGAAGAAGGGAGGGAGGAAGGGAGGAAGGGAGGAAGGGAGGAAGGAAGGAAGGAAGGGAGGGAGGGAAGAAGGGAGGGAGGAAGGGAGGAAGGAAGGGAAGGAGGAAGGAAGGGAAGGAGGAAGGAAGGGGGGGAGGAAGGAGGAAGGGAGGGAGGAGCAGGAGGAAGGGGAAGGGAGGGAGGGAGGGAGGGAGGAAGGGAGGAAGGGAGGAAGGGAGGGAGGAAGGAGGAAGGGAGGGAGGGAGGGAGGAAGGGAGGAAGGAAGGAAGGAAGGGAGGGAGGGAGGGAGGAAGGGAGGAAGGGAGGAAGGGAGGGAGGAAGGAGGAAGGAAGGGAAGGAGGAAGGAAGGGAGGGAGGAAGGAGGAAGGGAGGGAGGGAGGGAGGGAGGAAGGGAGGAAGGAAGGAAGGGAGGGAGGGAAGAAGGGAGGGAGGAAGGGAGGAAGGAAGGGAAGGAGGAAGGAAGGGAGGGAGGAAGGAGGAAGGGAGGGAGGGAGGGAGGGAGGGAGGAAGGGAGGAAGGAAGGGAAGGAGGAAGGAAGGGAGGGAGGAAGGAGGAAGGGAGGGAGGGAGGGAGGGAGGGAGGAAGGGAGGAAGGAAGGAAGGAAGGGAGGGAAGAAGGGAGGGAGGAAGGGAGGAAGGAAGGGAAGGAGGAAGGAAGGGAGGGAGGAAGGAGGAAGGGAGGGAGGGAGGGAGGGAGGAAGGGAGGAAGGAAGGAAGGAAGGGAGGGAGGGAGGGAAGAAGGGAGGGAGGAAGGGAGGAAGGAAGGGAAGGAGGAAGGAAGGGAGGGAGGAAGGAGGAAGGGAGGGAGGGAGGGAGGGAGGAAGGAAGGGAAGGAGGAAGGAAGGGGGGGAGGAAGGAAGGGAGGGAGGGAGGGAGGAAGGGAGGAAGGAAGGAAGGAAGGGAGGGAGGAAGGAGGAAGGGAGGGAGGGAGGGAGGGAGGAAGGGAGGAAGGAAGGAAGGAAGGGAGGGAGGGAGGGAGGAAGGGAGGAAGGAAGGGAGGGAGGGAGGGAAGAAGGGAGGGAGGAAGGGAGGAAGGAAGGGAGGAAGGAAGGGAAGGAGGAAGGAAGGGAGGGAGGAAGGAGGAAGGGAGGGAGGGAGGGAGGGAGGAAGGGAGGAAGGAAGGGAGGGAGGGACGAAGGGAGGGAGGAAGGGAGGAAGGAAGGGAGGGAGGGAGGAAGGGAGGAAGGAAGGAAGGAAGGGAGGGAGGAAGGAGGAAGGGAGGGAGGGAGGGAGGGAGGAAGGAAGGGAAGGAGGAAGGAAGGGAGGGAGGAAGGAGGAAGGGAGGGAGGGAGGGAGGGAGGAAGGGAGGAAGGAAGGAAGGGAGGGAGGGAAGAAGGGAGGGAGGAAGGGAGGAAGGAAGGGAAGGAGGAAGGAAGGGGGGGAGGAAGGAGGAAGGGAGGGAGGAGCAGGAGGAAGGGGAAGGGAGGGGCAGGGAGACAGCGGTGGGGAGGCCTCCAGGAATGTCCCTTTGGTGTGTGACGGGGAAGCGGCTGAGTCCAAGTTCCCCGGGCTCCAGGTGCGTCCCCATCACTTGGGGACTCAGAAGGATGGTCCCTGGGGTCCCGCCCACCCAAGAGGATGGGAGTCAGTGGGGCAGGTGCTTCCAAACCACCTGTTTGCTCTTGAAGGTTGGGCATCAGTGGCTCGGGCGATGACAGGGCACTGTTGTCACCTGCCCGCAGCAGGAGGACCCTGCGCCTCGGGGTTCTCGGTTATGGTCTCGGGCGATCTGCTGGCCGGGGGTCCGGTCGGTCTGTCTGCCGCCTGCACTTTGCCAGTCCTGCCGCTGATCGTGCCTTCTCCTCACGCAGCGGGCATTTGCGGGACCCGCACGCGCGTTCCGAGGGCAGGGTGAGGGCGTCCTTTCCCTGCGGGGCCCTGCCAGCCAGAGCCAGCCGGGGAAGCCTGGGAGTCCACAGGGACCTGCGGCAGCCGCCACCACTAAGTCACCCGTGGAGGGGACCCGGGACCTGGGCAGAAGGGTCGAGAGGGCGTGACCGCCCCTCCCTGCCCCTCCCTCACTCTCTTTCTCTTTCCTTCTCTTTTAAAAACTTTCAGCCTGTTATTTCACCACCTGTTTGGCCACGTGCTTTCTTGCCCTCCAGGATACATCACAGATGGAGTTACGTGTCAGCTCTTCCTGGCACTCGGGCCGTGGTGAGCCATCGTCGTCCCAAACCTGCCCCTGTCATGGAGGCCAAGCTGCCAGCACGCCGGGGTCCCAGGGCGCCCCCAGACTCGGCTCTGAGGGCGTCGGCTGCCGGGCTCCGGTGCAAAGTCTGTGCGAGTGCGGGACGGCCCCGGAGGGGACTCAGAGACACCTCCTATGCGCACCCAACTCCCGCGGCAGGGATCCCAGTCGAACTTCCTCCAGCCAGGTCCTGGCGCCCTCCTTCCCCTTCCTTCCAGGCTGTTCCAGGAGAAGGTGTCTCTTTCTCTCAGTCCACACTGTCTTCCCTCGCTCTTCTCAGTGGTCCCTCTCTGTGCACGCACGTCCCCACGCATGTGGATTGAACGCCTTGCACACTCGTGCAACCCACTCATGCCCACGTGCACACAGAGTGCACACCCACTCATGTCTGCACACACAAGCACGCCAGTGCACATCCTCTCACACCACAACGCACACACTCACGCCCATGCACACACGGATAGCTGCCCTCACCTCTCGATTCTCTCCTTTCGGGATGGTTTCCGGTTCCTCCACTGCCCAGCCTCGTGTCAAAGCCCCAACCCGGCCAATCCCCTGAGCATATCCCCTGTCTGGAAGACCTCTCTGCCCCACCCCTCCGGCTCTGCTTTCTCTCCCCCTCGCGGGCCTCCCGCGGGTCTCCCCGGGCAGCCCTCCATGCTGGGCTTCCTCCCCTGGGGTTTCCCAGCTGCCCCTCCCTGGGAGGGCCACCTTCCCGAGCCCACCTGGCCCCAGCCACTGCCCAGGGAACACCAGGGCCCATCCTGCCCATCCCATCTCCCAGGGCCTGCCTTCCATCCCTGCTCTGGACCATCCTGTCTCCTCTACCTGGTCCCCCTGCTCCCCTCCTGCTCCCCCTCAGCCAGAAGGAGCCACCCCCAAACCTAACTCTGGGAACGTCATGCTCCATAGACCCTTTCCGTTCCTTCTCACTGTTCACAGAAGGCCAGCCCTGCATCGCACGGGATGTCCCTGTGGTTCAGTGTGATGGTTGCACGACGGCAGGCCTGCGGTGGTCCCCGCCGTTTCACTGTCCCCTTCAACAGCCTCCTGCCCCCGTCCCGTCTCCCTCCTTGTCCCTGCGCGCTGTATATAGGACGCTCGGCTGCACACACCTGCTACTCCTTCTTGCACACTTGGTTCCCACGTCCTTCTCTTCCTCTTGGGCTGAGCTTCCGCACGCTGATCCTTGGGCTGCAGGGCAGAGCTGCCCACCCTCTCAGTTATTTGCTGAGGGAAGGAGCAAACCAGAACACAGGCTCTTGATGAACCAGTGGGAATTAGGCAGAGAGACTGGAGACGGTTTTTCTGAGCCAACAAGGAGCAGACCGTGGGACTTGGTGCCGAAAGTCAGCGTGGGGAAGAGACGAGGACGGGGCGAGCATAACTGCATTCGAACGGACCGAGAACACATCCTCACAACGCAGTCCGTTAGCTTCAAAGAGTGAAGTTGTGTTAGTTTTCTCTCGCCACTGTAACAATCACGTGCTTACTGCCTCACACACGGTGCGTCTTCGCCTCGTGGCCAGCTGGGTCCTGCTCCAGGCTGCCCTCCTAGGCTGAGATCAAGGTGCCACCAGCTGGGACTTTATCAGGAGGTTCTGGGAGCAGGTCTGCTTCCAGTCCTATTCTGCTTGTTGGCAGAGTTCAGTTGCTTGCAGTTCTAAGATGAGTGGATGGATGGATGGATGGATGGATGGATGGATGGATGAACTGGTGGATGGGTGGATAGGTGGATGGGTGGGTGGATGGATTGATGAGTGGATGGGTAGATGGGTAGATGGATGGATGGATAGGTGGAACAGTGGATGGATGGATGGATGGATGGATGGATGGATGGATGGACGGATGGGTGGATGGATGGGTGGGTGGATGGATGGATGGACGGATGGGTGGATGGATGGGTGGGTGGATGGATGGATGGACAGGTGGGACAGTGGATGGATGGATGATGGATGGATGGAGGGATGGATGGACAGGTGGGACAGTGGATGGATGGATGATGGATGGATGGATGGAGGGATGGATGGATGGATTGACAGACGGGTGGATGGGTGGTTGTGTGGATGGGTGGATAGATGGGTGGACAGGTAGATGGGTGGATGGATAGATGAGTGGGTATATAGATGATGTATGCTGGATAGATGGCAAGTAATGGTGGATTTTGGAGTAACCCCAGATGTGTAGTTTTCCCCCCTTGGGGATCCAGGAAGTGTTCAGTGCTGCTCAGTGTCACTGAATATCCTGTTTATAGAACATAGAATATCCTGTTTCTGGGTACTGGGGATGCAGTCGTGAACCAGAATGCTCATCCACCCTAGATTCTTTCTTTTTCTGTACTTGCTTGCAAATCACTTGCTGTCCCGTCATAAATTTTTTTTTGAGGAGTTTCTGGAGACAGCTATGGCTCACCCTAAATGCCCTGGACAGCCGACTAGGAGCAGCCCCCAAAGGCCAAAACCTCACCCCCTTTGTAGGAGGGGCTCTCCCTGGGAACCAGTGTGGCTCAAAGGCCACGGTGACCCTGCACGTGTTGCAAGACAGTGACCTCTCTGTTCTGTCCCTTTCTCCTCAGAAAGTCCAACTTCCTTCCTGTTGGTGGTTGGATTTAGCAAAACTGTTTTTCAGGTGAAGTCCCCTGTGTGGGAATTAGGGGTGTGTGTGTGTGTGTGTGAGCACATATGCACATGTGTGTGAAAGTGTCGGTGTGCGTCCACATGTGCCTGTGTGTGTGTGTGTGTGTGTGTGTGTAAGAACAGAGCTTGAGGCAGGTAGGGGGCCCTCGTCACAATCATGAAGGGGGCACAGCGCATGCAGAGAGGCTGACGTCAGTACCACGAATGCTTCTGTCACTCACTAAACCCGCTGGGTCTAGACTCCTTCTCAGTGCACACGTCCCCAAAACAGTATGGCGGGAGGACCCTCTCTGCCCACTTGTAGGAAGATTCCTTTCTCCTTTCCGTCCCTCCCCACCTGCTCACCACTAGGAGAGCCACCCTGTCCCTGTCTTTCCTGTGCCTCCTCAGTGGCCTTCCGGGCATTTCTGCCCTTTGGGGGCAAATTTCTAGGGACCACACGGTCCCTGCACAGTGGGATGAAGAAATGAAGAAATGAAGACATTCAGTGGGTTCCCAGAAGTCCAACCCCAGCCTTGCAGAGCCCAAAGCCCGAGGGCATCCAGCTTTGAGGGCACGTAGGCTTTGGTCCATCCTGGGCGGTGGTGAATGCTTCAACAAGACAGTATCATGTTCGCCCCAGAAGGGGCAGCTGGCACTGGGCACCTGAGCACATCAGGGCTTTCCGCCTCGATCTCAGGATATGTGTGTCCCCTGGTGGGCAAGATTCTCAACGCCCCCCTGCGACCCCTGCCCCTCCGTTTTGAGTACGTGTGGAACCCGCAGATGTGACAGAATGGTCTCACGAGGATACTACATTGTAAGGCAAAGGGACAACACCCTGGTGGGTCTGACCTGATCAGGTGAGCTGTCTGAAAGCAGAGTTTTCTGCGGGCAATGACAGAAGAGGAAGTCTAAGTAAGAGACGTGCCCCAAACGGCCTGGAGGAAAGTGAGCATCCGTGCTATGGACCACCCGCAGGTGCCACGCAGAGGGGACACGAGGGGGCTCCCAGGACCTCAGTGTGGCCCCAGATGATCCCCAGCTACAACTGCAAGGAAACGAATCTTCCCAATCAAATGAGGTTGAACGAAGACCCAGGCGCCGGCTGAGAAGGGCAGCCTGGGAAGAGACACCGAGACTCAAGCCCACTGAGAACCCGAGTGGAGGTCGAGCCACATGGCATCTGGACTTCAGGCCTCCAGAAACGGCCAGATGATAAATCAGTGCTGTTTTCGCCTCCTAAATGTGTGACCGTGTGCTACCCAGCAGTGCGTAACTAGCGCCCGTCTAAAGCTCTGGTTGTGGCCGGCACGCTGGAGACACCCCGACCAACCCGAGCTCGGATATTTTGCAAGCAAGACACGGTAAGTCTGTGTGGGGCTGTGTACCTTGAAGGTTGTCTTCAAACTCCTGTTTGCAAGTCTTGTGCAACAGTCCTGAAACTCTGTCCCTGGCAGAATGAGTTTTCTGTTTGTTTTGGGAGGAGAGCCTAATAATCTGGAAGGCTCAGCATCGTGTTGCATCGTGTTGACGTTTTTTCTGGTGACTCATTTCAAATTAAATGGAAATCCTGAAAGGATTAATGAGTTCATATGGATTTCGTGTTTGGAGGTGGCCGGTAAGTAGGAGCAAAGAGGACTAAGATGGGAGTGATCCCGGGATCGCACAGGAGGCTAACAACTGCTCGTAGTTTTGCCCTTGAAACACGAGACTTGCTGAGACAATTACAGCGGAAGCATCGAAATGCCTCTCCAGCTGTAATCGGTGAGCCTGAGGGAAGCGGGGCTAATGCGTCGCGGCCCGCAGGTCCCCCTGACGTTCCCAAGGCAGCACTTGGCGTCTTCCACTCGCCAGTATTTTGCAAGAGCAGTCGTGAATGTGTCTATGGAGAGAAAGCGATCCCTCTGGTTTTTACATATTACGTCTCTTGCAAGGGACTTTCTCCTGTTGCTTGCCACAATGAAATACGAATGGCTCATCTGTGAGCCTGTTACGCGACGACTCGCCTTTTGGAAGTGTCCTTCCTAGTTGACATTTGACCCTCAGTCCGCAGACATCAGCCCCGAGGCTCCCGCGAGCGCCCCCGGCAGGTGCAGAGCAGGAGGGGAGGGCGCCTACATCGGAGAGCCGACCGCGTCTCCGCGGGGCTGCTCGGATGGGCCTGCCAGAGGAAAACGGACGCGGACGCGCCGTGTGGCCCGAAGGGGACAGCGGAGGCCCGGACGCGGTCGCTCGCTTGGGTGAGAAAAGGAAACTCCGGCCTCCCCAATTAGATGGTGATTGGAAAGGAACCGGCGCTTGAGCGAAGCACGGCGTCAGTGTCCGTCCCCAGCCCGTGGGGAAGGTCTGCTCGCTGGTCTGCCACGTGGGTGGGGTGACGCCAAGGCCGTAATGCGCTTAATCGGGTCCCCTGACTTGCTGCTGGCAACACGCTCATTTCCTCTCGTGAGCTCATTGCGCTCCGGAGGCTTACCTAAGCGTTTTAGTCAGCAGTTTTGGGGGGGGGGGGTTGCACAGGAAGATTTCAACGGGTTCAACTTCTACACGCTTCCTGTGTCTGTCTGTCTTCGAAAGACACGTTCTGCCCAGGATCGAGGGTCTATCACACACTCTCTTCCTTGGCCAGGCACTTCTGAGCAAGCCACGCCTTTCCGGACTTCCATTCTAGTAACGTCCGCTCCCCCCACCCGTCTCCGATGACGGCTTCCACACCAGACATGGCGTCCGGTTCTTCCTGTTTATTAATTAGACTTCAATTTGTTCTCGGTGCCAATTTCCAAACCTCCCACGTTCTCTACTCACCTTTTTCTCTTTCCATCAATCAGCTTTTCCCCAGATGTAATTAAACGCTTATAAAATGTGCAGAACATTGTGTGATGTGCTAAGAGGCCCAAGTGAAGGGAGGGAGCACTCCTATCAAATTAGGATATGGGGCACACCCACGAGCCCAACAGTGTTTTTGTAAACAGCTTGTCGACAGGAGAAAGGAACACGGTGCATCTGATTGCGACTTCAGTAAATTATCAACCGTATGACACAGGAAATCTACAAACACTGACTTTCCAGGAGATATTTCCAGAAGTCTGAGAATTTCCCAAACACAATAGAGGAAGGTGGTAAGCAGAAATCGCTCTCATCAAGCCGCGGGGCAAACTCAGAAGACTGATCTCGTCTTTTAATCGGTTGATGTAAGCCAATTTATGAAGAAAGGATTTCACAACCTCTGCCACTAAAGAGGCTGTGAGCCAACTGGCTGGTGTTGGAGGGGAGGGAAGCCGTGCCCGGGAGATGGGTCTGGGCACATCCTGACCGCCTAGGACTCATGCCCTGCCCCCCAGAGACCGTTGGGCAACGGAGATCGGAGATACGCTGCCTCCCCAGGGTCACCCAGAAATGTGCCGACCGGCTCCGTGGGGAAGCACAGATCATTACAGCCGTTTGTTTTCTCAGCTGCTGACGGGACTCCTCTTTTGTAAATAGCCGTGCCTGCTCCGAACTCTTAGTTTGAGGGGGGCACAGGCCCAGGTCGGCCATGGAGGCAACTCCTTCACCCATCATGAGGTAAAATTCTGTAATCGGTGAATTCTGAGCATGAACGCGTGCCAATCTCAACAACTTATTCAAAATTTGGCGGGGGGGGGGGGGGGTGGAGTGGAAATAATCCATGCAAGAATTGCGATAAATCTAGGAATTGAAGTATCAAGCCAGTTTGAGACGCCACAGAGACTGAAAAGCGGCCTTATGATGTCACATTCGTGGAGACATCATTTGCTTACGTAATTACAACATCCTGTGTAGTAGAAACGCTTCCTTTTTCTGCCTTTATTCCTCTTTTTTAAAGACTCCTCCTCAGCCCCCACACGTGCGCACCTGTGCTCGTGCACGCAGACACGCGGGCCTGCCTCCTCCGGCACCTGACCTTGACCCGCCCCCGTCCACCTGGGCACCTCGGGCGCCACCCTTGGGGACCGTGCACAGCTGCCTGGTCCTGCGATGCCACGTGACCCCCGCCGGACCATGGAGAGCCTTCCTGGGAGCTTGACGTCGGGAATCAGCCGCGGACTCAGCAGCTGTGGGTGACACCCATTCTCCCCCAGGTGTCCTGGAAATCACGCATGGCGACTTTGCACGAGAGAGTGCGACACACCCTTAGCTGCAGCGAGGTCGGGGGTGGAGGAGACACTGAGGCCCCCGGCCCCGGCTGCAGTTAGGCCCTGTTCCAGATGTCAAAGGACACACAAATCTCCTCCCACAAATCCTTCTTTAACTCGGTCAGATTTCTCTCCCTTCTGTGCAGTGGGATCCTCACTAGAACCACAAAAGGAGATCCACCAGCGTGGCAGTGAATATTTCCACCTAACGGGATCGGGGTGGCTTCTATTTCTGCTCCGCCCCCTCGCAGGAAGGCCTTCTTGAAGTTTTAATTTGCCGCACTCTCCCAGTTTCAGGAGACTTCGAGAAGAATAAAATCAGAAGAACGAACGTCGTTTCTAAGGAAAAATAAAAGAGAGGAGCAGAGATTCCAAAGCTGTTGGGAAAATTAGCTGTGTAGTTTATATCTTATAACATTCATTATTTTTATCATAATTATTTTCCTTCAAGTAACCAGACAAAACAATTAGTGTTACATGGGACAGATAGCATTTACCTGGGAATATATAATTGAACAATTGCTTAGCATGTTTTCAAGCTTGAGGAGCCGTCTATGCTAAACAGGGGTTGTTACATAATGAGACATTTACGGATAGAAGCAAGAAGCTGGTGCTGTACGACCAAGCAACTTGAAAGAACATTCTGGAAAGTCTGTTGCTGAAAGAACAGTTCTGCAGCCAAACCTACTTCCGCTTTTTTTTAGCGCTTGTGTCCGTTTTCCAGGAGTCGGCTTGGCCCCAGGACGCAGCGGCCGCCTCCTCCGGGGAGCTCTCCGGGAGAGCCTGGTCTCCACGGAAGGACACAGTTGCCGTGTGAACTCGAAATGCAACCGGCTCACCTTCTCTTTGTCAGGTGTGTGTGCGTGTGGGAGAAGCGCGGTGCCCTGTGGATTCAGAGGTAAGAGTGCCATCTACTGAATTAAAGACTTCATTTCCGGCAGCCCCGGAGCCAATCCCGAGAGCCTGCTCCCCGGGAGCCCCAGCTGGGAGGGCGCAGGGGTGTGTGGCCGAGGGCGGAGGACAGATGCAGGGCAGCCCGAGGCGAGGGCGAAGGCCAGCCACACGGCGCGTGCAGCAGGAAGGAGCGCTCTCGAGCACAGAGTGCCGTTTGCCGGTTCCAAGGACGACCTCCGCGGCTGATCTGAGAAGATGTACAGACCCAGAGTCGCCGAGGGTCCCCTGGGAGAGGCCTGTGTGCAGCGGGGCGTGGGGAGCGCTTTTATGGGCTCGTGTGTCCAGGGCGGGACGGGCGTGGAGGGACGCACGCGGCTCAGAAGGGAGGGGGACGTCTTCGCAGCAATCGGGCCACGGTCCGGCCGGGTGGTGCTCGCCTGGGACCGGGCAGGACCACACCCACGACGGGGGCTCCGGCTCCGCCCGGGGCGAGTGTGCGGCTGTGGGGCGGGCGGGGCGGGGCAACCACCTTCCCTCACTGTCGCCGTGAGCTTGTGTCACCGGTGATGAGAGCGTGCCGTTCACCTGCCCCACATCACGACGGCGGGGCTGAATTTGCTGAAGTTTCAAAGAGCCTTTGAAGACGCTGAGTGTTGTTATCGTAACTGCTACATAAAGTTCCCGGAGGAGCATCAGCGAAGCCTCGGCTCGGTTTATTTCACTTTCGTTTCTGTCGTGGGACGACTCACCCTCCTACTCGTGTCCGCACAGCTACTTAAAACGTTAACCAGAAGGGCCCCGAGCGCACACCAGGGGCCGAGGCCCCGGTGGCACTCTTGCGGGACTTCGGACTGCTGTCCGCGGTATGTCCACACCCGGAGGGGCCTGGAGGGTCGCAGAGGGAACACAACCACCTGCTCTAAACTGCTTTGGTTTTCTGGGGAGTTAGGGTTGAGTTAATAGGATAGAGAAAGTTGGACCGAAATCGGACATGTGATAGTGGAGGGATAGCCCAAAATCCCAAGCGGAAAACCCCTGCTCTGGGATCTGTTCAGGAGACTTGGGGGCCCAGTGCTCACCTGTCCTGGGGAGGGCGTCTGCACAGAGCCTCCCCTGCTCACGGTTTGGGGTGTTTCCTTCCCTGGTAAAGCCCTAGGAGGGAGACGTTCCCTCCTGCTTCCCTCGGTCGTTAGAGGCTGGATGAACACCCATCAAGGTGGCTGAGGGTGTCTGCAGCTCCCCCCCCAAAAGGGTCCCCGGGGGTCGTGGGAGACAGACAGACAGAACTGCCCTGCTGTGTGGCCCTCAAGTCACTTATAAGCACCTCCTAATTCCAGAGGCGGCTCCCTCGTTCATTCATACACTCACTCACTCAACATGCGATTGGTGAGTTGCCAGTCAGCCAGTGGGTAGTACCCAGACCACGTGAGGAGCCCTGGTCCTACCAGAGCTGGCATGACGGCTGAGACACAGACCCTTTAGGACTGGTAAGAAATTAATTAATGTCATTAATTAATGACAAGTACAGCAACTTTCCATAAAAGAGAAGGATGGGGTATTTTGAAAGCATAAACCAGGGTAACATGGCCTAGCGTGGGGTTGGGAAATCTTCCTGGAGGCAAGCCGAACGTTATGGGGAAGGATATGTGGTTCCAGGCAGAGGGGGCAGTTTGTGCAAAGGCCCTGAGGTCATAAGGAAAACATGTGCTCAAGAACCCACAGAGCTGCGAGTGAACCCGCCCAGACAGAAGGCATGAGGCGAGGCTGGGGTGGAGCCAGGGGCAGGTAAGTAAGAGCCCTACCGTTCAGGGTAAAGATTGTTCATCCAACCAGCAAAGCTGTCAGGACGAGCTTTTAAAGCGGAGTCATGGGGTCAAACGCGCGTCTGGAGGGCCGCAGACACAGCGTAGGAGGAGTAAGGACACCGCGGAAGGGGCTTGCTGTATTGCGGCTGCACAGGACAACTGGGGCACCTTACGCGGTGAACCGGCCGGGGCTGTTCCATGCCTGGAAGAGAACTGCGCTCGGGAGGGGACGCAGGAGGCGCAGGGGCGGGAGGCTTTGCCCCGTGCAGTTCTGTCTGAAAGTCGCGTTTCTTCCCCAGGGACACAGGCAGCCCTGGCTTTGTGCGCAGCCGGGCGACACCCAGGTCCCCGCGCGGAGTGAGTGTGCAAACCGCGTCCTCCTCCGCTGCCCTCCCACGCACGAGTGTGTTTGGGATCGAAGCAGCTCATCTCCCTGGGGTCAGAAAAGACACCGTGCCCGACACTACGTCCCTTGCACCCAGGCTGCTGTGCCGGGCCCCCCTGCCTCCCTTCCCTCGGCTGCCTGGGGTGCCCCAAGACGCGGGGCCGCCACAGTGGGCCGCCTCCAGTCTCTGGGGGAGCGCGTGCGCGTGCACCGGGCCTGGGAGCGTGCGCGAGCGCGTGTGGGAGCGTGCGTGCACGTGCATGGGAGCGTGGGCGTGTTGTGCGCGCACGCCCGTGGACGTGGGGGTCTCCCGCCTCCAGCTCTTCGGGGGCTCCCGGCTCACTGAACCAGCTGGTCGCGCCGGGGCTCGGGGACCGACCCCTGCGCTCGCTCGCTCCCCCGCCCCGCGGAGCCTGGGCTGGGCGGCACGTACTGGGCCGCGACTAGATTCCTGTAGACGCGTTGCCGGGTCAGAGACGGGCTCTTTGACGTTGGTACTTTGTTTACGGGATGTTTGTCCACCGGGAAGACTTTGGGTTGTTCTCAGTTCCAGTATCAGATGTGGCCATCTTTTCGCCTGAACTTCTGGGGTGCGCATCTCGCCAAGAAACCCTCATTCAGACTTACTAAAATAAGCTTTATGTTTTCTCCATCTAATTCCGTGTGCCTTTGCGGTGCGTGTAGAGTTTAATCGAGGTGTGATGTTGCTTTTATTTTCAGAGGGAGGCGGCGTAAGAGCTCCCCGCTTCCGCTGGTGACCGTAACCCGCCTTTGTTTGCTGGTGTTTGGGCCGATTTACACGCTCTTGGACTCAGCAAACACTTAGGGACCACAGCCAGGCCCTGCAGCTGGGGACCTGGTGGCAGAGTCCCTGCCCTCCAGGAGCCTGAGGTCTGTTCGGAGGACAAAAGGACAAAATGAATATGTCATCAGACGGGTGGAGACCCGTGCTAAGAGCCAAGGTAAACCCCGTATCACAGAGAAGAGAGCAGGTGCTTTGACGTCTCAGCGGGGCATCGAGCTGGCACTGGGGTTAGCGACCGCTGACCACCGAGCACCCCTCCTCCCTGTGCAGCCCCCCACTCCTTCCCGGTCCCTTTGTCCCGAAGCCGACGTGCCTCTGCAAGGCCCCACCACGTCTGTGCTCCTCGGGGCCAGGGGTCCAGCTCTGGGGAACCTTCTCCTTGCTGCTTTGTGCTGGGAGTTTACTCGTGTCCCCCGGTTTCCCAAGCGGGGTGTGCGTGTGATTCAATGCTTTCCAGCAGGATTACTTCCGTCCCCATCCCCTCTACCCCACGGGCCTGCATGTTCCTGAGGACGGGGATGCAGCCAGGCAAGGTGGATTTTAGGCATCACACAGGGTAGGTCAGAAGTGTAACCCCCCTCCCCTACCCCTCCAAAGTGTGTGTCTCCCAGAGGAAAGGCAGCTGGATGTGAGGAGGGAGTTAAACGGTGACTTCAGAACCCATATCCTTTTTAAGGCTTTATTTGTATGCATCTGTCTGTCCGTCCATCCCTCCCTCCCTCCATCCAGCCAACAAGCGAGCACGTCAGCCACGGTGAGCTCAGGACCTAATGGGCCAGCCAGAGATGCAAATTGCAGCTACTTCAAGGGCGGAAGTGCTCCACTGAGGTGTCCACAGGCGTGCGGGAACCCCTGGAGGGCCTCTCAACAGACCGGGGCTTGGAGAAGCTTCCAGAAGCTTCCAGGAGCACTCAGGGCTGGCTGGGGTCTCTCCTCTGCTCTTTGGGTGTCTGGCATTTGAGTGACAAGAGTTCCCGCATGAACACATCCTGTGACATCGGCTGGTTCCCCGGTGTCCCGGCCACTGTCCGAGGCTCAGTGCTGGGCTGGTGCAGATGCCCGGGGCCTGGCCGGTCCTGCCCGTGGACAGAGGCCGCCAGCACCTGTGCTCCGGCCGGGTCAGGGCCCGAGTTCTCTGTAAGCTGGATGGTGGCAGAGGACTCATCGTAAAGCCACGAGTGGGTTTTGCTTTTCTTGTTTCTTGTGCGAGGGGGAAGCTTTGTCCTCCTTCCGTCTCCCCAGCCCCCTTGGGAGGTGTCTCGAAGGCCCCTGTGGCTGTTTAAGTACAAGAGAGGCAACGGCAAGAAAAGAAGACCAGGCGTTACCCCCTCTGTTGCCGGTCCCGCGCCTCAATCCTCCCTCGCCATCCCGGCACGCTCCCGGTGAGGGGAGCAGACAACCCCAGGTGCCCGCTGGGACCCTGGCCGTGTCTCTCCACTCGCCCCAGGATGCCCTGGTCAGGATTTGGGGGTGGTGCTGACAGAGCACGCTCACGGGAGCCAGGGGAGCCTGGCGATTGGATGACACCCGTGAGGCTGCAGATGTCGCAGCGGCGTGGCCTGTGGCCTGCCCGGTGCACCAGCCCCTCGGGTCCCGGCTCCCCGGGGCCCGCAAAAGGCCAGCGGCCACACCCTGCCCCCCCCGGCCCCACCCGTGCGCCCTCAGCCTCCCCGAGGCTCTCGCTGCCCTCGGCGACGCCTGGGGCGTTCGGTCTCCCGCCTGGGGCAGGTCCACAGCCCGGCCGGGGCGCGTGGCCCAGGAATGGCTCCGGGAGAAGGAACTATGCGTCCAGAGCTTCCCCGTCAGCACAGGATCCCCGAGTTAGGGCGCCTGATTTAAAGCACGGGCAGAGAAATTGTAGAACTGTAAATGTGAGTTTTCACATGTCTTAGAAGCTTTTTAATGTTTATTTATTTTTGACAGAGAGAGAGAGAGAGAGATAGAGCACGAGCAGGGGAGAGGCAGAGAGAGAGGGAAACCCAGAATCCGAAGCAGGCTCCAGGCTCCAAACTGTCAGCACAGAGCCTGATGTGGGGCTCGAACTCGGACCGTGAGATCATGACCTGAGCTGAAGTCGGCCGCTCAACCGACGGAGCCCCCCAGGCGCCCCTTCCCTCCGTGTCTTAAACATTTGAGGAGAGTTGACAAGATATGAAGGGCCAGGGCCTGCAGCCAAGAGAGTCCTTTCTGTGAGAGCCGGGCCTCCAGGCGCGCAGACACGGGGCCCAGGCCCAGGCCCAGGCCCAGGGGTGGGGGCACCGAGGCAGAGGGGAGGCCCCTGCTGAGTGGCTCTGGACTGCGCATGCTGGCATGCGGTGGCCACGGGGGAGAACACAGAAGTCAGATTCTGCAACGTCAGATTCCCAGGCATAGCCAGGGCCCCTCCGCGAAAGGCAGCTTCCTCTGCGGGCCGCAGGCCGAGGCCACCATCACTGGAGTGACTTTGGGGCATCGGGACCCGGTTCACGGCCCAGCTGCTGAGGCTGCGCCTACCCCTTCGCGCCACATTTGGGGGTTGCCCGAGCGGATCCTGTGGCTCGGTGTTGGCACATGTCGGCCCGACAGGGGGATGGTGGTCCTCAGACCTCAGCTGCCGGCCGGTGAATTTCCAGGCCTGGCCGGTTCCCCCGTCAGCCGGAGGGTCCGGGGCTGCGGTGCGCCCGTGCTGGGTGGTGCGTCTGTGCACGCCGGCCGCCTCGGGAAACGCTCCCGGCTGATTGGATTACACACAGGACTGTCGGCTCACGGTTCTGGAAGCCGGAAGTCTAAGACCAGGTGTGGGCAGGGCTGGTCCCGGTGAGGCGTCCCTCCTTGGCGTGGAGGCACCCCTTTCTCCCCGTGCCGTCACGTGGGCGTCCCTATCTGTCTCACCTCCTCTTCTCGTGAGGACAGGAGCCCTGCGGGGTTACGGCCGATCCCAACGAGTTCACTTCTTTAACAGGTCCTGTCTCCAAACACCATCACGTTCGGAGTCCTGGGGGGGCTTCGACATAGGAATCTGGGGGACACAGCTGAGCCCACAGCCCCTGGGAAGCCGCCATGGCGGAGAGGGCAGCAAAGTGACGTGAGACAAGCTGTAATTTTATCATCCGTTAACAGCAGTATGTGACAGATCCTAAGTCACTCTTCTAGGTAAGGCATCTGAATAAGGAATAGAGATAATTTTTTGCATCACCAAACTCTCATTACATTTTCTTTGATGTTTTATTGCAAAGTTCTTTTTTGCACGGTGACACTCTGATTTAAGGACAGTGAGCGATGTTGCAGCCAAGGACCTATCCAAGCTGTGATAAACAGGGGGGCTAATAGTTTCCTTCCCAAATTATTTAGGTGATAACTGATGTGTGCATTTTATAGGTCACTGAACCTTCCCCCACGTGAAGGCTCGCGAGGAAATAGGGTTTTGAAGTATTTGAAACGGTCAAACTTTCATCCTTGGTAAAATATGAGGGCCATTTCAAACTTTCCAGAAGCAAATACATGCTCCTGTCTTTGATTCAGTGGCTCAGTAGCCTATAAAAATATGCAAATCAGTTATGAGCCAAATAATTTGGTAAGTACATTATTAACTAATAAAACATCTTTCCTCCTGATAATCTACCTACTGTCTGGAACAACTTATCACCGAGAAGCAAAATAAATGCTCAGTGTTGCAAAAAGAGATAAAAATCGTGGAGACATGTGCACAAAACTATCTAGGAAAATGTCGGCTGTGTCGAAGATTAAGTAGAATGAAACGCAAATATTGGAAAGAACATACGTCCGCGTATAACAAGTCTCTGCAGCCGACTGGCTTCTCCGCTGATGTTCTTTGGGGAGCTGGCTGGTGAGCGTAATTAGCTCATCTTTAGAAACTCGTCGCCAGTCAGCTTGCAAACAAAAATGTACATCCTGCTGGTGGAGAGTTACCTCGTCTCGGGGAAGGGAAGTCCGAACACTGAACATTCTCGGAGTCTCATTTTCTCCCGAAATGTGGTGGAGAATGTGCGGCCACGAACGTGGGGACAGCTAGCTGCCGCGTGGGCCTGGGCCTCAGGGCTGGGCGGGAAGGGTCTTCCTGCAGGGTCGGGGTGGGCCCTTTCCTAAGCTCCGGGGCAGCTGGGCTCTGAGGGGAGCCCCCCACCCAGGAAAAGGGCAGAGGCAGGAGGCAGAGGGTCTCTGCTCAGCTTCCTGCCTCGGTTTGCACTTACAGATTCCCAGGTGGGATTTGCACCAACAAGTGACTTAACGTCTCTTAGAGGGAAACAAGAGAGTCACATTAAAGACGCTTGGGGCATTTTGACGTGACATACAACGTGTCCTATTTTCTATATACAACATTCATTACTGTTAAATGTTGCTGATGGCTAATTGATTTTCCCCCTAAATTATTATTTCTGAAGGGGGAAGAAGTCCCCAGAGCTCCCATCCCCACAGGATTTCCCCCACCGGTCGCCACGGCCGTACTGTCCTGGAACCACCTCAACAGCATGCGTCCAGCCCCGCAGCCCCGCAGCATCTCTAATCCCTCCCCCAGCTGGCGGCTAGAGTGGGTTTTTAAAGTCGTATTTCTAGAGATACGGTGTGCATACGATGAAACCCACCTCTCCTAAGCGCACAGTCTGACGAGTTTTGACAAATGCAGGCGGCCATGTAACAACCGACACAAGAAAGACTGAGGCCATTTCCACCAGCCCCCCACCTGCCTCCTGCCCCTTTACCGTCAATCTGCTCCCCTGCCCCCTGACAGCCACTGACCTATTTCTTTTTTTTTTTTTTTAATTTTTTTTTCAACGTTTTTTATTTATTTTTGGGACAGAGAGAGACAGAGCATGAACGGGGGAGAGGCAGAGAGAGAGGGAGACGCAGAATCGGAAACAGGCTCCAGGCTCCGAGCCATCAGCCCAGAGCCTGACGCGGGGCTCGAACTCACGGACCGCGAGATCGTGACCTGGCTGAAGTCGGACGCTTAACCGACTGCGCCACCCAGGCGCCCCTAACCTATTTCTGTCGCTCGACGTTTGCCTTTTCTGGAATTCTGCGTACGGCTTGCGGTGTTCTCGTGCCTGACTTCCTTGTCCACAGCACATGCCGCTGAGACTCAGCCGTGTGGTGGAGTGTGTCAGGACTTTATTCCTTTGTATTCCCGAGCGGTATTCCATTGTGTAAATTTGTCACGATTTGTTTCTCCATTCACCGGATGATGGACATTTGGGCTGTTTCCAATGTTTAGCTATTAGGCATAAAGCTGCTGTAAATACCCGTGTTCAGGTCTTTGTGTGGACATGTTTTCATTTCCCTTAGGTGACGACTCAGGAGGGAGGCTCCTGACTCATAGGGTACGTGTGTGTTTCACTTCGCGAGAAGCCACCAGACTGTCTTCCCAAGTCGCTGTAGCCGTTGCCTTCCCCCCAACAAGGAGTGGAGGTCCTGACGGCTTCCCGGTGTCACCAGCATCTGGCATGATTAGACTTTTACCTTCTTGGACGTCCCAGAAGCGATCTCTGTTTCCACTTCCCCGACGAGTCACGAGCGGAGCTTCCCCCGCGTTAACCACACGCGCAGCTCTCGTGTTCTTTCCGTTGTAGGTTCTCAGTTTTTTGTTACGGAATTACCGTATTAGGTATAAGAATTCTTTATATTTTTGAGGGGGGCACGATCTTTAAATGCTTTGTAGATATTGTCTCCCACCCCGAGGTTTTGTTTTTTTTTATCTTTTCATTTTTCCCAGAAGTATCTTTGGAAGGACAAATTCTTTCCCTTTTAATGAAGTCCACTTGATGTGATGGCGTTTCATCAGGCTTTGGACACCCTCTCGAAGCATCCTGAGTAGCTCAGGGTCGTAAAGATTTGGACCTAAGGTACACTAGAGAAGATGTGTGGTTTTAGCCGTTAACGTCTAGGTCTGTGTTCTGAGTTTATTTTCGTGTATCGCGTGAAGCAAGGATTCAATTCCATTTTGTTTCGTGTTTGTATACGAACATCTGACTGTGCTGGCAGCATTCGTTGAAAAGAATACCCGTTCTGCGTTGAATTGCCTTGGTGTCTTTGTTGAGAAGCAATTGGCTGTGTATGTGTCGAGCCCACCTCTGGATTCCTGGATAGAGTCCATTGGTTTTCATGCCAACACCACACTTTCTTGATTACTGTAACTTCATAGAAATCTCGAATAAAGTAGAGGTCCTGTATTTCTGTTGTTTCTCAGAACTGAGTTAGATGTTGTGAGTCCATCACATTTCCACACGAGGTGTTTGATCATTTTGTGAGGTTTACTGTCAAGTATTTCTTGGACGTCATGCTATCGCAAACAGTACTTTTTGTGTGTCTAATTGTAGCTTGCATATAAAAACACAATAGATTTTTATATACTGCCTCTGCCCGGTGACCTTTGTTTGTTCATCGCACGTGAATGTTTCTAGCAGCTTCATTCATTATTGCCAAAAACTCAGAAGCAACCGCGTTGACCTTTAGTAGGTGAGTAGAGGAGGGAAAGGTGGCATGTGTATACAGGCGACCGTCATTTGCTGCGATAACATAGATGTGGGCGTGTACACTCACATGTAACTCTATTATGACAACAATAAACAGAAATGGGCTATCAAGGCAGTGAAGGAAGCCAGCCTGGAAAGGCTCCGTACTGTACGATTCCAACTCTATGACATTCTGGAAAAGACACAACTAAGGGAAGATCAGTGGTGGTTCAGGGTTTGCAGGGAGGAAGTGAAGAACCGGTGGGGCGCAGAGCATTTTTAGGGTGACAAGACGGTTCCGTGTGAGCCGTCGCGGTGGATCCGCGTCGTTACGCATCCGTCCGCATGCGCAGAATCTGCAACACCCGCAGTGAACTCTGTGGACTTTTAGTTAATAATAATCTATCACTGTCTGTTCATCAGTTGTGACGAACGTACCACACCCGGGCGAGAGACTCAGAAAATGTGCGCATGGGGGAGATGGGACCTGGCAACCGTGTGCTTTCTGTACAATTATTCTGCAAACTTAAAACTGCTCTAAAATTAAATTAATTAAAGTAAAAATTATGCGTTCTTGAGGTTATTGGCTTCGAGGGCCATTACATTAATTCCCCTAACCAACCAGGATAAAACCTCCAAGCTTCCCTCCCTGGCTTTAACGTTATGACATCTGCTGACATCTAGTACTCACTCAGCAACCACTTACGGAGAGCCGGATGCCGGAGATGCCTCAGGATATAGGGGGACAAGGTGCCCGTCCCCGTGGAGGACACTTTGTGGGAAGACAGATACGTAGACCCGACATTAAGATGATGTCAGACAGCAGTAATCAGGGAGAAGGAAGTTAAAAATAAAAGCGTGCTAGTGTAGTAGAGTGATGGGGTGGGGAGAGGGTCCGGGGGCCTCTCTGGGAAGCTGGTTTTTGAACTGAGCCACGAATGTGGACAAGGAAGCTGTGTGGGGAAAGGCACCAGGCAGGGCAGACAGCAAACTTACGGCCCTCATGAGCGAGGCTTTAAAACAACGGCCAGTGTGGCAGGGCCAGGGCCACGGGTAGGGAGGGGCAGGAGGTGGAGACGGATGGGC
The DNA here is from genome assembly GCF_018350195.1 of Panthera tigris. Classification (NCBI taxonomy): domain Eukaryota; kingdom Metazoa; phylum Chordata; class Mammalia; order Carnivora; family Felidae; genus Panthera; species Panthera tigris. The sequence continues at coordinate 236,529,053 of NC_056660.1, forward strand.
CGGCACCAGGTCCCAGAAATGCTCCCTTCTTTTTGTTCAGGGAAACTTCTAGAAGATAAGTCTTAGTAGCTCATTTTGTGGATTGGTTCACATTTTCTCCATATGTGATCAAGTCGTCTAGAAGACATTTTTCTTTTTTTCCAATCTGTATGTTTTTCACCCTTTCTTTAAAAAAATGTTTTTTTTAATTTTTATTTATTTCTGAGACAGAGAGAGACAGAGCACAAGTGGGGGAGGGGCAGAGAGAGAAGGAGACACAGGATCCGAAGCAGGCCCCAGGCTCCGAGCTATCAGCACAGAGCCCAACTCGGGGCTCGAACTCATCAACCGGGAGATCGTGACCTGAGCCGAAGTCGACGCTCAACCGACTGAGCCACCCAGGCGCCCCTTCCCCCTTTCTATCCCTAGAGTTTTTGCTGAGAGTTTTTGTCATAAAGGGGGATCAGACTTTGTCAAGTGCCTTTTCTGCATCCACTGATACGATCATATGATTTTGGTTTTGCTATTTTAATCTGATATGATTTTGAAATGTGAAACCATTAACGTTCTTGGGCTGTATCCCACTTGGTCATGAAACAGTATCTTTTATAAATTGCTGGGTTTGATTCACTAACATTTGCATAAGGAATTTGATGACTAGACTTACAGTCTTTAGTTTTGTGGTAAGGTCCCTGCCTGCTTCTCTTATGAGTCCACTCCCGGCCCTATGAGTATATTCAAGAGTTTCTGTGGGGCCAGAGTCTGACAGCATCCTCGGAGAAACCATCTGAACTGGATACTCTCTCCGGGGAAGGTCTTAGAGTGGGAGCCACCGTAACAGACACAGGGCCTCTGTCTTCAGTGCAGTCTGGTGGTTTTGGTCACACGAGGCCTTTGCCGATTTCACCTGAGTTGTGGGAGGTGTTGGCACGAAGCTGTTCGCAAATGCCCTCGTTCTCCTTGCAACGTTTGTACACTCTGCACGTGTGGCCTGTCCCTCAGAGTCCGGGCGCGGGGACGCTGAGTGAAGCCTGGGCCTGTGGCTCTGGTGCAGTGTCGCGGCCTCCCGCTGGAATGCCTCCTGGGGCCACGCTTTCCATTTTCCAGTGTCTGCAGGTCACAAGTAGCTTTTCCTTCGGGAAACTGCCCAGGACCCCCACACTTCCCTCTGGGGCTAGACCTGCGGGTGGAAGTCACAGGTAGAGGGAGGCCTGTAAAGTCTCCCGCTCTGAGCAGTGTTCCCCGAGTGAGCAGTGGAGAGGCACGGAGGAGGCAGACGCTGACTGGGACAGAGGGTATGCCCCGGGACCAGAGTCCAGGGCCCTGACCACCCGCACGTGTCTTTCCGCGCTCTGTGCTCGGGCCCTCTGGTCTTGCGTTCACACGGCCTGCTCGCTCTCGGCTGCTCAGAGTGGGGGACACTGCTCCAAGACCCCACCAAACGTCACTGGACAAGGTGGGAAACGTCTCTATGCTAAAAGCAAAACAAAAACAGAAAACCCTTGGTGCCCTGTGGCTTCCTCCCCAGCTCTGAAACAGGTATTTCCGCAATTAACAGAGGAACCATACGGGATCCGGGGGCTGGTATGTAACCTTCTCGCCTTCATCACGGGGGGAGACATAGCCATGATCGCTGGGAGTCTGAATGGCAGATTTCGTTTGGAAAGTTCGCTTTAATGAACAGTAGCGACAGCCTCCAGGGACATTGGCTCCTCGTTGGATCGTCCCGTACTCCAGTCCTTGTCAGACTTCTTCATCTGAATCTCTCCGTCTATTTGCTCGAAAACCCACGAGGTGAGTATCACTTTTATCCCCATTGAGCAAACAAAGCAAAATGAAGCCCAGGCCTGGCCCTCGGAGAGGCTGGGGCAGGTGTCACAGTGGGTCGTGGGGGGCTCACCGTGGCGCCCCAGGGCCTTGCCGCGGCACTTAGCATGATCTGTTACTGTCACAACTGCAACCCTTTCGTTAAACGTGCCTGTTTGAAAACGCTTGAAATGTTTGGCTTGTGGTGCTCATGGGGCGGGGAGGTTATTGGGTAAGCTACCACGAGAACTGTCTGGAAAAGGTCCGGAGAGATGGGCTGCTTGCAAATGAGCCTGAGCTGTCCTCGTCCAGTGTCCGTTTCTTCTGAGGTCACTTCTTTCCAGACTGGCCAGGGCGGGAGAGAACGTGAGGTTTGACGCGGCGGGCGCACGGGTCGTGGTGCCGGGAGAGGGATTCTAAAGCCCGTGTTACAGGCAATTAGGACACCTCTGGATGAAGAACCTCTTGTCAGCCTCAGCGCTGCGCCATTCATTTGTCTGGTTCACTTTCTAAAATAAAGCACCGGTGACTGGGAGTAAATCTCAATGTGCTTTGGCTTCCCGGGGTGTTTTAATTTCCCGTGCATTGCTTTTGACGGTGGGGCTCATGGACTGACACGGGCTCTCCCGTAGCTTTGGATTTTATCACATGCCCGGGAGTGGGAAGGTGAAAATCCCTACACAGAAAAGACAAAACAGAACAGAAGCTCAATAAACAAAAATAACAGTGGAACTCCAACCCCCAGAGACCTGTGTGTGGCCCACAGCGGTGCTGGGCGGTGTCCCTCTGGTCCCAGTCGTGGGGCCAAGTGTGCAGGTGCGGCCTGCTGGAGAGCGAGCTCGGCCCGTGCGCGAGGAGGCTTATCTTGTTTCTGTCTGCAGACAGCCATTCTTTACTGCTGTTGGTGCTCTGATACTGTTTTGCGACCACCCCACGCGCCTGTCCCCCGAAATCCCGGGTCTCTGCATGATGGAGTGGGGCTGTGGCTCCTGGGGACGTGAGCATCACCCCCAGTACCAAGGCCCACACTGAATCCCGAGGGAGTATCCCCCCCCGCACCCCCAAGAGCCAGGACGAGCCCTCGCCCCCAAATTTAGCGCCTTTCTGGCTGACTTCCAGATCTGTGCCAGATTGTGACCAGCCTACTTCCCAGAAGTCTGACCCCTGGATATGGCAGGACTTACAGCAGTGACTTAGCACAAAGTGACATAGGGAATGCCTCGTGCGAGCTTGCCAGAGTCAGAGTAGAACCAACACCCCGAAACCTTCTAGTGTTTTCCGTCAGTGGTGGTGACAATTCCAGAACGCTGACCAGACACAATACAGACTCAGGCTGAATACTGTCAGATCCAGCTGGGCCCGGGACTGCCGGCGTGCACCCCGCACCCCCAGGTTCCCCCACCTTCTTCCCCCATGGCCCCTCCCAGGCCCCCCTTGCCCACTGGTCTGGCCCGTCATGGCCACGAATGGCAGACCCCCGGGCAGGTGCTGGCAGGATCCTGGGGCGTGGGAGGAAGGAGAGGCCAGGAGATTTCTCCTCCTCTGCTATGGCTGATTCTCCCTCCATCATCACGTGCCTGTCCTCTGAGGTCCACGGACTGCAAACGGGCCCCCTTTCTGAGGTCCTGGTCTCCAGATTCATCATCCCCATCAGCCTCGGGCTCTGCTCGCATCACCTCCTCTGTTCCTCCCCCAGGCAGACTAACTAGGTCGCTGCTGCTAAGTTCTTGTGGGCGCCCCAGTCTGGTGGATGTCCCAGTCTGGTGGGCGACCCACCTTTCCCTTCACCTTTGCGGCCACCCTCACCCCACCGGCTGGCCTGGGTTCCATTGTCTCGACCAGGCTGAGGCTCGTACAAGCTTGTGGACGACCCACCACATTCAGAGTCTATAATTTGGGTCCATGGTGATAAAATATTCACAGGGAGGCTAGCCGGAGCCAGAGGAAGGGCAGGTCGGTTCCATCAGGGGCTCTGAGCCTTTGTTTTCAACGTCTCCATAGATGGGCATTTTTCATTCTGCCAGGGGCCCCAAATCTGGTTATTTCACAGGTAACAGAGCCCAGTGGGGCCCGTGCTGAAGGCCGGGAGGGAGGCCTGCGTGTGGGCAGGGTCACCTCTGTGGGCCACCGAGCGCACAGAGGGGACAGCGAGCCCGCGCGCCCACGGCGGGAAGGCCCCCAGGGCTGTGACTTGTGACGTGTGCTGGCTGAACGGGGAGGCCGTTCAGGCCGGATGCTGCACCGCCGAGCTCCGCGGCCAAAGGCCACCCTCGGCTGTGCTCAGACCCACCTGACGTCCCCCCGCGGGGGCCGCTGGCAACGTTGGGCGGGATACTTGGCGCGATTGAAATTTGGACAATTCAGGGTATGACCCCAGAAACAGAGTTCACCCAGAAGGTTTCCGCTGGAGTCTGGACAATGAGGAAATAGGAACTCAACACTATACGGTGTATCTATTTGATCTTTCAAATCCCCTTTTTGCCTTAGCAGTGGAAATCGTTTTAAAAAATACAAAGACAAGTATGGAGGAAAGGGCTTTCTCTGTGGTGTAAATCCTAAGGGCCAGAAGGCCGTGTCTGGGGCACAGGAACCGGCCGATGTCTTCTGTCGCACCAGTGTGCCCGTCCTGGAGCAGCAGGAAATGGACGTAAAGGATCAGCAGCGAAGCCCTTTGCCGCAAGAGGACAGCCATGGAGCTAAACGTACACACGGAGATGGAACACCCCAGGCTCGCGCTGAAAAAGGACTCTCGATGTTTTGAAGCCCGCGGGACGTCGAAATGTTTGAAGCTCACATCTGAGAGCGGCACATTTTGAGCATCCGTTGAAGGAGGAGGTATGCGGTGACGATGATGCCTTTACTGTACTTGGAGAGCCGTCTGCACAAGTTCGAAGAGGCCCTGGTGTCCCACACGTGCTCCCAGCTGCATGCGCTTTGTCCCCTCGGCGTGCTGAATGCTCCCTCGTTCCCTGGGGCCTGATGTTCTGGTCCTTCTCTCCACCTGCGGGGCCCCGGGCCCCGACCAGGGCAGCTCACCGTCAGGAGCAAAAAGGAAAGAAATGCACCACCGTCCACAAAGTGGCTTCTTTCTCCTGGGTGACAGTTCCTGCTCCTGTGCAGCCTGACTCCCACCTTACAGGCACAATCTTAGCAAGGACCCCGCAGCGCACGCTCACTCACTCCGCTGTCTTCTTCTGTTCCAGGGCTCTCGGCGCTCGAGACCCCCAAACACTCAGCCTCGTGACGAAGCTTGTTCCGAGCGACCCTCGCGTCCGTGTGCAAGCTGGTGGGATGGCGGCCGCGGGCTGGCCCTGCTCAAGGCACTGAGCCAGCGAGCGTCCCAGCAGCCTCCGCACCCATCGCTGCCTTTACGTGAGCCGGGCTTCGGTCTTCGCTTCCTGAAGGTTCCTGGACACGCCCCCGGCAGCGGGAGCACGCGCGCTGAGCCCCTGCAGACAGCCGCAAAGCAAAACCCACGTTTCGATTGATTCAGTCTCCCCAGGCCACATTACAGCTGGTTTACATTTCTTGATCAGAGATCTCTAATCTTGCCTTAGCACGGGCCCTCGTGTGACTTCCCTCTTCCGCTGAAATTTAAGTCCATTGGGCAAATAGTATAACCGTTCGCTGCTCCCACTGTGTCCTGAGACAAGCAAGGGAGTGGGAGAGGTGCCCTTCAGAAAGGCCCAGAGGCCGCAGGACAGGGCTTCCAGGCTGCCGGTGCGGGAAGAGGGAGGGCGCTGCCTCGGTCCGGTTGCAGGGCAACAGCAGCACTAGCGGGCTTTATGCGAATGGTCTGCAATCACTCGCTGTTTGCAAACTGGGGACCAAGGAAGCTGTTGCCGCTGTCTGAAGGGGAGCCAGTGGGGTGGGCCCCGGCCCGGGGCCAGGTGAAGACCAGTGTCCCAGATGCAGAAGTCGGGCAGAGAGTGAATTCTCCTTTCCTCTGCCTTTTTTTCCGTCCGGGCCCTCGGAGCACTGGACAAGGCCCACCCTCGTCAGAGAGGACATCCTGCTTCACTGACTCAAATGTTAACCTCACCCAGAAACAGCCTCACAGACACAGCCTGAATCAGGTTCGACCAAGTACCCCGGGTGCCTGTGGCCCTGGTGGATGTAAAATTGAGCCTCACAGGTGGACAGGCCCAGGTGGGTGTGGCCGGCTGGCCATTTCCCTGATCGCCCCTAGAGTGATGTGGTCCTCACGGCCTTCCAGGAAGTGGGCTGAGATCTGTCTGCGTGCTTTCCAGAGTGGTGAATAAGGCTGTCTCCCAACCTCATCCACGCCTCCCTGGGCTCAGGCTGTGAACCCCCGTCTGGACGTATCCATGGCGAGCGGGGCGAGCGGGTTGCATAGGCCGAGCCTTGTCCCCAGTGACCACTGGGGAGCCGTGTGGCCGCACCTGCCGCTCGGCGCTTGGTGGGAAGAACAGAGCCAGTCCCATACAGGGAGGACGTGTTGACCGAGGGGACAAAGGTGGAATCGTTCCCCCAGGCCGGCTCGTGCTGTTATCAGCTGGAGAACGCCCTCTCGCTTGAACGGAGCCCGCCATGGCCTCACATAATGAAGTGCAAACAGGATTTTGAAAAAAGGGTGCACAGCCCGCAATTTTGTAAGGAGCTCTGGTTGGACTTCCTGCCTACACTGAGTTTAATTGGGAGGCCGTCCACGTCAGACATTTTCACGCAATGTCTACCCTTCGGCGAGGTTCCCACGGAGCACAGAAAGTGGAAAGAACATCTTCCCATCTGCTGGGTGGCCACACATTAGGCCCAGTGCTAACACCCAGCGAGAACCCGCATTTCACGTTCTTCCGCAGCGCTTTCTACGGTCAAAGCCTTCTCCTGCCTCCGGTAAGTCGAAATTTTGTTGATCGTCCCTTATTTTTCTAACCGAGACGCCTACCCGTTGGCCGGGAAACAACATGACTCATTCGAATCTAATGACCTCGGTGTGGAATTGCAATCTTGGAGATCGAGTAACGCTTCAGACCCCACCCCTCCCGAAGAGGACGGGCAAATAAGTGGTCGGGAAAGGTGCGTGGTTCTGCTTTTCCAGTTATGGGGTCAGGAGGTCGTCCGTCCCCAGGCGGCCGGCAGTTAGGGCGCCCACGATGCCACACGGTCACGAGGCACCGCCTGGACCAGACCCCGGGGCGGGACGCGTTCCACCCGGAGGGACACAGACCGTCCGTAGGGCTCAGGTAGAGACACGGCCGCAACATCTACCGTTTGCCCCGAGATGGTGTTTCACACGTTTTAGATTACGGAGCTTAAATTAGCATGTCTGATAAGACACACGGCCTCCGTCCCGTCAGAGGGGCACCCGGTGCGGCCTCTGCGGCCAGCACCGTGACCTCCGAGCAGTCAGGGGAGTCACCGCTGGAAATTATTTATCACCGAGCAGTCATTCCATTTCAGCCTCCTGGGTCTTTTGCATCTAATTGACACAGCAATAATGGCCTATGAACTTTTGATCCAATTAATTGTTAATGAGAGGTTTGATTAGCAAATAAAGGGCCTATTAGGTTGGCTGGTTGTCTTTCTGTCATAATAGCGGGGTCAACATTCTGCAAAGGGAAAAGTGAAAGGGGTGCCGGCTATCCACTCTTTTAAATAAGCCACGTGAGCTGTGGTCTTTAACACCAATTTTGCCCACCCCCCCCCCCCGAAACTCACGGGCGAGCACACACACACTATATATTTTTTAAAGTGTACTTACGGATGCTTTTAAAAAATTATAATGATCACGCTTGCCCTCAATGACTGTAATTCAAATTCTACTGACCCAGTGCAAACTGCAGAAGAAATCCTATTTCATCTTCTGTGATTGGCTTCCTTATATATATTTTTTCAAAATGAACATGAATTTACATTTTTCTGACTCTAAAAGTAATGTATGCTCACTGGAACGGATTGAGAGCGTCACGGAGCACATTTTTTGGCAAGTGGAGGCCAGCCGCGACTCCGCCGCTGGGAGGGAGGAATGGCTGGCGCCCTGTTGCCCGTCAGACCCCGTGGGTGGGCTGGGCACCTCCAGGGGGCGCTGTTCGTGCCCGGATCCACCTGAGTGGCTGGGAAGTGGGGCTGTGCCCACCTGCACAAGCGCTGGCCCGGCCTGGACGTTCTTGTACACGTACTTATGTGAATATGTGCGTCTATGTGGTTTAAAAAATGGGCTAGTTTTGTTGGAATCCTTCGTTTACAGTAAACTTATAAATTGCTTTCTCCAAGAGATCTTCTTGTCATGTTCTGAGTCCTCCCTGAAGAATGTGAAGTCTTGGGACGCCTGTCTGCCGGCTTTCATTGGTGCTTGGTGCACAGAAACTGTTTCTCTACCCGTCAGGTGTGTGTGGGGTCCCAGACCACCCCGGTGAGACCCACAGTAATGAGGCCTGGTTTCTGCTCTGCCTGCGACAGGTAAGTCAGCAGGAAGAACCGGTGTGCCGGGTGCTCACAAGGACCGCTCTCAACTCTAGGTGCCGCTTGCTGTGTGACAGGGTCACAGCGCGCCCGGAGAAGCTTCTGCTGAGAGTTCACCTGCAGAGCTTTGCCCTTGTGATGCTAATATATTTTTGAGAGTGAACACATCAAGTTGTCAATCAATCCAGCCTACAGATCGTGGCATTTCAGCTCCCTGACTTATTAAGTGTGTGACCTTCTGCAGCGAGCTCGGCTCCTGGGAGCCCCACGACCCTTCTCCATGTGAAGAGTGGGTGATCACGGGTGAGCCTCGGAGCCCGTCTGTTCTGAGGCACTGGGACCCAGAAATCATTCGGCAAATAAGAACCGTGAGTGCCGTTCTTTTTTATAGCGCAATTCTAGTAACGGGAGTCAGATATCCGCATGGGGTGTGGTTGAGTTCAATCCAATGGCCCAGTTCTTAAACGGTAGACAAAATGGGTGCACTGATAACACGGACAGAGGGACCGAAGGTGGATGATCGTACTTGGAAGCTGCCAGGCATGGGCCACGTGAACCGAACGTTGGAGCCTTCGGGCAGCCGAGGACGATGGTGTTTAATCGCACTCTTACACTTGGCGGGTTCGCCCTCAACAACAGGGGCACGTATTTTGCACATGGAAACAGTGCGTTTTACCTCTGGTTCCACGTCGTCTAAGCCTGACAAAGGCAGGTCAGGCTGAGCAGCCCAGGACCTTCTTCCACCATGGAGAGAAGGGGCCCTGTGTGTTTTCAGAGCCACGCCAAGCAGGAGGGGAAGTGTCTTGAGGGAGGACGTGCGCTGGGATTACCTGGAAGGAGAAGTGAATGGAGACAGCGGGAAGAGGCAGGGATAGAGCAGGGCAGATATGTTCAGGCTGGTGCAGGGACCCTAGGCACAATTCGTGGTGGGGTCGGGGGGACGTGCTTCTTGAAGAAGCCCAGCACCTGGCTGCACCACCAGGGTGGGTCAGGGGGAGCCGTGGCAGACGGGCCAGGCTGGGGCTCAGCTCACGGATGCCTGCCACCCTCTCACACCATCTGGTCTCTGTGCACGGGTGTGGAGATGTGGAGACACCTGGCGAATTGGTGGTGGGACAGGAAGCCACAAAGGTTCTTTGGAAGCGATACGAATGGTAAAGAGGTTGACTGTGGAGGGAGGTGGCAGCGTCTTACTCCAGATGACCAGATGGCACCTTTGTATCTTAGCGGCGCTCCGTGCGCTCTCTGGGTCAGACGCTCCACCTCGAGGACCCAGCGAGGCAGCCAGGCTCCTTTCCACCCCCACCATCGCGGGATCATCTGACCACCCCTCTCCCCGCCTTCACTCAGGGACCATCTTGAACCAGAGGAGGAGGAAAGTCTGGAAGGAGACCAGTTACTCCAGAGAGATCACGTTTCCTTTCGTAAGAAGCCGCCAAACTGTCTCCCAAAGTGGCTGCACCGCGTGGCACCCCCACCAGCGATGAGTGAGAGAGACCCTCGTGCTCCACACCCCCGCCAGCCTTTGCTTTGTCAGCGTTCCAGAGTTTGGCCATACGTGTATAATGGTATTTCACTGCTTGTTTTTTTTTTTTTTTTAACTCACATTTGCCGAGTGACATGTGACACGGAGCATCTTCCCGTATGCCCATCGGCCTTCTGTATGTTGTCTTTGGTGAAGCGACTGTTGCCGTCTTTCATCCGTTGTTTAACCAGGTTTTTTATTTTCTTATTGTTGAGTGTCAAAAGTTCTTTGTACATGTGGGATGAGAGTGCTTCATCAGACGCGTCTTTGGCAACTATTTTCTCCCAGTCACTGGCTCATCTTCTCCTTTTCTAGACACTGTCTTTCGCAGAGCAGAAGCTTTTAATTTTAGGTCCGGCTAATCAGTTTTTTCTTTCATGGATCGTGCCTTTGATCCATGGAAAAAGACATACGCAAAGTCAGTTGGGTTTTCTCTTATTCTAGGAGTGTTATAGTTTTGTGTTTTACATGTAAGTCTGTGATCCGTTTTGAGCTAAGTTTTATGAAGAGTGTGAGGACTGTGTCTGGATTCATTTTTTTTTCTACATGTACATGTGGACATCCGGTTGTCCCAGCACCAGTTGTTGAAAGGATTGTCTTTGCTCTTTGTCAAAGGTCAATTGCCTCTATTTATGTGGGTCTATTTCTGGGCTTTCTATGGTGTTTCATCGACCTATTTGTCTGTTCTTGGTTGTTGTCACTTTATAGGAAGTTATTAAGTCAAGTGGTGTGAACCTTCCAACTTTGTTCTGCTTCAGGATTGCATTGGCTGTTCTGCCTTTTTGCCTCTCCGTGTAAACATTGGGGTCAATGTTTTGGTATCCACAAAATAACTTGCTGGAATTTTGATGGGGATTGCGTCGAATCTGTGGGCCAAGTTGAAAAGACTGACATCTTGACGATGTTGAGTCTTCCTACAAATGAACATGTGATATCTCTCCACTCATTTACTTCTTTGATTTCGTTCATCAGAGTTGTGTAGGTCTTCATATAAACCTTTTACATATCTTGTTAGCTTTATGTCCACAAAGTTCGTTGTTTACAATGCTAATATTAATTGTATTGTGCTTTTAATTTCAAATTCTACTTGTTTCACATTGGCATATAGAATAATTGAATTTTGTCTATTAACCTTGTATCCTGAACCTTGATTTTATGGTTATTGTTTCCTGGAGTTTTTGGTAGACTCTTCTGAATTATCTACATAGACAATCATGGCATCTGTGATCGAAGTCAATTTTATTTTTTCCTTCTCAATCTGTACACTTGTGTTTCCTTTTCTTTTCTTTTCTTTTCTTATTGCACTAGCTAGTACTCCCAGTACGACGTTGAAAAGGAGTGGTGAGAGGGGACATTTTTTGCTTTGGTCCTACTCTTATTGGAAAAGTCTCCAGTTTCCCATCATCGAGTATGTTGTTGACTGAGTTCTTTTTGTTTGTTTGTGTGTTTGTTTTGTTTGGTAAATATTCTTTTTCAAGTTGAGGATGTTCCTCTCCCAGTTCTACTTCACTAAGTTTTTATCATGAATCAGTGTTGGATTTTTGTCAAATGCTTTTTGCCCATCTATTGACATGATAGTGTGATCTTTCTTTTTTAGCTTGTTGGTATGATGTATTACATTAAATGATTTTTGAATGCCAGACTAGCTTTGCATAGCTGAGATAAATTCCACTTGATTGTGGAGTTAATTATTTTTATACATTCTTGGATTTAATTTGCTAATATTTTCTGGAGTGGTTTTTGCATCTGCGTTTGGGAGAGATACTGGTCTGTAGTTTTCCTTTGCTGGTAATGATTTGTCTGGTTTAGTATTAGGGTAATACTGGCATTATAGAATGAGTTAGAAAGTATCCCATCTGCTTCTAACCTCTGAAAGAGATTGTAGAGAATGGGTATAATTTCTTCCTTAAATGTTTGGTAGAATTAATCAGTGAACCTATCTGGGCCTGGTGCTTTCTGTTTTGAAAGGTTATTGACTTTTTTATGTAATTTCTTTACAGATATAGGCTTATTCATTTATTTCTTCTTGTGTGAGTTCTGGCAGATTATGTTTTTAAAGGAATTGGTTCATTTCAGCTAGGGTATCAAATTAGTGGGTATAGAATTGTTCGTAGTATTTGGTTATTATCCTTTTAATATCTATAGGACCTGTAGTTATGTTTTCTCTTTCCTTTCTGATATTAGTGATTTGTGTCCTCTCTCTTTCTCTCTCAGGTAACCCAACATATACTTATTGGTTTTATTGCTTTTTTCAAAAACACTAGCTTTGGCTTTTGTTGTTTTTCTCTATTGATTTCCTGTTTTCAGTTTTATTGACTTCTTCTCTAATTCTTACTATCTCTTTACTTCTGTTTACTTTGGGTTTAATTTCTTTTCTTAATTTCTTTTTCTAGTTCCCACGTTGATTTTGGATCTTTGTTTCTTTTTTAATATGTGCATTTAAAGCTATAAATTTCTGTCTAACATTGCTTTCACTGCATCCCACAAACGCTGATAAATTGTGTTTTCATTTTCATTTACTTCAAAATATTTTTAATGCTTATTTATTTTTGATAGAGCATGAGGAGGGGATGGGCAGAGAGGGCGGGAGGGACAGAGAGAGAGAGGGGGACAGAGGATCCGAAGTGGGCTCTGCGCTGACAGCAGTGAGCCCGATGTGGGTTTAAACTCACAAACGGTGAGATCATGACCTGAGCTGAGATCGGACGCTCAAACCGACTCCCCTATTTCAAAATATTTTTAAATTACTCTTTATGTGTTTTCCCTGACGCATGTGTTAATTGGAAGTGTGTGGTTGAATGCGTTTTGGGATTTTCTAGCTCTCTTCCTGTTACTTATTTCTAGTTCAATTCCATGTGGTCTGAACGAAGGTGTTGTGTGACTTCTGCTCTTTTGTGTTTGTGTGTGTCCTAAGGCCCAGAATGTGGTCGGTCTCGGTGAATGTTCCATGTGTGTTTGAGAAGAATGTGTTCTGTATTGTGGGGTGAAATAGTCTACAGATGTCAGTTAGGCCCTGTTGACTAATGGTGTCGTTCAGTCCAGCTACGCCCTTACTGATATTCTGCCTTCTGGATCTGTCCGTTTGTGATGGAAGGATGGCTAAGTGTTCAACTGCGGCAGTGGGTTTTTCTTTTTCTCTTTGCAGTCCTATTAGCTTTTGCCCCATGTGGTTTGATGCTCTGTTTTAGGTATACAGATCCTGTGTCTTCTTGGAGAAGTGGCCCCTTTTAATTATGTAATACCCCTTTTTTTATCCTTGATAACTATTTTTGTTTTGAATTTGCTCTGTCTGAAATTGATATCGCTTTGCTTCCTTTCTTTTGGTTAGTGCTAGCCTGGTATGCTTTTCTCCGTCTATTTACTTTTACTCCATACGTGTCTTATAATCACAGCGGGTTTCTTCTGGATGGTGTGTACCTGTGTCTTGTTTCTGATCCACTCTGACAATCTCTGTTATTTAGTCAAGGTACTTGGACCACTGAGGCTCGGTGGTTATTGGTATCGCTGGAGTAATGTCTACCGAATTTGTTACCCTTTCCTCTTTGTGCTTTTAATGGAGTATTTTACACGATTCCATTTTATCTCTTTAAGTAGCATGTGAGTCATACTTCTTTTTATTTTACTTTTGTCGTGGTCCCCCTAGCATTCGTGGTCCACATTCACAAGTGAGTCACACATCCACTTCCAAATAATGCTCCACTAATTCACAGGTAGTAAAAATATAATAAAAACATCTTAATTGCTACCTCTCATCTCTTGTACAATGACTGTTATTTATTTTACTTAAAAATTTTTTTTACATTTATTTTTTTTTGAGATCTAGACACAGTGTGAGCAGGGGAGGGGCAGAGAGAGAGAGAGGGAGACACAGAATCGGAAGCAGGCTCCAGGCTCTGAGGTGTCAGCACAGAGCCCGACACGGGGCTCGAACTCAAGAACCGCGAGATCATGACCTGAGCCGAAGCTGGATGCTCAACTAACTGAGCCACCCAGGAGCCCCTGTTTCACTTATATATTAGCTGCGTAAGTGCACGTCTTTACATGGATATGGATATATACACTCTCATAAGATATATACATAAGATAAGAATCAGATACATTGTTGCAATACATCAATTAAAAATAAAAAAAACCAAGTTTTTTATTTTACCTTCACTTACTCACTCTCCAATGCTTTTCCTTTCTTTATGTTGAGCTGAGTAGCTTTGTGGTGGTTTTGGGTTTTTTTTAAAATCTTCTTTTTTAGTCTTTTTTATTCTTCTTTTCTTTTAGTCTTCTCCTCTGTAAAAAAACTTCTTTCAACATTTCTTGCAAGGCAAGTCTACTGGCAATAAATTTCCTCAGTTTTTGTTTTTCTGGGAAAGTCTTTACTTCTCCTTCACTTTTGAAGCATAATTTTGCAGAACCCCAGGTTTTTGTTTTCAGTTTTGTCTCTCTCAGCGATTTAAATATCTCGCTCTGTTCCTTTCTTGCTTTCATGCCTTCTGAGTACAAGTCGGAGGAAATTCTTATATTTGTTTCTGTGTAAGGTGTTTCTTTTTTTTTTTTTTTTCTGGTTTCCTTCAAGATTTTTTCCTTTCACTTCGATTTTGCGCAGCTTGAAGGTGCTGTGCCTGGATCTGGTCAGCCCCTCTTGGTGTTCTCTGAGCATCCTGCACCGCGACTTGGGGTCTGACATTCACGTGGGAAAACTCGAAGTCGCGATTGCTGCAAATATTCTCTTCTGTTCCTCTCTTGCTTCTCCTGGCATTTCTATTCTAGGTATTACACCTTTGTAGCCGCCCCACAGTCCCTGGGTATCCTGCGGGCATTTTTTTTTTTTTTTTTGCTCGTTTTTGTTTTTCGTCTTGTTCTCTTTTCAGCTTTCGAAGTTTCAGTTGACATAGCCTCAAATCCAGATCCTCTTTCCTCAGCCATAGCCAGTCCACTCATCAGCCCATCAAAGGCATTCTTCATTTCTAAAAGGGGTTTTGATCTCTAGCATGTCTTTGGATTCTTTCTTCACATTCGCCCCTCTCTGCTCCCATGGCCACCTGCCCTTGTATTCTGCTTGTCCGTCAGAGCCCTTAGCGTGTGAATCCCGGTTGGTTTATACTCCCGTGTGATCATGCCAACATCCTTGCCTTCTCGAACGCTCTGATGCTTACTCTGTCTCTTCAAATCGGTTTTTGCCTTTTAGTCTGCCTTGTGAGTTTTGACACGCTGTACGAGGTAAAAGGAGCTGCTGTAAGTGAGCATCTCCAGTGTGGCAGTGAGGAGTGGGGAGAGGGGTGTTTCCTACTCCCCTGGTTAAGTCTTGGGGTTTTAGTGAGTGCATGCTCCCAGACCGTGTCCCTCTGTGTTTTTCTCCCTTGTTGACTGGGGCTGGTTGGCTAGAGTGGGTTGTATTTGGGTATTTCCCTTGTCCCACGTAGAAGGCTGGAGCGGACAGGGCCTGGGTATTCCCCTTCCCCTGGGTCACCCAGGCTCTGATAATACTCTGGCAGATCGGGCTCTGTCAGCCCCTTTCTCACGGGGCAGGCTTTGTTGAGAACGACAGAAAGCTCCAGTGACTTTCTAAATGGCTCCTTTCCCACATCCCCTGCTGGAAGTCTGAGGGGATTGCGTTCCAGTATTTACTGTGGGGAACTGGTCAAGCCCCTGGGGGTAAATCTCACAATATTGTGGGAGTCCCCCTACGACTGGGTCCCCTTGGAGCTCTTAACTCCCAGAATTGTCCACCCTGAGCCTCTAGGAATTCTTCAACTATAGTTCAGGTTTTCCACTCTTGTTCTGGTTCCTGCTCGTGGGCTCCTTCTCCAGGAAGCCATAACTCTCTGAGTCACTGGTCTCTCCCATCTGTGGGCAGCCGTCTTCCCTGTGGCCTCTCCTCTCTTACAGGCCCAAAGAGAGTTGTTGATTCTTTAGCCGGTTAGTGTTCTGTTTCCTGTTAGGATGCATGTTAAGTCCAAGGTCCTCTTGAGAGGTTCTTAAATCAACAAAAATAATTTGCTTACTGACCTGTATAAATACGGGGCTGATGATAAGTCAACAAAAGGAGCAGACACGATAGTTCTGAAACTATAGTCATTTCCTGATACAAAGATTATGTCTTGAACTATGTTTACATGATAGTAGGTAAAGCAGAGATTCAATAAATACCTTGTTATTTAATAAAGAAAAGTCAGCTTGATTATTTCAAGCCAAATGATTTAACTCTAGGAACCGAATGATCTGAATCAGTTATTGACCTTGACTAAATTAACCGGCTAATTGTCAAATTTTTACCTATTCTCTACTCTTCTTCTCTTAGATCAAATAATGCAACCACTTACTTCTTAAAACTTGTAAAGCGTGAAGCTTAAAACTCTTTACCTCAAGGGCCCCAATGAAATTAGTAGGCCAGATTCCAACTATAATGGAATAATTGAGACAGCAGCAGACTCCTGCCACAGCCAGCTACAAAACTCGACAAAACACAATAAGCAGTGGTTTTCATTCAGTGTATCACAAGCAGGACAAGAAGGTGAAATTCAGGTGGTGAGTCCCATGATTCCCCAGCTCTTACCTGGTGATCGTCTACTTCCCACGTCAAAATGTAACAAATTGGATGCAGACAGTGGGAAATATCCGGCATAAAGTAAGAAGGCTAAAATGTAAAGATGTGGGGCCCAGGGGTGACTCAGTCAGTTGAGCATCCGACTTCGGCTCAGGTCATGATCCCAGGGTCCGTGGCTTCGAGCCCCGTGTCCAGCTCTGTGCTGACAGCTCGGAGCATGGAGCTTGTTTCAGATTCTGTGTCCCCCTCTCTCTCTGCCCTTCCCCTGCTCACACTGTCTTTCTCTCTCTCTCCCAAAAATAAATACTCGTTAAAAAATTAAAAATGAAATAAAATGTGAAAATGTACAATATTGAATGTAAATAGCCTTATAGTAAACATGAAATGTAATAAGAGTTTTAGATGAGAAGGTAATAGATGAAATAAAAAATTTTAACTATGAATCCAAGAAAAAAAATAGCAATGAACAACAGACAGACAAACAAAAAAGCATATCATGGCTAAATAATAAATGAAGAGTGAAATGGTTGATTTAACTCAATCATCACACACAGACAGTGAATTATAAGGCCGAGATTTCAGGCTGGTTAGGCAAGTTGGACCCAACTAAATTCTGTCTCTCAGAGGCGTGTTTCGTATATAAAGACAGATACTAAAAGTGGAAGGACAGGATAGATGTATCCTGCAAAGACATGACAGAGCTGGTTTGCTTATATTGGTATCAGGCAAAGGATGAGCTGGGCTGTATCCACTCTAGAACGTTCTAATCGTCAGAAGGCAATGCCAATCAAGTACACGAAACAGCACAACCACAGTCTGGAGGAAAGAGTCACAGCACAGGTGTGTGACCAAAGACTTGGGTCAGGGATTTTCATACATGCGTGACACCTGGATACAAGCCTTTGTGCACACGGGGCACAGGCATGCATGCATTTTACAAATTGCATCTGTGTGATGCATAGATATATACGCACATATGCAAACAGAACCAGCGGGAAAACTTATTTCTCAGAGAAGGACAAATCCCACGTGACCTCATGTATACGTAGAAACAAAAGCGGAGACAGAAATGACCAAGAAAGACGGAACTCAGACCCAGAGCACAGGCTGGCGGTGCCAGAGGCAGGGCCAAAGAGGGTCAGAAAGTACAGACTTCCAGTTATAAAATAAGTAAGTTCTGGGGCTGGAAGGCAGAGCACAGTGATTACAGTTCCTGACACTATTGTGTTAGAAACGCCTTCTAATGGGACGACCGTTCTAACTGAAAAGTGGGCAAGCTATTTGAACAGATACACCTCGAAAGAAGGTACATACGTGGCAATATGCTCGTGAAAGATGTCCGGGGTTCTGAGTCGTCAGGTGTGTATACACCACGTTCACGACAACCTCAGATCTCTGTACAACTTAAAAGGATGAACGGTGCCAACGGCCAAAGAGGACAAAGCCAACAGAGCCCTTGCACACTTCTGGGGAGTAGACAGCAGGACAATCCTCATGTGAAGCAATTGTAACGGTAAACTTGCACCTGCTACGTGAGCCACTCCTAAGTCCTCACGTCAGAGAAATGAAAACTTACATCCATGAAAATGACTTGTACCAAAATGTTCACAGCAGCTTTATTCTATCAATAGATAGATATTGATAGATATCTGTTAGCTAGATCTATCGATGTGTAAACAAATCACCATACATTCATACCATGAAAGAATATTCGGCTATGAAAACAACTGAATTACTCATGCTCACAACACAGGTACACCTCACAGCCTCATGGTGAACAGAAGAGCCCAGACATAAATGAGAAAAAATGTGTAATTCCACTCACATGAAATTCTGGAACCAGCAAAATATAAGTCAGATCAACGTTGGCCTGCGGAAGGGCCTATCCCTTGAGAGGAGGCCCAAGAGAACTTTCTGGAGAGATAGTAATGCTCTATGTTTTGATGGAAGGAGTTTCTCTGGTGCATACATCTATCCAAACTCATCTAACTGTACGCTTACAACATGGGAACTTTATTGTATGTAAACGATACCTCGACGAGGTCGATTTACAATCATGAGGCTAAGCGAGAGTTCGCCAAATTATCCAGTCTCCACACCATGTTCTCGGCAAGCATTTGTCCTGCCCCGCGTCACACGCTTGCATGAGGGATGCGGTCCCTGCGTAAACACGACCGCGGCTCATCTGTCTTCACCGCGTTCGGTCAGGTCTGGAGACGTGTGGCTGTGTGTCTCAGGAAGGTGACAATCGAGGGCTAATCCGATTCTAACAGCATCAACAACTTCCGCCAGGCTCTCCCGCCGCCGAGTTCTGGGCGTCCTGAGAATAGACCTATTGTTTGCAAAGCCAACAAGTAAAATTCTTTCATCCAAGGCTGACTCACCCACGGTCATGTTACCCAACTGAACTCTTTTCAATAGTGTGAGTCCTTGCGAGTGGCCATTTGCGACTGGTCACCGTGCGTCTTTACTTTGAAATCTCTAAATTTTCCTGAAGGATGCAATTCTCTTGTCTCCACCTAATGCATCAATTATTCAAGCTTTATGAACATTTCCCCAATTATGCCTTTGATTTACTGCTTCAAGCAGTCTGCATTATCTAGAATACATCTGTGAATGTCACTCACGATTTATGCTCTCTCCAGTTTACTGGCCTCATACACTTCGAGATGCTACTGATTTCATTTCTTTATTTTCCTTCAAAGCCCACAGAGTCCAATGTTTTCTACTTTGCTTAGATTGTTGTTTTGTCATTAAAATTTGTTTTGGCTCCTTCCCAGCTCTTCCATCAGTGTGTTAGAATCTCACAATTAAAATGTCTAATTTATTTCCTCATGTTCCCGATGTTATTGAAATTGGCTAGCGCTCTCTAGAAAGGATGCCAAGATCTTAATAGGCACCAAGGTAACAAAACATTTTGTCTCCTTTTATTTTCTGTTTTCATTATACTAACAAAATAAAATATTTAACCTATAGTCAGATGGAATTCAATTTACCTGTATTTATTTTAGAAATAAATTACTTTGCAACTTTAAGTAACATTGCTTTTATGATTGTCCGTTGAGAACGGAAGTATTGCTATAAAATGGAAAGTTAAGATGTTCATTTTAACAGAACTGTAACTGTAAAATGTAGCTCTCAACGACAGACAATGCTCTACGAGAACGGAGAGCAGTTTACCTTCGTTGTGTTTTGGGGGCTGATCTGCCTTTAAATTATTAATCTGACAAGTACAATCACAGTATTGGAATTTTGAAAATGTAATCTGAAATTTCACTGCTTTGCCTTGGTACTCAAGATTGTCTTTGTGAAGTTTTCTTCAGTCTGATGTCAACTTTTGTTATTAATTGAAATAATTATTACATTCATCCCAGAAATAGATGGGTCTGGGACGCTGGGACGAGCAGAGCCCATCCGTGGACTTGAGGGTCTGTGTCTAGGGTGGTCTTTTAGGCTGTCAACCTGCAAGGCTCCCAGAAACCTACTCTCGGGCTCTCCAGAGATCATCGCTCACCGAATCCATCCTGCCAGCCAAGAGGAGAGGCGGTGCCAGACATTAGAACTATTAGAACGAAGCACTTCTTCGTTCATTTCTTCTGCAGGTGTCTACTGAAGTCCCAGGAGGGACTACATCCACAGCTGGAAACAAAACCAGCTGGCCACTGCCCTCACTTTGGACTCGCGACAACCGGGCGGTGCTCGAAGGGACAGTGGTGACTGGATCTCACTTCGGTGGCCACACGGGACCCAGGTAGTGGCTACATTCTGATCGCTGCATAATAAGTCACCCCAAAACTCAGTGGCTGAAGACAGCAATTTAGTTTTAGCGCTGGGGGTTCCGTGGGTTGCTGGGGCTGGATCTCCACCGTGTTGGCGTGCAAGATGGCGTGCTCACACATCTGGCATTGGCTCTGGCTGTGGCCTGGTGGCTCAGCCCTCGGCCAGGGAGCCACAGCGTGGCCACTCTCCGTGTGGGGCTTCTCCTGGCACACGTGTGTCCAGAGGGAGCGTACCGAGGGCAAGCGTCCCAAGAGGCAAGGAGAGGAAGCTTCCAGGCTAGCTGAATGCTCTAACCGGACGGTTGCAGTGGCCTTTACACTCAGCTGGCTTGGTCTGAGCAGTCACAGGTTCCTCCCATAGTCAACGGGGAAAAACAACAACAAAAAACTTCATCTCAGAGTGGGAGGGGGCAAGGTCCCGTTGAGGGGAGAGCATGTGGGATGGGAGGAGATGGTGCAGTCAGCTTGGGAAAATAAGATTTACCACCGGCTCTAAGAAAGCTCCTGTGAATGTGTGACATCTATTCTAAGGTCCCTTATTAACATATTAAGTCCGTAAACGGTAAGTCTAATAAACATGTATTGTGTTAGTGTGCAAGTGGTCCAAACATCTTACACACACAAGCTCACTTACTCCGATGACCTCCCGAAGAAGTGACTGACATCACTATTTTCACTTTGCAGGTAAGGACATTGACCCAAGACACCAACAAGATGCAAAGTCTACGCATCGGTGAAGAGACTAGAACTGTCTCTCTGTTGCTGCACCACACGGTATAGGGTGCGTCCTGCGTCACATGGACACTGCTGAGCAGGCGTCACCCAGAAAAGCAGGTGGACAGGGGCTCCGGGCAAATTAAATACTCACGGAGGATTTCAGCGGAGGAGGGAGAAGGGAAAGAACTTGTGACTGGAGTAAGGTGAAGGAAGGCTGCGGCACAAAGGACACGGGAAAGAGGTGCGGGCACAGCCCAGGGGCTCTGGAGGCTCGTCTGGGACTTTAGATGTCTTTCTTGATGACAAAGAAAAGCTCTGAAATATTTTCAGTACAGGAGTTGTGTGGCCAGACGTGTGGCTTCCAAAGACCACCCTGGGTGCTGTGTGAGAAGGGACTGGAGAAGGCTGGGCGTGGGGACAGAGAGCCAGTGTCCGCCAGGGGGTGGCTCCATTCGTTCACGGGAAGACTAAGGCTGAGCCCCAGGTGGGGCCGGAGATGAAGGGCAGTGGACATGCTCGGTACAGGCACGTCGCTGAGGAGCCGCACGGGCAGGACGTGGCAGGGGGTGCTGTGCTGAGATACCTTCCTGGACACCGGTTCCCATGATGAAGGCTGTGCTGTCGGGGGCACCTGCTTCTAAGAGGGGAACAGGGCAAGAGGGGCACCTGCTTCCAAGATGGGGAACAGGGCAAGAGGCAGACTGGGGGAGAAAACTGTCCGCTTCCTTGCCTCACTCTTCCGGAAGCCTGTGTTGAAGGCAGGAAGACATGAGCAGCATATCCACAACACGTGAACTATACGCTTCGAGCTCCTGTGTTCGCGCACACCTCTCCAGGGGCTGATGCCCCGAATCTTGGACAACGTGGTCAAGATGCAATCGTGCTGTGGCTTGGGAAGGAGGCAGATCTGTAGGTCCCATGGTGCCCTTATCGTGAGAATATTCTGGACGCTGGTCACAAAGACCTCGAGCCTCCTCTTGTGGGTGTCACATGTCCTAGCCAATTGGACGTTGGGTGTGGCATGGGGATGGTCAGGTGGGGTGGAGGGAGGGAGGGAAAAGAGTGACGTCAGGATGAGAAGAGAGAGGTCAGGGGCACGTGGGGTACCCGAAAGGGAACACGGGGAGAATCGTTATCGTTGTTCCCATGTTGAGACTAGCACTATGTCTCGCCGGCAATGAGAAAGATCAAAAGAAAACACCCTCCCCACCTTCAAATTGCTTGTGAGGCCGACTCCGTGCAAGTGACAGGGGGTGTTTTGCAGCTGCCGCGAGAGGGGGACCAGGGCCGTCAGCAGCCAGAGCTGGAGAGGGTTCTGCAGAAGGGGACGATGTTGCATCCTTCTGGACCCATCAGTTTCCAGGAGGGAACAGCCCTCCACCTGCGGGCACAAGAGTACTTCGTGCTTCCAGATACTGAAGAGAAAAATCTAACATCATTTAAGTTGGGGTTATAGATCGACATTTTCTTTATAAAGCCGACTTCTAGACGGCTTCAGAGTAGCTCTTCTGGTTTTGAAAGAGGCCAGCTATATTCGTTACATTGACTTTCTTTCAGGTCTTGATGCTTGGAGAATCATTTCTCATTGGTATTTATTTTGCTCTAAATTAGCTATTTGCTTATTGACCCAAAATAGTTATCATCTCAGCTGGAAATATATTGGAACTCTGGTTGCCAAACAAATATTCAGCAAAAGATGGAGAAAAGCATATGGGGAGGAAAACCCCACCAAGTCTGGGCTGCTGGTGCTCTGGAAGGCGCTCTGGCAGGCCGCCTTGTGCCCCGCTGCACGCAGGCACCGGGGTGACAGTGATCGATTCGGCAGTGGGGAGGTGTTAATGATATTCAGCGCTGATGGCTGAGATATTTATCATCTCTGCATTTATCATTATAAAGAGGACGCCAGAGCTAATTAAAGTCTGGGCTAACAGGGTGACCGGGGAGTCTGGGGGGCACCGACGCCCAGAAAGACCTGGGAAAGCTTCCAGCAGGAAGGACACCAACCTTACACCAAAGCCAATTAACTTAATTCTTCAGGAAATCGTGTGCGGCCTTTCATTTGGGTAAACTGGAGGACGGGGTTCAAGCACGTCTCCTATTTTGTGCCGAAATCGCAGGCTTGCTAACACGCAGTGACTGCTGTGTTCCCTCCCTCTGCTCCCAGCCCCACCCAACCCCATCTCAGAAAATCCTTACACTTGGGGCGCCTGGGGGCTCAGCCGGTTAAGCGCCCGACTTCGGCTCACGTCACGATCTCACGGTGCGTGGGTTCGAGCCCCGCGTCGGGCTCTGTGCTGACAGCTCAGAGCCTGGAGCCTGCTTCGGAGTCTGTCTGTCTGTCTCTCTCTCTGTCCCTCCCCCACTCACACTCTGTCTCTCTCCCTCTCAAAAATAAATAAATTTAAAAAATTAAAAAGTTAAATAAAATCCTTACATTTAGAAAATGGTTTTAAACATAGAGACCTCTGGGTTTTGTTTGCGCAGCACAGCACGGCTCTCTGTGGCTGCTTCAGGATTTTCTGAAATTTTCTACATGTGTAAGTTGAAAGATAAATTCCGGACCTTGTATTCCCTGCTTCAGTGCAAATCACTAGCACACGTATTGAGACTAATACACAGACCACAGGACTGTGGTGTAAACATTCCACAAGCTTCGATTTCCAAAGTGTAGTTTCCTCAATGCGTTTTCATTAGTATGATTCCCCCCCTTAGTATCCATGACAATAAATGGCATCATTAAAGAATGGAATTTAATTTTTCCTTTATGAGTTTTAATTAGACACTGACATTTTGATTCTTCTTCTCCACCGAATACCGATCTATAGCCTGTCGTTTTGGGAGGTTCAACTCACCTCTTCGTCTTGAGTCTGATCCAGGAAAATCGAAGATGCCCTTGGAGAAAGCTCTCTGCAGAGGAGGGCGGACAGACTGTATTGAAGAACGTTGGTCTTGACCTTTTGTGGAATGGGGGGGGACTCTCCGTGGGCCCCTCCCCTTCTGAATGGAAACCGGTGGCCCCCACACTGCCCCTGACTTGACGGTGTGACAGGAAAGTGGGGAAGAGTTAGTGTAGCATTTAACGGTATCAGTCCCAAAGATTGACTTAGTCCCGATTTAAGGCAAAGATTGAAAAAGGCTTTTCTCCCTGTGGAACGAAGGAGGGGGTACATTTCTTGAAAGGACACGGGAAATGACATTTGTGCCCACCCTGTCGCTGTGCTGGAGCTTTGACTCGGGGGAAGGTCACCCTGGCCGCTCGGTATGGTGGGGGTGTCCTCCTCACTGGTCATATGACGATGACATCCCAGGTCAGAGAAGTGCAGTGAATACTCCGGGGCAGCTTGGCGGTCAAAGCCAGGTCTTCTGCCCCAGACACCAGGCTGTGACCCTCCCAGCTGTGACCCCGGGAGGAGGGCCGGCTTCCTGGTTTGCCTCCGCAGCTGTCCCATGCAGAGGACAGGGGTGCAAGGAGAAGGCATCATCGGAGCCCCGTTCCCGCCTGCAGTCAGAGAGGCGGCCAGGCGGTGGTGAGGGCACGTGGCCTCTGGGTCCACGTCGCTACGATGGGGTTGCTGACGGAGTCCTCCGATCCCGGTGTGATGAGGGAGACGTAAGGGCCATGAGGACAGAGGCTCACCCAGTACAGAGCCGGTGGCTGTAGGTGTTGGCATCCTTTGTTTCCACACTTGGGCAGCATGCAGCTGCCCAAAACACTGCCTCAAGAAAAGGGAGAAGGTGAAAAATGATGAAGACCTTAGAGTGAATTTTCAGAAATGGTACACTGCTTTCTCCCAGCATATTTTGAGCTGGCAGTGTAATCAAGATGACATAAAGCATTCACCTTGCTGTGGTCCCCTCTCTGAACATTAGGTACCTGGAGTTCACAGGAAGCGGAGTCTAGAACTCTCTTGCCCTCTTCGGTCTGGCAGCCTGGGTGCCCCTGAAGATGAGGTCCAGGAGCCAAAAGGCCACAGAATCCTCATTCATAGCTGGTCTGCGTCCCTAAGACCTGATCAGAGCTGGGACACAGTAAGTGTACAGCCAGTATTTGTGGAATGAGTGGAGGGAGGGAAGGAGG
This sequence comes from Panthera tigris, assembly GCF_018350195.1. Taxonomy (NCBI): domain Eukaryota; kingdom Metazoa; phylum Chordata; class Mammalia; order Carnivora; family Felidae; genus Panthera; species Panthera tigris. The sequence goes on from NC_056660.1 coordinate 236,553,898, forward strand.
GAGGGAGGGAGGGAGGGATGATTAGATGGGTGGGTGGGTGGATGCATAAATGAACGAACTTGGGGCCTTCAACCCAACTTTCACCCGACATACTCAGAATATGACATTGAATTGCTATCCTAAGGTCTGATCTTTATCTAACTCCTACTTTGAGCCCATTCCCGATTTAACGGTGCCTTGGCTCCCAGAAATTTCAAGGCCCTGCCCACGAGGTGGTCACCTACTGTGAGCACGGCCTGGAACTAGGATGACCTTCAGACAGGTCATATGGAATCCAAGGACGGTCCCTGCTCTCCTTCTCTCCATGCTTCACAGTAAAGGCCCGATGGGCACCAACTCATTACGACTCCCATCCTGTGTTTGTGCCGTCTGTAATAAATGTAGCATCCCAAAGGCAGAAGCGAGGAAAGATCATGGGATATAATGATCAGAAGTGTATGTTTCGTTAAGAATGATAAAGTTCCCCATTGGCCAAATGAAGCTTTCTTTTATTAGCAACTGATGTTAATCTAAAAAACTACTCCGCCATTTTAAACACTGTGATTTCATATGAAATTCATTGATGAGCTGAGTTATTCTGGATCTACAATTAGGGGCACGTAGCATGCAAACGGTGTGGCCCAATTACACCTCTGTGAACCAGAGGTGAGTATTTAGCAGGGGGAATGTGGAACTTTGTCCAGCACACTGTTAATTATCTTACCCTTCATTAAGTCACTAACCTTGTGGTTCACCAAAGATATGAAGAAACTGATTTTCCAGCTCATAATTTGATTCAGAAGGTGCAGCTCTCTCAAAATATATAAACTCCCAGGAGGAAGTTAAGCACCATTATCCTCCACGTGACCATCTGTATCATCAAAAGACATTTATTAAGCACTTAACTGTGCACGGTGCCGAGATAGATGGTGAACAGAGAATCAGGTACTGAATTTCTTGTCTTCCGTGAAGTCACTGCACATACAAGAGAGTGAATACAATGCTGGACCAAGACACAAAGTAGAGAATGAGACAGAGTGCAGGTAAATCTTCAGAGGAGACATGGGCTGGGACGATGCACCCCCTGCAGAGAGATCCCAAAAGACAACCGAGAAGTATTTATTCTCTCTTACCTGAGGCAGGGCTACCAGGCAACCCCAAAAACTTGAGGGCCGGCGCTGTGTTGGGCAAGAGATCTCAAGTGCTCGTGACACGCGGAGGAGGACAGATTGCTATGTGCGGGGTGTGGAGAAAGGCTGGGGATGGGGGCACGGCGGCCTCTCCGATTGCTGCCTCCCAGCTATAAATTGCCGGGCGAAAGTCAGATCTGGACAGCTCTGCTCGGAATGGTCGTTCGTCCCTGTGTCCAATCCCTGTGAGCAGGGGCAGGGATACAAGGGATATCACGTGACAAGCACTCGTTGATGGGCAGGTGATCATGCTGTTCTGGGCGGGCCCTCCCAAAGGGTCTGCCGCAGACCTCATCAGGACCGGTGTAGATGCAGCATTTCAGTCAGAAGACAAGATGGGGCGTGTGGGTGGCTCGGTCGGTTAAGCGTCTGACTTCAGCTCAGGTTATCATCTCGAGGTCTGTGAGTTTGAGTCCCACGTCCGGCTCTGGGCTGACGGAGGGGAGCCTGGAGCCTGCTTCGGATTCTGTGTCTCCCTCTCTTTCTGCCCTTCCTCTGCTCACGCTCTCTCTCTCTTAAAAATAAATAAACATGAAAAAAAAAAAAAAAGACAGCACATACTGCTTTCCCTCCAAGACTTCTTGTTTTAGTTTTATGTAGTTTCCTTTTACTTGTTTTAGTCCTGCTAAATTGCTTTTTGTTGTCCTTATCGGGGTGCTAATTGACGGCTCGTTTGGAGTTCGGTTGCCTGACCGTTGATGATGATCTACAGCCATGTAGCCACCGACGCCGTCCCCAGAATACATCTGTCACTCCCAAATGCTTCCTCCTGTCCATTTTCAGTGATCCCTGCCCCAAACCTGACCACTCATGAACACTGATCTGCTTTCTGTCACTATATTTTGCCACTTTGAGATTTTTATGTAAGTGGAATTGCTTTGTGAGTCTTTCGTGTCTGACTCTTTTCATTTATTAGCAAAACGCTTTGGAGATTTATTAATGCTGATGCGTGTATCAGTATTTATTCCTTTGTACCGACGAGATGTGCTGCATCGTATGGATGGACCACGATGTGTTTGTCCACTCACTAGCAGATGCTACTTGCAACCTTTCCAGTTTGGGACCTATGGGTCACACTGCTGTGAGTGCGAGTGTTTGTGTTGCTGTCTGCCTTCTGTTCTCTCGGGCAGATCCTAGGAGTGGAATTGGCAAATGGTAGTGATGTTGAACTTAGTAACATACTGCCAAACTGCTTTCTAAAATTTTCTTTTTCCCATTTTGCATTTCCACCAGCAACACGTAAGTTTCAGTTGTCCCCCTGTCTCGCCAACACTCGGTGTTTTCCAGTTTTTCACTTTACCATTTAGTTGGTGCACGGTGATATTGACGAGGCACTTAATTAACATCCTTGGGTTTTCACGATTACATTTTTCAATTTTTTTATTCTCTATTTTTGAGAGAGAGAAAGATCATGAGCGGGGGAGGAACAGAGAGAGGGAGACACAGAATCTGAAGCAGACTCCGGGCTCTGAGCTGTCGGCACAGAGCCCGACGCGAGGCTCGAACTCGCAAACCTCGAGATCGTGACCTGAGCTGAAGCTGGATGCTTAACCGACAGAGCCACCCAGGAGCCCCTTCACAGTTATATTTTTAATTTTGTGCTAATGCCAATGGGACTCCTGTGGAAGCAGTTCAATGCTTGGCGTGTCGTGACCATGAAGCAAGTACATTACCTGCCATTGTCACTGGTGCCATTTAATGACTTTGCCAGTGCTTAGCAGCAGAAGTGCATTTTAGTATCACGTAGTGTTGCCCTGGGGACTCTAAAGCATGTTTGCGCTGTGGGACCCAGAGTTCAACACCCCTGTGTGTGTTAATAAAGGTAGAGACCCTGCCTTTTTGTCCTATTTGCTTTCATCAACATCCCACAGATGCCTCCAGCCAATGTTCTCATTGTTCAACAGCATGGTTGTCACCTAAACTATTAGGTTTTACTTCCTTTTGTTGGATCAAACAAAGCCCGCAACCCTGATTATACTCTCCAGGCTGGCTCAGAGAAGTTTTGAAATTTGTGTTTAATAAATATTAAACCTGTGGCTTGGGTCGGGAAATTGTAAGGTTCCCAACACAATTTTGTTTTTTTGTTTTTGTGTTTGTTCTGTTCTTTAGAGAGAAAGAGAGAGTGAGCACAGGCACGTGGGTGTAAGCATGGGAGGGGAAGAGGGAGAGAGAGCATCTCCAGCAGGTTCTATGCCCAGCACAGAGCCTGATGAGGGGCTTGATCTTACAACAGTGAGGTCGTGGCCTGAGCTGAAATCAAGGGTCGGACGCTTAACCGACTGAGCCCCCCAGGTGCCTCGTGACACAATTTTGTCCTAACCATTTGTACCTATCTGTTACGGATTCACTGTGTCTCCTTAAAATTCATATATTGAATCCCTAGACTCCAATGTGCTTGGAGTTGGGAGACTGGGTATTTGGGAGGTTGGATGAGACCAGGAGGGTGGGATCCCTGTGGTGGGGTTTGTGCCCTTACAAGACAGACACCAGAGAGCTCTTTCTCTCCGTCCACCATGTTGGGAGGGGACGCAGTGAGAAGGCAGCTGTCTGCAAGCCAGGAGGAGGGCTGTCATCAGGAACTGACCGTACTGCACCCTGAACTTGGTCTTCCAGCCTCTAGAACCATAAGAAGATAAATGTCTGTCACTCCAGCCTCTGGGTCTATGGTGTCTTGTTATGACCACATGGACTAAGACACTCTCAAAGTTCCACCTGGTGCTCAAAACTCATTTGTCTGCTGCCTCCACACTGTATCCCAAAAGGCTAATCTCACATACTAACTCCTTTTTTCTACATCTTTTAAAAGTAAACATTAAAGATTAGAAAGTAGATTATTGACTCCCAGGGGCAGAATAAGGGCAGAATGAGGGTACAGAGCTCCTTTCTGGGGTGCCAAAGGTGTTCTAAAATCAGTCAGGGCCGATGGTCCCACAACCCTGTGGATGTACTTAACCCTACCGCATTGTACACTTTAAAGAAGTGAATTTTATGGAATGTGAATTGTGTCTCGGTCAGTCTGTTGACAAAAAAATACAGCGGACCAGTATATGGGCACACCAGTTCTTCAGATGGCAATGCCTTGATTGAAATTTTGATTCATATGCCTGGACACTGGTTGAGGGGGAGTTTTGACAAACTTTATTGAACAGTCTCCGGTTGTTTGTCCTTGAGATGGAACTGAAAGGAATTCTCGGACACACACCGACATCGCTGCCTACCCCGTGTCAAACTGTAAGTAAAATCAAATGGTTGTCCAGAAACGTGGATCTACAGGAACCGTTGTTTCCAATTATTTCATGATAGAATAATGAATAAGGAATATCATATACTTAATATTTAATATTCTATTCAAAAAACTTTCAAAGGACATGGCATATGAAATGATAAGCAAATGTTAAAGATGCTTTAGATCTCTTCATTGAATTTTCTGATACCACTGACTGTATATTCTGCTTTTCTTGATTAATTTCTAATAACTATTCAGTTAAACCCTGTTGGAATATGGTGATTAAGTGATCTAGGGCAAATTAATTCACCAACCAATTTCAGCTGCTTCTGGATAATCCAGGCATGCACAGTAGGCTTACTGACCACCCATGATGGGGTTCCCCTGGGTTCCCACTGCTGATGTCTCCTCCTGGTGCCTCTGGGAGGTTCTGCCTCTTGCAGCTATCGCCGGCTGCCCGACGGGAGACCCACAGGGAAAGAAAGAGGGCAAATGCATTTTGCTCAATCTGCCTGAGATGCTTCAGAAGGCTTCAGTCCAATGGTTCAGGAATGACCGTGTCTGGAAAGACAAGATAGTGGTGAAGACAATCCTGTGACAGAAGACCAGTGGGGGAGCCTGTAAGACCCCACTTATTTTAAGTCCATGTGTTGCCTACCTTCAGATCTAGATGCCTTCCTTCCAGATCAGAATTGCCCAATAAGAAGTGTGATGTGAGGGGCGCCTGAGCGGCTCAGTAGGTTGAGCATCCAACTCTTGATTTTGGCTCAGGTCATGATCCCGGGGTCGTGGGATCAAGTCTCGCGTCAGGCTCTGTGCTAAGCGTGGATCCTGCTTGGGAGTCTTTGTCTCTCTGTTTTCCTCAGCCCCTCTCCCTGCTCACACCCCCTCTGTCTCTCTCAAAAACAAATAAATAAACATAAAAAAAAAGAAGGGTCATGTGAGCCACACAGATGGTTTCAGGTTGTTTAATATCCATTTTTAAGAGAAGCAAAAAGAAAGAGGTGAAAGTTAAAATCTCTCAGGATACCCAAAATATCATCATGTCAACATGTAATTATTAATGAGATACTTTGCATTCATTTTTATTGGATTAAGTCTTCAAAATCCATCACTGGATTACATTTGGATCACACCTCAAATTGGGCACCAAATTTTCGACGGTGCAGGTGAAATGTTGAGTCTCAGCCAAAGACCAAATTGTGTTTAATGGAAAATAGTTTACACCGCCTCCACATTAAAATCTAAATATAGCACATAGGTTACGTATACATCTAAACATAAGTTAATTAAGATTAAAAATGTCACGTTCAGTTTCTCAAGCCCATCAGCCCAGTGGCCCAGGTGGCTGGTGGCTCTGGCATCAGACAATGCAGGTCTAGATTATGCAGTGACTGAGCCAGGAGGCCAGGGGCAGGACAGAAAATAATCACCCCCCAAGTACCATCAATTACCTCACTCACAGATTAGAAGGTGTGCACAGCCATTTCTTTCTGACATAAATAATGGGTATGTGGAGACAGGACTTGTAACTAAGAAGGATTTGAACTTGACTTGTTACTTTCCAGGCTCTACAATTAATTCCACACCCGGGAAGGTCGATGAATCAAGTATTTGAAGCATATCGAAGGAGCTCCTGGGAGAAATTTTACATTTCTACGTAGACAGCGGCATTCTGCACAGCTGTGTGGACTGTCCCCTGGGATGCTGGCTGGCAAGACACGGCCCCAGGTGACCGTGCAGGAGGACACACGGCCACATCGTGTCCTCGGGAACTCCCCAGGGCGTGCGGACAGCAGGCTTCTGGACCCGTCCCCTCCTGTCCTGGAAGGGCCATCATCTCACTGGCATCCTGAACACCCTCCCCTAACACCACGTCCACCGGGCTATACTGTCTCTGCACCCCACACAGTGTGGCCTTGCCCCAGCACCCCCGGGGGCTGCTCCTCAAGGTGGGGGCTGTTTCCCGACAGTGATGTCCACCCACCAGCCAGCCTGGAGCACAGGGCCTGGAGCTCTCGGCCCCTCGGGCTTAGGGAGCGAGTGGATGGTTTGACGCAGCTGTGTTATCCGGGGTACAGGTTTCGGAAACCAGAGCGAGGGAGGGGGATATAATGAAAACCATCCCTCTGCCCGTTTTTTCCAATGTTTCTTGAGCTGAATTTTGAAGAGAACAAGAAGCACAAGGTACCTTATAAATACGTCTTTCTTCTCTGAGAAAACATCTGGAAGGTTGACACGAAGGGACCCACAACTGCTTTTTTGTTGTCATAAAGCCCGTGCTGGAACGGGAAGGGCGCGAGCAAGGGGGAGCCAAACCAATCATTTTAAATTGGGCTGAGAAAGGCCATTTAGTTCCACTCCATCTGAACTTACCAAACACTTGGTGCAGACCTCCTGAGCCCCCAGGCCGCCACCCTCTCCTGGGCCTAGGGGCCCACCGCCAAGCCGCCAAGCCTCTAGGAAAACATCTTGAATGTGTTTGGCTGAAAACAGGAATGAGTCCAGTGTTGGGAGAGAGCTAGGGTTTGCCAGCCGGCATTTCTTTCTGCTCTGCTCAGGGTTGCTTCGGTATACAGACGTGTGCACGGTGGGGCCCATACACGCGCACGTGCACACCCGAGATTAAGGGGGAAACAACCCAGAGTTTTAGCAGAGTAAAGGAAAATGCACAAGTTTTGAAAAAGGAAAAGAGACATTCGGGCCAGAGTTGCACATGCCTCTGGTCAGTCCCAGTCAGCCCGAGGAGCCCCAGGTGATGGGGCCAGGGGAGGGGGCAGACTCTTCCTTGGGCGAAGGGGACACGTCTCCAGGCGCACATGGCCTCTGTGTTACTGTTGGGGCAGTTGAGCCAGCTACGGTGCATGCAGACCAGGTGAGGCACCAGCCGGAGACCACACAGGGTGCAGCTCTGAGCATATCGATCCCTGTTCCCACCCTTGTGCACCCCAGACCTGCAGCACGGGGAGCCTGAGCCTTGAGGCCAAAAGTGTGATAGGCAGTCTGGGAGGGGAGAGGCTTCTGGGGACAGCGGGTGAGACGGTGGGAGTCTCAGAAGGCTTCCACAAGTGGGTGGCCTGGGGCTGGGGCATGGAAGCTGGTGGACGGGACCAGGACAGAGTGTTTTTGAAGCAGCAAGGCTCTGAGGCCAGAGCATCCCAGATTGTGTCCTGGTATTTTGTGAGCTTCTCTGAGATGCACAACTGGTGGGGAAAACACCTTTCCATCCTTGTTGGGAACCATCAGTTCCTATTGCCCATCGGCCAGTCAGACGTTGGGAACCTGGTCAAGTGTGCGACAGGCTCCCTGGGTGAGCAGCGTTTGGCTAGGAGATGGTTGCTTATCCCGGCTGGATGGGAACAGACCCTGCTTACAGTCTTCTCAGGGCCTAGCATATCCCTGCTGCTTTGCCCCAAAGGAGAACACAGATAGTGCCATGTGCACTTGGGACTCCATGCTGGAGGTGACGTGAGAAGTTAAAAGGCATAGAGTAGCACAGTGCCCATGTTCAGGAAACAGGGGTGCTTTCACATCCAGGAAACAGGAAAACTTTGAATTATTTCTATACTGAAAGAAAACAGTCATCAATAATGGGAAGAATTATAAAAGATGATAGATAGATAGATAGATAGATAGGTGATGGACACATAGATAGGTGATAGATGGATAGATAGATGATGGATGGGTAAGTGATAGATGATAGATAGAAAGATAGATACATAGATAGATACATAGATAGATAGACAATAGGTAGACAAAATATGGATGGATAGATGATGGACGGGAAGATGGATAGATAGATGATGGAGAGGTAGGTGATAGGTAGATAGATGATGGATAGATAGATAGATAGATAGATAGACAAAAGATGGATGGATAGATGATGGATGGGTAGATGGATGGATAGATGATGGGTGGGTAAGTGATAGATGATAGATGATAGATGATAGATAAATAGATACACAGACAAAAGATGGATGGATAGATGATGGACGGGTAGGTGATGATAGATAGATAGACAGATAGACAGATAGATAGACAAAAGATGGGTGGATAGATGATGGGTGGGTAGATGGATGGATAGATGATGGACAGGTAGGTGATAGATAGATAGATAGACAGACAGACAGACAAAAGATGGATGGCTAGATGATGGACAGACAGGTGATAGATAGATGATGGACGGGTAGAGACATACACCTATGTCAGGTATCTACAAACAGGCAGATGACAGGTAGATGGGCAGATGATAGATGGATATGAAGACGGGAGTGTCAGGGGAAGGGAAAGGCTCCACGGTGCGCACTATTCCCAGAACGCTGTGTCTTCAAGGACTGATGCGATGCACGTGAGGCACGGTAGTGGGGGGAGGGCAGTGGACACACATGAAGCGGGTGGGGGGACACTGCTGATGATCTCCCTTCCAGAGGGTGTGCAGAAGGGACATGTGGGTGAGTGAGTTCTTCAAACGTGACGTGGTTGCTTCATAGCACCCCCAGGGGGCAGGGGACCCCAAGGAACCGGGTCCTTCCGGGAGAGTTCGGGCTCCACAGTTCCGAATCACAGGTGGCACCTGGGGCCGGCCCGTTCCCGGTCGGGACCTCTGCGCGACTGTCAGCAGCTGCTGAGAGCTTTGGTTACTGGAAGGTGAGGGAAGGTCTGGGTGGGTCTCTACTGCGTCCCCGTGGAGCCACGGCACATGCCCAGTAGTGTCCCCAGGCCTTCGGCCTACACGTCCCGGGTCACTCGGAGGGGCGAGCTGCACCCAGACCAGACGTGTTTTCTTCAGCTGCTGCTTGTGTCACGCTGGCTGGCACCACTGTCACCAGGTCGCTGGGGTCAGGCCGGCAGGGTCCACACAGGCCCCGCTCTAGCCAGAAGCAGGGGTCCGGGGGCAGGGGGACACTGCCCGGGTCACGAGGGCATCAGCCAGGGCATCCCGGGGCGAGAACTAATGCGGGGTTTGGGTCTCCGCGTACAGCTGCAGTCCAGCCGTGTACCCTCCATGCTGCAGCGGCCACCGTGGTGCCAGACCCCGGCCCCGGGGGAGGACCGGCAGGAGGGGCGCCACTCGCCCCCTCCTTCCCTGTCCTGGGCTCTGTGGCTACGGTTCCCTCTTCTCGCCTCTCTCCCTTCCCGCCCAGTTCCGATCTCTTTTCCTTCTCGCTGAAATCGTTAGGGCCCTTTGCTGTCTCAGCCTTGTCTCTCTCCGGTTTAAAGAATGTTCCCGTTGCTCCCCACCGGCCATCGCGTTTCTCCGTCTGCTTCTGGCCAGGCTGCTTGAGACCCTTCCCTTCCTCCCTCCCCTCTGCCCTCCAGGCTGTTTCTGGTTTCACCATGTTCTAAAGTGACCTAGAGCTCCCGGGTGCCGTCTCTCCGTCTCTCCGTCGCTGGGCTGGCGACAATGGACTGGGGGAGGGGCAGGGCAGGTGCTCTGGGAGGTGACCAGGGTCCCTCCTCACGCTCTTTCCTCCCGGGCGTGCCGTGCCCAGACTCCAGGGTCCCCCGGGCCCTCTGCCACGACCCCTTGTGGGGAAGGGGCCCCCGAGGGTGGGTCCCTGCCTGGTCGTGCCCCGGACGGCCTCCCCCGCAGGCAGCAGCTTCTCCTCCAACCGGCGGCCCCTGCAGCGGGAGAGGCTGCCACGCCGCTGCCTCTGGGAGGTTCGAATCAAAGGATTCTTTCCGTGGACAATGACCTAAGATAGACACGCTGGGCAAATTCTGAAAGGACGGCTACTCTCCGTTTCAGCGGCGGCTCGAAAGGACACAAAAGCAACCGCCCGAAACCGGATGGAGGCGGATCTTTCCAAAAGAACAACGAGGCAGAAAGAGCGCGTCTTAAAATAGCTCAGGGCTTCGAAGTCTCGCGGCGCGGAACGTGCCGATTCGCCTCCTGTGCGCGTGCGCCTGGCGGGGTGGGGGGCAGGGCCGCGTCCCAGCCGCAAAGGCGTCCGGACCCGGGGGAGGGCGGCAGGCGGGGACTGTCCCCCCAGCCCCACGAGACCCCGTGCGGCCCGGAACAGAGGCGGACAGCGCACGAGGGCGCAGCCTCGCTCTGCGGCTGAGCGCCCTGTGGGCCCAGGGGACGCCGCCGCCGGTGCCCCGGTGGCCGAGAGGGCCGCGCCAGCCGCGCCCGACGCCGGTGCGGAGTCACCCTCGTCCGACGCGCCAGGGGACGGAGGAGAGGCGACTTGACACAAGTTGTTTTCGCGGCCGCTCTTTGTGACGAGGGACTTCTGCTCCCCGTCAGCCCGGTGCCATCTGCTGCGGGAAACCAGGGCCCTTGAAGAAGGAGCCGCTCCTGAATTATTGATCAATGATTAGCAAATGCAATCGAAATCGTAGACTGGATGTTGCGCGCGGATCCATAATTCATGAGCGGACAAAGTAGGAGGTAGTAGGCGTAGCGGCAGGTGATTTCAGCCCCGTATCGATTACTTAAAACAACAGGAGGGAAGTGGACGGCTCCGGGCCGGCCGGCAGCGCGGCCAGAGCTGGGGAACGCGGCGCCGCAGAAGCAAATACGTGTCTATTGTGCCTCTGTGATCACCATGCTGTTCCCTGAGACCAGAGGACATATTTGTTTATAATTTATGTATTCTCTCGCCATAAAAGATTGATGGTGCCCTATTAGATACTCCAGGATCTACATTTCCAGATAGTTTGTAGGGCGACAGCCGGCGACACGGTGTTGTGAAGCGTCCTCGGCCTTCCCTGGCAGAGGGGCGCCCCCCTCACCCTTTCCCACCCCCCACCCCGCCCCCACCCCGCGAGCTGAGCCGAGCCCAGCCCCCGGGACAGGCTCGGGGAAAACCCGGCCAGGACGCGGCCAGAAGGTGACCTGATTCTAACCCCGCAGCCAGCGTTGTAGGTGGACGTTTGTCTCCTTCTGCGGACTTTGCGAGAGGACGGCCTGGCGCCCCCACATCTGTGATGCTGGATATTGAAAAGTACACAATGTCAAGTGCATGCTGGGTCAATTTAGAGCAAGGGTGGGGGGTGGGGTTGCGGTTTTGCACCCAGGGGAGATGGAACACAGGGCAGGGGCATCTGGGGTGGTCACGGCTGGGGAGACTATGTAGAAGGGGGGACGCTGCTAACCACAGTCCAGGGGGCAGAGGGGCACCCCAACAAAGAATGATTGCCCCCGATGCCCACCACAGCCACATCCTCCCTTTCAAGGACACACAGTCTTGGCAGCCAAGAGGGGCTGGTGCCAGGTCTCCCGGAACCGGGGCTCCCGGAGTGGGGGTGGCTGCACCAGACTCTGGTCCAGAGAGGGTTCTCTGAACCCCCGCGTTGCAGTCTCCTCCCCAGTAAAGTGGGGAACAAGCTGCATCTCGTGTGATATGGAGGCAGCTCAGACGGGGCACAGAGCCGGGTACGCAACACGCATTCGGTGCACGTTAATGTCTTATTACGTTCGTTTTGACCTTCTGCTTCACCAAGCGGGACAAACCCACATCCTTCACATTCGGAATTCCTCCGTGCAGGGTCTCATCTCTGCGATTTTCTCTCTGGCTACCTACCTATCCATCTATTATCTATCCACCCATCCATCCACCCATCTATCATCTACCTATTATCCATCCATCCATCCATCCATCCACATATCACCCATCCACCTATCTATCATCTATCTATTATCTATCTATCTATCTCTATCATCTATCAGATATCCATCTGTACATCTATTACCTGTTATCTATTTATCAATCATCTGTCTATCCAGCTATCCATTATCTATCATGTATCCTATCTACCCATCCATAAACTATCATTCGTGTATCTATTCATCTATCATCTATCTATCTATACATCTAGTATCTATTCATCCACCCATCCACCCATCTATTTATCATGTTTGTGTCTATCCATCCATCTATCCATTTATCATCTATCCATCCATCTATCCATCCATCTATTCACTGTCCTCTATCTGTCCATCCATCGCCTATCCATCTATCATCTATCCATCTATTATCTATCTATCTATCTATCTATCTATGGAGATGAATTAAATCAACTAAGACAAATCTCCTAATTCTTAGCCCAAAACCAAAATGTGTGAATTGAGAACAAGGAGGAGAATTTTTTTTTTTAATCATTCTGTGGCTAGGATCTGCTCAACCCTGTAAAAAACTGCATCCTGGTGTCAGAAGTGACCACAGGAACCCACTGCAAACTGCTCTTGAAAGTCCCAGCAAAGTATGTGAGCTTTGGGAACGCTGCTCCATTCTGGAGAACATATACGAGGAAGCTTTTGAAATCAGTTTGAAACTCCTGCCCTCTATTGTTTTAAAAATGTAAAACAAAACAAAATGGAATTTGCTCACAAGAGCCTTCAGGGTTTCGCATCATCTTTTTTGGTTTCTAACTAAAACGGACATTGAGTAGCTGTTTGCAGAAGCGCGGGCATCCCCGCTTTCCTAATCGCTTCCTGGACAGATCTAGGAAATCATCAAACAACCCACATAGCCAACAGGTCCTCGATTATTGAGGAATGTTTGTTGCTTTAAAAATGGAACTAAGTTACACATGCAGGATGTGTGCACCACATCCGGGGCCGCTGGGCGGTCGGGGGGGCGGGGGGGGGAGGGCACCTGCCGGAACAGGGATGCAGTGCCCAGGCTGCTGAGCTGTGCTACGCCTGCTCCACGACGCGCCTGCGGTAAAGTCCCGAGAAGCACAGGGTGTCTTCATCCATTCCTAGGAGGAATTATTTTCTCGTCACCGAAAATAACGCAGTCGGTGTGCTCGGAATCTGCAAGGAAAGATTCTGAACTGACAGTGAAGCCTGCCGTCGCTACGTGACCGCGCTCTGATGCAGGTGCTCTCTCGTGAGCAGGCCCGGGCTCCCAGGCGCTGTGGCCACCTGGGAAGTCACAGAGGCGTGGCCGCCAACTCCTGGACACTCCTCAGAGACCCGAGGTCCATGCGTGGCCTGCCTCTTGAATCTAGATGGGCTTTTGGCCCCCTCGCCTGGTAGGGCAGGGCCGAGGGGATATGTGACTTCCGAGGTGAGGTCGTAGAAGGTCAGCCAGCTGCTGCCTCCCACGGTCCCTGGCAGCCCTGAGCTGCCCCTTGAGAGATCTGGGCCATCCCGAGGCCACGGTACCAGGGGGCCACTGGGGGTGCTCAGGCCGGGTCTTGTCGGAGCCCAGGCTTTTGGCCGGACCGGACGGGGAGCGCGCTGTCCCGAGAGCTCCAGACCGGCCACCTGCCAGCTTGAATGCACAGAGTGTCCACGCCACGGGGACAGAAGAATCAACCAGCTAAGCCCCAAACATTCCTGAACTACAAAATGATGAAACTTGAAGAAACGGTTGGTGTTTGAGCTCCCTGAGTTTAGGGGTGGTTTGTTAGACAGCAATAGACAGATGCGATGCCAGGCCAATCCAAACCTCCAGGGGGCGGGGCTCTGGGGTCACAGCACCAATCCAAACCTCCAGGGGGCGGGGCTCTGGGGTCACAGCACCAATCCAAACCTCCAGGGGGCGGGGCTCTGGGGTCACAGCACAAACCTGACTTCCTTCAAGGGGCCCTTGTTATCTCAGGGGCTTCCCGAACTGCGTGCAGACCACGGTCTGAAACCACACATGCTTAACACAAAGAAGTGTGGTACGCTTAGCCTCATCCCCTCCAACACATCTGGTGTTTTCTAGTCTCTTCCTTTTTATTTAGCTCTCATTACTGAAATGCTGGCGAGACCCCTGTGCGGCTCTCCCGTCCCGCGCTGTGGACACGTGCCTTCTGTCCTCAGGTGCCTGTCATCCACTTGGTTGTTTGGTCCGCACCAAAAGGCTACTTCCCCAGCACCTGCTGGGCTGCTTTAATTTCTCTTAAATGCTAGTTTTGCCTTATTCGCTTCCGGAGGGGATGACAAAGGATGGCAAGGTCTTGGCTTGAGTGTGGCCCCTGTCCGGGCCCCCCGAGGGCCTGTGCGGGACGGCTGAGCACTGACCGCTGCGGGAACCGGCCGCCTCGTAAGTGTCCACCTTGGCCACGGGACTTTCCGCATCTGTCATTAACTGACTCTGTTTGCTGACCCCCGTTTCTGCTTGATGGGGAAATTTGCCTCATTTGTATTTTACAGGTAAATTCAATCACACCCAGGGATTTCTCAGCCAACCCCCAATGTCCTCTGTCCCCCTCCCTAAAGCTGTATCTGCATCCGGTCCTGTGACATTTGCTTTCAGCATGGCACCTGCAGTCCGTGGTCACCATCACAGGCCTCTCTGACCACCTTCGGGTCCCCAGCAGATACTACCCGCCGGGTGCCCCTTCTCTGTAGGGGGGCCTCTCCCTGGTCCTGACCTGTCCCAGCCATGTGGGCATCCCTCTGAGGGCAGGGAAACTTCCAGACAGACTGCCAAGGTCCCTCTGGCTGCAAACTGACCTTGGCCTTGTGAGGGGTCCCTGCTGCTCGTGTCCCGCGGGCACAGCCCCTTCTCGGGGTCTGAGATGGAGGCAGGATGGACCATTGGTCCATCGCAGCCAGTCTAGTGAGGAGGGAAATGGGGAGCAGACACAGCGGCCTTGAGTCTATCCGTGCAGATGTTACGCACCGACGAGACAGGTGTCTTTTCTCACCTTGTGCTCCAGACGCAGGGTCTGTGTGCTCAACTAATGTGAAGAACAGCAACGCCAGCTACGAAAACGCCCCCCTTGAGAAACCCACTGACTTCTTGTTCCCCCTCGTACCCTGCTGTCTTCTCTCCCCAGGGCACAGGCAAGGGCGTGTGTGCACGTGTGTGCACGTGTGTGCGTTGGGGAGACCTACCTGAGGGAGGAAGAAGGTCAGTAAAATATCAGTTTGTGTCTCTGGATTCCGTCCAGTCATAGATAAATGCAGACATTTACGAAATAGAACTGTCTTTTGCCTCAAAACAGTGGGCGTATAAAACCAAACACAAATGCGTCACAGAGATAAAGGCAGTACCTAACAGGCAGGAAAGCCGTAGTGAAAGCTCGCTGCTAAGGAGTCAGAGCGTCGGACAAGTTCACCTGAAACAGTCAGACCTTTTCTTTGACTCGCTGTCTCCGGGGTCCCCCTGGGGGGAAGAGCTGGGCACGGCCCACGGTCCTTCCCGCCCGGCGGAAACACACGTTTAACGGTGCGATGCTCGTCCCCTGGCCGCGGGAGGTGGACACGTGGCCGTCCCCTGCTGCTTGTGCGCTTGTCTCTGAGTACAGAGTGCCTACCGACCTACTCTCGGCTCTTCCCGGGTGACCAGGCCGGCTTTGCTGAACCGCCCTGCCCGGTGCCCGGCCCGGCCTCGCGGTGGACACCCTCGGGTTCCTTGGCCGCACGACATCCGGGGTGCGGAAAAACGGTCTTGGGTGATGGAACCGTGGTCCCCCGGTTTGGCTTTCCCACCATATTTCTGTCGCCGTGGCAGGACTGGAGCTCCTACCAGCTGCTGAGGCCCTAAGACTGAGGAGCCCTGGCCTCCCTGCTTGCTTCCGAGTGCGGGCCCCTGCCTGCTTCTTAGGCGAATTCTGCCTTTGAAAGATTAATTGATTCCCTGAACTTAAATATAGTGCACTAGTCGCGGGGGGACCTTCCCTTTGTAAAGCTGCTGAATGATTCAGAGGGTCTCATTATTTCAGCAGGGCCACCCTGCTCTCCAGCTGTCGCCACCATATGCCGTGCCCGCCCGTGGACAGTGGCGGTGGGCAACACGGGGCCTCGGCCGGCCCAGGGGAAAAGACTGTGGCCACCATCCTCTTTCCGGGAGCCGTGTTTTGGCCGCAGCTAATTGACTCCTTAGGAATGACTGAATTTTTATAGGCAAGCAAACATACCTAAGACCTGTTTCAAAAGGAAAGCAGTCACAGAAAAGCACCAGGACTGACAGAACTGTGCGTTTGTGCTGGGGTCCAGTTAGGACGCTTCCCTGGCCGTCTGCAACCCCAGGCTACCTGAAGTCCCTCTACGTCAGGCCCCATCCCTTTGGCAAGTCCGTCGGCAAGCTTGTTGCATGAGAACTTGCTCGAACGCGTTTGACGATGAATGTGGGTTCTCCGCAGATACGGTTATAGCAAGCATTGGGAGCAGCTTCAGCTGAGCACACTGCAGAGGGTGGCTCCCCTTCTGGAAGCATCCTAAGGAGGTTCCCTCAGCGGGGTGGCCGCCCCAGCTCCAGGCTGAAGATGCCGCAGCGGCACCCCTCGACCAGAAACACGGGGCTGGAAGGAAACGGAGAGGCTGTGTGCGGGCAGGTGGAACAGAAGGAAAGCTCAGACGAGACCCGGTGGCTGGGGCGCTGTTGGTGCAGCTTCTTGTGAGGAGGCGGGAGACCCCAGAGCACTTCCACAACGGGCCTCCTGCTGGCATACTGGTCTTACTGGACCTTGAGTGCCCGGGTCACGGAAGCCACCCGGTCGGTCTTCCCACCATGGAGGCTTGACTTCTGGTGACACCAAGTTCTGATTCCAGAAGTTTCCAGGGATGACTGCCCTGGGCCCAGGTGCTCTATGCTTGTAGGAGGTAGAGGCAGTGATATGATGCTATTGAGTGGCTCCGTGACGCTTCAAGAGGGAGGGGCGTGGGAGGTTCGGGCCCCGTGGGAGCTGCAGTCATCCGGGGCAGACGGCTCAGGCGTGTGTGCCGAGAGCCCCCGCCTCTGGGCCTCGGCCTCCTCCCTGCCTGGGACGGATCAGAAGGAAGACTTGGAGGGAATCCATTGAGTGTCTTGTGTATATAGGTGTAGAGGTCTCCATTCTTCCCTGGGGATTTTGTCATTTATTCTTGGCATTTCGTTGTTAGAGTCCCTCTCTGTAGCCTTTGGTCTCTGGTAGGCCAGGTTGGGCAGTGAGAAAAGACATAATTTGGGGGGGAGAAACTGAATGGAAGCAATTTCCCTTCTGACCCACCACGGTGAAGGAGCTGCTTGGGCCGACGTGCAGACCCCGTGCGTTCCCAGCTTGGGGACGGAGCGGGCACAGCCTTCCAAGTCTGGGGCCCCCACAGAGACGCCTGTGCTGGATGCCCACCTCATCGACGCCTTGGCCCGCGGCCGTGTCGGCTGAACCTGACAAGTTTCTCTCTTCCTGCCTCCCATTTTGTCTTCTTCCGTCGGTTCAGACGTCAGCAAAGAAAACGGGACTGTAAGATCCTCGTGAAGACATGCCAGGCCAGGTGTTAAACAAGTCACCTGCCTTTGCCTTCTTAACCTTAAAGAATCTTATGCGGGCGAACTGTTACCACGTCCATTCTGCAGACGAGGCCAGGGGCTCAGGGAGGGTCACGTTCTCTAGGATCACACCAACTGTAAGTGGCAGTGATGGCTAGTTTTCTGCGTCCACCTGAAGGGATCACAGGGAGCCCTGGTATCCGGTTAAACCTTATTTCTGGGTGGGTCTATGAGGGTGTTTCCAGAAGAGGTCAGCACCTGAACTGGTAGGCTGGTGACGCACACGGCCCTCCCCAGTGCGCTGTGGCCGCACGCGGTCCATGGAGGGAGCTCGTGAAGCCAAGGGTGGAGTCACGTCTCTTCTCGAGTCCACACTGTCTACCCCAGAGTGTAGACAGTAGCTTGTGGGCGGGACTTCCTGACCCTCCTGATCCTGGGAGCCAATACCTCTTAATAAATCTCATTTATTCGTTCTGTGTCTCTGGAGAGAGCTGACCAAGACAGGAGGTGGGGTTAGAACCCCAAATGCCAGACCCGGAGGCCCAGCTGTGCCTCCATGAAATCATGTTGAGGAGGGGGTCCTTCCACAAGGTTTCGAAACCAGCCTTGCTGCATAGCAGCTGGGGAGAAACACTCCCAGTAACTAAGCTTCTGTGACTGAAATGGGGGCTTTTGTTCACTTTTGGGGCACACTGTTTGATTGTGTTTCACTTCTAGGAAAACGTCCCAAAGGTCTCTTGAACACACAAGACATTTTGTACTCCGGCTGCCTGTTAGAATCATCAGGGCTCTGTGGAAACTACCAGTGCCCGTGCCCTTTATCACCTATGAAAACAGAATCTCAGAGGGGGAGGGGCCATCCCAACAGGGGTCCTCTTTTTTTTTTAAGTCACAGATAATTTTATGTGCAGCCCAGTTTAAGACAAATGTATATCAAGTACGCATTCGCCGTAAGTCAGTGGGGGCGGGGGGACCGTTGTCACCAAAAGACCAGGTACAGAAGATACGGTTGATTCTCATCGTTTATGGTAGTTGTGTTCCGTAAAGTCACTGAGAACACAGATCAGCACACACTCAGCCATCGCTCCTGGAGGAGGCCTGGGGGTAGGGTTCTGTGAGCCGCTGCGCGAAGCATTTTCCTCAACCAGTCAATACACGATCTTGTTTTATGGCTGTTTCTCTTTGAAGACATCTTATTGAATATATGTATTTATTTATTTTGAGAGAGAAAGAGAGTGTGAGCAGGGGAAGGGCAGAGAGGGGGCGGGGGGGGAGAGAGAAAGACAAAATCCCAAGCAAGCCCCAGCACTGTCAGCAAGGAGCCCGATGTGGGGCTCGAGCTCACGAGCCATGAAATCCTGGCCTGGGCTGGAACCAAGCGTCAGAGCCTTCATGGACTGAGCCACCCAGGCACCCGTGGTTGAATACACATTGTGGACTCGTTAACATTGAACGTTCGGCCAATGTAACACCGTAATCGGGGCCGAACACAGCTTACCTAATCTGCATTTTCTGTGTGAGGCACATTGCAGCCTGCTTGTGCTTGGGGTCACCAGACAGCACTTCTGCTCCACACTTGTGGCCGCTTTAACCAGCAGTGACACCAACAATAAGCACAAAAATTCAGAAAGCATTGCATTCAATAGACTGCAGGAAAGACGGTTATTTACAGCACGAGAGCCTAGCCCAGAAGGCCGAGCGTCGCCTGTGTCCACCCGCCCTGGGGACGTGCGCCCAGAGACTCAGACGTCCCAGCTCTGCGCACACGTGGGTGTGTGATCGAGAAAGCTCTGTGAGTACAGCCGTCCGCTCCCTTCCACCGGGGACACGTTCCCAGACCCCCAGTGGGTGCCAGCAACCAAAGTGTCAGAGCCCACGTGGAAGTGTGCTTTTCCCTGTAATAAAGTTTAATTCACAACCGAGTCCTGGAAGGAGACTAACAACAATGTGTAATAATGAAATAGTAAAACAGAACAATTATAACAACACACGGCAAAAAAAGTTACGTGAGAAGGTCTCTCTCTCTCGAAGCATCGTATTCTACTTGTACTCAGGCTACTCCTGTGATGCTGTGAGAGGGGGAAATGCCCGCGAGATGAGGCCAAGTGAGGGCGTGACGTAGGCGTGTACATGGTGTGAAGCCAACACTGAAGTTTTTTATAATTTTTTAAGGTTTATTTATTTTTGAGAGAGAGAGAGAGACAGAGCGCGAGCAGGGAAGGGGCAGAGAGAGAGGGAGAAACAGAACCCGAAGCAGGCTCCGGGCTCCGAGCCGGCAGCACAGAGCCCGACGCGGGGCTCGAACCCACGAACCGCGAGATCATGACCTGAGCTGAAGTCAGACGCTCAACCGACTGAGCCACCCAGGCGCCCCGCTACCACTGACCTTCTGACCCCGTATCAGAAGGAGGATCCCTGCCTCCCGTCAGCTGTGACAGCAGAAAGAGAAACCACAGATTTGGGGGTTTCGAGAAGACTGGAGGCAGCAGGAGAAGTCTGCAGGTAGGGGACCCACAGCCGAGAGGGCGGGCGGTGTTCCGGTTTTGGAAGCAGGTGAGTCGTCCGGGTGGCGGAGCACGGCCATGCCCCCTAGGAAATCGGCTCTCTCGGGGACGAGGGCTGGTGGCAAAGGAGCCCGGCCCGTCCTCCCGTGAGCCTCAGGGCAGTGGTGGGGCCACTGGGGTCTGGGGCTGAGTGAGTGAAAGCCAGGGTGTGCGCGAGGGGCAGAAGGAAGTGGACGTGAGTTTTCCCACTTCTGTGGAAACTCGCGGCAAGTTCACGGCCCTGTCTGCAGAAAGGGCGCCGGTGCCACGTGCACGGTGGCCACGTCCTGGGGGAACGGCAGCCCCGCGGAAGGGCAGCACCGGATCCTCCCTGAGCCTGGCTCCATCTGGCGGGACGGCGCGGTCCCCCCACCCCCTGTCCCGAGCCCCGCGCCCCGCGAGGTCCGGAGACACTCTCGGGGGAGGCCCTGGGGCCCAGCGGCGGCTGCCCTCCCGCGGAAGCTCCCTGCGGAGGACACCCTGGGAGACGGGGTCCCCCTGCCTGAGGCCGCGCGGCCCTGACCGCTGAGCGACAGCCCCCGGGATGGAAGGCGGCGGCCGGCTGGGACCGCACACGTGCTCTCCGCGGTGGCCCCCACGCCGTCTCTGTCCCCAGGGCCGTCACCCCGACCACCCGTGTGGGACACCGTGGTCCTCCACGAACCGGAACGCAGCGTGGTGCACATGCATCCTCTCTCCACAGGGGCTCACGCACGCTCACATGTGTTTACACACTCACACACGCTCGCGCGTGCTCAGGTACATGCTCACATGTTCTCACACACACATGCTCACACAAATGCTTACACACATACACGCACACACCTTCACGTGCTGACACACTCACATACTCATATGCTCACACACACTCTCACATGCTCCCAATTTACACACACACGCTCACACATGCTCGCACACTTACACATGTGCTCACACGTGGCCCAGAGACCTTTCCCACCTCCCTGGCCGCCGTGTGCACGGGCCCCCAGGCCAGCCCTGAGCAGCTCACTTCTTTCCCAGCTGTCCCCATCACATAGTAATTTTCTATAAAGCCTCTTGGCTCGTTTCCAGAGCCAGCCTCACATTTTTATCTGATGTTTCGAGAAGTGAAAGGAGATGAATTTCAGCACCTTTCTATACGGTGGTATCCATTCGGCGTAAAATGTATGCGTGCATTCATTCATCCAGTAAGACATCAGCCAGGGCTTACTGGGCCCCAGGCTCCCGCTAGGTGTCGAGGTGGGTGGTGGGGAGCTGGTCAAGACGGGATGAAGTTGGCTTCCTTCCTTCCTTCCTTCCTTCCTTCCTTCCTTCCTCCTTTCCTCCCTCACCCCCTTTCTGCCCTCTTCTGTTCTTAGTCATGTTTTGGAAACCCTAAATAGAAGTAGAACTAAAAAGATAAGTAATTCCTGTTGCCCAAGAATTCAGATTCTGGAGCATTGTTTCAGGCTGTGTCCCGTGATCGATCAGCACACCTCAGTATCAGGCGTTTCATGAAAAACTGGGAGATGCCTCACCGTACAGGGAGTGCCCTCAACGCCCATGAACCTCTTGAGGACTCTTGTCTGTAACAAACAGATGCATTTTGTTTTAACTTCGTGTTTCCAACCCTGTTGTCTATCGGCCCTCGGAACACCAATCACCCTGCAGACCCGCCCCCGAGAAACAGACTGGACGCCTCTGAAGACTGGGACAGGACGCCAGGGTGCGGGCACAGACGGGCCCTGCCGGTCCTCGGAGGCAGAGATTCGTCTGTGGGTCTGCCTTGCTGTGCTTGGAACCCTCCCTGGGCTGAAAGCAGGCTCCGGAGACATCACCGGTGTGGGGCCGTCCTTCTTGAACCCGCTTCTCGGAAAACGAGCCATTGAGGCAGAGCAGGCGTCTTGCAGGCCAGGCCGTGCCCATGTGGCCCGCCTGTGGCCTGACGAAGACTTCAGGGTCTCTTCCACCCCTCACCTCACGGACTCCTCACTGGAGGAGGAAGGAGAACAGCCTGGAAGCTGTGTCTAAGCGGCGTAATCCCTCTTCTACTTCTGCGAGGTCTGGTTAGGGACAACAGTTTCGCACATCCTTACTGTTTTGGGTTTTCGGTTCGTCTTTATGAATAACTCGCATATAGTCCTCGGCTACTGTTCCCGCTGAGTGTGAATGACTCGATTCGTAAACATGTGTCATGTTGCCGTCCCCCACAAAAATGAAGCCCCAACATGCCTATCCACGAGCGGACCTGCAGCCATGCAGCCACAATGCCGTGGGACAGGCTCTCCTCCTCCCGAGCCACCGCAATGGTCTTGCCCCAGTCTTTGTGACTGAGGAAGTCTTGAAGCTTCGACCCAACATAGGTCAAGTTCAAGGGGGTCTGGCATAAAGGGGGGAGAGGATGATTGGGCAGAGAAATAATGGCTGCTTTGGGGTCTCGGAGGCACCGCATGGGTCAAGTTCCCCAGAAAACTTCCCCAGAAAACGGAGGAGGGAGCGAAGTCCCCAGAACCCGCCGGGCACCCGGTGACAGAAGTAGTGGGTCAGGTAGCCGTGGAGCCAGGCTGCACCTGTCCTTCCCTGGGGTGCACACGGGAGGCCCCGGATCGTTGATCCTGGACCATGAGCAGTGGAAGAAAGCCCTGGCACCCCCCCTCCCCCACACCTGTGCTAGAGCTTGAATAAAGCGTGAGCCACTGGTCTGCTGCTCTGAGAAGGTTTTATGGGTTTCCCTCTGTCACTCCCCCTAACCTCGTTCCTCCGTGCCCTTGGGAACACACTGGCTCTGAGGGTCCCCAGGGTCCCTCAGGGGACTGCCGTCCATGCACCCGGGCTCTGTGTCTCTGATGCACACAGGCTGGTGTCATCTCATGCACCGTGAAGTCGAGCTCAGGGAGTGACTGGGCACCCATTTGGTCATTTGGCTATTTTCTCAAGAAATATCCACACAGTATCTTCCGGGAAATTAACTTTACTCTTTTAAAACTACAGCCATCTTTAGATTTTTGTAGAAGGCGTGTTGAAGGAAAATTAGTCTTCTTCATTACTGACTACTTTATAAATGCGAAGGTATTTGACTTTCCATCTTTCTTACTCACGTTTATAATGTATAAAAGACCCAGGCCACAGTACTTTTAAGAATTGCTGTTGGCACCTAACCTTCAGAAATAGAGTCTTCAACGGGCACTTTGGGGAAGAAGGTCCTAAAGTGGACAGGACAGGGTGTCCCCCCAGCTGGACAGTTGGGGGCACACCATCGCCCTGAGACGTGTGCATTCCCTGAATGTTCCCCAAAGAGCTGGGACATGGAAAAGTCTTTTTATGCCATGTGTCTGCATCCGTCTGTCCTTTCCCCTACGCTCCTCATTTACGTGCCTTCCTTCTCTCTCTCTCTCTCTCTCTCTCTCTCTCTATTTGCCAGGTTTGACAAACTCTGACCCAACTTCAGAATTTCATTCTCCAAAGCAGGATCTGTGCTCCAGAGGTGCTGACTAGCTTCAAGCTCTTGGGCCCAGTATCCGGAGCACTGGGGACCCTGCTCGAATTAAGGCGGCTATTGCGCAGATTGCGTTAGAAAGTCAACAACTGAAGTTGAACGGCAAATACCTATATTCTGTCGGACACTCCTTATTTCTACACCCAAATGCTCACCTTCTAGTTTTAATATAGTGTCTATGTTGGGAGCATGTACATATATTTCGCATACGATTTTCAAATAAGCAGCCCAAGTCTCATGACACTTTAAAGCCTGAGCTAAACACCATCCCTCGTGCATTTGTGCTTCCTTCTGTGTGTCAGTAGCTCTGCATCACGGGCATAAAAATACTCTTGAAGGTGTGGGAAGGTCAAGGGAGTGGGCAGAGGATGGGGGGTGGCGGGCAGAGTTCTGCACCCCCAGGCACCGTCCAGAGGCCCTGGAGCCCCAGTGATCGGGGATCGCAGGGTCTGTGTGCCTGGCCCCAGGAGACCCGCAGAGCAATGTCACCCACGCTGGGTGGGCTCTCAGCTCTGACCCACTCTGGGGTCGTGGCAGTAAGGCCTCGCTGGAGAGTTTGGCCAATAATCACACTGTCAAGCCCAGCATGTCCCCGGCCACCTCGTCACGAGCATCTCACCCGCGATGATCTCTGTTTTCCCGAAAAGGGTGTGAACACACTAAGGGCACGATTGCCTCCTTTCATCTGTGACTCTGGAGGGACAGTCCTACATTAGCGGGCCTTTTTGGAAGATGTATTGGACTTTAATAAAACTTGATCAATGCATTTAAGTCAAATTGAATTATATGTAAGTGGATAGGGTTGACATATGTTTCAATATCTGTGAGTGATACATTATTCTCCAGTGAGCATAAAATTTAATGAAATATAAATACCCATTAATCCTCATGTTTCAACCAATCAGTCACTGTGGCTGGTGCCTGCTGTGAGCAGAAGCGGGCCCAGAAAGTCATCTGTTTCATCGAAGCAGGAGTTCCAACCTGGAAAGACATCAGAAGACGAGAGAAGAGAGGAGGCCCAGGGCGGGAAGCCTGCCAGCTCGAGGCAGCGCGGCCGCCCCCCTCCTCTCCAGCCCGGTGCGCGGGGGCCCTTCTCCTTTCCTCCTGGGTTTGCCGTGATCAGCGAGAGACACCAGGGAGTCCTCACTGTCCCTCTGCCCTTTGTCCGGGCGCGGTCACCCCTGCATGTCCCTAAAACTGCACACAGAAATACAGAAACGGAAAAACAGAGGTGGTGGGCCGGCAGCTTAATTCACCGCAAATACACGTCTGATCACATCGGTGGAAACGGCTTTGCGCCTCCACGTCCGCGTAGCGCCTCTGCTCGGTTCGCGACCTCCCAGGACTCTGGCTGCTGGGCAAGGCCTCAAACCACCCCCGCTCTGAGGAGGCCCCTCCCCACCCCTGCGCCCGCCCCTCCCGTGCCCTGCTCTGCACCCTAAGGCCGTAGGGGTTGAGGCTGTACTCTGACGCCCCCCCCGCATCGGCCAGGACGACTGTCCTTGGGGTGCCGAGGCAGAAAAGGTGCCACAGGAGCAGAGGGGGTTGAGGCCCTGCCCCCATTGCCTCCGTGGAGGGGCCGGGGGGCTGTTGGTGATGCAGAAACTGGCCCTGGCAGGTGACAGATCCTTTACCTTGAAGGTCTGGCTTTGAGGGGTGGCCGTGCACCTAACCACAGGGCACGGTCAGACCGTTCCAGTGAGACCCCCTGGCCGGTCACCTCACAGATTCAGCCGGGGGCAAAACTCTCCCACCTGAGCAACACCAGGGAGCGGCCGGTGGGAGCGGGGAGCCCTCGGAGACAGGGCGTGTGGCTCCCAAGGTCGCTGCTGGAGAGCAGGTGGATCCTTAGAAGAGCCTAAACAGACGCGGCACAAGTTGGAGGCCTAAGAGCAAAGACAGGGGAAGGGTTTCAGGGGCGGAGAGTCAGGGGGGCTGGAGGAGGGGCCCTGCTCACGGGAGGAGGGGTGCACGCCTCCAGAGAGGAGCCAGGCCCTGGTGGCCGCGGCCTGCGGGCGCTGTGGGGAGCGGGCAAGGGAAGAGAAGCACAGAGCTCTGGGGGCTCTTTTCCCCGACACCCTGAAACAGCCGTGGGGCGGGGCCATCCGTGGGAAACCCACCGGAGGCGACACTCCAGGCCAAGCTCGTGTCACCCCAAACTACGTGTGAAAGCACATAACACTTTGGAAGCCCATCAACACCCCTGTTGCAACCGGAAAGAGAAAGGAGCAAGCTGCCGCCATGTGGGGGGGTGGGGTGCTGCAGGCAGAGCGCACTTTGGCGGGGGGCGTCGCCACCCCCGGGGGGCCGGGCAGAGGGCTCCACGAGGGGGCTGCGCAAGGTCCCCGAAAGTGGAGATCAGGTCCCCGAGCTGCTCCGCGGAGGCGTTCACGGGACAGGTTCCTTCTGAGCACGGGCACGAGACGCCCCCAGGAAAGACGGCAAACTGGTGAGGGGGCCCGGCCCCCACAGGGAAAGCGAAATCCTTGGTAACGGATGGACACGTGTGACGCCGCTGACGTATTTATCTACACCTTAGTTTTCCCATAACTTAAGTGCTAGTTAGTGAAGGTGCAGAGGACTCCGCTGAAGAGACATCCTTCCTTTTCTCCTTTCTTTTCACAGACGAGACCCATAAAATCAGCGAAATCTCAAAGGCCCGCAGCAGCGGAGCCTCACATATGCACCTGCCATGCCCAGCAAAGCAGAAAACCCTGAACGCTGACCACCTCCGCCAGTCGGGAATCCTGGAGCAAGCTGTGGTTAGCGAGATTCCGTGCACCTCTTGGAACCTACATTATTCGTCGTCACAAACGCCAGTTCGCTTTCACAGAGCCGATCCCAGCAGGTGATGAGCGGGCACTACTGCTCCCAGGAGCCGTGTAGGCGACACGAGGAGATGGCCTGCCACCCTGGACCAGGCCGGACCGGGATTCCGCTCAGGAGGATCTCAGGTCACGGCCGGGTCTGCAGCTTGTGCTTGAAGCCCGCACCTTAACCACGGCAGCTCCCGCTTCGCTCTGAGATGGAGAAGCTACGGGAGGACGTGTCACGAAGCAGAATCTGAGTTGCCCCTTCTGTGACTTCGTGATGACAGGTGCCCGGCCAAACCGGCCCGCCGGCTCCACGGCACGGGGACGCCCCGGTCAGCACCGGCTGGTTTTCGCTGTTACCACAGCCTAGTCTTGACCGTCGTCACCCTCAGATGGCACCTGACACGACTTTCCGTGCGAGACACGCGCTCGTGAGACCTCGCGTGGCGTCACTGGAGGCCCCCTGTGGCCACCCGGACCGCAAGACCCTCGGTCTTCCACGTGGGGAGGACTTGCTGTGCGCGGTAACAGGCAGTGATGTGTCCTCCCGGGTGACAAGCTCCTGCACGGGCTGCTTCACCCGAGCGCAGAAGACAGGCTACGGCCCGCCTGACACAGGGGCTTCCCCTTCAGGTGGCGGCCGCCCCAGCACCTGCGTCTCGTGGCCCCCGTCAGGGCCGGTGTCCCCCCAGTCGCTCCTGCCCAGGGCACGAGGGAAGGACGTCACGCAGAAGCAGCACCCCGCCTCCCGTTTCTTCGGCTATTTGTATAACTGAGGACGGACGAGGACTTCTTGGGGTCAGGGATCCCCCATCAGGACCAGCTTCCTGGAGCCGTCCTCCGCTTCGGCCCCTCGACATGCAGGCTGACGGCCGGTGTGCACATGCTTGTCCTTACCGACCGGCGAGGGAGACGGGGGAGGGGGCCCACGTCCACGGCAGCTCAGTCCGGGGCCGCTCTGCTCTTTCTGCTTCTTTCCAGCCGGGGTCTCGTGGGTGAGGCCGGGACACAAGCGCTGGGCTGGGCTTTCTACTGGCTTTTGTGACCATAAGTAGACATGTCTGTTTTCCGTCCTCCAAGCTCCTCGGGTCCAAAATGGAATAACTCCTCCCTGACTCTCCTGTGCACGCGTGTCCTGGGGGACGTGCGCTCGGGTAACGTCCTTCCGTGTGGGCTCTGTTGTCCAGGGGTTTTGTTCTATAGAAGACATCAGTGGCAGGAAAAATACATAAAGAGACAAGGTCTGACCTGCATGGACGTGGCTCCAAGCTTTGTAGGACACACCCCCCTCCCTCCAGAGCCATGTCGGGGGGGCGGGGTCTCAGCCTGGCCCCGGGAGGTGGGCGTGGCATGAACACCAGGGGGGGCTGCAGCCCTGCGTCCCATAGTTTCCTAAAGACTGATTATTATTTTTTTTTTTCAATATATGAAATTTATTGTCAAATTGGTTTCCATAAAGACTGATTATTAAATACTATTCCTGAGAATTAGCTGGATGTTGGACCTCCTTTCCCTCAAATGGTCCAGATAACTGATGGGGAGAGAGTCGACGTGGTTGTCAGCAGCCACGGTGACCACCACTGACAGCGCCCAACATCACCCACCGCCCGTGGCCGCGTTCCCGCGCAGATGAGGTATAAACGTGGAGAGGAATCAGGCCGGCGGGTCGCCACGAGCGCACGGTGGCAGGAATCCTGTGAGTCAGAAGGAGGGGACAGCTGAGGCCAGGGTGCATCCCGTTGTTCCAACTGAGACTTGTTTTAATTTTTGAGAATCCTCCGTGTCCCTCTCCGTTTCCCAGCGGAAGGGACGAGACGGCAGTCGGCGTGGCGTGCGAGTTCCCTCCGTCGGCTGGTCTGTGCCCCGACTTTGGGGACGATGCGCCGAGCCAAGGAAATCCACTTGCATGGCTCGTTCTCCTGTGACACTTGAAGCAAGACTCGGGAGGGTTTATCAGCAGGAGTTTGAAGTTCGGGTGCCTCATCCCACCGCACACGTACAGTCCAGAGACCAGAGGGGCCCGGTGTGGCCAGTGTGTGCGTGGGCAGGACGCCACGGAACCACCCCGGGCGTGGACGCTCCAGACCAGGGGCACGGTGGCCTGCTCGGCTCTCTCTGTGTTAAAGAGGCGGTGACATTCTGCTCGTCTATAGCTCCAGTCAAGCTTCTGGGTCGATTACTAGGTACGGTCTCTCGGCCGCCCTCCCTTAGTGAACAGGGCCCGGCCGCGCGGGGTCTGGATCTGCCCCTGCGGCAGGGGGGTGGGGGAGGACACAGGGCCGGGGAGGGCAAAGACCCTCTGTGCTCCATGACATCACCCCTGCCACGGCCTTCGGCTGGGCCCAGGGTCCTGCTTGTGAGGCCTCCACGCACCCAGGAGCGGCCTTCCCGGAGCCCCCGGGACTGGCAGGATGGCCCGTTGATCCCAAGGCCTGGGTGTCGGTTCCGGAACGTCCTGCCAGCCCTGCCCCTTCCCTCGGGGCCCCTGGCGTGAAGTCGGGAGCTGGTCGTGCCCTCACGAAGTGATGCTGTCCTCCCCAGCTGCACCGGGCTCGGCAGTGCTGGTCCCTAACCTCCGTCAGATGCTGTTCCTTCTCCTGATTCCCCACCTACGAACTCCAGACTCGCCTGGGGTGCTCGGGATAGCTTCCTCTGAGACCACCTTTCAATTAACTTCATGGGGGACCAAGAACCGCCTCAAGGTGCCGGAAGGGGGCTCCGGAAACAGCACTTCAATCAAGGTCACGGGGTTTAGTTAATGACCGCGACGATCGCGCAATCCCACAGAACGGAGAGAGCAGGGGAAACGGGGCAGAGGAAAGAGCATATCCTGGCCGGAACTGAAGCGTCGCCTGCATTGTAGACAGAATAAGGAGCGGTGGGTGCGGCAGATCTGGGCAACCGTCCTCTGGGAACGTGAGCGGGTGCTGGTGGCAGGTGCCCAGGGCACTGGCGGGTGCGCCAGAGGGCAGGTGGGCCCGGCAGCAGGTGCGCAGGGAGCCGGCGGCTCTGAACACCCAGGTACCCCGCTTCGCTCCCTTCCGAGACCAGCCTCCTAGGACGTGTCCCGAGCCCCACGCTTTACAGACAACCAAGCCAAACACCCGCTTTACAGAGGCGGGTAATCCCCGTGGTTGGTGCCGAGAGTCCACACCAGGGACTTCTAATGAGCAGCCAGACTCGTCATTAACAGCCTGGTGCGCGTTTCCCCGCTTCACCCTCTCGAACCCCGTAAGTCTGGTGGTGTTATCGTCCCCTTGTCACAGGGGGAAACTGGGTCTTCAGGGGGCGAGGGACTGTGTGCAGGTATTCGGTGAACTCGGGAGCTGGTCGCCTGCCCGGGTGTCTGATTACCGGGGCCCCCGCTCCCTGTCGCCGACCAGGTGGCGCTCAGTGGTCAGGTCGACTGACGTACACGGCGTGCCGCCTAAGCTCTACACCCTGGGCCACACGCTTGTGTCTAGTGAGGCCTCGAAAACACACGTGAGAAAACGATCAGAAGTGGACAAACCTCACTCTGGCTTTTGAGTCCTTGAGGAGGAGACGCGGGGTAATGCCAGGAATGGAGACATTTATAAGTTGAGTGTCCGAGTGTGTGTGAGTGTGAGTGTGTGAGAGTGTGAGCTATGTGTGGGTGAGTGTGTGTGAGTCAGTGTGAATGTGAGAGTGAGTGTGAATGAGTGTGTAAGAGTGGGTGTGAGTGTAGAGTGTATATGTGTGGGAGACTGGGTGTGTGAGAGTGAGTGTGTAAGTGTGGGTGCAAGTGTGTATGTGTGGGAGACTGTGGGTGTGTGAGTGTGAGAGAGTGTGAGCTATGTGTGAGTGTGTCAGTGTGAATGTGAGAGTGAGTGTGAATGAGTGTGTAAGAGTGGGTGTGAGTGTATATGTGTGGGAGACTGGGTGTGTGAGTGTGTGAGAGTGAGTGTGAATGAGTGTAAGAGTGGGTGTGCGTGTGTATGTGTGGGAGACTGTGTGGGTGTGTGAGAGTGAGTGTGTAAGAGTGAGTGTGTGAGAGTGGGTGCAAGTGTGTATGTGTGGGAGACTGTGGGTGTGTGAGAGTGAGTGTGAATGAGTATGTAAGAGTGAGTGCGTGTGTGTGGGGAGACCGCGTGGGTGTGTGAGAGTGAGTGTGTGATTGTGTATGAGTGTATGTGTGTGAGAGTGAGTGTGAATGAGTGTGTGAGAGTGGGTGCGCATGTGTATGTGTGGGAGACTGGGTGTGTGAGAGTGAGTGTGTGAGAGTGAGTGTGAGTGAGTGTGTGAGAGGGTGCGTGTGTGTATGTGTGGGAGACTGTGGGTGTGTGAGAGTGAGTGTGTGAGAGTGAGTGTGAATGAGTGTGTGAGAGTGGGTGCGCGTGTGTATATGTGGGAGACTGTGTGGGTGTGTGAGTGTGAGTGCGTGAGTGTGAGTGCGTGAGTGTGTGTAGGGTGGCAACACGACAGGACGCTCCGCTAGGAATTGTCCTAATTTATCTATATTTAATGTTTATTTAAATATAAACACGTTATATTTAATATCACATACTATTTTTTTTTCTCAATTGTCAATCAGTCCTGAGTTTGGATTGGAAATACGAGCTTGAATTCACGGTGATGTTATTTTTTAAAAATTCGAGGAGATGTTGGGGCCCCTGGCTGGCCGAGTCGGTAGAGCATGAGACTCTTGGTCTCGGGGTCGTGAGTTCAAGCCCCATGTTGGGCGTCAAGCTTATGGAAAATAAAGTAAAATTAAAAATACAGTACAATACAATTCACGAAGCGTCCCGGCTCTGAGAGGCGGCGAGGAGCGCCTCGGCACCCGCACCGGGCTCTCCGAGAACCGTGGGCCACCCAGAGGGACGAGTGGAGGTCAGGTCCCATGGAGGCGGAGGGTCCCTCTGCGTAAAGGACACGAGAACCGAGCGGACGAGCCCAGGAGCAGGTGTGGCGCGCATCGGGTGGGCGCACGGGCCAGGGCTCCGCAAGCAAGGGCTCCCGCTGAGAGCCAGGAGAAGGGACAGGTGTGGAGGGACATGGGGCTCCAGTGCCTGGAGTCTCGGGGACGGGGGTGGGGGTGGGGGGGCGGCGGCTGGGGCCAGCAGCGGGCTCCGTGCCCGGGGAGGCGGCCGTGCGATCCTCCCCGACCGGCGAGGGCTCCGTCGCCACGGCGGGTCCAGGTCCGCGATGCAGACGCGGGGCGCGCAGGTCTCAGCACACAGGTAAGCTGGCCAGGACCGCGCGGCGGGGGAGAAAGTGCCACCGGCTGGCAGGTGGGGGTGCGGGGGTGACGATGGTGCGTGGGCACCGCGACGGTGGGGAGCGGGGGGCCCAGAAGGCATGAGGCGAGACCACCGGGAGACGGTGCCGAAGACAGAAGGGGCCTGCTGGCGGCTGGCCCAGAGTTCCGGAGGGAAGAGGGGAAGAGTCCCAAAGTTGGAAGGGGTGGGAATCGGGTTCCCAACCCGAGAGCCACAGGACGAGGCGGGTGCGAGTGCCCGGGGGACGGGGAGTCTGCACTTTCTCTGCGTGAGAACAGAAGGAGCTGTGGCTTCGGGACTGCGGCGAGGTGGGGGCGGGGCACATGGAAACCGTCCGGTGGGATGGCATCCTCGGGAAGAGGAAAGATGGGAAAAATCAAGGACGGTGAGTCCCCGCTGGAGTGCCAGGCTCCACCCCACCGACGGGAACCAGAGCCACGAGCCGCAGGAGATCCGTGTAGGGAAACCTCGCAGCAAGGGCAGAGCTGGTCGCGGCCACGGGGTAAGAGGAGTCCTTGCTTACGGCGTCCCTGCGGGGTTGGAGGTGTGTCAGAATGAGGACGCTGGCGTAAAGCAGGCGCGTTCCCGCGGGGAGATCCCACGAGGAGCTCCCCTCAAAGCCCGGTCCTCGGGGGACAGGGCGGGGCACTCCCAGGGGCCCCGCGGCCAGGGAGGCAGGAGGGAGGTGCTGCGGGCCAGCGCCCCGTCCCGGGAGGGGGACCCCCGAGGTCACCGTCGGGAGCTGACCGTGACGCCTGAGCCGCCCCAGGTCTGAACGCAGACGAGAACGGGACCCACAGGGAACTGGGCGCTGTGTGTCCATCCCGTGATTTGACTGTGCTGGAAAGATCTGAAAAGGGAGCAAAACAGCAGCTGCTTTCTAATTAGCCGTCTTTGTACGGAATATCCGTAGGGTGCGGCCCGAGTCTGACTTTTATCAAAAGAAACTGAATTATAAGAAACACAAACAAAGTCTGGTCTCCACTTACAGGTTTAGACTCACTTACATAAGACAGTGATTAATACACTGCAATCGTTTCTCCCTTGGGCAAAGATTACACATTTTTCATTCATCCTTCTCACTCTCTTTCTGATTGAAAGCCCGAGTTTTTCTGCAGATCACGGTTCTAAGGCATGCTGTCAGAAAGTCATTATCGTTGAGTTTGCAGAATTCTCCGTTTCCTCAACCTTTCATCTCATCTGTTAATTTATTGGTTAGCAGCCGTTTCTTACACCTGCTCAACCCTCTGTTCTCCGGGGCAGAACCACAGAGCCACGCAATTCCGTCCCCACGCTGCTCGAGAGGCGCAGCGCTGCGCGGGCGTCTGGGAGGCCGGGGGTCCTGGGGCCGCCCCGGCAGGACTTCAGACTTCGTGCGGTTGGAGCCCACAGTCGCGGAGGAAAGAACGGATTCCAGGCTGCGAGGGCAGAAGCGGATTTAGCAAAGCCTCCTAGCGGCCCCGCATCTCCGGCAAGCTCCAGACTCACATTGCTGGCCACGGCCCCCAGCCAGCGGGCAAGACTCTTGTGGTGCGGACGGTCCAGCCGCCTCACCGCCCTCCGGTTGGACGCAAGGAGCTCCGGGGGCCATTCCAGAAACACCAGAGGCAGAGCCGTGGCCCTTCCCCATAGTCTCCTTGTGTCGAGATGGATGCCAGCACGCTGGGCCACCTTCTAGCTGTACGGGAGTCTAACAAGTGTTTGTTTTTCTCTCTATTAAATGCTGATGTAACAGAACTCATACAGGGGAAGTTGTCAAAAGGTCAAAGGAGCGTTCAAATGATCGGGGCAGCTACCAGGAACAAGCCTCCGGGGTAAACCTCACGGGGCAAGTCTCAGGTATTTGGACTGACTATTATTATCCACAATCTCACACTTGAAAAGAACAAAGACGTGATCTTTTGAAGGCTCTCTAGATCTTTTTTGCATCATTTGAGAAAGCAACGCACAGACTGGGTCTCTATGAAATGTCACTCGTGAAGTAACAGCCACAAGAAAAGGTCCAGGATATCTCTGGGAAGCGCCGTAACATAAAATGTTTAATTTTTCTTAGAAATCTTCAGTGACTCTTGTCCCATGTGGGAACAACAGAGCAGAGTAAAAGCTACAAGGATATGTGCCCAGGATGCAATTAGAAGTCACTGTGGTTAGGGTGCCGAGTGGCTCAGTCGGTTGAGCGTCTGACTTTGGCTCAGGTCATGATCTCGCGATTTATGAGCTTGAGCCCCATGTCGGGCTCTGTGCTGACAGCTCGGAGCCTGGAGCCTGCTTTGGATTCCGTGTCTCCCTCTCTCTCTGCCCCTTCCCCCCACTTGTGCTCTGTTTCTCTCTCTCTCTCTCTCAAAAATAAATAGATATCAAAAAATAAAAATAAAAAAAGAAATTGCTGTTATTACCTTCGAAAACTGATGTGTCAAAATGTAATTACTTTAAGTTTCTCGGGGCTTGAAAAATATTCACCCCCAGCTCACCAACCCATGCTTTCCAAATGTATCATGGGAGCACCTGGTGGCTCAGTTGGTTAAGCTTCCGACTTCGGCTCAGGTCATGATCTCACGGTCTGTGAGTTCAAGCCCCGAGAGGGGCTCTGTGCTGACAGCTCGGAGCCTGGAGCCTGCTTTGGATTCTGTGTCTCCCTCTCTGTCTGCCCCTCCCCAGCTCGCACTCTGTCTCTCTCTCTCAAAAATAAATAAAGATAAAAAATTTCTTTTAAACAAAAAACAAATATATCTTTTTCTCCACTTTAGTATCTCGGTAGAGATTTTACAGACTCCGAAGCTAGCCCAGCATCCTCAGAGCGGGCGTGGGAATCCGCATGAATCCAGGAGTGTCTGCCTTGCCTGCGGCTTGAGACCGTGGCTCAGAGAGCTTCTGAGACGACTCTTATGCCTTCCAGCAGGTGCTGGTGTGACGGTCCGCCCCACGTCCCCACCCCCAGCCCACGGGTCACCTCTGCTGCAGGAAGAGAGGGTTTAGAAGCAGATCCTACAACTGCTGCCCACGACCTCGGATCGCGGGAGGAGGCCGGGATAATCAGTGCTTCGCTGCTCAAACCCAGCACCCAGGACTTGGGAGATTTCATTTCTCCCCGGCTAAAAAAATGCTCGCCTTACTTTAAGTCCCCTCACCGTTAGAGGAGCCAGACGGCGAGCGGTAATAATTGAAGGGCATAGAGAAATGTGGAATTTACTGTTTAATAAAGCAAAACTCCGTGTCACTGTAGTCGGGATGTAAGGGCATCGTAACGGAGGTTTCTGTTTTTGTTTTTTTTTTTCTTCTTCTGACGCACTTCCTCATGAGTGATTTGGATCTGATGATGGGTTGTTTGCAAGCCACAACAGTACTTTACTGCTGATATTTTGTCACTCTCCTTAATTCAGAGTCTTCTTTGCTCCATGAAGAACTTGGTCTTTCACCAAAAGCGGGCAAAGCAAGAGTGAGGAGACGCGGGCTCCGAGGAGTGAGTACAAAGTCTACAAGTGTGTGTGTGTGTGTGTGTGTGTGTGTGTGGCTCCAAGTACGTAAGAGCAGCTAAATGGGCATTTCTGAGTCTCCTTCCAAATAAAATACATGCAATACTGTTGTCTTTTGCCCGATATTTCAGAATAATCTCGTTACCTTTCCTACTCTCGCGAATACCCTGGAATTGGCGAGGTAACTCCAAAGGAGAAACACATGGAGAAGGGCTCGCTGGGAGCGTTTTCATGAGACGCCCCTCCTTGACATCCGTCACTGCCCTCCTCGATGATTTGCATTGTAATAGTTACACTCTGAGTACACATTTTTCTCTGTCACCATGATAGAGGGGATTTAATACCACAGTGAGTGTGACATATCTGAGACTCTGAAAATAGTTGTTTCTGAAGGTTTTATAAATGCCTTGTAGTTCATTTATTTGAATATCGTCAACATGAAAGAAGCAGCTGACGTGGCAAAGTTTCACTTCATCACCTCCTTTTCCTTCGTCGTTTTTCATCTTAAAGTAAGTTGTGGCCGTTCTCTGCAAGGAGCAGGAATATTGCATGCTGCTACCCCATCGCCCGTGTTCACAATAACCAGGCGAGACGCGGTTGGAACCCCACAAAAATCCTCTTGCCTGGAGGTGAGGACGATGAACAGCGGGACTCCGCCATCTGAACACTCGCACACCTGCGTCCATGAAATGCCTCCTCCCGGTCCTCCTCCCTCCGATTGGCTGAAAGTGACGTCACAGAAGCCAGCATTCCAGCGTGGGGGCCAGCTCAGGTGCCACACACTGTCGGCTAGTGGCATGCACCTCGTTAGTCTTCCAGAATCCATCCGGTACCCAGTTGAAGTGCGGAATAGATGGAAAAGATGCATAAAATGATCAGCTACTTACCCCGTGGTTCCAGGAAGCCCACCCGGGGATAAGGTGGAGCTTCCGCAGATTACCTGTCGGCGTGGGAACACTGATGGGGGCCGGTCTCTCACGCACGTGTGTTTGCCCCAGTGGAAACCAGACGTGCCTTCTTCAGGGGTATTTCACTGTGCTGTCTCCGCTTTTATTTCCATGAGGCTGGGACCCGTTGTTCCCACTGACGTGAGTCGGGGTTGTTAGAGCACCAGAACATTTGATGGAGGGACTACTTGATTTTCTGTTAGGAATTAGTGCAGAAATCATTGCTGCTCTGTCATCATTCCGACAAGGATTGATTTCCCCACGTACAGTTTGAACTCATGTTATTCAAACATACAGGGGAAGCGTAAGTGTCCAGTTTCCTAAGTTTGCTCAACTCTTATCAACCATCGGCCACATAGCAGACACTCTGTTGGGTAATTGGGATACGAGAATAAATACGGCCACAAGGCTGGAAGTGTGCCTTCAGACAAGGAAAACTCTATATCCGGAAACACGACAGTCCGTGAAGCTTGCGTGAGGTGCGGCCTCTCCGCTCCGTGTATGTTACGTCTTCTAATGCTCACACCATCCTACCTCGTGGTGTAGCAGTCGGGATCAGCCGGGCGTTGCTTCAGTAACACACAAACCCCGATCGTCAGAGGTCTACACAGCCAAGGCTGACTTCCTGCTTCCAGGACCCCCCAAGGGCAGCTCCCCCCGTGTGCCAGCCTGCACTCCAGGCCGCTCAGTCTCTGGGCACCTTCTGCTCACGTAGCCTTCTGCAAGGTCAAGGGCGAGGGAACAGCACGGCAGAAAATAGAGCACCGCAGTTAAACGCTTCTCACCAGAAGTGACCTAAGTAAGGCGCCTTTGCTCACACTTTGTTGACCAAAGAAGTCACGTGATGGTGACTCTCTTCCAGGGGGCGGGGAGGTGCCGTCCCGGTGCTCCCGTGCAGTGAGCGGCTGAACCACCCACAATAGCATTCTGTGGATGAAGAACTTGGGTCAACAGCGGGTTAAACCGTCGGCAGGCGATTTTGCCCAGTGTGGGGCCTGGGCAGCCCCTCCACAGACAGAGCACCCAGCACAGGAGTCCACTGCCGTGTGGTGTGGCGTCCAGAGCCCCCGTGGGGAGGAAACTGTGGGTAGGAAAGGTAACGCGGGTCTGCGCAGACCCCAGACAGGTCTGGGGTTGGCAAGGGTTCCTCAGAGGCAGGGTCGGGGGAGGCGAGAAGGCACAGGAGGGCTGGGTCCCGCACACGCCTGCAAGGACGAGGCGGTGGGTAGACGTAGATCGTCAGGTTTCTGTGCGGCCGGGTCCCAGCGAGCCTCTGGCCCCAACGCGGTCCGTCTGGGGGAAGCCTCGTCTGCCCACTGGCCCCCATGGACTGTCGAAGCAGCCTTGCTGAACCGAACAAGTGGTCATTTTTTCCATCCCTGTTTATGCCATTTGCTCCAGTAGATTGTGACCTGTTGGCTTTTTCAGCCTTGCTGATCGCTATCCCCAAGAGGCCAGGCGCTGTATATAATTTATTAGGTTGGAGTTTCTATCTAATGCAGTTTCAATAATTATATGTCTCCAATGTCTCCTTTGTTTGTTTCATTGTTAAAAACAATGCTTGAAATTGCTATGTAAATTCTCTTAGCCATATTTCTTGAATCTCAG
This sequence comes from Panthera tigris, assembly GCF_018350195.1. NCBI lineage: Eukaryota > Metazoa > Chordata > Mammalia > Carnivora > Felidae > Panthera > Panthera tigris. Next base: position 236,591,528 of record NC_056660.1, read on the forward strand.
TGATTCTTTTTTTTTTTTATTTTAATGTTTACTTTTGAGAGAGAGACAGAGCGTGAGAGGAGGCAGGGTGGAGAGAGAGGGAGACAGAATCCGAAGCAGGCTCCAGGCTCCGAGCCGTCAGCACAGAGCCCGACCCGGCGCTCAAACTCACAAACCTCGAGATCGTGACCTGAGCCGAAGTCGGGCTCTCAACCGACTGAGCCACCCCGGAGCCCCAAATCTCAGTGATTCTTAAACCCCTTCAAAGTTCTTGCAGACCCCCGATGTTCACTTGAATTGACTTTTGTTATAATGCTTCTTCAATACAGAGGAGTTGGAAGGTGGGTGTTAAGTGGCTTACGTACGTCAGCCATGCTGCTATAAAACTAAAACGGATTTTAAATTAAATACAAACAAAATTTCAAATGCGATCTAATTCCAATTGCAACACAGATTCAATGTGACAGATGAGGTTGTTCTGTTGAAACACCACTGAAGAAGGAAGGTCAGCCCCGCTAGAGAGTAATTCGACTAACATTCAAATATCCCAGGAGGGGTAATATGTGAGCTCATTTTCATCCATCACTGTCCCTGCTCTGCGGTTCTGAGAAAACCAGGGTTCTCTGCTTCCACAAATGTTTGATCCTGACTTCACCATAATGTTTTCAAGTTCTAAGTCTACAGTGAGGCGCGCACCAATGCGTTGTAAACAAGGAGGAGCCACCGAGGGTCCCGACAGGTAACAAGTGGCCCTGGTCACCTGGCCTTTTTGGAATAGAGCCTTTTCTCCCGTCTGGACACACATGCAGACGTGCCCGCTTGATAAGCCCATTTAAAATCAAAGCCTGTGCGCGTCTGCTCCTGCAAAAGCACAAGCGAGTCTAATAGCCGTGCGGACAAATTAGCATATACCGCGTCCCACACGGGATGCCACACGTGCACTCCTCCCTGGAATTCTTAGAAACTCTAACCTGACATCGAATAAGCTGGGTAACCTAGTTGGACAACTCAGGGTCAAAGTATTCTAATACTTAGACCCAAGCATCAGGCCAGGGAAGAAGTGGAGATTTTCAGAAACAAATGCAAATTCTACATGTGCTCAAACTCTGATTGGACACCTGCCCAAAGCCAACGCCAAGGCACCTAAGACTTTAACACGACGTTGGATACCATTTAGCCACGTCTGATAAACACTTCATGTGCAAGGAGGAGGATGTTAACTGACGGGGAACCGCACGTCCCTGGGAACGCAAGAAGTGGTTTGTGCCGTGAAGCATCCTCGGTGATTAGCTTCGAAGAGGCCGTCTCATCCCATCCAAGCTTCTGTGTTGCTTCAAAGCACAACTTGATTTTGCAAGTCAGGCAGTTAGAAAAGTTGCCACCAGCCTCAGCTGCTTATTTCTGTCAGTCGGAAGATGCCTGATACTGAGCAAGCGGGAGAAATGACGATAAAAATGAGCAAATGTGAGTATAATTAATAACCCTAATTAAAAATCTGTATTCAGTAAAATATCTCAATTTTCTGATTGATTGAGCTTTGCTAAATGTTAATATAAACTTCAGCATATCCAGTTAATTTATAGGACTCGAAAACCACTTTTCTCTCTTCTTAATATCCTGAGGCTTTAAGAAAAAAATAATTTTAACAAAGAGCAATGCTGAAAAAAAAAAATACTTTCGTATGTTGAAATAACCTTCCCTTGAAAAACAGGGACAGAGATACGGGAAATAATGTTCCCAATGTAAAAATGAAGCCACTTAGATTAGACAGAGGGACAACAGGCACGGGCTGTTATGAAGAGAGAAAGTTTAAGAACCCCTTGGGGACCGTGTGCTGGTGGGGACCCTGGGCGGGGCTGGGGGGGGCAGCAGTGGCATCTGGACCACACTCCCCCTCTCCTGAGCGTGAACGGACTCCAACAAACATCGTCTGCTGGGCTGCCACACGGAACCCTCGTGCCGAACTGAAGCTTCGGTTTGCTCTCGCTTTTGCACACTTAGAGTTAATGAAACATATGCTCACACAGTCCTGAGGTTAACACTGCACTATTGAGAGTGCCTTAGGTCCATGATGCGTCTGACCAAGGTGACCTCATTGAATTGTGAATTCAGTGGTACTGAATATCAGAAAAAGCGTTAAAGTAAGTCCTCACATCAACAAGCCAAAAGACAAAAACAGATAGATACAATACGTCGTAAAAATGAAATACTAACTACGAACCCAAAACGATCTCAGTGGTCCACAAATAGAAATTAAAATCTCTTAACATATCTCTTAAAGCTCTCCACCTCCAACACAGCTCAGGTCGGACTTAGGGTACAACAAGAGGAATTTATATTAACATTGAGAACCAGAAATGATGACATCATTTATTTTTTTCCTGTCAGTTCAAGCCAATGCGACAGGAAAAGAAAAGTGTATGATGTATGAGTAACGGAGGAAAGGAGACAACGCTGTCAGTATTTGCAGGAGATAAAACCGTCTACCTGGAAATTCAAAAGACTCAACTAAACACAGCTGGAACTGAGAGAGGCGGCTTGCTGGGGTCAACGCTGGGGTGACTCACTGGCTGATCTGTACACGGGCAGATATGCCCATGGCAGAGAAGAGACGCAGCCCGCGCGTGTGTGTTTAAGGGAAAAGACAGGTACACGTAAGGAAAACGATACGACTTCACTAAGGAAGTAGGCCTGGATAAATGAACACAAGCTCACCTATGGAACTCCCGGTTACAATCGGGTCAGGGTTTCTAAATTAAGTTGCAATTTAAGTGTTAGTCCAAAGTAACTTTTTTTTTTTTTTCCTCGATGTGCTTAGAATATGAATATACTCTTTAAAGTTTATTTGGAAGCATAAATATGTAGCCAATTGTCACTTTAAGATGCCAAGCAGTAAAGCATCTTACAAAGCATGATGATTAAAACACTGTGACTGGATCTTTCGGGATCCACTGAGATGCCCAGATGCAGACCCAACGCTAAGCAGGAAATTAATATATTGTAAGTCAGACTTTCTAATCATCAGAAGGGAGCCATTATTCAAAAATATGCTTTGGAACTATTGTCTGGCCAGTTTTTTTAAAAATTAAATAACACCAAAACAAAGTTCTGAATGTGTACCTAGAATTTATACATATAAATTGTATGTATGTACCCATTACCTATTATTATATAGGTACATATAATTTTTAAAATTTTTTTAATGTTTATTTATTTTTGAGAGAGACAGACAGAATGTGAGTAGGTTAGGGGCAGAGAGAGAGGGAGACACAGAATCTGAAACAGGCTCCAGGCACAGAGCCCGACGCGGGGCTTGAACTCACGAGCTGTGAGATCGTGACCTGAGCCGAAGTCGGACGCTCAACCGACCGAGCCAGCCGGGCGCCTCAATATGTACATATAATTTTAAGTGTAAAATAAACACGCCAAAAGAGTGCTATACAATATAAATATGATGCAAGCTACATATGTAATTATAAGTTTTCTAATAGCCACATTTAAAGAAGTAAAAGGGAAGAGGTGAGATTAAATTTAATAATATATTTTGTTTAATCCAATATATCAAAAATTCTCATTTCAAAATGTACTCAATAGAAAAATCATTTTAAAATACTTTCACTTTTGGGGCGCCTGGCTGGCTGAGTGGGTTGAGCATCTAAGCGTTCAACTCTTGATATCGGCTCAGGTCATGATCTCAAGGTTGTGGGATCGAGCCCCGCATTGGGCTCTGTGCTGGGTGAGAAGCCTGCTTGGGATTTTCCGCGTCTCTCTCTCTCTCTTTCTCTCTCTCTCTGCCCGTCTTCCACTTGTGTTCACAAGCACGCATGCTCTCTCTCTCTCTCAACATAAACTGTAAAAAGTAAAATAAAATACTTTTACTTTTTTCATAGTAAGACTTCATAATCCAGTGTGCATTCTGTACTTACAGCACACCTCATTTTGGACTAGCCGCGTTAAGTGCTCAGTGATTACATTACACTGGGCAGTAGGGTCCCAGAAGATAAAAACCATTAAGCCTGTACCTTTATAATCTCCTGTAAGGAAAGTCTTCCTAAGCATAACATCAAAGGCAAAAACCACAAAGTAGAAGATTAACACGTACCCGTATTCGATTCACATTTTCTCTGTGCGCAGATGGTTATGAAAATAACACTTAAATGTTTATAAGAACAAGATAATACATGCATACAAAAGCAAGCAAAGAGCATAAAAGTAAATCCATAAAAGCGAAATACAAGAAGTCAGTAAGCAAAAAAAAAAAAAAAAAAATTTAAGAACACTGAAAAAGTCATGCCGATTCAACCAGTGGACGCTTGAAGCAAATCTCCTGCCCCCCTCCCCCCCCCCCCTCATCTGTAACATTTGAGCAGGAAAGACACCAGAACTCACGCTACTGTGCGGAGGGAGTGAGAATTTTCACTGATAAAATCTGGAGCCTGCTAGACCAGCAGGAAACCTTAATTCAAACCACAGACATTTTTTTTTTTTGGATAATAAACCTCCACTAAACCTCCAGTAAGCGTTCGTAAATTACAATTATTTAGCTACTCAAAATAATCTCCTTTTTACAGCACGCTGATCATGTTCTGTCGGTAAGAGAAACAGAACTTAATTTGACAAATAAGGGTGTACTGCATCTTCTTATCTGTCTCCAGGTTCTTTTCAGTCATTACTTGTAAATAAATATGGTTTCACAGTTTCCGAGTGTTCAAATTACCGTGAGGAACCAATGCATTCACAGAGGTGGGTTCCATCAAATCACCAGCACCCGGGAGTCTTGCCGTGTGTGAGTTCATCTATTGGCTAAAGACCAATTATAGATGGCTAGCCCTGGTGGAGAAGGAGGATCAATACAAAGCCTTTGTAGGAGCTTGTTTATATTTGTATTTATATCCATTTCTGTGCTGTGCTCATTCCTGCCCTCAATGGAACTGGTCGCAGCTGTCCATGAACGATAATGCGCTAGAATTTCAAACACGTCTGAATTTCAGTCACTGTGCAATTAACTGTAAAAATTGCAATTACCACTTTATCATCTCATATTCTTAGAACCGAGAGACACTTACAAAATATTTAATCTGAAATACTTTTTAAAAGCAAATTTGGAAACGGGGGCTGGAAATAAGTTGGCGGAGGGAGCGAACCCGAAATCCGGGGCTCCACGCGACCACGAAGTGACCCGTGCCTCCTCACTGTTGGAATTTCCTAAGGTAACAAACTGCCGAACTTCACAATGGACCCTTAATTTTAATGGGTGTCTGATCAATTGTGCTTTTCTCGTGGGAGCATTTGCCTCGGGCGTCTCCGGTCTACCACACGTGGGCTCACACACCCCCAACACCCTCGCACGTGGCAGGTGAGACCCGTGTCGGTCTGCAGAGCGCAGCCAAGCGTTTAAACGCTCCTTCCTGAACGACCCGACCCCGATAGTGGCTGGGAATCGAAATTACTACCTCGCGGGTGTCCACATTCGGTTAAGTCTCCAAATGAACTTCTTCAAACAAGAACTTAAGGTACATTTAATAGGACAGCTAAGGTGTGCTAATTGAACACAAAATGACCCTTTAAGAGGCTTTTACGGATGTTTAACAACTGTGCCAGAGGAGCGGAGAAGCCGCCAGCTGTGTCCTGGGCTTGCTGAACCTCCATAACCAGGTTCGTATTCATCGATTGGGGTTTAATCATCGGGAGAGACCTACCTCGGCAAACCTCAATCATTTCACAGAATAGGATTTCTGGCCCCTGCAGGTGAACCCTTCGGGTTGACGGTGTCGTGGGGTAGCACCGGCCCTCAGGCGACTCCTCTGTCTTTTTTTTTTTTTTTTTAATTTTTTTTTCAACGTTTTTTATTTATTTTTGGGACAGAGAGAGACAGCGCATGAACGGGGGAGGGGCAGAGAGAGAGGGAGACACAGAATCGGAAACAGGCTCCAGGCTCCGAGCCATCAGCCCAGAGCCCGACGCGGGGCTCGAACTCACGGACCGCGAGATCGTGACCTGGCTGAAGTCGGAGGCTTAACCGACTGCGCCACCCAGGCGCCCCAAGACTCCTCTGTCTTTATGCATGGACGTCTGTTACTTCTTTGTCCTTTTTGCCTAGTGTAATCTCAGCTTTAAAAATGTTAATTGAAGGGCACCTGGGTGGCTCAGTGGGTTCAGCCTCCAACTCTTGATCCTGGCTCAGGTCATGATTCACGGTTCGTGGGTTCGAGCCCAGGGTCAGGCTCTGTGCTGACAGCGTGGAGCCTACGTCAGACCCTCTGCCTCTCTCTCTGCCCCTCCCCAGCCCTTGCGCGGGCTCTCTCTCTCTTTCAAAAATAAGTAACCATTTTTTTAATGTGAATCAATACCGTCTTAGATGTTCTTGTTACTTCTTATTGGTTTATATATTTTTTTAGTTTATGGCGAAAAACTTGAAGTTAAACAATATTATAGCACTTCTATGGTTAGGTACATTTGATCCATTGTACAAAAATCCATGTTGGAGAAAATGGAGGCATCATTTAAAATATATTTATATATTTTATATAAATTTTATATAAATATTTATTAATATATAAGCGATTAAACCCTTTTGGTCCAATAAAGAAATTGTTGAGTAAATACATGAAAACGTGTCTGTCCTCGTCAGCTCAGGCCGCATGACAAAGCATCCCGGGGACTTGAACCCGGGAAGGCTCACAGTTCTGGAGGCAGAGTGGAGGTCAGTGTGTCCACGGGGCGGGGTGGGTGTCCTCCTCCCTGCAGCCCGCCCCTCCCAGCTCTGTCTCCCCAGGGCCACCCACAGAGCTGACACAGGCAGGTTTATCTGGGCAATAATCCTATCAGATGAAGACCCTGCCCTTATGACTTCATTTAACCTAATTACCTCCTGGAGGCCCGTCTCCAAGGCAGTCACTTTGGGGGTTAGGGCCTCAACGTGGGAACTGGGGAGCAGGGGAGACGGGCCCAGTTCAGTCCATGGCCATAGCTCATGCAGAAAACGAAAAGTCTATTTCAAGTTCGAAGTGAGAGGTCAAGGGAAAATGTAAGTACAGAATCGTCCTTCCCTAATCTGCGCAAGTTCCCCGTGTGCACTGAGTTTCCTAGAATATCAATCGACTCTTTTTCCTCCCTGGTCCTGGAAATGTATCAAATGCTGGACCAGCTACCGCTCTGTACAGATGCTGCAGGTAATAGTGAGAAACAGCCTACAGCTGTTGGGCATTCAGTGACCACACCCAACCCTTCAACCGTGCGGAGAGACATGGGGGGGAGGCCGCTGCGGACTCACCGCTCTGCCCCGCCGACGGGAAGATCCCTGGGAACCGTGTCCCTCCCTCCCTCCCTCAGAGACCCTGCGCGGAGGGGTCTGAGTTTTGCAGTTGTCCCTTCCAGGAGGCCATGGGCCAGCCCGGCTGCCACCCATGGGGTCTGCATCAGTGGAGGCCAGCACCCCTGGGGAGAGCCACGTCCCTGGGGAGGCCAGCACCCCTGGTGAGAGACAGCACCCCTGGGGAGGCTGGCACCCTTAGGGAGGCCAGCACCCCTGGGGAGGCCAGCATCCCTGGGGAGAACTAGCTTAGCCCCCTGGGGATGCGGGGGCCTCCTCTCCTCCCAGCCAGACCATCACCATCTAGCCCTCTGGTCTGAGACTCCCCCAGCCTTATTTGCCTCTGCCCTGGGGGCTGCACTTCCCCAGAGGATGTTCGTGGCCCTGGAAGGACGGACAGGAAGGTCTCAGAGCCTGGTGACTCCTGGAAAGGTGGCTGGAAGGGAGGGTGACCCAGGTAAAGAGCTCATCCAACTCTCCTCTGAGAACCCAGCCCCGACTCTGCTGGGCTGTCCCGAGAGGAGCACAGAAGAGAGAGGCACACACTTAGACTTCCTCCGGTCCAGACTGGCTGCGACATGAGCACGTTCGGCAAAGGCCTGGACGATAAGCGACTCATCACAAACGTTTGGGGGTCGTCTGAGACACTGACACAGCAGTGTCCTTCCAGCAGAGCGTGACCGCACTTGGACCAAACGGACAAACACCGGGGCTGAGCGGGAAGCACGGTCTCTCCCAACCCCGTTTATAATCACAGGAGATTGATTCTTCACATTCCGTTTCCCCGTGAGCTTGTCTTACCTTATAGACGCTTCTTCGTCAGGCTCATCGGGGAAGCGTGAGCTGATGCCCTCCCGAGAGCTGGCCGCGTCGGGCATCACTCTGCCCTTTGTTTGCTCTCCCGCAGAATGTGAGGGATGCGGCCAGCGGCTCGGTCATCCTGGACCAGATGTCAGATCTGCCGGGACGCACTTTCCTCGCCAGTAACGATGGTACAGTAAGAACCCTTTGTGACAGTAACGCTGATCGTAAAGTTATTACGTTCTGATTGTAACATGTTCAGGCATGATATTTTTCGAAAATAAATGCTTTGGAAGAAGCGTAATTGTTCACCTTTCTGAATGGCGGGTGCATCTTGGTATGCTTGCGTACACACAGTCCTGTGTGTGGAATTTTTTTAATTTCATGGGAATTTCTCAAGTGACATTTACATATTTTTTTAAATAATTGAATAGGAAAGTCGCGCAGACTTGTTCTTTAGAAAGAATTACATCACTGTTCGTCTTTTCTTTCAGAACCAATAGCACCTGACATACCACGATAGGGCGAGGGTGGAATTTTAATTTTAACTGTGCACATCTCCGAGCGTGTATGCTCCAGACTCCATCATGATTATGTCATGTGTCACTGGGATTTTAATAATGCAGCACGTCTGATGCCTGCCTGGAAAAGCAGCTGTAGGCGCCAGGCGGAGTGAACGAGGTGAGCATGTGGTCTCCCTCAAATTCAGTAACGGGGCATAGGGAACTTATATCGAAACCATGATTTCAAACTCCTTCTATGCAAGGGGTGAAAACGGTGATTTGCCGTCCACACGAAGCGTGCCACGCACCATGACTTACATCAGGACAACAGGCACAAAGAGGGACCGACCAGGCTAGTCCAGAAAACTCAACCACACCGTCAAAGTCAGGATGATGGTAATAAACTTGCCCCGTGCGCCCTCCGTGCCCCGCGCGCCCGGGTCACTTTGCACAAGCTAACGCATGTAATTCTCAGCAAGGTTTGGTTTTAAGTGTCCCCTGTTTACAGACGGGGAAACTGAGGCTCAAAGGGGCTAAGTGACTCACAGCACACTCGGGGCTGGGGTGTGGTAGACCCAAGTTCACAACCAACCCAAGCACGGCCGTCCACACTTCCTTCATGCAGAGCAGCCTCTCTGGTGGCACGAGTGGGCGTATCACAGAACACAAGCACACACTCAGATGCGCCTGTGGACACGCACACACACGTGCTCATGTACACCTTCACAAGGCACTCACACACACACACACGTGGCTGCCCATACTCACACACACGTGCGCGGAATCTCACAAGGACGGACACACATGTGTGTGAACGTACCGGGCAGGCACTGCACGTAGACACACACAATGCTCACCCCACACAAATGAGCACGTACACAAACACATGTGTGCACACACAAACACAAAACAAGAGCTCGCACACGTGCATAGCCTCACGAGGCTCTACCCACAATCCTGCACAGTCACACACACACGTGCACATATGCTCACAGCGGCCCTCACACACTCGTGCACATAGGCACATGCATACAACGGGCATTAGTACAGCTCATTCACACCCCAAAATTCATGTGCACTTTCACATCCGCATGCATGTTCACACACGAACACACACAGGTGTGTATATAAACATAAGCACTCACACACATGCGCACATTCATAGAGGTACTTGTGCACATGCACACTCACAGGTACACACACAATCACTCATGAGTCTCACACACGAGTGCACACATGGACACGCACACTTGCAACCACTCACACATACATGTATAGATGTATGTGGCATTGCACAAACTCACAGAAGTACCCGTGTGCACACGAATGCATGTGCACACACAGAGGCACTCACCCACATACACGTGTGCACCCATTAACATGGACACAAGCACAAAAATGTGTGCACAAACATGTGCACATGCACACACATGCTCACACTCAGAGGTACACGTACACACCCTCACATACACACTCACACCTATGCACACTTACGACATTCACACATGTATGCCAGCATGCACACATGCACACCCGTAAGGCACTCGTGCACCTGCACGTACACACGTGGCCGCTCGCACACGTGCACACAGACACAAACACACTCACTGTCAACGTGGAGGTCAGCTCTGCTGATGTGTGTGTGGGGGGAATGTTCAGGACACGGCGTATTACTTCACCTTGAACCTGAAATCTGGGAAGGGGGCGCCCCACCCGGCTCGGAGCTCACAGGCGGTTGGGGCGTCGCCACCAACACAGCCGTGCAAACCACACGGAACACACACCACCCCTCTGGTGGCCAGAAGGGCGGGGGCGACAGGGCCCCTGAGGGGGGACGCCGCAGCCAGGAGCAGACTCACCCACAGGTGGGACGGGTTCAGAGCAGCGGGATTTCCACCTTCGGCTGCTCTGCTTCCTCCCGCGGCCACTGAGCCGCTGATCCCGGGATGCGCCGGCTCCTTGGAACACGACTCCTACCCGGAAGCGCCCTGAGCACCCCGCACTTGCCTTGGACACCCGAGGTCAGGGCGCACGGGCCTTCTCCACCGCCCTGGAGCCCGACGGGCCCTCCGGCGTCTCCTGCCAGCCCGCCTGGCCCGGGGGGCAAGGTTAGCTGAACAGCTACTGAGCACGGACTTCGCGCCAGCGATGGGCAGACGGTTTGGGAGCCGGGGCCACAGCGGAGACCTGCCCTCCTGACGGTGCGATGCACCTGCAGCCTGGCGGGACGCGTGCCGGAGGCCTCTCTGTCCCGGCTCCCCCCCCCCCCCGCCCCCGGCTGGCCGCCGCTTTGCTGCTCCCCTCGTCTCCGCAGCTGTTACAGAGGGAGGGACTGGGTTCGACCGCACACTCACGCTTCTCACCGGCTCTCAGCGGGACCCAACGTCGCATCACCATCCCCAGGAGCAGGCAGTTCACGGCCGCCACCTCGGTCCCCGGGGCTGGCCGAGCACCATTACCACCCTCCATCAGTCGGGGCTTCGAGGTGAGGGCTCCCTCTCCAAGAGGGGACCTCTCTGCCAGAGCTCCCGGGTTCCACCTGCATCTCCAAGACGCCCTGACCCTCCCGCGCCTTCCTGGGCGGCTGCATCTTTCTCCAAAGGCCCGCGTCCAGCCGTCCAGCCATTCCAGGAGCTTCCGGCTCATCCACCAGCTGTCGCCTGAGGGCCAGCGTGTGCCAGGCACCAGCCAAGCTTGGTACCAGGGTGGGAACGGGGTGCCCGCCTCCGACCACTGGAGAAGATGAGGCTCCGTCCTGGCGGGACGGCCCTAACCCTCGCGTGCGGTCCCTCCCCGCACTCAGCCGCGGCTGCCCCACGCCGTCCCTTCTCCCAGCCCGCAGCCCGCCTCCGCTCTGGCCACGCGAGGCCGGCGCCTCTGCCGTTGGGTGTCCTGGCCAGCAGCTCTCCCCACGGGCCGGATCTTTCGTGCGAGTCTTGGCCTTCAGTCCCGACACGCCCTTGGCTCGGAAGCATCCCTCCTGCCCCAGAGGCCAGCGCCCACACTGCTGGGCCCGCCGCTGCTCCCGCCCGCCCGGCAGCAGGAGCTGCGTGGAAAGGCCTCTGTTTGCCGCTTAACGGGGTGGGTCTTCGACACGGGCGATGAAACACTGGAGTGTTGGCTTGGCCCGCCTCACAGAGCAGGCTGGGGCCTCGCCGGGGACGATCTCTCCTGTCCTGACAAGTCCCTTTCATGACTGGGTAGCTGCCCCTAAACTTGACGTAGCCGGTAACCAATCGGCACGTGATTACAGAGGAGGAGGATGTCAGCGCCTGAGAGTGGGGCTCACCCGTCCTTGTCTGGCAGAAACATGCAAATAAGCCAAGAGCGAGGCTGCTGCTTTAGCGTTTGTGTTTTTAGCAGGTTCCGGAAGCAGCTTTGCTACTTTTTCTCCGACTTGAGTGAAGACTTTAGCTGCTGTGATCTTTTAATGCACGATTACGAACGACGAAGGGGTTTGTTCTCTCGTCCTTAAATCAACTTGCGCCCTATTTTCTGAGACGAGGTGAACTCGGCCACATTCTGAGGACACAAGTGTCCTCCTGGCTGACCCAAGGGCCGCTTCGGACGTAAAAGGCGGCTCCTTGCCTTCCTCCGGCCGCACCCCCTCAGGGCCCCCCGCTGGCTGCTCCTGAGGGCCCAGGGGCCACAACTCCTCACTGAGGCTGCTGTGGCCCCGGCCCAGTGCGCCGAGTCCCAGGCCCGTCTACCCTCGGAAAGATCAAGTCACGCCTCATCCTTAAGCTGTGTCTCTCGCTTTATCTTCGTCTCACAACGAGTACATTTTGAAAAGAGGGGCCTGAGTCTCCTGGAGGGAAAACCTCCAGGGCTAACGCAAAAGCGTGATCTTCCTCTGGCCCCTCGCTGCTTCCGTTGAGAGGAAGTGCTTCTCTGCACACAGTTCCGCGAGAGACACGTGGAGCCACAGCTGACGTAGGAAGAAAAATGCACATTTGGGAGAGCGAAGTATCTATTGCTCTCGGGGGCGGGAAAGGGAGTCAGCGGTCACCGTGGACGTTGGGCAGCTCCTCTCAGGCACCCGGTGTGTGTTGGGGGGGGGTGACGGTAGCCAGGACACTCCCCGGGGAAGGGGACCCCCTAGAGGCTTAGAAGAAAGGCGTCCCCCGACCATCGCCGGGGTTAAAGCCGCTGAGACGTTCCCTTCTGTCTCTCACCAGGGACACATCCCGAGAGTCCGCTCCTCAGTGCCCGCCTTTGTTTTCAGCTGGAGCCATCCAGTTCTGCTGGCTGTTTCCTGCATCAGGCTCGGAAACGGGGGGCGTCCTGCCTGGACCGGCCAGAAGGGACCCGCCCTGCACGTGGGGAAGGAACTGGGCCACGCAGCTGGGTCCCAACATTAGTCCCTCAATTATTAATAACGCAGCCATGAAACTTTAATGGCTCCTTGACAAGTAATGCTTCGGCTGCCATGTCTCTTGACCGTTCACAGAGCAAGTTGCCTGGAAACGTTGTGGGTGTTCCACCTGCACCCAATGAGGGGATGAGGCGAAGGAAGGAAGGCTTTGGGGACACCAGGGCCCTGTCACACTCGCTCGGCGCCCAGCAAGGGAAGCTCGGAAAAGGCCCACGGAACTGAGACCGCCTGGAACAGTGCATGCGAAGATGGGAGCTGGGACCGCGAAAGTCCAGGTGGGAAACCAAGTCGTGCGGTTTCTGGCTGGTCCCGAGGTTCTCGGAGCTGCTCGCGGGGTGTCCTCCGTGGGCCAGGGCGGGCTGCTCCTCCCGCTGCCCCTGCCTCTCCTGCATCACCCACCGCACCCCTGCCCCTGCCTCTCCATCCCCCCTGCACCTGCTGCAGGGGCTCCCGCTCCACTCACAAGCTGAGCTCTTGGCCTTCTGTGAGCACGTGTAACCACACATCCGTGACGCCTGTGTCCTCCCAAACCCCACTTCTGTGAAAGCCCCACCATCCCCTCGGTTCCCGCGACCGGACACCTGCAAGACACCTCCGAACACCCACGTCCGTGGGTCCAGCCCCATCGCCGCGGCTCCGTCCAGGTCTCCCGGGGGCTCAGCTACGCCGACGTCCTCTCCGCGGGTCTCCTGCCTTCAGACAGCCCGCCGTGGCCCTGCGCGGGGCTCCCCATGGCACCGCAGCCGAAGACTTTCCCGACGGCCCCGCGCCAAAGGTGAAGCTTGTCGGCACAGGGCACAGCCCGTGTCCCCGCGCTGTCCCCTCAGGCGGGCGGGCACCGGGAAGGAAGCCTGGCAGCCAAGGAGAGGGTCTGCAAACCCGCAGCCGGGCCCGAGTCCCGCGCGCTCCTGCCGGGCCGGGCGCCCGTGCAGTGTGTCTGCGGCCAGGAGGAGTCGCCTTGAAATTCGGCGTAGGGGCTTGTGGCGGAGCTGTCCGTGGAAAAGGCGTTGCACGTATCTTATGTCATTCCACGGCCCGAGTCCTCTCTTAACAGGCGCACGACACACAGGCGCACACATGCATACCTTCCGGTTCCATGTCCATTCTTTTGTCTGTTGCCAACGCAATGGGATACAACTCATCTTTGTATGATGATTTCCCGTAGAGTGATCTTGCTACATATTCTTTATAATTTTAATAATCTAGTTCTGAAGTTTTAGAGACTATTTACCTGTATGATCACGTATCGTTATTTCTTATTTTCCAATCCTAAAAGATAAAAGGATCGGAAAATAAGAAATAATGATACGTGATCATACATGTAAAGATCGTACATGTATATATATACATATATGGAATATATATTCCATATACATATTCTATATACATATTCCATATACGTATATGGAATATATATATATATTCCACTGTGCATGTGCATTCTCCATTTTCCATATATATATTTATATATTTATAAATATATTTATATTATATACAATATATTTATAATATTTATATATTCTCCATTTTCCATATATATATATATACATATATATGTATATATATGTATATATATATTCCACTCTGCATGTGGATTCTCATTTTCCATGTCAGGGTATTTTAACATTATGTATGATGTGAGCTATAGGTGTTTGAAAAACTACATTATTTGTAGGTTTAAGAAAATTCCCTCCTATATCTTATTTTCTAGAATTTGTAGAATGTTTTTCAAACAGATGTTGAATTTTTCCCAGACTATATATCCACACCAAGCGAGATATTATGCACATTTTCTCCTTTATTTTGTCAAATTACTGAAATGTGTTCATTGATTTTCAAATGTTCACATGAATCTGCTAATATTGAAATAAATGAAACTTTACAGTGGCATCTTATCATTTTTTATATACTGATGGGTTCACAGGCAAAACTTTCCTGGTCTAGAGATTTCTTTGTTGGAAGGATTTTTAAGTATAGTAATATATTTTAATTTCATAGGAAATTTAAGGCTACCACAATGTTTCACATGTTGTCAATTTTAGAAAAAGTTGTGTTTTTCTAGTAACATAACCACTTTATTTAAATTTTCCAACTTTTTGCCATAAACCATTCCTAATTCCCTCTTATTTTAATATCTGTGGGATATGTAGTGATATTTTCATTTCACATTTTCATTCCTGGTATACATCCTGTGCTGTCTCTGGCGCGTGCCTCCTACCCCACCCCCACCCCAGCCTGGCGATCTGTCTTACCAAGTGTTTAGGAATGTTTTTAGTTACTCAAGCCAAATTTGGGGTTTTGATAATTATCTTAATGATAAATTAAGGTTCCATTTCATTACTTTTACCTCATATTTTTAACATGTCTTACTTTTTCCTAATTTCTTGATGCATAAATTATGAAAAACACATTCAATGCTGTAACTTTTCTCTAGAAGAAACTTTACATGCATTACTTAAGTTTTTATATAATAGCATTTTAATTTGTATTTAATTCAAACCATTTTTAATTGGCATTGTGATTTATTCCTTGACATATTAGTTATTTACAAGTGCATTGCTTAATTTAAAAATATGTGAGTATTTTCCAGTTTTTTTTTTTTCCTCTTGATTTCGATTTCTGGCTCTCTTCTACTACAGTCAGAGTATGTACCGTGAATGATTTCAGGCCTTTGAAAATAGTTGAATCTTGTTTTATGGCCCAGCATATGGTCAGTTTTTGTAAATGCTTAAGGAGTCCTCAAAAGCATTCTTAGTCTATAGTAATTACCTCCAATGTCCTGAGCATATTAATAGGAACATGCTTACCATGGTCACATCTATATCTCTACTGATTTTGCCTTTTTATACTCTAGATACAAATACCTTATCAGATACACGATTTGTAATTGTTTTCTTCTGTTCAATGCGTTCTTTTTATTTTCTTGATATTGTCTTTGAAGCACACATTTTTTTCTTGTTTTTCCGACAAAGTCCAATGCATGTTTTTCCTTTTCTTGTGCTTGTGGTGTTATTATGTCTAAGAAATCATTGCTGACTGGAAGGTCAGAAAGATTTACACCTATGTTTTCTTCTAAGAATTTTATGGATTTAGTACTTATACTTAGGGTTTGGTCCATGTTGAGTGAATCTTGGTATATGGTGTGAGGCAGAGATCAAATGTCGACATTTTGCCTGTTTATGTCCTGTTGTCCCAGAACCATCAGTTGAAAAGACTGTTTTCCCCCGAATGATCTTGACTCCTTTGTCAATGATCAGTCAACCATAGATGGCTGAATTTATTTCTGCATCTCACTTCTAGAGCATCGATCTATCCGTCTATCTTTATGTCATTTTCACACAGTAGTGATTATTGTAGATTTGTAGTAAGCTTGAAATTGCAAAGTGTGAGTCTTCTGACTTTGTTCTTTTTCAAGATTGTTTTGACTATTTTGGAATCCTTTGAATTTTAATACAAATTTTAGGATCAGCTTTTCAATATCTGTGTGTGCGTGTGCACTTGTGAGCACACGCGCACACACACACACACACACACTCTACCCAGCTGGGAAAATGGCTAGAATCATGATGACTTTATAGATCAATTTGGAAGAATATTTTCACCTTGACGTTAAGTCTTCCAATTCAGACACAGATGTATTTCCATTTATTTAAGTTTTAGTTAACTTACTTTAGTGCTGTGTTGTAGTTTTCAGTGCACAAATCTCCCACTTCTTTTGAATTAATTCCTAAATATACTGATGCCATTCTAAATGGCTTGTTTTCTTAATCTTATTTTCAGACTGTTCATTCCTAAGAGTAAAGAAATACAATTGCTGGTTGTATACTGATCTTGTATGCTGAAACTTTCCTGGATGTTGGAGAGAGGGAGATCTGGTATACCCTTGCATGCCTGGAACCCATAAGTCTACCAGTCTTTGCTGAGGGACTCTGTGTGAATGTGGAGGAGCATCTTCAACACACAGTCAGGCAGATTACAACTTGACCCTCTCCTTCACCTCCTGCCTGTGCAGAGCCTCAGGGGCAGTAGCTAAAGGTGAGAGCTTGAGGTCTTCTCGCTCTTTCTTGAGCATATGCTCAACTCTGCATATGCACATGTCCATCTAGATTCCAAAGAATATCTTGGAGTTTTCCAAGCCTTTACAGACGTCTCACTTCCTGACTTTTCCTTTTATTGACTGATTGATCGATTGCTTAGCACAGAGTTGTCCCAACTGTTACCTATTGCCTTAAGCAACCTCAAAGTTCAAAAACTGCCTCTAATTGTTGCTGACGCACACCACTGGGTAAAGGGCTGCTCTGCTGGGTGAACTCCAAATGAGGTTAAATGAAGACAGCCTCATGAGTGAGTCTCTCAGGGAGTTACCAGAGGAATCAAAACATGCCAACTGGGGGAAGAGGTTTTGAAGGATCTCCAGACTCATTCTTCCCGTTCCAGTGGCTGTCAGGCTGCTGGTTTTCACCAGGACTGTGGGCCGTTGGTGTTCAAGCCTACCAGAGGACTGGGGGTGAGAATGTGGGGATAGGGCAGGTTAAAATACCATGCAGCTCTCTTCCTAATGATATTTAGTTGTTTTTCTTGAATAAGTACTCCCTAGATTGCTATAAGTCTTCGGTTAATTTCCAGAGGTTTGAAAAAGTTGATTCTGGCAAACTTGATGCACTGTTCTCCTTGGTTTTATGGATGAGACAATTTTCAGAGGTCCTTAATCCACTGATTCTGTTGAGATTCTCTTTCCTGCCTTGACTTTTGCAGGACTTTTCTGTGTCACACGTCATAGAATTCTGTTTCAGCAGTTGTTTTCCCTCAGCATTTAAAATACATCACGCACTATACTCCAGCTTCCACTGTTTCCATTGAGAAGTCAGCCCCAGACAGATTGTGTTGGCTTTGCAGTTTTGTAGTTGGTGTGACCTTCACGTATCCTTTAAAGATTTATTCATTTATTTACTTACTTATTTATAGATTGATTTATTTTTGTTTGTGTGTGTGGTTCTCTCCTTTACTAGGTATCTGGAGTGTGTGAGAGTGTATTTGTTGTCACAGTGATGGGATCACCACCGGCACTGTGTTGGCAAAGGCTAAAGATTCATGAAATTTCTGTCCTTCATGGCCATACGGTGAAGGGTCCCCAGCCCAAGTCCAATGATTCCACCATGAAAAATTATATCAGAGGAGGGTTTCAGTGACTGGAGAGAAATCTGCTCCAACCCATGACCTCCAGGCTGCAGCATTCCAACATTTTTTGATCATCCACTGGTGGGACTGAGGTTCTTTTTTTTTTTTTTTTGAGCTTATTTATTTATTTTGAGAGAGACAGAGAGAGTGAGGAAGGAGCAGAGAGAGAGAGAGAGAGAGAGAGAGGGAGAAAGGGAGAGAGAGAGAGAAGGAATCCCAAGCAGGCTCTGCACTGTCATCATGGAAACTGATATGGGGCTTGAACCCACCAACAGTGAGATCATGACACGAGCTAAAATGAAGAGTTGGACACTTAACCAAAGGAGCCCCCCGGTTGCCCCTGGACTGAGGTCCTTAACACCCACATTGCCAAGGGCAATGTGAGCTCAAGACCTAGGAAAGTCTGGTCTTCGGAAGAAAGTCCTCAGAGATTCCTACAGCTGTGTATCTTGGAAAGCCACCATGGACTGGAGTCAAGGAAAAACAAAGCAAGAACTGAATGCATTTTTCCCTCCGAAACTGGCAGTCAGAGGGAGTGAGAGAGTCCTTGTTTCAGATGAAATAAGAGATCGGGTCAAGTTCACTAAGACACATCTCTTGTGAGATGCCCTGATAGACCTCACGGTGGAGACATGAGTGGGTGGATCTAGGACTCAGGGAACACATCATTTTGCCAGGCTTGGCTTTCAGGAACTCACTTGGAGCAACAGGTTATTGGGAATGAGGGAGGAGTAACCTCACCTCTGTCCACCAGACGAGGGATGCAGTTCTAACTCTGAGATTTCTTTCCATGCCGGCCAAGGCGTAAAAACTCTTCACGCACCTTCTTCAGTTTGAAGAATTCAAAGGGTCAATGTCCTAGAAGGTAAAGAGCTAGTTAAAACCATCCCGTGGTTATTACAATTCCTCCTTATTAACTCGAGTTCCATTCATTTTCTTCTGGTGACCTCTAATCTCTAGCTGAAGAGTGCTTCCGGGTGAGGATGCGCTTTTTGTCTGGTGTGGGAGTGAGGAATTCGTTTTCATGTCGACATCATCCATAGTTAATCAAGTGGAGAAGAAACTAGATTCCCAGAATTCTCTCACGAACATAATTCTTCAAAGGAAAAAACAAAAGTGCTTCCTCCGTAGCCCACGATAGAGATTTCGCATCAACACACCCTTGCCTAATGGTAGGTAAGTTCTCGAGGGCGTAAAGCACCCAGTGAACTGTTTTAGATGGAGAAGTGTAGTTTGATGGCAGTCTGTGTGCCCACGCACACATCTAGCGTTATGTCAAGGATTTATGTCCTCTGAAGTGTCGTCCTCTCAGCCCCGATGTATTTTCTCGGTGTTGCGTAAGTTAGCCTATGCAGTGTCCTATGACCCTGTTCCCAAGTATAATTAATTTCTGCTGCCTGAACCGGCCACCTGGAGTTTCCCCCACGCGTTCCCTCACCGTCCGCCTGGCGCTCAGTGTCCGGAGACTCGTGAGGAGAGTAAACGCCACATTTTACGTCCTGGAAGACAGCGGAGCGGGAGCACGAGCCGGGGGAATGCACAGCTCTTGTACCTCGGGATTGTCCCCACATCTGCATGGGTCATGAGACGGCACCGCTACAACAGCGACAGGGCCACTGAGTGCGAGGCCAGGGTTTTAAATAATAGAAACTCCTATTAGGTGAATTTGCGAAGAAACTGAAAAGTTATAACAATAGTGTGTACCCTTCAACACCTTCCACTCAGTGGATGCATAAGGGGTCCTGAATCATTTATGCCAACATGCAGGAAACTGATAAATTTTGAACAAATTTAATTGAAATCACCCCGGGAGAGAGTGTGAAGGATTAAATTTCGTGGGCTCACCAAGTGTCAGGGCGCTAGACTGCTCCCTTCTGAAGTCTACTTTTTTCTTCCCCCAAAATAAAAGGTTCCAAGCCTCAAACAAGAATGAAGGCAAGTTTAATCACATCTTAGAAATGAAAAGCATGGTGCTTTGCCGTGTAATGAGATGTGAAGAAGGTGTTTAACCAGACAAGCCACAAGGGGCAGTTTCACTTTAATAGTAGGGTATGAAATCCATAGGCTCTGTTGGGGTCTCCACACCCCCTCTCGTGGGAACAGCGTGCCCCCAGAATGACACACACCCCAGGCAGGTTTGGGGGGGACGCACGTGTTCCCGGCACGGAGCCCGTGTCACCTCCAGCCCTGCCGTGTGGTTTATCCAGAAAGCACCGCCTTTCAAACTTACTGGTTGCAACTTCTTGAGTGACAAGTTAGGGGGCTCTGCACGGCCTGGGGGGACACACAGGTGGCTGGATCTTCCCAGCTGCTCAAGGTTAGGTGGCACGGATTCCCTGAAATCCAAACCACACCGTCTTCCAGGAGAAAACAGAATCTGTGTCAGCTGCAGGGAGGGGTCTCCACTTGCCCCGTAGTGTTTGTGCCCCGAGTGACAGGCCGGCTCCGTGCATGAGAGCAGGAGGGTGGAAAAGTGGTTCCTGGGGGCTGTGGCTCATCAGTCCACCTGGCCCGTCTCTGCAGTGCTGCTCGCGGCCAGAGAATCATGAGCTGTGTCACCCAGACACGCGGCAAGGGGAGGGGACTTCGCTTGCCGGCTTAGAGCTGATGGCCCCAGGTCCCACTTGGTTCCTTTTCTGAGAGTCTCGGGGCTGATAAGAGCTGGAAGGGGCAGGAATTTGTTCCTTCAACCCCCGTCCCTGAAGACTGTAATAACATCAGATGCATGCTTCCCAGTCTGGTTCCGCCCCCCTGCGGGGACAGGGGCTCGGGTCCCTCAGGCGACCCGTGAGGAGGTTCCAAGGAACAGCCCTGCCCTCACCCTCCCGTGTCCTTGGACCTCCATCAGGATCCGGCCTCGTGGGCGCTGGATTGCATCGAGAAACCTGTCTGTTAGCAGAACAAGGGGTTACGACCAGGCCTATAACAGACACTACAGACGGCAGGTTACACGACATAAACTCACTTCTCACAGTTCTGGAGGCTGGAAATTCGAGTTCAGGCTGCCGGCAGATTCGATGTCTGACGAGATGTGCTTCCTGCTTCGCAGACTCTGCCTTCTCACCGTGTCCTCACCTGGATGATGGAGCCAGGGGGCTCCCTGGGGCCTCTTTATAAGGACACTAACCCCATCCACGGGGGCACCACCCTGCCAGGCTGATCACATCCCCAAGACCCACCTTCGAACACCATCACCTCGGAGGTTAGGATTTCAGTGTATGAAGCGGGGACGGGGAGGGGAACAAACATTCAGTCCATTGTAACCCGAAAAATAAATTCTTCACAAATGAAGCAAACTGTTGGAGGAAAGCGTTCTAACCTTCATCTCCGCCAGAGATTTCCATAAACAAAGCAAATCATTTTTACACAAGAGCGGAATTTAAAACAAAAGCAATAAAACATTTGTTGCCGGTGTTGGAGACAACAGAAGCCGTTGTCTGGGAGGGATTCCACATCCGTGGCTGAGTGGCCGAGGGTCTCAAGGGGTCTGGGTCTCCTGACGCAGGGGAGCCGTGCTGGGGCCCCCGGACTGGCCCCTGGCTCCTGGGCCGCAGCAGCAGCAACAGCAGGGAGGGAGGGAGGGAGCGCCTCTCCCCAAAGGGCAGGTGTGCACGTTCCCCAGACACAAAGCTGAGTGTGTCCCACGGATGAGCCAGGGGCAGCGCCCCCTCCGTTAGAAGCAGATAATAGTAAGGTCAACAGCATGAGGACTAAACCTAATCACCGTGTGAGGAGATAACACGTGGCCCCACTTCAAGTCTGGGTTTATACGGGAAATTCAGCTCTACAGAAAGCGGGGCCAGTTTTTTGTTTTTTTGTTTTTTTTTTAACAATCCTTTGCACGTCCTCTAAATTGCTTATTTTCTACAATTTCTATTTCCATTTGACAGGTACTACCCAAGAAATAAAAATCTCTCTCTCCCCCTCCCTCTCATCTCCACCCCTCCCCCTGCCGTAAATATTTCTTTTCCTCTGTCGAGTCCCTCCGTGGACATTCGGGAGTCGGGGCGGTCCCAGACGCCAACAGAGCAGAGCGCTTTGGGTCCTGGGGGCCCCTCCCCGGCCCCCCTACACGCCGCCGCGCAGGGAAACAGAGGTGGTGAGGCGCGCCCGGTGTGTCCAGGGGAACCCCTGAGCACAGACTGAAGGAGGCAGTCCGGGCCTTCCCCTCCGTCCCTGAGCCGGGCTCGGCCCAACTGAACTCACTGCAGTTCGTCCCTGGAACCGGGCTCCGGCACTTTCGCTTCATTTCCAAATATAAAACCTTCAGCTGTGTCAGGCTCTTTGATTTCTCTGGATGTCAGGCCCGGTTTTCGAATGCAAATGTGCCCCAGGTTAGTCTTAGTGAGTTACCTGGCCCGGGACCAGGAGCACACCTGTCAGGTGCGGCCCCCCCCCCCTCCCCCGTCCTCCGCCTTGGGTAATACTTCATGTCTTGTATCAAAGACACCCTCCCACCCGGGGTTGAAAGCAAAATTATTCTCAAAGGAATTTACCACAAATACAGTCATTCCTTTGACTGTAGGGATCGTTTCATCCCCCGGCTCGCTGCGTGCCGTGCGCCACGAGGAAACAGCCATCGCGGGCGTGATCGCCGTGTTGTGTTTAAAGAAGGCAATTAACCCTCTAATCGGAGGCGGCGACGCACGGTCTCCTCCGCTCGGCTCCTCTGATGCCCCTCTGTGGCCGAAGGCTGCGTCCGATGGGGACCTCGGAGGCTCGTCGACGCTCTGCGGGCACGCCGTGGCGACGGGAGCTGGCCAGCCCCCGGTCGAGTTGCCTTTGTTCTAACTTTTCGCTCACGTGGGTCGCGTTCCCACCACAGGGAGTGGACGTTTGTCAAAGGCTCGGTGTGGGTCATAAAGCTCCTCAGAGGTGACCCCACCTCTTTCTCCGTCACCAGGTGTCACCAGACCCCCCGAGGGATCTGGAGTCACGCCTGGAGCTTCACTTGGGGCCGTTACAGCCCCCAAACCAGGCATCAGACGTGAGTCTGGACACTCACAGTCCGTCACTCGAAGAGGAGACAAAAACGTCCACGCTGCGTGTTGGCAGACAGGCATTTCGCAGCTGTTTCTCCTCACAAAACGGTGTCACGGGCGTTCCTCCGGGCACGGGTCTCCTTGGGACGCGCGGGGGTGGCCGTGCAGGGTCCCACGGCTCGGATCTGCCCCGGAAGCAGCCCGGGGGCATCACACTTTCAGATGCTGGGCTCCCCTGTGCCTCCCTCACTGCCCCCTGTGCTGCGGGCAGGAATCGTCTCTGTCCGTTCACAGCACAGCGGGCTCGTTTGTCACGGAGAGCAATTTGCCTTGAACGTACCATTTCAATATGATTGACTTGAATATGTGAAAACGTGTTTGTTTGTTTGTTTGTTTGTTTAAAGAACCCATGATCGCACTTCCCGGATCTATTCTAAACATGTAAAGTAGTTTTCCCCCGGACTTTTACTGATGTATATGCAGACATTTATGTTTTTCTCTTATAAGTTTGGGATCATTACGCAGTTTGGAAATTCTACTATTTAAAGTTCATGACATGAGAAATATTGGGGCGCCTGGTGGCTCAGTCGGGTGGGTGTCCGACTTCAGCTCAGGTCATCATCTCGCAGTCTGTGAGTTCGAGCCCCACGTCGGGCTCTGTGCTGACAGCTCGGAGCCTGGAGCCCGCTTTGGATTCTGGGTCTTCCTCTCTCTCTGCCCCTCCCCCTCTCACGCTCTGTCTCTCTCTGTCTCTCAAAAATAAATAAACATTAAAAAAAATTTTAGAAATATCGCACGCTGTTACATAGGTTTTATCATATGGACACACTGTACTGTTGGTCATTTTCCCTGAGAGTGGACTTGTAAGCGATTTACACTTTTGCCTACAAATGACAGCATGATACACATCTGTATGCACAAATCCACATGGCATTTCTAATAATTTTCTTAGGCTGCATTTCATAGGAGGTGGCCTCTAACTTTTTTTTTTTTAATGTTTTGTTTTTGAGAGAGAGAGAGAGAAAGACAGAGTGTGAATGGCAAGGAGCAGAGACAGAGGGGGACACAGGATGTGAAGCAGGTTCCAGGCTCTGAGCTGTCAGCCCAGAGCCCGATGTGGGGGTTGAACCCACGAGCCGTGAGATCATGACCTGAGCTGATGTCGGATGCTCAGCCGACTGAGCCCCTGAGATGGGGCACCCTGAGATGGCCCCACCTTTAAATGAATAACCTGATGTGGCCACATCTTAGACACACACACGGTGCCCCGTCCTCCAAGGAGACCGTCTGCTCCGACCCAACGCGGCTCCTGTAGAGGCTTTGCTTGGGTGAAGGACCCATCCCCCATCTTCTCAAGCTGCAGCCACTTGGATGCTTTAAAATCAGAGTAGATCATACTGGATCTGAGAAACTCCATGCAGTTAAACGTTTGATCCTTCTCCAAGGGGGCTGAGTGCTAAACACCAAAGCAAACCCACCGACACAAAAAAGCCCTCCATGAAAAAGTCCTGGCTTTAGGACTAGGCAACTCTGCACATGAAGACTGGCCGCTGGACAGAAGCTAAACGGAGAGACCAGAGGGGACCCCGGGAGCGGAGGGAGCCCCTTGCGAGCAAAGAGCCTCAGTTGTGGGCACCATGCGTGCAGAACTCCGCAGCGACCCTTCTAGGCACTTGACATTCCAAGCTCTGTCCTCTTCGGCAGTTATAATCGGGAGCGTTTTGTGACCGGGCACGATTCCACACTTGCTCACCTGCTACTGGGGAGGGGACACAAGCTTCATTGACCTCTCAGCGAGATCGCCCCATGTTTACGCCACGTTTTTGAGATTTTCCGAAGATGATTTTCCTCAGAGCATGAAGACACCCAGCTAGGCCTTGGCCTTGAGAGGGTGTGGACGAGAGGAGAGGATCTGGATCACTCAGGTCAGTTGGAGACGCATCCTGTCTCTCCCGGAACGCGACCCCCGTGAGGTGGTTTCTTCCAGAAGCTACTTCCAGGGACTTAAAACAGTTGCAGGGGCCACACGGGGCTGCGATCCACAGATAAAGAGCTACACCGTGGAAGGTTTGATAAGTATCTGATTCTCTTTATTGTGCAACAGCAAATTCACCTCTGTGTGAAAACACAGCATCTCTTTGAAAATGTTCAAAGGCTTTCCTTCCATTTTCCGAGGCTGTTTATGGAAAGATCTCTATTAATGTGTTCTTATGGGAGTGGCATTTTACCGGGGGCTTCATATTAAAGTTGTCAAATATATACTAGACATTTTAAAAGACAGAGTGTCTAAGAGTATGTTATTTCTTACGTGGGGGTGAACTCTCCCAGAACGCCGCATGGGGGTGACCGTCTAAGGCTTATGGTCAAGAAAAAGCCCAGCATGATCTCGGGGCTCAGGGGTGAAAATATTAAGGGCTTTGATGACTTCGAATGCCATCTGGGTCATGGGTTCTTCACTGTCACAAATTTGTTCCCACTTATACACGCAGGCGGTACCGTTTCTTACCCGCGATTTTATATTAGACATTCTCCGGATACTATTTCACATCAGGCGACTATGACAAGTTTATGCTAGTTAGCAAAGTATGCAACTGCATGCGATTCCAATCTTTCTAATTAATTGAGTTACCACCCGAGTAAAAGTGATGTTGCAAAAATACGCCGATGTGGGTGGCGCTCCCTTTGGCAAAGTGGCGAGCACACGGACCGGACCGCGCCCAAGAAGAAAGAAACATTTAACTTACCATGTGGACAGCAGATTGCAGTGTTTAATTATTGTTTCACGGAAGGAAACGAAAACCCTACCGCGCTGGCAGATGTAGGTGTGTTTGTCGGGGAGATGACTTCGCGTAGAGTAGCCACAGAAGTGAACACAGTCCCATTGGGGCTCTCCTCACCTTTGACCTCAGGGTCGCAGCCAGACCAGACCTAACTGTGGCAGGGACAGGGTCTTCTTGACAAAGTGCCCCACTGTTCCTCCCCGAAATACTGAGCACACACCCACTATGCTTGGTCTCAGAGCCACGTTACTCAAAGAAGAGAACATTTTGTTTGGAGGCAGAATAACCACCTACCTGCCAGTGTCTGTGAACTTCCGTTGACGCGGACCCATCGCGGGCAAGAGAGGGCCCCTGGGGCACGTTTCCTTTTTATTTGGTGTATTTATTGGCTCGTTGTAGTGAGGTATATCCTGTAGTGAGGCGGGTGACTTTTCCAGGGTCCCCTGAACCAGGGGGAATTCAGACCCGGATCCTGGCTGGGGCCGCTGTTGTCCCTGCGGGGCCAGGCTGTCCCCGGCGGTGGCCTGTACCAGGCATCGAAGGACGTCCGTTGGCCTCTACCCACCAGCCACCAGAAGCCCTCGCTGGTCGTCACAACCAAAACTGTCACCTGACAGCACCAAAGCTTCCTTGGCTGAGAACATGGTGCCTCGGCAGCCTTCCCGCCCTGGACACCAGGCCCCCGACAGGTGTGACAGAGCCGGGGGGCGTCACGACGACCCTGACGCGGCCCCTCACCTGCCCCTGTCCTTCAGGGCTGTGGTGTCCTTCACCCCGGGGCTGTCCGGGAGCCCGGCCCGCAGAAGCTGGCGGCCGTGAAGCTGGCGTGCGTGGGCAGGACCCACAGCAGCATCTGTTGGGCCCGGGAGGCTCGGGCCGCCCACGACTGCAGGGCCCTGGGAGGCAGGGAGACCCGTGGCGGGCCTCGCCCCGGAGAGCAGCGGCGGCCCCGCTGGGTGCCCCAGACTGCCAGCCCCGTCGTGAGGCTCCACGGAACAGACCACGGAGCCGCGTCTTCGACAACGTCCTCCACCCCAGAGAACTGGGACCAGGAACGCGCACCTGTGCCAGGTGTGGGATGGCCGGACCGGCGGGAGGAGGAAGGCACCACGCCTGCCATGGGGCGGACAGAAAGGGGGAACACAGTCAAGGACCCCAGACCCAGAGACTGCGGGGGTGGGAAGTGGTGACTGGGAAGAAGGGGGGGTGGGGGGGCGGGGGGATGGAGGGGGATAGGCGTAGGGGTGGGGGGAGCAGGACAAGGGGTAGCAGGGGCGCGGGAGCAGGCTTTGCACACCACTGAGTTCTGAGAGGAGCCCCTCACTGCAGGACGAAGGGCCATCCTTCCTGAAGTTGTCAAATTTCTTGATGACGATAAAGAAAAAAATCATAAAAGAGGGCTGTTATTACTTGCATCTTACTTGAAAATTTTACTTTTACCTATTTCTTTCCCGCACCCAGGGAGAGCCCCAGCTGTCTCGTTCCGATGTCTTGTTTGATGGCTGTGGCTCTTGCCGCCCCGTTTCAGCATCAACAGTCACAGAGCAGCTCTAGGGGGTGGCCTTCTGGCTCTTCCTGTGCGGATCTCACCAGGGCTGGTTCTCCTGGGGCTGGTTCTCACTGGAGAAGGTTCTCCTGGGGATGGTTCTCACTGGAGAAGGTTCTCCTGGGAATGGTTCTCACCTCGGCTGGTTCTCCTGGGGCTGGTTCTCCTGGGGCTGGTTCTCCTGGGGCTGGTTCTCCTGGGGCTGGATCTCACCAGGGCTGGTTCTCACCAGGATGGCCCTCACCGGGGCTGGATCTCCTGGGATGGGTGGGGCAGGGGACCCCCTGGACGTGGGCTGGGTGGGGCAGGCTGGGATGCAGATACCCAGGCTGCCTACAGTGGTTCAGCTCACTGCGCCCACCTTAGTCAATGATGTCTCGAAACATACATTTCCATTGAGCGTTTCGTGCCGGGTCTCATTCATTTGCTGTTTAATGTCACTTAGAATTATCCAGGGACTAAAACAGGCCTACAGAGAACAGGTTTTAAAAGTATATTTTGAAGACAAAGATGGGCCTTTAATATTCTACGGGATTTCAAATCCCTGCACAGAGAATGTCAGCTGAAGTCTAGAAGGAGTGCTCTGAAACCTGCCTTTGAAAGGGGAGAAAGGGGAGAGGCGGCCTCGGCTGTGCCAGAGCACAGGACCCGCTTTTTCCAAATTGCAGTTTTCAAGTCTGACACAGCCCGATAATCATCAGCGGCTCAAATAAAATCATTATTGTGTCAGAGGGAGAAAGTGTGTTCAAGGGGGAAATTAATGACAGCACAGGAAGAACAAAGGTGTGTCCCAATAGGGAGACTTTTTCTAAGATTAAAGGAGTCCTGGGTCCTGGCCCGTGGTTTTGCTTCACGTGACGCTCTGAAATCGTCTCGGTGGCTGCATGAAAATCTTGCCTTGAAGTCAGGGATTGGAAAACCCTCCGAGAGAAACAGAAACCACTCAGCGCCCACATCATCACCTCTGGCGCTCAGGGCAACCTGTTTCTTTTCCAGACGCTCAGCTATTTTTATCCCAAATATCACACGGTTTGAACTTAGGGGCAAACTCAGCCGCGGAAACTGTGTTGACCCCAGAACTGCATGCCCTCTCGACGGAAAAGAGGAAAATGTTCATAACTGACAACTTAGAAGGAAATTTAAAGGGGCACCTAAACCTTTTGAGCCTAGAGCCCAAAATGCAAAGTGTCTGAGGTGGTGGCCGCGACGTGACAGCTTCAGGAGGGCGCCAGCGGGTTTGAGTCTGAGCACTCAGGTTCTGGCGGGATGGGGGAGGGAGGGATGTTGCCCCCCAGGGACTGGGGGTTCCCTGCAGACCCAGGGCCTGGCCACACAGTGGGTTGGCGGGGTGAGGGGGGTGGCCACCAGCCCCACAAGACCACCTGTCACAACCTTTTCTGAGCACTTCCTTGCCTCGCCCTTGACCTAGTGGCCGCCTTGCCCTGGCGTGACCCTCGGGTCCCTACTGCATCATCACTGGTGCTGGGCTGCAGGGGTCGCTGGGCTGCTGTTGGAAAGGTGGGGAGGCTCACGGGGCTTGAGCTTGGAAGAGGAAGGAAGAAGCATGCATGTGGGGAAGGGGCTGGGGAGTCTCCTATTCACCGGCTTCCGCTAGAAGTCTCCATATTATTCCATAGGCTCATGTACAGTGTGGCCCTGGGGCCTCTCTCTGTCGTCCTTGCGACACAACCCAGTTTCTTTCCCTGGTTCATTCTGTCCTCTCGGGAGCGGGAGGCGCTGCTGGAGATTCAGGTGGGAGTGTCCTCCCTCAGCCCTGGCCAGGCCACACCTGCCCTTCCAGAAGCTCATGGCCCAGTGGGAACTCCTACCAGAGGATGATCTGATTCCTTGCCGTATACTGAGGTCTGGGGCAAAGAGGAGGAGTTAATATCAGGGTCTGTGGGTGCACATGAACAGAATGATCATAAAAATCATCAGTCTAGCCCCTGTTGGCACCATCGGATATATGTGAATTTTCCACTTTTTCTCACCACGTAGAGTGAGTTCACCAACGTGACTAGTGTCTGTGTCTCCTGAGGCCAAAGCAATTTTGCATAGACCAAATGTCCCAACTTTTGACGATTAATAATGTGGAAATGTTGATCCCAGTGCATTTGGGGAGCTCCAGGCCTATGGGACTAAATGCAGATATGAGAGGCTCTGTCTGTCCGGCCTGCGAGGCTTGGGGGTACTGTGTGTCTGTCCACCGTCTGTCTGTCGTGTAGACACGATGCATTCGGGGCAGCAATGCAGGAAGGATGGGAGCGTCGGTCGGTCACGGGCACGGTCTGTGCAGTCACTTAGTGTCTCTGCTGGGGAAGGGCAGGGCCACAGAATCACGGCAGACAAGCTTATTTATATTGTTATTCTGAGCGTTCAAGCTTATACTCAGATCCTTGCCGTATCAGTCAGGGTCTGGACTGCGTTTCTACACCGAGGGCCCGTGGACTCAGGGCTGGGCAGAAATCTGCCGTTCGGGCGACACGGGCAGGAGCAGGAGGCGGGTGTGCCTGGGACGTCGTGCACATCCCGACGGTCAAGGAGCTGGGCAGGCTGTACGCGGGGATCTGCCGGGGACACTGAGAAAGCAAGGACCTGCCTCTGATGGTTCCTACTGATTGCACAAAACCCCGACGCCTTCAATAAGGATCTGGACATTCACCGATGTTTCACATCCACCAAGTGGCTTCTAAGAGGGAAAAAAACCGAAGTTTCAGGTCTGAAACCTACCTGAAATCTAGTCCGGGCCGCATTTGCTTTATTCAAACGCCAGCATAACGGCTGGAGGTGGCCGTTGGCCTAAGGACAGGATGCAGGCTGGCACTTATAAAGAGCAGAGGGAGCTGGGCCACTCGTCCTGCAAACAAATGACGAGCTCGACACGGACAGCGAGATCAATGGTATGCAAAGTACAGCCAGAAATCCGGCACGCGCCCCGGGGGTTCCCTGCCTGGGACCCAGGGTGCTTCACCTGCACCGACGCTCTCCTATCTCAGCCCCGTGGAAACAGCTTTTCTGACCTGCTGGGTTTGAACACGGGAGCTCAGAGGAGGCATCGGCGGCTAATCACTCTCTGCTCTCAGAATACCAAGAGGAAGGCAGCAAGCGAGGGGAACAGATGTGGATCCACAACGCGGAAGTTCCCCCGAAGGGCCCAGAAGCCTGGTGAGCACAGGCCTGAGCCGGGAAGCATCTGCCACGGAGCGTGTGCACCGCGGAGGAGGGGCTGCCTCTGAAAAGCACCCCGCACAGGCTCTGTCGTCAGAGGCGTCTGCGTGCGGCCAGCAACACTGTGCTCTGGCAGAACCCAGGCAGAGCCCCGTCTGAGCACGCGACATGGCGCGAGGTCCCCTGTGCTCCTGGGACCTTGAAGACGTAGGACACTGGTTTCCAGGCAGGCAGCCCCGTGCCACGGAGCGTGTGTACAGGTCAGGTCGCAACGGCGCCCACCCCGTAGCTGCGTGAGCCGTCCCTCCCAGGAGATTACGAGCCGGGGCACGGGCCGCGCGCTCGGCTCCGTCGAGGCACTTCTCCCCGCCTCGCGTGCAACCCCGGGCTCGCAGCTCGGACGTGACCGGGCCCTAGGAGCTGCGCGTGGAGTGCGCGCCTCGGCTTTTGCAAAGAAGCCGTAACTGTCACCGGTTCCGACTGGATGACGGATGTGCTTAGGGCTCTTAAGCAGGCTTTGGCAGTGATGTTTACTTTCTGGGTAAGCGCAAACAGGACGGTATTGTCAGGACCATGAATAGAGCTTTTGTCAGGGTATTATGGGAATTACAGTATTTAAACGAGCACATCTCACTCAGAGATAACTCTGAACGTGTTGAGAGTGCACTTCTTGACGGACTGCGACCGTAAGCGGCTCTGGTTAAACTGCTGGCACTTTCAGGAGTTCCACATCGCGGAGGGGGCTTTGCGATGTGACCCTGCCGTGGGAGGACACGAGACGACACACTCGGATGGGAAGGCACCGCCTCCGGGCCGCCGGGCGTTTTCGCGGGTCTCGGGCCGCGCTGCGCCACGCAGGCAGTTGCTTTCGAACCACTGATTTCTGGCCTGCGAGGAGGCCAGAGAGCTGTGCACCCGGCAGGAAAGCGGACAGGCTGCTGGGCCCAATCCCTCCAGGGAGCGCCCGTCCCGTCCCGGGGGGGGGGGGGGTGGCGGGGTGGAGATTGGGGGGGGGCATGAACACAAAACCAGACCTGCACTTAGGTCTTTGCCCTCCGGGAAGGCGTGGAAAATACAGAGTTCTTTCTCCCAGACGAGGTTGCCGGATGGAGTAAGGATGACGAGGGGAAAAAAAACCCTGAATTCTTTACATTAAAGAGAGAAAACAAAACCTGTGTCCTCAGCTGTGTCTTCTCATTTCCAGAAAAGACCAAGGATGGGAAGCCAGGTACTGTGTTCGTGAGACAGGTTTCCGGGAACATTCCAAAGCGCCCGTCTCTAGATTTCTACAGCAGCCTAGCCGTGGGTCGGCCAGAGCAGAGGAACATCATCCACGCTTTCTCTTGCCTGCATATGCTCCTTCTTTCCCACCCCCAGGCGGCACAGGCTGATTCACGGACATGTTTACCGGACATCAAGTCCTCGTCACTGGCATAAGCAGTCGCTGTCGTGGGCAGTGCAGGGAAGTGAAGGACAGCGTGCCTTCCGCATCCAGGCCGGGGGCCGGCGTGGCGGGGGAGGGTGCCGAGCACGGGGTTGAAGGCCAGCTGCCGTCTGTGCCCACATCCCAGCGGCTTTACCGACGTGGGCAGGATGTGCACAAGGCTCACCCCCAGGTGGGGACACAGCCCGCCGGCCCGAGGCGGCACCCATCACACGTCACTTCCTGTCCGAGAGGACTCCTCTCTTGCCACCTGTTTGAATCATCCCAGCCCCCCACCCCCCACTGCTTCCTTCGGGAACGGTTAGCAGGTGGTGGTTCCCACACTCTGTCCCGGTTAGAGGTGTCCCCACCTCCCAGCTCCCGTGACGCGGATCCGATTAATGAGCAAACTTGCAAGGTTCCTGTTGAAGGAACTCCTCCTGGCACTGGCGGCCAGATATCCGGGAAAACAGCAGCCCTCTTTCGGAGTGAAGAGCCCAAGAGGGGCTTAGCTCAAGATACACGGTAAGAGCACGTGAAAAGGACAGAACAAATTGCCAATCTGGCATAAAATGCACAACACTTAGCTTGATCCAGAAGCGGAAGGGCGGACATAACCCCGTATTTGCAACAACGCAGTAAGTCAGCTTTCGCGAGGGACGGCAGGTGTCGGGCCAAGCATCTGTCTCGGTGCCGTGACCTTGACGGACCCAGAGCACGGGGTGGGGGCCCCGCCCCTTGTTCCGGACCCTGCGAACGGGAGTAATGACTCTGGGTCCCGCTGCAGTCATGACACTCGGAACACAGCTCTGGGCCATCATTCTGACCCGGGACACGAGAACAAATCGTAACGAGAAGGAAATTGGTATCCAGCACCACAAAGGCGAGTAGTGGGAATCTGGGGGTCCTGATGGAGAAATCCAAATTTTATACCTAATCTGGAGGCTGCCAAGGCCAATTATGGGGGACAGACAAGTCACCTTGGGTTTACACGCTCTTCCTAGGAGGCTGGAAGTCAGGGAGGTGTGGGCAAGAGTCATAGGTCCTCCCCCCGGCCCTATGGGGAAAACGCTGAGAGCAGAGCCTCTCCCCTACAGAGGAACTCACGGGCCCTGGGAGGCGGTGGGGGGACCGGCATGGTGGGGCGGAGGCAGGGTCGGGGAGGGGCCCCCGGAAGGATGAGCTCAGTCTGCTCTGGGCTAGAGATGCCTCCAGGAGCCACCCCCCATCTCCTCCCGGAAAAGGTCCCAAGGCCCCAGTGACTGGGCAGAGAAAGGCCCCACACCTGGCGGACGGAGTAAATCTGAGCGACTCCCTGAGTAAATCTGAGCGACAGAGACTGAGTCAAGCCCCGGCGGGGAGAGCACGTTTTGTTTCCGAGCTGGGGGCGCAAACCTCTCTGTTTCTTCATTTTCCAACCTTGTGACCCAGGAGGGCCTGACAGAAGGGAGGCCGAGCAGGGGTCCTCACCTGCTGCCCTGTAGCCGGGTCAGCGGGGAGGCCGGGCTCCGGCTTTGCGACCCCAGGGTCTGCTGTGGCCACGCCCCCCGCCAGACTCAGGGGGTATGTGGATTCGCAGGGCTGCCTCTGCTTTCTCTGCTTTGTTTTAAACCCAGGGGTGAGCGGGGGTGGGGGCCCAGGGGGCTCATCACAAGGGCAAGGTGAGAGGGTGGGTGGCGAGCTGGACACGGCGGCCACGTGCTGTGTGAGGACGGGGCCCTGACGCCACCTGGGTATCTCACGAGGCCGCTGGCTTCCTTCTAGCCTTGCTGTGCACTATGGAACCTCCCCTTCGCCACACTGGCTCCATCCGGGAGCCTGTGAGCAAAATGCCTTCACAAGCAATGTGCTGAGGCTCACGCCAAAACCCGGATGTTCCCTGTCCTTACCTGCGTCTTACACGTGGAGGCAGGTATGGTCCCAGGAGGTTGGGAAAGACAGGCCCAGTAAGGCTCTGCTGGCCCCTCCAGTCCTCTGGTGGCAGCATGGTGACAACGCTCCCACGACTGCCCTGGGGGCACAGGTGTGCCTCATCTTCTCGGGGCCTAAGAAAGGTGGGCTTCACCGACTCCTTCTTGGTGCCAGAGCCTAAGCAGTAACACTCACCATGGGCTCGGCATCTCACCATCACTTCCGGGGCTGGGGCTGGGCATCTCACCATCACTTCCTGGTCTGGGGTTGGGCATCTCGCCACCACTTCCGGGGCTGGGGGCACCTAGGCACCATTTCTGGGGCTGGGCATCTCACCATCACTTCCGGGTCTGGGGTTGGGCATCTCCCCACCACTTCCGGGGCTGGGGGCACCTAGGCACCACTTCTGGGGCTGGGGCTGGGCATCTCGCCACCACTTCCGGGGCTGGGGTTGGGTATCTCACCATCACTTCCGGGGCTGGGCCATCTCGCCACCACTTCCAGGCTGGGGCACACGGAACGTAAGCGCGTGTGCGTCGGGGCTGCCCGCTGAGGCTGCTGCCCGGCCTCCCCGCCCTGCCCCTGCGCCCAGCGCCCTGTGAACATGCCCCTGTGTCCCTCCCTGAAGCCAGGCGCCAGGGGAGAGCAGGCGGGGGACGGGCCCGGCCCGGGGAGAGCAGAGGAAGGTACACGCTTCGTGCACAAGGCAGGCCAGACCCGGCAGCTCGGAGAACAGAACTCGCGTCACGGCTCCGGACACCAGAAATCCGCAGCTACGTGTGGGCGGGGCCGGGTCCTTCTGAGACTCCGAGGGGCGTCTGTTGCACGTCTCTGTCCAGCTGCCAGTGGCCTCCGGCCACCGGGTGCCCCTTAGCTTGTGAAGCCACCACCCCCGTGTGTGCCGTCACGGTCACCTGCTTCTCTGCATCTGGGTCCACACTGCCCTTCTTACCAGGGGTTGGGGCCCATCAGTCCAGCTCAACTCGTCCTAACTAATGACACTTGAGGTGACCTTTTTTTCAGATCAAGTCACCGTCTGAGGTCCTGGGAGTTACGACTTCATGTAGGAGTGTGCTGGGGGGACATGGTGCCCCCCCGCGGTATGCAGGGGCAAACACCCAGGCGTGGAGATAGGTCATATTGTAACGCAATCCTTGAGAAGGTCGAAATCCACGCAAAAACCCGAGGCAGACAAAACACAAACACAGGATCAGTATTGCTGACTTCTCCTCCGGCCCTGGGCACTGGCAGGTACCCGCTGGGTCCTGGTCCCCGTCCTACCTGTTTACAAAGGTG
This sequence comes from Panthera tigris, assembly GCF_018350195.1. NCBI lineage: Eukaryota > Metazoa > Chordata > Mammalia > Carnivora > Felidae > Panthera > Panthera tigris. The sequence goes on from NC_056660.1 coordinate 236,626,782, forward strand.
GTACTTTGTTAAGACGCACGTTGGTTTGCATTTTAATTTTCTAAAATACCACGTTGAAAATTATCGCTCTCGATGACTGAGATGGTTGGTGCCCAAGGCAAGTGCCTTGCTTGCCTGGGTCCCCCCGGGTGCCGACGGAGCTCAGCCCGATGGAGGCAAAACCATCAGCCTGACTGGTGGGGATGAGCCTGTTCCCACCCCAGCGCCCCGACCCCCACGCGAGTCACCGCAGGGCAGAAGCCCGTTCTCCAACTGTCCCCGGGGGGAGGCGCGTGCTGGCTGCTGCCTGGAGTGTTGCGACAGGGCTACCTGCCAGGGCGGCCTGCCCCTGACCCTGGCCCTGGCCCTGGGCGGAGGGGAGCCTGAAGCCTCACCTCCTCTCTGTCCTGCAGCTGGTAACACTAGCCCTCTTTCTGTACCGAGATGACCCTCGGCCCGATCGCTGGCATCCCAGTGACCCCGGGTCACCGATTTCCCCAGCACCACCTGAGCTCCCGCCCTGGAGAAAGTCTACCCTGTTCCTTTTGTTTAATGGGGCTATTGGTAATAAAACTTGTACAATGATTAAAAGCGTGATTGTATCTCTGGTGCTTAGCAAGGCACCTCTTCATGCATTAGTAATGCAGGGATTCAATAAAGCCTCATCTGCTCTCCGCTGACAACTGTTTAACTTTTCTTTACGCCGCGCGGCCACGCTTCCTGCAGTATGACAAAGCTTCATGCGAGGGCGAGGAGGCACTTCCATTGAAGCCGGCTTTAATTATGGATGTCCTGCGTGGGACACCCTTCTTCTCTGTGTGTTTCTTCCCTCCAAGAGCACCCGTCAACGATCAAAGACAGGTGGAGAGAAATGTGCCTTCGTAACCCGGCCTGAGTTGGCCTCCTCGTACCTGACTAATTTTGTGTATCGCTGCTCTGTTGTCAGATACTCGAAGGTCCCCTCACGGGGGCCCCCAAAGGCCCGTGCTCACCGTCTCGGCAGATGACTCTCTCCTAGATCGGCCACGATTTAACCGTTAAGCTGCTGTAGCCCCCAAGCTAAAATGGGGTTCTGCAAAGCTCATCCAGAAGAACCAGGACCCCGGACGTGCCCGCGATGAGCCAGACTGTTCCTCCGTGATTTTGCCCGTTCTCCACCTGGCTTCAAGCCACTAGAATAGACGGACAAGCTCAGAGAGGGCTTCCCCGGAGCTTCTGGCAAGGAGTTCTGGGCATCCTGAGATCTTCTCCTCTGCTTTAATCATGTGCCTGTTCAACTGATGCGGATCAATTTGGCGAAGAGGATGCCACATGTACACGGCGACCCAACAGATACAAACTCTGCCCTCCGTGGGCAAGCGTGAGTGGAGAGCTGTGCCAAAGTCCCCAAGAGATGCCTGCTGAGTCATGCAGCTTTCTGAGCCTTAGATCCGGCCTTATTATGAAGACAGTAATTTCAGCCTGCTCCTTGGGAGTGGCTGACATTTGATTGGATTGTGCACTCAGATCTTGATTTGGAATATTGTGGCGGAAGTGGGTGCTTCACACTGGTCACTTCTCCGTTTTCTCTTGCCTCTAGTGATAGAGAATCGGGCGCTCCTCACCCCTGTTGGTTCCAAAGGGCCCCTGAGTCTGCAGGGTCAGGGCTGGATACTGGGGTTCTGCTCATTACGGCCAACTGAAGCAGGTCGTGGGAAGAAAGGAAGTGCATGTGTATCCATCGGAGCAGAAGTATCATTTTCTTTCCCTGACCTGCACCAGACTCACAGGCTGTAAGGGGGAGGGGGGGCCCTTACGAGGTGGTGACTGTAGATACCCTGAGGGTTGGTCCTGTTTGAACCTTCCTGCACCAACACGCACTCGCACGCATTGACACGCACGCACACACGTGCAGACACACGCACTTCCCAAAGCCTCCGGCTCCGCGTGGTTCTTGCCACCGTTCGTTTCCAGGCCGCATCCCTGTGCTCCGGCAGGAGACTGCCTCTAGTGCACGGCTGCGTAGACAAACACACGAGCCCACATTTGTAAAGCATCTGAAGTCTTCCAATGAAAAGCTTTCTGCCAGTTCAAGAGGCAAGAAGAGTCCCACGTGTCGTCTTTGATGCGTAGTTTCCCAAGTGCTCAGAAGCATTTCTGGGAGGCTGTGTGAGTCCCTTTTGTTTCTAGAATGTCTGCTTGATGTGTTTCAAAGCAGCAGTGAGAGCACTACTGGCAAGGTCTTGCTTTTTAATTGTGGCTCCGTGAGCGGCGATCCCGCACCTTAATTCCACGCGCTCGTGTCGAAAACACATCCCTCTGCGAAGGCGAACTAGCTACACTGTAAACATCTTGGAAAACTTTGCCAACATTACTCAAAATAGGCAGCTGGGTTGTTTTTTTTTTTTTTTTTATCTTTTCCAGGTGCATTTGAGGGAGAGGAGAGTTCTAACGGACCTAAATTGTCTGTGCGATCCAAACTCCGAAAGTTATGCCCACACATTTCAAAGAGATATTGCTTTGGAGACTACAGGCAGATGCACAAAACGTCCCCAGTCCTGTGAGCCCATCCACGGTGCCATCCACCACGTTTACAGTGAATGTTTACGCACTGTTTCTCCCAAATAGTCTTGTCTCACATATTGTTTCCCGATTCCAGGTTCTGGGAAGAGAAGGTCCCAGGGCTGCTTGCAGCCGGGTGCACGTGTGCCCAATGTGCAGAGGACTCAAGATCCGATTCAAGAACCAGAGACGGGCTGTCACCTGGCCCCTGTGGACCCAGAGCCTCCTCCCTCCCTCCAGCCCCTGCAGACTTGCTCAGGGTGGTAACTGCATGTCCCCACTTGGGCTGAGGTGTTAGGTGAAGAGTCCTTCCCTCGCGAAGGACACCGTTTCCTAACTGGAACCTTTACAAAGCTGACATTTGGCAAGAAAGTCCTTTCTCACGAAAACGGTCACCCATTCCAGTTCATTGAAGCGAAAATGCGACTCGTGTTTTACTTTTATTTTTAGTTAGATTTCATTTTTTGAATAGGTTAGTCTTCGTACATCATCATTTTGGGCCCCTAGGATCGTGAACTTTGGGACAGAAGGGCACTCACATACGGCTAAGTGGGGAGACCCAGGAGAGTCTCTGTCCAGCACCGTGCGGGGTCCTCACGCAGGACATCCCCACCGGGCTCTCCACGGGTCACCCCGGGTCATCCTCATTTGCCTCTTCCCTCCAGAACCATCCTGCACAGCCCTGACACACACATCACCTCCTCCCAAAGTGCTTTCAAAGGCCCTTGATTGTTTGAAATCACATCTTTTCTGGCTTTCACAGCCTCCCTCCCTGGTCCTGTTTACCTAAGTACATTTCCCACCGCTTCCTGGTGCCACGTCCCATTCCTGTGGGGTGTCCCGTGTCTGACGTCCTTCACGTCACGTCCACGCGCACTCCTGACTCGGGCCACGCTGCGCTTCCTTCCGAGTGCCCAGGCTCGGCAGCACATGCGTCGTGCAGATCGTACCCCTTCCCGAGTCCTCCTGGGTCTGAGATGCCTGCAGGCGTGACGCTCCCCACTCCGTCCCGATATGCCACCCCTGGCGGCACCTTGAGAGCGGGGACTCTGCTCTATGCCTGTCGGTGCCTCACCGCACCGCGTAAAGGTCCGGACACACACTAACCGTTCCAGAAAAGCTATTGGCTTTAAATCCGCGGAGCGGGGTGAGGGCACCCTCCTGGCCCAGCTCTCTGGGTCCCGCTGCCCGGCCCTTCACCGTGTGGTCTCCTCCCACGTGGGAAGCGTGAGAAGCAGGCGACAGCACCGTCAGATGAAGAGGACAGCTTCCTGACACGACCGTAGCTCCGCACGGGGACTCGCGGTGTTTCGCCGACAGTGGTGGAAATCCAAAGACGCGGATTCCGCTGGAACGCCGCAAGGCTCCCTGTCGCGCTTTCCCTCAGTACAGGGGGAGCAAGCTCCAGATACCCGCTCTTGCTTCAGGATGCTGTGGGGGACACGAGGACGGGCAGGCTCTGTGTTTCTAGTCGGCACGGGCAGAGTGGGGCTGCCCGGATGAGGGTCAGAGAGGGTCCACCTTCTCTCCAGACCAGGCTCGTTGTCCCGCTCGTCTGTTCTCGGAGAAGACTGTCGGGAGCCACAGGAACATCTGTCTCTTCTTGAAACAGGCCACCATCCCGTTTGCCACGGAGACACGAAAGCCAGAAGCAAGCTTTCATCACTGCTGGAGTCTCCCTTGCACACCTTTCTGGATCTTTAAGGATTCTTCTAAACGTGCCAAGGACTCCACGGTGGCAGCCCCATTCCGCGTCTGGTTCTGGCAGAAGACTGAACTGAACACTAACACAGCCAGGCTCGGTCCCCTTAGGTCACAGCTGTGGTCATCCCCTGGCCCGGGGGGTACTGACTCCTCTGTTTGCACATTTTTTCATGTTGTTTTAAGACACGGAATGCAAACGCGGCCACCATGTTATGATCAAGTTTTAATGTACCATAGAAAACAATGTTTTTGTTAAGTTTTTTTTAATGTTTACTTATTTTTGAGGGAGAGAGAGACACAGCATGTGAGCGGGGGAGGCGCAGAGAGAGAGGGGGACACAGAAGCCAAATCAGGCTCCAGGCTCTGAGCCGTCAGCACGGAGCCCGATGTGGGTCTTGAACTCACGAACCGCGTGAGATCATGACCTGAGCGGAAGTCGGACTGAGCCACCCAGGCGCCCAGTATAAAACGGTGTCTTAATAGTATAAACACACACCTCTTTTTCCTGTGCTGAGCTGGGAGAATGATACCCAGTCGCCACACGTCTGGAGAGGAAACCAGGGTGCCGTCCGAGGGTCCGGATGTCTTTCCTCCGAGCCCCTGTGACCACCTGCCCAGCAGGCCGCAGGAGCACAGGGGCACTGGGTCACAGAGCTCCCAGCAAGGCTGGGACTGGGGCCAGGAGCCTCCACTCCTGGGACGGACAGCTTGACCTTGAACTCGTCCATTCATCTTGCAAATGCTGACGAGCTCATCTAGAAACTAATGGGAACCTGCTGTGCTAGTTTTAGATGTAAAAGGAATCTCTTTCCCGAGTCTATGTTGGATGGGACCCCACGAAGATTAAATACTCCGTTTACAACATGACCTCATTAGTGGGTAGATGGGAGTGTGCGGTGGTCCCTGATGTGGATCCCTAAAGAGAACATTCAAAAGTGGTTTGAGTATATTTTGTTGCTTAGAAAATTGAGTTAATCAAGTGATGATACATTTATGAGAAGCGGGCATCAGAGAATCCTTGGCAAGGATGGAGCGTGGGACGTGTGCCTGGCGTGTGGCCGCTGGGAGCCCAGCCCCGGGCCTCGTCACCCTCACCATCACGTGCGATTTATTTCCCACTCAGGATCATTCATTTCCTAAAGTCTGTATGGCCGCTTCTTCATCGTGTCCCTACGTGTACCCTTCGTACGTGTACTTCATCGTGTACCCTTACTTTCACATATAGAAAGTAAGATTTAACCGCACTAACTCAGCGTCACCGCCCGTGTGGTGGTTTGTGCCTCCAATCCTTGTATTGGCAGTGACTACAGAATTTACTGTTTCTTAGTGTATCCGGGACTCTCGGGGGGAGGCCCCTCATGAAAATCTGAAGTGAGTTAAATTCACAAAACTGTTAAGGAGTAGGATTTCCTTTGTTTTATCAAAGCACAAAATACAGAATATCTCTAAGTCTGCGATTACCTTGTGACTCAGTTAATCGAAGTTGTTCCTCCAGATCCCATGACAGAGGCTGCAAGGCCTGTCATCCCGGATCATATGGCCTGGGTCTCAGAAGCCCCCCAGGTGACCAATGGTCTCTGCGTTCTCGGGGCCCGAGGTGTCCTGAGGTGCTGGGCTCAGGGCTGATGCCCGTAAAGTTCCAGACAGTCTGAGACTAGTCTGTGGGTCAGGCAGGTCACAGAACCAGGTGAGAGTCAAGGAAAAAGAGCTGAAAAATACCGTGGCCATCTTTACTCGGCCACACACAATGTAAGGGAAGCTGTGACCACGTAGAAGATACATCTCAGAAACAAGAAGGTGTGTTACTGCAAAGAGAGCATTCTCCCCAAATGACTATGTGATTATTTTTAAATTGGTTTAATGTTTTATTTTTGGGAGAGAGACAGAGTGGGAGCAGGGGAGGGGCCGAGAGGGGGAGACACAGAATCCGAAGCAGGCTCCAGGCTCTGAGCCATCAGCACAGAGCCCGATGTGGGGCTCGAACCTACAAACCACGAGATCATGACCTGAGCCGAAGTCGGACGCTCAACTGACTGAGCCACCCAGGTGCCCGGACTGTGTGATTTTAATGCAATTGCAATTCAGATTTCCAGTGTCTCTTTGTGGGAGGCTAAACTCTGCAAGTACCCGATAGATGTGTGAAGACGTTACGCAAAAAACAGAAGCGGAGGGGCAGAACGTAAAGATTTAAAAAATGACTATCCATGTGGAAAAGTCTAATGAAATTAGATTCCTTCTTTATACCAGATGTGAAGCCAGAGAACTGCAGCATGAAGGGCAGAGTCGGAAAGCGTTCCGAGGTCACCCTTACGATCTGGGGGCTAAGAACCAGTTTTTGTAAAAACACACAAAAACTGGAAGCTTTAAAGCAGTAAAGAAAAAAGATATGGTCATTGTATGACATTAAAATTAAAGACTGGGTAACACAAAGCCCCCTAAACAAAGACACGAGAGTCCACGAGAGGAGCCACAAGCTAATATTTTTAACTGCAAAGGTGATGAAAGATTGATTTCATGAATTCCAGTAAAGTCTTTCGATATATACAATCTCACAAGAATACATGAAAGGATTTACAGAAAAACAGGGGAGAAAGCAAAGGGATAAAATATACAATTTCTGGGAGAGGACACCAGAAAGGCTCTGATCGTTCTCTGCGGTTTGGCAAAAAAGTTCACCATGGGAGCCCAGGGAGCCGCGTGGGGAAGGAGAGAATCAGGCGTCCCCAGCGCCTGGCAACAGTGCAGGCTGGAACAGCCACCTCGCACGTCTGGGTGCTGAGGCTGCCGCTCCCCAGGCACGAGCCCATTTCTGGGCAGGAATCCTAGGAACGCCTATGAGAGATCAGAGACGACGTAAATACCTAGTGAGAGGCGACCGGGTGAGGAAACCACGCAATATTACCGTCATGAACGCGTCACAGGAGTTCACACACGGGCTTCCCCTGAGGAGGGACTGCGGCCCCGGCCCCCCGACCAAATCTGACCGCTGTCCGTTGCATAAAGTTTGGGTGGAACACAGCCAACCCGAGCGCAGGTGTTGGCGGTGGTAGGTCCCCATCACAGGCCGCGGTGGGGCTGAAACCGCCCCTCGGGTCCTTCGCAGGAAGAGCCCGGGGCGTCACCTTTGCAAATCTACGTAGTGTGACAGTGCACGCCAGGGCGGTGCGGTCCTGGGATGCACACGCCACACCCCGCGACCCTTAACAACTGCAGGCACCCCACAGCCCGCGCCCCGCACCGCCCCGAGCCCCGCACCCTGCACCGTCGTCCCGTGGCCAGGCTGGGGCACCTGGGACAGGAGGCTGTCTCTGCTTCCACAACGTTTCCACGTCTTTAAGAAAGATCTGGACAACGACATCAAATGGCAAGACTTGAGAGGGCGTATGCAGGGTGGGAGGACTCACCACGTCCTTCCTGGCTGTTTCAGGGGAAAACGCGCGTCCTCAGCCAACGGCCACAGCGCCCTGTCCTGCTCGCACCCGGGACGGGACGGCCTCCTCAGTTCGCTTGCGGATTTTCCCAGAGCAGCTTGCAAGGGTTTCCAAAGACGGAAACATAACGCAAAAATAGGTAACGAAACAAAATCAGGCCCAGAGCGGATTCAGTAAATCGCCCTGTGAAGCACCTGATGTGTCCCGTCTGGAAGCAGGAGTGGCCACACCCATCAGCTGCGCCAGCCATTCGGGTCACCCACGTCCAGAGTCCACACACGACGGTCAGAAGTTATTTACCCTTCAGTCCACGGCATTTATATTTCAGAGGGGACGTGGGTCCGAAGCAGTGGCCTGTGACACTGAGAGCAGGGGGCTGGGACCTCTCCGTGCCTAACTGGCGCAGGTTGGGACTGAAGTGAGGGTCCGAGTGTCCCCTGGGATGCGGTCAGGTTGGCACCTGTGGAAGGGGGGAGCCCAGCACCGGGCAGGGGGGCCTGGGCCACAGGGCTGTCCCCACGGAGGTCTCGGCTGAGCCGCTGACCATCTGAAGGGCGATAACCCTTTATGGGTTCTCGGTTCCGGTTCGGAGTCACTGCCCTGGTGTCTCTGGGGGTGGGGGTGTGCTGCATCGAAGGGGGTCTCAGCTGCCCCCTGAGGGCTGTCTGCTGGCTTCATTCCCAACAGCTGGGAGGTCAGTTCTCTGTCCCCAAAGGGACATCTGTGTGTCACCTCCAGTGTTAAGTGCGTAGCGTCCCCGTGGAAACAGCAGGGCCCCGGGCTCACAGAAAATCCCAAAGCGCCTCACCCTTTACGGACACACGGCCACGGCTGCCAGAGACGGCTCGAGTTACACAGAACCTGTGCCCCTGAGGTTCCGTATCTCTTCTAGACGGTTTCATCAGCGGCTCAATTTTGTTTTATTGAGTTGTACTGGGGGGCTTGTTGCTGGGAAGTGATTTTGATGATTAGAGAAGTTAGATGTGGCTCATCTCTTCCTGCCTCGAGGGCCCACGTGAGTCCGTGGACGCAGACCCCCCTCCCCGCGCTCCAGCGCCGGGTGCCGCGTGTTCCTACGTGTTAGCAGCTGCACGCACGGATCTTTCCGCCTCCAGGGCAGACTGGAAGCAGCGCGTCGCTCCCACACGCACCTGCCGTCTCTGGGCGCCCAGAGCCCGGGTCAGGCGTCTCAGAAAGAGCACAGGAAGGGCACCCCGTGCCTCCCTGTGGCCTACAAAGGAGTCACTTTCCCAGCCTGTCTGAAGTGCTCGTTTCCTGGCCGACAGCGTGGACTTGGCCCCCTTCCCTCACCGCGGGTTGTTGAGGCCACGTTAGATTTTTCCTGTGAAACGCCTGCGTAGACGTGAGCCCGGAAGAAATGTGGGCCGTCCCTCGCCCCGATCCTTTGAAATTCTGCTGGGTTTTCCGTCCCCACTTGAAATAACAAGTCGCCGTTGCTCCGTTTCCTAAATCATTCTTTGCCCAGATACCTGTACGTGCGTTTTGCTTTTTTTTTTTTAATTGCCTGGCATAGCAGGGCCCGCTTCTGGCTCTCTACTGCATTCTGTTAACCTGCTTGTCTACACCTGTGCCAGCACCACAACCCGCTCCTCCCGCCTTTGGCTCTGCCTGGCTCTACGACGCGCGGGGTATTTCGCTTTGGGGCTGGCCACTGCGGCAGAGCCTTGACCTTGAACTCAGGTCTCCTCCGTCTCCCCCGCCCCCGACTCTGCTGACACCCAGGTTGGCATCACCCTGCGATCTACCTCCGGAGATTCCGAAGCGTCCCCTTCGGCGTGTGAGCAGCGTGTGGTGCTGTGGCCATGCTCCGCCAGGAGGCCCGCGGTCTCCTCTCCCGCACCTTCCCCTCCGGAGCTCTCCAGAGCGTGGCCTCCCGAGTCAAGCCGTCCTCCGCTCTCCTTCCGATTTCTAAGAAAATCGTATCCACTTTTTTGTCCTTTGTGAATTAGGGTCTTTTTGCCATTTGACTCATATCCCTTCATCCCCCGCCCCCCCCCCAGTCCCTCACATCTCAGTGGCAGCACCTGTGCCCTCCGAGCCAGCGAGATACCCTCGCGGGCCCTCCAGGGGCCGCACGCTGAGGGCTCTGTCGGCACTCTTCCTTCTTGGAAAGTCCCACCTCCTGCCTTTGGCCAGTCGTGCCAGGGTCTCTCTTCTCACGGGCCAGCCTCTCAACACGAGGTCTAGTGACCCAATCCTCAGTCATCCTTGTTCTCTGCTCCCGGGGGTCACCTACAGCTCCCGGGCCAACGCCCTGTCCTCAGCGCTTATGTCCTGGGGCTTTGTCCCGAGAACCTCCGTCCTCAACAACCGTCCTCCCTCCCGGACTGATGTGCACTTCGGGGTCCCGACCCCACGCTGGCCCTCTCCTGCCACGGGCACTTTGCTCTAAGGTCACCTGGATGTTCCCACCAGACATTGTGTGAGTTCCCTCCAGCTCGGGGCTATTTGAATGCCTTCCCTCCCCCTCCCCCCCCCAGATGACACCTGGAACGTGATTGCTCGAGTTCCGCATCTGCAGTCACACCTGCCAGCCCTTTATCTGGAGCATTTCTGTTCAGACACCTGGGCTTAAACTCCGCGTGTCAGGCACTGAGCCCTGCTTCCCAGCACTTACTTACGTCCCTGGGACCCGAACCCCCGTTTCCGCCCATGGGCACAGCTGCCTGGGATGTGGCCTCGCCCGAACACCCTCTTTCCTCTTCCTCTGTTAACGTGTCCCCATCAGAGTGTGATTTTCCAGAAAGGAGAGATTACGTCCCTTCTGCTTTTTTTTTTTTTAATTTTTTTTTAACGTTTATTTATTTTTGAGACAGAGAGAGACAGAGCATGAACGGGGGAGGGGCAGAGAGAGAGGGAGACACAGAATCTGAAACAGGCTCCAGGCTCTGAGCCATCAGCACAGAGCCTGATGCGGGGCTTGAGCTCACGAACTGCGAGATCATGACCTGAGCTGAAGTCGGACGCTTAAACGACTGAGCCACCCAGGCGCCCCTGGTCCCTTCTGCTTTTTAAATGCAGAGCAGGGCTTTACACGAGGAAAAGTCTTACACACCCGGAGACACCCGTTGGATTCACTCCGTCACCAAAACCTGTTCTGTCGCCTTTCCAATTCTGATGGCCCCCGGGCTTATAGGAACCACGAGGAAAGACTCCCCTGGTTCCCTCACCCCCAGCCCGTGCGGTTTCCACCTCACGGTGGCTGAGTGTGTGCAGGCGGGTGAAGGTGCACGTGTGTGCATGTACTTACACGCACCTGGGTGTGTGAATTTTCCTACAAGGACTTTGCGATTATTTACATCTATATAACTCATTTGAAACTAAATCCAAGCCATCCCTCCAGCCTCTGGTGAACTGCTGGGACCCTGACTGTCACCGTTCTTACAGCCCCGTGGCCCCTGTCACCTGAGCGTCTGCTTGAGATTCCGGCCGTCCCCTCACCAAAGGCACCGGCTCGTCTGTTGGACAAATAGGAACCCAGGCCAGGGCTCGAGAACATCCCCGGTGCCCTCCTCCCGGCTGGCGTGGTGCCCCGGGGCCCTGCCCTCCATCACGTCCGACGGCACCGAAATCCCCATCCCGTGGTACAGCAGGGAACATTTGTGGAGAGAGGAGTGAACACATTATCTCACTGCGTTCTTACAACTGAGGCCGTGGAGACCCCTGCGCCCTGCGTGTGGAGAAGGAGCCCTGGAGAGAGGTCTGGAGTAGCGCGGCCGCCGAGGACTCCTCGCCCTTTGGAATATTCCTCTGTTGAGTCACTCCCGCCGATCGCGTGTGTTCACTCAGGGACCCCCAAGCCTCCACCCGCTCCCACCTCTTGGCTTTTCCTCAATCTGTTCTGCCTGCCTGATCCCTCTCCGTGCCTCTTACGTCTCCGGGACCCGAACCCCCGTTTCCGCCCGTGGGCACAGCTGGCCAAACACCCCCCTCCACACCCCACCTCCCGTGGCAGCGTGTGCCACATCAGCAAATCCACATTGCTCCCGTGGCAGCAAATCCACATCGGGGTCTGCTAAGAGCGTGGGTCGGGTCCCGTCCAGGGCTCCTGCGGGCTGACACGGGGCGGGTTACGTGGAGCATTTGCGCCGTGGGCCCCAGCGTGGCTGCTCGGTGAGAGCGAGCGTCTACCCTCTCGTGGGCCTTTCTCCAAAGTCCTTCTGGTGACTGCGTATGAAGGCCGCTGCGGATAAATCATCCATTGACTTGTACCATTGATTTTCCGTTATCGTGAACCCTCGTTAAAGCATGTTGTTATTACGCTCTTCTTAAGTACTCGGCCACACAATTAGAGGAGGAGTCCCTAGGAGGCAAAGAGATGTGGCCCCCGGGAGGGGAGAGCACACGTCCCCCTGCGGGCGCCTTCCAGAATCCCAGCCCCTGTGCGGGATGACGCCAAGTTGCACATACAGTCATTATATGCGTGTTGCATAACCAATTGATATAATACACAATCCGTAATTTTTATACAGTATAAAAGCGTATGATTTTGTATTAATCATATCATAAACATTTTTGTATATTATGTACAATTGCATAATATGTGTATCTTGTAAAATTTGAACGATTGTAGAAAAGTGTGTATAATAAAACACAAATTGCCTATAACCTTTAACTGACCTCCAAAGTCTACGTCAGGGCAAAATATATTCACATGTATATACACGTATCTGACATATGTATATCTACTTTTATGTGTTTATATAATGTGCACATTTTATACATTATATTATATATAATAGTATGAATGTATTAAAATGACACATCCATACTTTGGCAAATTGTACAAGTATTATTTTCATAATGATCACGAAGACAGTCTATTTAGCGGCACAGAGAAGCACAAACCTCGCTGATGCGACCTTTTAATTTTGCCTGTGTTGACTGCAGGAGTCAGGGCACAGCGTCGCAGGGCGGCCGCCTCTATCTCTGTGCAGATGACAGGTGGGGCACAGCAGCCCGGAGCGAAGAGCCCCAGACCTGGAACCTGATAAATAAACGTAGCTTTGCGACAACAGGAAACCCAGCGGTGCCTCCTGGGCTCCAGAGGCCGCTCGCCCTCGATCTTTGGCCGCTGTCCCAGTGCCCAGGGAGCACCGGTAGGCGGCCGGGCCCTGACGGGGGAGACGGGCCGTTAACCTTGGTTAGGGCGTCTCCTCGCTGACACGGCTTCTTCCCCACAGCACTTCGCCCTCTTGACACACAGACTCTTCACGGCAAAGAGGGCCCAGCACGGAGATCGCTGGAGTCTTTGAAATTCCAAATCGGATGCAGGCATTCACTTCCACGGGGTGCGGAGAGAACATTCCCGTGCTGTTATTTTTAAAGCCCGCCGTCCCGAACGCGCGTGTATGGACAAGCCTCGGGTTTCGCCGTGACTCCTGTGATGAATTGTCCCGGTCTCAGCACTGACAGGAAGACTGCGCGGGGCCCCCAGACGTGGCCGCCCGATTCCTGTTGGAACCCATCCTGGGAAAGCACAGGTGCCTGCCTGCCAGGGGAGGGGGCGAGGAAGAGAGGGTCCCCGGAGCAGCAGGGAGACGGGGTGCTGGCCGGGCCCTCACTGCCACCACAGCCGACCGGTCGCTGTTCCCAACAGCCCTGGTAAAGACAGTGCCCATCAGTGACTCAGCCGGCCTGTCTCAAGAATCCACATCAGACGGGTCGGCTCCAAGGACACGGGGCTTAGTGTCTAATCTACCTGTTAGCAACTGCCTGCTTCCTAGAAAGAGGCACACTCCCTGGGATGTGCTTCTGTGCGTGCAGGGGCTGTGGCCCAAGACATCAACTGTTTGGTTTTTTTTTGTTTTTTTTTAGTTTTTTTCAAGTTTACTTATTTTGAGAGAGACAGAGACAGCATGAGTAGGGGAGGGGCAGCAGAGACAGGGGGAGAGAGAGACAGAATCCCAAGCAGGCTCCACACCATCAGTGCACAGCCCGATGTGGGGCTCTGACCCACAAAATCGTGAGATCATGACCTGCGCCGAAACCAAGAGTCGGACGCTTAACCGACTGAGCCACCCAGGCGCTCCTGTTCGGTTTATTTTTAAACGTATGTTTCCTTACTGACTCTGGAGAGAAGGGGAATTAAAGTGTTTTCTTTGCCTTTGTGATTTCTGCACCCCTAAACTTTGGAAGGTGGGAGTGAGCCTCGCTCCCATCTATTGCCCAAGATATAAATCAAGTTGCAAAGTGTTCCTTCTCTAATCAACACACAAGGCTGCATAGACACATTGTTTCTTAAGCTTGGTTTCTGTGCAAATTCAAGCAGACCTCTTGTTCAAAATTTAGTTCTGGGATCTCAGGGTACTTACCTAGGCTTTCCCAGTTGCCTTGTGTTAATCCTGGGGAAATGAGGTACCAACGTCCCGGTTCTCTGGCTCCATAGTGAGCGTCCCCGGGGAAAAGGACCCGAGGGAGGCCAGCTCAGCTCCAGCCAAACCTCAAGCGATGGTGGGTGGGCCAGGCGGTCTGCGAGGAGGTGTGGCATCATCTGTCCTAAGCACCTGCTCATAGTGCTGAGAGAGTGGCTTTCTCTCTCAGTGGCAAGTCTGCGAGAGTGGCTTCTTCTGCAAACTAGAGCAGACTGAAGGTTGCATTCTAGAACATTCTCTCTAATGAGAGAAAAAGAGGTGAGGGTATAGCTTCAGGCTGCTAACAGTCCTCAGCCAGGGCAGGGGACACTTCTCAAACTGCTGTGCTGACCGCCTGGTGGCCGTGGGCTGCATAGCTCCTGTCTGTGTTGGGGACCCCCCCACCAACGGCACTGCACCCGTTGGCCTCTGGACAATCCTCCGTCGAGAAGACAGAGGAGAGAAGTTTGCACTGGAGGCCCCTCCGTCAGCTCATCCCCAAACCAGACTGGGGGACTGAGGCCCACACTCGGGGTCCCCGACGGCAGGGAAGCTTTGCAGAACTGCTCTGAAAGTCTCATCCTTGACAGAAGAGAGGGTCTTGGTAAGGACTCCTGCACGGTCACTGCTGTTACATAATTGCCACTTTTAATCAGCAAACATGTTACTCCGTTATTTGCACATAAAAATATAAACCTATATACATATATGATTCTCTGTGAGGCTGAATATATTTTCGTATTTACAAAATCGTATATTGCCTGTTTGTGAATTTTCATTGGTTTCTTTTGCTAAAGGTCTGGGCGATGTGCTCATGGCTTACTTACTGGTTCTGGCACTTCATCTGTGGAGCCGGGCATCATCCGTGGGTGGCAAACATCGAGGGGCTCCCCACCAAGGCCGCTGGCCCCGCCGAGGACCGCTTGTCCCGTGGTCTCGCCCGACTCTCCCGGCCGGGCACGGGGCGAGGCACTGGTGTGTGCTGAGCCGCTGAGCTGCGCACGGTCCTCGGTTTCCCCTCCACCGTCCTCTGGCTCAGAGGGGCCGGGTGGCACTCTGGGACCCGGGGGCGGACGCCAGGCTCCCCGGCAGCGTGTCGGCAGCTCTGGGTCTCGGGCGGGATTGTGGGCACACGGTCATTTCTTGCCTTTTATAACATCGGAGAGCCTTTGTATACCTGACTTCGAGCAGAGCATGATGCTTAACGTACGGTGACTCCAGGGTGGCCCTAGCCATCTGTGCAGCTCTCTTCAAAGCCTTTGGGTCCGGCGTGGGCATTTCTTCATTTGTGAAGACAAGAGCGAGGGCACGCGGGGGCAGGGCGCCCCGGGCTCCGTCCCGCACCCCCGTGACCGCCGCCCCGGCTCCTTTCTCTCCTCTGACCTGCTGGCTCGCGCCTCCTGACCTGCGACACCCTCCAATTGTTATCCAATCAATTCAGCCGAAATTAAAAAGGTGTATTTGTATTTGCTTTAACACCCTTTCACTGGGATGTTTGTGGCGGTGACCTTTCAGTATTGGATTCTGCTGCCGATAGCACACTGCCTGCCAGATTGCTTGGCTAATAAATAATGAAGCACCTTGGGAGGAAGGAGGGCTGGGCAGCGGGCCCGCACCTGCCTGACCCGCCTCCTCAAAGAGTCCCAGGGCTCGGGATGGAAGAAGGAGGCTCAAAGGACTGCCCGTGGACCACGCTATTTTTTTTTTTTTTTTTTTACTTTCAGTACAGTTATCTGATTTGCAGGGGCTTGATTTTTCATCTTTTTTGTTGTAGTAAAATGCATATAACATAAAACTGACTTATTTAATCACCTTACGTATACAATTCACTGGCGTTAAACACAATCACGATGTGTAACCCTCATGACTATTTTCAGAACTTTCCCACCATCCCAGAGGGAAACCTGCACCCATCACACGACCGCTCCCCTCCCCACCCTGCCCCCAGCCCTTGGGAAGCTCTCTTCTACTTCTCTCTTTGAATCTGCCTGCTTGAGGAATTTCGTGTGCGTGGAGTCGTGCTACCTCTGTCCTCCTGTGTCTGTTCTCTTAGCGCAGTGTTAGCGGGGTCCGGGCATGTTTCAGTGGGGAATCAATACTTCATAAACAGCAGGTTGATTTTTAGGATTTTCATTTCTCCTGCCACACACAGGTAAGTTAGGAATTATTAAAGGAAAAATGAAAAACATTTTAATATCAACCCCAAAAGCTCACAGAATGGATGGGCTTTGAAAATAGAAGACGGGATCAGCTACTTTGGTGTTCACAAAATTAAAAGGTCCCTTGAAGGAAATTCCTGGAAACTAACCCTAGCCTCACTCTAACGAACATTACAAAGCCCCGCACATCGGGGACCCAGCTTTGTGTGTGTTAGAAGCTAGAGAAAAGCCCTGTGTCTCGTGACCACCATCCCGTTAGGTTTCCATCTCTGCAACGATTTCTAGCCTCGGGCCAGAGCTATGTGGAACTGGTTAACTTTACAAACTTGAACAAATATTTAATCAAAGGATATGACAACATATAAAACAAATTATGGTAATACGTGCGGATTATAAATAGCCAGTTTTTAAAAAGTATATAATTTGGTCGTTAGTTTTAGCTCCGGAGCTGAAGAATCTGTAGAGAGACAAGTTCAAAGTGGCTGTGTTGGGGTCTGGCAGAACTTTCACGCCGACCAGACATCCTGCTGTTTCCAACCTTCGGGTCCTTGGGTGCCCATGTCCGAAGTAGCTGTTAGGCTGTTTTCACCGCCTCGTCTGTGAAGTCCTGGAGGCTCTGAGAAGGAAGTGGGAATCAGAGCAACAAGGTCGCAGGCAGGATCTTCCTGGGGCCTCGGAGTCATAAGCAAAGGCCAGGTGAGGTATGCATAGGTGACATATTAACTAAAAGGGCTGGGATGGAAAGTTGTCTAGAGATGGCTGTGTGCATGGAGCATTCTGGAACATGGCCACATTCTTATCAGCTCATTCAAAAGAGACCCTGCCCCTCCGAGATCACACCTTGGCACTTGGGCTCAATGATGCAGAGGCAAGTGTCCCAACATTCTCTGAGCCCAGTCTCTTTCTGGGTCACATCCATCAACCGCTAGAGGCTGGGTTGTGTGATCCTTAGAAACTATTTTAGTTCTTAGAGCTCCAGTGTTTTTTTGGGTGAGGCACCTTACAGGATCATAATGGGGGTGGTGGGGATAGTTGCTGGTGGTGACGATGGTGACAAAAGGTGGTGATGATGATATGAATGACCTCAGTTCCTCGAATTCCTGCTGCATGCTGGGTCATCCAGGAGTTTCCTGCCTTGCTCACTCTCACTAGAGAAGTGTAAGTCTCCCCCTCCGTGAGGCACACAGCTCAGCAAGAAGAATAAGAAGCTTATCCAAGGTCACCTAACTCAGATGTAGCAGAACTGGTTGGCAAGTCTCCCTTGCTTCCTCTCAAGTGCTGGATGCTGACCGCCAGAGGGACAGACGGATCTCCTTCCTCTCCATCATGGGCTCAAGATGTGCCAACTGGTCCAGGAAGCACAGGCTCTGCACCCTCAAGCTCTACGTTTGGCCTATTATGTAACGGGATCTCCTCCCTCTACATGTTACTCTTGTGGTCTGTGGTCTGTTCTTTCTAGATGCTGCTTACACGTGGGTTCCCTTCCCACCACCTTGCCCACCTCCCCTACCTTCTGCATCCTGTTGTACCACTGTGCTGTGTTCACCTGCTTTTCTTCTTCCTGTTCTCTCAGAGGCTGATGGCTGTGAGGTTCAAGGTGAGAGTGGGAGTTGCAGGTGGGAAGTATAAACATTGTATGTTATTAATATAGCTTGAAATGAGGGCACTTTCTTGCCCTATCTCACATTATTTTAAACATATGGACACATGGAGTTCTCCATTTTAAATCAATGCCTTTTGGATTTTTGGAAAACAATTTTATTTATTTTTTTAATATGAAATGTATCGTCAAATTGGTTTCCATACAACACTCAGTGCTCATCCCAACTGGTGCCCTCCTCGATGCCCATCACCCACCCTCCCTGCCCTCCCACCCCCATCAACCCTCAGTTTGTTCTCAGTTTTTAAGAGTCTCTTATGGTTTGCCTCCCTCCCTCTCTAACTTTTTCCCCCCTTCCCCTCCCCCATGGTCTTCTGTTAAGTTTCTCAGGATCCACATAAGAGTGAAAACATATGGTATCTGTCTTTCTCTGCCTGACTTATTTCACTTGGCATCACACTCTCCAGTTCCATCCACGTTGCCACAAAAGGCCAGATTTCATTCTTTCTCATTGCCACGTAGTATTCCATTGTGTATATAAACCACAACTTCTTTATCCAGTCATCAGTTGATGGACATTTAGGCACTTTCCATAATTTGGCTATTGTTGAGAGTGCTGCTATAAACATTGAGGTACAAGTGCCCCTGTGCATCAGCACTCCTGCATCCCTTGGGTAAATTCCTAGCAGTGCTATTGCTGGGTCATAGGGTAGATCTAGTTTTAATTTTTTGAGGAAATTCCACACTGTTTTCCAGAGAGGCTACACCAGTTTGCATTCCCACCAACAGTGCAAGAGGGTTCCCGTTTCTCCACATCCTCTCCAGCATCTATAGTCTCCTGATTTGTTCATTGTAGCCACTCTGACTGGCATGAGGTGATATCTGAGTGTGGTTTTGATTTGTATTTCCTGATGAGGAGCGACATTGAGCATCTTTTCATGTGCTTATTGGCCTTCTGGATGTCTTCTTTAGAGAAGTGTCTATCCATGTCTTCTGCCCATTTCTTCACTGGATTATTTGTTTTTCAGGTGTGGAATTTGGTGAGTTCTTTATAGATTTTGGATATTAGCCCTTTGTCTGATGTGTCATTTGCAAATCTCCTTTTCCATTCCGTCAGTTGCCTTTAGTTTTGTTGATTGTTTCCTTTGCAGTGCAGAAGCTTTTTTATCTTCATGAGGTCCCAATAGTCATTTTTGCTTTTAAGTCCCTTGCCTTTGGAGATTTGTCAAGTAAGACCAATGGAATAGAGACTCCAGAATTGGACCCACAAAAGTATGGCCAACTAATCTTTGATAAACCAGGAAGGAATATCCAATGGAAAAAAGACAGTCTCTTTAACAAACGGTGCTGGGAGAACTGGACAGCAACATGCAGAAGGATGAAACTAGACCACTTTCTCACACCAATCACAAAAATAAACTCAAAATGGATGAAGGACCTGAATGTGAGACAGGAAACCATCAAAACCCTAGTGGAAAAGAATTTTAAAAAGTAGAATGTAAAGAAGCACAGATTAAAAAAATGTAATGTCCATGAAAAGCTAACCCTTTGCTTTTGTGATTAATTAAAGATGTCTTTAAAGCAAATGAAATCTTCAGAGCCCTTTCAACATTGGACCACATTATTTGAATGTCGACGACTTAAGACACTTTTTACCTGATCATTACATGACATCCCTCCCCACCTTCTAGGTCCACACCATTATGAATATAGCAGAGAGGGAAGATTATTATGTTGTGAGACACTGAATGACCTCTACTATTTCAACAGAATAGTTCATTCAAAATCACACAAAAATAGAAATTGTTCATCATAACGTTAACTCCTTTTTGAGAGGGAACGATGCTTTACGTTTGCTGAAAATCTGATCTCTGCATAATAATGTCGTTTTCTATGCATTTATTGCACGTATTGAATTGGTTTTTCTCCCTCCACACCACTGGCTTTTATTTCGACCTTGGATGAGTACAGTAACTCCAGACAAATGTCTGGATTGAAGTGGCTGGGCTGGTTAGACCCCAGAAGTGAGTACGGCAAAAAAACACAATAACCTCCAGAGCACCTGTATCTGACCCTGTGAGGATGTGAAGACAGGGAATAGAGAGAGTAGCACGTGTCTCCAAGACACGACAAGCCCAACGGAAGGTGGCAATTCTTGGAGATCGTCAGCCTCTCGCTGCGGCCGGCTGGCCACGAGCCTCCTCAGCCCCTGTGGCCAGTCCACGGGCATAGCGGGTGGAGGAGGGGCTACCCTTGTCAGATACGGTACAGGGCGAGCGAATGCCGGACTCCTAGCTCCTTGAATCCAGACACTTCTCTTGCACTGCCCCGTGGAGCCCAGGAAAACAACGTACGTGGGACAGATGACCTATAAAGGATTCCTGATCTGTCTCAAATGGTATTTAGAAGTCTATCTGTAATGTAATCATACCCCGTCCCTTAAGCCTGTGTGCATTAGAGCTGCATGCCACAGGCATCAACTAGCCTCTCTTTTTCTCTCTTTTCTGATTTTGTAAGTGGGTCTACAGATGTATGGATTTTGTAACAGCATTTTACATGAAATTAGTTTAAATGTCCTACAAATGTGTATATATATATATATGTGTGTGTGTGTGTATATATATATATATACATATACACATATACATATATGTGTGTGTGTGTGTGTATTTATATTCTTTTTTCCTGGACATTCAGGACGTTTGCATCATAGAAAAGTATTAATGAGATGAATGTTTTGACAAATTGCAAATGTTTATAGTTTGTCCAGGAATTTGGAAAGAAAGACTTAATTTGTATACTAGGAGTCCCTGAGTTTCCACTGGGGGAAAAAAATACATTTTTTGGCTAAGAGAAAACTCTGTCTTAAAATGGCAAATTTAACACAGACTGTCCCATGGTAATATTATGGTAAAGTATCTTATATTTTTTCACTGACTCCAGGACAGTCTATTTCTCTAAAATGCATAGGTATTTAACTTGCTTGGTTTTGAATGGACATTTTTTTAATGTTTATTTATTTTTGAGACAGAGAGAGACAGAGCATGAATGGGGGAGGGGCAGAGAGAGAGGGAGACACAGAATCGGAAGCAGGCTCCACGCTCTGAGCCATCAGCCCCGAGCCTGACATGGGGCTCGAACTCACGACCCATGAGATCGTGACCTGAGCTGAAGTCGGACGCTCAACCGACTGAGCCACCCAGGCGCCCCTTGAATGGACACCTCAAGGCCTATGACATTGGTTGAAAGTCCTGGCCATCTCCAGGAGATAGAAGGGGCCTGATTTGCCTACAATATTGAGATAGATTTTTGCAGAGACAGTATTGATAGGGTGAGGCTAAAAATCCTATCAGAGGAAGCGCCACTTTGGGCATAAAGGAGTCAGCACTGAAAACATAAGTCGTCCAACAAGTACCAGCTGTGGGCTCTGGATAAAATATGGAAACAATTATCTGGCCCTCCGGACATGGAACAGTGTTTGAGATATCATACGAAATTAGTCGACAGAAGAAGATGGAGGAAAATATCTCAAGGGAAAAGGCCAACAACCCGAGTTGACTCAGACGCTGAGTTTATCAGAGAGGAACTTGGAAGCAACTACGGAAAGTACGCTCAGTAAGAAAAAGAAAGATGTTTGCGGTGAGTGAAAAGACAGGACATCGTATCAGCAACATTGAATATATACGCATTAAAAGTCAAAATTGAATTTATACACATTAAAAAAAGCAATAGACGTTTTAGAGGTGAAAAGTCTGAAAGAAAAAATCACAGGGTAGGCTTCATTATAAATGGAGATAACAGATGAAAGGTTCACTGACTAGATCAATAATGATCGTCCACTACAAACAAGAGAAAAAAACAGGTAACGAGATCCCAGAAGAAGAGGGAAGAGAAAATGGGACAGAAAATAAATGTTTGAAAATTAAAGTTAGATTTTGGCAGCTAGAATGCCTGTGAAGGACCTCAGGCTCTGAAATGGACGTTCCCTGGGGAGTCTCAATCTTGGGGGGATATTTTAGACTCGTTGCTGAGCACAGATTGAGGCAGCTGAGAGTGGATGCATGGAGACCAGCTGGTCGCTGCCGTGGTTTTCCCGAGAGCCGTAAAGGCAGAAAGTGGCCCCTGGGCCCTGGGACCAGACACGAAGACACTACTTGAAAGATTCTCGTGAAATCGAATTGACAGAAAGTGTTTCTGTTAAAGGAAAGTAACTAGCTAACAATGACATCGTGCTTTCTGATTTGGGTGGATAGATAATGTTTCTGCCAAATAAAAGAGTGTGCACAGGGCACCCGGGCGGCCTAGTTGGTTAAGCGTCCCACTCGGGCTCAGGTCACCATCTCGTGGTTTGTGAGTTCGAGCCCCGCGTCGGGCTCTGTGCTGATGGCTCGGAGCCTGAAGCCTGCTTCGGATTCTGTGTCTCCCCCTCTCTCTCTGGTCCTCCCTCGCTCATGCTCTGTCTCTCTCTCTCTCCTTCAAAACTAAATAAAAACATTTTTTAAAAATTCAAAAAATAAAATAAAAGAGTGTGCACTATGGAGCCGGAGAAATGACATAGGAGGGAACTTTCCTGGGGATGAGCGAAGCTGATCTCAGCGTCCCCCCCCCCCCACTTACTAAACACTGCTCTTTGTGAGTGTGTTTGTATTTTCATGATATACCTGGATGCTCGGAGGATGGAGACTTGTTTTCACCAACGGTGAGAGCAAATAAGGTGTGTGGGCTCTAAAGATAGTGTCCACGTCCTGGGGTAAGACCTGAACAGGCCTCTGCAGACTGTTCTCGCTCAAAGATACCGGCTCCTGTAACCCCTAACACAGCCAAGCCGCATGGCCAACTGCGACGGCTTACGAAATGAGTGGACCAGAAAGTCAGAAGAGAGACAACTCAGGAGCTCCGCGTGACCACCTTCGCAGGCAAACGTGGCATTACGTGGTCTGCCCCCAGGCCAGGATGGACACGGGAGATCTTCCCCACAGACATCAGAATGATGGCAAGGAGGTGCCCAGAGGTCACTGGTGAATGGTTCTGCCCTGAGCAAGGGCCCGTCTGGGAAGGACGGACTCCACCTCAGGGGTGGGACTTGAGGCAGGGAGGGCACGGGCGTATCCCACAGGATGGCTCTCCGGTTGTGTCAGAGGGAGGGAGCGACCCAAGAAGGAGGGCAGAGGCAAGGGCAAGGCCGTTCTCGCCAGGCCGCCTGGAACCAGAAGGACGTCTCAGTGTTCACAAGGCACGGCGACAGTGCCCAGACGAGGGTGACCACGTGCCTGTCCCCACAGAATGCTTCCAGGATGGCCGGAGAGTGGACATCAGGAGCACCTCGTTTGACCAGACGCTGCTCTGAAACCCCTTGTTTCAACACAGCGGACATGGTTAAATCTTTATTTGTTTGTTTGTTTGTTGAACCTATCGAATGAACTATATTTATTTAAATATATAGATTTATGTATATGTACATATATAGGAGTACATGTACTCACATGTATACACGTATAAATGTAGAAATACGTACGGTCTATATGTGTGCATGTGTAGACAGATGAATTATATAAATGAATATGTACGTGGATAAATGTGTGTGTGTATGTATGCACACACAAACATGTATACGTATGTTCACATATATGTGTGTCTATGTGTGTGTGTACATATGCAAATACATCTACTCACACACACGTGTTTTTCTAACTCCACGTTCTACATAAGGGCTTGAGTTTGCAAATTGCTGAAGTTATTCCCGGGAGCGTGGCCCCCGAGGCCCTGGGACGGTGGACGTGTCCTTCTGAGCCCCTGAGCCTGTGGACTCAGGGTCTGTGACGGGAGATCCCCCAACTCTCCCAGGAAGGCTGCCCTGGGACTCATTTCCTGACCCCGAGGACCGGGCCAGACTACAGCCCTTCCGAACTGCTTTGTCTACCGAGTTCCCGGGAACAGCACCTGACCAGCCGCCCGCCGCGGGGCAACCCGGCAATCAGAAAGGCAAACCCACTAGACTCGGCCCGGCCGCGTTGGGTTGTGAGGTCGGATCCTTTGAATGTCATGATTTCGTCGTCCCTTACATGCCTTTCCCCCGGAACCCACTCAAGTATAGCTACTTTGATGAAAGTCAGCCAGAAAATGAAATGCTTTCATTATTTCATAATTATCATTCTGTTGACACGTAAACCAGTAGGAGGAGATGCCCACACAGGGTGCCGGGCGCACACACGTGTTTTAATTATTAGCGTGTGACTCTGGACTCTGTTCAGCGTGAATTTATTCTGTCTAATTTGGGAAAGTGTATCCAAATAATAAAGCACGTTGCCGCTGCCCAGCCCCGCGTGCGAGGGCAGGGCATGGGAAGGTCGCTGGAACACGAGAGCTGAGCAGCGGGGCCGAGAGCCTCGGGAGAGTCCGCACGCGCGTGTGCCCAGACGGCGCAGGCAACAGGGACACCTGCTCCCAGGTCGTGGCACACGCCGTGCCTTGGGCTCCTAACAGCCAGCTTAACTATGCATGTTCGGATTTAATTCATGCTTAAGATGCATTTTATGAGAAATATTTTCATCTTCCATGGTAGCTCAATCAAATTGAAGTTAATTGGCCAAAAAAGGCTCATGACTGGTTATTCCCAATTGTTCTTTTGCATATTCGGAACTTGGTGGCTTGAAAAGCTACACAAGAGGCATTGTTATTAGTGGGAAAATGTTTAATAGTAAAATACAGCCAATCTGATCTGCAGTACGTATCACCTCACCACACGCCCAACAAATATTCATTAAGGGCTCCAAAGAACACACTTTCCTTTGGATCATGCGGAATAAAAAAGCTCTATTCTCCCAACAAAGATGAAGCAGAGACAACTAAAAATTTCCCATGAGCACTTGGAAAACAATGAGAAAATTGAGTTTAATGATGGAGAATTATAAGCGAGTCTGTCTGGAGGAGAAAAAGTGCAAGCATAAAAATTGCCTTGTGTTGGGAAGAAATTTGTTATTGCCCTGACGAGATTAACCACGGTAATTGGCACTGTTTTTTTTCCCCCTCACATATTGTGCGGCCCTGCAGAGGCAGTGGTAATAAATAATTCGCACTTAGCCGCACCATTGGTCATTCCGAGGCGCTGTCACGGCCACCTCCCCCATCCAGGGAAGATAAATGTGATTTAAATTAATAGCCAGTCCTAAATAACTCCTCAGCTGGTAAACGGCGCATTTATCAGGCCCAGACAGGCAGTGTCCTTTGATTCATGGTCCCCCCCCTACGATGTGAAGGGTGCGTACAAAAATTGTTATTACTTTTTAATAAAGTGTAGCAGTCTGTCTTCAGTCATTTATCAGAAACGGTGGCATTCTGACAAACAGAAATATCTTAGCAGAGGATGAATGAGAGGGGTAAAGGACACATTTCTCAACAAAAATAATCGCGGCCTAAATAATCGCATAAAAGTCAGTTTTTAAGTACCTTGAAATAAATGTATCCAGAAAGATACAGGCCTTGTGGGTTGTCGAACTAGAAACTAAACAAACTATTTCTGTATTCACCTTCGCAGGCAGGAAAATTCCCGTGATGGTTGTCAGCCCTGTGTGGTACGGATGCAAATACATGTCGAAGCGGTTCCTCGAGAGGCGCCCACACCCTTCCCGGCCCGCGCCTGGCTGGGTGCTGGCGGGTGCGATCCATGCCCAGGCCCCCGCCCCTCCCACGCCCCACCCCCTCCGGGTCTGAGCGGCCAGGGCAACAGCTCTCGCTGCATTTTTAACATTGAAACTCTGTTGCCATTGCTTTTAACTTCCCCCTCCGACACACTTTCCAGGGAAGCAGCCCACTCCGTTGGCTCGCGATTCATTCTGTGACTGATGGTCCACGCTTTGCGGAAGATACTTGCAATTACCCACATAATGGGATTGGTCAGCGGAAATTACAAAGGAACCTCACAGCCCGCTGTCCACGGAAATCCTTTCTGTCTCGAGTGAATGGCGAGTAAAACCTCCGCCGTGTGACCAGGTCACCCTTTCAGAGCTACCGGGCAGGTTCCGAACGGGGACCCCTTGCCCAATAATTTCCTTTGTGCTTGGGGAGATCGGGCAAGGCCCACAGCTGTGTTCAGTTACACAGAACCAGGCTGCCTGCACAGAGCGCACAGAGACAGTATCCAAAGAGTTTGCAACATCAGAAAGGCTTAGGAGTGGAATGTCCTTTGCAATTTCCAGCACTTGAGCTATGATGCAGTTTGCAAGCTTCGCCAAAGTGCGACTTTCCGGTGACCGGACGCGTCTTCACGCGGCACCTGGAGATCAGTGTGAGCCTTGGGAGAGGTTCGCTCCGGCAATCGCCCCGGCCCACCGGGGTTCTCCCTTTCCTGGGTCAGCCTGGCTCTGAAGGGGGGTTTCACCTCTCCGGGTTCGCTGCCAGCTTTAGGACTTAAGGTTTTAATTCATTAGAAATCCTGATGTGCGTTTTGAAATTAGTGAATGCGCCAAGCACTTAGAAGAGTGTCCGGCCGCCAGGGTCCTGAGTGAGGGGACCTGTGCGGCCCGCTGGCACTCAGGCACCTTCACTTCGGGGAGATGAGCGAAGGACGACCCAGGAGACAAACAAAAGTCAGACTAGCTGAGACAGGACATGTGTTGGGTGGGGGCTTTAAAGCCCCTTCCCGGTGGTCACAGCCGTGCAAACTCTCCCCGTTGAGCGGGGTCCGCACTGTCACAGACGCTTCTCCACCGAGGCCTGCTCCGTCCTGGGGGAAGGTCAGCTGGCCCGATCGGTGGTCATTTGACGACCCTGCAGATTGTAGATCATCACAGGGAGGACATTCCGGGGCTGGCACCACAATTCAATGTCACCAAAATGAAAATAAGCATTTTGCTTGAAAGGCCAAAAAAAAAAAAAAAAAAAAAAAAAAGGCTTCTGTAATGTGCCCGTGTCCCCATTTCTTTTTTGTTAATGTTTATTTATTTTTGAAGGACAGAGAGACAGAGCGTGAGTGGGGGAGGGGCAGAGAGAGAGGGAGACACAGAATCGGAAGCAGGCTCCAGGGTCCGAGCTGCCAGCACAGAGCCCGATGTGGAGCTTGAACTCACCAGCCATGAGATCATGACCTGAGCCGAAGTCCGATGCTTCACCGACTGAGCCCCCCGGGCACCCCGTGTCCTCATTTCTCAACAGGGACTGAAGCCTGTGGCCATTACGCCCCACGGGCTACGCATGTCACCTCAGCTGCGGCTGGTCCTGGCCGTCGGTTACTCACCCAGGCAATAAATAGTGGGGTTTGCTCTCGGGGCCCCGACACCCGTGCGGGGTGCTCTGGGCGGCGTCTCTTGCCGATAACGTGCCCACGTCGGGCCAGGCCCACGCTGGGGAGCGTGTTCTATCTCGTCTGCAAAGAGCCGCGGCTTCCCTATGCAGCTCACGGGTTTTGAGGGGACACAAGCCCTTGTGGCAGAGGTAACGGCTTGCTTCTGGAACGATCAGAGCCAGTCTTCTTACAACCCCCTGTGCGCTGTTTGTCACTCAGAATAGTTCCAGTCCACGACTCGTGTCCCAATGCCTCCGGCCTGCTCCCTCACCACTGATTCTGTCTGGAGAGCCACCGGCGCCTCTGAGCTGTCCCACGCGAGCCACACGTGGGCGGGGAGTCTGGCGGTTTGTAAGGGGAAGACCGCCCGTGTTCCTTCCCCAGCACCGGCCTTCTGAGCCTCCATAACCGGGGTTGAAAGAGGGATCCTGCCTCCTGGAACTCCAGAGGCCGGGTGGGACACAGAGAGGCCCTCGCACAGTTTCCCACCGAAGACGGAACACAGCTCCCCGGAGCCTCCCGCGGGGCCGGCCCCGCGTCACACACGCGGGTAATAGTCAATCCATTAACCTTTGCTCACGGCAACCTGCGTGCTTTTAATACCTTCCCGGTAATAGCTGTGCCCGGGAAAGGGCAGCGCGCCCCTGCACGCCGGCCCTGCAGTAATAGGCTGGGCTCCGGCCCCACCTCCTGCCTCTCCCTCTCTCCCCCTCTCTCCTTCCTATTGTTTAGAAGCTAATCTAAAAGGAGCCGCGGAGGCAGAGGTCGGTTAAACTGTGACGCAAATGTTATTCCTCGATTATCTGGCTGGGGTAAATGTCAACTGCTCCGGGCTCAGGCAATCGGGGAGGCAGCGCGAGGCCGCGGCCAAGCGAGGAGGCGGGAGAAGCCAGGGGCGGGGTGGGCGCTGCTGCGGGCCGGGCGCTGAGCACCTGCTTCTCTGTCCTTCTCCCCCCACCCCGCCCCCGCCCCCGCCCCGCTGCCGCCCACCCCCAGCCTGTGGCGGTCCGAGCACCCAGATAGCCAGCCCGCGGCTCTGGGCGCCCGCCCTGAGCCCTCCCCCACCGTGCCTGTCCTTAGTAAACAGCTCTGCTGGGCTAGGGCCCTCCTCTGAATGTCACACACCCACTGGAATTGGACGGCAGCTTCTACAGCAAAGGCAGCGTGGATGCCCCCACGTGCCCACGCGTGTATGCACAGCACACGCACACACACACGCGCGCACACGGATACGCCCCACACACGTACTTTCCTTTCCCTGTAGAGGTTCAATGCAGCAAACTGAACACTTCCTATGGAAGTGACATTGTTTTGCAAGTTAGATTAGAGCCTTTGTATTTCACGTGAAAATGCAGATGTTATACTCCCCAGAATAGCAGGCCATCGAGCAAACGGCAGCGGGCACTGTCTTTGAGGCCTGGCATCCGGCTGGCGACAAGAGGCAAGGAGGCAAGGAGGAGACGCCGTCTGTCATTTGGGGCAAAGATGGAGTGGAGCCGACGGGTCACCGCCTGGGGCGTCTGTGGCTTCGCTGTCCGCTCCCGCTCCGGGCCCTGGGTCGGCAGGACCGGCCGTCACCCTGTGAACACAGTGAGCGGCTTTCAACCCGTGGGCACCTCGGCCCCAAGCCCGGTGGGTGCCGGGGCCAGCCGTGCACTGAGGCCAGAGGGGCCGAGGGCCATGGGGAACGGGGGTCCCACCCTGCCCCACAGGAGAGGTGGGTGTGCCGGGTTGGGAGACCTGGACGGCCCCCAGGGTGGACACGGGTTTCGTTTTTGCTGTTGCTCGTTCGTCCGTTCTCTTCCTTCCTTCCTTCCTTTCTTCTTTCTGTTTTTTTTCTCTTTCTTCTTTCTTTCTTTCTTTCTCTTTCTTTCTTTCTTTCTTTCCTTCCTTCTTTTCTTTTTCTTCTTTTTTTCTTCTTTCTTTTTTTCCCATCTTCTTTCTTTCTTTTTTGCTTTCTTCTTTCTTTTCTTTTCTTTCTTTCTTTCTTTCTTTCTTCTTTCTTCCTCGGTCCAGTTCCCTGGGTGACAGAGAATTCTTATTACCGCCCTATTTTAAGAACAGGGATCCAATGATTTACGTATTCATAATTTAAAGCCAGGCAGTGGCCGGGCACTTGCTGTCACAATGACAGACTATACACAGCAGTGAAGGCTCCCTGCCTCCCCAGGCAGCGGGTGGAGGGCACAGAAGCCACAGCCTGTTTTGGCTCCCGGTCCTGTGCTCCAAGCCCGGGCTGTCCACCCAGGCACCCACGTGGAGACCCCTCCTCAAGGTGCCGAGGCCCAGGACACAGTCAGATTCTGAGAAGGACAGAGGCCTAGATGCTTCTGCGAACCCCAGTTCTCACCCTCCGGCGCGTCGGAGGCCCTGAGGAGCCGCCTGTGGGGTTCGGCACCTTCCTCCCCCTCCCTGTGGGGTGGTTTCCATCCTGCACAAGCATTTCTGCGTCCTGACCAAGGGCCAGGGCGTGTGTGTGTTGAGTGCCCAAGAGAGGTGTTCACACGCTTTATAAAATATGATAAAAGTCAATTCCTGGTACAAGGGGATTTTAAAGCCCTGAATTTCCATGCTTGGGATGGGATTTATGTTTGAGGTAGATTCAGCGGACATAAACTCACTCTGTCCGGCTGTTAAGACACACTCTCCCCGTGTTCACTCTGGGTGTCTACACCTCTCCTTGGGAGCCCGTACGCGGGTACGGAATAGTGTGTTCCCTCCCTGTTGGCTCAAACTTACACGAGTAAGATGGGCTTCCTGTCCATTAGTCTAGAAAAGACGAACAAAAACTGAGATCCAGGGAGAAAATAATACGTTCGTAAAGCCTGCAATTCACCCAGGCTGTCCTGTGCCTCTGCTCTGCCCGCGGTGGCCTCCTGCTTCATCCGGAATCTCTAAGAGGCTTTATAATTATTTCAGTATTACAGACACCAAACGAAGCCACAGAGGAGAGCCTCTCTGAGGCGAGTCCATGGCGAGGGGCAGAGGAGTCCTGAGACCCCACTAGCAGCCCACTGTGAGGACGGGAGTCCTGGGCAGGCCCCATCCTGGGGTTCCAGGTCCTACCAATGGGCACTGGACCAGAGACAATTCCGCTTGGTCCCTTTCCTACCCCTGCAGTGAGGCAGACAGGTTTACCTAGGTTTACACAAACATAAGTGCTTTTAACGCTTTCTTTTTTTATTTTTCAGAACAGTATATACAACCGTGTTTCTAAACAGGGAGGAAAATAAGGATTAAACGCAAAAGAATGACTTATACTTTTCCCTGTTCCAGTGAAAATTAGACATTTGAGCACCAAAATGGAGACAGGATTTGAATTTAATTGTAGCTCTTTCCAAAATTTAATAGTATTTTAATTTTAAAATAGTAAATTAAAATGCTATCACATATTGCTATAACCTCTTTCTCCAAAGGAACCCCACGTACTCAAGGAAGAGGGAGGAAAAGCCTTCCT
This sequence comes from Panthera tigris, assembly GCF_018350195.1. Taxonomy (NCBI): domain Eukaryota; kingdom Metazoa; phylum Chordata; class Mammalia; order Carnivora; family Felidae; genus Panthera; species Panthera tigris. The sequence continues at coordinate 236,657,307 of NC_056660.1, forward strand.
TAGCGTCCTGGGACGAATTTTGGTGAGAGCACTGCAGACAAAACTATTTCCCGTCGTCATTAGCACAAAGGGCGCTGCCGGGGACACGGGCTATTTTAAAGCATTATTTATGTTGCTCCCTTTCTAACAGGACTTTGCAAATATTTATGAAACTCCCACATCAGTGTTCTTCTTTTTATCTTTCTGTTCGCCCAGCCCTGTTACAGCCTAATTGAAATACAATAATTATAAATGGGCTTAGTTCCTCGATTTAATTTCCTTGCAAGGAGCGTCATTTATTTTGCTTTGGCTTCGTTAACATGCCTTAATTAAAAGATTTAACAAAGCTAAGGAAACAAAATGCCTTCGGGGGCATTGAACCCCGGGTTCCATCTGCAGGATGACCCGGCGACTAGGTGCGACTGCTCCTGAAGGGCAAGAGGGGCCCCCCCGCTCCAGGAAGGGGGCCCCCCGCTGCCTCACAAGCCCAGACATGTGAAGCAGGGAGAAGTTCTGAAGGCTCAAAGTCTGTGTGTGTAGCTAACGTGGCCACATCCACGCTGCGTGTCCTTGGGCAGGTAGTTAGTTCTATCGAATCCCCATTGCCTCGTCTTTTAAACGGGGCAAAGATACCTACACCGTGGGGCCACTCTCACTAATGAACACACTCTTCTGGCGAAGCCCTCATTTAACGTTAACTATCAGGCCCGAGGTGAGTCCTTAACAAGTACATGTGCTGCCCAAAAGCATATCAGTTTTGGATAAAACCCCAAGTTTTAAAACTCAAGCGGCAAATGAATTACTACAACGGCAATAAAACGTTCTGAGAAAATAGATTTCTCCGTCCGTTGACGATGCTAACAGTCAGCTAATATGGAAACCACTTTAGATGGATGTGTCAGATGCCTCGTGTGAACACGAACTACTTTACCGTAGTTCTTGGCGCCTAGGTTCACAGCTGGATCTGGTTTCTTAGCCTTTCAAGTCCGTTGAGGGACACCAAAGAGAAAGTGACTCTGGCATCGGGGAGCCGTGTGGGCCCTGTGACTCACCAGGTACGTGAACTGAAAAACCACGTCACCTCCACGACCTGTCTTCTCCCCTGTAGCATAGGCAGGCAGGACTGGATTGTCTCCAACACGACCTCCCAGCACACAGCGACAGGACGACTTTACCAGTGTGGCGCGAGGGCGAGATCTCCTGGTGTTCGTCTTCCCGCCTCTCCAGGGCCCCCTCTGATGAGGTGGGTGCCTGGGCTCCTGGGCGATCCTCACAAACACAAGCCAAAACTTTGCGAGTAGAGGAAAAGGCACCTGCTGGGTCTCAGTCCTGAGTGCGTACCAAATGCTTACAAGATCCACAGATGTCCTCAAGTCCAAGAACGGTGGGCAGAAGAAATAAGAATGGAAGACGTAATCTTTACCATCAAAGTGCCTTTGGTCCAGTTCAGGAGAAAAGGTCACATTAAATGGAAGCGGACACGCTTGCAAATGCGGTTTAGGAGTGTGGTGTCCTTGCGCGGGCGGCGCCTGGAGTTACAAACCAGGGACACGGTAGCTGAGGCTGCCCTCAGCTTTACCTGCTCTGCTCGCAACTAAATCACCTTAAAGTGGGCATAGCCAATTCGACAATAAATTACATTAAATGAATAAATAGATAGATAGATAGATAGATAGATACCAAGGAGACATAAGATCTAAAAAAAATGAGCGTAGTAATTGTGTCGCACTGTTTTGAGGGCGAAACAAAATAATGTGCATCAATGTGCTTCGACAACTATAAGCTGTCATGTGAATGTTAGTCTTTCTGTGAGTTTTTTATTTCAAATCGTAAATTATTGGTATGGTTGCGGAATGCTGCTTGGTGAGTCGGGTTCTGGAGGAGGACAGCATGACCGGAGTCAGGGAAGTGGAGGGGAAAGGAAGGTGCCGTTCCCCTGGGGCTCTGGGACTCGTGTAGACCCCTGCGTGTGTGAGCGGGCTTCGTGTCACGGGAAGTGTAAGTGGCAGGTGTGAGAGGCAGACCGAAGAGTGCGGGCCTCGGGGTCCACTCGCGCCCTGTCCTTCCCCTGGGTGCTGGGACAAACACCGTCCTTCCTCTGCTCTGAGGACCGCTCACAGACATTGCGTTCAGGACAAAAGAGATCATGTAATGATGGTGAGAATGACAGAAAGGACCAGTGAAGTGTCTCTGTATCTGGAAACGCCAGTGTCCTGGTAACACTGGGAGACTCGTGTGCTGGGGTTCTCCCGTGGCCCTCCTCACACCGTTGGACGACAAGCTTATCGGGGGATGTGGACTTCCTGATTTCAGGTACTAAACATAAACAACCAACACCTTCCCCATTTCACCCTCTGTGAACCAGGAGCCGGGGAATATACAGCCGTCGCCAAACACGTGCTGGCAAAGAGCGCGGAGAATGTGAGCACCCCCGTTACTCAACGGGCCCGACAAACTATCTGCACAAAGACGATCCCATGGGGAAACACCGTCATTCTACGTCGAGTCTGGATCCGGCACAAAGCGACTTCCTGAAGCATATCGTTGGGGAAAAAGTCTTTCCTTCTACAGCGTCAAACCTGAACAACTTGGAAACATAACAGCTAACAATGTATTTTTAAAGAACAAAGGAAAGATCCCAGGTCCCTTTGGATGCCTTCTTCCATCGCCATATACGTTCTGTTATTAGGTGCAGCATTATTTCTCTATTTCTGTGCCACCTGATGAAATATTCCATTGCCCCGGACGTGCTCACTGCCTTTTCTTCTTAGCTTCCCATGGACTCCAGAAGAGAAATGAAGTAAACAAAGCATGAGTCCGGTCTAACGGGAGCAAATGAACTCCAGCTTCATTCATTCACCAAGTATTTCCTGCGGGCCTACTCTGTGCCTGGAAGTTCTGAGCCTTGCTGGAGGGCACGGAGTCTGGGAGGGGCAGCTGGGGGATGGCGAGGCTGGGGGGGCTCCTCAGAGCGCGGTGCTCGAACATTCACTCGCTGGGTCAGAGCCACGCCAAAGGAGGAATCAAAACTCAATGGTCAGTTTTAGAAAGAGGAGGCAGAGCGTTTCTGTGAAGGAAAGAAAAAGGGTTGACCTGAAGTCTATTCATTTAGGAAATTGAAAAAAAGATGGCTGATATGTGTTTTTTTAAATGTTTTTATTTATTTTTGAGAGAGAGAGATAGAGCATGAGCAGGGGAGGGGCAGAGGGAGAGGGAGACACAGAATCTGAAGCAGGTTCCAGGCTCCAAGTTGTCAGCACAGAGCCTGACACAGGGCTCGAACTTACGAACCGTAAGATCATGACCTGAGCTGAAGTGGACGCTTAACCAACTGAGCCACCCAGGCGCCGTGATATAACATGTGTTTTATTGAATACCCTAAGTTTATTCATTTATTCAAGGACCACTGTTAAAAAGCCTTTCATGTGCTAAGTGATAAAAATAAAGCAAAGTAAAAATATTACTTTCTAATTTGTCTAGTGGGCAGAGTAAATAGTACAATGTGATAAATTCTATAAAAGTAACACTTGAAAAATAAATAAAGTAAATAAATAAAGTTGCACTTAACAAAATTCGACCGTTGAAAAAGTGGTATAAAATATGGCAAAAAAAATCCAGTACATTCAGATAGAATATTAATATATATATTCAGATATATATACACACACACATTTATATCTACTAAAATATCTACCCCTCTATTTATTTATGTTCAAATAGTCCAGAAGAAAGTTAGAAAGGGGAAACAGAAACAATGAAAGACAGACAAAACAAATAGAAATCATAGAATGGTAGATATGATGCAACTATTTTGATATTTACATGAATATAAGTGGTCTAAAAGACAGAAATTATTAAATTGTATTTAATTTTAAAAGCCTCGACAGTATGCTACTTCAAGAAACCTGTTCTAGTCATAAAAACACATATAGGTTTAAAGTAAAATAGATTAAAAAAATCTATTTAAACAGGAAACAGCTACATCAATATCGGGCAATGTAGAATTGGAACAAGAAATATTCCCAAGGATAAAAAGAGACTCTAAGTAATGATTCAAAGGCCAATTCACTGAGAAGACCTGACAATTCTAAATGCATTTGCACCTGACGACGTGTTCTAAAATTCATAAAGTAAAAATTAAAGAATTGCAAAAACCAAAGGACAAACATACAATTACCGTTGGAGACTTCAACACTCCTCTCTCAGCAAATCGACAGAACTCGTACCTAAAATGGAGACATAGATCAGGAAAGATACAGATGAGCTGGTTGACATTACCAACAACTTGACCTAAGTGAAGTCCAGGGTGTTTTGTCACCCCAAAACAGCTGGATACATATTCTTGTCAAGCATACATGCAACAGTCACCAACATAGACCATGTTCTGGGTTATGCAACAGATTTTAACAGATGTAAGACAGCCTAAATTATATAAACATGTCTTAGATCATAAAGGAATTAAGTTAGAAATAAATAACAAAGTTATTAGGAAAATGCTCTAAGTATTAGATAAAGAAAAGACTTTTAAATAACTCATGGGTCAAAGAAAGTCATAAGAGATATTGGAAAAATATTTTTAATTCAATGAAATGAAAAAAAAAAAACACATGTGATACAGCTAACCACCTACTTAAAAGGAAGGATAAAGCACTGAAACACTTATATCCAAAAAGAATAATGATTTCAAGTCCGTGACCTAAGCTACTTTCATAAGAACTAGAAAGAAGAGAGTAAATTAAAACCAAAGCAAACAGAAGAAAATAACAGGAAGACCAGATATTGATGGAATTGAAAATAGAAACATAATAGAAATGAAATGTTTCTACAAAAGGTCAGTGAAATTGATAATCCTCTGGCCAGACTGGTCCAGAGAAAAAGAGGAAACACAAGTCACAGGCATAAAAATGAAAGGGCGAAATTAGTTCAGATCCTACCCAAATTCAAGTATAAAAAGGAAGTACGACAAATAATGTGCCCATAAATTTTGACAATTCAGATAAATGAAAGAGATAGATTCCTAGAAAGACACATACTACAAACGCTCACTCAAGAAGAAAGAGATAATTTGAATAATCATATTCTGCTAAAGAAATTGATTTTCTACTTAAAAGCCTTCCCACCAAGGAAACACCAGGCCCATATTAAACCAATATTTGGGGAAGGAAAAATTACTCATAGTACACCAGCTCTTCTAGAAAACTGACAAGATAGATCACTTCCCACTTCATTTTTTTAAATGTTTTTTTTTAATGTTTATTTACTTTTGAGAGAGAGTGAGAAACAGACTGAAAGTAAGGGAGGGGCAGAGAGAGAGGGAGACACAGAATCCAAAGCAGGCTCCAGGCTCTGAGATGTCAGCACAGAGTGTGACATGGGGCTCGAAATCACGAACAGCGAGATCATGACCTGAGCCGAAGTTGGACAGTCAACCGGCTGAGCCACCCAGGTGCCCCCCCAGTTCATTTTTTGCGACCAGTGTTATCCTGATACCAAAATCCAAGAAATGCATTACAGGAAGACTGTAGGCCAACATTACTCAGGAACACAGATGCAAAACTCCTCAACCAAGTTTCAGCAAGTCGCATCCAGTGACACATAGAGAATAATAAAACTTGACCAAGTGCTATGTATCTCAGAAATACAAAGCTGTTTCAATATTCAAAATGCAATTCTTGTAATTCACCATATTAAATTTTAAGAAGGGAAAAGTGATCATTTTAACGAATGCAGAGAGGGGCACCTGGGTGGCTCAGTCGGTTGGGCGTTTGGCTTCGGCTCAGGTCATGGTCTCTCAGTCCGTGAGTTTGGGCCCCGCGTCAGGCTCTGTGCCCACAGCTCAGAGCCTGGAGCCTGCTTCCAATTCTGTGTCTCCCTCTCTCTCTGCCCCTCCCCTGCTCACACTCTGTCTCTCTTTCAAAATAAAATAAAAAAACATAAAAAAAATTAATTAATGCAGAGAAATCATCTGACAAAACTCGCTATCTGTTCTTATGAAAAACTCAACAGCAAATTTCTTGACCTTATAAATTTCTTAACCTGTAAGATACCTTATTAACAGCATCTACAAAAAGCCTACAGCTAATATCAAACTTAAGTGAAAAACCAAAAGCTTTCTTCCCAAGTCGGGAACAAGGCAAGGACGTCTGCAAACTGTGCCTTCTATTCAACATTGTACTGGAGAGCCTAGAAAGTTCAAAGCGCCAAAGAGAACCAAAGGCTTATAGCTTTTAAATGAAGAAATAGCTTCACTCTCTTCCCAGACCAAAAGAACGCAAAGATTCTGTGGGCCATAGAGACAGGCTAAGGCTCTGGAGAGGAGGGGGCAGCTGAGATCAAGTTTGAAGAGTGGGGTGGGGTTTGTCAGCAACCAAGGGTGCTGGAGAGTGAAGAGACCTACTGACCTGTCCTTGGATCACGAAAGGTCACTGAGAGTTGAGTCTCTTCCCCGCATATGAGGGAGTAAGGGTAACAGAAGACATTTTTTGGCAAGGCCTTGCCTACATGGACACCGCCAGGCTTTGAACCCTATTCCATGGATGGAGTGGATGGGCTGGAGGAGGGAGCAGCTGGAAGAAGGTGAAGGAGGAGGGCAGGAGATGGGGGGCTAACGGTCTGGATTTCCTTGCCCTTCATAATATGTCCCTCATTGTATTTTTTTTTTAATTTGAATTTGTTTCTAATTTTTCAGAAGCCAGCCTTTCTCCCCAACATCACTCCCATGACCTAGCAGACATGGAGTCCTGAATATGCATCTTTGTGTGGCAGCAATCCATTTGGGGACCAGTTGTCTCTCCTCCAGGGGTGACACCCACCACCCTTCCTTGTGCAAGTTTGCCCTGTGTGTGAGGCGCGGGTGGGCGGGGGTGACTGATCGCTGCGATCGGCAGCCGGGGAGGACCTGGGACCAGGGGCGAGCCTGGGGCTGGGGGAGAGGACAGGAGGAAGAGGGCTGGACGGACACGGGGCGTGGGTTTCCCTCCCTGGTGCAGACTGGAGGGAGAGAGATGCCGTCTGTGGGCCGCACCGACAATTAAGACTTTGCTCTCACCGTCGCAACTACCCTCCTAACTTCTAACTCGTCAGTGTTTTCACAGACGCATTCCTGGTTAAAATGAATGACCTTGCCATGGTCTTCCAGGGGCAGTGAAGCTGTCAGAGTGGAGGCTGGCTAAATGTGGTGGGTAGACACAGGCTTATTGGATAATTCCGCGAAGGCCATTATTCCATTTGACGGTCAAGAAGTGGCTGGCGACGGAGAGGTGGTACACCTCGCCCTAAATGGGTATCTGGCCTTTCTATCCTGCTTTGGAACACAGAAGCATTTCTCTCCCTCTCTGAAATGAGAACCGAGGGATGGCTCCTTCTGGGCCGGGCAATGTTCTAGGTGTATCATGTATTTTAACTCTTGCCATTTTCCATATGTCCTGTGCCATTGTTGCCATTTTCCTGATGAATGAAGGCATGAGGTGTGGAAAGTTCGCGGGAGACCGAGGAAGCTCCCAGCAGAGCCGGGCGGAACTGCAGGGTCTCCATCCCGAGCCCGGCCTCCTGACCTGCACGCGCAGACTGTTGGGACGCAATATTCTGGGAGAGTGTACTTTACAGCAAACCGAGTGACTTCTTGATCCGTGTGTCGTTAAACACAACTTAAACATTTTATTTTCTTGAAATTATTTTTGTGAGGATCAATTATTTTCCACATAAAAATAAAAAATTAAAGAATAAAGATTTGCTTCAGTTTTCTTCTGCGGCCATTAGTGTTTAACAAGTTCGACTTTCCCTGGAGTCAGGTTTGTTGTTTTAAATCTCATCACAAAGATTTGCTTATTTGGCCAGTGATGAATTTTCTTGGTCATTGTTAGATCTATTTTTATTGGTCATTCATATCTTGAATGTGTAATAAGATTTGCCTGATTCCTTGCTTAATCAAATTGGGAGCAATGCCTCTCACAAACCAGAGTTTCTTTAAAGAGGTTTAAGATGAAGGGTCAGAATGCCCTGCCTATGCAAGGTTCGTGCACAAGGTTCATGCCCAAGGTTCATGGACACGGTTCATGCACAAGGTTCAACAAATGGCGTTGGACCTCCACCAGTAGGAAAGTGAGTCTAGACCCGGCCAGACAGCTTCCATAAGAATTAACACAAAACAGACCGCAAAACGAAATGCAAACCTGTGAAACTCCCCGAAGGTAGCCTACCGAGCAGGAGACCTGGATGAGCTTGTGCGACTGAACCAGGTTCGCCCCTGAGCTTGAAAAGCCATCACTCAAGAGACGTCTTTAAATTGGGAAGGGCTCTCATTCAGGAGGCCACCACCGGGGAGAAGGCAGACTCCTGTCCAAAAGCAAACTCCATGGTTTCTGCCCAGCCCCGGGTCCTCAAAGGGGTGGAGGCCTTTGCTTGTCAGCAAAGGGATGGCAGGGGCCTGCAGCATCTCTGGTCACGTGCCAACTGGCTGATGCCAGCTACGGCTAGCTCAGTGCTCCAGGTGGAGGGAGGGGCCGGTTTCTGTTTCGTGATGTGCAGGAGTTCTCTGTTCTTTCTGCAAACGGGGACAACATCGACAGATACACAAAGGGAGGCTAATAAAATCATTTGTGTGACCTAAAAAAAGAAAAACATTTTTTAAAAACAGCGAGGTCGGGGCGCCTGGGTGGCTCAGTCAGTTGGGCGGCCGACTTCGGCTCAGGTCATGATCTCACAGTCCGTGAGTTCGAGCCCCGCGTCGGGCTCTGTGCTGACAGCTCAGAGCCTGGAGCCTGTTTCGGATTCTGTGTCTCCCTCTCTCTTTGACCCTCCCCCGTTCATGCTCTGTCTCTCTGTCTCAAAAATAAATAAACGTTAAAAAAAAATTAAAAATAAATAAATAAATAAATAAAAACAGCGAGGTTAATCAGAAAGCTGAGGCAGCTTCAAACGGACTTGCAGGCCTCTGGACCTGGACCAAAAGTTCTGGTCCTTCACTCCCACTGGCCAGTGGTCTGCAAATCTCAAAGAAAGTAAATTAGTTCTGTAACAGTTCAAAGGCCTTGGATCAGCAAGCAAGGAGGGTCAACTTGAAGCAGGTGACCATGGAGACGAGTGGGGGGCTGTCACACAGGAGCGGTGATGGCTTCCTAGAGACAGCATCAAGGTCATGGTCCATGAAAGAAGTCATGGATAAGCTGAACTTCATTACAATCGGGAATTTCGGCTCTTAGAAAGACCGTGCCAAGACAGTGAGAAAATGATCATGGACGAGGAGAAAATATTTGCAGAAAACACATTTGACAAAGAACTCTTAAAACTCAATGGTAGGAAAACAAACAATTCGATTAAAAAATGGGCCAAAGACCCTAACAGACACCTCACCAGAGAAGATACACAGATGGCTGCCAAACACACGAAAAGACACTCCACATCGTATGCCATCAGGGAATCGGGAGCTGGAACATTACGATGCCACTACAAAGCTACCTGATGGCCAAACTCTGAAACTGATATCAAATGCTGGTGAGGATATGGAGCTATGGAAGGTCTCAGTCCTTCTTCCAAAATGGCGAAGCCACTTTGAAAGAGAGTTTGATACTTTCTTACGAAGATAGACTCTTGCTCTAAGATCCAGCAAGTGTACCCCTTGGTATTTACCCACAGGAGCTGGACGCATGTGTCCACACCAAATCCTGTGCGTGGACGTCCATAGCAGCTTTATCCATAACTGTCAAAGCTTGGAAGTAACCAAGATGTCCTCCCGTAGATGATGGATAATAAACTACAGTACATCCGACAATAGGATGCAAAAAATGAGCTATCGAGGCATGAAAAGACGCGGAACCACCTTAAATTCAGTCTGAAAAGGCCAGTCTGAAAAGGCTATCTTCTGTATGATTCTAGCTCCATAGAGCTAGCTGGAATAGGCATAGCTATACCATATTGGAAAAGGCATAGCTCTGGAGACATTAGGAAGATCGGTGGTTGCCAGGGGTCAGGGAGTGGAGCACAGAGGATTTCTAGGGCAGTGAATCTACTCTTCATGACATCACCTTCCCAAAAACCTAGAAGGTGCCAGTCCAAGAATTACCCTAATGTGAACTACGGAGTCTTGGTGACGCTGATGCATCCATGTAGGTCCATCGATTGCAAAAAAGGCACCATTCTGGTGGGGGTGTTCATGGCAAGGAAGGCTGTGCTTGGGGCGTGGGGGCAGGAGGCCTATGGGAATGCCCACAACAATAAAAAATTAAAAAGTCCAAAAAAAGATTGCCAAATCATTGAGTTATGTTTTAGTTCTAAATCTTTTTTTTAAATTTTTTAACGTGTATGCATTTTTGAGAGACAGAGAGAGACAGAGCGTGAGCAGGGGAGGAGTAGAGAGAGAGGGAGACACAAAATCCGAAGCACGCTCCAGGCTCTGAGCTGCCAGCACAGAGGCTCAAACTCACAGATGGTGAGATCATGACCTAAGCTGAAGTTGGATGCTTAACCAACTGAGCCACCCAGGCACCCCTGGTTCTAAATCTTTTTATATGTCATTCTTATTTATTAGATATGTTAGTTTCTTTTGTAAGATGCCTCTCCGGTCTAATAATGAGAAGAGTTTAGTCTAGTTGAGTTTCAAAGTTCAAGTTGCGAAATTAAAAGTCTTATACCAATCACTTACAAGGTTTGGGAGAAAGCCTGGCATGGGAAACACTAGAAACCAGCCAACCAGCCAACATACCATAGACACACACACACCACGATGTCCTGGGAAAATCCCCTCTTTCTCTCCAGAAGCTGCTCTCACTTCTCCTGCACCTGGAATTGCTCACCACCCTAAGCACCTACAGGATCCAGCACGGGCTGTGTGTGTGTGTGTGTGTGTGTGCACGCACATGTGTGCACACATGGGTATGTGTATGAGTGTGCACGCACATGCGTGCATGTGTTTCTGTGCAAGCATGAGAGCATATGTACACGTGTGTGCACAGGTGTGCATGAGTGTGTATGTTCGTGCACGTGTGTGCATTTGTATGAACGTGTGTATGCATGGGTATGGGCCTGTGTGTGAGCGTGAACACGTATGAGTATGTGTGTGTGTGCACATTGCTGTGCCCACTCACACACCTTCCCGCTTCTCTCCCTTTTACATATATTTGGTTCATTCAAAATCAAATACGAGATATATTTGGGTTGCAAGTTATTTATTTTTTATTTTTTACATATTTCTTAGAGATCATTGACAATGAAGTGGTTCTGGGTCAAAAGAAGTTGTCCTGGGTCAAGTTCTTGATTCATATATTGTCCCTTGTAAATGATAATGTTTACACATATTGAATAGCTTCTCCTGCGTATAAGGAGCTTTTGAAAACATGCTTTGAATTACTGACCTTTACAGAACAGGAAACAATTGCATCAAGACACTGAAGACAGATTTTTCAGTGTGTTTCAAGTTTGTGGTTACACCTCAGTAGAACTTTTTCTCAGTTGCAAGGACAGAGAGCGTGGACGTAGGTAGCACGTGCGGAAAACATCACGGCGGGAAGCGCCCAGAAGGCTCCCAGCCCAGCCCCAAGCAAACAGGCGGGCCTCACGCTCCTGCTCGCTGCCCCAGGAGCCCTGAAGCCGTCTCGGTGGGGGCTTTCTCCTCTGCCTCCCGTCTGTCCCACGACTCAAGTGCAAGAAGCCGTACTTCGCTTTATTATCTCAAATGAACCCAACCCTCGGTGGGAAAACCAACGCCAGCCACGTGCTGAAGCTTCTCTCCTTCGTGTTACACATGAGCCTGTGGCGGAGATGGGTCTTCGTGGCTCAGAAACGATCCGGGGGATTGATTGCACCCGGTTTTTAGCTGCCCATGTCAGACCTGACACCCCGTCCCAAGCCGAGCCTCCGCGGCTCACCGTTCACTCTCCCCCGTGTGTGGCCAGGCCACCAGGACGGTCGCTGGCGTTTCAAAGCTGGGGCACTGCTCTTTCGGAGCCCTGGTTCCACAGGGGCACTGGGGGCCGCAGGGGCGGGTCTCTGCCTCGGGACGGAACCAACCCTCTCCTCCTGCAGGACCATAGACCTAACCGTGTCTTTAGGGGCGTCCTTCTGCTCACAAAACACCGCATCTCCCCGAGACTCGGCTTCGAAACCATACGTGGCCCAGCTCTCCTCGGGGACAAGGAGACGGGCAACCACGGGGCACAGCCGTGCTCACTGGATGCGCCGTGGGGGCGGAGAGCTGTTTTCTCCGTCGGGTCAGTGCTCGGTCATGCTGCAGAGCTTCCTTCGCGATGCCTGTGCGTCTTTCACCCCCTCCTGAGGCTGGACTGCGCCCTGGTGACCTCTCACCCCGGGGTGCATGTGTTGGAGATGGCTCTGTGGTCCTCGCACAGGAGACAGACTTGGAACGTCCCGGAAAGGGGTTCTGGACTGCACACCGGATATAGAACTCGGAAGAGTCTTAGGTTTCCAGACTTCTCGAACGCTTTCCCAATAACTGACTTGCAGGTTTTGCTTTATTTCGTTTTGCCCACTTCCCAGGGGACGCCAAAAGTCCTGCACCAAGGTCAAGGACGGTTCACGTGGCCCGAGCCCCGCCCACAGCGCTCCTCCAGCCGCCCAGGGACCGGGCACGGGGGCTGTGCCAGTGTCTGTGGCTCGGTGCAGGGAGGCAGGGAGATGTGGGGTGACTTTCCCCCAGACTTCTGCAGGGCGGATTCAGTAACCGGGGCCCAAGGAGCTCAGGGGTAGGAAGCAGGCCGCGCTCACCCAGACCAGCCCGCCCAAGCCCGCCCCCTGCACAGACGGGACCAAGAAGCTGCCTTCAGTCTCCCTGCTGACCCCTGTTGACCCCTGTTGACCCCCAGATCCTCCACACTTAGCAAGAACGCTATGGACTCACGGGCGGCCAGCCAGGTGGGCCGTCCCCTGCCTGCCGCACACGTCACACGTCTGGGGGTGCCTCACACACAAGGGGCTCGACTCTCCTCGTTCTCTGCCGACTTGCATCACTATCCTGAAAACGGAGGGAACTGAGGCACGGGAACTGAGACGACGACCCGTGTGGTTCACACGGCAGCCTTGGGCCGAACAGCGGAGCTCCCTGCCTCTGGAAGGTCATCTCCTCCCAGAACCGTGAGGACACCGGTTGGGCCACGGACGAGGTCACGTGCCAGCCTGGCCTCCTCGCCTCCTGCCGTGACCTTCCCCTCAGGTGCACACAGCCTCTCGGATCACGCCGGGCCGTGTCCACAGCTGGGGGTTCGGGACACCTGAGGAGGAGAAGGCAGTCCCGTTGGTGTCTGGCTGAGGGCAGGGCGCCCGGTTCGGGGACTGCCTCTACCGGAACCCTCCAGAGGCGACTCGCAGCCACACGCTGTGTCCCCAGGCCTCTCTCTGTCTGTGGGCCCTGAGGCCCCAGGGTTGGCGAACAGGTGGGTCGGTCCTGTGACAGGCCCTGGGGAGGAGCCGCTGGCACCTGCCCGGCGAAACCCCAGAAGAGCTCGAGGCAGGGTTCCGCGAAGAATCAGTTTGCGGAAAACCGCAAGGGATGTGACGGAACACCGTGTGAAGAAAAACGCAAACGTAGCTGCACCGAGACAGGACACGGTGGTTGTGACGCTGTTGGTGGCCTGCACGCGGAATTTGGTGGCTGACGCCCGCGGGTGGGTGGGGAGGCTCTGGGCCTCCCCGTGCCGGCTTCGGTCGCGGCCTGGTGTGTGCTGTGAGGCCGGGACGGCTCAGGGCAGCACACGGGGACTCTGGGGACACAGGAATTCTCTCCGCCCCGCGAGGAGGGGCAGGTGGGCGTGGCTTGGGAGAGGCCGGGCCCCCGGCAGCCCTCGCCTGGAACGGAAGATCACACCGAGATCGGGCCCCCTGAGCCCGCTGGAGGGGCAATGGCTCCGGGGCCTGCGGGACCGACCTCACCCTCCTCACTGGGCCGCACCTGCTCCCAGTGCCGCCAGACGGGCTTTGAGAAGGAGCCCGTCGGGGTGAGCCAAGACGCCCTGCTTTCTCCTCCGGTTTCCCGCCTGGACACCCTCGGATGCTCCCGTGAGCCGGCTCCGCGCCCGCCAGGCCTGGCTACACGGGGTGTGAACGGCGAGGGAGCCACTTCCCGTGAAGGAACATGCGCTTACTGCCCGTGACTGACCTCCAGACCTAGGTGACGCTCCTTCCTACGTTTCTACTCGTAGAGTACCCATCGGTTTTTACACACTTACTGTCATCACAGAGCAAGAAACTAATTTTGAACGGAAGTACTTTGGACTTCAAAAGGTTTTGAATTTTTGTGTCCAGGAAATCTCAAAATATATGAGCCATTAATTGGAAAAAAAAAAAAATGTCACTAGTCTATGACTGAGTGGAAACTCTGGGCCCTGAAAACAATCTCCCCCAAGCTGTGTCCCTTCAAGGTCTGGCCCTGGTGTCCCCGCGCTGCCGCGTTTGTGGGCGCGCCCTCTGTCCCCAGCAGCCAGCGCCACTGGCCGAGCCCAGAGCCGGGTCACGGGAACTCCGGTCTGCGAGGCTCAGTCCCTGGTAGTGTATTAGGCGACGCTGGCGATGGGAGGCGATCCTGGGGGCTCAGTCGCCACAGGGTATGTCTAGAGCGATGCTTCCCAGCCTGATACTAACCACTGACCCCCTCGGCCCCCCCGGTGTCAGCACCTCCGCTGTGGATGCCTGTTTTAGTTTGTGGGTTCCCTTCCTGGAAAGCTGGACTGATTTCTGTTCCGCTGGGCTGTAATGAGGATGAGATTAATTTAACCACCAAAAATACCAGATGATTAAGAGCTGGTTGTGAACTCCCAGATGCCAAAGGTAAGTGGTTTTCCATAAATGGTTTTTCTGAGGAACATAAGCCACAAGAAAAGAGCTTCCCTTGCACGGATACAAGCAGAAATCCGCATTAACCACGGGAAACCTATGGTCCTCATTCCTTCCTGCCAGAGACGCCCCGGGATCGGTGTGTCTGTCTTCCGAGGACTTGAGGTCGTGCCTGCAGGTGCAATCAACCCGCAGTCAGTGGCCAGACGGGCAGACTTTGCCTTAAGTCATCGAAAAGGCATTTCGAGTGAGGTTCGAGGCACCTGTGAGGGCCTCGCCTGACATGCCACAGCATCTTCGGAAGACGGTGACGGGCCATGGCACGGACACCCACCGCTGGTCTCCGTCGTCGGGGGCTCAGGGAGGCAGGCGAGGCTGCGGGGCTGGAGGACGGGGGCCGCTGGGAAAGGGAACCGGACCCCGGAAGCCTTGTCCTCCTCGGCTGTGAGGTGAGGCTCGAGCTCCTAGGGTCCTTCCAGAATACCAAGCACCACCCAGCACTGCACCTCAGTCAGTGGACAAAGAGGCTTGGAGCACGGGTGCCTTGTGAGCCCAGCCCTGCTTGGCCGCGGAGGTTTTAATTAGATTTCTGTACTTCCAACCTCAGCAGGCAATATCAGCTTTATGAACAGAGATGAGGAATCATTTCGACATTAAGTCTGGGGTGGAAAGAATGGATTCAATCACATCCTTCATCAGACGTCTCCAGGGTTCAAACCACACTCAGGGTGGCCGGGAGATTTTATCCCGCTGCCCGGGCAGGAGGAACCGACATGGTGAGCAGGAAATTGGACTGTTCCTATACAGGAAATAACAGCACTCTGTCAAAACCTACAGGAGAAACATGTGTTCAAATTTGCTGTCAATGCTCCACGTATCTGATCGGAGAGCACGAGGACGAAATTGCAGGAGTGCGTGGCGTCAGCGCACAGCCTCCGTTTCAGCAGGAAGTGCGCGCGGACCCAGAGACATTGGCCGAAAGCAGCGTTTCCTCCCACGACGGTATATGCAGCCTGTAAAATTGGCACACACGTTATGTTAACGTAACATTCTGTCGTGTTTCATATAACCGCGTTTTGAGCAAAAAACAAACACACAGAGCCATAACCAGTCGTTATTCGTGACTCACAGCCAAAATAGAGAGAAGAGCTCCGCACTAAAATGGGGCAGTAAGAATGGATTAAAATTTGTCGACACTGGGACACCTGGCTGGCTCATTCGGTAGAGCGTGAGACTCTTGATCTCCGAGTCATGAGTTCAACCCACGCTGGGCGTAGAGATTACTTAAAAGAATTCCTGAAAAACTGCTGAAATTGTCTACAAATACATGGTATTGCCTTTAAAGTAATCTGTTATGTAATGTTATATAATAATCTATGCCACATATTGCATAGCATATATTGTATATATCGTATGGCTATACATCTTATACTACATAATATGCGTTACATAATATGGATATTATATGGTACACACTTATATTACGCTGCAAATGGTATATGTCATATACCATATATTATACGACAGTGTGGTCACTGACCAGGTGGTTAGACCCAGAGATCCGATTCCTGTGAAGCCACACCAAATCTCTGGCCGTTCCACCTAAAGTAGATCTTGGGTTCACTGTCTGATGAACCACAGGCCCACCCAGCCCACAGCCTAGTCCAGTCTTCTAGAGAGAGGTGGCGTTGGGCCCAGATCTTTTTAGCAGCCCATGGAGAGGCTCTTGAGAAGCCCCCACACCCCGCGTGGCTTTCCCGGTTTTACCGAGGCTCCTTGGCCAAGGGCACAGACGGGCCATGCGTTAGACCCTCAGCTGCAGCATCGCAACCCGCACACCCGGCCCGCGGGGCACCGCGCCGTGGGGCTCCCACAGAGCCAAGGCTATACCGACGGTAACTACTGTGCAGAATGACAGCAGACCTCTTTCTCTTCCTGAACTCAAATAATTGGGGGGTGCCCTCTCTAAATGCAGCGGGGGCCTCCCCTCAAACCCACACGAC
Organism: Panthera tigris; assembly: GCF_018350195.1. Classification (NCBI taxonomy): domain Eukaryota; kingdom Metazoa; phylum Chordata; class Mammalia; order Carnivora; family Felidae; genus Panthera; species Panthera tigris. The sequence continues at coordinate 236,674,067 of NC_056660.1, forward strand.
GAGGATAGAGACAGAGTTGGGGTGGCCTGATGGGGGGCCGGGAGAAGACCGGAGAGTGCCTCTTCCAGGCACGTTGAGCCGGGACAGGCTGTCGTACTGATGCCCTTGTTCCCAGGTGTGCGGCCACAAATTCCCAAGTTTCGTGGGGGATGGGCACTGAGGAGGGCACTTGTTGGGTTGAGCACTGGGAGTTGTATGGAAGCCAATTTGACAATAAATTATAGTAAAAAAAATCCCAGCAAATTAACAAGTTTCACAGCTACAAGACAAATTCATTCTGTACAGTGTGGGGTCCAAAGTGTAAAATGAGGGTGTGGTGGGAACCCGTGTCCTCCCTTCTGGGGCTGTTGGGAGCCGTCTGCCCTTGTTGGCGGGCGGCCTCGTCCCCGTCCTCACCGCCAATGCCTCGGCCTCTCGTGTCTCAGGCTCCGCTTTCCCCTCCTGTGTCCACTGGCCTACCTGACCCTGCTGCCCCCTCCTAAGGGCCCTTGCGACTGTGCTGGGCACACCCACAAAATTCAGGACGGTCTTCTCGTCCAAAGACACTTAACGTAAATGTTCCTTTTGCCACGTAAGGTGACATAGTCTCTGGTTCTGGGACTAATTAGCACGTGGACGTCTTTGGGGGCATCGACCAGCCCACCACACGGAAGGGAAGCCTGATCATCACAGGAGAACAAGCCCGAAAGCCACGGTTTTCCAAAATCATCGCGCGCGCACTTGATTCCGGGATGCTGGGCAGGCTGAGAAGGGGAGGACCGGGCAGGGTCCCGTCACCACAGGTGCTCTTCACCGGGTGGGCCCTGAGGGTCCAGAGCACCATCTGTCCGCAAGGGAGCGTTCACCCTTGTCACATACAGAGGACAAGGGTGGCTCTGGCCTGAGGGCCCCTTTGGTGTCCCCTGTGCACGGGCGGGGGTAGAACCGAGGCTTTGCTGCCGTTGGGAGGCAGATGGGATCCCAGCCTGGCTTCGCTGCCTTCCGGTCAGGACGAGCCACTGGCTCAGAGCGGAGAAGGGACACGCAGACACCGGACAGTCCTGGACCCTCTGCTGCCCCAGCCGGCCCGACCCTCGTGAGACAGAAGCATTCCCAGGTGGGATCACAGGTGCAGTGGCCCCTTCTGGTTGGGGCCAAGGATGTGCACGGCAGGTGGGTGGCCTGAATGAGGGGTGGGGTCAGTGGGACAGAGGGCACTGCAGGGCCCTGGGTGGGGGGAGCGCGTAGGGGAGGGCGAAGGGTGGGGAGAGGGGCAGGGAGAGGGGCAGGGCCCTGGGGTGGGGGGGGGCAGGGTGGGGGGGGGTAGTGGAGGGGCGAGGGGGTGGGCGAAGGGTGGGGAGAAGGGCAGGGCCCTGGGGTGGGGAAAGGGGAGAGGGGCGGGGCTAGGGGCAGGACTAGGGGCGGGGTGAGGGACATGGCCCTGGGGCGGGGCGAGGGGTGGGGCGAGAGGCGAGGGGCGAAGGGCTGGGGGTAGGGGGGGAGGGCGGGGTGGGGAGAGAGGCGGGGCTAGGGGCCACTAGGTCTCAGCTGCCACCTGGCCCTTGTCCATGTTAGTATGTGGGCACCACACTGTCAACATTTTTTCCTCATACGTAACAGAAATGTGTATATTATGTAAAATCTTCAGATTAGTATTTGTCTTATTTTTGAAAAAACTTCGTTTTTTAGAACAGTTTTAGGATTACAGAGACTTGTAAGAGAGGACAAAGAGTTTCCGTGAACCCCGTCCGTAGGGCCGCTTGTTCCCTAATCTTAGTTCAGTACGGTCCGTCACTGTTAATGAACCAGTGTGAGCCCAGTATTCTTAACCACCCCCCACACTTTATTCGGATTTCCTTAGTTTTTACCCATTTTTCCAGGATCCCGTAGAAGACACCACCTTATATTAGTGGTTGCCGAACCCCACAGCGTCTGTGTTTTCTCCTAGAAATTTTACGGTTTTGCACTTGACATTTAGGTGCATGGTCCCTATTGATTAATTTTTGTGGAAGGAGTGAGGTGTGTGCTCGATTATTTACTGACCGCCTGCCTGCCTGCCTGCCCGCATGTAGGACCAGTTCCAGGATCTGCTGGGAAGATGTCATTCTCCTGTGACTTGTCTTCACTTCACCTCCAGGACCAGTTGACTGCGTTTGTGAGGCCCCGCCCGTGTGTCCTCTCCCCGTCCCCGTCCATCTGGTGCCCCTTCTCTCACTAATACCATGAGGACTGGCGACCACGGCTTTATAGCAGGCCTTGAGATGGCCAGTGGGTCCTCCAAATGTCCTGCTCCTCCTCGGTATTGTGTTGGCCATTCCAAGTCTGTTCCTTTTCTATATACATTGTGAATAAGTTTGTCCATATCTACAAAATGGGTTTCTGGCATTTGGGCCGATGTTGTGTTGTATCCGTGCGTCAAGTAGGAAAGAATCAACCCGTTAATGTTATCGACTCTCCCAATCCAGGAACCTGGACTCTATCTCCATTACTTAGAATTCTTGGATTTTTTTTTTAATATTTATTTATTTTGGGGGACAGCGCAAGCAGGGGAGGAGCAGAGAGGGGGAGACAGAGGATCTGAAGAAGGCTCCAGGCTCTGAGCTGTCAGCACCTGTTACATTCACACCTAGGTGTTTTAGTTTTATAGGTGAGTTGTAAATGGTATGTCTGTAGGTATGTATGTGTCTATCAGATAACATACATACATACTGTAGAGATAGATGATTGACAGATAGATAGATGATAGATTGATAGATAGATAATAGAAATAAAGATAGATGATAGATAGATAATAGATAGATGATAGATGATAGATAGATAGATAGATGATAGATTGATAGATAATAGAAATAAAGATAGATAGATAGATAGATAGATAGATAGATAGATAGATAGATAATAGATGATAGATAGATAATAGATAGATGATGGATTGATAGATAGATAATAGAAATAAAGATAGATGATAGGTAGATAATAGATAAATAGATAGATAGATAGATAGATAGATAGATAATAGATGATAGATGATAGATAATAGATAGATAGATGATAGATTGATAGATAATAGAAATAAAGATAGATAGATAGATAGATGATAGATAGACAATAGATAGATAGGTAGATGATAGATTGATAGATAATAGAAATAAAGATGATAGATAGATAGATGATAGACAATAGATAGATGATAGATTGATAGATAATAGAAATAAAGATAAATAGATAGATAGATAGATAGATAGATAGATAGATGATAGATAATAGATAGATGATAGATTGATAGATAATAGAAATAAATATAGATGATAGATAATAGAAAGATAGATACATAGATAGATAGATAGATAGATAGATAGATAGATGATAGATAACAGATAGATAGATAGATAGATGATAGATAATAGATAAATAAAGATATGGATACATAGGTTGTGCACGTGTCTGACATTTTAATTGTTCACTGCCGATATACGGGAAATCAATGGACTTTTTGTGTATTGAATTTATTTCTGTCCTGCGACCTTGCTGTGTTTGCTTGTTGTGGCCAGGACTTTTTTTCACAGTTGTTTGAGATTGTCTGACCCCAGAAGGCCGTGTCCCCACACAGGGGAGGGTGCCTGGCCCCCATGTGTCTTTGAGCAAGGCACGCCCCCCACAGAAATGCTGGCTTGCCCCAGAGAGCATCTTTTGGGTGTAGATCCTGGAACCCACAATTCTGGTTTAGAGCTACGGTGGGAGCGTAAACAGCGAGTGACAGAGATGTGTGTGAGGTTGGGGGCGAGGGACAGAGTTTCCAAGAACACTGCGAAGAAGTCAAGGACCATGCCGAGCGGGGAGAAGGTTTGTTTACTTTCTGGCTATTTCTTCTTTTCCTTGGATATCTTGCCTCTGGACGGATGGTTGCCTCTGAGGATGTTATATTTAGAAAAGCAGCTGGAGAGAGAAGGGGTTACCTTTCAAATCCTTGGGCCAGTTGATCGCACAGAGCCTTCCTGTGTGTCGCTCCAAGGCACAATTATGTGCCAGCAGGACCCCCTCTGAGAATTCACGTGAGGATCCGAAACCGGAGCTGGAGGCCGAGCTCACTTGCGCCGTATTTAACGTAATTATTCTAGCCGCTGATATTCTGCCACCACATCTGTCCTTTTTGCTTCCACAGAAGCAGGAAATCAGACCCACGCGAGACGTTTTCCGGGCTGCGCGCACGTTGGTGTCTTGTTACCCGAGCCGTTCCCCGGGCTGGCGGATTAGGTCCTCGCCCCACGGAGCCGTGGGAGTGCGAGGGAGCGGGCCCCGACCGTCTGCCTGCCCTGCCCGTCTCCTTTCTAAGGTGCTTGTATGTTGTGGCCGTCCTCGCCCCAGCCGCGGGCGAGGCTTGCAAGCGGGAACGATGCCGTTGTACGGACCGCGGACACAACGGCATTTAGGCGATCAGGATCAGGGCTCCGCAGCACTGAGGAGGCCCGGGGAAGGCCAGCAGGCCCCGCGACCAGCCGCCCGGCGCCGAGGCCCAGGTGGCCGGCTGGCCTTCAGGCTCGCGCTCCCTCCGGGAGCCCAGGTGGAAACTCACCCCCTCTGCTCCCCCTCCTGAGACCCCGGCAAAGCCACGCCAGGGATGGCAGGACCCGGGAGCCCCGGCCCCACGCGTTTCTCCAAGTTAGGCCCGTCCCCGCGGTGTGAGCGCTGACGTAGGGCAAACCTGTGGGTCCTTCGGCAAAAGCTACGTTTCCCTGCTGGTGCCGCACACGTGGTGTGTCGGAGGCATCAGCTACGCCTCTGAGCCCAAACACCTGAGCTTTGGCCTGGCGGAGGGGCGCCTGAGCTTCTCAACCTCTGACGCACATTTCAGATGCTTTGCTTGGGGATAAGGTGCTTCCCGTCCGTAAAGCGGGAGCAGGGGACACCTGTCCCTCCCCACCGTGTGCGGGATGTTGGCGATGACAAAGTAAAACAGGCTCGCTCCACTGTCTGTTCGCTGTCGCAGGGGCCAGTCACGTGGGACCCGGGCTGGGTCGTGAGAACCCGTATCCTAACAGTCTCTGGCAGCGTCTGAATGTGCGAGGCCAGAGGGGAGAGACTGGAGGGCCCCTGGCAGACTCCCGTGTGGTTGTGCAGCCGTCCTCCAGCAGACTCTAAGCCAAGGGTGGGTGACGGTCCGACGAGGCAGAGGAAAAATCCTGGAGACGCCGATGGAGACAGGAGACCCGGGTTCATGGGGGAACCGCCGTGCGGGGAGCCGGGAGCTCCCTGACCGGACAGAGCCTCCGCTGCTGGGATCTACGCGCAGTGAGCGAGATCGTACGGCACGGCAGCTCGGCCTGGAGGCTATCGGCCCGTCCCCTCCTTGCACGGCCTGCGTTCCCAGGTCAAGGGCTACTTACTGTCTGACATTCTTCGCTGCAAAGGAGACGCCCCAAGTTGGCCACCCCAGAGCCCCTGAACTTGGACACTGGAATCTACACATCTCGTGTGCATTCTGCTTGGTGGGAATGGAGAGTGAGGACAGGATCTCCACGTTCTCAAGATAGTGATCGACTCGGGGATTCAGGCCGTGCTTGCCCACCTCAACTTCCTGCACGGACTACGCAGCATCCGGTGGTGCTGCCCTCCGTTCTAGAACTGCCCTCGTAATCCAGACAGAGCCCAGGGGAGGGGAGGCGGTAGGACCTCTGAGACCTGGTGTCCACCCTCTGGGGCGATGAGGGGCCGGGAAAGAATGGAGATGAGCTACACCCAAGTAAGCTCGTGCCCTTGCTGGGCACCTGACCTTGAACTTGGATCCTGAGTTTTGTGGCCCTGCTGGGTGAAGGTGCTAAACTAAACACTGGGAATGTAGCGGCTGGGGCTCCGGGACCTCTGTTGCCATCCAGACTCGGGCTGCTGAGCGTGTGGTCCGTGGATAGAGCATCAGCGTCACCCGGGAGCCGGTCCCAGACCCTCCGCCCTCAACACACAGGATCGGGATCCAAGCGTGAACGAGAGCTCACGGTCCGTGCGTGCGCTCAACTTGGAGGCGCCCGGACGTTCTAGAAGACTGCACTTGTCCTCTTCGTTCCCTCGAGCCATGTGGTTGGAATGGATACCGGTCTGCTGGGCTGTGGAACCCTGGGCAGGAGGAAGCTGGTCCTCGTGGTGCTGAATGTGGGTCTCGGACCTGCACAGATACTCACGGAAGCAGCAGCTCGAGAGGATGCAGAAGGCCGCCCAGCAGAGAACACGACGTGACTGGCTCATCCGGGGGCCGCAGGCTCTAGGAGGCTCCGCGGCGCACGGGAGCACAGCCTCCTTCCGGCGGACGGTCCTGCGTCCTTACAGGCTCGCTCTCCACACACCGCGTGTAGGACCCGTTCAGTCTACAACGCGGCGTCTGCCTCCCACCGGTGTTTGTCCTCCTCCCACAACGGAGCCGCGCGTTGGGGTACCGTCGTCTCCCCTGGACCGCTGGCACCGGGCTCCCCACCCTTCTCCGGTCTGCCCCGGATGCCGCCCCGCGTTGGTCTGCCAAATCGCAAGTAGTTAACGCTTCCCGCCTCTTGCCGAGAGACCTTCGCTGAGACCACGCGGCGCCTCTAATGTGCGAACTCTGAGCTGCTTTATTTAGCACAGTCTTACGGATAACTCTCAAGACAATGCAGAGGGGCACAGGTTTTCTCTCGTCTTTCCGATCCTTTTTTAATTTTTTTTTGAATTGAGAGAGTACCAGGGGATTTGGATTGCCGGAGTGGGATGAACGCATGTGTCCATCTCAACTAAATCCTGAGGTCCACGACGGCAGTGAAAGACCGAGGTGGCGTATCAGGGAGTGGGTCACGGCAGATGAAAGCTGCCAACCGCGTTTCGGGGCAGAGGAATGCTTCCGGGCAGTGGTGTAAGCAGTGCCCAGGCCAGACTGGCGTTGATGGTCGGCACGACTGGCTGAGTGCCGGGGGGGCCACGTCCATGCAAGACCCCTTCCCAGCCACACGGGGACCCCAGGAAGGACTGTGCTCGGGGCTCTGGTTCCGGGGTCAGTGGGTGCAGCCAACGGGGTGATGGGGAACTCACTAGGAGGTAATGGAGTTATTGAACAAGCCGGCCCGGGAGCAGCAGGAAACAGCTTTATTGTTTCCCAGCCCCGTCTACTCGGGACTTCTGCTTCCTCCCTCCGAGCTCACCACCTGGGTTGGTTCCTGATTCCTGAGATTCCCTCCGAGGGAGCCCTAAATGCCCCATCCAGCTTCACATCAAACCTTGGGTCTCCTGTCCCATGTCGGGCAGCCACTGGTTTCTACAGGTCCCCAACACCATCAGAAGGACGTTCCCTATGCCTCCCTGGCTGGACCGAGAGGCCACGCTGTGGTCGGAGCGTTCTCAATGTTGGAATTGTGTGCCCAGGGTGACAGCGTTAGGCATGTGGAGCCCTGGGGAGGGAATTGGGTCATGAGCGTGGAGCCCCCACGGTCAGACGGTTAGCGCCCTGATACAAGAAGCCCCGGGGACCCCGTCAGCCCTCTGCCAGGTGAGGACACGGGGAGAAGTCGCCCTCCCAGAACCTGCCCCCGCTGGCATCTGAGCAGGGACCTCCGGCACCAGAACCAGCAGAAACACATCTCGGCTGTTGATAAGCCACTCAGCCTGGTCAGTGGTGTTTGTTGTAGCAGCTTGAGCTAAGACAGTTCCCCCGCGGGGAGAGGGGAGGCCCTGCAGACGAGCACTTGTGCCCCGGCCCCTATACTCACTGCCGCTGAGCTCCACCCAGGTACGAGGGCTGTCAGAGCCCGTGTCCCCACCCGAAACGTGGGGGGCAGCCGTGGGCCTGTCAGCGGGCGAGGAGAGCTGCCCCAGGCCTTTCTGCCAGGTTGGCAATGTTCCGGGCCACTAGTCTGGGAGGCACTGGGCTCACTCATCTGGGAGGCACTGGCCGTGCCTGGCTATTGAGCCCTTGAGTGACCACTAGTGTGGCTCAGGCAATGACTCTAAATCTATTTGATTTTAATTAATTTAAATTCAAATAGTCTCCTGTGTTTAGTGGCTACCAAGTTAGCCAGCTTTTAGTCAGAAAGACAAGATCCAAACCCAGCAGCGGCAAAAGGACCGCGATCACGTCTCACATGAATTTCTTAGCCGTATACATGGGGTTTTCCGTCACTGGATCAGGAACAAAGTGCTATAACGCAGCTAGGGGAGGAGAAGGATGCTTAGATGTCGAAAGTGTAAACCTAAATAGTTTCAGGAGCTTTGGAGGGTAGATAGAGTTGATAAAGGAAAACAAGAGGCAGAAAGTTGGAGAAGGAACAAGAAAGAGGAGGGGCGTGTGGGGTCTGTCTTCTTACAGAAAGGAAGTCCACGAAGGCCGAAGGGACGGGAGATAGACACAGAACAGGAGGAACCGAAAGCAGTGTGCGGCCATCACAGACGCGTTTCCGCGTGGAAAGGGCGTCGTGAGTGTCCAACAAGCAGATGTTGATAGGGTGACAGACGGACCGATGGGTCGGGAGATGCTGGTGTGCGAGAGTGTATCTACACTTATGACATCATCCTGAGAGTTCAGGTCATCTGGCATAGAAAAGATCTCACGACTTCCAGAGAGAGAGAATGAAGATTTGAGGCAAAAGTCAGGCAACACTGGAAATGGGTGGGGGGGGACACAGAAACGGCTGCCGTCCTTATTCTCGGCTGAGACCCCTTCCTGCCCCCAGACCCCCAGCCACGTGGGAGGGCAAAGACAGCTCCGGGCATCGAGCTCCTTTCCAGGGAGGTGCTGAAGACATACCCCACTGAATGTGAGAAAAAACTCAGGGAAAGTAAGGGGTCGGCTTGTGTGTCTGGAGTCAGGACAGGGGCCCAGAGAGGCCTCAGAGGAGAGCAGGGAAGGTCCGCAGCAGGAGCCAGCTGTCCGCCCTGGAGCAAGCGTGGGGAACGTTCCAGGGCGGCCCACACGATGCAAGAAGGGCAGCGAGACGAGGAAAGAAACCCACAGTTTACGCGACGTGTTGGCCCTATTGCGAATTTTGCAGTTAGCGCTGAAATGGCGAAATGTTCCGAAGGCTTAGCCAGTGAGAGCCAGTTACCAGCCCTTGTCCAAAAGTGGCATGTGCCTGTGGTGTGTGTGTGCACACGTGTACTCATGCACGTGTGTGTGTGTGTGTGTGTGTGCGCACATGCGGGAGACAGGGGGCCTCGATCGGTCGGTGCTGGTGCTGATTTTCCACACTGGGCCGTGGCCACATTGCAGACAAGGAAAGGTAAGTGTGGGAGTCTGGCGTCAGAAAGCGTAGAAGGGAGGGGGTTTAATAGAACACGTCTAAAGTCAACACAATATAAGACGGAAACAAGAAACGTTCATTGTGGAGGGGAGGGCGCCGTCCCGGAGCACAGCTTGTCGCCGCGAGGCCCCCGGACCAGCCTGGGGTCACCGGAGACGAGGGCCATCCAGACGCTCTGAATCACTGCCCAGTGGATCCTGTGCGTGACCCCCTCTCCGGGGTCCCGCCTGTCCCTCCAGCCTGATGTCCCTCCACTCCCCGCGTGGCATCTGGGGGCAGTGGGGGTGAGGCCCCGCCAGGGGACAGACAGGGGACGGGTCGGGTGTCTCTCCTCACCTTTGGCTTGGTCTTCAGTTGAGCTTCATCTTTAAACATGTATTGTTTCGAGAAACAAACACGAGGTTTTTCAAGAATGATTTTTGGCAAACGGAAGCCCTGAAACACTGCCCCGCACCCCTGTATCTGACACGCAGTGTGTCCTGCCCCCCCCACCACCCCGGATTGGGAATCAGGAGCACAGCCGCCCTCCCTGCCTCCCACATGGCTTCCTGCGGCATTTTTACAGTGAGGACTCCCTCTTCCCGGCCCCCTCCCTGCCAGGCGGGATCCCCCCACCCCGCAGGGGTGCCAGCCCCACAGGGGTCTCCCCGGCCCCAGGTCCAGCGCTCTGCCCACTTCCTTCCACCACGGTCACCCTCCCTCCCACATCAGTGACCCGATGCTGTCAGTGTCTCCCTGGCCAGGCACCGTCCTGCAGGGGCTCTGCAGCCCACGGCTGGCGGGGACACACGTCGCCCACTGGGGCCAGCACCCGCCTCGCCCCTCGGTGGGCCCTGGGTGTCTGTGCCTCTCTCGCTCTTGAATGGTGCCCACCGGACAAGAGAGGCTGAGTGTGTCTGATGGTACTTTCATCACGGGCGACAGTGCAGGCGGATGACCTGGGAAGTGCCTGCCGTCTGACAGCCTGGACCTGACCATCTCCGTCTGAGCCCAGAGCCACCCCTCACCCGGGGCCCTGGGGCAGCGTGTCCCAAGGCCCCCAGCCCTGATGTAACGTCCCCACCAGGCGGGCCGCACGCGTGCCCAGGACGGCGCTGCTCTGACTGCCCCCGAGTGCACACACCTGTGCCCTCCGTGAGCCTGTCTCGGCTTCCCTGCACCCCGGGCCCTCAGGTCTGTTCTGACGCTCAGCGAGGGGCTCGGGAAGAGGAAACACGATAGTCTTTGTAAAACCTAAAATAGTGGTAAAAGATACAATGCACAATGCAGAATAATTATTCATAAACGATCAATAAGTAGGGAACATCCACAAGTGGAAAGTCTCGTGAACGTCCCAACAGGACATTCTGCAAAATGCAATGAAATCCCGCAAACCGCGATTAAATTCCCACCTACCACAGCATCGCCTCACAGAGCATCCTTACACGGATGCCTCCAGGAGACGCGCACTGAAGGAGGGCGCACCATTCGCCGGCAGCTTCTCCTCGGCTTGCAGTTGAACTTTCCACCCGATCACTCGGCCGCCAGGACCCGAGAGGTAAGAACCCGGGGCTGGCCCGCCCCTCACGAGGAAGCGCCCTCCCCGCCCCGGTCACACGCTGGCCTGACGTTGGAGGGGGCTCCTTTTCAATGAAGAAGGGCTGACATCGGCCTGGTGTCAGCTCCAGACTTTGGGTGGGGGCATCTTCTAGCCCACCCAGGCCCTCGGTCTACACAGTGAACCGGAAAGAGCCCCGTCCTTATATAACTCACATGGCAGTGGGAGCGCCAGGCAGAGGGCCAGCTAAGGACCAGAGAAGACAGAGCAGGCGGATCAGACCGGTGGGTGGGGACAGAGACAGAGGTCAAGGGAAGCACAAGGCAAGGTGACACTTGAGGACAGCTGTGCAGGAAGTGAAGAAGCAGACCAGAAGATAACCTGAGACAGAGCTTCCTGGTGGAGGTCACAGCATGTGCAAAGGCCCCGAGGTAGGAGTGTGCCTGATGTGCTGGAGGGGCAGGGGAGGGGCTGTGGGGCTCAGCAGGGAGAGCAAGGGTGAGATGCAGGGGGGTGGATCTGGGAGGTGACAGGTGGCTCAAGCAGGGCTGGAAGGTGACTGAGGACCGAGGCTTCCATTCCTGGGTTGGGGGGGGCGGTGGGGGGCTCCGGCAGAAGGAGCTTAGAGCAGCTGCGGTTGTCTTTATTTGCTTGCCTCACTCTTCAGGAGCCAGAGTCCGCCTTCCAGGTCGAACGGCGGCAGAGGGGAGGCGCGCGGGCCATCCAGGAGGCTGCCGCGCAGGTGGTGGGGTGGGACGGGAGGGGCGGGCTGGGGGGGTCCCCCGGGAACTGAGCCCGATGTGTAGAGTGTTTGATCCTGTATCCAGAAAGGATGTTCACACTCGTGATAACTTTATCCTTGAGATCACTGGAATGCTAAGGGTTTGCCTCCGGAGAAACCGCTGGGCCTCATGTCGTTCCTGGGTGAGTAATCCCCCCACTGTTATAACCCACCGGGTGTTGAACTCTGGAATCAAAGTCAGTTGATGAAATTTGCTAGAAGCTGAATACAAATTATTGCACACAGAGGCATACTCTCCGTGGACTCGGTGGCCCAGTTTCTTAATTTACTGACGCAGTCACATTAACTAGTCTCTGAGATTGGTTTGATTCTTTGGAGATTTTTTCCCGATTCCACCGGCAGCTGTGGGTGGCGGGGATTCGGGTCTCTCTTTCCAGATTTTGGGGGTAATTCCAGCGTAGGAACGTGAAATGAGGAGTTCAGAATGAGCTCCTGGGTGGGAAAAATTGAAAGGAACATTTTCTTTGACAGTAGTGGAGGTTAAATGGAGTCAGGGCTGTGTCACTGTTCTCAAAAGAACGTCCATTCCTGGTTCAGGCCTGGCGACCGCGGGGGCAGGTGTGGGGCTCTGTGTGGGAACCCGTGGGTGCAGGAGCAGGGCGCAGACACAGGCTCACGGCCACACAGCAGGTGCCTCTGCGGGGACGCCGAGCCAGCCTGGCCCTCACATCTGCAGCAGAAGGAGAGGGAACCCGGGGCCCCGTGGCAGGCAGAGTAAGCTGTTGACATCACGATCTGTGCCGCTGGGGGACAGTCAGCGGATGCGGGGGCGGCTCTGGTTCTCATCTGGCCAGGGGAGCCGAAATCAGCGCCCCCCGTGACAACACAGACCAGCACTCGGAACAGATGGCCGGACGCCTGCTCAGTTCTGTTTCTGGGGCTGTTTACGTTCTTAAGTGACTGACTGTGACACGTCGTCCCAGTGATGACGTTCTCCGCTGTGGCCTGGGAAACCGCGTGCCCCTACCCGGGATGCCCTACAAGCTGCCGCGAAAACGGCCCGGGCTTGGATGACGGGCGCTTCCCCCCGGATCGGCTGTGTGGGGAAACCACCCCGTGCCCGGCAACAGAAATCTTCCATCAGGCCCAGGAGTCAAGGTGCTCACATTTTCTCCTTCACCACCAGGCCCGTGCCACTGATCTGCAAACATTTGCAACAGCAGGAGGTAAACCGGGAAGCACGCGGTCCAGGGCAAGCTGTCACCCGAGAGTCCGGAAGGATAGGGCTCCATCCAGGTGGGGCCCTGGTGTTGGCCCTCGCTTCTGAGGTGGAAGACCGAGCCCTGCCGGGCGGTGACCGGCGACCGACAGCCTCACGGGGTCTCCAACTTCTGTGGGCAGACACCCCACCCCGTCTGTGGGGCTGGACGCAGCCGGGGACACAGCCAGAACACGCGAGCAGGCCCCCAGAGCAGGCCGCAGAGGACACAGTGACCCGCCACGAACTGTTAGCGTGGGCTTCAACCCAGGACGGTTCCAGGCAGAACCTCCCGTCGCCTCTCAGGGTTCTCGGGGCCGTTTGTGTCCTGTGATACAGCAGCCTGTAAACCAAACAAAACAGCCCAAACCAGCCCAAACCATGCAGTTCACCTTCCGACCTGGGTCAGACCCCGTCTAAACCATACACCGTGCAGCTGATACCCACGCGGTAGACGTGTTGTGTGGACACGAGGGAGGCCGCGGTCCCTCACCATCGTCACCATCGCCAAATCTGCCCTCACGTTCCAGCTACGTTCAGAGACAAGGGGCAGAAAATCTCAAAACAGCCTAGAAATCAGTTTTTTGCAGGTCGAATGTGAGCCAGCATTCTAGATTAGCTCCGATTAACATCAGAGCCTGTATATTCACGTACGTATGTCTGTGTACACGTGTTAAAATACACAGACAGTGGACATTCACATATGTTCAGACCATTCCTAACTATCTAATTCCTTATGAGGCCTAACACTTCATTAGACTGAGTATTGCCGCTCTGCTGTATTCAGAGTATTCATTTTGTTTTGTTTTGTTTTGTTTTTAATTTTTTTAATGTTTACTTAGTTTTGAGAAAGACAGACAAAGCACGAGCAGGGGAGGGGCAGAGAGAGAGGACGACACAGAATCCGAAGCAGGCTCCAGGCTCTGAGCTGCCAGCACGGAGCCCGACGCGGGCCTTGAACTCACGAGCTGCGCGATTGTGACCTGAGCCGAAGTCGGACGCTTAACCGACTGAGCCCCCCGGGCGCCCCCATCGAGTATCATTTTAAAAGTCAGTAATTCAACTGCTTCTATCACGTGTTGATGTACACCTGTTTTGCACCTCACCTGATACCTTTATTTCCTCACCTGCAGGCCAGGAACCGTGCTTGGTACTTCTGTGGCTGCACCAGGAAGCAAGACGCGATCCCCGGTCTGAAGGAACTCAGTAAAGTAGAATGTGCATTAAAACAGCGCGTCGGAGAGCAGAGCCTCTGTGAACGTTGGGTCACTTGGGGCCGTCAGAGTCTCGCTTCCGTGTCTTACACGGATGTGTCTTACATGGACAAGCGGCTGCCTGATGGCAAAGAGAACCCGGATATAGCCCAGCCCAGCCAAAATGTTCACAGGCTGTGAGCCAAAATCCAGGCACCGTTTGAACAGATGAGTCTGGCAGATTGTATAATTGAGCCATTTCTCAAATGTAAAACTCACGTCCTAAAATACACAGGACACACTGACGACTGGGTTCTCCCAGCTTCTTCAAGAGTCGGTGCCTGTGGGTACAGACGTTTCTCCCAGAAAAAGGGCTGGGTCAGAACAGCACACTTGTATCTTGAGCAAATTCTGAACGCACATGTCTGAGTGTCCACATACCCCCGATGCTGAGCTGACGTCAATGTGAAAAAAATATTTCTTGGTAAATGTGCACTTATGACCCAAAGCTCATGGGAAAAGCCAATCACAAGCACTGGGAAACCAAGGCCCGTGCAGACTCGGAGGGTTTTAGTCTCAAAGCACCTCTATCTCCGAGTTGAAGGTAGCGAGTTGAAGCCATTAGGCGAATCCGTGTGCGTCCCTCTTTGTCTCCTAACTTTGCCAGCACTGCGGCCCACACCGTCAGGGCAGGAGCACCTGAGGGCGTCCCTGAGAGCCGGGCACAGACCCGGCTCGCGGGATCTTCGCCATACGCGTTTGGTGAATTCGTCGTAACTGATGTCTAGTTCACCGCAATACTAGATTAGTTTCGGGTGCACAGCCTCGCGATTCCACGCTTAGAGCCTTTGGGAAGTGATCACCATGGGGAGTCTAGTCCCATCCAGCACCACACAGAGTCACTGCAGTGTCACTGACTATGCCCCTTATGCTGCGCTTTTCGTCCTCGTGACCTGGTTGTTTTGTAGCCACAGAGTTTGTGGCCCTGAACGCCCTTGACCGTGTTCACTCATCCCCCGACCCCTCCCCCTTCTGGCAACCACAGTCCACACAGGAGTGAGATCACACGTATCGGCTTTTCTCTACCTGACTTGCTTCGCTGCGAACGTGCCCTGTACGTCCATCCGTGCTGTATCTGGTGGGTGTTTGAGAGATCCTGGAAGGCTTGCTGACCCCCCATCCCCACCTCGTTGCAGGCGAGGACCAGAGAAGGGAACGCCTGAGGGCCCCGAGCTGGGGGGAGCGTTGGCAAAGGGGTCCTGGGAACGAAGTCATGGCTCTTCTGGAAGGTAGCTGTACTTACGGTCTCAAAGCATTGAGTTAGAATCCCTTATCTTCCTAGCAGTGTGTTGGTGCCCTCCATCGAGGATGGCTTAGGTGCAGCCAGCTGAGAGACTATGAGCCCCCGACCGCCTGTAACGTCACAGCCACAATGTGGAACAGGTGCCTGAAGACGTCCACGCCCCGCACGTGACCAAGGCTCCACCTGTGATTCCATCCAGCCCGCCAGGGAAAATACTGAGTTTCAGAAAGTGTATGGAAGTCAAGGGGTCACAGGACCACAGATGGGAGCTCCCGATCTAGGTCAATGGTGTAAAACAGAAACAGGAGAGGTCGGCGGCGAGGGCAGCCAACGTGGCCGAGGCGTCCGCAGGGTGCAGAGCGCGGGAGCGGCAGACCCCGCGTGCGTTTGCCCCGGGCAAGCGTGTCGGGACCCACTTGGCAGCTGGCGGGTGCCCGGAGGAGCAGGAGCCCCACGCTTGTGGGTGAGGAGGCCCGTGAGGGACAGCAGGTGCGAGACCACGGGTCGGGACACCACGGAGGGGACGTGGAGCGGTGCCGGCAGAGTGTGAACCCAGCCGGGACGCCTGCCGTTGGCCCAGATGCTGCAGGGCATCTCGGCAGGAGGTTGGGAAGTCACCGAGAACGAGTTAAATGAGCCTTTGCGCTTTCGGAGCACGGGAGTGTGGCTCGTGGGGCCAGCTGCAGGGGCCCGTGAGGACGTGGATGTGGACAGTGACTAAGCATGAGGGCGTATTTGGGTCCCGGACGCTGACGGTCATAGTGGACCTTTGTGAGAGAAGACCCGGGCTTATTTCCCGACAGGCCCCTGCAGAAGGCCTCCTTGCAGGGTGGCTTCTGGGCGGTTCTCCTGGCACAGGCACCTGGCAGGGGGCAGATACCCCACGAGGCGGACTGAACCGACGAGAGATAGGCCGGGGCTGCACGTGCAGAGTTTGGCATCAAATTCAGCCAGAACAACTGCTTCCTGGAGAAGCAAAGCCACACAGGGCGGGACACGGCCAGAGGGAGAAGGGGACATCTCGGGATTCCTCACTTAGGTCTCGTCAGAGGAGCAAGGCTTCTGGGAGCCCGGCTTCGGAGTTCGGCAGGGCTTCTTAGGACGGGAGGACAGACTCCGAGAGCCCAGCTCCTGCCTCCGCCATGTGAATGTTTACTCTGCGTTCACATTTCCCTCCACTAAGATACCAGTTGTGGCTCAGTAGACACTGGTCACCGTCTGACTCTCACGAATCTATCACTAGTGGCCATTTTTTCTTTTTATTTAGCCTTAGTTAGCATACAGTGTCGTATTGGTTTCAGGAGTGCGATTCGTGCTAATGGCCACTTAAACCCTCTCTTTGCAAAGCCACTGGCAGGGTTACGTCTTCGGGACCTTCCTCCTCGTCCTGTAGGTAGAAGCAGGTGGAGGCCAGGAGAGGACAGTGGCCCGTCCAAGGTGGCACAGCCCTGGAGCGCGGCACAGGGCGACTCACTCTTCAGGGCCGATCGGGCTGTCTGCTGGCCAAGTTCACGTGGGTCGGGTCTGTGTCTGCTGTGACTGCAGCGGCCAGGCCGAGGCGTGCCGGCCACGGGTGAGCGTGTCTTTGTGTGGAAGCCACAGTCCAGAAGACATGACAACAGGGCGGTAACGGTGACTCCTGACGACGGCCTGGTCTCTGGCGGGTCTTTGGGCAATTAGTACGGAAGCCCGAGGTGTGCACCAGGAGGGCCAGCTCCGTGGACGTGGCCGTGGCCGGGCACTACCTTGTTCTGGGAATGAGCAGGGAAAGATCCGCGTGCCTCCCCTTCGCCAGGTAAAGGTGGGCTCTTTGCAACACGGACACGTTGTCGGGAAGAGATACATTGTCATGTGTGCAACGGCCGGAGTTCCGGGATAGATTCCTGGCGGGCTGGGTTACAAGATGGCGGGTGGCGGGCACCCTTGGGAAGTCAGACGGCGAGACACCCGGCGCTCAGGGGCTCATCGCTCCCTGCGTGCTCTCGTGCACCCTGGGCATCAGGAGCCCGGACGTCCGGAGAGGACTCGTCTGCCCGGGACAGCGACGGGTCCCGCCCCGTCCGCAGACAGGCGCTGTGCGACAGCTCCCACGGAAGCTCTGAGCGCCGTCACCAAGGGTTCTTCTGCAGGTGACGCCCGCCTTCACTGTGTCTCCAGGGGCTGGGGCGGAGGAACTCGGCCCCACAGGTTTCTCGTGAGTCAATATCCAGTCTTCTTTTGATCCACGAACCTCAGGTTTCCTGGGGGGTAAAACAAGGAAGCGCAGATCTGGAAAGCTCCCACGCATCACACGGGCCCCAAGGAGGATGCTGGACTGGACACATTTTGCTGCAGCCACTGAGCGTGCAGGACGGGCCTCTGCCTTCTCCCGTCTCAGCACCCCGCGGCTGCAGGGCCGGGAGCCCTTGTCCACCAGACAGGAGCACGGGCGCTCAGAAACCACCTGGCCATCCCCCTAGGGGCCACGTTCCGAGCAGTGTCCCCGAAAGAAGTGTCCCTGCTGTCCTGGCGGCACCCGGGGGTGCAGAGGATGACGGGTACTGTTCGCTGCACCAGCGGGGTGTCCTAGCCCCGCTGGAGGGTGCGGAGGGAGCCGTGAGGCCGCCGCCGGCCTGGGCCGGGAGCTGGCGGGCACCGGAAGCGGTCGTGGCCTCCCCCCGCGGGCTTCCCTTCCGGCCTCCCGAGTCTGCACGAGATGCCGGAGGGGCCGCGGCTTCTGGGCAGGGCAAGACGTGGCCCCAGGGCAGGTGTAATTCACGTTTCGGAAGGTTTCCCTTCCCAAAAGGGAAGTGTCTCCGAAGTTACTTCACTCTGAGAAGTTGGGAGGGAAACGTTCGGATAATCGTCATTAGGCCGTTCTTGTCCAGAAAAGCATTCGGTCTGCAAGTCTGAGCTCCGACGAGGAGTTGCCGGGACACCCGCCCCAGAGGCCCTCGGTCCTCCACTCGGGGTCTCCAGGTATAAGGTCATTCACACCAAGACGACAAGCACGGGGTCCCCCTGCTCTCCGAGCCGAGAGGAAGGCGCAGGGTGCCGGCTGAGGCCGCGCTAATTAAAATCAGATTGACCCTCAGACTGAGGAGCACAGAGACCCAGAAAATACAAGGTGTGGGAGCCGAGGACATGATAAGCAATTAAGGGTTGATGGAGTATCGTGTCCAACAGAGCAGACTAAGCATCCAGTTTTCAAAAAATCTCCCCAAAGAAAACGCCCACCCAGAAGGGAAGGTTTTTAATCGTAAGCGTCGGGACGGCTGTAGACTGATGGGGACGGTGACTTTATCGGCCAAACGGATTCGGTGATGGATGTGCAGACAAAGCAGATGTTACAGGGGACACGGGGCACCGCAGCACGTGACGAGGTCGGCGGCGGGAAGCGACAGACAGACAGACGGAGGCCGCCGGCGGGCCCGGTGGACCCGCGGGCCGTGTGCACCGCCCTCTGTTTGTGAGCGGAGCAGCCGCGGCCCCACGCTGTGTCGCCGCTGCTGGGCCTGGCACACACGTGACGGGGGCGCTGCGGTGAGCAGGCAGGGAGGGGAGAGTAATGGGGGCGAGCACGCGACCCGCTGTGAGCGGCAGATGCTGCTGGCCTCGGTCCATCCGCCCGGCCGTGCGCTCTGGGCACCTGCCACAGGGGCCGGGCGTGCGAGGGCCGGGAACGGCGCGGTGCTCCGGGGACGAGGCTTCGGAGAGGAAAAGGAGCACAAAGGAGGGCAGGGCCACGTCCTTGGCACGTGCCGCACGGCACCGCGACCGCCTCGCCTCGCCGCCTGAGCCGTCTGTCAGCTCAGGGGCTGCTGGTGATTGCTCAGCACCGCCCCCCTCGTGCCCCACCCCGTCCAGCAAATGTCCTCTCGTGACGGCCCCTCCGGCAGCCGGCAGCACAATGGATGACCGGGCGCCACGCGCACCTTGCGGCCAGATGTTACAGCCCCAGCAACACCTGGGAGAGCGGCAGGGCGGAGAGCAGGTGACCTTCAGACGGGGCTCAGACACCTGGCCACGGAGCCGCAGGCGTCCATCCACCGCGGCGTCCGTGGAGCCGCTCGGACCGCGACACCTGCTCGTGCAGGAGACGCCGAGCGCCCGGCTGGCAGCGAAGGCGGCTCCCGCCTTGTGCGGGACGTCGGGCTCAACCCTGGACCCTCCGCAGCCCCTCACCCCGGGGCCCGCGACCACCAGCTTGTATTCACTGGGCAGCAACGACGTGCTGAAAAGAGCAGTGGCTGTGGCAGTCTTCGCGGAAACCTGGGAGGTGGGTCCCCCCCTTCCCCGTTTAAGGCCAAGAGGAGGCAGCCCGCCCGGCCGACGGCACGCAGCACACAGGCCACCCATCAGCCTGGGCCCATCTGACGCCGGCTTCCTACCCCGTGTCACCGAGAGCACAGGATGCTGCCCGGGGTCCGTGATCACGGGTCCTGACTTCAGAGCGACATCCGATTTTGACCTCGGGTCGGGAAGGCCACAAGGCAATGTTAATGTAGCATTGAAGCCAAGGTCGGCCCCCCTTTATCGTTGGAAGTCATGTGTCATCCTTCCAGGGGTAATTTATCGCCCGACGAACCTCTCGGGAGACGCGCCCAAAGCTTGGGTTCCGGTACGGAGGCTGCTTGGGTGTCATCAGATGCTTTCAGGGGCAGCTCATTCCACAGGGTGACCCCTGTGGGCTCGTAACAGACCCTGAAGGCTTGTCCGTAAAGAAAGGAGTTTCATTTTTCCTGCGGAAACATGCCAGCTGTTTTCATGGGCTACCACAGCATCGTGGGAGAGATCCCGGGCTGGGGAGGGAGTCCGATGTGGACCCCAAGCCCGTCCTCTGCTTCCCTGCGTCTGTAGGTTGGGGGGATGAGGGGATACCGCACACCCCACCCCATTTGCCGCGGGGGGCTCAGGCCCGGTGACTCGGGGCGGGGGGCCACCGCGCAGCTCACACCCACACGGGCCAAGAGGGCAGGGAGAAGATACGTCGTGTGGCCAGCGAGTCCCTGCACATCCTAGACGTGGGTGCCCAGACCTTCAGGAGACACCTGAGCTCTGAGAAGGCTTGAAGAGGCGGGGAGGGTTCCCGTGCTGGGGTGACCTCACTGACTCCGTGACGTCTGGTAAGCAGACTGGACGGGTTCGGGGATGAAGCTTGTCGCAGACTATCGGCCGTATACCCATGGTGCCCGTTTCAAGACGGGGTACGGTCTGACTCCAGGGCGCTGGAGAAGCTCACCCCGTGCTAGCGGCAGGCACGCTGCCCTGGTGCGTCTTGTTGGGCCCGGGGCCCGGCCCCCATCGGCATGGTCGCTGGGCGGGCAGAGCCGAGATGAGTTGGAATCGGGCCCGAAGAAAGCAGTGCTTCTGTGCACATGTCCCCCGGCCAGAGACGGGCCGTCGGGAGCTCTGCTCCTGAAAAGCGCCACCTACAGAAATCTGCGTCCCTTAGCTACTGGCCACACAACAGGTTGTCTCGAACCAGAGGCTAGACGCAGCAAATGTTTCACTACTGCTCCCGAGTCTGTGGGTCACGGGGGCTGATTGTCAGTCGTTCTGTCTCCTATGTCTCGCCGAGACCTCGTGTGACCTCCACTGGGAAGGCTGGGAGGCTGGCGGGGGGCACTCTAGGGGGCTGCTGTGGACTGAACTGTGTCCCCCCCCCCCGCCCAAGACTAACCCCCAGTGTGACGGTGTTTGGAGAGGCAGCTATAAAGGAGGTAATGATGTCAAGTGAGTTCATAAAAAGGGAGCCCTGATCCTACAGGATCGGTGTCCTTACAAACAGAGGAAGAAGCAGCAAAGCTCTCTTTCGCTGCATGTACGGGGAAGGGGCCATGCAAGGACCCGGGGAGAAGGTGGCTGTCTACGAGCCAGGAGGAGAAGCCTCACCAGAAACCATCCTGCCGGCCCCGGATCTCAGGCCTCCAGCCTTCAGAGCCGAGAGAACATCAGTCCGCTGTCCGAGCCCCCCGTCCAGCGGGCCAGGCTGGGCTCCTCACGAAGCGATCTCAGGGGACACGAAGCCACCAGGCCTTGGGAGACCTAGCTTGGGACCACACAGCTCCTCTCTGCCTCCAGGACAGCGGCCCCGGGCAGGACGGCGAGGACACACAGCCCCACCTCTCGACCGAGGGACCGTGAGGCGCACGTGGACGTTTGCACCCTGCCCTCCCTCCCGAACAGAGGTGGACCCGACTGCTGTGTGCGTGAGATGTCACTTTTATCATTACTTTTAAGTGTACGGAAAATTGCGTGGGAAGAATGGAAAATGGCCAGACCCCTGTATCACAAATGTCTCGCGTTGGTGTGATACATTTGTTGTGACGGGTGGGCCCATGCTGATGGTCACTGCTTATTAGCTGAGATGCACGGTCCTCCTAGGGTCCCTCTGGGTGTGGGACACTCTCTGGGCTTGGACAAGTGCATCAGGACACGTGTCCACCATTGTCGTGGCTTACAGGACAGTGTCACCGCACTAAAAGCCCCCCGTAGGTCACCTGGTCACCTGCCACCCCCAGCCCCTGGCAACCGCTGACCTTTTCACGGTCTCCATGGTTTTGCCATTTCCAGAATGTCATAGTGTTGGAACCACACCGTGTGTGGCCTTTTCAGACTGGCTTCTCTCGGAGTAATACGCACTGAAGAGTTCTCTCTGTCTTTTCACGGGTTGACAGCTGGGTTTTTTTGTTTTTTTTGTTTTTTTAGTGCAGAATACTATTCCATTGTCTGGGTGTCCCACACCCTCTGTGTCCATTCTCCTACCGAAGGGCACCTTGGCCGCTCCCAGGTGGTGTTGGCTGTGAATAAAGGTTTTTGTGTGGACGAGAATTTTCAGCTCACGTGGGTGAATCCCCAGAGTTACCTGCGGGCTCGCGTGGTGAGAGCGAGCTCAGTTGTGAAGGAAGCCAGCTGCCGCCACATCGCATCCCCGCCATGTCGCGATGCCCGAGGGCTCCCGCTGCGCCCCGTCCTCGCCAGCCGGGCGGGGCGCGCGTTCCGGGATACGTGCGTGCTGGTGTCTCGCAGCTGCTCTGGCTGGTAAGCCCCTCCCGACGCACAACGGGGAGCACCTGTCACGTGCTGATTCTCCACCTGTCACGTGCTGATTCTTCTCTGGCGTCGTGCTCGACGTTCCGCCAGTTTCCCACTTTGCAATAATTTCATATTATTGAGCTTTCAGTGTTTTTTGCATGCTTCGGATACTAGTATGTTTTGCAAATCGTTTCGTGTCCGAACAGTGTCTTGCACAGAAGTTTTTAACTTTACAGAACTTTAGCTGAGCAATCGCCTCCTTCGTGGATAGCGCCTTTGGTGTTAACGTCTAAAAGTCACATCACATCCAAGGTCGCCCAGATTTTCTCCTCAGAGCTAAGTCTATGAGTATTTACGATTACTTCTATTTCAGTGTATGATCTGGTTTGAGTTCATGAGACCCAGGTTTTTAAGCTCTAACCTCACACAACTCGGGAGGCCCCACTACGAAAAAAATACAGAATCACAGCCGCCAGACTATATCAGTCCCTCGTGAAGGACTCATTGCAAGGGAAGCACCCACACCCCATCAGCTTCAGGGTGAATCTGCCTGTGCGGCCGGGGTGGGGCGGGCGTGTGTGCTGTGGCCCCCGTGAGGGCACGACAATGACACGGGGCGCATGGTTGTGCTAGAATCACGAGGGCCCGAGTACCTGGACCAGCGGCCCAGCCCAGGATGCAGAAACCCAGGTAGACGCGTCTCCGCCTCCAGGCCACGTGAGGGTCTGCTGAGGTTCCAGGCCCTTCTGGGCCCTCGTGGGCCAACACTGTCCTGCCCATTCAGCTCCCTCCGCTCCAGAGTCTTGCAACTGCCCCAACAACACTTAGGGAGCGACGAGCCCCCATCACTCGGATCCCCCCATCACCCTGTGTGCCCCAAAGGGACAGAAGCCAGCGTCTAGCTCCTCAGTGGTTACCGGCCTCTCTCTCCCCGGCCCCACGTTGTCACCCCTGGGGGGCCCAAGCTCGTCCGCTCTCCAGCGCGCCAGGCCCCGGTCTCTGCAGGTATTTCCAGGCCCCTCCCCCCAGGGCTCCTGAGAACCAAGGCCAGGCAAGAGCCCCACCTGCCCGCGTCAGGCCTGGCCCACCAGCTCTGGCTGCTGGCTGGGCCGGTGGGCACGGCCCTGGTTTTGGTGCCATGTGGCATGTGGGGCTTCCCCAGCGGCTTCACCTGGACAGGAAGGTGCCCCTGGGGGCCGAGGGAGGAGCTGTTAGTTCCTGGAATCCTGGTTCTTCGTTTTGGGGTGAACGGGTGGCCGGCTGATTTTAGCTCGCGGCCCCTTCAACCAGGGCAGAAGAGCGAATCGAGGCGCCTGCCCTCCATCTTGGGAATCCAGCCCTGCAGGCGTGCATGAAGGCTTCTGGCCTGTCTGCACCCCTGCGCTGAGACGAACAGAGATGGGGGTGCCCGGGACCCCTCCCCTCACAGCCAGGGCAGCACCTGAGCCAAGGTGAGAGCAGGAGAAGCAGCAGAGGAAGGGGCCTCGGCCCGTGTTCTCCAGCCTCAAACCCCACAGACACTTGACCACCATATTCGGGGAAAGGCCAAGAACACGCACCTGAAGTCACGTGTCCTTCTCACCGTGAAGGCTACCCTGCGTGGCTCTCCCTGCCCCCAGTCTGGGGCCGCAGTCGGGGCCCCCCAACCCCAGACCCACAGGTGCCGGCGCTGTCCTGCTGAGTGAAAACACGCACTGAACCGCCGTGCCGGGGTCCCCTCTTGGACTTGGCGACGACAGGTGCACGTCTCTGGGGGGGGCCAGCAAAAGCCCCCTTAACTGCAAGCCTGGGGTTCGGAGCCAAGTGAGCAGGAGCTCCCGGCCAGGCGCCCGGGCATCCATGTGGCTGTTGCAGGTGGGTCCACCCCGGCACACACCGTTTATTCTGGGAGTTACAGCCTGCCTTCGTTTTCTTTTAAGAGATCCATTCTGAGCGAAGTGCTGTTTCACCCTGTCCCGACAGACAATGGTGGCATTGAATGGCATTAAGCACGCTGTGCCCACGGGTGCAACAGCCAAGCTAAGTGTCTGCTTTGAAGGGCCCTCTGGGGACCTCACAGCCCCAAGCAGGTGGTGAAGCCAGCACAGAGCCCGCACATGGCAAGTGACAGGTGAGTCCCCGAAAATCGAAGACTGTGTTATGCCGACAGCTCTAGTTGGGGCACCACCCCCGGCCCCGTCAGGACATGACCGGGGTCCTGAGTCCTGTGCCGTCTCTAGCCTAGTGGCCTCTGTCTGCTGTCCTTCCAGGGACCTGTTCTTGCAGGAAAATAGTTGAACATCCCACGGTGGTTCCCCCGGAGTCCTGTCATGGTCTGTCCCAGGGGCGGAGGGCATCTGCCTGCTGACCATCAGCGCGGTCACGGAGAGGGGAGGCCAGGAGCTGATGGTGGTGCAGGGGACCTGCCCCTCGAGCCTGGAAGGAGCACTTGGCACCGTCCAACCTTGGAAGGGCGGGCAGGCGGTGAGACATGAGTCTTGGCAGTTGATGCGTGAATCGCGGGCTGAGACTGAGTATAATGGAAGCAAACTATGCATAGACAAGGCACGGTTCAGATCTACGATCAGTGAGTTTGGAGCCCAGGGTCCCATGTGATTGGCTACAGAAATAACGCAGACGGGGCGGGCGGCACAGTTTCCTTTAGAATTCCGTGAAACCGCTCAAATTGTTTGCTGTCTGTATTTTCCCGTGCATCTTGGGATATCCTCTCCTGCTGTCGGACCGCAGAGGGGTCACTAGGCACGCCGCCGTGGGGACAGCAGTGCAGCTCAGCTTCCCGTCAGTGGCAGTTGGGACCGCACACAACAACCACAGACAAAAGTGAAAATGTGGACACAGCCCTTGGTCGGAGAACCACACACACAAAGGAGACACTGTGTGCGGTTGGTTAACGGGCTGTTGCCGTCGGGAGGAGACATTGTCTGTCACCGCCTTGGACGGCGGGTGCACTCCATGCTCCTGGAACAGCAGGACCCCTCTGAGGTTCCCCGGCCTGGTCTCCCTGCTGCTCACGTAGCCTCCCGCGTTCTTACACCACTGCCAGGCACCCCTTATGCATTACAAATGGGGGGTGGTGAACGTGAGAGGTTTGTTTTGGTGACGTGGGCAAGCAATGCTCGGAGTGACATTTGCCACGCACAGCGCTGGGTCCTGCAGCTTCCCCGGTGTGTGCTGCCTCTGCCTTGCTCGCTGTGGACACCGAGGGATGACTCAGTTCATGGACACCGAGGGATGAGTACGTTCATGGACACCAACGGATGACTCGGTTCACGGACACCGATGGATGAGTATGTTCATGGACACCAAGGGATGACTTGGTTCGTGGACACCAAAAGATGACTCGGTTCATGGACACCGAGGGATGACTCAGTTCACAGACACCAAGGGATGACTCAGTTCATGGACACCGAGGGATGAGTACGTTCATGGACACCAATGGATGACTCAGTTCATGGACACCAACAGATGACTCAGTTCATGGACACCGACGGATGACTTGGTTCATGGACACCGAGGGATGACTCAGTTCATGGACACCGAGGGATGAGTACGTTCATGGACACCAATGGATGACTCGGTTCATGGACACCGAGGGATGACTCAGTTCACGGACACCGATGGATGACTCGGTTCATGGACACCAATGGATGACTCAGTTCACAGACACCGATGGATGAGTATGTTCATGGACACCAAGGGATGACTCGGTTCGTGGACACCAATGGATGACTCGGTTCACGGACACCGATGGATGACTCGGTTCACGGACACCAAGGGATGACTCAGTTCACAGACACCGATGGATGAGTATGTTCATGGACACCAAGGGATGACTCGGTTCGTGGACACCAATGGATGACTCAGTTCGTGGACACTGAGGGATGACTCAGTTCACGGACACTGAGGGATGAGTACGTTCATGGACACCAATGGATGACTCAGTTCATGGACACCGAGGGATGACTCAGTTCACGGACACCGATGGATGACTCAGTTCGTGGACACCGATGGATGACTCGGTTCATGGACACCGAGGGATGACTCAGTTCACGGACACTGAGGGATGAGTACGTTCATGGACACCAATGGATGACTCAGTTCATGGACACCAACAGATGACTCAGTTCATGGGCACCGATGGATGACTCGGTTCATGGACACCAACGGATGACTCGGTTCACGGACACCAAGGGATGACTCAATTCACGGACACTGATGGATGACTCAGTTCATGGACACCGAGGGATGACTCAGTTCGCGGACACCGATGGATGACTCAGTTCGTGGACACCAACGGATGACTCAGTTCGTGGACACCAACGGATGACTCAGTTCATGGACACCAACGGATGACTCGGTTCGTGGACACTGACGGATGACTCGGTTCATGGACACCGAGGGATGACTCAGTTCACAGACACTGAGGGATGAGTACGTTCATGGACACCGATGGATGACTCGGTTTATGGACACCAATGGATGACTTGGTTCATGGACACCGAGGGATGACTCAGTTCACGGACACCGATGGATGACTCAGTTCGTGGACACCAACGGATGACTCAGTTCATGGACACCAAGGGATGACTCGGTTCGTGGACACCGATGGATGACTCGGTTCACGGACACCAAGGGATGACTCGCTTCGTGGACACCGATGGATGACTCGGTTCATGGACACCGAGGGATGACTCAGTTCACGGACACCGATGGATGACTCGATTCGTGGACACCAATGGATGACTCAGTTCACAGACACCGATGGATGAGTATGTTCATGGACACCAAGGGATGACTCGGTTCGTGGACACCAATGGATGACTCGGTTCATAGACACCAACGGATGACTCGGTTCATGGACACTGAAAGATGACTCGGTTCATGGACACCGAGGGATGACTCAGTTCACGGACACCGAGGGATGAGTACGTTCATGGACACCGATGGATGACTCGGTTTATGGACACCAATGGATGACTTGGTTCATGGACACCTAGGGATGACTCAGTTCATGGACACCGATGGATGACTCAGTTCGTGGACACCAATGGATGACTCAGTTCACAGACACCGATGGATGAGTATGTTCATGGACACCAATGGGTGACTCGGTTCATGGACACTGAGGGATGACTCAGTTCACGGACACCGATGGATGACTCGGTTCACGGACACCAAGGGATGACTCAGTTCACAGACACCGATGGATGAGTATGTTCATGGACACCAAGGGATGACTCGGTTCATGGACACCAACGGATGACTCGGTTCATGGACACCGACGGATGACTCGGCTCATGGACACCGAGGGATGACTCAGTTCACGGACACCGATGGATGACTCGGTTCGTGGACACCAACGGATGACTCAGTTCATGGACACCAACGGATGACTTGGTTCACCCACACCGAGGGATGACTCAATTCACGGACACCGATGGATGACTCGGTTCATGGACACCAACGGATGACTCGGTTCATGGACACCAATGGATGACTCGGTTCATGGACATGAACAAACCCACCAGAGGGAGCTTGTCTGGTCAAGCCCTTGGGCCCCTCAACAGATTAGCGGAGGATTTTGTTTGAGAAACACATTCCAGTGCTTACCCCACCTGAAGTCCTACAGACCATCCCTGCTTTCTCGGGTGCAGCGTGGGGGAGAGATGGGGAGACAACTACAAGACGTTGGCCGTGGTGAAGCCAGGATCTGGACAGCATGTCATCTGTGTGCCCAGAAACAGGAAGCTGCATTCTGCCTGCAGCTTGAAAGAAAATACACAGTCAAGTGTGGGACTTTGCACTGGCCGGTCCCAGCCCTTCTCCAATCCCTGGATTGGGGGACACGTGGTGGACACACAGGCCCTTGGGACAGAACAATTGCTACTGAAGTGAGGTAGCCGGGAGCCCCGTGTGCAGGGTCTGGGCCCCCCAGTTCCAGGCACTCGGCTCGTCCCCACAGGGCTCTGGGCCCCCATTGTGCTCCCATCACGAGCTCAGTGTGGGGACACGTCCCTGTGGCACCAGGCGTGGCCTGTTGGGGGCTGGATTGAGGACCGGGGTGACACCAAGTGGGGTCTGTGTCCCCCAACAGTGAGAGGGAAGCAGTGGGTGAGGGTCCTGGTAGGGAGACCAACCCACAAGCGGACTGCATGAACCCCTGAGGCAGGAGGCTGGGGAAGGGAGCCTCCAGACGGGGCAGCAGGGACCTGTATCCCGAGGGGATACCTGTATCCCCTCCCAGAGCACCCAGGACACCCGAGCCAGGAGAGGACGTGCCGCTGGGTCCGTCTCTGCCCAGAGACACTGTCAGCGACCCCTCCACGCGTCCAGAAATGCAGGTTCTCTACAGTAATGATAAAACAAAAAGGGATGTGTTCTATCTGGAAGGTGCTCACTCCGTCAAACCACTTTTGAAACCTGATAATAAAAAGGAAAGGCAGGAAACAGAGCCTTTACGAAACCTGGATGCGTTTCCCCCGAAATCCCCCAGGACAGATGAGCAAACAGTGCTCTCGCCCCAGCAGGCTCCTCTGCTGGCTCGTTAATCACAGCCTGTTACTGTAATTTTAATGAATGTTTATCTTATTTTCTTTGTGTAATCCAATTACTTTTGTGTTTTCAGCCAGCATCAGGGATCTCTCCGTTTCCAGAATTCTGCCAGTCAGGCCACTTTCGATGGGAACAATTCAATTCATTATCATTAAGCTGCTACTTTTCATACGACTTTGGGGGAAATCCGGGAAGGCAACGCTGCGCGGTCCAGCCCCCGCACGGCGCAGGGGAGCGGCGATCTGTTCGGAGCACCTGAGCCGTCCCATGCCACCGTCCGCCGGGCCCCCTAATGACGTTCTGAGCTGCCAGCTCATTAACAACCCCGCGTCTGGCAGCCCCGCTTGGCGGGGAGGACGCTGACAGTCGGGCGTGAAGCCTGCGAGAACGTGCAGCCTCGCGGGTCACGTACGTGGCCGGCTAGTGCCGCTGCCGCGCTCTGCCAGGGGGGCCGGGGAGCCAGGGCGGGCACGGTCTCGGCGCACTGCGCGTGCACGTGTGTGTACCGTGGGCACGTGCGTGTACACGTGCGCATGTGAATTCATGTGTGTGTGCATGTATGTGTGTGCATGAGTATGTGTGTGAGCACATATATACATGTGTGTTCATGTACTGTGTTCGTGAGCACACATGTGTTCATGTATGTGCATGCATGCCCACCTGTGTGCATGTCCATGTATGTGTGGGTGTGCACGTGTGTGCGTGTGCACATTCGTGTGTGAGTACACATGTGTGCTCATGTGCAGGTTTGTGTTGCGTGCACATGTGTGCACGTGTGCGTACTGTGGGCACGTGCGTGTACACATGCGCGTGTGAATTCATGTGTGTGCGTGTGCATTATGCGCATGCATGAGTACATGTGTGTGCACATGTATACTGTGCGTGTTCGTGGGCACATGTGTGTTCAGGTATGTGCATGCATGCTCGCCTGTGTGTGCATGTCCATGTGTGCATGGGTGTGCACATATGTGCATGTGCACGTTTGTGTGTGTATACACATGTGTGCACATGTGCAGGTGTGTGCTGCATGCATGTGTGTGTGTGCGTGTGCACACGTGTTCACTTGTGTACATGTGCACCTGCACTCTTCACAGGAGGCATGCCCTTCTGCTGATCCCTCCCCCACACCCCCATGACCACGCTCGTTGGATGGGCCACCGCCACTATCGCTCCAGGGACAGGGCGGCCGCGATCCCGTTCCCTCAGGCCAGTCGAGAGACAACAGCGGCCGTTGCCACGGGACGGACTCACACTGCTATCACCCGGTTTCTGTTTCTCTCTCAGGACGAGGGCTCAGAGCGGGACACCAGGAACCTTGCCTCCACCCCCACCCCCTCGACACCCGCCAGCCCTGGTCTCTGCCCCTCCCCCTCGTGCACACACCTGCTTCTCCACGGAGACTCTCTTCTGCTTCGCTCTTTCAGGGGTGGAGTTATGCCCCTGCTGGCAGACCGGGGGGATTCGGCGGGCAATCGAAAGCACATCTCAGAGCCGTCGAGCTGCCTAACAGGCCCTCGGACCCCGGAAGACACGGTTAAGAAAAACCCGAGGCCTGGATGGAGGGAAACAGAAAGGGGGAAACAAAATATCCTCTAAATGCCCAGTGATCTTGTGCAGGGAGCAGAAGTAATTGAGAACCGCGATTACCCTGCGGTGGTCAGCAAATTGCCCAGGAGGTTAAGGTATACGACCCCCAACGCTTACCGGGGGAAGTCATCAGGGCCCAGCGTGGCTGCGTTGTGGTTGGCTGGACAGTCAGAAGCGGAGTTTACCTAGAAGTGCCTAGTTTAAGAATGGAAGTTCACGAGGAATGGGGCGCCTGGGTGGCCCAGTCGGTGGAGCGTCCGACTTCGGCCCAGGTCGTGATCTCACGGTCCGTGAGTTCGAGCCCCGCGTCGGGCTCTGTGCTGACAGCTCGGAGCCTGGAGCCTGCTTCCGATTCTGTGTGTCCCTCTCTCTCTGCCCCTGCCCTGCTCATGCTCTGTCTCTCTCTCTCTCTCTGTCAAAAATAAACATTAAAAATTAAGAAAAAAAAGTTCATGAGGAAGAAGTGCAAAGATTAAGGGTTTCAGGAGGTAATAAATGCTAAATTATGGAACATTCCTGGCAAGTAGCCATTGGAAAAGAAACAGTTCTCTTGCAATCCCGTCATACCCAGTGGCTGCATTGACGATGTGTGTGACTGGCGGGCAGTCCCAAGCATTTCACGGTGACAGCCAGTGGGGTGACCGCCCACCCCGACTGTCTGATAGGACTTCTAATCCACCGGCCCTGACTTGGGCTTGACCCGGTCGCTTCTGTTGGTGCACGTGTTGGGAACAAACACCTTTCACCAAGGGTCTGCCGGAATGAGTGAGCCCGGCACAGGGTCAGGGATCCTTGCTGGAACTTTAAACGTGCCATGTATCCTGGCACAAGAATCCGCCTCAGTTTCCTCAAACGTCCCTGAAACATATGATGATGAAGTCCGCATCGCTTAAACTCCAAGGTACTAAGCAGAAAAGCACTTGCTGTGTTTCTGCATATTTTTATTATAACACAGCAAAGAAGCCCTGAAGAGGTTTAGAGCCCACATGTCCACGGAAACCCACGGTGTGCAGACAGGTCACGGGAGGCGTGTTGAGACGGGGATTCTGGTTCAGTGGGTGAACTTCTAGCCAGCCCTCTGGCGACGCTCGTGCTGCTGGGCCTGGACCGGAACGGGGCTCGCAGAGGTCAGAGAGCCAGCCACGGCCCGCGGGGCTCTTCCCGCCTTGTCCGGCCGGGACCACGTCACACGGCCGAAGCGTATATCGCACCTGGCTCCGTGCCCAACGTGCAAAAAGCTGGTGGCAAATACCAGCTATCACGAACAGTGTTGGGCTTTTCCACTCAGTCATTGGGTGGTGCTAGATATATACTATCATCTTGATCTTGGTGAAAATATTACTTATTTCATAAACCTAAGTTGCTATTTTATTTTCAAAAGTATATGTAAATTAAAACTTAATTTTCAATGACCTGAAACATGTTATTTGATAGTAAAGCATTAAAGAAATAAGCTATGGTATTTTATTTCTATGGATTTGAAGCATTCTGTGCGCCCAATTAGATTAATTTCCCCAGAAGCTGTTTTTCCAATATCCTTATCTATTAAAACAATATCACTTAATTACAGAATAAAGCCATCGCTGTTATTTGATTTCCCCGTTCACAAATGTATCGCGGACTGTCAAATGTCACTGCATCAGGAGTAAGAGGTATCCCTACAGGTGGGCGCCCTTCCTTGATAAAACGAATACACTTCTGACTTGAAGTCCTTTCCTTTAAAGCTGTCCTCTCTATGTACTTCACAGTCCTGCGTCCCTTAGGGATAAAAGCTGGAATTCGGGGTGTAGCGTCGTACAACTGGAACCGTACGGAGATGGAGGGCGTCCTTTTGATACGAATATTCAACACTGGCTCTTAGCCCTTACTGCACGGTAGAATCCTTGGGGAATTCCTAAAAATGCCACTTCCTGACCCCACCCAAAGACCCTGACCTAAGGGGTGAGGCCCCACTTGGAGATCCTTTGCAATTCTTAATAGGATGCGGAGTTTAGAACCACGGCTGCGGGAGAACCCTCTGCTGTGCTTTCATGTTTTTCCCCGTATCGCGTAAGTCCGGGAAGTACCCGTGAGTGAACTTCCCGGCCTCTTCCTGGGACAACTGTTACGGTCAGGTGCACTGGGGCAAGCAAACCTTTAGCCCCATTCCATTTTCCGATTCCAGAGATGCACAGTGTGCATAAAAGCTGTCCACTCTCCATGTGCATTTGTTTTAATAAAGAAAAGTGCCAGAATATTTTGCCGCTGTCTTTGAAGGACTTAGGGAGTAAGGAGAAAAAGTTCCATAAACACTACAGATTCTTCCACCTCAGGGCTTTGGTCTATTGTAAACACACATCTACACACTTTGGGAACTTTACAGGGCCCAGGAGACCTGGAGCGAGCATTTGGTTAAAGAGGAAGCCTATACAGCAAACCCAGCCCAGGCAGCTCACTCCCAGAACACGAGCCCAACGGGAGGACCGCGGGTGAGGAAGGAAGTGTCGTACCTTAGCAGTAATAATGAGTTCCATCCCAGACCAGTAGATTAAGGACGTATCTAATTGCAACAGCAAAACAACCCAAAAAATGTACCGAAAAGAATAAAGGAAACCACGGCTCTTCCCACCCGACGCGACACTCCACTTTACCCAGGGAACAGTGAGCCAGCGTCTCGGAACGAGACATCGCAGAACGACGTCCACACGTGCAAGGGCCACTCTGCTGCTTCTGGTTCTACTGGTAGAAAGTAAGCCCCTGAACTCTTGTTCAAGACATGAAATCGGTCTCTGTTTTCTTCACTTTGGTCAACAGCACCACTCCAAACGCTTCGCTTCCAGCTTCGGTGACACGCTCTGGACGTCTGTCACCGCCATCCCCTGGGGACAGCCTGTCCTCGGACCTGCGTGCTGTACTGATCAACGCCGCTGCCTCCCAAGATCTCCTGGGATGGGACTCCTCCTGCTAGGACCTTCCCCCACCAGCCTTCTGCAGCCAGAACCACTAAGTCATTCCTGAACAAATACTAACACCTACCCTGCATCTTCTGTGTTAAAGAAATACTACCCAACACACACGCTAAAAATGTTATCTTTAATTATGTTTTATGTTTGCACAAAGTTTACACATTTGTTTTATGTTTTCATCTGTGTATTTGCTTCAGTGTTATCTCTTTTAAATTATAAACTAGGAGGCAGGGACGCATTTTTAAATAATGTTTGCACAATACTTAGCCTAAATCTCAATGAGATGAACAAGGTCAGATCAAATCATCTATGACAGTGGAAGCATGCGCATTTTTCCAAATCAACATGCAAAACGGTTATTATAACGTATCTCTTGTCCATGCAGGTATCAGCAGCTGACGTCTCTTCAGTGTTTGCTACATGTGTGTCTTTTACAAATGCATTTGTTCCTTACAGTGTAATCAAGGCGGGTACTGTTATTACCTGTCCGACAGACAAGGGAGGTCTTTGAGGCCTGGGACTGATTTGTCCAGGTTTATGCAGCTAGCACATGGTGGGGCAAGA
Source organism: Panthera tigris (assembly GCF_018350195.1). Lineage (NCBI taxonomy): Eukaryota > Metazoa > Chordata > Mammalia > Carnivora > Felidae > Panthera > Panthera tigris. The sequence goes on from NC_056660.1 coordinate 236,707,992, forward strand.
TTTGAACCTAGGACCTGGGTTCTGGAACTTGCTCCCTAACTACCTCACTTACGTTCTCCAGCATCCATATTCGTTTTCTCAGCTGGCTCAAACCAACACCCAAGAGCCACCCAGACGTGTCTCACCGTGTGGCAGCTTAAGTCTTTGAAGCCACGGGAGTCTCTCTCCTGCCAACCGGTTAAAAGCAAGTTGAAGATTTCACCCACACTCAAGGCAGGAGATTGTACAAAGGCGTTAGTCTTCGGGGACCTCCCCAAAGTGTCTCTTTCATATTATTATTATTAAGGGAACGATGTCAATGCCAGAACCTCACAGACTTGGGGCACTGGGACAGATTTAAGCTCCATTAAATAGCAACTTCTCTCTTTGAGATTCAAGGAATGCACTCCTGGAAAGATCGTTGGATGCTAGGAGAGCTGGGCTGTCTCGTGGACTCTGTCACTGACACACACCCGGTGAGCACAGCGACCGACACCAGATAGGAAAACCAAAACACCATTGGTTCGGTGAGTTGGGGGTAGGCTGGAGAGCTTGGAGGAAGTTCCAGGACATGGGATGGTCTGGGCGGGTGATAAAAGGCATCGACGTGTACCAAAGAGGAGTGAGGGGAGACTAGCAGGGGTGTTCACACGGGGAGCCCTGGGAGGATGGAGGCGGGTGGGAGGAAGGTGCAGGTGGGCTCAGGAAGGAGGGCAGTGGTCTGCGGAGAGAGAGAAGGACTCAGAGTCTGGCGGTTGAGGACAGAAAAGAGACATCTGTGCCCAAAGACTGGGGTGGTCGCTTTGCACGAGAGTCACTAGAAACAAGGTCTCTATCACGCATTTTCAACCTTAGTGATTTAAGCTTCTTATTAAAAATCAGCCTAGATCGCTGTCACTACATCCTGCTTTGACTGTGCGTGTGGGCTGGCATCTCGGGTAGGTGTCTCGTCACCGCTGCCCGCACTTCCACGCGAGTGGGTCGTCTGCTCTCCAACAGCTCTTGTTTTTGCCCCCTACCTGGAAGCTGGCTCCTATCTGCTTGTATTGTCATGGCTTTCGAATGATCACAACACTGACTGCACTTCCCTTTACGGAACACTGAAGAAAAACACAAGCTGTCTTGGGTGTCCCGTGTGGCCAGCCTCGTCTCTCTTGCTCTCTGTCCTACACGAGCACAGGAGAAATTTGTGGGTCGTTACAGGATCCTTAACATTCTTACAATCCCTTAGTTCACCATATAAAAATCTTTAATTACTGCAATAAAGAAGGGGCGCATATTATCGGCAGCACATCTTGCTTTCTGTTCTGTAAGTCCCTCCCTGGGGCCCTATAATTGCTTTAGCCAAGCATTAACCCAAAGCAAGGAACTAATAGAGAGTATATTATTGTTTAAATAATGCATTCGCCTTGAATATACAATTGTGGAGCGTGGATGGAGAGCCATGAGAGGAATATCATTCAGCACGGACCCTCAGCAGGTGAGTATCTTCAACGTTCTCCTTCCAGAGGGCTCTGAAAATAATCTGTCCGCTTCCTTAGCCCCATCGTGAATAAGCTTGTGTCTGAACGTGAGCGGGGCCAGGGATTCATGAACTTGAGTCGTTTCGCTTGTCCCAATGTCCCACGGAAGCCTCTTACTCATTGATTAACCAGTGACCTCCATCAGTGCCTAATACACGGGGGTAAAAGTCTGCGCGAAAGCATCGCCCCGGAAGAGAGATGTTTGCCTTTGTTGAGCAGCCGGGTTTCAATCGCATTTAGCAGATATTTACTGAGAGCCCGTGATGGGCTAGACGCTGTGGGGTTACAGCGATGAATGGGCTGGAGGCTTTAGCCTTGACTATTTATGATCTAGTCAGGGGGAGAGATAAGACAGGCCCCAGGACAGCATCACACGTGGTCCGAGACCCGTGTTCGGCTGAGTATACGGTGAGGAGCCCACCTCCATGTACCAACCGCCCAGCTCAGCCTTGAGGGATGGGCAGCGTGCCGGCCAATCAGGGCCCAGGAGACGGGCCGGCCAGTGCCCTGACAGCTCCTGGGAGCTCCGGGCCACCGGAGGCCGGAGCGGAGAGAAGAATCCGGCAGCTCCACCACGGAGGTGCTCGGCGGGCGGGTGGGAGTCTGCTCTCACCGGCTGGCAGGGAGCGGGGGACCGGCGAGGTGCTCCTGGGCAGCAACTCTATCCTCAGAGTCGCACTGGAGGTGGTGAGGTTAGAAGAAGCCAGATTCGATCAGACGCTACGACAGAGACCAGAGGGGAACAATGTCTCATTCTTAGAAATTGCGCTTGAAATTATCATCTCCTCTCCTCCCAATACGAAAACTGAGCTCAGGGGTGCCTCGGTTGCTCAGTGGGTTGAGCACCCAACTTCAGCTCAGGTCATGATCTCGCGATCTGTGAGTTGGAGCCCCGCGTCGGGCTCTGTGCCGACAGCTCGGAGCCTGCAGCCTGCTTCGGATTCCGTGTCTCCCTCTCTCTCTGTCCTTCCCCCACTCACCCTCTGTCTCCCTCTCTCTCTCTGAAAAATAAATAAACATTAAAAAACAAAAAAAGAAAACTGAGTTCAGATGGGTAAAATGCCATCGGTGGAGACGGCACACGTATAAGGCAGCACTGGAAGCCAGGCAGCATGTCCTAATGAAGGGCCACGCGAGGAGACGTCAGCAGAGCCCATGGGAGAAGTGACACCACGGTCCAAGAGCTGGAGGCAGAGGCTGAGAGCCCCTGTGGTCCCCGGCTCCCCATCACCCCCACCAGGGCCTGGCCAGACCGAGTGGGGAAGGATGAATGGGCTGAGAGGCTCACGGTGCAGAGGGTTCAGTTCGGCTCAGCCAAGCCTTCCGGGAAGTCCATCCTGACCAGGCTGGTCTGTCCCTTTGCACGGTGACACAGAGGTGAGGGAAACACAGCCCTGCTTTTCTGGGGCTTCCACAGAGATTCCCAGTGGTGAAGGGCCTGGAGACAGGGTCATGGCGTCCAGTGGATTGGAGCGGGCAACAAGCCCGTTGCCACCAGGGCACATGGATAATCCAAGGACCCCTCAGCTGCCCGGAAACGGGGACATCCCGGGTCACACTACCCTTTTAACCCTAGTGGATCGGCTGTCAGATCAACTTCACAGCCCAAGGCAAGGTGCTGGTGACCGACGTCACCGGAGCCTACGAAGGGACCCAGCTGGGAAGTCCCTGCTTCAGTCTTGCCCACCATGCAGGGTCCCTCGAACAGCGCACAGACCTGCCAGGGCGGGAAGGCCCTCGCCTCTCCACCAGCTGATGTTAGAGGGTTGTTTTTTGTTTTTTGTTTTTTGTTTTTTGTTTTTTGTTTTTAAGAAGCAAAGTGCTGGCTGGGGAGGGAGGCCACCTGTCCAGGGTCCCAAGGACCACGTAGCTCAATGGTCAAGACGGAACCAAGTTGCTGTGTCCCCGACACACAGATGGGAGGTCTGCTTCCCTCTGTCTCTGCTTTGCTTCAAGAGCCTGTGCTGATTTTAATCCCCAAACGGCCCAGTTGGCTTCTGAAAATAATGGAAAAGAAAATAATTAACAGCTGTCAGCGCAGAGGGGGGCAAACACCCAGCACTGTCTCTGGTGTCGATTTCTGGCTGGTGGTCATAAAAGCGATATTAACTCCAAAGTAAACTTGAACATTTAAATAAAAGTTGCTGCCACAGTCTTGCTTTAGGGACAGCATCGCCACCCTCGCCCAGCACTGAGTCTCATGTGCAGAAATGACCCCGCTGAACTTCGCAGAATTCGTTCAAACGTTCCTTGTTTGTCCTTGTGGGGGTGGGTGACACGGGGAGACCTGCTCACACCGGCGCTGCCGATGGGAACTTGTCACCTTTGCCTCCTGTTTATACTGAATCGCACAGCCGGAAAGGTGATGGGAAATCTACAAATGCACTGTGAGACACGTGCCAGGGACTAGACGTCCAGGGACACAGGGTGTAGACGGACAGAGGTGTGTGTCCGTGTGTGTGTGTTTTCTTGCTATGGACTCCGGAAGAATGAACCACCGGCTCAGGGTTTACAGCCCCATGATGACGGCCACACCTACATTCAAGGACCGTGTGTCACTCTCTGCCTCAGTGTTCACTCAAGGTGTTGATGGCATTTCAGAGGGCATCCGACAGAGAGCTCCGGAGAACAGGTGAGATAGGGAGACAGATTTACGGCAGGGACTTGTGTCTCAGTCCACACTAGGGATTGAGCTGGACACCCAGGAGAGCCTTGCTATGGCCTTCGTCTGAGTCTGAAAGCCTGGGAGCCAGGAGGGCCAATGGTGAAAGTTCCAATCTGAGTCCATGTCCAGGGGCCGTGATGGACCAGTGTCCCAGCTGTGTGACAGTCGGGGGGTGGGGGGGAGGAGGAGAAGACCAGTGTCCCAGCTGTGTGACAGTTGGAGAGGGAAGAGGAGGAGACTAGTGTCCCAGCTGTGTGACAGTCAGGGGAGGGGGGAGAGGAGGAGACCAGTGCCCAGCTGTGTGACAGTCGGGCGGGGGGGAAGGAGGAGGAGACCAATGTCCCAGCACACAAATTTCATCCTTTCCAATTGTATGCGTCTAATTTGTTTTGGTTGCCTTATTACAGTAAGTGGGATTACTGACACAAAGGTAGGGGAAATAGTCATCTTTGCTTTTTTCTGATCGTGGCGGGAAAGGCTTGGGCTCACAACTAGGAATGACGTCAGCTGTAGAATCTTCACGGCTGCCTCTCATCAGGTTTGTCCCCTCTACTCTGAGTCTGCTGACGGCTCCTACAGTGAGTGGTGTTGGATTCCATGAAATACTTTTTCTGCATCTATTAGATATCAGGTCATTTTTATGCCTTACTCTACTAATATACATTACATGATTTGATTTTTTATTTAAAAGATCAGCTCTCTTGTTGGTATTATCAACAAAATAAAATTGTATAGATTTTAAAGTGTATAATGTGGTGTTTTAATACATCTTGTGTAATAAGTAACACAACCATTCACACATGTTTTTAATACATTATTTTCTCTCCTAGACTTATGACTCCATTGAAAACTTAGGACTTTATTCTCATGTCCCTGTGGCAGATACTAATAGTTGCCTATCCCATGTTTATTTTCTCTTCTTCCCTACTTAAAGAATTTGATCCTGAGCGTATATTTACAAATAACTAGAAAATGACGTGTTCAGGCTCCACTGCAAATAGGATTGGTTGATGCAACAGACTTCTGGCCGAGGACACACATGTAGGATTTTACCTGATGGAAACTCCTGGGAAGCTGTCATTCCCTTGACTCAGAGAGACAGATTTATCTTGCGGGCACAAGTAGACAGAAGTGATGTCCAAGTCTTCCATGGAATCATCTAGACACCCTAGTGGCCCTGGACTGATGACCTCTAGACTTATCGTTAGTCATTTAAGCCTTCATGGCGTGGTTCCTCTAAGAACCCCCGAGGTCTGCAGCCTTCCACTGATGGCTCAGTTGGAGGCGAGCCTTGGTCGACTCCACTCCACTGCTCAGACCAGACCTTGGCCATTTGGGAAAACCGGGGACAAAAAACAGGGCAGGTCTTCTGATTCCTGGAGTCAGCAAAGACCCTTAGGTCAGCCTGGACTCACTTCGGTTTTAACTCCTGTTCTTCGGCTTTGGAACATTCTTCGCGGAGGAGTTAGTCTCTCTGTACCTGTGTCACTGGCGGGTGAGGGTTCACTGTGTTGGTCCGTGTAGAGAACAGAACGCCATGGTCCCCACGGTCTGCCTGAGGATCCGTGTGCTAGCGGGGGCCGTGGGCTCACACTGGGTGTGCAGACGGGACTGGAGTTTCAACCTCAGTCTGGCCTATGGATGCCGCTTCTTCCTGAGCGGGTCCTTACTCTTGGTGACCGACTCAGAGTGCGGCGAGCCTGAGGCCCAGTAGACCAGCCTGAAGCAGGGGGATGAGGGTGGTGACAGAGGAACCCTAGGGGAGATGGCATGAAGAGACCAGAAGAGGAGAAGCCAGGGAGAGAGATGGAGAAAAGACAGCCAGGAAGCACGTGTTCAGCCAGACGTTACCGTATTGACGCGACGTAGAGACAACTGGTATTTAGGCTGCTTACAAGCAGCTGAGCATCGTATCCAACATTACTAATGTGCTGCCTCCAGAAGAGGCAATAAAAATGGGAAGTGTGAGAAACTCTTGGAAACTCCAACCAAAAAGGGGATACCCAGGAAAGTCATGTTTCCAGCCTGGGTCACCCGATCGTCGTTGGATTAAATTAACTGGGAATATAATCGTGTGCCAGTCGGCAAAGGGTGACCTCTCCTCTCAGGCAAAGCTCCCCTCTGTGGCTGGGACTTGGAAAAGAGGAAAAAATACATTAAAATACTTCCCTGGGTGCTTGGAGAATTTGCAGGGTAATGTCTGTAATGAACTCTAAGCTTCTTAAAAAATAATCCTTGCAAAATCACACAGGGAGACTCATTATAACCGTGTCCTCAGGAGTAGCCGGGCCAGGTGAGTCGTATGTGGCGTTATAATGATGTCCTGGTAGTATGCAGAGAAACAGACCCCTGTGGACGCCGTTCAAACAGCCGTTCTGTTGCACAGAAGCCAGGAAGGTCACCTGGCCGCCCGACTGAGAGGGGCTCGCCGACCCGCCTGGCACCTGTGCCGTGGGCTTTGTATACAGGTACCTCTAAATCTCCCCTTGTGTGTTTAACAAACTCCTGGTGAACTCCTTCTTTGTGCCAGGTTATGAAAGGAGCAGCCCTGGTCTTCAGGTCACTGACAGCGTCTCATGGTAACGCTCATATCTAAACACAAACAGATGAGCCGGTGACCCAAACAGACTCCTGTAAGCACTGTGATTTCCACTGTGTCTGTGTGTGCCGGGGGGCGGGGGCAGGGGGTACTCCAAAGGGCTCCACAGATCTTGGAGAGGCAGGGACCTGGGAGTACATGAGATGTCCCCACGGCTGTGCTTATGAGCCCCAGGGAAACAGGAGGCACCGTCCCCACGTGTCCAGGAGCGTGTGTCTCCGGGGCCAAGTTCTCAGATGGTTTCCATTTTGAGGCAGGAAGGCGACTGGCAGGTTTTCTAACTGATTCAACTACCTGACTGTTTAAGTGCACCTTGACTCTTCTGCCTCAGTTTCCCTGTCTGTGAGGTGGGCAGACCGCTGTGGTGATTCGGCACTCTGGCAAGTGCCCTGTTCCGTGTCTGGGGCCATGTGACTACTCCTCCTGGATTTCAGCTTCTCTTTGGTTTCTGAGGCAGCAGGTGGGGGCCCGAGCGACCGGGGCTGGCTGTTCAGGTGAGACTGACCTTGACCCAGTGTGACACTGGGGCGCCCTGCCATTTTGTGACACTCTCAGCCTCTCTCTGCCAAAGCTCCCCGAGCTCGCGGCCCTTCGGACGGACTTGTGGAGCTCACGTGCAGGGCACGACAAGTCCGTCCCCGCGCACCTGGGATTCTGCTGCTGTTTCCCGGCGCCCCCGAGACGCTGCTCGGGGCTGAGGACGTGACGGGCTGGAAGACGCAGAGAGCCCAGCATGGCACCCCATCGCCAGATTTTAACAGTTACCCGGAAAAACCTCAAACCTTTTACATGCAATTTTCAACGTGAGATTCATTTTAATTTCAATGAACTCCTGTGCACTCACGTCTTTGTTTAATTCCTGCACCACCCGAAGATCCGGACTGGATGGGAAAGGACTTGAGCTGCCTCTGCTTCCCGTCCCCCAAGGTTTTTGTCTGCACGCATTCTCCCAAACTGTCCCCGCCGTGTCCGAGGGCTCCCTTAGCTGAGGATCGCTAATTAGCTGGGCTCCGGGTGAGGCTGGGCCGTCACGGGCGTGCCTCCCTCCCCACGCTTCCTCCCTCAGTAATAATTAAAAACTAAGGGCCAGACAGTTATACCATTTTGCAGAGACCAGGGTCCACAGTTTCCCTGGAAATGTCAAAAGTGCGTAAGGTGTGATTCTTCAAAGCATCCCCGGAAAGTTTGCAGGCTCAGGATGTGGCTTCAAGAATTTAAATGAGTTCTGTATTCAAATGACCAAGTAAGAGGGCTTTATGCGAGCAGAGGGAGAATGCATGGGTCGCAGCCACCAGAGGAACTTGAACTACACTTAAAACGCATCCCTCGAGGAGGGACACAATTTTTTTTCTTCATATCCAAGTGAGTCATTGTTTATTTTATTTGTATCAGAGTTACATAATTTTTAATAAGAGCTCCAGAGGACAATTATAAAAATTAAGCTAGATGGACGCCTCCTTCTTCAACAGTTTTATCTTACTAAAGAGAATTCTAAAAATACTTTCCCAGCACAAGTGTAACATTTCGCTCTCAGAAACAGTTAAGCAGGAAGCGTGCTTTCTGCAGAATGAATTGTATCTTGCGCGGAGTTATGGGAATCCACACCTATCCTAGGTGTCTAGAAACTTCTAAACCTCGGCTATTTGGTTTTAAGTATGAAGCGTATGTAATATCACACACAGAGTTTACCGGCGAATATCTTAACTTTATGCGTGGAAATCAACAAATGGACTGGGGTGATGCGTATAAAGTGTGGCCCTGACTCGGGCAGCACGGGCCCCAGCGGCGCTGTCCAGACGGGTCCCGCACCCGCCGAAGCAGCCCCACCTGGAACTTGAGGCTCGTGCAAATCTCCGGCCCCACCTGCGGGTTCCAGCCCAGAAGACGGGCCTGTGCCTGGCACGTTGTGTTGCACACAACCTTTAGATGATCTTAAAGGTTAGATGATCCCGATGCAGCAGGAGAGGACCTGTGGGCTAGGACCCGAGCCACTGCTGATTGCTGGTCTCGCGGCTAACGAGGGCCTGATGTCCGCTCGTCAGCAGATCCTGAACGCGCGATCTTGTCCTCTGACCGCACGCCTGGTGAGACAATTTGCCGGAATACATTTTTTCTAGAGTTTTCCATCACGTAATCGGGTCACTTACTGCCCCCTCGCAGAATTGAGAATCCGTCATTTTGGAGACAAAAACGAACGGATCCCCCGTGAGGAAGACAAAGAACACAGGGACCCCCATTTGGTCCTTCATTCACCTTCAGACCCAGCCGGCTTTTTACATGATTATTATTATTATTATTATTATTACCATTGTTTATAGTGTAGTTATGTTTATATTATCATTTTATTTTATTTTTATTTTTAGTATTATTTTATAGTGACTTTTATCGTATAGACCCTGATTCTTGGAACTCTCACATAGTTTATGTTTGGAGATACGGTAATTTCTTCAGTTCCTAAGATATTCCAGGAAATGCTTCTCTCCTGGAAACAGGTCTTCAATAATGGACAGTAGCTTCCAGCAAGGGCCCCAGGGCAGTGTGGCCTGGAAGCCTCCCCAGGGCCTGCCCAGGGCCTCTGCCTCTGAGAACACTGGCCCCTTCTCTTAGACTGTGGGCTGACCTAGTCATCCTTCTCCAGACACTTTTCTACCTGCAAACTGACCGGTGCCTGTCCCCGGATTGTGAGAAGCATTGTCACCTGAACGGCGGTGCTTTGCAGACCTACTATGTGCCGGGCCCTTGGGGCTAGAGGCTGAAAACCCTGTCCTGCCTCACAGACCACAACATTTATGAAACGTGGGGGACTGAGTGCAAGGAAGGGCACGGCAGGTGCAGTGTGGGGGATGGGGAGGGAGCGGGGCAGATGTGGGGGCAGCACCTGTCAACTGAAGCATGAGACTCACACAGCCCAAGGTCCAGCTTCCAGACGTTTGGTGAACTGGTTGTTAAAACAGCCATTCTTAAAGGTTAGATGATATCAAGGCACCCGGGGCAGTTAAGCATCCTATTTCGGCTCGGGTTCGTGAGTTCGAGCCCCACGTCCGGCTCTGTGCCGACAGCTCGGAGCCTGGAGCCTGCTTTGGATTCTGGGTCTCCCTCTCTCTCTGCCCCTCCCCTGCTCATGCTCATTCTCAATCTCTCTCTCAAAACATAAATAAACATTAAAAAAATAAATCAGTAAAAAAGATTAAATGATACCAATGTATAGCTAAGGGGATGATATTCCAAATATTGAGAGTAAACTTTCAAAACCGACCATCTCCTAACTACTTGATTACATTTTCCCACCACCCAGGCCTTTAGGCTACTGGCGTCTTTTGTGTGCAGATGCTCGAAGACGTCCCCAGATAGTGGGAAATTTGCTGTGCGGGAGTATTCGCACCTCCCAAACTGGCGAGTGCTGCACACCTTTAAGGAGCATGGGGACGCGGTGACAGCACAGACCAAGACCCCAGCTGCCGGAGAACCCGCGACGTCAGAGCAGTTGAAAGCTTGACCTTCCGAAGCACTGAAGACTGCAGGGAAAGGTGTCACTTACTTGTAAAAGTGTAATTAAAATTTCACTGGGGACATCAGGAGGGGTCCGGGGGGGGGGGGGGGCAGGTCGGAGGAGAGAGACCCCTGTGACTGAGAACCGCCTCTTTCTCTGAAACACCAGCGTCTCGGGGGCTCGGGGGCACGCCGGTCCCCTCCCCCTTGGGCAGGTCACGGACCCAGGCCTCTGGTCCTCTCTCTGCGCCGGTCCTGCCCCTGTTTGCACACGGCACCAACCGCCACATCGCAGCTTCGAGCTGTACGTCCAGCTCACTGCTTCTCACCCTTGCCCGCTGTCAGCAGCTGAACCGTGTCCCCCGAAAGGCACGTTCTGAAGTCCTGAACCCCCACGACCTCAGAACGTGACTGTGTTTGAAGAGAGGGTCTTTAAAGAGGCGATTGAGGTCAAAGAGGCTGTCAGGGGCCGTCCTAATGCAATAGGCCTGGCGTCCTTACACAGGCGAGCAGGACACAGACGCGTCCAGGGCTGGCCACGTGAGGGCCCGGCCCAGGAGAGGAGCCGTGGGAGAAGCCGCCCCGCAGACACCTCCGGAGGACGTCTGGCCTCCAGATCCGCGAGAGGATAAAACCTGGCCAAGCCGCCCGCCCCCGGTGCCTCGTCAGGGCGGCCCGAGCAGGTTGGCAGGCCCATCCGATGTCCTGACCGCACGTCCCTTCCGGGCCCCGGATGCTGGCGGGGTCTGGCGCGGAGCCCCGGGGGCCCGTGCCCGCTTACCTAACTTCGTGCGTCCTGCGCCCCCAGACGGGAGGCTGAGGGGGAGCAGCTTCTGCGGAGTCTTCTGGCGGCCGGGCGCCTCTGGAAAGGACGCCGTTGCGTGCGTTGTTCTCACACAACAGGTTTGGATACTAAAAACGAAGGGAGCGTGGGCACCAAGAGGCAGCGGCAACGCGTCGCTTGGGTTCCCTTCCAGCGCGGCCAGTGACGACCGAACGCTGACCGAGGCGCGGGCCCGGGGCGGGCGCGCCCTTCCAGAGGGCAAGACGCGGTGGCCTCAGACAAAGCAGCGTGTCCCCGAGCTGCGGGCTGACCTCTCCGTGACTGTGTGCGCTGGGCAAGCAGGCGCGGGGGGGCCTCCCCTGCACTTTACAAAATGAGCCCCCTTTCAAGCGAAACAGCATTATTGATCAAAGCGTGGGATGGCCCTGTGTGTAAAGGGAAGAGCTGGCCTCCCCCCATGCCACCCGCGCTCTGGCAGAGACACCCCCTTCTCAGGACCGGGTCACGCTGCATCCGGGGGCCCGGCCTGCGGGCTTAATCACAGGCTTGCCGTGAGGTTCGGGGGCGGGCCCGGGCCTTGGGACACGCACCGGGATCACTCGCGTGCCGTTCGCGGCCCGAGCTGCAGGCCCGGCCGGCTGGTATTTGACACACAGACGGGGAGGTGGCTGGAGTGGCAGCACACGGCTGCCACTTCAAAGCCACGGCCCCGCTGGCTCGGTTTACGCCTGAGCCAATTAGCCGGGGAGATCAGAAGAGGCCTGGAAAGGGAGCTGAGCCCTCCGTCCCGGGCTGGGGAGAGTCGCTGGATCCCAGGTAAGATGAGACGGCGAGGACAATGGTGCAGAAAGCGGGGAGGGAAGGCGGCGGCCCCGTCACGGGCGGGACATAAAGAAGCCGGCGCTGGTGGGAGCGCCGTGGGCCCGGCCTGCTCTCGGGGTGTCCGTCCGGCTTTTGTCGGCAGCAAAGGGGCTAATTGAAATGAAACAGTCTGCGGCCCGTTTGTTGGCGCATCGAATATGCTGTAAGATATGCTGATTGTTGCTCCTCCTGAATTATTGAACATCCCGGCTTCCAGAAATCAGGCGGGCGCGCGGGCGGGCGGGAGGGCGGGAGGGCGCGCGGGCGGGGGTGGGGCGGCTGTTGCAAAAGTGACACTGCTTTGCCGAAGGCAGTGTTTGCATTTGCTGTTTTCTCAGGGAGGTGGGGAGTAGAACATTAACAGACGGAGCTCCGGCCGCCCTCCTGGACCCCCGGGGAGCTCAGAAATCGCAGTGTCCCGCCCCCCCCCCCACCCCCCGTATGACACGGGGCAGGAGACACCGGCTGGCTTCCTGACAGTCCTGTCGAGCGCCCTCGGCACAGGGGTGCGGTCCGGCTGGGGGAGAGCTGGGGGCCTTCACACCTTCCGTCAGGCCCGAGAACGCCGTCTACCGGGGTCGGTCGCAGCCCCGTGCCTTCCGCAACCTTCTGAGCGGCCCCCGGGGATGAGTCGACACTTTTCGGCCCTGGTGACACAGGACAGAGGGGGCAGGGCTCGGCAGGGAAGGGACGACACGGGAACACGTGTGCGGATCGCAGGGTCACCACAGAGCTGAGCGTGGACGGAGCTTGAAAGCGCACCTAGAAAATAGACATGCGCACGTGGGCGTGCCCGCGCCTGAAATAGGCGTGAGGTGAGACTACTGACTCCTAAGGCGAGGTGGGAACGAGGGGGCATTAAGTAGACCCATGACTTCAGGACCCGAATACAGAGCCCAAACCATTCATTTCTTTGAAGCGCAAAGTCACGGGGCGCCTGGGAACTCAGTCGGTTAAGCCTCCGACTTTGGCTCAGGTCAGGATCTCAGGGGTTCACGAGTTCAAGCCCCGCGTCGGGCTGGGATTCTCTGTCCTTCTGTCTCTCTGCCCTCCCCTACTTGCACTCTCTCTCTCTCTCTCTCTCTCGCTCATTCTCGCTCTCTCAAAAATAAACACTTAAAAATAAATAAATAAAGCCCAAAGTCACGTCTTGATTAAACTCATCAGTAACTGAAGACACGCTTTTATTTGTGGAGAACGTTCCAACGACAGTCTTTTGAATTTTGCAACAAGGCATTTTCTATGTTCCTTAATGATTGCAGGTGGCCGCGTCTCAAGAATATATCCGTAGCTCCTCCTCTGCTGGAATCGGGGCTCCTGCTCTAATTAAAGAGCTGTCTCTGGGCAGCTCGCTTGGGTTTTAGCCAAGACGTGTGTGATTATTTTCCTAATGAAGGGAGGGTGGTGTCCCCAGCTGTCACGGTGGCGACCACGGCCACTAGACACAGGACGGGCTGCTGCTGTGGATGGGCCGGACCCCACGTCCCGAGTGAAGCAGGCGTGTTGGGAGGAGGCCCCTCCCGAGGGGGCCACGTCACTTCCTCCTCCCCGGCCGCGTTCGTCCCGTCCCCTCTGCTTGTGTGTCCTCGCCTCTCAGGCTCATGCTGGACACGGTGCATTTGGTTGGGATCTTTGGAGAGTTCGTGAAAGGGGAAGGGGGCAAAGGCAGGGTTCCAGATTTTACTTCTGGGATGTGCCGCTTCTCCAGTCTCTTGAGAAAATGACTAGATGAGTGAGGGCCGCGGTCAGGTCTTGTCAGTGAGACGAGCTCCTCCCTTCTCCCCATACCTGTCACACTGTCTCCCTCCCTGCACCACCACCAACATCCACACGTGTGCACGCACACGCACATGCACCACACACACGAATACATGTGCACACATACCATACACATGCACAACACAATGTGCACACGCACACAAACAACTGTGCATATACTCCCCATGCGTGCACACCACGATGTGCATACACGTGCACACACCCACACAGGCACACACACGTGAAGTCCCCTTGCCCGGGACTTGCTGAGGGCTCTGGTTGGCTGTGTTGGTGCTTGCCGAGCGGCAGAAGACCCTTTTCGCTCTCCGCACGTCTCAGCACCACCCACTCTTCCCCGGCCGCCTGCGTGGCCCCCTCTGCAGAGCGCCCCCCGCGGCCCTCCACCGTGTCCTGAGCCCTCAGCACCTTCTATCTGCAAAGCCCTGACGTGAGTAGACATCTCCCGCCCCCACTCATCTCCAAATTCCCTAGCAGGAGGAGTCACTCATTCATTCATTCATTCACTCACCCGCTCACTCAACGAGTGTTCAACATCCACCACATGTCAGAGCCTGGGCTGGACCCTGATCGAGAGAGACAGAAGAAGGGGGTCATCTCTGCCAGGAGACAGACACACGGACAGCTCGGCCCCTAAGAGAAGGGGCGGGGAGTGCGCTGGGGCCGGTGGGGGGCAGCGATCCAGTCTGCAGGACGTCCCCCTCGTCCTCATCATTGTTCAGGGAGTCCTCGTAGTAACACACAGAAAAATGGTGAACGGCAATGGTTCACAACAGTTGTCATTTTCTTTTCTTTTTGGTGAAACTGTGTTATTTTAAATGGCCAAGTGTCCCCTAGCTAGGGCCCAGGAGTTGGGATGGCCCTGAGCTGCAGAGCTAGGAATGAGATTTTTAAATTCACGGCTGAAATAACCAACATTTTCATATCCAGATACCCTTTCCTTCTGACCACTTCTGATTTTACTTGTAGTACTAAGACATACATGTAAGAATATATTAACAAATAACTCAAGGAAAAATCGTGGCATTTTTTGAGTTATTGATGTAGTTTTCTAAGCCTGTTGGGCAAGCCACAGTGGACGGCGCTCTGCACCAAGGCACGCGTCGGGTGCTGCTGCAAAGGTCTCTGTATTTGGTGAACCAGGGCTTCACAGGCACCCCTTACCCACATTCCCAAGTTAAAGATAGATGCCACAGCAACTTTAGGGAACAACTCATCCTCGTCTCTTCGGGGTCTGCTGTCTGTTTGAAGGCCAAGTTTATTTATTTTTAAACACATAAGTCAGGCCCATTGGTGGGTCGACTAGTTAGTGCTGAGATTCACGGTGAACTGAGGGATGTCACCTGTGCCCCCCTACTGGTCTCTGAATTGGTAGCTGAACTTACCTCTGCTGGTCCAGAGGGCAACCAGAGCTGCATAGGGGGTGCCAGCACACACACGTTCCTTACACCATCAGCCTTTGACTCTGGATGCTTCTGTGGAACCTCAACGGCTGTGGTGAGCTATATAGGCCTTGTAGGAGCCCTAGAACCCCCTATGCTAAAGCTCAGCCTAGAAGGGGTCCAGCCACCCTCACTGCCCAGCCTCAGCCTTCAGGTCTCGATGAGAGCCGATGGGACAGCCAATGGACTTGGGGTCCTTGTCACAAAGGAACCAAAGAGTAGTGCTGCCCTCAACAAGAGGCCCTACCTCACTGTTCCTGATCTGGTTCCTGCTCCCCAGAGGCCCGAACCATGGTTGACAGCCCCTTGTGACTACGACGGACCAGGTCTTCAACCCTGGCTCTCACCCTCACTGTGTGACTTTATCTGCAAGACGGAAATAGCAGATGCCCCTTCCTCTTATAGTTCCTATGGAGATGAAACAGAGCAGTGCATGGCTCGGGGCATGGTTTAAGTACTCCCTACATGCTAGTTTCAGTATTTTGCTTTGTCTCTTATCCTCTTCTCCTAGTCCATTCTGCTCCAAGTTTTTTTCTATATTTGGCATTTGTGTACGTTGTAATATTTCCACGGAATGTTCTTCTTCCCCCTTTTCTATGGCTAAATTGCAGCTTTGTCCATGTATCACCCTATGTGTCACTTCCTCATTTTACCTAAAGTAACTGAGTATTAACTCTGAGATGGCATTAAGCTTAAGATGCACATTGTAATCTCTAAAGCAATGACTAAAAATGAATGCAAAGAGATACAGCCAGGAAGCCAATAAAGGAATTGAAACATAATATTATATTAGTTTGATTCCTCCAAGAAACACACACCAAGATACGATTAGACATTGCAAAGATTTTTGGAAGAAAATGCCTGGAAGGGAATATGGGGCTGGGAGAGTTGCCAAACCATGATGCAGAAGAGAAGGGGAAGGAAGAAAGGATGAGTAGAAATCTTATTCTGTAAACGCAAGCCTAATAAAATTGTGACAAGAACAATTGGGAGTCCTCAAACAAAAGTCACAGAATAGAGAAGTCCCTCGTCTGGCAGGAGTAGGCTGGCTACACTCACCAATTGGGAACTGGCTTTCAGAAGTGTGCCCCAGGCACAAGAAGAGTGATGGACTCATGTTCAGCATCTGGAGCGGGCAGTCTAACTCTCTGCACTTAGAGACCTGAGGGCTATCTTTTCACGGCCACCACTGAGACTAAAAAATATCTGCTTGACACTAAAGAAGGTTGGAAAAAAGGGACAGAGGGACAAAGACAGATGAGACAAATAAGAAACAAATTACAAAATGGCAGTCCTATATGTGGCCATACCAATAATTACATTAAATGTAAATGAACTAAACACTTCAAGAAAGGCAAAGATTGTCAGACTGAATAATAAAGCAAAGTCAAATATGCTCTATCAGAGATATGCTTTAAATACTAGGACATAAACAGACTAAAGCAAAAAATTAGGAAAAGAAAAAGACATGTTACCTTTAAGCACAAGAAAGCCATGCTGACTCTGCTAATATCAGACAAAAGGGACTCTGTCTAAGAGCATCACTAGAGACGAAGGGGCCCTTTTCTCAACATAAAAGGGCCAATATCCCAGGAGAATTTAACAATTCTAAATATATATGCAACTAACAACAGGCATGTGGGGCAATATATAAGGCAAAAACCGATCCCCAACTTTGCCTGTGGAGATTGTGGGGAGATCTACCAGTCTTTCCTGATTCTGAGCCCTAAGTCATGCTGGAATCTGCAAATGTCTTGACAGAAAAGTCATGCTCAATACCAGTCTCACTTCATGCTGTGCTTCCTTTTTCAGGGGGCTCTGCCCCTCTAAACCTAGCTGTCTTAATAGCTTCCAAAACCTTTAACCATCCCTGTTTTTGAAGTTATTGTTGTCATTTGTACTTTTATACAGCTTTTTCAGTTATTTGCAGAAGGACAGATGGGCTAAGATAACTACTAAGCCATAATAAATGCAGAACAGAGAAACCTTTTTTTGAAACCTCTTTCCCAGACAATAACACAGCTACTTGCTGCACACTCTTCTAGGAGCCTGCAAACTTTCCTCATGGATGTTACCATAATCTGTAACCACACACAACCTTCTATTCTCATAATTGTGTTTAACATTTTTTATTAGAATTTAAGCCCCATGAGAAAAAAGACATGTTTCTTTTGTCCATCACTCTATCTCCAACACCAAGTCCAACCCAAATAGAAATAGATGATAATATATTGATAATACACAGATGATGATGATAGATAGATAGATAGGAAATAAATGAATATACTTCAAAAATGTATTTCTCTGTTTCCCCTACATACAGATCATATACACCTCCCCAGCTTATGGGAGACGTCTTTAGGGAGAAGGAGGGAGACCACGCAAGAATAGTTTCAGGAAAGCATCGTATACTTAATATTTGTAGCTGTTTTTAAAGGATTCTTTAGAAGGGATCTTGACTAGGCATTTGGAACTCATCTCACATCTTGAAGTCAGACTGGGAGGTTTAAAAGAATAGTTCTCATATTTGAATCCTAACCCTACAGCTTACAAAGTTTGTCATCTGGTCATGTTACTTAGGCACTCCCAGATTCTCATCTGTAAAATTGGGATCCTAACATCTGCCTTATGGGGTTGTTGCACAGATTCAGTAAGATGGATATAAAGCATTAAGAGAATGGCTTGGCATATATTAAAACAAGCCATTAAAAATATCAATGTTTACAGTACAGTAGGCAATGACACAGAATTATAGTCCAGATAAAAATATTTTGCAAAGGACCATCTTTGGAATAGTCCCCTCAGTTTACTCCTTATAGATCTCAGTTTTAATCTGATTAAAATTCCTATATCAAAATTCATGTCAATCGATTCAAATAAACTTTCCAATACGGAGTCAATCACTGTTACGTTCATCCCATCACAGTTTGATTTGACGCCCCTAACTGTGCACTCTTTTTTGTTCTTTACTTTCCTGCTTTCATATTCCAACAAATAACTTAGGAAAACCCTCTTTAGAAGTCAGGTAAGTAAAGAACGTCTCTGGGGTAGACGAGGTGTTCTTGGTTGTCCTCCATTATTAAACATGTGCAGCCCTCTGAGGAGAAGGCATTTCAGCTTAGGAACACTTTCATTTTTTTTTCACCACAACAAAACATCTAATTTCCTTTCAGTAAGAGTTTTTGCAAAAATAAGTGTTTCATCAAGGGACAAAGATAACAAGGGCCAGCTGACTCAACAGCTTCTCCCTCAAGATAAGCAGAGAACGCCTTTAGAGTCTTTGCGTCCGTATTATGCATTTGCCCTGATTCACCTGTCACGCTTCAACCTGAGTTATCTGGACAGTGTCGAGCAACTGGCCTGGGGGCTCCCCTCGGTGGTGACCGCTCACCCTTCGTCGTATCTTTCCGGCACACCAAACCCAAAGTTCCTGGACAGTCTCTCGTTTCACTTTCTTCAACGAGGATGAAGAACATGTGAAATCTATTCACCTTCCCTGATAGCATTGAACTTTGGCTTCAGAGAAACAACAACTCACTTTTGAGTCAGATTCATTCTTTCTCTTTTGAATAGTGCCTGGGAAGCTTGCTTACTATGATGGCACACTTGGGTATCACAAACGGCTCTAGGAAACCCTGCACACAGCTGACTGGAAGGCACAGAGCACCCATGGTCCCAGCTGTTCATCGTACATAGAAAGCGGGTGTCTCCGGGCATCTTTGCAATCTGGGCACACGAAGGTGACTGAGACAGCAGCTCTGCGGTTTCTTTGCTGTCCATGAGCTTTTACACTCATACGAACCCCGAAAACTGAAAACCACTGACTCCATCCGTAGAGCTCCTTCCCTTCTCTTGGGCAACACATTTAATTCACTCCTCCGCTGTATCTTTCTGACAAAGCACCAGGGGGGATCGTTGGATGAATGATGGACAATGTTTTCCATCCACCCAGGAGTCTAGGCAGTTAGAAGGCATCAGTCATTAGTTCATCGTGGTAGCAGCTAGGGCACCACAATTAGAAAGCAGATACCAGGGCTACCTGCCATGAGGATGACCATGCTTCTGTGTATGGGTGTGGAGACGGAATGGGGGACCAGCACCCAGCCACTCGCCACCCCACCAGAGCCCATCTGCTGCTGACTCAAAATCAGATTAATGCACGCATGGTCTCAGATGTCAGATCGCACTGCAAGGTGAACTTTGTAAACATCCTCCTCTACCTCGACCTCCAACTCCTGCTCCATTGGGTAAGAGAATCAGCTCTTGATTCTTTCAGGTATTTCCCCTAGCATTTAACTTTACATAGATATTTTAATGTTTGTTTGTTTGTTTGTTTAGAGACAGAGACAAAGAGAGCTGTCAGCATAGAGCCCGGCGTGGGGCTTGATTTCACAAATCGTGAGATCATGACCTGAGCCAAAATCAAGAGTTGGGCCCTTAACCGACTGAGCCCCCCCCAGTGGCCCCTAACTTTATGTTGTTAAATAATGCATTTATATCTTATATCACTGCTTTCTGATTCTTTATTATTAGAAACTGTTGATTTTCTACTGTGCAAGATAAGGACTTAGCGGTCCTGTCCCCCAACCCAGCACATGAACACATGTTCACAACGACACAAAGTAGTCTGTGGTTTTCTTTCTTTGTACAGACTTTTGGTTTTCATATTTTTCTTCTACCTGTGCCTCATTTGCGCCCAGACTTCATTTGGAGCTCTTAAGATCTTCTCGGTGCGGGGACACATCAGGCTATGGACAGTCCTGTTTAAGGAGGAGCCGTCTGTGTCCCACCGCCCCGGACTGGAGGGGTCATGCCCCAAGGCCAGGTATCTCCCTGGGGAGTTCTCCTTATCGCCCACCACACCGGGGACGTCCCCTACTCTCTCCTGGTCACACGGCGTGCTCTGGATCCCCATTGCAGCCTCCTGTCGGAAACACAAGGCCAGCAGCTTCAGGAGGAAAGAGCGAACGAGGGATCCTTTACTAAGACCGAATGCCTGAAAACAGTTTTGAAGCCTTTCACATTTGAAACACGGGGATACTTTGACATAACTGCATTCATGGGTGTCTCTAAGTTGCTGTTCTAACTGCAAGCAAGTCAGTTTGAGAACCACGAAGAACTCAGGGTTCCCCGGCCGGGTTGGTCAGTTTCCCAGAGAAGAGGGCCCCGAACTCGGCCAGCTTGGAGCCTGGAGAAGGGCCTGGGATGTCTCTTGTTCTCTGAGAGACCCCTGACCGCATCCTCAGTGCTGCCAGTGTCCCAGGGACAGGGACCACAGCCCTTCCAGGCGACCCCTCCAGCGTGTGGCCTCCTGTTTTCTGCCGGCGTGTGTGTTCGGGGACAGGGCAGGCGCTTCTGTGCAGGGAGGGCATCTGTGCCTCTTCTCTTTGTGAGGTTCAAAGACTCCTACCATGCTCTCTGCACCTCAGCCTGAGATCGCATCTTCCTGGTGGCCCTGGTTCTTCTGCAGTTGGTAGGGCCAGCCAGCCTCCCTTCCCCGGCTCTGCTCTCACGCCCCCCAGCCAGCCAGGTCAGCCCCACCTCCCACCTTCCCCTCTTGGTCACCCTCATAAGTTCATGCTGAGTTTGTCCTCAATTTTTTGAGAGCTCCGAGAAAGAGAGACGTAAGTGCATCTGTGCGAAGAGACCTGGTGGGCTGAAAACGCTGGTTCACGCCGGAAAACAAAAGGCACGTGTGCTTAAATTCATTGTGTCACTTTTCCATTGTGTCCTGACCAAATAAGCTGTCTATGCATGGAGGCTCCGGACAGACATGGGACAGTCTTGCTCCGCTGTGGACATCGACTCTCCTGTTTGACTTCTGATTTCCACACTGGTTCTCCCTCCCTGATTAGGATGAGGTTGCCCAGCAACCACACACACACACACACACACACACACACACACGTGCGTGTAGATGCACACACGTGCACAAACATATGTGCACATGCATAGTGCATACGCGTGTGCACAGTCGAGCACACAGGGCACACACACAGGTGCACACACACCCGTGCACACACATCTCCGAGGGGACCCCTGAAAGCCAGCACTTGTGATGCGTCCAGGGACGGAGGCCGAGAGAGCATCCAACCTCCTTCTCACACTAGGCACGCTCGTCTGTCTTTAGGTCCCTTCAGAGAAGGTCTGTGTGTCTTAATTTCCTGTCGGAAACTCCTCACTGTCTCTCTCTGATTTTTCTCTGGGATTTGTCCCTTGCGCTCTCCTTTTCTCAGCGTGCGGTCCCCAGGTCTGCGGGGGTGTCCACGTCAGGGTCACCTGGATGCATGCTGCTGGCCTCAGGGGGCCCTGCTCTGCCGGCCCGGAGCGGGGACAGCGTGGCCGCCGAGGTCCGCATCGTCCTTCTGTAGTCTCTGGCTCCCCCCGTAGACAGGCTCTGCTCCGTGCGCAGCGACGGCGACAGCTCAGCCACCGTCCCCTAACGGGCACCCGGACGAGGTCTGCTCCCTGTCACGCCTGACACACGGGCCCTCGTCACACGCTTCACGTGACTGACGCCACCTCTGACACGTCACACGCAGATTCTAAAGTGAAGTACGTGCCCTTCCTTTGACAGTATCAAGAATTAGAATTACTTTTCATGGACTTGATTATTAAAATAACAAGTTAATTTCCAAACACATGAAAACGACCCCAATCTTTATGTGGATGGTTAGTGAACGTTTTTACACGTGTATCAAATAAGCTCATCACGTTAAATATTAATTCGCCAGTGATACGCGGCACCCTGTGGTCTCCCAACGCACCTCGTAAGTCCTGAATTCTCTTTTGTTTGTACGTAAATATATTCCACACACAACCATGCACACACATTTTCCCCTTTACATTAGAATATGAAGAAATCAGCCCAGATGTCCGAGAGTTTTGTAACCTTGAGTTTTCAAATTCCCAATTAATTTCTAATTGCTCTAACTGATGTCTTCTCTGCGCCCCGCCCCGCCAACCGCAAATAATCTATCCATTTAAGACACCCTTAGAGAAGACGAACGGACGGTGTCCATCTGGATGATCATTCCCCTACGGGAGCCCGGAGGGGCAGGGAACGTGGTGTTTCCCCACAGCCACTGGGCCTTCTGCCCCAGCGTGTGGTTTAGGTTTGGTGCGGGGAAGGTGCCCAAACCCAGCGGGGCCCACCCACCAGCTTTTCGTTCCCCAGACTAGAACTTCAAAGACACAGAAAACAGAAAACCAAATTCTTCCTAAAACCACTTTTTAACCAATTTCAATGTTATAGTATTTATTTACTCACAGTCTGTTTATTGCCTCAAGGTTTAAGCGACCGTTGGTGTGAATGAGGTCTGTAAGTGAGCAACGACTATTTTCTGGGGTACCGATTTTCTAACGTGGGTAAATTTGTTATTGTGGCAGATCCTCGGACGATCCACACTAAATACTAGTTTTTAAGATAGGAAACGATGAAATAGAAGGGTGGGCTTTTTAAAAAATAAGTTTCATTGTCTCCAAATAACTTTAAAACCTACATTTCTTTCCTTGAATCCTAAAAAAATAAAAGCAAACCAAAGCATAAGACATTTCAACTAAATACAAAACAAAGGGAGGGGCCCGCGTTGGGGGATGTTTGATATTTGAGTAAGTTACCAAGGGGAGGGGGCTGAACTGTCTGAGGCACTAAGGAAAAAACCCAAAGACACCGGTTCCGCACGTAGGTGTGATCCACGGGGGGAAGGCGTGGCGGGGGCACAGGCAGGCCCGCTGGTGAGGGGGTGTGTCTGAGGTCAGGGAAAACGCTGAGACCAAGCACTGCGCTCAAGTCCCCGGCTGTCACAAGGACACGGCCAGTGCCCTCACGGTGCTGTCTGCACAGCTCGGCACCGGCCTCGTTCATCCTCTCCCTGCGCCCCGTCTGTCTCCCCATCTTGCTTGTTTATTTCTTTATCTGTCACCCCGGAAAGGCGGCGTTGAAACGAATCTGAGAAGAAATTTTCGGCTGGACGGCAAGCAGAAGAGGGTTAGACGGGCAGCAGTCCCAGCCCACCTGGGAGCAGGACCCAGGAGACCTGGAGGCGGGGCCCATCCTTGTCCTCCGTCTCACACAAGGGGTCCGAGTGCCTGGACCACGAGCACATTCTGACCTGCAGCCGGGGCTTGGATAGGAGTGACCTGAGCCTTTTGTTTGTATGTTCCACGCAGGATGAATTCAAGCGCTGAACGCGAGGGTGAGTTAGGAAGGTTTCTGGATGATCAATCAACAGACCCAGGGAGAGAACAGCACGCATTCGTATCTGGACGACCGTCTCCCTTTGTGGGGGCTTCTGAAGACGCTGGCACGGGAGCCTGACTCGCCAACACACACACGCTGGCACGGGCATCCTTTGGCATAGTTTACAATGGTCTCGGTTTTCAAATGAGGTGGTCAGCCCCACTTTCCCGTTTCCCTGATGCTTAGCTACTGCCACGGAACATTTGGGCGGCCCTCACCTCGGAAAACCCCATAGAACCAGCTCTACACAGCTGCAGGAGGGCATAACACTTATTCCTAAGTCACCTCCCTCTTCCTCCGAGCTTCTCGGATGGTCACCTACTGTGCCCATTTTGCACCGATGGCGCACTCCTGTGCCCCTACACTGCACAAGTCCGTGTGTATCGCTGGACAGCCCTGGCCCCTCCGGGAACGATGCCGCTGTGGTTAAAGCCAGCTGTGGGCACACACGTTGGCCATAGTGCTGACCTCTTTCAACACATCCCGTGTGTGGTCTCCAACAGGGCTCATGGATCTGGGGCATCATGGGCGATGCCAGGGCTGGCTTCTTCTCTGTCCTACTCGGCGCCCCTCTGGTCTCTGGGTCCTCTTCAGAGACTGAAAGGAGGCTAACACAGCGACTGATGCATTTGACTTTTTAATTCCCCTCTGGAGCATCTTTTTCTTCAACAGATGTTCTCAAAATAATTAAGTGATGGATAGCATGCATTATTGAAAATGCTGGATGCCTCCCTAATGCTCTCCACATTTGTATATCTGTCAGCACAGAATTGAGTACTCAGAAATGTTGTGCTATTTATTTTGCAAATTACCAAACATTCACTCTGGCCAAGGAGGAGAGGAAGGGAGAATGGCCAGCAAGCTCTCTGGTTCCTACAATCGCCCCACCCACCACGTCAGCAGGAGTCATGGGTTCCCATACGATCTGCGAACACAAAACTCTTTAAAAAACCATATCCGGCTGATCACCCAGCCCTGAATAATTCTTGGAATTGGGGCCATCTCTTTATTTAATTTTGGAATTTCGGAAACTTCACATTCTATGTTGATATCCTTTGTCCAACATTAACTAACTCTTGGAATGGGAAATCGCCTTTTATATTTAGTTATTTTGTAAATACCTGGATCTATTCTGTCCCTAAGATGTTCAAGTCGGGGTGACCTACACACTGACTCCAGCTTTTCAACTTGCTTGGGGCCAGTATCGCATTCCTGAGCTGCTTGGTCTTGCTTCGGACCAATGCACAGGAAGGACCTCAACCCGTACCCACATCTCCAACATGGTGGGCGTGGAAACGATTCTAAGAAATATATGGGTCTCAGCTATGGAAATAAATTTCCAATTTTCATATATGGATTGTTATCTCCTTTTAGAGTACATTTCTGGGTGTAATTGGAATTCGCTTCTGGAAAACTTTTGAACTTGGGGCTTTGGTGGCCCATATCTTCACGTACATCTCAGATCTGTTTGTGAAAGCTTGTTAGGTCCTGCTGTGGGGTCACAAGTGATTGGAAGTGTCACTGAGAGAAGGTGTTTGCAGGAAGGTAGGCACTGTCAGGTCTATGAGTGCTGTTCAGATTCACAAACGTTTTCTTAAAGGAAAACGCATTGATGCAGAATGCCTCGATCTTGAAGGTAAAGAATTCATTTTTCCCAATGAATGGAGCACTTACCTGGTTCCAGGTGCTGTGGACAAAGCCACGAGTGTGACAAAGGAGGTCCGGTTTCCACAGAACTTCCACGGATGGAGACAGGTAGTGAACAGAGACACAAAGTATAATTTTGGGTCCCGATTAAGGCATTTGGGGGTATGTTCACAACTTTGCACATATGGGTTTGTCATTTCGTAATGGTCGTAACCTCAGGTGTTCGAGGCCCACTGGTTATCCACCCTGGCCCCTGGAGTCCACGGAATGTTTGGGGTGGTCATCTTCTAGACCTTCCTCAGGGCCGCTGGCTTAGTTATGTACAATGTTCTGCAGGTGACACATGGCAGGCACGAAAATGCCCTCGCTTGTCACCTTCTGGTTTTTTCATTTTTGTAAATGTTCGTTTGTTTTTGAAAGAGAGACAGAGCATGAGTGGAAGAGGGCAGAGAGAGAGAAGGAGACACAGAATCCGAAGCAGCTCCAGGCTCCAAGCTATCAGCACAGAGCCCGACGTGGGGCTCGAACCAAGGACCACAAGATCATGACCTGAGCCGAAGTCAGATGTTTAACCAACTGAGCTGTCCAGGCACCCCCTTTTTAAATTTTTTAATGTTTATTTATTTTTGAGAGAGTCGCTTTTCACCTTCTGGGCTCACAACGCAGCCTCAGTGAGGAAGGACCAGCCCTGTACCAGATTCTGGCACGTGATTCATGGACGGCTGTCCAGCTCCCAGCTACATAGCATCAGTTAGGGCCCACTAGTTTGGGTGGGATATAAAAGAAAGAGGAGGAGGAGGAGGAGGACAAGAAGTGTTGGGAGGAGGAGGAGAAGAATTTAAAATACAAAAGAAAGAAGAGTAGTATGCATTTGATGTTAAATGATATTTTTGGGTACTATAGAAATTTTTGACAAATGATGAAAAATCACCATCTAACACTATGTGGCTTTAAGAGATTTGGGATGTTAAAATAAGGAACATTTTTATTCTGGACTGGGCCATCATGTCACAAAAGTGGCATAGTCAATCAATATCCTTTTAAATAGGAGGTACAAACCAGTTTTTAAGATGCTGATACCCCCAAGAATCATAAAAGAAATTCTTTTGGAGAAAAATGAATGATTTCAGATCTTCTTCTGGGAATGCATGTAATTTTCCCTCTTCTCGTCACTGAAATCTCTGGGCTTTATATATGAAACAAATACACAAAGAATCCGAAAGGTGGAGAGAGGAGAGAGGCCTGGGGTGCGATGCCATGGTGGGGAGTTCTCTGGATTTCGTTCTGCCTCATATACCCCAGACTCAGAGCTGAAGGAGCCAGCAGCACAGGAATACCCACAGGGGCAAAAAAAGTCCAACAAAAGTCTTCTCCCTCTGGTCAAGGGACGAGGAAAAGAGCAGCCCGGCAGGACAGTCCACTTTACACAGTAGCCTCTCTACCCCAGCCCAGTACCACGTGAGACTGGTCCCACTGGACGCACACCTGCCCTACTGGATGCACACCAGCCAGGGCCAAGTGGGGAGTCTGCATTTCCACCCTATGAGGCTGTGATGAGACCCCTAATACCCCTGCCAGGCGTCGGCAGAGAAATCTGAGCAGGGGGGCAGAGAGATTCCCATGGCTGTCGGTGGTAACCAGGGTGTGTGCCTCCCCTTTCTACTGGGGTGGTGTCAGGGGATGCCTAGTGGAGGTTCGGGAGTTTTGTCCCTGCCCGGCAGGCCACCCCAACATGATGGCACTGGAAGCCACATGGGAGCCAGAATGCCCATCCCACCTGGCAGTACTGGGGGCCCCCTTTAAACATCAGTGAGGACACTGGGCTCTCTCCTCACCGTCCCCTGCTGCACTGGTGCCAGAGAAAGCTAAGTCAGCGGTGTGCATAAGGTCCGCAGTCTCCTAACATGATACGAAAATGTAGAGGTTTTAGTTAAAAATCACTCATCTGGGGCACCTGGGTAGCTCTTAATTTTGGCTTGAGCATACGCCCCTTGGTTTTGGCTTAGGTCGTGATCTCACTGTTCATGGGATCGAGCCCCCTGTCAGGCTCTGCACTGAGAGTGGAGCCTGCTTGGGATTCTCTCTCTTTCCCTCTCTCTGCCCTTCCCCTGCTCTCACTCTCTCTCTGTCTCTCTCTAGAGGTAAATAAATAATTTTTTTTAAATCACTCATCACACCACACACCAGGAAGATCTTAAACTGAATGGGAAAGGAGTGATTAGTAGATGCCAGTGCTGAGGTGAGGAAGAAATGGCATCCCTTGATAAGATTTCAAAACAGCCATGATCAAAGTGCTTCCGTGAACAATATGAACACTATCGAAATAAAAATAAAATTGGGGGGAGGGCGCCTGGGTGGCTCAGTCGGTTAAGTGTCTGACTTAGACTCAGGTCATGATCTCGCAGTTTGTGGGTTCGAGCCCCACGTCGGGCTGTGTGCCGACAGCTCAGAGCCTGGAGCCTGCTTCGGATTCTGTCTCCCTCTCTCTCTGACCCTCTCCCGCTCACACTCTGTCTCTCTCTCTCTCTCTCTCTCTCTCTCAAAATTAAACATTAAAAAAAGAAGAAGAAAATGGAAACTCTCAGAAAAATAAAAAGAGAAAATATAAGAAAGACCAGATGGAAATCTTAGAACTAAACGTAAAATGACTTTAATGAAAAAAAAATCAATGTCTGTACTTGAAACCAACATGGAGGGAACAGAGTTAGCCAGCTTGAAGATGGAATGCTGGGAATGACTCAGTTTGAACCACGGAGAGAAAATGGAATCGTCACCAGACTGTCGGGGTCCGAGGGACACAGGGGAATACACCACACCACTGCAGTCACACAGGCAACCGGAAAGCACGCTCGGAGATAATGGCTGGATGTTTCCCAAACACGGCAAAAGCATAATCCTAAATTCGCAAGAAGCTGAGCAACACTGCCTCAGAGTAAAACGGCCAGCCGGCTAAAATCCTCCCGATGTACCCAAAACACATCATTGCCAACCTTCTGGAAAGTAAGGCGGTGGAAAGCTCTGAAAGAGAAGACATGGAAACAACACCCTCCCTACAGGAAAAGAATGATCTGGATGATAGCAGACTTCTGGGCGGGAAGTGTGGAGGCTGGCACGGGTGCTATGACCTCCTCTGGTCACTGTAAGGAAGCAGCTACAGCTCCGGAATCCCAACCACTCGAGAAAGTCCTTGAGGAATGAAGGGTGTATCAAGATCCTCTCAGATGAAAGAAAAATTAAAAAAAAAAGTTCTGCCAGCTGATGTGCTCTGGAAGAATGGCTAAAGATATCATTTTAAACAGAAAGAAAATGACAAAAGAAAGACTCTTAGAATGTCAGAAACAAAGAAAGATCAGAAAGAGTAAAAGTATGGACAAATACATTTTTCTTCTCCTCTTGAGTTTTCCCAATTATTTTTGAGGATTAAACAAAACTTTTAATGCTGCCTGATTTTATTCTAGATATATGTAGAGGGGATACTTAAAACAATTATATTACAGACAAGGAGGGTAAAGTGGCATAGAAAGAGGTAAGTTTCCACGCTTCACTTGAATTGATGGAATGTCACAAACAGATGGCAATCTGGGGCGCCTGGGTGGCTCAGTTGGTTAAGCGTCCAACTTCAGCTCAGGTCATGATCTAGCAGTTCGTGAGTTCAAGCCCAATGCTGGGCTCTGTGCTGACAGCTCAGAGGCCGGAGTCTGCTTCAGATTCTGTATCTCCCTCTCTGTCCTGTCCCCGCTCGTGCTCTCTCTCTCAAAAATAAACAAATGTTAAAAAAATTTTCTAAACAAAATAGATGCTGATAGATTATGTATGTGTGATGTAACACCTAAAACACCGACAATAAAGGCTGAACAAAGAGATTCACTAAAAACACTGTATATATAGCAAAACTGAATTCTAAAAAAATTTTTGATGTTTATTTTTGTGAGAAAGAGAGACAGACAGGGTGTGAGCAGAGAAGGGGCAGAGAGAGAGGGAGACACAGAATCAGAAGCAGGCTTCAGGCTCCGAACTATCAGCCAAGAGCCCAATGTGGGGCTCAAACCCACAAACCTGGAGATCATGACCTGAGCTGAAGTAAGACACTTAACTGACTGAGCCATCCAGGTGCCCCTAAAATAATGTTTAAGTAATCCATAGGAAAGCAGAAAAAAGAAAGAGAAAAGTGAAAAACATAGAGAATAAAATGGCAGCATGAATCCCTAACACAATAACAAACACATTAAATGTAGATGATCTAAATATATCAGTTAAAAGGCAGAGATTGGCAGAGTGGATTTAGAAAAAAGAAAACTGAGTCAAATCTGTGCTGAGTACAAGAAACTCAGTTCAGACACAACAAAGGAGGCAGCTTACAAGTGAAAGGATGGTTTAATGCAATATCTATCGGAGACCTAGCAAGGTGTTTATAGATGTAGAGAATAGTGTTCAAAAATTATATGGAAAAAAAGGAACAAGAATGTTTTTTTTTCTTTTTTAATGAAAAAGGATAAATGTGGAGGAACAAGTCCAACTGATTTCCAGACTTCTTAGAGCTCCATTAACCCAGACTGGGTTTATTGGTGGATGGGCAGTCCCATAGATTAATGGAACAAAATAGAAAACCTAGAAACTGACCCACACTGATATGCACAACTTATTTTTGATAAAAGCGCAAAAGTAATCCAATGTACAAAGGCAAGTCTTTCGACAAATGATGCTAGGTACAACTGGACATCTGTAGGCAGAAAGACTAACCCTGACCTAAACCTCAAACTTAATATGAAAATTAAATCAAAATATATCAGACTTGAATATAAAATGTTAAATTTTACAACTTTAGGGAAAAAAAAACAGCAGAAAATCTTTAGAATCTATGGCTAAGCAAATACATCCTAAAACATGATTCATAAAAGGTAAAATTGGTAAATAAGACTTTTTCAAAATTAAAAACCTTAACTCTGTGAAAAAAACTCCCTTAACTGAATGAAAAGACAGGCTGGGAGAATTTATGTGCAAATGTGGTAGCCGCCAAAACTAAGTATCTGAATTGTATAAACAGCTCTCACCACTTAATGTTGAAAAAAAATAGTAATCCGAGTAGAAAATGGGAAAAAGACATGAACAAACATTTCACCAAGGAAGGTATACAGATCAAAAATGAACACCTAAAATTATATTCAACATCATTACTAATTGGGCAGATGCAAACTGCAATCATAATGAGACATCATTGCACATCTATCAGAAATGCTAAAATTAAAAAAATAGCAACACCACCAAGTGCTGGCAAGGATGCAGAAAAGCTAGGTCCCTCATATATTGCTGGTGAGAATGTAAAGGGTGTAGTCATTCTGAAGACTGCTTTGTTGTTTCTTTCTTTTTTTTTAATGTTTATTTTTGAGAGAGAGACAGAGCATAAGTGGTGAAGGAGCAGAGAGAGAGAGGGAGACACAGAATCCGAAGCAGGCTCCAGGCTCTGAGCTATCAGTACAGAGCCAGATGCAGGACTCAAACTCATGAGCAGTGAGATAGATCATGACCTGAGCTGAAGTCAGACGCTTAACTGACTGAGCCTCCCGGGCACCCCCTCCCCCGACTTTGTTTTTAAGTTTATTTGAGAGAGAGAGAGAGAGAGAGAGAGAGAGGGAGAGGGAGAGAGAGAGAGAGAGAGAGAGAGAGAGAGAGAGCATGAGCCAGGGAGGGGCAGAGAGAGGGAGACACAGAATCTGAAGCAGGCTCCAGGCTCCGAGCTGTCAGCACAGAGCCCGATGCAGAGTCGAATCCATGAACCGTGAGATCATGACTTGAGCCAAAGTCGGATGCTTAACCAACTGACCCACCCAGGTGCCCGGGTTTTGTTGTTTCTTAAAGGACAAAGCACGCAAATACCATTTGACTGAGCACTTGTACTACTGGATAATTATCTCAGAGAAAGAAAAACTTCCGTTCCCGGGAGCTTTCAGCATAATGCCCGGAACTAGAAACAGGTTCATGTCCTTCAGCGAGTAAATGGTTGAACAAACTGACAACTCCACACTGTGGGATACGACTCAGCAGTGGAAAGGCATGAGGTCCTGATAACACACAGCCATCTGGATGAGTCTTCAGAGGGTTCCCCTAGCAAAAAATATAATTCTCAAGATTACGTACTGCATGGTTCCAGGTATGAAGCATTCTTGAAATGTTCAGTGATGCAAAAAGGGAGAATGGGTTAGTGGTTGCCAGGGACTAAGGTGGGGGGAGCGGCGGGGGAGGGAAACGACGCGGGCCCTCCCGCTGCCGGAGTTGCTCTGGCTCCTCGCCGTGACAGGGAACTACGGTCTCACCAGATATCACTGTGGGGGAAACCAGAGTAGGTGACATCGCTCTTCACTTTCTTACCGCTTCTGAATCTCTATCTCCAAATCATCAAAGTAATTTAAAAAGAACCACATTAAAGTTTGAGCGGTTTCCTGACTTTGAAAGAATGTAGAATTGAGTAAGTATTCACACTTTTATTTTATATATATAGTATATAAATCTATGTATATATCTTTATAGAAATGTTTACAGGTATATAAATACCTATGTGCATAGAGAGTATGTGTCTGTATACATGGGTCCATAAATTTATATCCATATACATCAAGGAGATGCGTGCAACAAGGCATATGGAAAGTATTATGTGTTTATTTTAATCGGAATATGAAATAAATACAAGCTTCTTTTTTTTTAATTTTTTTTTCAACGTTTTTTATTTATTTTTGGGACAGAGAGAGACAGAGCATGAACGGGGGAGGGGCAGAGAGAGAGGGAGACACAGAATCGGAAACAGGCTCCAGGCTCCGAGCCATCAGCCCAGAGCCTGACGCGGGGCTCGAACTCACGGACCGCGAGATCGTGACCCGGCTGAAGTCGGACGCTTAACCGACTGCGCCACCCAGGCGCCCCAGAAATAAATACAAGCTTCTTAAGCCAAAAGTGCTGTGAGCACCATACAGTTAGTCCCCATTCTCGACTCAGTTACTTTTTGTATTGATGTTGTCTTCAAAAAATGTCCCGTTCACCTGGAAGGATGCTGAGCAGATAAGGACATCCAAGACTGGGTCTGGAAGACCGGCCACGCTGTTGTCGGGAGCTCCCAACGGCGGGAGAACTTAAGACCGGTGGACATAGGTAGGGGTGAGGCAGGAGACCTGCTCCTTCTTTGTTCATGTTTGGGGTGCGAGGAAGGAGGAGGCAGGAAGGAGCACAAGGAGGGAGGAGGCTGGCTGGAAGGAGCATGCGGAGGAAGGAGGGAGGAAGGAGCATGAAAAGGGAGGGGGCAGGAAGGAGCAGGAGGAGGAAGGAGGGAGGAAGGAGCATGAAAAGGGAGGGGGCAGGAAGGAGCAGGAGGAGGGAGGCGGCCGGAAGGGGCAGTGCCCGAGGGGACAGACAGTGTGGAGGGGGGGAGGGAAGGACCCAGTTCCCGTGTGGTTTTCACCGGCTCCAGCGGGTACTGGGGACATCGGTTGCCTCATGGACGGGCTGTGCTCCCTGCCCAGGAGCACTGCCCTCACGTTAGGGTGCTGGAAGAAGCCGTGCAGGGGCCGCCCTGCATTCTGTCCTCCGAGCGGCGCCAGGCTCTCCTGGGACCGCAGCTCTGGCTCCCGCAAGCCAAGTCCTCACCCAGTGTTGGGGCCCCGACACCCTGTACACGGTGGGGCGGTCTCGCCGGGACATATCCCTACAAATGGAGAGGAAAAGTTTTGCTTGCTTGCACTTGGTCGTATCTGGAAACACATTCCAGGTGCTGCAGGCTGCGGGCACGTTGCCTCTTTTCTCGCGCTGAAAAGTGACTGGGGGGGGTGGGGCACAGGTCTCCTCTCCGGGACCCGCCCGTGCCTGGTTCCCCCGAGCACTTCGAGTCGCCCTGCCTCCCTGGGCCCCGTCTAGACTGGGGTGCTTGAGCGTAAGGGTCACACTGCTTGCTGGTTCGCTTGTTTGAGGTCGCGTTGATCTCTTCAGCCCCCAGCACAGGGGCGGGAACTTAGCAGCTGCACCCACGTGTGTGCAGTGACTAGTCGAGCTGTGTGCGATGGCACTGAAGACACACGCACGCACGCACACGGGGCTGGAGGCGAGCCCCGCGTCATCCCCAGAGTCCCGGCAGCACCTCTGGGTTGGTTCTAGAGTAAGGTGAGCCGGCAGGTGCAGGCGGCGTGTTAGGAGCCCGCGAGGACCTGCACGGCCGGCTGTTGGGTTGGCTGCACCCGGCACATCTGTGGACACACGCACGTAGCCTTCTCCGAGTGTCTCACGAGACCCCCGTGGGCACAGCCAGGTGTTGGCGGGCTGGCCACTCCGAGTGGGGAGATGAGCCCTTGGGGAGAACGGAGTGCCCGGAGTTTGCACGCTGCGGCTCCGTGGCTCCGGGGGGACCCTGTCCCCGTTCGCTTCAGTATTCTCGCCAACGCCTTCCACCCAGATGCGGCCGCCCTCTGCGAAATCGAGCTAAATCTAACCTCTCGCCGTAACCGGCTCAACACTCGGCACGCGTTTTAATCCTCAGCCAACGATGACCAGCATCAGAGCGATGCTAAGTGACACCTCGGTTCCAGTTGGCACAGACCTCAGAAGGGAAGGGTTGCTGAGAAAGCTGGGGTGCTGTTCTGCAGCGAATTCAACATTTCACGGTAATTACGGCCATTACAGAGACGGCCATGAACGGACCCAGGCCCCCTAATTCGAAAGGTTCTCTGCGGAAAAGCACCAAACCACAGGCGTGGGCTGGAGATTCAGTTGGGTGTCTTACTCTCGAACGAAATATATTTTTGCACGTTCCAGTGAGGTGGAAAGGCTTCAGCTAGTCCGTTCCCATGTGCATTAGGAATTCTCAAAATTTGGATCCTTGAAAATAATTGCCCTGAACTTACCAACCCCACCCCACCCCCGCCCGCAAATTATAGTTTAGGAGTCCTGAGGGGGGCCAGGACCCTGCATTTCAAAACGGTCCCCAGGGTTTTGATGCTGGTGGCTGAACTGAGAGCAGGACTCCCAGAGGCCATCTCGCTGTGGACGGGAGACCTTCTAGAAGCATCAGCTTTTCTCCCTGGCAGTGGGCAGCATCCCTGGAGACCCGAAGCCGTGTTCAGTTGGCCTGTCTTTCAGGCCTGGCTCGCTAGTGTAAAAGTTGCTCATCACCCCTTCCCCCACTGACGCTTGCGGGGTGGTGCACGCGAGGGCTGGAATCACACTTTGTCGCCGGCCGGGGCCAGCGCCTCTCGCCGGGACCTCAGCTCATCGGGAAACCAATGTTCCGCCACTTTGTGTCTTCCTGTGATGTTCAGCTAATGTGACATTTCTAGTTTCCCCCCAAAATGCTTGGCCCTGGTCCTTGTTAAACTGGTACATCTGCTCTTTTGACTTCGGGAACCGGGCAGAGCCCAGGCAGCTGTGAAAACGACACACGGAGCTTTGAAACTTCACAGGCTTCCGACCAAACGCAGTTCGCTCTGAGAATTGAGGGGTGTCTGTGGCGTCGATGGGGAACACGCGGCCACTGAGGCGGGCGGGCGGTGGCCTCCTGTCTCTGTCGTGTAAAGACACAGAGCGCTGGCCTGCAGGTGTGGAGACCTTGGCGCGGTCCCGGGCTCTGGGGTCCCCCCCCGGGGGTGCGGGGGAAGAGAGGGCTCTGGGTGGGCTCGGCAGGGCTGTGCTACATCGCTGGAAAAGGAGTCCCACACGCTCCTCTGCCCCTGTTATAACCGGCACCGCTCAGGGGGTCGAGAACTGGGGTCACCGACGACGGCTGCCGGCCCCACGGGGTCAAGGCGGCTCACTGGGGCTAAGTGGGCAGGTTGTCCCCAAATTTGCTTCTCTCCGAGCAAGTGGTGGCCTCCTGGCCAGCGGACTTAGAAACTGGTTCTCCAAGAGCCTTTGCCAGATGGCCCGCTGTTTGTTCCTTCTGGTTTACCTGGTGTCAGGGCTCCGTCTGCAACCCCGGGTGGTTTTACTCAATCCCCTCACTCACCTCCCAGCTGTAGCCGCCTGGAGCAGGTCCCTGACGGTGACCCGAGTGGAGCGAGGCTGGTTTCGGGTACTTCCTGGAGCGCTGGGGTGAAGCCGTTTCTTCAGCCCTGAGATGGGCTTCTGTCCTTTTCTGTTCACGAGGATGACATGACCATCACCACCCCCTTCATTTACCTGGATTCTTTGTCAGAACTCATTAAGTTCGTGTTAGTGAACATCGAACACAGGAGAGAAACACGCACACACCATTCTTCCCCGCCTTCCAGGGCGGCAGTGCGTCCCCGAAGAATAACACTCAAGATGGGCGTTTGCTCACGCCCCTGGCCGGCTCTCCCCCGGCTGAGCTACCTCCATGACCTAGAGACCAGGCCCCGGCCCCTTGCACCAGCCTCCTGTGAGCGCGGACCCCGCAGCCTGGGGTCCGCATTCTGGACCAGGAGCACCGACACCTGCAGAACAGGGCCCGCACCCCCAAGACTCAGGAGTCCGAGAGTCTGCATCCGGAGTGTGTCCGTGCATCTCTGCACCGGGCCTGCAGTGTGGACCCGCGGTTACTTGGGGTTCACACACCGGAAGGTCGGCTGACTTTGAGCCTTTGGAATGACCGGCAGAAGCCAACGGGTACAAGATTCATGGAAAACAGAGGGCTGTGTCCCCGTGAAAAGGACAAAGGCAAATCCCAGGCTGGGACCTGACCTTGGCCAAGCCCCAGGTGAGCAGATGCCCCACTCAAGCTGCAGCAAAAGCTGGTCCTTGCTTTGTGGTGTTCCTCCTCCTGGGATCTCAGTGTGGACGCTGGACGGAAGGTTCGCCACACTCTAATTTTGATCTTATATAGGACGACCTGTTTCAAAAGAAGCAGAAAGTACAAAGGTGTCTTCTGTCTCTCTCTCCATAGCACGAATGAATCTTTCTCCTAAAGGTATCTAACAAAGTCATCTCCCAGCACATGGTGGGGGTAAAATAGGCTGAGGGCCTGTGTCTGGAATTTCTCTCTTTGGTGGGGAATCCCTCCCGCTTCGTCCGGCTCCTTCAGGAACTGGGTGCCTCTGTCTTTGCACAAACCATGCACACTTCTGACGATTGTCTATCGCTGTCTTTTCACCTACAACCTCCTTTTGCAAAAGCTAAAGACGTGGAAACTAGTTGAGAAGGCTTTCTGAGCACCAGATACTTCTTACAAAATGTGCCGATGACTTCTGTGTGGATGAATCCCGGACATATGGCCCACGTTTCCCTTCAGATGCACGTGGCTTCAGAAACGTGGGGGAAGGGGCTTGGCAAAGTGCCCCCGGAGCCCTCGTCCAGACCCGAATGTGCGACTCATTTGCCAAAATCTAGACATGCCTTGGTTTTCCCACCACTTTTTCCCCAAGTCATTGCCGCGGTGTGTTAGAGCCGGTCCTTCCGAACCCACGGTAGACACAGGTGAGCACACATACTCATCAGTTTCGACACCTGGGCATTTTTTACAGCCACGTTGGTTTAAAGGCTGGGATCCGAGGAGTACAGAGAAGCTTCACAAAGCACAGCATCACCAGAACCAAGGGATGCAGAACGTGGGCATGCCAGAACACGTCTTTCCTCTTCTCTCTCTCTCTCTCTCTCTCTCTTTTGATAGAAGCCATTTAGAGACGTGGCGACTTTTGTTAGGATGCGGTTCTCAACCCTGGCCGCCAGAGTCCTTGTAGCAAACCCCAGCTAGCCTCAGGCAGCCGTCCCGGCCAGGACCTGGGGCTTTGCCAGCATGGTCCTTACAACGCGCTCTCCGGATTATTCCGGATTCTTATGTTCACGAGCAGCCAGGTTTGAGAACTGGTTGGGAAGTTATCACGAACACAGGACGCAGTGGCCCTGTTTGCCTTGGGTCACAGGAAGGTTATTTTGTAGCATTAAGGGCTCCGTTCAAAAAGAAGTCCAGTATGAAGCTGGCAGCCCAGCGGCCAGCCTCTTCTTTCTTTGGGCTAAAGGCGCAGGAATTGGGGAAGCCCGGGACGTGATGAAAAGAGCGCAGGGAGACCTGTGGGGATTTCTTCTGCAGGCTCAGGGATGTTCCTCCGGAGGGGGTGCCCGGGGGCAGGACCAGGACGGGGTCGGGGTTGCTCCTGTGGCTGTGGGCCTCACAACCATTACTCTTGCCTCCGTATCTATGAAAAACGTGTGTAGGTTTCACTTTGCACGCGCCTTTCTTGACCAGAGGGGTCCAGGCCTTGCCTCCTGCCACTGCCCAAGGCACACACAGCGTCCCCCTCCAGGGAGCCCGGTGGTGACTGCATCCCTGGACCAACAGCGCCTCCTCTGAGAGGCCAGTCAGCCGTCCTGGGGGCCTGGCTGTCCGCTCTAAAACCCACCCAGACCCAGGCAAACCAGGTTCCCTGGGGTCAGCGGGACTCGGCCAGGCTGGTGGGTCCCCGCCTCAGGCCTCCGCGCCGAGTTCTGGCATTTGGGGGCAATGGGGTGGCACAGGATGGGATGCCCCCTGCAGCCTGACCCAGCAGGGGATGTGGCCATGGAACCTACAATGGGCCATGGAGAAACATTCACCAACAATTAAGCCTAGAACTGACAGCATTTAGTGATACGTTATTGCTCTGCTCAAACCAGAATAAATAAACCCTGGTGGACCCTGACCATGAGTCACAGGATCGACAAGCATCTTTTGGTCGCTGTCATTCACATGACAGCAATTTAGCTGAATTAATTAGCTTTTAACCAATCTGACCCTCATTTAAATTTGACTTCTCAGTGTCTAATATGGGGTCTGGCTTATAGTATGTGTTCAATAAACGTTTGTTGAATAAACACTCATGCAGCCTTCAATTAAGGAAAAGTGGGCACAGGAGTGGGCAGACACGGTCTGCAAAAGGAATTAGTGGCAGAAGAGAATTATTACGAAAAGAAACCGGTTTCCAATGAAGTCACTCCCGTGTCCACCGGAAACATTTATGAACAGAAATATATTGGAAAATGAAGTCGGGAATGTTGGCCTTGGACCCTTGGGTGACGGGCTTTCTTGCACGTTTGGGTATGCGGCCACGAGCAGGCAGCAGGCAGAGGCTTTGCACCGCATGGAGCTTCCAAGGGCTTCTGCATTACTGTTAATTGAATTAATACCCTGAGCCTTAAAATACCCACACGCTTTGTGGCTCTGGAGGCCAACGCAGGAGTCAGAACAGCCGGAAGATTCGTAAGTAATTGAAAGCGGCGAAAAGATTGGGCCTCCGGAAAATGGCAGCCTCCGGACGAATTCTCTAGGCTGGCCCTGCACTCCTCCTCTGTCGCTCCGTGTGCTGTATTTTGTATTTCATGCTTCTGTTCCTCTTTGGATATTTTGAAGTGCTAAAGCCTATAATTCAGCTTTTCGGAAAAATCCACGTCTAAATTAATTATGTTTCTGCTAAAGGGGGAGAAAAAGATATTAGATGCCCGAGCTAAAATAAAATGAAATCAACTTTTTTCCTTTCTTTATTAGATTTTAATGGTATTATTATAATAATTAAGCTTTTCATTAATTTTTTCACGCTTATTGAGTCACGGTTCCCTGCAGATTTGAACCATATTTAACGTATAATCACGGTGGTCTGTTCTTCGAAGGGAGTTTAAAGGTGGAGAAGGGCTCACCTACACTTCTCAAATTAAAATGAGCAGCACAGGGACTGCCGGCCCCTTGTTGGCCAACCCAAAGGGCTTCAGCAAAGCTTTTGGCTGCTTCTCGGGCACGTGGGGGACGGGACTCCAGGGGCTGCGGGGGCACGTCCGGACTCGGGGGGAGGATGGGCTGCTGGTTCCGGCTTCTATCTACTGTGTTGTGACACCAGCCTGCTTTGGAGCTCCCCGAAATGAAGGCGTCAAAGGCACCCAACGGGAGACAAACACGCCCACGTGTGAGACTTTCCTTGCCTTGGTGAGGGAGGGCTTCGCGGTGCAACAGAGAAGGAAGGTGTCCCCCTGGGTCCCGGTGCACCCCGTCCGGGGCACAGGGGCCTCTGCCAGAGGTATCTGGGGAGGCACACTCTAATGCAGACCACTCACACATAAGGACAGCAAAGCCCCTGCACAGAAACAACTTGGCTGAAGTCTTGACCTATTGGTCTACCTGTTTTTTGATAATAAATGAGAACTACAACCTGCTTTGAGAAGATCGGCTGCCGTGGACTTCTCTAATAGCGGACTCTTTGACCCCGTTTGATGAGGAGTTAAGGGAAAGAGGAGAGGCACAGCCAGACAGGGGCAGAGGGTGGGGTGAAAGGGAGGGAGGTGCACCTGGAGGGAGCAGGGAAAGTTCCAGAATCAGATCCTCGGGCTCTGCCATTGTGGCAAAGAGTAAGGAGAGCACACAGGAAAGCCTGGGGTGGGGGGTGAAGGTGGAGGGGGGAGAAATGAGTAGAGAAGCTTGGGGAGGAGAGGGTAAGACAGGGAAGGGCAGGGAAAGGGAGGGAAGAAGAGGGGAGGAGGAGGGGAGGGGAGGGGAGGGGAGGGGAGGGGGAAGGGAAGGAAAGAAAGATAGAAGAGAAGAGGGGAGAGGAGGGGACGGGAGGAGGAAGGGGAGGGGAGGAGAAGGAAGGGGGTAGACAGAGGAGAGCAGGGAAGCGCTGGGGAAGGGAAAGGAGGGGACCCTGGTCGGGGAGCGCCCCACAGCTGCCTGCCCCACGTGCCCCAGACAAGTCAGGGCGGCAGGAGGAGGGCTTGAGCATCCGGAGGTGGCCGTCCCTGGCTCTGGCCGCGGGCAGGACCGGCTTGCGCCTCTAGTGTGCCAGTCAGAGGCTGTGCTGACCTGCACCCCTTGCTCGTGCGGTGGGAGCCTTTGCTGGTCCCGCCACCTCCTTTCTGGGGGGTTATTTGACTCCGTTTTTTCCGGCCATCCCTGTAGGTTTGGGAAGTTCAAAGTGTGCCTGTCACTTTATGGAGTGCACACCATGGCTGGCACAGTAGTATTCTAGGTCAGCTGGCGGGGTGGCCCTGGGAGCAGCGAGCAGAGAAAGCCATGACTGCAGACAGGTCCCACTGGCG
Organism: Panthera tigris; assembly: GCF_018350195.1. Lineage (NCBI taxonomy): Eukaryota > Metazoa > Chordata > Mammalia > Carnivora > Felidae > Panthera > Panthera tigris. The sequence continues at coordinate 236,747,984 of NC_056660.1, forward strand.
TGACCCCGGAGAAGGTCGTGCACGAGAGGCGAGCAGTGAACGTTACCGCAGAAACGCAGCTGCTTCTGGTTGGTAAAATGTTTTGAGGGCCTTTCTCCCCAAAGAACGGTGTGTAAGTTCTTTCACTCGCTAACTCTTTGGCTGGATATTCTAAGGACGTTATTCCGGAAGTTACGCGGTAATCTCCACACGCAGCGTGTTCACGCAGGCAGCGCTGGGGGCTTCCCGCCCTGAAGGTAAAACCCACCCCGTGGCATTTTCATGTAGAGACATCCTGAGGACCACGGGAATATTTGCCGCCGTTTAAAGAACAGCTACGGGGGCGCCTGGCTGGTTCAGACGGTTAAGCGTCCGAGTTCGGCCAGGTCTTGAGCTCGCGGTCCATGAGTTCGAGCCCCGCGTCAGGCTCTGCGCTGACAGCTCAGAGCCTGGAACCTGCTTCTGAGTCTGTGTCTCCCTCTCTGTCTGTGTCCCTCCCCCGCTCATGCTCAGTCTCCCTGTCTCTCAAAAATAAAATAAAAATAATAAGTGAATGAATGAATGAATGAATGAATGAATAGCTAGCAGCTACCTGCGGGCAGCAAGGCGGTGTGGTGACTCCCTAGGGAAACCATGAACAGTGACCCCTGCCACCCGCCCCCCCGGTAAGCTCTTCATGAGTGTTCCTGCTCACGTCCTCACTGATGCCTTGGCAGAAGCCCGTCTGCATGTATTTAACGGTGAAGGAGAGGCTAGCAGGACATGGTAGAGTGCTGTCCCCTGCTGTCCCCCCAGTGTCCCCCACTGTCCCCCTCTGTCCCTGCCCCCATCCCTTGCTGTCCCCCCACTGTCCTCCATTGTCCCCCACTATCCCCCAATGTCCCTGTCCCCTGCTGTTCCTCCGCTGTCCCCTGCTGTCCCCCACTGTCCTCCACTATCTGCTGACGCCCCACTATCCCCTGCTGTCTCCCACTCTCCCTCACTGTTCTCCGGTGTCCCCTGCTGTCCCCTGACCCCTGATGCCTCCTGGTGTCCCCCGCTGTCCTCTGCTGTCCCCCATTATCCCCCCATCCCCCGCTGTCCCCAGGCCCTTTATTTGCCTGCGGCCTCAGGAAATAAAAACTAAAACCCGGAGCAGAGGATGGACAGGAATCAACGGAAATGTTTCCTCACTGACAAGTCTTTTCAGCAGAGGTCTCATTAAGTCACAAATCAATAGTTAAAACAGCGCTTAAAACCGGTACAGATAAAGATCCGTCAAGGACAGGCTTGCAGACTCACTGGACCAGTCACTGGGCACCTCGGCCCCAGAGGAATTGAAGCCCCCACACCCACCCCCTGGAGCTCCCCCCCCCACTTTCCAGAAGGTGCCCTAACCTCCCCCCTTTCCCACCTTGCCCCTTCTCTGCACCAACTCCCGGAAGGTTTTGTTTAAAACAGACGTAAGCGAGCGATTCAAAACGGCCATGCTAGGTGCTTAGGGCTCCCTTCTCTGCAAGGAAAACCTAGCCCCGTGACTTTACCAGCCAGGTCAGCGAGGGAAGCCGTCCCGCAGAGGGGAGGCCCTCCCTGTTCGTTCATTCACAAATACCTGGTTTCCCTAGAGAACCTCACAGGCAGGCGCACCTGCCTCGGCCCCTGGAGCTCTGTGTGGGAGGCCCCCTGCGCACAGCCAGCGGGCTCCCGCCAGCAGCCGGGCTGCTAGCCTCACCAGGGACAGGGGGGCTTCTGACCCAGGCAGGCCTGACTCCGGGAGGGCATCTTGCCCAGGGCTGGTGACCCTGGTGTGGGAGCCACAGCCCCTGTGCTCGAAACGAGTCGGGGTGCGTGTGGCCAGAAAGGGGATGCGGAACGTAGAGGCCACAGGCTCGAAGCCCCTGCCCACACCCAGGGCGAGACCCCCAGGGTTACAGTGGGGAGCTCACACCCCAGAGACATGCCGAGACTCCGCGGGCACGCTTCTCGGTGGCCCAGGGCTCCACTAGCTCTGGGGAAGTGTCAGGGGATGTGACTGGGTGTCCAGGCCAACCAAGTACCACCCCCGCTGGCTGCCCTCCAGGACGGGGGAGGAGGGACAGGGCAACAACAGGGCTCTGCCTTCCTCCCGCCCAGCACCCCAGTGGCCCAGCTCCAGCCTGCCGGGAGCCACTATCTGGAAGAAAATCACGGCTCCACAGCGAACTCAAGGGTGATCGGAGAAGGTGCTCGTGCTTTCAGACGGGGCGGGAGCACACACAGAGAGAGGAAGGGGCTGGGCGCAGGTGTGAGCTCGGCCAGCCTTTTGGGGAGAGGCCCAGGTGCGAGTCTCAGGCACCTGTTGTCCCCTTGCTCCTCAGGCAGCAAGCCTTGGGGGGAGGGGGGTCCAATGCGGGGTCCAGCTCTCCTGGAAGAGCTCTCTGGAAAGGGCGGTGTGCGCGTGCAAAGTCAGAAGCTTCGGGGAGCACTCTTCCTCCTGCGTTTCCTTCTCTTGCACACTCAAGGGTGGGGGGGGGTTGGAGGGAAGGGAAGGAAGTGGGGGGAGGGGAGGAAGGGCTGGGGAAGAAGGAGGGAGGGAGGAAAAGGGGAGGAGAGGCAGGAGGGGAAGGAGAGGGAGAGGACCAGGAAGAGGAGGGAAGGGGAGGAGGAGGGGGAGGAGGGGGAGGAGGAGGACAGGAGGAAGGGGAGAGGAGGAAGGAGGGGGAGACCAGGAGGAGGGGGGAGGGGGAGGAGGAGGAAGAGGGGGAAGGGGAGGGGGAGGAGGAGGGCTAGAGGAGGAAGGAGGGGGAGACCAGGAGGAGGGGGAGGAGAGGGAGAGGACCAGGAAGAGGGGGGAGGGGGAGGGGGGAGGGGGAGGGGGGGAGGAGGACAGGAAGAGGGCGAGAGGAGGAAGGAGGGGGAGACCAGGAGGAGGGGGGAGGGGGGAGGAGGAGGAAGAGGGGGAAGGGGAGGGGGAGGAGGAGGGCTAGAGGAGGAAGGAGGGGGAGACCAGGAGGAGGAGGAGGAGAGGGAGAGGACCAGGAAGAGGAGGGAGGGGGATGAGGGGGAGGAGGAGGACAGGACAAGGGCGAGAGACGAAAGGAAGGGGAGACCAGGAGGAGGGGAGAGGGGGGAGAGGGGGAGGAGGAGGGGGAGGGGGAGGGGGAGGGCGAGAGGAGGAAGGAGGGGGAGACCAGGAGGAGGGGGAGGAGAGGGAGAGGACCAGGAAGAGGGGGAGGGGGAGGGGGGAGGGGGAGGAGGGGGAGGAGGAGGACAGGAAGAGGGCGAGAGGAGGAAGGAGGGGAGACCGGGAGGAGGGGGGAGAGGGGGAGGAGGAGGGGGAGGAGGAGGGGGAGGGGGAGGAGGAGGGCGAGAGGAGGAAGGAGGGGGAGACCAGGAGGAGGGGGAGGAGAGGGAGAGGACCAGGAAGAGGGGGGGAGGGGGAGGGGGGAGGGGGAGGAGGGGGAGGAGGAGGACAGGAAGAGGGCGAGAGGAGGAAGGAGGGGGAGACCGGGAGGAAGGGGAGGAGTTCTCCCCCGCAGCACTTGGATGGTCTGGAGACCAGTCTCCCTATTTGGGGAAAAAGTGACTCGAGGAGTCCGTAAAACACATGGGGCCTCCTCTCTGGGACAAGCGCAGAGAAGGCCAGCAGAGAGGGCGGGTCGGAGGCTCAGGGACCCACAGCCGAAGTCGCCAGGGCTCAGTGGCCCCTCGGAGCTGTTCTTCCTGCGAGCTGAGCCGCACCGAAGGTTCGAGGTTGCAGGTGGGGGCCGGGCAGGGGCGGCTCCTTGGAAGGGTGCTCCCTGAGTGCGCTCTGCCGGCCGGACGCCCCTCGTTCTGACAGTGGACGCCGTGTGCAGAGAGGCTTTGTCTGGCGGGCCCAAGCTGCTCGCCTCGATCTGTTATTAAAGGAGAAACCCATGACGCTGAACTCCCAGCCACACCGTATGTACGAGTCTAGGATTTCTGTCGGCGGGGGGGGGGGGGGGGGGGGGGGGGCGGTGCTCACAGCACGGCTCCCGGAGTGTGGACCCTTCCCCTCCATGAGCAGAGAGAGAAGTCCTTCCTGAACCCTCGCCCCAAGTCCCCGGCCCCCACGGATACAAGGCCCCGGGGTGGCCTGGCCCGGGGTCCTCAGCTCTGGCAGGAGGCCCCTCAGCGGGTCTGAGGAGTAAACACAATGGATATTGCTCGTGACATGTCTGGAACGTGTGTCCCTCTTGTATCTGGAGAGGACACGGGGCCTTCTGGGCCTCTCTGAGCCCTGCTTCATTTTTAATGACTGTCCCTGGACGGCAGGCAGAGCACGATGTTGTCGCCTCTGCGGATTTTACCCCTGATCAAACACAGGCTGGCGTCTATTCTGGACTTGCGGGCCCCCCGCCGGACACCGGCTGAGGGTCTGGGGCAGAGAAGGGGCCTGCTCCCCGCCCTCCCCAGCCCCCGCCTCTGCGGAGGACAGCCGGCCGGCCGAAAGGTCCCCCTCCTCTCCACTTGTCACTGGCGAGGAGGGGGCATTCCCAGTCTGAGGACTCGTGTTCCAGGCCGGCTGCAGACCCATTTGTACACGCCTCAGATTCTGACCCAGGTGTGTGGGTCCGAGGGCGTCGAAGTCACCCTTCCTCCGTGGCGCTGACCCGCAGCCGCCCAGACACGCGGGCACCTGCCCCAACTCACAAAGAGGCCAGGACAGACGTCTTAGAGCATTCGGATTAGGCTTTTAAAACCCTGATCGGAAACTCCAGAGCTGGGGCCGCACGGGTGCACGGCTCTCGGAGGCCCAGGGCCGCGCCGCACCCGGCCTGACGTGAATAAACATCGCGGGGCCGCGGGGCCCCCTCCCCGCCGGCCAGCGAGCCCTCCCTCAGCCCGGGTGCACCGCAGACACGGCGTGGGAGACTCCGGAGCGGAGGTGTGGACGGAGAGGAGAGGAGGGGCCACGCAGGCACAGGGGTCCCCGAGTCTGAAACAGGAAAGTGTTTTCTTTTCCACCCTCAACCGAGAAAAATCAACGGGGAGTGAAAAGCGCAGACAGGTGGGGGCGCAGAGGGGCTCCCCAGCAGCCGCCGGGGGCACCCGCCATTCCTGTGTCTTGGTCAAGCCGCTCTGAAGGTAACCCGGCGTTCGCACCCCTCTCCTATCTGCGGATGCCCCCCTTCGGCCGGAAAGCCCCAGCCCCGTCCTCCAGGTTCCACGGACCTGCCTCCCCAGGGGAGTGGGGCCCATGGCGGGCCAGGCCCAAGGGGGAAGGGGTGCCCTCTTTTGCGGACATCTGACGGGGGTGGCGAGGGCCGGGAGCTTCGCACTGTGCCTTCCGGGCCGTGGGGTGGCGGACGATTCCATCCCTCGCTGGGCCGGGGCCCTACGGGGTGGGCTCACGGAGGCACCGGCACCTGCCGGCTGAGACTCACGCGTGCTCTCGGGCTGCCTGGGCCCCGCTGGTTCTTGGAGCCCCAGACGGGTCCCCGCTCTGGCTCTGTGGCCACCTGCCTGCGTCCGGAGCCCAGGGCCCCCTGCTTCTGCCCCTGCTGCCCCTGCCTGCATGGACGTGCTGAGCTCCAGCCTGGTCTCAGGGGCCGCTGCTCACGGAAGACTGCGTGGGGCTTCCTGATGGCTGACACGTAGGCCGCACCCCAACCCCTCTGACCTCACCCAGGGTCCCCCCAGCTCTTCAGAGTCTGCCTTGGACAGAAGCCTCCTGCCGGGCAGGCCCTCCGGCCACCGTCTCCTGCCGAGGGGGACCCTGGGCCGTCCCCAGCCCTCCGAAGCGCAGGTCACTGAGCAGTGGTCTCCTAACCGTCCCGGGCCTACACGGAGGAGACTCGGGCGTGGGTGCCGGGGACCCTGAGCCCTCGAGGCGCAGGCCAGGCAGGTCCGAGGGCAGCTCTGCTCCGTCCTGGCCCTTTGTCCTCAACTGCACACCTTCTTAACCTGCCTCCAGTCTGTGCACCGACCCCGGTTCAGGGTGCCTTCCCTTAACACGTGGGACATTTTTCTCATCGTGCAGGGCCCTGTCCTGGCATAAACAAGGTGACTGCAGAGGACGGGTGGCTTTGGGGGGACCTTGGACTCGTGCCTCCCTCCCCAAAGTCAAGGTGGGACGGGAAGCCCACCCTTCCTCCCTGCCCACACACTTTGTTTCCGCTCTGTCTCTTCCAGTTAAACACAAAAGCAAAAGAAGGAAAACGCTGAGCGTGTCAGGGATCGTGGAAGCTGGGCACACACACCGGGGTCGCGTCGTCCGCTGTGGAACGGTGAGGTGTCCCCAGCCCTGCCCTCCTTTGTGGTCACTGCAGGGGGAAAAGGGCCTGTGAGCCCTTGGAACCACAGAGGGGCAGGTGGCTACCCCAGGATTCGGGGAAATGAGCTTTGATGACGCGGGAAGGTCCTTCACCCACATGGCTCAGAAGGACACAAAAGACAAATAAATCCAGGGCCGGGAGCAAGTGGGCAGACACCGTCCTTAGGGCTGTTTCCGTCCTTCCAATGCCCAGGGGCGTCCAGAAGAGACCGGCCCAGGGAGGGAGCACGCCAGGCCACGGACAGGGGTTTGCACAGAGCACACTTTCCACCCACCGCATGGCCACCAGCCCCGTCCAGCGGGCGCGCCCGCTCCCGACGCACCCGGGGAGGGGCGGACGGCCACTCTGTCCTTGCCAGCTCTGCTCTTAACCCCAGCCAGCCCTGGGCCCCATCCCCAGTTTAGGAGACGAGTCCCACCAGGCCCTGCTGGCCACGACCCCACACAGCCCAGCACCCCTCGGGAGCACAGCCAGGCCACGTGTGCCCTGGGCACCCCACACCTGTCACACCCGCCCCCACGCCCAACCCACGTGTACCCCACATGCCCCATACCCCACCCACACTGCACAGGCCCCCATACACACCCCCACACCCTCCCACATTCCTCATGCACCCCTGCTCCGCACACAGGAGGGGTCTACCCTCACCACGATACCCAACACACGTCCCCCCAAAAATGTTGACTTTTCACGTCGCCTCTTTTCCACCAGGGAAGAACGTGTCTGCTCAGAGACAAGAGCCCAGGGCACCTTATGAATATGTTGCAGGGGCCTGGGGTCTTTCCTTGGCCCTGGAGGAGAGGCAAACAGAGGCACCATGGTCACTGCCAGGGAGCAGGAGGCGGGGAGAGGTGTCACGGAAGAGGGCACACACCATGAACTCCAACACAAGTGAGCAGGCCCACCTGCCCTTGGAGAGCTCCTGGCTCCCATGGTTTTAGACTCTGTAGTGTATACAGCAGGGTCATTTACTGCTGTTTACTTTATCAATTGTCTCATAAAACATATCAGTCTTCTTTTTTCCATACAACAGAATCTGAATCTAACCCAGATATTATTCTAAAATTATATTTTAATAACTTACTTAATCTGAGGGGGTCTGTTTCTCCCTTTTCTCTAAGTGAGGAAAAAACTCATCGGCATGGGTGGGCAATGCCCCTCGCCCTCCCTGACATCCCCATTGGTCTTGGCTCCTTCGTAGCTGAAGCATCCGTCCAGGGCTAACGATGTCTTATGCAAGGACACGGAAGTGAGTGCCACCAGATGAGCAGGACCCACCCACCCACCTACCCACTCACCTACCCATCCGCCCATCCATCCATCCACCGACCCATCCGCTCACCTAACCATCTACCCACCTACCCACTCACCTAACTACCCACCTACCCATCCACCCATCCACCTACTCACCTACCCATCTGCCCATCCATCCATCCACCCATCCATCCACTCACCTAACCGTCCACCCACCTACCCATCCAGCCACTCACCTACCCACCTTCCCGTCCATCCATCCACCCACCCATCCACTCACCTAACCATCCACCCACCTACTCATCCACACACCCATCTGCCCGTCCATCTGTCAACCCACCTGTCCTTATGTACCCACGCATCCACCACTCATTCACTATCCCACCCAACTAGCCGTTCAACCATCTATGGATTCCTCTACACACTAGCCCATCCTTCCATGCACGCACTCATCCACCAGCTATCAGTCTGCCCATTCATCCATCCAGTCATCCACCCACCATCCATACACCATCCATGCACCCACCCACTCACACACCCAGGTACCCATCTATAAATCCACCCACCCACCCATCCATCCACCCACCCACCGTTCATTCGTCCATACATACACCTACCCACCCACCATCTGTCCATGTACTCACCCACTTAGAAACTTCCGCCAAAAAACAGAATTGCTGGTTTGCCTATGACATTCCCACACCTGTTCCTTCGTCCAGGTGACCGGATGGGTGCCTTGTAGTGAGCGGAGAATGCTGCCAGCAGTGCGGAGAGAACAGGAAGGAAGAGGGAGCTGTTTCCCCGCCCCTTCCCTCAAAGGACGCCAGGGGTCTGCTCTTCCACGAGCTCGAGACATCCATTCCCCTTGTGTGGAAGAAACCAGAATCAGAATCAGGGTGGGTTGTTTCCATTGTGCAACACAAAGAAGTTACTGGAGGTGAAACTGGCAATGTGCTCCGCCAGGACTCAATGAACACTCAGAGTCCCCATTTTCATAATGGACCCAGTGGCTTTGTGTCTAATTAGATTCGTCTGAGAATTGACATAACCTTTGACATTCAAATACTGAATGCAATGATGTTCCCTGTTATTTCTACCCATGAGGTTCAATGTAGTCCTCAAAGTAAATAAATAAGTCACCCGCCGTCCAGGCCAGTGATCTCCATGGACCTATTGAGCTGTGGGGGGCCCCCAGTTACTGACATCAGAGCGGGAAGCAATCACCTGAGAGCCTTAGAGTCGATGACAGACGCCAGGCTGGGGACTTCTGAGGCTCCCACACTGAGCCCCGAGGAGGCACCGTCCCCTACCTGGTGTCAGACCCCGACCCTAAGTGGTTCTGCACTGAACACAGCATCTGGTCACTTCTGGGGACGGTGGCAGGAGGAAGGGCCGGTGCATAATTTAATTGCTTTTCCTTCCTCCCTCAGGTCTGCATATTATATTATATTGAAAAGTAATTATGCAGCGAAAGTAAAATGTCACCCAGGCGCTGTCTGGGAACGGCAGCCCAGATGTGAATCATTCTCTGCGCACCTCTCCTCGGTCACACGCCACGGCGAGTGCTCTCGTGCGGGTGTATTTATGCACACGAGATGAGATTTGCTGGGTTTTGTGTTTTTCCTTTCCCCTCGCAGCATCTCGATCCCAAGCTGAGTTGCCTTGTTGGCAATGATTGATTACCCAATATCTAATTAAACCTGATCCAATCACTTATTATGCAGAGAGGAACAAACAAACTGAAGGCGGCTGTCAGCACAGTGATTGATGACGCGGCCAACCCGGCTTCTGTGGCTCTTGATGTCCCGACGCTTGTTACAACCAGGCAAAGCCGCGCTGGACCAAGCACCTGTCACTCCGGCGACTGAACCACCCGGCCACCCTCCCCTTCGTCCGAGTGAACTTTCAGCGCAGAAGGAAACGGGGGTGGGGGGCCCAGGTTACTGAGGCCTGATGACATTCCGTTCGGGTTAGTTCCATGATGAGGTCAAAGTCCTGCCAAACAGTGTCCTTAAGTGGCAGAGTGTGGAGAGGCCACGGCAGGCGTGCGTGTGCGGGAGGGAACCAGGCGGGCGGGAGCCCGGGCTCCGCCTGTGTGGGTTTGCTGCCGAGACACGTGCGTCTGTGCTGTGCGTGTGCGTGTGTGACCGCGCGTGCCTGCGGGTGCACCGAGGGCCGCTCGGGTCCCGGGCGCGCAGGGAGGCGCCTCGGGGACAGTGACAGACAGAGCATTAAGGCAGACCTCGCGGGGTAATAATTTCTTCTCTATTGTCTGCCAGGCGGGATTCCTCTTAGCAGCTCTCATTTATAAATTTTTCAGTTTTAATGTTTTAATTATTTAAAATGCAAATAGGTTCAAGAAGAAAGCTGCAGAAAATACAAACTCCCTAAACAAATCCCCCTTTGAAGGGGCCTCGGGGCTGGGCAGGGGTCCCCCCCGGGCCCGGGCTCTGTCCAGCCGCTGCGGGGTCGTGTCCCCCACACGTGCTCACACCCAAGGGAGTGTTCTGACGCCCGAGGGCAGGGGCCCCCACGGCAGAGACCAAGTGAACACAATGGCGATGACCATGTTCTAAACACGGAGATACTGTGCGGGCAGCGCCCCGACCACCTCTGCACAATCTCTTGCACACTCACCTGCACACTCACGCGCAGAGGAGGGTGGGAGGAGCCACCTGGATGAACCCCTGGACGCTCGGGGTCTCATGGGGTGACAGGAGGCCCCTTCCTCAGCTCTGAGACCATCCGTCTGTCCTTATAGGCGAGACTGGCCTCGCTCTCCACACCCAAGGGGCAGGGCCGCAAGCTCAGCCCAGGAGCCCGCCAGGATCGGGGGCTGGGTGACCCCAAGTCCCTGAAGCTCCCACTCTTCACCATCGGGACCGGGGGGAGGGATGGGTGTCGTCCCCGGTCCGTGTGACCTGCCCCCACGCACTGGCCTCAAGACCCCTCGCACCAGCCTCAGGACCCCCACCCCACCCAGTGCACCGCCTTCAGGACTCCCCACCACCCCCACAGCACGCACCGCCCTCAGGACCCCCCCCCAACAGGCTGGTGTGCACGCCCCTGGGGAGGAGGGCTGCCCGTCCATCCGGCCGCAGGTGCAGTTCAAAGAGCAGCCTGGGGCCGAGTGTTCAAGTCACAGCCGCCATGGGTGCCAGCTCGCCTGCCCCTCCTGGAACTCGGGAAATCCCCAGACCTTCCCCGAGCCAAAGCTCTTCATCGGTGACGTGGCAAGTTGTCCCCGGTGCCCAGGGGAGAGAAGACCGTACAAGGGGCGTTCGTGAACTGGGGGTGTGCCAGGCGGGGGTCTCGGGGGGGGCGGCGGGGCTCCCGGCTCAGCCCCCCCGCCCCTCGTGTCCCCAGTATCACACGCTCATGTGGGGCACACGTGGGCTGGCAGTGGCTCAAAAGAGCTTCCCTTCCTCGTGTTAGGCGTGAACCACCGTGCAAAACACACAAAATGTCCTCTTTTTGTGGTTTTCCCGTACTTCCCGCACGATTCTCCCTAAGCTCCTCGGGCTGTAAAGTTCCCCGTCAGCACGCGGATTCAGATGAGCCTTATCGGGCCACCTTCTGCCCACCCCTTCTCCCGGTGCCAGATTTCCCAGGCATGACTCTCACTGCAAACCCGGGCTGGACACCGGCGGATTACAGGCCACAGACTGTCCTTGTGAAAGTGCTCGGGGGCCAGCTAAGCGATGCGTGAGTTTGTCGGGATCCCGAGTCCGGTTTGCCCTCACCAGCCAGGGCCAGCTGCCCACTTTTCAGGGAGCACAGCCTGGGGGTCCCAGCCCAGGCGGGCTCGCGAGGGCCGGGCTCCCTGTTCTGTATCGTCCCTGCACCTGGTCTGCCGGGCGCCGAGGGGCCCAGGCTCGCTGCCGGCCCGCTCTAGGCCACAGGTGCCTGGGAAGTCGGGGCCGCAGGCCCAGGACCAGGCAGAGGGCTATCGAGGGAGGTGACTGTGGTGGGGGGTCCTTGGTGAAGGGCTTAGAGATAGAGCCACCTTGGACCCCCGTCAGGGGCTGGGGCTGCTCCGTCAAGAGAAGGAACGGATCTCACCATTCCCAACGACGCAGATGGACCCAGGGGGTGTTGTGCCAAATGAAATAAGTCAGGGAAAGACGAATACCCCGTATTTCACGTATACATGAAATCCAAAAAAAACAAAGCAGATGAACAAATGAAACAAAACCGAAACAGACCCATAAATGTAGAAGAAACTAGTGGGCCCCCAACAGGAGGGAGGTGGGGGAAGGGTGGTCTAGGGGAGGGGGGCTAAGAGGCACACACTTCCAGTTACAAAATAAATAAGTCACAGGGAGGGGCGTCTGGGGGGCTCAGTCAGTTAAGGGACCCACTTCGGCTCAGGTCACGATCTCGCAGTTTGTGGGTTCGAGCCCCGCGTGGGGCTCTGCGCTGACAGCTCAGGGCCTGGAGCCTGCTTCGGATTCTGTGTCTCCCCCTCTCTCTGCCCCTCCCCCGCTCATGCTCTGACTCTCTCTCAAAAATAAAGACACAATAAATTTTTTTTTAATTAAAGAAATAAGTAAGTCACAGGGATGAAAATACAGCGTGAGGACCGTGGCCAGTCTATGGCACCAGCTCTGTGGTGGGTGGTGACCAGACGTACCACGGGCACCTGTGTGCAGGGGGTGGAGACCCCAACCTCTACGCCGCCCACCTGAAACTCGTCAGACAGTGTGTCGCTGGTAGTTCCGTAAACAAAACAGAACGAGGAAAACCTGCCTTGGCGAGCTGACCGGCGGGGGTGCAGCCACGGGGCGTGAGGGGGCCCGGTCCGCACCGAGAATCCTGGACGCCCGTCCTGGTGCTCAACGGGCTCCTCCCTGCCGTGTGGACAGGCATGTTCTGTAGGTGCTGATCTCAGACGGAAGCAGGCAGGGCAGTGACTGCAGGTGCAGGGTGAGTGTTCAGAACCGAGGTCCATCAGGTATAAGCAATGAGCTTAATTATACCGTCTCGTCTTGTCTTTGATTCTGAGCTCTGGGAAATGAGACTTTGTAGACAGGATGACAAAAGACGAGAAAGCTGTTGGCGACGGTAAACCGGGACCAGGGAGAGCGTGCTTTGGCCCTGGGTGCAAACACCGCGTCAGGCGTCTTGAGCCCCATCCCCTGAAAGCGCAGGCCTCAGAATCACAAACAAACACAGACCGTGGCCGTCCCCCCGCCCCTTCCTGTTCACCGGGGGCCGCGCGGCCCGTCAAACACCCACGACCACGTGTTTAGATAAACTCAAGAGGGAGCTGGAAAAAGAAATCAAGTGGGAAGCGAACGTACTCGTGGCGTTGGAGGCGGCGTGACGGAAGGACCAGGGCGCCCGTCACCCCCGGACGCAGCCGAACGCGGCCCCCGAAAGGTGCTCTCAGGCAGGCACTTATGCGGCTTTTGTCTATACCTTCTCTTCAATTAATCTCTAGAATTCGGTGTCTGATCCCCGTGACAGCAGCCTCTGGCTTCTTCAGAGTGGCTGCCAAGGACAGATTATCTGACACATATCAAACAAGCAAGGAACGACGCTGGACAGCATTAATCAAAACTTTCTCATTTCCCGAAGAATTAAGCATTAAATAATTAATCCCAGCACTACAGGCAGCTGTAAAAGAGGCCTCGTGCCTCCCTGCTGGTAAGAATTTGTCCTTGTCTAAAAGACTAGATTGATATATTTATTATTTATCAGATTAATCATGGCCAGGAACATTATAGATTGGCAGCCGGGCCCGGCCGGCGAGGGTGTCTGGCCCCTCTCTGCGCGGGAGGCCTTCCACAGAAGCGCCACACCGGGGGTCGGAGGGAAGCCACTGGCCTCGCGCTTCCTTAGTTAAAGAGAAAGCTGTGCAAACATTATTTTTTAAGAGACCAAAAAGCAAGCAGAGGAGGAAGAGAGCAGAAGAGGAGGATGCCATTGAAGCAGGGCACGGGGCAGGCGGAGGGCGGGCGCGGGCCCCTGGGGACCCCGGGCCGGGCACGGGACCGCCCGCCCCCCGCGCCACTGTGCTCCAGCACGCAGGTATGAGAAGCGACACTCGCTTCCCCGGTCGGAAGGCCTTCGAGGACCGCCCCCCGTCTCCAGCCCACCCCTGGGACAGCCTGCTCCCGCCTGTGTGGCTGCTACATGGCTCCAAGCCTGGGTCACCAATCGGCCGGTGTCAGAAGCTTAGAGTCTTGAGGGGCTGAGCACATCAAACTTAAGACACTAATCGGAGCAGGAGGTTGGGAGAGAAATTTTCAGACTTCACAGCATACGATTTGGTGGTGATTCTAATTCTGTTGGAACAATCTTATTTCGTAAGAACAAGAGACTGCTGATCAAGCCAAGCCAAACGTTCAACTATTTCCACTTGACTTTGACCTACAGGGTCAGTCTGTGGAGACAGGGAAAGGATTTGTTTTTATGCACGTTATGCGAAGAAGAGCATTAATGTTTGACCCTCATGGTTTTTCACGGGTGTTTTAAGGAAGAAAGACGTCAATTTGTTCAATCGATTCGGACGCTGAGTGAATCAGTGTAAATGGCTTGCCGTTCTGCAGGACTGCTCAGAGCCTTTTCAGGGCAGAGAAGTGTTTGGGGACTCTGGGTGGAGCGTCCCCAGCTGGAGCCCTGCACACGCTCGCAGAGTCTCCCCCGCCCCGGAGATGTCGGTCCCGGTAAACGCGGGTGTCTCAGGCTTTGTCTCTAGCGGCCCCCCCCATCCCCTGGCCAAGAGGCCGAGGCTGGCTCCCAGCCCGGTGGGGGCTGGGGTGAGTCTCTCCACCCCTCGGTCTACTTCAGGATGGCCCGTCCTGACCGAAAGGCAACTATTAGCCTAGAGACGAGGAAGCCTCTCTTGGCCACCTGTTGGGTGGAGGGAGGGAGACTCCTCCCCTCTCCTTCCTTCTCCTCTCTTCTCCTCCCCTCTCCTCCCCTCTCCTCCCCTCTCCTCCCCTCTCCTCCCCTCTCCTCCCCTCTCCTCCCCTCTCCTCCCCTCTCCTCCCCTCTCCTCTCTTCTCCTCCCCTCTCCTCCCCTCTCCTCCCCTCTCCTCCCCTCTCCTCCCCTCTCCTCCCCCCCTCCCCTCCCCTCTCCTCCCCTCCCCTCTCCTCCCCTCTCCTCTCTTCTCCTCCCCTCTCCTCCCCTCTCCTCTCTTCTCCTCCCCTCCCCTCTCCTCCCCTCCCCTCCCCTCCCCTCTCCTCCCCTCCCCTCTCCTCCCCTCTCCTCCCTTCTACTCCCCTCTCCTCCCTTCTCCTCCCTCTCCTCCCCTCTCCTCCCTTCTCCTCCCCTCTCCTCCCTTCTCCTCCCCTCTCCTCCCTTCTCCTCCCCTCTCCTCCCTTCTCCTCCCCTCTCCTCCCTTCTCCTCCCTTCTCCTCCCCTCTCCTCCCCGCTCCTCCCCTCTCCTCCCCTCTCCTCTCTTCTCCTCCCCTCTCCTCCCTTCTCCTCCCTTCTCCTCCCCTCTCCTCCCCTCTCCTCCCTTCTCCTCCCCTCTCCTCCCCTCTCCTCCCCTCTCCTCCCTTCTACTCCCCTCTCCTCCCTTCTCCTCCCTTCTCCTCCCCTCTCCTCCCCTCTCCTCCCCTCTCCTCCCCTCTCCTCTCTTCTCCTCCCCTCTCCTCCCTTCTCCTCCCTTCTCCTCCCCTCCCCTCTCCTCCCCTCCCCTCCCCTCCCCTCTCCTCCCCTCCCCTCCCCTTCCCTCCTATCCCTTCCCCTCCCCTCTCCTCCCCTCTCCTCCCTTCTTTTCCCCTCTCCTCCCCTCTCCTCCCTTCTCCTCCCCTCCCTTCCCCTCCCCTCTCCTCCCCTCCCCTCCCCTCCCTTCCCCTCCTCTCACCTCCCTTCCCCTCCCCTCCCCTCCCCTCCCCTCACCTCCCCTCCCCTCCCTTCCCGTCCTCTCCCCTCCCTTCCCCTCCCCTCCCCTCCCCTCACCTCCCCTCCCCTCCCTTCCCGTCCTCTCCCCTCCCTTCCCTCCCCCCTCCCCTCCACTCCCCTCCCCTCCCCTCCCTTCTCCTCCCTCTCTCACCGCTGCCTGGGATGCCGTGATGCCTGAGGGCCCCTCCTGGTGAGGGAGGGTGGAGCTGCCACACTGTGACACGATGTCTCTACTTTCTAAGTAAAACCACTGTCGGGCGTCATCGACACATATAAATATATTTATGAAATAAGTTCCTGCAAACGCTCCTTGAAAGCAATCATGGGAGTTAGTCATGCAAAATCTGGTAATCGTGAATTACTCAAATAATTATTTCAGATCCTTCTTCCGTTTGCCCCGAGAGTGCAGATCCGACCAGCTTCTCCGAGTTCAGGACACCGGACGCTCTCCCGTGGACCCCGGTCTGTCGTGCGGGCCAGTGAGACGGCGGCGGCCCGTCCCCGCGCCGGACCCACGTCCCCGCCCTGCCCGCAGAGGGCCGGCCCTGGGCCCCCGACCCGGGCCGGTGGCTCACGCAGGCTGGGTTTTCGGAGAAGGCTCCCTGCGAGAGTCCCACCACCGGCACGGGGACGGCGGCCGGCCGGCCCCTGACCCGGCTCGCGGCTCTGTCTCTGGGTTTCCTGCCTATTTCTTCAGCGACCTTTGGCTTCACCCGCATGGCACAAAATCTTCTGTTTCAGAGGTGGAAAGCCGAGGCGCTGACCGTTCGGTGCGACTTTTTCGGTGCCGCACCCCGTCCGTACTTAACTTAAGGACAACGTCACCCGCCGCTCTCAGCAACAAGCTGATGGGAAAGTGACAAGGAACGTAAAGGCACACGGACAGTGCTTCTCAGGACACGGCACCCCCGGGGGGCCAGGGATGGGCCAAGAGCGTGAGTACTTTCTCCTGCACGGCCCAACAAGTCTGCAAACGCCTGTAAATCATCTCGTTTTCCCTTCAGCTTGATTGACGAGACGGGGTCTGCGTGGTCCCCTGCGGCACGGCCCTCCCGAACAGGACGGTGTGCGGAGCCCCCCACGGAGACGCGTCCCGGGCGCCCCCGGAGCTGGCGAGGCAGGGGAGCGGGCGGGTGAGCCCCTGGGGGAGGACAGAACGCCGCACCTGCAGGGCAGAGGGGCCAGGAGAGATGGGGTTCGTTAAACAAGAGCGGACTGAAGGGGGCTGTCCGTGAAACGGGGCCATCGGCGTCCCTTACACACAGCCCCTTCCCGCCGTGAGGTGTTCCAGGGAGGAACCCGTTTGACTGCTCTGGAGCGGCCAGTAGTGACCCTCTGTGACCAGATGCAAATCTACGAAAGCATTAAATGAAACGCACAAATGTCCTGTGTAGATTCAGGTTCCGAAGACACCGCCCAAGACACCGAAATTCCTAAAATCGAATGAACGACCACGGAGCCAGGTCAGGTCCGGCATCTGAGAAGGGAGGGGCTTCCTCCGCTTCCCTGCCCCCACCAGAGAGGGGGTCTGGCCCCAAAGGCCTCCCCCACTTCCGCTAAGGGGCTGTGCACCTGCCGCTCTCCTCCTGGGCGGGGGGGTGGGGGGGTCCTGTGTCTCTTCCTTACAACGGTCCTGCCTCAGCCCTTTCCCTGGTCCCCACCTGTTGAGGCGAGCCTTCCACGAGGCCCCTCACCTGCTCACCCTGCCCCCCTGTCCCCAAGTGCGGCCCTCACCGGCAGGCATCTCTCAGGTGGGGACTTGAGTCCTTGCCACGTGAGTCCAGCCCAGAGCGGCAGGTCAGTAAACGTGTGGAATTAGCGAATGCAGTCTGAAGGCCAACCAGACATGGCTTCCAGGAACTGAGCAAGTTACCCCATGTTTCTCTTTCCTTAGAAAACCTGAGCAGCTAACCGGATGGAGTCCCAAGAGCTCCAGGCTTTTCTGAAGAACCTGTATCCTTAGGAGCCCAAAACAAAACCCACCCCACATCAGCAGGGCAGGTGCGCGGCCTGAGTCAGGGCGGACGGGGTGCAGCTGAGAGACCGGGTGGGTCGGGAAAGGGCAGCAGCTGTACGGGCAGAGCACCCCGAAAACGTCACCGCCGCTCCTGATCCTCTAGTAAATAAAAATGCCCGAACGTAGTTCAAGATGAGGGAACTTTGAGGGGATAAAAATCAGCTTTTCTGTAACAGTTTCTCCAACAACGTAGATTTATTAACTAATCCTATCACAATTTCAAGAAGCACTTTATTCCAATATCATATAAATAGTAAGAAAGTTGAAAGAAAACACAGAAAATCTCCTCAGTCCAATTCATAAAAATAACAAAAATCTGGGTACGAAAAGCCGACGACGAGAAAAGGATCCCGGGTGACGTAGGCGCCAGCCAGAAGAGCTAACTGCTGGATTGTCAGGGGTTGTGCGAAGGGATTTGTTAAAAACGGCCATTATTAAAAATTAACTTGCGTGCGCTTAAATTATATTTAAAAGGGAATACTAAAACCATTTTGCACCATGTCAGCGCTAAGCCTCTCGCGCCTGCCCGGGCGAAGCGCTGCTGGAGGGTGTCCGTGTCTCGTCCCAGGTCACACTCCGTGAAGTCACGATGGCCGCCACCGTGGGAATATTCACCCTGCATGAGTGTGCCCGCTACGCGTGAGGCTTTGGCCTCTGGACTCACAGAAGTTAACAACGTGTATTAAACTTGAGCACGTACCACTCCTCAGCGTTTTTATTGTGACTACCACAGCACAGTGGAAAGATTCTTCCAGTGTTCCTGTCCACGAAAACTATTACCTGATTCTGCGAAAAAGTTGCCCACATCACGGGCAGAACAGTGAGGTCCCTACAGAACGGCAACCCACACCCATCCCGTTCATGCTGAGACCCAGGGTGAGGGGCGGCCGTATGTGGGCTACGGTCGAGAGTTTAGCAAATCCAGAAGAACCTTCCAAGAATCAGCTGATGGCATTTACAGTAGAGAGAATCGCACACTTTATTATTGTTGATTATGTCCTGCACATCCTTTATATCACTAAAATATATTTAAAAACTTACGTGTGTATATCTATGCATACAATTTTTCGGAGCTTGATATTTTACCAACACACCACTGCATAAAACGTTAATAAATCAAATTCTATAAACCTACCAAATCAAAAGTGATTTATCAAAAAAATAAGAAGACTTAAATAGCAATAAATCTCTTCATATATGAAATCACACTCATAGGTTAAGTATTAGAAAGCCATAGAGTTTTGTAAACTGATGTTTAAATTCATTACCATCAAACTCATTAACATCTTCATATAGTATGTATAATAATAATATGCACTATTATTATTATACACAGTAATATGTTCATATTAATTAACAATATTCAATTAGTTCGTGTCCTTAATTTAAAAACTCTATTAAAGAGTATGTATTTATTCCAATGAGGACTGTTTGGTTCAACCCAACAATCAACATTTTTAACCCCAAAACTCCCGAGAATCTCCACTAAAATCCAAGAAAGGGCAGATGCCTCCCTCGCATATAAATAAATACATTATGACTAAGAATGACAATGACTACGAATCAGAAATGACAGGCAAATAGACCAAAAGGCAGAGAGTCAAATGACATTCATTGGCTGACCTTGTGACTCTGTCCGTGTGACCCCTGAGGAAGAGTCAGCCGACAGTAATAGAGTTGTGGGCCAGCACAGCACTGGTGGAGGTGTGTATACAATGGGACCCGAACAATGGCTCTCATGTCAAACGGAAGCGGTCATTTAGAATATGTGATGGGGAGACGATAATCCAATTTATCAAAAGCTATGTATATATCAAGAAGTTAGTAGGAGCCATGTGAAGAAAAGTACTTTATAAATGGAGGGATACAGAAGAAATGGGGTCAAAGAAAAAACTGAAAATATGCCGCATTAACTTAACAAATTGACATGGGAACCGTGTTGGAAGTAAATGTGACAAAATTTCCAAAAAATCCATGTGAAATAACAAAGTAACCACAAATAGCTTTCCCTCTCTGGTTCTCCTTCTCCTTCTCCTCTCCCTCCCCCCTTCTCTCTCTCTCTCTCTCTCTCTCTCTCTCTGTCTCTGTCTCTCTGTTTCTCTCTCTCTTATTTTATTTTACTTTATTTTATTTTATTTTAGTAAAGAAAGAAAGTTTTTCAGTCTAGAAGATTGTAAAACATGCTTTAACATTATGGTTATTATTAAAGTTGGCCTTGATGCCAAAATACACAAATGAAGAAAACAGATACACCTACCAGGACGTGAATTTAACACATGATGATTAGACCTTACAAATAAGTGGGGCATTAGTAATTGTAGTAGCAAGATAGTTTAAGCTCACCCTAACAAAAGACAAGCACAATCAGTACCAGAAAGAAATGGGGTCACCGATCTCTCGATGCAGAAAGACGTTCCAAATATATAAGATTTTTAGGAAATACGCAAATACTGATACATCTGACCATATAAAAAGCTAACCCGTCTGCACACTTAAAACATAATGCCCGGAGGCAGACACACTGAGAAAATATTGAAACAGATACGATAAAAAATCTCTTACAAATTAGTAAGACAAAACACTAGACATCCGCAGAAGAGAGGGTCAAGTCGTGTGCAGACGGCACAGGGAGAGCCGGTCAAGAGAGCAGAGATATCTCAGCTTCATAAGGAATCAAGTCAATGAAAAATAAGCAGCCAGGAAATAACATTTTTATCTATTAAACTTGCGAACTTTTCAAAAATGAAAATCCTGGCAGAGCCCAGAGGGGCTGAGATGGCCCCTTCACTCTGCGATCCTGTGACATTTCTTAACATGCACGAAGATCAACCAGTTTTCAAATTACGGAATGAACCTAAATTCGTCGTAGAAATTTTCACTCGGAAAAGGCAGAAGGAGAAACATAAAAGTAAATCAGTCGCAGGTGAACTGTTCCTGTTTACTCTTCCTACGAGCCATTTGAGGGCGTGAGGTGTGTGTGTTCACACTTATGCTCACATAAAATACGTGTGCTTGCGTATTTGTGTGCATTGTGTCCACACAGAAAAGCGTCTATAGTATATACAGATATATTGGACATATGGTTTTCATTTTGCCTTTTTTTACTCAGCAGTGTATCATTCTCCCTTTTGCAATTCCTTTGAAAATCCTCAAAATGAGGCTTTAAAGGGGCCCAGTCTGTTGAGCATCCAACTCTTGATTTCAGCTCGGGTCGTGACCTCACAGTTTGTGGGTTTGAGCCCCGTGTCAGGAACTACGCTGACAGCACGGAGCCTGCTTGGGATTCTCTCTCCCTCTCTTTCTGCCCCTCCCCTGCTCGCCCGTGCTCTCGGTCTCTCAAATAAATAAATACACTTAAAAAAAAAATTCCTTATTCCATTTACCTAGCGAGCATATTTTGATGACCCCTCCTCACTTCTAATCACTTCTATTCAGGTTCCTTTGGAGATGCTGTGGCGGACAGACTCTTCTTTTTTTTTTTTTTTTTTTTTTTTTTTTTTTTAATTTTTTTTTTCAACGTTTTTTATTTTTTTTTATTTTTGGGACAGAGAGAGACAGAGCATGAACGGGGGAGGGGCAGAGAGAGAGGGAGACACAGAATCGGAAACAGGCTCCAGGCTCCGAGCCATCAGCCCAGAGCCTGACGCGGGGCTCGAACTCACGGACCGCGAGATCGTGACCTGGCTGAAGTCGGACGCTTAACCGACTGCGCCACCCAGGCGCCCCAGACTCTTCTGCGGTAAATGACTCTGAACATGGTCCCCTTGGCACGTCTCCGACCACTGGCCACGTGCTTCCGCGGTGGCCCCAACGGCCCGGCTGCATTACCGAGGCCAGGGGGCCGAGTCGCTCAGCTCCCGCCTCGTCGTGCACGACAGCGACGTGCGGACGACCTCTGTAGCTCCCCTGTCTGTGCCCACTGTGTGCCCAACGTCCTGCCTGAGGATAGGACTTCACAAACAACGATGCCAGCTTCTATCTCTCTCCAAATGAACCACCTCCGGGGTAGTGCAGTGGCCAGTCTCGTCTGCCTGGAGGCTGTCACCTGCCAAGTGGCATATGGACTAGGATGTCCACAGAGCGATCTCACATTGTGACAGCTGTCCCTGTCACGTCTTCCTTCCGTACCTCCACTGGTCTGTCCTTGCAAAGGTCTTGTGATGACGGAAATTGCTCTGGCCCCATCATTATTGGACCCGTCGCATGTCCCAGTCAGACATTTGGTACCATTTCACCTCTTATAAATGAAACCCCAAAGCTTTCTTACTGCTGCTCATTTAACTTTAAAAAGAATAAAATAGACAAGAAACCTAGCTGTACAAATTAAGATAATAAAATTAGCATTTCCGTCCACACGACGACGTGGCATTCACAATCGTTGCTATGCTTTGATGATAAGTTAAGAGTCTAATCTCATTTCAGTTTTAAGAAATAGGACATTCCTCTTATTAAAAATAAATATTTTATACGTGTTTTCATAATTTCTTTCGTAACAGGTTGCTGTCGGAATTGTTCCAACGCTATCTTTTTCCATTTGGCTCTGGTTACAGAGTCTGATTATTTCTTCATTGAAGTCGATTCATCCCACTGAGCATTAATACTTTGAATTTGTGTCATTAATTTCATACCTGACCCTGAGCTATATTTTTATTACATTAAAGAGTTCTGGAGTAGATTGTGTTCATTTAGAAATAAGCGTTAGAAGAGAAAATCCAACCGAGAATATTCTAAAGGTTTTTCCATTTTATCTGTGCTCACCCCTCTTTAAAGCAGCGTTGTCAAAGGGGTGCTGGAAACGTGTTCCAGAAGGGGGCCGGGAAACGCCGTCTCCTGACTCGCTGCCCGCCGCCGCTGTGGGGCCCCCGGAGCTCTTGCCGGACCCTCGCCGCCTTCTTGCGTGTCCTCTGACTTGGGCCAGGGGAAGGCCCTACAGGAAGCCTCACTCAGACACGCGACCAGCCAGGACACGCCCTTCTCCCGTCACCTTTGTGGGAACTTTCCCCGGTTCGTGGGTACCTGAGGCTTCCCTACCGGCCTCGGAGTCGCTGCCCCTGGCACGGCAGGGAAACAAGGGGAAAGAACCGGTCCTGGAGGGAGGGAGGGAGAGGGGAAGGAGCGAAGTTTTGCTGAGCACCTACTCTCTGCCTGGCAGAGCCCAAGAAGATATTTGGATTTTCTTTTTCTGCTTTTTTCCACTGTCGTTCCCGCTTCACACTCGCGGCCGACCCCACGATCGCCTGCGCAGCTCGGCTGTCCGCTCTCAAGTGCAAGCTGGCCTCAGCTGGTCTTCGTCAGGAAAGCCCACGGTTTGAGCAGGGACGGGGGAGCTTCCCGGCCACGCACACCCTGGCAGGGGTGTGGGTGAGCGGGGAAGTGGCTTCCTTTCTGCTCTTCTCAGTGACCGTCTTGAGGGTCCCTGGGGCTCCGGAAAAGCCGCCGGGGCTGAGACCGAACCTCTGTCAGCAACCCGCCGCTGGCAGACAGGGCCGCACGCTCACACGTCTACACTCCCGTGCACACGCCCTCACGCCTTTCCTGCTCGGTGTGCACGAGCAGCAGCGTGCGTGGCCCGCGAGTGGCGGCAGTCTCTCTGCGGGAGGACGAGCCCACACGGCCGTCGGCGGCTCCGGGCCCTCCTCTCGGCTGCCGGCCAGAGGCCAACACTCCCCGACGGTCCCCGGGGCTCTGGCCGCCACGTGGCCCGAGCGTCCTCTCCGCCCCTGAGCGCCAGGACCCCGATCGACCTTGTCTCTTCCATCAGCGGTGACCTCTGCAAGCTCAGCGCCCGGCAGCCCGCGTGGGCCCCGCTGCTCCCCGGAAACCAGCCCGAGAAGGGAAGGCGCTTGCGGGAGAGCCGGGCCCCCGTGGCCACGACTGCAGGGCCCTCGGGCAAGGGTGTCCCCTCGGGACCCCGGCTCACTCTGAACGACGCAGAGTACGGCCCGAGCAGAGGTCCGGCTCAGGGAGGTGACGGCTGACAGTCTCTCGCTGCAGAGGCGCGAACGTGCAGGACATCGCACCCGTGCAGCGGCTGCTGGCTAATTTGTTAAGCAAACATCAAGGATACGCGCACAGGCGCCAGAGGGAGCGCCTCCGCCGCTCTATTTACAAAGTTTCAATTGCATTTTCTGTTTGAGTTGGTTCTCCGAAGAATTCAAAGCAGCGGCCTCGCTTTGGTACCGCTCGGCGGTGGCCACGCCCGGCGGTCTGGTGCGTGTGCGGGTGTTGGATCCGCTCGTGAGGCTGCACGTGTTGCCCGGGGTCGGCCGCGAGACCGCCCAGCCCCCGGCGGGTCGGGGTCGCTCTGAGGCCTCTCCCGGCTCGCTGCTGCGTCACCAGCGCGTTAGCCTGCGGGAGCAGGAGGGGAGATTTGTCGCTTGAACCCTCGGGGGCCGTGCTGCGTGCTGGTTCCTTTTCCCTCGGAGGGAATCCCTCCGTGCCGAGCTCCGTAGCATTCCGTCTGCGCGGCAGCAAAATCAACTCCTAAGGAGACCGGTTGAGAGTCATTCGGCGACCTCTGAGGTTCTGGCTGGTCCGCGTACTTCCTCCGTCGAGGCTTCTGGGGGGCGGCGCACAGCCGCGACCTGGCCACCGGGCCACCTGCCCGTGTCGCAGACATTCACACCGGGGCTCCCGGCTTGCTCGGGGACCCAAGCAGGCTCCGCGCTTCCCTCGGAAAGCCCGCTCTCCGCGGAAGGGGAGGAGTGGCCCGGCTCGGCTTAGGCCTCCTGTCAAGCTCATCTCCACGTGCATCTGAGCGGAAACAGAGGCGTGACATTGGCAACGGTGAGCGAGCACGGTGTCGCCTCCAGGAACGTTCCAAAGACTAGACTTCCACGGAGCGCCGTGTCTCCCGAGCCTCAGAGAGAGAGAGCACACATAGTCCCATGCCAGGGTGAGGCTGCCTGAGAAATGAGCGTTCGCCCAAACTTCCCCACGGTGACCTTGACGGAGGTCTTTCTGCAAAGCCACTTGTGAGCCTGGGATTCCAGAACCAGACCCTGTTCATCCTGCCTCTCTGTCTGAGGACCGAGCGTGGGGTCAGCGCAGAGTCCCGGGCGTGGGGTCAGCGCGGAGTCCCGGGCGTGGAGAGGTCCTGCGGTGTGAGTCCACCGGGGGGCACGCCTGGGCAGGGGAAACAGTCCGGCCCTGAGGACCAAGTGACTCTCCCAGCTTCGAGGCCACCTCTGGGTTCTCCGGGTGCCGCCCCGATGTCACTGGTGGTCCCCTGAGCCCCGGTGTGCAGCCCCACGGGCGTCCCTGCCTCCGTTGTCCTTCTGGGAGCTGGGCGTGGGAGGCGGGTGGAGACCGGGCGGTGCCCCCGTGCCCCGTGGGCCGGTGCCCAGGAGCCACTTCCTTCAGCTGGGTGTTCAGCCGGGCCCCCCGCGGGGTCAGACACAGGCTGACCCTGTGCACGTGGGGCAGAGAGCACAGGAAGCCTCGGGGGGCTGCAGCTCTCCGGGGCCGGTGGGCGG
Organism: Panthera tigris; assembly: GCF_018350195.1. Taxonomy (NCBI): domain Eukaryota; kingdom Metazoa; phylum Chordata; class Mammalia; order Carnivora; family Felidae; genus Panthera; species Panthera tigris. The sequence goes on from NC_056660.1 coordinate 236,772,824, forward strand.
CAAGGAGAGGTTAGACTAGCCAACGCATACTCCATTAGATAGCCACCAGCTCTATCGGGGAAATGAGGGGGTGGAGAGGGACGGGGCCCAGAAGCAGAGAGGGCGAGGGGTCCCTGTGGAGGCCCGAGCAGGTGCACACGATAAAAGCAGGTGTAGACCGGGCCTTGCGTGCGGGCTCAGGCAGGCTGCGGGGGCTGCCTTGCTGAGAGTACTGGGCGGTGGGCCACCCGTGGGCCTCGGCCGCCGGCCTGCCTGGCTCCGGCCCAGTGTGTCCCGAAGGTGGAACCGACCCCCGGATGGGACAGCGCCCGGGTGCCCCCTACGCGGCTTTTCTGCTGGTGACCGCGGAGAAAACCAAAACACAGATACCTGTGGGACTGCGGCCTCAGCAAAGGGCTCTCTCCAGCCTTCATCAGGGTGACGGGAGCCCCGAGACCGCACGCACGGGGCCGGCCACGCCCTCCGCCCCGCAGGGGTCCATCCAGGGACCGGGCGCTCGGAGGACTTGGGGGACGGAGAGGTGCCCCGAGCCCTGCAGCCTCCTGGCCCACGTCTGCCGCCGTGCACACACGCCCACACGCTTACTCGTGCACACTCCCACGTGTATACACACACGTGCACACAGACACACATGCACAGTCACACGCGGCCTGCACACGTGTGCTCACACACACAAAACGTACACAATCACGTATACACACACCCACACGCTTACTCATGCACACTCCCACGTGTATACACACACGTGCACACAGACGCACACGCACAGTCACACACGGCCTGCACACGTGTACTCACACACACAAAACATACACAATCACGTATACACACACACACACACACACACATACTCATGCACACTCCCACGTATATACACACACGTGCATACAGACGCCTACAGCTGTACACTCACAGACGCACACGCACACACACATACACTCACAGACACGCCCACGCACACCAGCAGCACCAGCACTTTGTCCAGTGGCCCCTGTGTGCGTCCCAGGTAAATGGGAAGGAAATGCACTCGGGCCCCGGCACAGCCCCAGGCTGCTGCTCGAGGAGGGGCGACCAGGGTTCCCAGGAGGCCGCGGTCAGCCAGGGCCCGGGGTAAAGCGTGCACAGGTCGGCTCACCTGGTACCTGCCCTGCATCCAGCGGGCTGGAAAGCCACCCCCTGGCTCTCTCCGTTTCATTGAGGCCGTGCTTCTGGAAGGCACCGGGGCGTCCAGGAGCACTGGAGCAAAGGATGCTGGGAGTGAGCCCTCGAGGGTTCAGCAGGTCTGGGTGACACGTCCAGGCTGGCTAATATCTTCTGTGCTCGGAGCGGAGCCGTCTAGAGGAGGGTGTGAGTTTGTCCTGCTAAAGTGAAGCCACCACTTTTAGCCCAGAAACAGGGCCGAGGAAGGTGCCACCCTCCAACTCAGGCCAAGCCAGCCCATAGCAGGGGGTGGGGACACGGGCTCCAGCCCGTGGCGGGGTTGGGGATACAGGCTTGGGGCCTGGACAGCCGTGGGTCTCATCACGCCTGCCGCTCTCTGGGGAGACCCTTGCCGTGTTCTGTCGAGCTCACGAGCGTCACCCCTCCAAACACCTTGACTCCCGAGTGTTTAGGCGTCACTTGTCAGGGCGTGCTGGGGTCACAGGGTGTCTGCCAGCTCTGGAGAGCATGGGAGGCGGGGGGGCTGGGGCCTTTAGCCCTGGAACGGAAGCTCCTCACTGGTGGCACCAGGGGCCAAACCTCGGGAAACAGTCTTTTCCCCAAGGAGACGCTCACCTCAGCGGCAGGGACAGATGCGTGGCTTCTGGCACCTTCTGCCTGGCACCCTGGCTTTCCCACAGGGTCAAGCAAAATGCCTTTCAGTCCCTCTGCTGTTGCTTTGACGTGAGCAGTGTGGTGCTGTGGCCCCGGGTCTGCAGAGACCCCCTCCTGCTCCGAGGGGCCTCGGAAGGACAGTCGGACCTCTGGGGAGGAGGGGGGGTCAGTGCTCCGGCCCCGGCTCGGGCCCTGGGAGCAAGGTGGGCCAATGCTGGAGCCTACGATTCCACCTGACCCCTGGCTTTCCTGGGACAAATATCTGAGCCGGACTCTTTGGGAAGAACCCCTGATGGCTTCACGCCACAACCTGGACTCCGACACCGCAGATGTCACCTGTGTCCTGCTGTGTCACAGCCAGTGATCAAGGGCCCGCGGCTTGAACTCCATGGGTTTCTCCAGGTATGAAGTGAAGCCTTTGGACAAGATCGTCTCTAAGGGTTACTGAGTTCCAAGATTCAGATCCTGTTTTCTAGGCTGACAAGGAAACCGTTACAAGAATTGCGACCCCCAGCATCTTTACAACCAGGGACTCCAGCACTCACAACCCTAGTAATATTCCTTACCGACACACGTGCACACACGCACGTGTGCATACGCGTGCAAACACACAGAGGCACGCATGTGCACACATGCGCACAAACATGCATGCATGCACATCGGAACGCATGCATATGTGTGCACATATACACATACGTGTGCAAACATGCACACCTGGTGCACAACACATACATGCATGTATGTGCAAACACGTGACACAGGCACACATGCACATACACACACGTGCAAACACACTTGCACATGCATGCACACAGGCATACACGCATATGTGTACATACACATACGTGTACAAACACACAGCAGGACATGCACATACACACATATATGCAGACCTGTGTGCACACACACACACATGCAAACATGCACGCACAGAGGCACATGTACACCTGCACACACATACACACATGCACCCACACACCCAGCAGGCACACTCATGTGCATGCACACGTACACCTGACAGTTTGGCTAGAGCATGTGTTCATAAAGCCTGCTTCTTAGTGTTCCTGAAATTCCTCATCACCACATACAAATAAGGGTAGACATCGAATAAGCCTAGTTCAGAAATCTATCTAAAATTTATTTTTAAAGAAATCTGTTACGTTCTTCTGCAATAAATACCCTTCTGTGAGAGCAAGGACTTTCACAAACCAAGTTTTGGCCTGGAATTTCTTCATTACTTCGTGCATAGAGACGTGAGTGCCACCTATGGAATGAAGCGACAGCCGTAGATTTCCCTGAAGTGAGGATCGCGGGGGGAAACGTGGATGCGGACAGGAGGGTGGCCTGGACCGAAGCGGGCATTTCAACTTTTCACGTTTCAGACTGCTCTTGCTGTGACATAGGATTTCTTTTCCAGGAAGTTTTGGATTTTATCATATTTCTTAGTTTATATTATAAATTTAGTGAAATTTATCGTATGAAAGATCTGAACTTCTGAAAAGGAACAATGGATCCAAAAGTAAATAAACGAAATCTTCCACAATTGCAACTACGAGAGAGAATAATTACAAAGGTCAGAGCTACTCAAAGCCGAGAGGGCCTTGCTTTAAACTCCAGTGTCTGTATCTTTGCCTCCGCAAAAATGAAATTACATACAGATGTTTGATAGTTGCAGATCGCCCCCCCCCCCCCCAGTGCAGTGAAACAAATAGCGAATTTCACTCTGGGTCTTTCACCTTCTTTGTTTTCTTTGATCTTCTTCCTGGCCTTCAACCGAAGCTGTAAAGATATAACGTGTTTCTCCGCAGACCATCTCATGAAAGGTTTCTCTCTCCTGTGTCTGCTCTCCCCCCTCCTGGTCTGGGGTAACTATTTTCTTTTCATGATGAAAAGGATTTTAATTGCAGTGATGGGAGGGAATGTGTAGTGCTTTATCTGAGGCCTTTCTGCTAGTAATATATCTTTAAGTTGCAAATATATCCAGCTTGTAATTTAAATCGTAATTGTACTTTCTATGGAAGATTCTGGGATGAAAAGCAGAGGGCAGCCTACCACACGCAAATGCAATCACACACAGACACACACACACACACGAAGAAAAAAAGAGAAAAAAGGATGAACCGAATAAAAACAGCTTGTGTCAGTCTTAAAAAAAATCCATTTGTGATCACAGATGAAACATTTCCAATCTCATAATGGGTAGATTGCTTGGTTTTATTACCAACCATGCAAAGCAAGACCTCATCAAAAGGAGAGCCGCGCCAAGGTCCCAGTTTTCCATTAAAATAATTTCAAAAAGCTTTTTTTCTCCCACTGAAAGAACCCATTTTGCAAGATGATTTAGCTCAAAATCTGCTGGGAGTAACCCTTGACATAAAGTCATATTGTGTTGGAGTTTAGTCCTAAATTCATACATCAATTATTTACTGTCAACGCCGATTGTATAAGTGTAGAAAATTACTAGGAATGATATTTTCTCTCAGGCAGAAAAAATGTGATACAGCAGATAGAACGCAAAAATGTGCCGCCCACTGTCCGGGGCCCGGAATTATTTATGCATTGGAGAACAGTGTGCTGAGCAAAAGGCAGAGACAGGGGGAGAGAGGGACAGACGCATTATTTTAAACCTTTCATAACACCCATAAATATTTCATAACAAATAAATAAAGAATGTCGGGCTTGTGTGGAGACAGCTGTAGACGCACGGTTCAGTGCTCCGCCAGGCTCGGGGGACCCCACGCTTACCCTCCGTTAAGCCCCCATTCCTGTTTAATCATCCACTTAGTGCATTATGGGTAGAGGCGCTCTCTAGGTGAGCGGGGCGCTGAAGGTGACGGCCGCGGAGGCCACTCCTCGTGCCCTCTCGGTCTTCTTGCTTATTGTGTTTAGACAGAAAAAGAAGAAAGCGGGGGTCTCCTTCGCCAACGTCCGGTCTGAAGGTTTTCACACCGGTGCCGCTAACACGTGTTGCCTCGAACATTCCCCCCAAATAAAAAATAACAATTGTATATGCCCGTGGAACCCACGTTTTGAGATTAATGACACTTGAAACTACGCCACAGAAGGCTTTCCTCAAATACAGCTACTGCACTCAGCGAGCCCCAATGAGCCCTTTCCGACTTTTTTCCTCCCACTTCATCGGGTCTTAAATCGATAGGAACCTTTCATGGCAAAAAGAATGCAGATGCAGAAACACCAACAGAACAGAATTTGCTCTTGTATAAGTGAACTCTAGCAGGGACGTGTGCACGCGTGTCCGGGAGGGACGTGTGTGTGTGGGTGCATGTTGTTGTCCAGTATGGTGGCATCTGGGGATTGACTGCTATGACTTACACTGTGTTCAAATAAGCATGTGTCCTGGGGGGCCTGGTGGCTCAGTCAGTTGAGCGTCCGACTTCGGCTCGGGTCATGATCTCACAGCTCGTGAGTTCGAGCCCCGTGTCGGGCTCTGTGCTGACAGCTCAGAGCCTGGAGCTTGCTTCGGATTCTGTGCCTCCCTCTCTCTCTGCCCCAACTTACTTGCATTCTGTCTACGTCTCTCTCAAAAATAAATAAACATTAAAAATTTTTTTTAAAAAATAGGCGTATGTCCCGTGTGTCCTGTGTGCCTGGCGTCTGGGGTTTGCCAAGGGGCAGAGGAGGGGGCAGAGCTCACACGGACACCTCTTTCTGGGCAGAAGAGCGTGGCCATGGCTCCTTTAGCCTCTCAGAGCTTGAGGGACTCACTTTCCAGCACCTACTTCTTTCCACTGTCCCGGAAGGAAAGAAGGGGTTACCCTGGCTCACTGTACAGATGGAGAGCCACAGGCAGGTGTAGGGGCTCAGGCTAAGGCGGGGCTTGGTGGTGGGGCTGGCAGGTCCGTCCCGTAAAGACTGTGGCTTCCAGAAAGACCACAAGCTGGAAAACGGCCGAAACTGTTAGTGGTGATGCTCAGAGGCTCATCTGACCGGGGATCTAGCATTGACCTTGGGGACACTCCCCAAACTGTCGAGTCCGGATCCCTACAATGACCTCTCCCAGACTCCGCGACAGGCTGCGTCCACATAGGGCCGGGGCCCAGGGCTGACTCGGACACGGAGGGGGTGAGGCTAGGAGGGGTGAGGCCTTCTGGCTGGGGGCATGGGGAGCCGCGATCACACTGATTTTCTGTTTTCCATGTGCAGGCAGAGAGATGGCATCCCAGGGCCCCTCTGTGGGGTTTCTCGCGGGTCTCCTGGATCCCACCTGTTCTGCGGCAGCATCGGCTCCCTGGGCTGGGGGCGGGGGGAGGAGGGGGTTGTTGTTCTGGGAGCAGACTCTTCTCGAAGTGGAGAGAAGTCCACTTGGAGTCAGGTCCTCGTATCTGACCCAGTGATCTTACGGGGCCATAGTTCCCTGTTCTGAATCCTCAGCTAGTAATAGCTAGAAAGCCTTCAGATAGCAGGCAGCAAGACTGGCCTGGAAGTGAGGTCTTAGCGGCTTTGTCATTCTGCCCCAGACTGTGTCAAGGACGTCTGTCCCCCGCTTCCGTTCCGCTGTTTGGCCCACCCCTTGACAGAAAACAAATCCTTTCTTCTCTGATTTTAGGAAGCGAGTTGCGTTGTGAAAATCCTTCCACTGAGTCATAGTCGCAAGTTTTAATAAACCTCTCATTATTTATTAAACGTTTGAGGATACAGCAAAGATCCCAAATAACCTGCTAAATATTTATTTCATTAATACTTAAGTACACATTTATTTTTCACTAATTATTGCACACATTGCCAAGGTTTATTTACAGTGAGTTCATCAACAGTAATTCTAAGTTTAGAAGAAAGCAAGGCACAGACATCGAGAGTTACTTTCCTGCAACCAGAAGAGAGCACGTGGGATTCTGTCAGCCCCGGGCCCCTCACGCCCCCCGTCCCGACACCCAGGGCTGAGCCATCATCGCTTACTGGGACTCTGCCTGCACCGGTGGCCCCAGAAACTCAATTCACGGAACGGCATCCTTGGAGAGAGGCAGATGCCAGTCCAGGCTTGGCAGACATCAGGGTGGTGGCGACAGCAGGTGCGGGGTCGGGAGAGAAGACGCAGGACAAAGCCCAGAGGGGACACCGACCCGGCTTCCGGCTCCCAAGGGGACGGGCCCCACGCTGAGTTCCTGGGCTGCTCCCAGCCCGGTTTATTCCCCACGCTGACGGACTCCACAAGCCCCCCCTCGGGGACCCTGCCCCACGTGCCCGCTTCTCCCTGCTCAAGGCTCAGCTGCCGTGGGCGGAGCGCTGGGCAAACAAGATCTTCCTGAGCACGAGTTTCGCACACTGTTGGCCGCACCCGTTAGGGGCATGTTTTGCTTTTGTTTGATTATTTACTTCCATTTTTCTAAAACAAGAGACTTGATTTTCAGAATATTAACTTAGATAATAGAACATCTTAGAAACTTGGTTGCACCCTTGAGACCCCTCAGTTACTTCCATGTATATCATGACGCCTTTGTTAAGTATTTAAGGAGAAATCAACCATTTTTCTGTAAGTTCACACACATACATGGATGCCCCGTGGCTGTCTTGGAGCCATGTTTCTAGAAAACAGAGCGTGGGGATATTTTCAGTGGCATCTAAACTTTGTTTGCTTGACCTCCTGCCTGGAAGCCTTGGCTGCAGTCACGCAGGCTAGGGTCAGGCATTCCCTGAAAATGCGAGTCTCTCTGTGTGTAAAGTGATCTCATTTCAACAAGAAAGACACCTCCAGAACTGGTGTGGGGGTGACACCCTCAGGTAGTCAGAGTCTGAATGCAGCCAGAATTTTCCAGAAACTGTTGTTCACAGGCGTGTCCAGGGCAGGGGTGGGGGAGTTCTGCCCAGGCTGGCCACTCTGAACGCCCCACGGAGACCCGGGGAGTCAAGGCCACAGTGGGGACCCCTGGCTGCTGCCCATCTGGACACTGGTGGCGGTCAGAAACCAGAGCCGTTTTCCAGCAACTGTTGAGGGTGCCCTTGGCCCAGCTGCTGGCTGGGCAGCACTTGGCCCACGGGGTCACCTCCTCAGGACGCAGGAAGCCGGCGCCTGCTCTGGGGCCAGGAGCGAGCCCCACTGGCTGGAGGCTGGATCTACAGCCAGCGATCGGCTCCAAGGACCGCCCTCGGGGGGCCTGTGGCCAGTCCGTCCCATGGGCTGAGGTGGGAGGCATCGAAGGAGGCTGGCCTCACCTCCCAGATGGGTCTCAGAATCAAACACTAACCAGAGATACTTTTAAGGTGATGAGTCACAACACGCGGAATCTCTTTCTTTCCTGGCGAAAGAAAACGTTATTCTATGTCCTGGCATGAATATTTCTTAGTTCTATACGAATATTTAGTAGCGTATCTGGGATGGCACAGCACCGCCCCTCCCCCGGTGGTGGGGACTCCAGACTTAGCGCTGACATTTAAAGAGTGTGGCAGACTCCACTCCTGCCCTTACAAGAAAAAATGGGACAACTTGAAAACAACTGCTTTTCTCAGACTCACCCGAGAGCCCAGCGTGCAGGGCGAGCCAGCACCCTGAAATCTTGAGGGACGGCAAGTCTGGGAGGCCAGGGTGGGCAGGGTGGGTCTGCCCGGAGAAGCCGCTGGAGCCGTAAACTGGCAGGAACTGGTGGGCGGTGCCCCGCGGGGCTTCTGGGAGCTGGGGGAGGGGGGGCTTTATTTCCAGGAGCCCTGAGATCTCCTCACAAAGGTCTGAGGAAGATGCCCTTGTGGCTCTGCAGTGGGAGAGAAGAACTGGGCTGTGAAATATGTCCAGGAAGTTCTCTGTGACAAAGGGAAGACATCTGTCACATTTGGGAAACGTGACACGTATCCACCTTTCCCAAGAGCAGCGTCCCAGATCCCGGGGGAGGGTGCTCCTGGACTCTGGCCCCCTCGAGTCTTCTGGTCTCAGCCAGTGGAGAAGAAGCTGTAGGAGAGAAAACTTCTCTGAAGGTGACATCCCTGATGCCCCGACCACTGAAGGACGTGCCCCACCCCCACGCCTCAGCCCAAGCCAACATGGCTCCAGGGGGACCACAAGCGTGGCTCACAGCCAAACATGCTGCAGACCCAGACGCTCTCTTTGGCAGGAGCCCTCAGCCAAGCCACGTCAGGAGGGACAAGGCTAGAGACACCTTAGGCAGAGACCAGCCCCCAGCCACGCCGGCAAAGGCCTATTTCCCTCCGACTGGAGACGACGGGTCTGGCTTTAAGCAAAAGATTACAAGACATGCCAGAGGGCCGGAGAAAACATAGTCTGAAAACACAGTGAGCTTGAAGACAGGGCAACAGAAAGTTCCAAGGTGAACGCAAAGCGACAGAAGAAAGGGGGAAGGAGCGGAGCGGAACGGAGGGAAATTCTCAAAGGGCGTAACATCTATAGCTGCAGTTGCTAGAGAGAGAAGATGGGGGGTGGGGGGGTGGCGATCACAGTGAGTATTTGGAGTAATGGAGTGATGACAGCCAGATCCAAGAAGCTCAGTGCCCACGACGCACTGAGCACAGCACCCACCAACTGCAGAAAAACAAAATCACAGAAGAAACCTTGAAAGGAGCCTTTACGGGGACAAGAAAACAGCCAGAGAAGAACGAGGGTCACGGAGACATCTCACCCGGAGTCGCTGCAGCAGGAGAGAGATGTTAAGTGGATGACATTGTTAACCTGTTAGAAGAAAAAAAAAATCCCACCAACACAGATTTCCATAACCAGTGATACTCACCTTCAAAAGGGAGGGAAAAGAAAGACCTTCCCGGGCAAACAAACAACGAGAGAATTTGTGAAGGATGCTCCCAGGAAATTCAAGAAACAAAACAAGCTGTTCAGGGAGAAGGAATGATAGAGGTCAGGGTCTGCACAAGGGTTCAGAGTCCAAGCAGGAATAAGGGGACGTGTGCTGGGTGATTCCAACAGAGGGAGAGGGGACGTGAGGGACACCAGTGTCACGGGGAGGCAGAAAGAGCTGGCATTCTCCACCCCGAGGCAGGTCCCTGCACTGCCACCCACGGGGCAGTGGTAATGGCAGGTGGGCTTGGACGTCGACTGTCAACTTTAGGGAAACCTCTGCATGTTGGGAGTTTAATCAATACACCAAGAGGGAAGACAGAACTGAATAAAATCCTCAAGTCAAACCAGAGAAGGCAGAACTAGGAGCCTCTGGCAACGAATACAAAACAGCCACCAACCCGGGGGATGGTGTCCCATCAGCTGATGTTGGCACCTTGACCAAGGATGGGATGGAGGGGGGGACGGAAGGAGGAGGAGCAGACCGGTCTGGGATTTCAGGTGTAGACACCAACCACCCGCATCAGTAACAGATCCAGGAAGCAGAAAAGTGAGAAGGGGCTACTTGAGATTTCACGTGCAGGGGATTCAAGAAATCTCACCCTTGCTCAGGGCCCGGGACAGAGGCCGATGCGGGTCACGGGGAAGGCGCCTGGGGGTGGCCGCACCTGGCAGCTGGGCACGCCGGAATTAAGAAGTCCTGGGCAGGGGCCAGGGAAGGTCTTCTCGCCCATGTTGTCCTCAAACTGTAGTGACCACACGAGTCACTGAATGTACTTGGCCGTCATCCTGGGAAACGTGGCCCATCTGGAGCCCCAAATCTGCTTAAGACGGTAAGAACCCCGAGGGGAAGTCCGGGCGCGGGAACAGGAAGGCGAGACCGCAGGCGCCCGGAGAGGGGAAGCCCCGGGCCCCACGTGGGAGCGGGGTCCTCCGTCAGCCGACAGAGCCCGGCCCCCAGACTGGCCGGAGCTCGGCCGGCGCCAGGCCCACCGCCAGAGGTCCGGGCCCCCCGCCCGCGCTGCCCCCGGTCCGTCTGTTGCTTTACATCAGTAAGTAGAGTAACTCGTGGGCCCAGCTCGAGTGTCCGTCAGCTCGCGTCACCCTAAGCCCTCCCACGGTGGATTCCGGGCTGGGGACGCACCCGGTCACCCGCCCCCTGCAACTTCCGGCCAGACGCGCCTCTCACCAAGCAAAGCCGAAGCCCCGCGCGCGGGCAGCGCCGTCGGCAGGGCCCCCGGGGAGCCCAGGCCGGGCGGGGGCGGCTTCGGTGAACACGTGGTGCACGTGGGCTTACCCGCCGTTGAGTCCCGTGGCGCGCGCGCACCCACGATCCTTTCACACGTGGCGCTCACACGCCTAAACGCCGTTAAGTCATGTGGTGCTCGTGTACCTACGCTCGTGAACACGTGGCGCTCGCATACCCAAGCTCTGTTAAATCACGTGGTGCGCGCGTAGCGACCACGTAAGGGATGCTAAAGCGACTTGTCAACCACCGAGTAGTTACTGTGTGTTCCTTCCGGCAGGCAGGTAAACAGTCTTACCTATTTTAGCCATTTACGGGAAATGGGCAGCGCGTTTCCTAGGATGAGGGTAAAGTACAAACAGCAGTTTTACAGCAGCGGCTCCTGACGGTCCCTACAGAAACGGAAGTAACCTGTACTGTGTCTAATGCAGGGCTCAATGCGAGAAAGGCGTGTAAGGTGGAAAACACGTTAACACCTCCGACAGTCGTCTGATTAAATTACTAAATACTACTATTTGCGAGAAACGAATTCACAAGCAAAGCCCGAGGTCGGATATTTGGAACGTCGCCACACCAGCAAGGGGTGAGGATGCTCACCCCCTTGAGTGAGGTCCGGGCTGTGCCAGGGGCTCGCGGGGGCCCTGCTGGGGCGGCAGGCGGGGCAGGTGGGTGGGATGCCCGGTTCCCAGGAGCCTGAGGCCCCCGCTGCAGCCTTCACCACGCGGGGTCCCCTCAGCGGGACAGGATGCCCGGGGACTGGGTGTTTCCCTTCCCGTGGGTCAGTCAGACCCCGGTTCGGTCCCCTTTCCCGGGGACAGACCTCGTGAAGGACACAGAGCCCCTGCAGATTTCTGAAAGGCTCCTTTCCCGTCCTGCCCCGGGAGCCCGAGGCCCACTTCTCTGAGCATCGCCGTGAAGACGCGCCGGGGCCCCTGCAGGGAGGACGCACACCGGTGTGGGTGCCCCAGCTCTAGCCCCAGGCCGGCCAGGAGGAGCCCCCGTTCGTGCGCCTGCACCAGCCCCGGGGAGGTTCCCGCTGGCAGGTTCTGCTCCAGCCATGAGAGTCTGCGTCTGCCTGCCTAGCTCTCCGTCTTAGGGCAGCGGTTCGCCCCGTGACCTCTCCTCTCTGGCGGATCTAGGATTTGCTGGTTTTCTGTGTGTCCGGCCCTTCTCTTGCCACGAGGACCCCAGTGAGGGCTTCCACGGGTGTCGCGTGCCGGAAGTCGGGATCTTTTGGCCGTTAAGGGAAGTAATGAGGCATCAGTGGGCTTTATGGCTGCTCAGGTAGGGTCACCTTCCCGGGAGACTGAGGGCAGGAGCGGGGAGCCCTCACCCGCCTGACAGGAGCCAGGTGTGGGCAGCAGACAGGTGTTCGGCCAGACTGTCTGGGGCAGGTGAGTCTTGGGCAGCAGGATCCTGGGGCTCTAACCACTCTGGTCCCACCTGAGTCACACACACGCGTGAAGGCATCTGGTGGCCTGAAGGGCAAATGTGCTCTACGGCAGGATCTCTTCCCTCTCGAGTTGTTCTGTCCGTGGCAGGGTGTGCAGCACGCTGAGGACAGAGACCCGGCTCCGTGGGGCAGGGCCCTCTCGACCCCTGCCTGGGCTCACACCGTGTGGGTGACGAGGGCTGGGGAAGCTGTGGAGCTAGGTTATGGGGCCTCATCGTCCAGCAAGGGCCTGCCTGGGGCGTGCCGGTCACCAGGTTCTGGGCGGCATCCAGGGCGCGGCTCTGGGGCACGTACCTTTCTGGAGTCATGCCCCGGGCACCTGACCCGTCCACCGGGAGGGGTCTGGGGACAGCCTCCCCACCGAGACTGGCCGGGGCACCACACGCTGGGACCAGGTGCCAAAGAGGAAGATAGAATGGGGCCCAGCGCTGGGAGGAAGGCTCTGAGTCCTGGGTTGGGGCCACATGGAAGAAGGACATTTAGGTGCTAAAGATTATTTTTAATTATTATCAATCTCAAAGAATTCCAATGCTTTAGACAAAACCAAGAGCCGACTCCCTCTCTGCACAGCGGGGAGGGAAAGGGTGAAACCAACACGTCCACCGAGGGCCACGAGGGCGCCAGGGACCCCGGCGCATGTCCGTGCCCCTCACCCTCCCTGCGTTCGCCCACATATGGCTCCCCTCGCTGTTTGCGGAGTGCTCAGCGTGTGCTCATTAAAGGTCTAATTACACTCTGCTCCACTAATCAATGATTGAGAAAATGGCAACATGCAAATACTAAGTGAGAAAAGAGAAAAAAACAACAACACGTCGGCTAACTGCTCCTTGAATTCTTTACGAGGCCATGTTGTTGGCTTGCTTTTAATTTGTACTTGACTTCTGGGAGCCCTTGTACATTTTATAAATGCTGGTATTAACTGGGTGTATTTTAAACCACCAACTAACAGAGAGAAAACCTCATGATAGTCTGTAATCACGTCTCTAACTTCCCAGGGTTTCTGGAAGAGGGGTGATAAGGACACACGAGCCCCTCATGTTCATGTTTAAAACATGAAGAAGATTCCAGGGGCGCCTGTGGTGGTCAGCCGGCCCCCGGCGCGGCATGAAGGCTCCGTCCATGGAGCTGCAGGGCGAGGAAACTGGGTGTGCTGATGGGCTCCTCACCCGGACTATTCTGGACACAGCCTTGGACGGAGACATGACCTCTTGTGGCCTCCAAGCCCTGCCCACATCACCCACGTGGCCCGGTGACTGTACCATAGGGACATCTAAAACCACATGGGGACCGGCCGCCCCAGCTTTGCTGTGTGTTCCGTTCACGTCTCCGTTGCTGTTAACGCGGGAGACCCTCGACGTGGCAAAGCACATCCACGGGAAAGACCCCTGATTCATTTATTTTGGTTCAACTGGAAAAATCAATGGGCACTCGATGCTCGTCTAAGATTCACACCACCTGCATGCAGCCTGCTGAGATGTTTATCCGTCAGAAATGCCGCTGACCGCATCCCGCCATCTTCTGACTCAGAGCCCGCGAGAAGGCGTTCGCACAGCGGTTCGATGCGGGCACGAGGGAACAGCGCGCAGTTCCGTAGGAAACCCGAAAGAGCCTCGTGGCGACGTTCTGAGTTACTGTTTTCCATTTTCTTCTGTTCTCCGAATTCTGTCTCACGGAGTTACTCCAGAATTACCTGATAACCAACATGTTTTTCTGTAAGAGATTTGAATTTTCTTCTGAAAACACCTTGTTTTTGCATGTGAAACAAGCATTCCTCTGTCCACTATGACTTTGAATCTGGTTTTATACACAGAGGAGCTTCAGAGACTTTCCTGTAAGACCGTGGCCTCAGAGAGTGTCCCCATTCCCCCCAGTGGCTCCATCCGGGCTCCTGGGGAAATGCCGCTGCCCCACTAAGGGCCCGACTTTTCCCTGATCGCGAGGCTCTTCGTCACCAGGAGCACAGCCTCCGTTCCTGTATTTACTGGAATATGAAATCGTCCGCGTGCCCTCTCCAGTATTCTTGTGTGCGTTCTTTGGCAGAATCCAGTCTGAAAATCCATCAGGAAGACGCTTCCCGTGTTTCTGCTTTTAACACCAGAATTAAGATGGTGTGAGTTCGCTTGGGCCCGTTGACCCCGAGAACGGAGGGAGAGCCTGATGGAGCCGTCCAGCCACGGGCTCCCGTGTGACCCAAGCGGGGCCTTTCCAAGGACAGATTTCAAAACCTGACAAAATGCTGAGGCATAAACAAGTCTCAGCACATCCCAAAGGACTGAAATCATGTGGGGTGTGGCATGTAACCACGGTGAAACCCAGCCAGATGTTAACGACCAATAGATAATTGCCCTATTACCTTCCCATGTTTTTTAATTGGAAAAAAAAATGTACTTTTAAGTAGCCAATGTTGAAAACAGAATTACAATAAAATTGGAAAACTATTTTGCACTAAATGATGAGAAAAGACGGCCTATACTGGGGTGAGCTCTGGTAGGAACGTGGCTAAGTTCTGAACGCTTCAGCCTCACCTTTTAGAAACACCAGCGGGAAGCATAAAACTAGACAGAAATGCACACCAACCACGGGCAGCACAGGGGTGCCCGGAGGCGTGCGTGTTGGGGGACGCTGGGCCTCAGGCACCTGCGGAAGGAGGGGGTCCGGCCCGCAGCACGCAGTCGGGTCTGGAGAGAAGCCTGGGAGAGTCAGTCAGACTCGTCTGTCCCTGGTTCTCAGAGCAGCTCTCGGGATGCCGTTCCTTGAGATCCTCGAGTTGGCAGAAATGACACGTGGCAAACAGGTCGTGTCCCCAGCTGCAAACTCCGCTGCACCGTCTTCCCTCCGTGTGTCACCTGGGTCACTCGGTTCACTTATGCCACGAGGTGCCGCCGGGAACGTGACCTAATGCAAGGTTCTCTCCCTTGTCAGCGCTGTGTTCGCCTGGACCCCAAAAGGAGTTTCCTTGCTTTTGTTGGTCAAGCGATTCGCTGAAACTGTCCTGATGTCGCTCGCTTGAGCCCAAGGCGGTCGCGCCTGTGGTCACCAAGGGGCCTCAGGCTGCCTTCCGTCCATTTCGGGACCACCTCCTTGAACTGCACTCCTTAGCACTTATTCCAGTTTTTCCCACTTTGGTGTTTCTTTCCAGGAAGAACGATCACCTGCCGATTTTCCGTGCCTGACTTCAGCATCGCCACTTTCAAATTCTTTTTCATCTCTTAGGTTTTTGATTCTTTGTGAGACTTTTTCGCGTCCGCGAGCTCTTTGCTTGGTCCGCCTTTACGCGGCCGTCGGCCCGGGTCACGCCTGACTCCCCCCTTCTGCTGACCCTTTCCTGGGGTCTCCCCCTCGTCCTGCGGCTCTCATTCTGATTTCTGTTGGTTTGGGCCTTCCCGGTGTCTTTTCTGAGCGTCTTTCCCCTCGTGCGGGAGAGGCTGGACCTCCCGCCTTTCCTTCTGTGGCTACGGGCCTGTTGATCGGTCCTCCTCCCTCTCTTCTTCAAGAGCGTGTTTGGGACTTGGCCTCGATATCATTTGACTGCTCCTTTTTATGTGAACTCAGTTTTCTGAGCTGCAGGCAGTGTGTTTTGCCAACTTTTCTGGGCTCCTGCTGCTGTGCTTTTTCTTGGGTGCACAGGCCTGGCTTTGCCCCTGAGCCCCTGGCCGCCCGCTCCCTCGGGGCCTCCCTCCCCCTCCTGCTCTGTCTGCTAGGCGTCGGGTCCGAGGGGAGCGGCTTCTCCTCCGAAGGAGCCCTGTCCGGGAAGGAGCCCCCGAGGGGCTGCAGTCGACCCCGTGTCCTGCGAGCCCGGGCCTCCCCCCCGCAAGGGCACAGACCCCGCTGTGTCTCCACCCCGCTCAGAGTGGCCTCCACGGCTTCCCGGGAACAACTGTGGGTCCCGTGTTTCCTCCACACAGAGACTCCGGCCCCTCGGTCCTGGCTGTCGCCGCGTGCTCGTCTGTGTGCACTGTGAGCTCCTGGGGGGCTTTGTCCCCTCGTTTTGGTGTAATGCTGCCCGTTAGCTTTTGTTTTGCTGTCCGGTTGCCTGTTTCGTTGTGTAGAGCGACAGATTCAAAAGCTACTCGTGACCCCAGCTGCCATCTTCCCAGGACTGTCTCCCCCTTTCCTTGTAGTGGATTGAAAAGAAGGAGAGAGTTTAACTTTCCAGCTACTCTTACAAAAGTGCGTGCGAGGTGCCGTGTCGGGACAGGAGGGCCCCGGCTCCCCCATTCTGGCCCCGACGGTGGCCATTCGCCTGAAGAGAAGATCCTGGCCCTCGTGAGCCCGGCTCAGGGGAAACCTCCTGACAGGAAACTCGGACTTTAAGTCAGAAACAAGCAAAGAGAAAAGAGGTCCCGCCTCAAGGCTGCGTCTTGTTTCTACACCAACACGTCTTCCCGCAAGAGAACTTTTCCTCGGGGAGCACACAGTTGAGCACTTGGCTGGGATCACAGAGGTGGCTCCGGGCCCCCGGCCCTGCCTGCACCCGTGACAAGGTCCAGCGGCAGAACAAACATTTTCCCTCGGCCTCTGAAGGAAACGCGGCTTCTTGCCGCCTCTCCTGAGCTATTTGTTCGGTCCTGAGCTGTTCCCCACACGCGGAAGGACTCACACCGTCTCACAGACACTGAGGCCAAGCGGGCCTCACGGAAATCGGGTGTTCGCTCCTTCTGCTCTGCCTCCAGGGACATGGGTAATCTTGGCTAATACGACTTTTAAATTTTACCGTTTTAAATTACAAAATGATTACTTGTGATGTATTCAATTTAGAAAGGCGGGAAGTGTAGAGAAAGCGGAAGAAAATAAAAATGAACAGAGACTAGAAGGCACCAGGGTGTATGTCCTATTATCTCTCTTTCCAATGAAGTTATAGTTTTAGCCACGAGTATAAAATCTGGGCAGTCGCCCAAGTCAGGGTCCACCGACCACCGTGCCAGGCCCAGCGTGTCCTGTGCTGGCTTCTGTACGGCCTCCAAGCTAAGAACCTCTTCCGTGTTTTCAAATGGCTGGGGAAAATAAGTTAAAATCAGAATATTTCAGGACATGCGGAAATTGCCTGGAATCCAAAGTTCAGTGTCCACGGACGAGTCTGCGGGCACGGGCCCCACCCCTGTTCCCCGCGGCCGCAGCTGCTCCCCCCCCACCCCCGAGACCCCGGAGCCGGCGGCCAGTGGCGGGGAGCACGGCCCGCAAAGCCACCGTGTCTGCAGACCCCGCTGCGCCGTCCCTGCAGCTCTGCGGGCACCTTCCGCGGTCGACCCCCGTTTCACAAGCCGACGGGGAGACGAGGACACGAAGCAACGTCCGTAGCCTCCCACGCAGGAAGCCACGGCGCGTCTGTTAGACGCGTTGCTGCGATGTGTGTGGACTGAGCCCCGGAATCAGGCGCGTGGGGGCACAAGGGTCCCCAGCATCTTCTTGGCGGTTTTCCGCACGTGCCATCCGCCGGGCGCCACGACGCCAGAAAGGCAGAAAGGAGCAAGCCCCACCCACCAGGCGCTCCGTAGAAACGCAGACCTTTGAGGGGTGGCCTCTGCGCCCTCGGGACGTAGGCGTTGGACGTCAGCACTCGCCAGCGCGCTAACCCAGTTCCGCGGGAACTGCTGCAGGTGGGGTGGGGTCTCCAGGTTCAGCTGGGGGCAGGGGCAGCTCCCAGAGGAGAGGCCTGGGCTCCGAGGAAGCGCCCCCATCATCCGCCCCAGGAACCTGGCCACTCAGGCAGTGCTCACCGAGGGGGCAGGGACCACCCGGCCCTGTAAAACGATCACATGCCCAAAGAACCACCCCGGCTGGTTTTACGGGACCCTGGATTCCTGGATCTGATGATCAGAATCGAAGTCCCACGCCCACGGCCGACGGGGACCCTCACAGAGATCAGTGGACATCCCTGGAGAGAACATGTGCACAGGGGATCGGAGCAGCCACCATCCCAGGCCCCTGACTCTTTCTAACAGAAAATAAATGGGGGTGCGTTTGGGGAAGAAGAGGGACAATTTCTTATTTATAGGCAGAACACTTGATTTATTCAGAGTGTAAGAAAAATAGTTGTCTGTTAGACCTCAAAGGTTCATAAAATCAATCTTTTGCAAGAGAATGACTTTCCAAAGATTTATTAAATCTTACTGGGATTTTTAGCATGTTAAGGAAAATCCATGAAAACACGCTTTTTCCTGATGGCTTTGGAAACCTCTGCACCTTTTCCTACAATTTCCCCCATTTTGTAGCTTTTCTGTTGTTTTCTGCGTATAACCTTGACCGTACTTTCTACTTTCATGAGCATGTGCTATAATTCTCTTCCTTTCTTTTTCTTCTTGCTCCTACAAGCTAGCTTGAATAAAGGAGTCATTATCAGCAGCCCCACAATGGACCCACACATCCTCAGTCAAGACGCCAAACAGACGAAATATTGATCAGTCTTCCGTGAGTAATAGTGGTCCCCTGAAAGGAGCAGGCACAAGTTCATGGGTCTGCCCATGCACGCCGCGAACGAGGCATCCCACAGCCCAGAGCCCAGCCTCGCGGATCGTAATCACTCCCTACAACAATAAACGTCAAGACCGGTGTTATTTATCGACCACAGTCAATGACCGTCTGTGGGCTACACATTGAAAGTTCATTTTACAAACCAGCATCCTGATTGGATTGTCTGCTTTCTTCCAGGGACCGCTGAGAGGCTGAGAGTTAACCCCGGAGCTTCCTGCCGGGCCCCGGCCCATCCGCGGCAGCCGGACACCCTGCCCCCCGCTCCGCCACCGAGCCTGGGGCGCCCCTGTGGAGAGTGCGGAGAAGACCAGCAGCAGGAGCTGGCGGAGCCTCTGCACGGCCCGGCCCCGCCGAGGAGCAGCGTGGGGCTGGCGGTGGCCCTGCCACTCTGCACCACCCACACACAGGCACCGAAATGGCCAGCCAGCGGCCAGGGGGCGGTGACCGTGGACGGACGCTGCAGCCTGCCCGGCTCTCGGTGCCGGTGTCTGGACACGCAGGGAGGCCAGAGACGAGTGAGTTCGCTGGGTGTGGAGGTCGCTGGGTGTGGAGGTGGCCGTCACCAAGCCCGCCGGCACCTGGAAGCTCGGGGCGCCCTCAGGCCCGGCCGGTCTGAGCACAGAGGCAGCACGTCCGTCACTGTGCTTCTGTTCTGTGGGAACCCTGGCACACAGCAGGTTTGCCTAGAGAAGATTTAATTCCGCTCTGGGTCCAACTCACAATTCTGTTTCGAGATTAGACGCCATATCACACATTATACGGGCAGCGGCTGAATTGTGGGAAACGTGGGTCGTGCCCTTGGGGATCTCATGACGCACCATCCCTTCTTCTGGCAAGGCGGCCTTCGAGGGTCACGGCCAGTTGGTCTGTGCTCCCGGGGGAGTCGAGACTCTGGGCAGCTGCCTTGCCGAGCGAGTCCTGGCCTCGTCTCCGTGGACGTCCCACCCACGCTCAGAACCCTGACCAGTCTTGAGGCATGATTTATTTAGTTTTAATTTTTTAAGCTTATTTATTTATTTTGAGACCGTGACAGAGCATGAGTGAGGAGAGGCAGAGAGAGAAGGAGAGAATCCCAAGCAGGCTCCCCGCTGTCAGCACAGAGCCCGATGCGGGGCTCGAACTCACAGACTGTGAGATCACGACCTGAGCCGAAACCAAGAGGCGGATGCTCAACCGTCAGAGCCACCCAGCCACCCGAGGCATGATTTAAAACCCATGGAGTCAGCCTGGCAGGACCACGGACTCTGCACATAACTAACTCCCGAAGCATCAGAGGAAGGACGACAGGGCCATGATGAAGCAACAGAAATCCGTGACCACAGCGCCCAAAGCCAAGCCCATGTCCGGTAGTTTGTGGGCAAAGGTAAACTGTAGAAACCAGCCACCTTCCTAGAGGAGTCGACACTCCATGGTCGTACCCCCGCCGTGTAAACGCCACACTCGGGGTCCCGGCCAAGCCGGTCCACCACCGCTGACCCCGGGGCTGGGCAGACGCCCTTCTTCTAGAGATGGGCCCAGCGGGGCTCCGGGCCTTTGAGTCTCCTGTCCTCAGTCACGGTTCAGCTCTCCTGTCTGTAAGTGATGGAAACAGGGGGAGACGGGGTCGCGGTGTGGGTCCTGGACCGGTGTTGACCTCTAGGGGCTCTTCTGAGCTACTCCCTCCCGGCCCCTGCCCCCTGCCCTCCCACTTGTAACCTCACATTAAAATACATGTAAATGGACTATTTTTTCTTTGACTGTGTGTGATCTGTCCGAAAGAGGAGGCAGCTTCAGATGCCTGGGGGCCCAGGGGGGCCTGGGAGGGACAGCCGTCGTGCCGGGTCCGGGAGGTATGGGCCCGGGCCTGGTTTGTGCGGCTGAACGTTCTCTGTGAGAAGGGGGTGTCCCTGGGGTAACAGGCTGAACTGTGCCTGTTCAAAATCAGGATGTTGGAGTCCCAGAACCCCGGAACTCAGAATGGGGCTGCGCATGGCCGGCGTCCCTAGAGGAGGATGTCAGGACACAGATACGCACAGAGGGACGGCCGTGTGAGCACGGGTAGGAGACGGGCCCGGGGAGAGGCCTGGGTCTCAGACGCCTGGGTCTCGGACGGCGAGAAAACACACAAACACGCCTCTGTTCTCGAAGCCCCTGTCTGTGGTCGCTGTGCACACGCCACCAGGGAATCTGCAAGGACACATTTGGAGGGCCCAGGGTGGATGTGCAGCTGGTGACACACAGTGTGGCCGTGCGGGGAAAGCCTCGCCCGGACAGGGGCCACCAGGCTGGTCTGCACAGATGAGAAGGCCCCTCCTGCCTGCCTTCCAGGCCACCTGCTTGTTTCTGGGTGGGGGATGCGTTCGTGAGGAGGTGGCTGGTGCCGAGGGCCGCAGAGACCGGGGCCAGAGCGTGACTGCGTCCGTTCCCCTGACGAAACCAAGTCCCTGGTACGCGGCCCTGGAAGGCACGTTTGGCTGAGGACTGCAGCCACTGTCGCTCGAGGACAGCTCAGCCCCTCCCACTCTGTGTCCCCTAGTCCCTCCTCCGCGGAGGAGACAGGAAACTCCAGACCAGGGAGAAACTGGATGCCACGGCACGAAAGGCGCACCGCAGAGGAAACACGAGGCAGGGAGAGAATATGTGGGTTCCGGGCGCCCGACCCCCCTGGGAGCGCGGGCAAGAAGGCTGGCTGTGTCCCAGGTGAACAGAGGAGGTGACGGTGACCAGGACGATGAGCAACTTCCGATTTTCTAACTGAAATTCGAGGCTGGTGGTCTGTGCTTTAGAAGCACGAGCAGGGGGCACTTGGTTTGGGGGTTCAGTGTCCCACCTTGTCCCTCATCCGCTCACAGAGACCCCAGAACAACTTTGTGGGGAAGGCGTGTGGAGGGGCAGCTGCCCCAGGTCTCACCAGCAGGACAGCTCTGTGTCCGGGCTGCCCCCCAGCCCCCAGCGGGTCTCTGTCCCGGCCCTGGTCCTCTGCCCACCCTCCAGCCCCCCGCGGGTCTCTGTCCCGGCCGTGGTCCTCTGCCTCATTGGAATGCATGCCCCAGCCCCCAGCCCCCAGCCCCTAGCCCCCAGCCCCCAGCCCCCAGGGGGTCAGCGGCCCCCACCTGGACCAGGAGCCCCGCAGGAACTCCTCACTCTTCCAGGAAAGTCAGCTCCTTCCGTAAGGGGTGCCGTGGGTGCTGTGGGTGCCGTGCTTGTCTGGAGCTGGGCTCCAGGCATCGAGGAGCTAAACCCACCTTCCCCGACATCCTGATGCCAGGGGACGTACGGGCCTCCCCTGGGCCGTGGGGCGGACAGAAGAATGAGTGTAACGCTGTGCACGGGCATCCGGGACGAGGCAGTTTGCTTGTGACGGAAGCTGATATTCCTTCAAACGCCCTGTCTCCTGTCCAGGGACACTTCAGACAGGTGGCTGTGGAGTCTCTTTCTTACTGAATCTAATGGGGACCAAATCACGTATTCCCCTGATGGAGCGGTGACGAGAATGTCAGACTCCTGACGGCACACGCACGTGCACAGTCACTAGAATCCATTGTCCCCAACGATTGCCGTGGGCGTGAAAGAGCCAGCGACCTCTGCTCACGGTTTCCTTCGATCTGAGTCTCAGGGCTCCGTGGGTCCGCCCTTTCTCAGTGGGACCCACGGCCGTCGTCTGGGGAACGTGGAAAACCAGCGTCCGTGGGAGCTGTGGAGACGGTCGGCCATGCTGTGTCCACACAGACCCCTGTGAACTGTCACGCGGACCATCGTCCCGTCTGCCCTGGACTCCCCGCCCGGGGCACAAACCCGACACACCAGGCATCCCCAGAGGAGGCGGGCAGAGGCGGGCGTTTGCCATCATCGTACAGAGGCAGTTGTAATAACTCCGTCATTAAGGTGAAGAAGTAGCCAAAAACGGTCACTCCCGATTGTCCCAGGGAAAAGAGCACTTTTTCGGGTTTGTTTCTGCCCAAACGACATACAGATTTTCTCTCCATTTTTTTTCCTGCTGTAATTTCAAACTTGGACACACATTTCTCTGGCACATTTCAAGAACCAGAGCATTTTTAAAATTAATTTTTAATAATGTGTAATAATCTGAGTGGCCCTGGTCTGTGTGCAGAATTAGAATTCCTCTGATAGAAAAAGAAATATTTGTGCAGAGTTTTATGAGCAAAGTTGACCTGAGGCTTCCCGAGGCTGATTGAGAAATTGCAGGCAAGGCAGCTTGCTTAACCCCTTCCGCGTCCTCTCCCTCCCCGGGCCCCCGCCGGGTGCCCACAGAGGAGCCAGCGGCTGGGCTCCGGGACAGACAGACCCTGAGCGGGAACAGGGGTTTCACGCAGATGCCCGGACACCACGAGGTCACAGGGGGACACTTTCATCCCACAGACACCGAGCCCCCACGTCCCAGAAGATCGTGGGAGGACGCCCCGTCTGCCTGTCCGACGCGCCCGCTCGGATGAGGCCAGGAGCCGTGGGGGCACCTTGCTCCCCAGCCCTGGCTCGGCACCCTCGGCCGGGCCTGTCACGCTGAACGGGGGTCTCCGGCGAGGCGGGGCCCTAATCCGGCAGCGGGCATGAGACCAATGTCTGGTCTGTCCAGAGCCATCTGCACCACAGAGGTCAGCCGAGGGTTGAGAAGGCCATCCATGCTATCCCAAAATAGGAAGCCGGAAACAACGTCCGTGTGTGTCCCTGGAGAACTTGGCCGTCGGGGAGGATGGACCTCGCCCCAGCAAGGGACTGGTGTCAGACCTCCCTGCCCTGGTTCTGCTAATGCTAAGTACGGGTTTCAGTCACTGCCAGGGACTCAGACACTGAGTCTAGAGCTCAGAGGATGCTCTTCCCAAAACCAGGCTGAGAAGAAATTCGTTTCCAGCCCCTGCTCCCCGAGGGCAAACAGACCTGGAACCAGCGCTACGGCACAGAGCTCGGAAGAAGAGTGAAGGCGGCCGCCCAGGGGGCTTCCTCACTTTCTGCTGGGCCGCTAAGGGAGGCCCTTGGAGCGTCGGCGTCCCGGCCGGGCGTGGACTGAGCGCGTGAGGTGAGCACGGCAGTCGCAGGCGTCGGGGGCCGTAAAAAGAGCACACTTGTTGCTGGGGTCCAAACAAGAGAAAAACCAGCAGGCCCCTCTGAAAGCATCAGTTGATTTCCACCCGTGCTTCGGAGAAGACCATCCCGAACTCTCCTTAGCCAACCGCTTGCCGCGATTCCTTCTGTGGAACGCTTGCCTGAAATAGCCCGTCCTTTTCAACCAGCGCCTGCTCTCCGTCACGGCCAGAAACAAAGCGCACGTGACCGTGGACCCTTGGGCGGGGCCGCGCCCGGCGACCGTCGCCGGGTGGAGCCTGCCGACCACGCCCTGGCCGTGACCCCTGGCGAGACCCGGGCTGCTGAGGCCACGTGGGCACGTGCTCGCGCCCCTGGGGAGGAGGCAGAGGTGGTGACTGTTTCCCCAGGTCTCCGTCTGTCACCTTCCTGCTTGCCCTCTCAGGCAGGAAGTGGGGTTTTTATCAGGAAACCGAGGAGCTTGTCTCCAGCCCGTGGGTGGCTGGGTGTCCCCTGGCGTCCGGCGTCCACGGCCCCGGTCCTTCTCCTGCGGGTCCTGAGCCTGCTGCAGAGAGGACACTGACACGTGCAGTGAGCAGGGTCCCGTGTCCCCCAGGCCCCCTGCTTGGGGACAGACGGTGACCTGACATTCCCCGCTGGACACTTGAACTCCACAGTCCGGCCTCCTCCGCTGCTCTCCCCGGACTCGGCGAGTTCTCACCTGACACAGAGAGCCTTTCCTGGACCGCCACCAGGTTGGCGCATGGTGGCCAGGGAGCGCCAGCCTGGCCCGGGTGACCGTGGTCTCCCTGCCCCAGGAGCAGCTCGCCGGGTGCGTCCCTCCCGGCTCTGCCTCCTGGCCCAGGGTGGGTCACGCTTGCCAAGATTCTGAAGCACCAGAACCAGCCCTCGGGGTGGTTCCCCGGCCGTGGTCTGAAGTTAGCCTTTTCTGCAGACCCTCAACCACACACAAGCCCTGCCATCTCCCCTTCTCGGTTCCAGACTGTGGTCCAAGGCTTTCCCCTGGCCAGAACAATGAAGCCTTGGGCACTTAGTTCCTTTGCTTGCAAACTTGTCTGCAAAAGTCTTACAAATAGCTGTTTAAAAGGTTTCGTGATATCGAAAGCATTCTTTAAGTAAAATGGAACAAATTCAAGGAAGCTGGTGTTAGAAGAGGAGAACCACCATATGTAAACAGCACTGAGACTCCAGTGTGAAGAACCAAGCAATTGCAAAGGGAACCTCAGGACATCAACGTCCAAATACAGATTTTTCTCCCCCTAAGACCTCCTGTGTTCCCACTGGAACATCATCCAAAAGGAAGCCACGAATCCCACAGAAATGAGCTGTCTCAAACCCTTTCTTTAAACAAGGAGTTCGTGAGTAACAAACATAATTTTATTGGAATGTGATTACTGTAAATCACTCTCCAAACAATAGGTAAATGTATAAAAACCCTAACAGAGTTCATCTGATAAAACTCCAGCAAAGCTTCCCCCCAGAACATTCTGCGCTGGTGAAATTGTAGAAACTGCATTGTTTCAACAACATTAACATTGAGGTGCTGAGCCAGACGGGTTCGAGGGGCTCACATGCCTCAAAGTGTCTAAAACGACTTAAACACAAAGAGATCGCAACACGAATCAATCAAACCTGTTTGCCAACAATGTGCACATCTGTAATGGTAATGAACATACCTTGCGGTCTTAAAAAATACAGTGACTTTTCTGAGAGCTTTCATCAAAACGAAGGACAGATGTAAGGGCACATTTAAATGTGCGTTGCCTCCCGCAAAGGCGTGAGAGTTTAAAGGAACCCCTAAGTAATAGGAAAACTTAAACAAGCTTTCCACTGCGAAACGTCATTACTTCCAGTAAGAAGCCCTTTCCTTACAGAACAGCAGCAAAGCCACTTTGCGAAGGGCCACCGCGTGGAGTAAAAGCCACCGAAGGCGACACGTGCGACTCCGTCCAGCTGTGTGTCCAGGGCAGTTGTACCAAACGGCTGACAGTGTGACTGTCGGAAACCGAGTGTCCTTCCTCTCCCGTCACTTCCTGGTGTTCCTGATGGGAACCCAGCAGGGAACTACAGGCTGCCTGGGAGGACGAGGGACGTTTGCAGGTGGTTCGGGGACCGTCTGGGGACTTCCTGGCGCTTTGAGTGGGGCAGTTGGGTTCCTCCGGGAGGAATCTCCAGCACCTCCCACCCTTGCTTCTGGGCGAGAGAAACCAGGAAGGCGCCTTCCCCCCAGTGCCACCCGCAGGCTGGGTGACGGGGAACGTGGCCACAGGGGAGAAGGTGGCTGGTGCCCAATGGTGTGAAACAGAGACACCTGCTGGCAGAGCCGTGGGCAATGCCTGCCCTGCTCCGGGCTCCGTGGCCCCGGATAGATGAGGCGTTTCTAATCTGCCCTCAGACTTGAATGGGAGTGAGCACGGGGTTTCACACACGCTGATGTGAAACCTGGAGACTGTTGCCCTCACGCTGTGCTCCGGGGCGCTAAGCCCATCCCCCGTCCCGTGGTGACCACCCTGCAGCCACCCCCGGGGACCGGGCTCCGGCACCTGATAGGACGCCCCCAGGGATGCTGAGGCCAGCAGGTGCCTGAGCCTGCCTACCGTGTACATTTCTGGTGTGTGTGTGTTTAACCCATGGATTTGATCGGTGGATAAAATACGGGCACGGACCACCAAAGTGTCTTTGAAGTTGCTTTGTGAGCACAGAAGCTGGCCCAAATTCTTGAGTCTGACTGTAGAAGTGTGGCCAGCGGGTACCCGGGTAGCTGGGGCTGAAATCTGCACCAGCTTCGGAGACACGCTCTGTGTCCCGCCTCATCCTCTGTGATCCGCTGGGGCCCTGCAGGAGCGGCCTCGCAGCCTCCACGTTCCTCGCTGGTTTTATTCCCTGACCCTGAATCATACTGGCAGCTGCCAGAAGCCAGGGCTTGGAGACTGGGGGCTGGGGGCCCAGGGCGGGCACGGCTTGCGGCCTGTGTGTTTGCTTTGTTTACTTTGTTACTTCGATGGTGCCCTCCTCCTACAGTGTAAGTGCGCGTGAGGAAGCGCAGAGATGTGTCCAAAGCCGTGGGACGGTCACGGGAGCGGGCCCTTCAGCCGTCCCCTGGCCGAGCCCTGGGCGGTTCCCGGGCAGACGTGTGGCCTTGCGGGATGGGGGACGGCCCCTCGGCCCTGGAGGAGGGCCCCCCTTCACCGGCACCCTCAAACGTCTGCGGAAACGCACGTCCTGGCTGCTGGCCGTCCGTCCCCAGCGGAGACAGGAGCCACTCTCTCCGTGAGGCCTCATGTCCCCACCGACGTCACGAAGCTTCAGCAAGAGGTTTCGGGAGCCAAGCCTGATGTCCAAGCAGCGGAGAGGACAGGAGCCTGCTGTCCCCGTCCGGGGTTGAAGGCTGGCACCAGCTGGACAGGGTGTTTACATACGTGTCAGAGTGATGACAAGCGTCACTTCTCAGGGGCGGGGCGGGGCAGTGGCCGCAGGCTCGGGTCAAACTGTTGAGATGTGTGCCTCGTTCACGTGGAAGGCTCCCGGGAAGGTAAAAGCCCCACAGAGGTGCTGAGTCGTGACGGTTGGGAGCCCGGTGCCCTGAACAGACTCGGTAAGTACCATGGCCGATGTGCGCGGAGCGGGCCGGCGGGGAGCAGGGCGGCCCGCGGGCTCCTCTGGACGGGGCGCTGAAAGCCAGACTGGGCTCTCCGCTCTGGTTTTTTTCCATCCCTGCCGTGCAAAGATAATCAGGTTTATGTAAAGTGTGAGTGCTCCTTTGACAGCCCGCGGTATCTCATTAATTCAATCACAGCAAACTCTATTGTTCCCAAAGTGTTTGAAATGCGGATGGGGACCCCGCTTTTCTAATCCCGTCAATCACTGTTAACATTTTTCTTGCAGTTGCCATGGCTGGGGCCAGAGTTCATGAAAACACAGAGTAAGAGCCAACAAAACAAGAATAAAGACTTATTTGAGATACTCTTTTTAAAGGACATCGACCATGCACAAAACACGGAAAGTGAATGTGGACAAGCTTGGACACTGCTTGCTGAGAGGGAAGCCGGCAGAAAGGGAATTTGAAAATCAAATAGGCCTATAAAAACTTGACCCAGGAGTCTCTGGGAAAAACCCGATGAATTGCCCCCTCGTAGAACAATGTTCTTTCTTTCGTGTGTTCTTTGGGGACAATGGCTCATGTATTATAACACATGCCACTGGGGTCTTTACACCGTTGTAAGCGGCTCAGGCCCACAGAATGCTGAGAGCCAACAAGGGCCCGCGGGCCCGCGACGCACTCTTTCTCCGGCTTCGCCAAAAACAAGCACTGGGAAAATTATTCATGCATGGAGGCCAACAAAGCGGGGACGGAGATTGGTGATGTCACACAGCGAGATCACGTGACACAGTCAGAGAAAGGAGACACACAGTCACCCCGAGACGTTGTTAAATCCCCGTTTTGTGTGCACGAGCGGCCCGGGCGCCCGGAACCTCGGAAGCCAGGGCTGCCTCTGCTGCCGTGCGGTCGGGGAGACCGGCGGCAACGGCCGATCCCCCGACTTGCGGGGTTACCCGCGGGACGCCCCCAAGAGCACCGTGCAGACCCCGGCCCGCACCCCGGCCTCCCCCCCACAAAACACACCGCCGGGGGCTTCGCTGGCTGGGACGCGGGCGCCCGGCGCAGGCAGGGCCTCTCTCGGCCTCACTTTTCCACTTGGGCCAACGGCGCGTGATACTGGGAGGCGGGCGGGCACGCAGTGTGATTTAAGTTGCTCCTTAAATGTCCTTCTGTTTTCCTGTCGGAGGCATGTGAGGTCCCAGCTCGGGAAGAGCCCTCTGTGCCTCCCGGCCTCACTCGGTGCCACAGTCTGGCCCCTCCAGGGCTCCCCCAACCTCTCTGGCTGTGACATCTTCCAGGACGTCCCCCCTCACCCCTGGAGGAGGCTCCCAGAGGAGCCTCTTCTCCTCGAGGCTTTTCCTGACACCCAGAGCTCCCGCCGGCCCCCCTGCTCTGTCGAGGTCACGTCCCTGAGCGGGGGGCTGCCTCCCCAGAGCGCCTGCTCACCCCGGGGCCCATGCTGGTCTCGGGCCGGGCGGGAAGCTCCAGAGGGCAGAGGCCTCCCTTTCCGTGTCTCCTGTGTCTGCAGCGTCCTGGAGGGCATCTGGCTCGGGAGCGTGTTCCCCAATGACGACATCAGGAGCGTGTCCTGCGGGGACCGGAGGGCCTCGTAAGGAACCGCCTCCCCGTTTGTCCCCGTTCTAGTCCCCCCTCCGTTGGTGGCTTCACCTTCTCACGTGCTGTGACGTCTCTTGGTTACTGCGGATCCCGCATCGCATCCCGGCAAGGTAGGAAGAGACCCCCGCTCGGGAACCAGCGTTTGTGCACGAGGAGAAGCGGCACGAGCGAGCGTGCGGCCTACACTCACACCAGGGCTCTTCTCCAAGAAAATAGGATTTCAAGAAGCATTCAGAGAAGCCCCGGCCTGGGCCATCTTCTTGTTTTAATTGCCTTCTCTGCGCAACCAGGCTCTGCCTTCAGGAGCGTGTGCGCCACCCCTCAGCGACAGTCGTGGAAACCTTCTCACCTGTGTGTGTTTCGCGTCTTACGGTCTTTCTGTCAGAGCACGTCTCCCGCTGTTTTCATCATGGAGCCTTGTAATTTTAAATGTTTTTTGAGAGAGAGACAGAGAGACAGAGTGCAAGCGGGAAGGGACGGAGAGAGAGGGAGACGCCGAATCCAAAGCAGGCACAGAGCCCGACGCGGGGCTCGAACCCACGAACCGCGAGATCATGACCTGAGCCCAAGTCGGACGCTCAACCCACTGAGCCACCCAGGCGCCCCACTGGAGCCTTGTGATTTTAAACCCAGGGTCCTGGCAGGGCGCTGGCATCCCCCGTCCACAGCGGCCTGCTCCCGGACGGCACCCGCGCCCACGGCCACATCCGCGACACCTGCTTGGGCCCACGGCCGCCCAAACATCCTTCAGTTTTTACCTGTTCAACAATTTTGAGAAAAGAATACAGACTCAGCTAATCCAAGAATATTTTTACCGACTTCATCATTCCCATCTTATTAAAGCTTACATGGCTCACTTTTTAATCAAATGGTATATTAGTTTAATAAAAAAAAAAAAAAGTGCTATTCATTCTCTCCCTCCAGCATTGACACACTGTTTTTTTTAAGAACCTATATTTCTCCCTTTATATTTGATAGGGCTGCCTATAATAGATTCTCCGTGTGGATGCATTTATAATTAATTACTTTTCCTCTGCGCGGATGGCCTCTCCCCTCCCCAGCTTCCACCAGACCGCCTGTAGTGCTGGGTCGGCGTCTTTCCCCCTTCCTTCTCCTCTGGCTTTCGGGGGTGGCCTCGCCAACCCTCAGGTTCCCAATACATGGGGGGGGATTGTTTCAATGACCCCAAACTACAGAGGAGCTCAAATATGTAATATTTGGTCTTGTGGCAAATTGTAACGTAAAAATCACATTAACTGAGACTTTGACTTCTAATTTTCAGGCTATGGTACATAAAGTTTTCTGGAAATCCAGCGCTGTGAGTGTGTGGTGAATCCAGAATATTGCGTTTCCTTTATAAAGGAGCTCTCCCGCCGGTTCACTCTTCCTGCCTGTCTGCTAAACCAGGACCCGGAACCTTGCAAGCTGGAGTGGCCTGAAAGCGAAATCGTGGATTTGTATATTAAAATATTTGTATTCTAAGCGTTCTGCTGATGGAGACTGGGTTTCCCCAAAATATATCGAACAGAGGGGGGCATCTATTGCAGTGTGCTGGCCTTGCCAATATTAAAATCAGACTTGTTTCTATCAGTATGTGCTAACCCCCGCCCCCGCCCCCATCAGGTGGTCAGGCAGACCCCGTGGAAACAGAAGCCACCCCCTGGGGGTGTGCAGACCCAAAGCACTGAGTGACCCCCTAGCGGCCTGCTCTCTGGAAGGAGATGGCTGGCGGGTGGGGCCTCACTGTCGGTGTGGGGCTGGGTCTCCGCTGGAGGCCCCAAGGCTTGTCCTGTGCCGACGTCGTGTCGGGAGGCTGGGGAGGCCCCTGACTCGGGCTGAAGGCCTGACGGCGGAAGGAAGAAGTGTCACCTGTAATCTAGAGCCGCCTGTCACACCCCTGACACAGCCTCAGCCCATCTACACTGCTGCTCGGTTCCGGATGAAATCAAACAACCGGTCATTCTAGCCAACGCTGGTTTGAAGGAAAGCACAAATTTCCCACTTGTGTGTGATTATAATGACAAACGTAACTCAGAAAAACTAAGAGCATTCTCAGTCTATTAAGAACAAAAGGAAAAAAAAAACTGACAAGGACTGGGTCTTACATTATGGGGAAAAATCTGCTAGAGTCTTCTAAGCCTAGACATTGCTTGTAACCAAGTAGCCTCAACTCATCTCAGACCCCTCTCTGTGGTGATTCCGGACTTCCCGCCATGCCTGGGAGGCATGCTGGGGGGGGGGGGGGCGTGGGCTGGTCACCGTCCCTGGGCCGACACCCCTGGGTGCCTTCCTCGCCGCAGGGAAGGGAGCAGGGCCTGGCCGCAGAGTGTCCCCCTGGGCTCACAGGACACATGGGACAGCCAAATCTGGACTCGGGTCCTCTCCTCTCCAAGTGCTGCCAACCCAGAAAGATGAGAGGAGAACAGAGCTGGAACCAAGGAGAATAAAATTTCCTGTACAAACAGCGAACGGTGTTCCAGTCCAGGGAAGGGACTTCTGGGGGCGGGGGACGGCCTCAGAGCCTAAGGGGGGTCCTGGAGAACAGGAGCGTCATGGCCGAAACCAGCCTCGGCAGCCCCCTGGGCTCACGATGTCCCTTCGAAGTCGTGGGTCTCCTGGTAGGCGCCTCTGGGCGAGCAGGCCACTGGCGGGCAGCGGGAAACAGGCAGAGGTGTGTGGGGCCCTCCGATGGCGTGCCTGAAGCCCCCTGGAGGCTGACCGTGACCGTCCCGCTCCCGTCTCCATGGAGCTGCCCGTGTCCTTTCGGGGAGAGCGGCGCCCACCCCCCGTGTGACTGCGGGCCAGCCCCATGAGTTACAGGGACACAGGGGCACAGTTCTGCTCCACGTGGCGTCCCGGCCGCCAAAGAGACCGGTTCCGCTGGGTCAGCCTGATCCCTGGGCGTTTCTTCCCGCACTGCTGTCCTGTGGACGAGGACGGCGTGCCCCGAATGCCGGATCTGAATGCGCAGCTGGCCCCTGCTCCTCTTGGATGCTGGCTGGGCCCCAATGCCAAACCAACAGCGAGGCTTCCATGATGCTCCCTCTGCCTCCCCCCCGCCCCGGCCCCCAGAAGCACAGCCAGCATTGTTATGGCCCAGGTTTCCGGCCGGAGGGCACCGTGGTAGGGCCTGGCCCACCACCGAGGCCATGACCCTCCAGGAACTTGACCAAGACGTCTGGGGGGTGGAAGCTGGCCTGGAACCAGACGCCCCCGGCTGGCGCCCAGCTCCCCTCTTCCCAGCAGGCCTGTTTCCGGGGGACACGACTGAGACCCGAGTTCTGACACGTCTGCTGCTCTTTGCACCCCCTTTCCAAGAAAGCAAGGCTGGCTGTGGGTCTGGGACCCGCCAGCTTCGAGTCCGAATGCAGCAGGGAGCCGGCCTGCTTCAGGGGACGCTGCGCGGGGAGTGGGTGCCCGGCTGGCAGTGGAGACGCCCGGCCCTCGTGTTCACCCCCTGCCAGGCCGTCCTGCTGTGAGTCCCGCTCCGGGGGGCTGGCGGGGCAGCAAGGCGGTCCCGCGCTCAGGGAACAAAGGAGACGCAGTCTTTCCCGTCAGCCTGCCGAGGTGTTGCCGACACCCACCGAGCAGGAATCTTGCTGAGCTGAGGAAGGAGCGCCTCCTGCCTTTTCTTGGTGAAACTGGGGTCCTTGCCTCTCGAGCCCCTGCCCGGTCCCGCGACGGGTGTGGGGCGGGGGTCCTGAGCTCCCCGGGCGCTCGGTGAACCCTGGGCCCTTGCGGGTTTAGCTACGTGACCCAACTGAGCCGTGTCTGCGTGGCCCCCGGGGTTACTTCCAGGAAGACGTCTTCTCTGAAACACCCCCTGGTCTGCCGTGAGAGGTGAGAGGGCGCCTTCTAATGACACTTACTCTCAGACACCGATGAGTCCTCCTGACAGGAGGACATGTGACCCACACCTAATTGCTGCTGGCGCGCAGGAGGGCTGGGCGTTTCTCTGAAGTCCCCGCACGTCCTCGGAGACCTTCTCTTAAATATTTACCCATTTCGGATGGTTCCCCAGGAAAACCGCTACCTATCTCTGGAGGCGAGGAGGCTTTTGTGTGCCGTCCACTCGCTTTGCCTCGTGCTCTAGCTGTGGGGCGGGGAGTCCAGGGCGGTGCGGTCGGTGCCGAACCCAGGACGCTGGCTCACGATCCCGGCCGCCAGTCGCCTGGTGCAAATTCCACCGCGGGGTGTTTGCTAGTCCAGAATGTGGACACGTGAGCGGCGATCTAGGTGAAAACACCTCCTCCGGCCTCCCCAGGGCACCGGGTACAACCGGAATGTGCAGACACCCCTTACGGTCCTGGCAGACTGTGGAATGTTCCAGGTGCTCTCAGGCATCTGGGAAAGCGTGTCCGGGTGTGAGTGGCCCATATGCCACACACACACACACCCACGCACACGCAAACCCGTGAGTCAGTTTGGAAGTGAAGAGTGTCCACCTCCCCGAGAGGCGTTCACCATCCCGAGTCACCGCCACCCTGAGGGCTCGTGCTGGGCTCCGTGGACGGCACGGGGCTGGGTCCCCCGCACGCCAGCGGAGCCCTTCCCTCCTTCAGCCTGGTTCGTAAAGTGCGTGTGCAAGGACCCTCCGCGTCCCCTTGTGCGCGCGCCTCTGTCCGCACGCGTGCGTGCTTGTCTGGGCGCTGTCTCCACACGGGCCCTGCCGCCAGCACAGCGAGGGCCCTCAGCACACAGGGGGTGCGTCCCACGCCCCGGGAGTGCGTCCACACGTTCAGCCACGGCACTGACTTGTGACGTATTTGATGTTTAGCCTGGACCGAGGGTCTCTGAGAGGATGCTGTGAGATCCCCCGGGGCACCTCCTCTCTGCGGGAGAGATCGTGCAGAGAGGCTGCCCTTTCTCCTTCCGCTTTGGGTGTCTCCATCACAGCAAGAAAATAGGAAAAGTTTCCTGCCTCCCGAGAACAGGCTGAGCATTGTGAGAAGAAAGCGTAGGTAGATTTGGATTAGCAAGCAAAGCTGTGTCCTGTTCTGAAGAGCTGTTGATTCCACTTGACTGTGTCGGATTGTGAAAAACGCTGACATTGTGTGTGACTATTCATTTTCGTCACCTGCTCTTGATTAATCCCGTTCTAAATGGCATCTGTAGACCCTGAAATCTCATACTACTTAATTAAATTAGCGACACATTTCTCTCCCCCGTTTCCCTATCAAAGGGTTGTGCTCAGGAGAAATGAAACCTTTGTTCCCCGCTCTCCGTATAATTTACACTCTCTTCTCCCCTTTCTCATCCAGCTCCTGGCTCAGATGCTAAATTGTAGCTGGTAATAGGGAGCTATTAGGTTTAGTGAAGCATGTCGAAGAAGCAGCCAGTGGAGGCCTTGCTGAAAGGGGCCTTCGGCTCCCGTGAAATAACAGGGTCAGGAATCCCGGGTCCAAATTGTTCAGGACGGCTTTGTACCAAAAGTCACACTTTTTGAACTAAAACATTTGACCCCTATAAACCAAGGGGAGAAGAAAGCCGCTGGTGAATAGAGAGACAGGGAGGGCCCGGCTAGCGGTCAGACCTCCGTGCTCCCAGCGTGGGAGCTGAAGACAGGCCGTTCACGGGGCGCTGCCAGACCAGATGGGTCAACGTGGAAGGGGCTTCGGTCCTGAAATAATAAGCTAACAACTAGAATAATTACGAATGCTTTCCGGTAGAAAATTCTAGATGCCTGTGATTATCCGCCTTGGGGACTTCGAGTGTGAAACAGGCACCGAGAGCGTCTTCTGTGTCCATGTCTGGAAGACAGCTCTGATTTTGTTGATGTTGCAAGTGCTGACTCCCGTGTTTTGAATGCGCTGGACTCCCGACAGACCCGCGGATAATATTACACAACGCAATCACGCTCCTTTTCATGGCTTTGGCCCAAAGGGAAGACACAGTAGAGCCCCGGCTTTTGCGCACTGACCTTTGGGGAAGTCTTGTCACGTGCTGGGAACCCTACAAGCTCCTGGATCCCGGCCCAGGACGGAGGCACGCGTGTGTGAGCAGGTGGCGGTCTGCCATTGACCTTGGCCCTGCTGATATGGTCCGTGTAGATCCACAAGTGACCTGAGGGCATTTGTTGTCGTGTTGGCTTCCCACGTACCCGTAGCCTGTGAAGTTCACCTGATTCTCGTGAGTCTGACACAACGGGGTTGACATTTGAGTGAATTGTAGGAGGCCTTTTGTTTTCTTCAGCAAAAGCACGTCCCTCACTGGCAAGCGAGCCCTGGCACTCTCCCCTTGCTCGTGCAGGCACGCACAGACACGCCCGGGCCCTAACCTTCCCTACTGGTGAGAGGAAGACAAAGGATGAAGTCCCAACTGAACCAGCCAGGATGGTACCATAAAACTGTGCACGATCGCAATGTAGAAAGTGTGGGGAGGTGAGGAGTTACACTTTAAAGGCAAGTCTATGAAATTAGGGGCCCGAGCCTAATCCCTCTCACGGGAGAAATCAGAGCGCCTCGGGGTCAGCCACCAGCCACGTGTGCACACTCACCGCCACCTGGTCACCAAGCAGCAGGTCGGGTTCCCGCACGATCCAGCCCGGTAGGAAGAATTACACGGCATCACTCTGTCATAACGTGATTACGCCGATCGTGCTAATGATCAAACATAATTGATCACATGACAATGAGACCATTACTGGTGGATTAGCGGGCAAATGATGAACCCAAATAGATTTTTTTTGGAAGCACCTCATACTACACCAACTCATTCTCATTACGCATGTCAAAAACGTCCTCACTCATTACTTCAAGTCACAAAAGCAATTGACAGGCAGGAACCCAGCGAGAGTTGTGGGCTTGAATATGCCCCAGGGGGCAGGTAGAGGAGTCGCACGGTGTGGGGTGGAGCCCTGAGAAACGGCTGAGGGCAGGACAAGAGAGGGTGGGGACTTTGCAGAGGGGTGGTGGGAAGAAAGGCAGAATCTCCGAGCCCCAGCCCAGCTGCCCAGCAGGCACACTCACTCCAAAACGCTCTACCTGAAGGGGGACGGCAGAGATTCATGGAAGTCAGTGGCCTCACTGTGAGTCATGAGATGAAAGCAAAGTTTTAAATCGAATTCCAAGTTCCAGATACTGTGCTAACTCAACCCGCTCTCCAGAGATGAGGGTGTGGTATTCAGGTGGGCTGACAGGGCCTCCAAAAGACCGGGAAGAGTTGAGACAAAGCCTGGAGGGAGGCCACCAGCACCGAGGACCCACCAGCAAGGAAGTCTGGGGCCCGGGTCCAGGTCAGAAGGTTCTCGTCAGTGGAGCCGGATGTGGGTGTAGACAGGAATGTCCCTACCACACCGACAACAAAGAATTCCATGCTGTCTGGTCCGGCAACTTCTCTGACAGATTCCTATGTGTGACCCCAAACGGTGACTTCGTTTTCCGCACAACAGAATAAGGTGTCTCCTTCACTTTTCTTTAGGGAAACCTGGCACGGGAACACCTGCTTACTCAGAGAACTTCTGTGTCCTTTCCTCATCTCCGCACGACCCCTTGCCACGATGCCGTGGTGACAGTTCTCCCGCATCACGAGGTGGGCTCACGTTCCGTGGGTGGCCCAACGCCTCTGCCGGAATCCACCTCTGTGGACCCCGCTTTTCAATCTGCTGGTGAGACGCACACGCGCTACTACTGAAATTGATTTTGCTAATTTCTTATTAGTTTCTAAATATTGATTTTGGCAACTCGAGTCCCCCCCCCCCCGCCCCAGCACCTCCAGCCCTCCCGTGGCAGCCGTGGCATCCGCTGCTGGTGATCTGGGCCCCCCAGGACTGACGCTGGAAAGGCCCTTCTGGCTCCTTCCGTGCCTCATTCAACACTCCCTGAAACGGACACAATGGGGCATGCCGCTCGTCTCAAGAAAGCTGGGCAGGGGTGGGAGGGATAAAACAAAACACTGCTAAATTAAAAAAAAAATTATAAACCTCAATATCCCCTGAAGGCAGCCATTCATTCTGTTTCCACTCACCTACAGCTAATACCATCTTCTATGACGGTTCAGTGGCTCCCAGCCCTGAAGGACGTCATGAGAAGTTCTTATAAATCAGAGCCGCCATACTGGGCCCCAGTCTCTCTTGTGATCCCCCCAAGAAAGGAGACTCAGCATCTCAGCACACCTTCCTCAGTGCTCACTCTCTATGCAGCTGGCCTCTGGCTTATTGTCACTTCTCAAAGTCAGATACAGTCACTAAAGACACCTTCCAGAATCTTCCCAGCAGGAGTCGATCCGCGGGGGGGGGGGGGGCTGTGTCAGGTGGGTCTCCGGGTCCAGTCTTCTGGGCCTCCAGCCGGTGAGGGTCGTCAGCCTTCCAGGTAGCCCTTCCTGTGCCGTGTACTCACCTTCCCAGCCACAGACCTCGGAGGAGGGGGGGGCTCCCGGAACGCTGGCCGATAGCCGCCCTCAGACCCGCCTCCTCACCTAAACACCCAGACCAGCTGGTGTTGGGGAACCCGGGCCCCCCAAGACCCACTGACTTGTTCCCGCGTTGGACGGACAGCCCACAGCCACACTGTGCTGCAGGCTGGAGGCGGAGGGGCCCGGTCACAGGCGAACTGGGGCCCGGCGCTGGGGCCCCGCAAATCCAGTGGAGGCAGGGGACCTCCCGCCTCCTCCTTTCAGCTCCGCCAGCGCTCTGTGCATTAGAGGGGCTGTGGGTCTCTCCCCCCTGGTGTGGGAGGGAGGTTGGAAACCCCCAGGGACCACATAAAGTCAATTTATTCATAAAAAGGCGATGTATTATGATAAGACTGGGATTTTCAATTGAATGCTGTAAAGGGAAGTTTTAAAAGTCACATATAATTTGATTTAGTAGGGTCGCTTCCCCCGCTCAGCGAGAAAATGGGAGCAGACAGAAGTGTGGTCTTCATTTAAATGTCTTCATATGAGAGATGACGTGTGCCATCCATCTCCTGGGGGACAAGGAGAGAGGGCAGGAATTATCGACGCTGGGTAGCCACAGGACTATAAACAGGGAAATTGAAGGCGATACCTCATTGACAGGGCCCGTCCCTTACCGTGGGAAAGCCCGCCCTCTCCCGCCCCAGGGAAGGGGCGCGTCACCAACGCAGCGTTGCTGCGGAGAGGTAGGCAGCGGGCTTGCACCCCAGATGCCTACTCGGCCGTGAGCCTGGCGGTGGCCGGCTCCCCACGGCGCCTGGGGGCCTCTGACGACGTCTGCGGCACCGAAGGGAGAGGCCGCATTCCGGCCACACACGCGGTGGCGCGACACGGAGTGGAACGCGGAGGTGGGCGGAGGCCCAGGGGACGCGGACGCGGCGGACCCCGAGCCTGCGCGGCGGCTCTCGGCCCTGCGACCCCCTCTCCGCCCTCTTCCGGTTTCCTGCCACGCGGCCTCGGGGACGAGGGGCCGGTACCTCAAAATCTCCACGCGAAGCTGCAACAGCAGGTGCAGGCGGGCTCTTGCGTCACATCGTCCTCCGGAAACGTCTCTCTCTTTCCTCCCACACCCACGTGTGTGGGCTTTTGTGGATACATCTGTCCTCAGAGGGCCGGGTGGGACGCCGCCCAGGTTCAAAGGCCCGTGGGCCATTTCCGTACCCTGCCGGCGTCAGGTTCGGCAGAGGAGGGGTCAGCGACGACCGGCGCGGGTGCCCTCCGTGCCATCGCACCAAGGTCTTCGACCCCAGTGTCCCATCCAGGAGGCCCCCACGGTTGCCGGCAGGGAGACGGCGGGGTTGGGTCGTCCACGGAGCTGGTCGGCGACTCAGCGGACTCGCAGGTGGGACAGCGTGCGGTCAGGTGGAGACACACGCGGCTGGGGACGAGGTTCGGTCCACGTCACGGGTAGGGCATCCACCGCCTGGTCCCCAGCGAAACGGCCCTGCCTTGCCCTGTTCAGAACACTCGCCGCTGCCCAAGCAGGCACGCAGGACACGTTCAAAGCCATCTAAGTGATGTGAGTGGGGACAGGGGTGAAGTAGGCTGAGATTCAAGGAGCCAGTTTTAGGACCCAAGAAGGTAACGGCCCACATTGGCGACTTGTCGAAAAAGACTGGCTTGTTTCGATTGCAAGCTTCACACGATGTCCTGTGCTCAGAAATGTTTGTGGCCCCTTGAAGCCACGTGGACTTCTAGACAGCGTGGGCAGGCTCACAGACGGGTGACAGGGCTGGACCTGGGGTGGGCCTGCGCGTGGGGGGGCCCTTGCCCCCTTGCCATCACGGCCACAGGCGCCCCCTGGGACCAAGAAGCCAGGGCAGGACCCCAGACCGGGCACCTTGCGGATGGAGGGAGCTCTGACTTCTCAGCATCCACCGGGCTCCGTGGACAGGTGACTGGGACCCACCGCCATCCCAGCTCAGTAGGACAGAGTCCAGGCAGCCCAGACACAAAGACCAGGAGGGGAGCTGGCTCATGACCAGGACGTGCCCCTGGCATCTAACAAGGGTAGCGGGGACACTGGAAAAGGGGTACAATCCTTCTTCCTGAGTGAGGGTTACTGTAACTTCCACTTATTATTGACGACTGTGGGCTAAGTGAATAAATAACTAATAAAAATGAAAAGAACCACGGGCTCTTGCCCACCCGACCCCCACTTTCCCATCTTCAGAAAATCACACCCAAGAGGAAATTGCCAAGGAACAGGGAGCCTCCCGTCGGTCTTGCACAGATTCTCAGGGGGGGTTTCTCCCTCCTGGAGTCTGCCTTGCCACTGAAACAGCTCATCACACATCCGTGGAAGAATTATTTTTATAATTAATATGTTTATCAAGCCAAGCCTCATAGTGTAAGGTGATGATTGAGTACAGGTCGGAATATGAAATGTTATGAGTGCAGGCATAACCTTCATTACACAAAGACCATAGGTTCATGAAGCCCTGGGATGCTGTATCAGACCGATCCTATCTACATCAATAAATCAAAAGTCTTCCCATCGAATTGGCTCTTCCTACGTGAGTACCTTTGGTGGTGTTTCATTCCATGTATTCTCAGACTCATCAGAGAATTAAGGGACAGTGATTGATTCTTAACCAAAGCCTATCAACTACAGTTAAAATTTCATCATTTTCACATTAATTAAAGTGCATCGTGACCCATTTTCTTTTGCACACGGCGAGTGGGGCACCTCCGAGCTTTGGAAAAGCAAACCTACTTGAAATAAAGCCCTGGCTCAAAAGCATTTTAATCCCCAGGAAATAATCACAAACTACTAAGCACAGAGTGTTGGGAAATTGTGGAGGAAGTTCACTCTCCAAAACACGCACTCACCAGGTGGGGGCTTCCGGCGTCATGGCGGGCCGCAGTGGGGTGTGGCTCAGGACGTCTTGAGCCACAATCTCTCACACACAAGAAATGACCCATTTTTAGGCAATACTGGAAAAGCCCCAATATACTGAAAAAAAAAAAAAAGGGTTAAGAACATTGGAACTGGCTCAGGATATACCTAAAGTAACCCTTGATTTTCTAATCCACAGTCCTGGAACACATCGTGTCTGTCTGACAATCATTTCCTCTGTAGAAGGTCTGGAGGGAGGGAGGGATTAAGGGGGATTAAAAAAATATACAGCGTTTCTTGAATTTATACAACTCCTATGTTGGCTTAAAAATATAATGAAAAGGAAGATTAGGCTTTAAAGGCAATACTTTATTAGTATACAAGATAGTACATATACATAAACACACACATACATATACTCTCTCTACATCTATGTACATAATATACAGGCTGAGTCCATCCCTGACCGGGACTCGCACCACACCAGCCCAGAAACTCAAAAAGAAGTATAATTGATACTGTGGATCTCCCTGATGCTATGGTAAAAATTTTTCAAAGCAGTATTGGATCGTCAGCTGCACCATCACATCTCAACACCAACCATTTTATCTCAAGATAAGATGAGGAAAAACTTCCTAGGATGCTTCTTGTGTAACTACTAAACGATATAAATTATATTTCCCAAGTATTTGAGAAATGACCAGCCCTGACTAGACTTGTTCAGTCTAATTTTTTTCCTGATGGGCACAATAATTAAAATAATAATCTAAGCCTATCTTCTGGACTGTTGATCCCACGAACCGGAAAATGTAACTGGAACATAACGTAATAATTGTCATAAGAAAGCACTAAATTGGACAAAAAAAAAAAAAAACCCTGGTTTTTACTCATGCTTACAGGATGGGAATATGTAGGCAATATCCTCCCCCAATGTTTAAAATTGTGAAGAATCCTGTCAAAGTAAATGTATGAATAAAAACTGTAAAATTGAAATAAGCCTAAAATTTGGCAGAAACGACCTTAAAGTAGCTGGAGTCTGACACCAACTCGGGAAGACAGTAATGGGAAATAGAGACACACACTCTGCAACCCCTTCTGCGACACTGGATTTGATGCATTAACATTGGCAACTCTTGTATACCTTGTCATGCCAATAACATGATTGAAATTGAAATTCATTCCACTTTGGTGCTGGTAGAATCACTTTTAGATATGAATTTAAGGGTGGAATTAGAAACAGTAGGGGGTT
This sequence comes from Panthera tigris, assembly GCF_018350195.1. Taxonomy (NCBI): domain Eukaryota; kingdom Metazoa; phylum Chordata; class Mammalia; order Carnivora; family Felidae; genus Panthera; species Panthera tigris. The sequence continues at coordinate 236,814,302 of NC_056660.1, forward strand.
GTGTGTAACTAGGACTGTCTATAGGAAGAAGTCATTTCTTAGAGTCTGAAATTAAGGGTTTTGTTCACTTTTCATAATGAAGGATGAACTTATCACCCAGCCTACTGAGTTCTCATTTTCTCCTCTGGCTAGAAGCCCATGTCACTCAGTTGTTCCTCTGTGAATGATAGTAAGGATGTTGGAAATATCCAGAGCAGTGAGGAGATCTTTTCAGGAGTGGGAATGATGATGGCGATGGTGGTGATGGTGATGGTGATGATGATGATGGTGATGGTGTTGTTGGTGATGACGGTGATGGTGGTGGGGGTGGTGGGGGAGGTGATGGTGATGATGAAGAGAGTGGTGATGAAAAAAGCCGGTGACAGTGGTGATGGTGGTAATGGTGGTGGTGATCGCCACGATAGCTAATGTCTAATGGGTCTTTATCACATGTGAACTTGTACCAAGCACAGTTCTAAAGGCTTTACACGTATTATCATCTTTGATCTACCTGAAATCCCTATAAGGTAGAGGCCATTATTATTCTTGTTTTACTACAGAGAATATTAAGATTTCAAAGATTATAAAAAGTGCTTCAGGACACTCCAGAATCTGCTTTTATCCACTCGCTCTCCTTAGCATTGAAACAGAAAACATGTGAATGACAGAGTCTAAGCCTCCGTTGCCGCCCGCGTCTTCAGCCAGTGGCACTTAGTTCATCCTCACGTTCACCGTGGGTCACTGTGCCCTTAGGAAATTTGCAGAGACGAGAGGTGCCATGCGTGCTCAAGGCCACAGCAGGCACATCTGTCAGGGACACTGTCCCCTGCCCTCTCCTACAGCATAGCTGCTATTGAAAGACATCATTCTGACTTCATCTCTTCCTTTCCATCCACAGCACTTACTACCATCAGATACGTGATGCACCTTGCTTGTCTGTTTATTGTCTTTTATTGTCTTTATTGCTTATCTATTTATTACACTGAACAGTAAGGCACCTTTTGTACCATATGAGAAGGCACCTTTTCGTCTATTTCATTCACTACTGTAGCCCCAACATCCAGAATGATGTCAGGCACATGGACGTTGCTCAATAGATATTTTTGAATTCATGAGCTGCCTGATATAAGCTGTGATTGTAGGCACTAGTTTGAATACCTTCAGAAATAACCTAGATTTATGTTCAGATGAAGTCACAGGAGTGGGCTTTACTCTCCCACCTGAAATGACTAAAAACACCTGGTTAAATATGCGAAATGACAGTTTTCAGACACTGGACATCAGACAACACAAGCCAAAAATCTCTGAGAGAAAAATATAAACAAGGTGAGTCCTCATAATACCCTGTTTAATGCCTGGAGAGAGATTCCAGCTATCAGTGCAGAGAGGGAAAGTGAGGCAAAATCCAGCACTTTCTCTGAGTTGAAAAAACAGAATTGGGATATTGGGGACCTCACAGCAGCTGGAGCTCACAGGGCAGAGGTCCAGAAAGAGAAATTCTGCACAGAGAGAGAGACAGAGAGAGAGAGAGAGAGAGACATGCAGAAACCTACAGAGACCCCCAATGTGAGCAGCCTCATACATGCATCGGTTGAGACCCTGAAGGTGGGGGAGAGAAAAAATATTTGAAGAAGTTACCTGAAATTTTCCAGATTGGCTGAAAATGGTAAGACCACAGAGTCCAAAGCTCAATAGGCTGCTAGCACAGAAACATGAAGAAAATGAACCCTGGGTGCATTGTAACCAAAATCTTACAATTAGCCAGAGAAAAGACACATAGTCTGAAGATGGAACAGACGTAAGCAGATTTTGCACCAAAAAAGTTCAAACCAGAAGATGGTGAAGTGACGTCTTTGAAATTCTGAAAAACAAAACAAAACATAAAACAAGAAAACATCCAGTAAAAATATCTTGCAAAAATGGAGGCAAAAATAAAGTCTGTTTCAGGCGTGTGTCAGCAGAAAAAAATCTCTAGCCAATAGACCTGCATACAATAAATATTAAAGGATGTCTTTTAAGAAGGAAAACAAGGGGTGCCTGGGTGGCTCAGTCGGTTAAGCATCCGACTGCAGCTCAGGTCACGATCTCACGGTCCAGGAGTTTGAGCACCACGTCGGGCTCTGGGCTGATGGCTCAGAGCCTGGAGCCTGCTTCCAATTCTGTGTCTCCCTCTCTCTCTGCCCCTCCCCCATTCATGCTCTGTCTCTCTCTGTCTCAAAAATAAACGTTAAAAAAAAAAAAGAAGAAGGAAAATGACAGCAGATGGGACTCTCGACGAAAAAAGGAAAGAGCATCTAAGAGTTCATTATAAATAACTTTTTTAATCTCCTGGAAGATAACTGACTGTTTGAAGAATAATAGTTACAGTGACATCACGTGTCTGTACCGTATGTGGAAATACAACCTGTGACAGCAATCGCACAGGGACCGAGAGGGAGAGGGAGTGAACTTTGCAAGCTCCTGTACTGCACCCGATGTGGTGTGATGCTACCTGAAGGTAGACAGTGATGAGTTAAATATTCAGATTATAGTCCCTAAAGCCACCACTAAAGAAAATAATTATATTTGATAAGCTAACAAGGGATATAAAATGGTGTCAAAAATATACAATCTGAAACAAAGTAGGAAAACATAGAAAAGAGAACAAGGAGCTAATGGGATAATTTTTTTTTTTTTTGAGAGAGAGAGAGCGCGCAAACAGGGGAGGAGCAGAGAAAGAGGGGGACACAGAATCCGAAGTAGGCTCCCGGCTCTGAGCTGTCGGCACAGAGCCGGATGCAGGGCTTGAACTCACAAACTGTGAGATCGTGAGCTGAGCCCAAGTCGGATGCTCAACCGACTGAGCCACCCAGACGCCCCACGGAATAAAAATTTTTAAATAGCAATGGATAAGTTTAAACCCAACCACAATAATCACGGAAAGTACAAATGATCTAAATACCCCCATCAAAAAGCAGATTTTGATTTAAATTTTTTAAAAAGAAAACCTCAAGATCCCATCTCAAAAACCTACTTGAAATACCAAGGATGGGAAAATATATACCATGCAAATACTAATCAGAGAAAGCTGCACCGTTGCATTAATATCAGACAAAGTAAATTTTAAAGGAAAGAATATTACCAGGAATAAAGAAGATCATTTCATAATAATAAAGGTTTCAACCTATCAAGAACCCACAGAAAAGTCTTAAACATTCATCTAATATGAAGCACACATTGATGAAAGTACAGGAGAAAAAAAATACACAGTCCTGGTTAGAGAGGGGAACACCTTTCCATCAACAACTCTAGAACGAGCAGAGAGAAAACCAGCGGGAATACAGACAGAAGGAAACACCTCAGACATCTCGGGCCTGTGATGCACTGGCAGAGCATGGCCCTTTTCATCAAGGGCACACAAAACCCTCGCCAACGCAAACCACGTTTGGACAAAGCACACCAGCCTTCAGATCAGACAGACTGTACCCTGCCTCCATGCTCTATGTTCTCAACCAAATGAAGTTAAATCAGAAATCAATAACAGAAAAAAAATCTGGAAAATCCTTAAATATCTATAAACTAAATAAAACACTCAAAGTCAGGGTTTCCAAAGAATGGATCTAAAGGAAAAGTTAATAAATATATATTTGAACCAAATTAAAACCAAAGCACAACATATCAAAATACATGGAGTGCAACATAAGCAAGATGTTTACTACTTGTGATGCTATAATACCTATATTGTGAAGAAGAAATGTCTTAAATTAGTAACTTCTTCTGCCGTAAGGAGCTAGTAAAAGTTAGAAAATGAAAACAAAGTTAGAATAAAAAAGTAATAAGAACAGAAAAGGACAGCATAGGAATGGAAAAAGATCAGAGAAAATCAAGAAACCAAAACCAGGTGTTTTGAGATCCATAAAATTGATACACCTTTAGCTACATTGATCAGGAAAAAAAGACTCAAGTTAGCAATAGAGGAATGAGACATCACTACAGATTTTACAGACTCTAAAATCTTAAAGATATAGATATTATTAGGGTGGCACCATACTGATACTAAAACCATACGCAAAAGATATTACAAGAAAACTACAAACCAACATTTCTTGTAAATATAGATACAAAGATACTTAACAAAATTTTAGCAAATCAGATACAACAGATCCAAAAACGATAATATGTTTTCACCAAACGGGGTTTATCACATATGCAACATTATTCTAAAATTCATAAACTAATCAATGCAATCCACCATATTAACAAACTAAAAAAGAAAATTCACAGATCATCACAACAGTTAGAGAAAACGCATTTGACAAAACCCGCGAACTCTCTGCAGGCTATAGAAAGGAAACTTCCCCACCTGGGAAAAGCTGTATCTACCAACAAACACAACCTAATGATGCAGACTACCGTCTTCACCCGCCAAGGTCGGGAGCGGGCAGGGATGTCTGCTCAGCACGCATAGTCAACGTGGCCCTGGTCATAGTCGCCATGAACAAATGGCTTGTGTCTTGTGATCGGCAACAAACCGCAGGCCTCACAGTGACTACTAAAACATCGCTGAACTAAAACGTGAGAAGGATGTAAATGAAATAGGTGTGCAGCCACCGCACAAGGTTGCTGAGGCTGAGCCGAGGCCTGGGGAGGACGGGCGTCCCGTGCACACACCCCCACCCCCGTCTTCATACAACCCACGAGGAATGTGACCACACCTGTTTGCCTTGAGTTTGAAAAATAAAACCTCAAGTTTGGATGTTTCATGTCCCTCCGGGGCTCTGGGCAGTTAGGCCTCCTGGGCGCCCCCAGGAACCTCGGGGTCTAAGGCCTGCATGCGGGTGCAGAAATCTACTCTAGGCTGGCTCGTGTTGGCAAACCTCACAGACGGGACGTGGGTCATAGCTCCTTAAGTCTTGCTTTCTCACTTCATGCTCTGTAAAATTCTCCAAGTCCTGCCGGCCAGCTGTCCTTCATCGTGTGCGGATGCGTGTACGTGCGTCCCCTGGGATCATATGGTCACTTTGATTTGCACGACTGTGTGTTAAGCTCCTGGGTGGAGATGTGGCTCTGTGGGTGCCTGGTCTGCACAGGAGGACCATCACACCTGTGCTCCACGGTCAGGTTTGCGGGGGAGGGCCCCCAGGGGCAGTGATGCAGGGACCAGAGAAGGCTGGCACCACAGAAGCCTCCAGCCCACCAAGCTTAGGCGGTCCTGACCCTCACCTCCCTCACTGAAGATCTGGGCTCCCAGAGCATCAGAGAAGGGGAGACGGACGGGGAGCTGATGGCTCCAGAGGGAGATGTGCTGTTCACCGTAGGTCCCTCCACCTACCCAGCGGTCAGCGGCCAGCGGCCACAGATCCTACAGACAGCTCTGAGGCTCCCCACTGGTGGCCTCACCCTCCCAGACCCCACTCAGAGCCGCTCCCATGGGCCTTGTCCTGCCGCTAGGGGGGCACGTCCTCTGTGGCTCAGACGTGAGCCCCGCCTCATTTGGGGATGGCTGCAGAAGACGGGAACTCAGGCTCCACGGAGGCGCTTACAGTCGCCCATGTGTGGCTGGCATGTGATTATGCTCTGTGGTCTGCTGCGTGATAACCAAGCCACCCCCACAGCCAGGCCAGGCAGGTCCCAACACCGTGGCTCCTAGGCTGCCCCGGCCTGGGTTGGAGCTGAGGGTATGCGGGGCCCACGAGCGTCCACACAGCCTCCCTTGTCTGGGAGACAAGGTCCCAGAGCATCAGGCGCCCCTCCCCAGACCTGGACGCAGGGACCCTCTGCTGGGGGAGGAGCTCCCGGGCCAGGAAGGTGCCCGGAGCCTGGGCAGGGGTGGAACCGTGGCTCACACCAAGCCAGCCTTAAAGCAAAGCCAGAGGCAGCCCCGCCTCTGCCTTTGGGGGCTCAGGGACTCAGGCCTCCCAGCAGAGCCTGTAGTTCTGGGCACATCTCCTGGATGATGCCTGAGCAGGGGCCGATGCCTTCTCTGTCCTCCTCCCTCCCCCTCTTCCTCCTCTTCCTCCCAGAGGGCAGGACCTCGTACGGCTGAGCGAGCTGCAGGGGTGAGGGGAGACACGGAGCTGTGGGCCCCTGCACTTCACGTGGGGGGTTCCCGCCTCAAGCAGTGACCTTACTTGTGGGCAGCCTTGCACGTCCGGCCTGAACCAGATCCCCCAGAGTGTGCCCTGCCAGGTCCTTACTGCCCGAGCCTTTGCATTTTAATCTAGAACCGAGGAATCTGAAAATGCTCCAGGACCCTAAAGACTGAATAACTGCCAAGCTCAGGAGCTGCCAGCGGGAGGTGGCCGGAAGGCGCCAAAGAAGTTTCCGTGTCATGAAAGACATTCGCTGACTTCCGTGGACGCATCCTGAACCTCGTCCTGCCAGGGCCTGGCCTGACCCCAAGGCTGGGGATTGTGGGACAGGAAAAGGACACAGGAGAGTGTGGGTGCCTGTGGGGGCTCTCCACTTCCCCAGCATGGAGAACGTGCTGGGGGCTCTTTGCTGGGGGTGGACAGAGAGTTGTTTCCTGGGCTGGAACTGGAGGCTAGAGCTGGAGGCTGGGGCTGGAAGGTGGGGCTGGGGGGTGGAGGCTGGGGCTAGAGACTGGAGGCTGGAGAGTGGAGGGTGGAGGCTGGGGCTGGGACTGGAGGCTGGAGGGCAGAGGCTGGGGTTGGGGCTAGAGGGTGGAGGCTGGGACTGGAGGCTGGAGGCTGGAGGGTGGAGGCTGGGGCTGGAGGCTGGAGGGTGGGGGCTGGGGCTGGAGGGTGGAGGCTGGGGCTGGAGGCTGGAGGGTGAAGGCTGGGGCTAGAGACTGGAGGCTGGAGAGTGGAGGCTGGGGCTGGAGGCTGGAGGCTGGAGGGTAGAAGCTGTGGTTGGGGCTAGAGGGTGGAGGTTGGGGCTGGAGGCTGAAGGGTGGAGGCTGGGACTGGAGGGTGGAGGCTGGAGCTGGAGGGTGGTGGGTGGAGGCTGGGGCTGGAGGCTGGAGGGTGGGGGCTGGGGCTGGAGGGTGAAGGCTGGGGCTAGAGACTGGAGGCTGGAGAGTGGAGGCTGGGGCTGGAAGCTGGAGGGTAGAAACTGTGGTTGGGGCTAGAGGGTGGAGGTTGGGGCTGGAGGCTGAAGGGTGGAGGCTGGGACTGGAGGGTGGAGGCTGGAGCTGGAGGCTAGAGGGTGGTGGGTGGAGGCTGGGGCTGGAAGGTGGATGCTGGAGGGTGGAGGCTGGGACTGGGGCTGGAGGGTGGAGGCTGGGGCTGGAGGGTGGAGGGTGGAGGCTGGGGCTGGGGCTGGGGCTACAGGCTGGAGGGTGGAGGCTGGGGCTGGGACTGGAGGCTGGAGGGCAGAGGCTGGGGTTGGGGCTAGAGGGTGGAGGCTGGGACTGGAGGCTGGAGGGTGGAGGCTGGGGCTGGAGGCTGGAGGGTGGGGGCTGGGGCTGGCGGGTGAAGGCTGGGGCTAGAGACTGGAGGCTGGAGAGTGGAGGCTGGGGCTGGAGGGTGGAGGCTGGGGCTGGAGACTGGAGGCTGGGGCTGGAAGGTGGATGCTGGAGGGTGGAGGCTGGGGCTGGGGCTGGAGGGTAGAGGCTGGGGCTGGGGCTTCAGGCTGGAGGGTAGAGGCTGGGGCTGGGGCTGGAGGGTGGAGGCTGGGGCTGGGGCTTCAGGCTGGAGGGTAGAGGCTGGGGCTGGGGCTGGAGGGTGGAGGCTGGGGCTGGGGGTGGAGGCTGGGGCTGGGGCTGGAGGGTGGATGCTGGAGGGTGGAGGCTGGGGCTGGGGCTGGAGGGTGGAGACTGGGGCTGGGGGTGGAGGCTGGAGGGTGGGGCTGGGGCTGGAGGGTGGAGGCTGGGGCTGGGGCTTCAGGCTGGAGGGTGGAGGCTGGGGCTGGGGCTGGAGGGTGGAGACTGGGGCTGGGGGTGGAGGCTGGGGCTGGGGCTGGAGGGTGGAGTTTGGGGCTGGGGCTGGGGCTGGAAGGTGGATGTTGGAGGGTGGAAGCTGGGGCTGGGGCTTCAGGCTGGAGGGTAGAGGCTGGGGCTGGGGCTGGAGGGTGGAGGCTGGGGCTACAGGCTGGAGGGTAGAGGCTGGGGCTGGGGCTGGAGGGTAGAGGCTGGGGCTAGAGACTGGAGGCTGGAGGGTAGAGGCTGGGGCTGGGACTGGAGGGTGGAGGCTGGAGCTGGAGGCTGGAGGGTGGTGGGTGGAGGCTGGGGCTGGAAGGTGGATGCTGGAGGCTGGGGCTGGGGCTGGAGGCTGGAGGGTAGAGGCTGGGGCTGGGGCTGGAGGGTGGAGGCTGGGGCTGGGGCTGGAGGCTGGAGGGTTGTGGGTGGAGGCTGGGGCTGGAGGCTGGTCCATCAAAGAACCTCAGTGACCATAGACGCTTGTGTCCAAGCAGAAAGACTGCCTCCTACCTAGAGGAAGAGACGGGCAGTGGGAAAATGGAGCCATAAACTGGGTCGGCCCCTCCTTGTCAAGGCCCGGGGTCAGAGGTCAGCCTCCAGAGTTGGAAGCAGAAAAGGTGGGGCTTGGAAGTGCTTGAAAGGTATCATGTGCTTTCCACCCCCGGGCTTGCGTCTGGCCAGATGCGACCACGCATTTCCTCAAACTTTCTGTGCAGCAGGGCCCTGAAACATTCCCTTCCAGGCTGCATTTCATTCACATTCAAATTCAGTTATTTGAAATGAATTTACCTTTAAATCAATCGTAGGACGTGCGCATTACAGAACACAGTAATTATGATTGAGAAAATGAGCAAGCACTTACAAATAAATCTGGCCGTTCCCCAGCAAGTGATCAAATGATAGATCGGCCATTGATGTTCTGACTCACGTTTTTATCCAGAATTCCATCTGCAAGATTCAAGCACTCTCGAAAGGGCCGGATCGCCGTTGCGACTTGCCCGAGCAGAACCGGTTCTCTCCTGGATACAAGTCAGACCACCTAATTCCACATCTCTTTAATTCTCTGCCCGACGCACCGACTTGTTCCGAGGAACAAAGAGGAGCGGTGGAGACCGCCCCACGGGACTGAGCGTCCACGACCTGCGTCATCTGGTGTTGTCTTTCTTTCTGTTTTTCGGGATCCACTTAAATGCCTCAAGTCATACTAGCACGGGTACGGATTCACCTTACAAGGAAGCCCGTCAGAAGGAAGAAAATGGATACCTTTCAGTTTCGGCAGTTAAGGAAATTAACTACCAGGCTTAAGAAGTTCTTCCTGAAGGAACTTACAGGAAGTATTTCTCACATACGCTACACTGTTTTACACTAGTATGGGGAAACTTCGAGAAAATGAACTGTTACCTTGCATATGATTAAACAGGGAGAACAGCTTGGGACAGAGACCCAACCTCCAACTTGGCGTTTCTGCGGCTCAGCCCCCAGGCCTGCAGCATCGGGTCCCTTGGAAGGTCTGTTGGAAATGCCCGTCCTCGTCCCCTCTGCGGGCCCCGGGTAGACCCTTCAGGGGCCCGGCCATCTGGGTTCAGAGGCCTCCGGGAGGCCCCCACGCACTTCCCGGTGTGGGAACGACTGCCCGGGGCCGGGCCAGCCTGCTGTCTCTGTGCCTTGTGACCGTCCCTTTCTCTGCCCCTCTGGGGGCTCAGAGGGGCGTGGCCCGGCCCCAGGCGCATCTGAGGGCAGCGCACAGTCCCCTCTGGCCTCCCAGAGGAGCCGCACGGCCGCGGGGGCCACGCTGCCGCTCCTTGCCCGCGGGGGAGCCCACGGGGCAGGGCAGTGCCCACTAGGCGAGGCTTGTGCCACCATCTGCCAGAGAGGCCAGCTGTCCACTCCGTGGAAACACACAGACTCGAGAGGGCCCCTCGCAGAGGCCGTCCATCATCAAATACCTGTATTCGCATCACAGGGGGACAGGCTTGAAATTTAGGGCCTTAGGCAGCATGCCAGCTGGCCCCCGCTGTGCCCCTGCTTTGCTGAATTTCTGTGACATAAAGAAAGACCCCCAGTCAGCCGGGGCGTGGCGGGGGGCACCCACGAGAAGAGGCAAAAACCCACAGCAAACAGAGCCCATCTGAATGCCATGTCCTTCCCAACTAATGAAGCAATGCGAGCCATTGTAATGAATAAATTAATAGTAAGTATGTAAACTAACATTAGTAGTAAGAAAATAATAATCACATAAACGTTTTAAGAATAAACAACATAATTAAGAACTATAAGAACCACAAAAGGTGCTTTTAATCAGGTGAGCTGATTCCAAAGGATGAACTCGGAGGTGACAGGAGGCTGGGACAGCACGGTGAAGACAGGCTCTGGGGCTCTAAGTGCTGCGAAGTCACAGTGACTCGATGCCCGCGTCCGCTGTCATGGGGACAGCACATTCCTGGGTCCCGCGTGGAGCCCCCTGGGAGGGGACGCTCTCCACCCACGCCCACAAGCAATCTGCGAAGTCAGAGTGTACCCAATCGTCTGTCACGGTCCTGCCCAGACAGAGTGGTTTTTTAGACTTATTTATTTATTTTGAGAGAGGTGCGGAGGGGCAGAGAGAGAGGGAGACAGAGACAGAGAGGGGATCCCAAGCAGGCTCCACACTCCCGGTGCAGAGTCCCACGTGGGGTTCCATGCCACCACCTGTGAGATCACAACCTGAGCCGAAACAGTGCCCAGCCGTGAGAAATGGTGTTATGGGGAGTCACAGGACACACGTGTGATGCGCCTCCCTGAGGAAAACGTTCGCAACACAAGGCAAGAGGGTGTTACTTTTTTGCTGTTGCGAACCTGGAAAAAAAAGGAGAGAGAACATACACTCATTCACAGGGATTCAGGGAGGGTGTAAGATACGCACACAAATCATGTTTTATTTCCATCTCCTACCTAATTTCTATTTGACAACTCAATGACATTTTTATAGTCTTCTTGTTACATTTATGCTAAAAAAAAAAAAAAAAAGCATAAAGACAATAGCCATGTTTAAACTCCTTGTGGGATGATGACATCCTTGAAAATGCATTTTAGAGCCCGTCAGCACCAGAAAACTCCTTTGACTTGCCTCTTCCCCAACCCCCACTCCAACCGGATCTTAAGGGTGGGAACGCGGGCGCCCTGGGGGGCTCCGTCGGTTGAGCGTCCGACTCTTCATCTGGGCTCAGGTTATGGTCTCACGGTTCATGGGATCGAGCCCCACGTCGGGCTCTGTGCTCACAGCGCGTAGCCTGCTTGGGATTCTCTCTCCCTCTCAATCTGCCCTCCTCCCGCCACTCAAAATAAATGGATTAATTTTTAGAACTCGGTGGAAGCCTTGCAGACGTCCATAAGCCTGCCACGTGGGACCCTCCGTGGTGGCACCTCAAAGCTGACGCCCGTCTACAAGCACACGTGCGTCCTCGCTATCCTGAGTCTTGGCGTCTGCAGGAGTGGCTCCCAAAGAGCCTTTCACGGGCCTGTGCTCTCAGGTGACTTTAAACCAAGCTGCCACTCAGAGCGGTCTGCGTCTTGGCGAGCAGACGAAACGTCCCGTCAGACCGCCGGCCGGCCTCGCTATAAATAACCCAGACTGGCACGGCCGTAATTTCTCTTCCTTCCCCCCCAGGGCCGAGCGCTCCTTCCACAAATACCAGCAGAGCACCACGTGAGGCCCGCTGTACAGAGTCCCCAGACCGTGCCGAGTCTCCGGGGCCACGGGGAAGATGGATAATCCGGGGCGGGGGGGCCCTGCTCTGGCGCAGCCTCGACTTGGCGGACGCGGGGGCCCCGGCGAAGAGCCAGAGCCATCGCCAACAGGCTCCACTGAAATGAAAACATCACTTTTCCTCCCGTGCGTCTCAGGGAAGTCTGAAGCCTTCTCTGGTAATTAATCCGAGGAGAGAAATCGATGCCTCGACTGGTTGCAGTTGAAGCAATCCGTAGCAAAGTCAACTCCTCGCGGACGCCGCGGCCGTGGGCGCGGCCCCGGGCGTCTGGTGCAGATGGGCCGTCCACAGAAGCATTGCTTCCCTCCCCACTGATCCCACCCACAGAGTCAATTACCCTGAACAGTTTCTGTTGTAGGACACTTTTGCCATAAATACGGTCTTTGTTCTCCCAACGTTCACTCCCGGGTTTTCTTTCCCCGTCAGGAATGGCAAATGAGTCTACGATCTGATAGTTGCAAACAGACTGGACAACACGGTCTCCGATGAGAATGATTTACAAGTGACAGGAACCCGGGCTTGTCCCGTGCGCCACCAGTAAATCCAGGCTGCTTCCGTGGGGCTTTTTGGAGGGGGCAAGCGGATCGGTTTTCCTTTTTCTTTTTGGTTTCTGGGTTTTTGTTCTGCTTTTGTGGTTTTTTTTTAAATTTTATTTATTCTTTTTTTTCATATGAAATTTATTGTCAAGTTGGTTTCCATACAACACCCGCTGCTCATCCCAACAGGTGCCCTTCTCGATGCCCATCACCCACTCTCCCCTCCCTCCCACCCCCCATCAACCCTCAGTTTATTCTCAGTTTCTGTACCGGCAAAGGGAATTTTTTTATGAGTGTCCCTGAAAAGAAAAACAGGATAAAATCTGTACCCCGCTTAAAAATTTTACGACTTGAGCGACGCTGTACATTAAGCAGAACAGTTTCTAATACAGCCCAAGAGAAGTGACCGTTTGTTTTTAATTTAACTTGTTTTTAGAAAACCAAACGGGAGCCGACAGCGTGAGCTGATCATGCATTATCATTCGGCGTATCTCCCCTAGCAAAACAGCACAGCGTCACATTTCTAGCAGCTAAATGCAGGTTAGACCATCTTTTCATAAAAAGCAACTGCGTGTCCTGCTGTTTGAAGGACTGCAATCCCTCCAGGAGTGAAATCTGAGCCCAATGAGTAAATCCAAGATGGTGCACTGTTACGCCCCAAGGAGAATATTGCCGTGGCAAATAATTATCACTTAGCAGCCACTCAGATGGCCTGTTGTCTCATGGAACTTGGGCTCTTTGGTCCACCCGATTGGCCGCAAGAAAAGGAGCCTGTGTTTGGCAGATTCACGTGGTTTGCCTGGTTCTTATAACAACCCGCAGGGAAGATCTATGTGAGCTCACGTGTGCAGTCAGAGCGCCAAGCTCGGCCTCTTGATAGCTGTGCAACCCCAGACAAGTCGCCCGCCCTCTCTGTGCCTCAGCTTCCTCGTCCATAAAAACAGTCCCTCTCTCCTGGTGTTGTCACCAGGATTGATTCGGTATGGTGAGCTCTTGGCCCCAGGACAGTGCTTGGGGCGTGCCAAGAGAGAGAGAAATGTCACTTACCGCCACCACCAGGTCCCTCGGCTTGAATTTGAGGGTATGTCAAAAAGCACTTGACCACATGTTTAAACTCCAAGCTTCATACTCTTTCCACTGTTTCTAGAAGTGGGAAGGTGGGTGAAAGCCGCACAAATGACTCATTAAATAGGAAGCCCTTTGAATTCTTTCAAAAACTTCATCCAAAAGAGGCCAACGTGCTGTTTTTTTTCTCTTCCCCACCTTGGTTCCTCGTAAAGGAACAGGGTGAAACTCATCTACTCTCTAAATCCTGTTTTCCACCATAAGATTAATACATGCTTTCTAAATTTAAAACATTGGAGAAAAACAAAGAAACTATGAAGGATGTATGTACAAAGCCCTCATGGGAAAGAAAGCAACACCCCCATTCCTACAAAAAGCCCCCGGGGCATCTTTCTGTCCATCCTGCCTTATCCCGGGCAACAGGTGCAAACTTCTTCGTAACAGAAGTAAAGCAAAATAATCCGAGGCATTTTGAGCCACAAATTAAACGCTATTCTGAACTGACAGTCTGTTTCGTGGACTTCAGACACCAGCAACGTAAAATGAAAATTCATCTCTGCAGGAAAGTGGGAGGAGCATCGTCAAGGGTGGGGTTGGACCCTCCTGCTCACGCGTCTCTGCTTCTGTCCCCGGGACCAGAAACGTATGTGCATGAATATCATTCTTCCCGAGGCCTTCCCAGTCTCCTCCTTGTGTAGAATCTGGGATGAAGCGTTCAACCGACCCTTCCAACTTCTCCCTCCTGGGAGTGGTTAGAGTTCCGCGTCTGCATTTTGCAAAAGGCAACAGGCACAATACTTCTTAAAAGGAGGTGATATTAATTATCCACAGACACCCTCAGCCACAGGATAATTCATTAGTTGCACCTCCTCTCCTTCCAAAAGGCGTTTGAGGAAGATATTACACGTCTCAGAGCAAGGGGCTCAGTTCATTATAGCCGGCGTCTGGGAGGTCTGCCTTCGAGATTTCTCTGCCACTCCTTCCTCCTTTAGACACACTGAAGTTTTCCCTGGAGTTCAGAACAGATTGAAATGAGTTTGGAACCTCCCTCTGGGGACACGGAGAAGCTCTTTCTTAGCAGAAGCTGCTTTTCCACTATTGATCGGCTCCCTGCCCAACCACAGCTGCACTCCCGGCGCCCACGTTTACTTAGCGGTCGACGGCAAGGCTGGGGCTCCAGTTCCAATCGTTATCGCGACAAACACAGTTGACGGCTAGGCAGACGGCGACCCCCACCAGTGCTGCCCTGGTGTCTTGTCCAGGCCTCTCCCTCTGCCCCTGGGGCTCCCCAGGCAAGGAGAGCCGGAAGGACCCGGTGCCCAGCCCCGAGGGGGTGTGCCCGGTCCTTCCTGCCTGCTCCCCTGGGTCCCCGTGACCCCACATTTGCCATTTCACCTCCAGCTCAGGAAGAAGGAAGCCAGGAAGCCCACGTGTGGTGGACAAGGGAGTCCAGTGGGAGGAGCTCGGCCACATGCTTCTCAGCAGCAGACCAGGGTCCTCAGGGTAGCGGGGCGGCGGTGGCGGGGGGGTGGGGTGTCCCAAGGCAAGAACAAAGCCTGGGAAAACAGGCCAGACCCGTGGCCATGGCCAGAGCTCAGTTCAGCAGGATGGGGGCCCCGGACAAGGAGGAGGCCGCCCTCCCTCCCCAGTGTGTCCTTCCGTCCCGCCCCCGTGGTGGCTGACCTGGAGCCGTGGCCCGGGGCCCTGGGGCCACGGCGGGTGGACTCGGGAGCCTCTGCACGTGCTGTCGGCCCACCTCGGGCACATACGTGCCAGGCCGCTGCTCTCCCGCGGCAAGTGGCGGCCCTGTCTGCGGGCTCCGATCTGCGCGGCTTGGGCCCGTCCTGTCCACTTAAAAGATCATCCATCACCACCCCAGTTTATAAATCAAGGCGGCCGGCTCGCCGCGCACCGCGGTGAGGTCGAAGTGCCCAGAAGTACTTAGCCAATTCCCAGACCCGGGCTGGCGTTCCCTCCTCTCTGCCTCCAGCAGCCAGACCATCCATCATCCCGCACCCACCGAGGCAGAAGGACGCCGACAAAGAAACGCCTGGGCGCCCGACAATGTGGCCTCCGTGACGCGGGGACGGGAGCTCTTTACAATTTCCAGCCAGGCCCTTAGCCTTTTGTGTTAACAAAACCTATTCATTTCAGGATTTGGCAGCTCAAATTATTTCAGACAAGACCTCCAGACAAATGGTTATTTGATAGAGTCAGAAGCAGCAGGGCTGGGGTGGGAGGAGCAGAGCCTTCCCTTACGGCGGCCCCTCCCGTCACACCCGCCCCGCTGTCCAGAACCCGGGCGCCTTCTAGAAACCCCAGATGGAGTTCCCCGGGCCACGCACATTCCGGGCTTGCGGGAGTTGAGGGCACGGGTGTTCTGAGCGACTATTGGGGACCGGAGAGTGTGAGACGACAGCAAGGGTGGTTTTTTCCTCCCGATCCTATTACCTGCTGAGTTGGTGTTTACATATTTCAAACAGGATTTTTTTTATTTCCTGCAAAGAGAAAACACAAATTGTCCGTTGTCCAGAAGAAAGTGAAACAGACAGTTCCCATTACCCCTCACGCTCGCGGAGACTGATTTGCAAAGGCTGGAAAATTGTGTTTGAAGCCACGTAATGACGTGTGATAATTTCCTGTCGGGACGTCCCTGAGAATCACAGCGAGTGCGATCGTTGTGGGCTGGCGTTGGCGGGGCGTGGGGGGCGCGAGGGAGGAAGGGACATGGGACGGCCCTCTCCTGTAGGAGCTTTGGATTCAGAAACTAACGAAAGCCTACTTGCAAAGGACGTGTGGAGGGCCCGGTAAAAGCCAGCCCCGGGGAGCGGCCCGCCCAGTACTGATCCCACTTTGTGTCCCTGTTAATCCGCACAAGGATCCCGGGCTGCGGGTCCCACCCCGGGCAGCATCTGGCAGCACCCGCGGACGGGAAACAGCCCCCGCTGTGCAGCGGGTGAGCCGGGAACGGTCCCCTCGCCGTCAACCCCGTTCTGCACGGTGACACACAAAAATGTTTCTAATCTCAGGTTTCGATGCATGAAGGCAACAAGGCACGACGCGTCTGTGAAGGAAAAAGGCCGTTTGTGCTGGAGTGTCTGCTCTTGTCTCCAGAAGGCACCGCGCCCTGGAAATCCGTCCACGCCGAGTTTACAGGTCAGCCCAAGGTGAGCGAGGCCCCCGCCCGTGTGCTGTGCTCCTTGCTTCTCTCTTCTTGGCCTGGAAGAAAATACTTCGGTTTTGTCACTTATTAATTTTGCTACTTCGTCTCCCTGGAAAAGCGGGCACAGAAGTGTCACTGACCCGGGCAGATGTGCGGGGACACGAGTAAGGCGGTCGGTCCTTCCAGACGGACCCCGTGTGACTGACTCACCCCAACGCAAGCGGTTCCCGCTCCCGGAGCCGCCCGGCCTGTGGAGGGTCTCCTGAGGGTCCCCGGCCAGCGTCCCCGACTTCTCTCAGGCAGGACGGGTTTCATCCTCACCGCCACCAGCACCCCCTTACCGCACAACCCTCGTCCCTGAACGATGAGCCCCGGGCAGACTCTTCCGTTCTGCACGGACCTCGAAAACAGCCCCTCCCCCAGCAAGCCTGGTGCGGAGCCCCTTTCGTCCGTCCGACTGTCCGTCCACCCGTCATTTCTGGGAGGGAGCCTTGAGAGTTGCCCTGGGGCGGCAGTCCCGTCTGGACCCGCTCCACTGGCCCACAGTGAAGGGTCCTGAACTTCCTATTTTAAAAAACATGCGTAACAGCCTTTTAATGAATGCCGAGTCATTAAATCATTAAATTAATCTCCTCCTCTCCCCCCCGGAACACGAGCTAGACGGTCCGCATGGGCTCAGACAGGCCCATCCAGTCCCTTCCCAAGCTCAGCCTTGCCCCTGCCCCCGACCCACGGCCCCACTCACTTACCCTCTTTGTCTGTGCTTCGTCCACGATCCCTCCTCGTGGCTTACGCCCTCTTCCCAGCCTGCTCTCTGGATGGGGACAGATATAATCCAGAGAGATAGGACTGACTCTATCACATCCTAGTGTCCCCTGTGTCACTGTCACTCATCATTATCAAATAACCAGAGTCCCCTTTTGGCTCACGTGAAGAAAAGAATTTCTAACCATGAAGTTCTGAACATCTCCAAAGGTACTTGTTCTTTCATTGCTGCCTGACAAGTTCCCATAAACACAGCAGCTCGAAGCAACGTGCATTTATTGCCTCCTAGGGCTGTGGGTCAGGAGTCCGGGCACCCCGCTCGGGGTCGAAGCCGGCTCCCGGTGTGGATGGGCTGAGTCCCTGCCTGGAGGCCGGACTGGGGAAGAACCAAGCTCACTGTGGACGTTAGAATCCCTTTCCCCGGGGCAAGGCCTTGGCCGGGGCCAGGCTCGAATCCTCAGACCTCCCACCGCTCCTTACCGTGTGAGTCACCGCACGATCCCTCCCTCGTCGAGCCCCCAAGGAGAGATCTCCAGCGTCCGGGATGGAGTCTTCATAAGGGGACACGACCGCAGGAGTGATGGCCGGTCCCCCGTGCCACATTCTGCCCGCTGGAAGCCTCAGGTCCCACCCGTATTCGAGGGTTGAGGCCTGCACGAGCACATGAGAGGGAGGAGGCCCGGTTCAGGGAGGGGGGCACCTGCCCAGGTAGCCATTTCCAGCTTCTGGGGAGCTTGACTCTAGGGTCTGCACCGTCTCCCCAGCAGCCAGAGGCCCCCTGCCCCCGGCACAGTAGACTGGACCGTGTGGCCAGCCTGGTTAGGACAACCCACCCGCAACCCCACTATGTGCTGCACTCCACGTCTGATGGTGCCAGGAAGGCCCAGAGGCCCACATTCAGCCACTGTTGGTCTGTCACCGTCCTGCAAACGGGAGTTCAGAACCGGCAGACCATCAGAAGCGGGTGTGAGTTGTATCTACTGGCCCGGGGACCAGAGTAGCGGCATGGCACCTGTATGGGGCCCACGTGCGTTCTCCCCGCCACGGTGCTGGAGAGGAATGCCACAGTGTGCCATCTGCTGCGGACAACAAGCGGTCCCCTGTCACTCTGCCCCAACAGCTAACTCAGCTGACCCTTGGGACGGTGCCATTACCTCCATGTCACAGATCGGAAGTGAGCTGACCGTGCAGCACGGTCCCCCAGAGCCCCGCCCAGCCGGCCAGCAGCAGCAGAGTCACCCGGGAACCTGCCGGAAATGCACAATTGGGGCCCCGCCCAGGCCCTGCCCCATCAGCCCCGCTGTGGATGGAGTCAGACCCCGCCGTCACGAGCCCTCAGGTGGCTCGGACGCTCAAGTGTGGGAGCCGCTGGTCCAGACCACCAGTCGGGCTCCTCCGGCTCGAGATCTCAGCCTTGCACACACATGCGTGCACACGCTTACACAGGCGAGCGAGAAAATGGGACGTCGTCAGAAGGGCGGCCCCCACACCGCTCTTTGAAGAAATCGTCTAGATTGTCTCGTACAGTTTCATTTTTACTGGTATTTAACGTTTTTATGGTATTATATTCTTATTCGAGACAGTTTCGTAAAAAAAATTATAGGTCAAAGAGCAGCCATTAGACACCGAATATAAATTACAAAATTAAGTTTTATGGACATTTAATTACAGGGACGGAAAATGTGTTGCAGCATCTTTATACGTTAGAAGTAGAAAGGCATATTTATGCTCTTTTTTAATCTTTGCAAAAAATAGTGTGTACTTAATCACACTCATTAACTTGTTAATTAATCAGGAAACAAATCTGTACTTGTGACCATTCAGGAGAAAAATGTGCTGGAGCTGTATGCCCCACGGGACGGAGGTAGCATCGGGCCGG
Source organism: Panthera tigris (assembly GCF_018350195.1). Lineage (NCBI taxonomy): Eukaryota > Metazoa > Chordata > Mammalia > Carnivora > Felidae > Panthera > Panthera tigris. The sequence continues at coordinate 236,833,293 of NC_056660.1, forward strand.
TGCACCTGGTCGTGAGAGCATGTCGTCGGGTCACTTTCAGACTCTTTCACAGGCCCCGTGACATTCTGCTTTTATTCGAGGCTCACCCCCCCCCATGGTGTTACCTGCGGCCTGGCCCTTGATCTCTGACCTGGGCGGGTCAGCTGGCCCTCACCCGAGACCAGGAGTTTGTTCTGAGATGCCGTGTGCTCCACAATTGACCGAGATTTTAAATTCTTGTAAAAGAATGGCTGCCTTGGGTTTCGAGGCAGAAAGCGAAAGTGTAGAAATCAGAAGCGAACTGAACTCAAAACCAGCACGTGTGAGCTGTCACCAGGCCACTCGTAAAGGGTTGTCTGGGACTTGCCTAAAAGCAGTAACTAAAGTCGGCACAAGTCAAAGCAGAGGGTGAGGGGTCGAAGGGGATAAAGCGGGGGGGGGGGGGCATGGGGGCCCTGCTCCGTCCCCAAGCCCTGCGCCCTCTCCTGAGCGCCCACAGCGGGACCCTCCTCCAGCACACGCAGGGGAGCCCCAGTGTGGGAGAGCTGGTGGGCGGGTGAGCAGGCCGGGCCTGGCGGCTGTGGTGGGGAGACCCCGGCAGGGCCCTACAGGCAGGTGGGCAGAGCAGGGCGGCCTGGCTGAAGGGGGGGCACTCGTGAGGTCCTTGGTGAGGCCAGAGCTATAAGCAGGATAGATGGACGGAGGGGGCTTGAGATCGAGGCGCAGGGTTGCGAAATCCTTCCCGTGGCTGTGGAGACTAGTGGGAGGGCTCTAACCGATGGGTAACGTGGTCTAGACGTTACATAAAGACATTGTGCAGAGCCTGGCTGATGCGTGAGGATGGGTTGGGGGGGGGTCGGGGGGGCCTCCCAAGAGCGGTGTGGCTGGACCAGCAGGAAGAGTGACAGGCGTCCAGTGCCTTGCAGGTGGGTGGATGGGGCCGCACGGAGCAGAGGCCTCTGGGACGGCCAGGCTGTCCTGCTGGGCAGACCAGGGCAAGCAGAAAACCAAAGGTCACAACACAGGAAGGAGGGTGAAAACCCTGCTTCAGTGCCATCGTGCAGCTTTAAAAACGAGGCCGTGAGGAACGCAGGCCCCTCATGCACCCCGGCCCAGGGGATATTTTGGAGTCTCTCCACCTGGGCTGGAGTGGCGTTCTTGTCCACGAAATGAGAGGCACAGAGTGGGGAGCCCTCCGCAGGGGTGAGCTGTGCCGAGCCTGAGTGCCTGAGGGATTCATCCCAGCCTGGCCCCTGTGCCTTTGCTGCAGCGAGGGAACCAAGCAGTCCCCGGCGCCCGGGTCAGACGGCTCTGGCTCGCCAAGCAGGTGCACTAGCTCGTTCTCAGGCTTTCTCTGCCCTGCACGAATTCGTGGATCGGGATGTTATCTAGCTGCTTCCTCATCATCTTGAGCCAATAAAAGGGGAAGTGGACCGCATTCACGTGTCCCGTAAGAGAAAAGGGCTCCCACGCCACTTTTGCCCCATTCCCGGGGAGACACTCCCCATGTCACCCAGCGTGCCCCTCACCCCAAAGCCCCTGTACAAACAGATGTGTGCACACCCGAGATATGTCTGCACTCCTTTCTCCCCGGCCCCGACACTTCACGCACGGCCCAGACCTCCTAGTGAACGAGTTTGTTCTTGGGAACTGGGGCTTCCTCGGCCAGGGAGGCCGGGCACTGAGGGAGCACCCTGTCTTCGCCAGGCGGAGCCCCTCCCCCTGGGTGTTCCTTTAGACAGATGCCATGCCCATTGTAGAGATGAGGAAACAGAGCCTCAGTGGCCTGGAAGGCTTGCCCTGGTCACACAGTGAGAAGGTGGAGATGTCAGAAAGGAGGTGACCATTACTCTTTGCAGATTGTTCAGTCAAATGCCTGGAAAATAAATAACTTCAGAAACAAATTTAAAATACAAGATCCACACTTTTCCTATTTAAAACCAACGACCAACTAGAAACGCAAAGGAAGAAACAGTTCAGTTCACAGACACACGCACGCACACACAAATACATACATATATATGTGCATATATATAATACCTGTAAATAAGCTTAAGAAAAATTCAGAACCTGTATTAAAAAAAGAATAAATGACAACAAGTCTTGTTCTTACTAAAAAGGCAACTATATACAGACATCCGTTCTACCCAGATTAATCCATATTTTTAATGCATTTCCAATTTAAATAGTAACAGAATCTTCAACGTTTGCCGGCAAAGAGAAGACTCATATAACATGACACAATGGCTCTAAAGATCCTCCAGAGATATAAATATTTTTAACAGTTAAAAAAGTTTTGAATAAAGGATATCTCAGAGGAGCTGGCTCATTTGACATCCAAATATATAATAAAGCACAATAAATACAGCCATGTGAAGCAGGAGAAAAATCATGGAGATCAATATAAAACATACAAAATGCAGAAATGAAACAAAATCAGAACGATTGCTGTAAGAGTAACATTTCAGGTCACCAAGTAGAAGAGCTATAATTCCTAAATGGCGTGGAGACAATCCACTAATTAGGTAAAATGAATCCAGGAATCCTGTTTCAACAACAAGAGAAGTCGCGTGCAGCACCAACTTAAGGATTAGCATTAAAAACTATTAGAACACAATTATAGGTGATGGGAAAACAACTGACTGTTTATTAGAGAAGTCGTTTCTAAAAATAACAAAACAAATGGCCATAAAATAGAAATTCTTCATTTTGATTTTGTAATAATGAGAAAGTTCTCTAGAGCAAAACGTCCCCTCACAGTACAGAGACAAACTGGAAATAGCATTCGCAGCGTGTGTTTTAGAGAGGATCTCCTTACAGATTAATAAACAAAGAATGATTGACTTGATAAAAACTGGCAGTTCAGAAAAACGAGAAATAAAAATACTTGATAACCATTTGGAAAGATGTAAACTAATTCTGCAACAGGACTTCTTATATTTCAAATCGATAGATTGTTTTAATGTTCCTCCCCCACCCCAGTTGAACAGAAATAGAGATTCTGGTGACCTTTGGTTGCAGTGTTCTAGAACCAAGTTTTAGAAGGCAATTTAGCAATATCCATTAAAACTTCTAACACGCTTGCCCTATGACCTAGCCGTCACACTTCCGAGAGCATTATCTCATCAGCATACCTGCACAGGTACAGGGGTCAAGGATTGCCCATGATGTGGTAACTGGAATTATCCCAAATGGCCACCGCTAGGGGCCATAGAGCAGTATGAAACCATCAGGAGAACTAGGTGGGTCTGCAGATAAATGTCATTTTAAGACCCATTGCTGAGTGGAAAACAAATTCAGAATGGTATGTGTAATGCGATGCCACTTTTGCACTAATAGAGGGTGGATGGATGCATGCATGCATTGATGGATGGTGGATGATGGATGCATGGATGCATGCATGGATGGAGGGATGGAGGGATGGATAGATGCATGGATGCATGAATGGATGATGGATGGATGCTGGATGGATGGATGGATGGATGCTGGATGGATGCATGGATGCATGGATGCATGAATGGATGATGGATGTATGTATGTATGCATGCATGGAGGGATGGTGAATGGATGGATGGATGGATGGATGGTGGATGGGTGGATGGATGAATGGATGGGAGGATGGATGGATGGATGGTGGATGGATGGAGGGAGGGAGGGAGGGATGGAGGGAGGGATGGTGGATGGATGGTTGGAGGGCTGCATGCATGAATAGATGATGAATAGATGGATGAATGGGTGAAAGATGGAGATATAGTTTGCACGTAAGAATTTTTTTATCCATTTATAGAAATACCTGGATATATACTAAGGACGCTATAAACAATGGTCCTTTTGCAGTAAGAAGGCTAAGAGACGAAATACTGTGGGTCCATCTTTTGGTGTTTGACTGCTATCAGCTTGTTAACCTCACCTCTCTCTTTTTTCCTTCTGCCCCACATCTGGGTAAACTGATCAGAAAGCCTGGGTACCCCCTCCTTTGGGGGGGGGGGGTGGGATAGTGAAACCACACAAACCTCTGCCCTCACGTGGAAACCCTCCCTCCAGCCTCCCCAACCACGGTGCAAACCCCAAGTCAGTCTCCTTCCTCCGCTGTCTCAAGCCATTTCACATCAGCTGGGGTTTCTCTTCTGTCCTCCCCCAGAAGACCTCGTTATGTAAGTAATAAACCTCACACCCTCTTGATTATGCGATGTAATCAATATGGACATTCAAACCAAATTTGGGCTGGTGGTTCATTTTGTTTCTCTAGGATGGGCACTACAGGAAAGGAGAGGGGTATTTTCCCTTCCCGATATATACTTTTTAACTTAAAAATTGTTTATAATGAATAAATACTACCTTTGTCACTTAAAAGTTATCTTTTTTCATTAAAACAAGCAATGCTAAAGTGGTTCTAACAGACGCAGCCCTGTCCTCAACCTGCTCTCAATCTTAGTGCCTGAAGAGCCCCCTCCCTGGGTGGTGTGGGCGTCCAGCAATGCTATGGATGGACGGTGGTCACTCAGACATCTCTTTCCTGGACTTCTCTTCCAGGAGCTTCCATCCAGAAAACCTATGCCTTGCTCTCATGCAGGCTGCAGAGTTTCACCAAGTATGAGATGAGTCTGATCAACTTTGTGGCTCCAGGCACTTTGGTCATGTAACAAGTGTGGGAAGTGATTTCTAAATGCAGCAAAAATTATTAAAGCTCCATTATTCATGGCGGCACTGATTATTTTCTCCACACCCCCTCCTATCTGTCAGATCCGGGTCCCACCTTCCGATGAAATACGGCACTCAGTGCACAGACAGCCCCAGAGGTGAAGATTAAAAATTAAAGACCAGTTGATGATAATTGCATGATAACTTTATTGACCAAGCTCAAACCCAAGGTATCTGTGCAGGAGAGGCGGGCACGGCAGAGCCCTTCCCACGTCTCCACGGTATTTGCCGTTCACAAATATACACGCCCGGCTCCCATCCCTCACTGCCCCCCCGGACGCTTTGGGTGGGGGTCTGTTTCATTAAAAAGCACGCCTTTAAGGTCTGAGACTCACCTCGGGAGGGTGTCACACAGCTCAGGGGCTCCCCGCTCCTTCCTGTCCTGACCGCGGCCCCATCCGCATCAGGTGTTATTTGGATGTGACTAAGGATAACGGTATCAGCTCTCGGAGCTTGCTTGCTCGGTAGCGGGGAAAATCCAAGGCGCCACCTGTACTGAAATGTTGGAGAGAGCGTCTCCCCGGGGATGGGAGTGAAGATTAATCAGGGAAGCTTGATAAGACACTCCAGTTGTCGTACCTTTTTTCCTTGAAAAATATCCTTTGCGCTGCCTACACGGTCGGTTAGAAGGGTCGCCGCGTGCTTCCTTTCCTGAGGGAGGCAAGACATTTTTACACATTTTGTTAACTTCAGAACACGTTTTGGTCATGAGAGACTCCAAGCAAAATGGAGGGGCCACGAAAGAGGCCACAGCTGGGAGTGACAGCTTGGCAGGAGCCTGGTGGCAAATGCCTCCTCACAGTCTAGTGTTTCAGTCTGTTGTCTCAGACTCACCCGGGAAAGTCACCCACCACTCAGCAGCAACACTGGCGGAGCTGAGTGGTTTGTAACGACACGGATGCCCGCTCCTGATTCTTCTCCATCACGCACCCACTGGCTGACGGCCCCCCACGGCCGCCCCGGACACCGTGCTGCGTCCCTGCAGGGCTCTGTCGGAACATTGGTGGGATCACGAGCGGGGGGACCGCAGGTGGATTGGAGGCTCCCGTACCTGCTCGAGAACTTGGGGGGAATGACTGGGAAACCAATAGCTTTTAATATTCAGTTCAAGATACAGGTGAGCCAGAAAGCTCCTTTGACAAATAACTGTATGTCTTTTGCGAGTACTCAGTCAAAACTCTTGCAAACCGAGCCTAAAATCTAACTCTGCAATTGAAAAAAAAAAAATGTCGGGTGCCTGGGGGGCTCCGTCAGTTGAGTGTCAGACTTCAGCTCAGGTCACGATCTCACGGTTCGTGGGTTCGAGCCCCGCATCGGGCTCTGTGCTGATGGTTCGGAGCCTGGAGCCTGCTTCGGATTCTGTGTCTCCCTCTCTGCCCCTCCCCTGCTCATGCTCTCTCTCTCTCTCTCTCTCTCTCCCAAAAATAAATGTTACAAAATATTTTAAACATTTTTGAAAAATGAAACACAAATTGCTTCACGACCTTGTGAGGGTGTCAGTTAATTAAGGACATTGATCAGGCAGCAGGACCTGAACCCTGAAACTTGGAGCGGGGACGTGTGGCCAGGATCCCATGAGGCTGTAAAAATCAATGCCCCTAATTCTGCCCAAACCGCTCTGATACTAAATGTAGCCCTCTTCCCCCATCTGAGGGGGTCAGTCTCCCCTTGCCTGGAAAACACGCAAGCACATCTAAGACATTGACCTTCAGGGGACGCCGACCCACCTGACACCCACACCCACCCTCTCTCATTGTTTCCACACCCATAATTCAAGTCCAGGCAGTTCTGGGGCCACGGGGGGTCAGCGGGGACGGGGGGTTGCAGAGATGAGCTGGATGTAGAGGGAGCGAGGACAAAGTGTGACCCCTTACGACACACCCATGTGCACCAAAAGAATTGCAAGATTTTGCCAATTTATATGGACGGAAACTACAGAATGATTGGAGATGGCTCTCAGGATGCTGCCTCTGGGTAGAAGAAACATACACTGAGAATTGAACTCATGAGTTCGCATGCATGCAGCAGCAGAAACTAAGTGCATGGTATTGACTCAAGCCACAGGGAGTGGTTCCAACTGCCTGTGCAGGTGGTTAACTGAAACTGTGACCCAAAGGTCCTCTGCGGGGAACTGAGCTGAGATTCTAGAACTTCTTTAACAGCCTGTAGAGAAAAGCATCCAGTGACAGGGAGCTGGGATACTGAGACCTGCACCACCACCCCCCACCAGGGTGCCCCGTGGACCAGGCTGTCCTTTGAGGGCACCTCCATGGGAGAGGCATACACATGCCTCCCGAGGGGTTCTGCGGTGGCTGGCCCACGGCTGAAGGGACAGCGGGGTGTGACAGATCTTACCCCGGGTCAAGGGGAGCATGACCACTCTGAGTAGGGAGGGGTGACCTGGAACGTCCCCAGGTGGGGGCAAGGTGATGATGGTCCTCGCAGGAACAGAGCTGTTGTGCACCTGCTGACGGCCCCCTGATTCTCAGCTGTCGAAAGGCTCTAGGCACACGGTTTGGAAGGCAGAGGGGAGGCAGCTGTCATTGCCCTCAGCGTTCAGACGGGGTCATGGACAAGTACAGGTGTGTTTTGTGGAACCCCTGTCCCATGTCCACTTTGTCACCCTGACTGCTGGTCATCCTGGGCCAACATGTCTGGCCGCCGAGGTGGCCAGCCACATCTGACCACAGAGGGGAACCGTGGAGGCGTGTATGGGAAGCCACGACCTCTGTGGATGCACAGTCCAGTGTCTGCTGCTGGGCGCCAGGATGTGAGACCTTTGGGGACCCTGGGGTGGGATGCACGTTTCTGCATGTGTAATTGAGGGAATGGTGTCTGTGGCCAGCAGAATGCTAAGATGACCGCCACACGTGGGTCCCCCCTTTATGCATCCTGCCCCCTGAATGTAGGTGGCCTCTGGCCAGTGGAGGAGAGCAAAGGAGGTGGGAAGTCAGTCCCCTGGTCATGTTATATTACATGTTATATTACAGGCTGATTAGAAGATGGGAACGGAAGTTTCTCGGGCTGTGTTTCAGGGCCTGGAAGGACCATGTGGTAGCCGAGAGCGGTCTCGGCCAACAGCCAGCGAGAGGGTCCTATAAGCACAAGGACCTGAACTCTTCCAACAACCATGTGACGGAAGAGATGGGAGCTCCCAACAGGTGTCCGGCCCAGCACCTGGACAGCAGCCTGTGTGGCCCTGTGTGGACACCCCGTGTGGATGGGCCTGCTTAGGCGCCCTGCACTGACGGCCTGGTGTGGACGCCCCGCGTGGACGGGCCTGCCTGGGTGGGCCTGCACGGACGGGCCCGAGTGGACGCCCTGCGTGGATGGCCCCGCACGGACAGCCCGGCATGGATGCCCCGTGTGGGTGGCCCAGCGTGGAGGTGAGGTGGCCCAGCCCTCGGGAGGTGGGTTGAGGATGTGTGTTGTGGTAAAGCCTCTAATTGTGTGGTTACTTGCTACCCAGTAATACAGGGCTTGAGCCACAGGCCCGGTGCTGAGCACCTAGCGTTCAGAAAAAAAGATTCAAAAATGGATATGATGCTATCGTCAGCAAGGAACATCCCGTGAAATATGTGGGGAAATGGTGAAGCTCGTTAAAGGTCTCCTCCAGTTCCATGGGCTCGAGCATCCAGCAGTGACGGGCCTTCTGAAGCAGCAAACAGCTTCAGAAAACGTAAGGGCCAAACTATAGTGCATCGGCACAAAGTAGCAGAAGGCATAAAAGCCCCGTGTGGGGGATGTTATACAGCATTTTTCGGGAACTAAAATATATAGTAAGTAGTGGGATAGACCCACCCGTGACACAGACGACCCTACAGGATGGAGGGTCAACCTTTCCCGGAGTCTGGTTTTCAGTTTAAAGCAATCAGAAACAAAACAAAACAAAACCCACAGGCCTTTCAATAGACGTTTAAAAAACTGATCCTAAAATTCAAATATAAAAGGAGGGACGCCTGGGGGGGCTCAGTCGTTTAAACATCTGACCCTTGATTTCGGCTCAGGTCATGATCTCAGGGTTCATGAGATCGAGCCCCGTGTCAGGTTCTGCACTGACAGTGTGGAGCCTGCTTGGGATTCATTCTCTCTCTCTCTCTCTCTCTCTCTCTCTCTCTCTCTCTCTTTCTCTCTCTCCCCCACCCCTTGCTCACAGATGCAACTTCTCTCTCTCTCTCAAAATAAACAAACAAAAAAAAACATTTAAAATAACAAATATAAAAGGAAACATAAAGGAATAATCAAAACAGTTGAAAGAAAGAAAGAAGGAGGTTTCCCCAGACCACCATCAGAACTTATTTTAAATTCGCAGTAACCACCCGCTGTGGTCCCAGCCCATGGAAGGGAGGGCGTCAGTGGAACAAACAAAATCTGGAAACAGAAACGAACGACAGAGGAAACATCATGAATCAGTGAGAAGACGGTGACCCATTCACGAAAGCCTCCCATGGGCAAAAATAAAATAGAATTAGAGCTTTACCTACAGCATATGCCAAGATTGTCGACAAACAAAACCGTAAGACAAAATGAGGTGATGGGGAAGGACTCTTCTAGATGTACCGTGTAGATACGATGAAGTGAAAGATGGGCTAAACTGACTTCTTTAAATTTCCGAACGTCTTTATGGTCAGAGAAACATCTTTCTGATCCTGGGGGATGTCATTTGCATCGCGCGTCACTGAGAAAAAGGATTAATACCCACACAACATGTGAAGAGCTGTATACAAGTCACTAAGAAGAATGTCAACCACGAGAGCCAAACAGGAAACCATCGTGTCCTCCTACGAGTAAGAGGGAGCCGCCCTTTCCAAACAAATGAGTATTTGAACGAGTATTGATCGTGGCAAACACTCTGGGCTGACGACCCGCGTGGGGGACAGTGTGCGGGGCGTGGGGGTCCAGGGCACCGCCGGGCACCAGGGCGTCTGGCAGCTCCAGTTCCGGGTACGTCCCCCGGGAAGACTCGCACCCGCATACATGTCCTGTCCTGGCGGTCTCCGCAGCGCGGCCATCACGTCCCGAGAAAGAAACACCGTGGGGGAGTCTGAACAAATGTCCCCGCTCAGATAATCACTTCCTCATCCCTGGGACCTGTGGGCGTCATTTTATATGGAAAGAGGAGGGTGTTATTTTATTCAGCAAAAGACGTTATTAAGTTAGAGATCTTGAGAAAAGGGGCTTATTCTGGACCGTGCAGGGGACCCTGAGTGCAACCGCATGTGTCCTGACCAGGGGGTCGGGGCGGGGGGACAGACCACAGACAGGAGGCCATGGGACCGAGGAGGCAGAGCCTGGGAGGACGTGGCCACAAGCCCAGGAGCCCCTGGGGCCCTCAGAGGCTGCAAGAGGAAGGAAGCACCCAGCCCTGGAGTCCCCGGAGGGAGTTCGTCCCACTGGTACCTTGACGTCTGACTCCTGGCTCCAGACTCCCACCGCTTTCAGCCGACTGGCCTGTGGTGACTTATTACACCGGCCCCGGAGGTGTAATACTGCCCTCAGCGCCTCCCAGCCAGCGTGGGGATGGCCAAACTCAGGTGGGTATTTTCCTGCACCCCCGCCCCCCATGTTTCATCAGAATTGTAAAAAAAGCCAAGCCCGGTACCTTCTGTCCATCTTCAGGTATACAGGTCATTAACGTAAATGACGTACGTGCGTAGTAAGGGTGTACTTGTGATAAATAAAGGTGCAAGCATGTGGGGGCCCCGCACACGGCCGGGAGGGGCTGCCACGGGGGAGCGGACAGTTCTGGCTCTCAGGAGGCACCAGAGGCCCCCCACTCAGTAAGGACTCACTTGCACAAATAAATTAAAAGTCTGATGGCAAACGTGTTTGCTCCTCTAAGGTGGAAAGCTCGTGGGTGCTTATTATCTGTCCTCTGATTTTCTTGTAGTTTTATTTTTTTTTCCAAATCAGAAAAGTCAGGATAAATAATATTAATAATTGTGCCTTCCTTCCAAGCTGATTCATTCCCCCTCAGAGCTTTAAAAGCCTCCCACACAGACGTTTTAAAACCACAGCGGCAAGACCCCAGCTTTCTAATTTTGAGGCCGGGGTGTCAGAACGCGAGCCTGTGTCAATTGACATCTCTCTGCCTAATAGTTTGAACCCATTGCTTTTTTAATGTCCTTCTAACGCACCATCCATTTTGCAGTTACGTCCCTGAAAAATCTGATCTCTTATCACCTATTCCCCATTCTTCTTAACTCTTTAATAATGATCCCGGCAATGGCATATCAGAATGGAAATTGCTTCTAAAGAACATTGTAATAAATATATGTCAGGCATATTACACAGGATTTGCTTACTTTTGATTTACAAAGACAACATTTAATCTAAGAACTCGGAGCTCTGAGTGTTCATCTTGCGCGTCCGAAGCTCGTACGTCAACGCGCAGCAGAGCAGCGTGAACGTCTCCCTCCTCGCCCATTCAAAATTCATCCCTGGCCATCTGCCTCCCAAACAGAGGGTGCGTGTCAGCACCGCAAATGTGTGTCCTGAGCAAATATTGAGTCTAACCCCTGGCGGCCGCCTCCCTCTGGGCACACGGCATCCGCCGGCGGGTAATTGGGGTCTTGAGGGAGAGCAGCATCTGAGGGGCATCAGCAAACTGGATGGCGGGCGGGGGCCCCGTGAGAGATGAAACCTGGGGGGCGGTTTCTGCATGAGGAGCTGCTCTGTGATGTGCGCAGTCAGGTCCGAATACTGATCGTATTTAGAATATTTGAATGCAAAGAAATTGACGTGAATGTTATTAAGATGGCGTTTCCAGCATTATCCCCCGGAGAGACCAGGAGAGAGGCCTGTGCGATCACACGTGCACGCCTCTCCGCTTTCCGGAGCGATCACTGGGCTTCCTCCTAGGTTTTAATCACACAGTACGAAACGTAGAATTTTGAAGACAGAGGGATGTCTGAAGTTATTGACTAATTCCCTCGTTTCACGGAGAAACTGAGGCCAACGGAAGAAACGCCCCTGGAGACCCGCGTTCTCGGGCCTAGAAATCCCTGCAAAGTCGTCGTAACCACAACCGCCATCCTGGCAAACCACAGCCTTTGCGATCCTGGATTTTTGCAGTAACTTCCTACCCCATTTCCCTGCCGTCAGGGGCCCCTCGACTCTTACTGCAACCACGAGTGTCCTTCTAAGACCAAAGTCTGAACAGATCTCCTTTGTACTTAAACCTGCCATGGTCCCAAATCATCCCTGACAAGTCACAAATGCGAACGTGGCCCACAGAGCCCTCGCCCCTGTCCAGCACACGCCTCCCACCGGCCCGAGGTGCTGGCTGAGCGCCCAGCCGGCCAGACCCACCACGTGCCGACGTGTCCCCTGCCCTCCCGCATGGCCTGTGCTGATCCCTGCGTCCGGACAGTTTTCCACCCCCACCCCCACCGCTCCCGCCTGAAACGACCCCATTCCCGCCCTGGTCCGACCCCTTCGGTCCGAGGTGTCTTCTCTGATCCCCCAAAGCAGCATCAGGATCAACCTCTGACTGGCATCCCCGCCTCTAGTCAGTCCCCGTCCGTCCCATCCCCCCGTGCTATCAGACGCAACGTCCGTCCCTCCTGGCCACAGAGGTAGGCCGTGGCCAAGGCCCATCTTGACGCCCCATCACAGTCTGGGTTCTGGTCCTTTCCTGGGCTTTCACAGACTTAGGGCGATGGGCTCTCTTTCCCCGGCCTCGGCTTGCTCTGTCTGTGGCCGTGCCTACCTGGGGTGGTCCCCACACTGCTCGTGGGGGAGAAAGCGGCCAACACAGAAACATAGGTGGAGCCGGGAGAGGGAGAGGGTCCCGGTGACCTGTGCTGCCCCGGCTGTGAGCCCGACTTCTGTGTTCCCACCGATCCATGTTGGGCTTTGTCCCTGTCATCCACTGTCCCCACCACCTGGCTCTTCTCCTTCCAAGACCCCGGAACTGCCTGCCCCGTGTCCCCACGAGAGCGTCACCCGCCATTGTTCTGAGATGGCCCACCCTTCCTCTGCGGGGTGCCTGGTACACGAGGTGGGCGGTCAGGAAACACTCTCGGAGAAGAAGAGGCACGAGAGAAGGATGAGGGCAGGGGGCAGGGAGGGAAGGATCTGATAAACACGGATCCGACGACCGCAGCGGAAGAGACGTCAGGTGTAGTCTGACTTCGCGACGAACCCATCTGTACGCCCACCCTGTCCTCAGCCTCCCGCCTGTGAGAAGAGGGTCTCAGAATAAACGGCCTCGGACCCTCCCCAGCTCCGGCGCGATTTTATACAACGGGAATGAGCTCATCAGGTGAGTCTTCTGCTGCTGGAGACGCTCACACAGAGACCGGGTGCCTGCCCGCTGGGGACACGGCAGCCGAGGTTCAAAGTCTGGGTGAGGGCTGGACAGGATTTTTTTTTTCAGCTTATTTATTTTGAGAGAAAGAGCATGAGCAGCGGAGGGGCAGAGAGAGGGGGAGAGAGAATCCCAAGCAGGCTCCGTGCTGTCAGCCCAGAGCCCGACGCGAGGCCGGGACTCACGACCCTGAGATCATGACCCGAGCAGACAAGAGTCGGACGTTCAACTGACTAAGTCACCCAGGTGCCCCTGGAAACATTTGGAAATCTCTATCTTCTGAGTGGTTAATAGTAATAAATCTGGGCTGACCATTGTCTTTCCGGGCTTCAAGTCCCACAACAGCATCTTTTGAAGGAATAATGAGAGAGTGAGCCGATCTCGGATTCAGGGCCCCGGGAACACGTCTCTGAAATCGGATGAGGTCATCTCTGGATGTCACCCTCATTCATTCCGGCAGCAGGAACGAGGTCCGCTCCCAGACGCAGGGTGGGGCGCGAACCAGACACGAGCGGGGCCTCTGGGGAACGCCCCGTCCCGGGCTGGGTGAGGCAGCCATCACAGGCGAGGGAAGGAAAAAGGACTCAGCACCTCCCTGCCCTTTCCGCCTCTGCCGACCTTGCCTCTTCCCTGAAATCAAAGAGTTTTTGTGCCAGGAGTCTCTCCACCTGATTCTGTAAAATTTGGGGGGAAGATAAGATTAGCTGAAGAGAAGTCTAATGTAATGACAATTGGATTTAAAAATCAATAAAAGAGGCAGCAGATTTTTACAGGGGATTAAAGTTCCAGAGAGCACAGTTACCCAAACACCCAGGCTCTGAGCAGCCTGCACGGTGATCAGCTTGCCTCCCCACGCCCGGCCTTCTTGGGCTTGGAGCTTCGTGTCATGTGCACAGACCCCCCCCCCCCCCCGGCTACCACACACTGAGCAGAGGGTGTGTGGCATTCAGGGGTCCCGAGGACCCTGCCCGGGAGGGTGTCGAGCTGTGCACAACGGGACGGCCGATTCAAGATGTGGGGTGCCGATCGAAAGGGTCACCTCTAAACCACACTGGGTGGGACGCCCCCCCCCCAGTGGAGAGACTCCAGCTGGAGTCTCCAGTCTTCCAGCTCTCCAACTGGAAAGGGCAATGCCTAAACCACCTTCTCCACCACCTTTTGATGAAATGGTGGTTGCCCCTCACTTGGTCTTTGCGTGGATGGACACGCCAGGAGACTCCGGCCACATGTGCGGCCACGGACTGTCTTCCTCCGCAGCCAAGGCGTCTGGTGCCCCTGAGCCCAGTGGGAAGTGGCCCCTGAGAGGCGCTCCCGGTCCCCCAGGAAGGGTGAGGCTGGAGAGAGTGCACCCCCACACCTGAACGTGGGTAGGACCAACATGTAACCGAAAGGAAGCGGAGGAGGGAAACCAGGCCAGAGGAGAAAGTGAGGGTCTGCGGGGCCGGCTCCTGTGCGGCATTGTCTCGGGGTGACTGCAGGCCAAGGAGGTTGTGAAGCAGGGGTGTGGCCCGTGTCCTCTGCTCACGCCGCAATCCCGGGGGCCCCGGATCTCGCTGGCGATCAAAGGACGAAACCTCGCCACACAAAGCTGGGGCCAGAAGCACCTGCCCAGCTGCCCAGCCACCGCCTCGTCTCCTGCCCGCTACAGGCAGTCAGGCGGCCTCCTGGAAACCACAGAAAGACTTCAAAATCAAACCTTTCCCTGGAGAGGTGGGCTCACGCCTGCCTCCAGCTTCATTACTCGGCAAGAACGCGCAGACTCCTTCCCAGGCCAATTATTCCTGTCTGAACTTCAAACACCGAGCAACAAAAATTAATTCAATGGGAACCAGCTTGAAACTCGATCACACCGCCAAGAAATACGCCACTGCTCTGAGATCAATAACACTTAACCCAGGGCGTTTCAGCCGCTCCGACGGGGGTGGGGAGGCGCCCTGCCCTCTGCGGCGGGTCTGGTGGGGCCGCGATGACCCGGACATACGGCGGCCGCCCCGGGAAGTGAGGACAGCGGTTTCCACGGGAAACAGACCAGCCCGACGGGGTGTGTCCGTGTCCCTCCTCCAGCTGCTGGGAGGAGGGACAGTTACCACTGTGGAGCACTGCTTTACACACAAGTTCTTTCTCCCCTTGAAGCAGTTACAGATCACACCTTAGAGGGGCGCCGGGGTGGCTCAGTCGGCTAAGTGTCCGACTTCAGCTCAGGTCACGATCTCGCAGTTCGTGGGTTCGAGCCCCGTGTCGGGCTCTGTGCTGATGGCTCAGAGCCTGGAGCCTGTTTTGGATTCTGTGTCTCCCTCTCTCTCTGCACCTCTCCCACTCATTCTCTCTCTCTCTCTCTCTCTCTCTCTCTCTCTCTCTCAAAAACAAATAAACATTAAAAAATGTTTACAAACCACACCTTAGAAAAATGCCGTAACAGGACAAAATGTCTGGAAAATCCTGGAACAAGTAACGCGGGGATCCGTCTAACTGTGGGACACAGATCATTTTCTATCTCGTACCGTCCTTCCCAGGTGATCTCTGGAGTCCTGCCTGGTGGCCACAAGGACTGCTCCCCTGCCCACACTTGCTCTGCTCACCATTGGGCCCCAGGCATGCCCCTCCCTTTAGCCATGTGACCGTGAGCCACAAGACAGGGTGTGTAGAAAGTGCAGAAGGGTTTTGAGCGGTTCCAGCAGTGAGCTGCCCATCCCACAGCAACAGAGGAAGTAGGTGTGTGTTCAAGCACTGCTGAGTCACCTGAGCACGTGCCCCAGTCTTCTTGTGACAGGTTATTCTGTGTCACCTTGCCTGGGCCACCGCTCCCAGATTTTGGGTCAAACATTTTTCTGGGTGTTTCTGTGAAGATGCTTTTTGGAGGAGATTAACACTGAAAATGGTGAGCTTTGAGTAAAGCAGTCCCCTCCCTACCCTGACATGGGTGGGCCTCATCTAATTAGTTGAAGGCCTGGAGAGACCAGAGGCTCTCCTCCCCAGGCAAGAAGGACTCCTGCCAGCAGACGGCCTGTGGACACGACAGTGCTTCCCTGGGTCTCCTTCCCGCTGTCCACCCTGCAGATTTCATATTCATCAGCCCCCACCACTGTGTGAGGCCATTTTCTAAAGTCTTTCTCTCTCCCTTGATGGATAGATGAGAGAGAAAGAGAGAGAGATACATAGATAGATACATAGATAGATACATAGATGATGATGATGATAGGTAGATAAGTAGACAGATAGATAGATTAGATACATAGATGATGATGATGATAGATAGATAGATAAGTAGAGAGATAGGTAGATAGATAGATAGATAGATAGATAGATAGATAGACAGATTGATAGGAGATCCTTAAATGTGACCCCACTGGTTTTCAGTCATGTAACACCCCATGTGGGGGACATTCTGAGTGTCACAGGGACTGGGAGCTCCTGGCCGGGGCTGGGGGTAGAAACATCCTGCACTGCACGATGGGCATATCCCGCCCAAAGCTCCTGGATGCGCTGGGCAAGCAGTGTGGGGTGGACGGTGGGACAGGCCAGAGAACAACAGGCATCTGGGGGGACGGCTAGGCTCCCTCTCCAGGACCCACGTGACTGTGTCAACCATCCTCCTGGGAGGAGAGATGTCGGAAAGGAAGTCTCCGATAATTGTGAGATGGGGCTCAGAATCACGTGAGCGGGAGGACCCTGGAGGAGGCGCCCCAGGGTGGAGCGCCGGAGTCCAGCTGAGAGCTCAGAGGGGCCACTGGGGGACGCGGCGCCGAGGGAGTGAGCGCCTCCGGAAGGGGCGTCAGAAGGACGGTGTGATCAGCAGGCGTGGCGGGGGGCACGGGAGACGGGGTCAAAGCCAACACCAGCTCAGTTACCCGGCTACATACGTGCCGGTGAAAGGCGGTTCCTTTCACTGAGAAAAACAATCAGCACAAGAGATGGAACAAGTTTGGGGGAAACAGGTTTGTTTTGGGGACGTGTGAAGATGAGTCTAGAAATACCTGTTTCTCGAGGAGGAATCCAGGCGGGGCACGTCGGCAGGGGAGCGACTGTGCACCTGGTGTGTGTGAGCGTCCACAGGTCACTCCAGAACCTTCGTGTCTCCAAACTGCACGGAAGCAGCGGGACGCAGGAGCGGCACGTTTTCTCCCCTTCACAGAGCTTTCCAGCAAGAGTCTTGGGGTTATCTGATTTTGTTTGTGCTTTTGTTTTTGTTGAGCGCCTGGGTGGGCAAATGTAAGTGGGTGCCCCCTCAGACCTGCTGCGTAAAGAAGAGGGTCTGGAGGTCACGGGAGGGGGAGGGTCTGGAGGTCACAGGAGGGGGAGGGTCTGGAGGTCACGGGAGGGGGAGGGTCTGGAGGTCACGGGAGGGGGAGGGTCTGGGGAGGGTCTGGAGCTCACGGAGGGAAGAGGGTCTGGAGGTCACAGGAGGGGAAGTGTTTGGAGGTCACGAGAAGGGGAGGGTTTGGAGGTCATGGGAGGGGGAGGGTCTGGAGGTCACAGGAGGGGGAGGGTCTGGAGGTCACGGGAGGGGGAGGGTCTGGAGGTCACGGGAGGGGGAGGGTCTGGGGAGGGTCTGGAGCTCACGGAGGGAAGAGGGTCTGGAGGTCACAGGAGGGGAGGTGTTTGGAGGTCACGAGAAGGGGAGGGTTTGGAGGTCATGGGAGGGGGAGGGTCTGGAGGTCACGGGAGGGGGAGGGTCTGGAGGTCACGGGAGGGGGAGGGTCTGGGGAGGGTCTGGAGCTCACGGAGGGAAGAGGGTCTGGAGGTCACAGGAGGGGAGGTGTTTGGAGGTCACGAGAAGGGGAGGGTTTGGAGGTCATGGGAGGGGGAGGGTCTGGAGGTCACGGGAGGGGGAGGGTCTGGAGGTCACGGGAGGGGGAGGGTCTGGGGAGGGTCTGGAGCTCACGGAGGGAAGAGGGTCTGGAGGTCACAGGAGGGGAGGTGTTTGGAGGTCACGAGAAGGGGAGGGTTTGGAGGTCACGGGAGGGGGAGGGTCTGGAGGTCAGGGGAGGGGGGGTCTGGAGGTCATGGGAGGGTGTGAGTGGCGCACGCTGTTGCCAGGCAGTGTCACAGCTTAGAGTTACACCCGTCCGACCGCGGGATGCTGAGGCATGACTCAGGGGCGAGGAGAATGTCCTTGCAAGGGAAGTCAGGAAGGTCAAGTATGGGGAGGGCTTGGAGCCTTGGGCTGAAGGCTGGGCCCAGCAGGCACGGGGGAGGCAGCCGGTCTGGAATGCCCCAGAATGTTCACACGTAGGTCCCAAAGCAGAGAAGGAGCAGCAGCCAGGTGCTCAGGGAAGCAGGTGCTCAGGGAAGCAGGTGCTCAGGGAAGCAGGTGCTCAGGGAGGGGCGGCCGGTGGCCCCTCCGTGGCATGGCTGGTGAGGCAGGTGCAGTTCCTTCCCCACCTCCGGGGTCGGGTCTCCCCTCTGCAGCTGCAGGGGTGCTCACTGCACCTTGCCGGCCTCACAGGGCTGTGGTGGGCACTCATGTGGGGACGGGGAGGCGCCCGGAGGGGAGGGACGCCGGACCAGGACGGTGATTCTCCGGCGGCCAGCACCGCTGTCTCTGTTCCGGGGCCTCCTTGCTGCCTCCAGCGTCTCAGGTCTACACGACTGGGGCCAGGCGTTGTTCGGGGGGCACCACACCCTCTTATCATCAGGGAGAAAGCTGATCACAAATTAGATCTGAGGATGTGGAGGCAGCTGAGCAAATTAAGGAACATCCCAGCCATTAAGTGACATGTAATTATTTAAGTACCTACAACGCAAGAACACAGTACAATTGTCACGTTTACTTGAGTGTGTTCTAACTTTACTAATGTTTCTGTTTTTATTTTATAGAGAAAAATAGAAGAGAGCTAGGATTTACCCTGATGAAAATATTAATGTGTTCTTATTTGTATCTGTATGCTTTCCTCTGGTCTCTAAATATCCAAGAAATGCTGTTTCTAAAACAAACGTGAAGGGTGGGCTCCTGGAAACAGAAGACAAGGAGGAAGAAAGCTGGAGGGCGTGGCCGCTAGGGAATCGGCCAGACTCCGCCCTCGTGCCCAGGCCTGCTGGCCAGTTGTGCGCGCGAGTGTGAGTGCGGTGCACGCGGCCAGCTCCCCGCTGCCCTGGGAGGAGCGTCTCTCCTGCTCTGGGCCAGACAGCATCTGCAGGTGAATGCCGGAACCTTCTATGAGGAAGGGAGGCAGGGTCCCCCTCCTGGAAGCGCTTCCCTGCGGTGAAACAGGGAGCTGTCCTTCAGCCGCGGTGCTGATGCAGGGGGACGGCCCACACACCGGCGCGGGGCCTCCTCGTTGCACGTGCTCTCCCTGCCTCCCTCTGTCCGTCCTCACTTTGAAGTTTGTCCTCACGTGGAAGGAGCTGGAGGAAGAGACCGCTGAGCTCCGGGTGTATCAGATTATGGTCTGAACACACAAGTAGGGAAAAGACGTTTGCATCTCTTTTTGTAAGTTATTATCTCACAATGGAGAGCTGTCTGCAGGGAACCAGGGCGCCCTGGACCGGCTCCGCCCCACATCCCGATGGGGATGACTGAATCAAGGGAAAGACAATCAAGAGGCGGTCATGGGGGCGTACAGACAGAGGGAACCCACGCTCTCTGGCTTCCCGGGATTGCGCAGGGACTTAAAAGCCAGCCCTGCGTTTCACAAGCCAGCGGATGCTGGCAAGACAGGAGTGTGCAGCAGAAAAACCACACCTTCATGTACCCAATAGTAAACAGGAAATCTGTTTTGGCTTCCCCCGTAGCAGCGTCTCCTTGGCTTGGAAACAAAGAAGTATTTCTAAAATAAGCGTGCACACCTCCCCCGACACAGAACGAAACCCGCTCGAGGGATCTGTTCTAGCGTGTTGGTGCGGTTTCACTGTGTACATTCAAGAAGCAATTTCTTCTGTCTTCAAAAATAAAAGCTAACACTGTAAATGCCCCTCGCACCTCATTAGAGCCATACTATAAGAATGGGGTTTCCTGGAATAAAGAGCTTATAAAAGGGATGTGAAGTCAAGATTCAAAGGGAGCATAAGTTGATGTGAATAAAAATTACAATGTCCTCTCTTCTATACACGAATAATGAAGCAGCAGAAAGAGAAATTGAGGAACCAGCCCCACTTACAATTGTGCCAAAAACAATAAGACACCTAGAAATAAACCGAAGAGGTGGGGCACCTGGGTGACTTACTTGGTTAAGCATCCAATTCTTGATTTCGGCTCAGGTCATGATCTCACAGTTCCTGAGTTCAAGCCCAGCATCATGCTCTGTGCTGGCAGTGCAGAGCCTGCTGGGGATTCTCTCTCTCCCTCTCTCTGCCCCTCTTCCTCTCTCTTTCTCTCTCTCCTCTCTCTCACTCAATAAATAAATAAACTTAAAAAAATAAATAAAACTTCTGGATATACATTTACTTTAAAAGAAAATTAATTAAGAGGTGAAAGATCTGTACTCTGAAAACTAGGAAACATTGATGAAAGAAATTGAAGAAGACACAAAGAAGTGGAAAACATTCCATGCTCACGGATTTGAAGAACAAATATTGTTAAAGTGTCTATACTACCTGAAGCAACCTACACATTTAATGCAATCCCTGTCAATATACCACCAGCATTTTTCAGAGTTAGAACAACTGGTCCTAAAATTTATAGGCAGCCACAGAAGATCCTGAAAAGCCAAAGTCATCCTGAAAAAGAAGATCAAAGCTGGAGGCATCACAATCCCAGATTTCAAACTATATTACAAAGCTACAGTCATGACGACAGTGTGGTACTGGCACAAAAACAAACACACAGATGAATTGAACAGAACAGAAACCCCACAACTATATGATCAACTAATCTTCAACAAAGCAGGAAAGAATATCCAACGGAAAAATGACAGTCTCTTCAGCATGTGGTGCTGGGAAAACTGGACAGTGACATATAGACGAATGAATCTGGACCACTTTCTTACACCGTACATAAAAATAAATTCAAAATGGATGAAAGACCTAAATGTGAGACAGGAAGCCATCAAGACCCTCAAGGAGAACACAGGCAGTAATCTCTTCGACAGTGTCCAGAGAAACTTCTTACTCAACACATCTCTGGAGCCAAAGGAGAGAAAAGCAAACATGAACTACTGAGACCTCATCAAGATAAATCCTCTGCACTGCAAAGGAAACGATCAACAAAGCTAAAAGGCAACCAACGGAATGGGAAAAGATATTTGCAAATGACAGATCAGATAAAGGGTTAGTATCCAAAATCTATAAAGAATTTATCAAAATCAACACCCAAGAAACAAATAATACAATTAAAACTTGGGCAGAAGACACAAACAGATATTTCTCCAAAGAAGACATCCAGATGGCCAACCGTCACATGAAAAGATGCTCAACATCCCTCATCATCAGGGAAACACAAATCAAAACCACAATGAGATACCACCTCACCCCTGTCAGAATGGTAAAACTAATAACACAGGAAACAACAGGTGTTGGCGAGGATGTGGAGAAAGGGGAGCCCTCTTGCACTGCTGGTGGGAATGCAAACTGGTACAGCCACTCTGGAAAACAGTGAGAAGATTCCTCAAAAAATTAAAAATAGAACTACCCTATGACCCAGCAAATGCATTACTAGGTATTTATTCAAAGGATACAAAAATACAGATTCGAAGGGATACATGCACCCTGACATTTATTGCAGCATTATTTACAATATACAAGATAGAGAAGCAGTCCAAGTGATGAATGAATAAAGTAGATGTGGCACACACACACGTGCGCACACACACGCACACACACACACACACAGTGGGATATTACTCAGCTATCAAAAAGAATAAAATCTTGCCATTTGCAACAACATGGTTGGAACTAGAGTCTATTTTGCTAAGCGAAATAAGTCAGTCATAGAAAGACAAATACCGTATGATTTCACTCGCATGTAGAAGTTACGAAACAAAACAAGCAAGCAAAGAGAAAACAGAGAGAGAGGAACAAAAAACAGACTCTTAACTATGGAGACACACTGATGGTCACCAGCGGGGAGGTGGGCGGGGGGTGGGGGAAACAGGTGATGGGGATTAAGAGTCTCACTTGTGCTGAGCCCCACTGCGTATGGACATGCTGAGTCACTACACTGTGCCCGTGAAACTAGCATCACGCTGTACGTTAACAAACTGGAATTTAAATACAAACTTTTAAAAAATTCCGGTATCTTCTCGCGGTGCTCTCAGTTGGGTGGCTGATTTGGGTCCTGAAATGTCAGTGTTGGTATCTCAGTGTGACCTGGCTAAATGGGGCTCCGCACCGGCCACCATGGCTGCAGGCCGGCCCGCTTGGCCTGGCCTCTCTCGCTATGCTCATCCAGCCCACAGCAGGCCAGTGCCGTTTCCAGCCCCGATGTCAGATTCCAGCACCAATCTGAGGACACGTGTTTCTCTAAAGAGAGAATGAAGCAGAAAGTGTCCCCGTCACATGCACTCATTGGCACAGAGCTGGAAGGTGAACAGGAAAGGGTCTCCCACACTCGCACAGCTGAAGGGGGCATGGGGTCCAGACCACCCCTCTCTGACCTTCCGGGTCAGGCCTGTCACCTCTTCATCTGACCACGTCCTATGCTGTCTGTCCAGGCTGCTACGTCCGCCCCAGTGCCCTTGCAGATTGGCACCTACTCTCCCTGTTGTGGGCCGTCCTGTGCACAGCAGGTATACAGCAGCGTCCCTGGTCCCGACCCACCAGGCACCAGTAGAAACCCTTTGGCTGCCTCCCTGGGTTTAAACAATCGACAACGTCTCCGGACATTGCTAATGAAACTAGAGGTGCAGAGGACAAAGCCACCTCCTGAGAAGCACTGTGTGAGACTGATTTAACCTTCGACCAGACCTTGTGGTAACATACGGGATCGCCATGTGCATACACGTGTAACCTGCTGTTCTCCTTATCAAATTTTTTGAATAAAAGCTAGGTAGTGTATGTTCAAGATAAGAAAGGAAATAAAGTGAGCTAAGTAAAACAGATGATAGATGGAAGATAGATAGATGATAGGTAGATAGATGATAGATGATTGATAGATGATAGATGATTGATAGATGATAGATACATAGATGATAAGAGATAGATGATAGATGGTTGATAGATACATAGATAAATAGATACATAGATAGATAATAGGTAGATGATAGATGATAGATTGATGATAGATACACAGATGATAACAGATAGATAATAGACAATGATAGATAGATAGATAGATAGATAGATAGATAGATAATTGGTAGAAAATTGATAGATGATAGATATGTAGATGATAATAGATTATAGATAAAAGATAGATGATAGAAGATAGATAGATAGATAGATAGATAGATAAATAGATAGATAATAGGTAGATAGACAGATGATAGATGATTGATAGACAGATGATAGATGGATGATTGATAGATAAATGATTGATAAATAGATGATTGATGGGTAATAGATACATAGATGATAATAGATGATAGAAAGATGCTTGATAGATAGATAGATAATAGGTAGATGATAGATACATAGATGATAACAGATAGATAATAGACAGATAGGTAATAGATACATAGATGATAGATACATAGATGATAATAGATGATAGATAGATAAATGATAGATAGATGATAGATAGATAGGCATAGACAGAAGATGGAAGATAAATCATGGATGGATGATGGAAAGATGACAGCTAAATTTTTTTAAAGCTGGTAACAGTGTAAGAAGAAATAAAGGTTGCTTTTATTATTCCCTTTCTATGTTTGAGAATCTAGGTTTATATTGAAACTTGAAGAAAATTGAAGGACTTTGTACTTTTATGCCGCATTTTGGCCCTGACTGGAACCCTAACTTAACCTAACTACCCTACCTTTGGAACATCTGGAAAATGTCACTTCGCCAGTCCAGGAACATAGAAACTCAGCACTTCTTTGCTAATGTGGGATCTCCTAGGAGAGCAACGACTTGGGCCCACGTGCTGGCCCCTCCCACCGGGCCACCTCCACGTGCCTCCAAGACGCCTTCTGATGTCTGCGGCCCTAACACATCCCCTCCTGTTCCGTTGGCCGAAACGACCAATCACGTCCCGGGGAGCACCGATGGGGAATTGACTCTGACAACGCCTTGTGGGCTGCTGGGTGTGGCCCCTCCTTTCCACCTGGGCTGCTCAGGTGCTCAAACGGTGGTCTTCTCAGGAGGCTCCGGGCTACTGCGTCCTGCCTTCCCGTCGCCTGACGCACACACACTTTGCTGCTCTCCCGTCCCTCTTCAGACTAGCGGTCCTGTCCTACTGGCCCATCCGACCATTCCTACAATGTAAATATTAGGCAGACACAACGTAATGGCGTATCTTCCAAAATTACCGAGGTGCTCACGATGATGTACTGAAGTAATACACGGAAGCGGGGACTGGAGAGGCAAAATAAAGCATTGTCCGTAAATTCCAGAGGCCGACCCCCCTGGATGGTGAGAAGGTAATACACCAAAGAGCCCAGATCTTAGCGGTTGTTAAATAAGATTCTTTGTGACTTGCAAAGAAAGGGGGGCACAAAGAAGAATTATCAGTGCGTCCGGCACCACAGTAATCTACATGTGTTTATTTAATAAACAGAAGATGGCTTTATTATACACATTTGATTTCCATATGCAGCCGTCTTCTTATCTGTCACTTGTATCTAAGCAGGGCACTTTATACGGATCTGGAAATGAAAAATTCAGCACAGGGCACAGGAAACTCATTTAATGTCGAGTGCAGTCAAAATCAAGATTTCTTTATTTGTAGTAACAACGCTGTTAAATCAGAAAATTACTCTCCCTTTCTGCATGTCCTTCTTCCTTCACAATTCAGCTGTTTGATCATAAATTGTCGGGCGCAGTGACTGTCTCCAGCACTTTCCACACCGGCCAAGACAGATTAAAACTCCGGCACACCACCGGCCGGCCTCGGCATACCATTAGCATATATATGAGATTTGAGACATTTTCTAATATTCTCTAGCAGAACTCATCTGTCAGCCAGGTGATGAATTATAAAAACTCTTAGCTTGTTTAGGAAATAAAAGGGAGGAGGGAGAGAGGAGACGGGAAGACAGAAGGGAGGACTCGGATCCACCTTCTCTTTCCACCCTGGGACCAGCAAAGGGTTCAGGACCCGCGTCGACACCACCGAGGAGAGGGGCATCCGAGACCCGCCCGCCCCAAGCGAGTCCCCCGCCCCAGGCCGGGGCCTCAGGGACGCTGTCCCCGCGGGACCTGGGAGAGGTCTAGTGTGTGAGTCTCGGGGTTAATGAAGCTTGAAGGGTGGATTCAAGGCTTCGGGACTGGACCCAGTAAGACGCAGTGCTGTGTCCACTGGGTTACCGCAGCATGCAGCAGTCAGAACACCTTCTGGGGAGAACGTGGACCGGTGCGTGGGTTTTGTCTTCTTTTCCACGGCCCCGCTCCGCAGCCTGGCCGTGTTCACGGACTGGGTCAACGTCCGGACCGCATCTGCGGAACAAAGTTGAAAACTGTGCATTTTATTTTTAGGATCACAGTTCCAAACAATAGGTTTTATTTTCTTTTCCCCCTGAATTTGATGCAAAGATTTGGAAAAGTCTTAACCCGTCCAGCCCCTATGGCCACATTCCACTGAGAGGGTGGCTTACCCACGACGGAAACGTATCACTCAGCGTGGGGGCTGGGTAAGGGCCTCGCCTGGGTCATGGCCTCTCGCTGTGCCCCCACAGCTGGGTCAGGACTGCAGCATACGGTGGGGGGTGAGGGGCACATTCAGGCCACAGCAAGTCTCTGATGACCACAGGAGATGTTCAGAACCTGTCCAACCTGAGTTCCTAAAACTAACTATTGGAGCATCAGGACTTCTCGGGCCACCTGTCACAGACGGGAGCCCAGGGCCAGGCCCCCCTTCCTTGGCAGCCCTGCCCCCTCACACTGCAGCTGCCGACAGGCCCCCAGAGGGCCTTGTGGGCTAGTACCTGGGTCCTCCTGGGTCTGCCGTCCCCCCACGGGACACTCGTCGGCCACAAAGCAAGCCCTGTGAGCTTGATTTATCCCAGAATCCATGGCTCACCCACTACTCCATGGGGGCCATCACCCTGGGTGCAATTCTCTGGAAGCATCCATGGTCCTGTCCTCTGTGGTTTGTGCGCACTGAGTTCTCATCACTAGCGCGGCGATCGTCACACGGCGTTTCACTCTTTGTTCACGTTTCTGTCTTTATTAAAAGGAAGCCCTTTGGAAAGGGCCCCACACCCCCCACAAGGCCCACACGGACTGTGGCCCAGGAGGCCCTCTGAGGGAAGGGCCGGATGTGCTGGCGATACCCCAGCAGGGCTCAGGACGGTGCCTGGCGGGCATGCTGTCATAGGTGGGAGGGGCAGACGGCCCCCGCACACGTGCACAGCATGCACAGGGGCACACGGACGCGCTTGCACATGCGTGTGGGTGCCTCCAAGCGTGCAGGCAACAGTCGACCGATGCCTAAGTAGAGGGGCATTTTGGAAACGACGTGTACTTTAAACTGCAGGGAGCAGACGGCAGAGGCTTGTACCCGCAGTCCCCCGGGCCGCGCCCAGCGGGGAGCCAGCCTCCAATCACTTCCTTCCACTGAAATGAAAAATGAAAGCAATTCACAGAAAAGAGTGCTTTACCATTTTGACAAAAAGGTAAAAATCTCTTGAGGAAAATAGCCCAAGGTTGGCAAAACACCCCAGAGAGATATTAAGTGATCAGGCATCTCATCTGATCGACTGTAGTTCCACTTGGGTGCATGAATTCAGGAGACCCCAGAACTCGGGGCAGGGCGCCGGGCTGGCCCCCGCCCCGCCCCCGGCCACGGTCATGCTCTGACACCACCTCCTTCTTCCTCCCAAGGTCACTGATGAGCTGACATGAAATTCCCGGGAATCCTCCGCGAACCGAGGAAACAGTGGGCATTTCCTGATCTCCGCAGGGGAAGCGCCATCCGTGAGGTCTGGAGTCGGGGTCTCGGTGGTTAAAACGCAGGAGGGCAGCTCCCGCCAGTAGGGCGACCTCAGTGAGCAGGGCCGAGTGGGCCCCCTGCTTTGGGGGGTTCTTCTGACCCCCAGGGGCCGCCCCGGGACAGGAAGGGCGCTCCCCCCCACCAGCCGCACAGCGGGCCCCAGGTCTGTCCAGCACCGTGCCCAGATGAGCCTATTCCTGCCACGTCTGAGCAGACAGCCCTGAGCGTGTCCCCAGACAGCACCCTCTTCCCCATGCTCCTCACCAGACGTGCGATGTCTTCCCCCACCCGCTAGATGTGATGTGTCAGACGCACCGTCACAGACCCGTCCAGCTTCTTGACGGAATCCAGCCCAGAGCAGCGTCCCCTCCCCGGAGCCACACGACACAAGCCACATCCTGAAACGAGGTCCCCATTCCAGAGAGTCTGTGTCCCCCGCTGCGCGTGGCCTCCTGCTGCCATGAGCCCCAGAGCCAGGCCATCACACCGCAGGTGAGCCCGCGGGTTTGGGCGGGAGTCATTTCACGCCACGTAGGGTAGAAAACCACAACCACGAGCGGCGTGCTCACGACAGCGGAGGCTTCAAATCGCACGGACTGACGTTCCGACCTCACTCGGGGTGGGGGCGCTTGGTTGAGCTTCCGACTCTTGATTTCGGTTCGGGTCATGATCTCATGGTTCCTGAGTTCGAGCCCCAGCTTGGGCTCTTCTGTGCTGACAGTGCGGAACCTGCTTGGGACTCTGTGTCCCCGTCTTCCTGCCACTCCCTGCTCCCACTGTCTCTGTCTCTCTCCACATAAACAAACAAACTAAAAAGCAATCACTCAGGGCTGTCAGCCGGCTGTGAGCACAGCCACAGCGAGCTCCGTGAGAGCCGCCTGGACGTACGGTCCCAACACTGCCAGAGGGATGTTCCTCCGTCCGAACCCCCAAGTCCAGCGAAGTCTTGGGACACGTTGACCTAACTGTCAAATGTTCTTTTTCGTTTAGGTGCCAAACTGACTTGTAAAAGGAAAAATGAGGCAGAACAGAAACATCCATGAATCTGAAAACAACCCAACTGAAGGCACCAGCCGCCCCCAACTTTATTTTCCCAGAGGGTTAGACGTCCTCACACCGTCCGGTCCATAGACTCACATCCACCCCCCCCCCGGGGGAGGAGACCCCGGACAAGGCACCTGTCAGAATGTGAAGATGTGGAAGCAGCCCTTCCCCGTGGGAGCTCAGGCCCCCTGGACACCAGAGGCGTCTGCGGGGACAGGCAGACCAGGAGGGAGGGGACAAACTGCTTGAGCTCAGGAGACCAGATGTTCGACGGGAGAACAGGGAGCCGCCCGCGCCCTCACATGTCCTGTTGCGGTGGCTTGCGAGGCACAGGGACGCCAGGATTCATCTCCAGAGGCCCGAAGTCCCAGCCTCCTGAGGGACAGACACCCAGTGACTTCAGCCAGCCTTGCTTCTGGGGGTGCGGGGCAGGGGTGTTCTGGAAGGCTCCGCTGTGTCCCGTGTCCGGCCCGAACTCCCACTGTGGCTCCTTCCACCACCTCGCCAAAAGCCTTCCCGCCACGAGGACAGCCAGGAGAAGGCTCTCAGCCGACCGAGACCCCAGAAGCTTGGGGGTGATGCGGGCAGAGCCTCAGCACAGCAGGGCTGGGCACAGCGGCCGCATAGGAGCTCAGCCTCACGACCTCCCGGCGGTGACACTGGTGCCTCCTGGGGCCCGGCTGTCCTCCTCTCTGTCCCAGGAGCGATTCTGCTCCCCCGAGGGAACCACCTGCCTGTGCCCCATCCTGGGACTTCACCCCCTGCGGGCCAGGCGCTGAGAAAGCAAGGCCTTCTCCACCCCCTGCCCTCGATCCTACCTGCAGCTCCGAAACGGGCCTCTCTACAGTGTGACCGAGAGGGCCTGTGTCCTCCAGGGAACACGCAGCCCGTGGCTACGTGTCTGGCTCGTCTCCACCCCCAGCACACTCCTCAGGGAACAATTAGCTCCTTCTGCGCATTTCTGAGCTACTCCCTTTGAACGTCTGCCCCAGAGGCCCCAGCGGCCCGGCAGGTAGATGGGGCGGGTGGGCCCCGCAGGGACTGCAAGCAGGGCCCCCAAGTCCTCGTGGCCAAGCTGAGCGTCTCCCCTGCTTCCGGACGAGAACTCATATGTGTATGCGGTTAACAGTGATTTTCTGAGGCCGTGCAGAATCACTCACGTCTAGAAACAGAAGAGTCACACTTGCAGTGACATCTGCTTGCAGACCGCTCAGGCCTTCCCAGTTTCCACCCCTCGACTCCAGAATCAGACCTCATCTTTGTCAGAGGTCCTTCCAGAGCCCGTGTGTCCGTGGCGGTGAGTTGAAATGTTTCTGCATAAGTAGCCAACGGCGCTCAGACCCCCAAAGCGTCTGTGCCCTCTCGCTGGCAAGCTGTCCCGTGTGCCGAAGTCAGGTTTCAGCAAATCTACGTTCACAGTCACAAGAGTAAGGCACCGCCGTGCGGGGAGGCCAGCGGGACATTGGAACGTAGCTCCTTCACAGCCTGACTACGGTCCAGCTACAAGGACGCTCGCTGGGCCTGGATGCGGGCGGGAGCTTGGCCAGGAGCGCGTGGCCCCCAGGGGCACCCATGTCCGACTCTCCCAAGGCAGACGGAGGCTGGGGGCCCATTTCCTGCCCCTCAGCAGCTGCGCAGTCATTTCATGGGTGCATTAGCCCCGGGCGTCGCCTTAGGGGTGTGACCCAGCTCCGCCTTCCCGCTTGATTCAGCTCCCTGAAGTCAAGAGACAGAGTGCCTGTGGGAGAGGTTACACATTTTCCTTCCATTCATGCTGACACTCACACATTCCGGAAGGTCCTAGCCAGCCATATGCGCAAAGTCAGCAACGGGTGGCCATCAAGGCTCCGGGACGTCCCCGGGTGCTCCGGCAGTGAGCCCCTGCCCTCCAAACCCCTCGCCAAATGTAAGATGAGCCGGATTAAGATGGCCGTGATACAGTCCCGTCAGCAGGCAAGGCCCTCGGCGGCCACTCGGATGGAAGTGTGACCCCGGGATTCCTCAGCCAGCCTGAGTCCCCGTGAGGACAGCAGCGCCCCACACGGGGGGAAACGGGGCGTCTCCTGCGACAAAGCACCTCGGCATGAACATGGGAACAGAGGCCCTGTGCGTTTTCTTGGGAATCTGCCCAGAGTGCCTCTTAGGGAAGAAACTGTCCTTTTTTGGAGACAGCCCTCAGGGTAGGAGGTGAGCCTGCAGCCGTGTGTGGGGACGTCGGTGCCCGGCAACAGGCGGGTCTTAAGGCTCACAGGTGAGAATCACCTTGTCTCAGAGCCGCTCTGGGCGGGGGAGGGGACCCGGGCAGGGGCAGCTCTCGACCTTTTCCCAGACTCCTGTTTCCGGGCACGTTCCCAGGTCTCGAGAACAGATCCCCGGGAACACCAGGGCTGGGATCGTGGGGCACACACGGCAGTGGATGGCGGCGGGGGTGGGGGAGACAAGTTTGAGGGGCGAATCACATGGCAAGCAAAGGAGACTTGGGGCGAGGAGGAGCCGCCGTGTCCTCGCTAGGAGGTGACATCTGAGCAGACAGGAGGGAGCAGGAAGGGGACGTCGGGGAGAGCTGAGGAAGGGTGGGGGCTGCGGGCCTGGTGCACAGCAGCAAGGAGGCAGTTTCCCACCAGAGGGGCGGGGCTCTTCCCTGACCCGATGGACTCAGGCTGCCGACTGGAGGGGGGGCGGGGACAGACCGGCACGGAGGACCAGCGGCCGGGCTGGGGTGCCCCAGTGAGCGCCGAGAGCAGGCAGCTCGGATGCAGACTCTGGGGTGTGTGACCTGTCCGGGAGCCGTCTTGTGCACAGGTGGGCGGGTGAAGGCTCCGCCCCCTGGGCGGCGTCTGGTGTTACCACCTCGGTCGGAGGACGCCTGAGTCCTTGGGAGGAGCCCCTGGCGGGACCACTTATTCCAGCAGAAAACAGTGAACATCTGTCGAGGATTTGGTGAGTGACCAATGTGGTGACCTCCCAGTTCCGTGGCCACTCCTGCGTGCTGCGATCGGCCGCTGGGGACGCGTCTGCAGACCCCGCACGGCTTGTCCACGAGGAGCCACAGCCACGGGCCCCGCACCACGCGCCCGAGGCCCGTGGAGCTGTATCTCCCGGTCGGGACGGCGTGGGCGTGGCGCGTCCCTCCCGGGGTTACCACGGGCTCAGTGAGGCCTCGAACACCAGTGCTCCCTCCCCTGACGTCACTCAACCTTGGAGCATCCGGCCCTTTCCAGCTCTTCTGGGTTCTTCCGTGTTTCCATTTGATTACTGCTATTTCCCCCAAAACAGTGCCGGCCACCCAGACACGACAGGCCCAGACACCAGCGGTCCAGGCTGCTCCGTAACGTGGCTTGTGTTGTAGGCCCACAGTTTGCGGACACTTTGACCTCACAACGGTGACAACTGGATAATTTGTTTAAGAACAGAAAGCGAGACTGCACCTCAGTTCTTCTTCTCCCCGGCTGGGCTCTATTAGGCATCACTGTGTATCCCCAGTATTAGGCACCACTGTTTATCCCAAGTATCAGGCACCACTGTGTGTCCCAAGGATGAAAATACAAAGGCAACAGCAAAGGCCTTCCTAGCACCTTCTTTCCAGACCTCCACATCCCCTTGCCCTGGTCCCCTCCCTGTGCCCTCAGCTCCAGGCCAGAAACCGCCCCTCGGTCCCAGGTCCTGCTTTCTCCCCATGGCTGTGTGTCCCCGTGCTGGTGTGCTGGTGCCCGTGATGGGTTTGTGTGTCTAAAGGGCAGTTTTATGTGTCTCTTTGCCCTCGAAGCCCTCCAGGGGCCAAACGGGGCCCACAGTCCTCAGACCCAAGTTCAAAGTCCCCACAACCAAGGCCCAACTTGCGTCCAGAACCTCACTGTCCACCGTCCACTGCTGTCCACGTAACTGTGGGGACGGCAGAGTGGGCATCCCCCCATCACCCCCTCCCCCCGGGCCTCAGGCTTCCTGGACACCGGGCCCCGTCCCCGGGCTTCCCAGGTGGTCCCCTGACTGCGGCCATTCGTGCTTCAGACAGCGAGACACCCGCCCATTGAGCCAGAAGCCAGAATCATGCACAGCTCTGACCCCACCCTCCAGGCCTGACCCTGCAGCAGGGAGGTCTCGGGGGGGAGGGGGCTCTGTTGTCCTCCCTCCTGGAGCCCCCACGGCTGCCCCTCCAAGGCCCAGGCTCTGGGGAGGGTCGAGCCTTCAGGGTCTGTGGTACCCGAACCCTCTTCCAGGAACGTAAGCTGGCAGCCAATCTTCAGCAGGCGGTCGCCCTCACGGGCTGCGTTGGCGGGTGTGAAGATGTCCGCCGGGAGCTCCGGGAGTCCCTGATGCCCAGGGGGCCGTGCCCAGGGGCGTCCTTGGCTCACAGGGGCGGCCTGACGTCCCTCAGGTCAGCCGGGCGGCCGGGGGATCTGCGCCAGGCCTGGCTGCTCTCCGCACACGCGTGCCTCTGCCATCGGCGGGGTGTGGGCTGTGGCTGCTGGGCCCGGGTGGTCTCACTCCCCGGGGGGTCAGCCGGCTGTCAGCTTGGGTGCCGGCAAGACTGGGCCACGTGGCTCCCCTGTCCGCTGGGCTGGCCTGCTGTGCTCAGGGTCCCACGACACCCACGGTGTCCCGGGCTCAGAACTAGCTGAGAAGCACGTCACCTCTGCCACATTCTTCGGCCCGAAGACAGTGGCAACGAGGCCAGCTGGGATCCAGGCGGTGGGGAGACACCCGCGTTCGCCAGTGGAGCTTCTGGGTCACCCTGCAGAAGGGCACGGATGCAGGGCGGGGTCCCCAGGGACATCTGATGGTGACCCACACACCCCTCAGCCCATCTCCCCAAGAGGAAGGGGCTCAAGCCCACAACCGGCTGCCGCTTCCACCTGCCGTTGAGAGACCCCTGCAGCCTTGTCCTGCCCAACGGTAGGAACGCCATCCCCAGCGGCTGCACCCTCCGGCCTCACACACCCCTGTGGGCTTCCTGGCCAAGCTCCCTCTTCAGCGTTCTCTGGGGAGGCGCCGTGTTCAAGTCCACCCCAAAGCTTCCGGTCATTCTCGCGGTTCTCCTGGGAACGGTCTCAGGTAGCGTCCGCCCACCCCGGGCAGCACAAAGACCATGATCCCCGGCTCGTGGGCTCCCAGTATCTGCCTCCGCTTTCCCTGGAGGCCGCTGCACTGGCAGGGGGGTCGGGGACGGGACGGAAAGCTGGCCGTGCTCCCCTGATGCACAGGTCCTCCCTCCGAGTGCCCCCGAGCCTCCGCCCCTTCGTGTGGTGGGCGGGACGACAGGAGACGGTCAGAGCGTAAGCCCTTTCTAGAATGAGGGCCTGGTGTCCTCATGTGGAGCTTTGGCAGAAATTCAGAGGCAAGAGTAAGACGCCTGCTTAACCTCCGGTTCCACACGGACCCGACTTTCTGGTGGCCCCACAAACATTCTTGTTTTGCTCCTGCGTCACGAGGGAACTTGCTGGCTCTGTGAAGATACTACCTTTCCAACTACGCTGTATTCTGTGTGAGGCTGGGGCAGGCGGCAAGGGGCGTCTCGCTTACCTCTCTGCGGAGGAAATCCAAACCCAGCGGTCCCAAGGCTGGAGTGTCACAGTCCTGCAAACGCTCATGCGGAAAGCACCCGAGTGACCGCGGGCCGGCTCCTACGATTCTGCCTTCAGCCACCTCCTCCCAGACCTCATCAAGTCGGTTGTTGTGCGACGGGTGTGCTTGCTGCACAGAATGGTCAAAGACATTGAAGGATAACCATTGTTTCCCTTTAAAAATGATCGATTGCTGTAAACTGAATACAGTTTGAGGAAAAGCAATGAACTCACTGACTGGAATGGGCTGTTCAAGGGCCACCACCCACATCCAAACAGCCAGGGTTCCGGGAACTTGATTCAGGACAAACTTCACTGCCTCTTTCTTTATTTTTAAAGCTTATTATTATTTATTTCGAGAAAGATACAGAGCACAAGGGGCGGGGGAGTGGGCAGACAGAAAGGGAGAGAGAGATAGAATCCCACGCAGGCACCTTGGTGCCAGTGTAGAGCCGTATGGGGGACCCGAACCCACAAACGGTGAGGTCACGACCTGAGCCGAAAACGAGTCAGCCGCCCAGGTGCCCCTTCGCTCCCTCTTCCTAAGACGTCACCTCCTTTTCTCTTTCTTGCTTTCGGGCCCAACGGGTGGAACCAGCAGGGCCGTTTGGAGAAGCCCCACACGGAGCAGGTGACTGACCACCAGTCTCAGAAGCATCAGGGAAACTTCCGCACCGAGCGCCGTGGAGAAGGACACACCGCGCTGGTCCTTCGGCAGCCCGACCAGTGCCAAGACGACGTATTTGCCCTTGAATTATGTTTTTCTTCTCACACTGATCTGTGAGTCCTGAAAAACATCACTGTTAAAAAAAGAAATTCAAAGGAGACAAAAGAAATGAATAAAATCCCTGCTCGGAGGGGGAAAAGCTGCCAATAGGGAGATTTCATGCTTTTGTTAATTAAACGAACAAAGCAAGAAAAAAAAAAAAAAAACAGCGCAGTAGGCTGTATCCTGCATAACAGCTTCCACTAATAAAAAGTAATAGACAATTTCCTGCACCGGCTTCTTGTGAATACTATTAGAGCAGGTAATGGAGTTTGGGAACCGGAGGCCTCGCCGGCTGTCAGAAGGAGGCCGCCCCACCTTCCTCTTCTCTTTATTAAATGACTAAGTGCAGCCGCCTGTGTCCTATCTCTACCTCTCCCCACTATTGGATTGTATTATTTTACATTTTGATTGAAATGATGTCACAGCCAGATAAAGGCCGGGCCCCAGCGTTGTAATTGAATGGGTCCGAGTTGTTTATTCTAGCCATCTACAGCCGCGCTCCGCTTGTCCTAACACTGTGCCCATAAAGGGCCTCTCTTGTCTAACACGCTGCTGATTAGATCTATTAACAAAAAAGGTATCGAACTGGGGGGTCGAGGGCCTGGAGCTGGAGTTTCAGGGGGAAAAAAAAAATTGAAAAAAAAAAAATCAAAGGAGAAGAGACGCCACCTGCCAAACTTTCCAAGTGTGACCGGAAGTTTCCGCAAACGGGTTCTGCATGGTGTCCGCACAGACGTCGGCCCCTCTGGTGGAGAACACCTAAGCGGTGGCCGGTGGGGGCTTGACCGTCCTGCAGGTGTATCTGGGTTCACCTTCCTAAGTGCCGCGCCCGTGTTCCTGTTTTGCAGGACAGCCCCAGCTTCCTCTGAAGACTGAGTTTCCATTCACTTCATTTGGGGATAAAAATAACGGAACATCTATAGCGATGGGGAAAGTGGAGGAGTTGTTAGTTCTGCTTATGTTCAAATTGTCGGGATTTTTAAAGTAACGACGTTTCCCCCTAAATCCCGCCGCTGAAACAGAGCTGTGGTGACGTGATTTGCATCAAGAGCTGCTGATTCTGATGCACCTGTGTAATTACACACGGTACGATCGCAGGGGCCGTGTTATCTTTGTGTGTACAAGTGAAGCCAGTGTTCTGCCCGACATCTTTCAAGATAATGCTTAAACTTCGTTGGAAGACAGTCTGAATTTAATA
The DNA here is from genome assembly GCF_018350195.1 of Panthera tigris. Classification (NCBI taxonomy): domain Eukaryota; kingdom Metazoa; phylum Chordata; class Mammalia; order Carnivora; family Felidae; genus Panthera; species Panthera tigris. The sequence goes on from NC_056660.1 coordinate 236,868,819, forward strand.
TGTGAAAAGGTAAGGACTGAAGAATAAACGTATAAAGTAGTGCTTTGAGTGAAGCAAATTTCCCTGGATTTTCCGCATTTCTGGGACATAGACCCCGGGTCCCCCCACTGTGGGTCCTTCCATGCCCCCCGCCCCCGACCACAGGCGCTCTCACCAAAACCCTGCAGTGTTTGCTGGGAGTGCCGTTGCCCAAACCTGCAAGTCAAATAAACACTTCTCAGTAGAGCCAAGAGCAGTTTTTAAATATGTAGTCCTTTTGGTTTCTGATTTTCCTGCACAGTTGGATTGCACCTTGGAACACTCAGGCTCTTAGAGGTAAAAATGCATGGACCCCACAGTCTCTTCCCCTTAAAAATACACGATTGTCTCAACCTTGATGTTCTTGCCCCAAAAGGGTTGACTAGGCAGGGTGCGTGTCCCTCAGCAGGTGAACGAATAAACAACCAGGGGTCCGTCCGGACGGTGCAATTTCAGGCAGCGCTGAAAAGAAAGCAGCTATCGAGCCACAGAAAGATATGGGGAAAACCAAAATGCATATCACTAAGGGAGAGAAGCCAGGCTGAAAAGGCTCCACACCGAAGGACTCCAACTCTGTGACGTTCTGGAAAGTGCACAGCTATGAAGACAGTGAAATGCTGAGTGGTTTCTGCGCTTTACCGTACCGGTGGATGCGTGTCATTACACATTTGTCCCAACCCATAGAACACAGTGGTCCTGATGGCACTGTAATTGATAATAATGTGGTAACGCCCCTCCGCGAACTGTAGTCACCATACTGCACTGACATGAGACGCCGGTGATGGGGGAGCGATGGTCTGGGGGAGACGATTGCACGTAAGGACTCTGCATTTTCTGCTAGGTTTTCTTGTACATCTAAAACTGCTCTAAAAACCAAAGTCACCGATATTCACCATTAGCTTTTCCTGGAAAACCAGGATGTATTTCCCCAGCCCAAAGCACACTGTGGTGTCGTGTGGCCCACCCCTCCCCGCCGGGGTTCCTGCACCTGCGGCGGCTTCCCTCCCTGCCCTCCCGTGTGCCCTCCACAAAACCAAGGGCCCTCAGTCCTGCTGGAGAATCAGAGCACCTGCTGGAAACAGCACGGCACCTTCCAGGCCGGAGCACGGCCCAGCCCCAGGCCTAGCTCGTGCCGTAGGATCGCGTAACCGCGAACCGAGCAGAGCGCCAGACACACCCCACTGCAGACACAACCTCGCTGGTGACGCTGGGACACTGACTGTGTGCGGCCCTGTAGGTACTTCCCTGTTTCCTGCCCGGAGATTAATGAAGTTACTTTGTCAAATATGTCCTCAGCACCTCTGGGCATTTCGTTAACTTAAAAAGTGAGGAAAATACCACAACAATGTGATTTAATTTGATTTCAGCTTCTTGTGAAATCCATATTAAAGGAAACAGGCAGACACATTAAAGTGTTACCCGCCTACGCGAATGGTTTCCTGATTAATAAGCAGCAACAGAGGATACGGAGAGAATGCTGTAGAGTCAGCACATCTACCTTCCTGGCACCGGCCACCCTATTAACCTCCAGGGGTCCCATCGTCAGTGGAAACGTCACAGCCATCCGCCCCGACTTCCCCCAATTTGATCGCTTGTGGGACACCGTCTCCCTCTACTTCCCATCCTATCGTCCATCCCCTCTGTCTTCCCGTCCCTCCGCATTGAGTTGGGCTGGAGCCCCGTCTCCTGCTCAGAGACCCAGAAGCATCCAGGGACACTGGTAGGAATCCCACCATGGCAGGTGCCCAACATGGACGTCTCTCTGTCCTCCTACACCCCAGGAGGTCTTTGCCAGTGAGAGACACCGGAGCCTGGAGGGAACCCATTCCACTCTCTCAGGCGATGCCATCGGGGCCAGTGGGCAAGCCCACCAAATAGCACCACAAAAGGAGGCCAGGACCCGTGTGCTACACCCAACCAGGACGGCTGCAGTAGGACCACTGTCTCCTAACGTGACAGGCGGGGTGTCTGGGGTAGATCACGCAACGGTCACGACTGGAGTGACAGCACACGCTCAGCTGTTAATAACACTGACCTGAATCAGATGTCGGAATTATCCAACAAGGAATTTAAAGCAGCTGTCATAAAAATCTTTCAATAATCGCTTACAAATTGCCTTGAACCAAGTGAAAGAAAATCACAAGAAATTGAAGTTGTAAAAAATAACCAAACGGGAATCGTCGAAGGGAAAGGTCCAGCCAGTGGAGCCCTGCGGAGTGAAGAGACAGCAGAAATAACCAGTGGGCCTGAGGGGAGAGCGGCAGGGTTCACGCAGCAGGAACAACAGAGACAGAAGAGACGGGAAAAACGGAGACCGTGGCAACAGCACAGGGCCCAGCGTCACATCACCGAAATCTCCAGGGAAAGGGCAGAGGGGAGGCTGTGAAAGTGCCTGGAGGAACCTTGGCTGGAAACGTTCCGAATTTGCTGAAAGACACAAGCCTCCACGTACAAGGTGAGCGAAAGTCACACGGGATGAACCAAAAGCAAACACAACCACACACCCCCGCTCCGAGCTAAACTTGTAGAAACTAAAATCGAAGAACAAATTGGGAAAGAAGAGAAAAAGCTCATCGTCACAGGGATCTCCGACTTTCTACCTCCCGCCATGGTGGCCAGAAGGAAGTAGCAGCACATCTCACCAAGCCCCAGGAGGGGGCCGTTGACGGAATCCTCTGGGGGGGGGGGAGCTGCCTGCAGGAAGGAGGGGAAACAAAGACGTTTACGGAGGAAGGCTGCTACGAGAATTCGTCACTAGCACATCTAATAGTCCCCAGTTTTCACTGGGTCTCTTTAATTATGAAGGCAGTTAAAAGTAGGATGTTCATCTTCTGCAAAAGTTTAGGGTCGTTTTTACTGGATGTAGAAGAAATGATACCTCTGTCCCCAAAATAACCTATCATGTAGCAACATCCAACGGTGTCAGGATAACGAACGGGAGCTCTGGAGGCGAGGCACAACTCTTTATTCGCCACACTTCCTGACACACGAGGATGTAAGGCAACTCGGCACGCTTATGAAAACTGAAAAGTGATCACTTACTATCTAGAGAACCTGCAAAGCGCCTGGGAACTCTTGGCATTTTCTGAAAGGCTTCTTGCCAATGCAAACGCATGTATTTTTAACAAACATGTTCGACACCATTCCAACATGCTTTATTATGATCCAAAGGACTTCCGGTTTGTCAAAATCTCCCCCTAATCCAAAAATGCAAATACTCTCCTCCGAGAGGAGAAACTCCATCTGCCAAGAAGATTCTAAATGTGTGGGAGTCAACGCTTACCCCGAGGGTGAAATCAAGTGCTTTATCTTGAGGTGGACCTTCTAAAAGTGAGAAGACCTGCGGCATGAAACCCGTGTCGAACTGTATACCCTCCGGGCAGGTGCACTGATAGAAAGAACTGTTCCTTATCAAGACGGGACAGAAATTGCAGAGCAGGCACCATCAGAGTGTGCAGAGGGGTTTGCGTCCAGCCTGGTTCCGCCCATCGGCAAGATTTGCCGTGAGACGTCTAGACCTTTCCGGCCTCACGTGCAGAGTCCTTGTCCGGGGGCGGGAGGTTGGGCTCTTTCTTTTCAAGCCCTCCCCCCAAAGTCCACCGTTCCAAAAGAGTTCCTCCAAGTGAACTCCAGAAATTTCAGGGCAAGAAAAATCACGGCAGTCACCTGTGAAAATGTACAAAAAGAACTCGGGGTGAGGAGAGAGATAAAACATGGAAATCAGTCATCAAAGTGCAGACAGGGTTGGCCACATTTTATGACAGATGCTTAAAATATTTATCACAAACAAATGTGCCCTTTGGCTTTTCCTTAAATCTCATTCCTAATCCCTTAACTCGCCAAATGGAGTCCAGAGCAGTACAAATTGATAGTTCGTGTTCTCGAGGTTATATGCTTTATGCATGACTCTACTATAAATATTTGATAAAATGTATTTTGGCGTATATTAGGAATCAAAAGTACAATTCTGATACCAAGTCTTCATAACTATCTGTGATTAAAATAAAAACAGGAAACGTAGAAAAAAAATAGCCATCTGTCCATGGGGAATCTTATCATCTCTTAACCCTTAACATGAAAGGTTTAACAAACAAACGAAGGAGTTACCAGACTTTAGAGTGGGGGCGGGGAGGACCCTTCACCTAATGACGGATTTCGTCATTACAAAAAATTGCCCTTTCATGTGATAGAATTATTTTTAGTCCCAGGAATTTGGGAAACTGGACTGTGTTCATCTCAGAGGTGATCTGGGGGTCCCCAGCCCCGCGCTGTGCAACTGGTTCCTTCACTGCAGCGGGAAACCAACCAACACACATATAAAGGGAGAGTCGTAACTCGTGGTTTGCAAACCACAGGATACTGTCCCCTACATTTATAGGGAAACCGTCTCAGAAATTGGCATCGGTCGTCAGTAACTTGAAAGGACATTTGCATTTAGCGTGGCAGTCAGGGTTCGGCACACAAGCGAAAGGCCCCCTCCCCGCTTCCCACGGGGGTCTGCAGACGGTTTCCCTCCTCGGACTGCCATGAAGCCGCATGTGGGAAAGGCCAGGAGACCAAGGCAGACTGTTCGTCAGACGCTATGGAGTTGCCCTGCTGGGGACACGACAGGGGACACGTTCAGGGAGAGATGGGGACGGGGCGCCCGGAGCCCGGGGCCCGAAGCAGAGGGGGGCATGGAGTGGGCTGAGTATCACGCAGTAGGATCCCGGCCTCTCCCGCTCTTGACTTTGGGCAGTTCTCCACTTCCATTGCTTTTACGGGTGTGCTGGCGTGTGTGTGCACGTGTGTGTGTGAGGGAGCATCCTAGTGAAAGGGGCCATAGGGAGGAGGGCGGAAGCCTGGTTTTACTCCAAACCCGTGTCCAACTCGGTTCCCTGCCAACCACTCCCCACCTCACGGGAAGTGCCGTTAGGTCTGCGCTTCGGGGAGAAGGGTGCTGAGCCGTAAGGAGCTCGGTAGCTCTCCTCGGGTCACCGACCAGGGCACGGAACAGAGAGACCCTGGTCTCTCCCCCTCGAAAGTCTGAATCTTAAGAATCACCCTCATTGGACTGCAAGCCGAGCCCTTCCGCTGGCCACATGTAGCTGGGGATCACGGCCCCGGAAACTGGGTCCACAGGGAGCACGCTGGGCTTCCGGTGCCGGTAGCTTCTTTCAGCCGTGACAGTCTCCTGCCGCGCGGTCACCAGCCAAGTCCTCCCTCGGGGCCTTCTGGTCCTGGTGGGCGTCGGGGATGCACCGGCCACCCGCGGGCGGGAAGGATGTGGACGTGGTCCCGCGGGCTCCTTACGCGCCCACCGGGTCCCACGCACACGATGCCTGGACACAAACGTAAACACAGCGAAGACGTCAGGGAGAAGAAAAACCCTGAGTGTGTCCTCCATTTTCCCAATACTTAGGACAATCTCTGCCGTCTCATCACAGGAAGAAGAACTTTGGCGAAGCTGATGTCATCATGCTTCCTGCACACAGAAGCAAAGGACGTGGGGACGGTTTAGTAGCGGGAGGTGGCGCTGTCCGTAGGCTGTGCCTCCAGATCGGCGCCCAGCTGGCGGAGGAGACCCCTTCTCCCCGTGCTCAGCAGAGTGGCTTCCGTTCACGTGGCCCCCGCACCACATCCACCTCCAAACGGGCGTGACTGACAAAGAGCATGCTTCCAGAACACTCCCTCCTACCGGCAGACACGTTATTGTGTAATCCGTGGGTAGGGGTGACTCAAAATCCAGGTTAAATCATGGCTAACATTTTCCAAGAAACTGCCGTTTTCCAGCCATTGTGCTAAACAGCACCTGTGCATTCAACCCTTGTAAGAGCTCCCTGAATGAGGACGATTATTCATTATCCTGTCAGGAGAGAATATGCGCTCACTCTCTGATCTCACAGTCAAATGTCCAGCCAGGATTCAAACCCAGATTGACTGCCTTCTTGATCCTGCCTGCAACTAACTCTAGGCTGGACCTTCCTGGGGCAAGTGCACACGGCATCCCACAGCTGCACCAACGGGTACGTGGTGGGGAACATGGCAGAGGTGCCCTCTGTGACCCCAAATGCCAGTGCCAGGCATCTGACCCCAGCATTCCACGGCCACCCAAACATCTTGTTTTTAGTTACGGTTGATATTTCCTTTTTACTGATGTGTACACACGAGTCCTGCCTGCCTCCTCCACAAAGGACTTGGGGGAGTTTGCAGAAACTAAGAGAAAATAAAACAACCTAGAAATACAAGTAAACCATTTGCATCGAAATCCACTAACCTGCCTTCCTTCAGAGCCAGAGATCTGCCCTTGGAGCGGACGCCTCCCTGCCAAAGACCAGGGCTTGGAGGCTGTGGGGGGAGAAGCAGGGGACACTCGCGCCCGGTGCACTGAGTGGACGCGCCGTCACACAGCTCTGGTGTGCTTCACCAGTCTCCTCCTGTGCTTAGTCACATAGTCTGTTATTTGGTTTTTTGGGGGAAGAAAAATGTCTTCATTTGGTAGAGAATCTGGTTACTCTGCAGATTAATGCCTGTCCCCTTCACAGAAATAAACACTGAGTTTTGACCACAGTGTTAAACAGGTTTTCCAGAGGAACAAAACCAGCAGGAGATGATGATGATGATGATGAAGGTGAAGGAGAAGAAGAAGAAGGAGGAGGAGGAGGAGGAGAAGGAGAAGAAGAAAAAGAAGAGGAATAGGAAGAAGAAGAAAGAGGAGGAGAAAGATAGATAGATAGATAGATAGATAGATAGATAGATAATAGCTAATAGACGATAGATGATAGACAAGTACTCGCACACGCACACACATACGTACACACAGATGAGAGCCGAGTCCTAGACTGAGCACCTGTGGTGGGGGGGGGGGGAGCTGCTCGGACCTTCTAAACCCACCCCTCAGACCAGACTATAATCTGCCAACCACTCACTCCCATCTTGCAAAAGGTCAAGACAACCAGACCCTACTTACCTCAAGAAGGAAACAGAGCAGTTGAGATGCACCGTTCTTTGGATTCGGTGGAAGGAAAGTTGTTCTTAAAAAAAAAAAAAAATGAATGCCACCTTGGTGCAAGCGTCCTTCTGTGTCTCCCAAGATCCTCAGCTGTGCTGACAATGGGACTGACACAGCGTCGGCTCAGAATCGTCACTTTGGCTTGCATCCCAACAAGGCAGATTCTTCAATTATCTTGATGTTCCAAGAGTTGTGATTGGCCTTTTGTGAAGGAAGAAACCAAGTCCGAGACTGACTTACCCACATGCATCTGGCTGGAAATTATCATTATAATGTGTGGGAAATTTTATCTGCCAGTCTCTCCACATGGATGAGGTTTGGCAAAAGGCTGTTTTACCGGTTGCGAATTTTCCTCCTCCCCCGCCCCTAGCCATGGCGGTTCGCCTCCTTGGGGTCTCCTCCTTTGCGTGGCTACCCCTGCTCGTCACACCAGGGCACAAACTGTGCTGCATCTCTGTCCTCGGGGGCCCGCCCCAGGCAGCTGATGGTCCTAGGGAGGCAGGCGGGTCAAGTCTACTCAGAAGACTTAATTTTCGCAGAAAAGCATGGACGGGGAGGAGGGGAAGGTAAACCTGGAACGAGGAGCGCGATTGTACCCTGAGCACCGTGCGTGACTCACTGGGACATCGGTCCACCTGTCGTGTGGGATTGCCAACACCCCGAGCAGGGGGGATGGAAGCAAGGAAGGAGCTAAGCTACCGGCAAGCGTAGAGCAGGCCACCAGAAACACTTTTCTGACGTTTTTAGGGTTTCAGAACGAAGCTAGGTTTACCACGATACAGCACTGGAAGGATGCTGTTTTATGTTTTCAAAAGTCTACCGCTAAATTTATCTTCCTGGAGAGTGTGATGCTAATAACCTTCCTCCCTTACTTTCCTTTAGCCTGTAACTCGCTTGAAATGCCGCGTGTGTGTGTGTGTGTGTGAGCGTGTGTGCACACGTGTGAAATGCCAAGTGTGTGTGTGTGCACGCATGCATGTGTGTGCACACGTGTGTGATTTCCCCATGTCCCCAAAGAGTTAACAAAAATATGGAATGAAAATACTGTTAGAAGCAAATTATTTCACTTACATTTGAGAGTGCATTGTTTTAAACACTGCACCATCCAGGCTTGGAAATATTAAAGCCTCTATCCGAGAAGTCACAGTCCCCAAATGGGGTCTTGGCAACTCCCCCCCATTTTGTTCTCATTCCTAACAGGAGACCCAGCAGCCATGACTTCTCAGGCCGACACACAACAATCACCTGCTTGCATCGGTCTTTTATGATGATGTTTTGCGGGGTTGACATAATCGGGAAAGCATAATTCAATTTTTTAAAAAAAAATTAGCCATTTATTAGAGTGTGGGCAAGACATAAGCATCTCCGTGAATCATACACGCCAATAATGAAAACTAAAAATACAACGAACTTTCCCTAGCAGCAGGGTAATAGTTTAATTGTATACAGTTATTCTTACATTAAAAGCTGCATACCTGGCAAGCTTTATCGGGTAACGGGGACTTTTAAATGTGCCAATGTTTCTACACGAGTAACGTGGGTCAATTGCAGAAGGGGTAACCATAATGATTAAATCATTAAAATTTTGTCTACGCTTCACAGAGCATAGAGAAAATTAACTTCCCACCAACCTCATTTTTCTGCTGAACATGAAATAATGATTTTCTGCCAGTATAATTACAAAGCTAACATCTGATAGAGTCAGCATCCAGGGGGGATTAGCGCAGGCGTGAGTATTAGACCTCATTACCAGCTTGACTGCAAAATTATTACATCTTGTAATTGGAGGGTGAGATTTATATACAGATTGGCCGGGTTTCTGTAAGATTGTAATTACAAGCTTCGTTGGTTTGCTACTTATCACACGGTGCAGGAGGAGGCAGAAACAAGCAGAGGGGAGACCATTTCATTAAGCTGTAACCCTATCAAGGGAGGAGCGCTGTAACGTCCCTGTATTTATTAGGCCAAACAGAGCTGTTTGCAGAAGGGGAGACCATTTATTACCGCCTGACAAATGGGATTTCATTTATTTAACCTCGGCGATCTATTTCAGTAAAATGTACAAACGAGCCATCCATTTTATGATTCCGGAGTCAACGCTCAATTATCTAAAGGCTAACTGAGTGTTAAAGTGGCCATCTGCTAGGATGAATCCATTGATTTAATTTGCCTCGTGTTGCTGAATGGTTCCGGGGGCGCGGGGGGGAGGGCCGAGCCCGCCTGAGTGATGGGGGCGCGGGCGAGCCCCCTCCCGGCCGGTGTCTGCGCGCGTGTGTGCGTGTGCGCGCCTGCGTGTGCGCACATCCTTAATCCTTCACACAATGGAAGGAGGCGATCAATAGCAGCTTAAATTTTATGAGACAAGGAGTTAAGTTGTTCTGCCCAAGCCGAGCACCTTTGTTCTCCCGTAACAAGTCATCTCTGCGGCGGAATTAATATTGACAGGCGGGCTTCTTTGTGGCTAATTTGGAGGGCGCCCGGGCCGCTGGGCGGACGGGCGGTAATAGAGCCGTTGTTAGGGTCCGTTGCGGCAGCTGCAGGGGGACACCCTGCCCCGGCCACTGCCCCGGCGTCCGCCAGCCCTCACGGGGCTTCGACCCTCTCAGACCCCCGCTCTGTTGCAAGGTAAATACGGAAGCAAGAGGGCATTTCTTTGCAAGGGGGTGTGGGGTGTCATCGGGGCCCGGGCAGTCCCCGAGCGGCCCTGCTGTGCTCACACGGCCGCTTGTCCCCGGGGCGGGCAGTGGGCGGCTCCCACGATGGCTCTTCGGGACTTGCTGCCCCGCAAGCCCAGGAATCCTGCCCAGACCGCTCTCTGGCGGTTGCAGAAACTTCCCGGGTCGGGGGGCGGCGCGGGAGAGGCTCTGCCCAAGGTCCCCTGGTGTGGGTGCCGTTTGTGACAGGCGGGAGAAGCCCCTGGAGCGGGTATCTGCAAGGAAGGGGCCTGCCCAGTGACACCCATTTCCAGAACGTTCCAGGCTGCCTCCGCCCCTAAGAAAGGGCCCCCTCGGAGTACCCCATTGCTCCTGCCGCTGACCCGGGACCACACGGGAAGGCTTCCAGAACACGGAAAAGCTGTTCCTTGAATCTCTCTCTCTCCGGGGCCCGGCATCCCGAAGTTGTGCATTTAACTGTGAGCCCCTCACGTTCCGGAAGGACAGAGATCAGGAGGAATTTTCTCAGGGACGAGCCTGTGGCTGTTGACGGCCACGGCTCCAGGTCTCTGAGTGCGACAGTTACGCTTCACCCCACCCGCGTGCACTCGAAGCCCCAGGGGCCCTCTGTTCGGGGACCCTCCACCCCGCGTGCACACGAAGCCCCGGGGGCCCTCTGCTTGGTGACACAGGGTGTCTGTTCCAGGTCCTTCTGTGTCAACTCTTTCCCCTCATGGTCCCTCCTCTTCTTCTCCCTCTCCCCTCCTCGGTGGGTGCGGGTGGGGCTCTGCCTCCACTGTCACCACCCTCCCTGGCACATTGTCACATCACAACCACACTGCCCCTTCCAGGCCCGTATCAGAGTCCACAGTCCTCCCCTGTGGACCCTCCGTCCTCCCCCTGTGGACCGTCTGCCCTCCCCATGTACACCCTCCATCTTCCCCCTCTGGACCCTCCATCCTCCCCCATGGACCCTCCGTCCTCCCCCCGTGAACCCTCAGTCCTCCCCCCGTGGACCCTCTGCCCTCCCCATGTGGATCCCCCACCCTCCCCTATGGACCCCCTGTACTCCCCCGTGAACCCTCCATCTTCCCTCTATGGACCCTCTCTCCTCCCCCGTGGACACTCCGTCCTCCCCCCATGGACCCTCCGTCCTCCCCCCGTGAACCCTCCATCCTCCCCCTGTGGACCGTCTGCCCTCCCCATGTACACCCTTCATCCTCCCCATGTACACCCTCTGTGTTCCCCCTGTGGACCCTCTGTCCTCCCCCTGTGGACCCTCCGTCCTCCCCCTGTGGACCCTCCGTCCTCCCCCTGTGGACCCTCTGTCCTCCCCCGTGGGCCCTCTGTCCTGTCCCTCTAGACCCTCTGTCCTCCCCCTGTGGATCTTCCATCCTCCCCTCTGGACCCTCCCTCCTCCCCCCTCTGGACCCTCCATCCTCCCCCTGTGGACCCCCTGTCCTCCCCCTGTGGACCCTCCGTCCTCCCCCTCTAGACCCTCCATCCTCCCCTCTGGACCCTCCCTCCTCCCCCCTCTGGACCCTCCATCCTCCCCCTCTGGACCTTCCATCCTCCCCTCTAGACCCTCCGTCCTCCTCCCTCTGGACCCTCCATCCTCCCCTCTGGACCCTCCATCCTCCCCCCGTGGACCCTCCGTCCTCCCCACCTTCACCAGGACCCCGCCCTCAGGTTCTAGGTGTGGCCTCTTCGTTGTTCTTTGCTGTTGCCGTATAGCAGTGGCCGTGGCCCTCCGACTCTGGGCAGGAGTGTGGCAGGTGCCTCTGCCAGGAAGGAGCCAGGCCCTGGCCCTAGCGGCCCTCCTTCCAGAACCGAGCCTCCGAAGGGAGTGGAGACACTCCTGTCTCACCTCTGCCACTGGCTGGGCCTCAGGCTGTCTTCTTGTGCGGCTCCTCGGGATGCGAGGAGAGAAAAGCCCTGTTTCCCAGGCAGCATCCACAGCACGGACACTTGCCGTGGGCGGACGGCCTCACCGGCCAGGCAGCCAGAGAGGAGCCGTGGCGCCTCCAGGCGGAGGCCAGCGAGCGCTGCCCGGGACGGGGCTGCGCTCAGCTGGGGCTGCAGGCGTCTGGGTCCTCTCTCACCGGAACACGGCAAGGGGAGAGCAAACCAGGTCTGCTCAGGGTCCGGGATCCAGAAGGCCCCGGGCTCTGGGCTGAGCCCGCCTGCAGCCAAGATTCCGAAGGTCGTACATCCGGGGGGCAGATGTCCCGCAGAACCACTCTGGGGAGCCTCTGTGGCCAGCGCCGGGCCACCTGCCGCCTGTGCTACACATTCCCTCGCCGCCTCCGATAGTGGCCATTTTTGCCATTACGGGGGCACGACTTTTCCTTGTTTCTTCCTGGAACGGACTGAAGGCAGCGATTAGATTCTACTTATGCTATACACTTATCATCTCCTACTCGGTATATTTTCAGCACAGCGATCAACTGTGATCGTTAAGAGCCACTTACACACAAACTCCGAAAACCGTTAATGAACTGGCTGACCGTTTACAGTCCAGGAAAATCCTTGGCTTTTGCTAGAAATCCAGGGAGTGACGACGGGCAATTCATTCATCGGTCTTTCGTTCAATTTTAAGTATAAATACAAATAAGTAAACTTGACAAACCACATCTTTCTTTTTAGACTCTGAATCATCCTATCGATTTTTGGATCCAAAGCAACTACGAGCTACTCCGTCTCGTCCCTCTTATTGTCATTTGGGGGCAGGCTGCTTTCGGCTGTATTTATATTTATTTGGAGCGATCGATGGGATGCAGTACTTCAATCACCTGCACAATCTAAATGGCTCCCGTAAACCACTGGAGCAGGAAACCGACTCAGTTCATCTTGGAAACGGCCAAAACATCCAGACTAATCGCTGCCCCCTCACCATTTCGGTTTTGAAGACAGTTGCCTTTAAAACAACAAACAAAAATAAAACCAATAACCAGGAGCGTCAGCACAAGCAGGTCTCATAAACCAGTAATCGGGGCCGGGGGGGATCATGTCTCCCGTGGGCGGGAGGGGGGGGGGCTCTGGATCTGTGCGTGCGGGTACCCTCAGGGAGCAGCGCCCACAGCCGTGCGGAGCCCATGGTGGCCTTGGTTCTGGCCGCCGCAGGCGGGTCGGCAGGCGGGGTCGGACCGTCCTTCCCTTCAGATGCCACGACCTGGGCACGATTTGGGCAGCCCTCCTGGAGGTGAAAGGTGGTACCTCCCCCCACAGAGGCTGAAATGCCTTTTCCAGGAAAGGAAGGCGCTCAGGTGCCAGCAGCAGGGTCACCGACCCCGACAGCCACAGGAGAACTGGCAGGAAGGCGCCCGGCTTCGGGGACATTTCCTCCATGCGAGGCTCCAACTCCGGGGAATCTCCCTGTCACAAGTACAGTCTTTTTTGTCTGTGCTTTAAAAGAAATAGTTGTTCAAATCCCAAATGTTTCCAACAGCAGAAAAAAATAGACTGCAGGATATGTCTACTATTTTCTAAATATCAATGAGTTACTACACAATTCCTTTTTTTTACTTTAAGACATCAAAACCTACAAGATTAATTTATGTTGTTCATCCCCTGAGAAATCGCCCAATTTATAATAAACATTAGTACGTAAACCTAGATGCATCCACATTTATTACTTATATCTAATATGCTCAGAGTTCAAGGAAACATGCTCCCTTTCTTAAAAAAAAAAAAAAAAGTACTGTGACACCAGGATTGACTGGGTGAAGAACAATTTATATTACACGAATTTGAATTATAATTTTTTCATTCAGTTCTTTTCCTCTAAAAACCTCCATCTCACAGCAAACCCCCTTCCCGAGGCAAGAGCCTGCTGACCTGTGTTGCTGGATGAGGCATTTTTGTAACGAGCACATCGTTCGTACTCCCCCAGATGTCATTCTCCTTTTAAATATGAGCCCGATGATCAAGGAAAACCGAACGTTCCCGACGACCGTGAGTCCGGGTGCCCGGCACGGTCTTGCTGAGCCATAGAAAGGCCCGGGCTCGGGAGGAGCAGAGGAGAGGCTGTGCCAGGCTCAGAGGGGGGCGTGGAGGGACCACCCCGAGGAAGCAGGGGTGTCTTCAGGGAACAGAAAGGACCTTCTGCAGTCAGAAGGGGAGCACAGCTGGCCGGCATCCCCCTGGGCATCCCGTCCATCCATTCCCGCCACAGAGGGAGGGCTGAGCGCCGGTGCTTATGGCCCGCCGGTCTGGGTCGTGTGGCCTGACAAGCCGTCACCATCCAAGAGGTCTTGGAAGAGAGCACAGCCAGGGGCGTGTGCAGATGCAGCGAGCCGGGGTCTGGGGGGCCGGGAGCCAACAACAGAGGGGCCCGCCCGACTCTCAGGACATCGAATACAAGCCCTTAGACCTGCCCGTGGCCAGCGGATCCACATGGGGGCAGCAGGAGGAGGCTGGGCAGAGGGGGGGCCGCAGACACGGAGCCCCCAGCAGGTGGGGACGGTAGGGGCTGCAGCTACAGATGCACCACGTGCAGTCTGCGAGGCCAGCGCAGCGCCTCCGAGGGCGCCTCCCAGCAGGGGCTGACGTGGGCGCGTGGTGCGTGTGGGCAGGGCAGCGAGGGCAGCGAGGGCAGCGAGGGGCACCTGGGGGCTCAGTCGGGTGAGCGTCGGCAGCCTTTCAGGTCGTGATCTCACGGCTCCTGAGCTCAAGCCCCACATCAGACTCTGTGCGGACAGCACTGACCCTGCTTGGGATTCTCTCTCTCTCTCTCTCTGCCCCTCCCCTGCTCGTTCTCCCTCTCTCGCTGGCGCTCGCTCTCTCTGTCTCAAATATAAATAAATAAACTTAAACAAAACGAGGGCAGCGATACCGATGCCTCCTCATAGCACGGCTAACAGAGCGCCCGCGGGCAGTGTGAGTGGACGGCCAGCCAGTATCAGCTGGAATTCTCGCCCCCTTGCCGGCACACGCACACACCCAGTGAGCATCATTGACACGGCAGGGAATTCGCACACGGAAAGCCACCACCAAAGCTGCCGGGAGGAAGGGACCTCATGGCAGACCTGGGACTTTCGAGAGCCAACGGAGCCGGGTGGGGATGCCCTTGCCCAGGACGGAACGGGGCCGGGAGGCTGCAGTTAAGGTGAAAACTCTTGCCAGCCGGGGTCCTGGAACGCCCCCCACTGTGGAGGCCGGGTCTAGGCGGACGGAGGGGCCCCAGGGCCAGAACCGGGTCAGCAGTTACGTGGCATTAGCATGACGCCCGCCTCGCCCGCAGCCCCGCACAGAACTGTCTCTATGGACACGAGCCATCTTCCTGGAAGGCTCAGGCTCCCAGGGTGGGCCCGGGGCCAGGGAGAAGCAGGGAAAAACACGTGGATGACCACGGAGGCCACCGCAAGCCCGTAGGCAACAGGAGGCCTACCGCTATCCCGCTGGTACTGGGGGATGCACGTGGTCTAAAGAATAGAAGAAAAGTAAAACTTCATACGTTTCTCACCAGACTCCCAGGAAAACGTGGTAGGGCATGGCGGTCACACAAGTGGGCTGGCAGGTCCCCCGGGGACACCCGCCTGGTGCAGAGAGCACCCAGACCCTCACGGGACGGCTCAGAAGTCCAGGGAGGATCGATTGCAGGCGTGCCCAGGTCCGTCTCTGTCCCTGGGTTCTCTTCCTTCTCGTTCTCTACTGGGCCGTCACAGCGAGGCGGCTGCAGGTCTGTGTCTCCAGCCTCCTTCTCACCATCCGCGTCCGTGAGCACCCGTTCTGGGCCCTGGCCGCCCCAGCATCGATCCCACCTACCCCCGCCCTGGCCGGCTGGTCGACCCTGTGCTCCTGGACACAGATCTGAGTCAACATTCAGAGCCGATGCGCTCCAAACCAGCACCTGCACTGGTCTCCCCGTTCTCAGATATGAAACCACCAGCCCCGGGGCAGATCTTAGACGTCGCCTTGTTTTCTCTCCTCCCTCCCACCCAATCTGAGTCCTTTATGCGCTGCCTGGAACCGCACACAGTGTGTCTGGTGTGGTCCGGTGGTCTCCAGTACAACTGGGCCAGCCACTCGCATGTCCCTTCTGGACTACTGACGCAGAGTCCTAGCCCACCTGCCCACTCCCCCTGACCCCTTTCCAGGCGCCTTGTACTCCGCTCACTGCACAGACAGGCCTGGGAAGATGAGCCATGCCCTGGCTCTCTGACCATCGTGACCAGAGGTTGGTTACGGAGTTGACTTTTACAAAGAACAAGTCTTGACTTTCATCCACTTTTCTCTACTGTCTTTCTGATTTCTATTTCTTCCTTTCAGCCCATTTTAAGCTTAATTTGTTCTTCTTTTCCTGCTTTTTATAAGGAGAAGCTTAGATAATTAACTTGAGGCTTTCTTTTTAGCTAAAGAGAGCATTTAATGCTATAAATTGTCCTCTATGCACTGCTCTAGCTGCACATTGATAAGTTGTGTTTTCATTTTCATTCAGATCAGAACACTTGCTAATTTTTCGTATTAGGGGGTAGAGGTGAGATGCACAGGCTATGTGGAATCGGGTTGTTTAACTTCCAAGGATGTGAGGAAACTTCAAACATCCCGTTATTGATTTCTATATTAATTTCATTAACATCCAAAGACATACTTTTTATCATTTCAATCCTTTTGTATTTGTGGAGTCTTGCTTAAGGTCCAGAATATGATTTCTCTTATGAACTCTTCTGTGTTTTTGAAATTAAGTCGGTTGATGATGTTGTTCAAGCCTTTCATTTACTGAATTTCTATCAACTTGCTCTACCAATTTCAAAGAGAGGAATGGTGGCATTTGTAATCATAATTGTGGATTATTCCATTTCTCATTTACTTTCTGTCAGTTCTTGCTCTGTGTGCTCTGAAACTCTGGTGTTGGGTCATGCACATTTTGGCCCTGCTCATGTGTTCTCATATGTTCTCCTCATGAATCGACCCCTTTATCGTTGGTGATATTCCTTATTCTAGAATTCTGTTCTTCTGATATCATACAGCCAATCCTTGGTTAACATCTGCGTGATGTGTATGGGTATGTGCTTTACTTTTAATCTATATGTGTTTTTACACTTAAAGTTAGTTTCTTGTGCACTGATTTAGTGCTTACTTACTTATTTAGGGTCTCACTTATCCAATTTTACAACGTCTGCCTTTTAATCAGAGTGTTCAGACTCTTTCCATTTAATGTTATTAATGATAGAGTTAGATTTAAATCCGCCATCTTTCGAGGTATTTTCCATATTTTTCATTTGACCTTTGTTTTCCTCATTTCTACTTTATTCTGGATTAATTTAATGTTTTTATGACAATTTTATCGCTTATATTGATTCAATAGCTCAATGGCCATCTATCTACTTACGATTTGTCTATCATCTATGTATCTGTCATCTCTTATCATATATTCGCTCCTTGTCTCTATCATCTATCTCTCTATCTATATCATCTATCATCCGTCTATTGTTTATCTATCTATCTAATCATATATCATCTATCTATCCATCCATCTATATCTATCATGTATCTATCTGTCTATCTATCTATCTATCTATCTATCCGTCATCTATCTAATGTATCATCTCTATATTATCTATCATCTATCTATTGTTCATCTATCTATCTAATCATATATCATCTATCTATCCGTCCATCCATCTATATCTATCATCTATCTATCTGTCTATCTATCCATCATCTATCTAATGTATCATCTCTATATTATCTGTCATCTATCTATTGTTTATCTATCTATCTAATCATATATCATCTATCTATCCATCCATCCATCTATATCTATCATGTATCTGTCTATCTATCTATCTATCTATCCATCATCTATCTAATGTATCATCTCTATATTATCTATCTATCTATCATCTATCTATCTACCTATCTATCTGTATCTGTCATGTTTCCCTTTCATTCTTGTCCTTTGGCCTGTTTTTGTCACACGTGGCACAGCTACAAAGTTTACAGAATTTCATTTCTTTTCATGGTTGCTCTAGAGATTACAATATATATTCCTAACTTTTAATGGGTCCATTTTCATGTAAAATATTGAAAGCTTGCCACAGTAATGTCCATACTCCCTACCCTTTCTGTTATGCCTGAGCCTGTTATGTAAAATACGACTATATGCATCATAAACCCATGAGACAATGTTACAGCTTTTGCTTTAAGCAGTTTTGTGGATTATACGAAATCAACAGGGAAAGGCGAAAGAAAAGGAGCATTTAATTTTTTTCAGACATCTGCCACTTCTGCTACTCTCTTTTGTCTCGTGTTCTGGCTTCCGTGTGGTGTCATTCTGCCTCCCAAAGAACCACCCTCAGCATTTCCTGTAGCAGAGGAGGCCTGCTAGCCACAAGTGCTTGTAGTTAGAGCCAAAAATGTCTATTGCCTCCAATCTTCATTTGAATCATATTTTCACTGGATATAATATTTGGGCCTGACCAGCTGTTTGCTTCTAGCACTTTGAAGACGTTGGTCCACTGTCTTCTGGCCTCCCTGGTTGCTAACGAGAAGCCAGCTTTGGAATAGCTGTCACCTAGACTGATTTTTCTCCTGGTCCCAGGTCTCTGTGTCCACTTGTGCACATGCCTGATATGGCATTTCCTGGATGTTGGAAACTGTTAATTTTATAGTGTTGGGTGCTAGACTTTGTCGTACTCCGTTAAAAAAAATATTATACTTTTCTTGCTTACATTTAAGTTTTGGGAAGTAGCTCTTTTGAGAACTTTCTTGAAGCCTTAGGAAGGAAAGTCTCAGTGGCGCCCAGTCTGGGGCTCATTTGGCCGCCCCATGGAAGCGACGGCCTCCCGCACACCGTACCTCATGTGTGACAAGGTTCCACACCCTAGCTGGCTGGAACATGAGCCGTCCGCACATGTGTGTAAGTTCTGAGAGCTTCTCAGCCTCCCGCTGTCTGCCAGTTCTCCCCTTTGCAGCGAATCTTTGTTACCGTCTCGAGAAGACCGATCTTAGTTTTCTCACTGGTGTTTTTCATTCGCTTCTTGTACCCGGGGGAGAAGTTCTCTTTATTTTTCTTGCTTGGGACTCACCGAGCTTCGTGAATTTGAGGTCTGGTGTCTGCTGTGGATTCTGGAAATCCCTGCTGTGCCTCCTTGCACGTTGCCTCTTCCCCCACCTCTACTCCGTGTGCCGCGTTCTTTTAACTCCTGCTTACCCCTCACCTCCTTCTAACTCTGTGGTGCACTCTGTGCTGCTACCTCAAATCTGTGCCCTGGATTTCGTATGTAAGAACTTCGGTGCCAATTCAGTCTCTGAACCATGTGACCCACTCGCTGTTCGTTTCGATTATTCAATTTCTCATTTCTGGAAGTTCTGTCAGGTTCTTCGTCAACTCGATGCATCGGTTTTGATAGTTTCTGCTACTTCACAATATAATTTTCCTCTTTTGTTTTTTTTCAGTGAATTACATGTATGCATTTATATCTTTTTTATGAGCCCAACATCTGGTGTGTGTGTGGTTTCTGCCTCCCCTTGGCTGTGACAACCCATCTCCTTTGTTTATGGAATCCTCATCCTGAGCTCACGTTTCGTGGAACTTCATCCGTAAAACTCTTTGAAGTCATTGCTGTTGTTTAAAGTGTCTTCCTTCAGAAAAGACCTGCGTTTGCTTCTGCTTGAGTGTCGCAGAATGAATAGGGTTTTCTCCTTTGACCATCTACCAGGGTCAACCTAGTCCAGAGGACACGTCTTCCCCACTCATCCACTGGAGATACTGGTCCCCTCAAGTCCTGACTTTGCAGGAGCCTCTAACAGAATCCCTCAGCCTACCCGGGCCCCGCCTCCTGTTCCACCATGTTGGACCTTGGACATGCAGGTTCTGACCCACTGGGTCATCAGCAGACACCCTCAGGAAAATACCTGCTCCGGGGATGGCTTTCCCTTGTAGAAGCAGGACCGCCACACACAGCCCTGTAGGTTCTCCCGGGGCATCCCGGGGAGAGCCACGAGTATGTGCTGAGGCGGAAGTGACCCTCATGGGGCCTCCCCTGAACCCCACAGGGCAGCCCCGCGTGGCACCGTGCTGGCTTACAACCTCTGCACTCACAGGCTTTCTCCAGGGTACAGCCGCACCCAGCTCTGTCAGAAACTCTGCAGGAGAGGGATTTCTCTGAAGGGTTACCCAGAAATAATGCCGGTAAGGCCAATCCCCAGCCTCCTTTTGTTCTTCTCGCAAACACCTGATTCTACCTGCTCTCTGCAGTTTTTATCAGTCACGTGAGCTATCTCTGTAACGTGCACAAACGTAGCTGTCTATAAATACATCTTTGCTGCTGTGCCCCAGTCGATAACTGTTATGGTTTTAAGTTAAAAATAATTTAAAATCTTCATGAAATGGATTTAAAATCGACTCATTCTTGGGGCGCCTGGGTGGCTCAGTCAGTTAAGCGTCCGACTTAGCTCAGGTCATGATCTCGCAGTCTGTGAGTTCGAGCCCTGTGTCGGGCTCTGTGCTGACAGCTCGGAGCCTGGAGCCTGTTTCAGATTCTGTGTCTCCCTCTCTCTCTGCTCCTCCCCCACTCATGCTGTCTCTCTGTCTATGTCTCAGAAATAAATAAACGTTAAAAAAAAATTTTTTTAAATCAACTCATTTAAGGGCACCTGAGTGGCTCAGTCGGTTGGGTGGCCGACTTCAGCTCAGGTCATGATCTCATAGTCCATGAGTCCGTGGGTTCGAGCCCCATGTCGGGCTCTGTGCTGACAGCTCAGAGCCTGGAACCTGCTTCGGATTCTGTGTCTCCCTCTCTCTCTGCCCCTCCCCTGCTCTCTCTCTCACTCTCAGAAATAAATAAACATTTAAAAAAATTTTTAAATCAACTCATTCATGAAGTAAGATGAATTAAAATCATAGCAAGCAATGCTTATCTAAGTCACAAACGTAATTAATGTTTTTCGATAAGAAACACCCTGAAAAAGCCAAAATCATGCCATAGCTGCAAAGCAAAATATTACAAATGGTTCAGAGCAAGATTAACAAAGAAAAGCCAACCCGCATTCCGTAAAACTTGCGTTGATCAGGAGTCTGACTTAAATTTGTGTTGAATTCAATATAAATGCAGTTAGATGAAGCATTTTCATGATTAGCTTTCACTTCGTATTTCTTCTGAGGAAGCAGACTCCTCGCCATTTCACATTCAATGTAAGTCCATCGCGGGTGAAAAGATGGCTAAATTGGTCCATCATTTTGTAATAAAGTATCTCACGACTTGTTTATCTGATCAATGAGGAGTGTATTCTCAAGCTGTTCGGTGTTAATGGGCCGGGCCCTGGGATGGAGAATTATCGACACTCAGACAGGCAGGGGGAGGCTGCAGATTCGGATCGGGTTTCCTGTCGGAAAGTGACAGGCAGCCGTTATGTTGTCGGAGCCGAGAACACACGTCCTTTGTGTCTCATGCTGCTGAGATGCCCAAATCGCAGAAAGATTTCTAACTCAGAATTGTTAAATTAGCTTTTTAAAAACCTGTATCTTGACACCAAAGGGATCACTCGGAAACGGCATTATTAACGCACGCACAGAAACACGTGGTGGAAGCTTAAAGGCCCAATTTCTGTCCCCCAGGAATTTATTTCGTTTTATCTGCGTTGTTTTGAACGCACACTTCCATCCATCCGTCCGTCCGTCCACTGTCCCACCTGTCCATCCATCCATCCATCCATCCTTTCCTGTATCTAATCAGCGAGTTGGAACTGGGTTCTGGGGCACGGCAGCATGAGCGGACCAGGAGCCTGGCCCGAGCGGGGGTCTCAGGTGCGCGTGTGAACCACACCCTGTGAGGCTCAGCGCCTGGCTTTGGGGTTGGGTGAGGCCAGACGCACACGAGGCCGCAGCCCCCATCGGCCTCGCAGCCTGGGGAGCCGGCTAACTGCTCTAAAACTCAGTTTTCTTATCTACAAAATAGACTTACTCTATCGCTTCCAAGGTGACAGTGAGGAACAAGTGACATCATCTACGCACAACACTCGGCACGTCCTGGGAAGACGGAAACTCCCCGGGAACGTTCACCAGCATTGAATCCGAAAGCCTCGAGAGCCGTGAGATCGCCGGGCAAGCGGCAAACCGGCACGCGACATGCTCGGTGTCCCGCCTCCCAGACGGCCTCCTCTGCCGCAGCGATTCGCCGTCCCCCTGGCACTTCGTACACAGGGAAACGCCCGCAACAAGCAGCCTGCTGGGGCTTTTGAGCACGGCCCTGCTGTCCCCGTAAGGACTACAGCCGCTAGATCCGGCTGCCAGGACTCAGTGTCACCGGCGGCCAGTTTAGTAAGTGGACAAGGAGCCCTTCTCTGCAAACCACCAGAAATGATCGGGGGCAAAGACAGCTCCGTCTCCGATAACATGAGGGAAAGGTCCCCCGGCACCCTGATTTGAAAGGCCCCAAATCAGGAAACACTGGCCCGGCCTGGCAGAGGTGGGACCCGCGTCTCCAGAGAGGGAACCCCCAAGGGGCCTCCAGGGGCCGCTCTGACAACAGCAAGGTCCTGGGGAGCAGGGGGCAGACGGCAGCTTCCTCCCAGCGGTGCTCACCTCTGTGGTGACACGGGGCCTCTGTGTGGACTCGGCCAGTTAACAGCCAGCAGCACACAGACGACCTCCCGACGTTTCTTCACCCGCATGAGCTCACCTTCCCTGTCCCTTACTTTTCCTTTGTCACGACCTCTGCTACCGCCAGTTCCCAGGGACACAATCGCCCTTCACCGGCGGCCGCTGCCGGTCCAGACCTACAGAGACGAGGACCGCAAAGCCAGGCTGTGGGGCCCGGCCGGAGGAGACTGGGACGGGCGGGGGGTGCAGGGCACCCGGACAGAGCCGACAGCCACCAAGCCCGCCTCTGAATCCTGCCCATAGCGCCACAAAGTGTGGTGCTCTTTGCAGCACTCCATCGGGACGAACCCTCAGGACCTGCTCTAAGGTCTCTGGTGACACCCTTCCAGACGGGTCCTGAGTCCTTTCTCCCGTGAGGCCCCTCCAGACAGGTCCGAGGTCCTTTCTCCCGCAACGCCCTTCCAGACAGATCCGAGGTCCTTTCCCAAAAGCAGGGCTACTCACGGCATTCGTGGAACCTGGGCCCAGACCCTGGAAAGTTCTTTCAGTGTTTTGAGCCTCGGTTTCCCCATCTGTAAAATGGAAACATAAATACTCTCCTCTGCCTCTCAGACCGATTGTAAGGCTTAGGACCTAAATTTTTGTCACTAAGCATGCCATCTCATGAGTACGTCAGATCCCAGCAGCACCCAATAATGATAGCTCAGTAATGGTCTGCATTCTACCCAAGATACACATTTCCTCTTCCAAAACATTTCCAAGTAATTTAGCGGTGCCCCTCGCTCCTGCTGGGATGGAGGTGGTTGAGGCCACCCCTCCGTGGCCATGTGCCCTTTCTTTAGAAGGCCACCCCTTCCATCCCCAGCAGTTAGCCTCCCGCGTGAACCCTGGGTTGCCAGTGTCCCACGGCCATGCGGTGGGTGGAGGCTGGTGTGACAGGGGCCCGGCAACACCTGGTCTCCCCTCTTGGAAGTCCCCTCCCCCCACCAGCAGAGAAACCCACGGCCACAGCAGAAGCTACCACCTGCTCCCTCCTCTCGGATTGGCCCCCGAAGCAGCCTGAGGGACACAGTCCTGGGGGAGTCGCTCCCAGGGCTGTCCGCCGCACGTGGACACTCACGGCACCAGGCAGGACCACAGTGGGCACTGTGGGGGCCGCCGATACCCCCCCCACCCTGGGCCCCAACCCCCCCCCCAAATGGAGGTCCGCTTCTGAGACCCACCTTTCCTGAATCACAGCCTGGCCCCGGTGACCCGGGGACTCCGGGTCATAACGGCTGAGCTCCCTGGCCCCAGTGTGGGCACGTGACCACCCCACTGGGTCCACACAGCAGCCCTGCGAGGAAGGCGTCGCTTTTCATTCCTGGTCCTCAGATGAGGAAACCCAGGCGGGTGAGACGGCCTGATGTCACAGAGCGCTGGCTGGTGGACGGGGTCCTGAACCTGTCGTCAGTCCATCCGTAACTGACGAGCTAGTAATCCAGACTAATCCCCGACTGTGGGGTTGGGACGTGAGCTCAGAGCACATGCACATCCTAGAGGCACTAGCGTTTATGTGATAAACCCCATGTAACAGCAGTTACCATTTTAACCATTTTCTCATGGGCGATTTGGTGGCCCTGAATCCATGGTGATGTTGCATCACCGTCACCACCGCCTGCGGTCCACGCTTGCGGTCCACACCTGCGGTCCACGGCTGCGGTCCACGGCTGAGGTCCACAGCTGAGGTCCACGCCTGCGGTCCACGCCTGCGGTCCACGCCTGAGGTCCATGCCTGCGGTCCACGCCTGAGGTCCACGCCTGCAGTCCATGCCTGAGGTCCACGTCTGTGGTCCACGCCTGAGGTCCACACCTGAGGTCCATGCCTACGGTCCACGCCTGCAGCCCACGCCTGAGGTCCACACCTGCGGTCCACACCTGCGGTCCACGCCTGCGGTCCACGCCTGCAGCCCACGCCTGCGGCCCACGCCTGCCGTCCGCCCCAACATGCAGCCTCACCTCCGCCCTGAAGCCGGGTGATGCTCTCCCGTCCCCACCTCTGCTACCTGCCGGTTCCAGGCATCTTGTGCAGGTGGATCCGTGCAGGACCCGTCCTGTGTCCAGCACATCCCACTTAGCGTGTTTTCAAGGTGCATCCGTGGCGTGGAAAATTTCCTTCCCGTCTGTCGGTAACATCCAGGTTGTGTAGATGGCGCATCGCTGTCCGTCGGCGGCCGGTGGCCCAGGGGACGGTTTCTCGGCGGCTGTGAGTTCTGTATGATGTGCGCCCGGCGCCCGGCGGCTGCTCAAGCCCCTGAATTCACTTCTTGCGGGGGGACGTACCCGGAGCGGCAGACGTGGGTCGTCCGGAAGTTCTAGCTTTGACTCTGAAAAAGCGCTGTTGTTCACAGAGGCTGCTCGATATTCACTTTTACTGGAATTTATAATTTCTTTGGGTGACTCTGGGCTCTTATCCCACCACCGGCTAAAGTAGGATTACTGAGAAACGTATTCAAGGTCTAGGGAAAGGTACCCAAGAACTTAAGACCATGGTACGATGAGATAAATAAGATTTTAAGAAATCACAAATGTTCTGGCCAACCATCCATGTACAGGAAATAGATGATTTTAGAATATTGCACATGGACCCATTAGTTACCCTGATTTCTTTGGCCTCCATCTGAGCCCTAAGTAAAGGGGTGAAAAGCAAAACAAATCACACACCTCACAGCTCCCTTGGGTGGAGGCTCCACAGAGGGAGAGTCCACGCGAGGCCACTCTCCGCCCCAGCTGTTGGGTCCCAGGAAGGCGCCCACAAGCTCAGCCCCAGGGGAGTTTGTAACCTGGGGAGCCCCCGTCTTGTTCTTCATGTGCTAGAGAACCTGGCGGAAGACCTTCTCCCCCGATTCGGGGATTTGTCCTGGGGACGTGTGGGAACCACACCTTATCGAGGGATGCGAATCGGAGGCAAAGCTTGGGAGGCGACCCGACACTGCCTTTCTGTCTCGGGTCTTGGTCTCGTTTCCGGGGTAACAGGAGTTGGCGTTAGGCTCCTCAGCAGTCTTCCAGCATGTTCTCCTGTCGCCGGATGAGGCCCCGGGCTCCCAGAGGGCAGGACGGGAGGTCCCCGCACAAAGAGGGATTAGAGCGCACCCCAGACGTGGGGGGCAGGAGAAGGGAGTCCCGCTGGGCCCCAGAGACCTCGTCTATACTGCCGTCAGAACAGGACCGTCTGTTGCCACTTGAGGAGGAGGACTCTCCACTGAGGGGTTTACTTGGGACGAGGATCCTGTAGGGGAAACAGCACATGCTGCCCGCCTGTCCACGCCGGGGCCCTTCCACGTTGGGGCCCATCCACGCTGGGGCCCGTCCACACTGGGGCCCATCCACGCTGGGGCCCGTCCACGCTGGGGCCCGTCCACGCTGGGGCCCTTCCACGCCGGGGCCCGTCCACGCCGGGGCCCGTCCACGCTGGGGCCCGTCCACACTGGGGCCCGTCCACACTGGGGCCCATCCACGCTGGGGCCCGTCCACGCTGGGGCCCGTCCACGCTGGGGCCCTTCCACGCCGGAGCCCGTCCACGCTGGGGCCCGTCCACGCTGGGGCCCGTCCACGCCGGGGCCCTTCCACGCCGGAGCCCGTCCACGCCGGGGCCCGTCCACGCCGGGGCCCGTCCACGCTGGGGCCCGTCCACGCTGGGGCCCGTCCACGCCGGGGCCCTTCCACGCCGGAGCCCGTCCACGCCGGGGCCCGTCCACGCCGGGGCCCGTCCACGCCGGGGCCCGTCCACGCTGGGGCCCGTCCACGCTGGGGCCCGTCCACGCCGGGGCCCTTCCACGCCGGAGCCCGTCCACGCCGGGGCCCGTCCACGCCGGGGCCCGTCCACGCTGGGGCCCGTCCACGCTGGGGCCCTTCCACGCTGGGGCCCGTCCACGCTGGGGCCCGTCCACGCCGGAGCCCGTCCACTCCGGGGCCCGTCCACGCTGGGGCCCGTCCACGCTGGGGCCCGTCCACACTGGGGCCCGTCCACGCTGGGGCCCGTCCACGCTGGGGCCCTTCCACGCTGGGGCCCATCCACGCTGGGGCCCTTCCACGCCGGAGCCCGTCCACGCCGGGGCCCGTCCACGCTGGGGCCCGTCCACGCTGGGGCCCGTCCACACTGGGGCCCGTCCACGCTGGGGCCCTTCCACGCTGGGGCCCATCCACGCTGGGGCCCGTCCACGCTGGGGCCCGTCCACGCTGGGGCCCGTCCACGCTGGGGCCCGTCCACGCTGGGGCCCATCCACGCTGGGGCCACCCGCTGTGGATTTGGAGCAAAATCGGAAGTAAGAATCTTCAGGCATGAGATGCAACCACAATAATTTGAGATGCAAAGAGACACCTGAAGGTGAATTTAGAACACGCTTAACACGTTATGCACTTAACGCAAGGAAGACAGCCCGGGGGCGGGCCCTGGGCACGGAGGCCCCTTCGCAAGGGCGCCTCAGGAGGGTCAGCGCGGCTGGAGCCCGTGCAGGGAGCACGGCTGCAAATGCGGACACTTCTTTCTTGTTCTTTTTCTTTTTTGTTGGGTTTTTTTTTTTTTTTTTTTTTTTTTTTTGAGTGAATGAATAGCCATGAGGTTAATCTTGAGGATTCTGTTTACAGCAAAGGAAAGCTTTTGTGAAAATTGCAGGAAAAGGCGCCGGCTTGTGAGAATGTCTTCAGAAAGGCCGTGGAGGGCGGGTGCACACGGGACATCGTTCCCCAGCCCATGGAGGGCAGGCTGAGGTCACTGAGAGCCCAAGGGACAGCTTGTCTCTCAACTGTCACCAGAGCTGATGCGTTACCACAAAGAACTGTTTCTTGCGTGAAGATTGTCAGATTTTAACCACACTTATTATATGTATAATTTCTACTAAGAACCCTAAATTTCTCTGCAGCCATTTGCAAACAGAAAGTATTTTTATAATAAATACCCCATAAATTTCAGCATTCGGTCAGTGGTTGAATCTCAAGTGAAGACAAGTTTATAATGAGAGAAGCAGAAAGTGAGCAAGACAGCAAGAGTGAGCGAGAGGGAGGGAGAGGGAGGGAGGGAGGGCCGGAAGGGAGGGGGAGAAGGACAGAAGGAAGGAGGGGAGGGAGAGAGGGGGGAGGGAAAGAAGCAGGGGAGAGAGAGAGGGGCAGAGGGAAGGACAGAGGGAGGGAGAGAGAGAAACAGAGGGAGAGAGGGAGGGCAGGAAGGAGGGGAGGGAGAGAGAGGGTGAGAGGAAAGGAAGGGAGGGGGAGGGAGGGAGAGAGGGGGAGGGACAGAGGGACAGAGGGAAGGAGGTAGAGAGGGAGGGAGAGAGAGAAACAGGGAGAGAGGGAGAGAGGGAAGGAGAGGGAGACAGAGGGAGAGAGGGAGGGAGGGAAAGAGATAGAGAGGGAGGGAGAGGAAGGGAGAGAGGGAGGGAGAGAGGGGGAGAGCCACAACCAGTGGCTGTGTTTCAACATGACCCTCCAGTCCCCTGAGGCCTGGACGTAGAAGGCTGGCTGCAGGGCAGATGCCTCATTCAGCCAGGCCACCCGCCCCCAGGAGCTGCCATCAGGCCTTCATCTGGGGCGTGACAGTGAGTTTCATCACCCTGGGAAGGAGAGAGAGGAAGGCACCAGCTCAGACCCGCAAAGCTCTGTTGTGCTCAGAGCCCCCCCCCCCCACCTCCCACCCTGGGCTCCCTCTGCAGCGAGGGGAGTTGTCGGTCGGGGGGGCCACGCAGGGGTCCAGGGCGCAGCTGAAAATCCGTCGCCGCCCCAGAGGGCTGGGGCCCTCACAAGCTACCCAGGGCAGGAAAACCCTGGGCGTTTCTACCTAATATGATCTTCTTGCCAGACAAGCAGCTTCCTTTGGTGACAGACTCCTGCAGCCTCCCTGCTGCCCGCCCCCCCCCCCCCGCCCCCGACGCCGGCCCAGGAGACGCTCATATAATAGAGGTGCGTCTTCTGGAACACGGGTAATGGAACAGTGCCTGGGGTGGCCTTCGGCGGAAGAGCAGAGCCACAGATGCTGCCTCTTCGGCGACACGCCTCATAAATTGGCGCGAGACCCTGGGTGACACGGGCGCGGCCGGCGCTCAGTCACCAGGGACCCCGTCGCCAGGGGATAAGGTCGTGGAAGCTCATCTGTTTCATCCCACTGGAGACGTCACCGGACGCTCGGCCCTACGGCAAGAGAAGGAAACCGCGGAGACGGGGATGGGCCTGGGAAGGGCTGACACGACCCGTCAGCTCACCTGTGGACAAAGTGCCGGGGAGAAGCGGCATCGATTTTTCTCACAAGCCAGTGTGCAGATTTGTCAGACAAAAGAATAGAGATGTCAACCCCGGACCCTCGGTCGCCGGCGATCGCAAAGCCGAGGCCGGAATGCCTGCCAAGCGCAGCCAGGGGCGGAGGCGGCCTTCGGGCACATGCTCCGCACGGGGCCAGCTTCCCCGAAGAAGGAGATGAGATCAAGGCCCGAGCGGGCGCAGCCGGGAAGCAAAGCGGGGCGTGGGGTGGGAGAGGCGCTGAGACGCCCCCAGCCGGGGGAGGGACTGCGCGGTCCCAGCCGCCGTCACCTGTCACCTGGGAAGCCGCAGGAGACGTCTCCGCTGCTGGGGTCGCGGGAAGGTCGCAGATATTGACTCAAACGCTTGGCTCAGTTGGAAGGAGCACAAAACTAATGGACAATTTAGATTCCGGAGAGAATCCGCTGGAACATATTTCCATCTCTCATTCACACAGAAGGGAGTGTGAACCACTTACTAAGGTTTACCGTTTTGTCCGATGGTGGGAGTCACTCCGGCACCCCAGGCCTCGAGTGCCAAATGTCTAATTGACGGATGCATCCCCTTAACGCACCTGCCAAGGAAGCATCTGAACACGGAGAGAGAGCCTGGGTCTGGCGGGGAAGGGGCGAATCTTCTGCTCTGTTTTCGGACAGCTAACCAGGCACAGCGCTCCCTTCAGGCTCCCCCTGCCTTCGTCCCACATAAATCGGTCTGTCACCCTGGCAGAGCCCGCTCAGCCCGCCTCGCTCACTCGGCGAGGTCTGGGAATCACGGGGCGTCGAACAGGGGCCCACGTTCAGAGCAAGAGTGTCATCGTCGTGGCAGCCCCAGGGACGGCTTGGAAGGATGCTACGGAGACCCGGGGGAGAGTCTCCTTGTGTCTTGTGTTTCGTGTTTCGCTCCTTTAAAAGTTGAGTCACACGGGGCGCCTGAGTGGCTCAGTCGGTTGAGCCTCCGACTTCGGCTCAGGTCATGATCTCACGGTCTGTGAGTTCGAGCCCCGCGTCGGGCTCAGGGCTGACAGCTCGGAGCCTGGGGTCTGCTTCAGATTCTGTGTCCCCCGCTCTCTCTGCCCCTTGCATGCTCGTGCTCTGTCTCTCTCTTGTCTCTCAATAATAAACAAACATTAAAAATAAATAAATAGATAGATAGAGAGAGAGAGAGAGAGAGAGAGAGAGATAAAAGTTGAGGTCACAGAACTTGACTTTCCCGTTGACGGTTTCCAGTCAGGAAAGAGTTACAAATGGGGGGGGGGTGGTTGGGTACCACGAAACATGAGTGGTCAGTGCTTCGACTCCCAAAATAAAAGCTCCTGAACATCTGAGGGGTGCAGGGGCTTTCTCTGGCCACGGCTAGATGGTCACACTTGCCACGTGCCCCAGGTGGGTCTCTCATGTCCGCGTCTGAAACGCTCACGAGCGCACTGAGTGCGTCTCCCCAAATCCGTATGCTGGAATCCTGAGCCCACTGTGGTGGTGTTGGGGCACGGTGAGCTCGTGAGACGGACCCCATAAGCGGAAGCAAGCCCTGCTTCTGCCCTCCACTCTCTCCGACACACGGGGACTCAAAGAGACGTCGGTCTGCAACCTGGAAGCGGGTCCACGCCACACGCCCAATCTGCCCGCCCCACGACCTTGGACTTCCCAGCCTCCGGGGCCGTGAGGCACAAATCTCCATCACTTAAGCCAGCAAGACTGTGGAATTTTGTTACGGAAGCATGAACTGAGCCAATCGTGCACTTACAACCATTGCTTCCTTCAGAGAAAGTGCTCTCCTCAGGCGCAATATCCCGCAGAACGCGGGATTGCCTGAAGTTGAGGGACAGTGACCCTCGGACCCCGCAGGCTGCCCTGCCCCCAGCGGCAGCCTGCTGGAAAACTGAATCCCAGCTGGCGGGCAGGCGGGAGCTGCGGGCCAAGCCGGGGCTCTGGGAGGGATGTCCCCCCCCCACCCCCGCGGGCCCCGTCCCTGCCGCTGGCGACTGGGCCACGGTGTGCTGGGACTCAAAGTCCTACAGTTCACTCCCCACACCTGTGCTCTGGAAAGCATACTGAGGCAGGTGTTTATAGCACGTAGAGCATCTGTGTGGCCCCAAGCAAGGACGTCCCCATCCCCACCGATGACCTCCTCCTTGGGGCCCTTCTGGATTCTGTCGGCAGTGGGGGCTCCTTAAAACAGCAGAAAACGTTTGGGGATGACAGTGGAAACAAGTACAATTTTATCGCACAGAAATGAGCTCACACCCAAGTTTGCAGTGAGGAATAAGCTAAAGTCAAACCATGCGCTGAATATGTCAAGGAAGGGCTATTGACTGTTGAGGGGACCAGGCGCCACGAGACACACACGCACAACGGTGACCCGGAGACAGACCCGCACAGACGTGTGTCACCACGGGGCCACAGGGCGCAGCCACAGCTCTGCCCCGGCCACGTCCGCACGCACGTCCGCACGTCCAGCCACGTCCGCACACAAGCCTCTCCTCCTAGACGGAGCCTCCCCTTGCGGCTCTTCACCCTCTGTCCCTGCAGGGGCCTCCTCCCGCTCGCTCGCAAAGGCCTGGCGGAGGCCGCACAGCGTCACCGTGCCCCCCGCACCCGCCGCCCCAGGCGCCTGCCTCACAGGAGCGCTGAGGGGGCGCCTTGGTCCGCCAGGCTGCAGGAGCGCCTCTAGCTCATTCCCATCGAGGCACCGTTGAAGCTTCCGTTTCCTCGGAATTTTACTAAAACCCGGCCCACGTGTGTCCAGAGATCACACTCGCGTTAGCTTTGGGACTGGTATAGGAGTGAGACTCGCTCGTTTGAAAAATGGATCCTCTCAAGTTTACAATCTACCTCGTTCCCTTAAAACCAGCGGATCTGTCACACTGACCACCCTGCGCACGTCCTCGAAGGTTTCAGTTTCCCTGTTGAATCCCACCCTCCTGCTCCTGCCCCCCCCACCCTCAGACAGCCACCAGTCTGCTCTCTGTCCCTACAGACACACTTGCATTTTCTATAGTTCTCTCAGTGGCTGCATAGTTTACATACTCGGTGTATATATATATATATATATATATATATATATATATATATATGCTGGGTGTATAAACTGTTCTTAATTTTTTTTCTTAACGTTTATTTACTTTTGAGACACGGAGAGACAGAGCATGAGTGGGGGGAGGGTGTCAGAGAGAGGGGGACACAGAATCCGAAGCGGGCTCCAGCCTCCCAGCTGTCAGCACAGAGCCCGACGCGGGGCTCGAACCCACGGACCGCGAGATCATGACCCGAGCCGAAGTCGGACACTCCATCGACTGAGCCACCCAGGCGCCCCTATAAACTGTTCTTTAAGTAGGACTGTTAAACTGTTGAGTAGGACTGTTAAACTGTTCTTTAAGTAGGACACTACAGGACGTAGGAATCTTTGTCTGGCTTCTCCCACGGGCATTAGAGTGTTGGGATTCATCCATATTTCTGTGCATCTCAATAGTTATTTGTTCTTTTTTTTAAGTTTTTATTTAAATTCTAGTATAGTTAACATACAGTGTAATGTTAGTTTCAGGCGTACAATTTAGTGATTCCACATTTCCATACAACACCTGGTGCTTGTCACAAGTGAGCTCCTTAATAGTTGGGTTTTCCCCCTTAATACCACTAAGTAACGGTTTGTTAAAAAGACATCCCAAGGTGTATCCATCCACATGTTGATGGCAGTTGGGATCCGGTCTCATTATTAGCTGTAACAAATCAATTGCCATGATGTGTCCACACCTTTGTGATCACATACCTTGTCTTTTCTCCCGGGTGGGTCCACAGGCACGGACCGGCTGAATCAGAGAGTGGGCGCGGGTAACTTCTTGAAAGAACGATTTGCACAGTAACGTGAGCGCATTTAACACTAGTGAACCGCACAGTTTGAAACGGTCAAGATGGTAAATTTTATGTTATGTGTCCTTTTGCACAATTAGAGAAAAAAAAAATAAAGTCGACGGGTTCAGGTGAAAAACTGTAATGATCCCACCACGTACCTGGCGCCTGTTGCCGATGGGATCCATAAATGCTCTTAGATCAATAAATTCAGTTTCGTTTTTTTTTTTAATCATAGCATGACCAAGCATTGAAATCAATAAGAAAACGTTCTTCATCTGGTTATTTCATTAATTGATAACTGTACATAAATAAGAAGAAGAGGAAACCTATCATATCAGACCTTTAAGGAAATTTCACTCGGCTAATAGAAAACCAAAGATAATCCAAATACAATTCTGGCAAAAGCCCAAAATACAAGATTGTGACCAATAACGTCAAAGCGCTATGTTAAGGGGTTCGTTATGGGAGCTGACACGGACTGGCGTCTCTAGCATCCGCCCCCGCAAGACACATCTGAGCACTTGAACACCTGCTCAAAGGTGTTCCTCTTTCTCTCGCCTTTTCTGATGCAGCGTTGCCACGTGTTTCCCTCAAGGACAGAATGGGGCCGCTGACTTGAAAAAGCGTGCTTTGGACAGGAGTGTCCAGGGACACGGTTGCCCGCTGGCCCTTGGTGTTGAGGCAGGGCTTGTGTTAAAGTCAGACACACGAGCCGCCGGTGGAGCCGGTCGGTGGGAAAAGAGGGAAGCTGTAAACGACATCGGTGCGGAGGGTGCCACAGATAGAGGCAGAACGGAGCCGCCCTGGAGAGCCCGCAAGTAGGACCCTTACTCACCTGCACTTGAACGACACTGTCTTGTTTCTGTCCATTATTGTGCTACCTGAACCTCTTGGTATTTTGTCTGAAAATGTGTTCATCTCTTTGCAGTAGCCCTTTATCACCAATAAGCTCGGAAGACACATCGAGGGATGTCGAACGCAAAACAAACAACACGGAACTCAAAAAATTTCCCGGAGGGTACCCGTGGCGCAGATACAAACTGGCGTGCCTTCCGACCACACTGGGCGTGGCGCCACTTTCTCACCTTGGACACCGGACGGCTGCCTGGTGGTGCCTCGACGCACCTCCTCACTACCCGTGGGGCGCCATCTTTTCATGGGCGTACTTGCCGTTCATTCGTCTTCTGTGGTGGATCATCTGTTCGAATTTTGTCCACTCTTAATTGCTCATTTTCATCTCAGAGTTTTGAGAGTTATTCATATGCTCTGGCTACAAGTCCTTTGTCAATGTAAGATTAGCAATTTTTTCCCCACTCAACGGCTTGTCTCTTCATTATCCTATCAGTATCTTTCAAAGAACAGAAGTTTTCATTTTTATGAAGTCAAATTTATCAAATTTTTACTTTTATGGACCATGCTTTTGATGTCATATTTAGGGAATCTGCCTAACTCAAAGTCAAAAAGATTTTCTCCTATGATTCCTTCCGAAACTTTTCATAGTCTTAGGCTTTATATTTCAGCCCATAATCCATTTCTGTCTGATGTATGGATCAAAGTTCATGTTTTTCATGTGGATATCCAATCGTTCCAGCACCATTTCTTAAGAAGATTCTTCTTTCTCTGCTAACTTCACTGTATGTTGAAAGCCAGCTCTTCGTACATGTGGTTGTCATTTTCTGGACCCTCTATTCTATTGATCTGGTCTGATTGGCAGCCAATCACGCTGTCTTGATGACGGTCGCTCTAAGTCTTAAAATAAGATAATGCTAGTCCCCCAACTTTGTTTTCCTTTAACAAACTTTGTTTTAAAGTTGTTTTGGCAATTCGAAGTCTTTTTGCAATTGCAAAGTAATTTTAAAATAAGTTTGTCAATGTGTACAAAAATGAAAGCCTGCTGGTGTTCCTTGGGATGGCATTGAAGAGATCAAATTGGGAAGAGATGACATCTTACTAATATTGGATCCTTGGATCTGTAAACATATATATCTACCCATTTGTTAAGGTGTTCCTTAATTTCTCTTAGAAACAGGTTAATGTGAGGGACACATGGGTGGCTCAGTTGGTGGAGCATCTGACTTCGGTTCAGGGCAAATTCCCACAGTTCGTGGGTTCGAGCCCCACATCAGACTCTGCATTCAGCACAGAGCCCACTTGGGATCCTCTGTCTCCCACTGTCTCTGCACCTCCCTTGCTCTCTCTCTCTCTCTCTCTCTCTCTCAAAAACAAATAAATAAACATTTTAAAAATCTACAACAAAAAAAAGATATGTTTTCATTTTTAGTATATAAGCCTTGCACATTTTGGTCAGACACTATTGTAAATTAATTTCAATTTCTAATAGTTTTTGTAAGTATATGGAAAAGTGATTCATATTTGTATACAGACTTTGTATCCTGCAATCTGATAACCTCATGAGTATATATAGCCTTTTTATACAGTCTATAGGGTTTCTTACACAACTATGTCACCTGATTATAAAAAGAGTTTTACTTCATCACTTCCAACACTTCCAAATGGGGTAACTTTTACCTGTTTTTGTTTTGGTATTTTTTTGGTTTTAGAGTTTTGTTTTGTTTTCTTCACTCACTACAGTGGTTAAGCAATGCAGTACAGTGTTAATGACAAGAGGCAAAAGAGAGCATTCTTGTCTTACTACTAATCTTAGGCAGAAAACATTTATTATTCTACCACTAGATACAAGTATAATTTTTTGTTTGGTGGAGCTTTTTTCCATACATCAGTTTTTCTTTATCGGTTTGAAGAGGTGCCCTCTCATTCCTAGTGTGTTGAGACCTTCATCAATTGTTTTTGTAATAACGAAAAAAAGTTTGAGGACTGTATTGAGGTGACCATATTTTTTTCCTTTATAGTGTATGAATATGATGAATTACATCTATTAACTTTTTAAAACATTAAGCCCACTTTGAACTCCTGGAATAAGTACTACTTTGCTGCGATGTATCATACTTTTTATACATTGCTAGATTCGATTGGCTAAAATTCCGTTTACAGTGTTTGCCTCTGTTCATGAAGGTAATGGGTCTGCAGTGCCATTTATATTTGGCCCTTAAACTATGTGGGTTTGAACTACCCGGGTCCATGTATATGTGATTTTTTTTAATAAATACAGTACAAGGCAGTAAATGTATTTTCCTTAAGATTTTCTTAATAACATTTCCTTTTCTCTAGCTTGCTTTACTGTAAGAATACAGTATATAATGCATATGACATACAAAACATGTGGTTTCTGGTCAACAGCAGTCTATTAGTAGTTAAGTTTTGGGGGAGTCAAAGTTATACATGGGTTTTCGAATGCACGGGGTCAGAGCCCCTAACACCTGTGCTGTTCAGGGGCCACCTGTATGTACATCTTTGTCAGGTTTTGTTGTCAAAACAATACAATATATATTATTACATATATATTATATATTACATATATATAATAATAACTGGCCTCATAGAACAATTTCAAACATATTTCCTCCTCTTTGATTTCCTGTGAGAATTATTATAGAACTGGTATTGATTCTTCCTTGAACCTTTGGTGGAATTTGAATATGAAGCCATATGGATGAGGAATTTACTTTTTTTAGGGTTCTTCAGTTTATATTCTTAAATGAGATTTGGTAGTTTTGACTTTCAAGATCTTTCTCCACTTCATTCAAATGGTAAAATTGGAAAAAATTGTTTTATAATATTCCCTTCTTGGTCTGTTAACATCTGTAGGATCTGTAGTGATGTAATCCTTCTCGTTTCTGATATTAAACATGTCTGTCTTCTCTCTTTTTTTCCTAAACAGCCTGGCCACAATTCATCAGTTTTATTGATTTTTTTTTTGGTTTTATTTAAATTGTTCTATTGTTTTTCGGGGTTTTTTTAATACATTGATTTTTCTCTACTTGTTACTTCCTTTTTCTACTTACTTTTTATTTAAGGCTTATTTATTTTGAGATAAGTGGGGTAGGGGTAGAGAGAGAGAATCCCAAATAGGGTCCACGCTTAGCATGGAGCCCAATATGGGGCTCGATCTCAGGACCATGATGACCTGAGCCACAGTCAACAGTCAGACTCTTAACTGGCTGAGCCACCCAGGCCTCTGACTAGAAACATTTTTAAATTATTGAGACTTGTTTTATGGTGTGGTTCATCGTCTACCTTAGTAAATTTTTGATGTACTTGAGAAGAATGCGTATCCTGCTATTGTTTTGTGGAGTCTTCTACAAATATAAATTAAGTAAATTAAATGAAAGTATTTTTCAAGTCGTCTATATACTCACAGATAATCTATCTACTGTTATTATCAACTATTTAAACAAAGGCATTGAAATCATTGTCAGTATTTGTGAATATTTCTACTCATTCTTTCAGTTCTATTAGCTTTTGCTTCATCTATTTTGAAGCACTGTTATTATATGCCCACAGGTTTAGGATTATTATATCCCTTTGATGAACTGATACCTCTTATCTTTATGAAGTAGTAACGTTCTTTGCTCTGAAATCTACTTTGTCTGATGTACTATAGACATGACAGCATTGTTAATTCTTAAAATGATTGTTTTGGAATGTATTTTACATACTTTCAACTTTTAACCTATATGTGTTTTGATATTTAAAATGGTTTCTTCTAGGGAGCACAGACTTGAGTGTTTCTTTTTTATCCACTCATACAAATATTGCATTTTAATTGGATGGTTTCGACCATTTATATTTAATATGATTATTCATATAACTAAATTAAATCTATCCTCTTTAACTTGGTTTCTATTTGTCCCATCTGTATTCCTTTTTGTCTCTTTTTATACCTTCTTTTGGATGAATCAAAAATACTTATGATATATTTTACCTCCTCCACTTGCTTATTAGCTATATCTTTTAGTATTTAGTTTTGGTTTTGGTTTTGGTCATTGGGTTTTCAGTACACAGTTTAGTAAAGTCTACCTGCAGGTTAAATCACATCATTTAGTGGATAAGACTCTTATGGTAACGTAATTTCATTTCTTGCCTTTCAAATTTTGCTCTATTTCATGTATTCTACTCGTATATATTAATCCACATACATTGCCATTATTTCGTTTTACATAAAAAATCATTTTTGTCAAGAGATTTATATGATAAGAAAAGATCTTACATGTTTAACAATACAGTTACCACGTCCCTTCACCCCCGTCCATCTCTCTGTGTGGGCATATATTGCCAGCTAGTATTGTTTTCTACCGTTGAAAGGACTTCCTTTAGCTTTTCTTTCTTTTCATTTCAGGTCTGCTGATAATAAAATTTGTTCAATTTTTATATCCAAAACTGTATTTCACCTTTATTTGGAAAGATATTTTTTCTTGGTATAGAATTCTAGATTGATTTATTTTTCCTTTGAGAACTTTAAAGGTATTGTTTCATTGTCTTCCTGATTGCTTTGTTGCCAACGAGAAATCTGCAGTCCCTCTTATTATGACTCTTTCATGCATGAAGTGTCTTTTTTGTGGACCACTTTTAAGATTTCATTTTTATCATTGCTATTGAGCACTTTTATTTTGATATGTCTTTGTACAGTTATTTTCTTGCTTCTTGTAATAATTATCTACTGATCTTAATACTGTATGCTTATAATTTTCTTTAAATTTAGAAAAATTTGGTAGGAATCTCTTAACATACTTTTTCTGCCCACCCATTTTTTTCCTCCCTCATGTCTTCACAGGCTTGTATATTAGGCTAATATTTATCTATATTAGGCTGCTTGAGTTTGTTCTAGAGTTCACTACTGCTCTGCTACTCTCACTCTTTTTAAATTTTTGTTTTATTTTCTTTTATTCCAGATAGTTTCAATTGCTATATTCAAGTTTACTAATCTTTTCTTCTGAAATGTCTAATCTGATGTTGATTCCACCCTGATATATTTTTCAACTTAGGCATTGTATTTTTCATATTTAGATGATTCTTCTGAATCTTTTAATACTGACCACATCTCTACGTGACTCGTGAACGATCAGGATACAGTTTTAACTGCTTACTATCCTTGTCTGCTAATTCTAACATCTGTGTCTGCCCTGTATCGATTTCAAGTGACTAATTTCTCTCCTCATTATGGGTTGTATTCTTCTTTGCATCTTGGTAATTTCTTGTCTTGGATGCCAGATATTGTACATTTCGGTTTGTTGGGTGCTGAATATTTCTGTATTGCTAAAAATCCTCTTGCACTCTCTTCTGGGATCGTGTTAAGTTCCTCTGAAAGTTTCATCTTTGTATACCTCCTTTCAAGGTTTGTTAAGCAGGACTGGAGCACTCTAGGTGTAAGTACTCCTCACTGGGGGGGAGCACTCCACGATGAGTCTTCTACTCCATGTCCTGTGAAATTAGTTTTGCTCTCTGCCTGGTGGGAACATCCCATATCTCAAGGACCATTGTCCCCTCTAACTTTCTGGACATTTTTCAACCCAGTATTCAGTAACATCCTTACACACATTCATATACATTATCATTATTCTGTTCACTCTCATTTCTCAAGAGTGCACAGTTCTCTCTCCCTCTCCCTCCCTTTCCCATCTTTCCCTGCTTCTCTCCCCGCCTCCCTCTCTATCTCTCATTATCATCAATTTGAAGAGTAAAATCCTAATCACTATTTATAGAGAAAATGAAGACTCCAATCACAGGGCTCCCTCGTTGTTTCCTGTATCTCAGTAGTCGGTGTTTTTCACTGTGCTTTGAAAACTTCTATTTCATATATTTTGTCTGCTTTTTCCCCCAACATAAGGGTAGATCTAGCCTATGTCATTCTCACTTGGCAGGAACTGGGAGCCCCTTCCTTTTTTAAAAAGAAATTTTTATTTTAAAACGATTTTAGGTGAGCAGAAAATTACGAAGATAACACAGAGCTCTCATATACCTCCCGCCAAGGTTCTCATACAAATAGCATCATCACTAACATGGTACATTTGCCTTCACTAATGAACCAATATCGACACATTGTTACTAACTAAACTCCGTGCTTCAGCTAGATTTCCTGAGTTTTTAAACTGTGACTTTGTACTGTTCCAAGATCCTCTTGAGGACCATATTCATTCAGTTGTCATCCCTCCTCAGGTTCCTCCTGTTCCTGTGATGGTTTCTCCAACTTTCCTTGCTCTTGATGACCTTGATGCTTTTGAGGAGTACCTGGCATGTACTTTATGGATTGTCCTTCTGTTGGGATCTGTTTGGGATTTTGGTTTTTCATAATTAAACTGGGGTTATGTGTTTTGGGAGAAAGGCCACAGAGGAAGGTGGCCGTTTCCACCAACTGTATCCAGCACGCACACACTCACAGAGCTTGTCCAATCCCTCCCTGTAAACTTATTCCATTTTCCCCTTTCCACACCTCAGTCCTTGGCAGGAGGTCACCACACGCAGCCCACGCTTCAGGAGGAGGGGTTGTGCGTCGCCTCCACGAGGGCAGAGCAGCTACAAATGTTATTCTGAATTCTTCTGCATGGAGACCTGTCTTTTCTCCCATTGTTCAATTATTGATGCAAGCATTTACTTATATGGGTATAGACTCATGGATATTTATTTTGTACTTTGAGTTATAATGCAGTGCTATTTTACTTTATTGTTCAAAATGTTCCAGTATGTCCATTGGAAGCTCATCCAGTTGGTTCCTGTGTCTCCGTGACATGCTCCCATCATTGTAGGGTTTGGGGGTCTGGGGAGTGTGTGTGTGTTAGCACTTCCTTACTTTCTGGGGCCACAAGGTGCTCCGGGCTCCTTTTGTATATTTTGTGCCACAGTTCGTGACTCAACCCCTCCTCCAAGAAGCCCGGTTTCTTTTACCGGAGAACGGTGTTGTAAACAGGTCTGAGCTTCCGTTGTGCCATTGCTCCTGGATTGTCCCTGCTTCTGGGCCCTCTCAACGGACAGAAGGCTGACCCGTTTACACACACAAATCTGTAAATGCCTCCACGAGTAACCGTACGCATCTGTACGAAACTAACCACAAGTTCATACTGTATCTCCACCTAACCGATTGCCACACGGATCACCCTCGCCTCCTGCATCCGTAAACTCCCACTCCAGAAGGAACGTAGCTCCCACCATCTGCCAACATCTAACTAGTTGTTAAACTCCGGCAGGCACGTCCCACCCTGTAGTGACAACCTTATCGGCTAGAGGAGAGTGCGGCACGGACTGCTCGTTGCCCGAGTCGCTCAGGTCCGCGCCTTCTTTCCTCCCTCTCTCATGAGGTCCCTTCACGCATTTGCAACACATCTCTTCCATTTTTGGAATAAGCTTTGCCAGTTGACAGTTTGTTCCTCTTTGAGCACGTGGAGGACGGCGTTCCATGTGTTCCGGCTAATGCGTTTCCTCCATTGTTCTTCTGCACGCAGGGCATGTCTGGCCTCTGGTCGCTTCGAAGACGGTCTCCTACCAGTCGAGCAGTAATTCGACTTTGACAAAAATTGTTGTCAAATTTGGAAAATTTGTGGCCATAATTTTTGAGACATTTTGTGAGCCCCCCCATCATCATCATGTATGCATTTTAAGCCATGTGATATCTTTTGCAGCTTAGCGATGCTTTTTTTCTGTAAAACTACTTTCTGTCGCCTCTTCTGCATTCACTAAACTTTCCTTCCACTCGCTCTTGTCACCGTCGGGCTGTTAGCACCATAGATGCCCTTTCCACCCGAGGTGCTGTGCTGGTTACGTCTGGACTTCTGCCCGAGACTTCCATTTCATAACAGACATCTCGCAAGCGAGGAGAGCGGGCTGCCCCTCCTCCTGCAGCTTCCCGAACATTCGGGCAGGCTTGAAATTGCTGTAAGTGTGGCTCCCGGCCACTCTGTTTCCTCCGGGGGTTGCTTTTTCTCGAGCGTCAGGTAGTTGCGGAGGGGACGCAGCCAAGGACTCGGGGGACGCTCTGTGCTCCTCCGGAGCACACCCCGCTTCTCTCCATCACCCGGCACACAAGCTGCAGCCACCTGAGGTCCAGGCAGCCACACCTGAGGTACCTCATTCTGCAGAACAGCACTCCCGATGCCGGGCCGACAACCCGCGTTCCACCCTCAGGGGGCCTCCACAGCGGACTTCTGTTTCAGTCGCATTGATTGGGGTGGAGTAACAAATGCAAATAAATAAGCGGTTTAATTGTATCACTTTCATATCAGCTAGAAGGTAAAACCGATGAGCCACAATCTCTAGGCGGGCGTTAAAAATTGCCAGAAACTAAAGAGCTTTTACACAGCCCCTTGGCATGGCGATAGGGCAGAACACGGGACAAGCAGATATTTTTAACGCGCTTGGTTGTTGCCAAGGCAGTTGTCATTGAACGAAATGAAAGTCATCGTATCATTAAGATGATGGTGTTATCACCAGTCTATGCGTACACGATGTTAACAAAGATTTTCTCATCTCTTTGGCTGTAAACGTGGTCCGCTCTCACAGGGAGCCCACCACTGTGACGGGGCTCTGTCTTTCTGTCAGTAACAGCTTCAGATTCCTGTGGTCTGGGGTGGCCCAAGGTACAGGGTCTCAGGCATCCCAGGGCACTGACACGACAGCCCGAAACTACTTTGCTCATTATTAGCATTTGTGGTCAAAATCATCTAAAACCCAAAGTGGATGTAATTCAGTTATAACATAGGTTCGCGTTTGGAAAGTCATTCAGAATTTTTAATGCTTTTATCCTATTTAATGGACACAAAAAGTGTCATCAAAACTGATTCAACAGACCTTATAGAAACCCACCAACTTCATTTTGATGCCCATTGTCTCAGTTATGCTGTGTAACACACACTATGGAGCCTAGTGCTCAAAGCAAAACACACTTACCCCTTACGGTTCAGTGAACTGGCTGGACCGTTCTCCTGCTGGGCTCGCCTGGGCTGCCACGGGGGGCTTCTTCCAGCTGGGGGGGGTCAGGTGTAGCCCTGGGCATGACTGGGCCCTCTCCTAGTGGCCTGCCATCCCCCGGAGGCTGACCAGGGTCAAGGTCGTGCTGTCTCAGGGCCACACTGAAGGCAGGCGAGCCCGTGCACGGGGCTCACCAGCACCTGCTCCCCTGGGGTTTGCTGATGGCCTTCTGCCCAAAGCAAGCAAGTGCCATGACCAGAGTCCCCAGGGGAGAGGACTCACAGGGCCCGGATCCCCAGGCGCAGTTCACTGGGGACTACAATTCAACCTTCCCGTGCCCAGTGGGAACACCCAGGGCCCCAGACCTGAAAGTTTCATCTATCTGGCCTCAGGCTGGCAGTCCACGATTTTGTGGGCCACATCACATCTGCACACGTGGCCTTTCCAGTGTGGTTCCTTTGCATCCAGAGAAACCAGACGGGTGTTCCGTGCCCCGAGTGCAGGAGAGACAGCCAAAGGCTCTGAGACTTACTGGCCCCAGTAATCACGTTAGAAAGTAATTGCTGAAAGCCAGTCCAGCAAAGTTCCACTTTTAAGGAGCATATTTTTAACAGGAAAAGGTATATATTGCTTTTTAAACACTTATGAATTTTGAAAACTAGAATTTATTTAAAAATTAGCCATGTTTCTCTGAAAACCTATGAAGGTGGTATTCGAAAACCCGTATATCATCTTGGGGCACCTGGGTGGCTCAGTTGGTTAAGAATCTGACTTCAGCTCAGGTCGTGATCTCATGGTTTGTGGGTTCAAGCCCCACGTCGGGCTCTGTGCTGACAGCTCAGAGCCTGGAGCCTGCTTTGGATTCTGTGTCTCCCTCTCTCTCTACCCCTCCC
The DNA here is from genome assembly GCF_018350195.1 of Panthera tigris. Lineage (NCBI taxonomy): Eukaryota > Metazoa > Chordata > Mammalia > Carnivora > Felidae > Panthera > Panthera tigris. Next base: position 236,911,856 of record NC_056660.1, read on the forward strand.
CTCCTCATGCGCTCTCTCTCTCTCTCTCTCTCTCTCAAAAATAAATAAACATTAAAAAAACTGAAAAAAGAAAACCCGTATGTCAACTTAAGTTACTCCATCCTGAGGAGAAGAGAACATTCTTGTAGTTAACACACTGTTTCTCTGAGGGTTTAGAATTTGCAGAAATCATCCATATTCCTGTTTGACACAGATAATCAGTAGGATGTTGTTAAAATATATCTTCTAGAGACTTAACTTAGGCTTAGGATGTTAGCCACCAGAAATTACGTGCAACGGTATTTTACGAAATATGACATCGTTTTATGTACTTGAAACTAAGAATACACTGGGTGTTGTATGGAAACCAATTTGACAATACATTTCATATTAAAAAAGAACAAAATTAAGAATAAATTGTGGAATTTTGTGAATTGTGAAGTCATTGTAAAGAACGTGCCTATGTGCCCCTCACTAGAAGGAACTAGCAAACGCAGAGCTGAGCTACAGCGGTGAAGGTTAGCAGGCGCCGCCCACGGCAGACCCCGGGCACGACAGCAGGTGGGGAAGCTGGGACCCGGCAGCTGGACGGCACAGGCCGGGCCTTGGAGGCCCAGCACGGACGCACGCGGACCAAAGCAGCAGGCCATCCGTGGACACCAGCGGAAGGGAGCGGAGGCGGGGAGTGTAGGAGGAGGGCACCTCTGTGGAGAAGGGCTCGGGATGGGGCCAAAGGAGCCGCGGGCGGGGGTGCGGGCGCTGGGCGCCTCCATCTGGGCTGTGCCCCGGCCCCCCAGGTGGGCAGGGACCCCTGATGACCTGATGGTCTATCTTCCCAGAGGCTGGAAGAAGGGGTCGGGCTTGAGGGACAACGTCCTTATTACAGCCACAGCCTTGGGGGCAAAAGGGAACAATCTAAGCCTGAGGCCATTTAGATAGAGCAGGTCATGACCTCAGACCCTCGGAGGCCGGAAGACCCCGCCCAAGGGGATGCATCTGAGGCCCAGAAATTTCCAGTTAGCGAGGTGGTCCTGTGCTTCCTCTGTTCCGTCCCTTCCGTCTGTGGCCCTCCCCCAGCCCCAGGCTGCACATCCGGGCCCCCGCCCCCCAACACCACAGCCAGCACCGCACCCTGGAGAAGCCGTCTAGGGGAAGATGAAGGATCAGCCAGAAACAAGACAAACCTGTGGGCAAACTCCCCCCGCCACCCCCGCAAGCCTCCCCTCTGCCCCGCCTCCGTTGCCCACATGGACGCAGCCCGGCAATGGGGGAGCAGAGAGGCGAGTTCTGATCCCCGCGTTGCCTTCACCAGCCAGCGGCCTTCTCCACTGCCTCTCCGGCCCTCGGTCCCCTTTTCTCGAGGAGACGCTGAGGCAGCGACAGGGAGCCTTCCTCTGACAGGCACACGTCCAGCTGGACGGCCACACGTGGCCAAGGAGCGTGGCCCAAGTGGAATTCACTCGTGCTTCGGTTCACCGAGAGTCCCAAACCACGAGTGTGTTTGTGTGGATTCCGATTTAACCGGGGGGACCCACGAAAGTGTGCCGCAGGTGGGTGCTGTCTGTTCCCAGCATGTGCGGGAAAGTCGCGGGGGACTCAGGCCATCCTCACGGCCACGCTGAGCTGGATCACATCTCGGTCCCCCTTCTACAGCCTGAAGAGTGGGGGCAGAGAGGTCGGAAACACGGCCGGAGGGCAGCCAAGACCCGGCGGTGACCTCTGCTGCCTCGCTGAAACCAGTGAGCACGTCTCACGCTGAACCGCAAGCCTCTCCCTGTTTCTGGAAGGCAGTGGGCGCCCAGACTTCAGGAAGACGTGGTGACAAGTCCACACACCACGGGGACGAGCCTCAGTGTCTCGTACCTGCCGATGGCCGGGCCCAGGGTCCAGTGAGCAGAGAAGGAAGAGGCGATGCCCTCAGCTCCCAACCTTCTCTGGATTTGCCTGTTAGGGCCTATTTTCTGGAACGTTCCAGAACATACATGTTTGAGAAAACCAACTTCCTCTCAGGCTAGTGGCTGACATGTGAGTTCCATGTAAGGGGGGGGCAAGCAGGGAAGCAGCCGTGGTCAGGCCCCCACGGAGGGGAACCGGTGCCACAGAGCTCAGGGACCAGCGGTGATAGTGGCTTACCCTGGGGTCGTTACTGATACAAGGATGCGGTGGGGGCACGTACCGCTCTCTCCGGAAACACCAGAAGGGTTGATTCCCGTCAAAGAGTGGACCAACAAAAAAGAGGGGGCTCTCACGTCGCTGTAAGCAAAAATATCCAACTGGAAGCCATCGATGCTTGTTTATTCAGCAGATATTATTGGCTGAGTGACAGGTTAGGAATTTTGAGGAGAGGGAATGGGCAAGAGCCTGGAGTAGACGTTCAGAAGCAGGGGTGAGGGGCAGAGGGGACCCACGAGTGCGTCCGGCAAGCAGACGCGGCGTGGAGTGTCCTCACCCCCGTCCTTCCACGCTACAGGCTGCGTGGGCGCTCGAAGCCACGGCTGCTGCGTGACAGGCCGGGTCCTGGGAGATAAATGGGGTGGTTGTGTCTGCCGACCTCAGGACAGCTCCCGTCTCTGCGGTGCGGCCGCTCCGGATTTGGGGCCTAACAAGATGACCCCAGGGCATCCAGACGGAGGCCATCAATCATGGGCAGGTAACAGCCAGGAGGCAGCCTCCGGGACTCCCCAAAGTACGCATGTGGAGGGGGCCAGGCGGCTACGGCTGATGCTGAGCGCGGACTTGGGCGAGGTGTGCGGTCTGCCCGTATCCGACTCAGGCTTTCTTCTAGGGCCGCAGCATTTCGTGGGCACCAGAGAGCAGTGTCGACCCCCCGCTGGAGGGGCTGGCTCTGTACCGTCACCCACGAGATCTGAGACGATAATATCACCTGCCCGGGGAAGTGTGCTCACGGGCTCCCACCGGCCTTCCCGGGGGGCACCACCTGGCCGCACCGGCCTGGAGTCCAGGGGCCCCACGACTCTGTTCTGGGGGTTCCCCACAACTGGAAACGTTCACAAAAGCCGTGCCGCGGCAGGGGTGACAACGATGCCTACGGAAACGTTCTAGAAAATAAAGATGGTCTATTGTTGAGACGGACGGTCACGGCATCACTTTTCCGAGAGGGTTTCTTAAGTTGTTGGAACACAGAAACGTTAACGAGCCGAGATCCCAAGGAGAAAAAGAAACCCTTCGTCAGAATGGGCTTCCGGGGACTTGGTCCAGCCCCTTCGGTGAGTTTCTGTTCCTCCCCCGGGACGGAGCCGCCGCCAGGAGCCCCTCGCGGGGGGCTGGGCAGGGGGCAGACCTGGTCGCTGGGGATGCGGAGGGCTGGGGGAGCTGGGGGTGCCCGAGGGGCAGACAGAAGAGCTCAGGGCAACGTCTCCAGCCTTCGCCACATCCAGACCCGGGTTTGACTCCTTTATTGACAGAAGTACAAATTCTCCCTGCGGTTGGAAGAAACAAGGGAGAGAGGCTGGGTCCACCGTGCCCGGTTTAGCCAGCTGGGAAATTCCAAGTACACTGTCATTGTTTGGGACTCCCCCACGGTCTGTTACGGGGTGAGTCCTCACATCCAAAACCATCCATGGCACGGAGCAGCAGCCCCTGAACCCGCCGCAGGCTCGGCACCCCCAGGAGGACTGAGGCAAACCCACCGAGTCAGACCCCTGGGAACGTGGCCGCCACCTGCGTTGGCTGTGGCAGTGACACACGGGCAGGGGCCAGGCAGGTACGTCAGGCACCACCTTGTCAGCAACGCTGAGCCAGGTCCCACAGCAGGCTCGACACCCCGCGTCCTGAGCCACCTGCCCGCGCCCCGGGAGTCGGTCTCGTGTGGGGCCCGGCCACACTTCCTCACGTCCCGTGTCAGGGCAGGGGTGAGCCCACGGCACCCACCTGCCACGGAAAGCCTGAACTCAGGTCCACTGTCCACAAGTGGACCCCTCGTTCCAAAAAGCGAGACCCTTAGCGCTTGGCATCCAGGGTCTGGGCCACTGCATCCTGAAGATGACAGTGCCAACAACAGAAAGAAATAGAAGCATGAGATGGTCCCGGGCCCTGTCCCTTCTGCCGTGTGCTTGGAGAAAGTCTGCAGCCTTGGCCACTATTAGCGCTCCTAACGGGAATACCTTCCTCAGTCAGGGGTCCCCCCGCTCAGGGCTTCAGAACCGAGGAAGGGTCACTCGCTCACAGAGAAGTGAGAACAAGGTGGTCGGTGGCTTTTGATTACTTGATGTGTCTGGGAAGGAAAATAGAAAGAAACGTGTTGCAGATTCTTTCGTGGCCTCTTCAAGTTCCGAGGTATAGAGAGAACAGCACGAAAACAATCCCTTCCCCACGATGAGCGCGAGAGGAGGTCTCCGACCCATTGCTGCTGGAGCTGGGTCACCCCCACCCCGCACCACTGGGGGGAGGGACCACCAGAGCCCGTGTTCTCGTTACTAATTCAAACTGTACCGGAGTTACAATTTATGGAGGCATAGTTTGCATGCGACAAATGTCCCCGATTTTAGGTGTGACACTTGTGCACCCACTACGTGGCAGGGACACAACCCTCCCCCCACCCCGAACTTCCCTTGAGCCCCTCGCAGCCTGCTCCCCTCCCCCAGCCCAAGGAAGCCGCCACCGATCACGGTCCGCACACAACGCTGCGTTTTCTGGACTTGCGTACGTGACCTTCTGTGGCCGGCTTCACTCGACGTAACAATTTTGAGATCAATCCACTCCCCTGCCTGTATCACAGTCCATTCCTAGTTATTGCTAAGTAGCATCTCACTGCACGTCTCCACCGCATTGTGTTTATTTCTCTCCCGAACATCGGACTTGTTTCCGGGTTTTGATTATCACAACTAAAGTTTTTAGGAAGATTCATGCAACAGGCTCTGTGAGGACCTGCATTTTGGTCGCCTTTAGGGACGTCTGTACGATTGAATTACTACACCATCTGGTGAGAGTACTCTTAGCCACGGACGGAGCCACTAATCCATTCTGACAGCAGTTGGATCACCTCTGGCCACACCAGCGACACGTGGACGGTGGCTGTTCTGGGCCCTCACGGCCATGTGTGTTCCAGGGACTTTCACGTTGGACACTTTAGTGGATGTCCGGTGGCATCTCATTACTGCTTCAATTTACATTCCTCAAAGACTGATGGTCTTATCCTGTGTGCACAGTTGGCCATTCACACATCTTTTGTAAAATGCTCTGGCAAATATGTGCCCATTTTCCCGGGTCCTGTTTTCGTCATCTTCTTGAGTTGTAAGAATCTCTAGTTGACGTCCATCGTGTCAGAGCACACGTTCTGTGCGGCTTAATCCTCCCGCACTTCCTGAGACCCGTTTCGTGGCCCAGCGTGTGGTCTCTCGTGGCGAACGCCCCGCCACAACACATATCCCACGGGGGCCAGGAGGAAGGTCCCGTGTGTCAGGTGGGTGGGGCCTGCTAATACTCCTATTCGGGTGGTCCACGTCCCTATTGATTTCCTGTCCACGTGGTCCACTAATCGCTGAGAAAAGAAGGTCAGAATTCCCACGAGTAAATGTGGGCTTGTCTGTTTCTCCCTCAAGGCCGTCATTTTGGAGCTTCTGTATTGCGGACCTCTGTCCTGGAGTGTGCACACGCTTAGGGCTGTCCTGTCCTCTTAGTGGGCCGACCCCTTTATTACTATGTGGCGCCCTCTCCTCGTCCTTACCTTGTTCTGGAGTTTAATTTGTTGCGTTACTATCGCCACATGACCTACCTTAAAATTCATATTTCCAGGGGCACCTGGGGGCTCAGTCTTAAGCGTCATGATCTCGCGGTCTGTGAGTTCGAGCCCCGCGTCCCGCTCCGTGCCGACGGCTCGGAGCCTGGAGCGATTCTGTGTCTCCCTCTCTCTGCCCCTCCCTGCTCGTGCTGTGTCTCACTCTCTCTCAAAAATAAACATTTAAAAAAATTAAATGAAACAAACTTTTTTAAGTTAATGCTTTCATGCTTTGTGTATCTTTTTATGGGTGTGTTCGCAACTTATCAGTGCCTTTATATTTAAAACAATGTGCTTCCAGCAGACACAATAGTTAAATCTTGCTTTGTATCTGGGGCAATAATCTTTCCTGGGAAGGGGCACTGGGGGGGGGGGTCCCCTGCTGGGGGACTGAGTTCAGGAGGGAGGAGCCCCTCCCAGGGGCCAGCCCAGGGTCACGGGAGCCTCACTCTGCCGCCCGTGTCCCCACGCCAGGGTATCAGCACAGCCGTCACCAAAGGCAAGGTGCAGAAGCCTCTCTTGTGCTTTTATTTTTTCTTTCCCCTGAATTATTCTGTTGTGCTTTTGTAGGAAGAGGGGGGGGAAAAGTAGAAGAAAGAAGAAATGAGCCCTCTCTGGACAACCTTTAAAACTCGTCTGGAAAGAGCCTGTGTTCGTCTCCAAAGTCTACCGAACCTGGATGTGTGTGAGGTAACTGGGCTGCCAGACCAAAGAGGGAGAACAGACCTGCTCCCGACAGAAGCCTAGTGGACGCCACGGAGAGAACGCGAGGCCGACGTGTGCAGCCACCTGCGTGCAGAGACCCTCCCCCGCTGCCCCGGCAAGGAGTCCCAGCCTTGGCTGAGCCACGTCATCCAGAGCAGGGCCGGCCAGCAAGGGCCACCCACCCCCCCCTTGCCCCTGAGCAGGGCCCTGGAATCTCTTACAGACCTGGCAGTCTAGGCGGTCTCTGGGCTTAGCTGGAGACGGGCCGGGAGTCCGACAATCCTTCTCCGGCCGCCTCGGTGAGGACCCCGCGCTGGGCGGCAGGCGTCGGCCCGTCTCCCCCAGCTGCTTGGCATAAGCAGAAAAATTCATTAAACTGCAAATACCAGACAACAGATTTTCCTTTTGAAAAAGGAGAACGCGATGATTAAAAATAAGCTGTCCGAGTGGAAAAGATTTCCACCTGGATGAAAAAAGAAAGTGGTCCTCCTTAAGTCATGACTATGTTCACAGTTGGCTTTCTCTGCCTGCACACGTCCTCTGGTGCTGATGTTGTCAACTTGCCCGTTAAAACCTTGTCCGGACAGGCAAGACACGTGCTCCGCGGCGCACAAAGCAGGGTCCTGCCCCACGTGCTAGAGAAGACAGACCAAAGACACCGGCGCCGAACGCAGCGGTGGCAGCCATTCGGAGGCCACGCAAGGCTCCCCAGAGGCCGGGTCCGTGTGCGCGCCCCTACCCGGAGTGCCCCAGACGGGACTGGGAAGGATGCCCCCGGCCGAGCGGGCGGGAGCTCACGCCTGCCCAGGGGCCACTCACAGTGCTGCTGCTCTGCTTCCGGATGAGGCCGGTGCGGTACCCACGTCGACGGACGGACAACCAGAGCGGACGGACGGACGCCCCGCTGCCCCCGCTCCCGGCCCCAGGACGAGCGGACAGGCGGCTTCTCCTCCTTTCCAGAAAGGCTCCTTCCAGAGCGCTCAGAGTATCTGGAGGAGTACGGACAGTCCGACAGCCAAGCGTGTGCCAGAGGAACGGCATTAAAGTCAGTAACGGTCAGAGACAAGAAACGCTTCCCTCTGCGAGACCCCAGAACGCATATGGGGAGACGGGAGTCTACACGTTTTCTTACACGTGCTTTTAGTTTTCCTTTGTTTTTAATTCGCGATGTGTTCTAACCAGAGTTTTCAACGCCAACTTGTTACACTTTGCCAGGCACCAAAACAAAGCTGAGCGGGGGGAACGAAGGGCTGTGAGTGGCATCCAGACGAATCCACATGCATCCTTCCAACTGTTCGACTGCTTCACGTTCAGATTAGAGCTTCCGTCCTGCTGTCACAGACTGAATTATAGTCGAGAGAGATCACTGTAAAGACATTATGGTAGAGAGGTTACAGCAGAGAGATCACAGTAGAGACACCACGGTAGAGATTTGCTTCCAAGTCTGACTGGCTTTGATTCCTCCTAGAAGTGGGATCATGCGGTATTTGTTTTTCTGTGTCTGGCTCGTTTCGCTCCACATCGTGTCCTCCAGGTTCATCCATGTTGTCACAAATATTACTAATATTACTAACTTTTTCTTCCTTTTGGTGAGGCAGGCGCAATTGGTTGGTTCCATCGACGGCTCTTCCCTCTGCCTTCCCTGCCCCATTAAAGAGGAAACTTCGAAGACCCGACACTTCTTTGCAGCTACACTTTTCCGTGATCCTAGTTCTAGCTCAGCAATGGCGGAGGAATGCCGCTGGGGCTTTCCAGATGCCCCACTGCTTCTTAGAAAAGGGACAGGCCCCCGCTCCCGGGCCTTTCCCTTCCCCCGGCCTTCCCCTTGAGCATGGAGATGAGTCCGGTGGCTTCGGCCACCGTCTACTGGCCGTGAGTCCGCCAGCCTAAGAATGAAACCCAAGGAAGTGTTTGTATAACTTGGGAACAAATCACCTTGAACCCCAGGGGGCACATAATTGCTGTCTCATCTAAGACCCCAAATAAGAACCTTCCAATCTAGCCAGTGACCCACAGAATGTGGGACATAATAACAGTTGACATTTTAGGCAACTAAGTTTTAGGGTGATTTGTCACAAAGTAATGCATGAGAGGAGGAGGCCTTGTCATTTGGGGACCATTTCGTACTTTCTGGAAAACAAGGTGCCCTGGACTTTCCTGGCCTCTGCCTGGGTCAGTCTGTTCTTCAAGCTCCCTGTTTCTTTTCGGGGCAGAAACGTGATCGAAAATGGAGACCTGGCACCTGGTGGCAGGAGCGTTCGTGCCACAGATGGGTCACCACCTTCACACCCTCTGAGCGGACCAAGCCAGGAAACAAACAAGACGGACACAGGAACAGGTACATCAATACATATCTATCTCCATTTCTCCAACCGTAAAAACAAAATCATGAGTCAACTGACGATGCCTCTAATTCCTGTCTGAAAACATAGGAAACGTTCCAGTGTTTTCCTTCTTGTTAATTGTGGCTCCTTTCCCCAACAGAGAAACACTGGCCTCTGTGATCCTCAAGATGGCTGTTCATTTGCTGGGGCCTGGAATTCCCACAAAAAATAGTTTCAGGTATGTGAACCCATAAAAGTGATAAAAGCAAGGCTGTGCCCAGAGTTCAATATTTGCAGGCTTTCTTTGTTTTTACTTACAATTTACATACAGGGAAATGCACAAACCCTAAGTGTATAGCCTGATGGAGTCTGACAGCTGCACGCACCCATGAAGCCATAACAGTATCGACCATCCCCGGCATCTCCGAAAATTCCCTTCTGTGCCCCACAGTCACCCCTCCTCCTCCACAAAGCCAACTCCTCTGATCTTCGTGTAATGGACTTGTGTCTGTGCCCTCGGTGTCTGTCAGCTTCGCCCAAGCCACCGCTAGAGGAACAGCTTGTCCCCTCGCTGACGATTTGTGATTCTGCGGCACGGATGCACACAATCGGGGTCTGTCCCCCGTTCTCCTTGTGAACATCTGGGTTGTTTCCAGCCGGAGGCTGTGATGAATCGAGCTGCTGCGAACTCTGTGTGAGTCCTTTGCCCAAATAAATGTTTCCTTCTTGTGGGCGCATATACCTAGTGGTTGTTGCTGAATCGCAGGTGGTGGTTCGGTGAGTTTTAGTAGAAATGACCCAGCCTCCTCCAGAAGCTGCAAGTTTGATGCCCCCTCATGAACTGTCATGATGAACATCGCTGCGCGGGGCCGTCGGCCAGCGGATGGTCCTCAAGTGTCATTTCGAGCAGTTGATTTTATTAGGTTGTTTGCTTTCTATTGTCATGCTGTGGAACTTCCTTACATGTTAGATACTGGCCTCTTATCAGATGTACATCCTGCAGGAATTTTCTCCAGGTTCTGCCTTACCGATTGATTCTGTTCACGATGTGTTTTGATGAGCTAGGTTTGTTTTTTTTTTATTTTGATGTACTGTAACTTTGCATAATTTCTGACTGTTTATCATTTTGGTGTCTTTTCTATTAAATTTTTGTGTACATTCGTGTCATGAAGATAGTCTCTTAAGATTACTTCTGGAAATTATATAGCTTCTAAGTTTAGATCTATGCTCAATCTCAATTAATACTGAGTACGATGAGAAGTAGAATTCAAGTTTCATTTTTTGTTGTTGTTTGCTTTGAGAGAGAGAGAGAGAGAGAGCATGTGAGTGGGGGAGGGGCAGAGAGAGAGAGGGAGAGAGAGAATCCCAAGCAGGCTCCGTGCTGTCAGTGCAGAGCCCAAAGTGGAGCTCAGACCCATGAACCGTGAGATCATGACCTGAGCCGAAACCAAGAGTCAGACACTCACCCCACTGAGCCTCCCAGGTGCCCCTCAAGTTTCATGTTTACCCAAGCAGATATCCCTTTAGCTCGAAGCCACTGACTTCCTTCAGCATCTTTGTCAAGAAATAAGCCGGCTCTGAATGTGTTTCCTCTGGCCTCACTATTCTGTTGACTGCTTCGTTTTTCCATCCTTGTGCTAAGGCCACGCGTGCCGATGGCTGTGTCCTTGCACACTTAGAATCAAGTAGTAAAAGCCGTGCTGGGGGCAGACGCTGCCGCCTCGTTCCAGCTCAAGAGTGGCAACGCGTCTAGAATCACCTTAATTATGATGTGTGATTATGTTCTAGATGCCCCTCGTCAGACCTAGGAAGTTCCTTCTCTTCCTAGCTTGCTGGCTGTTTTTAATTTTTTTTTAATGTTTATTTATTGCATGAGAGAAAGACAGAGCACAAGCAGGGGAGGGGCAGAGAGAGAGGGAGACACAGAATCCGAAGCAGGCTCCAGGCTCTGAGTTGTCAGCACAGAGCCCCACGCGGGGCTCCAACTCGTGAACTGCGAGATCATGACCTGAGCCAAAGTCGGATGCTTAGCCGACTGAGCCCCCCAGGCTCCCTGCTTGCTGGCTGTTTATAATGGAAACAGGTGCTAAACTTCTGCATCCATCGAGAAGATCATATTTTCCATTCCCTTTTATTCTGTTAAGAAGGTGAATTATATGAATTGGTTTTCAACTGAAAACCAACCTCGCGTTATTGGGTTAAACCTCACTGGTCGTGTTACATCATGTTTTCCATAAATTGCTCAAGAGAACTGTCTTTGAAAAATTGAACTGAATAAAAACAAAAACGCAAATGACCAAACTTCACGGAGAACACTTGCAGCCGAGAGGGCAATCTGCGGCGATAACGCGTCTACCGGGAGAGGAGAAACGTCTCAGATCAGCACGTGAGCTCTCACTTCAACAGTCTGGGGACAGGAATGTGGAACAAGCCCAAAGGAAAAAGCAGGAAAGAAGTCACGAACAGTAGAAACCAACGAAAGTGAAAACAGAAGAACAACAGAGAAAACTCAAGAAGCAACGTATTGAAGGTCACACAGCCTTTCCTTCATGAAGACAGCAGGAACAGAAAGCCAACCTCGTGTACAAAACGATGCTGGTCCACTGTCTCCTGAGCCCCTTTTCTGGATCTGAATTCAGTGTTCATTGACCCCATCATTCTCCTGAGGGTCCCGTATTATAGCACCTGCCCCAAAGATGTCCATGTGCCCGGACTTTGGGTGTTATGCTACATGGCACGTGGGACTGAAGTCCGCAGGTGAATTTAGGTTGCTACTCAGCTCACCTTAAAATCGTGCAAATACCCTGTGCCTTCTGGGTCAGCTTCATCTAACCCCGCCACGTGAGTCTCCAAGAGCAGAGAGGCAGTCAGAGAAGGAGGCTGACAGGGAAGGAGGAAGTCCCGGTAGGAAAGCGTCTAAAGTTGCGGACCAGTGTCCTGAGCCACGGACGGCGGGCGGGCCTCTGGGGGTTGCAACGGTCCCCATTTGACAGCCAGCAAGGACAGGGGGGACCCAGTCCTGCCCCCGCCCCAGGGACTAGATTCTGCCAATACCTCAAATGAGCAGGAACTCAGATGCCCCCAGAGCCCCAGAGAGGAGCACAGGTGGCTTCATAAGCCTTGGTGACACTGAAACGTGGGCAAACATGCACGGCATCAGAGCCTCGACTTTCCCTAAGGGAAGTGGGCTCTCGCAGGGAGGAGACGGGTGTCAGCAGGACGCCCAAGGAGTGGGGAGCACAGGGGAGGACCAGTGGACTGTGTCCCGACGGGGTGAGGGGCAGCAGATTCTGCACAGCACGGCCCTTCCCACGGCGGCACACATCGGGGAGGGTTGTGCCCAGACCGGCACGCCGGGTCCTTCCATCTCGGCTTAAAATAAGGGGGAGACAGAGGAGATTGGGAAAGACAGGAGAAAAACCGGGTGCAGAAGAAACCTTCCCTAATTGATCACCCATGAATGATGAGAGGAAAGAAACGCAGCTATTAAAACGCGAATATTCTCTACTAGGAACTTTAATGTTTTTTTGTTGTTTTTTTTTTAATTTTTTTTTCAACGTTTTTTATTTATTTTGGGGACAGAGAGAGACAGAGCATGAACGGGGGAGGGGCAGAGAGAGAGGGAGACACAGAATCGGAAATAGGCTCCAGGCTCCGAGCCATCAGCCCAGAGCCTGACGCAGGGCTCGAGGAACTTTAATGTTTTTGATGTTTGTTTATTTTTGAGAGAGGGCATGAGCGGGAGAAGGCCAGAAAGAGGGAGACGAGGATCCGAAGCGGGCTCCGCGCAGTGAGTGCAGAGCCCAAAATGGGGCTCAAACCCAGGAACCGTGAGATCACGATCTGAGCTGAAATCAAGAGTCGGCCGATTAACAAACTGAGTCACGCAGGCGCCCTTCTGCTGGGTTTATTTAAAGTAGAATTTCACCGGACACATGTTTGGAAGGATAAACCTTTGTCCTGACCCCACCACGCCCTTTGCTCGTTCATTCATCTTAGGCCGCTGAGCCATTGGCACTTAATTCCCCGGGGGACGCACATGCGCTAGAAAAGACGACCATTCGGGTCACATTTCTGCCCAACCTCTTTCTTCTAACCTCCTACTGGATGGTGAAGTACCTCGTCCTGGACGCCAGAAAAGCTGTTCCACCCCTTCTCCCGCCCACCGCCCCCAATCTGCCGGAACGTGTGGCTGATAAAGTCAGGAGCCCACTGACACTCACGCCCTCCCCAGGGGCCGGCAGCCCAGGGCCCACAGAGCCCACCAAGGGCCCCCGAGCCCCGCTGGTCTACTGTCTTCTGCGACGCACGTCCTGCTCCCCGACATGTGCGTCAGCTCTGTCCTTACAGCGTCCCAAGCTGGGGGACAAATTGCACAGCCCGCGCACGTAAACAGGGCGTCTTTCCTTTCCAAAGACGGCCGAGCACGTAGAACGCCATTTGACGGACGGGCCAGCAGGGGAGACGGGGAGGGCGACCCGAAAGCCGTCTCCGTGGAGGCAAATTATTTTGACGTGTGAAATGTTTTGTGAAACCTAAAGCGAATTAGAGGAATTCGTGAAAATGTTTTTCAAACTTAAAACAAACTACATATGGGTAGAAAGGGAGAAGTCGGTGTCCCCACTGCGGTTCCCTACCCACCCTCGCCACCAGGAACCACGGTCACCGTCGGGCCGGGGCTTGTGCGCACGTGTCAGACGCGGCAGAGACAGCGAGCAGGCGGCTGCAGGACCGGCCACGTCCTTCCCAGAGCCACCCCCGTGCATTTGTCACCGCGGCCCGGAAGCAAGTCTCGGCCTCTTGTGCAGGGCTGCGCACAGATACGTCGCCACTGGAGGGTGGCTTCTGTGCAGAGAACATGGGTACATTTACGTGGCTTAAAGGAATATTTAATACCTGAACACGCAACCAGGAAAGTTACAACTTAAGTTCCTGAGTTTCCCTGTGGATTCGGGTCCCCTGCGGCCATCGCTACTCCACGTGTGTGTCTCGTGAAGTCAGAGTCGTCCTGTTGTCCTTCCATAAGTTGATGTCCTTCCATAAGTCGGCCATCTGATTTTCTCAGACTCCAGTGTCACTTATAAAAGAGCTAATGAGTTGAAAACAAACAAACAAAGAAACAAAAACCGTTTCAGGTTTTCAGCACATCTGAAGAGCCAGGGTGTCTGGGGCTCTTTTACACAAGCTCTGAATCTGGGAGGATTCACCTTCCCGACAAGAAAACGTACCTCGATATTTGGGCAGTCTGCGGCAAAAGCCTTTGAAATCACTTGAAGGCATCATGCCTTCGACTTCTCTTGACATAAAGCTGTTCGAACAACCTGAAATTTTAAGCAGTTTCAGATCACCAGCCCATACTTCTCATTCGGGGTCTATGCTTCGGGCTGTGGGTTGGGATCAGTCGGCTCTGTGGGATTGTAACATCCCTTGTCCAGAGTTCACCATGGGGGTGAGGGGGTCTCCGCTGACCCTGCGGGAGCCGCAGCAGGGGGCGCTGGCGAGCACGGCAGGAACAAGTCCATAGCAGGGAGGGCGTGGACGGTCAGGGGCAGCGGTCCAGTCTCCGCACGTGGATATCAACACTAACAGCCACCAGAGCCAGACGCAGGATCAAAAAGCATCCAATAACTAGAGTCTTTTTTTTTAATGTTTGTTTATTTACTTTGAGAGATAGACAGAGTGTGAGCAGAGGAGGCACAGAGAAAGACACACAGAATCCGAAGCAGGCTACAGGCTCTGAGCTGTCAGAGCCCGACGTGGGGCTCAAAACCGTGAACCGTGAGATCATGACCTGAGCCGAAGTCGGACGCTTAACCGACTGAGCCACCCGGTGCCCCAAGGTGTTGTTTTAAACTGAGAAGCTCTGTGGTGCTCCCTGAAGAAACCATTGTCATACATCTTAGTTAGCTAGATGTTATAGTAAGGAAATTGTTAGAAATACAAGGAGAGATTTAAGTGTCCATCAAGAGTTATCAGAGGTGAACACATCTCTCAGCCTCAGATCAAGTGGAGGAAAACAACAGGGTCTGTGAAATGTAATAAATAAATCGTAAATTATTAGCTATAGAGCAGACTGCTTCTGGAAGACAAACACTTCCCTGTCGCTCAGAGTAATAATCAAACATTTGTAGAAAATAATCCTATGCAAGTTTTCAAAGGAATCATTAATGATTTTATTGGCTGATGCATTCATACCACAGTTTAAAGACAATAAAAGAAAATTAAAAACAAATAACAGGGGTTTAAAATAAAACCAATTATGCAATTTGAAGAATAAAATCCTAATCACTATTCAAAGAGAAAATAAAGACTCCAATTAAAGACTGATTTAAAAAGTAAAATGAGCCTGACACAAGAAAACAAACAGGATACGGCAAAAGCTGAATTCAGAGAAAACATAAATATTTAAGTGCTTTTATTATTTAAAAAAAAAAAGAAATAAAGAATTGTTGTCGGGTTTTCCCTGCTGTATTATTTCAAGCTTTTAAGGAACACAGAATTTCCAGGGCGCCTGGGTGGCTCAGTCGGTTAAGCGTCCGACTCTGGCTCAGGTCATGATCTCACGGTTCGTGACTTCAAGCCCCTGCATCGGGCTCTGTGCTGACAGCTCAGAGCCTGGAGCCTGCTTCAGAGTCTGTGTCTCCCTCTGTCTCTGCCCCTCCTCTGCTCACGCTCTGTCTCTCTCTCTCTCTCTCTCTCTCTCTCTCTCAAAATAAAGAAATAAAAACATTTAAAAAAAAAAAAAAAAGGAACGCAGAATTTCCATGCTTGGCCGAATCGGGGAAGAAGGAAATCTCGAATTATTTCATGACACCTCCATCAATGGCCTTGATGCTGAAATCTTACTGAGATCAGAAGAACACAAGCACTTAATATTTCTTAAGAGCATCTTGGTTTCAGTAAGTTGGTGTTTTCTCAATCTTCTATGATAGGCATGTATTCCTTGCATTAAAAAAAGCAAATGATTCTTCTCAACAGTAACACGATGAAAAGAAAGCCTTTTCCGGGACAGGCTGGGAGTCCCAGACAGGGCCAGGAGGGGGTTCCTTTATTTCCTGGCCCGTTTGCATGTCATCTGCACGAGTCAGAGGTGACTTATGACTAGATGCTCCAAGCCCCCTTCCTGCCATCCCAGTGGTTGGGGAGTGCGAGGTGGCGGCTGATGCAGCCTGCCCTGCCCTCGCCGCCATGGCGGGAAGGGACCAAGGATGGGTCCAGCTCTAGTCCTCCCGGACTCAGCTCTGGGACAGCCTGACCTGTCCTCGACTGTGGGGCCTCGTGTGCACATTACCCACTCTGCAGCGAGTCTAGACGCTGGGGTGGTTCTCAACAGGGCACCTAGTGAGACCTTGTCATCCAAGGTGCCGTGTCTGTTCCAGCATGCCCGTGGCTGTGCTCAGCTTGCCCTGGGGCGGCCGTGGTCCGGGCAAACGTTCGGGCAATCGCATGGCACTCTCACTCCATTTACGCTTGCACCAAAGTCTCCCATGTTCAACTGCCACTTCTGGAGCTCCTGTGAAGGGCAGGGACCAGAGAGGTGTCTTCCAGAATCACCTAATGCCACCCTCACAGCCTTGCTGTGAGCTCAGGCTCCTGGGTGACATTCACAGAGGGACACCCACCCGAGCCGAGTGCCCATCAGCGGTGGGTCTGTCTGGCTTCCAGCTCTGTGGATGTCACAACTCCTGTGCTGCCTCTCCAAAAAAGGCATTCTCTGACCTTGTAAAGTATCCAACTTTCTATTCCCCATTTTTATACAAAATGCCATATTGCAGAGGGGGAAAAAATCCTTTGTTCCTGGCATTTACAGTGGTTATACAGCTACTCAGCTACTTGGAACAACACTGCTGAAAGCATAAACTGCTTACGTCTGGTCTGAGTCCCTAACAGCACAATCTGTAAACAAATAATAAAGTTCCAAGCAGCTGCAGTGACATAACGCAAGCAACTTCATCTACGGTCATGGGGACGGGTCGGAAGTCCAATGGACTTAACTCTGTGACCCCTGATGTCTCATTCGGAAACTGGGGTGGGAGCCTAGGGGAACCCAAAGTTATTACCAGCACCTATTCTGTGATGTTCCAAATCAGTGGTGAAAAATGGTTGTTTCCACCCAATTAATTACCTCGGAGGGTGCGCTAACTCCAGTTACAAAGTTATGCAGGTGCTAGCGGGCGTCGTCCAGCTCCACTCCACAAAATGAAAAAGCACATGGCTTTTCTCAATTACCTTTTCGAGTCTCTACTTTTGGATTGATTCAGGCCTGTGCCTTTTATTTGCCTATTTCTGCAGTGTGGGAAAAGTGCCTCATTCGTAAAAGCCAAATATAGCACAGGACCTCCTTGTTACAACAGGATCCCGGGAACCGAGTAGCTTAGAAGTTATCAGGAGATGGGCTATAATGAGGCTAATTCTGGTCAGGTTTAATTATGTAAAGTTGGGCTGCGGAAAGGCACGGTCCACACGGCAGGCAGGCTCCAGGATGGGGGGCTTTCAGTGACAGCAGATGGGGCAGGACTTGTCACCAACCACTCCATGAGCCACGTACTCCCCTTTCAGATGCCTTCTTGTCATTGAAAAGCAGGTGTCAGAGGGGAAATGTCATTGTGAAAGAGTTCTGTATTGGGAATTAGTTATCCCGTCATGATGCTGTGCCATTCACTTGTACAGCAGTTATTTTAAGCTCTCTGTCCCTTTACAGAGCCAGTTCTCAATTATCCATCACAAGAGAAGGTCAGTGGCAGGAGTGAACCCGATTGACAGGCAATTAAAAACAATGTACATTTACCTTTAAAATGAGCTGCATAGTGAAAACAGGAAAAAGATACCTTGTAGGTTATTAAATTACCAAATTCTGTGAATTATTATAAAAACAACATTAAAATATGTTGACTTTTAAATCAAATTGTAAAACAGCAACACATCTCCCTCTGCACAGCTCAACCACGCATCCCCTAAAAAGGTCACTTCTAATTATTTCTATTATTAGTTCCTCTGTCTATTTTTACCTCCATATATCTTAATAACATGTTTATAGCATATTTGTTGCAATATCCATTTTTGGTATTATTTATTGACTTCCCACTCTGGGAGATAGAATTTTAGCTCCTCACCCTGCCTCTCCCTCTCTGCCTCTGACTATTTTCAGCTCCCGTGTTAATTACTTTTTCACATGAGATCACATCATTAGAATTCTACTTCTTGTTCCATTAAATATGGAGAAAATATTTCCTTACCTCGGAATACAAGATTGTAACAGCTTCACGTTTCCATGTATCCATCATCCCTCCTTCCCACCTCCAAAATCCTCTTTATATTTTACTTTTATATGGTCAACCTTGATGCCATTGGCATTTTATTCCATAATATCATAATTAAATATTTTCTGATTTCTGTTTGATTGATTCCAAAGCCTGGGAGATCACTGAACCATGTTTACATTACGGACTTTGTACATTATTAACTGCAAAGTGGAATCATATGTTTTCATTGTATTCCCTTCCTTTTATAGCTTTTTGGTTTCTCTGGAGTTTCTAATTGCCTTGCTTTTCTGAATCAATTGATTTTGCTTTGTCCTTAAAAAATAATATTTTAAGGGCGTATGAAATCAATGAACTCTCCCACCATCATGATTTTTTTTTCTCCCCCAGGGACTTCCCTCCTAGAGACCTCTGTTCTCTGGGGCTTATTTTTCTCTAGGCCTGTCATCCCGGGACTTAAATTTCTCAGTGTCCTGAGTGGTACCCACTGTTCTCCCCAGTCCATATCTTTTTGATTGTCTTTTTGATTTCCACATTCTTGTTTTGGAGTACCTCCTCGAGTAATATCCTTACAAAAGATTGGTGCTTGGGACATAAGCAATGAATGCTTACACATTTACACTTTATTTATACTATTCTCATAGTTAGTTTGATTTATATCTAAGATTTGGGAGCCTGAGACAAGGCATTAGATGCAAGCACTTTTTGGGGGAAGTACTCCCAGGAAGTTCTGGTAGGAAGGTAGGAAAGCGAGGAAAAGAAGAAAAAACAAACCAGCATCCTCTGCCTTCGTGTGTAGGTTACCACTGTGAGCAAGTGAGCACCTCTGGGAGACTGTTTGATAGGTATGGCCTCCAAGCTATCTCAATCAGAGTAATTAACAACAACAACAACCATCAGGCACTATAAGAGGGCTTCTCCCAAGAGTGTTAACTGCCTAGAGCTTCCAACCTGAAGGTTGGCTTCTTCAACCAGAGAAAGCCCTTTGGCAAAGATTTGCAAGTGTCATACCAGGAAGCATCAATCTGCTCAGGGAAGTTCATGGCAAAGGGGTATATGAGGGCACAAGGGTGGCTGCCTCTGCAGGTATATAATTCTAGATGGAAAACAACATTCTCTTAGAAGTAAGTTCATGCTCACTGTATTCTAGCATAAGTTCCTTGCTTCTTGATTATTTTAAAAATGCAATATCTCCTATCATTTCCTCTGAGACTATTAGAGCTATTGTCAATGTGTTCTTGTGTTCCCTAAGTTGTTCCTCTTCCCCAGAGCCAGGCTGTCCTACTGCCTGGATTATGATGCACACAGGTGGGGCTCACCAACCAACAGACTTCACATTAGGCTGAGTTAGTTGTGAACCAGTCATTACATTAGGAAAGTCCAAAGTGCCAGAGTTAAGATAGCTATTCTACGAGGCACCAACTCCACACATTTGAGTTCTGGCTCTAATTATCTTCCTGATACTTGTCTTAATTATTTTTGAAAGAGTGGTTTTGGGGAAGAAATCTACTGAGAGCTGGTCATGTTCCTTGAGATGTTTATAAGAACTCCAAGCAAGAGAAAAAAACAAACAAACAAACAAACCTCCAAGCAAGGGTGCCAAATAGGCGGTTTGTTTGATACAAGTCTTGTTTCAGAGTGAGGTCCGACCTGGAGGCATGACTGTCTGGGTTGTTGGTCTCTAGATGTTGTTTAAGCCACAAGACCAAATGAGATCTTTGAGAGAGGAAGAATACAGACAAAGAGAAGAGGTCCAGGAATTGAGCCTAGAGGACTGAAGAAGAACCAGTGAAAGCGGGCAGCTGAAAAGGACAGAAATGTATTCCCTCCCAGTCCTGGAGCAGAAGTCTTATGTGGGAACATCTGCAGGGATGGGTCCTTCTGAGGCCATGAGGGAGAGTCCATTCCAGGTCTCTCCCAGCCTCTGGTTGTCTGCTGACAATCTGTGGCATGCCTGGTGTCCCAGGTGCACCTGGCCCCTCCAACTTTCCACCCTCACAAGGCATTCTACCTGTGTCTCTTCACATTGTCCCTTCTGTGTGTGTGTGTGTGTGTGTGTGTGTGTGTCCATGTCGAAATGTCCCCTTCTTATAAGAACATCACTCGTATTGGATTCTGGCTCACCCTAGTGACTTCATCTTAACTTGAGTACCTCTGTGAAGACCCTATTTTCAAAGAAGGTCACATTCTGAGTCGCTAGGGATTAAAACTTCAACATACATTTGGGGAAAACACAATTCAGCCATAATGCCCTCTTGGCTCATTTCCTCATCCCCGGATCTCAGATCCAGCCACACATCCTCTGCAACCCCACGCAGGACTGTGTCTCAGTTGAAACGCTGTTTGTCATGTACATGTCTGTGTCTGCCACCACGTTCCTTGGACACTTTCCAAAAGGTATATTTAGTTTTTCTAAAATTTGTTCATGCCAATCCTATTTCTATCATAAATATGTAAAGTAATTAACTGCTATGCAATCTGGTGAATGTGAAAAACAATTTAAAATTTTTTTCAATGTTTATTTATTTTTGACAGAGAGAGAGAGAGACAGAGCATGAGCAGGGGAGGGGCAGAGAGAGAAGGAAACATAGAATCCAAAGAAGGCTCCAGGCTCCAAGCGGTCAGCACAGAGACCGACGCGGGGCTCGAACTCACAGACCGCGAGATCACGACCTGAGCCGAAGTCGGACGCTCAACCGACTGAGCCACCCAGGCGCCCCTGTGAAAGCCAATTTAAACGCAGGGCAATATTTGCTAGCAAGAAGAGTGACTTCCAACAATTACCATGAAATTAATATTGGATAAAGTAGCCCTAAAAGATTGGAACAATGGCTTAGGAATCCAGAAGGATACTTCACTCAAGTTGTTGTGCAAGTGTCTTTATGTTCTTGACCCAGTTGGAGGAAACCCAGCCTCTAAACTGAAATCGTATACTATGCAGATGTATAAAAGAGGGGAGAAAAATCTGCTCCACTCCAGTCAGTAAAGTTGTGCTCAGAGAAAAAGCCTGAACTGCACACTGGAACATTGGCAGGTCAGTGCCAAACATTGGTTTAAAATGGAAATGAAATGTTTAAGGTGTTTGTTATTATAATTCTTCCCCTCAGCTGCATTCCGTTAACTCCAGATACCAGCCCACATGTCTCAGAAGGACGTTCCTACCTTAACATCATGTTTCCCGGTTGAGGCTCAGAGCCATTAAATACCGCATGTCTCTACGTAGCTGAGGCAGGCCTGAGCCTGGGCGGTGCAGTCTCGTTTATTATTTGTTTTAATTTTGATTATTTTTATTTGATTTTTTTATTTTTATTATAATTTTATATTATATTATTATTTTATTTATTTTTACTTTATCATTTTATTTTATTATTATTTTACTTTAATTTTATTTTAATATTTTTTATTTTATTTTTTATTTATTTCGAGAGACAGAGAGAGTGCAGAGGAGGGGATGAGAGAAGGAGAGAGAGAGAATCCCAAGCAGGCTCCACACTGCCAGCATGGAGCCCGATGCAGGGCTCGAACCCGTGAACCTCGAGATTACGACCAGAGCCGAAGTCAAGAGTCGGACGTTTAACTGACTGAGCTCCCCAGGTGCCCCTGGGCAGTGTCGTTTCAGAGCATGGCTGCTGATCCCTCCGGTGGGAAGCAGGTTGACTCATGGAAGGACCCAGAACTGACCCAGGGAAGTCTGATGAGTCACTATCTAGTGAACAAGAGGCATGGTTAAACGTTCACACACACATTTCAATCTTTCTTTCATTGTGTCTCAATTCTCCTTCCAAGCCCCACGCTTGGTTTTCATGTTTCAGTTTCCTGTAGAATCCTGGGGGGAAAGCCAGCAGTTGTTGCCCGGGAAGACAGACTCATCCATTCGTGTACTCATATGTGGAGCTTGCAGCAGACAGAAGGGGGTCTCCTCCTGTGCCTGGGATGGTTCCAGACACCTGCAGACTCAGTAAATCCCAGAGCAAGTCAGACAGATCGGACCCCCTTCTCTCCCAGGGTCATCGGCAAATGGGAGTCCCTGGTGATAGTCAGACAGGACGTGAACGCTGCCGTCCTGGAGCTTATAGGCCACCAGGGAGACTGGAATGTGAGCCGATGACAACAGACCAGGGCCCAGGGGATGGGGGGGAGCGTGGGGTGTGCCCAGGACCTGGAGGAGGGCCCAGGCTCTGGGCTCCATCCTTGTGAACTTTCTCCCGTTCGATCCCCACAGGGCAGCTCAAGGCACAGACGCCGTCCCCAAGTCCCAGGTGCAACAGCACAGGCGATGGCGATGTGGATGGGCGTCCGCAAAGACCCAGCTGGGTCAGCCCTCCTGCCGCCACCTTCCCTTCCTTCTCCACAGGCAGAAGCCCCTGAATGGAGACGGACGTGGTCAGGGGTTCCTCAGCCGGGGGGGGGGGAGGAAGGACCGTACGTCTCTGGCTGCCGCTTTTCCTTCAGGGCTCAGAAGCCTCGGTGCGCGGTCTGCATTTGCACACCCGTGCAGGAGATCCCCACTGGGCAGACGCACGCCCCCCGACGTGTGTTAAAACAGGGCCGCTCTGGCAAGTCGGCTGAAAACATTCACGTGTCTTCTTCCCTCCAAAGGTGACCCCTCGGCCGACACTTCAACACAGGCGGGCAAGCTGTGGCCGGCCCCCAGCCCCCCGCTCCCGCGTCCCCCTCCTGAAGTCGGCACTCTCCGAAATGTTGCCAGGGTCGGCGGCTCTGTGATCGATCCGGCCGGTTTCCGGGTGCTCCTGGGCTGGCAGCGGTACGCTCTGAACCGTGTCAGCTGGCGGGGACCTTCGCGTCACGGCCCGAGTGCGCCCGGGAAAGGTGGCCGTCTGGACAGGAGCCCTTCGGGGGCCTTGGGCGGTGCCGGGAGAGCTGCGTCGGGGAGAAGGGGAAGGCGCGCAACGCGTAGGACGCTTCATCTGCGGCAAGGACAAACACGCCGTTTGCTACGAACCCCGTCGGGGCAGGTGGGCAGTGGGCAGACTGCTCTTCGGTGAGACACGTGGATTATATTTTGTCATCACGAAAGCAAAACGGATCTTGAGCAACTTGGGAACACGTCAAATAATAAACCTCTCTAAACGGACCGTTAAGCCTCCTCACCAAGGTATCCCTACCCCTGCACTTACTGTGTGGTCTTAGTTTCCTCCTCAGCCTTCGAAAACGTGGATAGATGGATTTAACATAGACAAGGAGCACGTAAGTTTACAAAAACCATATGTAAATGTGGGTTATATGTAAATAAATACACGTGTGTGTGTATATATGGTTTTCGTGGATTTTTTCAGTGTCCTGTTCATACAATTTACTATCTTGCTTTTCTCACTTAACATCAAAACAATGGATTATCTCTGCGTCTTTGAACAGCTGCTAAAACGCGGCTTCCGTGCGCCGGGGTGCCCCATCATCTGGCACACTGGCCTGAGCTGATTCAGCATCGCCCGGACCTCACGGGGGTGGGTCTTTTCTAGTATTTCCCCTTGCTTTCTAGGAGGTCCCCTGAGGTTAGACTTACATCAATGTTTTTCTGACTTTCTGGTGTCCTTGGGATTTTTGTTTTTCTTTTTCCATCAGGGGAATCACAAGGTCAAAGCAATGAAACAAAATGGGAGCTCTGGATAAGAGCTCCCAAAAGGCTCTCTGGTGGGGCTCAGCCGACTTCTGCACCCCCCACCCACCCAGCCACGGGACCAGTTTCCCGGCACCGTCACCAACACTGGCCACTAGCACGAAGCTCAGTGTCAACGCAAAGGGTGAAAAATGGTCTTTTTAATTTTTTTAAATTTTATTAATCTGTATGCCTTTTCTCACCATGAGGCTGGACATTTTTCAAAAGTATACTGGGCATTCTGGATTTCTTTTCCCGATTAGACTGTTTCTATCTCTTCCACTTGGTTTTCGTGTTTTTCTTACCCACCTCTAGGAAAATAATTGGAATTAATGTTCTGGTCCTTGCATAACATTTTTGAAATGGTCTCAATTGAAGAGGGAAAAGACTGGACTCGGTGCTTTCCCCAGGCCTCGTACGCATTTTCCGGAGACGTTTAAAAGGTCAATGCTACTTCAAAGTCAGACTTCAGCCTGAATGGACCGCCACCAGAAGGCAATACGGTTTTAGATATGTTCCACCGGTTTTGACTTCTTAAAATGTCAAGCTCATAAATTCACCCCCTCAGACAAACCCAGGTGCCGATCACCCCTCACCAGATACTCAGCCATGAGGACATTTGGAGCCTTGAGCCACGGTCCCACAAAAACCACATTCCGTCCTTGTCTGTCAAAAGCCTGGGGTTTAGATGCAGTGATGAAATTCAAATTCCCTGTCTCTACCCTCTTTAAATTCTACTCACTCATTTTTTCTTCTCCAAATCCAGTAATCTGGGGTTAAAACATAAAAAACACCTACAGTTTTGGTGCAGACAGAATCAAGGATAACTTTTTAGTCTCCGAAGGTTTAATAGATGCCCAGAATAGATCTTTCACCCTAAAGTGACGACCTCTGCCTCTGCCTTGGCATCGGGGGCCGTGAGCCCTGTACTCCCCTCAGAGCGGCCCCCCTCCCGGACCTGGACCCAGACCCCGGTGGGGCTTGGAAGCCGGTGAGATGGGGCGGACGGGGAACCGAGGGTGGCCCTGGGGAGTCACCGCCAGGCGAGTCCACCGGAAATGACGGGAGCTCATTTCTGACTACAGGACAGAACTGAAGCGCCCTGGGTCCCGTGCCCCCAGCAAGAGGCTAATGAGGGCTCACCCCTCCCTTCTTCGCCCGGGAGGATATGCGGCCTGCTGATGTGCCCGGGATGTGCCGTGACTGTGCCCACACTGCGGCTCCGCTCAGCTGCAGATAAACCAATGAGTCACTCGCTGGAAGCCTCCATTTCCTCATCGGTGGCACCAAGGGACAAATCTGTTCCTGACTGTAAGAGCCAGCAAATGAACCAGGTCTGCATTTAGGTCCTGCTCTGTCACCACGGGACCAGCTACAACCTGCCGGGCGGGGGGTGGTGGGCGTGACTCCGGGGCATCTGAAGGGCCGGAGGACGCCCCTCGCAACGCCAGGCTCTGAGGCCCGGGCAGAGGAGGGGACGCGGAGAACCGCCCTCCGCACAGGACGCGCTGCTAACGGTGATAAAGACGGGGGAGCCGGGCCGACCGCGGGCTGCCTGCTGTGGCGGAAACAAACCTGTCACTCCAGCCGCACGTCTGCCTGGAGGACCCGAGGGAGGCTGTAACCCCTTCACACCTTATTGCCGGGAAGTGACTTTGTGATTTGACACATTAAAAACAGGTTCAAGCGAGGCTCCTCTCCAGTGAGTTGGAACCTCCGAAGTGACAGGCCTGCCTTCCCTCCTGCACACGCTGGCACAGACAGGAGGCTTCCAGAAAGAAGGGCTGGGGAGGGGCAGGTGGGGGGCTTTCCTGGAACACTGTGTTCTCGGTGCTCCCTGTACTACCAGCAAGACCGGGCCAGTGGTTGAACTGAGTCCTGGAATAATTAGTAACAAGAACAAGGAGGAGCCTCTAATTCCGGACCCCTGGTGGGTGGCGGGGCTCCCACGGGGAATTCCTGGGGCACGGCGCCCGCCCAGACCTACAGAGCGACTGTCCAGACCAACACCAGTCGGCGATCGACCCTTCCCACCCGCGGCCTGACCCTGCCCAGCCCCGCACCTGCCCGGCCCCAGCCCCGCTCGGCCCAAGGCAGGGAGCGGCGCCCACGGAGTCCGGCGAGTCCGCGGGTGGCCAGCAGAGGGCGTGCCTCCCGGAGCCGCGCTGGGCCGCCGCGGCCCGCCCCGCCCCGTCCCCGGATCCAGCCCCGGACCCCCACCCCGGACTCGGACCCCGACCCGGACCCCTCCAGAGTCAAAGGGAGTGTGCCCGCCCGGCCGGAAGTCCGGGGGGCCGAGGGCCCGGGGTTCCGGACCGGCCGGGCGAGGAGCGGCGCGCGGCGCGAGCCAAATGCGTTTGTGCCACCTGTTGGCGCCGCGCCCGCACTGCACGCGCCGGGCGAGGAGGGGGCTGGCCCGGGGAGCCGGGGGCTGGGTGGGCGCTGGCCCGGGAGGGGGGCCCAAGCTGGCAGGGGCGCAGCTCCAGGGAGGGGGGTGCACCGGGCGGGCGGGGCCGGGGCCGCGCTGCTCTGGGAGCGGGACGCGGGGTACGTCCCCTGTTTTTAATATCGCAACTCTTCTAAACTTAGTCTCGCTGTCATTTAATGTTTCGATTAGATTCGCTGGTGTTCTCTTCACGTTCAAGTTGACCAGCGTGCGTTATCGTCACGGGGAGGAAAGCACTTACAAATGGCACCCGTGTGCCTCCGTCTTCCCTGTGCACGTGGATTTTCAATCTTTTTAACGAATGTATCTTTTTGCAAACGTGCCAGCTGCGACGTGCTTGTGTGAACTACTCAGGTCGGTCACGGAGACCACGAACTGCTTGGAGTTCGGACTGACGAACAACGGTGTTGGTAACCAATTTTGTCAGCTGTAACCCTTTCTTCAGGTACTGGGTTTGTGTCCCACAAGACACCCGTTTGAAGGCACGGGGCATTTGGTCTCCCCTGTGTCTCCTGGTCTTAGCCTGGCATCCTGAACACCTAGAAGGGGGACGCGAGGCGTGGCTCTGCTCCCAGGTCAGCGCCCCCCACCCCCCGCCCGTTCCTGTTAAGAGGAGAGGGGGACCCACCCAAAGCTCGGAGCAACGTGGGTGTTTGCCGTCTCCACCTCAGGCCGGGGGTGTGGAGGCAAGGTGGGGTTTCCCAGCGCCCAGTTGCGCCCCGTTCGTATTTTATCATGAAATGTGTGCACCACAAAAGCGTGAAAGGAGCCCCCAGTTCCAGCTAGTGACATCCTATTAATAGAAGTAGAAGGTGGACGTTTTAAATGTACACATCGGGAATGCCAAGGCACACCTTTCAGTCTGAGGGCAAATGCTGGGTCCTTCTTACTTCCCCTTGCCCTCCGTGTGACACGTGTCTTTCCCTTCCTGTCACTGAATAGAGCAGGGATCTTATCGCTCACCGTGGTCAGCAAATCTTCTCCAGCGGTTCATGTTTATTGGTATATTTTTGGTGTATACAACTTTGTGTGCATGAGCTAAAGACATCTAGCTCTTTAATGTGAAAATGCACCTCATTTATGACTCAAAAATGTATCCGGAGATACCTTGGCTGTATAAATGTGAGGAGTGCAGAAAAGCGGGAGAAATTCCACTGTTGTCAGTATATATATTATATATATAATACTATATTAGTATAATATTAATTATGTTAATATATAATTTCACGTATAATTTTATATATGCTACTTATAGATACATAGGTTAAAAAAAACTAGGGATTGTCTATATTCCAGATTATATGTACAATAAGTAGGGCTGTTAGCAGAATATTTATATTCTATATTGTATGTAAATAAAAGCATAATATATAATATACATTATATGTCAACTATTAGGATACAAAATTAGGTTATGAGAAAGCTAGCCTAAGTTCAGCGCTGGAATGAGGTAGGGTAGGGTAGGGAAGAGGGAGCATTATTTCTTACTAATAGAACCTCCATATGGGGTCCAAGTTCAGTGACTTAACTGGGACCTACAGGTGACAGCAGGTTTTAAGTGTCACCAATAATTAATGTGCATCGTAGCATTCTTAACAGCACCTCCCCCACCCTCCAAACAAGTGAAGGGGACAGCGCTGTCCTGCCCTTCTGACCAAGCAATGGGTCAAAATCTGGCAACGGAAGACGTGGCACAAGTCTCTGTGAAACAGCCCAGCAGCAGGTGACATTGAAATTGCGTGTTTCCTAGGACAGGGTGGGGAGAACAGACACAAATTTCAGTCGATAGCCCAAGGTCTTTAATATGAGGAGTAAAGAAATCTCCTACGGGTTAGTGGGAACCTTAGTAAAAGTGACTATGCAAAGATAACATTCTAGTGCCAAGAAAAAGAAGTCACTCCAGCAAGAGAAGTAATCACAATAGAGTCTTTTAAGAGACTGCTAACTGAGATTCAATAATGGGAGTTCAAAGTGGAAATTTTCAAACGCTGGGACCCTCAGTGCAGCAACATAGTGCTGTACCCAGTAAGCGGAT
Organism: Panthera tigris; assembly: GCF_018350195.1. Classification (NCBI taxonomy): domain Eukaryota; kingdom Metazoa; phylum Chordata; class Mammalia; order Carnivora; family Felidae; genus Panthera; species Panthera tigris. Next base: position 236,939,959 of record NC_056660.1, read on the forward strand.
ACAGAAATGGAGACAGACTAGGAGCCCCTGGGTGGCTCAGTCAGTTGAGCGTCCAAGTTCGGCTCAGGTCATGATCTCATGGTTTGTGAGTTCAAACCCCACACGGGACTCACTGCTGTTAGAGCAAAGCCCACTTGGGATCCTCTGTCCCCCCCCCCTTCTGCCCCTCCCCTATTTGTGCCTTCTCAAAAATAAATAAACATTTTAAAAAACGTAGACAGTAGAACATCAGGTCTACTCTGGACTCTGTGGACACGTGTGTTAGGCACATGACAGGTGAGTAGGGAGCAGGCTGCACACGAATAGTGGACTCTTTGGACACCGTGACTTGGGGCCTTTGAACCCCCAGAAAAGATGAGTGAAGATTTTAATTTACCCCAAGGCAAAGAGGGAAACCAAGCACAAGTAGTAGGAAGAAAGACCGCTGTTTTTTAGAGAATGCTCTACAAATTAAACCGTGTACGGAGGTATAACATTATGCAGCCACTTTTTAAAGTATCTGTCCAGCCAGCGTCTATTGAAGGTTTTAGGCACAGCGCTGGGCACCAGAAGGGCAGAGATGGCTGAGACGTGGGTCAGCGATCACTCAAAACAGAAAGTGATTACAGAGACAGGGGTCAAGAATAGTGGGACGGAAGGAACGTTTTCAGACTTTTCCTACATATTTCCAAGCATATCTATCCATTCTTCAACAAATGCTTCTTACATGTCTAACGTTTGCTGAGCACCATGCTGGGAGCTGAGGCCACAAATGTTAGGGGAAAGTGAAGGTTGTGGCCCTCAAGAAGTTGGTCTAGTAGGAACACGGACGGAGTCGTCAATCACACAAATGCATGTAAAGTTAGACCTGTGCTCATCCGTGGCTCAGGAGTGCACAGGACTCTGGGACATCACGGTAGATTCCACCTTCCCGGGGAGGTCAGACACAACTTGCCAAGGAAGGGATGGCGGAGCTGAGCCGTGCTAGGACAGATGGATTAAGGATGGCCATAAACTCTGTCAAGAGCCCCGATCTCCTCCTTCTCCTCTCCACGTAGGGCTGGCCCCAGGCTCTCACCACGACAAGGAGTAACTGCAGAGGTAACGGCCACGTGACCCCCAGGGCCAGGTGAGGAAAGGCTGCGGCTGTGGCCGCGGTGTCTAGACTCACTCACTCGTTCCTGCCTCTGCTCTTGGAACTCAGCCGCCGTGCTGAGAGCAGCCCAAGCCACATGCAGCAGCCGTCACCGAGGGGTCCCGGACAGCAGGCGGTATCGCCGGCCACCTTGGAGACCCAGCCCGGCTGAGCTTTCAGACGCCTGCAGCCCAGCCTGCACCTGCCCACAGCATGTGAGCAGCCCGGAGCGAGAATCACCAAGATGAGCCCTTCCAGAACTCCTGGCCCAACAGACCCTGTGGCCATAACGACCGGTAGTCACTCTGTATGCACTAAATGTTGGCGTTTTGCTGCACAGTATTAGAGACCCGGGACAGAATGTGGCCCTAGGAGGTGAGATGAGAACAAAACCTGAGAACATGGCATTGGTTTTGAGACGAGGTGCAGACAGAAGTTGAACGGCCCTGACGAGACTGTCGGAAGGCCTCGAGGACAGAGAGGAGGGTGGGGCCAGAAGCCAGAGAAAAGGAGCCCCTGTTATGTGGGGCACAGGCTTGTAGAAAACGTACCTGACAGTCACTAAAGACATCTTGAGGGCCAATACTGGAAGTACCTCCCACCTCCTTGCTGCCTGTGAAGACGGGGCTGGAGGAGAGATGGAGTGGAGACAGTGGACTTAGCTTTTTAGCAGAATGAGCATGAAACGTAAAGGGACCAGGATAGTCTTTTCAGCCAGCAAATGGCTCACAATGCAGAGCTGGCCTTGGGGCAAAGGTCAAAGTGCCAGGAAAACAGAGCCTCAGGGAATTCAAGGCGTAGCTCTGAGACCCTTCAAACGTGTATCAGAATGATTCAAGGTAAGATATCACACACCCTCTCCATCAAACAAACAAAAATAGCCCTAGGGACAGTAGTGCTTCAAAGACCCGGCAGGACATTACTCTGTGCCGCCTCACAGGCAGCCAAAGCAGAGGAGGGTTTATCTTGAATAGATTAGTGAAAGTGCCTTGGTCTAATGGAATGGATTATAAATTGATACATAAACCCCCCCCCCCCCCCCGGAGTTTTTAAATGAATTAACACACTTGACTGACAAGGGCCTGGGCGGGACTGGGAACTCACGGCAGAAGTGACGACAAGTGCCTGGAAGGATTCAGAAAAAGTGTCTCCAGTGGCTCCCCGCACCTCCTTCTCCCCTTTCAGAGCGGGGGGGGGGGGGGGGGGGAGGGGTCCATCACGGCATCCTTCACTCAGTGTCACTGCTCTGTGCTGGGTGTGTGGCAGGAAATCTGTTTAAATTAGGGGACTTGGGAGCAAGAGAAAGTGCACTTGAAACATAGGGTTTGACCTGTGGGTTTTGTGGAAAAAGAGGAAACCAATCACAAAATAAATTTTCACGGAGGGGTAGAACAAGAGGGACATTCTGGAAAACAAGATTGTAAACATGCTAAGAAGCACCATTAAAACAAAGTCAGCAACTGGAAAAATTCACTCCCGAGGAAATAGAAATCATAAAACACTCTAAAGAGAACTTTAGGATTAGTATGTTTAACATTTAAAAAAAAAAAAAAAGAGCAAACAGGAAATGTATAAAGGGCCACCATAAATCAAGGACAACTGAATGTTAAGAACTAATTTAAAATGCTAAAAGTGAAAAACATGTAGCTCGTTGGAGAAGTAAATGTGAAATAAGTACATGGAAGGACGCGCATGCTTATCTTTTAGAAATTGTCTGTGAAAGCGAGGGCGACGGGATAGGAAAACAGTGTGGTCCAAGGAGGGGCCCTCAACACCACCACCATGGGAAAAGCCTGATCATAATTGCAAAGATACCAAGGATGGTGACAGGAGGCATGTTCGAGAGCCAAAGGGTATAATCCACAGGGCAAGTCTCATGAATTAGAGAGAGTGGGACCTGAAACCAGGTGGAAAGAATACTTCTGTGGGGAAACGTACAGCTTCTCTACAGGAACAAAAACCAAACGGAGGGTGGCACTTGATCTCTGGCGGTCTCTGTTATCTCCAACATTGGGAGATGAGACCAAAGCTGGGTGCTGTTGGGAGGAGGCTCTGAGAACAGGAGGTTGGGAGTAGCAGAGTCGAGGGTGGGTGACAAGCGGTCATGAGCACAGATGGGGACGCTGGGGATGAGGAGGCCTATTTGCAGCCAGGGCTCCTTGGATGTGTAAGCAGGCCCAGCCATCCTGCCGTGAGACTCTTCCCGAGCACCGGCTTCTGACCTAGATCCCTTTTCTAGGGGGCTTAGCTTAAAGGAGCAGCGCCATGACTAAATGCTCACTGAGCATCTCCAATGTCACTACCAGCCTGGAGAGACACCGGGGTAAGCCTCTGGCACTGGGAGAACACCTCCAGGTGCAGTGTTTCTCCTGTTGAACTCTTGAAGTTATTCTAATTATGCCAGTCTCAACTCATTCCATTGCCAATAGAATTCATTATCTCCATTTCCTATATTACCTCCTTGAATCCTTTTTTTTTTTCAGAGCACTTTACAATCTGATTTTTCTCAGTGCGCGCCATAACTTTTGGAACCTTCCTCCGGAAGTGCTGATCTCAGCGGGCTGTATGAGAAGGACAGCACTAAGTGGTCAGTGATCAAAGAAATTCCAATTCCAAATTAAAAAAAAAAAAAAGTAGTAGGGTCTGGCCAGTGCCAGGCTTTGTCAAGGTTGGGATGAAAACGAACCACATGTGGGAATGTGACACCGGACCAGGACGTTGCTGGCCCCTGGAACATGGAGTCTCAGCCGGATAAGAAACATGGAAGCGGGTTGGGGAATGGGCGTGTCCACCAAGATCAAGGGCCGTCTTCGAGTCGTGAGACAGTAACTCTCGGATGTACAGTTCGGCAAGGCCAGGCCATGTGGATGCTGACCTGGTCCAGGACAGAGGATGGTGCGGTGGAGGAGAACCCTGAGCCAGATGCAAATGATGGTCACCCGAGGGAAAGATGTGGCAGAGCCACTGTGGGAGCCCTGAGGGAGGGATGGCTTGCTTTTGGAGCATGTGAGTGAAGACCCCGACATCTAAGAGGAGCAGAAGCAACCAACCTGCAGCCAAGGGGGAGGGGAGCACGACGTCCCACACTCGGCGGCTCCACCAAACCCAGTCCAGCTCGCGCTAGTGATGGACTCGGGCAGAACCCTTGCAAAGCCCCCACCGCCCCTGTGCAAAACGGAGGTGACAATTCGGGACTGCGGGAGGACTAGACGGTCTGCTGGTCTCCCAGAGTGGGCCTACACGTCTGGTACGGTAACGTGTGCCACGATAATGTGTGCCATTGCAGCTCGCGGCCATAAGAGAACAGCAGGGTCTCACCACGTGCCACACGCTGTGCTGGAAGCTGGGAACAAGAAGCTAACGGAGTCACGAGTGTGCAAGGGAGGCAGGACGGCAGGTCGACGGGAGGGATGACCCTGTGCGGAAAACCGGAAGGTCCCAGGCACGTTGGGAGAAAAGGCCCCCAGGAAACCGCACGTTCATAGGCACGTGTGGCCCGGCCATTGTTTGGGAGACAGTTTCAACAGAGTAAAAGCCATTTCCAACGACGTGATGCAAGCCAAGTGGGAGAGAGACTAAGGAGGGTACCGCACACTTCTGCTGTGTAAGCGCGTGCGTTCTTCCTAGCACTTGCAGGGACTGAAAACCTCCCACGGCCTCCCTAAACATCATTGTTACATCTCCTTTCCCCTCCCAGAGGTAAGAAAGTGAGCCTGGGATTGTCTGTCGAGACACGCAGACAACCCTCAGCAGTCAGCAGATGGGAGGAGAAACGAGCTGTATCTTAGCAACAGGACAAACATTTCCTGCTTATTTTTTATTAACATCTTAGGCTCTGATTCAAGAATCCTGTAGGAGTTAGTTTCTGTCACCACACAACTTCTAAGTAGTATCTTTGGAAAATCCTCATGGCGGATAAAATCCAAGATGTTTGCTAAGGGACAGGGCAAAACTTTTTTTTCCGTTTGAGCGAACAGTGACAACCCAGTTAGATCTTCAGTGGTCACTTAACATCGGCGCCTGGTAACTCCTGAGGACAAATCATAGCACGGCCATTCGCTATTACCTGGACGAACATCGGGGATGAGGTAGAGTCCACAGCCGGTTTGCCAAGAGTCATTCCTAGAGATCGGTAATTCCATTTCCCTTGTTGTCGCGTGGCAAAGAGTGTCGATCCCCAAAGCTAGAGCTGGGGAGGAGACACGACTCCCACGAGGACGGCCGGCCACAGGGAAGCAGCAGAAAACGCACACACGAGTTGTCAACGTGTTTGCTCATTTGGAAAGCTGTAAAATCACCAGCGAACGTGGCCTGTGTCCAAGAGTCTGGGTCCACGTGAGAATGAGGACGGAACGTAGGGCTCAAGGAGCACGGTGCCTGACGGACACCTGCCTCTTCTGGAAAAGGGGATGAGCCTCAGAGAGGCGAGGCGGCTCCCCTGGGGCCACCCGGCAGCCACCTGCCCAGCAAGGCTGCTGTCCCACGCCATGACTCCGGGTCTGCACGTGTCACACACTGCACCCTGTCACACCACTCGCCAGTCCTCCCCAGGCTGTGCAGTGAGAGCTGAACGTCCCCGGCACTCGAGGCCCTGGGCAGGGAGATTCCGAAGCAGCCAGCCTCCGAAGAGAGGCCAGCGGGATGGTCGTACGGCACACAGACCCTGGAAACCAGACGGAGCGTGTGTGCTCAGTCTCCCGTCCGCCTACCCCCGACGTCATATATAACAACAGTTTTCTGAACATACGTCTATGACCTTTTCCTAAAACTTGCCCTAAGCTTCCGACCTGTTGGCGAAACTTTATTTCATCCTTCATGACACAAGACATGGTCCGTACGTATGCTCTGCGATGCTGGATGGGTTTCCAGAGCGGCAAAGGGAGGTGATGTAAAAACTAAGGAAATCTGAATGAAATATGGACTGTAGTTAATAATAATGTGTCAGTGTTAGTTCACCACACGCAACAGAATAAACATTCTAATAGAAAACGTTGGTAATAGGAGAAGCTGAGTGCAAGATACATGGGGGCTGTCTGTGCCAACTTCACAATTATCCCGTGAATCCAAAATGTTTTTGAGAAGTAGAGTTTATTTTAAAGCTAGAGAGTTAACCATAACCACACTGCTACAAACTAACAGATAGCAGATGGGGGGCAGCCTCTCAAGAAGGCAACAGACAACGCCCATCGGAATCATCGATTTTACTGTCTTTCCACCCAGAAGCTCCCCACTTCGGGTGTCGAGTCTCAAACATGTTCAAAAGTCCCAAAAAGTGTTATGGACCCAAGTGTTATTGAGATAGAACAGACAGTAAACAAAACAGACAAGCAAGAGGAGATTGTAATGGAGTCTTAGGAGAGAACATAACGTTGTAAATCAAGTTCCAGACAAATCCGAATGACAGAAGAAATGCTTTGACCGCCATGTCATAGTGCCTTACAGAAAGTCACTGACGCATTCCCAGGAAGTACCTCTGGGAGTGATGCTAGCGTTGATTTTAAGTTTCGTCTTTGCTCATTTATAATTTCAGAATTTTCTATACTGAGGAAATGTTTCTGGAATAAGGAAAACATAAAAATAGAGTAAGAGGATTAAAGTGAAATGAAAACATTAGCACTTGTTTTCTATTTCTAAGTATTAAACTATGTATAAACTCTGTAAGTATAAACTATGCATTGCTGAGTATTAACCATGCCAAAGTTGATTCTCCACAATCTTTGAATTCAGACGTAAAATCAGCAAGGGGAATCACACTTTACAAAGCTTCTGTTTTAAAATTTTTTTAATATTGGGGCCCCTGGGTGACTCAGTCGGTTGAGCGTCCGACTTCAGCTCAGGTCATGATCAAAGATTTTTAATGTTTATTTATTTTTTGAGAGAGAGAGAGAGAGAGCGCGCGCGTGCACATGAGTGGGGGAGGGGCAGAGAGAGAGGGAGACACAGAATCCGAATCAGGCTCCAGGCTGTGAGCTGTCAGCACAGAGCCCCATGCGGGGCTCGAACTCGGGAACAGTGAGATCATGACCCGAACCAAAGTCAGACACTTAACCGACAGAGCCACCCAGGTGCCCTGACAAAGCTCCTGTTTTAAAATAGCTTTTTCTGGGCGTCTGGATGGCTCAGCCAGTCGAGCATCTGACTCTTGATTTTGGCTCAGGTCATGATCCCAGGTTCCCTAGATGGACCCCCACATCCGGCTCCTCTCTGAACATGGAACCTGCTTGAGATTCTCTTTCTCTCCCTCTGCCCTCTCCCCTGCTTGCACTCTCTCTCCCTCTCTAAAATGAAATTTAAAAATAAATTAATTAATTAATTTAATTAAATCGCTTTTTCTCACAACTCTCTGTGTCAGTGGACAGAGGGCCAGGGCCTGACTGCTGAGTAAGCTGAGCTGGAAGGTTCTCCTGAGAAATCTAAGGACTTCAGCTCGTACCTTGATGAAATAAACAATCGATTCATCTCTTTCCACCCTCCACCTGTAGGTCTGAAGAATGCATTTGTACCTAACTTTGAACGTGGCAATGAATTCTGCATCAGCATGCGGATGATTAAATGACACAAGTGTATTACCTGTGGGCAAACGCAGCTGTCACATAACACACGGGAGCAGCTCTTCTAGCTGGGAACAGCCTGGGCAACACTGAGGTCATCCCGATTTGAAATAACGCCGTGGAATTCTTAGCACACGTCTTGAGAATGCTGAAGATAGGTGATAGGAACTTCTGCCTGATGTCTTGTTTCCAGGGCAACACTTCTAATAATGCCACCTTCTGCAAGAAACAACGGTGACACCTGAGGACTTCCAAACTGTGCTTCTTCTACGTCCCGGTACTTTAAAACATGACACTGCATTTCCAGAATTAGTCTTGGATAAAACTGGAATTTTTTCCAGAGAAATAATATCGAGAAGTCATAAGATGGCTCGGAACAAGCAATAATGCAATATTTCTCCCCAGTGCTCTGCTGTGGTGCTGATATCAACCAGGAAATACTAACACATATTTTTTATCTTAAATTTTATCCTAGATGGATGCGGAGTGGAGTGAGACACTACTCAAATCTCCCCCAAAAGCAATGACACAGTGGACAATGTTGTCCAGGGCAATATTCTCTGGGACTCTAGAAATCAAATAAAAGCATACCGGAAATGAGAAACATGTATTCAAGAAACACTGCTGAACATCAAATGCCACTGGGGTGTATGGTGTTTGTCTAGGGCTTCCTCAACCCCGCATACCCCCAGTTTCCAGGGGCTGGTGGCTCACGGTTTTCCCCACGCTGGGTGGGCCGTGGAAACCAGCACCTCGGCCGTGGAGGAGCTGGCTTCATTTGGAGTGATGTGCAGTGTTGAACAGAAAAGCCATCTCTGCAGCAAAACCAAGCAAGCCACCCAAACAACAACAACAACAACAACAACAACAGAAACAGAAGACGAACATTGTAGCAAGTCCTCTAATTGCCCAGCGTTGAAATGCACAACCCAACCCACGCACAGATTCACCGGGGAAGGATGGAAACTTCATTAGCTCAAGGTATTTGGGAACAACTTCTTATCAATCCTTGTCTGACTACCAGGCTACAGCAGCCAGAAGTGACCCCTGTGAAACCAGGCTTAAATACAAAAACAAGAGCTTTTAAAAACGGAACAAAGATATAAGAAGTAACAAACTTCAGGGATAACATAACTTGCAGAATTAGTCTAAGTCACTAAACAAACAGAACCAGCAAAAACAACAAACCCCAGAGAGGGGGAATCATAACCCAGAGTTGCCACAATATGTCACCTAAAATAATCAAGTTTTACTACCCACTACAAGACATGGAAGAAAACTGGAGCATGTGATCCACACATGGGGTGAGAGGGAACTCTCTGAGAGGACCCAAACGTTGAAACTGGCAGACAAAGACCTCGAAGCAGCTATTGTAAATATGCTCAAAGAATTGAGGAAATCATACTGAAAGAATTAAAAACAAATATAATGATAATGAGTCACCAACAAAGAGAGATTCTTGGGGCGCCTGGGTGGCTCAGTCGGTTAAGCGGTCGACTTCGGCTCAGGTCACGATCTCGCGGTCCGTGAGTTCGAGCCCCGCGTCAGGCTCTGTGCTGACAGCTCAGAGCCTGGAGCCTGTTTCGGATTCTGTGTCTCCCTCTCTCTCTGACCCTCCCCTGTTCATGCTCTGTCTCTCTCTGTCTCAAAAATAAATAAACATTTAAAAAAATTTAAAAAAAAAAAAGAAAGGGAAAATACGAATAAACATATTACAAATAAAGATATTGATTAGGAATTTAATAGTAATTTTCTCTTAAGCCTTAAAATAGTCGACACAATATTGACGGAGAAAAACAAAGCTGGAGGACGGCACTATCCTACTGTGAGGACTCACTATAAATCTATAGCAGTCGAGACAATACAGTATTGATGAAAGGAGACAAGCGGATCCCTGGAACAGCACAGAGAGACCCAAATAGACCCACTCAAATAGAGTCGACTGATCCTTGACAAAGAGCAAAGACAATGCAGTGGAGCAAAACTCGTGTTTTCGACACGCGCTGGAAAACCGGGATGTCCACAAGCAAAAAACCGAACGTAGACATTGACGTTATACAAAGCTTAACTCAACATGGATCATAAACCTTGGAAGTGGAGATGACTCTTTAGATGAAACACCAAAGATACGATCCACGAAAGAAAGAACGGATAAGCTGGACCTCACTGAAATAAAAACCTTCTGCTCTCTGAAAGATAATGGCAGAGAGTAATAGAAGTCAGCCTGGGAGAAAATATTGGCAAAAGACACATTGGATAAAGGACCGTCATCCAAAATATACAAAGAACTCGTAAAACTCAACAACAAGAAAACAAACAACTTGATTTAGAAATGGGCTGAAGACACTAAGAGACACCTAAGCAAGGAAGATATTTACAGGTGGCTAATTAGCATACGAAAAGTCGCTCCACATTTAATATCATCTGGGAAACATGACTTAAAGCAATTAAGATGCCATACACACCCATTAAATGATCAAAATCTGAAACTCTGACAACACCAATGGCGGTGAGGATGTGGAACGACAGAAACTCTTTCACGGCTGGTGGGACTGCAACTCTGAGAGCATGGCAGTTTCTCACAAAACCAAACATATTCCTACCATAGGATCCAACAACCACATGGACAAACCTTAGATGCATATTACTCAGTGAAAGAAATCAACCCGAAAACATTGCCTACTATATGATTCCAAGTTGAAGAGGCAAAACTATGGAGAGAAAAAAAAACAACCTAGTGGTTGCCAGGGGATGGGAAGTGGATGAATGTGTAGCCCACAGAGGATGTTTAGGGCAGTGAATACGTATGGTGTATGGGAGAGTATGGCACTGTTGTGGTGAAAACATGTCATTATGCGTTCATTCAAACATCATCAAGGTTAAGGTACAGCATCACGGTTGAAGGTAAACTATGGACTTGGGATGCCAGCGATGTGTCTATGCAGGCTCATTGACTGTAACAAATCAACCACTCTGGACGGGGACGTGGATAGTGGAGGAGGCTGTGTGTGAGTGGGGTCAGAGGGTACGTGAGACATCTCTAACTTTTTCTTAATTTTGCTATAAACCTAAAACTGCTCTTAAAAGATAATCTTAAAAGTCTTCACATAAAGGAAGTCCCCACTTAGATGGCTTACTCAGTAATGGTCTCAAACCACTAATGAAGAAATAATACCAATCTTTACAAATTCTTCCAGAGAATAGAAGATGGGGGAGAAACTCTCAGCCCATCCTATGAGACAGGCATGATCCTACAACCAAAGCCAGATAAAGACATTACAAGGAAAGAAAGCTACAGACCAGTATCTCCCAAGAATATAGACTCAGCGATTCCCAATAAAATATTAGCACACTGAACTCATCAATATAGAAAGGATTACACACTAGGAGCAAGTGGAATTTACCCAGAAATACCAAGTGGTTTCATATTCAAAGTAAATTAATTTAACAAACTCTATTAATAGCATGAAGAAGGGGAGAATGTATCATCATCTTAATAGATGCAGAAACACATTTCACAAAATTCAACACCTATTCACGATAAAAGTAATCAACATATTAGACATGAAAGGAAATTCACTCAACCTAAAAAAGGACTCCCGCAAAAAATTTATGGGCCACTAACCTGAATTCAATGGCGAAAGACTGAATACTTTTCTCTGTATGATGGGAAGCAACCCAAGGATGTCCACTCCCACCATTTCCATTCAGTATTGTATCAGACGTCCTAGCCAATGAAATCGGGCAAGAAAAGGAAATAAAGACATTCATACAGGAAAGGAAAAAGAAAACATGCCTTTATTCACAGATGACATAATGCCATTTGTGTGAAATTCTCAAAGGTTCACCAAAAAGTTCTGCTAGAACTAATAAATAGGATCAGAATTGCGGCAGGATCCTCAATCAAGATAGAAAATCAATAGTATTTCCATACGCCCATCATGAACCCACCAATAATAAATGTAAGAAAATAGCTCCTTTCGTGAGCCCGTCAAAAAGAATAAATACTCAGGAGAAATTCAACAAAAGGAGTGGCAGGTTTGCATAGAGAAAATAACAAAATATTGCCGAGAGAATCTGACGAGCTTTAAAACGTGGGGAAGCACTCCATGGCCGTGGATTAGACAACTCAGCCCTGCTAGGAAGGCATTTCTCCCCACACCGACCTGGAGGTCTGCAGTTCCCATAAAACCCCAGCTGACTGTTTACGCAGAAATGGACACGCTGATCCTGAATTTTATATGGAAATGCAAAGGATCCAGAATGGCCAAAGCCAAGTCAGAAGACTTCTATGCCTCAATTTCAAAACTTACTATAAATCGAAAGTCATCAAAATACTGTGGGACTTGCATAGAGGTGACTGTGCAGATCAGTGGAATAGAAGCAGGAGTCCAGAAGCAAACCCTTACGTTCACGGTTAATTTATTGTCACCGATGGCACTGAGACAATCAATGGAGTGGAAGCAGTCTTAACAGATGGTTTGAGACTGCCGGTCGTCCACACGCAACAAGACGAACTTAAACCCCTACCTCGTACGCATATAAGAACTGACTCCCAACAGGTCATAGACCTACATACAAGACGTGAAACTGTGAAACGTTTGGGAGGAAACATAGGGTATTAGGCGGAGTTCTTAGATCTGACACCAGAATCATGATCCATAAAAGAAAATATCGATAAGCCGGACTCAGGGAAATGAAACCCAGTGAAAGATGCTATCGGGGGAATGAAAAGTCATCCCACGGCTGAGGGGAGCCGTGTGTCCAATGAGGGACTTGGATCAGGGTATATGGAGAACCGTTACGATGGAATAACAAGACAAAAAGTCAATCAAATAGAGATTTCACCAAAGCAAAGATATATGAATGGTTCGTGAAGCTCACAGAGAAGGTGAGCAACACCACTAGTCACCAGGGAAACGCAAGTCAACACCACGGTGAGACACCACCTTGCACTCCGTAGAACGGCTACAACCAGGAGGGTGGACGGTGACGAGCATCTCCAGCGGCACGGGAAAATGGGACACCCGCACCGCCAGCTTCTTTAAAAGTAGAGGGTCAAATTGACCAGGGGACCCGGCGACTCCACCGCTGGGTATTCACTCAAGGGACGTGAGGACAAATGACCACACGAGGCCGCTGCTCCAAAGGTCCGGAACACCGTTCCCAAAAACCAAAGGGTGGAAACAAGCCACGTGCCCATCACTGGTGAGCGGACCAAGTGAGAGCCTCTGCCTTGAATGCACAGATGTCACGGTTGCCCTTTCCTGTTGCTCAAGTTGGTGCTCAGCATTCTCTTTTAGGGGCACCTGGGGGCTCGGTCGGTTAAGTGTCCGACTTCGGCTCAGGTCACGGGTTCGAGCCCCCACGTCGGGCTCTGTGCCGACAGCTCGGAGCCTGGAACCTGCCTCGGATTCTGTGTCTCCCTCCCTCTCTGCCCCTCCCCTGCTCACGCTCTGTCTCTCTCTGTCTCTCAAAAATAAATCAAAACATTTAGATTTTTTTTAAAAAAAGACTTCTCTTTTGCTCTGTTTCAGCTTTGCCTCTGCTAAACCCTTTGTATTTGACCCGCTCTGGGATTTGGTGCATTCAAAGAGGTTCACCATACTTGAAATTCTGCTCCCAACGCTTATTCAATGCTTCTCTTTTTATACAGAATTTTCAGTTTGCTATCATTTTCTGAAGTGATTTGGAAAGTAAAGAGAGTGATTTTATTAACTTAGCGGTGGCGGCGGATTATAGAATGATGGCATCGCTTACCCGTATGTAAGCCAAGGTAACAACCACTCTGACAGGAAACTTTCAAACGGCCAGGAATCTGGTATGACAGACGCTTACTTCCACTCACCTACGGAGCAGTTCGGGGCTGCAGAATGGAGGCCCGGGCCACATACACCCCAGACTGGCAGGGGCTCCGCCAGGGTGCCTGGGCCTCAGCCCCGGGTCCCGGGGAAGGGAGGATGGGGAGCCACGGGGGCAGCACACGGAGCCTGGAGGCGGCCTGTGGGGCCTGCTCCCGGCTCCCCTGTGTGGAATCGGTCGTGTGGGCCCACGTGAGTGCAGACGGTCCTGCGGCCCCTGACTGGCAGCTTCCGTAGGATTTTGCAGGCCATCAAAAGAACTTTGTTCATAAGTGTCCATTCGTTCGACAAATAATTGGCCCAGAGAGAATTCTAGGCGGTTGGGAACATCCAGGCAGAAGTGAGCCTGTCCCCACGGCCCCCTGCAGTTCCTGTGTGGAGCTCAGCAGCGTCTGACGCCCCCAGAGTCCAGGAGTGTGTCCCAGAGAGGCGTCCAACGGCTACGGAAGTGCCAACAGGCACCCGGCCTGCGAGTGTGGTCGCCAGGACTCCATTTCCCCTGGCCCCACCTGACGAGCGCCCTTGCTGGGAAACGAGCCCTCGGCAGGCAGCAGGCGCAGGGCGCTTCTGGGAAGGATGCAGAGTCCAGGGCCTGCGTGAGAAGCGTCGTTTCCGGGTGAAGGGGAGGGAGGGCAGGCAGGCGCCACAGGTAGGGACCAGCAGTCTGCAGGCCGGGCAGCAGGACACAGCCCAGGCCGGACGGGGCTCCCGGCCCCGGGCTGCACTGGTAAGGCGTTCTGCCACCTTTCGTGCAGCTTGTGGTCTGTTTGCTCCATTTTCTCTCTATTTACAGGCTGAGTGTCCTCCGTGACCCAGGTCCCAGGACAACGGCCCCCCCTCCCCATTCCCCGGCTTCCTCCTTCCTCCGGCAGGCTGCTGTGGGGTCTCCCTGCGTACCCTCCCCGTCCCTGCTCTCACTGCCCAACCCGATGCCCCCGGGGGCATTCCGGCCCAGTGGTCGGCTTGCAGCCCAATGACCCTGCCTCGCCCCAGATGCAATCCCGCCCGGACGTCCTCTTACGCTGCGGGGGCAGTCGGTCTGACAGGCTCAGGGGCCCCTTCTGCTGTGGGCAGGCAGTTTCTTGTGGAGGTGGGAACACTGGTGGGGGTCCCCACGACCCCGCGTCCCCTCTCAGGGCAAAGCAGGAGCTGCCTGGGCCTGGCCCACCCCGTCCCGGCTCTGTGGGCCCTGCTTGGCGGGCGGGAGCCTGTCCACCCTGCGGCCCGGGAATGGGGGCAGCTCCCCGCCCCCTGGGGAAAGCTCCCCACCCCCCCACCAGTTGGCCCTGCGGGGCTCCACCCACTTCACGCTCAACATGGGACCACAGGACCCTTGCTGCCCTGGGAGGACGGCCTGCCGAGCGCCCCCGAGCGTTCCCAGGCGCCCTCCCTGCAGAGCAACCGAGCCTCCGAGATGAGCCAGTCCAAATCAGGGACGGGAACAAGGCCTGTTGGGGGAGTGTCATCGGGGACGCTGTGAACACGTGCTTGTTCTCGACATAAAGGAAAACCCCCCCAAAGTGCGCGCCTCCAACACTGTTACAGGCTCCGTTTTCCACTCAATCAAACCATCTCTGGGAAAAGGGCTTCTCTGCGCTTCTCGCTGCACTTGGCAGAGGCCCGTACGAGGGTTATATGTGTAACAATCTTCTGATTATCCGCAAGCTGAAGGCGACCATCTTCTGATTATCCGCAAGCTGAAGGCGACCATCTTCTGATTATCCGCAAGCTGAAGGAGACCATCTTCTGATTATCCGCAAGCTAAAGGCGACCATCTTCTGATTATCCGCAAGCTGAAGGCGACCATCTTCTGATTATCCGCAAGCTAAAGGCGACCATCTTCTGATTATCCGCAAGCTGAAGGCGACCATCTTCTGATTATCCGCAAGCTAAAGGCGACCATCTTCTGATTATCCGCAAGCTGAAGGCGACCATCTTCTGATTATCCGCAAGCTGAAGGCGACCATCTTCTGATTATCCGCAAGCTGAAGGCGACCATCTTCTGATTATCCGCAAGCTGAAGGCAAACATCTTCTGATTATCCGCAAGCTGAAGGCAACGGACCTGTAACACAAGGGAAGGAAAGAAAGCAAAACAAAACACGAAGCTGCACAACTTATAACTCCACTCAGACTGAATCAATCCGAAGGAGACAGACTGTCTTGGTGACAGAAAAAGAACCGTTGAGCTGAATTGCTTTCAGGAGGAAATGGTTCCGGCTCCCCTGACACATGGACTGGGGGACGGTTGAGGCCAGGCCTCCCGCTGACCGGGCCTCGAGCAGCACAGAAGGAGCCACAGCCCACAGACGTGACCCACACGCACGGGGGCAGGAGGGCTTTGCCACATCTTTCAGGGATTACTGGTTTTCAGATAGCGTGTGAACGGCAGCCAGGCCTGGGCCCCATGTGCCGTCAGAAGCTGGGGTCATGGCTGGGCCAGCCTCCGGAGGGGCCAGCGTCCCTGTGAGGGCTTGTCCCGGGGCGACAGAAACCCTGCGACGGCTCCGGGGCTGGGGACCCACGCGCTTCTGGACAGAGAATCCCACACCGGCTTCCTATGTGGAGGCTGCCAGCAGAAAGCAAGCAAAACGATCTACTAGGAAAGGGTCCTAGAAAATCGGCACCAGAAGCTCCCCCCACAAAAGCTCTTCTCACTGTGCTCTCCGTGGCCCGTGGCTCCATAAATGTGAAGCACGAATACTACAGTTACCATGAACAATGGCGTGTAGCACGCTACCATTCAATTGCCTTGTTAGAAAGAAAATTCCAGGGGTCATGCTGTCCGGGGGAGGTGGACAACTGTGCTTTCTGCTGTGAGACTCTCCACGTGCACTCTCGGCGGACCCAGTGGGGTGCTCCTCAAGCACTCTGTGGACCCCCGTGGGACTCTCCGCGTATCCTCTGGGGGCCCCCCCGAATGTGGCGCTCCGCGTGCGCTCTGGGGCCCTGACCTTGCCGGCCCCGCGCCCTGCCCCTGCACCCCAGCCAGCGCCAGCCACGCTGCCCTCTTCCTCTGGCACCGATTTATCAAGTTCAGCCGGATTCCGCTGCCACCTGTCTTAAACGTCAATAGCTCACCGCGTGTCCAACCCCGAGAAAGCGATTACACGATCGATTTCCGATGCGGCCGTGGGCTCCAGGGCACCTCTGCCGACAGACGTGTTATTAATGCAAGGTCCAACTTAGAGTCGGTTTTTAAAACTCTTATTTTTTATGAAAAGCGCCTATAAAGAAGTATGTGGGGGTTGAACTGACTCAGAAATGTCGTGTTTTAAACATACATATTTCACGAGTACGATGTCATCTGTCCTGAGTAATTCTGTTTCTGAACAGTTTCAGGGTCAGAAGTGCCCTCTGAGCAGTTGAGGGCAGAGCGTTGGAAACCTTTCCGTAATAAAAATCACTGTGGAAAGTATAAAAATACACTCTGAAAGCTACTGTATTTGCTTCCTTTGAGGTGGATAATCACACCCAAAATTAGTGTATTTTATCTTCATGTTTCAGTGTAATTACACAGAGGAAAAAACAAAATCAAGATTAAAAGCCCCAGAGCGTGTAACTCTACAACCATTAATCCAACCCCACTTTTAATTTCCATATGCTTGCAAGAGTTTTTTATGAAATTACTAGGATTCTCCATTGAGGTCTATTTTTATGTAGATTTAAGCAGTTCCTCTACACAATGGCCTTAAAATAATTAATAATTTCCCCGTCTTCTATTGCACTGTTTGCAAAGTAAACTTCTAAGTTTTCTCACTTTATAAAACAGGAACATTTTGTAAAATACGATGCATTTGCGGCCCTCCATCACACGATTAGCGTGCTCTAGTGGGCTCTCATAAAAACGGCTCAAAAAGAGGAAAACACTCCATAAATGTGAAGCACGAATACTACAGTTACCATGAACAATGGCGTGTAGCACGCTACCATTCAATTGCCTTGTTAGAAAGAAAATTCCAGGGGTCATGCTGTCCGGGGGAGGTGGACAACCGTGCTTTCTGCTGGCTCTGCAATCCCAGGCTGTTTGGGTTTCCTCTGGGAAGTGGGTGGCTCTCGTCCGTCCCAGCCAGACCGCGGTGCCGGGTCCTTACCTGACGACAGGGGAGGCTGACCGCTCCCTGCGCAGTCGAGCCCCGTCCTTTCTGTGCGTTAGAATCTGCAAGCTCCTCAGAAAGACATTTCAGTCCTTTTGTTTTGTTAATTTCAATTCTCCTTGGTTGACCTACTGGGCGGTATGTTTCAGGAGTAGGTTTCAGTGATTCATCCCTTGCCTTCGACACCCAGTGCCCATCCCCCGGCGAGCCCACCCCCCACCCACCTCCCTCCAGCGACCCTCAGTCTGTTCTCCCTTCCAGTCAAACTTTAGTCCGTTTTAGAAACGCACACAAGTTGCTTTCCATCAGCCAGGAATGTTTCTTTTCTGTAGCCAACGTTTAAGTCCCGCCCCTGGGGGACAATTTCCCGCCCTGGACGTGTTCAGATGAGTCTGAGAACTTCCAGGCAGGGAGAGAAAGTGCTGAACACGGTAGGAAGTCCAGCCATGTTTTCTGCAGCGGGAGCGCCGGCTGGTCTGGAAGTTGAGGGCCAAGCACACCTGCTCTCCGGACGGAAGTGCACCGGCAAGGGCAGCAAGGAGCCCGCAGCAGGCCCCCCAGCGATGGGGCCGGCGCCCCCCAGCGTCCTCACAACCGCTGATGCTGGGGCAACACTGGGCGGGGGCCCGGGACGCGCGGGCCCCCCACCCCGAGGCGAGCCCACTCAGACCTTCCGTTCCGGCAGGTGGAAACCCAGCTGGAGCTCACGCGGACGTAACTGGCGCCCAAAGGGGTGCCTTCGCTCCCACACCAACGCGGGGGCGGAGCAGCGCCCAGGCCCCCCTCTGCCCGGCGGCCGCCGCCCCTGGCCGAGCCCTCTTCTCCCTCTCGGGCCCAGTCACGGGCCCCCTGTGTGCCTCGGTCCCCTGAGCCAGCACCAGGGAGCTTTCTCCGCATAGCGGACAACAGGCCGCTCTTGTCTGGACTTACGCCGTCTCACCGTGTAACCCAGAAGGGCCACTTAAGTAGGCAAGAGAAAAATGTGCGGACCTCACGTCACCGTGGAAAAACCCAAGTAAAAGACAACCTGATCGACCGGCTGGGCGTGTGACCCTGAGGCCAACCCACCAGGTTCCTAGGGACGAAACACAAGGGCCAGTGGGCGTAGCCCTCCTATCGCCGACAGGGGAGATTCTCCAAGGAAGCGAGTCAGCTTTGGCCAGGAGATGGGAGGCAATGGCGGACTAAGAAGTCACGGCAAATATGCCAAGTGCCGCTTAGAGGCGTGTCCCCACCACGGGCGCCAGGCTCTGGCGGGACTGGGTGTCGCCCCACGACGGCACGTACAACGCCCGAAACACAACTCAGCCGCCTGTGCACAGGGACACCCTTGGGTGACAATTTGTTGTCGTCACCCGTATTGGTGACGTCTGAACGGTAAGAGACTCGGATTAGGAGAAACAACTGTGTGGACACAGTGCAGACAAACTGTGTAGACAAACTGTGTAGACAAACCAGCGCTTAGAATTATGCCTTCAAAAACCTGATTTCTTTCAAGGAGGTCTCTGGGGACATGTGTTCTCTGCAGCTGCCAACAACCGCAGGAAGACGGGGAAGCACCGAGCAGGAGGGGGAAAGGAAGACGCTAGCCTGGCGGGTGCAGGCACGTGTCACCAACAACTCAGGTGTGTCCCCAGGAACTGAATTCAGTAACGTATTAGCAAAAGGCTTTCTGGGGGGAGGGGGGTGAACCCAACAGTGCCTCAGCCATGCAGACGTTCTGGTAGGTTCTTTCATAACTGCTTGAACTGGAGAGAGCCTGCCCCGAGTACCTGCCCGCCCAGTCAGGGTGTGGGAACCAGGGAGGAACTGTCCTTTTCTCTTCTTCTTCACGGAGCCCTTCAGCCTACGTGCCCAATGCCAGCGTCGGTTTGGGTCGCACTTTGTGATACAAACCGACAGCCTACACACAACCAAGCTCTTCGGATGGGAGATGCAGAAAATTCCAGGATTAACCAAAGAATGTCTCCCACACGCTGCTGGCCGAGCTGCGTCTGCTCTTGGCATGGCTGGTTGCCTCTGGAAAGCTTGAGCGGCACGGCTCAGCCTCCCCGCCCTCACCCCCGAGGCGGCTTTGGCCAGACTGACCGCGGCCCTGAGTCAAGTGGGGGCTCCCCGCGAGTGCCCAGCGTGCACCCCGGGGGAGAGGGTCCTGTCTGGGGTGGGCCCAGGAGAGGGAGCCTCCTGCTGACCCCCAAAATGGCCAGAGGCACCGAGCTCCAGGCTCCCTGGGCTCCCTTAAGTACCCGGAGCCTCCTCAACAGTGAGTGCGAAGCCCGCGCACAGGGGCCTGGGCTGGTCCCTAATCACCCCACAGTGGGCTGCAGGAGTGTGAGAGGAGCCAGTGCGGGAGGGAGAGTGGGGCTGGCCCGGTTCCGGAGTCACGGAGGAGGTCGACTGGGTCCGTGTCAGAGAAGTGAAGACCAGAGGGTGTGAGTCTGAGAACATAACAAGAGTCGAGTCCACGCCACCCAAGGGTCCCCATTCTCCGATGCCAGCCCGGCCACATCCTCCGAGAGCCAGACCCCCGGAAGGGCCGGTCGCGGGGCTCCAGAACCCCTCTCCCGTCCTCCACTAACCTCTGGAGGCCCGGGTCCCGGCCAGAGACGGACAGACCGAGTGACCGGTGTTCCGCAACTCGGCAGTGAGATGCCACCGCCCGTGACTTCAGTAACCAACTGTCGGGCCCGTTATAGCGACAAGTGCACCACTTACCTCCTCCCGTCTCCGTCCCACATTTGGCCATCAGTTTCCACGAGAGTCCTGACCTTCAGCCTCCGTCACCCGGAAAACTGGCCGCAGACGCGCTCTCCGTGGCTCCTGCCTCAAAAAGCAGACTCTATTCGTGTCTCCAGACAGAAGGCAGACTCGTGCCTGCACTGATGGAGGGGCACCTCGGGTCGGTCTGTCATCCGCCCTCTGTGCCCTCCCGGGAGGCATCCCGACACACGGGCCGGCTCGGTGCAGAGAGGCTGTGCGCACGCAGGGTCCCTCCACTGGGAAGACTAGCGCTCGGCCCCAAAGCGGAGGGAAGGGAGCGGCCACAGATGTGCAGCAGGTGTCCACGGTCCGGGTGGCCCAGATCCAGCTCCTTCCCTGCACAGGGATATCCAGGCAACAGTCAGAAGGCAGAACGTTCACTAAGAGAATTACGTCTTGATGTTTCATAACCGTTTCTAGAGATGGTTCTTTCCAAATGCCGGTGCTCGTCGGGGGGGGCCCCTGGTTTGCCCCCGGTTCTGCGGATGTGGGACCGTGTTTCCAAGATTCCTCCGGAAAGGCTTCCTTTGAGGCTTACAAAAGCAGAAGAACCTCATGGCCCCTGGCTGGCACTCAAGATGCATTCGGACAAATCGGCCTCTCGTGAAAAAGCCGATTAAGTTGACTGGCATGAAACAGCCTGCCATACTCTGCTCGGTACCTGCCCTGTAAGGCCAAAGTCCTGAATTCAGACGTTATCCTGGCTCGTGGGGGCCCAGCGACAGGGCTGGGACTGAGGCCATTAATACCCCCGTTACACAGGAGGGAAAACGGAGGCACTCAAAACGTGGGAGCAAATAGGTCCGTCTCAGCAGCCAGCAGAATTGGAACTGAGATTTAAAGCTGTAAAGCCGTAGCGCTCACGACGCCCGGCCGGTGACATCTCTCCTGATCCGCTGGGGCACGCCCGCTGGCCGTCCGCACAGGAGTGCGGGCAGCTCATCCCCGCCAGGGGAGGCGGCCGTGAAACGCATTTTTAAATGACTCAAATACAGGCGCGTGTGAGAAGGCTTCCGGTCTGTTCACAAATCAGCCAGCCCTGGGGAGTGCCATCGACTGGGTGCCGAGCCATTGATTTGTTTTTGGGGGCATTTAAGGGAGCTGAAAAAAACACAGAGGAAGATTGATTCTTAATAAGATTATTTTTTAAAGGAATTCCTTTGTTTACAGACTTCACCTCTAACCTTACCTCCATGCTTCCGGCTGTTGGATGAAAGACTGTTCCTCTACCGTTTCACTGTAGTGTTTTACTACTAACAGGGGTCTTCTGGGATCACTGTATATACCGGTTGCCATTTCATGTGTCTGACGAGTTTCTGCTATCCGTTTTCATTTCCTACATTTTGTTGGGTTTTTCATGCTATTTGACACACGTGACATCGAAGCAAACATCGCGTGGACATTGCGATTTCCGCGGACCTTCCTTTAGAAGGTTGGATGTCATAGGTTGGATGGTTTTTTTCCATTTCCACAAAACGAAAAACCTGTAAGCTCATTAACATTTTGGAAGACAGAAGCAAAAATGACCTCGCAGTCTTGCAATGGTAAATTTTGTGTGTCAACCTGACCGGGTCACGAGGCGCCCAGACACCCAGCTGAATAGTACTTGTGGGCGTGCCCAGGTGAGATTCGGACTCGAACCCCGGGGCTCAGGGAGTACACATCTCCCCATCCTCGAGGGCCGGGACAGAGTAAAGGAGGAATCCCCCCGTCACTTCTGCCTGCGAGTTGGGCCGGGGGGCCCCTGTCCTCAGACTCGACCTGGACCCGCACAGTGGGCTCCCTGGGCTTCCGGCCCTCGGAAAGCAGATCGTGGGGACTTCAGCCTCCTTAGTTATGCGAGCGGAGTCCTCAAAATAAATCTCTTTATACTGATTGATCCTCCTGGAGAACCCCAACCAGCACACTTACTCCAACAGGAGCACTGGCAAATTTGACGTGTTTCCACCCAGACTTCTTTTCCTTCTCCTTTTGTGTTTGGTAAACACTTGTGTGGGCATCCCCTCCTCACAGCCCCCGAGAAGTAGGCTGCTGTCAGCCCCACGTTACAGAGAGGGAGACCGAGGCACCGTCCACGTCCGCTCTGGGACCCGCACCCTCAGACCACGGCTGCCCAAGTCCCTTTAGGACAAAGGACGTTTAGCCATCACGTAATACCTACTGTTAGCTGGGGGGCAACGCTCCCACTTACCCACATCAAGCCTGTCTCAGGTTACGTCTGTTAAAAATGGCCCCCACTCCTTGCAACCGGTTGCACGGAGACTTGCCAAGTCCTGGACGGAATGTTCGGTGGCTGCGGGTTTGGCCCGTGGCAGCCATCTTCTCGAAATACCATTCGTGTCTAGAATCACTTTCTCAGGAAAGACCGGCAGGAGTGGCTGGCGGATCAATGGAACCTCACTCAGAGCTCCAGCACACATCTCCCCGAAAGGCCATCCCGAGAACCTTCACGGCCCATGCCCCCCCTGCCGTGGGCCGAGTGGGGTGTCCCCCCAAACTCCCACCTGGGAATCCCAACCCCCAATCGGATGGCATTAGGGGGTGGGGCTTTGCTAGGCACTTAGGTCCTGGAGGTGGAGCCCCCAGGGGTCAGTGCCCTGGCGAAGAGACAAGCAGGATCCGGCTTCCTCCTTCTGTGTCCCCGCCGTGTGAGGGTCCGCTGAGGGCGCAGTGTCCACAACCCCGAGCAGCGGCGTCTGGATCCCCACGTGCAGCCTCCAGAACGATGGGGAGCAAGCGTCTGTGCGCCAAGCCCCGGTCTGAGGCGTCCCGCCAGGAGCCCGACGCGAGGCGCCCTCCCGCCGGGGTCCATCACGCTCTGAGCCTTATTGCTTCCCTTACACTTTCCTGGGAGGAAATTGTTTCACTTCCACCCTCGTACTGGGGACGCACTGCGCGTTTTGCGGTGTGTGCCTTTTCTCTCTCTCGTGCAGGGGCAAGGCCGGCTTTTCGGCAGAAGGCTGCGTCCCCGAGTCGATTCATGCAGTTTAGGGACAGTAAACCTTCGTCTTCCACGAGCGTTGCACATAGCTTTGTGCTTGTCATTTGCACACAAGAAATGTGGCGTTACTATCAAGATGATGCATGGACAATGTGAATGTTCTAGAAAGTAAAGCAAAGAGAAAAGAAAGATCAACCCCAGTCTTATCACGAGCAAGAACATCGCAGTTAACATTGGAGTATGTTTCCCAAACTTTCTTTTTCTGTGAACAGAATTATGCATTTTGTTTTTCAAAAATAAGATCGTATAGTATCTGCTGTTTGCACTCTGATTTATTTTTTTAATTTTCTGTGGCGCAAGCGTTTTTCTGTCACCAAGTGTTTCTCTCAGGGCGTTACGTTTTCAGGGATGACTATAGTCGGTGCTGAAAGCGTCCCGACTCCTGCCTGGTCCCGGGGCTGACGTGGGACCGCATGGCACACTGGGCGGCTTAGGACACAGAAATTGATTCTCTCACGTTCTGGAGGCCGGGAGCCTGGTCCACCGGCCACAGGACTGTGCTCCCCTGAGACTCTGGGCGTCCCAGGGCTGCAGGGCTGCGGACAATGGTCCCACTGTCCCACCTGGCTGCCTCGCGCCCTCCTCGGTGCCTGTGTCTCTGTGCCTCTGGTCCTTCCCTTACACAGTCACCGTTATCTCAGATCAAAGCCTCAACGAATTATGTCTGCAATGACCTTGTTTTCAGGTGACGTCATGTGCCGAGGTCCTGGGGTTAGGATTCAACATGCCTTTTGGGAGACCGTTCAACCCGTAACAATTTCTGGAAACTACCTGCTCTTGTCTCACATTAAAAGTGTGCCTGGTCCTTTTGGGATGAGCACCGGGTGTTGTATGGAAACCAATTTGACAATAAATTTCATATATTGAAGAAAAAAAAAAACTGTGCCTGGTTTGTCCTGTCCTGTTTCAATCAGGGTTCCAGGGGCGCATCATCTGGGCACGTCTGTGGCAGGTCAGTGGCAGCATGGGGCGGCTCTGGTGAGGGTCCCGCCCTCTGTCCTTGCCGGCCGGTGCACGGGGCACCACGCTGGGCACTGTTGACAGGCTTCCCCTTCAGCCGCAGCCCCGTCGCCGGCCCGGCTTGCAAAGCCCCGCGGGAAGAAGCCTGATCAGGCTGTGCTGATGCAGAAGCCAGTGAACACAACGCAAATCTCGAGCGTTCCGGAGCAGAGCCAGAGAGACCGGCATCAATCTGGTTTCTTCTCGACTCTCCTCCTCGCGGCCACAGGGCTTGCCGGGCTGAGACGCGTCAGGAGTCACCTCCTCTGAGTGGGTCAGCATGGCCGATGGCACTGCCAGCTCCTGTGCCCTCCCAGAGCCCCAGGGCACTTGCTGAGGGCACCCGGCCCAGCTCGAGCCTGAAGAAGACGGGACGGCAGGCCCGGGGGGAGGCTGCGCGGTGCTGCTGAGTTTCCCCACCACCCAGCTCGGCCGCCCACGGCCACCTACAACACAGATGACATGGTATCTGCCTTTCTCTGTCTGACTTAGGTCACTTAGCGTAATGCTCGAGGTCCGTCCATGTTGTCACAAATCGCAGGCTTTCATTCTTATTTATGGCTGAGATATGTATAATATCCCAAATTTTAATCCATTCGTCCATCAAGAGACACTGAAGTTGTTTCCATTTCTTGGCTATAATAAACAATGCTGCAATAAACATAAGGGTGCATATATCTCTTAGAATTAGTGTTTTGGGGGAGGGAAAATGCCCTTTAATAATAATCGTCGAATCATAGGGTAGGTCTATTTTTCACCTTTTGAGGACCCTCCATACTATTTTCCAGAGTGGCCGCACCAGTTTGCATTCCCAGCAACAGTGCAAGAGGGCTCCCCTTTCTCCCCATCCTCACCAACATCTGTTGTTTCCTGAGTTGTTAATTTTAGCCATTCTGACAGGTGAGAGGTGGTATCTCATCGTGGCTTTGATTTGCATTTCCCTGATGATGAGTGATGTTGAGCATGTTTTCATGTGTCTACTGTCCATCTGGATGTCTTCTTTGGAGAAATGTCTGTTCATGTCTTCTGCCCAGTTTTAATTGGATTTTTTTTTTTTGCTATTAAGTTGTATCTGTTCTTTATGTATTTTAGATACTAGTCCTGAACAGATATGATTTGCAATTACTTTCTCCCATTTAGTAAGCTGTATTTTCATTTTGTTGGTGGTTTCCTTCGCTGCGCAGGAACTCTGTAGTCCCGATAGTTTATTTTTGCTTGTGTTTCTTTCACTTTTGGTGTCAGATTGTTGAAAACCAGCATCAAGACCTATGTCAGGGAGCTTACCACCTGTGTTTTCTTCTAGGACTTGTATGGATCCAGGTCTCACACTCAACTCTTTTATCTACTTTGAGTTGGTTTTGTGTGCGGTGTGAGACAGTGGCCCAGGTTCATTCTTTTGCATGTGGCTGTCTGGTTTTTCCAGCAGCATTCATGGGAGGGACCATCCTTTCTCCATTGCGTATTCTTGGCTCCTTGGTGGTAAATGAACTGATTTGCGAAAATATGTGGATTTATTTCTGGGCTCTCTATTCTGTTCCCAGAACAATGTTTGACCCAAAGCTGGGCCCATGGCCCAGCCAAGTGCACATAAAATGAATCATTGATGGATGATGTCGTTGTCACCAGGACCTGGTCCCAGAGCCCATCGTTCCCACCCCTCCTCTCCAGAGATGCTAAAGCAGACCCTGAACAGGAGTCCCAGTGGCAACAGCAGTGGGAACCTGCAGACTGGACAGAGTGCAGAATGACCATTGACACGATGGCTGAGACACACGGCCGCCCGTGAGCGTGCGCGCCCAGCCTCACTGAGGTGTGCACATGCTCCTTGCAGCCTCTTCCTGATGACCTGCCGCCATCTTCCTCCAGGCAGACTGTTAGTTCTGGAAGCATGAGGATCTCTGCATCCCCAGCACCTGGCCAAGAAGCTGCTCAGAGCAGGCACTTGACAACACTCTGTCGAGCTGGATAAGGCTGCCTGTCCCAACCACCCCCCCTGCACCAGGTCCACCACCCAAGTCACCAGATCCAATGTCGAGAATTTGTCTTAGGAACTGGAGATAACGTTGAATGTCCTGGAGCTGACCATCGTTAAGCAGTACCAGGATGGCCTCAAGAAGTGAAAACATCACTTTCTGTTGCAATTTTAACATTAGAAATATAACTCATCCTGGTTTTCTTGAAATAATCTATGCACACAAAAAGGGCCCTAAATAAACTCTTCGACGAGAGGGGCACCTTCCAGGTATTAATGTATTCATACACTCCTACGCCCATAGAGCTGGAGGAGGTTTTCAAAGGAATTACAGAATATTGGGGCACTTGGGTGGCCCAGTCAGTTGAGTGCCCAACTTTGGCTCAGGCCACCAGCTCACAGTTTGTGAACTCAAGCCCCACACTGGGCTCACTGCTGTCAGCACAGAGCCTGCTTCAGATCCTCTGCCCCCCTCTCTCCCTGCCCCTCCCCAACTCACGCTCTCTCTCTCAGAAATAAAACATTTAAAAAATAAAATAAAATTACAGAATATGTACACAATGGAAGGCTTACTGGCTTTCATTTTTTCCTACGACAACAGCCTGAGTCACAAACCAAACTGAAGACGAAACTCGCATCCTTCCAAAGAAGCCTGGAGCTGGCAGGTGAGCTAGTGGCCAAGCCATTAGTCTAAGCTGATGCCACCTTTATGTAAATTAGCTTCCATGGGAACAAGGAAGATGGTTATTGAACCACAGAAAGGGCCCTTGGCAAGTGCATCTGTCTTACAAGCCATGCTCGCAGCAGCCCCAGGCACCCCCGGTGGGGGGGGGGGGGTCGTTTCCTTCGCTGCACCCTGTGGCTGCTGAAGACAGAACAAAGCATTTCCCTCCCACCCACACGCAAACTTCCACCATCATTCCCTGCCACTCAGCAACACAGCTTTAAGACCATGCATTTTCCCAGGGCACCCGCATGGCTCAGTCGGTTAAACGTCCGACTTCGGCTCAGGTCATGACCTGGCATCACAGTTCATGAGTTCAAGCCCCGCGTCAGGCTCTGTGCTGACCGCTCAGAGCCTGGAGCCTGCTGCAGATTCTGTCTCCCTCTCTCTCTTTTTATGTCCCTCCCCCACTCATGCTCTGTCTCTCTCTCTCTCAAAAATAAATAAACATTGAAAAAAAATTTAAAAACATGCATTTCCCAAATAATAAACATTCTGCACCAGAAAGTTCTCTCAAGAGGTTCATAAGGCCCATCAGGCTTGGGTTTTCATCATTTGCCTGATGCTTGGAAGGTGGTCAATACGCCCCCTGCCCAGGGCAATGGAGGGGGGGGGTCTCCTGGGTCCCTGAGGGCGGCTGGAAGCAGGCACAAAGCAGAGCCAAGTGCAGGATCTCGCGAAAGCAGGTCAACGGGGCAGGCAGTCGCATGCAAAGGAGACGGGCCCTCAGGACTGATGGTGGCTGCGGTCCTCAGTCCATTGTGCGCCCAACTCCCTCTGCCCTCCAAAAAAAGAGAAATTCAGGAAGACACAGTGGTGGCCTATTGGGCAAGTTCTCTGCTTGCTGTGGAGGAAGATAATTTGCTACATAAATAATGAAATAGATGTGTGTTAACGTGGAATTCGTTCTCGGAACGGTTTGTAGAGCATTCGTGGGACTCCGGGTCACCACGGGCTGTCGACTCCCAAGGAGGCAGGGACGCATGAGTTTGAGGGCCTAGGACTGCCCGCCCTCGCTGGCATTTCTCCACAGGGGTCTCCTAATTCTGTGCTGGCATGGCTGGCAGTCAAGAAGCAGTCAGGACGCGAAAATACACTTTTTAAACGGTAAAGGAAGGGGCGCCTGGGTGGCTCTGTCGGTTGAGCGTCCGACTTCGGCTCAGGTCATGATCTCGCGGTCCGTGAGTTCGAGCCCCGCGTCAGGCTCTGTGCTGACCACTCAGAGCCTGGAGCTGTTTCAGATTCTGTGTCTCCCTCTCTCTGACCCTCCCCCGTTCATGCTCTGTCTCTCTGTCTCAAAAATAAATAAAAATTTTAAAAAAATTTAAAAAAAATAATAAACGGTAAAGGAATATCGAGGGTCTAGGCCATGCTTTGTCTCTGGTGGCTCTACAGAGTTTTGTGTGACTTTTTCCACAGGACTTTTCCATCCATGCGGAGAAGATCCCATGCTCCTCCTTCTCCTTCCCGGAAGCCCGCATTCTGTGACTGTGTGTGCTCCTCACGCAGCCGGGAGACGCCAGCCTGAGACGCAGACCCCGGGCGGGACAGAGCCCGGCCGTTCGTGGTGACGCGGAGTCCAGAGGGCAGCCCATCCACGCGGGGAGATGGGAAATCATGACACTCTCTCGTCCTCACCCAACTCACAGTCCAGCAGTGACAGCTGTCCGGAAGCCGAGGGGCCGAGCGGGGGCTGTGCGTCCCGTCCCCGGTCCTGGCCCTGAGACATCCCAGGCCTGGCTCCAGGAGAGGGGCTGTCCTCGCGGGAAGCCGTCACTGGATGGCTGGAGGCGTATGGAAAGAATCCTAACTTACCGTCACGCTCCAATTTTAGATTTCTCTCCCGTGTCTGGGAAAACTGCTCTGCGAGTGTCTCCCACTCCGCCTGCCGCGCCCCCGCCTGCCTCCTCTGAAGCCTGTAGGCCATCCGTCCCCTGCCGCCCGGCCCCGGGGTACCCGAGGTGCCCACACTTCTCGGCTCCTTGGAGGGCGATCCTACAGCTGGAAGGATCTCCTGCGCTCCAGGCACCCGGTGCTTCGGCAACGGAGTCTGCGAGAGTCACTGAGGTTCTGGGAAACAGGTCCCTCCCAGAACCAAAGGCACCTGCTCCGCCGAAACCAGACCGGGGCCGGGCCGGCTCCCCTGGAGTCCCTGTGCCACCTCCCACCGGCACCCCCTCGGAACGGGCACAGACCCTTCCAGCCCTCCAGGCGCCAGGCTCCTGGTGGAGAGGACACGCTCGGTCATCACGCCAGGAGGAGAGCTTGGGGCAAATCCAGCCGATTCTGAACCTGCCTCTGGTCCATATGCATATATTTCACTGGGGTGAAAACGCTTCCCAGAGACCGAGCATCTGAACAGATTCTAAGGGCACGAGCAGTATCGCTAAGTACAGACACAGCCTTGAATGGCCGGTGTCTCGAACGGAATCTCCTTGAGTAACAGGAACGCAGGCCCCAACTGGCAGCCGCCCCCCCCACTCACCCCTGCCCTGCCCTGCAAATCACCGCTCTGTGGCTTTGACCATTTTAGGAACCTCGTGTAGGTGGGCACGTGTCTGTCCTTCCGTGACTGTCCCCGGTCAGGATCCCGAAGAGCGATGCGCACCAATTATTTCAAAGCCCACACGCTCCACCCCGGGTGCCCCTCCCCCACTTCCTCCCGGCTGGTGCCTGTTCCCGGGGGACGCCCTCATGACCTTGGAGGGTGGCTCCAGTCCACACGGCTCTCTGGGGCCACACTGGTTTCCACTGAGTGGGAGTAATTATGACCTCGTCCTGTGTGCCCCACGTCAGCCCAGCCCATGTGGCGGGCTTGTTCTGTCATCTGCCCACGTTGTTCTGTGGCCTCCCCGCCCCGGCTCACCCAGGACCCTGTGACTCCTTCTTTCCTCCCGGAGCCTTGCCTCCCCTCCAGAGCCCCTGATAGGGTCCCCAGGACCCAGGGTGCTCAGGACACCCATGCCCTCGGTCCTCGCCCCCATATCCATACAGAAACACACACACACACACACACACACACACTTGCAGGGGCACACACTCACACACATGCCTGCATGTGCACTCACACACAAGCACACACCTGCGTGCACACACTCACACACACACTGACAGAGGCTAACGGTCGCGGTGGGCAGTGTTTGTCACCAGCATCGGCCCTATCCAGCGTCCTGGCCTCTGTCACCTCTTCCCGTGGCGGATGATCCCTGGGACCGAGCGAGGCCCGCCTGTCTGTTCTCCCCTGTGAGGACGGGCGTCTGGAATTTGGGAAAAGCCCTCTTTCCTCGTGGTAACCCCTGTTTCCTGAGATGTTTGTCTTGCCGTAGAATCCAACGTGCTATTCCTATCTTGGAAGTAAAAAGCTGAAAATTGACTTTTCCTTGCATTATTGCCTTAAAGATTTTTGCAACAATAACAAATACCTGGGACTAAAACGGAGAAAGGTCAAATTAAAGAAAATGGGGGAAAGAACAAGTCAATAACATCTCTCAAAACGGAAGTTCCACGAACCGAACCGCAGTGACGACCCAGGGCTGGAGGCCCGGGGCAGGGGTGCAGCTGGCTGGGTAGGGGTTCAAGGCACCTTTGGGGGGACAGACCCCTTCCCCATCTTGACTGGTGGCGGTTCTGCGGGGAGTGCAGCACCCAATTATAGCCCCAAACGGGGGTATTTACTGCATGTGAATTCTACCTCAGTAATGTGTCCCCATTAGATTTCCTCCGACTGATGTGTGAGCCGTCACAGAGACGGGTGTCCTGAGGCTCCCACGCACGCGTAGGACGGTGGGAGGCGCGACCATTCCTGGCGGGGTCCTCCCTCTGCCTCCCCTTCGGGTACGGTGACCCCGGGGGCAGAAGGGGCTGGGAGGGGCTGGAGCACCAGGCAGAAAACGGTTGTCTCAGGCTAAAGCCCCCACCGCCTCACCACCCGGGGCCCCTGCACCACGTGGTCCCATTTTCACATTGCGTGGACCGCCCCCTGGAAGGGAACACTGGGCTGGGGCAGAAGGTGGGTTAGAGTAGCTGCAAACTGGCCACTGGTGTCCACGTGCTGGGCCATGTGACTTCACAGCTCCCGCCTCGCTGAAAGGTGCGTTTTGTCCCCCCCACTTTCGAGCCCCGCTGGCCCTGTGACCTGCGTTGGCCATCAGAAAGGAGCAAGTCACAGGCTCCCCACCCCGTGAGCAAGTCCAGGAGAGCAGGCGGGAGGGTGGGACACACCTCGGGGCAGAGGACCAGCCCCCAGTCGGCCGCCCGGGGCTCCCCAAATCCAACCGCGGAGGCGGGAAGTGCGCACCAGACGGCGAGCCGGGGCGGCCGATTCGCAGCAGCAGCTAACGCGCGCAGAGGCTGCATGGCCCTGGACGGGGCGCACCCCCGGGCCTCCCCTGAGGCGGCCCCTCCTCCCACAGGGGCCCACGGTGGCCCTGCCCCCCGCCGTGCTCGCCCAGGGCTGCGCTGCCATGGAGACAGCGGCCCGGCTCTGCCTCCAGGCGCCTCCGGGCCTCAGGCAGCCGTACTTGAGGTGCCACCGTGGTGATGGTCCTCACAGGGAAGGCAGCTCAGGGCCGACGGCTCGGGGGCGGGGAGCCCCGAGGTGCGACCGCAAAATACTTGGCCTTCTTCAGCGTCCCCAGCGGCCTCCACTCCCGCCCCCGCCCCCGCCCCGCCTGCCTGTCCTCCCAGAGGGGCCGGGTTCCCTCGTGGTTGCGGACATACAGGAGGACAGAGGACACACCCGTGCAGGACGGGCCTCCACCCAGCTGCCCGACCTGGCGACGTGGAGACCAGAGCTCAGAGCCACGACAGGCCTGCGCGGCGGGATGTGTGAGGCCGCGCTGGCCGCCCGCACGCACACTAACGGTGAGCCCAGTGTGCCCCGCGTGCGTCTGAGTGTGCACCCCGTGCTCTGGACGCAGGCTGGCACCGCCCTGCTCACATTGGCTTTCCTGTGCCTCTGGGGTCCCGGTGCCTGTTCCCTGCTCCGCCACGGCTCGTGGCCTCGTCTCTCCGTGGCGTCTCCCTCGTGGGCAACCACCCCAGGCACCACCAGCCCCACACGTCCTTCGAGCTCATCCAGCTTCCCGGGCCCACCTCACACCTCTCTTGGCCCAACCCCAGCTGTCTTCTCTGAACCCTCTTTAAGTTTTTTCTAAATTTTGTATTTCCTCCCGAAAAATAATCTCATCAAGTTTGATTCTTGTCCTGCTGTCCCTTCTCCATGGAGAAGCTGGCCCACCCCGTTCCCTAATCCACACTCTGTCCCAAGAATGAGGGCTCATGCGGCACAGGGGTCACAGGCAGCAGCACCCACACGGCCTCGCCACAGCCTTCAGACCACGGGAGGGCTGAGACTCACAGCCCCGCTGTCCTGGTGCTCCCTGGAGTGACCCTGCGGGTGAAGCCTGGGCAGGCTGGGCTCTCAGGGCACAGGGGACATCAGGCATCTAGTGATTGTCGGTGTGGAGGGGTGATTGTTGCATGACTGGTGGCCGAGCCCGTGGCCTCCAGAAGTGTGGCACCAGTGGGGTGTGGCTGGCCTGGGGAGGCTGGTGCCAGGACAGCGTCTGCACGTGTCCTGTGGGTTTAGATCCCGGTGTGAGGCTGGCCTGCGGGGACATCCACCCAGGGCACTGAACGGACAGCTGGACCTGCCCCAGGCTCCCGGGTCCTCTGTGACCCGTCATCTGCCATTACTGCGTGTGCTCCTTTCTTTCTACCCAAAGTCCCCGAGGACAGCCAGCACCGGTGAGCTGCCCCGCCCCAGCCGGGTCACAGCAGGTCAAGGCTCAGGGACGTGAAAACACCCGCTGGGCCGCGGGCCGCGAGGTCAATGGTGAAGCCTGGATCCCGCCTGGACACCATCTTCAAAGTAAAACAACTCCCTGAGTAAATCGCAGAATTCGCAAATACTGCTTTGGAGAAATTCGTGTCCCGCTGTTTACCTGTTAGTATGATCTCTGCTCCTCCGGATGGAGCCTCTTAGGCTCCCGGCCTCCCGGCACGTGTCTCATTTCTGGTCCAGCAACGTCCACCTTCCGATTCACGCACACCCTGTGTCATCGTCCCCTCGGAGCTCCCGCCTGCCCGCGTGGCGTTGTCCCTCAGGCTGCCGGGAGGGACGCACAGATCGAGTAAGTTTGGGAAACCACAGAGGATGCACTTTTGTTGGACCCTCTGATTCAATCCCTCACCAAAATATCTCAAACTATTGAAATATAAGCCTATGATTTTCTTGACGTGGCTCCTGAAGGGCAGGGGGTGGCTGTCTTGCTCCGAGGGTCTTCCGGGAGGGGACCCGGGTATGTTCCCCTGAGGCTGGTGACTCACCACCCCTGACTGCCAGGTCTCATGCTTACAAGGAAATCACAGGATGGAGGATGGCGTGTTAAGCATTTACGTTCAGCGTCCTGACTTTATTTTCACGGTTCCTAGAGAGCTGGGCACCAGATGAGCCTTGAAACTTGCGCTTCTCCTGTGGAGAGGGAGGCCGCCCCCACAGTCAACCCCCTGCCCCGTCCCGCCCCCACGGGCCGCCCCCTGGATCCCGTCCCCGCGGAATCCCGCCCCCCCCGTCCCGTCCCTGTGGCCCCCCCATCCCGTCCCTGTGGAACCCCCCCCCACCCCGTACGGTCCCCGCGGCCCCCCCAACCCGTCCCTGCAGACCCCCCCCAACCCCGTCCCGTCCCGCCCCCGCGGGCCACCCCCTGGATCCCGTCCCCGCAGAATCCCGCCCCCCCCGTCCCGTCCCTGTGGTCCCCCATCCCGTCCCCGCGGAACTCCCCCCACCCTGTCCCGTCCCCTCGCCCTCCCCCTGTCCCGTCCCCGCGGCCCCCCCAACCCGTCCCTGCAGAACCCCCCCAACCCCGTCCCGTCCCGCCCCCGCGGGCCGCCCTCTGGATCCCGTCCCCGCGGAATCCTGCCCTCCTGTCCCGTCCCTGTGGCCCCCATCCCATCCCCGCAGAACTCCCCCCACCCCGTCCCGTCCCTGTGGCCCCCCATCCCGTCCCCGAGGAACTCCCCCCAACCCCGTCCCATCCTGTCCCTGCGGGCCCCTCCCACTGGCCCTGCTGCACCTGGTCAGGCTCTCCCTGACACACGTGGGGGTTTATTTACCTTCCATTTCCCGGAACTTCCTGCCAGAAAGCAGCCCCAGGTCTGTGTCCCTGAACTTCTTCACTGAAACCACGAAGTTTTGAATCTACGTGCAGGTTTTCGTCTGGATGTAACTCACTGACCCTTGAACTGCCCTCTGCTCCCGGTGCCCACGGGTCCCTCCTGCCCCGTCTTGACTGAACTCCGCCCCCTTCAAGCCCCTTGGCTCGCCCAGTCCTCCCTCAGAGCTCCCTCTGAGATGTTTGCACGACTGAGCCACTGCTGGGCGTCCATGAACACAGCGACCATCACCCACAATCACTGCCCTTGACAGCGGCCTCTGACCTTCGCCCACGACCTTCACCGTGACCTCTCGTGACCATTGCCCGTGGCCGCTGACCAGGACTGCAGAACTGCCCACCGTGGATTGGAACTCCCTCCCCTTGCGTGTTCGGGGCTCAGTCTGGGACACGGGACAGACGCGTGTGTCATGTGGGGTCCAGGATGACATCATTCTTGGGGAGAAAGCCGATGCAGTGTCACGGGCGCTCTGCACGGCCCCCTCCTCTCTGCTCGTGCCTGGCAGCTCTCGGACGCCCCCGAGAGCCTGGCGGAGAGGCTGTGCCGGCCCCAGCACAGTGGCTCTCTCCACTTGTGTGCCCACCCCCCACCCCCCGGAGCCCCAGGCCAGTGGAGACAGGAGCCCGGACGCAACGACCCGCCTGGGGAGCAGCGTTTTGGGAGATTTGCTGCAGTTCACCGTGAAATCCGGAACCCGTTTGGCGTTTCCCTTAAGCAAATCAGGGTCAATTCACAACATGTGGGTTTCCAGACAAGTGCCATTTATTGATCCGTGCGCCACACCCGACCCAGGACGTGAGAAAACGACGCCTACCTTGTCCAGCACAACAACGGACCACGGTCGGGACGAATATTTGTCCGCATTTTGTCCTTTCTTAAAAATAGGGGCTCAGTCTCTGTCCACGGAGCCCCACACAAATCTTAGCAGTTTGGAAATGTGGATCTTGCGTTTAGATTTCAACAGCCCTCTCCCGAGGCGAGCCATACGTGCCTCGTCCTCCTAAGGGCCTGGCCCCGCGTCTTAAATCTCATTTTGCCTCACGTGTCTGATTTTCGACCCTTAAAACGCAGCGCTTTCCTCCCGTGCCCCACACGGCGGGCGGGCCACTGCGGAGACACTCGTGTGGCGTCTCCCGCGTTTCCTGACTCTGCGGGCTTACCTCCCGCCTCTGCAGTGTGATTGCTTCTTAGTCAATTGATCGTCTCTGCTTTAACTTAACCTGCTCTTTCTCCCCAGTCTTCCGAAAGGTAGCTGATAAGATACAAACGGAGAAATACCCTAAGACATACGCCCTGCCTCACGTGTTAATAAATATTTTAGTGTGTGTGCAAGCATACCCAGGTATGTACATAATGTGTTTGTGTGTGTGTGTGTTTGATACATTCTGTTGTGTGTCCAGACCGTCCCTGGGTGTAAAAACTTTACCTAAGTAGGAAAAAATAAGTCAAAATCGCTTGGGTGTTGGGTTTCACGTAAGAAACTATCCTTTTGTGAGTTTTCTCCGTCACAAAGCAGTGTAGACACACACACAAGTGTTAAAGATTCGAGCCCTGACCTTTAAGCAGAGGCCAGGCCGCCGGGTGCTTCTCGCTTCCATGGGGCTGGACCAGCAGCGCCTTGTTTTAATCGACATCACGCATTCAAGGGGGAGGAGCGTCGAGTCACGACTCAGCCGGGAGCCGCGGGGCACAATATGCTGTGTGGGTCACAGGCACACGTCCTAAAGGAGTCAGCAAGCTACAACAGCATCTTTGTTATTAATCCGGAAATTGCATTTTTAGAACTGATATTGTGGCTACATAAGTCCCTGTTTTCCCTGTGGAACTCCTTCCCCTGAAAATCAAACCACCTTCCCTTTGTTCCCTCGCAGGTGCGCAGCCAACCCCGGAGGTGCTCCCACCTTGGTCGGCACGTCCTTCTGCTGCCGGCGTGTCGTCCCCCCGTGCGATGACCCACACAGATGGCCTCTCCAGGAAGGCCAGGCGGCGGGCCCAGCCGCGCCTCCAGAAGTCAGATTGTCAGGCCAAGGCCTGACGGAGCAGTCGTGGGGCGTTTGAGGACCGCTGCTCCAGAGGCCGGGAGGACAGTCCTGAACAACAGGACAAGGTGGGAACAGCGTACCCACAGGACACGCACCCGCCGTTCGTTACTTGGGCCTCCTTTGTCTTGAGAGAAAGCCGTGCGTGCCCAGGGATGGGCGTTCCTGGAACAGTGTCCCACCCTCCCCACGAAGCAGGGTTTCCCCACGAACCTGTGCACTCAGAGAAAGCCGGAGGCCTCGAGGGGCCACCCACTTCTGAGTGTCTCCACCGCCAGGCCCCTCTCAGAGGGTCATGCAGGGGGCGCATCGTGGGGCAGACCACAAGGGAAGACCTCATACTTGAGGGAACCACAGGCCGCTCGCTGGGGCTCCAGGGATGGGCTCCTGGTCTCAGCTCAGCCACTCGTGGGCCAGCCCAGCGACGACCATGCACCAGGCTCACTTCCAGGCTCCGGTGAAGAGGCCCACGAGCCACGGTGAGACGCCCACCGTGCGCTGACAGAGCGCATCCCAATTGTAAAGCACCATCTTCCCACTGGCCACTCCGGGATGCCGCTCCCCGGGCTGGGTGAGCGGGGCTAACCCCGAGAAGCTGCGCAGTGGTTTTAGGTCACGGCTTCGGAAAACACAAATGCCACGCCAACGAGACGGGTGAACGGAGAAGCAAGGGTCCCGTGTGTGCGTGTGTGCGGCCCCCGCAACGATCACCCAGGTGTGCGGGGCCGGACCACCTGCCACCCTCGCTGTGTCCCGGCATCCGGTGCCTGGTGAGTGGGACAGATGCCTGGGCACCACCGAGGACAGCAGCTTCTGTGGGCAGATTCATTAGAAAAGAGCGAGGAAAGGGCTCAGATATCCTGCCGCCGCCATACAAACCCTTTCAGGAAGAGTGGGCATCGGAGGCCGTCGGCCTGACAGCGGGATTTGTAATTGCATGAATGCGTTTCAATTAATACTGCCTTAAACGCTGCCCATTTATTTACAGTGCAGTCGTTAGCCCATTTGGTGTGCCGAGTATCAAAAGATAATGCGGACAATTAACATAATGTAATACGTTCTGAGCGTTCCTTCAGGCTCCTGCTTACGGTCGCTCTACAGCAATAAAATAGTTTCCTGTCATTACTTAAATGATGAGAACCGATGTTCAAAACACACAAAGCATTTCTTTATTGTTGGGAAATTACTCACTTGTCCAAGACCTTGAACCTCTGCCGAGAAGATATTTAAATTTCCTCCGCTGGAAACCCAAAAAGTTTGCTCAAGTTCTAGACGTTCTAATGGATTTTAAAATGGATTTTTTTTAACGTTTATTTATTTTTGAGACAGAGAGAGACAGAGCATGAATGGGGGAGGGTCAGAGAGAGGGAGACACAGAATCTGAAACAGGCTCCAGGCTCCGAGCTGTCAGCACAGAGCCCGACGCGGGGCTTGAACCCACGGACCGTGAGATCATGACCTGAGCCGAAGTCGGACGCTTAACCGACTGAGCCACCCAGGCGCCCCTAAAATGGGTTTTTAAAAAGTCATGCAGTCATTAAGTAACACTCCGGTTTGTCAGAACATCAGTCTTCCCTAATTTGCCCCCACGCCCCGGTCCTCAGCCGCATATTTCAAGTGGACGAAAAGTTACCTGCTTTACAATTAAAAAAAAAAAAAAAAAAAAGATAGGGGCACCTGGGTGGCTCAGTCCATTAAGCATCTGACTTTGGCTCAGGTCATGATCTCACGGTTCGTGAGTTCTAGCCCTGCATCGGGCTCTGGGCTGACAGCTCAGCACCTGGAGCCTGCTTCGGATTTTGTGTCTCCCTCTCTCTCTTCCTCTTCCCCACTGGTGTTCTGTCTGTCTCTCTCTCTCTCGAAAATAAATAAAAACATTTAAAAAAAAACAGCTGTGCTGCTGGACTCCCCAAGTCTCTGCTGAGTTGCCGGGAAGCCAGCATCTGGCACTGCTGAGGGACCAACGCCCACTGCTGCCCAGAGCCCCACATCATGTGCTCAGGAACAAGGGGCGGTAACCCGACCTCCACCCCCAAGTGACCCAGCTCCCAGCCTTCCCTCAGAGGACATGCGGTGCCCCAGCAGGACGACCTGATTTAATTCCAAAAATTAAAAGACAAAATAAAAAATGTAAAATAAAGATACGGGAAAAATCAACAAGGCCCATGCAGATAAGAAGAGGGGCCTCTGTGACTATCGGGGGGAGTTGAAGTACGATAGACACAGACAACGGGAAAAGATGGGTATTCTATAAAGGGAAAGGTCTCACCAGCCTTGAATTTGTACTCCTGCAAGAACAGAGATATATACCAAGAAATATTGCAAAGGCTGTTATAAATACAAGGAGAAATGGACAGACCCACAGTATCTAGGGGAACCTTTTACACAACTTTAGGCATCAGCAGACAAGTATCTAAAACAAGGAGGATTTTAATATAAATCTGGCAAGCTTGGCCCGGTAGATAAAAAACAGTCGCCCAACAGAGCATAGAAATTAGTTTTAACCATTGCCAGATGCTGACAAAATAGAACATCTACGGGCCACAGGAAGGAGCTGAACTCACTGAGCCCGGGGCCGTGGCACCAACTCGATCAAACAGACACACCGCGTTCACCCTCAGTACACGTGCAGACACGCACACGCTCACGGGAAGCCTAGAGAGGACACGGCGAGGAGTGACGACGCGGCCAGTGCGCGTTGTCTGTACCGTCAGACCCCACGCCGCCACCCCTCCACGAGTCCACGAAGGCTGGGACCCAGCCACGGCAATAAGGCAGGCACCGAGGGGGAGCTATAGACGGTGTCGTGTTAGTGAGTTCAAGCGTGGAGGCTCGCGGATCACCTCGGGCAGGGGGAACCCACGGGGGAGTCGG
This sequence comes from Panthera tigris, assembly GCF_018350195.1. Classification (NCBI taxonomy): domain Eukaryota; kingdom Metazoa; phylum Chordata; class Mammalia; order Carnivora; family Felidae; genus Panthera; species Panthera tigris. The sequence goes on from NC_056660.1 coordinate 236,979,126, forward strand.
AGCCTGCAAACCGAGAGAACCCACCGGGGAGGGGGGAAGGGGCAGAGTCCAGGGTTTGCATTCTCAGCCCCAGAATGAGGGCCGCCAGGGACGCAGTGGGGCTGTGGCGGCATCCAGCTCCCCGCGGACTCTGTCCTGCGCATACCTCCCTGTGGTGATACAGACCGACACCGTGTTACCGAGTGGAGATGTGACGGACACGGGCAGACCCGGGCCGAACGCCTGGGGAGGCTCTCGATAGGCTTGCCCTCTGCTCAGAATTCTGACCCGGCCGCAAACTGAGGAAGAAACAGGGAGGGAGTCAGAGGGAAACTTGCCATAAAGGCAGAGTGCCAGCTCTCATTTCGAGATTTGACCGTTCGCGAGGAAATCCACGACACCCAAGTGAAAACTGCGAGAGCCACCTGGGGGTGTAGACACCGAGGGGCCACACGGCGTGCCCCGGACCCTCTGCAGCCGGAGGGGGCGGTCCTAGGTGTGCCATCGGGGATCAGGACGATTCTGCTCCTTTCCGGTCTGGACGTCTTCCGTGGTTTCCTTGAGCAGTGTCTTCTCCCGCTTGGAGCCTCCAGCACAGGGCTGAGTGGAAACGCTCAGAAAGGACATCCTCCCCAGCCTCACGGGGACGGACTCGGGCTCGGAGTGTGACGCTGGCCACAGCGGCCGCTTCTCTGAGTGTTCGGTAGCAGGGACGCCCTCTGGGCCTGCAGCCTTTGTGGGAAGGTTTTTACTGCAGGTTCAGTGTATTTAATGTGTATAAGGCTATTCAGGAGATCTATTTCTTCTTGAGTGAGTTCTGGTCTTGCCGTCTTTCAGGGAGTATGTCCATTTTAGCCGCATCTTTAAATTTATTGGCAGGGGTGCCCGGATGGCTCCGTCCATTAAGTGTCCAGCTCTGGATTTCGGCTCAGGTCATGATCTCACGGTTTGTGAGTTCAAGCCCCGCATCAGGCTCTGCACTGTCAGTGCAGAATTCCCTCTCTCCTCCCTCTCTGCTCCCCACTCACTCGCCTGCTCTCTCTTAATAAATAACAAATAAATAAATAATAAACAAATAAATAATTTTTAGCACTTTAAAAAGATCACTACATTTATTGGCGTAAAATTTATTCAAACTATTTCCTTGTTATAATTTGAATATCACTAAAACCTGCCGTGATGCTATTTCTATCATTTCTGATATCGGTGCTTGTATTTTCTCTCTCTCCCTCCTTCCCCCGAGTGGACTTGAGGTTAATCAGTCTTACTGATCTTCTCAAAGAACCAGCTTTGAGTTTCATGGCTTTCTCTAACATTTTCTGCCTTCTCCAATGTGTTGATTTCCGCCCTGATGCTTGTTACAGGCACACCCCGCTTAATTGCGTTTTGCATATGGCACTTCACACAGACCGTGTTTTTTACAAACTGAAGGTTTGCAGTGACCCCCATCAGCCAAGTCCATCAGCATCATTTCCGACAGTATTTGCTCACTTTCTGTCTCCGTGTCACATTTTTGTAATTCTCTCGATATTTCAAACTTTTTATTTTTCTATTTGTCCTGGTGATCTGTGATCACTGATTACAACTCGCTGAAAGATCGGATGATGGTTAGCATTTTTTAGCAATAAAGTATTTTTTATTTAGGGTGTGTACATTTTCTAGACATGATGCTATTACACACTTAATAGATTCAAGGTAGTGTGAACACAACTTTTATGTGCACTAGAAAACAAAAAAACTCACCTGACTCGCCTTATTGTGGTGCTCTGGAAAGAAACGGCAGTATCTTGGGGGTGTGTCTCTTTCTTTTCTTCTCTTGCTTTGGGTTTCATTTGCTCTTGTTTTCTAAAGCGGAACCTGGCATCACTGATTTGGAACTTTTCTTCTTTTCTAACAATTTAGGAATTTAGTGCTACAAAATTTCCTGTAAGCACAGCTGTAGATGCACCTTGGAAATGGTGCCAAGCTGTGTTTTTGTTTTTGTTAATTTCTAATTCCTTCTAATTTCTAATTGGTTTCTTTTCTGACCCATGGATTATCTAGGAGTTTTGTTATCTAATTTCCAAATACTTGGAGATATTCTAGACATTCTTTTGTTGCTGAGTTCTAGGTAAATTTCACTGTGGTCAGAACATATACTTTTAATTATGTGTTTTGTTATGTTAATGGGGTGGCTTTGGGACCCCATGTCAGGATGTGGGCTGGTCCCCAGGAGAGCCAGCCATGGGACTACAGGGCTGAACTTTCAGGCCCCACCCCCACCTCTGTGGAGGTAGAGAGGGGCTGGAGGCTGAGTCAATGTCCAGTGACTTAAATGTTCATAGAAAACGTCACTGTGTTATAACAGCATAAGTCATACAATTGAGCTAATAGCAGCCTACATATATATGACCATGTAAGTCACTGCAGTGACCGTCACACCCACACCGACAACGACTCGCCGACTCCACGCTGAGCAAGTGCCATCCTCGTCAGAAACCTTCCACAGAAGGAGCAACATCTCTTTTTTTCATGGTGAGGGACACGCTTCAATCCGTAACCACAATGCTGTGTTAGAATAGTTTAAATTAATGTACATATTTTATAAAAACAAAACTAAAATGGAGTCCCTTATGTCAGCGACAAGATGGAGACAGTCAACACAGGTGCAGGAAGGAAGTAACCTCACCTTACAGGAAGTCACAGCTGCTCTCACAGCTGCTCTCACACATGGGCAGAGGGCACCAGCTAGTCCCCAAGTGCCATCTCTGGGCTTCATGCTCCCGTGACTCAGCTACTGCAATCCAAGGAGGAGAGAAGACCAGTAGGCAACCAACCAGCTGGAAAAATAACTTCCCCATGTGTCCCCTAAAAGCCCCTCAGTCTGTGAGCAACTCAGAGCTCGTGGCTCCCACAGCCCTGGGCTTCCAGGCCGGTAGAGCAAAGGTTTCTAATCAACTCATCTTTCTGCCTTGTTTTATTCAATGTGCACCGTTTGGTTTTTGACAATTTCAATAAAACTGTTATTTTATTAAAATATTCATTATCTTATCAAAGCATTCATCATTTTATTAAAACATCGACCACTCTCTCTAATCGTACAAATTGGCCAGGTTGTTTTCTATAAAAACACCTCTTTATAGAAGGACTTTTCTCTACCGACAGCTGGAAAACACCCAAGGGTTTGGTGCAAAAGAGAGAGTCCAGAACCGACCGTGGCAGGTGACCAGCCCCCAGCAGGGCGGGAGCAGCTGAGAGCCGGGTGCCGTACGTTCAGGGGAAGATACCCAAGGACACGGGTAAGGACGTCGCAAACGTGCCCACTGCCTCGCTGCTGGGTGTCACTAACACAGCCCACAACATTCCTAGTTCGTGGCTGCGGAGGAAAACTCAGAGCATCGAGGAAAACTGATGGCGTCAATGGGGTGTGGGGGTGTCTGTGTGGAACGACTGGGCTGCCACGCGGAGCAGCAGAGAAAGCACCGTCCTCAGACTTCCGCTGCCCCTCCGCGTAGGCCGCGCGTCTGCCCCGTGGCCCGTCCAGCCACGTGCACCGCCTCGCTGGCGGCGAAGACCCGTGACCGTTGCACATCAGAACCCTAAGCGCGGCTCACGACACGGTCCACGCCAAGTCCGTGTACGCCCACATTGGGGAGGTGAAGGGGAAAGGAAAAAGTACGTGGTGCCCGCCTCGGCCAGCCACTCCCATTTGCCACGGCGGCTGGGTGCCGGCTGCCGTCAGCAAGGCGATCCCGACACACGGGATCATAATAGGAACATTTTTATACGGAGCCGCTTGGTAAGTTCCGCTCTTGGGTGGCAGTTAGCCACACGAGGGGTAACCAGGTAGCCACGCGCCCGGGTCCGCCCAAGGTAGGGGCGCAGCCGGAGCCCCACCCAGACGGCCGATGTGCCCAGGGTCCGATCACGGATACTAGCCCTTCTTTTCACTCCCTCTTCGTTTTTATATGGCAACAAGGACGAAAACGTACTCACCCAGATGACTTCATCACCTCAGCTGTACGAGCGTCCCCCACCAACAAGGTCCTGAGCAGACTGCAGTCACACCAACGGACAACTTGGTTTTTGTGTGTCGGTCCCTATAGAAAAATCCAGGCTTGGGGCGCCTGGCAGGTGCGGTCGGTTAAGCGTCCGACTCTTGGTTTGGGCTCACGTCATGATCTCATAGTTGGTGAGTTCAAGCCCCGAATTGGGCTCTGTGCTGACAGCATGAAGCCTGCTTGGGATTCTCTCTCTCCCTCTCCCTCTGCCTCTCCTCCAAAAGCACCTTCTCTCTCTCTCAAAATAAATAAATAAACATTAAAAACAGTCCAGATCTTGCTCGCAATATATATTCTAGGATTTTAACCTATAATGATCAGAATTCAAGTTATCTGTAGGTTGGCTATATGAAAATTGAGTTGCCTACGGCTTTTTCCCCTCAAACAATATGATCTAGGAAGATTTGTAAAAATATCCCCCACCCACGTCATCAAATTGTTACTGTCCTGACCCTGTGGGTTCCTGCCCAGATGGTTTCTCATCTGGAAGGTCACTAGCAACTGCTTAAAACAAATTACTGAATATTTACAAAAACCATCATATATGTATGTTTGCCGTTTTGGCACAAAATTTTTTAGTGACTTTTAGCATAGGAATATCATTAATAATGAACTTTTCCCCAGAAATCTTGTTACCATCTCACAGGGCCATAAGAGACCACAGACCCGTGTGGCACCTGCCCCCGGGCTAAGTGGCAGAGAAGGTCCTGCTTCATGAAGGTGGCCTCAGGGGACAAGGCGAAAGAAGGCTCTGGTGACAGATTCTATTCAGGAGTGACCGAGGGCAGGAAGCACAGTGCCTTGTCCACTCACGACGGAGATGATGACAATGACAAAGACGGGAGGGTCGGGGTTCCCCACAGAGTGAAGCAGAAGCTGACTCCATCACCCAAGACTCAGAAGGACACAGAGTGGGAAAGAAAACACGATGCCGGCGACCGCGGGGTGGTTCGTTGATCACAACTGCCCCGGTGGCGTGCAGCGAGCCACACGGAGGAGGCGTGCGTCGTGGAAGTTCAAATTAAACTGAGCGTCGAGGACCATGGACGGGAGGTGAAAGTTGTGCTCTCCGCTCACAGGCGAGGGGACCTCTGCAGGTGTTAGGGAGCGTGTCCGCGGCATTCCCGCAGGAGCCGGGGGTCAGGCTCGGCCCCTTGGTCCTCACCGCGTCCGAATCGCACACTGTGCACGGACTTTCCCGCCCGGACTGTCGCGGACTCTGCAAGAAGTGTCGGGAAAGCCCTTCGCAGCCAAAACTTACTAGGAAAGGTTCCGTGTGGCTACATCTATATGCAGGGAGTCGAATGTTTTCCACGTCTCCCCCTATTTATTTTCTAAACTGAGAGATTTCTATTTCTGTTTCATCGCATTAAAAACATTAATTACAGAAAACCCAACAACTTCCTGTTTTTCCTATAATATATCACATGGATTTTTTATAATATTCTGAAATACTGGTAGAGCTGAAGCTCAGCACAGAATTTGATATCTCAAATTTTATATTGAAATTGCACTCGTTAATTTTTAACTGTTGCTAGAACAGTTTTCTTTAATTTACCAAAATCACATCAACAGATACAACAAATCACCTGTACGTTTTATGTAATGCAGTAAAAATGGATCTGAGGGCTGTAAGGGGTCTAACGACTTAAACGTAACAAAGATTTTCATTTTCCCTGGAATGCGTTTAAAAAATTTTTTTTAATGTTTATTTATTTTTGAGAGAGAGGCAGAATATGAGCGGGGGAGGGGCAGAGAGAGAGGGAGACATGGAATCCTAAGCAGGCTCCGAGCCGTCAGCACAGAGCCCGACGCGGGGCTCGGGCTCGCAAACCGAGGGATCATGACCTGAGCCGAAATCGGACGCTCAACCGACTGAGCCACCCAGGCGCCCCTCCCTGCAATGTGTTTAATTGGTTTGTCTTCCTTAACACCAGCAGACCTCTCTTCCACTCATGTCCCTGTCTCTACATGGCACATTCTGTAACCCAATAGTTACCCCCGCACTGGCGATGAGCCTGGGGCTCCCGCACATGAGAAGACACCTCTGAGGGCTGGCGTGATGTCCCCCTGGAGTCACTCTGGGACATCAAGCCGGTGCCTTCCAGAGGGACCGCGGCCACCAGAGTTTGGGCTTGGTTGACAATCCCTCCTGCCGCAGCGGAAAGCCACGGTCAGGGACAAGAAATAAAAGGTGTGGCTATGCAGAGGGCTCACTCTTCACTCACCTTGGTGGCACAGAGTCTGCGTGGCACATACCTCGTTCCGGAACCTCGTCTGCTTCCCGGGGGGTCCCTCGCAGCTGCCGTTGGCTCTAATCTGCAACATGCAACCAGGGCTCTCTTCCTCGTTTCAGCGATGATCACCTTAAACGACTGTACAGTGAACTTCCACAAAACTTACATACTCAACGGAACAAGGCTTCACAGAGAAGTCCTCAGGTGGCATCTTATTAAAATGAAGATTGACAGAATTTTGGCCAAGGATAAAGTCCGATTGTCCTGAACTGGAAACAAAATCCGTGAATATAATTCCATTTTCTTTAATGTACTTATCTGAACAAATGTTCTGTGCGTTAGTGCTGAAATTCGAATGAAACACCTGTTTTAAAGGATCCGGTTCTCGGTACGTGCTGTCGCTCTTATTACACCACAGGGTCCTGAGGGAATTATTCACATTTTACTTCGCTTTTCTTCCCAACATTGTTTAACATATGGTTGATGATAAATAAATATTTTTATGAATAAGCAAAATAATGAATGAATAAAGACATTGGTCTCTTTAAAACATCATATTTATTAATATTCGTAAGCGTAGACATTTTAAGATAAATTTAAATAAATAAGTTCCTTTTCCTCATTTAAACAGTCAATAAAATGAAATATTTTTAAGTCTGACGTAACTACTAGCCCCACAAAGAAAGCACAGGCCATGTGGCACTGGACAACAATTCAAAATGTGTGCTGCTGAATGTTTCGATACAGTGCTTTATCTCTTGGTATCGTTTGTTCTGTTATCTCAGATTCAAGTTTTCTGATGGCACAAGTGAATGTTAAATCAGTGTTTGCTAAGTGAGTGGTGACACCTTCTCTATCACAAAAATGGAAATTGAAATAAACATTTAAAATCACCCATAACCACAGGGAACTAATCTCATTTTTCCCTTTTCAGTCTTACCTGACTTATACAGTATTTTCAAGGGTGCTATTACAGCATATATGCAACTCTGTACTGTTTCTTTCTTCTGAACGTAATTATCACATTTTGCTGCATGTCCCTAATAATCTTTAAAATGTCTACACAGTGCTCACAGAGTACGGTTCTGTAGTGTTCGAACCATGTGTCGTTATTGGGTATTTAGGTTGTTTCTAGTCGTTCACTCTCCAAAATAACATTCCAGCCAATATTTCTGTACATGTGGGGATTGCTATATCAGTCTTTTACAAAATTCACGTGACGTTAAATTTACCACGTTAACCATTTTAAAGCGTATAATTCAGTGGCTTTTCGTACATTCGTGACACACTGCAACCATCACACCATCCAAGTCCAGGGCATTTATTGCCCCAAAGAGGAACCCCATGTCCATTAAGCAGTCGCCCTCATTTCCCTGTCCCCCAGACCCCCCCCCAACCACTTAAGTGCTATTTTGCCTCTAAGGGGTCACCTTTTTAGGATGTTTCTATAAGTGGAACCACACAGTATGTGCCTTTTCCGTCAGATACTTTCTCTTAGCATAATGTTTTCAAGGTTCATCCAAGTTGTAGCAAGTGTCAGTTCTTTATTCGTTTTATGGCTCAATAATATTCCATTGTGTGTATATATCATATATCACATTTTGTTTATCCATTCATCTTCTGATGGGTATGTGAGTTGTTTCCACCTTTTGCCTGTTGTGAATAATGCTTACACACACACACACACACACACACACACACACACACATACACACACCGAGTGCAATCGTTGGATCATACGTCTATCCTATGTTTAACTTGATATGACAGTAATGCCATAAGGATTGATACATATCATTATAAATTTGCCCAAATCCATAGCCTATACACGGCACCATGTGTTGATAGAACCATCATATTGTCTTTGCTCCTTTGTCAATGATCAGTTGACTATATTTATGGGAGTCTGTTTGTGGGTCTTCCTCTGTTCTGTTGATATATTTGTCCTTTTTGTCACCAATAGCACACTGTCTTGATTACTGTAGCTTTACAGCAAGTCTTGAAGTCCAGTCCCTTCTCCTACTTTGTTCTTCTCTTTCAATATTGTGTTGGCTATTCTGGGTTTTTGCCTCTGCATATAAACTTTAGAATCGGGTCATCGATATGCACAAAATAATTTTCTGGCATTTTAATTTGTGTTACATTGAATCTATAAATCAAGTTGAGCAAAACTGAGGACAATACTGACTTTCCCTATCCATGAACGTGGGATATCCCTCCATTTACTCAGTTCTTCAACTCCCTTCATAGGAGTTTTGTAGTTTTTCTTGCATATGTCTGGTACATATTTGTTAGGTTTATATCCAAGCATTTCATTTTGGGGAATGCTGATGTTATCCATATTACATTATATCCCTTGTTCATTGCAGGTGTATATGAAAGCAGTTGACTTCTGTGGATTAACCTCATGTCTGTAGCCTTGCTGTGATCATTCATTAATTCCAGATGTTTTGTGTTGTTGATTCTCTCCAGATTTTCTACACACATGATCGTGTCATCTGCAAACAAAGATAGCTTTATTTTTTCCTTCCCAATCTGTATATCTTTTATATACCTTTGTTCTTCTTTTTCAAGATTATTTTCGTTATTCAGTGTTCCTTGCAATTAGATGTGCATTTTAGGATCAGGATTTTTACTTACAAAAAAAAAAAAAAAAAAAAAAAGGCCACTGTCATTTTGATAGGGATTGACTTGATTGTATTTGAGAATGTTGTCATCCATTTATTTAGTTCTTTTAAAAAATGTCAACAATGTTTTGTGATTTTTGGTATACAAGTCTTAGCTAAATGTTTTCCTAAGTATCTCATTCCTTATTGATGCCATTGCAAATAGAACTCAGTTTATAATTTCATTTCTGGATTGTCTACTGTTTACCAATAGAAATGCAACTGATTTGTGTAAGTTGATCTCATATTCTGCAACTTGGCTGACTCGTTTATTAGCTCCAATGGCTTTTCTGTGGACTTTCAGAGTTTCTACAAGACTATGTGCTCTATAACTAGGTATAGTTTGCTTCTTCCTTCCAGTGTGGGTGCCTGTGTCTTTTTCTTGCCCAGAACTTCCAGAACTTCCAGTACAATGTCAAAGAGAAGCAGTGAGAACAGACACCCTTGTCTTGTTTTTGACCTTAGAATTAAGATTTCAGGCTTCACCACTGAGTATGAGGTTAGCTGTGGGTTTTCATAGATACTGTATCTAGTTGAGAAAGCTTCCCTCTAGTTCCAGTTTATCAGGTGTTTGTTTTTTTTTTTTCATGAAGAGGTTGGATTTTGTCAAATGCTTTTTCTGCATCAATTGAAATTGTTTTCCCCTTCATTTTATTAATATGATGCATTACATGGTTTGATTTTTGTATATTGAAACACCTTTGTACTCATGGGATAAATCCCATTTAGTCATGGTGTTTAATCCTCTTAATATGCTGCTGGATTTGAGTTGCTGGTATTTTGTTCAGGATTTTTTTGCATCTATATTCGTACGGAATACAAACCTGTAGTTTTCTTTTCATCTGATGTCTTTGTCTGACTTTGGTATCACAGTAATAGTCGGTGTATAGAAGGAGCTAGGTACTGTTCTCTTATGTCATACTTTGAAAATATTTGAAATTGAACAGTGTTAATTTCTTCTTTAAATGTTTGATGGAATTCAACAGTGATGCCTTCTGGTCTAGAGATTTTATTCACTGGGAGGTTTTCTGTTATCGATTCAATCTCTTCATTTGTTGTAAATATATTAAGATTTACTCTTTCTTTACTCTTAAGATTTACACATATTTACTCTTTCTGGGTGCCTGGGCGGCTCAGTTGGTTAAGCTTCCGACTTAGGCTCAGGTCATGATCTCACGGCTCGCATTTGAGCCCCATGTCGGGCTCTGTGCTGACAGCTCAGATCCTGGAGCCTGCTTCAGAATCTGTCTCCCTCTCTCTCGGCCCCTCCCCTGCTCACGCTCTGTCTCTCTCTGTCTCTCAAAAATAAATAAACATTAAAAAAATGTTTTTAATGTTCACTCTTTCTTCCTAAGTCACTTTTGGTATTCGGTGTGTTTCTGGAAATCTGTCCATTTTATTTAGGTTATCTACTTTGTCAGCATAACATTGCTCATAGTATTGTCTTGTAATTATTCTTGTAAAGTCAGTAATTTCCTTATTTCCGTACCTGATTTTAGTAAGTGTAGTTGTCCCTATTTTTTTTCTTGGTTAGTCTAACCAAAAGTTTGTCAATGTGTTTATCTTTTTAAAGGAAAACTCTTGCTTTCATTGATTCCCTCTGCTGCTTTCTACTCAGTGGCACATTTATCTCTGAGTCAATCTTTATTATTTCCTCCTTTCACTTGCTTCAGGTTTGATTTGTTCTTTTTCTAATTCCTTTAGGTGGAAGGTGAGGCTGTTTATCTGGGATCTTCTCTCCCCAGAGGATTCATGGCCGGGAGGTTCCTCCTGCGCACTGCTCTCCCCACATCCCAAAGTCTTGCCACATTATCTTCACTTTTTTCCTCGCAAAGTACTTTCTAAATTCCCTCGGGACTTCTTTATTGACTCATTGGTTGTTTAAGAATGCTTAAGAATTGGTTGCTTGATTTCCACGTATTTCTGAGTCTTCCAGAGTTCCTTCAGTTATTGATTTTTCATTTTATTTCATTGTAGTTGGAGAAGATACTTTGTAGGATTTCAGTCTTTTTAAATGGATTAAGACTTGTTTTATGGTTTCACATGTGGTCCTGCTACGCCCCTCGTAATGATGAAATTGTCAATCCCCCAGAACAGTGTAGCTTTCCAAATCACTACGCATGTATACCACAGCTTCAAATATATAAAGTAAGAGTTGAAAAAATTAAAAGGCATAAGTACTCAAACCCACAATTTTCACACAACACTCTCAGTGAGACCAGGAAAAGCACACACTGAAGTATCTGAATACAGAAAGTCAGAACAATGTGAGAAACCACCTGATCTAACTGGCACGGGAGAGGGATCCACCTGACAGCTGTGGAACGTGTACCTCTTATAAGCACACGCGCTGGGTGTGCCATGACTCTTCACAGTCCGGGTCATAAGTTAGATCATAACAAACCTCGAAGGACCGACATCCTCTGAAGAATGTTGCCTTGTCACAACATGGTGGGCTCAGAAAACAACAACGACGAGCCAACTAGAACATTCGCGTGTGTTTGGAAATTAAGAAGTACAGTCCTCAGTAGCCATGGGTCAGAAGAGAAATCAGGACAGAAACGCATCAACCATTCGCGGTATTTTGAATGGAGAGTCACAAACATCCTGTACATTCAAATGCACAGATAACGCTTAATTTATGCACAAGGAGATACTTAAAGCCGTGAACTCATAGATTAGGAAAGAAGGAAAACTGCAAGATGGTGTGCCTCTCGCTTCATTCAAATAATGGTCTTGCACTTCGGTAAAGTCTCCAGCTGTCTTTGTCCAGACCCTACACGTTTCTTGTTCAGATTTTCTCTGAGGCATCCCCTGGTTCCAGCAGCCAGGACGGCGATCAGCGTGAGGGTGATGGGGTGCTGGCCCGGGCACAAAATCTTCAGGGCCATCAGTAAGAGTCAGTAATCTAGCAGACAATACTGAGGTGCAATCATTTAGGAAATAAGCACGAATGCAAAGAATCGATGATGAAGGAAACACCAACGCTTGAGAGACCTGATCAATATCACTGGCCTTTCAGCCTCACCACGGCACCGCACAGCCCTGCTGGGCTTTTATGAATTGAATTTTTGTTCTGTTTTATCTGTTTGGCTTATCCGGTCAGGCTGTATTTTCAGGGAATACGTTGGGAAGAATGCGCTTTTGAGATTATGAGAACGAGAATGGGAATTAGGGTTTTGCCTGTTGGCAAGGCTAAGGAAGTTTGTCTTAGGCTCTGAGGGGACTCTGGCTCGGGCCTGACATCACAAAGCCCCTGCGAGCACAGCTGGATGGAGAGCCCTTGGTCTGGAACCCGCTGCCCAGCACGGCCGGTCCCGCCCCAGTGCCAGCAGACCAGGCCTCACTCCGGCCGTAGCGCAGGATGTCAGGCCGGTGGGACCTCACCCGACAGGTGGGACCCAGAGCCTGCAGGCTGACTGCAAGGGACCTTGAGGAATGCGGGGTTTGGCATTCTCGCTCAGCGATAACGATGCTAGCGTGGACTCCTAGCCTCTGGACAGAAACAGCTTCTCGTGAGCGTCCCCAGCCCAGCCAGAGGACAGCGTCTCCCATAACTGGGCAAAGTGGCAGCTGACACTTGCCCAAAAGAAGCCGTGCCCCATCTGGTTAGTCAGAGACAAAACAGTGTCCCAGTGGACACGGATGCTGGTGACTTTAGGGGCCCCAGCTTCTCTGTGGGGGCGTCCTCCCTGTGACCTAGCCAGGTGGTCTCTGTCCCTCCATGCCGCTGCCTCTAGTGGAAGCAAATCGGAGCTACAGGCAGGCTCTCCGTGACCACGGGACTCTCGTCACTACCGCATTTCTGTCCCCCACGGGGACTGGCTCCAGACGCCCTGGGAGAATCAGCAGTCCTGCTTCCGGAAGCTCATGGAGCCTGCTGTCTCTTCCACTGCCTCTCTGCGCACTTATGTGACTCCTGGGGGCAGGCTCCGGCCGCGGGGGACATTTGCTCAAAGCAAAGCTCTGAGCATCGCAGAGTTAACACCCACCTTCCCCCGTCTGCCATTCAGTGAAAACGCCGTGACCCCCCCCCACCCCCAACAGGCAGCCTGAGACGTCATCAAATCCAAGTCCCAAGCTAGGGGTGGAGGAGACTCTCCCTTGATCTTAGTCTCCTGGCGAACCGTGGTCTAACCGTCAATGCAACAGCCACAGGGAAGGGGGGCCCTGTGCCCGGTCGAGGTAAACAGTCTGAGCGCCTTCGCTTCTGCGCGTGGGCTGCAGAAAGCCAACGTCAGCACATGGATGCACCATTCGTTTGAAGACCGTCTAGAGCCATGAGCACCGAGGAGAAAGCGGTTATCCCGGAAAGGCATTCAATTGAGCAAGACGGCTCGAGAAGGTGACGCGGACCCGCAGCCCCAGGCCCACACGCTGGCCGGATGGTGCCCATTCACGCTCTGCTCGAAGCTCCGTCCTGCTCCGCGCACTGTCTGGGCACCTGCCATGCAGCCTGGGTACACGGGGCCCCACACGCCCTCCCCGGGGGCTCGGCACTCTTGACGGTGAGGCTGCAGCGCCTCACGGAGGAGCGTGGCCACCGTGGTGCCTCAGGGCTTCCAGAACCCTCCGCCCACCTGACCCACAGGCTCTTTCTCTCCTTCCTTCAGAGGCTGCTGCCGGGACGCGGGTGGATGCAGAGTAAGACGTGGCACCTGCCATCAGCCAAGCGGGGGCACGGACAAGGGGCGGGCGGCCTCTTCCCGGAGGTCGGGGAGGCAGAGCTGGAGGAAGGGATAGGTGGTCGCAGACTGAGCTTCGGGACACATCCACGTGGCGGGGGCTCCGGCAGAGCTACGGTCCCGGCGTGTCTGCGAAAGCGCTGCCCTCGGAGCCCGTGAGAAGACGCGAGGCTTACGTCCCGGGCGAGGGGACCTGGCGTCACCAGACCCTAGCAGCCAGCCGAGCCGGGGCGGCACCCCCACTTTGCAGGTGAGAAGCTGGAAATCACAAAACAAGGGAGCCCCGCCCCAGGGAACCCGCCAGCCCCCAGCCCCACCTTCACGCGGGAGGGCTCCCCCTTCGAGTCTGTGTGCACACGTGGTCGCCACAGTGACAGGACGGTGCCAGGAGCTGCACGGTGTGGGACCTAGACCACAGTCACAGCTCCTCAGTGCAGGAAGATACCCAGGCACCTGCGCCGGACACGAAACCGGTCCCGCCTGCAAATAGACGCCGCGTTTCTCGGGTTGGTCACAGGGACAGCGGTGGATGTCACCTGGGGAGCCCAGCAGGCTCTACGAATAACCCAGGACTCTACCCATTTTCCTGGCTGTGTTTCCGCTGCGTGGCTTGTTTTAGGACGTTTCCGACTCCTTTCAGACACTGAATTTTCACCCCTCTGTGTTTGCAAAGGGAGGAGGCATCGATCGATTGGCAAATGGGTATTCTTTCTTTCCTCTCTTTCGGGTTCCTAAAGGTGTGCAACAGAAGCCGAAGTTTACTGCAAGAATATACACTTCCAGACCCCACCCTGTCGGCAGCCCGATCCGCAGACACCGCGGCCACGTCCAGGGCGGGAGGGAAAAGAGGCCCTCGGATTAGCTCACGTCCGAAACAGCTGGGAAAGGAGAAGTTACCACGGCAAGCATGTTGTTTATACGAGGACTCTTCCTGAAACCTTAATCCTCTGCGTTTCCCTGTACTCCTGATACCCTGACAACCCTCCCCCGCGTGTTCATTCAGTCCTCGCCGTGAAGCGTTGTAAGAAGACGCCCTCCTCCCGTGCTCGCACTTGCTGCGCTCTGGGAAGGGCACAGTAACGGCCCGACACACGCAAATCTGTCGTACTTTGACAACACAAGATTTCACTTCTCTCAAATCACAGGGCAGAGACGCTGGGGGGGCAGGTGGGGTGCCGCTGCGTGCAGTCCCTCGGGCACCCGGCATCACGTGGCCTGGCCGGCTGCAGCACGTGGCCTGAGTTGGCCAAGCAGCGGAGAGGATGGGTTCTTCCGTGGGCTGCAGGTGGCATCTCTCGGACAGGGGGGTGCACGGGGACCAGGAGCTGGCGGCCGGCCGTGCGCCCTGGAGAAAGAGACACGCCGTGGGCATCTGTGTCCTCCGGCACCACGTCCCGTGCTAACGCTCAAAGGGGCGGGGCCGTGCCTCCCTCTGTGGAACCCAGTCCACGCTGGACTAGCCCGAGTGTCCATCCACGTGGCGAAAACTGAGGAACGCCCAGCCCGGTCACCCCAGCCTCCCCTCCTGTCCAATGGGAAGCTGGGGGAGCCAGAGCCCGAAGGGGGAGGCACACGCAGTGATCTCTCCCGTGGCCACTTCGAGGGTTTTCTGGTCACAAGGCCCACGGTGCCGCCCCTGCCCTTTACCATGCGCGTTACCGTTCTCCCCGGGAGACTCCCTAGGAATTAGGTCTACAAAGCAGATCTCCGAGGGCGCGTTCTGAATGTGTGTGCCTACAGCCGTGGCTTCCTGCTGCCCCGGGGACGGGAGCTTCCAGAAGAGCACCAAGGAGGCAAGGAAAGCTCGCGGGTGCCCCGGGTCCCGGGCTGGAGACGATGGTTGAGTTCTGCTCCTCTGACCCAATCAGCACCGACTGTAAGCTGTCGGAAAGCAGGCTCCGCGTCCCACGCACGCGCGTCCCGGGCAGGGCTCCCTGAGCAGGTTAACATTTAATGGGGGAGGATGGCATCTACTCCCAGGGCGATTCTCCACGAGTACATTAAGCCGCTCTGCTCCACTGCTGCTTCCTGGACATGTCAGGTCTCATCCATCCAGTCCAACATTCTTCCGTGTTTCCGGGGCCGTGAAATTGTTCAACAGCCAGCCTTTCATTGTTCCCTCTCGCACAACTCGTTCCATTATTACATCCGATGATGCAACAGCCAGACCCTGAGAGGGTGAAATTCTTGACACAGCCGAGGGCATTTGATGTGGGGCTCTGGGTTCTTTTCCATTTTATCATTTTACGGCCACGAAAACATACAGACGTAATTCTAAGAAGGAAGACGCAATAAAACAAGCTACAAGGAGGGAACTAACTGCATTTTTTGACCTTCGGGTGGCTCTCACACAATTTTAGATTAAATTTTCCTTAAAAATTCTGAAGGACTTAAAAGTTCATGAAGAGGGTGTTTCCGGAGGACAGCCAACCCCAAAACTTGAAGAAAGGGAATCTCAAGACGGCGTGAAGAAACTCGGAGACGACAGGACTGCTGGCTGCCAGCCAACCCGGGCAGAGCACAGGAGAACTCACGTTCTCCTCTCGGGAGATTTGTTTGTCCCTGGGGAAGCTTCCTGAGATGCCTTGTGGTATCTGATAGGACAGGACAAGGCTTTCTCCGCTGTCTTTCCAGAATTCCCTGGAGATATTGTGAAGTTAATTACAAACCTAATTTTGAAAATTACACGATCTGGGTGTTGCGCCCCCTTAGCCGGATGCTGACGTGGGACGCATTCCTTGGCTGCCACGGACAGGTGTTCAAGTCACAACTGAATCGCTTCTGCCTCCCCTCCTTGTTGTAAAATCACACGGCTCCTGCCAAGCCACTTTTAAATATACCCTTTCTCTCAGCTCATCCCAAATGAAGCACGCTTAATGAATTGGTTTACAGGGAGAGCGGGTGAGTCACCAGCACCTGGGCACAGAGGATGCTACATCAGATAATCACCCCTGGGTGCTTTCAGGTGCCAGGGCAAACGGCGAGGGAAGAGTCCCCACTCAGAAGTAACACAGAAGCAGAGCCGTCGTCATCACCCACGCACAACGGGCAGTGCCTAACCTCGGGGAGCCTGACTCGACATCAGATGGCGTGCATCCACGAGGGGGCCATTTTTCTCAGCCAGGGAGGCGAAACCAAGACGGTCTGCTTACGCCTATACGCATAAAACCAGTCCAAGGCTCTTCCAAACGATGAGCACCTGGCCTTGTTTAAAGCCAGCAGCCTGTCTGGACTGAGCCACTGGCTAGCTCATTCATAAGCGGCTTGCATGAAACGTGGAAGCGGCACGATTATTTAGGGCAAACACAGAGCCACCGACCCACGGGACGAAACATGATTTTGAGAAGGAAAAGATTCAAGACAGCTCTCCGGTATCAGATACAGACCCTACGGTCGACCCTGAACAGCACGGCTGTTTGACCTGCCCGGGGCCCACTCACACGCGGATTGTTTTCCATAAACGCGGGACAGGTCTCTACATGTGTTTTCTCTTCCTTATGATTTTCTGAGTAACATTTTTTTCTCTACCTTACTTTGCCATCAGAACACAGTGCAGAATGTATAGCACACAAAATACGTTAATTGACTGTTTCTGTTATCTGTAAGGCTTCTGGTCAACCGTAAGCCACTAGTATTAAGTTTGGGAGGATTCGGAAGTTACGCGTGAACTTTTGACTGCACGGGGCTCAGTGCCCCTGACGCCTGCTTTGTTCAGGGGTCCGATATAATTGTATTCTCAATATCCTGTAACTTGAATGCGGCAAGAGGGGGTGATTTTGCTGTAATTGTTTTAAGGGTACTAAACTCAGCACCCTACCCGAAGTTCCTAACCTGTGCAGGAATATGGCTACCATAAGGGCAAGAGAAATGGAGGGGAGGGAGGAGAAAACAGTACAACAAAGATACCTGCTTTCTGGGGCGGTTTATCTTCTCCGACAAGAACTGTCTCCTCTCTCTCTGCTCAGAGAGCCTAGAGGAAAATGACGTCCAACCTCCCGGCGGGCACTCCCGGTCCGTGTCTGTCCGTCAGCCCTCCTTCCCAGATGACCCTCCGGCATCCTGACACTTCCCCTTGGGGCCAGTGCTGTGCTTGGCCATCTTGAATCTCTTAACAAACTTTGAACAAGGGGTCCCAAGCTTTCATGTTTTACTGGGGGCCACGGGTTCCAGAGCGGGTCTCGTGTCGGGCCGGCTGTGTCCCCGCCGGATCCAGGAGACAGCCACGTGCTTGTCCATCCACAGCCTCACCACAGAGGGCCTGCTCCGTGCTGGCACAACACCAGGATGGCACCCTGCCCATGTACCCACGTGCCCGGTCCAGCACAATTGGCAGAGAGGCCCAGTGCCGTGACCCCAAGGACCCCCCTTGCCCTTTGGAGGATCCGGAATTACCTGATGGTCGCCCGGTATGATTAACATCATACTCACGCACAGCTTTTCGAGGTAAATATAAGGACTTCGTGAGCAACAAAATAGAGAACTCTTCCAAGTGTTGTTCCGCTGAGTTTGTTAACTTGTGGATAGTGTGTGTGGATAGCACAATCGTGTTACGTCGTGGCTTCAGATTTCCTCTGATGGCCAAATCTCATGATTCCCCTAAGTACTTCATCAAATGGACAATTGCCAGACTGCCTTTGTTTTGATTTTTATCGGAAACAAATCACAATTTTCTTTCTTCAAGGAACCAGGGTCATCTGGCTCGTGGAACAGAAACACAAAGGCTAAAATGAGCTTGACCTTTGATTTGCCCGAAGGACTTTACATCGAGGGTGGTGACCAAGTGTTCTCCCTCTGCTTTTTGGAAAGATCGGGAGGAAACTGTCTCAACTCCAAATATGAGGGGGAGTTTCCTGCCAATGGAGGCTGTCGAGCATTACAAAGACGCACCCGCGGGACGGTGTGGAATTTCCCCCTCGAAGATCTGCCACGGTCCAGACGGAGTCGATGGTTCCCAAGCCATCTATGCCAGATGTGTTTTGTGTGGGGTTAGAATCACCGGGCTCATAGACGACATCAGGGCTCACGGCACCACATCCAGCGGCCAGACACCGGTGAGAGGACCCTCACGGGAGAGGAAACACTGTTCCAGAAACTTCACTCACACCCAGGGAGCCACGGGCCCAGCGCTGCCACGGCCATTAGGGTCTCATCTGGTTTGGTTTTCAGCCGTTCACTCGGCATCCTCTGGCACGTGGGACAGCAGCCCATCGAGTCCCTTCACTGCTCTCGTCTCCTCCAGACCAGCCCTGTCCAACGGAGTGCAAGCCACATGTGTGTTATTAAATTTTCCACAGTCACATTACAAAAAATAAAAGGAAACAGGTGAAAGTGATTTTAATAACGTATTTTATTTAACCCAGTATATCCAAGATACTATCATTTCAACACGGAACCACCGCGAACCTATTGTTACTGAGGCACGTTACATTCTGTTTGTGCACCGTCTCTGATATCCCAGAGCTCATCGGTAGCACACGTTTCCGCGTGCGCAGAGACGCTTGACGTGCTCAACAGCCACACACGGCCAGTGGCTGCCACAGTGGACAGCTGACTGCAGACAAAGTTGAGATGCTCTTGTGTGACCTTATGGCAACTATAAGATTGGTATTTACATGATCTGAAAGAATATCCCAATTAATAGATGTGTTTCCTTCTGGTATTTTTTCCCTTTGACTTTATTGAATTTTGGAAGGTGAAAGGTGTGCATTGGAGCAGGCGGGGGCAGGGTTGACAGCTTCTGTGACTTGGAGACAGCCTGGTGCAGCGAGAAGAAAGTCACCTCAGTTCCCGGAAGCAGGGCCTGGGGCGAGGATCTTGCACAGTGACATCTAGGGGTGGGGGGATGCTGCAGGGAAGGGACAGTGAGGAAAGCGGGGTGGGGCAGGGGTGAATCTGAGCAGAGAGGGGCCGGGCTGCAGACCAGAGCCACCCCCATCCTGCAGGAGCCTCCGGCCCAGCTGGGTAGACACCCTAGAGTGTTCGATTCAGTATGTCCGGGTGGGACCTGAGAATCTGTACCTCCAGCTGGTGTCCAGCTGGCGTAGCGACACAGGTGCCCTAGGCTGGGTTTGCTTTGAGAACCGGTTTTCCTCTGGAGCCCGCCTGGGGCCCAGGGGTCAGGTGTGTGCACCCGTGCCCACCGGTCGTCGGCCGTGTGCGCGGCGGTGCGTGACCCCTGTTGGCTCAGAGGCATCCGTACTTTCTGCTGAAGGAGACGGCTGCACGGTGGGCAGGTCGCTCCCTGCCCTTGGGACCGGGCACGTGAGCAGGACAAGACACCGAGCCGGCCTCTAACGCCCAGCGGCTCCTTCAGTGGAGGCAGCCCAGGGGCTGGTCTGATGCAGCTCAGGCCCGTGGAGCCGACGGAATGCAGCTTCTTGGGCCGCGGGGCCCAGCAGACCCAGTCCTCTCCTCTGCTCCAGGGGTCCTCACGGCTGCTTGAGCTGCCTGCCCCCACGCAGGGAGACCAGAGCGGAGATAAAATGCCCTCCTGGCCAGCGGTTCAAAATTATCTGTTTCTAACAAGTGGAGACGGGCAAGTACAAGGAAGTGCACCCACCACCCAAACGAGCGTGGGACTCGGATGCCCACAGCCTCCCTGAACCCTCCGTGGTCTCAGCAGGGACTCTAGGGACACTGGGGTGCTGGGGAGAACGTTCAGGGCTCTGGCCCCCAAGTGGGGCGAAAGGAAACCGGGGCTTCCCGGGGGTTCGGCGTAGCTGAGTGGGGGAGGAACACAGAGACTGGTGCCCACGGCCACCCTGAGACAGGCCGGGCTTCCCTACGGGGACCAGGCGGAGGGGTTCAGAGCAACGATCTCAGAGACACCAGATGAGGAGGCCCAGGGAAGTCCCGGCTGACTGGGAGGAGATCTTCAGATCGAAACCCGCCCGGGTCAGCCAAGAGCCGCCTGGCCCGCCCTCCTGCTGCAAGTGCTGTGCACACATTCTCATGTTCTGCCAGGGCGATTTTAAGAGAAAATTAATAATAGGGTTCCAAATTAGGTCACCTAAGACATAAGCGATAACGACCGGTAATCTCGTAAAATGAAGGTGTAGACAATGCCTCCTTTCTGACTCGCGGGAAACGTCTTTAAAGGAAACATCAGCGCACTTTATCTGGGCGGATTTCTCAGGCTGAACCGAAGCCTATTAAAGAGGGCAAGGACAACCAAAATACATGACGAGACAGAAAATATTCGTGATTGCAATGACTTTAGGTGAAAATGAAGTAAACTAACCTGACCCTTGCAAACAAGAGATGTCGTGGACAAGATGGGGCATAGAGAGGAGCGGTGGGGAATGTGAGGGTCCCAGGGGCTATGACCCCAGTGACGTGGCCCCAGGGGACGTGGCCCCAGGGGATGTGGTATCAGCCCAGGTGGCAGCAGGCAGTGTTGCCTCAACTGTCGAGTGACTCCCTGAGCCGACTGTCACCTTACCTGGGATCAGACCAGACCTGTGGCTCTCAAATGCCCATAGAGCTTTTGCTTCACTACTAGGAATTTATCCAAAGGATATAAAAATGCTGATTCAAAGGGGTACGTGGACCCCAATGTTTATAGCAGCACCATCGACAGTAGCCAAAGTATGGAAAGAGCCCCAATGTCCATCGACGGATGAATGGATCGAGAAGATGTGCTTCATACATACAACGCTATTACTCGGCAATCAAAAGGAATGAAATCTTGCCATTTGCAACGACGTGGACGGAGCTGGAGGGTATTATGCTGAGCGAGATTAGTCAGGCAGAGAAGGACAAATGTATGATTTCACTCATATGTGGAATTTAAAAAACACACCAGATGAACACAGGGGATGGGAAGGAAAAATAAGGTAAAAAGAGAGGGGGACAAACCATAAGAGGCTCGTAAATACAGAGAACAAACTGAGGGTTGCTGGACGGGCGGTGGGTGGGGGAGGGGTCGGTGGGGGAGGGGCACCGAGGAGGGCACCTGTTGGGATGAGCACTGGGTGTTTTGCGTAAGTGATGAATCACTAGGTTCTACTCCTGAAGCCACCGTATGTAAACTAACTTGAATTTAAATTAAAAGAAATTAAAGCCGAGGAAAAATTAAATATGCACTTAAGTCATTTAAAAGTAACCGTAACAGACTCGCAACTCACACCCCTGTTACCTCTTCTGTTTCTTCTCTCAAGCACTTAACAACGCGAAAACCTTCCTTGACTTGTGGGCTTCACCGAACCGGCCCACGGCCCGACCTGGTCCGCAAGCCGTGGCCGTGGCCGTGGCCGTGCCATCCAGCTCCATGGCCACTAGCTCTGTGGGCCGCTGGGCACAGGAAATGTATAAATGTAAAATGCACAAAAGGGATGTGGGCCTTGAAAGAAGTGGCACAAAAGGGACGTGAAACACTTCGCCCCATTTTTTATATCAGGTGCATGTTAAAGTGACAATAGTTTGGATGTTCCCGGTTAAATAAAAGACATATTAAAATCAGTTTCCTCTGCCTTTTTACTTTTTTCCACTGTGAGTACTAGAATATTTAAAACCCCCACGGGGCTCACATTCTGTTTCTAGGAGGCAGGGCTGACCCGGAATGCCTTCATATTGTACCAATTGTCCCACGTCCCCAGGAAAGAACTCTGCACTCTTAAGAACTAAACTTACAAACAAAAGCATAAAACATGGCACTTGGAAAATACTGGAAAAAAATAACCTCCGTCCCCATTTCCCAATTACACAAATTTACTTGTCAAGAACCAAGATATTTCCCAAGCGTACGAGGCAAAACTCCTAAAGATGAAGTAAGGTTCATTTGGAAAAGAAAGAAAGAAGAGAAGCTCTCCCCAGGCGGAAGCGTGTTTCCGTGGCTGGCTGAGCGCCGTCCTGGGTCTGCATTGATGGAAGAGAATATGAAGTCGTTCGTAGCCGCAGAGAAATGATTTTAATTCCGCTGCATGTTTGAGCAAATTGCCAAAATGTAGCCGTGGTTTTCCTGTGTTACCAATTAGCAGCCTGGCAGGATGACGGAGTCAGGCTCCGGAAACGCCACGGACGGGGGCTCCGTGTCTCTGGGAGGGAAGAGCCTTTCGGGGAACTTGGTTGTAAAGCAAACTTCCCTGCTTCCATTCTCCAGGTGACCGTTGCCCTGTCGCCGCCCACGGGAAATCGCGCTGCCCTGACGGAGCTTACGTTTCGTGCAGACAGACAGCAAGTGACAGGCATGTAGACGGACAGACCGGACGGGGCTATCCTAGATAGCGCTCGGTGCCACGAAGAACCGAGAAGAGACGCAGGGCAGCGCGGCTGGGTGGGCGTGGGGAGGAGGGACCGTCTGAGCTGAGCGGGGTGACAGGCCGGAGCGCAAAGACCAGGAGGCAGCGGTCCTGGGCAGACACAGGGACAGGGCGGGACGGAGGTGGGAAGGACAGAAGCCTGAGGCCATCCTTGCTGGACCTCCCCACCCCCAGCCCCGTCTAACTCCACACTCCTGAGCAACACGTGGGCGACGGGGTCACCTGCTGGGTGCGCTGGCAGGACTGGAGGGGTTGACGCGTTGGCTCTGAGAAGCCGCCTGGCTGTGGCCGCGCACTGAGGGAAGGAGGGAGGACCAGGTGTGGGCACCCACAGAGCTGGCCGGTGACACGCCTGTGTGCCCCCGCCCATCTTCCGCCTCGGGCAGGCCCAGCGGAGGGTCGGGGGCTGACGGCCACCAGGCGGACGGAACGCGGCTCCCAGGATGGCCATGTTAAAGACCTTGGCCCGCCCGTTTGATGAGCCCCCGAGACGTGGCCGTTGTAGCAGGACACCTAGTCTGTCATTTTCCAGCCTTGAGGAGGGACGCGTCTGGGGTGCCCACAGGGGAACAAGGCTGGAGAGGACTGTGGGAAAGGGGCCAGCGTGAGCCAGGAGGACCGTGGTGGGGTCTGGGGAGAGCATGTTGGGGGGGAGGTGAGCAAACAGGGGGCTGACTCGTGTTAAAATGGATGTTAGCAGGGCGCGTGGGTGGCTCAGTCGGTTGAGCGTCCGCCTCTTGATCTTGGCTCGGGAGACGATCCCAGGGTCGTGGGGCGGAGCCCCGAGGCGGGCTCTGCACTGAGTGTGGAGCCTGCTTGGGATTCTCTCTCTCTCTCTCTCTCTCTCTCTCTGCCCCTCCCTGGCTTGCACAAACTCTCTCTCACACACATAATAAATAAACAAACCAACAAACAAACAAAGGACAGCGTCAGCTGCTGTGGAAAAGCACCTTGTACGGGTCCGGGGTGTTTGTGGCTTTTGTTCAAAAGAAGGTGTTTAACTTCCTGTGCTCAGGTGGCTAAATAAGGGAAATCAAGTCACAAACTTAACCAACAACCAACAGGGAGGAATGTAACAAGAAGCCCGTGTCCTCAAGGGGCCCAGAGGTAAGCTTTGCCCCAAGGATCCCCGTGACCACGACCCTGTGCGCTCTGAGACCCGGGGGCGGGGGGTCTGCACTGCAAGCTTTTGCTTCGTGCTCACCGGGAACCACTGACCCGTGAGCTGCCGGTGGCCCTGAACTCATCTTCTGCCAGGACCTCCCTCGAGGTCGCGTCGTCCCCTCCTCACAACCTTCCAAATGCCGTCCACCAAGTTCCCCGCTCGTCACTCCCGGGGCGAGTCTCGTTCCCCCACACGTGGCGGTGCCACGACGCTCGAATGTGGCCACCTCACCTGCCTTCCCGCCTCTCCCGTCTCCCGGCTGCCGCCACCGGCCAGCTTCTCTCGGGTGTGGACGTGGGGACAGCCGGCCGACCGGGGGGCCCCCCACAGCCAACCCCTTATCATCTCCATCGCCAACAGTTATCTTACAAACCGCCGTGGCCCCTGCCGCCACGATGGTCCCCGTCCACCAGAGAGAACCAAGACCGTCAGCTTGAAGGCCGCTGGCCACCTTGCTCCCTCTGCCCTGGTGCTGGCACAACACGTAGCTGTAGACGCCTAGGGCCCGGCTCACTGTTCCCTGTGGCACCGGGGACGCTCCCACCATGTGCTACCAAGGCGGCTGGCTTCCCACGGCCACCCCCGTCCCCACCACGCGTCGGCCACATTGTGCCGGAGGCGCCCCTACCTGCCCGCCTTGCTCCCCGGCTGTGAGCTGTGGCTCCTCGGGCGCCCGTCTGTCGGGCACCGAGCTCGGGGAGACGGTGAGGAGACGGTGGGACCCGTGGGCTGCACAGGCCAGACCCTGCTGCCGAATCCAGGTTCACGACCGTTCACGCTCCACAAAGAGGAGTTTCCTCCTGCGCCGTGAGGTGAACATTGTGAACACGCCAGAGGGGGGTGAGGCGGCCGTGGTGTGGGCACGTGTGTGCGTGTGTGACACTCTCCACAGCCGCTGGCGTGGCAGGGGCCCCCGGGACGGGCTCGTAGCCATACATCCGGGTAAACCTCTCCAGCTGGGCACAGAGGGGCCTCCGGGGGCACTTCTGACACGTGCCGGGTGACCCGGGATGCCCAAAGTCCCAACCCTGTCCTTTGTGGGGCAAAGACCAAGTTAGGACACTGCAGGGTAAGCCTGAATTCTTAACCGCCAACTTATGGGTCCCACCCACTGCAGTCATCCACGGTGCTGTGTCCTAAGACGTCCCTGAGGTCAGTGCATTAGTGACTGGGGATCGCCAGTCCTGCGAGGCACAGGGGAGGCTCTGAGAGCCTTCCTCCGGTCGGTACAGAACTCGGTTTCATGAGAGTCTCTGTTCAACGACACGTGGATCACACACGTTGATCTCGCAGGGCAGCACGGGTGACAGGCCTCAAGGAAGCTGACCCCAGGGGCCGTGTCAGTGTCCTCCCACGTTCGGGAACGCCAGACAGACTCCTCCGCACTTCCGGGGACACTGTGAACGACAACATCACCGATGAGAAAGAACAAACGTGTGGAAAACGTGGTTCCGAGCCGACCGCGAGAAGGACACTTGCCTACTGCGGGACAGCCCGGAAAAGACAGCAGAGCGTCGCCTTGCTGGGCACGTGGGCACATCGGTGGCCAGAGACTCAACATTTTCACGCCACGCTCTGTGATGGGTGTTGATTTGGGGGTACGTATCAGTTTCAGTGAGCAGGTGAACAGTGAGGGTCTGCCGTCTGTGAGCGTGCCGGGCTGTCGGGAAGACGTGGGCCAGAGGCCGTGGCCCGGCCCAGTTGGATACATAAAACGTGAACAATTGTCGTACGTGAGTTACAGACACGCTGCTGTGTCCGTTTGGGGCCCAGGGGAGGCCAGGGGAACCACAAAACCAGGAGAGCGTCTACGGGAGAGACCAGAATTGTGTGGGTCTCAGAGGTCAGATGGGCCGTACCTAAATAGTGATGAGAGAGAGACAGAGATGCGCAGGGAAGGCGTTCCGGGTCCACGAACGTGCTCTCCGTCCGGGACAAACGGACACAAGGGTGAGGTTCGCTCCCAGCTGCAGCAGGAGGTTTGGCCCAACCCCAGAGCCACAGGAGAACCGGCAGGGATTCAATAATCTAACACGAAGGGGGGCCTAGGACCCAAGTAAAGTAAAATGCAAACAATGTATGGTAGGAAATCATTTCTGATTTGAGCTGCAACACTTCTCAACAGCTATGTCCGCCTCGATGAGAACGATTTCCAAGGTGGGTTGTGATCACACTTTCCGAAGCAGACTGGTTGCCCCGCGTGTCCTAGGACGGCACTCCGGGGTTTCTCTCTAACCCCCTCGGCTGACCGACAGGGAGGGGACTTGCCGAAACCGCATCTGTCCCCACAGGCAGAGTCTGGGAGGCAGCGGCTCCCCTCCCGGGGCCCAGACCCCCCCGCACCGAGGGCACAGCACCGTGAGACACGCTCCACCAGGACGACGCTCGCCGGACGGTGGGACAGCAAAGTCGAACAAGTACGAGGAACGCTGGACCGCGGTTTGATTCCTGGGGCCTCCGCCTGCAGGGTCCACGCCACTTCAGGCAGGACCGGGTCCGTGAGCGCGGCTGGCGAGGCCTCTGAGGTGGGTTCCCGCCAGCGCACGGGCGCCACGTGGCCGCTGAGGCACGGGTGGCCGGCCCTGGAAGCTCGGAGGTGCGTCACCACAAAAGAGAGATCCTGGAGAAAACTTAATGAGCTAACGGTGATTTCAGACCCGCGATTCTTCCTTCGAGGGGGTCAGGAGAGGGCTCTGTGGGAAGGCGGCTTCCTCTGGGCCCCTGGGGTCCAGGGCCAGGCTGTTGGGGTGTCTGTCATCCACGGAGACGGGGCCACGCAAGGTGGCCTCAGATCTGCACGGACAGCTGTGCAGGAAACCACAGGGCCCGCTCCGTGGGGCCCCTCTCCCGCAGCCCGATCACCCCGTCACTCGGCCCCGCCCTCCAGACGCCACCAGGAGGCCGAGAGGCCGGCTGCCGTCCTCTTGTGACTCCGGCGTTCGCAAGGACCTTAGTCACAGCAATAACAGCAACAGTGGTGAGCACCCCAACACGAACAGAGGGCAGGCCCCTTCGTGTTGATTTCAAAGTTCCCGGGAGAGGCCCCTCTGACCCTCTGCAGGGCGCGGCCAAGATCAAGGTCTGACACGGCCTCTCCAGCTGCATTTCCATCCCGGGGAAGGTCGCCTTCCTGGCCTGGTGACAGCCACCCTCCGCCACCAGCCCCAGCACGCCCCTAGAGGCCCCGGCCGCCTCCTGGGGTACCGGGAAATGATGCAAGCAAAGCGCATCCTCATTTTAGAATAAACAAAAGCCATGCTGCCTTGCTACAGAGAAATCTCTGGGGAGGAGGGGGGCCCAGGCCTGGAGCTGACGGGGAGCTCCCCTCTGGGCCCGGACGTGGGCATCATTAGTGTAGATGAAAATCCACGGGGGTGGATGAGAAAAAGCCAGGATCCTGGGGCCCCAAACTCAAAGAGCAGGTGGACGAGGGGACCTGGGGACAGACGAGCCGCCCCACCAGTGGGAAGATGTGGAGAAACCCATCAGGTCACCGGCGCCCGGAGTTGAGTGCGAGCCGTTTTAGCGAGTGTCGGGCAGAATCCAGGTAAGAGCTGGAAACGAGCGCCAGGGGCCGGCCCAGCAGGCGGCAGGAGGTGACATGCGTGCTGTTCGGGCAGCGGCGGCCGCCAGGACTCGGCCCCGGTCAGCCGAGTGGCTTCCTTCTCCAGGTGCTCTTGTGACAGCCCTGGCCAGCCCCAAACTCCCCCTCCCCCTGCTCCCAGGCCCCAGACTGGCCGGGTCTGCACTCCTGGGACCCGCCGGGCCGGGCCCCATTCATCCTCCCTCTGCCAGGGTCCCCGCAGCCGTCTGTGAACTCCGGGCTGAGCAGACTTGTCGTCACCACCCCCAGCCCGAGAAAGGACAGGAAAGCACAGGCCGGCCAGTTTCTGGAACTCATTGGTCAGGCTGGGTGGTTCCGATGAGTGTGGACAGGACGCCCATAGACGGCGTGGCGCTGTCCCCAAATCCCCCAGGATTTAGGACTTGAGTTTTAGTGTGTGAACAGCCCTACGTATCACTTGAAAACGAAGAAACACGTTCACTCAGTGAGTTTAGATTCTGTGACTGAAGAGCCTTGAGAATCTACTTTTGTGCCAAAACAGAGAAGCAGGAAGTACTCCTCTCCAGCAGCCGCCACTCTGAAAGCGTGGCCAGCTTGTCCGGAGACGCTTTCGAGGGCACGTCAGACCAAACGACAAGGACCATTGGCATGACGGCCACCATCTCCCAGACGCCCCCCAACCCTGCCAGCAGCGCTGGATACGTTACGTTACGTCGCCTGCCAGAGATGCCACGGGGAACGGGCACGGGAGCTGCCCCACGGGGCCCCAGGGTCCAGGGACAGAGGTCGGCTCCAGCCTGGGGCCATGCTCTGTGTCACCTGGGGCGCTGGGACTCACGCCTTCAGGACGGGGGGCTCTGGGTGCTGCAGGGACCGAGGTGACACGGCAGTGTGCGGGTGCCCCCGTCCCAGGTCGTGGGCTCCGTGGGGCCCGATCCGCAGATGATGAAGCCGAAGGTCACGGTCAACAGCCAGCAGGTGGCAGGACTGACTGAGCCCGAACCCGGGGATGCTGTGCCACAGTCACTCTTGACTGTGGGGCAGCCAGTCGGCCACGGCTCCGGAAGGACACCCGGCAGCACGTCATGTGACTAACGAGGCCGTAAGGGCGCTCAACTACCCTCTTCATCGGGGCCCCAGAAACCGGCGTGGGGGCTCCGAGAAGTCCCTAGGGGAGGGGGCACCACAGTTGAGACTCCGGGGTCGTGAACCGTCTGAGGTGTCATGGAACCCTCGCAACCTGAGGGCGTCAGGACGCCCAGAAAGGAGGCTGGACCCAGAGCGATGCACCGGGCGTCGCGGGGCTCGTGGCCAGGCGTGGCCTCTCAGAAGGCCTGCTGGTCTCCCCCCACCCCTTCTCTTCAGCTGGGAAAACGGCAGGGGGAGCGGTGACTCCACAGAGGAAGGCACACAGGTGCAGACGACCGGGTGGGATTTTTAACCTGACGTCGGGACACCTTGCCAGGCCCGACCCGTCGCGGTCTGCCTCGTCTGAGAGGGAGTGCAGCAGGTGTTCGCCCAGACTCGGTCGGGTGCCCCGGCCTAGGGAATGCTGGCGGTTCTCCAACCACGTATCCCGCGGCTCCATCGAGACTCGCCTGCGAATCTGTTTTCACAACGCTCTGTCCCTTAGGATAAACGCATCCTGAACTTGCTCAAGGGACACGCGCCAGTTAGAATGGTAACATTTTCCTGTGAGAGAATTATGCCTGCCCAGCCTGGTTCTTGCAAGGCCGCGGCAATAACCTTTCCGAAGGAAAGGTGAAGACTGTGTTAGTATCGTGTTAATATCACACGCCCCATGGTGATCCTGACGTTTGGAGTCAGAAGCTGAGCCCGAGAAATTACGCGATCCCTTTAAAACAATAACGCCCGATACCTACATTGAGCCACTAGGACCCCATACTCTTCTGAGCATCTTATAAATCGTAATATTCTGGGTTCGTTTTTATAGTAAGCGATTAATAATCGGAAAGTGACCTGTGATAGCGTAATTAAATCTAACAGCGTGCTGAGGCCGTTAGATTAACAGACCTCTGATTTATCGTGGGAAACGCGGGTGGAGCTCTGGGGACAATCTAGCGTTCTAGAAGACCAGTTGTGTGTGTCGCAGGGACCCAGAAGAACCGACCCACGGTGGCCACAGACCCTGGAGAAAGGGCTCACGTGGCGGGAACTCTACCCCAAAACTCGACCGAGTGAAACGTTCCACGAAATAGGAACTTCCTTTTCGAAGCATGTTTTAAAGTGCCGTAGAACACAAGGTTTTCCCCAAGGACAGCCGAAGATCAACGAGGCCACCTAGGAAACATCAGGGTCCTGGTTAGAAAGAGGTCTGGGGCTCGCAGATTACGAGGTGATGATGCAGGTCAAATGTCGTACCAAAAAGACAGCATCACAGGAGAAACTGCTCTTTTTTTTAAGTTTATTTCTTTTTGAGAGACAGAGGTGGGGGAAGGGCAGAGAGAGGGAGAGAGAGAATCCCAAGCAGGCTTCACGCTGTCGGCACAGAGCCCGACACGGGGCTCGAACTCAGAAACCATGAGATCGTGATCTGAGCCGAAGTCAAGAGTCGATGCTTAACCCACCGAGCCCCCCATGCGCCCCCCGCCCGATGTTTAAAAAGAAATCGTTCGGGCGCCTGGGTGGCTCAGTCAGTTAAGCGTCCGACTTCAGCTCAGGTCACGATCTCGCGGTCCGTGAGTTCGAGCCCCGCGTCGGGCTCTGGGCTCATGGCTCAGAGCCTGGAGCCTGCTTCCGATTCTGTGTCTCCCTCTCTCTCTGCCCCTCCCCCGTTCATGCTCTGTCTCCCTCTGTCTCAAAAATAAACATTAAAAAAATTAAAAAAATAAAAAATAAAAAATAAAAAGAAATCGTGGGCCATCCCGAGGCGATGGGTGGGGGCCCAGGACCCTGCTCTTCCTTGTTTCTTGTTTGGACCTGCGCCGTACCCGGGAGCCGCCTGGACTCTGTCAGGGCGTCTGGCACCGGGTCCGCCGGCACGGGGAGGGGTGCGGGGAGAGGGGAGGCAGG
This sequence comes from Panthera tigris, assembly GCF_018350195.1. Classification (NCBI taxonomy): domain Eukaryota; kingdom Metazoa; phylum Chordata; class Mammalia; order Carnivora; family Felidae; genus Panthera; species Panthera tigris. The sequence goes on from NC_056660.1 coordinate 237,009,756, forward strand.
TGGGGGGCGTGGCGCTGGGAAGCGGAGAGCCGTGGGAACCGGCGATGACAGACGAGGGGCGGGAGCCCAGCCCTGTGATGAGGGCCCCGCCTGGGGCGGCCCCAGGTGGTGGTGCAGGGCGTGCACGGACGGCCCCTGGAGAAGCCCCAGCAGCAGCGCCGGTGGGGGGGCCCGTTTGCTGAGCGCGAACAAAAGGCCGAGGGCCTGCCAGCCTTTCCAGCACAGCCGCCCCACCTCGCCCTCCGGGGCCAGGGAGGGGCCCTTCCCCGACTTGAAAGGGAAGCGTGAGGATCGGGCGCCCGCACGAGCCCTGTGGTGGGTTTGCCCGACGGGGGCGCACGCCTGGGGCTGGCTTCTCAAAGAGCCCACGACAACTAGCTGTGGTTCTCTGTCCTCACGCCTTAAATGTCGTACTGCTCACAGCATTCGGGTGGCTGTTCACCGTTCCCCAGACACGACTCGTGTCGCACACAAGAAACGCCGTGGGTCGTTCCGAGTCTAACCGTCCCCCTCCGTCCCTGCAGTGACGTTCCCGAGGGCTCCGCACCCACAGACGGAGGGAGGCCCGCTGGGTCGAGAGCGGCGATCCCGACCTCGACGGACAGGAAAACGAGGGGTCGCTCACCTGAGGACGTCTGCTCATGCGGCCTGATGATGCACTGACGCGGCCGCTGGGCCACCAGCGGCCTCTGTGTCACCGAGCCCACAGAGAACGAGAAACACGTCGCCGGGAGTGTGGGGTCAGAGCACCTGAAAGACAGAAGGGGCCTCCGTCCTGGAGACGAGCACAGAGCACAGACGCTGCCGGGCGACGTGTCCCTCGGTGCCACGGCCGCTGCTCACGCACGCTGCTCAGAAAACCCGTCCAAACCCGCCCTCCACGGTGAAGGCGTTGCTTACCCTCCTTTGGAGCCAACGTGCAATCAGATGACAGTTTTGCAGGGAAGTCGGGGCCTCTGCTCGGAACCCAGAGGGCAGAAAATCTGCAGGAAACGTCTGTGCAGCCAGAGCAGCACCACGGGCTGGGCGGACCCGCTCCGGCCGGGGCGCATCCGGGGTGGGTGTCACCCCACGGCCCACGCTCCCCCCCACCCCTGGGGTGTGAGCGATCCTGCAGGGGGAGCCCAGGGGGAGGGAACCAGAGGGACGGCCCTCTGGACACTCACTCCGGGAAAGCAAGGCCCTGCCGGGCTGCGTCTCCACCGAGGTCCCTCTGACCACGTCTCCCCAGCTCCCCACGGCCGGCCGCCGTGCGTTTCTCGTCCTCCTGGCCCCGCACAGTGGCAGGGCCAGCCTCTCGCTGCTCCCCCTGCGCTGCCTCAGCTCCCGTGTCCATGAGGACCCAGCCGTGAGACGCTGAGACATCAACTGCTGCAGGATGGACCACAGGCGCCCGCCTAGGAGACCCGGGCCTGGCGAGACCAGCCTGACATGTGTCAGGAAGGCCGGCCAGGGGCCCCCTTCACAGGCAGGGTCTCGGCTTCGGGCGAGCCTCGGCTCTGACCTGAAGGCCTTTCAACTGATTTGACCAGGCCCACCTAGATGACGCAGGATGACCTCCTTTACTCAGTCACCTAACTCTGGAGTTTGCTCCCATCTACACAACGTTGGCCGCACCGCCCAGAGGAGTGTTTGGGCAAACGGCAGCAGGAAAGCCCTGCACCCCTCCATCGAACTGGCAGGAAGACCAACATGTCTTTCGGGCCTTTGTCCTCCCTGGAGCCCCACCTCCCAGAGCTGACACGGGTCGGGAAAGACCGCTGGAGCCCCGCCGGTCGTGTCTTCGGGCTGCAGGCTCCCGGCCCGGCCGCCCACGGGGTTCAGGGCCTAAGGGGACCTGCGGTTCTGAAAGCAAACGTCGTGTGGAACTCAAGGGACGGGGAGTCCAACCCCGGACGGTCATCGGGCGTGTGGCCAGGGCAGCTCACCACAGTGAGGCCCTCTGCCTCAGTTTCTCTCTAGGGGGGTGAGGAGGAAACCCACAGCTCCCCGCAGGCCACGTGGGGCCACCCGAAGGATCAAGATTCAAATAGACTTCATCACTTTGGGCCCCAAGAGGAGGGAAAGCCCAGAGAAGCCCACTTCAGGGAAGTTTCGTAGGAAAATGCAGACAGGCTGCACCCCTCCCCTCGGCCCCGCCAGGCCCCGGCCCCGAAGGACACGGAGGGACCTCGAATGCGTGTTCCGCCACGACGGGAGCCAGTCGGAAAAGGACGCACCGTGTACGACCAAGTCCAGGACCTTCTGGAAAAGGAAAACTGTGGGGTCACTGAGAAGCTCAGAGGGGTCGGGGAGTGGGGGAAGGGTGAGCAGGTAGAACACAGAGGGCTCACCGGGCAGGGGCACTCGTACGACACGACCACGACGGACACGTCACGTAGGCCATGGTGCGCACTGCACCACAGTGTGTCACTCGTCACGTGGCCGTAATTCACGCTGCCCCGTGGCGCGCCACAGCGTGTCAGTGCTGGTCCCTCCGCTGCAACGCGCGTCCCGCGCCCGCACTCATGCAGGACGTTGGGACCCGGGAAGCTGTCGGTGGGTGAGCGCGAACGGGGCGGGGGGGGCTCCCCGTACTTCCTGTTCAGTCTTCCCGTAAACCCAGAACCGCTCCCAGAAAGAGCCGATGAGCCATAAAAACAGATCCTCCGACCGAATGAGCAAAAGCCTCCCGCTTCCCTCCCGCGCACCGCCCCAAGCTGGCCTGCGGCTCCCGTCACAGCGGCCATCCTCCCGCCACGTGCCTCCCTCCTCCCCGTGCCTCCGTGCTCCCCGTGCACAGACGTGCTCCCCGTGCCTCCGTGCTCCCCGTGCACAGACGTCTTCCCGTGTTTCTGTCCTCCCCGGCCACAGACGTCCTCCCCGATCCTCCCTCCTCCCTGTGCACAGATATCCTCCCCGTGCCTCCCTCCTCCCTGTGCACAGACGTCATCCCCGATCCTCCCTCTTCCCCATGCCTCCGTCCTCCCCGTGCACAGACGTCCTTCGTGTGCCCCCGTCCTCCCCGGGCACAGACATCCTCCCCGATCCTCCCTCCTCCCCGTGCACAGACGTCCTCCCCGGGCACAGACGTCCTCCCCGTGCTTCCCTCCTCCCCGGGCACAGACATCTTCCCCAATCCTCCCTTCTCCCCATGCACAGATGTCCTCCCCGTGCCCCCATCCTCCCTGGGCACAGACGTCCTCCCCGATCCTCCCTCCTCCCCGGGCACAGACGTCCTCTTTGATCCTCCCTCCTCCCCGGGCACAAACATCCTCCCCGTGCCTCCATCCTCCCCGGGCACAGATGTCCTCCCGTGCCCCCGTCCTCCCCGTGCCCCCATCCTCCCCAGGCACAGACGTCCTCCCTGATCCTCCCTCCTCCCTGGGCACAGACGTCTTCCCCAATCCTCCCTTCTCCCCATGCACAGATGTCCTCCCGTGCCCCCGTCCTCCCCGGGCACAGACGTCCTCCCCGATCCTCCCTCCTCCCTGGGCACAGACGTCTTCCCCAATCCTCCCTTCTCCCCATGCACAGATGTCCTCCCCGTGCCCCCGTCCTCCCCGGGCACAGACGTCCTCCCTGATCCTCCCTCCTCCCTGGGCACAGACGTCTTCCCCAATCCTCCCTTCTCCCCATGCACAGATGTCCTCCCCGTGCCCCCATCCTCCCCAGGCACAGACGTCCTCCCCGTGCCCCCGTCCTCCCTGGGTACAGAGTCCTCCCCGATCCTCCCTCCTCCCCAGGCACAGACATCTTCCCCATGCCTCCGTGCTCCCCGTGCACAGACGTCCTCCCCGTGCCTCCGTGCTCCCCGGGCACAGACGTTCTCCCCATGCCCCCGTCCTCCCCGGGCACAGACGTCCTCCCCATGCACAGACCTCCTCCCTGTGCACCCGTCCTCCCTGGGCACAGACGTCCTCCCCAATCCTCCCTCCTCCCCGTGCACAGACGTCCTCCCCGATCTTCTGTCCTCCCGGGGCACAGACGTCCTCCCCGTGCCCCCGTCCTCCCCAGGCACAGACGTCCTCCCCGATCTCCTGTCCTCCCGGGGCACAGACATCCTCCCCGATCCTCCCTCCTCCCCGTGCACAGACGTCCTCCCCGATCTTCTGTCCTCCCGGGGCACAGACGTCCTCCCCCTGCCTCCATCCTCCTCGTGCACAGACATCCTCCCCGTGCCTCCGTCCTCCCGGTGCACACCGCAAACACGCCTCCCCCACGACCGGCCCCAAACGCAGGAGGAAGCCAGCGCAGCCGGGACACCGTTCCCCCCTGGTGGTGAGGGCAGCAAGCTCGGTGAGCGCCCCCGCCCTTCAGCCCCCGCCACCGCCCACCCCGCGCTGGAAACACACATCGTCCTATTCAGCTCTTTGGTGGGAACGCTCCGTTCCTCCTGATGCACACGTGCCAGGCTGCAGCACGGAGCCCGCCCGGCCCTCCCCTGCACGGCCACCCCTCCCCGCCCGCAGCGGAGGACCTTGCGCCGACCAGTCTCGGAAAGGAGTGTCACGCCGTGGCCCCTGCACCGTGACTCCACCACACGTGGAGTTCTGGATGAGGCAACACCAACCATGACGGAAAAATAGAGCAGACGGGAAACAGAGCCTGGCTCTGGGCCAAGGGGTCCTGGTGGAGAAGGACAACGCTCTTTGTTTCTTAAGTTCATTTATTTTGACACAGACAGAGAGAGCACGACCAGAGGGGGGTGGCAGGGGGGGAGAGAGAGAGAGAGAGAGAGAGAGAGAGAGAGAGAGAATCCCAAGCAGGCTCCTTGCTGTCAGCGCAGAGCCCGACGTGGGGCTCGAACCCAGAAACCGTGAGACCAGGACCTGAGCCGAATCAAGAGTCCGATGCTTAACCGACTAAGCCCCCAGGCGCCCCAGGAAGTGCTCTGACTTCTCAGAGGTTTGGGCTTCACGGGTGTTCGCATTTGTCAAAACACAGAGAAGGTTCATGGAGATTTTGACATTTTATTTATACTTGCTAATATTTATCATACTTTTCTCCAAAGAAAAGCAACTGAGAAGGTCCCGAGTTCCAGGTAATGACGCTGCTGACGTCTGGAGAGACAGTGCGTGCCCGTCCCCCTCTACTTCGACGTGGCAGATGCGAGAACGTGTCATAAGGCCAGTGCAGGAAAGGGTACTGAGCGAGCCAAGATGGGGGTCCTACAGTATTTATTATGAAATTACAAAATTCTTTCTATTTTGCCACATATTTTTAAGTTTCGTAAAATGTCGATAAAGTTAACGTCAAAAAAATTAAATGGCGGAACTCAGTTGGAACATACCAGCCATCAAACGACAAGAGAACAGGTGGATCTCCGTCAGCCGACAGGACACAGGCCGACCCCTGGGTCTCACCTGGGGAAGGGGGGCACTGCCCCCCAACAGGAAGCCCACGAGGTTTTTAAGGAACAGGTATCAGCGAGGACCGAAAGAGGTCAAGATGGTAAACATACAGCTCTTGGACTCGCCCCAACCTTTCTTGGGTGTGTAAAGCATGCGCACGAGCCTTCTGGTCTGCAAACATTTGCCATTTCTCATGGAGCAGGAAGGTGGCTCAGAGGGCAGAACCAGGAGCCCCGGGAGCAGGGGGCCCTGACAGAGCAGCCGGCAGCATGTGCCTCGTGGGACGACATGGCTGCTGGGGGCCAGCGAGTGCGTCTGCCACCCCTCACCCCCCTTTGAGCAGGCACATCTTCTGTAGTAACCCCCCCCCCCGCCCCGTCTCATCACGTTGCCGGCCAGGAGCCGTGTCCAAGATGGGGCGGCTGCAGCCTTGTGCAAAGACAGAGGCTTCAGTTGGCTCCCCGCTCGCCCAAGCCCTGATTTTCCTGATTTTCCGTGACATTTGTCATTCCCAGAGCCTACTCTTATCATGCAAATGTCCTTGTTCCGGTGAGAAAATGTGCAGGGGCCGGGGGCGGGAGGCCACTGCGCTGAGTCCCTTCCTGCAAAGAGAACGACTCCTGGGCTACAGCCAAGCTCCTTGTGCTCACGGAAGTTCCGCCGGAAGTCGGGTGAGGTCACTGTCAGCAAACATAGAGCGCTACCGTGCCCGTCCAGCGACTGGAGCCTCCGGTAACGAACCAAAGCCGAGAAGTGAGGAGAGGTTTCTGGCGAACGTCAGAAAGCCTCCCACTACACTTCCTAAGGTCTGACAACAAAAGGCCTATAAAACACAGTGTTTCGGGGCACCTGGGGGGCCCAGTCAGTTGAGCGTCCGACTCTTGATTTCGGCTCAGGTCCTGATCTCACACGTCCAGGAGCTCAGGCCCCGAATCGGGCTCCGCGCTGACACCCGGAGCCTGCTTGGGACTCTCTCTCCCTCCCTGTCTGTGCCCCTCCTCTGATCTCTCTCCCTCGCAATAAAGAAAGAAACTTAAAAACAGCTGTACTTCAAGAGGTGAGACGACGAGTATTCGAACGTTCCTCGCTGATCACGTGATAAACACCCACAGGCCAGTCCTCAGCTGCCGCCAGCACTGGCACCAACCAGAAGGGCGGAAAAACTCTGCTGTTCTGCATCGTTATCTGCACCTGCCACCCTCCCACCAGCACGCTCCCCCGACGGGTCCGCGACGAGTCCCAGGACCGGCGGTGAGGGGGACGCGCACCTTCTCGCGGTGACGTCTGCGTCTCAAACACCAAGGAGGGGCGGCTGTTCGAACATTAGCTGATGGAAACCTGAGTGTGATTTCTGCCCCTTGCCCGAAAATGGCACCGCACGAGTACATGGCCATTTAATAAGTCAGGAAAGCGTGCCGCAAAAGCATGGATTTATTTATTGAATGACACAAAAATTTTGGAATAAAGCAGTAATATTTCCCATGTGGCGTATGGAACCCACAACCATAAAATTACTTAGGAAACAGTATTGCACATTTTGAATTTCTTTGACTTTTGTTTGCACGATTTGAAAATTTGAAAAATATCTTCCGTTTTAGTTCATTCGAGCAGCTGAAGTTCTAAAATCCCAGTTGATTAGAGCTGCATTCTCAGTAAACAGCAGTTCTGAGAGATTGAAAGATGTATTTTCGGTGCGAATCATGTATTCATTTCACCGTACAACACAACCCAGGAGATTTGAGGCATTTAAAAGAAATTTTCTTGTTTTCTCTCCTTGCCATTGACAACACAGAAACTCTGCTGTCCCTCCCGAGCGTTGAGACCTTGGCCAGCCCACTCGCGGCCTTGCGCCCTCCCCGGGCTGCACGCTCCACCGGCCGCCCTGTGGGACGAGTCCACGGCAGGGACGGGAACCTGGCGTGTGGGTGTCCCTTCCGCCGCCCCCGCAGCTGGTCCCCCTGCATCCACCCTCGAGGCCTCTGGACGGGAGAGGCTGACACGGGGTTCCTGGGAGACCGTGAAGACCACAGGTCCTGTGCCGGTGGGAGGATCCCGTGATGGCGCCGGCCCCTCGGCAGGAGCTGATAACGGTCTAGGACCCTCAGCGTAGACCCTGAGCCTCTGACGTCTGTGCCCCGAGTCGCAGGACAGCGGCGGGACGGCCCCACGGCAAACGCCTCCCGTGCCGGCGGGGCAGTGACGCAGCTCGGGCGATGGGTGGTGGGGAAGATCAGGAGACCCTGAGGCACACAGTCAAAAGCACGTGGCAGCGGCACTTGACGGCCGTGAGGTCTGCCCCACGCCCCGGAAGACGGAAGTTACGTTTCCCCCAAGTGACGCGATGCCGGCGAGGGTCCTGGGCTGGGAACGACCTGTGTGGGGTACGCATTTCAGGGGGCACCCTGACCACAGCCGGGGGCACACGGAGTGGACGCAGGGAAGTGCACAGTCGGGGCAGGAGGCGGCCTGCGGGGACGTGGAGCCCCCACTTCGCGGGCGGGAGATGTCGAGCCGGGGGCCTGGCTGTCGGACGGGGCAGGGGCAAGGGAGCCCCAGAGGAGCTGCCTTTCAGGGGCCGAGAGAGGCGGCTTGGGTAGGGTGGGGGTACCCCCACTTGGGTAGGGGGGCGTGGAGGCCGGCCTCGGGGCCGGGGGGTGACTGGCGAGGGGCGAGGAGGGCTGGCGGGTCCGCGGGTCGGGTCGCCAGGACGGTCAGAGCCCCCGCCCGCGTGTCAAGGCACAGCCTGCGCATTAACCTTCTCACGGCGCCCGCCCTGTGCCGAGAGCCGGAGGCGCTAGGGAGCGAGACGGACCCCATGTGCAAGCCCCCCGGGAAGGGCTCCGCGCCCCAGTGGGAGCCGCGAGCTCCGCGTGGAGACTCCTGTTGTGTGGGCCTCCACCTGCCGGGTCTGGGACCCCGATTTGGGAACCGCTCCCTGGCCCAGGAGCCGGAGGTCTGGGGGATCCAGGACAGGCTGAACCCGGGAAGCTGTCTATCTGCCAAAAGGCGGCAACACTTGGGGCTCAACCTTCTGGAAGTCTCCACCGCTGGATGGCGTGATCCATTCCCCTCTGACACCTGAACGATGCCCGCTGAGGCCCGTGGACGGGGCTTGGTAAACACTTGTCACCATAACTGCCTGGCACCGGGAGGCCTCTGGCAGCCCGCGGTCCACGTTCCCGCCAGGCCACGTGGGAGGCGCTGGGGGCGCTGGGGCCCCAGAGCCAGTCTGCGCGGGAAGCTGACCATCAAACCCCGCGGCCCCGAGCCTCACGGTGCTCCCTCGTGGGCCGCGCACTCGCAACGTGGTGCCGTGTGAGTGAGGGATTATTTCCCGGGCACGAGAAGGACCCATTTCCCTGCTCGCTCCGAGTATCGAGCATCCTGACTGCAGGCGTCCGTAAGTCCCGTTGAGGGACATTATTTGTTGAATGAGTTTAAGCAATGACTTGGTACTTGGACAGTTTCCCAGCTCAAGAACCTGACGCCCAAACCTCGCTGTTCAATTATTTACCTGCCCGAGTGGAAAGGTCAAAGCACCGAAGGCCACCCAGAGGACAGCAGCTCTGACCGGCGGTCACGCCCGGCAGGGGCAGAAGCACCACAGGTCGGCCAGCCACCGAGCCGGTCACGTTCACACTGGACAGGAATTGCTGTGGTGCCACGGCCGAACTCACCAGACGATGCTACAAATTTTAGAGACACTCTATATTTAAATTAAGTCACCTGGTGTTCATTCTGTACTTCTCGATCACAAATTCAAGATGGACGATTGGCTGTAAAACCAAAGGTAAGGACCTGGCGTTATTTTCTCACAAAGATGAGACAAGTGTGGTGCTTACGCTGTGCCTTTCACACTCGTGCACGTGCTTTGCTCCCTCACGCGTCCTGACTCTGAGAGTGACCGCGGCCGTCGACATCGGCTACGTGCCCCAGACATCCCTCGAGGGAAGGGATAAGCCTCCGCGGAGAAAACACTCAAATACTGGGAATTAAAACCTTTTCGTATTAACTGGGTTTATGATGACGGAAATTAATGCCACGAAAAAAACGTGGCGGGGGCTCTGGACCCACTGGTGAGCCCGTGGCTCACACACACTGTTGCCTTAGAGACAGAAACCGCCCCCAGACACACAGCCCTTCCCTTGATGCTAAAAAGACCTTGAAAGCAGGAAACTTTTTTTTTTAATCTGTAAATGACCATAAAGCCACAAAACCATAAACCATAAACCATAAAACCATAAAAACCCTGAAGCCTGCCTCATGGCAGTCCCCGTGTCCCCACAAGTGCCCGAGGCTTCAGGGACAGAGGCCACGCTGAGCGCATGTGAGGAAAGACTCGGAGGTGACGGGGCAGCAGGTGTGTGTTGTTAACTCGGCCCGAGACCCAGGGATTCGGTGCAGGTCTGACGATGCCTCGTCCCTGCGTCCCGAAAAGTCTGTGGCACCATCGCATCCACCCGCAGCCTTTGCCTCGAGGCGTGGACGGATCCAGGCTGGACGGAGACAAAGCCTCTTTCCGAATGGACCTCTCCCCTCCCCTACGTAAGCAGCAGCTGTCTACGGGGACAGGAGGAGAAAGGGGGATTGCTGTTCAAATAATTTGTCTGTAAACTGGAGAGGACACACATACGCCGAGCTGTGCCACTGGCAATCTCCGGGTATTGGGATTTGAAGTGAGTTTCGTTATTATTATTATTACTATTATTTGCTTCTCCATACACTCGGTGCCCCTTTTGCAAAGAGAAAACAGCCAGTAAGAACTTTTGAGGCAAATAGTGTGCTAGGCACCAATGAACTTCATGCTAGAAACCGATGCAGATCTGCTCGTTTTGTGGTTGGTGCTTTAGAAAGTGAAGCTCTGCAGTTTTGAGTGAAAATGGTGGCAGAACACGCCGATTGTCCACCTGCAGTGAGTGGACAAGGGAGGGAACAGCCCCCAAGTCCCCGTGGCCGCCATGGCTTCCTCAACAAGCTGGCTGCTCTCGGCAGCCCGGCTAAGCAGGGCGGCAGGGGTCCCGGGCCGGCCCTGAAGGTCTCACCTGCGGTGAGACAGAGACCCCTGTGACCCGTCCCCCTGACCTCCGTCACGCGGTCCTCGGTGCCCCCAGGTGTGGAAGACAATGCCTCAGACACCTGCTGAAAACAAGACGTCGGGGGCGCCTGGGTGGCTCAGTCGGCTGAGCATCTGACTTTGGCTCAGGTCATGATCTCACAGTTCATGGGTTCGAGCCCCGCGTTGGGCTCTGTGCTGACGGCTCAGAGCCTGGAGCCTGTTTCGGATTCTGTGTCTCCCTCTCTCTGTGCCCCTCCCTTGTTCGTGCTCTGTCTCTGTCTCATGGATAAGTAAACATTAAAAAAAGAGAGAGAGACAGAGAAGGAAAGTCTAATTAAAAAAAAGAAAAAGAAAAAGAAAAAGAAAACAAGATGTCACCCAAGACCATTGCGATGGGGACAGTCGGGGACCTAACTCCGGATGCACCGGCGGGCGGGAACTTACCGGCGTGGACAGTGACCAGGCAGGTGGGTCTTTAGGGTAACGGAGCCAGTGTGGGTCCTGGAGAACGTGTCCTGGGACGGTGGGCACCCGTCAAGGGCACCTCCTGGACGGAACGTCACTCGGGTCCCCGGAGCCCCTGATGCCGGGCCGACCTCCGGCCGCCAGCGCACTTGTGGCAAGAATCCCGCCGACCTGGTCGCTAAGCGTCCCTCCCCCCACCCGACGTCGGCCGGGCTCCCCCTCCTTCCAGACACCAGACTCGCTGCTCTCAGTGACTGTCCACCCGGTAAGTTTGGGGGAGCTTAGCTGAGGTCTTAACAACGTGCATTCCGCACTCTAGGTCTCCTCCCTCGCTTCCAGCTTGATCAGCATCACGGGCCGTGTGACCGTGCGGCTGGCCTGCGTTCCCCGGGCCGCTGTGCCCTTCAGAGTCCCGGAGGCAGAATGGGGCTTGGCGTGTGCACAGCCTCAGTTCCCACCGCCTTGTCCGGACACATTCTGGCGTAGGCGGGGAGGGACGGCCGGACGGCGAAGCGAGGCCGCGACTGCCACTCTGCGCGTTCAAAACCGCTCCGAACATCGCAGCCAAATTTCTAACATTCTCACAGAAACGGCGATGGCAGCGACAGCGACGCTAGGATGTGGTCCCGTTAACATCAAGCCAAGTGGCTACACTTACGCTTCTCACTCATTAACTCAGATCATTCATGAATTTGTCCGATCGGCCAGAAAGTACCTATCGAAAGCCGTGACCTGCCAGGCACCGAGCAGGGCCCCGGGCAGAGGGTCGGCGGGGAGGACGGGGTCCTGCCCTGCGGGACCCCAGTGTGACGGGCCCCAGACGCTGCCGGTGGAAAGCTCGGTGCCTGTCGGGCAGGTCACACTGGCTAGATTCTCCTGACTTTCAGTGCAAGGACAAAGCTGTCGGGGCGCCTGGGGGGCTCAGTCGGTCAAGCGTCTGACTCCTGGTTTCACTCAGGTCACGATGTCACAGTTCGTGGGATGGAGCCCCACATCAGGCGCTGTGCCAGCAGCGTGGATCCTGCTTGGGACTCTCTCTCCCCCTCTATCTCTGCCCCGGCCCTCCTTGCTCGCTCTCTCTCTCTCTCTCTGTCTCTAAAAAAAAAAGACAAAGCCTCAAACCGCCAGGAAGAGTGAAGAAGGGGTAGACGTGAATCAGGAGCTCTTCTGTTGTGACGCACACGTGGCACAGGGGGCCTCCCTCAGTCACGCTGGGAAACGTGTCGCAAACATGCAGAGAGGTTATTCTCCGAAGGGAGGAAATGAACCGGAAGCCCTCGCCCTGAACCCCCAGCCGAAGGAAAACCTTCAAAGTCACTCCATTACAACGAGGACCCGAGGCAGGCTACATCTCCACACTGGCCACAGACAGAAGCCCCCCCGCCCTGGCCTCTGCAGGCAGGAGGCGGGAAGGCCCAGAGGAAGGAGAGGCGGAGGCCCGGGACCTGGACCCCGGGGGGGGGGCCGTGCCCCGCCAAGTGGAAGGAGAAGGAGCGTCCTGACGCCCGGCCGCTCAAGCCACCTCCTCGCCGTTTGCTGAATTCCCACCGGCTCCGGGGAGGAAATCTGGGAGTGCAGTGGCCGGAAAGCTGGAGGCGGCCGTAATGGCAGTGGGTCTGCCGAGACCCCGCTGACCGCTTCCAGGAAGGGAAGAGCGTCCCCGAGTAGCAGCCACGGGTCCTCCGGAGGCCACGGCCGGCGTCCACTCAGACGGAAGCGACACGATTTTATCACCTGAGTGGCGGTCCAGGTGCACTAATGGAGGGCCACGTGAGCCCAAGTCCCTTTAGGTGGGAGACTCGCTGGCTGCTTTTGTCCGCTATTCTTAGGAGAACGTCTTTGGATCCAACTTTAAGTCTTTTCTTAAAAAAAAAGGAGAGGAAGCAGCGTATTTTCCAGCTGACTGTCGCTTCATTTTCAAGACACGGCACAAGGCTCCCTGCAGAGGCTTCTCACCTCTGGCTGGGGTAACCTGGCTCAGGGGCAGGGAGTCACCCCCCGGACTCCCATAAAGTAAATCCTCAAGAAGGCTAGGGGGCAGAGAGGCCCCGAAGGCCCTTCTGTGAGGATTCATCTTTTCTTTAGAAATTTTGAGGTTTCTTAAAATGATACACACACAAACCATTTTGAACCCCGCGAGGGTGCGTGAGTCAATGAAAACGTCAAGACAGACTCCAGGCCCCCCCTGCTCATAGCAGACAAAAACTGGAAACAAACCAAACGGCCATCGGCCACTGAATTTGTCCACAAAATGCGTCAATAGCCACCCACAGAATCAGACTGGCAATAAAAAGGAACAAACCACTGATTCACGCTCCACAGGGACGCACCTCAAAACCTTGCTAAAAAAATTAAAATGTGGTGCCGAAAACACGAGACCTATGAGAGCAGGTATTGAGTTGAGCATTTATGTGAAATTTCTAGAAAAGGAAAGAACACACACAGACAGAAAACTACAGAAGCAGACCAGCAGTTGCCTGGTACTGGGGCAGGAGGGGGGGGCCGGGGGGCTAGTACATTACTTGATGTGTTCGGACATCTAGAAACATCATTACCAGGCATCTGGCAGAGGATGAGAGCGTGTGGGAAATGCAATACTGGTCGCATAGAAAATTAGGCCGCGAAAACAATCATGCAAACATTAACTCCAGGAAAAATGCAAAGTCACACAGCAAAGGAAAAATCGCAGGGCATAACTTGACCTCGCAGGATGTGAAAGCGATTTATCCAAAACTGGTGATAAAAGTGTGTTAGGAAGAGAGAAGCACGCTGGAAAAGAGACATAGGGAAGGGCAGAAATCAGTACACAGTAGGATGACGGTATTATCCGTAAATAGAGGCAAATAGTTGAAATGGGTCACAGGGGAGGTGCTCTGAGGAACGAGAGTGGAGATGGGCAGGGGCTGCATTGTACTTTTGTACAAGCCTTTCAGTATTGTTTGATTTTGAACATTGCTCATACTCGTTTTTGAAATAATAAAACCATGCTGAAAAGCAAGGGCGTTGAACAAAACAAACCACTACAATCTACCCCCCCACACACACCATTTTGAAAGTATATTTTAAGGCCAAAACTGTGGGAAGAACAAAAATTAGTTCAAAGGAAGATTCACTGGAGTCTCCAGCAGCAGGAAGGGGCAGGAAGGAGCCTCCCTCAGAACACAGCCCCGTGGACTCCGACGTGTACCTCCGGAACTGTGAGGACGTCGAGTCCCGTGGTCCTGGGCCACCCGTCTGTGGCGTTCGTCATGGCCTCAGGACACTGATGCACCCGTTCTCTCAGCCCCCAGCCTGTGACATGTTCAGGACACCCCCGTACCGCCGGGACCTCCACACGCCCCCCCGCCCCCCCCGAGGCCGCCTCCCCGTACCCGACCTGGGAGTCGAACATTTGCCCGCGTCTGTGCCCAGAGGCGAAGGGTGGGGCGGGCAGGCCTCAGCTGGGGTCGGGCCCCTCCAAGCGTCCACCGCCAGGGGCCGTAGGCTAGGGTGACCCCACCTGGAGAACTCCCGACACCCGCCCCCCTGGGAGCCCCCCGCCAGGAGCAGGCCTGGCTGAGCGGCTTCCCTGCGTGGCCCCGTCTGATGCCCTTTCCCCAAACACAGGTGCCCGCTAGGCTCACGTTTCCGTGGCTCATTATTTTTCTCATGAAAAGTAATGAGTTTCAAACCAGTTCACCTTCTGGAGATGAAGATCCGGCTGGGGGAACATTACCGCTGCCTGACCCCCAGCCCGCGGGGCACGGAGATCTTGGGAAAGGTCGCGTCTCCCTCGCTGGGAACAGGGCCCGGGGGAAGCAAGTGGCGTTCTGATATTTCACGAAGCACGCACGCGGACAAGAACGTGGGAAGGATGGAAACAGTCCTTGAAACTGTGTTCTCCTAACTGAACACACTTCGATTCCAGGGATTTTATTTGGAGACTTTCCCAGACTGTGATGGGTACGTGGCCGCCACCTGATTTTGCGGATGAGGTTTTACAAGCACGCAGCCCGCCCATCCACGCATCTCCAGGCGCTTCTCCGTGACGCAGCGCTGAGTGGTGGTGACAGAGGCCACGCGGCCCCGCAGGCCAAAGAGCTTACCTTCCGGCCCTTGGCGGGAAGAGCCTGTGGACCCCGCGACAGACCAGGGGCCGCACGTGGTGCACCACAGGATGGGGGGGGGGGGCAGCCTCGAGTTACCAGCGTTGCGCGGAAGTCCTGCTCGGTGGTCGTCTCTGAGGGCTGTAACTACCTGTCAGTTTTAGTTCCTCCTTTCGTCTCTTCTGCATTCTCCAAACTTTCTAGAATGAATTAGTTCCTCCTTTCATCTCTTCTGCATTCTCCAAACTTTCTGTCAGTTTTAGTTTCTTCTTTAATCTTTTCTGCATTTTCCAAACTTTCTAGAATGAATATTGTAACTGTTACCCAAAAAAAAAAAAAAAAACTTTTTTTACATTTTTTTGAATTTTACTTATTTATTTTGAGAGAGACAAAGACAGCAAGCAGAGGAGGGGCACAGAGAGAGAGAAAGAGAGAGAGAAGCCCAAGCAGGCTCCGTGTTGTCAGCACAGAGCCCGACATGGGGCTCGAACTCACGAACTGTGAGATCATGACCTGAGCTGAAATCAAGAGTTGGACGCTTAACCTACTGAGCCCCCAGGCGCCCTCAAAACACATGTTTTGGTAAAAGCTGTCATGTCGTTAAACCAAGCCACTCGGAGGGCGGGAGCTCAGGCGAGGCAGTAAGGAGAGCTGGTAATGGGAGGGAGGGGGGAGGGACGATAATAAAGACACATCTCGAGAGCCCGATCCCGGGGCCAGCAGAGGGAGGCGGGAGGCAGCCAGTGTCCCAGGCTCTTGGAAGGCTCTGTGGGGACGCTGGTGTTCCTAGAAGTCCCTCGTGGGGACGCTGTGTCCCTAGGGGTCCCTCGTGGGGATGCTTGTGTTCCTAGGGGTCCCTCGTGGAGACACGGTGTTCCTAGAGGTCCCTCGTGGGGACGCGGTGTTCCTAGAGGTCCCTCGTGGGGACACTGGTGTTCCTAGAGGTCCCTCATGGGGACGCTGTGTTCCTAGGGGTCCCTCGTGGGGACGCTGGTGTTCCTAGGGGTCCCTCGTGGGGACGCTGGTGTTCCTAGGGGTCCCTCGTGGGGACGCTGGTGTTCCTAGAGGTCCCTCGTGGGGTAGCTGGTGTTCCTAGAGGTCCCTCGTGGGAATGCTGTGTTCCTAGGGGTCCCTCGTGGGGACGCTGGTGTTCCTAGGGGTCCCTCGTG
Organism: Panthera tigris; assembly: GCF_018350195.1. Classification (NCBI taxonomy): domain Eukaryota; kingdom Metazoa; phylum Chordata; class Mammalia; order Carnivora; family Felidae; genus Panthera; species Panthera tigris. Next base: position 237,025,864 of record NC_056660.1, read on the forward strand.
GGGACGTGGTGTTCCTAGAGGTCCCTCGTGGGGACGCTGGTGTTCCTAGAGTTCCCTCGTGGGGACGCTGGTGTTCCTAGGGGTCCCTCGTGGGGACGTGGTGTTCCTAGAGGTCCCTCGTGGGGACGCTGGTGTTCCTAGAGGTCCCTCGTGGGGACGCTGTGTTCCTAGAGGTCCTGCCAGCGCAGGCACAGAGCCGCTCACCCTCCCCTCTCTGCATGCAGGGGGCCAAGCGGCAGGGCGGATGCTGACTTTGTCCAGGGCACATGTTGGGGGTCAAGGGCACCGGGCTTTGCGTTCACAGTGACCAGGGAGCCTGGGGTGTGCGGCCGCCTCGAGGGCACAGCGGGTCTGAAGCACCAGGTCGGAGGAGGGCTGGTGAGAGTGGCAGTGTCGTGGAGGGGGTTCTGGCAGGGGCTGGCTGGGGACGAGCTGCAGGGGACACACGTGCGGACTTTGCCCCTGGAGCCCGAGCGATGTCCAGTGGCTCCGCTGACACGGGTCACCACGTCGGTCCCAGTGTGGTGTCCAGGGAGCACGTTCGTCCTGCGAGGCCCCCCTTCCCAGGAAAAATGACACATTTTTCTCAAAGTCAACTCTAGTTCCTTTAGGGCGAAATGAAAATATTTGCACTTATTTCGGGAAAACACAGGAGAGCAGAGGTGACACCGTGAGGCTGCTCATTAAGGTCTCAGAGCTCCTGGCCCCCACCGGCGATGGCCGCGCACAAAGCTGGGAACAGACCTCCCTCTCTGTGAAAGACGGCACTTCCCGCCCGGGCTGGGCTCCCTTAGACGCCCCAACCAGCCATCACCCCGACCCCCGCGGCATCCGAATGTCCCCATCTCCCAACTTCCTCCCACTGGCCCCTCGGTCACTTCAAGGCTCTGCTCCGGGACGCACCGGGCACAGGTCAGGACTCGCCCCCGTCCAGTCCCGGACCCACGGCCGTGCTCACTGAGACCCCAGTGCCCACGAGGCCTGGCCCTCACTCGCAGACTCTAGACCGAGCCCATCCCTGCTGAGCAGCCTGGCGTGTGGGGCCCCCTCGGGGCTGCGAAGCCCCTGGACCGTCAGGAGCGCGCGTGGTGAGCCGGCCCCCCTCGGAAGACCCGCTCCAGGAGGGAGGAGGGGGGACTGGCCGGTCAGCCAGAATCTGCCCGCAAGCAGCAGCACCCAGACTCAGCCGGTGGGCGCCCGGGGGGCCGGGTGAGCTGACCATGAGAGGCGGGGTCCCCGGGGCCACCGGGGAAGGTGTCGGTAGGGCAGGGAGGCCGCTTCCAGTAGTCCCAGGAGGAAGTGAGTGCTGGGATTCCCGGGAGGGGCAGGGCACAGCTGAGGTGCCCGCGCTGGCCTCCGGCTGTGACACCCGCTCGCCGGGCTGAGCAGAGCGGGCAGCGGGCCCCGGGGGGCCCCCTGAGGGCCGAGGGTTTGGGTGTCCTGCCAGCTCTGCCCACTCAGCTGTGGACGCCCACGGGACAGAGACGGGAGATGGGAAGGGCTGACCCGCCTGGACACTGTCCCCTTCCTGTGTATCGTGTGACAAAACACCCCAAACTGAGTGCCCCCCATGGCTGTTTGGGCCCTCCCGACAGTGTGGGCGCGTCGGGGGATCCAGACCCGCCACGCCGGGGCCGACCGGCTTCCGAGAGGCCGGGGCCCGGAGGCCTGGCGTCCGGGGTCCCGGCAGGGCCGCCGTCCGGCTTCTGCACCTGTCTGGAAACAAGCCCACAGAGAAGTCACGTCCGCCGAGCAGCGCCTGTGAGGCCGTCCGCACGGCCACGGTGTCCTCGTCCCGGGCTGGCGGCACAAGCCTCGGGCTGCCCGTCGGGGACAGAAGCCCTCGAGGCGGCGGGGGCCCGCCAGCTCGCCCGCCCTCCTGGTCCCCGAGGCCCCGCGGAGCCCTGCGTGCCGGCGGCCGCTGGATCGTCTCTGAGGTGAGCCGCACATCGCTCCTTCCCACACGTTTTCCTTGATTAAAAACTGATTTTCTGCTGTGCTCTCAGAATTGCTTTTCATTGCCTTTGGAGGAACAGAAGGGAGGGGGAGAAAAAGTCCGCTGTAAATAATCTTCCTCGGGAAGTCCGTCCGATTTTCTTCTTTATGGAGAAAGCGCATACTTAACGAGAACCGTCTATGCTGCGCGTAGATCATCTTTATGCTCCGGGGTGACCGTGGAGAAGTCTCAGCTTTAAAACATCCCTGGAGCGCAGCGGGGAACGAGCGCGGTGTCTGCGGCACCCAGGTCCCCACGCGGGCGCGGCGCCCGGAGATGTCTCCCCGCGTCCCGCGCCCCGGGCGGCTCCGCCTGCACCCGAACTACACACGGCAGCATTTAATATTCCGGTGCACGATTTAAACACTTGGGACTGAGGGAGACGCGCTCCTAAAGTCACAGGCCTCCTGTCTGCCGTAAATCCCTTTTCCTGAAGGAAACTAACAGTTTCATAACGCGTCTCCAGGCTCCACTCGAATGGGTCTCCTGAAACATGAGGTCATAACAAAGAAAACAGCAGAGACGAGGAAAGAGCTCCTCTCTGGAGCTGGGAGACCCCGAGCACGTGCGGCCGGCCCGCGGTGTCCGCGATCGCCCGTCCAGACCAAGGGGAGCCCCCTCCCCGGGGCGCGGCTCCAGGTGTGGGAGAAACGCCCCCCGGGCCCCCCGAAGGCGCTGATTCTCCGCGGTGGTGGAGGCCGCAGGCAGCGGCAGGCGCTCCGCTCCGAGGCAGCAGCGCTGGAGTCAGGGGGACCCCCGGGGTGGACCCTGCCCGCGCCTTCCACGCACGCTGGGCCCGTGGCACCCGCTTTGACCGCACGGCGTGCCCTTCCTGTGCACAGGGGACAGCACATCCAGACGCTGCCCTGGGCCCGCTGCCCACGACGTGCAAGCCCCCGGTGCAGCCAGGAACACAGGGCCCCCCCCCCCCCAGGGCAGCGAGAGCCGGGACCAGAACCCCCCCGGGGCCACGCTGGACCCCCCGGCTCCTGCTTCGCGAGCCCCCACGCGCCCCCGGCCCGCCCTGCCCCCACGCCGGGAGGTGGAGGAGCCAGCGGAACGGGGTCGGACGGCCGAGGAGCCCGTGGACCCTGGCCCAGGGGAGGTACGCCTTAAGCGCCCACCGAATGACTCAAGTAGCTTCGGACAAAGCCACGCTCGGAGCCACCCACGGTGGTGTGCCCGTGTCCGTCCTCGGCGGAGGGCAAGCCAGGGGGCCGCATCGGCCAGGGGGCCGTCCAGGACGGCTTTGCTCCCGGAGAGCGGTGGGGCCAGCTGTCGGCTGGGCCGTGGGGGACACCCGCACGGTGGCCAGGGCCCCCCAGCCGGGGAGGGAGGCCCCACGTGCGGGCACGTTTCCAGCCCTTGCCGACGTCCCCACGCCGGCCACGGCTCCTTCAGGGAGAGCCAGCCTCCGCTTCTCACAGGAGGAGGTGAGAGCGCCGCGGGGTGCGCGCGGCCCCCTTCGTGCTGTGCAGTGTGAGGTGCGTGTGACGCCCAAATCTGCGAAGCTCACGGCCGCGTCCGGGTTCTGTGGTGCCCCGGCCACGGCACCCGGGCCACTACTCAGACATTTGTTTGAGTTCGAGCGCATACACGTGTAAATAAACACGCGCGCACGCGGGCACAGGAGAGGGGGCAGAGAAGACCGAAACACCGAGTCGGGGTGGGACTGACGGGGAGGAGGTGAGGGGCACCTCCTGGGTCGGGGCGCGCTGGGTTTGCCTGTCTGCGCGCGAAGCTGGACGCGTCACCTGCTGGCCCTTCTGTTCACGTCGGCAGGATCTACAGGGACGCTCCCTGTTTGCCTCCTGATATTGGCAATTTGTGCTTCCTGACGTCTTCTTGATGGGTCTCTGGGACGTGCCAATTTTTATTAACTCCCCAAAGAACCGACTTTAGGCCTTGTTTTTTTCTATGGGCTCTCTGGCTTATAGCGTATTGATTTTTTTCCTCTTACTTTTGTTATTTGCTTCCTTTTTCTTCACGTTCATTTCCCCTCCCTCTTTCTAAACTCTCAAGCAGGAAACATCATTGATTTCCAACTTTTTAGAATACATCTATCGAAGGCCGCAGACTCCCGAAGAAGACGGCTTCAGCTGCTTCCGGCAGGTTCCGACACGTTCTGTTCTCACACACAGGAAACTGCTCTCGTGGGACCTCGTGAATGCCGGTTCGCTTCACCAGACACGCACTGACTTCCCAGCTGTGCTGCCTGGCCGTGCGTGTTAGCGGCCCCGCCGGCCGTCACCCTGGCACCTGACGCACAGTCTGCCCTGAGCGGACACGGCCGCACCCCACACACCACGCGGCCCTCCCTTCCGGATCCGCGTGCGTTCATCTCACATCCGTCTGCGTGCGTCATAAAACTCGTAACACGTTTGCAAATTATTTTTGTCCTACCCGACAGATTCCTAAGGAAACTGGGAGAATGCCGTAACGTTCTGTTCCCTCCCAGGTTTGCTTAGCTTTGGCTCATCAAGGGAATGTCTCCACTTAATCTTCATGGATGTGTGATGTTCTCGGTGACTGCGGAATATTCCAGCATAAAACCTTTGATTTTTGTCCTAACTTCCACTGTTTCTGATGGTCCCTATTTACAGCAAAAACTCCACAAATGGCAGCCGTTCATTTACTTAATTTCACCAATTCATTTATTCAGGAAGGATGTGTTCCAGTCCTCCTCCATTCTGGACGGTGTGGGAGACGCCAGCTCACTACATGCAGAAAGCAGACCGAATCTCCACCCCGCAGTGGCCACGTGGCCCACGCGCACGAGAGGAGTTTCCAGGGGACGGTGGCCCACGCGCACGAGAGGAGTTTCCAGGGGACGGTGGCCCACGCGCACGAGAGGAGTTTCCAGGGGACGGTGGCCCACGCGCACGAGAGGAGTTTCCAGGGGACGGTGGCCCACGCGCACGAGAGGAGTTTCCAGGGGACGGTGGCCCACGCGCACGAGAGGAGTTTCCAGGGGACGGTGGCCCACGCGCACGAGAGGAGTTTCCAGGGGACGGTGGCCCACGCGCAAGAGAGGAGTTTCCAGGGGACGGTGGCCCACGCGCACGAGAGGAGTTTCCAGGGGACGGTGGCCCATGCGCACGAGAGGAGTTTCCAGGGGACGGTGGCACTGGGGGAGCCCCTGCCGAGACGGCTCTTCTCTCCTGTAATATCCTAAACGTGCTTAGTCTGCACCACGGGACACAGCAGCACGTAGCTCAGGCACCAGCTCTGCCGGAGCCAAAGGGTGGGATTTCCACCGTCCAGGGGCTCCCCCCGCTCATTAGAATCCCTGCCTCTACCATCGGTGGCCCTCCAGGAGTTGCCTCTGTGCCCGCGTGAGACGTCTTACCTGAGTCTTCACCCAGAAACGGTGGGTGCGCGTGGCTCTTTGGGGGAAGCAGGCGTGGGGCCTGGGAAAAGCCAAGGACGAGGACGGAAGGCAGTCTGAGGCCATCCCTGAGCCTGTCACCGGTGTGATGGGCTCTCGTGCATGAGCTCCCACCGTCCACCGGGCAGGGGGCGCGGGGAGTTACACCCGCCGCCACCCGGGGTTCAAGAGGGCCTGGGCAGAGCAGGAGGGACCCGCGTTCCAGGGGTCACTTCCAGATACACAGGGCAGGGGCTGGCGGGCCACGCCCTGCGCGGCCACGCGTCCCGACTGTGTCCGGCTCGAGGGCGGCCAGGAGCCCACGGGCCGGGCACAGAGGTGTCCACACAAACGTCTACAGCGCTGAGCGTCGCTGCCGTCATGGGTGCCACAGTCTGGAACACAGCTCGTGAAGTGGATTCTGTTAAACCACGTGACTAACTTCACGGACTGATTTCTAGCTTTGCTTTTAGGCTCAGTTCTCACTCTACAGAAGAGAAATGCGTACGGGCAGACAGGGCTCGGGCACCTGCAAAGGCCGCGGAGGGCTTGGGTTCTGGCCAACCTGCCTCCTGCTGGTCCCCGCCCGCCAGGAGAGCACGCTGGTGGGAACACGCCACTGCGCCAGGTGCTGAGTTCCCCACCCGGCCCCTCTCCAGCCCCGCGGCCTCTTAGCCGGGGATTCTGACCGAGCCCTCTGGCATCTTCTCCGGTAACGGCAACGCCCGTGGTCTGTCGGCACCCTGCTCTCCCCTCGCCCGGGGGCCCCCAAGGTGCACAGGGTTCGTCTGCGCTGTCGGGCCTCCTGCCGCACGCTTCCGTGGGGACTGACGGTGACCGGCCTCCCCCTGCCCTTGGACAAAACCACGGCTGCCCCGTGGACTCTCCCCACGCTTTCCAGCAACCTACACAGCCGGCTCTCGGAAGACAGCCAACTAACTTGACAAACGAGATTGAGCCTGAGAGCTGATCCTTTAAGGTAAGAAGAGTTATTTTAACCCATTCTTGACAGACTTGGTTTGGTGGCGATAATGAAACCCGCCCAAGAACCGGGCGGCTCTCCTCTGCGAGAGGCCAGAAGGCCTAGCTGGTGAACGGGGCGCACTGAGCCACCCAAGTCGGGCACTGAGCAAGCAGGCTCAGGAGCGTGGCCGCGGGGGATGGGAGCCGGGACTCCTGGGGCCACACAACACAACTCACCCACCACGGGACGTCCACCTCCCTGCCGGCCCCGGGCCCCAGCCCCGGGTGAGCACTGGTACCGCTCATTCCAGGGGTCACTTCCAGGTACGGCCGCGTCCGGTGGAAGGAGAGGCCCTTTCTTGCCATTTCTTTCCGTCACAAAGAAATCTTTCCAGAACCCCAGGCCGACTTCCCTGCGTGTCTCAGCGGCCAGCTGTGCGTGCCAGGTACACGCCCTTCCCCCGGGTGCACGTCCCGTCCTGAGCGCAAGCCGGGCCTGGCCACTCACGGCGACGAACCGAACACAGTAAGCGACCTGGTTTGTCGCCTCTCAGGTCAGGCCGCACACGGCTTGTTCCACAACAGGAGCCGAGGCCGTGAGTCCCCACCTGCTCGCGGGACCGACTCCCGACCTCAGCCGCGGAAGCCCCCTCGGGAGCAGGTGTCTCCCCGAGGGCTCCTTCAGATGACCCCGCAGCCCTGGCTGCCGGCTCGCGGCCTCACAGGAGACCCTGACGCCCAGGCCCCACGTGAGCTTCGTCCGGATCCACGACCCACGGAAAGTCTGAGCTAAGTCTCAGGGAGATTTGTTCAGACAGTTGATAACTGATGCGGCCCTTGAGCAACCATGCGACAGGGAGAGGTGGTATTGGGGTCGGTCCCCACACGGGGACGCCGGGACAGGCAGACGGGGGCGGATTTTGTCACCGCTCCTTGGAGACACTCTTGCCGAGAGCCTGCTTCTGTCCTGGGCCTGGGCTGGCTGGGGAGCGAGCGTCACGCGCCCCGGGGGCCTGTGCTCTGGGCCTAGGGGTCGGACCGTGGTTCCGGCTTCTCGGCAGGCAGGACCCTAGTGTGTTTCTCGCCCGGGCCCCGTGCCACTGTGACTGGGGTCTTTTCCACAATATGATTCTGGTTATTGGCTGGACCCTCCTGAATTCTCAGAAGTGGGGCAACGGATTAAACCATGGGAAAGTGGTCGAGTGAGTTCAATTCTTTTTTTTTATGTCAACATGCTGGCAGGCACTACTGAAGAATATTTTTCCAGTGAGGTGCTTATGAAAAACAGTTCTGAGTACCATAAAATCAATTGAGTGTAGAAGAGAAAGCCCTCGTTCCAGGAAACTTCGCTACAAAATCAGAGACACAAGGAAAAAGCAAAAGGAGGAAGGGCCAGGCCCACAAAGGGCGCTCTCGGCCCCGACCTTCAGGTCGCTTTATCCCAGCCAGGGCGCATGGGTGCGTCGGGGGGTTTCAACCCGAGCCCAGTGGGTTCCTCTCATTCCCGTGGCTGTTTCCTGCGGGGTCTGAAAGGAGAGATAAGGGCCCGGGTGCCGTGCACGGGGCCTTCCGGAAAAGATGGCTCTTCATCCGCCACCCCGACAGCTCCTGTGCCCCGCCTCCTCCCACTGCGACAGGCCGGCCTCGCGGGGTCACCCGCTGGAAACGTGCTGGTCCTGGCAGGCGCCCCGGGGAAGCCCAGCCCGAGAGGACAGAGGCGGGAGCACCGAGAGCTCTCGGGAGGAAGGGTCTGCCGCGGCCGCCAGCTGGGCCTGCCCTGACCGCGGACCCCGCGGCCCCTCCTGACAGGCGCCCGGTCAGGGGGCTCGGTGCTCTGACAGCACGGGGTGTGCATCTGTGTTTCTTCAAATCCCGCTTCTCACGTCACTTCGGGGGACAGGAGCCCGCGGCCCGGCTGTCTGCCTGCTCCTGCTTCCTCCCCGCAGCACAACAGCTGACAAAACGGGCGACGCACATCGCGACGCCCTGCGTGTGTCCTTCAGGTGACGTCCGGGGGTGCTGTGCACGGTCCTGGGGAAGGGGTCCTGAGAACAGAACGTCATCCCGTGACACAAAGCAACATTTCTTGTTATGCAGCAAAACGTTATCTCAGAATAAGTGTGACAAGCAAACGCATGGCCGCGGTTAGGTCCTCCATCGGGCGGTGACCTCGAGAGGGGATGTCTGGCGGCCGCTGTGGACCCCGCGTCCCAGCAGAGACCGGATGGCACGGGGACTGACGGCGCCCCGTAAATAAGCCGCTCACTTCCCATCTTGCGCGTCTTAAACGTGGGGTGACACGGCGCCCTGGCCGCGGCCTGTAAGTACCACTGACCCCGGAAGCAGCCGGGACCCGCAGGAGACCAGGGCAGGGACGGGAGACGGGCGCACGGGCCCAGAACGTGTCGCTGTGCCAGAAAAGCAGGGCCGTTGGAGGGACTGGGGAGTCTCCCAGGGGCCAAAGGGGGACACTTTAAGCCCCAGTAGCTGGAATGGATCAAAACACAGGGAGCATGTTCCAACCCAAGGGGTGGTCCTGAGGCTCAGAAGGCACAGCTCTCACGTCTCTCCTTGGGAGGCTCCTGGGCCATCAGATCACGTTCACTCCGTCTCTGCCATGTCTCCGAGGGGCCATGAGTGCGCTGCCCCAGCTCACAGGTGAGGGAAGACGACAGAGCCCCAACAGCACCGTTTCCCGAGCCCGGAACCACCGCCGGCGGCCCCAACACGGCCTCGCAGAGACATACGCAGCCCAGGACACACAGCCCGACCTGAGCAGCCTCTGCACCGGCCGCCAGTGGCCGTGATGTGCGGGGACAGAGGAGCGCGGTCACTGGTGCTGCGAGGGCAGGGTCGGCAGAAACGGGAACATGGGAAACTCTTAGGGCAAAAGCCCAGTTTCTTCTTCAGCAACCAAAAGTCAGAAGAAGGAGGAGGGACAGAAAGGACCAGAAAAGACCTCACGAGATGTCACTAACATGTCATCTGAGCCCCGGGCATGAACTTCGCCACATGCTGAGGTTAAAACAGACTGGGTGAACACACAAAAATAAACTCAAAATGGATGAAAGACCTCAATGTAAGACAGGAAGCCATCAACATCCTCGAGGAGAAAGCAGGCAAAAACCTCTTTGATCTTGGCCGCAGCAACTTCTTACTCAACACGTCTCCGGAGGCAAGGGAAACAAAAGCAAAAATGAACTATTGGGACCTCATCAAAATAAAATCTTCTGCACAATGAAGAAAACAATCTGCAAAAGTAAAAGGCAACCGACAGAATGGGAGAAGATATTTGCAGGTGACATATCAGATAAAGGGTCAGTATCCAAAATCTATAGAGAACTTATCAAACTCAACACCCGAAAAACAAATAATCCGGTGAAGAAATGGGCAAAAGACATGAATAGACACTTCTCCAAAGAAGACACCCAGATGGCCAATAGACACATGACAAGATGTTCAACATCACTCATCATCAGGCAAATACAAATCAAAACTACACTGAGACACCACCTCACACCTGTCAGAATGGCTCACGTTAACAACTCAGGCAACAACAGATATTGGCGGGGATGCGGAGAGAGAAGATCTCCTTTGCATTGTTGGTGGGAATGCAAGCTGGTGCAGCCACTCTGGAAAACAGGATGGAGGTTCCTCCAAAAACTGAAAATAGAACCACCCTATGACCCAGCAATGGCACTACTAGGCATTTATCCACGGGATACAGGTGTGCTGTTTCGAAGGGACACATGCACCCCAATGTTTATAGCAGCACTATCGACAATAGCCAAAGTATGGAAAGACCCCAAATGTCCATCGTGGATGAACAGATAAAGAAGATGTGGCATATATACAATGGAATATTCCTCGGCAATCAAAAAGAATGAAATCTTGCCATTTGTAACTATGTGGATGGAACTGGAGGGTATTAGGCTAAGTGACATTAGTCACTCAGAGAAACACAAATATCCTAGAACTTCACTCATGGGAGGACTTTAAAACCCAGAACAGATACACATAGGGAAGGGAAGGAAAATAATATAAAAACAGGGAGGGGGACAAAACAGAAGAGACTCATAAATATGGAGAACAGACTGAGGGTTACGGGAGGGGTTGTGGGAGGGGGATGGGCTAAATGGGGAAGGGCACTAAGGAATCTCCTCCTGAAATCACTGTTGCACTCTATGCTAACTAATTTGGATGTAAATTTAAGAAAATAAAAAATAAAACAAGATAAAATTTTAAAAAAAGAAAAGAAAAGAAAATTGAAAAAAACCCAAACTGGGTGAAAATGAGGAAGCAGGAATACTGACTGTGTATTTGGGGCCATCAGAGAACGACTGACTGTTTTAGGTCTGATATTTGCCTCGGAGACATTTTTATATGTCTCCGTCTTTTAGACACAAGCGCCGAAACATTCACGTCTGGTGTCCTGAGTTTGCCCCACAGCAAACAGGTTGGGGAAACGGGTGGGATTGGCCCCAAGTTACGTGAGCCTGTTCTACTCTAGTTTTGTGAATGCCTGGAATTTCCCGTGAGGAATCGTTTAAAATGTGGAGTTTGGAACAGGAGCAGGTGTCCGTGCCCTGCGTGCTGATTCTCTAGATTAAGTGTGCAAGTGACGGGCGAAGAGTCCTGTGTGCCATCGGTCCACGTCCGCCCCTGCGTGTGCGCCTCTGCCCGCCACGTCCCCCGCAGCCCGGTCGTCTGTCCCGGCCAGCTGTTGGAGAGCCCGTGCGTGTCAGTGACAGGTCCCCGGGGCCCGTGGAAGCAGGAGAGGGTCCAGCGTGGCCGTGCCCGTCCTCAGCCCTCTCGGAGCCAGGCTGGGCACACTCGGAGGGCAGGGACGGGCCCCCCAGAGCCCCACCAGCCAGGCCTTCCCAAGGCTGCCCGCCGGGCTTCCCTGCCTCTGATGCCACGGCCGAGAGGCTTCCGTGACGTCAGCCTGTTGTGCACAAGACGAGCTGTAGCCCGGGGCAGCGGAAGGTGACTGCAGGCCACAGTCCGGAGCAGCCGAGCACTCCCGCCATCTCAGCGTGCGGCCTGGCCACCGGGGCCCCAGAAGACGGTGACCCATTGGAAAAGGCCACACGACGGCAATATCAGACCTAAGCAGGCCGATCAGAGGCAAACACACAAAACTGGAAAAGGGGCTCGAGGGGCAGTGAGGCCAGGAAGATGTGTATTGATTCCCTGCTGAGCGCGTGCCCGGAGCACCGGCCGATGAAGACAGCTCCCTCGGCTCCCTGACAGCACTGAGCCCTGCCTGCCTTCCAGAACCCGCCGTATCGAACCAGGCTCCCGGGGTTCACAGGGAAACACTGAAAACCGTCACTGGGTTGAACATGGGCCTGCTATTTCCGGCCTTCTTATGAAAACAATGCCTCCGTACGGTTTGCCCTGCCGCTTTCCCGGACCTCTGGCCGCAGACGGCGGTGGATGGTTGCGGGTCCCCCGTGTGTTTCTCTGTCTTACGGTGGCTCCAAAGAGAGATCTGGCAAAGGCACACTTTCAAAGTGCCAGCTCAATGTGCTTTGAAAGTCTCAGCCCGTAGAAAATTTCTCGGAGCTCGTGATCTTTCAGCCCCATACCCCACTCCCCCCAAAACACGAGGAATCAAAGAGAAAACCAGCAACCTTTTCTCCACATTGTGGGAGACGCTCACCTAAACTGTGAGGATCGGAAGACCCCAACTGAGATCCCACCTCGTCCGGCTGGGGGCCGGTGACGATGGGCAGAGGCTCCTGGCGTTTGCGAGGCTGCTGTTCTGACCAAAATGATGACCAGCCCTTCTCTCCCCGCCCAGAACGAGGCTTAACAAGGGTGCCAAGACCCATCGTGCCCCGGGGACAGGGGAGACTGGAGTGACTGGGGCCCCGTGGGCAACAACTCAAGTCTGCACCACGCCCAAGGGTGTGAGCTGGGGTCCAACCCGGCTTTGAGCCTCCTGCTCCGGAGGCCGGGACCCCATCAGGATTCCGGAAATTCAGAGAACCTGTGCCTCCTCACAGAATGCGAGGTAGAAGGGAGAGCGAAACCTCCAATGACTTCATTTCTAGCCTTCTCCTTGTAACGGAACGTCCCGCAGACGAGACACCGGCCAGCCAGCAGGACAGCCCTACCGGGAGACGGTCTGAGCTGAGCGTCTTGCCTAAGATGGGGTCCCAGGGCACTGGACGTGGCTCCAGCCCTGACAGGCACGCCGAGCAGAGAGGCAGGTCTACAGCTGAACTTGTCCCTGATTGGGGAGCGGAGCGACCCATCCAGCCCCCGGGGTCCCCCACCCCGGGCTCCAGGAGCAACGTCAGAAGACAGCGCCTACGTGCACAGGCCCTCAGACACGGTGGCGACACCTTCGGTGGAGCGGGGACCGAAACAGGGTGCAAACCCTGGTGGCGTCTGGGCTCGGGCAGTCAGGAGCTCCTGGGGCAGCTCGCCCCACAGGCCCGCGCGCCTCCCCTCCGAGGGATGACAGCACGTTCTCAGGACGCCAGGCCGTGGGGCCGAGGCTCTGAAGGAGCAGGTGTGTGTTCAGCAAGGCGACCCCACTGGCAGGCAAGTCCCGCACCCCAGGGCCGGCCCCTGCGTGTGGTTCCGGGGTGAGCACTTGTGCGCCCAGCAAGCCGCCCCTGCACACGCCCATGCCAGCCACGCATCCAGAGCGGGTCAGGGGACAGCTACCGTGGACGTCTGTGGGGCACAACCACCACCAGGGGCAAGGGAAATGCCAGAAGGGAAGTACAGGGAGAAGGAACGTCTCTTCCAGAAGGACTGACTTTTAACCGCGCAAGCTCAGTGGTTAAAGAAAACACAAACGGAATCTGCTCGGAAAAACCTGACGACGGACTACGTTCAGCCACGTCTACAAGTTTCTTATTCTTTTCTAATGCACGGAAAACCAACAGGTTTTCTGAGCCACCCCTGCCTTGGGCCCCGTGTATGAGTGGCTCCCCTCCCCAGCACACGGTTTTATTTCACGGAATAAAATATTTCTGCGAAGTCAAATATACCCTCGACAACATGAAATGTTATTACCTAATACTGAATCACTAAAACTAGGTAAAATACCAATACATATTATTTAATATTATTATTTGCTAATATTATAATATTAAATATTCTTATCTTCCTAAACTATAAGAAAGAAGATTTTGATTTTTTTAGGGCCATCCTGGTTCTCTGTTCTTTGGGCTGCTAGTTTAAAACTGTAAAATACTATTACATCATTATTTTTCTCTAAGTCCTCCAGGCCTGTCGAAACAGCCCTTTCTCCCCGATGATCTTCATGGTCCTTGTCACCAGTGGCCAGTGCGGTGGTCAGTTAGTGTCCCAGAGTCCTGGTCCGACAGACACCCTTGTCTGAGCAACCAGGTACCACAACGTGTGGACACTGAGTCCTACAGAGAGTTCCAGGGCAAGGAAGTGAGGCCAGCGGGTGCTAGAAACGTTCATAAATAGAAAATATTCATGGGTAAGTTAAGAAAGTTTCTTGAAGATATTATTTTTTCCTGACCATGGCAGCAATGAAAGGGCATGTAATCTAATTTCAGCCTTTAGTGTCCTTGTATAATCTTGCCCTTACGTTAGATTTAAGATAGTGTTTCTTGGGGCGCCTGGGTGGTTCAGTTGGTTGGGCGACCGACTTCGGCTCAGGCCATGATCTCGCAGTTTGTAAGTTCAAGCCCCGCGTCGGGCTCTGTGCTGACAGCTCAGAGCCTGGAGCCTACTTTAGATTCTGTGTCTCCCCCCTCTCTCTACGCCTCCCCTGCTCATGCTCTGTGTCTCTCTCTCAATAATAAATAAACATGAAAAAATTAAAAAAAAAAAAAGATAGTGTTTCTTTCTGGGGCGCCTGGGTGGCTCAGTTGAGAGCCCAACTTCAGCTCGGGTCATGGTCTCCCAGTTTGTGGGTTCGAGCCCCGCATGGGTCTCTGTGCTGACAGCTCAGAGCCTGGAGCCTGCTTCGGATTCTGTGTCTCCCTCTCTCTCTCTGCCCCTCCCCTGCTCTGTCTCTCTCTCTCTCTCAAAAACAATAAATAAACATAAAAAAAAAAGTTAGTGTTTCTTTCTAGGTATTTTATCCGTATTGAAAATTAGATTGTAATGTATGATTATGTAACAACATACCATTTGAATTTGGAATTATGTGACATAATTATAGCATAATCACATGATAATATACAATTATATTATAACAGTATTAAAAGAAGAAACTGTAGCAGTCAGATAGGGCAGGTCGAGCTGCCGTGACAACAATCCCGACACGCAGTGGCTTAAAATCGGGGCTGATTCTGGCTCTCACAGTGTGTCCACCCGGGTCAGCAGGCCGCCCCATCCACGGAGCCTGGCCGAGCCTCCAGCAGCTAAGGTGCCACCGTCTGCCACAGCAGGTGGAAGGGAGGGGGGTGAAGTGCAAGCCAAAGACAGTCACAAGGTCCCGAGCCCTCGGGCGGTGGGCGAGGGCGCTCACCCCAGGGGCGGCACCAGGAGGCCCCCAGGGCCGGCTCCCCACCACGCGTCACCACCTCACCGCAGCCCCGGGCCAGAAGCAAGAGGGAGCAGGCTGGGAACCAGGAGGACCGGGGAAATCGTGCCTGGAGCCCACCGTGCCTCCCGCGACTGCACAGCCTTCGCTGAAACCTCAGGAAAGTCAAAGGTCAGAGACTGCAGTCACAGGGGTCTGCGGTTTCCCAGTCAGCTGAGCGGGAGTGACCCCCCGGGGGGCCCACGGAAGGCCAGCTGCGCTGGGAGAGAACACAGTGAGAGAAGGTGGTTGGCCCCCAAAAGCGAGGGCAGGAAGCAGCATGCGCAGCTGAGTCTGCGAAGGCACAGCAACGGATCAGCAATGCAGGTGTGCATTCGTGCATTTAGTGAGCTCCTTTGTCTACGCGGTCATTCGGTCTGCTGATTGCTTATCTGCCTCTCTCTGAGGACATGCACGCTCCCCCGGGCAGATGCCTTTCTTTCTTCTGTCCACTGGTGCACCCCAAAGCCCCAGGAGAGCGCCTGGGACACGGAAGGTGCTCTGTCAGTACGTCCCACATGAACAGTTTCAGCCTCCCGCATGCAAGAACGCTCCTGATGTCTCTTCTCTGCGCGGCTCTCCTTCTACGAAGAATGCCACCCATATGTCCTCATTCATTCAACACTCGTTAAGCCCCTACTCTGCGTTTAATGTGCACCTACTATTACAATAAGTCCCCAACCCTCTTGAAGCATTGATTCTAGCGTAGGAGGGAGGAAATGAGGGCAAAGAAATAAAGCAAGGATACAATGTGCCCGACGGCAATAAAACACAGGAACAAAACGGGAGCATATTGGGGCTCACCGCCCACACAGCCGCACCAGACTTGGGGCGGGGACCCGAGAGGCCTCGAGAAGTTAGGGAAAAAGTGTGTGTGAGACGCCATCCTTCCCGATGGACACACGTGGGGACCCCCTCCGTGGACCTGCCAGTGGTGATGGTGGGGTCGCTCTAAAGACACAAACCCAGGCCTTCCCAGACTCCTCCTCTGTTACAGCTTGAACTGTGTCCCCTCAATATTCGTACTTGCAGCTTTAACCCCCAGCACCCAGGTCGCACCCTCATTCGGAAACAAGGTCATCGCAGCTGCGATCGGTTAGGATGTGATTGTGCTGGAGTGAGCGGCCCTAATCCAATATGACGGTGTCCCTACAGAAACGGGAACTTTGGACACAGGCACCGGACACGCCCAGGGCGACTGCCGTGTGAGCCTGAAGACAGAGATGCGAGCGGGGGTCAGGAGCCCCCAGACCGCCAGCAGCCGCCAGAGGCCGGACAGACGCCTGGGACAGACTCCGCCTCACAGCCTCGGGGGGCCAGCCCTGCCCACGGCTTGGCCTCGGACTTGTCCCCTCCAGAGCTGAGAGAGACCCCTGGGTTGTGGCTCTTTGTCAGGCCCCCGCGGAGGGGCTCCCCTGAGCCCCGAGCTGGGGGTCAGGCCCCCCGAGGGGCAGGTGTGCTTCTGACCGAGCCTGGTGACCACAGTCCCTTGTCAGGAGCTTCTTGTCACGGGCAAGAAGAATGCCTCTTCCGCCGTTCGTACACAGAAAATGAAAAGGTTGCTAAATGTATAAGTAATTTTGACTGAGTCATTGATCTGGATACTTTTAAAGTAAAACAGTAAGTATTTCTGTCACACTTTGAAGTCGGGCTCGGTGGCTCCCTCTCCTCCCTCGGGGTTATTTTATAGCCATTAAGAATGTGTTCCTTTTATCTGGGCCTTCAATTAATTGAATTTCAAAAATACTCTGAAATGGCTTTTTTTTATATAAAAATCAGCCACCTCCTGGAGGACATTCCTGTATGATTTGCTGCCACAGTAATTAAAAGCCTGTGTGTGACACCGGTCACCGTCGGAGCGTCACCAGCTGCACTGAGTTTACCGCCGGGGAGGCGGGGGGGACACTCGGTTTTTTTAGGTGGCCGGCAACTGTCCCCAGCCACCCTTGAGGGGGACACACCAGAGTCCCCAGGACAACGAAGTACAAGGCAGATCGGTGCCCCAACGACAGAGCCACAGCGCTGACCCGCCCACGTCGGCAAAGGTCCCTGACGGCACGGCTCCGTCTGGGGCGCTGCTGGGAGGGGTGCACACAGGCCTCCCCGAACCCGGGCTGGGAGGGGTGCAGGAGAGGCCAGCAGCCCAGCCCCGATGGCAGCACAGCCCCCTGTGCCCTGCGCTCCGCCCCTCTGTCTCCCTCACCCGCTCCCTGGCCTGGGCAAGTGCCATTTGGTACCTGGTCACCGTCCACCCGCCACAGCGGGTGATTGCGGAGCAGTGCGCGTGAACGAGGCGGGCCGACCGCGCCTTCGCTGCCGCCGCCGTGGGAAAATGGGCTTTTGGGCCGCGAGTTCCGGGGAGCGCGCCCCACGGGGCTCCTACGGGAGGCCCCCCCCAAGCTCGCACACTCGGGACCCACCCGTACACTTCCTGTCCCCACCCGCAAGACGTCGTCTCCCAACCCTTCCGTCAAGGACTCCGACGCGACAGTCAAACTCCAGGCGGTGTGTGTGCTGTTGTCTCTTCTACGCTTCACGGTACCTCCCTCTGGTGTGGATGCCGGTGAGTCCAGGTAAACGTTTCAAGCTGGACCACACAGACTGCAGACGGTGTCTGAATTGACAGCCTCTCGCTTTTAATAACAGAAACCTCCCTAAAATCTGCCCATGCGTTTCAGCATCACAGACATGACATCGTGTTTCTGAAATGAGGAGAAAGAAAAACTTCCCAACTCCTGCTCCCTGGCCTCCTTCCAAGCCCACGAGGGTGGGAAAACAGGAAGGGAGGCGGTGACCAGGCGGGAGTGGGGGGCAGCCCTCAGGCCCCTCCGATCACCTTGGGCCGCGGCCCCCGGCACCTCTGACCCGGGGCCAGGGGCGCGTCCCTGTCCCTGACCCTGACCCCAGCACCAGGCTGCTTTGAAAGAGAAGCCACTCAGACTTTCTGCTTTAAGTAACTCAGGTTGGCGCTGGGCCGGGACAAAGCCCTCCTACAGCCCTGCGGCCCCAGTCCTCAGCTCCCGGGGGCACTTGCCAGAGATGAGCCATGTCGCTCTCCACTGTCCAGCCCCGGGATCTGGGCCCCACGCTGCTCTGCGGCTAAGTCTGGCCACGGAGCCGTTAGAAGGCTGGGCCCTGCCAAGCCCAAGGGCATCTTCGGGACCCCATGCCCAGTGCTGCCAGGCGGTCCCTCTGAGGCCGTCCTCACTCGGGACCGGTTCCTGTGGCCTCCCCTCCCCCTCCCCCACTGCAGTCGGAGCCTCTCGTGGGTCCCCAGGGAGGGGGACCGGGGCGCGGGTCCCTGGGTGACGGCAGGCAGCAGACAGCATCGGGCCAGCTCCTCGTTCCCCACCAGATGCCTCTGCATGTTGCTGCAACGGCCAGGCTGGGGGGGCGGGGGGGACGCGCAGCGGGGCCAGGCCCCGGGGGCACGGAGACTTTGTTTCAGATCGCACCCGGCCGCTCTGCCAGCAGCAGAAACAAAAGACAATCGACAGACAATGGATCCACCAGGGAGCACCTCCGACCACAGGGACCAGAGGTGGGGGCGCAGGGGTGGGCGCAGCCCCTGGCCTCGTTCCTGTGCAGGGAGTGCCGGGGGCGCCCTCCGTCGGCCTGGGGGGATCGCTGCCCTTCGGAGGTGGCCGGCTGCACAATGGCTCCCTGGACAGATCACTCAGTCCCGGGACAAAGAGGGACTTTCCCTGCCAGGCTCCCTGGGCAAGACCTGGGGTATTGCCATCCTTTCCCCAGAGCACGGGCCCAGGAGGCCCTCTCAGCGCGGCGGGAGAGCCGCGCTAGCCTCCTGCCCGAGAGGCAGGGGCAGAGGAGGGCCATCGACGCTTCTGGCCACTTGGCCAGGGAGCCGGGCAAGGTCAGGCCCGGCAGCGTCCAAGTGATGGGACACGAAGATTGGCTTCCAGGGAGCGGAGTGAAGGGAGGCCCTGCCCCCCAAGGAAGGGCGACGGGCCGCTCAGCGCACCTTCTGGGGAGGTGCCGTTTCCAGGGGCCTGGGTGCTGTTCCGGCTGTGGAGACTCCGGAGGCCGCCGGCTGCCCTGAGCTCCACGTGGGCCCTGGTGCTTCTCAGACGCCCGCCTCCACGGCCACCGCTGTCTTGAATGAGCGAAGGCAGGCAGAATGCGCCTATCTCCCCATCAGGGCTGTGAACACAAACATGCCTTGCTTATCGTCAGCTATGAAAAGAATCTAAGTCCCAGGTAGGCTCTGCGGGGAGGGACTGGCGTGCTTGTCCCCGTTGGCCCCGAGGCCCTGCCAAAACCATCCTGTGGCGAGAAGAGGGAGGAGGAAGCTGCCAGCAGGGCAGGGACAGCGGTCATCCCTCCCTCGGAGCCCTGAGTCCACTTCCTTCCGGCTAGAATCGAGCAAGCTCCCTGCCTCACTCTGGAGGACGTTTCCAGACGCCCCGACATACAGGCACCCCTCTCACAACCCCCTCCAATCAGCCCAGGGTCGGAAAGGGTGTCTGCAGGCCCGTAGCCCACCCGAGGCCCAGCTTCGTGCTTCCAGAGCGAACCCTGACCACAAAGCTGTGTCCTTCCCAGAGAAGCCAGCGGAAGCTCTGGGCTCAGCAGCAGGGCCGGGAAGCCAGGACTGCTGGCTCTCCTTCTGCTCCGTGGAGGAAACAGAGGCACACGGGAGGCCCGGAGACAAACACCACCCAGCGTGCCGTTGTCGGAGCAGGCAAATAAATGAGCACTGTCCCCCAGCGGTTGCCGGAGCTTTGATGGGAAAAAACAGGGAGGACAGCAAGTAACTTTTTCAGACATGATCCGGGTCAACAAATCTCAGACGTCATTATAAGGCCACAGATCATGAGGAGAACAACTCCCCTGTTCCTTGAAATGATGGGGAGGGGGCGGGGGGGGGGGGGTGCAGGGCAAGGTTCCTCTGGCTGAGTGACCTGGGACCCACCCAGACTGACTTCCCTCCTGGACTCAGGTCTCAGGAGCCACTGGCTGTCCAGGCGGAGGGCTGGCCCCAGGCCGGACACCCAGCCCAGCAGCACTGCAGTCAGCCCTTAGCAAGCTCCCACTCCCGCCACCCAGTCCTGGGCAGATTGCAGGCTTGCTGTCACCTTTGTACAGCCACCCCCACCTGCCCACACCAAGGCAGTCCCCGCTGCCCGGACAGCCCGAGTGGACTCGCCCGGACAGTAGCCGTGGGAGCTGGGCTCCCTCCGCGCCAAGGGGCGATGCTGCGGGGCTGGGAGTGCGGGGAAGGAAGCCCGGGCCCGGAGCTGCTCGCCCAGCCTACTCCCAGGAGGCCTGCGGGCAGCCGAGCCCTCTGCCAGCTCCTCGGAGCGCGGGGTAGCGTGGCCAACGGGCGACTCAGGAGAACTGGGGCCAAGAACCAGCGAGGCGGTCTCGGGCGCCGTTCCTCTGGCCCAAGACAGCGGGGCGCGGGGGAGGGCGGCCTAACAGCCCCCCCGAAGGGTCTGGCCGGACGGAGGCGGCCTGCCTTCCTGCCGCCCCGTTGTGGCGGCGCCGTCTTCTCTGAGCCCGGCGTCCCTGCCCCCGCCCCAGGGCGCCCCCCGTGCCTGCCCCTACGCCCCACGCACCCAGGGCGCGGGCCAGGCAGAGGGGAAAGTTGGCGAGCGCGCGGCGCCCGCGGGGGAAAGCGTTAATGGGCGGCCGGGTGGGAGCAGCGCGCTCGCTCGCCCACGTCACGCCGGTGCGGGCTCGGCTGACGACCGCGGCGCCTGGGGACGCCGGCGCGCTCCGCTCGCCAGGTGCTCCGCCTGGAAATGTCTCCATTAGTTGTCGCCTGCTCCCCGCCGGAGCGCGCGCGCCGAGCGGCCGCGCAGAGCCCTCGCGGGCGGCCGGTAGTGGCCGGGCGCCACCGCAGGTAGGCGAGGTCCCCCGCCGCCCGCCCCCGCCCCGGGGCTCCGAGACCCCTCCCCCCTTCCGGGGAGGCGGAGGCTCCGCGCGGCCGCCGAGGGGCGCGGGCGGCGGCGACTGCGGCGACTCCCCGGTGCGTCCCGGGCTGCGCGCTGCTCCCCGCGGCCCCGGCGCCCGAGCGGCGCGGGCGGGCGCGTCCCCAGCGCAGGTAGGGAGTGGGCTCGGCCGCACAAACTTTGCGGGGATCGCTCCTGCGCCGGAGGGCACAAAGTTTGCCGCCTGCCGCTGGGGTCTCCAGAGGCGGCCGCGTTCGCTGCAAGTTGCGGAAACGGGGTGCGGGGGAGGCGCGGGGCGCTGGGGGCCGACGCGGGGCAGCCGGGCCTGCCCCGGGACGCCCCGACCGCGCGCCTTTCCCGCTCGGGCGGCGCCCTGCGGGCGGGCGGCGGGGGCGCGGCGGGAGAACCGGAGCGAAACGGTGGGGGGCGGGGGAGGGGTGCAGGCGGTTCGGGAGCAGGATTCCGCGCGCCTGCCTGCAGCTCGCCCGCCTCACTTCGCGTGAGACCCGGAGGACCGGCCGCGAAGGAGTGACCCGCCGACCTCGGCGCCAGCGACATCCAGAACGCCTTTCAGCGCCACACCCCGCCCGGGTGTCCGCAAGCAGTGGGCGGGCACCGGCGCCCCGAGGGCTGGCCCTCGCCCGGCTCCGCGCGCTCCAGCCTCCGCCCTCTGCCTGAGGTCAACTTCGTCGGGCTGGAGCGAGCCCCGGGAGGCTCTCGGTGCGGAGGACGGGGTGGCCCCGGGGGACGACTCGGGGAACCGCGGGGAGCGCCTGGCCTCGGCGGGGCTCGGGAGCGAAGCCCCACGGGGAGCGGGGCGGCGTGGAACGTTAGGGCGCGGCCTACCTCCCAGAGGCCCTCAGCGGCCTACAGCACCCCCCGGGGCGAAGAGAGCGACCCATAGGCCTCTAACGTTGAGCGCTAACCATCCTCAGGCCCCCTGGCCCTGGGCTCCTTCAGCACTCAACAGGCTGGTGGGGGCACCTCGCCAGAGCTGAGCCGCTGCTCGGTCCCCGGGGAGCCTCTGGGGGGTGTATTTAGAACCGAGGGTCCCTGGAGGGACTTGGGTTCAGCACGCGCGTCTATGCAGGAGCATTTAGCTGATGGTACCTGAGATGCCGACCCTCCGGTTCTGCCCGCTCTGGGAGGGAAACCCCGGGGCCTCAGCTCAAGGCTCAGCCTTTTGGGAAAGGGCACTCGGAGAGTTATTCCGGCATTTGCTACGGGACAAAGATAACCCAGAAAGTATCTCGGTTGCAGGAGGCCGGCCTCAGCCCGGCGCAGGGTGTCCACGAGATGCCGGGGTGTGCGCCAGTCTGGAGACAGGCCTGGCCAGCCCTGCATCCAGGATCGGGTCTCGGGGCCTGGGTGAGCCGGGACAAGGTCGCCAGGCTCCTCACGACAGCACCGAGCTTCCCCAGACAGGGTGGCCGCCAGGGTGCGGCAGGCCTGGAGCCGGCGGGAAGCGGAGGCCTTGGAAAGTAGTCGGTGAGCTTGATTTCTGGATTAGAAGTCCAGGTTGCCTGGGAGAACCGGGCCAGCGGGTGGGGACTGGGGGCGTCTTTTTACGACCCAGGCTGGAAAGGGAAACGTTGCAGTGATGGTCAAAGGAAGCCCTTGACCCCCCTGAGGCCTCCACTGACGGGCTGTGCCCTCCAGGGCTCCGGGCTCCGAAGGCTGCTCACAAGATGAATGTTGGCGTGTTCAGGGGGCGGCGTTCCCCGCGAGCTGTGGCCCCGGTGAGGAAGGGCAGGGCGCAGGCCTGGGTGTGCTGCCCGGCAAGCCAGAGCGAGGTGGCTCGGTGCCGCTGGGACCTGGGCGGTGGCTGTCCTCCCCCTGCCAGCCGAGCGCTCACAATCGCTGGGGTTGGGCCTTGGGAGTGGGGTGAGGACAAGGGGCTGAAGGCATCTTTGCCCCGGATTGCTGCTCCCGGAGCCCCCTCGGCCACCCGTGGCTCGGGCCCCTCCGTGGCCCAAACCTCATTACCAGGAGAGAGAGAGCTGTTTGTAAACAATAAATAATGGAAAGTAGGAGGATGTTCAGAAAAGCCACAGCAGAAGCCGGGAAAACTGGAAGGAGTTGGGAGGAGGGGGGTGGGGGAGGGGAGGAGTAGAGGAGGAAGAGGGAGAGCGACTGAGAGATTCATTTCTGCCCCAGAAGCCCCGGTGGCTAGTTTCTTATTATTTACAGGAAGGTGATATTAGCAATTCAGGTGAGAAAGAAATAAACACGGCCGCCACGAGATCAATACAGAATTCAGAAACAATTATTAATGTCATTTGACTCGTGTTCTTTATATATCTCTCCCGGCTACAGACGCTTAAACTGTCTGAATAATTTGCATGGGGCGGCTATTCATTATTTCCGATGATTTTCCTTCGCAAGCAGCTCGGACGTGGCCGGCTGTGGTTCAGCGCGATCGGAGAGCTCGTATTTTCATCTGTAAATTAAAGCAATTACGCAGCAGATATTATATGATGCGTACTGTGGTCTCCAGACAGTCATCAATCACCTTCAACCGAGCTGTCAGAGCGGGCAGATTTCGTTTCTGGGAGGCAGGTTTGCAGCTGGGGAGAGGGCGAGAACGTCATCATTAATTAGAGGGTGACCCTGGGGCGATTCACAGGTCTGAACCCAGGAATCTTTCCGAGCAAGTCTGCACAGCGCCGCCGCGCACAGCTCCCCTCCCGGCCGCCCGACCGCGGGAGGCCGAGCGGGGCAGAGCGGCAGGGGCGAGCCGGGAGGTCCCCGGAGGGCGGCTGCATAAAAGGCGGGGAGCGAGTTCGGGGTGCCCGGGCGCCCATTTGCAGCCTGCGTGCTGGCCTCCGCTTTGCATTCGAGCTGGGTCCCAGGACCGGGACCCGATGGAAAGTCCTGGAGAGGGCGCGTGGCTGTCCCCCAGCCCCCAGACTGCCCCGCACGCCCCGGGCCCAGAGCTATGCAAAACGGGCAGGGGAAGGCGTCCCGGCGCTCCCTCCCCTGCACCTAACCCGGAGGGGCGCCGGGCGGAGCAAGCACAGCGGGAGGGGCCCCGGAGCAGGGCGGCGGAAACCTCCTCTCCGGACCGCGCAGGGCTGTCTGGCAGTCCCGGGTTCAGCCGCGAGGGGCAGGGGGAGGCTGGGAGGGCGGCCGCGGAAGGGGGTGGAGGAGGAAAGGGAGGGCCGCTCGCTGTGCGGGAACTCACAGGACCGGGGGTGGGACGCGCGGGGGTGGGACGCGCGGGGGCGGTGGGGGGGGGCGTTCCCGGGGGACAGGCTGGCGGGCAGACGCAGAGCCCCGCGGCAATTGGACCACCGAGGCCCGGAGTGGATGGCTCTGGGGGAGGCCTCGGTGGATGGCTCTGGGGAGGACGCGGGACCCACACACCTGAGAGCAGGTTGCCCTTCGGACGCGCACACTGGCAGCCGCATCTGGTTCTGGAACTCCCCGCCCCGGAGCAGGGTTCGAACCGGCGGGAGGCCGAGCAGAGAGCCAGTTAAACAATAGTCGGGGTCGCGCGCGGGCCTGCGGAGCGGCCCTCCTGCACCTGCCGCCGAGCGGGGCGCGGAGGCCCGGCCGCCTGCGCCAGCGCCCGGCTAATTTTAACTGTTGATTACATCTTCGGTGGAGACTCGCTCGTGTGTCCCTTCACATGTCTCATTTGTAATTGAGACTAATGATTACAGTGGGGCGGGCAGGCGCAGGTGCTCATTAATTAATTTCTAATTAAAAGTGCTTCCCATCCTCGGTGACTAAGGAGAAACGGCATTCGTGGGGGCGATATTGACTCCACGGACGGAATTCATTTGTCAGAGCCTGTTGTGGCCTCTTCGCCCCGCGCGGCGCCCCCGCCCCGCAGCCCCGCAGCCCCGCAGCCCGGCCGCCGCCAGTGACCCGCACGTCTGCGGCCCGGCCGAGCTGCGCGGCGTGGGCTGACGTCAGCGCCCCCGCCGCTGAAAGCCAAGCACATTTGACTTGACGGGTTCGCGCAACTCGGTGGTTTTTTTTTTCCCTTTTTTGCAAAATATGTATTTGCGTCGCCGCTGCGAGGCGGGCTGGTCCCAGAGCCCCCTCGAGGCTCGGGAACGTGAGGCTAAAAGGCTCGGTGCGGCCGCCGCGGCTCACTTTCCCGCCGGGTTAGAAAAGTTTGCGGGGCGCGTGGATGAATTAACCCGCTCTTCCGCTTCGCCCTCCCAGCGCCTAGGAGCCGGCGGCCCCGGAGCAGTGGCCGCGCCACGCGGGCGACCACGCGCAGGACCCCGCCGGCCCCGCCATGTCCTACCCGCAGTTTGGATACCCCTATTCCTCCGCACCCCAGGTAAGGGGGCCCCGCGAGGGTGCGGGGAACGCGGCCGGACACGCCGGCTGGCAGGCTGTCCAGCGACCCGGGGTCGCTTCCCAGAGAGCGGGGCCTGTGCCAGGCGCTCCTTGCACCCAGCCCCGGGGAGGGCAGGGGCACCGAGAGACTCTGACGTGCGGGCCCCCCTTGTCTCCCGCTTTCTTTGACCCTCACCATCACCCCAGGAGAGACGTCGTGGCACAGGAGGGCGTGCGCGGCCTTGGGACCCCCTCCCCCCCCCACACACACCCACACTCCCGGGGTGCGTGTGAAAACTCCGGGGCCTGGTAGGGCTGGTCCCCCAGTGGCTCGCGGCAGGAGGGAACGCGCGGCGTGGACGGCAGTACGCCCCGGGCCGTGGGGCAGGGTCCCCTGGGCGGCGCGCCCCCCTCACCCGCGGGCGCCGGCGCTTCCTCGCGGCCCCTCTCTCCCCCAGTTCCTGATGACCACCAACTCCCTGAGCACGTGCTGCGAGTCCGGCGGCCGCACGCTGGCCGACTCGGGGCCCGCCGCCTCGGCCCAGGCGCCCGTCTACTGCCCGGTCTACGAGAGCCGGCTGCTGGCCACCGCGCGCCACGAGCTCAACTCGGCCGCGGCGCTTGGGGTGTACGGGGGCCCGTACGGCGGCTCGCAGGGCTACGGCAACTACGTGACCTACGGCTCCGAGGCGTCCGCCTTCTACTCGCTGGTAAGGGGAGGGGATTGTCTGAAGCCTTCCTCCGCCCCGCCACGCCCCTGCCCCCGATTTGCCCAGCCCACCTCCCAGGGAGCCCGCGGCGCGGGCGCAAGTGCCCAGGACCCCACGCTGCAGGGGGAGCCTCCTGGCCGGGTTCCTCCCAGCGCCGCCCGCCCCCGGAGCTCGAGCTCGGCGCCCGCCCCTCGTCCCGCGCTTTCCTCCTCTGAGCTCCCTACCTTCACTCCTCCCGGTCTCCCTCCTCCTCCCTCCCAGTGCCCCACCGCTTGGCCCTCTCCTGCTCCCTTCCCCCTCCTCCCCCCAGCTCGTCTCCCCCCTCGCTCCTCCTTCCTCCCTGCGGGCGGTCGGTCGGTCCTCTTCTTGGGTCCGGGTCCTCCCTCCTGCTGTCTCCCAACCCCCACCTGTCTCCTCTGCCCCCCTCTCCCTCCAACCTCATTCTTCTCTCTCCTACTCCCCGACCACCCCCCCCCCCAATTCTGCGCGTCCTCTCTCCCCATCTTGAGGCTTCTTTGCTCCCTGGGCCCAAGAGAGAGTCCGGGGGTGGGGGTGGCTTATGAGGCTGCCCAGGGGTGTGTGCAAAGCGTTCAAGAGCCAAGGGGCCTGGGGGGCTGGGGTTGAGCTGGGTCGCCTCCCGGAAGCTGCGACCCCAGGCGCGTGGGATCCTACAGAATGGCTTCGACTCCAAGGACGCGCCGGGATCTGCGCATGCGGGCCTCGCGCCTGCTGCGGCCGCCGCCTACTACCCCTACGAGCCGGCGCTGGGCCAGTACCCCTACGACAGGTGAGGGACCGGCGGACAGAATCCCTCCTCACCGCCCCCGCCCGGGCCCCCGCGCTCCATTCAGTCGTCAAACTCCGCACCACCAGCCCCACGCCCCCTGTGAATGTTTGGGCGGCTAGGGGAGGGATTTCGGGTCAGGTTTCAGCTGACCTGCGCTACTCCCGAGCCCCGCCCCCTTGGCAAGCCTTGCCCCACTGGGCAAACGCGTCCCCAGCCTCTCCCTCTCGCTCCCTTCGCTGTCTGGACCCTCACAGCCCTCGCTGCACTGTGGTTCTGGGCGGCTGTCAAGTCTCCCTGCCCAGGCTTCAGACGCCTCCCTCTGCCCAAGAGCCCAGCCCACCTTTCCCTTTGGTGGGAACCAGAAGGGGGAGTCCAGTCTGCTCATCCAGAGACGCGTGGCCCATCTTGGGGGGAGGAGGGTGACAATTATAAATTTAACTGCAGGAAGTCCACATAAGCCGTCTGGACGCTTTCTCCCCACGGACACTAATGACCACCCCTGCCCACGGCTGTTATATAGTCGGGTTCACATTTGTGTGGTTCGGGGATCAAAAGGGTAGGCGAGGGGCCCCATAAAGGAACCTGAAGAAATAGATGTCTATGTAGGGTGACAGAGACCTGGCCAGGCCTTGAGCCCACATCCCACTCTGGCTAGGAAGGAGCCCAGGCTCCCTGTAAGTTGAATCAAATATAAACATCTTGGGCCACAAAAGGCTGTGCCTGTGGGCCGTGGCGAGGAACCAGGGGCCTGGGTTTGACCCAGGTCTTACCACCATAAAAACACTCCCACACGACGGGGACTGAAAGCCTGCCTGGGCCTTGGCCCGCCGCCCGCGACGCAAGGGTCTCGGCCCAGCGCCCCATTGCCCAGCCTGTCTCCAGGTACGGGACCATGGACAGCGGCACGCGGCGGAAGAACGCCACGCGCGAGACCACCAGCACGCTCAAGGCCTGGCTGCAGGAGCACCGCAAGAACCCGTACCCCACCAAGGGCGAGAAGATCATGCTGGCCATCATCACCAAGATGACCCTCACGCAGGTGTCCACCTGGTTCGCCAACGCGCGCCGGCGCCTCAAGAAGGAGAACAAGATGACGTGGCCCCCGAGGAACAAATGCGCGGATGAGAAGCGACCCTACGCGGAGGGCGAGGAGGAAGAGGGGGGCGAAGAGGAAGCCAGGGAGGAGCCCCTCAAGAGCACCAAGAATGAAGGTGGGTGGGACCTGCAATGCTAAGGCTGGGGCACCGAGGCCGGGACTCCCTGTGCCTTCTTCTTGGGTTCTGGGACCTCTGAAGACATTGAACCTGGGGCAGTAAGAGCAAACTGTCAGGGCATGGGCAACAAATGAATGAGCTGACCCATGGGGGCCCTGACCTGGGGGCCTGCGGGAGTAACTGGGAACAGGCTTAAAGAAATCCAAAATAACGCTTAAAACAATAGACACACTCCCCCTCCTCCCCCCCCCCACCCCATTGATTTGAGCAGGAAATCGCTAGGCTTCTTTGTTACCACTTGGGGTTCTGGAGCAGGTGGGAGGTACAGGTGCTTCTCCTAGCTTGGGGGCGGAGGGTCGGGCCCATAACCATGTGCGCAGAGCTAGGAAGGAAGAGTGAGGTCCAGATTAGCGCCTTCCTCTCTTCCTGCACCGGCCCCTCTTTCTACCCCGCGCAGAGACGGTGGGCAAAGGGGAGAAGGATCTAGAACTCACAGACTTGGAGGATTTCGACCCGCTGGAGGCGGAGCCCCCTGAGTGCGAGCTGAAACCGCCCTTCCAGCCCCTGGACGGCGGTCTGGAGCGCATCCCCGCCGCGCCTGACGGTCCAAGCGCCCCGGGAAAGGAGGCTTCCGGCACCCTCCGGATGCCCCTGGCCGCCGGTGGCGCGGCCGCCCTGGACCAGGACCTGGAGAGGGCCAGAAGCTGCCTCCGGAGCGCGGCCGCTGCGCCCGAGCAGCAGCCTGGCGCTGGGGGCGGCTCGCAGGCCTGCGAGGCCAAGCTGGGCTTTGCGCCGGCTGGGGCGACGGCGGGCCTCGAGGCCAAGCCGCGCATCTGGTCGCTGGCTCACACGGCTACCGCGGCCGCCACAGCCCTGAGCCAGACTGAGTTCCCCTCGTGCATGCTGAAGCGCCAAGGCTCCGCTGCCCCTGCGGCCGCTTCCTTGGCTCCTGCGTCGTCCTCGCCTGCGGCCCCGGCCCCCACTGGTGCCCTGGACAGGCACCAGGACTCCCCGGTAACCAGTCTCAGAAACTGGGTGGATGGGGTCTTTCACGACCCTATCCTCAGGCACAGCACTTTGAACCAGGCCTGGGCCACCGCCAAGGGCGCCCTCCTGGACCCAGGACCGCTGGGACGCTCTCTGGGGGCAGGTGCCAACGTGCTGACGACGCCCCTGGCGCGCGCTTTCCCGCCCGCCGCGCCCCACGACGCCCCGACCGCAGGCTCAGCCAAGGAGCTGCTGGCGGCGCCCAAGGCCGGGGGCAAGCCCTTTTGCGCCTAACGGGCCCCGCCCCGCGCGGAGGAGGAGCAGACGGGGAGCCGGCCTGCTGCGCGTCGCAGACTCTGTTTCTACGGAGTTTCCAAAGCAGGACGGGAGCGCGTCCAAGTGCAGGCAGCCCACCCGCCGTGGGGGGACCGGCCGGACTCGGCCCTCCCGGCCACAGACCCCGCCTGGACAAGCACTGGTCCGGGCCGTTTCCGACCTCCGCCCCGGGCCCCAGCCGGGTAGGGACGCTCCCAGAGCAGAAGGGAGCCGCCCCGGAGCCTAAAGTTTACGTCCCAAAGTTTACACGGACCAGACATTTCAGCTCTGAGGCTTAGTTTTGCTGCCTCCTCCCGGGTTTGAGGCATCCTTGCTCCTTCCGAAGACCCCTCAGCCCGCTGACCCGCGTCGTCCTCAGCACACCTTCCAGCAACCGCACTCCCACCTGTTTACACTGTTGCACACTCGTAACTCGATACAATTACGTTTTTTTACGTGTATGTTCACACCAATAATTGCCTGCTTCAGAGGCTGATATAACAAACCAATAAACCGAGTGATGGTGTTTGCATTGCAAAATGAACACGCTTCACACCCAGGGGGTTGAGGTCTTGCCCAGGAAAGGTGCTAATCGCCCAGGGGAGGAGGGGGCGGCGGCCTGCCCGAGTGCCCCGCGAAGTTAACCCGCAGAGCCCAGACGTCCTGCTTCAAAGCCCCGTTTGCAGCAACGGTTGCAGGAACTTCCAGGAATTTTGGAGTCCGTGAGAGAAGTGCACAGGCCCTAAACTGCAAACTCTCCCCCGTTGCCACACTCCACAATGCTGAGAAAGTGGGGGTTTCCCTTGCAAGATGAGAGTAACTTTTAAACTTGCTAAATTCCCTGGAACTGGGGGGGGGGGGGGGGGGCGTGGACTGCGTTCCGACCGCCCTGAGCCGAAGTGGCGCGGCCTTCCCGCCCCCGGCCCCGCCTCCCCTCCCTCCCGGGACCGGCCGCCCCGCCCGCGCTCCGAAAGCCCGGGGCCGCGCCCCGGGGGTGGGGGGGTGGGGCGAGCGCTTAGTCGGCTGCGGATAGAAGGCGGGGCTGGGAGTGGAGGCCCCGGGGCGGGGGCGGGGGCGAGCCCCGCCTGGCCCCGGTTCCCGCGCGCTTCCAGCCCTGGGTTCCCGCTTCCCTCCGGCCCCCACCCCCACCCCCACCCCCGCGGAGCCCGGCCCGCACCTCCGAGCCCAGGAAGCTCTCGGGGCGCTCCCTCCGGTGGCGCGGGCCCCTGGAGGGCGGCGGGGAGCGCTGCGCTCTGCACTCGGGGTCCCCTCGCCGGCCAGCGCTCGGCTGCGGGGGCCTCGTCGCAGTCCCAGGCGTCCCGAGGAAGGACGGATCGGCAAGTCGGCGAACCTGCCGGGGGGCGGGGGGCCTTGGAGGCGCCCGCCAGGCGGGGTCCCTCCCTGCGACGGTTGGGACTGGACAGGGGCCCGCCCCCGCGGGGGTCCCGGGCCGCCGGGGAGCGGCTCCGGGGCGGGCCTCGAGCGCTGGTGGCCAGAGGCCGGTGTCGGGGTCCGCGCCCCAGAGCGACCGGACCTCGACCCCCGGCGCCTGAGAGAAGGGGGCGGTCCCGGACCCCGGTGGCCGGGCGGGCGCCGCGCCCCAGGCCTGTCCGGGCCGCGCGGTAATTGGATTGTATCCGCGCGCTGTCACCGTATTGACTTTCGCTCCCGTGGATGATATCATCGGGACTCGGAGGCTCGCCGCTGATGCGCCTGTCAAAGGCTGGGCGGGGGCCCCCGGCCCGGCGAGCGAGCATCAGCCAAGATAATTTGAAGTGAAATTTTCATTTTGACAGTAAACCCCTCAATTTCTAAAGGCTCCGCGCTCCGAGAGCTCGCTGGCAGGGGGAGGCTTTGCAGAAAGCCCACGTCTTAGACTGAAAAGGGCAAAAGAACTCGAATTAGTTGTAATAGATAAAAGGGCAAAAATAAAGAGTCAAGGGTACTTGACAGTAATAGCGAAAGTGGAGTCTCGGGGGAGACGCGTTGCGGCCGCGGCTGGGGCGCCAGGAATTTTAATGCGGCCGAGGGCGGCTGCCCCCGCGCCCCCACCCCAGCCCCAGACAAAGCCAGACATTTTCAGCAAAAATGAGGCTTCGCTGACGCAGGCGGCGCGGCGGGCGGGGTAGGGGCTGTGGGGGCCGCGGCCCGGGCCCCGGTGCGGGTGGCAGGGGCTGTGGGGGCCGCGGCCGGGTCTGGACCCCCGCCCCCCCCCTCCCGACCCCCCGCAGCCAGTCCGGGGGGGGGGGGGTGCCCAGAGGGCTCCCGCTGCCGACCACGCCTTGGCCCTGGAGACCTCACACTCTGGGCAGGGTCTGTGGGGCAGGAAGCCCGGCCGGTCCCCGCAGACTGGAGGTCAGAATCCCGCACCGCAGGAGCCCCCAGACCTTGGTGGCGCCGACTGGAAGAGACTTGTTTGATTAATCTGCAAAATTGTGGGGATAAAGACATCAGGTGGGGGCGGGGAGTCAGCCGCGCACCCCTCCCCCCCCCCACCAGGGGCTGTCCCTTGGACCTCCCCCTTACCTTTGGGGGGAATGCTCTGGAAGGCTGGCCGTAGGCACCCTTACCCCCAAGTGGCCTGTGTGCCCCGGGGTGGGGGTCAGGAGGCGGATCCCCTCAGTGAGGGGGAGGGGACGGGACGCCGCCGGGGTAGGGAGGGTGGGGACGTGTATTTTAAGGGTCTGTGGTGCTGGGGAGAAAGGTCGTGGTGGGGGGCGGGGCCCCGCTTCCCTCCCGGGAGGCTGTCAGGGCAGCGGCGCTGGGGACCGCGCTCTCAGCCACTCAGGCGTGGCCAATTCAGACACACCAAGGAAGGGCTGCTAAATTAACGGCGCTCTTTACATAGCGCCCAAATAAAACTGTAATCAGCCGCGCGTTACTTTTCATTAAGCGAGTCTGACAGCAGCATATCCAGACCCGACAGGGAAATATACGGCGGCGGCCGGCCCGGTCTAAGATAATTCCTTAAGCTCCATTAACAACTCTTAGCCGCGGGAAATGGGCTCCCGGAAAACGTCTCCAAATCTAAGAGCTTTATCGACCCTCAAACCGCCGCTGATGCCTCCATTTCTTTCTTTTTTTTTTTTCTCTTTCTACCCCCCCCCCCACTTTTTTTTTTTTAACTTAAGGGAGACTCGTCCAGCGAGGTAATAGAGTTTGACACGACACCTTCTTAACTAGAGAGAGAGGCAGGGACACCAGCCCTTAAATGATATTTAAAAGGCAACCAATTAAGATTTAAAGTGATGGTCTCCTGAGACTGCCCGATTCATGCCCCACCACCTCTCCCCGGGCCTGCCTGCCTGCCTGCCGGTGGCTGCACACGGCCTGCCCGCCCCTCCGTCTCTCTCCCTCTCCCCGGCCTACCCGCCGCCGTGTGTTCCCCTCTCCATTCTGTCTGTGTCTTTCTCTCGCATAAAACAAGAGACAGAGAAAAGATCTTTCCGTGCTCCAGTCCTCCCCAGTGGGAGGATTCTTGGGACCGCCTGTGTCCTAAGGCACATAGTAGCGGGTTGAGGGACACTGAGCCTGGCTCCCCCTGCGGACATCCAGCTGGCCACGTGGTGTCCCCGGTGCCCCGGGGCCCAGACGAGGCCCCTCCAGTGGGGTGTGGGCGCCCAGGCTGCAGGCTGTGAGGTCAGCCTCGCTCACAGCAGGCAAGCCGTCTGGTGAAGGGACAGCCCAGGTTGGGGCGGGTGGCACTTGGTACCAGGGGAGCGCTCTGAAGTGCCTCCTTCCAGCTGGTACAATTGAGGCAGAGGGAGTCCCCTGCCCAGAGCTGCTGTCCTCTGCGCCAGGGCACCAGGAAGATGCCGTTCCCTCCCTCACAGTGACGGTGACACTGGCCAGGGTATTTGCCCCATTGGTGCCACTAAGCGGGAGAACCTGGAAAGCCCCTCGGCCAGGATCACGGCGTGGGAAGGCAGTGAAGCCCTGGGAAGGAAACACCGTGACCTTTCCATCTGACCCTGTCTGGAACAGTGGGGCCCTGGAGGAAGAGAAGGCGGGGGGGGGGGCCTCCAGGGAGGAGGGGGGCAGGGAGAAGGAGGGAGGACTGCCTTCCAGCATGTCTGGCATCAGCTTCATGAAATTGTGAAGAAACTGCCTTTTCCCCGGAGGACTCTGGCCCTGGGGTGAAGAGGGGTTTACTGAAGCCCCGGGACCAGTCAGGCCCCTGCACATTGGGGGATCCCTGAGCGGGCAGCGCCCCCACTTTGCTGCTGGGGTGCAGTGGCTGCTGGGGTGCAGGGGGCCGACGCCGCCCGGAAGGCACTGGGGCAGGACTGTACGAGGCGAGGCACCCGTCTCACCGGCCTGGGGGGGGGGGGTGTCTTCCCTGGCCCCAGGCCCCCTCCCCACCCCGGGGCTTATTGCCACTTCCAAGGAGATCTAAACACGAAGGGTGCAGTTCAGGAGCCAGAAGCCCCACCCGCTAAGAGCCTTAATGTCTTGAACTAAGCCCACTGAGTGAGCGCCCAAAGCGGGAATTAGAGCGAGAAGGGGCTTATGCAGGCTTGGCGTGAACCCTGGCCCACTCGGGGTGGCTGATGCCTCCCTTCCAGCAATCCAACCAGAATTCTGTGTCCGTTACAGTGGTGTGGTCACTCCAGGGAGGAGCTCCCAGAAAAGGAGCTGAATGTCTGTAGCAGCATCCGACCTCCACTTCTGGTGTCGATGCAGACGAGACTGAGCGGGGCCGCCTGTGTGCTTAGGGACTCTGTCATCTGGCCGGGAAACGGTCATGATGGGAGTAGAACTAATGGGGGCATCAATGTGGGGGGTGCACCAGCCTGGTCCTCCCTGCCTTTGCTTCTCAAGGCACTGTGCTATCTTAAAGGCATAACCCTTACGTTCGTCCGATCGAGCCGGTGGAAGGAGCTGATGGGGTCATGTGCACAACACTTGTGTGAACCCCGTTTCCACCGGCCCGGGGTTTGCAGATGCCGTGCTGAGGGAGAGGCACTGAGTGTCGGCCTGCCCGGCCCCAGCAGGTGCAAGCAGGCCTGGCCGGGAGAGGCTGGGAGAGCAGGAGGGGCCCACGCCAGGCCCCAGAAGCTATTCAGCAGGTCGGGCATACGTGTATGTCGTCGCTGTTTGCCCCTGTCCTGCTGGGATGATGCCCCGGGCCGGCCGTGGTGAGCTGGGAGGGCCCACAGCTGGCCTGGAGAGGGCCTTTGTGACAGACGACAGACGACAGACGGAGCAGGAGGAGGGAGAGCATTCACGGTGGAGGGAGGGGCCAGTCCAGAGGCCAGGGCACCGGAAGTGACAGGACTCACACGGGTGAGTGTAGGGGAGACAGGGACAGCAACACCAGTGGAGCCGGACTGAGGAAAGTGTAGGTGGGACAGTGAGCAGGGGGGTAGCTTCAGGTCACCTGCCACAGCCCCCTAGGGGCAGGAAGTCACCCAGTTCCCAGGGCAGGGCTGGGATGCAGTGGCTAGGTGTAGACAGGCGGGTGTAGGCAGGCCAGTGTAGGCAGGTGAGTGTAGACAGGCAGGTGTAGACAGGTGGGTGTAGGCAGGCCGGTGTAGGCAGGCGGGTGGAGAGAGGTGGGTGTAGACAGGTGGGCGTAGTCAGGCGGGTGTAGGCAGGTGGGGGCTGTTCACCAAAGTGTGTCCGGCTCACCTGACGTGGGGCGGCCAAGGACAGAAGAAAACCACCCAATCATCCACCAGAGTGCAGGCAGCAGAGACAAACCCCAGGACAAAGGAAATGTGGTTTCCGTGTGACGCTCTGACATTTGCTAGTGGCCTAGTAAGATTAGGGGCATCTCTGGGGACAGCAGGAAACTGATGGGTGCGTGTAAGTATGCGGGTGCCACGGGCCAGGAGAACAGCCGCACAGCGGCACGGCCACGTCCCTGCCGGGCTTTGACTGGCGCCTCGTGGGCATCCTGGCCTTACCAAGGGCACCTGCCCTGGGGGACCCGCAGGGTCAGGTGAGGCCGCTCCATCGGAAACGCCTGGCAGA
Source organism: Panthera tigris (assembly GCF_018350195.1). Classification (NCBI taxonomy): domain Eukaryota; kingdom Metazoa; phylum Chordata; class Mammalia; order Carnivora; family Felidae; genus Panthera; species Panthera tigris. The sequence goes on from NC_056660.1 coordinate 237,060,914, forward strand.
CGTATAGCTTGGTCCAGCTGTGGCCTCCCCAGTGCAGGGGCAGGGCAGGGAGAGGGAAGGGTGCCAGCACCTTTGGCTGAGGAGCTGTCACTGAGAGAGCCTGCCTAGAATGAGGCGAGCAAGCCCGCCTGCACCTACGGAGGGTTTGGGGGGGGGGGGGACGCCGAAGGAGAGACCTCGCTGAGTCGGCTGGAGGAGGAGGGGGAGCTCACCCTCTGCGCAGGGGTGAGGGAATGGAGCAGGGGGGCAGGACCCAGTGTCACGGGCCAGAGGGCAAGCAGCCCCAGGCCCCCAGGAGCCCCGCTCCCTCACAGGCCGGGGAGGACCCGCCCCACGACCCCTCCTGCGCACCAGAGGGCGATGCACTGGGCACACGGTCCTGCGGGGAAGCGACGGCCGACCGGCACCACTGGTCACAGGACCCCCACCCCGGGCCCCAACCTGAGCTCGAAGTGCAGCCCCGCACCACCACCACCCCCCCGCCCCCGCAGGCTGACCTGGAATCGGGGACCGTGTCCCCGCCCCTCAGAGACTGACTCACGTGCCCACAGCAGCCTCACCAGCCAGGAGCAAGGTCTGCCCCATCACACAAGTGACGCCCATTCACAATCAGCCTGCAAATGGGACCTTAATTAATGAATTTGATGATAGAGACTCTTTTCATGGAACATTAGCCCAAGTTCAAGATAATCAGCCTGAACACAAACTCCAGCTTCGCAACAACACTCGCCGGGGGCAGGAACATAATTTACGTCCGGCAAGTGGGTGGGCGCGCGGCTTCCGGGCAGGGGGCTCACCTCCAGGCACAGGACCGTCCAGGAGCTGGGGACAGACCCTTCTGTGGCACGGCGCACACACAGGCTGTCATGGGCACCTCTCGGGGTCATCAGAGTCCATTGCACGCGGCCTTGCTTCCGCTGGTCTGTGGGTATGTGACGGATGCCCCCGTGTGTCCGTGAGAACAGGATGAAGGTTTTCCGAGGCGGCCCCATCTCTGTGGACGGGGCGGCCCTGACGGGGGGTGGGGCACTGAGGCCGGAGAACCCCAGGATTTAGGGGCCACAGCTGGCCTTTCCCGCTGGCACTTCGGTAGTGAAAACCGGTCACGTGCGTGGTTGTGGCTACCTGTGTGGGACCCTGGGGGCTGCGGGGGTGGGGGCAGCACCCCGAGGATGCTCCAGGCTGGGCCGGCGTGGGGGGAGGGCGTCCCACAGCAGTTCCGGGGGGAGGGGAGCCGCAGGGGCACACACGCCTGCCGTGCAGGGGAGGCACCCAGGGTTCAGAAAGGCAGCGGCAGGCCTGGCGGGGAGGGGCGCCCCCGCCCCGCTTTCCTCCTCCCCTTCCCTCCCCAGCTCAGCTCGCTGCCTCGCCGGGGGTGGGGCGCTGGAAGCGAGGCGGGAGGAAAATCCGGTGAGTGTGGCCTCACCAAGGGGCACCGCTGACCCCAGGGGAGACCCGGGGCCTGCGGGATCGGGCCACCCCGTACAGAGCTCACTTCTAACTCGGGCGCTGCAGGGGTGAGGCGCACACGGTGGGAACGGAGGAGACAGCGCTTTAGAAAAGGCTCACGCTCCTTCTCCACCTCGCCTGTGTCTTCAGTAACAGAGTAGCCTAGAACGTTCCACCGCAGGAGGGCAAGGAGCCCCTTGGGGAAGACACAGGTGCAGGGACCACACAGTTGGCCGAGGGTGTCCCGCAGGAAGGGGCCCCAGAGCCCTGGGGACGAAGCAGCCAGCGCTCAGGCACCTTCGTGCCTCCCCGCCCGCCCCCACAGCCTGGTTGGTTGCCCTCCTCTAGATTTCATTCCAGAACCCCAGCTTCCCCCATGGTGCAGCACACGCGGCTCATTAGGGTGAATTTTCAGCGCATTTGCAACTTTTCACCCATTTCCAGCTCAGCGGGCTGGGGCTGCAGGGAAGGCCCCCCAGGAAGCAGTGGAAGGGCCCTCTGGACCCCAGACGGTGGGTTCCAGAGCCCCCGGCAACCCCCCTACAGACACAAACCACATTGTTATTTTGGTTTTGTTCCCAAGCTTCTGGAAACCAGAGGTCACTTTTTATTCCTCCGGTTCAAGTACAGACTAGATCACGTGGCGCACTGAGCTGCTGGGCCCGCACTGCCGCAGCACCCCTCCTCGGACGTCTTTTCCAGACGTGCCCGGTTCCACCCCCCCGGGGAGACCGGCGACCATGCGGCCTCCCTGGTCCTCACCTGCCGTAACAGCGCTGTCCCTGCGGTGAACATAGACTGCGTCGTCCGAGCCTGGGTCACCGAAGTCCCAGGCCGCGTCTCGCGGGCCGCCACCCGCCCTTGGCAGGCGTGGGTTCGCGGGGGGAACGCCCCAAGACCCCGACCTGCTTTGGGCTCTCGAAACCAAGGGCACCCCTTGTGTGGAGAAGTTACAGGGCTGTGGGATCGCATCGCAGGGAAGGGGGGAGACACAGATACGTGCACAGACTTGAAAAGCAACGTGACACGTGCACACAAGGGACACGTTAGACGCGGGAGAGGCAGTGTCTCCTGCCTTTTCTAGGTGGTTCCTTGAAGATCAAGTTTAGGGTTTTCATCACGGCTTTGCTTTTGTTTCACACAATCACCTGACTTCTCACGCGGTTCGGAGAATGAGACTGTGGCCCTGAAGCACGTGGGGCCCTCGCAGGTCCCTGCTCGGCCCAGCAGTGCTGGTGCCTGATCCTGCAGTGTCTCTGTGCCCCTCTCCGGCCTGCGCTGACCCCTCTCCTCGAGTTCACCCAGAAAACGGACGTAATTCAGGCACTTGCTGCAAAGGGACAGCAGCGGTTTACAGGACCAGGTGATCCCCGCTCAGGGATCGTTATGCTCAACAGAGGAAGGGGCACGGTGATGGCCACCCGGGGCCGCTGAGCACCCAGCTGAGTAACACCCACCTCCCCCAGCACAGGGGGCCGGGCTCCGGGGGTGCCGCGCTGGCTGGGTTGTTCAGGACGGTGCGCGCTCGCAGGACACGGCTCCGTCCAGACCACGCGCGGGGCGGCAGTCGGATGGGACGGTCCGCCGCGCGCACGTCACCGGGGGACGGGAACCAGGCTGCAGCAGCCATGTCGTCCGCCCGGGCCCGGGGCTCCCGCGCCACCACCCGCCCTCCGGCCTCCACAGGGTTAGTAATTGTGCCATCACGAGCGGCTCGTGAGAGGCTGGGGGATCGGAAACAAGGGAGCCTCGCTGTCCAGGAGAGAGAGGGACAGAGCGGGAGGCCGCAGGACGTCCGGATGAGCCACGCCTGGGCTGGCATTCGAGCATCTGCACTGGGGGCTGTCCTGCCCACCCAGGACCACAGGCTGACACCCGGCGTTTCCTTCCAGAAGACCCTTACCCCAGCCTCCCCACTCCCTGCATCCCCTTAATCATCCACACAGGGCCGTCTCTCCACTGACCAAGCCTTGAGTGCAGGTGCACTTCCGGGAAACAGAACCTCAGGATAGAAATCTAGATGGAGTTTGCTGGTCGGATGGGATCCAGAGGCATCCGTGCTGCCCGTGGTCTGAAGCACCTACAGCCACAGAACCATGACGCAAGCCATCACCTGTGGCCGGCTCCAGACGGCCGCCTGTTCACAGGAGGCTCTGGTGACCAGGCGGCCACCACGTGCACCAGGGTAGAAACTTGCAGAGCGAGGGCCCAGGCATGAAGAACCCCAGGGCTCGGAATCCCCATCCTGGACCCTGTCAGGACCAGAGAGCTACGGGGCTGTCCTAAAGGCAGCCCTTCTCTCCAGTAGCCTGAGGGTCACAGGCTGGAAACCGGATTCTCAGGCCGCCTGGCAGGGCACCTGGGGTCCCAGCCCCGGAGGGCCTGAGCCAGTGGCCGGGGCGGCACCATGAGAGGACAGGGACAGAGTCCAGTAAGGGGAGGGTGTGAGCCCCTGCCTAGTCTGGGCGCTTCTCGCTGCCCTGCCCCCAGCCACCCTCTCCTTGTCCGGGAGCTCCCGGATCCCCATCACCCCTCGGTGCTTCAAAACCCGAAACCCACCCGAAATCCCGGGGGTCCAGGGCTCAGCTACAAACTGACCAGGAGGACGGGCCGTGCGCGCAAGAAGTTTGTACAATTTTTATGGACAGAACCACAGGGAGTCTGGAGGGCAGTGGCCCCGAGGGCAACAGGCCAGGCTGGAGGGCGTGGCATCCCCCACGCGCTCTGGCTCCGTGGCATTGGCTGGGTCGGCCGAGAGGGGCCCCCAGTGTTTCAGTGGCTGATGGACATGTGGGCTCTCTCGCCGCCACGTGGAATTAAATCTGAAGGGGAGGACACCAAATCTCGGGAGACAGGACTGTGGCATCAGGTGGGCTCACCATGCCTGCCCCGCCCAGCCCCGCCCATTCCTGCCACAGGCCCCAGCGCATCCCCTCCCCCGGCCCTGGGAAGGGAGCCGTCGAAGAGAGAGCCCGCATTCTCAAAGGCCCTGCGAGGCTCTTCCCTGTGGGCTGAACACGAGAGACCCCGATTTCACGGGGATGGCGTCCCAGAGCGCCAGGGCCAACGGCTAGGTCTCGACCGCCAGAGACAAGGTGGGCGCGGGACCCCATTCACGAACCCCAGTAGTCAGCCCGCTCAAATCCTACTTGGCTTGTACAATAAGGGGGACAAAGACAAAAAGCCTGGAAACGAGCAAAAACCGGGTCAAACCTCCAAGCCTGACGGACAAGATTCGACCTGAACCATGGCCTGCTGACCAACGCCCAGCTTGCGCCGGTTCCGAGGCCCCGTGCGGAAGGGAGGCCGTGTCCCCTGGGCTGACACCTCTGCACCACCAGAGGTGCGTGTGCAAGTCTCCTTCCTGACCTTCCCGAGAGGGCCAGCGTGACCGTGTGCCGTGTGAGGGACACATCCCGGGGATTTCTGCACAGTGGCTCAGGATGGACAGTAATTTCTGGAAATCAGGAGGGCCGCAGTGGCCACAGTCAGGACAGGAACCCATGCAGGCAGGTGCATGGAGCTGGGGCTCAAAACCTTGAGAGATTCGGGGGTGGTGACCACAGTCAGACACCCACCGACCTCCCCGTGACCTATACAGGGGACGGCTGGACCTCGTAGGACGTCATCGAATCACCATAAACTCAGGAGGGTGGTGACCCCCGCTGGGGCTGACTCTCCAAACGTGGCTTCTTTAGTGGGAAAAGATCAACGCGTCCCTTCTCACCAACGAGTGGCTAACGATGTGCGAGCGCATTTTTCTCTACGGCGGTCAGTAAACACCACCACACATACGGTTTCACCCGCAAAGAAGGCTGTGCTAAAGCCCCACTGTGTTCCCTGAAGCCCCACTGTGCTCCCTGGCCCCTGGGCGTGACCGGGCGTGCCGAGTGAGTGGCCTTGATCACAAAACAGAGAGTGGTCACCACTCCACACGGGGGCAGGGAGGAGAACGCCTGCAATCCAGAAGGTTCTCTGGGCTTTTCAGATACTCCTGTCCTGTGGGTAAAGAAAAGTTGCTGTAATCTGACACGGGGGAGGGGACATCTATTTGATTGGAGACGGAGTCTTCAAAGAGGTGATCAACTAAAGTGAGGTCACTAGCGTGGGCCCTGATCCAATCCGACTGGTGTCCTGAGGAAGGGAGGAGATCAGGACACAGACACAGGGGGAGGTGCCCGTCCACGGGCCGAGGAGAGAGCAGCCTGTGCACCCGGCCCTCGGGCTTCCCACCGGCAGGCTTCCCTTGCTCGAAGTCACCGGGTCTAGGGACGGCCATCGCCCCAGCAGCCCCCGGGCACTGACGGGGGGCGGTGGGAGAAGCTGGACGCCCAGACGCGGGCAGAGTCGAGGCTGACAGCCTGGCTCAAACCCTGTGAAACGCCGGGCCCGCAGCCTTTCCTGTTAGCAAGCAGTCAGGCATCTTGTGCAGACCTTTGGATTTGCTGCGGGCTTCCGCTAACACGCCCCGAGCTTTGCGAATGCTCCCAAGTGGGGATATCCCGTTTGCGCGCGTGTCTGCTGGGTTTCTGCGAAGAGCGACGCGCCCTCGGTACGCGGGCAGAGACCTCGGCTTTCGCGAGACGACGACGGGCTTCTCATTGCAGGTTCGATGGTGGACCCCGCAGCGAGACCGCGTCCTGCGAGCTTCGCGAGGCCCGCGCCCTGTGGCATCGCGACGGGATCTCCGGGGCCGTCCTGGCACAGAGACAGCACCGCTCACGTCACCGCCACCTGGACCCGCACGGTTTGAAGCCCCGCTTCCGGCGGTCTTGCCTGCTCCACTCGAACCCATCTGCACTCACGGGGCCTCGGGGTGGGGGGCGGCAGCCCCGACGCGCACGTTACTGCCCAGTGACACCCTCGTAAATGAAACAACCGGGAGAGAACAGTGCGGGCAGCCGGGCAGAGCGGGCCTGTGCTGAACCGCCTCTGCGGCACGAGCTGGACCGGCGATGCCTGTGCGTCCCCAGGGGCCTCGGGCTCGGTCCCCTTGCCTGGCACTCCCCACACCCGGGGCGGTGTCCTTGCGGGACACAGAAAGGGCGGGGGCTGCACGGGCACGGCATCTTCTCTCTACAGCAGCCGAGGCCCCAAGTAGCCCAGCCCATGTCTGCAGGACCGTGGACGGGTCACAAGTCCGTGCACGGTCAAAGCCGTCTACCAGAAAGAAAGCGGGTGCTCCTGAGTCCCTCAGCCCATCTTGCTGGGGCTGTCCTGTCAGGAGGCTCTGCCTCGCCAGGGACAGCAGAACCACAGACACACAGGGCGAGGGACCTCCCTGCCGGGCGGCTGGGCACACAGAACCCCTGGCTTCTAGGTTATCAGAACCAAACCCAGAGGGGCCAGCAAATCTCTGGTTCCAGAAGAGACACTGGGAAGATGTCAGGTGGTGACACGGGACAATGAGGACAGGTCACAGGCAGGAGGGTTACTACGGCAGGAGGTGACTGTGACCCGTGGACAGGAGACCACGGGGCTAGGAAGTCCCTCGGTCAGGGCCAGCGGCCCCCGCAGCTCTGGTCCGGGGCACATCACTGTCCCACCAGAGCAAAGCAGAGGTTGGGGGTCAGAGAACCCAGGGTGGGGTCTCCGAGGTCCCAGAAACCTGCGAGGGAGGGAAACAGGGTTCTGGTGGAGGAAGTGTCTTTGGAACGACAGCCGTCCGCGAACGGCCTCCAGCGACAGGAGGAATGGGCACTGGGGCTTTGCCCTGGTTCCGCAGGCAGGCAGAGGGGCCTTCCTCCCTCTGAGGCCGGTCCCCAGGGTGGACCCCTTCCAGGGCCCTGCTCCCCCGCACCTCCTGGCGGGCGCGGGAGCGGGAGCGGCAGCGCTGTCCCGTCCGGGGGGCGGGGCGCTCTCGTCAGTAAGGCGGCCCCCCTTCCTCCCTTCACCCCGCACTGACAGCTCATCAGCTGCACGAAGGACAGATGGCCCCGGGTCATCCTGCAAAAGTCAAATTGTCCTTTGACCTTGCCCACATGACCTCCGCATTACTCTCCCGTGTTGCAGAGAAATAGCGCATAAATCGCCCTCGCCTCCCGCCCCGCCGTTTCCCTGTGTTTCTCCGGGTTTCTCGCTGTAGGGGAAGCATCCACAGGCCCGGTTGTGACAAATGTCCAACAGTCAATGCACGCTGAGTCCCGTGTCCTTGGGGGGGCTGCAATTCCTGCCCTTTGCTCAGACCGTTCTTCTGATTGTTACTATAGACGCTCGAACAGAAAATTTGGAAAACACAAAGGAGTTTGAGGAAAAATAAGTCACGTGTGACGCCCTCACTCAGAGCGTACGTAATCTTGATGAATTTTTTCCAGTTGCTGTCTGTACGCACATCTCTGCAATTACTGTGCCAATGACACTGACAAGTCTTTTCGGGAAAATTGGCCCCAGGAAACAGCTGGCCACGGACCTTTACCAGGAGCACGGAACCCATGATGCCTTTTGAAGTAGATCTTTCCAGAGTCTGGGTGGAGAGGGTGAAGCATTGCACGGGGGCGGCGGTCACCGCTGGCCTCACCCCGCCGCTCCCGGGGGCCCAGCAGGGCACCACGGGGCCTTACCCCTCGGGTCCAGACCACGCGAGGCACCTTTCGGTGCCGGGGCCGCGGGAGACCGGCGGGGGCTGCTGGGCACACGGGCGTCTCAGTGGCCAGGCTGCCCGAGCCAGCCACCAACGGAGCTTCCCGACAACACCTTCGAGTGGTTGCCAAGCCACGGAGGCAGGGCCACCAGTGGGCTTCCAAGCATCTACCACGGAGCCCAGGGTGAATCCGGACACCATCAGCGCCCCTCGCCCGCTGCCCGCCTGCCATCTCTAAGGGGTCTGGGCTCCTTGAGGGCAGGCGCCCACGGGCAGTCAGCACCCTGCACGGAGCGCACCCCTGGGCCTCAGGTGTTCTGGAACAAGGCAGACTGCGGGAAGTAAGGGGTCGTTCCACAGCCCTGGACCCTGCAGGGCCTGTGTCTGGGGCGTGAGCTGACCTGGAAGGATGTCTGGGCCGCCTTTCCCGCCGGAGAGGACGAGGAGCCCCAGGGACGTGCGGGACGGACGATCCTTGCTTTGTGTTCGTGTGTTTTTGCCTTACTCTAACGTAGGCGTGTTAACGTCGACATAGATAAATCTGTATTTAAGTCTCAAAATTTTGTCACTGCAGTATTTTATTGTTTAAATGGAAACACAGCTGACGCCACACTGGCGACGCCACCTCAGTCTCAGGTGCACGACGCAGCGCTCCAGCTCTCTGTGCTGCACGGGGCCCACGGGTGTGTTAGCACCTGCCCCCATCCGCACGACCGCTCCGGCCACCGGGCCCTTCGTCGCCGTGACTTACTCCTTCCGGAACCGGAGGCCCGTACCTCCCCCTCCCCTGCGCCCATCTTGCGGAACCCCCGTCCCCTCTGGCAGCCATCAGTTTGTGCTCTGCATTGACAGGCCCGTTTCTGCTTTTTGGGTGTTTCTTCACGTGTTTCATAGATTCCACGCAGGAGGGACGTCGTGCAGTATTTGTCCTCTGACTGTTTTGCTCAGCATAGTACTCTCTGGCTCCTTTCGTGTCCTTGCAAATGGCAAGATCTCGTTCTTTTTCACGGCTGAGTGATATTCTGCCGTGTGTGCACACCGCCCCTTCCTCGTCCATCCACCAGTCGAAGGACACAGGCTGCCTCCCTTCCATGGCCGTCGCAGGTAATGCTGCCGCAGACGTCAGGGGGCAGGTGTCTTTTCACATCTGGGTTTTCATTTTCTTCAGGTAAGTACCCAGTAGTGCAAGGGCTGGGCCGTAGGGTGGTTCTATTTTCGACTTTCTGAGGACCCTCCACACTGTTCTCCGGAGTGGCTGCGCCAGTTTTCACTCTCACCAACAGTGCACGAGGGGCCCCTTTTCTCCACATCCTCGCCAACACCCGCTGTTTCTTGTGTTTTGATTTTAGCCACTTGGACGGTACGAGCTGGTGTCTCATCGTGGTTTAGATTTGCATCTCCCTGATGATGATGATGGTGAGCATCTCTTCATGTGTCTGTTACCATCTGCACGTCTTTGGGAAACGTCTTTTCAGGTCCTCTGCCAATATTTTCATTGGATTATTTGTTTTATGGTGTGTAAGTTCTTTACGTACTGTGGACATTGATCCTCTATCAGGTACATGATTTGCAAATACCTTCACTAGGTTGCCTTGTCGTTTTGTTGACTGTTTCCTTTGCTGTGCAAAAGCTTCCTACTCTGATGTAGTTCATGCTTGCTGTTGTTTCCCTGGGACAGATGCGTCCCTGTAAAGGTCAAGGTGGTGGTTAGGTCTGCTCAGGGAAGCTAGGTTCAGCCGGGGAAGATCAAGGCCACGCAGAGGAGAAAGGAGCGGATCTTAACAGGTCCAGGCAGCTTACAACCAGGAAGAATAAAACCAAGCCATCCTCCCACCCCGGTCAGGGCCGGGCGGCTCCGAGGCAAATTCTCAGAGACCTCCTGGGGCCACAGGACCACAGTAGGCGTTGGACTTCCCCACAGGCTGTCCTCCTCGGGGATCTAGATTCTTCTCCCCGTGTGGGGGCCCAGGCCCCACCGTCCTGCCCTTCTCAGGGCCCTGGGCACTGCTGTCCCAAGTACCCTCACAGTGGTACCCACGACACTGAGGACGATGGTGTCCAGCCAGTGGGAGGACCTTGACCTGGGCTGTGAGCCAGCGAGCCCACCAAGCTGGCATCCCTGGAGTCCTGGGCCGCTCTGGGCACCCCCCAGCAGGGGCCTCGTCCCCAGAGCCTCGCCCACCTTGTCTCCCCGTAGCCCGTGGCCGCCTCCCTGGCCATCAACCCCTAGACAGTACACCTCAAAATGTCCCTTTCGACTTCCAGTGCCAGTGTGTCCTTCCATGAACAGCCTCCTTCTCCATTATTAAGGGATCGGGAAGAGCCACAGGACAGGCTTCCACAGGACGGGGTCCTGGCAGAGCCAGGAGGGCCCGGGGGGTCCCTGGAGCTGCTGTCGCCCCACATCTGGGCCCCAGGAGCAGCGCTGTGGGTGTTAGTCCTTTAAGGGCTCCTACAGATTAGGAGTGACCACGGACAGCTTCTCTTCGCTGGAAATGTCTGGTGGAAGCCAGACTCGTGTCGTTCGGCACTTAGCGTGAGGATTATTGTCAATTCTGGCGTAACGGCAGACCTTCAGAACGAACGCAGAAGACACTGTTCCACTGGTCGGTCTTTCCTTCCCGTTTCTGAGTGGAAGCCCTGATGCCCCTAAGAAGCCGTTTTCACAAAGATTCCTTGTTACATGGGAAAGTAGCCTTCCCATTCTCCATCTCCCTTCTGCCAGCCTGGGCTGGGCGCCCCTCCCCATCTCAGAGCGGTCCGGCTCCCTGCGGCCTCAGCCTTCCAGATGGTTCCGTCTTAAAACGGGCTCTCGGCCTCAGAACCGCGGCCTCCTGTACGTCTCGGCAGGAAGGAAGCAACGGCTGTGCTCCAGCCTTTCCGGGTCCAGAGCAAGTGTGCGGCCCACACCACATTTCTAATTCAAACTTTATTGTGTAATTATAGTGTGAAACATATGATTTTTCTCTTTATTTTTCCTCTCAGTTAACGGTAAATTTTATTGCATAAATAAATTACACATGCCGTAATTCATGCCTCGCAGCCTACACACCAATTAAACCTGAGGTTGACACAGTGCACGCACAATTACAGGTGATCTGCAAAGTGAAATAGCCATTTATTTGCTCTGCAATAATAGTCAGCGCCGTTTAGCTACATGGTGGCTGCACGTCCGGGGATGCAGGGTTCTCGGAGCGGCGATTTACAGGCTCCGTGACTAGGGTGCCGGCGGCACGTGGCCTCACACCCTGGGGTCTGGGCATGCCCTGCATGTGGCCACACAGATCGGGGGCCTGGTGCTGCTGCCCTGAGGAGGGTCCCAGCAGGACGGTGCACATCTTCTCTCCAGAAACATCCTAAAGCCACGGGTCCCCAACAAGCTTCAGCTGGTAATCACCCTGCCCCTCCCGAAGGGTGTGACCAGGGGATGGTCAGCAGGGTGCCCTGTCCCTCCAGCTGTCCGTGGCCCCTTCTGAGGAGGCCTCCTGGTGCAGGCCTCCTGGTGCACGTCCCGATGGCTCCAGAAGGCTCCTGACGCGGTCCTCTCCTGTGCAGGGAATGTGCACATCCCCATGGCTCCAGAAGGTTCCTGATGCGGTTGTCTCCTGTGCAGGGAATGTGCGCATCGTGATCGCTCCTGAAGGTTCCTGACACGGTCCTCTCCCTGAGGGTCACCGCTGTGAGGCGAGAATGAACAGAGGCGGAGGAAACCGGGCAAGAAAATGGTGGAAACAGCAGAGGTGGGAGCAGCTGAGGGACGGTGCTCTGGCGGGTGGACTGGAGAGTCTCCCGCACCCGCGAATGGACGCGGGTCTCAGGTCTACTCGAATAAATGAGGGACCGGACAACTTACGTCCGGAAGCGAAGTCACAGAACCACGGAGCTGGGCAGCACAGGATTAGCAAGACGACCGGAAAGCCAGTCTGTCCCCAGGGTGACAGTCCACCGCATCCGCGGGACACAGCCAGTGCCACAGCTGCAGACGAGACGCACGCGTGCGCTCAGCCTCTGCCTCCGTGGATGCCGAGGGCCGGACACCACGGCAGGGCCACAGCCCGAGGGTCAGGTCAGCCCGCAGACGTGGGGGAGTCTCCACGGGTAGGGTGTTGAGCATGCCCCCCGTCCGTGCCACAGCCTGGGGCCTCTCCCTCCACGCGGAACAAGAAAGACAGCTAAGAGTCTCCAGGAGGAAAGCGTAACGGGCCCACCGGTGAGCGCCTCCGGGCCCCACTGAGCAGAACCAGGAGCCCAGGCTGCGCCTCAGTGCGGAAAACCTCAACCCCGTTCTGGAGGGTGACTGTGATGCCATCACCCCTCCCGTAAAGGCTCACTTCACAGAGGAAACACCCCGGTAGTGTGTTTCTGAAGGAGCGCTTTCCGGATCCCTCAGCGCAAGCGGGCGTCTCCAAGGCCTCTAGGGACGGAGCTGCGGCGGGCAAGGCCCGAGCGGAAGGTTCTGGCTCTGCGTCCTGGCTGGCAGGAGGCCGGGTGCGGTCCGAGCCTGGCCTCGCCCACTCAGGCTGTGGGGCCACCCCCACCCCGTCACCCCCACCAGCTGAGCTCTGAAATCCACTTAGAGCTAATCATGCAATGTAAAGTATTTGGTCAACGCTGAACGCACACCGCCTGCCTTTTTAAATCCACACCCATTGAAACTCACTGCAAGTTACTGCCAGCCAAGGGCCTATTAAAAAAGATTTGCTGTTAGTCTAGTGAACAAGCGTGGTGTCTACTCCACATTTAAATCACGTTTTGTTTTAAATTTTTTTTTAAGTTTGCTTACTTTTCAGAGAGAGAGAGAGAGAGAGAGAGAGAGACAGAGTGTGCACAGGGGAGGGGCAGAGAGAGAGGGAGACACAGAATCCGAAGCAGGCTCCAGGCTCTGAGCTGTCGGCACAGAGCCCGACGCGGGGCTCGAACTCACGAACCAGGAGATCGTGACCCGAGCCGAAGTCGGACTGAGCCACCCAGGTGCCCTGAAATCACATTCTTTATTGAAGAGAATATATAAGTGGGACTCCGGCCTCTGAAGGTGCCACGTGGAGCTGCCTTCACACGGCCACCTGTCCACTGCGGCCACACTACTGGGCGTAACACGCACGTGGCCCCACCGAGCCCTCACGTGAATCTGTAGGCACACCGCGACCGCACTGTAGGAGAGCACAGCCAACCGTGACGTTCCCCTCAGCCATCTGTGGGGGGACGTGGATCTCTGCCTTCCAGACTCGGGGCCCCGCCGTGTGACCCGCCTCAGCCAACTGGATTCGGGCAGGTGCCCCGTGAGCCACGTGAGACTGGAGGTCGGAGGGCCGCGAAGAGCTCCCACCCGGCCTCCGGTTTCCGCGGCCGCCGTGAGGAAGCCACGTCCCAGTGGGGCTGCTCACTCCTCATGGCCTCATGGCCAGGGTGAAGAGAGGCGCAGAGAGGCGCCAGCCCACGGCCGAGGCGGAAGCGCCCTGAGATTCAGGGGTGCTTGTTACACGGCAGAGCTGACCGCCCCGCAGAGTCAGGCCCCAGGCCCGGGCCGTTGTCACCCTGGTCGACACGGCCTCGGGCAGCTCTTCACGGCGTGTGCGTTCCCACGACCCCCGCCTGGTGTCATCCTGTCCACGGTGTGAGGGTGGAAAAAGGCTCCCCAGCTGCTCTTTGCTGGGCTCTCGGGCACTTTGGCTACAGCCCCATCCCGGACCCCCCCACCTCCTCCAGAGACCCCGTGGTCCCCACAAACTGCCCATCACTCTCCTTCTCCTGTCTCTGCCCAGTGGGTGCTGGGGATGCAGGTTGAAGGTCAGCTCTAAGAGAGTGAACATCCCACCCCCGCTGGCCACATCGAAGCTGGAGCACAGGCCCAGGATGGATGACAAGGTGCACCCCCCGTCCCGACACCACCCCGATTCTCGGCCCGGGACCACCCTGATTCTCAGCCTGGGCCCCACACGCCCACCAGCCCTCCAGCCGCGAGGTGGCTTCCTCTGTGACCCTCGCGTGCCTGCCCGCACTGGCCCCCAGGTGGCTCTGGGCTGGGTCCCCTCTGCTGCGGGGCTCTGGCTCCTCGAGGACAGGGGCCAGGTTTTGTTTGAGCCCAGGTCCGGCGGGTTTCACACAGAGGGCTTTGGGGATGTTGGGAGCCGTGAGACGATGCCGTCTGGAGCTACCTCTCACTTTCTGGCCGGGCATGAATTCAGCTTAAAGCGGCCGTGGGTTCGGGGACAAATGGCCCCACAAGACCCACGGCCACGTGGGCGCCAAAGCCCCCCATGAGGACTGGCCACCTGGCTCCCACCAGGAACACAACAGAAAAGTCACCCCCACGGTCGGTGCACCCATTTTCGCAGTGCGCCAAGGCCAGGGTCCTCGCGACTCCCAACCTACCTGTGAGGTGAGAGGGCTGGATGATTCTGGAAGGAGCCTCCCGCCGGCCAGGGGAGGAAGGGAGGAGGTGGGAGACAGGTGATAGGCCAGCCCCAGGCTCACCTGCGCTGGTTCCTAACTGCACAGCTCGTTTCCCGGCCCCGCGGTGACCCAGGTGCAGGGACCCCACGAGGCCTCGGCTAGACGCCGCGGAAGAGGCCACCCTGAACCGCCAGGCGAAGGAGATGTGGGACCCGCCGTGGGCACGCGCTGCAGAGGAAGCTTGGAGCCCCGTGGGCAGGCTTCGGACGGAACCGTGTCTCCTGTGAGAAGGCCGCGCAGCGGGGGACGAAAACAGCCGACGTGGAGGACTTGCCAGTGCGCACCTGCCAAGTGACGAACCCGGGCTGAAGGCTGCGCACAGCACGCGTCAAGGACACGGTGGGGGCGGCGGGAAGTTGAATGGTCTCCAGGGGCGGCAGTGGGGAGGGCGGGACGAACAGGTGGAGCACGGAGGAGGTTTGGGGCAGTGAGACGCTCCCGGGTGGCACCGGAACGGGGGGCGCCCGCCACGGTACGTCTGTCCAGACTCGCAAAGGTGCAGCGCCAAGAGCCACCCGTGTAGACGGGAGGGGCTGGATCACGGTGTCTCACCTGGCTCACCTGGGGCACAGGTGCGCCCAGCCAGCGTGGCACGTCAGCGGGAGGGGAGACCGGGAGGGGCGGGATGTGGAGCGACGTACTTCCCTTCGGGTTCCTGTGAACCTAAAACTGCTGTGAAAAAAACAGTCTGTGAATTAATAAAAACAATAAGAAATCAAGAGTGTGGTGAGGGAGTCCCCTGATGAAACCCATCATTTCATTCTTCCCGCAATGAAGCCACCTTAGAATTATTTTTCGTTGTATTTCAGAATTTCTGTTGTTCCGCTAAGGTTACTAAGAAGTACGTGTGTTGCATGAAAAGCTAAGAAACACGGGACTCGGGCAGTGAGAGTCCTGGACGCCCGGCCGAGGCGAGGCCTCCCGGCGCTTTGAGGCAGCTTCCTGCCGAGCCTTCCCGGCCGGTCCCAGCCGTCGCCTGCTCGCCCGCGCTCCAGGGCGCACGTCAGGGCCGAGGGCAGGCTGTGGGGGGTTGAGTTCGGAGGCCGGTGGGGCCCCAAGAGGTCCCCAGAGGCACGTGAGCCGGGTGCGAAGGAGGCGGAGGGCAGCAGGCCCAGACAGGCCGGCCGCCCGCCTCACATTCCTGCCCCTCGTTGACAGGCATGCGGGGAAAACGTTAGGCTTTTCCAAGATCCAGCCGGCCCGGCTGATGAATGAATGTTCCAGGCCAGCTCGGCCCCGGCTCTCCTGCTCTCAGAGGGAGGGACGGCCTCCGGGAGGGGCGGGGTGGCGCCTGTCATCCCCCGGGTCACCGGAGCCTCTGGAATGTGCCAGCTGGCTGCTGAGTGCCGCCCCCCACTTGTGGGTCCTCCCGGTGCGCGCCCGCGGGGTCAGGCGCCCGCTCCGGCCGGCTGACGTGTGTCATCTGGCAGCCGCTGGCTCGCATCCTGCTGCAGGGCCCACGGCAGCGGGGAGCGCCTGCAAATACCACAGCGACAGAGGGTCAGACGTGACAGGCGGAGGTGAGGAGAGGTCGCCTCGCCGACACTTCCCCGGCCTCCCAGCTGTCACTGCCGGCACACCGCGGGCCGAGGGGGCGCGAGAAGCGAAACGCAGGTCCAGACGGACGGAGCTTCCAGAGGACGGCACGTCATACTTTCCCTGCAGCTCCGGAAAGTTCCGGGAGAGCGGAGGTGTTGAGACCCCAGGCCTGCGGAAAGTATGCGTGCTGTGCGTGCACGTGTGTGCTCACGTGCGCGTGGCCGCACGGTAGGAGGCAGTGCCCTAAAGAACCACGTGGTGAGTCTGTAGGTACGTGATTATCTTGACATGACCCCACTCGCGACATTCGCCTCACAAACACGAGGCGTGACGCCCGGGTTACAGTGCGGCTGACGAGGCCCCTTTCTAGAGAAAGGCCAGACACGCGCAAGTGATGGGTGTGCTTCGCGTGTGTCAGCGGCCCCCCTGCAGGGCAGACTTTCCTCCCGGGGAGGAGGCTGAGGGGCCACATCCGGGCCACGTCCAGGTCTGATGGCCTGTCTCTGTCCCTTGGGACACACGTCTGTCCCCAGCCCTGCGCACAGAGAGGACTTGCAGCGTCCCACACGGAGAAGACACAGCTCCGCCCGTGCGAACAGGAGGAGCTGCGTTCTGCTCACGTGGCCCCTGTGGCTGCTTCGTCTATTTCACGGCGCTACCACGTGGGCACTGGGGGGGGGGGGGAAGAGAGGAAGGACGGAAGGGCCTTGGCAGCTGAATCCCGGGCCCCCCTCGGATGCCACACCGGGGAACACAAGGAGGGACAGCCAGACTCCCGCCAACAGTGATTCCCAGTGTCGCCCTTAGAGACGAGGCAGTGCTGGCATGGGTGCGGGTGTGTGTGTGTGGGGGTGGGTGTGGACGTGAGTGTGTGCACGCACACACGCTCGTACTGTGGGGACCGAGCTCCAGGACTCTGGCCCTGTGCTGCTTGGGACTTCCCAGAACAGCCACCTGCTTCTCACAGCCAGCAAGGGAGAGGGTGTGCTCACCAGAAATGTCCCAATCTCGTGGAACGTGACCACAGATGCGCGACGTAACCATGCGACGCAATCACGTGTATGCGATCCCAGCCCCACCCACAAAGAGGTGTGAATGTGGGGGAGGGTCACCGGGACCCCCTCGGTCTCTGCCACAAGCCCTGGGTGGGAGCGACAACCAGCGCTGGAGAAGTAAGTCAGCAAGCTCCCCAATCTCACAAAAAACACGCTGTGTCCCTTCAAAACCGAAGGAAGCCCAGACGGGTACAATCACAGTGTGGCCCCCGGAACACGGTCTAACAGCCGCCCTGCCCGTCCAGCAGGCGGGCACCGTGTCGACGCTGTCTGCGTGTTTCCCTGGAGCAGAGTCCGCTGCCGCTCTCCCGCACGCGGTCCAGCCCAAACGGTTGGCCTCTCCCGGCCCAGCACCCGGGGACCTCCGCTCAGGCCCTCGCTGGGACAAAACCCCGGGAGATCCCCCACTGCAAGGTGAGAGGCACTATGTTTCATTGTACAGAACTGAACAGATACAGGTTGAATTGGTCAAAAATTTTATTCCAAAAGCAACAGCGGTGATGAGAACGCACCTGACCTCGGGGGGGAGGGGTCTGAGGCTCCTTCCGGACCAATCTGGCGGCCTGGATTATCCCCTGAGTCTTTTCTTAAGAACAACAGCAACAAAAAGTCTTGTTCCAAATAATGGCATCATCCAATCCACAGAAAGGAAATGGCCTGTGCAGGCAGTGATGCCTGTGGACGGTACGTTGGCTTCCCCCACTGGGGACAGTCTCCAAGTGTCCCCACACAGGGCGTCCCACTGCTGGGGCCCTGGGTCACACACAACACCCCACCTCTGGCCAACTCAAACAGAAAAGGGCCTTTGCGAGGACACCGGTGAGCCAAAGAGCCAGGTGTGGGTCACCAAGGGCCAGGCTGGCGCTCAACTCGCCCCAGCGGGAGCCTGAAAACCCCGGGGGCACTGGAGGGTCTGACTGTCCACCTTCCTGGAGACTTCGTGCATCTCACAGTCAGTGTCCGCACAGGAAGCCATTCCCGGGCCCTATGTCTGGGGGGTCGCCGGGACACCACGCCCGCGCCCACCACTGGGCTGATCACTCGGCCCCTGGCACCAGCGTCCCGGACGTGTTGGAGAAGAGCCCCCAGCGTCACTAACGGGGACCCTCAGGGCTGTCCCCTGGCAGCACCGCTCGTCTTGCCTGAGCCTAGAAAACCCCGTGCCGCCTGTCAGGGGCTCCGGCGCCGAGCAGAGGGCGCCACGACCGCAGGGAGGAGCCGCGTGCCCTCTAGCCACACACGGCCCGGGTTTCCAGCGCACTCGGGCCCACCATGGCAGGTGGAGGAGTGCAGGTGGCCCGTCCAGGAGTGCACGGGGTCCTCGTCGGGGAGTGCACGGGGTCCTTGTGCATGTGACCCAGCACAAGACAGGGACCGTGTGCGTGTGCCCCCAGGGCTGTGCGGCCGAGCTCATGGCGTCTCTCCAGAGACAAGGGGCCCTCTCGCCGCCACCGTAAGTGGAGCCCAAAGGGACACTTTGGAGAGAAGGCACGGGGCCACCAGAGCCAGGACAGCTGCCAAAGACCCAACGCTTCCGCCAGCTTCCGGAAGGTCTTCCTTGTCTACTGGCAATAAATGTTAACAGTAAGGGCTCTCAGAGAAAAGGGGCAAAAACAAAGTTCCATTTTACCAGCACCCGGCACTGAATGGTCACGTGTGGCATTCAGAGGAGACACGACGTGTCCCTGGCGGGGACGGGATGGCGAGCCTGTGCAGCCCCACGCGCCCTCGGACCCCGCGTCTGCAGCGTCCGCCCTCGGGCTCGCTTCTCTGGCGTGTTCGGGCCCTGCTCCCACGGTCGTAAGGGAGTCTGCAGCTTCCGTGTTCTAATCTCTTCTGTCCCTGTGACCAGGTGTTTACGCAGCGTCTTCTGTGTTACCGCAGAGCCCGGCTGGCCCAGACGTTCTCAGCGCCAATGGCAAACGCATTTCTTGGTTCACTGAAACCCACTCATTGGTTTGAGCGAGTTTACAGAATGCAATTTAAAGATGCACACTGGTTAAAATACATTTCCCCTCTCGGTTGTGTATCAGGGTATCAGGGTTGGTTTTTTTGTTTTTTGTTTTTTTTATTGTTTGATCAGGTTTTAAGAGAGAGTGGAATTTATAATTTAGAAAACTCTTTAAAAGATCATAACTCGTGAAAAAATATTTTCACTTTGGCCGCACGTGTGTGTATAAGGTCTGAGTAATAAAAGGTACCTTATAAAAAACACAGTCAAGGGACCTTTACAATCATACGAAAAACCAGTTATAATTCCGAAGCGCAACACTGTCACTGTGGAGTGGTGTTCAAGAATGAGTCGTGTCACACAAGCGTAGGTTCTGAATAAACACTGCGTTTCGGAGCTTCAACGCGGTCTCGAATTCCGGGCAGGGGTCTCCTCGCCCTCCCCGTGCGGCCCCCGAACGCTTTATTAAGTGAGAACATCAATCTGTAGAGAGTCCCGGCGCTCTGGGGTGGCTTCTGAAAACGCTGCTTAACGTGGGACAATTTCGTCCTCCCTCCCCTTAAATCAATCACAGGGAATTAGAAAGCAATGGTTATTGGGGGAAAACTCTGTTTTCCGATCGTCCTCCGCCCATGCAGCGAACCGTCGCGCACGTCTGGAGGACTCCGCGAGGCTGTGTTTGGTGTGGATAAATGCAGGTGATTCTACGGTCTTTCGTATGCAGAAGGCTGCTTATTTACAGACGGATGCAGGACCCACAAAGAGAAATGCCTACTTGTTAAACAAATCGGCCGCCTGTGCCCTTCTGATACCCTCATGTTGCCTGGAAAACGCAGGACCGGGGATTTAACGAAAGCCACGGAGAAGCCTACGGGAAGATTCCTGTCTCCGTCCTCGTCATTCTGGAGGCCACGTCTCAATAAACAGCCGTTCCGTCCTCCCCGCCAGACCACCTGTGGGCCCCTCCCTCCCGTCGCCCCAAGCCCGGCCCCTCCTAGGAGGACTCGGGGGCGCTCATGCGTGCCGGCAGGCGTGTCTGGGCGTCTGGGAGCCACGGTGGCGTTGATGGCGCTGACAGCGGGCCAGGCCGTCCGGGCTGTCTTCCCAGGTCTGCCTTTGACCGTTCTGGCAGCCGGTGGCCACTCCCCACCGCACGACCCCTCTGTGCCCTCTGGGTGACAACACTCCCTTTTCAGCCTCTCCAAGGGTCAGCAAGATAACCCCGTCCCCAAGAGGGCTTATCTCGGTCCTTCCTCCCTGGCTGTCCCTGAGAAGGGACAGAACATGGTGGGGGGGGGGGTGCCGAAGGACAGCGGAGCCAGTGGGGAGGGGAAGGGCCCCTGGGACTCGACTGCCCTCCTCCTGCCCCAACACAGCCCTGCATCATTCACCCACACCCGGTGCCGGTCTCGAATCTCACAGAACCACCAGCACGAGGCAGGCCTCTCTGGGAATGGGCCCAGCCTCTGCAGGCAGGACCGTCCCCCAGCGGGGTCAGGGAACGCTCCGCGGGGATCGTTGCTGCCCCCTCTGTGCTGCAACCCCAGCCCCGTACCCTGCCTGGCCCGGCACACGGGAAATGCCATTGTGCGTGGCCCATCCCAGCCGCCCAGCAGGGCCTAGAGCATGTGTCCAGCCTGGCGACCGAGTGGTCACCTGGTGACAGGCCCAACCCCCCGCTCCTGCGTGTGGCCTATGACCTCCCCGGGGAGCTCGTGGCACTGTGCACGGACTCCCAGCACGGGGAGGCAGCTGGGCACTTTCCACACACAGACGCGTGTTGCCTCACAGCCCTGGGGGCAGAGGTCCCGATGCCCCGACATCGAGGTGCCCACAGGGGGTTCCCGCTGCTGCCTCGGGGGGCGACCCGACCCAGGCCTCTGGCTGCCCTCCATCCCCTCTGGTCCTGGACTGCCGACGCTCACTCCCGCCTCCGAGTCTGCATTTCCCTCACGTGAGGACACCAGTCATATGGATTTAAGCCACCATGACCTCGTCTTCACTCTGTCACATCTGCAAAGACACCATTCCCAAATAAGGTCACACCCCCCCCCCCCCGTCCCAGGTGGGCAGGAGTTTGGGGGAGGACACTATTCAACCCAGCACAGGTGTGACCAACCTGTCGGCATCGAGGGCTCAGCCCCTGAGCCCTGGGCTGGACCCCGGTCCCCTGCACTCTGGCCTCCCACCAAGTGACACGCTCCTGTCACACTGTCCCTCCGAGGGGGCTGCTGGGCTCTCCCGTGAGGCTGACATCCTGGCACACGCTTATGCACACGCGCACACGCAGACATCTGCACATGCATGCACACATGTGGACACGTGTGCCCACACAGACACATGCACACATGCAGGCACGTGCTCAGGTACACACAGGCACACACAGACACCAGACACACGCACCCGCACACACACAGAGACACACATATGCAGACGCAGGTACACATGTACGTGCGCACACACATGCACGCGCAGGCACACGCACACCCACGCACACACGTGGGTTGGCCTCCTGGCAGAGCGCCCACGCACACGGGGCTTTCTCGTCCGAAACAGCCATTTGCTCCGAGGACCTGCAGGAAGACAGAGGTATTAAACGCCCGTCGAGGGGATTCTGCGGTGGCTCTAGACAATCGCGGTGTGAAGCGGCCGGGGTGGCAGACAGAATGTGGCTGTGAGGACAACGGTTCAACAAGGAAATCAAGGAAACGTCTTGTTGCGACATTAGACAGAGTGAAGAAGATGATGTATTAATTAAATAGGAGACTAAACAGGACAAACCTTTGGAACGGGAGACATAACATTTCAGAGCAAAATCAACATGGCGGGGTAAAGGTCGCAGAAGATCAAGTAAGGCGCTAACAGTGGTGCTTTTCCATTTTCTGATCGATCAATATTACATTTTTCCCAAGCTGAACTGCAACGGCAGAGTTATTGCTAACCTTTCCCTCACCCTTCCGTTGTGTATAAGTCACAGCAAAATCACAGATGACTTTATACGCCACGGAGTTTTCCAGACCCAGACCCCCAGGTGAGCTGAAAGCTTCCTCAAAATCTATTTCGTTTGAAAATGGGAAGAATGAGCGTCTGCACCACGTAGACAGCGGAGAACACCCAGGCCTTGGAAAACAAGTCACCGTCTGGACAATGGCTCGGTGCCCGCCGGCTCCCCCAGGCGCGAGAACCCCACGTGGGATCCGGCCTCTGCAAGCGGGAGCAGTCCACGCTTCATTTGCCACAATTGACCAGACCGCACCTCTCCCGTCTGAGACGTTATTTAGGTCACTGCCCAAAACCCTTCTCACGAACCAGAGAGGACGGGCCCACGTGGGAGGAGAGCCCGAGGGGAGACGCGAAGCCTCACGAGACCCCAGACGGCCCACCCGCGCTTTCCCGGGGAAGGGGGGGGGGGTTGGTTTGTCCCTTTCGGGCCCGTGCGTTCCCTTCCCCTGCTGCGCTGGGAACGGTGTGCCGGGACCCCGACGCCCCACGATTCCAAGCACGGCAGGCGTGGAAAAACGAAACAAATTTGGTTTGAAATGCGTCGAGCAGGACTTAGGCCCCGTGGAAGGTGACCCCGTGCTCCTGACGGGCGGCCCGGACCCTGTCTCAGGAGAGCGTGCTCTGGTCCCGTCCGAGGGCCGAGTTTGGAGTTGTAGGTTGGCGCCCTGCAGGAAAATCCTCCCCCAAAGCATTCCTGGTCAAAATGACACGGTCACGAATCCCGAAGAAGGCTTCTATACACTTCCGATTCACAGTAAAATAAAAATAACATCCCTGATTTGTAAAAAGATCTGGATCTCCTCTAAATCTTGTGAGGACAACTGAGCAAACACACAAAGTGTCCGGAAGCGTGCGCTCATGAGTGTGCACGAGTGCCCGCGCCCGCGTGTAAGGAGGTGTGAGCGTGCTCCGGCGCACCGTGCGCTGAGAAAATGCGCCTTAAAAGAGTAAAATGTGGAATCTCGGGACCCTTAAGCAAACGAGGGCACGCCTCCTGGGAGAGCCGGGGGCCGGGGTTGGGGGCCGCGGCTCTAGGGCACAGGCAGGGCCCGGCGCAGCCGCTCGGCTGGGCCCGGCTGTCAGAGCGCCGGGGCCGTGATCCCCAGCCAGTGCCAGGCGGCAGCCTCCCGCGCAGCCGAGCCACGTCTGCGCCGTTTTATGACAATTAAGGAAACGTTAAAGCAAGGCTGGGCTGGAGACGGTGATTGCCCTGCGGTGAAATTCCGCCTGTCTTCCACGAGGCCGCCACCCTGGGCTGGAAGACGGCCCGCAAAGATTTCACAGGTGGGATGGAGAAAGGGAAAAATCACACACATGAACATGTCATGAAAACGTCTGTGTCTTATTTTTTAGACGTGGCATTTCACCTTGGATTACATAAACGGTGAGATTTCACCGTGCAGTTTTTGTCTAGACTCCCTGGGGCCCCGTCATGAGGGATGGGGAGCCTGCGACCTCACCGTGAAGCCCGGTGCGGGCGAGACAGCCAGCTGTCCCCCGCACACGGGCCCCCAGGCGGCACTGCGTCGCGCCTGGGTCTGGGGAGCGCGGGTGGGCTGCGGGAGGCCTCCTGTCCCTCCCGTTTCTCGTGCAATCAGCCCCGTGAATCGTCTCTCGAGTTGGGAGAGGCCGGGACGTGTTTAGAGTCCAGTGTGGTTTCTGCCCAGACCTCACCGTGGGGCCCAACCCCCCAGCCCCCGCGGACCCGGTGGCGTCCCCACCACCCTCCTGACCGGCCTCCACCCCAGCCTGGGGGCCCGGGGGTTGCTGTGATGCCTGGCCGGGTTTACTTCCCTCTTCTGACACACGATACTATCTGAGGAAACAGCTCTCTGGCCCTCATTTTTAATGATATAATGAAATCTCATTTTTAATTACCTGAACAAAAAGGTTTCAAGTCCGTCAGATTGCTCTCAGGGCCTGCAGAGGTATTAACAGCTCCAGAACCAATTACCTACATTTCCTTTTTACTTATTGCAAATGTGACCTTTTGTGAGCGTGTGACGGCGCATCTCCCGCTGTGAGTGCGTATCCGCCCGGCACGGGGGCCCCGGTCAGGACACTGCTCATCCGCGCCCCTCTGATGGCTGGAGGACAAGCCGTGTCTGGACAGGGATCCGGGGCCAGGGGGCCCTTCCCTTGACGATCCCAAACACGACTCTTCTAAGGTGGCATCCGAGTCACGGCCCAAAGGAAAAGCCAGCCCACCCACCCCCGCCATCCGCCCGGGAAAGGGGAAGTCGTGCTCTCTGTGTGGAGTGGACCGCGGCCACCGGTGTGGACGTGTGAACGCAGACGCAGGGGTGGGCGGCGGGGGCCGGGGCCGAGAGCCCAGACGGGCCCCACCGCCTCCCTCCAAGTGTCCTGTGCCCTTGCTCAGGCTCGGGGGCCCGTCTAAGCTGCCGCCCCACCCGCCTCCTCCCTGCTTGGGGAAGGCGGGCAGGAGGGCTCCTCGGGGAGCAGTAGCAGAGCCGAGAAACCCAGAGGGGCTGCACGGCTCAGCGGGAAAGACCCCACTCCACAGCGTCCTTGTGTGGGAGCGTCGCCCCACCTGCCAGGGCCAGGTGGGACCCCCCCGGGGCCGGGTGCCAGCCCCAGACACGGTGCAGTCGGCCGTGACAGGCCAGCCGCGGTGGGGGCTTGAAGCCCACGGGTGCCCACGGCCAGACCGCAGGGCTGGACCAACTTGCCGGTGGGCACTTGACCGGCCCCGGGTCCCCCGCGACATGGCCAGGGGCTGCCTCTGTCCCCGAGCATGCTGCACAAAGGGGGAGGGGAGGACCACCCATCAGGGACGCAGGCCGAGCTGGACGGAGGCCACGGGGCTCCTGACTCTCGAAACATAGTCCCCTCGTGACTCTTCAAAATAAACCCACGAGCGTCTCTGACAACTGTCCCCAGCCTTTCATCCCACACTGGGGGGAACGGACAGATGAGATCTATTTTGTGCAGGAGAGCACGGCGCAGCGAGGCCACGGCCATGGCTTTTCTGGAGTTTTCAGCCGTAACCGGCAGTGCTTTTCTGTGTGGTTTCTTGGGAAGTCACTGAAACGCGCGGCCGAGAGGTCAGCCGCGTCTTCCGTTTGCAAACTCTGTCAGAACGTCCGCACGCGGCGGCAAACTCCTGACGCCAGCAAACTCCCGGAGTCGACCCCCTCACGGCCCCGGGCTGCCCCCTGGCCCACGACGGCCATTTGAGCCACAGAACAAGCTGCATTTATTAGCCAAGCTGCCATAACTCACCGCGAGCGCAGAGGGGAGAGGCGCCCCCGATCGCGGAGGGAAACTCAATTAGCAGAAGCGGCCGCAACACCCATGACGGCAATAAAGCGCCTCCCGCCACTGCCGGGGGAGAGGCCTGGAGTGATTGAGACGAACAGCCCCCGCCGGCCGCGTCCGCGCACAGGGAACCGGGACTGCTCAGGGGCCGGGGACAGGAAGGGGGGGCCCCTCAGGGGCCGGGGACAGGAAGTGGGGGCCCCTCAGGGGCTGGGGGCCCCTCAGGGGCCGGGGACAGGAAGTGGGGACCCCCAGGGGTCGGCGACAGGAAGGGCGGGCCCCCCAGGGGCCGGCGACAGGAAGTGGGGGCCCCTCAGGGGCCGGGGACAGGAAGTGGGGGCCCCTCAGGGGCCGGGGACAGGAAGGGCGGGCCCCCCAGGGGCCGGGGACAGGAAGTGGGGGCCCCCCAGGGGCTGGCGACAGGAAGTCGGGACTGCCTGCCGCAAAGTCACATGCTTCGGAAGTGCAAGCACGGGTGGCCCCGGGGAGGCGGCGGCCGCGAGCTGCTGTGGCCGGGCCACGTGGCTTGGAGCAAGCCAAGGCGACAGGGAAAGGCCACGCTCCGCTTTGAGCGAATGTCTGGGTCCCGCTGCTGCTCCGAGTGTCCACCCGGCCACCCATCGGCACCTGAACTCGGGCCACACTGGAAAGGTGTCCAGGGTGGGGAAAGAAGCAGGCTGTCCCCGCACAAGACAGGGGAATGTGCTCTGAGCCCCTCAGGCACGGCCTCTGTCCCTCCCCGTCGGCTCTGTTCAGGCAGTGCCCTTTCCTCAAGGCTCTGGGGGCCGGGCTCCCCATCCGCTCACCCACCTGCCCGGCCTCGGCCCCGCTGGACGCCCTGGGCGCCGCCTGCTCCCAGGCTCCAGCTCCTCCCAGACGCCCAGGGCGGTGGACCGTCCTGCACTACGCACACCCATCCCCGAGGAGGCCCCGTCACTCGGGGAAGCCTGACTGGCTGTCTCCCTCTGGAAAACCAGGGTGAGCTGGCTTTTCCTTCGGGCCGGGACCGGGATGCCTCCTTAGAACAGTGTCTAAGCTACGGCCTCCTGCTGCCAATCGGCGGCTCCCCCGCTGACACGGGAGGAGCGTTTCAATCAGGAGAGGAGCGGAGATTGGTGCGGGCAGGCCGGCCTGAGAGCAGGACGCATCAGTCGCCCTCGGAGACCACCCTGCACCAGCCAACAGCCAGCCAGGGCACCCAAGGCCCCGAGACTCATAAATCGGTCGGTTCCTGCCCCGAGCCACTGATTCGGGGCCGTCTGTCATGCAGCGTTCTGGCGGAAAGGGGTAACTGACACACGGGCTCCGAGGACCCCCCTCCCTTTGCTGCGGAGAACGCCAGCTCAGCGGGTGCACCTGCAGGGAAGGGGGCTTCTCCGTGCCAGGAAGAAAGCTGCCAGCCGCACGCACACAGAGCAGGGAAGCCCGGGCAGCGTCGCCCCACCCCTGCCCCGCCCCGCCCCCGCCCTGCTGGAAGAAGAGGCTTCCCAGCCCTCACCTTGCACTCCACCTGCTCCCCCTCTGTTCCATTCTGCAGCGGCATCCACACGGGACACAGACGTCGTCACAATCAGCACAGTGTTCTGATTTGCAGCTGAGTAACTGGGGACTTTCTACCAGACCCACGAAGTCACAGCTACAATGCTTTCGGGGAAATAAATCATAACTTTTATTACACTAACATTTACACAGAATGAGTCAACTCACTGCTAACTGTTAGCCAGATTAGCACAACGCTGGAAACTCAAGAGGGGAGCCGGCTGAGGGCCCGCGCGCATCCAAGGGTCCCGGGGTCGGCAGCCCCGCTCTGCTGGGGGGGGGGGGTGGGGGCCCCTCCGTCCTCAACTTGCTTCTCGTGTGGACTGTTAAGGAACTTCGTGGACGTGCCGAAACCCCACAGTCACTCTGTGCCTAGCCACCAGCCGTGGCCTGTTCACGGACAAGTCGTGCTGTGTGGCGGCCACCGCGTGGTCGGAGCGCACCTGTCTCCTGCGCGCTGCGGCTGGGACCGCTCCCTCTCCAGAGACTGGCGAGGCACAAGCTCGGTGAGAGAAGGCAGCCCCAACGCCTGGCTCCCAGGACCTGTAGCCAAGGGTGCCAACACGCTCTCCTTCGCGGCTTACTGAAATTGTTGTTTGCCACGCTGGGAGTTCAGATAGGTCACGTGAAAATACATATGCATTCATTTAAAAATAAAAAATCGGGACGCCTGGGTGGCTCAGTCGGGTGAGCGTCCAACTTCAGCTCAGGTCGTGATCTCACACTCCGTGAGTTCGAGCCCCGCGTCGGGCTCTGTGCTGACGGCTCGGAGCCCGGAGCCTGCTTCGGATTCTGTGTGTCCCTCTCTCTCTGCCCCTCCCCTGCTCATTCTCTGTCTCAAAAATAAATAAACATTCAAAAATTTTTAAAAATAAAAACAAATCCATTACATGTTAACATAAGTATCATTTTTTTATTAAAATTATTTTTCAAGAAAAATACTGAAAAGGGTGGCATTGTTTCACATTTTCCGAATTCCTCTAATGTCCCGCTCAGTAGCTGACAGCTGTGTGCTCCTGCATTCAGTCTGCAGTGAGAGAGAGTGTGCAAGCAGGAGGGGCAGAGAAAGAGGGAAAGAGAATCCAAGGCAGGCTCCACGCTGTCAGCACAGAGCCGGACTCGGGGCTCGAACTCACAGACCGGGAGATCATGACCTGAGCCGAAGTCAGACGCTCAACTGACTGAGCCACCCAGGCGCCCCTGTGAGGTGTGTTTTCATAGTATTTTCAGAACATGTGGATTAGTCTTCTTTGATATTACACCAAAACTCAACAAGTACAGTTTCCTAAGCTTAGTCATAAAATAAAATCTGGAATCCTATCCATAAGTTTTATCTGTTATGTTAAAACCCACTGGTCCAGCTTGTGCTTAGAATGCATCTTTTACCCACACATAATTCTGGAACAACCCGCGTGGGTCATTCACAAACTATCGAGTCGTTCGGCTAAATACGTCTTCCAGATGTCAACACGTTTTATTTTACAATAGAAGCAAATCATATTCATGAATGTCCCCATCAATCTCCTCATTAGTCTGTAAGTCCCGGGAGATGAGTTTTCCAAACTCCCGGTATTTGTCTGAAAGCCCGGGGCTCTGACAACGAGCAGTGTTCGTGGTTCCCCCTGAATGGCAGTCTTACCTCATTTGGTTTTCAGACCAGGTCCCCCTCGCCACTGTCTGTTGGCCGTTTTCCTCTAGGGAGACGGTGCCGCTTGAACACGGCCGTGGGCCCGGCTCTGGGCTCGGCACGTCCCGGGGACCGCAACCCGGCACGGAGGGCGCGCCTGCGTGCCCCGCGTGCCAGGTCCTCGGTCAGGGCCACTCGAGCTCGGCCGTGGCTGCGCGCCACGTGGACTCATCATGGGAGCTGGCCCCTTTGTCAGGGTCTCCGGCGGCCGAGAGCGCCCGCCCGCCCGCAGAGCCGGCGCCCTCCCGGAGCATCGCGGCGTGGCGCCGGGACCTCCCTGTCGGTGCGGACGTCAACGCCACGAGAGAGCAAATTGCACTGACGCTGGGTGATGGTGGCCCTGGGGCCTGGGGGCCTGGGGCCTGTGCGTGTGACCTGGTCTGGAAATAGGGTCTTGGCACGTGTGGTCAAGTTCAGACGAGCCCTAGATCCAGAGACTGTGTCTCCACAAGGGGAGGGAGTTTCAGACGTACAGACAGAGCACGAACGCGGTGGGAAGACCGAGGCGAGGGAGGTGCAGACGAGGCGCCTGCGAGTCAGGACGCCACAGACCATCAGGAACCAGCAGCCGGATGCTGAGAGGGGCCTGGGACACGGTCCCCACCCCCAGGGGCTCCAGAAAGACCAGCCCTGCGACCCCTCCCCCCTGACCCCCGGCCCCTGGAACGGAGACAGAGTGGACTGCTGTGGCTCTCACCACCCGGTCTCGGGTGACATCTGCCTGTGAAGATGCTGGGAGCACGGGGAGCACCCCTGGAGACCCGCGGCCGTGAGACGCTCCTCCCACCCGTCCCCGGAGACTCCGCTTCCCGCACTCAGGCCCGCGGGCTCTGGGGGCTTCATGGTTCTGGTCGTCCGGGGGGGGCTCCTGCAGTGGGGGCCGTTTGACCCGAGTGGGTCTAAGTCCTCGTCACCCCAGACAGGGCGAACGTGTCACGCCGACGACCGCTCGCCGGGCTCCGGGGAGGACCCGTGAGAAGGGCCACACCGACCAGTCGTGGACCCACATCTGACTACCTGGCTCAGGGGCGGGGAGGGCCGTGCGAGGGGCTTCAGATTCTCCCCGCGTGTCCCGCACCGAAGGGTGAATTTCCCGCTTCCGCTGAACCAAAACGGAACGGGGCTTGGTGCCCCCGAGTACGCACTCGTGAGGTCACGGGGGAATCATTCGTTCATTCCCTGACCCACCCGCGAGCACTCCCCTGCTCACTGGGGGACGGCGGTGGCTAAGAGCTCATCGCGTGCCGGAGGAAGACAGACAGCCGGAAGGTTCCCGCATGCCTGGGGCCAGCAGGCTCCCACTCAGGCTCCTCCCGATGTCACTGCTGTGCTCCACTCCCACCACACGCAGCTTCTCTGCACGGGGCCCCGGGCCCGCCCTCCCCCGGGGCCCTGTTAACACAGGTTCCCCACACCCCAGCCCCACACCTGGCTGTCGGGGACCCCAGCACAGGGGTGTTGAGGGAGGGGCGGAGGGGCAGAGGGGCAGACAGAGGGGTGAGCCAAACGAAGGGCACTAAGGATTGACAAGTTTTGTGTATTTCTATTTAGGATTTTAAAGGCAACTTGTGTGGAGTCCCCGCCCAAACACACGTTTTTCTTGTAACCTTGAGTGGTTTGTTTTATTTTCTCTCGTTCTCTGTCACTCTGTCTCTGTCCCTCTGTCTGTCACACGCACACACACGTGCACGCACACCACAGCCGCACGGGGCTCAGCCACAGGGCTCGGTCTTAATGCTGCAGCAGATTGACTTTCAAGACTCCGAATCACCCTCTGAGCCACGTGAGGGAAACACGGGCTTACAAGGCAGTGGCCTCACAGGAAGGCCGCCTCACGAGCACGCGTGACTGGAGGGTCACACTGGAGGGTCGCACTGGAGGGGCTCCAAGCGTGGAGAGGAGTGTGCATCGATCACGCCCCTCTGTGGGACACAGCAATGCCCCCGCTGCCACGGGAAGTCAACCCCAAATACCAGCAAGCACCCAGGCACTGCTGGGGCACAGGGGCAAGGAGCTCACACGCCTTCCGGCACCTTCCGTGGTGCTTCCCTGACTCTACCGCCCGCTCGGGGCCTGGGCCCTGGCCCTGGGACCCTTCAGCCACCGGCCCAGCATTCGGCAAGCTCACCCAGAGGAGCGGATCCCAGAGAGCCTTCCGGAAGGTTTCGGGAGGCGGCTTATTCTCGGGAGGCTGTCAGTGTCGGTGAGGAAGGCGATACGAAGGACGACATCATGGAGAGAAGACCCTTGTGGGGCCGCAATCGTGAGCTCACGGGGGCTGCGCGGGGAGGGGGGTGGGGGGCGAGGCCCCCTCCCCTCCCCCCACAGCAGGGTCACAGGGCTCAGCCACAAGCACACACCCGCCTCTCCACACAAAGGGTTCCCTTTGAGCTCTGCAGACCTGGCCCCGGAGCTAAGGTCACAGTCTCTGGTCCAGGCACATCCGGGGCCAGGACCAGGACAAGAAAGGGCCCCTCGCCACGTTTAACGCCAAGAAGGCCCGGCGGGGTGGTCACTACCCACAGGATCAGGACCCATGCGCCCAACAGCGATGCACGGAGAAAGTAATGAAAATACAGATGCACCGTTTTCACGAAGGTTCTCAGCCAAGGGGCGCCCGGGGGGCTCGGTCAGTTAAGTGTCCCACTCTTGATTTCAGCTCAGGTCATGATCTCCAGGTTGTGGGATCGAGCCCTGTACCAGGCTGACAGTGTGGACCTGCTCGGGATTCTCTCTCTCCCTCTCTCTGCCCCTCCCCACTCGTGTGTTGTCTCCCTCTCTCCCTCTCACTCACTCAGAATAAAGAAAAAAAAAACTTAAAAAAAAAAAAAAAAAAAAAAGGTTTCCAGCCAAACGATAAGGGTGTCAGGACCGGAGCTTTATTTACCAAGGAACACAGACAGATTGGTAAGGCCAAGATACAAACCGAGGTGCTGGGCTGAAAGTCAAAACGTGGCACCCACAGTGAGACCGGGGTCTGTCCAGGGGACTTCGCAGAAATGCTCTCGGCATCTGTTTGCTCCACGGAGGAAAACAGGGCCGAGCAGAGAACACCCTGCTTCCTGGCTATGTTCTTTCAAAAACGATTCCTTGATCCCGCGACTAAAATGCTGTCGCTCTCCGGCGGGGCCCCAAGCAGGCGGACAGCAGAAGCCAGGAAGCACTGTGCGCAGGGCCGAGCCAGGTCCCGAACCCCACGGGAGCACTTCCCGCTGCTCAGAAGGGAAGTTTTGCCCCCCACCCCATCACCCCAAATAGAACACCTTCCTCCAGGATCGCACAATCCCTCCAGGGCGGGTCTGGGGAGAAGTGACACTGGAGAGACTTCTCGAGCGGCCACGGACGTGAAGCTGAGCCTGAGCCACGCAGGGATGATGGGGATGCGGGATGAGCTCCAGCACGCTCGGCTCGTCCACCCGCGTCACACCCACCCCTGCCTCTCGCCCGCAGGAGGAAGACCACGGCGGTCGCCCCCCACCCACTGCCAGCAGGAAGCAGCGTGTCTGCACAGATTCATCCCCACAAACCACGGGGATTAAGCTGATGGGAAAAACTCGTCCTCTGGCCCCAAAAATGAGGGCTCACGTTTCAGCAACAGCTCAGAAAAGAGCACAGAGGCCGACAGTACGCAGGGGCGTCCCTCTGCGGGAACCCGGACAGGGGACCTGTCGGTGCCCGTTCATTCCCACCAGCGTCCTCGTGCTCCCTCCCCCTCCCGTGACGCCCGCCCCCGCCCGGGGTTGTCCGCCGGCTCCCCGAATCCTCGAGGTGCCCGCTCGCAGGCCTGGGGCGGCCCTGACGCGGGACCTCAGTGCAGGGGGGAGGACGGTCGGGGAGAGGCCGTGAGTCTCGGCTGGCGCATGGCACCTCCACAGGACCAGGGGGGGAAAGGCCTGCGTCCGGAGCCCCCACGCCCAGCGAACACGTCCCGCAGACACGAGCGCGGACCCTGAGACGGTCGTCGGGACGCGGAGCTCGAAGTGACCCCGAGGGAGGCACAGACGTTCCGGGCCCACGTCCGGAGTAGCAGATGCAGCACCTCCTGGCTGTGGACCGTGCCGGCCACCGGCGGGGCTGACGTGTGCAAGCAAATCCGCCGGCGGGAGGAGAGGGGGGATGGCTGGATCCCCGGGGCTGCCCCACGTGCTCGCGGTGTCACGCAGACGGCCGCGTCGTGTGATTCCCAGGGGAGCCACAAAAGGCACTAAACGGTCGACTCGAAACAGGTGACAGCCGAGAATAAAAGGGGACCGTAAAGTCCTTGACTGACAGCAGGCTGGCCGCGAAAGTGGCACCCGGCTCAGGGACCAGGTGAGCCGAACAGGAGCACACAGCGAGACGGCGGGGCCGGCCGGGTCAGAGGGCGCCGCGTGCCGTGAGAGCGAGCCCTCCAGCGAGGAGGGGACCAGACACCATGGGACAAGCGTGTGAGTGGATCGTAGGAACGTAAGTCTCGTGACGTACAGCAGGGGACGTGGAAACGCATCCAGGCGGCGCACGGCTGGCCAGGCTGAGCCCCAGGGCCAAGAGCACCCAGACCACGTCCCGGGGGAGAGGACCCCCGAGGGGCTGCCCTCAACACGCCCGCTCAGCTGGGGGCGGGGCCCCCACACCTGTTCCAGCCCCAGGCCCCCTACTCAGGGGAGCTCGTCCGGCCCCCAGCACATGCCAGAGTCCAGAGTGGCCGGAATCGGGACTGGGGGCACAGAGCCCGCCCACCGCCTCCCCTTCCCCTGGCCCCCCCCAGGAGGTCTTGCAAGGCCCCTCGAGGAGCGCCCGCCCCACCATGTCTCGGGCTCCGTGCACAGCGACGCTAACACAGGTGCCTCCCCCCGGACTCCCCCGTCGGGAGGTCCCTCCCCGCACCTCGGCCCGCTGGCCTGAGGCGGAAGAGGGCAGCTCACAGAATCCACGCACGGTCCCGCCCCCCCGCCGCCACCCCGGCTGACTCTAGCTTCTTCACTGCCTCTACCTTCTTCACTGCGGTGACAGAAAGGGGATCTCGGCCGGCCGTGGAGCGACCCCCTCAGGGCCTGGTTCTCAGGACCCTCACTCCAGGGCGTGTCTGGGGGCCCCGAGTCTCCAATGGGAGGTGAACCGCCCACCCGCCACCCGGGACAGGTAGAGGCTAGGACCTAGTTCTTGCCGCCTGGGGACACAGTCACAAAATACCCGATTGTCCTTCAGTCCCAGGCGGGCTCGGCAGGACTGGCCTCCATTACCACAGGCAGGCAGCACGTGGCCACCAGAGGGCCAGAAAGGTCCAGAAGGCGAGGAGGGGCTGCCAGGGTCTCGGGGCAGGGTGGGAGGGGCTAAGTTCAGGCGGGAAGAACCCCCTGTGTGCAAAAGCACATGGGAGTGAGGCGGGAGGTCTTCGTGGCGGCCAAGAGCAAAGGCGGAACAGGACACGGGGGCCCATGGAGGGTTTGGAAGTGTCGAGAAGGGGGGCCTCCCAATGGAGGACACGAAGCCACGGCCCCGGGTACACGGTGGCCCCCCGAACCATCCAGGCTGCTGTCACACAGGGATGTTCCCCGGGAGCAGAAGGAGCCTGCACAGTCACCACCCTCTGACCCCGCAGCTCCACGGAGCCTAAGCTGGACCGTCGAGGCGGGGGACACACATCCCCACCCAACGGAACCGGCACCTGCACGTGGACTGAGGACCGTGTGAGTCTCCAGACAAGCCCCAAAGTGAAATAATCCAGAGCAGAAGCCGGCGTGTCCCCAGAACTCGGGCAGGGCCGCAGCTGGCCTCGCCTCCCTCCCCCTTCCCTGGCTTTCTCTGGGGTGGCCGTGCTTCTGACAAGTTCCCAAAACCTCTCCCGGACTGCAAAAGTGCCCCGAGTGTTACGATCAAATCACTGCCTGCAGAGGGTGGCCGCCACGTCTAACTCTGACGTTGCTAATCTTATTGCTGGGGTGACTCCTGTGGCCCTGTCGGGACATCTAACCTCGCTGGCCCCCCACACGCAGATCCGGCACGGTCCCCACCGCCTGCAGACAGCGTGCAAAGGTACTGCGGCCCGTCCCTCCACTGGCCGGCGCTGGGTTCCCCTCATCCATGCCTGCAGGGCACGGGCCACTGCGCCCGCCGCTGGCCTCTGAGCTTCCAGACGCGGCCGAGCGCGCACAACTTCCCTAAAAGGAGGGTTCTACGGTCCGTGTGCTTGAGATGAGGAAATAAGGCAACTTTCACGACTGGCCACTGCAGAGCCAAGCGTTACCCCGGGGCCGCGTCTCCTTAGGGGCCTGGTCTCTGTTAGCGCCTGGGCTGGCCCCCCTGCCTGCTCACACAGGTGGACGTCCAGCGGGCGGCGGATATTCGGGCCACGAGCCACGTGTGCCGAGTGTTCCTGGACCAGGGACCGCCCCGTCGTACCCGTGCCAGTTGCTGGAGTCCTTGCTCACGCGGGCAGCCAGGAGGCCACGGACGCTCCGTGTGACCCACCAACGGGGAGGGACGTTCCTGTCCGTGGGCTAACTGCCCTCAGGGGGTCCCCGTGATGGTGGGCGTCCCCGCCAGGCCGAAAACAGGCTCTCTCCGCTGGAGTCCCTAAATCACGAGGATGTCAGAAATCCCCAAAGAGAAAGGTCAAACCAGGAGCACACAATTATCACAAAACGGGAGAAGGAATTCACTGTGTGTGAATAGTCCCAGAACCTGACGTCAGCCATTCAAGGCGCTTTTCTGAACTGGGTCCGCCAGCTTTCCTCTCTGCTGCTTTATTTCCCGGGGCCGACTGGGGGACAGGACGGTCCCCAGAGCAGATCATCTACATATACGTTAAGTTGTTAAAAGACTCCTGATCCATATTTTATATGACTTGGTGCATTTGGAGAGTGACCTGCTGAGAGGTAATTGGGTTAGACGTTAACTTTTTAAATTATAAATAACTGCTCAGAAACGAAATTTAAAATCTCCCCGCGTCTAATAAATTAGTACCGTAACAGTGATACCGGCCTCTGAGGAGTCGGGGGCGTTCAGCGAGCACAGGGGGCAGCCCGGCGGTGTCCCGGGTCAGCAGTCACGCCTGGAACAGGGACCCAGACCGTCCCTCGGAGCAGACACTTGGGCGAAACCGCGCACAAATGCACCGATGGTCAGGCTCACCAGCCCAAGAGGGCCCGTCCTCGTTCCGGGGGCTCCTGGCCAATCACCCCCAGGCCAGGAGGCCACCTAAGAGGTGCCCCGCGTGGGAGGCTGTGCCCACTGCACACCCTCTCGTGGCCGCAGAGCCGGGAGGCTGGGCAGGGGGCTGCTCCCCCGGGGCCCCACACACCCGCCTGCGAGCCTGCGGGCCAGCGAAGCTGCAGGTCCGGCCAGATGGCCTCCGGGCGGGGTGTCCCGGCTGAGGGACACTCAGGGGAGGGGGCTCCTGCGGGTCGGTGGCCTTCAGGCGTCCTGTCCACCAGACGGAGCCAGGACTCCACAGGACTGGTCTCCCAAAGGTCCCTTCCCTTTCCCGCCGCGGGTTTGGGCGGCAACATCACACCTCGCGGTCGGGGCCTCCCGGCCACAGCTGGGTCAGGTAGGTGTCAGCTCCAAGGGCGGCCCCGCTGGGACCGGCGGCCAGGGCTGCGCACCACTGCCCTCTGCTGGGCAGGCCGGGCAGGGCTAGCGGTGCCCATGCTGAGCGTGCCCCCGCCCGGGTCGCCGCCCCTGCACCTGCCTTTCCGGGAAAGCGCTGTCCGCATTCCTCCCTGCTTCTAGTCCAGATCCCAGTGCTGGACGGACGTGTTCGCCACGGCTTGGCTGGGGGAGGTGGGCGCCTCTGGGGACCCTCAAATGGGCGAGGCCCGGGAAGCGTGTGCACCCAGCCCCCCGCGTGACCTCCATCAGCGCCCTTGTGACCCCAGGGAAATTCCTTCCTCCACTCAACCCAGGGGCCCTTGCTGGCTTTTCCATCCTTTCTCCATCCTCTCTAGAAATCTTAACCACAAACGTTTTCTTTCTAAATTTTATTATTTTCAATTTTTTGTAAGTTTATTTTTTTTTTAATTTTTTTAACGTTTATTTATTTTTGAGACAGAGAGAGACAGAGCATGAACAGGGGGAGGATCAGAGAGAGAGGGAGACACAGAATCTGAAACAGGCTCCAGGGTCTGAGCCATCAGCACAGAGCCTGACGCGGGGCTCGAACTCACAGACCGTGAGATCATGACCTGAACTGAAGTCGGACGCTTAACCGACTGAGCCACCCAGGCGCCCCAAGTTTATTTATTTTTGAGACAGCGTGCGAGCAGAGGAGGGGCAGAGAGAGAGGGGGAGACGTGGAATCGGAAGCAGGCTCCAGGCTCCGAGCTGTCAGCACAGAGCCCGACGCGGGGCTCGAACTCACGAACCGTGAGATCAGGACCTGAGCTGAAGTCGGACACTCAACCAACTAAGCCACCCAGGCACCCCTATTTTATTTTATTTTTTAACTAAATTTTGTTACAACAAAACTAATACGTGTTTCAAATAAATCCTCAGGCGTCTCAGTGTACTGCACACTGTTTCAGTGCACAGCCTCTCAGGGGACGGAAGGCAGGGTGGCCACGATGTGGATCCATGAAAAACCTGAAAAAAGTCTCTTCAGAGTCTAAGAAAACGCAGTTGTTTGATTCTGGATTCCCCCACTTGTGAGCCACAGAAGGAGAGGATGTGAAGACAGACTCCCGTCTGCTTCTGTGCCCCCCCAGTGGCCAGGGAAGGAGCCCGAGATCCGAGCCCTCCCCCCATCCGCCCCTCCGCTGACCACCTGCCTGGCTGAAGTCGGGGGTTCCTCCCGCAGGGGACCTTTCCTCACCCCCACCCACATCCTGTCACTCGGCATCCTTCCTCTTCCCAGTCCTTCCCCACCCGTGTGTCCCTGAAACACCTCCGGTGGCCCCTGCCCCCGCCCCTGGACTCGAGGGCGGCAGTGCCCCAGGAGCGCCCACCTGGCTGAGCACAGGGGAGTCGGCCGCTCTGACCTCAAAGTCAAGCCCAGCCTGGCGCACCTGCTCCCTGGTGCTCGCGCTTACTGTGGGCCGGGTGCTCGGCCTCCACACCCCACCCAGCACCAGGCCTTACGGACGTCAGCACCGATCCCCTAAGGAGGGGCAGGGGCAGCAAACCCCAAAGGAGTCGGGGTGCACCGGCCCCTACGGCAGGTTCCCAGGCGGAGGCTGGCCGTCCCGCACCGGCCTCCAGCGCGACACAGCCATCTGAGGTCTGCTGGGCGTGCAAAGTCTCCTGGGGCCTCTGTCCCGCGCCCCCGGGCCGCTGTGAGCAAGACCCACCCCCGTGTGACACTGTCAAACGGCCGGCCTGGAAAGCACCTTCGTCCCACACAGCGTCCTCCGCTGGTCGACAGTAAGCACGGCCATTTCAGGTGACACGATGCCCATCTCCCACGGCGGCTTCCCCAGCATTCACCCCCCGTCTGACACCCGCCAGCCGCGGTGTCTGGACCAGAGTGGAAAGTGATGATGAGCCTCGTCTGGGCCACCCGCTCTGGAGCGACACGGGCTCTCCCCCTCCCTCCCGGTCTGGGGTCATTATGGATTTCTTGGAGAAAACTCAAATTAGGTGGGATAGAGGTTCGCTCTGCCAAAAGAACCAGAGGCTAAAGCCGATCCCTGCACGTGGTCAGCTGGGGCTGTGAGTTTCCCCTGGTACTCGGGGCTGGTTTGCTGGGTCCGGGCAGCCGCAGTCCCGGAACCCAAGGCCACGCACACAGTCACGTCTGACCGCCGCCCCCCCCCCCCGGCAAAATCGCGCTCTCCGTTTCTGAACTGTCCCTTTGCTTTTGCAGACACGACTGGAGAGTGGGCACCGTACTTTGGGTCACCTCTTCCTGTGCGGCTCACCAGGACTGCGGCAGAATTCACCATCAGTGGCTCCGGGGCCGGGCTCCCTCCCTGGGGGGGCACCGAGGGCACAGGGGTCAGCGGGCGGCCGCACTGAAGCGGGCAGGCGTGGAGGTCTCCAGAGGGCGGCGCAGGCCCTGGTGAACGGAGCCCAGAGCGAGAAGCCGGCACCCACCCCTCTCAGGGGAGGGGGTGCCGGTGCCCGTGAAAGGTGACGCAGGGAAGCGTGGCTGGGCTGGCAGGGAGCCGTGGACGAACCGGCACGTGCCTCGGCAGCCCCCTTCTGCCTGCATCAGCTCGGCTCAGGTGGGAGCCCCTGCACGGCCACGGGTGGCTGGGCTCCACGGGACGTAGAAGGAAGCCACCTGCTGCAGTGCGTGACCGTGTGGCCCCCAGCGGCCGCCTCGCCCCCGACAGCCCGCCTCCCTTCTCCTCGGCCTTCACCCCAGGAAGTGCGCAGCCTCACCGGCCTTGTCCGTTGCTTTATTGGCCTTTAGTGACCGTGACTGGACACGGAAGGGCACCGACGGCTGGAGGGCCCTCAGCTACAGCCAGCCGGGCCCTCGTGCTCACGGGGCGGGCCCTCTGGGACTGCCGGGTGGGAACTCTGCACGAGAAGGCGGAAGGTGGAACCCACGGAGCTCGAGGCCACAGGGGTGAGAAGTGCGCCTTCCCAACGTGCACCCCTGGGCCCGACCGTGGGGGTGCTGGCCCTCCGGCCCATCCTG
The DNA here is from genome assembly GCF_018350195.1 of Panthera tigris. Taxonomy (NCBI): domain Eukaryota; kingdom Metazoa; phylum Chordata; class Mammalia; order Carnivora; family Felidae; genus Panthera; species Panthera tigris. Next base: position 237,100,013 of record NC_056660.1, read on the forward strand.
GCCCCCAGGCCTTCGCCTCTAACTGAGCGACCCGGCCCGTGCGCTGGCCACCACTGGGCGACACACTGCCCCGTGAAGGGCCACGAACACCTGCTGAGAGGAGGCAGGAGGCTGGGAGCAGGGACGGCCGCCGTGCCCAGAGCGGGTGCCACCCCCGGTGAGGGGGGCGCCTCGCGGGAGGTCCCGTGTGAGCGTCCAGCGTTGGTCTGTGAGCTGGCAGCTGGAGCCTCCATCAGGCCGGCGTGGAGAGGAAGCATGCTTGGCCTTCCTCCCTGTGGCCACGGCGACTGGGCACAGGGGCCCCTGGGTGTGGGCACCAGGAGGCCAAGGGCCCAGGCTGGGTGTTATCTATACGGAGGTGTTTCCCGGGGGAGCAGCACGGCCCGAGTGCACACGCTGACAAGCAGGCCGGCTCTCGGACCTCGGGGCCAGGCCGTCCACCTTGCCTCCCCCGGCACGGCACCCCGGGCCGGCAGCGCCAGTCTCGGGTGTGCGTGTCCTTCCCCGCAGGAGATGGCGTGGTCCTCTGCTTCTGGGAGCGTGGGGCCCACGTGCCGTCCCTACTCCTCCCGCTACCCGCCACACTGGGCGCTGCACCCGCAGCAGAGGTCGAGGACTCCGAGAGGGGCGTGGCAGACCAGCTGGGCCACCGGCCCAGGGGACCCGCAGACCAGCTGCCGAGCTCCCGGGTCTTCCCTTCGCCTCGCGGGCCCCAGGCACGGGCAGAAGAAGCTCTGGAGGCCAAAGCCTGCGGACAAACGCCAAGGCCCGTGCCCTCCAGCCAGAGACCCAGCCGAGGAGGCGGACGGCGGCACAGCGAAGCGCCACAGTTGTCGCGGGGCCCACCCCCGCGACACGCAGCGCAGGCCACGGCGGAACCAGCCTGCCACCGGCCGGGCACCACCAGCAAACCCTGCTGGGGCCGCCGGGGCGGGAGGGGAGGGGAGCCATCGTCAGCCCGCACCAGCTCTGGAACCCAAACCTGTTCCGGGAACCCACGGGGCCGGGGCCGGGGCGGGGGGAGGGGAGCGGGGGGGGGGCGGTTCAGGGAAAGGAAAACACAAATAGCAACGGAACAAAAGCAAACCCAAAAGAGGCAGACGTGAGCCCTAACTTTTCAATAACTACGTTCCGTGCAAACGGTCTAAATACATCAATTAAGAGACAGGTTGGCAGAGCGGATTCACAAAACCCTGCGCTGCCCACGAGAACCTCGCTTCAAACAGGAAGCAGGCGGGTTGCAGGAGGAAGGAGGGAGAGGCATCGCCCAAACTTGAATCAAGGAAGACAGGAGCGGCCACGGGACGCAGACTGTGCAGACATCAGGGCAAAGGAAGGAGCCAGCGTGTCCGGGGGCCCTGCACCACGTCTGCTCCACAGGCGACGTCTCCCGGAGTGGGGAGGACCTGTCACATGGGCCCTTGGGGCCAGGGAGCTGCCCCAGACCTGGGGCCTGGGGTTGGTTCGTGCTTCTTAGCCAAGCAGGAACCTCGGGGCTGTCTGTCCATCCAGCTCAACCTCAGAAGCACCGGGGTCCTGAGCCACAACCACAGGGAGCTACAGGCCAACACCCCTCACCTGGAACCATGCACGTGGCCTCTGTCCCCCGTCTCTGCCGTCCCCTGAACACAGGGACACCGGCTGCAAAGCAGCGTATCCCGGTGGCCATCCTGGCCTGCAAAGGACAGCTGTCTCTGAGAAGTAGGGACCCCTCACAGCCCACAGAGAGCACGCCCCCCGGGAACAGTCCCGGGAGCCCCCAGCACAGCTCTGAACGGCCAGGCTCCCTCCTCCGTGCTCTGCTGGGCCGGTCCAGAAGCCTCGCCTCCTCTCCTGCAGACCAGAGCCCACCCTGCTGGCTGCGTGGCCCAGCCCCTGCCTTGGCCTGAATCCGCTCCAGGGGGAAACCTTCCACTCCACACTGCACGTGCTCCCGCTACCACTGGCCATGCGAGCCGGGTCTGCTTTTCTACAGGGAGGGGTGTCTAAGGTACCCCCCAGATCGGCGTACTTCCGTCCCGGGCGGTGCTGGGAACTGTGCTCAGGCAGGACGCGACAGGGGCGGTGGGGCAGGCGTGTTTGCAGAAGGGGTCTCGCACCTACACCCGCATCGCCTCGCGAGGGCCACCCGCCCCCTACCGCAGGCAGGCAGGCTTCGCGGGGTGACCATGCCACCGGACACGGCCCGTAAAGTTTATGCGCTTGCCTGCGGACAACCGGTCATTTCGATACGTTTCCCCCTTCGTCAGAGCCCAGCACTCGTCAGGTTTATTTCTCCTCTCGGGGCCCGAAGAGGCAAGTTGGCGTAGGTGGCCGAGTCGGGGGCGCAGGGCTGGGCTGGGCACGGACCCCCCTCCCCGAGGGCGTGGGCGGTCACGAGAGGCCTCCCTCAGCTTCCCACCTGCAGTACAGGGAGCAGCCTGGCCCCGGAGGCCCGCCGGGGGCAGGGGCGGCCCCACGAGGCCCACACACAGCACCGTCACCAGACTCACTCGCAACACGGATCAGGAAGTGGCTCTCAGAGCTGGGAGGAGGGGGCTGCCCTCGGGCTGGGACCTCCACCGCTCTCTCTCGAGAAACCTGCCCTTGGCTGTTCCGACTTTAGTGGGTTTTCGTTTGCTTCCTCTGGCTCCAGAAATACGTATTTCCGTTCTTACGTCTCAAGGTTAACTGGGAGACAGAATGTTGCGTTTTCACCTTACGCAAACTTGTCAAACGTGTGTGTTTATGCAGAAAACGTTCTCATAAAGGGAAGGCGAACCCCCTCTTCTCCCGTGGCTCCTTGCCAGGACACGCCGTCCCTCTGGGCACACGCCCAGACTCTCGGGGTGCGGTCTGCCCTGACGCCAGGTGGGAGGAGCACGTATCCCGCTCCCACGTTCCCTGGGGGGGGACGTGTCCCCCACACCCTCATCCACTGAGTGGAAGAACAGGCCTTATTTAGAAACCCGGTCTTCGCAGGGGTCACTGGTGAAGACGAGGTCATAGTGGAGCAGGGCCCCTGCCGATGACCGTGCTCAGACAGGACACTCAGGGGCAGGACGGAGGGAAGAGGGGCGAGGCAGAGAGGGGCGACGGCCTGCGAGCCCAGAAGCCACAGGGAGCCCGGAGGAGGCTTGCCTGTGCCTTCGGAGGGAGGGCGCCGGGGCCCTGGGGCCACCCCATTCCAGACTTCTGGCCGCGGTCCTGGGTTTCGAGCCCCCGGTTTGCAGTAGCCTTTCCTCCCTGGATGCCGGTGTCTGTGGCGCCCACCCACTCGTCCTCGGGAGATCACCAACCCCGCGGTGGGAGCGGGTCCCCGACACATCCCGCCGGAGAGCCAGGCGACTGCCACACACAGACACACTGGGTCACCAGCCCCTTCCCGGCATGCTTGGCCCAGGAGGACCCCTACCTGGCCAGGCAGGGGACAGGGGACAGGGGCTCAGGGCTGACATCATCCAGAAACCCCCCACCTGCCCCAGATACTCCCGTGGATGACATCACTGGGGCCCCCCAGGCCCCCCTGCTCCGCCTGATGACATCACCGAGGCCACGCGTCCGGTGCTCTGCGTGAGGCTGTCACCCGACTCCACACCCGTGCTTCACACGATGACGTCACTCGAGCACACCCGCCTCTGCGTGAGGTCACGGGACGCCGCACCCTTGGCCTTCACGTGGATGGCAATCTCACCCAGGTCCCTGAACCTCTGCATGGTGATGCCACCTGCCCCCGCCCCACTGCTCTGCACGATGACATCATCAGGCCCCCCCACCCCCGTGCTCTATGTACAGACACCCTCCGACCCCCACCCGTGCCCCACCCCACGCGGCCAGCAAGCTGTAGTCGGACAGTCCCTGAGGTTACAGGACACTGAGGCAGCGTGGTTTCCCTCACATGTGCATCCTCCCACTCCCCTGCCCCTGCCCCAGGGCCTCAGGGTCCCTTGGCCCCTTCCCCCCACCCCTCCCCTCCTCCGACACTTGCTCGGAGGCCCACCCTCTTGTGTGGCTCCAGCCAAGGAGCTTCATGAGGACCCACTGTGCGCTCCCAGGTGGCGCCCAGACTGACCTGGCGCCCTCCCTTGCCAGAGATGGGGTCCAGGAGGGCCTCTGCGACTTCTCCACACGCCGTGGGGGACGACCTTGTGCACAGGACTCCTGACCGCTCTAGGCCAGTGACACTACTCCTGTGTCCAGCTTCCAGGACTGAAAACCGAGGCGCCCTGCGCGAACCTCTGCACTGGGTGATCTATTCCTTCTTCCTGACGCTCTAACAGTTAGTTTCCTTTCCTCTGGCCCCTAAAGGCTCGGGCTTCAGTGCTTTGTGATCAGAACACGCCCCGCTGTCCTTTCTCACGGGTCCCCCTGGGATGCGGGGGCCCCGTGGTCTGTGGGTTTCCTTCCTTCCTTCCTGGTTTAGTCAGGGCCTCACCTTCCATCTAAGTCAGGAGCCTCCTCCGGGACCCCACGGACCACAGGTCAGAGCCCACGGGGGCTGCACCCAGCCTCCTTCCCCTCCCCTCTGAAGTCCTGTTACTTCTGTGTTACCTCACACCCATTACTCTTTTCATTACACGGATTGCCTTGAATTTGGCCCGTAGGTGACCGTACTTTCCGAAGATGCTTAGTTCCCGGGCTTTAAGAGTCTATATTTCACCCGAAAGATGAGGACACAATGAAGCACAGGCGCAGGGGAGTGGCAGGGAGAGCACACGCTTCCAGTCAGAGGGTGGAGGCCTGAACCCAGCACCGGCCCCCGTGGGAGCTCCTGAGCCTGACCAACCTCCCATTCGTCCGCAAAATCGGAGAAGCCCTTCTCCCTCCCGCCCCTCGGCCACCCGGTGCGGTGACCCAGATGGCAGGAGGTGCCGCGAGGCCCCCCGCGCGCCCGGAGGAGGACCCTGCCCTTCCAGGTGGGTGCTCGTTCCCAAGTCCTCTCTGAAAGCAGCACGCGTGCGGCTCGCCGTCCTGGGTCACAACGCCCTTTATTCAGCCGGCGGCGCCCCGTGACGGCACCGGGCTCTTGGCTGCTGCGTGTTAAGGCGGAGACGCCCGCGCGTGCACAGCTTGGCCACGCTAATGGTGATGCTGCTGTCTGAACTGCAGTCCACAGTAGCCGCACGTCCCAGTTTTGGTTTCCTTGTCCTGAAAAGATTCAAGAGGAAAGATCTCATGTTTCCACATTCTACTTCAAGTGTAAACACTGAGACACCAGACACGGACCTGAATTACAGCCTCACCTAGACACGGCGGAAAAGCTCTGAGGTCGCTACGGGACCAAGAACCACGGTGGCACCGGGGGCCCAGGTCCCGCTACACCCTGACTCGCTGCAGCCGGGGCAGTGGACCGAACCCCAGCTCAGCACCTACGCCAGAACCTGTGGTCCTCTCGAAGGAGCACCGCAGGGAGCGGGGATCAGCACAGCGGCCGCCTGGGGCCTTAGCTCGATGCCCATCTGCCCTCCCGGCCCGGGACGGCCGAGCTCTGGCCCTGAGCACAGAACTCAACGGACGGGAGCGCGTGGGGTGCCGAGCAGAGGCCCACCCGCGCACCCCCGGACCGGGGTCCGGTCCGGGCGCACGCCGGCCCCTAGCGGACGGGACACCGGGGCACTGCTGAGCCCCTTCCCCTCCATGACGCCACGGCAGCTGAGCCCCAGCCCCCGGTCGCCTTCTCCGCTCTAACGGCCCCGCGTCTCATCTTCCCTAAGGCTCCGCGCACTCATCCACGTGCACAGGGGCCGAAACGACGGTCCCAGGAAGACAGAGTAGGCGCGTGGAAGGAGAGTGGACAGTCGGCGCTGGCCACACTAAGTACTTCACACAGCACCTCACGGCGCGTCCCAGTGCGAGACGACGCATCCCGAGGCGTGAAGGCGCGTCCCGGGGGACAGGTGCCCTTCACGGGGTCCCTGCAGCAGGGTCCACGGGCAGATCGAGCGGGAAGGTGGGCGGTCAAGGTCGTCACTGCGACAGCCGCTCTCAACAGGGCACCTCAGACCAGGACAGCAAGGACAGGGGACACGGTACCAGGTTTATGTATACTTTCGGGTGGCCAAGAGCCCCCCCGCCGCCGTCACACGCGACCACCCGACTGTCAGCTCCACTCACGGGCTGCTCAGCTATCAAATCGATGGCAAAGTTTTCATTCACCTGGAACAAGAGGAAGAGAAAAATTCGTAGAGCCAAAAACAACAGCTTCATAATTTCATGCAATCCAAGTTCATGTGGACAGTGCCCCCGGGCCCCCGGGCCCCCAGGTCCAGCCGGCACGGGCACAGTCGCACACAAGTGTCTTAGTGCAGACACACACTCTTCTGGCGCTTCCTGTGGATGCAATTTCAAACGTACAGGAACAGTGCAAGAATTTGGATACAAACCCCTCTCACTTCTCTCACTTGCCAGAACCTGGATTGCAGACCTTTAACAACTGCCCGGTGGGCTTCGTCCAAGCTCCCCTCCCCGCACCAGCCACCCACTGGGACAGGTCAGGAAGAGCCACGGGAGGGACTGTCCCCAGCAGCACCCTGCTGTCACAGAGGAGAGGAATACAGCCCCCAGAGGGCAGCCGACTGGGGAGGGCCGGGCAGGGGAGGGAATCCAAGGGACAAGGGCACTCACGGTAACTGCAGGCACCAAAACACGCTAGGCTCAAGTCTGTGACTTCACAGACTTTAAAAATTCAGTAAGCGCCTTACTAGAGATAAAAGCCCATAAACAAAAGCAGAGAACCGATTTCTTCACCTTCCTCAGGCCGCCCAAAGTTTCTTTTCACGCAGGTCCTCGGGCTCCCGGGACGCAAGAGAACGTGACCCTCGGCCCGCCCCCCACCCCCACCCCAGGGACACTGCATCTCAAGGCTGGAAGCGCCCCTCGCCATGAAGAGACCAGGAGTCGGACCTGACCCCGCCCCCGTTAGACACTCACAGAACAGAGGCACCAACTCCTCTAAGGACCACAGTCAGGAAGACCCAGCTGCGGGTGACCCCACAGGAGAAAATGACCCGGGTCTTTTGACAAGTGAGCTCCAAGGACACAAATGGACAGATAGGAGGGGGCGCAACACATAAAGTTAAAAGAAACTGAGACACGTCAGCAGTGCGCGGAGCTTAGGCTCCAAGATACAAACGTAAAATGAAATTTTTCGTAACGGGACACACCGAGCGCACCTGCCCCCCCCCCCCCGGGACGCTTCAAGGACTCCCGGGAACCTCACTCACGGGAAGCGGTGCCGCAGGCACGTCGGCGTCTCTGGGACACACGTGCGTCCCGGTGAACCCGACGTCACGGAGCGACGCGACGTCACGAGACCCTCGGCCGGCCGGCGCTGGCGGGCCGCAGGGCGCTGCCGAATCGGAGCGGCTGGGCTCACGGGACCAGGGGGCCGTGATACGCTCCCTCCGCGTTCAAACGGCCACTCGAACGTCGGGGCTCGGCACCTCACGGCTCTGACGACGAGCCGCCGCGGCAAAATTCGGACGCGGGCCACGGGGCCCGCCTGGCCCGCACGGGATTCGCGGCGAGCCCGCCACTCGGGGCCGCCTGGTGGGCGCCACGCAGACAAAGCCTGGAGGGACGGGGAGGCCGTGCACGTGCAGCACCGGCGTCGGTGTCCAGGGCAAGGGCCGAAGCCGAGACCACACGGTCCCTGGCGAGCCCACGGCCCGGTGTGGGGGCCGACTCCGGTGTCCTGCCGCGGTGGGCCGGCCGTGCCAGGCGCCGCAGCCTCCTCTCCCGGAGGGCCTCCCTCGGGAGGCCCCTGCCCCGGCTCGCCCCCCTCTCTGACGCCGTCGTCCGCAGCCATCGGGACCCCGCTCTCACCGTCGGCGGCAGGTGTGGACCCCGCTCAGGCCGACGAGGAGCGGCTCGCTCGACGGCACCTCCGGATCGAGCATCGTCCACCCACCCAGGCAGGGACACAGCGGCGTGGCCACACGTGGAGGGTCACCCGCGCCCGGAGGCTGAGGGTCACGTGACCGAGGCGCACGGTAGCCGGAACGCCGTCAGCAGAGGAACATCGCGCGCGTCCCCAACAGATGCGCCAGGAGACAAGACAGGAAGTGCGAGGCCGCACGGAGCACACACCGCCCGGAGACTTCGCCACCCGCTCGCCCCATCCGCCTCAGTTCTGACGTGTCACTACGGGCGAGAAGTGCGCGCTGGGTCAGTCCCGGTGACCAGGCCCTGCGGGTCCCCACCCCGTGTGCCCAGAGCCCCGCCTACCGCCTCAGTGAAGATGAGGAAACAAAGGTCAGGCACCATCTTTACCAATACGGGGGTGGGGCCTCTGAATCCGGGTGATAAAACCCAGGGGTCAGTCAGAAAGGCACAACTGACCTCGGATTCTCCGGAGCCGGCTGACTCCGTCCAGAGGACGCGGGACCCAGAGCGGCCCGGCCCCTCGCTCTCCCAGGCACCTCACCAGACCTGACGCCCCAGATCCACGGGACGGGGACACTTTGGGAAAGTTTAGTTATTTCTTAAAAGGCTTGACGGCTACAGACCCTGACTTTGTAAGACTTTCCCTCCAACTTCTATTTCCAGAAACACAGTAGGAAGTTCCTAGGAAGTACGGCTGCGTTCGAGCCAACACACCAGGTGCGCGGGGAGGCCAGGCAGCGTGGCCGCGGGATACGGACGCGCTGGGTGTGGCCGCGCTGTCCCACCAGCGCTCTGAGCTCGGCGCCCTGTGGACGGCCCCGCCGCTCCCGATGCCGGCACCTCACGGCGGGCTGCGGAGGGAGGGATGTCGCGCTCACTCACCTCTGCTGCAGACAGAGCCACACGCCCCACAAATAAAGCCTCGTGCTGTAAAACAGTATGGTGTCCACCTAAGTGACAAACGTGTCACAAAGGGCACACTAACAAAGCCCCAGGTCCCATCACGGCAGTCAGACAGACCACCATCTCCCGCGGGAAGGGCAGCTGACACCGGAGACTGACACAGGACTGCCCCCGTCACTCAGCTCCCCGTCACTCAGTAGGTGACCCTGACCTACCGTGATGAACGTCTCGCTCCCAGGACTCAGGCCGACCGCGGGAATACGTACACTGAGCCGCAGAGTAAGCAGGGCCCAGTCCCAGCGCCAGAGCGCGCCCAGCTGCCGACCCGGTTCCCACGGGCACGGCCAGGAGCGTCCCCAGCCCTTCCGAGGGACGAACAGAGAAATGCCACGGCGCCCCGCATGCCTCGCCTCAGCTGTGAGCACACGCTGCGTCACAAGCCATAAGCCGATGGCCGGACAGCTGTCCTATGCGCGTCACTAGTGTAGCAAACACGAAACTACCTTGTTATGTGCCTCTTGGTCAACCGACTTGGGCACGAACATGTTTAGGTCCAAATACCTAGTGAGCCGTTTGTATTTTTTAGCTGGTGTTTTGGCAGCAACAGTTCCTATGGGAAGTGCAGATCACAGACACAACGCCAAACACAGGACCACACGGGACAGCATTAAACTGTCCAAAAGGAATCGCAGCCCAGTTGAGCAACCAGTGTCCTGCAGGACGTTAACCGTGTTCATGGAGAGCTACAGATTTAAAGCAAAGTAAAAGCCCCAATCCAATTATTTGGAATATCGACTGTTTTCATACTAATACCAACGTTTATACCTAGCTAAACGTACATGTACACACACATATATAATTTTCAAGTCAAAATAAAAACTGAAGCTTTCATCCAAATTAAAAAGTAAGCTACATTTGGAGAAAATGCTCAAAAACACCCCTTAGGACTTTTGTACAGCGGTGTCCACGGGTGCTTTGGGGTGACACAGGTTCAGGGGCCACCCAGCCAGTGCCAGGAGGGCGAGCTCAGACACGCGGAGCAGGACCCAGCACGGGGCTGCAGAGCCACCAGCCGCGAGGCTCAGCGCCCAGGGCCAGCAGTGTCTGGACCCTGCAGTTTAGGAACTCAGTTTCAAGGGTTTTCCTCTGGGTCCGGGGGGTAAACATATGGACAGGCCATGCCCCCCCCCCCCCAGGAAGCCAAAGGCCCGTGGACCCCATTCACCCCACTGTCAAGACAGAGAGGATATACCTGGGAAGGGAAATGTTTCAGAAGAGCCACGCCTATGAATGCGACGCCCAGCTGTGTTGACTTCTTCCAGAAGGAAGGAAAGCGGGAGCGGATGCCTACTCACCACTTACAGACACACTGTGCACCTTTACAACGTGAAGATGTGCCCCTGGGCCCTCACGATCTCAGCCAGGAAAAGGCCACGCACACCCAGAGCTGGGAGAGGGGTGCAGACCTGGGGGAGCTCACAGAGCGAGGCGACACCTTCAGCACTGCCCCGTTCCCACTTTACTCGCTTCGCCAACTCTGATTTTGTTTGTTCAGTTTCAATTTTAGGTTGCTTCCCTGATGCGACCCCTCTGCCGCCACCGCCCCCTACCCTCCCCCACCACCCCCCACCCCCGCCCCTCCGGCCCGGCAATCAGAAGCCAGAGGCCACACAGTTTCCAGCAGAGAGGAGCTTGTGACAGTCCCAGGTGCTTGCCGGAACATCAGAAGAGCTGAGGTAGGGGGCCGGGGGCCAGGCCACAGGGACGACCCCCAAGCTTCAGGACCCATGCATTCCCCACAGGGCACCAAACTCCGCCTCCTCCACCTGCCCCACCAGGCCCACAAAGCAGGAATGGAAGTAGAAATGTAGACGATAAGAACGGACAATGTAACCAAGATCAACGGGGAAGGGAACACGATTCAGGGACAACTGAGGAGCAAGGAGAAGGTTGACTGAGGGAAGGACGGACTCAGGGCGACCGTGGAAAACAAATGGACTCAGAAGTGGAAAACCGGCCGAACCAACACGCACGGAGACTGGGGAGCTGGCAGCGCGGGTGAGGAACCAGGACGCGAACAGGCCCCTGCGGGCTGACTCCACCGTCAGCCCTGTCTCCAGCGGTTACACGTGGGTGAGCCGTCAGACCCACGCGGGGAAGGACAACCCTCGTGCCGGTTTCAGCGTGTGCATGTCCGTCCCCGTGAGAACACAGTCTGGTCTGTCTGGCAGTAAATATGACAAGCGTACCCCAAAGAGTGACCAAAAGAGTAATTTTTAAAAGCTGCTGTGACTTCCTTTAATCTGAAGATCTCAGGAGTGTAAGACACAGAAATGGAGGGGGTAAAAAAGATCACTCCCATTTATACAGAAACCGAGAGACACAAGATGTCAGTTTACAATGGGGGGGGTGGGGAACAAAATAAATACAGGCACATTTAGCATTTCAAAGACAGGCAAACCTCCACAGCCTCCAGGGTGCCCCCAGTTTGAGAATTTAAGTCCAGAGATTAACTTTTATTTCCTGTTGGTTACATAAAGATTTTACCAAAGCCTACCTCTCTTTCACTACAAGTTTGGCTTACCTCTTTCTGGCGACCTACAAATCGGATTTTCCTGTAGTCTTTATCATCATAAGCCTGAAAAAAAAAAAAAAAAAGACCTTATATGATTTTCACAGCCCGATCCGGGAAGAAGTCACTTCATACCAAGAGTAAACATTACAGGAAAGTGTTTTTTTCTTAACATTCTGGCCCCTCGTGACCAACTTCGTGACCAGGGGCATTCATTCTCCAGCGAGATACCGAAAGTGAGACGGGACAACAATCGGAATCAGAAGGTGGCGAGGTGCGGTCTGAAAGAGCAGAGACCAACTCGGGCAGAGGAGGGGCACCCCCAATTTTCTTTCACCTCCGGCCGACATCGGATAAAAGTGTCGGCTAGGGGACTCCTTAATAACACAGGTACCTCGCTCACTTTTCCGCTTTCTTAGACTACAGCGGCCCCTCGGCTTGTTAAAATGTACGGCCCAGCACCGCGGACACGACAGGAAGCGCACGCGGGCCCCAACGGTCAGCCTGTCCACCGGGACGGGCCTGATGCTGGAGCTGGCGACGCTCGGAGGACGAGCCCACCCTGACTGCAGAGGCACGGCGGCGGCCGTGGGGGTGGGGCGGCTTCCGTCTCGTCGGTCAGAGCGTGGGACCCCCGCACACACCCACCCTAACGTGAACGGGGGCCGGCCCGGGACTCGGCCTGCGAGACCCTGCCCACCGGCCGGCGCGTCCCCCGGCCGCAGGGGGAGGGGACCGGAGGGACGGGAAGCCGAGATGGAGGGCGTCCTCCACGCCGCGGCGGTTACCTGGCCGGTGTGCGTAATCTTCTCCCCGGTCGGTGAAGTCCGCACCCCTAGACACCTGGCGCCACGGGGCAGGCTCAGCGCCGCCGGACCGCTCCGGCCCAGCAGCCGGCAGAAGGTCACCGTCGCCGCCATCTTTGCGGGCTGACCCCTGACCCTGCGCACCGACGCGCTGACGCGTGCGCACGGCTTCCGCAGGGAGGGGCGCTTGCTGCGGCAACTTACGCTGGGGGCGGGGACGCGCAAGCGCAGTGCGCTCGGGCGAGTGCCGCCCAGCAGGGGCAACGGTGGGGCCGAGGCTCAGTACGGAAAAGGCGGGAAAATTTGTGCGCAACCTGAGCATTTATCGACTGCTGAGTGGCCCCCCTGCCAGGGCTAGGGCAGAGCAGGATGGAAAATGAAAGGGCACTTTTCACATTCGATGACAATTGATAATCATGGGAGGAGGTTGCGTATCGAATGTTTTTATTGGCGAAGGGTCCTTGCATTGAGTAAACTGTACGTACATTCACGTTGCGTAGCGTGCATTTCTGTGTGGGCGCGGGGACAGCAGAAATTGGGATTTCTGCAGAACTCCAGTGAAGCTACCAGTAAGACACATTCGATGTCATCCCCATGCAGATCAGCCCCGAGGGCTCCCTGCTCTAGAGCACACCTGTGCACACCCGCGCTGGCGGTCCCGGTGCCTCCCTCTCCGAACTGCCTGTTCATAGATGGGTCAGGACGGTCAATTACGCCGAGGGCGGTGGGCACGGGGGGCAGACTCAGAGTTCAGAGCTAGGGTGGGGCTGCCCCCCCCCCACCCGCCAGGAGTTGAGGACACCCACAGCCGGGATTCCGGGAGGTGGAAGAGAACTCAGCAAGGTGAGGAGAGACGAGATGCACCGGAAATCTCAGAACGGAAAGATGCCCACAAACAGGTACCCAGAGGCAGGCCCAAAGCTCACCTGGGCAGGTGCAAGAGTGAGCTCGCTGCCTTATCGATGGTGCGCAGATGGGCCGCCGTCTGTGCACGGACAGTAGATGGATGGGTGGGCACACATACCCGGAATGACAAGATGCACTGGGTTCAGTGTGGACTCTGGTGGTGGGTAGATGGGTGCTCACCGTAGTCCTTCACCTTTTGTTTGAAGTGTCTCATTAAAGAATACGGGCGGGAAAAAAAGATATGTAACTGCAACCAGTTAGGACCAGTGCCTATCTCCACTGCTTCCCTGAGCCTCGCCACATTTCTCCCAGGATGTGCACTTAATACAAGCGTGTGAGTTCTTCTAGATTTTTGTTTTGAGCCGGTATTCGTTTTTTTTTAAACGTCTACTTGGTTGTGACTTATTTTTCCTTCCAGATGTGTATTTCTGTTCCCATTTTGTCAGCCTCCGAGGCCGTAGGTACCCAGTGGCGGGAGGGCGTCCGCGCGGGGGTAGCGGCTCCTGCAGCTCCGCCTCTGCGCCCGGCGCTGCGGGGACGACCACGTGACCCTGCCGCCATCTTTTTTTCTGGCGGACACCGTGGGCGGCAGCTGCCGCCCCACTGCGCAGGCGCATGCGAGCCGCGCGGGCGACAGTCCCCGGCGCCTTCTTCCCAGGTCTGTGGTCCTGGGGGTCGCGTGGGGCCGGGGAGGAGGAGGGGGCGGAGGCCCGGGAGTCCCCGGGTGCGTCGCGGCCTCAGGTCCGGGCTGTCCACGCCCCGGAGGGATGCTGTCCCCGGCCGGCGGGCTCCCCCGGGTTCGGAGACAGACGAGGGGCGGCGGAGCCACGGGAAGGGCCCGGGGACAGCCGAGTGGCGGCGGAGGGGCGGGGGGGGGGGGGGGCCTGGCGGCGAAACTCCTCCTCCCGCGCGGAGGCCATACGGATTGTTTCTCGGTCCCCCGCAGGCCCGGCCACCACATGGCCCGCGTGCTCGTGGCGAAGATGCTGGCGTGCGCCCTGAGCCCGCTGCTCCGGGGGAGCCCCGGGCCGGCGAAGCCCCGCGCGCTCTCCACTCTCCTGGCGGGACCTCTTCGCACCGCGGGGCCCGCGGGACCCTGGCCCCTGCCCGGCCGCCTCCTGCCCGGCCTGCAGCTTGCCCTGGGCTTCAAGACCAAGGGCGTCATCAAGGAGCGCTGTCGGGACTGCTACCGGGTGAAGAGGCGCGGGCGCTGGTTCATCTACTGCAAAACGAACCCAAAACACAAACAGAGACAGATGTAGGTCTCCGCCGTAAAATAATGTGCAAGACTGTGTCCCTTCCTTGAGGAACGGTACTACCTCATGGAAAGGAAAATAAAAGTGAAGCAGTGCCTAATCTAAGATCTGTCGAGCCTCGGGTTTTGTTGACTCTACCGCCGGGCCCCTCACCCCCTTGTAGCAGCGCAGCCAGGTCAGCTGGTCAAGCCAGAGCCCCAGATGGAAAGCGCATCGTTTTTATCTTCTGGGCAAGCCGTCCGTGCTCGGGCCGCAGGGCAGGAGGCAAGATGGAGGGGGCGCGGGTCTTGCCTCTGAGGCCCCAGTTGCTTAGGTAGCGCCCCTGCAAGGCGGCGTCCGGCCCTGTCCCCGCATTTAGCCCACCTGCAGCTTCTGAGTGCCAACTGCTCTGCTTCCTGGCCGCGGATAAGCATGAAAGCCTTGACGGCAGTCCTTACATCAAGGAAAGTTTGGCTCCCCGTGTGTAAAGGTGTTTTAGACACCAGTTAGACGTGTTTGTCGTCTCTGGTGACGCACGAATGGACACGTGTGTGGTGTGGGTGCGCTGTGCACACGTGCATGTCCCCGTATGCATGGATGTGGGTGGTGTGTGCACGTATTTGTACGTGCCTGTCCCCGTTTGCGTGGATGTGGTGTGTGCATGTATCTGTACACATGTACGCACGACGCACCTGGAGGGTGTGTACTAAGCAGAGCCGCCGTGGGACTCTGCAGGCATGTGGCCTGGAGCCCGCGGCGTGCAGTGTTCTTGTGTCTCGTGTCCCAGCGGCTGCCTCACCCGCACGGTCTGAGCCCCCCACACAATGTCCCCGGCCCCCCTGGCAGCCTTGGTGTCCGGGCCACAGCTGGAGCGGGTTGTACTAGGACAGCGGTACAGGCATCGCACCGCGCGCGGGCAGTTCCATGTCCCACGCTAAGGTGCGGCGCACACACAGTCCTGCTCTCCGGGATCCTGACCACGATGCCCGGAACCACAGCGCAGAGCCCAGGAGGCAGCTCAGGACAAGAAGGGACACGGCTTTGCACATTATGTCACAGAGCAGTTTGTCCTGGGAGAAGGCGGGGTTCAGCTAGTTCTGCTGGAGTAAAGACCTTCTTTCCCCGCGTCGCTTCAGGGGGTCCCGGATCCCCTGCCCTGGTTTGAGAACAGCCAGCCCGTATAGACGCTGTAACGCTTAGACTCGTTTTCTCTGAAGCGAGCTGTGTTGAGTGCAGGCGTTCTGAGGGTAATTACCTCCTGCATAGACCTCAGTCCCAGAGCAGCTGGTTTCCCCTCTCAGCACAGCTGGCCCTCAGGACACAGTTTTCCCAGTGCAGGGCCGTCCGGGCCACTGAAGTGTGTGCAGCAGCATGCTCAGCCCCCACCCACTAGATGGCCAGGAGCACCTCATCGCTGGTTGTGACAACCGAAAGTGTCTCCAGACGTGGCAGACGTTCCCCGGGCACGATCTGCCCCGGAGGGGCTGACGCGCAGGGGCTGATTCCGCCCAGCCCTCCCCGCAGGGTTCCTCTGAGAACCGAGACCTGGGGTGGGCAGGGCCCGGTTCTGTCGTGCTCCGCCCTCCGGCTGTCACAGGCCCGGCCCGCCGTAGGCACTCGGTGATAACAGTGGAATCAGACGACCGTGCCTGCTTGTAAATACACAGCCTTTTGTCCTCTCCGCTCAGAACAGGCTCATCCATAAGGTTCGGCACACAACTTTGTTCCGAGACGTGGCAGACTGGCCCTGTCCCCTCGGGCTCAGCCACCTCCCGTGTGGGGGAGGGTTTGATGCCACACCCGTCTCGGACCCGCAAGGCACCAGGCATGCCTTCTCAGTGTTTTCTCCTTGACAGGTGCGAGGTTTCACATGCCATTGTGCGTGTCTGGCTCTGTGTGGGGCTGACGGTGTTGTCACAACCACAGGTACGTGCCTCTGTGGGGATCTTCAAAGGACAGGCAGTAATGGGGTAGTGAAGCCATGGGCCCCAAGTCCACAGGAACCCATGATTACAGTTGACAAGCTGGAATTCTAACAGGCTGTTGATGGGTTTTTAAGTCCTGCCTCCCTCCTGGGATTTCCGTCCCTATTTGATCCAAGGTGACCGTGTGCGTGCTGACCAAACCCTCCCACAGCCCATTCCCTTTCCGATACCCGCACGGACCAGCGTTCAGAGTCCCAGGGTCTACCTGCAGGGACCAGCATTCAGAGCCCTGGGATTCCAGCTTAGCAGCAAGTGTTGTTTAGGACAAGAGACAGCAAGCTACTCCCGCCCACCACCCATTTTTGTAAGTGAAGTTTTATTGGAAAACAGCCGTGTGCGCTCACGAATGTATCGTCTGTGCCTCTATGACAGCAGGGTAGCCGCTGAGTAATTGCTATAAAGAACATATGGCTTGAAAAACCTAAAGATATTTACTATTTGAGCTCTACGTGCAGAAAAAGTGTGCCAACTCCTTGTTTAGAACGTTACATAAGCTCTCACCTCACCCTGGGGCTTGACTTCAGAGACCACAACCTGCCAGAAGCGTTTCACGGGTTCTCCGTCGTCCACAGTGAGAAGGATTTTTGTATTTGTAAATACTAGCCATAAGCACATAGAAATTGACATAAAAAACGGTGTTTGTAATAGCACCGAAAACATGAATGTTTAGATACCAAAGTAATAAAGTTTGCACGCATTCTATATACTTAAAATTGTAAAACACTGTTGAAAGAATGTGAGTAAAATGTAAAGTATTGAGCTGTACCATGGTTATGGATTAGAATATTTGACATTGTCAGTTCTCACCAAATTAGTCTGCAAATTCACTGTAGTCCCAATAAAAATCCCAGCAGGAATTTTTGTGCAAAATGCCATGCTTCTTCAGAATTTTACGTGGAAAGGCAAAGTATGTGAAATTAGCCAGAATTTTGAAAATGCGAAGAAATGTTAAAGGACACATGCTCCCTGATTTCAAAACTTACTTTGAAGCCACAGTAGCCAAGACACCGTAGTATTCATGCAGCACAGCTCATAGCTCAGTAGAACCGAATAGAGAGGTCAGAGATAGGCCCACCCATATGTGGTCAGATGATTTTCAAAACAGGTTTAAAGGCGATTCAGTGAAGAAAGGATAGGCTTTTGTACATATGGTGCTAGAAAGTTGGATTTCCATATATACAAAATCCCTTTCATCATATACAGAGGCTAACTAAAAATAAATCACAGACCTAAATGTAAAACCTAATACTATAAAATCTTAAGAAAACAGAAAATACATGTGGCTTTGGGTTATGCGGATTTATTAGATAAAACACCAAAAACATGATCCATGAAAGAAAACCTTCATAAATTAGATTTTACCAAAGTTAGGATCTTCAACATATTTTCATCAAAGTTAATATCTTCTGCTTTTCAAAAGATACTGTCAAGTAAGCGAAGACAAGCCAAAAACTGAGAGAAAAGATTTGCAAAACACATTTCTGGTAAAGGAATGGATCTAGAATATATAGAAATCTCAGAACTCAATAACAAAGAAACGGCCAACACAATTCAAAGTGGGCAAAAGATTCGAAGAGCTATTTCACAAAGGTCCACATACCGATGGAAAATAAACACAAAAAAATGTTTAACACTGGCTTTAGCAAAACGTAAATTGCTGCCATGACAAAATAATACTACAGACCCAACAGAATGATTGAGAAATGGAAAAACCACGTTCTGGTGAGATCGTGTAGCAAGGGTATGACCCTCACTGCAGATAACACAGCCACGTTGAATGCGGCTTAGCCATTTGTCAAAAAGTTGAATGATGCAATCACTTAGCAATCCCTTGAGTATTTGCCCGAGAGCAATGAAAACTTAGGTTCACAATAAAACCTTTATGTCAGTGTTTATGGTGGCTTTATTTACAATTCAAACGAAAACCACCCCAACTGGAAACAGCCCACATGGGCTTCAGCCGGTGAACGGATTAACCAAGCATACATTCTTACAGTGGAATTCTCAGCAACAAGAAGGAAAGAATTTCAGATCCACCACACTGGTTGACAGAAGCCTGCACTCAAAAAGCTATATACTTCATGATTCCAGTTATATGGCATTATGGAAAAGCCAAAATTATGGGCACAAGAGAAAGTCTGTTGTTGGGAGCTGGCGGTGGGGAGCCAGGGTTGGCTACGAGGGGACGTGAAGGAATGCTTTTGGGTGATGGAAATGTTCTGTCTTGATTATGGCAGCAATTTCATGACAATATACGCTTATAGAACTCATAGAACTCAACTTCAGTAAGCCTTGCAAAAAAAATATCCAAATGGAATTTCCAGATAGCAAGTTGAGATCAAATAAATAAAGACCCAGGAACGCAGTGCGCTGTGGGACAGTATCCAGCACTGTAGCGTAAATGGCATTGCCGCCCTGGGGGAGGGTGGAGAAAAACCAACCGTGGAAGAAATAATGGCCAAAATGTTTCCCTGGTTGATGGAAGCAATAAATCCACAAATCCAAGAATCTTAACAAACCTCAGTCAGGAGGAATATAAAGAAAACCACATAATTCTACATCATTATTGAATTGCTCAATATCAGATAAAAAGAAAAAAATGCAGACAGAGAAACGAGATTCACTCTTCATAGAGGGACAAAAACAGCAGCAGACTTCTCAGAGACCGTGCAGCCTGAAAGGCAGCAAAACCTCTGAGGTGCTGCGGAGAAATCTACGTCTAGTGAAAACAGCTCCGAAAACTAAGGGTGAAGATCCACCGAAGCTGGGAGAAGTCAGCTGGAAACACAGATCTACACAAAGACATGAAAAGCTAGAAACAGTGACCGTTTATTTGGATAAATATAAAAGATACTCTTTCCTCATTTAAAAATCACGTAAGGAAAAAATGAGAGCGAAGTCCCGGCATCTGCAGGACTGAAGTGTGAGTGTGCCCAGCACAGGACAAGGGCAGACACTCATGAGGTTCTTGCACATGTGAAGTGGCAAGTATTGTCTGAAGGTGAACTGTGACGTTACAGTGTGCCCTCTAAACATTGGACCAGCCCCCAAGGAAATAAAAAGATATTTGTGATAAGGCAACAATGGACAAATATGTGAGATATCAAAAAATCCAATTAATTTAAAATAAGAAAACCAAAAGAGAAAAAAGGAACGACGTATTGATATGATAAAATAGAAAATAAATGACCACAGATGTAAATTCAACCTTATCAATAATCCCAGCACGTGTACCTACGTAAGCATCCAGTCAAGTAGCAGAGAACATCAGACTGTATAAAAAACGAAGACTCACATGTATGCAGTCTGTAAGAAACTCATTTAAAACACAAGTGACTGAGAGGGCAAACGGTAGGAGATAATAGCCTCCAAACAATAATCAAAGGAAAGCTGGAGGGATATACTAATGATGGTCAAAGTGGACTTGATCACCAAATATTACCAGGTATGACGGTAGATGGGTTAATTAACCAAGGACAGATAACAGTGCTAAATGTCTATGCATCTCATAACAGAGCTGCAAAATACACAAAGCAAAAATGTATGCAACCACAAGGAGAAACGGACAAAAATCAGGCTGGTACACATCAGTACTTTTCTTTCGATAACTGCTCAGAAAAGTAGACAGAAAATATTAAGGATGCAGAAGATTTGCACAACCCTATCAGCCAATTTAATCAAATTGATATTTCTAAAACATCCCCCCTCACATCAGAATACGCGTCTTTTCTAGGTTCACATGGGATGTGCACCCAAAATGACCGTATTTTGGGCCAAGAGATGAGTTTCAAAGGATTGAAGTCATTAAAAAAAATATATGTTCTGTCCACAGTGGTATTAATCTAAGATTCAGCAACAGAAAGATATCTGGGAAATCACACAAATAATTGGAAATTAAACCACCCGGTTCTAAATAAACCAGGGATCAAAGAACTCGAAAGGGAAAGTACAAAATACTGGAACCAGATGGGAACTGACTAACACATCAACACGCGTGGAAAGGGTAAAGCCACACTTACAGGGACATTTATAGCACTGAGCGCTTACATGAGAAAAGGCAAAGACTGCAAACAATGGTCTCACCTTCCACCTGAGGGGACTAGAAAAAGGAGAGCGAAATCGAAACTATAAAACCGAGGGACAGCAGGGAGAAGGGAAGAACACAAAGGCTCCATCTTCGACAGGGACAAGACACATAAATGTCTGGCTGGTCTGGTCCAGAAGAAAGCAAAAAGATGCAAATACCAACACCAGAAATCTTAATTGTGATGCCGGTTCACAACCGTACACGTTTGTTGAAACGCATCAAACCAGTAAATTTTATTTTATGTGAATTGTGTCTCAATAGAACCCAATGAAAAAAATACACCGCCTGCCCCTCTCCATCCTAAGCCCAAAGTCTCAAATCCAAGGCTACGTGTTGGCGGCAGGCGTCCACGATTTACAAGTTCTGCCAGAAAGGAAGTGTCTGGGGTTCCTCCCGGGGTGAGAACCGTGGCCCGGCCTCAGCTGGTGCTCCTAGAGGTTGATCGTTCTAAAGCACGGTGCACTGGCTCCGTGGGCGCGGCAGAGGGGAGGTACCGTCTAGACGGACCTGGAACTCGCCACTCCGTGCACGTCCCCTGACCTCGCACGTTGCCACTGGCCATACAATCCCTTTTCCCTCCTCGGGGTTTTGTCCAAAGCCCCATAAGACCAGGACTGTGGGGTTGACACCCAAGCCTCAGCCCGTGGGTGAAGGGCCACAGGGGAATGACGCCCAGCCCACGGTCCTCACGGTGACTCCCATGTGGTTCACACACACCGATGAGCCTTAGTTAACCCAATCCTTAAAGTGGAACTTCACCAAAGGTGATGGGAAAATGGCAGAAATAAAGCACATAAGATGCCCCACAGGTGAGACGTATATGCTCACCTGTCCCCATCACAGGCTCCACTCTCAGGGGGACACGGCCCGCTGATGTCTCAAAGCCACCAAAGTGCCAGCAGGAAGGCTGACGGAGGCCGCAGTCTGCAGGCTGCTTCCACCTTTGCTTGGAAGAAGGAAAGTAAACAGAAGCCAGGATGTTCTTTCATCCTGAGAAGTGCACAGAGGTTCACCCGCAGAGGTGAAAACACACCGAGGGTGCAACAGTCGTGCGTGCGTAGAAAGGGACAAAGGGACCCGGGGACTGAATAGATTCGGGGAGAAACTTCAGCAGGAACGGGATCGGTGTGGCTCCTCAGGAGAAGGAAAGCATGAAGGCTTCAGTGGGCGGCCTGGGGACCACCGCGTCCCGCCCGGGAAAGGGTCGGGTTACGGCCACACTCCGCGTGCTGAGGCAGGTTTCTACCTGCCGCAAATATGCAAGGTGAGGACAGAAGTTACAGAGAAGTGTGGGAAAGCATTTGCATCAGTTTGTGGTGGGAAAACCTCATCGCAAGATCCAGACTCCAGAAGTCAAAAGACGAGAAACACCACGGGCTCGCTTTAGCAGGTGAAAGCCCGCAGCCCTGGGCCGTGAGGAGCCGGCCACGAAAGCAGCCCCTCGGCCCCAGGTGCTGGATGTCAGAGAACAAACCCATTTTCCTTACGCTGCTTCCCAACACCAGGGCAGGCCCTGTCTGCTCCAGGAACCAGATCTCCAAACACGGCTTCCCACGTAGCCTCTGGCTCCTGGTCAGGATGGAAGGAAAATCAGATCCCCTCCCTCCTCCCATGGAGAGGACACCCCATCGCCTTGGCTCTCTGTCCCCTGAGGGGCCCCCCCAGGAGGGCCCCAGCAGTGGCCTGAGCTTCCCAAGTCCAGGGACATGGTCACACACCGCTGGGGTGGCTCCCTCTGTGCCGGGCCCCAGGTCCTATCCATCCTTGCTATTGCCTCTGAGGAGCACCACCCTGGGGGCCTGGGCCCGAAGGTCGGTCCATAAGCTCTCCTTACAAGGGGTGGACAGTCCTCCCGCTGCCCTCTGCTCGGACCTCAACAGACTCCAGAACCAAAGGGAGATGTTGCCATTCAGCACATTCCGCGAAACAGGGCACGGACCCACCATAACACAACAGTGAAGGTCACAAGCACGCAAAAGGCATCGCACACCCTTAAGGGAAAACAAGGTCCAAGAAAAACGGGCAGAAGGCACGGATCGGGAGTGTCCGAGAATCGGCACTGAAGCGTGACCGAAGTCACTCCTGGTCAAGGAGGTGAGAACGACGAACAGATGAAGCACGCGTCTGCCCATCAGAGCTGCAGACCTTAGGAAGGGAACGCTCTCTGGTGGGGAGCACGGATTCCGGAGGCCGTGGGCGGTGGCATGGCTGCAGAGACCAAGCGAGCCACTTTTACGCAGAAGACGCGTATCCTCCCTGACCCCGTGTTACGGCATCCTTAGTGAGACGCTTGCGCAGAAAGAGGACTCCATAGGGCCGTTCCCAGAGCAGCGTCTGACACGGCGAAGAGCCGGAACAAGTCTGGCATCCCGCGGGGTACGTGGTCAGGTACAGGCAGCCACGAGGCCACGGGAAGACAAACGACTGGGCCGTGAGCCACGGACACAAGCGGAGGCGGATCTCTGAATATTAAATCTGGAAGAGAGCTCTACGACAGTGCGTAAAGCATGTTTTCGTTTGCGTGAACGTTAAACTCCTACAAACCTGGCCACATGTTTTCCCAAGTAAACGTACTTAGTAACCGTGTAAGAAAAATTCTGGAGAAACACACACCAAAGCAGAAATTATGGGAGAATGGGACGGGGTGGGGAGGAGACGGGTGGCCCACTGTTTTGGTGTAGGTTTTGCATTTTGAGGAGTCAGGATCATGTCTTGCTTTTATAACCGATCCCTACGAGAATCCAAAACTGCTCCCAGAAGAGAGTTTGAGCCGCACGGAGACCGTGACGGGGAATCACCCCGAGCACCTGCCGTCCCGCACCTCCTCTCCAGCCTGTGGATGCCGCTGCTTCCCAGGGGGGCTCCGTGGGTGGAGGGGGGACCCCCAGTCTGAGCTGGTTTCCAGGCTTCCAGGCCTTCCACCCTGCCTGAGCCTGCACGCGCCCTCTGCTCCCGCCCTGCAGGACGGCCTCCTGTTTGTGATCACTGTACCAGGCCGCTCCCCACCGTTCTCGCTGCCCCTCTCCCGGGGGGCCGCAGGGCCCACGAAATACTGGCACCCACGTGCAGGCATTGCTGCTTTACTACTGAGTTCTGGCTGACGTACAGTGGCTTAGTGTTACGTGCACAATGTGATGGCTCGTTTGTACATTTTGGAAGTGTTCGCGATGGGCGTCGGGCACCACACGTCCCCGGAGACCTGGTGTGTGTGTGGTGAGAACTCGTACGACCTACTTCTCAGCAACTTTCAAAGGTGAAATACGGTGTCGTTAACTGTGGTCGCCGTGCATACGTTAATGCCCAGGACCCGCCTCCTGTAAACCGGAAGTTGGCGGTGCTAGACGCCCCTCGCCCACTTCACCGCCCCCGCCCCCGCCCCCGCCTCGGGCCCCCCAGTCCTGCTCGGGTTTCGTTCTCCACACGCCACGCGTAAGAGGGGATCGGTATTTGTCTCTCCCCGACTCACGGCTCTCACACAGCACACTGCCTGCCCTCTGGCTCCATCCTCGTCGTGGCAAGTGACAAGATGTCCTTCTCTTTCGTGGCTGCGTAGTCTTCCCCGGGGTAGACACCCCATCTTTGCGCGTTCGTGGCTCCCTCCCTTGGGCCGCCTCCGTGCCCTGGCTATGTGAGCGTGGGGTGCAGAGAACTTTCCAAACGAGTGTTCTCATTTTCTTTGGGTAAACACCCAGCAGTGGGATTGAGGCATCATAGGGTCGCTCTGTGTAATTTTTTGAGTAGCCCCGGTATGTTTTCCTACAGCACGTTCCTTTCATCTTACGGCGTGAGCGGAGACGATGGGCACGTTCTCCTTCCGTTTCTTTATCCCTTTGGTGCGTGTGAGCTTCAGGTCATCGGTTTCCCCAAAGGAGGATCTCTTGCTTGTCTTAGCCTGACGTGGGCAGGCCCTGCCACTCCCTGCTCCTGTCAATAAAGTTTTATTGGAACACACCCATGTTCCTTCATTCATGCGTCTGGGGATACTCTCACGCTGCATGGGCAGACCTGAGCAATTGTGTCAGAGGACCTGAAACGTTTGCTCTCTGACCCTTTACAGAAAACATCTGCCAACCCTGTTCTAGAACACTCTGCAGCAAGCACAGCCTCTGGCCCCAGGAGCCCACGTTGTATGTGAGTGTATGTGACGGTCAGTTCAGTAAGCAGTGCAGAGAGGATCTCAGGGGCCTGGGGGTTTCATTTCAGCTCTAAAGACCCTAAACAACATTTACTCATTTTCTTCACTTTATTTATTTATTTTTAGCGGGAGAGAGAGCTAGCGGAGGAGGGGCAGAGGGAGAGAGAAAGAGAGAGAGAGAGAATCCCAAGCAGGGCCAAACCATCAGCACAACGCCCGACGCGGGGCTGGAACTCACAAACCATGAAATCATGACCTGAGCTGACATCAAGTCGATGCTTAACCAACTGAGCCACCCAGGGGCCCCAAAACTTGGTCGTTTTAAAAAGTCACCCCGTGTAAATAAATAAAAAGAAGATTTAAAGAAACCGTCATGACCTTCCCGCCCTCCCTGTAGCGCTTGCTGTTCTAAACCCGACTGAACGCATGTACTTTTCATTCATACCACCCCAGGCGTGCTGTTCGGGGACACCCCGTGGACCGTCTGCACACGTCCCCCAATCTCACCCGACCCTCCCTTCCTGTATGCACACTGGTACGGGTTTCTGTTGCTGTTGCAGAGTTTAGATCTTGAAATGACGTGCTTTCCCTAAACTTAAAATTTAAAGCCTTTAAGAGCTCACAGACCCAGTTTTCTCATGGCAGTAAGACTATTCTTTGGGAAGCGTGTGAAGGACGCATCGGTCTTGTGTTTACAAAAACGTCCCTTGTCGCACAGAGAGCCTGCTCACGGTCTTGTCCGTCTGAGTGGCCAGGTGGGCTGCAGGCTAGTAGCGTTTTTTTACCGCGCGTTACACGCCAGTCAGGTTGGGGAAGGGCTACAAACGATGCAGATGTAAGAGGGACGTGAGTTGACGTGTCCCCTTGATTGTACCTCCAGTGCTCTCTACTGGACGTCAAGGGGGCCCGGGGAAGGCGGTGGTGGGCTGATGCCTGTGGCCGCCGTGACAAGTTACCAACTCGGTGGCTCAAGGCAACAAAAATTTATTCTCCCACCTTAATCAGGGTGATTTCACCTCAAGATCCTTAGTTTAATTACAACTGCAGGGACCCTATTTCAGATAAGGTCACACCCTGAGCTTTCGGGTAGCAAGGACACTAATTTCATCCACTACGAGTGACACAGAATATTTTTTGAAAATAATTTTAATTCATTGCTAATAGATAATGTATCTGCACTGTTCAAAATGCAAAAGACTCCCGAAGATGTGGTGGTCAGTGCGTGTCTTGAACTCCAGCCCCAGGCCTGTCCCCGGAAGGCAGCGGGATCATCAGTTAGGTCCTGTGAACGCCCAAGCAGATCCCTGGGATTCCTGCCCCCTTCCCGCTTCGCACACCCATCCCAGACCTGGGGATGCGTCCGTACGGGGTGCCCGCAGGCACCCAGGGCCAGCCCCCCTCTCCCTGGCGCCTCTGCCCTTGGCTTCCTCAACAAAATGGGATGGGATCACGGAAGGCTCGTTTCTGATTCGGGGCCTTTTTCTGCACCTACAGGAATTTTTATTTCCCCTTTCCTTTTTTAACGAGTTAAGCATTTTGGCCATTTGAGCATTTGTAATGAGGCTTGTGATTCCCAACTAGAGGTCAGTCATTTTCTTCCCTCCGAACTTACCATTTTTCTTTTTTTAAAGCGTGGGGGAAGGGAGAAACGTACAGAACAAAGAGGGCTGCTGCGCGTTGCGTGAGAAATTGACTTTGGCTGTGTCAATACTCAGAAACAGAGCCGTCAGGAAGCGTCCCCGGTGGCCCAGGGGTCCAGCCGAGCCGCCCCCACGTGCGGGCTTCAGACAGATTTCCGCCTCTGGCCGCACCATGAAGGATTCGTCGTCTTTTCCTCAGAAAGGGATGCGTGTTTCTTCTTACCCAGTGAGGCCGTTATACTAAACACAACATGAGTCACTGCAGAAACCCCGGCGGGTCGTCGGCTGCCCCGGGGCGTCCAGGCTGTGGCTCTGTCCTGAGATTTCCGTCCGATGGTACGATTGCTCCCTCGGTGATCGACAGCACGGACTCACCTACTGGAGAACGAAGCCGTAGGTTTTGGGCTTTTTCTTTACTTGCCACTTTTAAGTTTATTTACCTAACGTGTTGTTTGAGGTAGAATAACAGGTGGAGACTTTTCTGGTTGGTGAATCACATGCGATTCTTCGTGTATTTATCCGCTCACCCAAATACTTGCTAAGCTTTTATTTTGCCTCACGTACGGTGCTAAACACATGGCGTATATGTGGATTCGTGCCCTAAGACAGTCCTGCCTGACCACCCAAAGACGTGCAGTCAGCTATACGTTCTGTCCACCGCAGGAGACGAGGCTGGAAACGGCAGCGGCTTAAACAAAATATGCAACGCACTGCCTCGTGCTGGAGGAGGGCAGGCGAAGGCATCTCTCAGCTGCTGTCCGTGTCCGGTCTCTTTCCATCCTCTCCCTCACCGACAACCGTCCGGGCTCGGCTGCCATGCCCACAGTAACCTCGGGGCACAATATGGTGGCTGGGGCCCCCGGTATTACATCCCACGTAGCAAGCAGACGGGCAGGGAGGGGCTGGGGGACGAACCAGACACTCGGCCCTGGTCACATCCCTCCCATCCTTTTAATAAGCAGCTCTCTCTGACTCATCCAACAATTGGCTAACTTACCAGAAGCTACCCCGGGCTTCGGAGGAGGAAAAGCACAATCTTTCAAGGTGTGTGAGGCTGGGGAGGGTCTGCTGCTGGGGGGGGGGGGGGAGGAGGGGAGGTGGGGGGAGGGAATTGGCGCCCAGCCCGTAGTGGCTCACGGTGCTCGCGTCCGTGTCCAGGACCGTGGGCCGCGGCCCCCTCTGTGCGAGGGAAGGAAGGGCTTCACATCCAGAACTCTCAGTAAACCCGCTTATTACGACCGCACACGCTAGGATTCCAGCAGTCGGGTGGGTTTGACGTCCTCGACGTTTTTATTGGAAGGGCCTCGCACGGCTTCTCAGTTCGCGGCATCTCAGTCTGGTCTGACCCCGGACTGCCAGTGTTCCGCATTGCGGGTTTTGCTGCTGGCTTCGTTCAGGATTTAGTGCAGTTACTGACGGAGTTCGGGGATGTCATTCTGGATCCTCCAAAGCAGGCTTTTCCTTTTTCTCTTTTTCTCTTTCCACATTTGAGCTCCGGTTCGACTCTGCTGAGAAACCAAATCAGCCTCGCTGTCGCTGCCAGAAGCCGGTGGCGGGTCAGCCCGGAGGCGTCTCACAAGCGAAGAAGGACGGGGAGACCGCACACAGCCGGCTTCTGCCCTGTCTCGGCTGCAGGAGATAGCGGGCCGGGGCTCAGGGTCCGGGGAGGCCGATCTGTTCTCCCCTGTCCCTGCCTTCCTCCCCCCCCCCCCCCCCCCCCAAAGCTTAAACTTGGCTTCTGGGCTCTCCTCCATACCTTCCCCGGCCTCCTCCACCCTCCGAATGGCCATTTGCTCAGATGACACCCTGGCGAGTGCACCTGCAAGCCGGGACAGCACCGGCCACCCCAGGGAGCGGTCGTGCACCCGCGTGTGAGGCCCCCCTCCGTCCCCTCCGCACTGAGTGGCTCCTTCCACCAGCAGGACCAACACCTTTACTGCATCTCCTGGGACCTGGGCTCCTGACAGCAGGGTCTGGAAGAGGCAAACGTAGGAGCCACGGTTCACGTGTCCAGCCAGGTGACCAGCCCAGGTGCGCGGACGGGAAGGGCGGTCTGCGGAGAGCGGGGAGCAGGGCAGGCGCAGAGAAGTGCGGGCGAGGCTGGCGGGGCCCACACTCCGTGCCACACCCGCTCACGTTCGTATCGTATCCGCGGGCTCCGCGCCCGGCGTGGGGCTTGAACCCACGACCTGCAGGTCCAGAGTCACTCGCTCCGCCGACCGAGCCAGCCGGGCACCCCTGCAGACCTTCTTGACCTTCTTGCTGGGATAACGTGGGAGACTCAGGAGTGGCCACGGTGGAGGGAGCAGGAGGGCACTCTTGCCCACCGTGTCCTGCTGGGCTACGGGCCGCGAACGGGGCAGGGGGCCCTCGGGGGTGTCGGGTGGGCTGCTGGCTCTCGAGGTCGCTGTCGGGGGCGGCGCTCAGTGGGCTCCAGCCTCTGGCCGCCGGGCCATCGTGGACGCTGACCCAACCGTGATCTGGACACCGAGCACACACCTCCAGTCTGCCCGTTGCCTGGGAGTCAAACCCGAGGCCGGCGGAGACGTGACGGCCTCGGCGGGGGGAGAGGGGCCTCCGTGAGGCGCCCACGTGGGGGCGCGGGCCAGCGGGGCTGCCCTCGGCACGCACGCTCGTGCGTGTCTGTGAGCTGTGGCTGTGGGCGTGCCGAGCTCCCTTCTGCGCTGCTGGATCACCCCCAGGTGCCGGTCGTTGTCAAGGCCGCAGCGGGGCAGGCCACGGCGGCCACTCCTGGTCCACAACTTCACGAGGCTCCAGACGGCAGCGCGAGACGAAGCCCAGCGTCTCAGCCCAGGCGCCAGAGAGATTCCGGAGAAGAAAGCGTCAGGCCCTCAGAGCGGCGGGGCGGCCTAGTGGCGCGGCTCGGGGACGTCTGTCCTGCCCATTCCTGACGTGGCCCCCCACGGGGGCAGGCGCGCAGGGGAAGGTACGGACAGCAGGACGCAGCCAGCGCCCAGTGCCCACAGAGAGAGCCCAGGGTGACGCATCGGGAGGTGGCAAGGGCGGGGCCGTGGCCGGATGTGATCAGTGCCCTCGCCTGAAGAGACCCCCACGAACCCGCCCACCCCCCGGGGTGAGGACAGGAGCAGGTGCGTCCGCAAGCCCAGAAGGGGACCCAGAGGGGACCCAGGGACGTCCAGCCTCCGGACCTCAGAGAAAGACGTGTGGTGCGGTCACGGCGGCCGAGCTAAGAAGCAGAGACGGGTTACCCAGGGTCGTGGGAGTGAACACAGAGCGTCCCCGGGGTGCTGGCCGTGGGGGCCACCACCCCTGCGCACTGGCCAGCCCCTGGGGCTCAGCGAGTGAGTGCGTCCAGGCCAGGCCTACCGGGCCGAGCCTGCCGACTCTCCCCCCACCGGCCCCCGAGCGAACCCGCCCTGGCCTTGTCCTCACACGGGGTTTCAGGAAAGACGCGCTTTAAGGTCTGTTACCAAATTCACACGGATTTTGAGGCAAAACCTCTCCTCCTTTTCCTTTTAATGCAACAACAGAGTGGATTTGGAGATGTTTACCCGGAGCCGTGGAAGCAGGCAGTGTGGTCGGCGGGGCAGGTGAAAGGGAGTGGCTCTGCACTCCCGGAGACGGATGGATGTTCCGTTTCTTCCCCATTTAAGGGCGTCCCTGCCACGAGTCCGCTGTGTGCGCGTGCAGACGGGATTTAGTCAGACTCCCCAATCTCTCTTTTTTAATAAACCAGCGTAAAGTAGAATTTATTTACATAATGCAATGATCCATGAAGGTTACCATAACACCGAGGACCACATTAACCGCTTGAGTGGAATTCATTAGAAATTAACTACCACTTAAATTAATTTTCCCACAGTCACAAGGCTGTAATGGCGGGAGAAGGGACCGTCCATCAGTGGTGCTGACAGGGGACCTGTCAGCACTGTTATTTATAGGTGAGTGCGTTAACCCGCGGAGCAGGTGCGTGGGGCCAAACTTGGAGCCTCCAGACTCATAAAAGGCTGCTTCACGGGCCCAAATTCCCCTTATGAACAAGTCCCCCGGCCTCCCTCGTGCGCCTGTCCACACGGGACAAGGGGCGGCACCAGGGACTCTGGTCACTACCAACTACAGCAGAGGGGCGACTGCTTTAGAGGCCTCGTTCTAGAACACGTGTTCGTACCAGCAGAGCTGGCCAGAGCCATGGCCTTTCCAGGAAGCACTGGGGGCGCCGGGCACAGAGCTCACAATCGTCCGCAGGGACTTGGGGGACACGGTCACCCCCAGGGGCAGGGACTGGGCTTGCAGGGACCTGCTGGGTCTCCTTTAGGACAGAGCATGTGTGCATGCACGTGTGTGCACACACATGTGATGCAGCGTGCATGTGTGCACACGCGTGTGGCATGGTGTGTGTGCACACGCATTGTGGTGTGGCATGCACACACGTGTGGCGTGGTGCGCGAGTGTGGGTTGCACACCTGGGGCATTTGCAGGCGCCCATCTGAATTGTGAAACGGAGGGAACCTGGCAACTGGTTTCCCAGTACCCCGCGGGGTGCACGGGAAGCCGGCTCCCGGGGCCCCCACAGGCTCGCCCCCCAGGCCTACTGCCCAGCCCCAGGCCCTCACTGGGATGACTGCGGTGTCCCCCGTGGGCATGTCCCAAACTGGGATCAGATGCCCCATTTGGAAGGAGTTGAGAGTGGTTGTCCTAGGACTGAGGACAGATAGCTGAGTGGCGGCCAGGCCACGGCCTGGAGGGGGAAGCGGTGGCCGGCCACGGCCTGGAGGGGTCCTTCGTTGTGCTGCGTGTATGTGCACGGGAGAGACAGGGAGAAAGCCGGGGACGCCATCCCTGCGGGAAGCGGTGTGGACCGTGGGGGCTCGTGGGGGCCGGTAACGTCCACGGTTACTTGCTGGGGGTGGGTGAGGGCTGCTTAAAAGTCCTGGGGAAGAAGACGGGAGGGGAGGCAGAGGTCTGGAATCCTCCATGGGGAAGTTCCCTCCGCCTGAGCGGTGAGCACAGGTTAGGGTCAAGGTCCGGGCTGATGCTCACAGCCGCCGTAAACCCCAGTGGTCCAGGGGTGGCCGCTGAGAATCTAGGGAGGCTGCTGGGTCCAGGAGAGGGTGGGATGGAGGGGGGAGCCCCGGCCTGGGGCTCCAGCGCCCCCGTGGGCCTAGTGCACAGCTGGGGGCTCCCCCGATGGGCCCGGGGTTCCTGTCTGTGCACGGCGAGCCAGTCGCCTGTCCCGGAGTGGGCCGGGGTGGGGGGCATTCTGGGGGCCAATGAGGACCAGCCCGAGGGATTTCTGCCAGGCACACAGCAGGAAGGTCCTGGGCAGCAGCGGGGCCGGCAGAGGTGAGGAGGGGCGAGGCCAGGGGAGCATCAGCACCATGTTCTGAACACTGCCCTCCAGAGCCGGGCCCTGTCACCCTGAAGGTCTGTGCAGCGCGTGCTGTCTGTGCTCAGGGGGAGGCCTGATGGTGGTCCCCAGATCAGCCCCGGAGTGGTTTCTGGGCCCCCAGCCTGAATCCATTCTTTCCGGGAAACGGGCTACTGATGAAATGCCTTGTGCCTTCCCAGGGCCGCCCTTCAAAATTTAAACCCAACGTCTCTGGGAAATCCTGAGAAGTTCTGAAATGAGCTTCCGGCCAGTGGAGTATTTGCTCACGTGTGCTGTTGTGGGTGCCCACTGTTTGCTGCTTCTGGCTTCTCCTTCCCTGGCTCCCGACCGCCCCCAGCTCCCGGCCCCCGGCTCCCAGTCCCCCGGGCCGGCCCCCCAAGTCCCAGTCCCCCAGCTCC
Organism: Panthera tigris; assembly: GCF_018350195.1. NCBI lineage: Eukaryota > Metazoa > Chordata > Mammalia > Carnivora > Felidae > Panthera > Panthera tigris. The sequence goes on from NC_056660.1 coordinate 237,131,914, forward strand.
TGGCCCCCGGCTCCCAGTCCCCCAGCTCCTGGCCCCGGCTCCCAGTCCCCCGGCCCAGCCCCCCAACTCCCAGTCCCCCAGCTCCCGGCCCCCGGCTCCAGTCCCCCGGCCCGGACCCCCAAGTCCCAGTCCCCCAGCTCCCGGCCCGCGGCTCCAGTCCCCCGGCCTGGACCCCCAAGTCCCAGTCCCCCAGCTCCCGGTCCCTGGCTCCCAGTCCCCCGGGCCGGCCCCCCAAGTCCCAGTCCCTCAGCTCCCGGCCCGCGGCTCCAGTCCCCCGGCCCAGACCCCCAAGTCCCAGTCCCCCGGCTCCCGGTCCCTGGCTCCCAGTCCCCCGGGCCGGCCCCCCAAGTCCCAGTCCCCCAGCTCCCTGCCCCCAGCTCCCAGTCCCCCGGCCCAGCCCCCCAACTCCCAGTCCCCCAGCTCCCGGCCCGCGGCTCCAGTCCCCCGGCCTGGACCCCCAACTCCCAGTCCCCCAGCTCCCTGCCCCCGGCTCCCAGTCCCCCAGGCCGGCCCCCCAAGTCCCAGTCCCCCAGCTCCCGGCCCCCGGCTCCCAGTCCCCCGGCCCGGCCCCCCAAGTCCCAGTCCCCCAGCTCCCGGCCCCCGGCTCCCAGTCCCCCGGCCCGGACCCCCAAGTCCCAGTCCCCCAGCTCCCGGCCCCCGGCTCCAGTCCCCCGGCCCGGACCCCCAACTCCCAGTCCCCCAGCTCCCGGCCCCCGGCTCCAGTCCCCCGGCCCGGCCCCCCAAGTCCCAGTCCCCCAGCTCCCAGCCCCCGCTCCCAGCCCCCCAGCCCCGCCCCCGACCCCCCTACCGCCCCCACCCCACCCCCCACCGGCTCCTGGCCCCTTTCCTCCACCAGCGGCCTCTGATTCCTGCGCGGTTATGATTAGCCTGTACCGCGTGTTCCTCTTAATGCAGGGCTGTTTGCTTCTCCAATTCTGCAAACTGGAAACAGCACATAGCCGGAGGCCACCGGAATAATGCAGGTGTCACGCGTTAAAAAACATATTTGCTTTGTGTCCTCTGAGGACAAATGATAGACATGTAAAAATGTTTCCCCCGCTTTTCTTTCAGGGAATACTTAGTTTAGAATTAACTTCTGTCAGAGGAAACACCGTTCCCTGCGCAGGCCCGTGTTATTTCGCACCGCGTCTATTTTAGAGGGAAAATGCTGCCCGGTGTTTGACACGTGTGATTACAAGTTTACAGAACCCACCTGCGTTTCCGCTGCTCCCACTGTTTCTCTTTAGGAAAAGCTACTCATTAGAACCAAACAGAAGCTTTCTTTCGGGAGAAACAAGCAGATGCAGGGGACTGGCTACCGCCAGCGGGGCCGGCCGAATTCCTCCGCGGGTCTGGGGGTACGGGCACCGGGGGGCTCGCGGGAGCGGAGGCGGCACCCCACCCCGCTCCAAGACCCCAGACGCTGCCCCTGTGGACGGGGCACGAGAGCTGGACCCTCGCTGCCTCCTGGGACAACGCCACAGACGACCCCCACGTCGCGCACCCACGCGCGCACACGTGCACGCAGACACGCGCTCACCCACGCACCACGTGCACGCACCTGTGTCTACGTACACACGCACCCTGCCCTCTCGGAGACCAGGGGCTCACGTGGGACAGACGACAGTGGACAGACAGTCTCCGGGGAGGCTGGACGGCACCACCGCCCGGCCACCGTGGCCGTGGTCACCCAGCAGCTGCGGAGCTCGGGCCACGGGGCTGCTCAGGGGCGCTCTGCCCTGGCCCAGCCCAGGCTCAGTGCCCCCAGCCCGGCCAGAAGCTGGGTCTCCTGACACCCCCCTGACCTCACCCTCTTCACAAGTCCCCGTCTGTCCTGACTAGCTCGGCCATAAGAAGTATCACAGATCCAGAGGTTTAAACAAGAGACATCCCACGTTCCCTCCGTCCTGCGGGCTGCACGGCCGGGATCGAGATTCCGGGGGGGGATTCTCCAGGGGCCTCTCTCCACGGCGTGTGGACCGCTGCTTCTCACTGTGCTCCCCCACAGACGTCCCTCTGTGCCTGTCTGTGTCCTGATCTCCTCTTCTTACAAAGACACCGGTTGGATTGGATGAGGGCCACCCTCGTGACCCCATCTTCCCTCAGGTACCTCCTGAACGGCCAGTCTCCAACAAGTCACACCAGATTAGGGCATCGCCTATCAATTTCGGGGCCACTCAGTTCAGCCTAACATCATCCTTTCCATTCCAGTGAAAGGAGTAGCCTGTCCAGCACAGCCAGGCACGGTGTGTCCACAGGCTCCAGGCATCCTGCTTGGCAAGGTCCGTGGTCACAGTGGGCACCAAGCCCCCGGTTCTCCAGGAGGGCCCTGGAGGAGACGACTCTGTGCTCAGAGGCTCCAGGTAAAGGGGTACAGGTGCCATTGCCCTCCTCGTCCTGCCCCACCGCGTCCACAAATGGGGCTGGAGGGAGAGGACGCTCAGGCACAGGTGGGGGCTGCTCACCCAGGTGCGGCCTCCCCAGGGAAAGGGCAGAGGCGGAGACCCTCCCCAGACGGTCCGGGCGGGTGGGCGCCGGGTGAGCAAAGATGTGAGAGCCGCAGCTACGGGGATTCCGGACCCTCCGGATCCAGTGCCCGAGGCCCCAGACCAGTGAGCCCGGGTCTGCTGGGAAATCCTGGGGGATCTGACACCAGAAAGGCCTGTGGGGCTTCAGGAAACACAGAGGAAATAGTGGCCCGTGAGAAGCGGGGGACAGAGGCAAAGGGCCCAGAGCCTCCCTCCAGGATGTGACAGGCTGCGGACCAGCCCGTGGACCCCCGCCCTCGTGCCCCTCACGGCCGGTTCCATTCCAGCGACCAGGCGGAGGCCAGGGCCCCCTCCGTGCTAGCCGGGAGATCAGAGCGTGTGCCTCACAGTTAAAGAGACGCGACACGAGCCAGACGCGCCCCGGCCACAGGCCCAGACACAGCACCAAACATTTCCCGTGGAACGACACGTGCAGACATAGCCGGCTTGCCGCCCGCCTGCCCTCAGTCTGGTGCCCGTCCTCACCCGGGAGCCCAGAGGACTGGGCACTGGGCACAGGAGTTCTCTCCCCGCCCCCGCCCACCCCCCTGCCCCGGGCGCGGACCGCCGTCCTTGCCGGTGGCCGGGGCTCCCTCGGACCTCGTGGTCTGTGACCCGCCACGCCTGGGGACACGGAGCGCCGCCACACGGTGCGCTCGGGGCCGAGCCACATGCACCTGGCACTGGCAGCGAGGCAGGGGAGCGGGGTCTCAGGGGCAGTGGGTGGGGCATCCTTTCTTTTTTTCCAGCGGAGGTGAGATTCACGCAGATAAAAGCAGTCGCTCTCAAGCGAGCAACTGTGTGGCATTTAGCGTGTCCGCAGTGTGGCGCAGCCACCACCTCTGTCTAGTTCTGGAACGTTCCACCCCACCCTCCCCAGGAAGGAGCCCTGGGAGTTGATCCCCAACCCTCCTCCCACCCCCAAAATCACGGACTTGTGTTCCATCACTGAATTTACTTAGTGTGGACACTTCGTGTCAAAAGAATCAGCACGTGACCTCCGTGTCTGGCCCCTCGCACGTGTGTGGTCTGCAGGACATCCACACTGTGGCACCCACCATGGCTGCACCGCCCCTTACGGCAGATGGTGCCCCACGATACATCGTGGGTGATACGGCCACAGATAGACAGACGCCGGCACCCACTTACCCAACCTCCGTCGATGGACAGACACACGGTCATTCGAGACTCCGTATTCAGTCCTCCCGGGTCTAGCCCTACGAGTGCGCTCACTGGGCCACACGCTAACCCCGCTTAGCCTTTGAGGCCCCCCCAGCCTGCTTTCCACCGTGGCCACCCCCTCACCTTCTCCCCTGTGGTGCATGAGGGCTCCATGTCCCTGGGCGGGGGTCTTCTGGCTGTAAGCTGGCCATGTGTGGCGAGGGCTCCAGCGGGACAATTCAGGAGGTGGGAATCCAGGGAAGGGAAGGCTGAAGCCTGGGCAGGGTCCTCCGTGGGGTCCAGCGCCGTGGGTGTGGGGTCCGCCTACAGGCTCAGCTGTGGGACCCGGACCACAGCTGTGTCTGCGTTGGGACTGAACAGCCCCGCTGACGCCCCCGGCCGAGCCTGGCCATCCCGGCTGATGCCCTGGCCTCCGATGACACTCCCGGTCCCTGCTGATGCCCCCGGTCCCCAATAATGCCCCAGTCTCCACTGATGCCCCAGTCCCCGCTGATGCCCCCGGTCCCCACCGACGCCCCTGCTGGCCTGACCCGGCCAATGGACCTGCACTCAGGCCCTGCTGGTCTAACGGGCCATCGGATGGACCTCCCTGCAGGAGGGACGAGGTGCCTTCGTGCTGCTCTGGCCCGACCCAAGCTCATTACCGTGGCCGTGGCGGGTTCCCCGGGTTGTTAGGCGGCCTCTCTGAGGGTGGTCGCTGAGGTCTGGGCAGGGGCACAGAGCCCCACCCCTACCCCCCCCCCCCCCCACGCCGCCCGCACGTCAGGAACAAGGAGGCAGATTTCGTGGGTCTCGCCCGTCAGGGGCAGGTCCCTGACCTGGTGGGGGATGTGCTCGCCACTCAGTGCCGGCTGCCCACAGGCTCGATGCCACCCCCACTCCTGGCTGGGAACTCGGTTCCTCCCTGGGACAGCGAGCTCGGAGGCCCCCGTGCCAAGGGGCCCAGCTCCAGCCCAGACGGCACACGCTGCTGCAGGCAGACCGCTGTCCTGTCCCCTTCCCCAGGCCCGCGGGGCTTTCTGTGGCTGTCGGCTTCCCGGTCCCCCCTCTGAGCATCTGAGCTGATGCTGGACAACCAGCGGGGAAGAGTCCGGTTCACGCTCCAGCCTCCAAGCCCAAACGTGGGCACCGTTCCCCGATTTAACACGCACACCCACCTCCTGGCTCCCGTCACCCCATCGGGCTTCTTACCTGCACGCCTCGGCGCGGCTGGACGGGCCCCCGTGCCCACCGCCACGTGGGTGGTCCGCAGGAACCCAGACACCCCTTCCCGAGTCTCTGCGGCCACCTGCACGTCCCCCACCAGGTCAGGGACCTGTCCCCGGCATCACGGGCGAGACCCACGAAATCCGGGCAAGCAGCTAAAAACGCGCACGTGCTTCCACATTTCCGCGGTCCTTCCTGCCGTGGTCCTGGCTCGTCATCCCGAGGCCCTCGCCAGGTGCAGGTAGGTCCTCCCCCCCGCTCACAGCCCGGGGGCCACGGAAGCTCCAGAAGCTCGTGATGGACGCTTCTAGTTCTGCACAAACCCCAGCGAAGCCGCCCCCGCCCGCGGCTCGGTCGGCTCCCGAGGTTGGTCCGGTGCAGCTTCTGTCCGCCCGAGATTCCATTTCCGCCGTTTTGCCGCTGCCCGATGGGGGTTTTCCATCATTTCTTCTCACTCCCAACCAAAATGTCATCCTTGGCAAACAGACACCTGTTTTTCTGCTTCAGAAGAAAGAAAAAATTTAAGGCTGCCCTTTCAAGCCATCTGATTTTTCAGAATTTTAATCAACATTCGGCGTGTAGGACGCGGCGCCTCTTTTGAAAAAGGCCGTATTTTCTCCTTGTTGAGAGAGCTTGCACTTCCTGTTCATCGGTGATGCCAAGCTAAATCAACTCTGCATATTCCGTTTACCTGTGTATTTTATTTTATTTTATTTTATTTTATTTTATTTTATTTATGCATGTAAATTATTATGTACCTAGAAACATAACGGATTTAATTAGGCATGAGTCTCCAATTCAATCAAGAATTTTTTTCTTGGGGCGCCTGGGTGGCGCAGTCGGTTGAGCGTCCGACTTCAGCCAGGTCACGATCTCGCGGTCCGTGAGTTCGAGCCCCGCGTCAGGCTCTGGGCTGATGGCTCGGAGCCTGGAGCCTGTTTCCGATTCTGTGTCTCCCTCTCTCTCTGCCCCTCCCCCGTTCATGCTCTGTCTCTCTCTCTGTCCCAAAAATAAATAAAAAACGTTGAAAAAAAAAAATTAAAAAAAAAAAAAAAAGAATGTTTAAAAAAAAAAGAATTTTTTTCTTAAAATTGTCCTATCGCCCTTCTAACCCGGCGGCACGGGAGGAAGCCACCGCTCTGGGAGCACGAAGACTCTTAAACTGTGTGGACCTCATCCTGCCGTGATCGTGTGCAAGTGAACAGAAACTGAATTTTAGGGACTAACAAATAACGGGAAAGCTTGCTTTTTCCCTAGGGATCCGAGCACCCAGAAGACACCTGACCCTGAAACAGCCTGGGGCGGGCCTCCGGGTCTGCACGTTGGGCTCCAACCTGTGATTTCTCACTGACGTGCAGGACTGATCCTGGGCACGTGTCCTGGGAGGGGCGGGGACGATTCCGACTCCGGTCCTCTGTGGTCCCAGCGCACCTGGACTGCAGACAACGGCGGAGAACCCAGCGGACCGTCCAGCCCTTCTTCCTCCAGCTCAGAAGCAGGGCAGCCGAGACGCCCAGGTTCCTGACCTGTCTGCAGAGCGAGTGGCCACGTGACCCGGTTCTGGCCTGCTGGGAGGGAGCAGAATTGTCCTCGGGGCCGTAGGAGTCAGACTTCTCCAGAGAACCAGAGCCGACAGCGTGCACGTTGGTTTTTGTAAATACGCACACGGGTAGACCGATTTCGAGCAGTTGGCTCACGTGATTACGGGGGTGGGTCTGAGATCTGTAGATCAGGCCGGCAAGCTGGAAATTCGAGGAAGAATGGAGGTTGCAGTCTTGGCTCTAAACGTGTAGGGCAGGCTGGTGGGCCAGAAACTCAGGCAGACCTTCTGTGTTACAGTCCTGAGGAGAAACCTGTGTTTGCTCTTAAGGGCTTCAACTGATTGGATGAGGCCCACCGCATTATGAAGGCTAATGTGTTTTACTCAAAATCTACTGGGTTAAATGCTAATCACATCTAAAAAGAAATTACCTTCGTGGCAACATCCGCACTGACGTCTGACTCAACAAATGGGCACCGTGACCTACCTAAGTTAACGCATAAATTGGCCATCAAGGGGCAACGTGGCCACACCTGCAGCTACAGAAGCCATCTTGCAACCATGAGGAACCAAGGACGAGGGAAAGACTGAGAGATGGAGAGAGGTGGCCTTTAAGTCACTGAGCACAGGAACCGGCTTACGGGTCCTGTGTGTCCAGAACGTTCTGCTTGATCAGTCACGGGGGGTCTTTCACACACCAGAGTCAGCGGAAGGTGGCGAAAGCACCGATCTTCCTCACTCCCGAGATGGCGAGGCAACAGGCTGGAGCAAGGGCTCCGGGGTGAGGTCTGCTGGTCCTTGTCCAGCCGTCAGCCCGATGTGACACCCGGAAGGCGCCCCTGACCCAGTGGTGTCTCCCTGACCTGTCCCGGCCACGGACAAGGAGAATGAGCCCACGTGGATGCACGTGGCACCTGTGTCGGGAGGCGAGGGGGCCGTGCCGTGGCCTCACCGAGTTTCGCTCTGTTCCTCCGTGGGACCTGCTCCCCGTAAAGACAGCAAACCACGCAGGCCCGTGTACGGAAATGCCGAAAGCTCGTTCATCCATTCCGCGATTTATTCCTCCTTCTGTGAACCGGTCAGGCCCCGGGTGTCTGGTCGGACGCGGACGGGACGAGAGCCCAGGGCCCGTAGGGGAAGAAGGACGAGGACACACGTCCCTCCGACTGAGCACAGAGAAGCGGGAGACGCGCCCGGAGGGGAGGGCCCCCAGGAAGCCTCTTGAGAGGACTCAGGCAGATGATGGCCGCAGACAGACGGGCCCAGGGCCGGACTCCGAACAAGCAGCCGACCCTCTGACCCGCACCTGTGACTCTGGGGCAAAATCTGCGTTGATAACGGATACGAACGTGGCAGTGACGCTGGCCAGGTGGAGAGCCCGAGCGGGAAGGTGGCCGGGCGGGGAGCGGTCCAGGAAAGACGCCGGCGACTCTGGGGCCGCAGCAGAGCTCAGAAACCCAGCAGCCAGACAGCGAGGGTCCCGCAGAGGCCGCAGGACCCCGAGGAGGCAGCCCCCGTGCCTTGTAGCTTCCCGGCTGAGAGCATCTTCCTTCCCGTTACGCACGCTTCTGTCTGGCACCTCAACTTCCTGTAAAAGACTAAGCTGACGTGGCGGGTCTGATGCGGTTTTCGGTGAACGGACTGGCCCACGACACCTGCAGAGCCGCCGACGCCCTCACAGCGGACACCGCGGTCGGGGCCGTGCCTACCACACGCTCGCCTCAGCCCGGGGTGGCCCGGTGGCCGCGGTGGCATCGGGGAAAGGACGGGCTGGCACGCGGCACCGCGACAGGGCCCCCGCCACGGCCGCCCCTCCGCCTCCGTCGGTCCCGCGTGTGCGTCACGGCTCTCCCGCCCGCCAGCATGGCTCAACCTTTCAGCCACTCGGTCTCGTCGCAAACACGCTCTTCCCGCGGCGAGGAGCGGGTGTTGTTTGTTCTAAGAGGAGCCGCACACAGAGCTGTGACATAGACACTAATAATTGGCTCTGTGACATTCTTAATAAAAAAGACACGTTGATTTCGTTGTAGTGGCAAATTTATGGCATAGTTTTCTGCTAAGTAAGAACAAACGTGATTCTGGGACGCAGCCTCCCGTCAGTATACCGACACTGCCCTCTACGGACACCGGGGTTCCCCGAGGGCCCCGCGGCGCGTGAGCCTGGGGACGGGATCTTCCTCCCGGAGCCGCCTGGCGCAGGGGAGTCCCCGCGAGGGCCCGGCTGCCCCCCGTCCTCCCTCCTCGCCTCGTCCCCCGGGGGCGAGCTCGCCGTCCCCCACTAGAGCTGGGCTCCGGGGTCCAGGCCTCACCCGTGGCCCCGTGTCGTGGCCCCCAGACGTCGGTTCCGCTCCTCAGGGCAGGGGCTACGGGCTCTCAGCAAGCAGCAGATCCAGCAGTGCCCACGCCTGCAGAAAGAGCCGTGTGCACCCCGTCCACGTGCGGAGGAGAGCGGGCCTCGGCGCCCGGTGCCCACAGAGGTCTCCACCGTCAGGGACATGGTGCAAGGAAACGGGAGAGGGCCGGGTGACAGCTGGGTGACCCCCTTCCCAGAGGAGCCGTGTGCTGCCCTTCACCAGCTCTCGGGGTCAGAGGCCGGGACGGACGTGCAGGTAGCTGGTGACGGTCCCCACACGGGCCTGCGGCCAGCAAGGGGCTCAGGGGGCCGAAGACGTGCCCGCCGGGCCACTGTCCAAGAGACAAAACCAGGACTGCAGCTCCGGGCGTCAACTCCACACCTGAGGCTCCAGAACCTGCAGGGAGGACCAGCCTGGCTGGCCCATCCAACTCGGGCCTCCCTCCCCGGGCCCCAAACCTCCCGACGGAGTGGTTCCCGGATATTCGAGGCTGGTCAGGTGGAAGTCCCCGCCGGGCCCCAAGCGCTGGCGCCACGGGCAGCCTGTCAGCCACTGGGAGCGGGGGCGGCCGCCCTGGACGCGGGCAGGCTGGTGGCCGGCCGTGTCCACCGCCTGCCACGTGGGGACCACCTGCTTGGGGATCCTCAACAGGGAGGGTCCTGCTGAATTCCCACCTGACGAGGTCTTCGTGCAGGAAATGAACACACAGGAGGCCGGCGCCCTGCTCTGCTCCACACTCAACCCTTCACACCCGCACCCCTGCGGTCGGCAGGGAGGGCCCTCTCCGCATGCTTCCGGCTCACCCGGCGGCCCCTCCGCTGTGGCAACGCCCCTTCCCCCACTCCGGGGCCGCCCAGACCCACCGCGCCTGCACCCCCAGGCTGCTGCTGATCAGCGGGCCAGGGCAGAGGTCACAGCCTGGGACGTTCCGAGGCCTGCGTGACCCCCGGGGTGAGCGCCCCGGAGCGCCAGTCGTGGGGGACGCGGGGCAGGGCGTTTCCACCGTGACCTCACCACGTGCGCCGCGCTCAGTGCCGGCCTCCCCCCGGGCCCACGAGGGTTCGGGGCGCCCCGTCTGACCCCCACAGGCTGCGAGGCTGAAGCCAGGTTTGCCTCCCCACGCCCTGCGCACCCCTTCCTTCCTGGGCTCATTTCTTTTGTTTCCTAAATGCCACATGTGAGTCAGATCAGATGGGGTGTGTCCTTCTCTGACTTATTTCACTTTGCAGAACGTTCTGTAGCCCCACCCACATCGTGGCAAATGGCAAGATTGCATCCTTTTTGATTGCCGAGTAGTATTCCATTGTGTAGATATACATCTTCTTCATCCATTCATCAGTCAGTGGACACTTGGGCTCCTTCCCTAATTTGGCTACTGTCGACCATGCTGCTATAAACATTGGGGTGCACATGTCCCTGCAAATCGGTATTTTTGCATCCTTTGCGTAAATATCCAGTAGGGCAATTGCTGGGTCCTAGAGTAGTTCTTTTTTTTTTTTTTTTAACATTCTTATTTATTTTTTAGAGACAGAGAGAGACAGAGAACAAGTGGGGGAGGAGCAGAGAGAGAATGAGACACAGAATCCGAAGCAGGTTCCAGGCTCCAAGCTGTCAGCACAGAGCCCGACGCGGGGCTCGAACTCACGGACCGCGAGATCATGACCTGAGCCGAAGTCGGCCGCCCAACCGACTGAGCCACCCAGGCGCCCCGAGTAGTTCTATCTTTAACTTTTTACGGACCCACCACACTCTTCTCCACAATCTCTGCACCAGTCTGCATTCCCACCAACAGTACAGGATGGTCCCCTTTCTCCTCATCCTCGCCAGCACCTGTTGTCTCCTGTGCTGAAGGATCTCTCTGATGCGGTTTGGAGCCACGTCCACACTGCTGACTTGCCTTGTGTTACGTGCCTTGTTGGGACCGCGTGGAGGGCGTGGAGGGCACGGAGGGCGGCAATCATAGTTTTAGTTTCTAGTAGGTTTCTTCTTTTTCTCTTCCTTTTTAGAAAATCGTTCTCTGTTTCTTTTTGCTGGGAACTGGCTTTTAAAAAACTTTTATAAATGTATAAACTGTAGATACTAATTAAAACACTCTTAGTAACGTTTCAGACCTGGGAATTATTTGTTCTCTAGAGTCACCTGCTACTGGTTTAACACATCCTACCCTCTACACGGCTGGTTTCCTGAGAGCCGGGGGTCCAGGTGCCGTGTGTGCACGTGGGAAGGGGGGGCCTGCAGGCACATACACGGTCTCCCAGCACGCTGGGGACGAGGGTCCGTCAGGCTGAGTGTCTGGGCCCGGGAGGGGGTGGCAGTGCCCGCCTGAGCTCCTCTCCGGGAGAAAACGGGCACCAGCCTTCACACAGTCTCTACGGGGAAGACGGGGCCACCGAAAGATTACGTTACAGATAAAACAATAAAATCATTAGAAGGAAATTTGATGGTAATTTTTTATAAGCTGGAATTTGGGAGAATTTTTCTTAAGACCCCAACTCTTAAAGGGACGTCAGATACCGTTTACTTTAACAAGTTGTGTGTTTCTGCACGGCACGGCCACGCTGCAGAAACACGGGAAGTGAGGGGACCGGAGGGCCGCGAGACGGACAAAGGGTCGCTCTCCCTCCTAGACAAGCCCTCGCCCTTCTTCCTTAGGAAGAGCCGAGCAATCGGTGGGAGAACAGTGAAGACGGGAGCCCGCCACTGGCGAGGGGGGCCCCCAGAGCCGAGGAGGGGGTGAGGGGAAGCAGACGGTGGCGGAAGCAGAGACCCCCTCCTGCTTTGGCGATCGGCCGCCCGACCGCACACTTGCTCACGGGCGCCGAGGGCGCAGGGGGATCGGTGCCCTTCACGTCTCCGGCCGAGGCGCGAATCCAAACCACCTTCGAGAAAGCTGTGTCTGCTGAGAAGTGAACGTGCTTCACGCCCGCTCACGCTCTGGGGGGATCCATCACGCGGAAAGACTAACTTATAAACGCGACATCTTCAAATGTTTTATTTATTGAGGGAGCGGCAAAGAGGGAGAGAGAGACTCCCAGGCAGGCTCCCCACGCTCAGCACAGACGCGGGGCTCGATCCCACGACCCCGAGACCGTGACCCGAGCCAAAACCCAGAGCCGGACACTCAACCGACCGAGCCGCTCAGGGGCCCCAAGCGATGACACACAGTCAAGGGTTTGAACTGGTGACAACCTGAAGCCCCGGCCTACGCTCCCGTGGCGGAAGGCGAGTGGAACACGGTGCGCGTCCCCTGCAGAGGCGAACGGCTCCTGACACGGCCGTTCCATTCCCGCAGAGCGTCAGGCCAGCGCGAGCAGTCCGCTCTCCGGAGGCTTCGGTAAAGCACACGCAATGGCTGTTCCCGTGTTCGTGACACGCGGACAGGCCCCCTAGTGTGTTAGCTGTGTGGCGGGGGGGGGGGGGGTCCAACTCAGAAGCAGCCTGCCAGGTGCATTAAGAGAGAGGGACTTTGCTGAGCAGTGGGCGTGGCAAGCCTCTGGTTCTGTTTAAAAGTGACAAGACAGGGGCGCCTGGGTGGCTCAGTCGGTTAAGCATCTCTCAGGTCGTGACAGATGCTTCCGCTCAGGTCGTGATCTCACGGTCCGTGGGTTCCAGCCCCGCGTCGGGCTCCGTGCTGACGGCTCGGAGCCTGGAGCCCGCTTCGGATTCTGTGTCTCCCTCTCTCTCTGCCCCTCCCCTGCTCGTGCTCTGTCTCCCTCTCTCAAAAATAAACATTTAAAAAATAAAAATAAAAGTAACAAGACAGCCAGTGCTCGCTTGTGTAATTTGAAGTGCACGTTTGCACAAGCGTAGACAGGTAATAACCCGACTCCTAACTAACGTCGCACCTCTGGAGGCTGGGAGGGAGGGCTAACGTTCTCATTACGCAGTTCGACTTGCCACGAGGGACACGCCCTGCTTTGGTAATTAAAACAGCGAACAAAAGCAAAACAAAAATTAAATGGAGTGAGAAAACCAGGTCAGAAGCAGACTTCTCTCTCAAGGAAAACACAGTCCTCTCTCCCTGGGGGACACTAGCCCGACTTGGGACGGACCCCTCAGGCGGGAGAGAGGAGAGCCAGGTGGCACGAGGGGGAGGGGTCTGCAGCAGACAGGAGCTGGGAGAACCACGCAGGGGCACGTGTGTGCCAGGGGCCAGGCTCTGTCTGCTGTTTGAAAAGCAAGCTAGCCAAGTGGCCATCCGCAGGTTGGCACGGCATGGGGACCCACGGCCGGGAGAAGCAAGGGGCACCTGTGGTGACGCTGCCCCGAGCTCCCTCTGTCCGGGTGGGTCCCGAGAGCTACCCCAGGATGGGGTGGGCACGTGGCCCACGGCGCCCAGGCCTGCGGCCCCCTCCGCTTGCACCCAGCGGAAGGTTCTGGGGACCTCATCCCCAGCTGCAAGTGCCATCGACGGTTCACCGACAGCAGGACCGGGCACGGCCTCTCTGGGTGGTCCCCACAGCCAAGGCAAGGGGGACACGGCCCCGAACCTTCCGGCTTCTCTCGGTGACCAGCCCCCCAGAAACGGCAACACTCAGCACTCGGGCCCCCCTAGCCAATGGGATCTCGGTGACAGGGTGCCTGTCATGCTCCTCTGGCCCCCACGCTCTCTAGACACGGCGCAGCTTTCCGGAGGAGACCCCTCGGGTGCCCACAGCTCGCAGCACCGCTGGAGTTTCCAGACTGTCGCGTCCCCAGCCTGTCCTCCCGCCTGCTGCGGCCACCTGGGCCGGTGCTGCTGCCGTGGAAGGGTGGTCGCGCCTAGGACCGAACGGACAGTGAGACTTCAGGGAGCCTGGTTTCCATTTTCAGGGGTTGGACTGTTAGGTTTCCTTAGAATTAGGTAAATATCTTCAAGATGTCTCAGCCCCATCTAAAAGGGCAAAGAAAAGCCCCGGGCCCCGGCTTCGCCCCATCCCCTCCCCGACCCGGCTCCCCTCCGAGGTCACGGACACCGATTACAGCCGCCCCTTCACCTAGAAACCACACACTGCGCACGCGCAAATCCCGTGGGGCGGACACCTGCCGCAGCCCCGCCGCCTCGGGCCCCGGGGTCCCGCTGGCCTTCAGAGGAACGGACCCCGACCCCCCACGTCCTGCGGGGCGGCCAGCGCCCTCGGCCGACCGCGGGGTGTCAGGCCCCTGCAAGAGGCCCCCAAGGGCCCTGGGCACCCTCCCCGTGAGGCCCTTCCCTCCCCCCCTGCACCCGTTGTCCGCACCCACGCGGCTCCTCGCCCAGGGGCCCCTGTGCCCTCGCGGCTTCCCACGTCCCTGGGCCACCAGGGCAGGGGCCGCAGGTGGCGGCGCCGGGAGGGGGAGGCGTGGAGAGGCGGAGGCAGGCACCGCCAGGGCCACGACGGGGCCTCCTGGAAGCACACTAGCGCCTCCTGCTTTCCCCCCAGCTCCATTACCCTCCCCCACCCCCTCTCCTCCTTAGCCTCCTCCCTCCCCCTGCCCTCCCTGCCCTTTCCCTCCCCTCTCTTCCTCCCCCCCACCTTCTCTCCTCTTTAGCCAGCTCCCTACCCTCCCCCTACTCTCCCTGCCCTCCCCCTACCCTCCTTCTCTCCTTCCCCTCCCCCACCTCCTCTCCTTAACCCCCCTCCCTCCCTTCTGTCTCTCCCCTCCTCCCTCCCCCCCATCCTCTCCCCCATTTCTGAAGGGCTGGCTGGCCTCTCTTGCTCCTTCCCTAAGATAATCTCCCTACAATATTTCCCACGGAGAATGAACAAAGTACTGTGTTCTCAAGTCTTGAAATAATGCTTTTCTCCCTGGGGTTTTGTCACCAACTTGATACATAATTAGGTTCTTTTGTTTTAGCTTGTTTTCAATTTTCGGGATTGCATTTTCTTCATTTTGCTTTAATTTTACTCTTTGTACAAAGCACAAATGATTCCGGAGCCAACCGTCTAATAGGACGTCCCAAACCCCCTAGGAGACCCTTCCTGATCTTTGTTTCAGCCTCCCCATGTTTCCTCTTGCATCGTGCGTGTGAAGGCGTGTGCACGGCGTGAAGGCGTGTGCACGGCGTGTGAAGTGTGTGCACCGCGTGTGAAGGCTTGTGCACAGCCTACGGCTGTCACCCAGGACTTGGTTCCCCTCGGAGGGGGCACCGTGGACCAGGCGGGTGACACTGTGAGCCTTCGGGATGGCTTTTGTCACCTAGCTTTGGGACCACCACCCCCGCCCAGCAGGGGCCTGTCCAGAAGCTTCAGGGCAGGGGTGGGGGCTGGGGGGAGGGCCTGGACCTCCCCTCCAGGCAGGGTGTGTGACCCCGTATTGATGCAGAATCGTGCTGATGCCCAGCTTCACACCTGGGGGACGTGTTGCACAGCTGGCTCCACGCCTACGTCCTCCTGCCACCTGCTGGCTCTGTGTCAACCCAAGAGCAGCCTGGCACCACTCCCCGTCCCGCTGGCGGGGCCCACAGCTCCCCGTGATACTGATTTGCGTCTCCCGGTGGCTCGTGAGGGCGCTCCGCTTTCTGGGCGGCTGCCGTCCTGCCCTGGGAGCCGTCCTGTGAGTCTGTGGTGCATTTTCTCCTGGGCCGTCCGCCTCCTTCCCTCACGTTCTAACAAGTCATTCGTCAGCTCTCTGCGTGCGGCGTGTCCCCGTGCTCCCGTGTTTCCTGTCCCGTCCGCAGGCCCCAGACAGCAATGAGGCAAAGCCAGGCCCGGTCTCCAGACAGATGACAAGCGTGGGGTGTGAAACGAGGAGGCGCTGGCCTCGTTCTCGCCGTCCTGCAGCGGCCCAGGGAAGCAGCGCGCCCCGTGTGTCCAAGAAGCCGACCCCCTTCGGCTTTAACCGCGAAGGCCGAGCACGTCCTGAGTGAGCGCCTGGCCGCAGGGCCCTGGGACCCGCATGACTTATACATGCCTTGTCCACAGCAGAGCATAAATACTGCACCGTTGCCTGCATCTGTCGTTGTGCAGAACACCCTGAACTTATGCAATATGAATTACGTTTTGTAATGGCCTTCGTGCCAGGGTCTTTGGGGACCATACTGTTTCTAGCAAGACAAAGCAAATTGCAAGATTCCTAAAGGGGCCCAACTCCTGCACACAGAAGCACATTCAATCTGACATCGTTACTCTAATGATCTCTTGTGTCGTCTTTTATTGAACACGAAGCGAGTTCTGCCCATCAAAGCCGTGTGTGTGGCTGAGCGTCCTCGAACGGAAACGCCAGGTCACGGTGGCCTCGTTCCCAGTTCCGGGAGAAGCCGGGGCCACGGGTGGGACCGTCTGTGGGGCCACCAGCCCGCACGCAGGTCACGGGTGGACACGAAGGCCTCCCTGTCCACTGCCCACTCCAACAGCACCTGCTCTGGGCAAGCCCCCCCCTGGCGAGGGGCAGTCAGTGTGGAGCTGAGCCCCGCAGCCCAGGCGTGTGCCCAAGGAGGCTGAGGAGGGAGGTCCTGCCCGGCGAGCCTGTGGGCGGAGGGAGCAGACACCCAGATGCTGGAGTGAGCAGAAGGCCGGCAGCCGGGGAGGGACCCTGTCCCCAAGGTGGCGGCTCCCCAAACCTGGCGTGAGGGACACTGACACTTGCAGAGACTGGATCACGAAAGACGCCACACCCGATCCGGCCTGGCCCCACCGCCCCGCACCCACAGTCGTTCGTCCCAGCGCCCCACGCGCGCTCCCAGAGCCGCTGCCCGGACACCCCTCACGCGCCACCACCGGGAAGGGCCCAGGAAGACGGCAGGGTCACAACGCAGCCTGGATTCTCCTCAAAGGAGCAAACTAGACCAGATTTGGCCGGTGTCCAGACACCAGGACAGTGGCGACAGGAAAGGGGGAGCAGGGTGGGCAGAAGGGCCTGCGTGGCTATATCGCGTATGTGTGCTGTAGACGTAAACCCTACGCGCACAGTGCGTGTGAGATGCGTGTGGTCACAGCGGCCCGCAGGGCGCCGTGGGAGTCTGTCTGTCCGTTGGCACTCCTTGTCTTTCCTTATCTGCCAGTAGCTGTCTTAACTCTTCCCGGGACACGGACGGACCAGCAGGTCGACTGCCGGGAGGGCCTCGGGGATGCCCCCCGCCCCGGGACGGCACCTTCCGGGTCCTCCTCGAAGAGAAGACCGAGGTGAGTGGGGCCCAGCCAGCCAGGGGAAGCGGGGCTCGGAGAGGTCGCTCGCACACCTCCCACACGGATACGCGGGCCACGGGACCACGATCTGTATCCGGCCTGTGACTCCTGGCGTGTCCCCCAAACATGTCCCCTCGTGCGGTTTCCACGTACAAAGTGGGAAATAAAACAGGGCCGCGTGTTGTGGCCACAGTGACCACCGGAGCAGGACGGATACCCTGGGCCCACAAAACACAAGGCTTCAGTCACCTGTTGCTGCCAGATAAGTCACTCCAGAACTGGGTGGCTTCCGGCAGGCTGCCCTTCTGTGGTCCAGAAGCAGTGTGGCTTCACCAGGCCCGCCAGCCCAGGGTCCCCACTGACCGCGGGGGCCAGGCCGCGTCCTGGGAGGTTCTGCAGGCAGGAGTCGCTTCCAAGCTCCTGCCGTAGCTGCTGGAGGGGCTCACAGATCCGTGGTGGGTGGGCCTGACCTCTTGTCCTCCATACGTGGCCTGTCCACAGGGCATCTGGTAGAGCGGGGAGGGAGAGCTTCCTCAACGGAGCCTCCAGGACGCGGCAGCTCAGGGGTGGCAGGCAGGGGCACCTGCCCCCAGAGCTGACCTTCTTGGGGAGCCCACGGTGTCTTGGGGACAGACGGTAGCCAGGGGTGCGCGGCATTACCTTGGACAGCGAGAGCCGCAAACCCAAAGGCCCACGGGACCCAAGGGGCCGGGACGCGGTCCTGTTGGCGGTGCGGCCGGGAGGGGCTCCCCGCTGGGTGAGCTGACAGCTGAGGGGAAGCGCTGAGGGCCCGGAAGTCACCCAGAGACGACCTGGGTTGGTCGAGTGTTGGGACGAGAAAGGGCCCCAATCCTGCTTCGTTACTGCCGGTGCTCCGTTTGGCCAGAGTGTAAACTCGGTGTCCCAATAGCAGGGGTGACGGTCACAAGTCCGCAGGCCCACGGCCAGCACCAGAAGCAGAGGCCAGTGCCCTTAAAGCATTGCAGTGGGCTGAGTCGTGTCCCCAAAAACACGTGTTCAAGTCCCGACGCCCTGTGAACGTGGCCTTGTTGGGAAATACGGTCTTTCCAGACGTGACTGAGGTAAGAAGTTAGAAATGAGATCGGTTTCGGGTAGGCCTTAAATCCAACGATGGTGTCTTTGCGAGGCTCCGAAAAGGGGAGACGCAGGCCCACGGGGGAAGGCCCGTGAGGACGGAGGCAGAGCGGGGGTGCGGGAGGCCGCCCGCTACTCAACACGGGGAGAAAACACGGCCCGTTCTTCCCGGCCCACGGCCCCCAGGGTGCCCACGGGCGTCAGACTGACCGTCCTCCCCTTGCCGGGCCACTCAGCCACGCTTCCCTCCCAAGGCCTGTGCCGCCACCTCCCGGGACACGCGGCTCCTTTCCCTGACCCCCCAGGCGCCGGGGCCGCGGGGAGTCGCACGTCCTAATGCGCTGTCAGCAGCGGCGCCCGGGGATGGATCGCGCGACACGCGGGGGCCGCACACCGCGGGCCGGGATGGCCGTTCCCCGCCCTCCAGAGGGAGATACGGCTGCGTGATGGATACCCCGCTAATGGGCCAGGAGAATCGCGCCCCAGCAGGGAGCCCCGCGCGTTCATACATCTTGTAAGGAGCCGAGATCCTAATCTGGGCAGCCTGCTCCCGCACATCCCCCACCGGGGGGAGGGGAGGGGCGAGGGGGACAGGGACGGGCGCCAGCCTCCCACCGGCCGCCGCTCACTGCGGGCCTGCTCTGTGCAGACGCGGGACGAGGCTGGCCCGGCCGGGAATGGTTGGGAGGGGCCGGGACCATCCGTCCGAGTCACTGCCCTCGAGGCCCAGGGGCTTCTTCCTGGAAGAGGAAGGCCTGCCCGGGGGCTGCTTCCACGACCCGTGCCCCGTGGCAGCCCGAGGGGTGGTGGTCTGGAGGAGAGGTGGGCAGGAAAGCCCTCTCTCCCCCAAGTGCCCCCCAGGTCGCTCTCCCTGGGGCCGTTAGTCCGGGGGGGCGCCTGAGATGTGTCTCCGGACCCGGCCTTCGGTAAGCGTCCCCTCAGGTGGGCAACGGTGCCCCTTACCTGGCTCCACTCTGGAGGAGACACCTGTTCCCACCCGCCTCAATCCGGGAGGGACAGTGCAGTCTTCCTGCTGGGAGTCACTGGCAGGGCTTTCCTTTCCAGATTTGGCCGACTCTGACTGATACACAGTCCCTGGGGCTTTGCCTGGAGGATGGGGTCAGTGAGACTCCCGGTGGGACACAGGACGGGCCCAGAGCCACAGCTGCGGGGCGGGGGGGGGGTGGGCTTTCCAGGGACCCCCCCCCCCACTCGTCCCTCAGCCATTTCCAGAAGAACGGCAATGGGAAATCGGCTCATTTACCAGAATTTCCATAACGAGCACGCAAACTTCGGGTCTGACTCTTCAGCAGGTCCGGAGACCCTCCTCGTGTTAAGCGTCTTCCCCTTTCCCGCACTCTGACTGCGGTCAGGCAGGTGGGGCGGCCGCACAAAGCAAGTCTGTCCTCTCCGGCGTGGCCATGAGGCAGGGTCGGTCCCCACGGCGGGGAGGGGACTCTGGTCCTTGCGTCTCTCCGGCTCAGTGTCCCCACCTCTGCCCCCACATCACGGGGCGCCTTCCACGTGAGCCTGCCCCAGACTTGCCCTTCTTATGAGGTCACCGGCCCTGTTGGGTTAGGGCCCACCTGCTCCAGTGCGACCCCATCTTCTCCTGAAAGCACCCTGCTTCCAAAAAAGTAAAAGACGCCAACAGGTGCATTTCGGGGGACCCAGTCCAGACCCCCACTCTCACTGGCTTTCTCGAAGGCGGTGCGTCTCAGCCTCCCGCTGCCCTGGTGGGAGGCTGTGGTAGCTGCCTCAACAGATTCCATTTTCGGGCTGCCTCGGCCACCGAGGCTTCCTGCACCGTCCGCAGGGGACATTCGGGGAACTTCTGGGCACCCAGGAGCTTCTTGTGCGCAGCAGTCCCTCCGGGGGCCCCGGGGCCTCTGTCCTTGTCTGCTGGGTCCCTCGCCCCTTGGACAAAGTCAGGTCCTCAACCCCATGGGGGCAGGCCCTTCTTGGCCTCGTTCACCCCGTACCCTCACTGCCGTGTGCATAAGTCCTAATCAGTGGGTGCTCACGGAGGGAATGTTTGCTGGATGAAATAGCCAGGCGGTGACTGGGTCAGCAAATCGTTTTGCCGAATCTCATTGAAAATCAGAGAAAGCGCCCAGCTCAAGGACACGGTGAATGTGTAAACAGAGTTAGAAGCTTTCTGAAAACAGTAGACGTCTTGATGACAAAACCAGCTGTCCCCAAGCCCAGAAGAGCCAGATCTCTGGGAAAGGATCGTCTGCTGGATGTAACTCTGCGGCAGCTCAGGCCCCGGGCCGGCTGAGGACAGACTTCCGGAGCCGACCACGGGGAGGGCGCAGCGGGCCTGGCTGCCCAGCGTCAGCCCAGGAGGGACCCAGAACCAGGAGACAGGACACAGCGCCGTGCCCCAAGTCCTGTCTGGAAGGGACGGACGGCAGGGGAGGGGCCCTCCCCGGCCAGAGAGCGGGTGCCCGATCCCGGTGCTCACTCCGGCCCTGGGGCCGACGACCTTCTCTGTGCCTCTCAGCCGCCGGGTCAGGAGGGCCCAGAGCTGGACACTCGCACCAAACCCTGCTGGTGAGTCTATGATGCCGGGCCTCAGGAAACCTTCTCCGCCGCCCGGGCTGATTGCTGCTCAGGTCCATCAGGGGACGAAGGGGCCTCGCCTTTCGGTTTCCTCCAGAAAAGATCACGGCGGACTTCTCATGGGACCACTGTCTCTCCGGCAAGGGAGGCTCCCTCAGGGTGGCCGATGCTGCATCTTTGTCTTTTTGGGGTGATCACCATGTACCAG
Source organism: Panthera tigris (assembly GCF_018350195.1). Lineage (NCBI taxonomy): Eukaryota > Metazoa > Chordata > Mammalia > Carnivora > Felidae > Panthera > Panthera tigris. The sequence continues at coordinate 237,152,679 of NC_056660.1, forward strand.
GAAGGACCTGGCATCCCCACGGCTTCATCTGTAAACGTGGCCACACAGAACGCAGAGCACGGGCGGGCGGGAGTCTTGTCTCCTTGGGCACCTGAGGACCTGCCCAGCACGGGGACACACACGGACGCGGTGTCCCCAGACTGCAGCCCCACGGCCAGAGTGTCCTGGGTGCACAGCACCATGGCTCAGCAGTCCAAGACCAAGGTGTCACAGATTTGTGCCACGAGGGAGAATCTCCCCCAGACTGGGGGGGTCCCGGCAACCCCAGGCCTTCCTGGGCATGTAGACACTTCACCGTGTTACTGTCGCGTCTTCTCCGTGTGTGTGTGTCTCTGGGTCAGTCGTATTGGATCAAGACCCACCCTATGACCTTACTTTGACTTGATTACCTCTGTGAAGACCCTCATTCCAAGTGAGGTCACAGTCAGCTGTCCTGGAGGTTAGGACTGTGGCACGTATTTCCGGGAGGACAAAATTCGGCCCAGAACACAGGGCTTCCTCGCTGGGCGGTGCTAATGGCAGTGTGGGCACCAGAAGGGGGACGGGGTCCGGACAGCAGGACCACCCTGAGCCCTCGCCCCCATCGCTCACTAGTCCGTTCCCCCAACCCCTGTCAGCCTCAGGAACCTGCCGCGGCTTGGCCAGCACGCGACCCTTCCCTGCCGCGGGGTCCGGGTCGCTTCTGTGTGGCCCTGAAAGGCATCCAGGTTTCCTCCAGGAGTCACAGCTCTGCTCGGGCCAGGGCCCACCATCCTCCCCACACGGATGCCTACCCACGGCCGGGACATACAAGTATTTCAGCACTTGGGTCTCTCTGGTGACAGTCACCAGTGAGCCCCACTCGGGCTGCACATCAGGCCTCCTTTTGGTCTGAACAGAGTTTGGAGAAGGAGAGGTGCACCCCTTCTGCTGGGGTGGATCCCTAAAGGCTGCTGAGCCAGGGCCAGCGAGGGCCACGTCCCCCAGGCCGCAGGAGCACGCCGCCGCGGTCCCGTCCCGCCGGCTGCTGTCTGTCACGTGGCCGGACGTCCCAGGATGAGCTGCGTCCGTCTCCGGGACGAAAGGACAGGTGGAAGGGGGAACTGACCGGTCCCGTCCGTGAGGACGCTTGCTGGAATCAGGGAACACGTAACTGAGGAGAACTCGTAACCCTCTGCTACGTGCAGGGAGCACGAAACCCTCGGTGTGGCTGAGGGAAATAAAACCCAAAGGGAAAGGAGAAATCTTCAGATACTGAGTGTAAAAATCTTCTTGCTTCTGGAAAATAAAAGAAGCACGGCTCAGTGTCAGTCTGTTCCAGGGACCCTCGTGTCTACGTTAGAGGCGCCAGAAGCACACGTTCGCCTGGAAATGAAAGCCGGGGACACGGGAACCGGGTCACTGACCGAACCCGAACCAGTGAGAAGCCGTGACTTATCCTCACTGTGCTTGGGTGTTAGAGGCCACAGTGCAGTGCAGCCAACCGGAAGAAACTCGGGTCCCTCGCAGCCACGACGAGCGCAAACACGCCTGCCTGGGCCACGAGAACATCGCCATTTCCCTAAACAGCACCTCTGATGAAAGTCCCCTTACACGGGACATCAGAGAACACACGGGGCTATCACAGGTCACCCCACCGGCCCCTCCCTTTTCAGGTGAGGCCCGGGAGGGGCCAGGTCGAGGTCACGGAGAGAGGGTGAGCACAAGGGCACGGGGACCGCACGCTGGTTTCCCAGGACCAACCGCTGCGTCCAGCGGGTCGGCCACGGAGGGGTGCAGGGGCCGGCCCCGCAGGTGATCGCACACACTCATCCCTGCGCCCACAGTTGTCTAGTGAGACCCTGGGCCTTCTTAACAGCACTTCTAAGTTGTCAGCCCGTGGCCTGGAGGAATGCTGTGCACCCTGGGCACATGGCCCCTCTCGGTGCTGAATGCCCCACAACAGGGCTCCCCAAGCTGTTCCTCTGCAAGGATAGGGCAGAGGCGTGCAGGCTCCCTCTCCACTCGTGTGTGTGTGTGTGTGTGAGAGAGAGACTTGCCAGCTGTAGAGAAACCAAGAGCAGCAAGAAGACGGGCCCCAGATAAACAGCAAATGATTTTTTGGTATCCGTGTGTCCCAAATACTGCATGGGACATACTTATACTAAAAAAAAAAAAAATTCATTAGCTGAAACTCAAACTCAACCACGTGTTCTGTATCTTACCCAACACCCATACATGAGATGGCCCTGCAGATGGCAGAACAAGGAGAAGATAACCAGTTATGAACAGTTCCTGAGCTGGGCACCCCTCTTCCCATGAGGGCCGTGGCTCACAGCCCCGGATGTGGGGAGGCCAGAGGCCAGGGGACCTGTACTCACCTGGCCACCGTCCCCCAAGCCGCGCCGCAGGAATGGTCGGGGAGCCGGGTGCCAATGGACGTGTCAAAGCGTGCCCCGTCCAGCGCCCAGGCTGTCCGGGGAACACACTCTGGGTACAAGATGGACTGTTGCTACTTTGACTTTCTGTGCCCTAACACACAGCTTTTATAACAATTTTCTCAGGACCCAGGGAGGATAGTTCAGGGGATCAGAAAGTGCCTCACTGGGACTTAGAGACCGTGCACAGTGGTGCCCGGATGGCTGCAGGGTTGACCAGTTGTCCTTGCAGCATGACAAATTACCCAGAACTTGTCAACATGAAGCCTGTAACTTCCTCACACCACTTCTCTGGGTCCGGATGTGGAGACAGCCAGGCTGGCAGGGTCTGTCTCGGGCCCCTCGTGAGGCTGCAGATGAGACGTGGGGGCTGCGGTCCCTCTAGGTCTTGACGGGTCTGGAGGACCCACATCCAGGGGCGTTCACTCACATGCCTCAAAAGTTGATGCTGGATGTGGACCGGAGGCCTCTGTTCCCGCCCCGTGGCCTCAGGCTGCTTGCGTGTCCTCATGACCTGCAGCCCACCACCAGCAGGGAGGCCCCCTGCGTTCCAGGAGAAGGGGCAGAAATCTCAAGGGCCTCCCTCCGGAAATCTCTCGCGATCAGAAGCCACACGCCCAGGGCCTGGCCAGCTGGGTGTGCCAGCCAGGGCCCCAAACCCACAAGCTCAGCCACAACTGGAACTCACACCCACACCAGGACTCCCCTGAGCCCCACGGAGTCCAGACCAACATGGCATCCAGGGAATCACGAGTGACGAACGGACGTGGTTTTGCAGAGTCACCGAGGTGTGACCGACAAATACACATTGTACATACTTGAGGTGTAATGTGATGATTTGGCCTATGTATATATGGTGATGGGTTACCGTGACCCAGTTAACTTACACACCCACCACCTCGCCCAGTTACCGTCGTGCATGTGTGGGGGGAACACTGAAGATCTACTGCTAAGACCAAGGTCAAGGAGCTTTTCCCCTAAGCTTTCTTTTAGGAGTTTTATGGTTTCAGGCCTTACATTTCAATCTTTAATCGATTTTGAATTAATTTTTATGAATGGCATAAGATAAGGATACAATTCCATTCTTCTGCATGTAGACATTCAGTTTTCCCAGCACCATTTATTGAAAAGACTGTCCTTTCCCCATGGAGAGCTCTTGGGTCTCTTGTCAAAGATTAGTTGCCTATTGTGTGTGTGTGGTGGGGGGGGGGTGGTTATTTCTGAGCTCTCTGTTCCGTTGGTCTACGTGGTTGTTTTTATGCCAGCATCACACTGTTTTGATTACTATAGACTTGAAATATGGTTCAAGAAATCAAGAGCTGTGGTGCCCCCAATTCTGTTCTTTCTCAATATGGTTTTGCCTATGTGAGTTCTTTTGAGGTCACCTACAAATTTTAGGATTTCTTTTTCTATTCCTATGAAAAGACTGCTTTGGGTAGGATGGACCGTCTAACAATATTAATTCTTCCAATCCATGAACATGGGATATCCCTCCATTCATTCATTCTTCCATCCATGTCTTATAGCTTTCAGTGTTCAGATAGATCTTTTACCTCCTTGGCTAAATGTTTTCCTAAGTATTTTGTTCATTTTGATGCTATTGTAAATGGGATCATTTTCTTAATTTCTTTTTCAGATGGTTTGTTCTTACTGTATACAAACACAACTGATTTTATGTGTTCGTTTTGTGTCCTGCAACTTCATAGGATCGGTTTATTAGAGGATTTTCTATATGTAAGGCAATGTCATCTACAAATAGTGACGTATTCCTTTTTCCTTTCTGATTTTACTTTTTCTTGCCTAATTGCTGTAGCTAGGACTTCCAGTACTGTGTTGAATGAAAGTGGTGAGAGTGGGCATCCTTGCCTTGTTCCTGATTCTGGAGCAAAAGCTTCCAACTTGTTATCATCGAGGATGATGTAAGTTGTGGGCTGTCATCTCTGTGTTTATTATGTTGGGGTACATTCTTTCTATACCTAATTTGTGGAGTTTTTATCATGAAAGGATGTTTAATTTTGTCAAATGCTTTTTATAAGTGTTTCATTCTGCCAATGTCGTGGATCACCTTGATTGATTTCTGCATGTTGAACCCATCTTCGCATCCCAGGGATGAATCCCACTTGATCATGGTGTATGATCCCTTGTATGTCCTATTAGTCTTGATTTGCTAGTATTTAGTTGAGGATTTTTGCATCCATTACAGGGATATTGCCCTATAATTCTCTTTCCTTGTAGTGTCCTTGTCTGGCTAGGAATGAGCATAATGCGGGTCTCGTAAAGTAAGTTTGGAAGTGTTCTCTCCTCTTCAATCGTTTGGAAGAGTTTGAGAGTGATTGGCATGAACTCTTCTTTAAATGTTTGGTGCAACATGAAGCCATCCATGTCCTGGGTTTTCCTGGCTGGGAGGTTTTTGATTACTGCTCCAATCTCCTTGCCTTCTATTTGTTCAGATTTTCTAGTCCTTTCTGATCCGGTCTTGGTAGGTTGTGTGTTTCTGGGAATTTATCCATTTATTTTAGGTTATTTGGTTTGTTGGCATTTAATTGTTCATAGTTGTCTCTTGTGATCCTTTGTATTTCTGTGGTATCTGTTGTAATGACTCCTCTTCCATGTTTGTCACCAGAGACTAGGGAGGGTAGGGACCCTCTCTGGCCCCAGGGCGAACAGAACTGCCTCCAGGTCCTCGGTCAGCAGGGCTGTTGCTGGGACAAGTGTCTACTTCAATCTCAAGTTTGGTCTGTGGACAACAGGCCTGTTACCATGCTTATGGAAGAAGTGGCTCCCACCTGGTCCCTTGAAGGAATCCTGTCACGTCCTTGGGCAGGTTCCTACGCAGACCAAGGACTGCCCTTGGATCGTGGCTGAGCTGCCTCCAGGGCCACGGACGGGAACACTTCCCAGCAGGTCCCTAGGTGGAGAGGACCGTTCCTGGACTGTCACTGGGAGGAGCAGGAGGCAGGCTCGGGACTTCGGGCAGGTACAACTGCCCCCAGGGCCCTGGTCAAATGTAGCCGATCTCCAAAGGGGATGGGGCGGTTCCCAGGCTTGGGGCTGGGACTGCCATCCAAGAGTAGACATCCCTTCTCAAAACAACTTTCCCTGGTCTGGGGTTTCTCGGGTCCCAACCTTGATCCTGAAGTGTGCTCAGAGGCACTTCTGTCCACAGGTGGCTGCCAAATTATTGCTGTGGGGACTCGAGTGTGGGAACTCCTACCCCTCCAGCCACCTGCCGACACCCAGATCCCAGTGGTGGTTGTCTGCAGCCCCCAGACTCGGCGATCTGTTACAGGGCGAGAGCCATCGGATACTCGGCCCTGCTGGGGGCTGCCGTTCCCCTGAGTAGAGGTGTCCTGTTCTGCTCACCTCCGAGCGCCCCTGCCCGGAACGCATCTGACACACAGTGGGTAGCACACGCCGGAAGCACCCTGCCTTCTGCAGCAGCCCCTCCCCCGAACAGCCCCAGGTGCGTGGAGCTGTGAGTGGCGCGCGTGCTTGCACACACACAGGCCACGTGTCTGCGCGAGGGCAGAGACCACGGGAGGCTGAGGCTGTCATTCTCGTCACACAGAGAACAAAGCCCTCGGGCTTGAGGAGCCGACCGTAAATACCTCATACGGTCAGTTGGAGGGGGCACCCTCTCATCTCTACCCGCCCTGCGCGCTTTCCGGTAGCGGCCCCTTGGCCACCCGTGTGTGGCATCTGACGCCCACGGTCCACCAGACCAGCCACTCCCGAGGCCGGCAGGGGGCTAATGCCCCGCCACGGTCGTAGACGGCTAGAGGACTCTGGCCCGCACCCGTGTTCCCGCACCCACGACCAACATCACGGTAACGAGCCTTCCCGGGCTCCAGATCTCGGCCTCTCCCTCTGCTGGATTTCACCCACACTCTACCCCCTGCCCGGCTACGGGCAGGCTGCAGCCTTTCTCCCCACGCTCCAGCCAGCACGGTCCCCACGAGCAACACCAGGCACGGCCTTCACGGCCTTCTTGACCCGGGTATCACTGCAGAGAACCCTGAAATCCAGGCCCGGCCCCCTCCCCAGGTCCCACCAGAACCCCCAGGCCCCACGCCCACTCTCTGGCTCCTGGTTTACAGACTGGGGCGTCCACTGTGGACCTACGGCCCTTCGCATGAGGACCTGGAAGGCCTTCTTCAGGCAAGCTCGGGTCCCGCCAGCTGCCACCTGTCTGATTCCAGGGGCTCCAGAGACCCGGGCCCCACATCCCCACCCCCACCAGAGGGCTGGCCGTGGCCGAGGACGTGGCTCACCCCGAGCCTGCAGCAGCCCAAGGGGGCCTATCAGCTTTCCTCCCAGCCAACCCCCACCCCAGGGCCCCTAACCCCTCACCTCTAGCACCAGGGCCCCAGATGGCAGTGGGACCTCCAAGCTCAAACTGAGAACATCATCTTTTAGGAACATGTGGTCCAGGGAGACTCCACGTCCCAGGGACTTGGCCCAGAACAAGAAACTCAAAACAGGCCAAGGCATCCCCCACCTGTGCCCTCTCCACCACCGCCTTCTGCAGGGGACCCGCAGGCTCTGGGAAGCCCCGCGAGAGCATGTCTATGGGACTCCCCCATGCAGGTCCGGGGGAAGCAGGTGCGGGGGCCCTGTTGTAGAAGGGCCTCGGGCATCTTGGACTCTCTCACCCAGGTCAGCTTGATCGGCAGGTGCAAATTCCACCCATGGTTCGTGCAGTAAGGCTTCCCCACAAAAGGATGTTCATTCCTCAGCGTGTGCTTTTGGGGTGCTAACTCTGTGCAGGAACACCGCCAAGAGCCAGGTGTCTGAGCCCCTCCTCACCCCCAGGGTGCAGACATGAGCAAGAAAGTCACAAGACGTGGGAAGGAAAGGTTGGGAGTGACAAGCATATGATGTGTGGTGGGGGACGGTGAGGGGTGCTCGGACCGTGGTCCCTCCACGAAGAGTCAGGGGAGACCTGAGCGGGAGGAAGGCGGGGTGTGCCGGTCTGGGTGGGAGAGCACACCAGGCAGTGGCCAAGCAGAGGCCCTGGGGCTGCCGAGGGGGCCACAAAGCAGGGGGGGAGGGCAGGGGGCGACGGGGACTGCGGGTCAGTGGGGCCTGGGAGACCCCGTGGGCCGGGGCAAGGGGTGTGGATTTTATCCCAGGTGCCGTGGGAGCCTCTGCAGCGCTGGGCAAGGGAGTGACCAGCTCTGGGGTCGATCGGCCAGCATCCCTCCAGCGGCTGTGGGGACCGGCAGGAGGCTCCCAGGCAGGAGTAGAAGCAGGAGGCCAGTGGGCAGGGGACTCTGCCTGGACGGCAGGTCACCGAGGGGACCCTCCAATGGTGGGGCAGGGTCTGAGCAGGACGAGTAAGAGAGTCGGAGGTGCCGCACCTGGGGAGAAGGGCAAATCCTGGGGCCGTGCTGTCCAGTGATCCGGGAAGCCGGTGCCATCACCCCATGACCCGGCAGGCCCGGCTGGGGTACGGGGTCTCCAGCAGGGCCAACCCACCTTGAGGTAGGGCCGGGAGGGTGACCAGGTCAGGCCACCGTGGACCTTGGACTTGGCCGGGGGCCACGGGGGCAGAGTCCAGGTGGTTCCAGTGGGGGGTGCTGACAGCCCCTCCTCTCTCCCCCTCTCCCCCCTCCCCTCCCCCGTCTTCCCCTCCGCTTCTTCCCCCCTTCCCTCCTCCCCTGCCCTCCCTGGCCTCTGGGGCCTCCCTTCTCTAGGGGTGTCTTCCAACATGCCTTTTACATCTGTCGCTTTTGCAGCCCACATGTTCACTGAAAGTAGATATTATCAACCCCATTTTACATCCGAGAAAATGGGAAATCAGAGAAATTAACTGACTTGCTCAGGGCCATGACCGGATGAAGATAGACCAGGCCTCGACAAGTTCAGGTGCGTGGGCGGGTGACACGCTCAGGGCTTCCTGGGGGGGCCCCCCTCGCGGCCCCCAGCCCCGCCCGGAGCTCCGGGTGCGGCTCGCCGCCCGGGGCCTGCACACGCTCGGAAGGCTGCGGGGCCGCAGGGCCGGGCGTCAGCAGGGGCGCAGCTGCGGGGCCGCTCCGGCGCCCTCCACGCGCGCCCCTGCGCCGCCGCATCCGTCTTCCCTCGCTCCGTTTTTTTTTTTTTTTTTTAAGAGAGAATGGAAAGGAATTTTGAAAACGAAAAAAGGGGGCGAAAGACGAAGGAGATGCAGGAGATAGAAGGCACACGTGGCGACAAAGAGACTATGACATAGTCAAATTTTATTAATGGCTCGCCCATATGCATTCGGAGGATAATTAACTATGCACAGGTGAAATTAGCTGATAGGAGTGGCTGTCTTGAGCAAATCGAATGAGCTCCGATTATATCAATAGTTTTCAACCAGTGTCCCTGGTTATCAAACCATCAAATAAATTTGTCCACTCTCTTCCTTTGGGGGGAAAAACTTTAATTATCCAGCCCTGGCGTATGGCAGGTCATTAATAAAACCTGTTATCAGGCTGCAGGTTCCCGAGTTTTACTGTTACCCATCTTTTATCTAAATAAACATTTGGGAAATGTCCTTAAAATTATTATAGATACTTTGCCCCTGCCCCGCAATAGGAATTTCTAAATGGAAGCCGGCTGCATTTGACTGCACAACGCATGGGTCCCACCTGCCCACGGCCCCCGGGACCGGGACCCAGAGCCGGGCTGCACCCGTATTGATGGATCTGGCGACCCTGCAAATGCAGATAAGGGAACCGCTTCTCCTTAATGTATATTTACGCAGCCTTTATGTTATGCATGCGTTCTGTATTTTCATGCCACATAGATCAATGACAAATGAAGAACCGGCCGGCCCGTGTAACACGGAAGGGGTCTCCCGGTCCTGCCTCCAAAGGTGCACGTCTACACACTGTTCTTTTATTTAAAAAAAAAAAAAAAATCCTTTAAAAAGTCTTTTTTTTATTCATCTCCAATAAAGTGATGGTCGCTCTAGAGAGGCCGTTCCGACTCATCTATTCCCATCACTACGCACAGAGCGGGTCACAGCTGTGACAGGGCTTTGCCCTTGGGCACTGGGCGTTCCCGAGGGGACTGACAGCCCAGACCGCTTGACAGACCAGAGCAGTGGGCTCCGTGCAGGCCCGGGAAGGACGGGCACCTGCAGTGGCCCTGGTGACGCCTCCGCTTTTTCCGTCCGGCCCGGGGCTGCGTGCGGGGAACTCAGCTGTTGGGTTCCATCCCTCCCGCTGGAGCTCAGACTGTAAAGCGTCCAAATAAATTTCCCAGAACCAAAAAGGTTCGGTCAGGACACGTGCGATAGGCACAGAGTTTACAGCGCATGCTTCAGAGTAATTTTCAGTTTTTCACCCCACCCTGGTGGGAAAGCTCCTCAAAAGTCCAAGCTGTCTCCCAGAGTTACTTCTTTCTTGCCTCTGGAAAGGCCCCTGTCGTGGGATGTTTGCCGGCCTCGAAGGGCGGGGTAGATGTGGTCTCAGGATCTGAAGCACCCGGACCTCTGTGGGCCGAGCTCTCCCCGGAGTCCCGGCCGCCCCGTCGTGGTCCCCTGAGCCTGGGCCTCGGCCGCCGCGGCGCCCTGTCCTGAGAGAGGCCCGCAGAGCCGGGAGGCGGCTGCATCTGGAACCCCAAGGTGGAGCCTGGGGCTGGCCCCACACGGGATGTGAGAACAGAGGCAGGGCCCCGTATCCTGATGCAAACTGCTCTTCCGTGGGAAGTGCTGGACCAGAGAAGTTCATTTTCCTCCCCTTGATCCTGACCTCAAACCCTGCCCAGCTCAACCCTGAATATACCTAATTACCCAGGCGCTTCAGCAACAGAGACCCCCTGCCTCTCCGGGTTCTGGAGGCTGGGAGTCCCGGACCCAGGGGTCAGGATCCGATGCCGTTGCCGGCTACACAGCAGCCATGCTTAAACGTTTTCCTGCAAAACCTCGGGCTCACATCCCCCAGACGGAGAGAGAGGCCTTTGGGGGAGCGAGGGGCTGGGGTGGAGTCCGCGGATCATTTCAGTCCCGTTTTGCTTGATTACAGCCTGATTTGCCTCCCCGAGGTTCTGGGGCTCCGCCTCCAGCGTGACCCCCACCAGCCGCCTTCGCCCACCTCCCGGTGAGCAGACACTTCTCAGTAGGAACTGAATGGGAAAGCCTTGCTGAGGGCCCCCTGGGCATTCCCCCCCTCCCCCTAGCCTTCCAGACCGTCTTGCTGCCCCGGGGCAGGTCTGGGTGGGGCGGGAGGAGTCAGGCAGGCAGGTGAGCAAAGCCCTGGGGTCTGGGGGCGGAGCCAGGCAGAAGGTCAGCGGAGCCTGCACCCCGAGGTGCCCCGAGCCCCGAGAGGGGAGTGAGTGAGGCTGGGAAGCACAGCGTGCACCTGCCGAGGGGCTCCAGGATGGGGGAGGGTCGGCGGGCCCCTCCCCGCCCCGCCCCCGCAGGCGGGGTCAGGCGTGTAGAGTGAGGTGGAGGGGTCTCCAGCAGGAGGAAATCGGACCGGTCCCGACTCCCCTTCCCCCCGCCCCCACCCCGGGAGACCCTCACCCAGACCCTCGCGCAGGGCACATGAGCTCCACACCCAAACCACGAGGGTCACGAGGGTGCCTGCCTGCCTCGCCGGGAAATCGTCTGCTGTGGGTCCCATTTACTCAACCGGCTCGGGGTTGGTCTGAAGCAACTTCAGTCTGAAGCATCTGCACCTCCCGGGTCTAGACCGGCACCATCAATATGGCAGCGGGAGCCCACGCTCTCTGGACCCTTCGAAACACACCTGGTCCGAACCCAGAGGTGCCGGCTCCGACCTCAGGCAGGAAAGAACGGAAGTAAACTCTCTCAGCAGTGGTTGTCTAGTCAGTATGTGCCGAATACTTTGGATGCACTGGGTGATATAAAATGTATTATACAATGACTTCGCCCGTTTCTTCTGGCTCAAGTTGCACACGTGGCTCACACCATGTTTCCCCTGGACTGCGGGGGGGCATCTACACCCTGGGATACAGGACACCTCCCACTCAGCGAGCAGAGGAACCAGAGCCCAGTCGCCAGGGCGAAACCGCCGTGGGGAACCCAGCCTAGGACTCGGTGGGCAAACCAGGAAAACTGCAAACTTCCCAACATGGTACCCAAATGAGGGGGAAGGGAAAAGTGGGGTCGATAGAAACAGACACAGAGAGACTGAGAAGTTGCACAAAACTCATCAGGGGGGTCAGCAAGGCTTTCTCAGGCTCCTTACTCCCTTCCCCTTAGTCTGTGTCCCTAGAGGAGGATGCCAGTGGGAGGGGGAGCACACAGGTTTATGCAAATTTATCTTCCCATAATTCCCTAGGAGGCCTGGGGGTAGCTGCAGGCCACAGGTGATCTCCCATCACTGCACTCAGGACAGGGGACAGGGGAGGGCACAGGAGATCTCCATCACTGCACTCAGGACAGGGGACAGGGGGACAGGGGGCAGGGGGAGGGCACAGGAGATCTCCATCACTGCACTCAGGGCAGGGGACAGGGGGACAGGGGGCAGGGGGAGGGCACAGGAGATCTCCATCACTGCACTCAGGGCAGGGGACAGAGGGAGGGCACAGGCGACCTCCCATCACTGCACTCGGGACCGGGGACAGGGGGCAGGGGGAGGGCACAGGAGAGCTCCATCACTGCACTCAGGGCAGGGGACAGGGGGACAGGGGGCAGGGGGAGGGCACAGGCGACCTCCCATCACTGCACTCAGGTCTGGCACGTGATCTATCCCAGAAGCCCAGAATGTGTGAGCGCTTTCGACATCGCCAAACAGAAATAACCCTCTGGCCCGGCCCTGTGGATGTGGCTCCTTTTGGTTAGGGGCCACTCCTTCTAGAATTCCGTCTCCCTCATAACACTCCCTTTTTAATCAATTTGACGCAATCACGGCAGCTTGTGAACGCGGAGTCTACACATTTTGCTCCAGGCTCCACCCGCTATAACCTGGGCACTTACATGTTTACACTTAAGGTCTCGGCTGTGTTCTGAGGCCAATCGTTTTGTATTTTGCAATTATTTTGCTCTGCTCACTGCATGCTGTCTTTGGTGGTTATATAATTAAAGGGCAGAGATTTTTTTTTTCCCTTGGCTGCACAAGGTGAAAAATGTTAGCTATTTCCACACTTCAGAGAGCCAGCTGCTACAAGCATTAAAAATTACTTAAAACATAAAATTTATGGCATTGTGATCACAATGGATTGTGTCGTTGTAAATGAATTTCACTGTAAATTGCCATTTTAAATTAAAATATAGCTTATTAGGAATGGCAGGAGAGTAATACAGAAGGAAGTAAGGTTTTATATAATTGTCCCCAAAAGCCTGTCCCTCCAATAAGTGATGGCAAAGGATACGCCAGAAGCAGCTACTGCCTCTCAGCTGAAGCAGGTTTGCTGTTGGACGCTGGGGCTCGCGGATTTCTCTTCCCCTCCCCCAACTCCGCTCCCCTCCCAGCCCAGGATTTATTGAGGGTCCACGATGTGCCTCGCTCTGAGGCAGGCAGTGGACCTACAAAAATGAGAAAGACACAACAAGGGGTCTAAAGGAGGGCCAGACACCACGTGGCAGACGGCGGGGGAGGGGCGGTGATGGCGGTGCATCCGGGGCTTTCTTTGAGCAACGGAGAAGGAGCTGGCACACTCGAGGATACACACACGAGATGGCAACCTGATTGACCTACGGCAGCAGGTGTCTAAACCAACTGGAACTCAGAATCTTGGCAGTAGGAGGGGTTGGCACGAGGTCAAACACCCTTATGGAAAATGGCTGCCTATTCCCTACTTGGACACTTCCGGTCGTGGGGGACTTGCCACTTTGTAAAACATCCCCTTTCATTTGGGGACACATTCAAGTCTCCTCCCAGCTAAAGAGCCTGAACATCAAGTCTCCAATTTGCATCCTTCCCCCTGGACATCTCTGGATGAGTTCCAAGCAAAGCTCCATAATGGACGAGGCACGTCCCACAGGGTCAGGGCAGCCAGAAGGCGTGGGCACAGGGGCAGGGGACCCAGCAGGACCGGCTCCTGCGCCAGTGATGGGGTGAGGCCGACCCGACGGAGGGCCTTCACGAAAGGGGCTTCGTTAGAAAGGCCCTGCAGCCTTCCTGGAGGTCTACGAGCAGTGGACGGAACAAGTGCTGGAAGCATCCGCTAACATTCATCCACTCTCGTCTTGGGTGGAGGCCTCAGAAGCCATCCAATCCACCGTGGCAGGCCAACAGCTCCGACCCGACTCCTGCCGAGAGACCGCATGAATGCTCACACCCCCAGTGACGTCCCACCAGAATCCGAGCAAGGCTCGCCAGCCACCCGGAGCTCTCTTCGTCCGAAACAGCCCCGGCATCGTGTCCTCCCTGGATGGAGTCTCCTGTTCCTTCCATACCCTCTCACACCCTGGTCCGGGTGCCTCATCACACATCAGTACAGAAACTTAGATGTAAGTAATCCAGGGGGAAATGCTCATTAGCTTATCCCCACGTTCCCCGGACATCTAGTTAGTAACCAATCAATGTCAGACGTCGTGTGAGGCATCCAGGGTGCAGAGAAAAGCACGCGGTTCTTGTCCAGAGGAAGCCTCGACCGGCTGAGCTGAACGGACAGACGAGCAAAGGTACGCACGTAGATAGGAGCATAGAAGCCGCGACCCAGGTCTGCACAGGGGCAGTGGGTCCACAGTGTAGACACCATTCCAGCCTAAGGGGAGATGCTCCAAAAGCCGTGATGGGAAAATGGACCCTGAGAAGTAGTCTTGAAAGATGTGTAGGGCTTGACCGAGAAGACAGGAGCAGGAAAATCTCTAGAGGGAGAGGGAGAGGTGGGACTTCTGTCCCGAGAGAGAGGTTGGAAATACAGGAGACAAGGAGGAGTATGTGTGAGGAAAGGAGATGCCAGCCTTAAACACATTTTGCAATTCTTTCTCTGAACTCAGAAGAAAGGGTGCAAACAGATGGAAAACAATTTGGGTGCATTTAGCACATCTGGGGGGATTAAGGGAGTCCCATTTTGATACCCTTAATTTTCCCTGGGGTGGGGGGGAATGTTTCTCTAAGACACGGAAGTACTGAGGTAGAGGGTTCGGGAAGAACACTCACAATATCTAGCACATTCTTGAAATACTCCTCTCTTTTCATTCTTTACCCACAGATGATGCAAGTGAGACACATCAAGGAGTTCAGAGTGTAAGGTCTCTGGGGTGCACCGTATTAAGGGAAGAAGGAAAAAGAGATACCAAGCAACACTGGGGGACTGAACGATGGTACAGCAACGGTGAACGTGGAGACTGAGAAAACCACCTCCAGGAAGGCAACTCGGGCTTTCACCTCTTTACTCACATTTGTCTGAAAACATTTCTTACCCTTAAGATGAAACTTGAAAACTTCTTGAAAAGTTGTTCTTCTGGGTATACAAGAAAAGGCGACAATTATTTAGTGTCAGCACTTTGAAGATGTAGTTCCATTGTCTCCTGGCTTCCGTATTTACTGCGGAGAAGTCAGGTGTCGGCCTCGCTCTTTGGTTTCTAGCAGGTCAATTATGATAGGTCAATAGATCTTGAAAGTATTTGTCGTTGAAGATCTACTTGTCTTCAAATGTCACTGTATTACATTTACCTGCAGGGTTCTTTTTAGACACTTTGCTTTGAATTTGTGCTTCCTGTGCTAAGGATTCATGATTTTCACCAAGTTTAGATAATTCTCCTCTATTAACCCTCTGCATACTGACTCTCCCTCATCCTGTCGGTGATCAATGATCTACTTTGTGAACTCCAACCAGGTAACATATTAGGCCTTCTTACCCCAGCTTCAACATCTGCCAAACTCTATTCCACATCTTTTTATTTATTTGACTCTGTTGGCTTCTAGGTAATTTTTTCAGATTTGTCTTCTACTATTTCTTTATCTGTGTCTTCTCTGCTACTTAATTCACCTATCAAGGTTTTCTATCTACTGTTACATTTCAACGTTTATAGAAGTATATATGGCTGTTTTGTTTCCAGTACACTTGTTGCTTTCAGTTTTTGTCCATAAAAATAAGCTTCGTGCTGTTTTATCTTATAGCAGCTTTACTGAAAAATAATTGACCTATGATAAACTGTATGTATTTAAGTGTACGATTTGCATGGTTTGACAGAAGAATGGGACCATGAAACCATTATCACAATCAAGATGATGACATATCCTCGGTTTGTGTGTGCCTTCACTTACTGATGGACATTTGGTGTGTTTCCAGTTCGGTCTACACAGATAAAGTTGTTCAGAATACTTACATACAAGTTTTTGTACGGACTTATGCTCTAGTTTCTCTGGGATAAATACCTAGAAATGAAATGATTGGATAAGTTGGTGGGTATATGTTTAACTTCTTAATAAACTTCCACGGTCTTCCGGAATGGCTTCATTGGTGACTTCTATCAAGTCTTTAGGAAAGAAATTACACTATTTCTACACAAATTCTTTCAGAAAATTGAAGAGGAGAGAATTTTTCCCCAGCTCATCTCAGAGGCTTGTCATTACCCTGATCCTAAAACCACACAAAGCCTTACGAGAAAACTACAGAAAAAGGTTTCTCATTAACCTGGATGTAAAACTTCTAAACAAAATTTTAGCAAGTTAACCTCAGCAATATATAAAAGAGATAAAATGTCATGATGACCAAGTTCACGTCAGTATCACAAGATCGGTCTCCCATTAGAAATGCACCTAAGTCACCATATTCACAACAAAGAGAAACCACAGAAGTTCAACGTATCAATTTTTAGGGACCCAATTCAATCCATAGTAGGATACCACTAGTTGAGAATTTTATTTTCTTGGGTGCCAAATATTTTTGTTTTTCTATAGATATTCTTGAGCGGTGTTCAAGACGAAGTTAAGTTGACACAGACTGATCCTTCTGGGTTCCGTGTTTAGGAAGAGTGAGGCAGGACCTGTGCCGTGCGCCGAGGGTCCGTTATTCCCGGCTACCAAGGAGACACTCCTCCATGAGCTCTGCTTGATGCACCACGAACCAGGAGTTTCCTCTCTGCCCGGCGGGAACAGGCAGTCTCCCTGGCCCTGCAGCATGTCGGACACTTTACGTCTGATCCCCTCGGAAGTTCTTCCTCTGGCCTCGCGCGGTCTCCTCACGCCCACGAGCTGATCAGCACTCTGCTGGACACCAGCGCCGACTGGAGACGACCTGCAGGCTCGGTGCTTGCGCCCACGTGGACGCTCAGCTCCGTGCCTCCCGCCAGCCGCCCGTGGAGCCCCCTCCCCGCATCTCGGCTTGGAAGCCGTCTCAGGGTGGTAAGACCCATACACCATTGCTCCGTGTACACGGTCGGGTTTTGTTGTTTCCATCTTAACCTCCTTCTTGTTACTCTGTGTTGGCCAGAATCGGTAGTCTCTGTTTAGTGATTTTAAACATCGTTTTTGTGGTGACTTTTTGTTTTTCACATCTGCAAATCGTCTTTTATTTACAACACTTGATGTTAGCCAAAAGGCCGAGAAGCGATTGTCTTTTATTTACGTAAACATGTCACACCCATGCGTTCTGATAATTCAGTATCTGTACCCTGCTTCTCTAATTCTGCTTCTCCATGCTGGCGATGCCTCTGTTATGTGCTTCCTTTCTATCGTGAGCTCGTGACAGACAGAATTTTCCTGGGAGGCATGAGCTGAAGGTGCGTTCCTCGGGAGTATTTTCCTTTGTTTGTACCAGGCTCCTGGGGGTGCTAACAGCCCACGACCACTTTAAGTTCCAAGCCTGCAATTTTTAAAACACACATGTATAAGAATTCAAGTCACAAACTTGCATGAGTATTAGCATCTGGTTTAAAATTCCAACGGTGTCCTGGGGCGCCTGGGTGGCTCAGTCGGTTGAGTGTCCGACTTCGGCTCAGGTCATGATCTCACACTCTGTGGGTTCGAGCCCCACGTCGGGCTCTGTGCTGACAGCTCAGAGCCTGGAGCCTGTTTCAGATTCTGTGTCTCCCTCCCTCTCTGCCCCTCCCCCACCTGTGCTCTGTCTCTCTCTCAAAAATAAACAGTTAAAAATAAATAAATAAATAAAATGCCAAGGGTGTCTTGCTTCCCCAACATCAAGGTCAAGCCTGCAAATTGCCTCGTGGGACAACTTTTTCATCGGGTTCTCCCTCTTACTGGGGTGTCACCTTCCAGGCTCTCACTCCTGGCCTCTCACACCACACGGCCATCAAAACGGAAGTTCCAGACCATGTAAGACACGCGGATGCCTCAGGGTGGCCGCTAAATCAGACCGGCTTACCTCTCAGAGGATTGATTCATCCTGCATTTGGCTGCTGAGGATTTTCCTTCTTTTCTCACCAGTCTTATAAGTTGGCTGTTTGCAGATTAGTTGGCTGAAAGTAGGAAAGTGTATCAATCTATGTCGTCTTTCAAACTGTCGCAAGTAGAATGTCTACTACTTGGTCTTCACAGGTGACCCAGAACAGCCTGCCTGCCCTTGAACTCCAGTCTCTCTCCGTCTTATGCTCCTTCTTTAAGAGCAGCATGCGAGCGAGCACCAACACGTTTCGGTCAGTGGTCTTCGCCAGAAAATTAACTACCGTGGCCACTCGGCCGCCGGATGCCACTGTTTGCAGCCGTGGCTACCGTACCCTTTAACCCCTCTGAACATCTCAACATTTGAAGCACGTGGAGTTTCCCAGAAGCACGTCAAGACCTACTTGTTCGGTAGGGCGGTTCAGTGGAACAAGTGCGTGTTGTGCCATTCGCACACTCTCCCTCCAAAGGAAGCAAGAGGTTCATTTCCAGCTGTACGGGACTCTCTTGTGTAGAACCAGTCCTTCCTCAGGGTTTTCCGCTGCTAAGTCGTTGCTGTAGTTACTCTACTGTCAAAAGTCTTTTTGGAATTCTGCCCGGTATGTCTACTAGCAAATAGAATAAGTAGATAAAAGTGGCTAGAGGCACGCTGACACAACATTCCTTCTGACTCTGGGTGTGAGATCTGGCGCCAGTTTTCACGGTTATCTTTGGAAATCTTCTGTCTTCCCTGCAGAGCAACGACAAGGACCTCTGTTCCCGGTTTATCTGGCAGTGACATGGACGTGGCCAGTGTGGCCGTCGTGCGCCTCAGCGGAGGAGCCAGGTTGGCGGAATGAAGAAAGGACAGCAGACGAACTGCTCCGCAAAGGCGCTGGATGACCGGGGGTCGCCTCCCCGGGACAGGGGACGTCCACCCTACTGCACCTGCCTGGGCTCTCACAGCCTCCCCGAGGGGCCAGAAGGTCCTCCGGTTGGGGCCCCCAGAGTGAACCCCGGGGGACGCCAGGGCTGCCGTCACCACCGTGGCACACGAGCAAGACGAGTTCCGGACTGACTCTTGTGTTACTCGCCTGACGCTCCTAGGGGCATTGTCAGTAGGTGGGAGTCTTGAGCTGTCCCTGAGCTGTCCCTGAGAGTGAGGACTGGAAGGGGGAGGCTCTTCCCTCTCCCTCGTCTGGGGGCCCCTCACGCCCGCCGCAGAGGACAAAGGGCTTTGACCGGCAGGTCCTCACCAGGCTTTTGGCAGAGGAGACCGTGAGCCGGGTGCGCGGCCGCCCCCCCGCCGCCCCGCTGTCCTCTGCCGACCCTCCGGTGCCCCGGCCCCCCCGCCTGCCCGGATGCAGCCGCCCCCGCGTGGGGCTCAGAGACGGCAGGGCTGGACCTGACGAGCACGGATGGATGACGCGACTCCACCTGACTCGGCCCTCCCTCCAGGCGCGCATCGGCCCGTGCAGAGAAGCTGCCGAGTGCGTAACGGCCCTCCGAGGAGGACGGGGAGCCGCGGTTATGTTAGAACAACCAACAACAGGAGACGAACCTACCAAGCGTCGCGAGCCTTTTGCTGACTTGGATTTCGTGCCTGAAGGACTCAGCCGAAACCACACGCCCAGCTCGTCCGCCAGCGCCGTGTTTCGTCCGCCAGCCGGCGAGGACCTGGGCAGAACCCAGCCGGGCCTTCACGGCTCACTTCCCCACTGGCAGAAAGTTCTGGTTGCCCTTCGGCGATGAGAGACACCAGGTTAGCCTGGCCCTTTAGATCCCTGCCCAACTCCACACTCTGGCACACCGCACACGCACACAGCACGCCTCGCACACACAAGCCACACAGACTGCACGGACACACAGCGTGCACATAACACACAACAGGTGGACGCGTGACACACGCAACCCATACGTGTAACACATGCGGAATATGCACACGCGCTATCCACACAGAGACGTGATGAGACACACGACTGACACACGCGCCACACAGAAAGACATGACACGAAGTTACCCTGACACGCCCCACACGCACTCACACACATGCACACATGCGCACGCACATGCACGCATGCTCACACGCGCACACACATGCACACACGCACACGCACGCATATACACCCTCACGCACACATGCACACACACATACCCACACGTGCGCACACACATGCACACATGCACATGCACGCATATACACCCTCACGCACACATGTACACACACATACCCACACGTGCGCACACACGCGCACGCACATGCACGCATATACGCACGCACACATGCACACACGCCCACATGCACGCACACACATGTACACGCACATGCACGCATATACACCCGCACTCACACATGCACACACACGCCCACCCGCATGCACACACATGCACACGCACGTGCACGCATATACACCCGCACGCACGCATGCACACACACGCCCACCCACATGCACACACATGCACACACGCGCACGCATATGCACGCATATACACCCGGATGCACGCATGCACACACGCCCACATGCACGCACACACATGCACACACGCACACGCACGTGCACACATATACACCCGCATGCACGCATGCACACACACGCCCACACGCACACACGTGCACGCACATGCACGTATATACGCATGCACACACACGCCCACACGCACGCACACACAAGCACACATGCGCATGCACATGCACGCATGCTCACACGCGCACACACATGCACACACGCACACGCACGCATATACACCCTCACGCACACATGCACACACACATACCCACACGTGCGCACACACATGCACACATGCACATGCACGCATATACACCCTCACGCACACATGTACACACACATACCCACACGTACACACCCACATGCACCCACGCGCACGCACATGCACGCATATATGCACGCACACATGCACACACACGCGCGCACGCACGCATATACACCCGCATGCACACATGTACACACGCCCACATGCATGCACACACATGTACACGCACATGCACGCATATACACCCGCACGCATGCATGCACACATGCCCACCTGCACGCACACACATGCACACATGCGCACGCACATGCACGCATATACACCCGGACACACACATGCACACACGCCCACCTGCACGCACACACATGCACACACGCACGTGCACGCATATACACCTGCACTCACGCATGCACACACACGCCCACCCGCAGGCACACACATGCACACACGCGCACGCACATGCACGTATATACGCACGCACACACACGCCCACACGCACGCACACACATGCACATACACATGTGCATTCACACGCAACCAAGAAACTGAGCCACGGGCATTAGCCCTCAAACGTTTGTTTTCCAAAACGATTTCCCATGAGTTCTCTTAACGTAACGTATCGTTCTCTTGGTAAAGAGAAGAAAATAATGTCACCAGCGGTTAGATGCCTCTCCTGAGGCAGGAGAAAGGGTGCTGAGATCGGGGGCGCCCTGGGCCCCCTGTGTGGACAGCAGGTGCCTGGGGCAAGGGGCCCGAGCGTGCTGGGCACGCCCCTGCCGCCCTGCGCACCCAGACAGGGGTGCCATCGCACAGGGCGTGGGGCCCTGGGACCAGCACACAGCCCCCGGAGATGCCCCCTTCCCCTTCCAGCACACGGCACTGGTCACGCCCCCCAGACTGCCTGTCACCTTTGCCAGCTTCCCTCCCGCACCCTGCACCGGAGAGAGCCCCCCTTTCACGTGAGAGGTTCCGGCCTGTGAGGGGCTGGTCCCCATCTCCGAGTCTGCAGACCCGGCAGGACGGGCGACCCGGAGTGAGTGTTCCCCAGCTTCCCGGGCACAGCCCACGCTGCCGGCCAGGTTTCAACCACACCCGCTGTGCTCTGAACTCCCATTTACAATCAGCCGCGAGGGAAGAAAGGACACTCGCGGCAACACCAGGGTAAGTCAAAGGTGCGGCTAGCGCGTCTCTAGTCCTTCCGCAGCTTCTGCAGAGTCGCGCTCGATCAGGCCAGGCCGGCTTGTGTTGGGGCCGCGGGGCCTCCGGCCGCCTGCCGCAGGGGCGTCTCCCTGTGGTGCCACCCCGGGGGCGCTGGCTTAGGGGGTGGCCCCCGGCTTCTCCCAGCACGTGGCCGCCCTTGGCTGAGGCGCAGCCGTGGCCTCCCGCGCACGCTGACCCCACCGGCAGCGGCCCCGGACCTCGCTGCCGGCATCCCAGGGCTCCACGGGGCCCCGCGGCGAAAACCAGTGTTTCCAGCCCCTCTGTTCCGAAGCTCCCAGGGGACCTTCCTCTGCAGTGTCCTCATTTACACGCCCGTAACAGCTGAGCAAATTTGGCTTTGCAGATGCACGGCCTGGAGTGAGAGAGTGAGCATTTCTCCGGACAGCTCGGAATCGGGGAGTCTGCTCTGCACCGCACGCCACGGGGGGTAAACGGGGGCCACCTGCATCGTTTCCCATCGACAGCGAGGACCATGCAGGGGAAACCTGCTAAGACTGTTCGCAAACACGTAGATAGAGTGTGCATCCCCGATCACCGATTAAGCAAGCTTAGGGACCATCGATGCGTGTCACTTCCCTGGGAAACTCCAGAGAGAGCCACGGGAAGGAAATCTTTCTTACTGGCCATCTTATCAACACAGGCCCAAACTGCACAACGCGGAATGTGCTGGAACCCACTTGCACGTGCCTGGGAAAGGGGCCTGTGTGAGAAACAGGATGTCCTGTTTTTCTAGAAACGGCTGGCCTCACTTAGCGCCTGGCCTTCGCTTCTGGCTGGCAACAGAGGGGGCTCCGCCTGGTTCACTTTATTTCTGCAGACTTGGGGGGCGGGTATTTGGGGGTTCGTGTGCAGGTGTCTCCAAGACCACTGTCTTTGTGGAATTTATACATCAACCAAACGCCACGTACCTGCCAGCTAAGCTAAAACAGCGGAAAATTGGCACAGCCCTGGACATACTTTCCTACTCTCCTCTAACCGCCTGTGTGGGCATCTCCAAACCTAAATCGTTTCATTTTGAGTCAGTGAGCAGCAAGCAGGCATCCCGCCGTCCATGGCCAGGCTGAAGCTCCTTGCAAGACAAGGTACAGAGAAGGGCAGCTGACCGCCTGGGTCCACGTGCCCCGGCGTGGCTTCCCTGAGGGCTGGTCAGAGCAGGTCCCAGGAGCACGAGGCAGAGACAGGACCTATGGGCACTGAACTCTCACAAGCTGGGGTGCTTTCTTTCAGAAAGCAAACAAAAACCTCCCTTTTGGAATTGGTACAGAAACACACAAGAATGTGCACCTGCTTCTAGGCTCTTAAAGGGACCCACGACAGTGAGAGGGTCCTGTCTCCACAGCAGTGGAGTGCACAGATCTGTGCGGTGTGGTTTGTACAAGCACGGGGTTCGAGTGCGTCCTGTTTACTGTTGTGAGGTCAGGACCCAGTCCACACGAACTGTGGTGATTCGACGACGCTCATCAAGGCCCCAGAGGAGGCGCGGCTCCCGTGGCAAAGCCACGCTTCGCGGGGAGAGCCAGGACGCGGCTCCCAGAGCAGCACGCGACGAAACGGAACAGGGCTCTCGTGGAAGGGTTCCCAGGCCAGAAACACTCGCCCGTCTCCGTGCGCAACATTGCCCCCGCTTGGTCCAACTCACGACCAGAGTGTGCGAAGCATTCGAGGGGTCCGGCGTGCTCACAGTAAAAAGCCACAGAAAGGCGGGTCCCGCTGCCCCTGCTGAGGGCAAGTCAGGGGATCTTAACCGAAGGGGCCCCACAGGGCTCCCCAGATGGGGGCTGCTTTGTCTGTAACCCTCTGGAGAAGGACACAGCCAGGTCCCTAAATCGTGGGCACAGCCCCGCTCATGGTCTCCCTCACCTCCGAGCATCAGAGTGCAGCTGGGGGCTCCCTGCCCCTCCCCGGCTGCTGTGTGGACAGGAGAGGGCCTTTGTTTTCCCCCTGCATTGGTCAGCATTCCACTTTCCCAAGCCTCCGACACACCTTTGGGATCAAAGAAATCTGATGTCAATCAGCCCCGTCATCCAGTCCCGCGGATTTGATGTGCTTTTAGATCCCGTAACAGCCTCTGGATTCGGGCTTCTCATTCGGTTCCAGGCTGCAGAGCTCAGAGCCACGATGCCGGCTTGCCTCACCCAGGAGAGCCCAGAGCGTGGCAGTGGGAATGAGCACATCCGTGCACTCCCAAGGGGTGTGAGCCTGCCCTGCTGCACAGGCGTCTCTGAGTGGCCGTGGATGCTTTCAGCTGCTGCAGTCACAGAGCCTACTGGAGGGCCGGTGGTGGGACCCCGTGGCAGATACTAATAGCAACAGACGATTTTCATTTCTCAAGCCCATTTCAAATTAATAAGAATGTCCCTCTTCTGTTTTTCATCCACAAAGAGACTCCCTTTGCATATTCATTTAATGTTAAATTGATGGATTAAATTATACCAAGCTCAAAATCAATCCCGCACATATCCATTAGAATGGACTGAATCCCCCCGTGGGGACAGAGCACAGAAAACGCATTCAGAGACACTGATAAGTCCAGGCCCATTATATGTCATTTTAAACAAAGAGCAAAAAAAAGCCCTTTGGAGACGCTCTATCAGCTATTAAACAGAGACACCGCATGCACGGGGAGATTGATGGTTAGCATTTCCATCCTCCAAACGGTTCTCCCCGGGCTGATGATTACAGGGAACTGCTTCTCCGTGTCTCTGTCACAGTTCACAGGCAAACAGACGCCTGAGTGCTGAGCTCTGCCTTTGTCTTCCCAAGGCGCAGTCGGCTAACAGGTGCCAGGCGGGACCTCCCACTCTGCACCCGCTTAGCAAGGAGATACACACGGCGTGTGGGAGAATCCTGTCTTTCCGTCTCGGGAGGCACCGCGCAGAACGTGCAGATCAGCGGCTGCCTGCCCCGACGGCCTGGGATGGGCGTGCTCAGGCTGCGGGCAGAGCAAGGGGACCACGGTCAGTGTCACGGCGGTGGGGGATGGGGGGGGGCGGGTGGCTCTCGGGACTTCAGAGGCCGGAGGGACACCGCAGCTTCTATTCGGAGACACTGATTCTGAGTCTAGCTCTAGTGGTGAGAACACTCTGGCATCTCATCACCTCTTCCTCGTTCCCCATTTGGAATCCGCCACCATCGCCTTCCCAGACTTTCTCCCGCCCGCAGCTGAACACAACGCAAGAGAGCCAGTCAGGACTGGGACGCATCACGGTGGCGTGGAGGAGGCAAAGGAAACCAGGACGTCTCCATCTCCCCCATGCTTTCCAGGCGGCCTCCACCAGATTCCAGTGCCTCTCCGTGAACACAGGGTTTTAGCCATCGGGTGATCCCACCGATTGGCTGCAAGCAATGCTCTCCATCAGGAGAAGTCGATATGTCTAGAATAAGGTATATTTTTTAAAACATCATTGGGACTTTTACTCCCAAGTGAGATGTAGTAAATATCAGCAGGGTGGGGCGCCTGGGGGCTCAGTCAGTTAAGCATCTGACTTCTGCTCAGGTCATGATCCGACGGTTTGTGAGTTCAAGCCCTGCGTCAGACTCTGTGCTGACAGCTCAGGGCCTGGAGCCTGCTTCGGATTCTGTGTCTCTTTCTCTGTCTCCCTCTCTCTCTCTCTGCCCCTCATCTGCTCGAACTCTGTCTCTCTCTCTCTCAAAAATAAGTAAAAACACTAAAAAAAAATTTTTTTTTAATATAAGCAGGGTACATATCACTGTAAGTCTAGAAGGAAAAAAAACTGGACTAAATGACAAAAATCAGATTTAAAGATTTTAGAGGGCAGTAGAAGCACTTAGAAGCAGATGAACTAGAACTTCAGTGCTAGGCCAGACAGGTAAACTGAAATTCCCTGTATTTGCACAGCACTTAGGAGAAAAAGTCGCAGTAAAGTGGGGGCACTGCGGCTCACATGGTTGTTCTCCTTTTGAAAATGTTCCCCAGATTTCGAGATCCAAGGAATCTAGATGACACAACGAGCACTGAGTGGCTGTCCTGAAATGGCCAGGACATGTCCCGAAATGTCCAAGCCCATTTCCCGTTAATTCCCAGCTGGATGGATGCAATCAGCCTTTACCCTATTTGCCTAATATGAAAGCGGATGAACCACCTGCAGGAGAAATAACATCCAATTTAGACTTGGTAGTTCTTTTCACCATGTGGTCCAGCACACAATCAAATTTTGTGATCAATGCAGAGAAGCAGAAAAAAAAAATAATAAATTAATAGATATAATAAAAAATAGAAACATATTTACAGATTATTCAGATTTGGAAGTTATTAAACAAAAACTTAAAAATAACTCTAGGGGCGCCTGGGTGGCTCAGTTGGTTGAGTGTCTGACTTCAGCTCAGGTCACGATCTCGTGGTTCGTGAGTTTGAGCCCCACACCGGGCTCTGTGCTGACAGCTCAATCTGGGGCCTGCTTCGGATTCTGTGTCTCCCTCTCTCTCTGCCCCTCCCCTGCTCCCTCTCTCTCTCTCTCTCTCTCTCTGTCTCTCTCTCTCTCAAAAATAAACATTAAAAAAATTTTTTAAATAACTCTAATAAAAATAATAAAGAAAACAGCCAAATAGATAATATGAGTTAGATACAGGATATTTCAACAGAAAATAGGAATCTATACAAAAGTATCTAGTTGGCATTCTACAAATGAAAACTGAAATATCTGAATTTAAGAATTAATTAGGAGGGCTTGATAATAGACTGAATATAGATAAATACACGATTAATTTAATTAAAAGACAGGTCGATAAAAAATACCATAACTTAAACTCAAGAGACAAGAAATAACAAAAAGAACAGAGCAGAGTATAAAGGACAGTAAAGTGTGTTAAAATGGCTACTTATCAAGTAATCCCAATTCACATGGAGAAAGGGACAAAATGGAATTATATTTAAAGGTACAGTGGTTGAGATTTTTTCAAAACGAATGATACCAACATACAGATACGAGAAATCCCATGAACATAAATATAATAAGTAAAAAGAAACCCTGGGTGCCTGGCTGGGTGAGCTGGTGGAACATGCAAGCTTGATCCTGGGGTTGTAAGTTCAAGCCCCACATTTGGGTGTAGAGATCACTTAAAGATAAAAATCTTAAAAAAAAAAAAAGAGAGAGAGAGAAAGAAAAGGAGAAAATCAAATCTGGACACATTACAGTCAAACTACTGAAAAACACTATACACTAACTAATTTGGATGTAAGTTTTAATAAATAAAATTTAAAAAAACTGTTAAAAATCAAATACAAAGGAAAAAAATCTAAAAATCAGCCAGAGAAAACTGACATGGTACTTTCAAAGAAGAAAAATAAGACTAATGAATGACTTTTCACCCCAAACTATGGAAGTCACGAAACAATGGAATGCCATCTATTTAAGTCTTGAATGGAAACAAGAAAAATGACCTATAATTCCATACCCAACAAAATATTCTTTAAATAGTGGAGACAAAATAAATATGTGGTCATACAAAAAATTTCAGAAAACTCATCTCCTACAGACATGTATTACAAAGCATAATAAAGCAAAATTCGGGGCTGAAGGAAAGGAAAGGGATTATCAAAATACATGAAGCAATGAAGAGCACCAAAAAGGATAAATTTCAGGGTAGGAATCGATCGTTTACAGCAACAACAGTAAAGACATTTTGCAGTGTTTCTAACAAAGGAGGAAGTAAAATGCAACACCAATGGCAAAAAGGCAAGAGGGGAAACATGATAGAGATCCTTTGTGAGATTCCTCAATTGCTGAGAAAGTTGTAAAAGTACTAATTTACGGTAATCTTTTATAAATCAACTATATATATTTTAAACTATTGGGAAATGAAAATTATATAACCATAAAGTCAGTAGAGGAGGGGAGGGAAAGGAAGTAGTAAAATACTTGCTTAATACAAAAGCAGGAAAGAAGGAACAAAGAATAGACAGCATGAACAGAAAGCAAATCACAAAATATTAGACAAACCACCCAACTATGAATGTAGTTAAATTAAATATTAATGGACTAAATATTTCAATTATGACAAAGTTTGTCAAACTGATTTTAAAAAACTTTTAATGCTTTTATTTATTTTTGGGAGAGAGAGAGAGGGAGAGAGCATGAACAGGAGAGGGGCAGAGAGAGAGAGGGAGACAGAGAATCCCAAGCAGGCTCCAGGCTCCGAGCTGTCAGTACGGAGCCCGATGTGGAGCTTGAACTCATGAACCACAAGATCATGACCTGAGCTAAAGTCAGCCGCTTAATCGACTGAGCCACCCAGGCGTCCCTATCAGACTGTTCTTTTTAAAAGAAAAAAATCCCAATATGTGCTCTTTAAAAGGGACATATTGTAAATACAATAACATAGATGGGTTGATGTAAAACTCTGGGGAATAAGAAACACTAAAAAAAAAGAAAGGCACGGAGACTATATTAGTATATGATTAAAATATGATCTAAGGTAAAAGTTATTGTTAGAAGTAAAGGGAGAGGGGCACCTGGGTGCCTCAGTCAGTTGAGCGTCCAGCTTTGGCTCAGGTCATGATCCTGTAGTCTGTGAGTTTGAGCCCTGTGTCAGGCTCTGTGCTGACAGCTCAGGGCCCGGAGCCTGCTTCAGAGTCTGTGTCTCCCTCTCTTTCTGCCCCTCCCCTGCTCTCTCTCTCTCTCTCTTTCAAAAACTGAATAAACATTTAAAAAAACTTAAGAGAAAGTAAAAGGAGATATTTCAAAATAATAATTGAGGATATAACAGGAAGATATTAAAAAAAAACCTTAACGTGTATGCATAGATTAAAATATGAAAAGAAAATATACAAATAAAGAAATAGACCAATCTACAATCATGGGTAGAAGTTTTAAGGCATATGTCTCAATAACTTATTGGAAAAAAAGACCAAAAATCAGTGAAAGTGGAGATTATAAATACACAACCAACCAAGAACACAGAACAGACATATATTGAACATTTTACCCAATGACTTCAGAATATAGATTTTGTAAGCAGTCTAAATGGGACAGTTGCTCAGACTGACCACATGTGGCCATTAAGTAAGTCTCAAGCTGTATTTACAAATTGAATGCACACAGAGTATGTTCTCTGCTTGGTATAAGTAAACCAGGAATCCTAACAGCAACATACGGGTCAAAAGAGAAATCACAATGAAAATTCGAATATCGTTTCAATTGAAAGATAATTTTAAAAAGACACATTGGCGTTTGAGATGCAGCGAAAATACTACCTAAAAAATGTATTTAAGTTTTAAATACATGTATTAAAAAATAGGAAAGAGTAAGAATCCATTATCTAAGATTCTTCCTAATAAAACTAGGGAAAAAACCTGAAAAATAACCCTAAGAAAATAATAGAAGAAAGCAAATAATAAAATGAGTAGTACAGATCAATGACACAGAAAACAGATATGCAACAAGAAAAAATAAAAGTCAGAAATTGATTCTGTAAAAAGATTTACAAAATTAATAAAACTTATAAAGAGTGGACAAGAAAGAAGAAATCACAAATTAGAAAGCTTGAAAGGGAAAAATAACTGTATCACTATGGACCCTACAGACTTTAAGAAGTTAGCATAAAGATATTATGAACAAGTTTATACCACTAATTTTGCAGCTTAGAAGTAAACAGATTGCTTAAAATCACTAACCAAAAGAGACAGACAAAATAGAAAATACCAAAAAACTTCTATCTATCAAAGGTGTTAAACAGTTATTTTTCTTTAACAGAATTACTCCAGATCCAGATAACTTCACTGGTAAATTCCTCCAAACAATCTAGACAGAAATAATAACATAATACGCAAACTTCTGCAGAGAATACAGACAGAAAAAAACATTTCCAACCCATTTTATGAAGCCGGGACAATCTGAATACCATACCCTGACAAAGAATAATACAAGAAAAGGAAACCTAAAAGACCAGTATGCCTCATAAACAAGTTATTAGCCAATCAAATCTAGCAAAGTATAAAGGATATACCAGGAAGGATCGATTTAACAGCAACATTTAATGTTAACACACCATGATCAAGAGGTTACTAGAAATGTAAGATGTTTAACATTTAAGATTCAACTAACTTGATTCACCATATTAGCACACTAGAAAAGAAAAAACATATTATCGTTTTGGTAATAAAATAAAAGGCATTTGACAAAATTCTCCTTAAGTTCAGAAACAAGGCAAAGACATTTATCCTTAACACTTGTATTCAACATTATGTATTATTGTTCAAACAACCACTAGAAATTATAGGTGAACTTAGGATACAACGTCAAAATACAGAATCAACTGTGTTTTTATACGCTAGCAGCAATTAGAAAATAAAATTTTTAAATTTCCATTTATAATAGCATCAAAAATCCCCAAAATACTAGGAATGTGTCTATTTTATTTTATTTTATTTTATTTTATTTTATTTTATTTTATTTTTTTAACGTTTATTCATCTTTGAGAGACAGAGACAGAGCATGGGCGGGGGAGGGTCAGAGAGAGGGAGACACAGAACCCGAAGCAGGCTCCAGGCTCTGAGCTGTCAGCACAGAGCCCGACGCGGGGCTTGAACTCACGGACCACAAGATCATGACCTGAGCCAAAGTCGGAGGCTCAACCAACTGAGCCACCCAGGCACTCTGGTATGTGTCTTTTTTAATGTGCAGAACTTCCACATTGTAAACTATAAAACATTTCTGAGACAAATTCAAGGAGACTCAAACAAATGGAGAGATAAGGAATATTTTAGATAGGAAATTCAACATAACTAAGATGTGATTCTCCCCAAATATATCCATATTTTAAATACAGCCCTTTTGGGGGTGCCTTGCTGGCTCTATCAGTTAAGCGTCTGACTCTTGATCTCAGCACAGATCTTGATCTCAGGGTTGTGAGTTCAAGCCCCACATTGGGCTCCACGCTGGGCATGAAGCCTACTTAAAAACAAAAAGATACATACATACATACATACATACATACATACCCTCTTAAAATTCCAGCAGTCTTCTTTGTAGAAATTGACTGGCTAATTACAAAACTTATATTTAAAAGAGCAAAGAACTTAGAGGAGCCAAAGTACTGAAAAAGACCGGAGTCCCAGGACTGCACTGCCTGCCTTCAAGACTTACCGAAGCCCACGGTAATCAAGGAAGTGTGGTGCGGGCACAGAACAGCAAGTAGTTGAAGGAAGCTGGGGAAAGACACAGAAATAGCCCTACATTCAAAGGACTAAAGCAGTCTCACGGGGAAATAAAAGACTTTTCAACACATGGTTCAGGAACAATTGTATATCCACACACACACAAAACGAACCCAGCCTGGCCTCACAGCATACACAGAAATTAACTCAAGGTGCATCACAGACCTAAATGTAAAAGTGAAAGCCATAAAGCCTCTAGAAGACAGCACGGAATGCCTTCACATCCTGGGGACAGGCAAAGTACAGGAAGCCATAACCATTAAAAATGGATAGTTAGATGGAATCCAAACCTCAACTTTCAAATGAAGAGTCAACCTGTATTTTGGGAGGAAATGTTCACTACGTATATTTGACGATGAGTCGAGATTCAGAATATATAAAGAACAAACAGCGTCCGCAGCTTGTAAACAAAGACCACAATGAACATGCCACCCAGTTAAACATCTGCATCACTGAAGCGTATATGAACGGATAACAAGTCAGTGTCATTACTCATCAAGGAGGTGCAAATTCAAACCACAACCAGTCCCCCTTCAGAATGGCTAAAACAAAAAAGTCCAACAATACCGAACATTCGTGAGGTTGGAGAGCAAAGGAAATGGCAGGAAAGTAGACTGGTACGATCGTTTTGGAAATGTCAGACCACATCTTATAAAAAAAACAGACAACGACCCTGTGACCCTGGAACGCACTCGGAGGTATTCACCAAAGAACAGTGACAGCACATATCCACAAAAGGACGTGTCCACGAGTGTTTATGGTAGCTTCACTCACGAGGGCAACAAGTTACATGTAGCCTTGGTGTCCAGCAACGGGAGAATGGATCAACAGATTAATACACTAGGACAAGAAATACTACCGGGCAACAAAAGTAATGAGTCACCAACAAACACAACCCCACAGATGCACATCAGACACCTGACCTCAAATGACAGTGGCCAAACACAAAAAGCACACGCCGAAGGACGCTATCTAAGTTAATCTGCAGCACAACTTGAGCCGTCCTATGGAGAAAACAAACCCCAACACTATTACTTGGGGCCCGTGGGGGGTGGTACTGATTGGAGGGGGAATGGAAGAATCCCCTGTGGTGGAGACAGGATTCTGACTCGTGATACAGGCCTGTTTTGTGCAGACACATGCATCTGTCAAAAATGACTACATGTGCACTCAAAAATTGTGCATTTGACTCAAAACAAAACCGGGCACGTAAATATTTGACTGTACTTAGTTACATACACACCAAGATATTTAAGAATCTAGTGTGTGCATGTCAACTTCCTTTGAAACACATCAAGATTTACAATAAACTGGTAGGTGGGATAAAGAGATGGAAATACATGTGATAGACCAAATACAGAAAAATACCCTAGGCAGTGAGTGCTCATTATACAACTCTTTCTCTTTTTTGTGTTTGAAAATTTTTATAATAAAACATTAGGAATATAAACAAAAGTTTTCATATTAATAAAATAAAGGGGAAAATGATGTAATCAGGCCAACAGATGCAGAAAAATAAAACTCAATACTAGTTCATGTTTCAAACGCCTAGCAAACTAGGAATACAAAGAGAGCACTTCATTAATTAAAGAGCACCTTACACACACACACACGCACACACACACACACACACACACACACACGCACTACAGCAGCTAACGTCAGCCTTAATGGCGAAATATTGAACAGTTTCCCCCTGAGGTCAGGAACAGACAAGAATGTGCTCTCACTACTTCCATTAAAAAATTGCTCTATGGGCCCTATCCAGAACAATAAAAGAAAGCACAAATTTAAATTAAAAAATACATATATAAATGTAAAGTTGGAACGCAGCAAAATTGACATTGCTCACATGTTTATGTACATAAAAAAATCTAAAACAGTCTACAATATTAGAATTAAATTTGCAAGACCACTGGATACAAGGCCAACATAGAAAATTCAATTAGTAATATTTCTATATGCTACCAACAAAATCACTGGAAAATGAAATTAAAACAATACCAATAGCATCAAAATATACGGCATATGTGCAAAACCTATTCATTTAAAACAAAACACTGCTGAGAGGCATTAAAGATGACCTAAATAAATGGAATAATATAACAGTTACAGACTGCAAAATGAAAAAAAAGTTAAGATATTAATTTTTCCCTATATTTCTCTATATACTGAATGGAATTTCCGTCAGAATCCAACAAATTCTTTTGGAGAAACCGACAAACTGATTCTATACTTTATGTGGAAATGTGAAACATCTGGAAAATCATGGCCATCTTAAAGAAAATGAACAAAGTTGGAGGTCTTGAGCTACTCGATTCGGAGACTTCCTACAAAGCTACAATAGTTAATTCAGGTACTAGCAGGAAGATGGGTATGTAGTCCAATGGGACACAGAGAGAATGTAGGGATAAGAGCTGTTTGTAACATTCACTTATTGTCCAGTTAACATTTGTAGGCTCTGTAGTGATGCCACCTGTCTCCTTCCCGGTGGTATCCCTGTTTCTCCCAGTCAGTCCTGGCCCTTGCTCTTCTCACGGATTATCTCAGTGGGTTGACAGCCTATTGACCTATGAATTGAGTCATAAATTGACAAAAGTTAGCAATGTCTTTGCTGGGCACCCAAAGATTCCAAAAGAGAAACTGAGGGTCCTGTCTTGACTGGTAATCACTCTTCTCGGTGGACTCACGACATACTAATTTTCAGGTGTCATGAAACAGATACATGTCGAAAGGACTCGTGATAAAAATACAAGGCTGGGGGACACGGTGGTAGACAGGGGAGGAAAGCCGCCTACACCTGGTGACAGGATGTCCAGCCTCCCAGCGGGGTGAGGGTGGAGGCCGTCGGGACAGGTTGAGGACCCATCCGTATCATCTGTGAAGCACACACTCGAAAGCTGTAACAACACAGCTCACGGCGGCACGAGGCCATGGTCTCAGCTCATCTGCCACGGGCATCTCTTGACTTGGAGGCGGGGTGGGCCCAGGTTTCTCAGGGCTTGAAACATACATTTTGGGCTCCTCTTCAAGATGAAGCACTGAAAACTATGAACGGAACATTAGGGACTGCCTTGGAAGGGGCCGTGAGAGTGGGGGTCCTGAAGCTTGAACCAGACTGGAACCAGACTGGCTTCCTGGCAAATCCACGTGCAGGGGGGCCGGGGGCCCCTCTCCCTCATCGCTACTGCACACACAGGCATGCACACACACCCAGCCACGCCGCATGGGAGTGAATAAGGTTGGCCTCCCTGCCTCCACGGTAGAGCCGCGGTCATATTCTAGCATCTGGGCACGTCCACACCCTTCTCGAAGCCTGAGGAAAATACACATGCCAGGTTCTAACATCTTCCGGGACGCCCGACCCATTGAGACCAGCAGTTCTGCTCCCCCATGCTGCCCACACTGGGGGCCTTGCAAGCTGGGTTAGGGCTTCTCTACGGGTTGGTAGAAAGTGGACCGGAAAAGGGAATCGGAAGAAAGAAGACAGCCGAGGAGCAGTGGGAAGGCTGACCGGTTTTCCTCAAGTCCTTCCATGCGTCGTCACCCAGGGACCAGAGGGCTGGCCTCACGTGCGTCTCAGGGAGCCACAGCCTGGCCACCCCAGTCCCCGAGGCCGCTAGGCTTTGCAGTGTTGATGCAGTGAGTGTTTAGATCCCCAAACTGAATGGATCCCCAGGTTAGGACGACACATCCTACATCCTGCAGAGAAAATGGCCTCCTGGCTTTGCTCTGAGAGAAGTTTCCGTGGAGGGACGGACGGAGAGAATGTAGAGCTCACAGACGAGCCAGGGGCCCCCAGGGGCTGACACGCTTCGCTCACTGAGCCTGTGGGTCCGTGGCTTCACAGGTCAGCCCAGATGCAGGGGCACCGCCTGGGCCGTGGGGGCGCAGGCTTGGTCCCCAGGCTTCGGGGACCTGAGACCAGCAAGTGACCAGTGACCCCAGCAGACAGAGGTCAAGGCTCAAACCTTGCAGAGCCGTGTTCTGCTCTCTTGGCCAGTGTCTCTTCGTGAGGCTGCAGACACTCCCTCTAAGGGGCAGACTCCACGCACTCGGCTGCGGGCACGCGGCCACAGGGGGTGAGGGGCCCTTGGGGGATCGGTGTCACTTTCATGGGCCACCCTGGGTCCCCTCAAGGGAGGTTAAACACAGGTACAGTAAACCACACTGGAGGTGTGCAGGGAAAATCACTGCCCCCCCAACAAAACGTTGTGATTCAGGGGCTGCACAGTGTGGCCCCACGTGTCACCTGCAGAACCAGAGGGGACACAGGTCTCCAGGCTCTCAGGGTGCCCCCCGGAAGCCGTGCCGCTAAAAGCTTCCTGCGCGGCACCCGGCCGCTTGTCTGTGGTCTAGCTCGCCTGGGCTCCTAGGAGGAACGTCACCTCTCTGCTTGCGGCTGGGGTGATGGAGCAGAAGAGTGGCTGGTGGGTTATTTATGAGGCGCGGGCTGCATGGCAAGGCCATCTAAGAGAATGCGGTCACCCAGGCGGGCTCCCGGGAGAGCGGGCCAGGCCCGGAAACGGGGCTCGCAGCTGCCGGCTGCCAGGCTCTGCCCTCGTCCGTCCTGAGCCGTCAGAGAGCCGTGGTCCAGGGAGAAAGGAAAGCCCTCGGGGCTGAACGTGCAGTGTGGGGTCCAGTAGCACACCTGCTAAACCGGCCCGGCCCCAGCCCCGGGGGCCACCAGCCCTGTGACACCCCCACCCTGACGCCGAACAGCAGCTCTGGGCCCTGGAGCACTAGTTTAGACTAGACGTGGGCCGCGACGTGCCAGCTGGGCCCTCTTCCACCGAGGCCTCCTCGCCCGTCACCTTGAGTGCTATGAGAGTGCCCTCTCGCGCCCTCGGCGACCACAGGCCCCACGGCCACCCTCCACCGCTCTGCTGCCAGCTTGGGGACGCACGCAACGCTCTCTTCCCACGGACGCTGCTCCCTTCCGGAGGCTGAGCCCTTGTCCTCTTCCCAGTGGGCAGTTGGATGACCCCTGGAGACCACAGGGAGCCACCGCCCAAGGCTGGCCCACCGCTGCGGGCCGCCCGGCCCCGGGGCCTTGCTGCTCACCACCTGCCCACCCTGCCGTCTCGGGCCTCTCCATCGACTGCTCCCCCCTCAACCAGAGGCTGAGCTGTGCAGGCCACGGGCAGACACAGGTGAGACTCAGGGGCAGCCCGCAGGCCGCGCGGACGTGGGGTGACACGGTGTGATGGCCGTGGCGTCGTGGGGCCATGATGGGGAAAGTAGGTTGCTTCACTGAATCGCTTATCTCTAGTTCTGCACCAGACTTGCACACAACACCACACGCCTGCGCTCACGCGCACACGCACGCACACACGCACACACGTGCAGGCAGTCAGAGGCGGGAAGGCCCGCACGTTTGCTACAACATTCTATTTCTGGAAGCCCACATCGCTTCTTACTTGACATTCTCTTAATCTGAGTCATTTGTATGCAGTGCTTAAGGAAAACAGAATGTTTAGGATGTGAAATGTCACAGCCCAGAGCCTGCTGCAGCGGAGCCTGTCACAAGAGGCCCTGGAACCATCCAGAATTTAAAAGAGGCATCGCTAACTACGTCTGGCAGTTTAGCCTTCCCGTGGAGTGCCCAGGGTAACCCCCAAGAAGCACTGCGGCAAAGCCACGTCCTCCAGCGGGCGGCCGCGTATGGCTTCCTCCAGCTCTTCAGAGACGCACAAAATCAACGGCAAACGCCTTTGCACGTGGCCCAAAAACAGAGCAAACAGCGAAGCGCAAGATTGGGGCAGAACGGGTCTGTCCCCGGGCGCTTTCCTGCGAATTCTGTGGAGCTGCGAGTGGAGCCAGCGCCGGGAGACTGGTCTCTCGCCTTTGCACCTGGGCGTGAACAGGCCCGGCAATGACCCGCAGACGCCAGCCTCCTGTCCCTGTCGCGGCTGCTCCCCTCAAGCCCCCTGCTTTGCCCCCTCGGTTTCGCCAGGTTTTAAGAGACGGTGATAAACGGGTCGAAGCAGTCCTGGGCGCCACCGTGATCTCCCCTGGCCGCGGGCACCAGCCACACCGTAGCAGTAACGCACGCTGGCTCAGCTCGGTTTTCCTGGACGTTACCCCGAGAGTTCGTCTTTAAGCTCTCTGACGACGGACACCGGGAGGAGAGAGGGTCCTTGTTTGATCTAACGCTCTTAGAGAAAGTGTGCTCTAATAAGCTGGGTCTGACTGTGAGTCAGGATTCAGACAGATGGGAAAACAAGTCAGGCGGGGTCTGATCTCCAGCGTAGACACCAAGAACCGCGGCCAAGACGGTCGTTCGAGTCAGAGCAGCAGACTGTGAACTACACACCGCGATGAAAACGCCTGCAAAGCGCGCGCCTGTCCTGAGCCGCGCACGGCTCGTGTTGCCCGCTTCTCTCCGTCGGCTCTGGTGATTCGTGCCTGGCTGCGCATTTGTCCTTTTCACCGAAGCGGCTTAATTTATCGTCGTAATTTCCCACAGTGCGTCCTTATCGATTTAATTTATGAAACGTTGTGGCGGTGGCCCCTCTTGCGTTCCTGAGATGGGTAACTTGTGTTCTCCACCTCTTTGCTTGATCAGTTTACCCGAGCCTTATCGTTTCATTGACCTTTCCAAAGAACAACTTTTACGGTCGTTAATTTTCTCTGGCTGTGTTATTGATTTCTGATTTTACCTTTATTATTTCTTCCTTCTACTTACTTTGAGTTCAATTTACCCTTCCTTTACTGAGTCTTCAGGTGGAAGCTCGGCATTGATTCGAATCTTTTCTTTCTTCCTAATATAGGTATTTAAGGTTATAAATTTCCATCTAAGCACTGCGTTCTTGCAGACCATGAACTGCTCATTATCACTCATACGAAAGGTTTTTCATGCCCTTTGTGAGTTCTTCATTGAAACAATGGTTATTTAGAAACACATCAGTTAATTCTCAACTGTTTGGAGATTTTCTGATGCCTGTTTGTTCTTGATTTCTAACTTCAGTATTTTGCGGTCAGAGGACACACACTGTGTGATTTCAATCCATTTAAACGTGTTGGGACCTGTCGCCAGGTGTCCGTGTCCCCTCCTCCACGGAGCGTGCCTGTGGACGGGGCAGGGCTGAGGTCTGTCGTCTCAGCTCTGGAGTGCCGGGTAGACGGTACCGCCGGCCAACCGTGCACCTGCCACGGGGCGCTGCTGACCCCGCCACAGCGAGAATGGCGGGACCTTCACCTGCAATTCTCTATTTGTCTAGTCTCCTTTTGTCTCCATGAGTTCACAGCTTATGTCGCTAGGTACTCAATTTAGTTAAATTCAGTCATTATCTATTCAAATATTTCCGCCCTTCCTCTTTTCCTGGTATTCTGATTACACACATACCAGGCTTCTTGATGTTAACCCACAAGTCAACAAGGAGCTGCTCTTTTCTTAGCCCTGGTCTTCTTCTTTCCTTGCTTCAGTCTGCGGACTTTCTGTTCGTCAGGTCAAGTTCACTTTCCTTCTGCAATTTCCAAGTTGGGGTTTCATTGGGATCCTGAAGTTTCTAGACCAGCATCTCCGAGCAGTTCTGGGAACCCCTGCCCCTCACACATTTCCTCTGATCCAACCCCTCTGAGCCCTGCTTGAGAAGCTTTGATTAAATACATCTCTCATTTCCTCAGTCACGCAATGAAACTTACCTACTCTGTATTTCCCTTTTTTATCTCTCTGCTCGGGGCATATTTGGGGCCTATTTCATAATTTACTAGTTCTCTCTTTCGCTGTGTTAATTTTATATTAAACCCATCTATTGGGTTTTTTATAGACATCAGTTTTTTAAATACATCATTTCTAAAAGTTCTACTTAATTCTTGTACAAATTAGCTATGCCACTTTAAAAATTTTCCTGATCCCTGCAAATATTTCCAACCCTGTTCTTAACTTGTTATTTTATGATCCATGGTCAATGATTCCAATTTCTGAGTCCTTTATGGACCTTCTTCATGGACTTTGGCTGAACAGAGATGTGTGTCTCAAGGTTGATGAGACTGTATGACTGTGGGATCGAGGAAGGACATTTTCCCCTGGTCAGTTCAGAAGAACTCCATTAGAAAGAAGGGAGAGTCAGGGCACCTGGGTGGCTCAGTCGGTTGAGCATCTGACTTCGGCTAAGCTCACGATCTCACAGTTTGTGGGTTCGAGGCCCATGTCTGGCTCTGTGCTGACAGCTCAGACTCTGGAGCCTGCTTCGGACTCTGTGTCTCCCTCTGTCTCTGCCCCTCCCCTGCTCACTCTGTCTCTCTCTGTCTCTCTCTCAAGAATAAAACATTTTAAAAAGTTAAAAAAAAAAAAGAAGAATGAGTCCTGACTCTATTTTTAGGGTCTAAAATGACAATATCAATAGTCGTTCACATTTATGTTGCACTTTTAAATGTCTACAACCATTTAAAATTTTTAATGTCCACAAAATCTCCCCGTGAGTTAGAGTCTACTCTCTCTTTCTTGGACAAAGACACCAAGATCTGGGTAAGATGACGTCTTGCTAGATTCCTGCAGGGAAAGTGACAGAGCAGAGAGTGGGGGGAGAGCAGGAAACTCAGATGCGGTTGTGACACAGGAAAGCCAGGTGTCAGCACCAGCGGAGAGCTGAGCGGGTGACGACCCAGGGAGCA
This sequence comes from Panthera tigris, assembly GCF_018350195.1. Lineage (NCBI taxonomy): Eukaryota > Metazoa > Chordata > Mammalia > Carnivora > Felidae > Panthera > Panthera tigris. Next base: position 237,192,071 of record NC_056660.1, read on the forward strand.
GGTGTGGCCGCACCGGATCCGGCTGGGCCCGAGCCCCGTCCCGGCCCCGAGTGTTCGACCTCAGCACTCAACACTTAGCTAGTCGACCTCAAATCACAGTGTGCCGCGGCATTTGAATGATATGAAAATACATCTTCGAGACACAAAATGCTGTTTTCTGATCTCAATTTTTTTAATGCTTACAATTTGAGGAACTCCTACCTAAGCTTCTTTTTATCTCCTACTTCAATGTGAAACAAATGGAAATAGGTTTTTCGTGGGAGCCTCTATACGACAAATGCCAAGCCTCAAACCTCTCTCTGGAAAACAAACCTCACGATCTCTATCACGGCGTAGTCTCCCCTCCGCACATGACAACACCACCCCGTCTTCACGGCTGGCCGCACACATCACCCTCTCGGCCGATAAGACCCCCCCCCCCAGCCCTGCAGAGTCCCCGTCCCCCTGAGCAGCCAGGCACTCGGCGCCTGCCTGCCTGAGTCACTCAACAGATGGCACCGGGACGCCTTCCCCAGACACCGCGGTGACCGTCACTTCCCTGCTGGACTGTTAGCACCTGGAGGGTGAATTCACATTCCTTTTTAGATGTTCTGCAAGATTTCTACGGCTACTCCCTTGTGAAGAAAGCAGATTTCAGATACAAACTAGCTCTTACTGAGCGTGGAGTGTGTGACAGGCCCTGGGCGACGAGCTTTGCGTATGTTATCTCAGCAAACCCTCACAAGGCCGAAAGAGGTGGCATTTCAGGCTCAGAACTCACCTCACGTAATGTCCTCCAGGCCAAGGAGAGCTAGGATTTTAATCCTGGTGAGCACGACCGACCCCTAGCGCTAGCTCCGGATGACCCAGCGTGTGGTTTTAAAACAACACGTTTCCATGACGGTGAATGAACTAAGGAAAGTTATACTATTTCTCAGCAATAGGTCACGGTTCATCACTCGCCTCCACCAGCGAGGGGCGTCCCTCCAACCCCCCGGGGGACCCAGCCATACTTTCTAGGATCAGCACCTTCTTAGAAAACAAAGCCCAATACATGACCATAAACAAGAAAAGGTCATCGGTCCCTCGGAGGCGCAGTCACAGGCCAGGCCCTCACCTAGAGGCTCACCCTCCGAGCAGCAGCACAGTGGTGAGCGGGTGCAACACGGCGGCTCCTGTGGGCTCTTGGGGGACAGTGAGCCGCCTGCCCGCTGGGCGACGGCACGTGGGGGGCTTGGAATCAGCCTGGTGGGAGTATTTACACCACAGCATTCAGCAAAAACGACCAATCACGCTTCTTCTCCCCAAAGTCCAATTGCTGGAGATTTACAGGCACGCTACCGGGGTAGACTAAGAAAAATACAGTGCTCATTTGGGTGATCTTCTTCATAAATTGGGGAAAAAGATAACGAGAGGGAACATATTTGACAAGAGTTGAGAAATGGATAGGGCACCTGGGAGGCTCAGTCAGTTCAGCGTCTGACTCTTGATCCCAGCTCAGGTCTTGATTCCAGGGTCATGAGTCCAAGCCCCACGTTGGGCTCTGTGCTGGATGTGAAGCCTACTTTAAAAAAAATGGGGCGCCCGGGTGGCTCAGTCGGTTAGGCCTCCGACTGCGGCTCAGCTCACGATCTCGTGGTCTGTGGGTTCGAGCCCCAGGTCGGGCTCTGTGCCAACAGCTCGGAGCCTGGAGCCTGTTTCGGATTCTGTGTCTCCCTCTCCCTGTGCCCCTCCCCTGCTCGTGCTCTGTCTCTCTCTCTCTCTCTCTCTTTCTCTCTGTCTCTCTCAAAAATAAACATTAAAAATTTTTTCAAGTGGATAAACGGAAGAGTGAGAAGAGTAAGCCTCCTAGAAAGCAGAGCTTCAACTCTCAATGGCAGGAACACGCCCTCGGTGCTAGACGCCTGTCAAGGCTTTAACGCTGGGATCCACACGGCTCCAGCAGGGCCACCCGAACCACCGACCTGGGACACGCGGGGCTGCCCCTGGGACAAGGAAGGCTGGGTGATACACGTGAACTGACACCACCAGCCTGTCGAGCTTTCGCTTTAAGAGAAGCTCGATGAACGGGATTCTCTGGCCGCCCTACCTTTTTCCAGCTTGCTGCTGGCTCCGGGAAACAGAAATTTCCTCCAGTTCGACCCGCGAGGCATCAGAGCCTGTCTGGGCAGTCGCTGGAGCTTTGGGGGCCGGTGCCAAAGGCTGTGCCTGGTACTTCAAGCATGAAATCAGGAAAATCTTCTAGCTCGGGTCCGTGACATTATTGGTCAACACTATAGAAGAATTCAAAGCCTCTCTATCTTTTCTAACCACACGGCCCACGCTTGGGCGGTTCATTGAATAATATGGCGACGAAATGCCTTAGCCTCTATCTCTCCGCACCAAACACAGAGCGCTCTCTTGGCGCTAGGACAAGGCTGCCGCGGAGCCAAATCTCACCCGAGAGGGGGAGCCCCAAAGTGCTGCAGGAGAGCCCGTGTCCACCCCACGCGTGCCCAGGTACCGGCCCCCTTTGCCCATCTGCTCTCCGTCTCTCGGGGACCAGAGAGGCCTACTCACCCCCGGAACCCTTATCGTGCCACCCGGCTCATCACACTAGTCCCAGAGGGAACACACTCGGGTAGGATGAAGTCCGGCTCCGTTTCCCGACTGGGGAGGAGCGTGCTTTGTTCTCCGATGGTTGGGCAACAGAGGTGTTGTTTGGAAGAGGGCGCCCCAGCACAACACAGGCAGGCTCTCCAGACGGAGTGTCTCTTCCTCGCGAACAAACGACGCGAACCCTCGCTCCTCCTGGAGGGCGCGACGTCACGATTAACTACACAAGTGACACCGGGTTTGGAAATACGGAAAAGTACGTCACGAACGTTTCAACTGCCACCCAGTCGAGCCTTCATCGTCTCTAAGCAGATTCACCATCACGTGCAGGGCCCCTTTCCGTACAAATAAGCCCCCGGGGGGCGGACTAGAAGCACCGGGTGCCAGGCTGGTGGCAGGGCAGGGACAGCGCCTGCGTGGGGCCCGCGCACGTAGGTGAGGAGTTGCGCTCAGTATTATCTATCGTCTGCGTCCCTTTCCTTCAGGAACAGCACGAAAAAAGGACTCCGGTTGTCCTCATTCCCGTCTCCCGCCTCCTCTCGCGCTCTGAGCCCGCGGTGAGCTCTCCTTCGGGCTGTTAGACACCACCCGGGATAACGCGACGTCAAGGTGGGCACCTACGTTCTTACCTGGTGAACTTTCCACGTGACTCTGTGTGCTGGGTCAAAGCCATCTTCGTTTCGAGATCGACGGAAGCAGACTGAGGACTTCGACAGGCTGTCCGCTTCCCCGCTACGTGCACCTGTCCCCGGTGAGCCTGCGTGTTCCAGCCTCCGGCCACGCCGACTCTGCCTGCTCAAGGTGAAGCAGAGTCTTGAGCAGGTGTCTGCTCAAGGTGAAGGCAGACAACTGGGGTTTGGGGGGAGGGAAAGGGTGCCCCGCTCATCACTTTCTCAGGCTGAGACCGTCTCACGGCCGAAGCCTCCGTAGGACTCAATCCTTACCCTTAAACCTGAAGGCCGAGCGAGGGCCAAGGCACAGAGGTTCCCACGTGGATGGGGGAGGGGGGCCGTGCATCACCTAAGACGTGCAGAGGTCACCCCCAAGGGCCCCTCCGTGAGGGTGACCGCCCTAAGTGTGCGTCACTTATTTGCCTCAGTGCAAACCTGGAACAGCTTCCTGGGAAACGCGATATCCCTTCGGGTGCATCTTGCTCAGGATTACTGTTTACGGTACGCACACCCACGCTTCTGCTAAAAGGAGAAATCTCCGTGCTGTTGCGGGAGCCCCAGGCCTCAGGAGGGACCGGCAGAGTTATGTCCCGGGCGTGAGGCCAGCGCCCCGAACGGGGTTTTCCTTTCTTCTACAAAGTCTCTCCTAACTGTTCACCCATGCTTCCACAGAACTCCACGTCAAAAATCACAAAAATTTTGGGGCGCCTGGGTGGCGCAGTCGGTTAAGCGTCCGACTTCAGCCAGGTCACGATCTCGCGGTCCGTGAGTTCGAGCCCCGCGTCGGGCTCTGGGCTGATGGCTCGGAGCCTGGAGCCTGTTTCCGATTCTGTGTCTTCCTCTCTCTCTGCCCCTCCCCCGTTCATGCTCTGTCTCTCTCTGTCCCAAAAATAAATAAAAAACGTTAAAAAAAAATAAAAATAAAAAATAAAATAAAATAAAATAAAATAAAATAAAATAAAAAATCACAAAAATTTTAAATACCATGTGGCATTCCAGATTAGATGCTGGAGCCAAAAACGGGGGGAAAAAGATATTCTGGAAAAACTGGTAAGATCAGAACAAAGAGGAGATCAGTTAGCGGATGTCCCCAGGCTGGTTCCCTAGTGGTGATAAGTGTGTACGGGGCCCTGAGAGAAGAGGCATGAGAAGTCTGTTCTTTTTCAAAGTTTTCTGTATATCTAAGACTATTCCAAAATAAAAGTTTACTTCAAAAAAAGGCAACCTAACCTGAAAAGTCAATGTAATTACTTTATTACTTATTTCCATAAAGGATTACGACATCAGCACGGTACTTCCCCTGAACAGATGGCTGTGTAAGTCTTCTGGCTTCACTAAGCTTTGTACGAATTTATTTAATACAATTAATTATAATATAGAGCATCTTTTAAATAAATTCATACAAAGCCAACTTCTCAGCTAATTGGCTACCTGAACACAGGAACCTAATCACCACCATGTACTAATTGAAAATACAGTATTAAATACACACACACACACACACACACACACGCGCGCGTTAAAATCCAACAAGTAAAACAACCAGGAAATGGTACTCAGGAAATTTGCTAAGTATGTTGACCCAGATTTAAGGAAGTTACTAACACCTTCCAGAATGTTCCCCCTTGAAAAGCCGGCATATGTTGGCTAGATCCTTAGGACATATCCCATCTGTGAGGACAGGACCCACGGACAGGTGACGGGGCGTAATTCACCAGGCCAGCACACGGGAAAGCAGCTGAACACAGAGGGCCAGGCGGGGACAGGATGCACAGGACAGGGGTTCTCACGTGGCGGGAGAGGGCAGCTCCAGAAAGGAAGGGGGGAACAGGTGCACCGCTTCCCCGGTTGGCCAGGAGAGCCGGCCTTCGCTCACCTGCAGAACGCTGTTCACCTGCAGAATGTGCCCGTGGCCTCAGCTCCCGTGCACACTTGTTGGGCCGCACGAGGATCATCCAGCCTGAGCGCAGACAGTCCTCCTCAAGAGGGGCCACGGGAGGGGCGCCTGGGTGGCGCAGTCGGTTAAGCGTCCGACTTCAGCCAGGTCACGATCTCGCGGTCCGTGAGTTCGAGCCCCACGTCGGGCTCTGGGCTGATGGCTCGGAGCCTGGAGCCTGTTTCCGATTCTGTGTCTCCCTCTCTCTCTGCCCCTCCCCCGTTCATGCTCTGTCTCTCTCTGTCCCAAAAAAAAAAAAGTTGGAAAAAAAAAAAGAAAAAGAGGGGCCACGGGAAAAGAGACACCATCCTGCGCTGTGTCCCAAAGGTAGCAATGAAGAAACTAGTGTGTGCTGGGGCGGGGCAGGCACCGTTCACAATAACACACATGTGTCTATGACAGGGTCCTGCTATGTGACAATCCGGACACAGAACTCAAGACGCAGAATCAGAACATGTTTTTGGAAGAGAACGCCCTAAGAATCAGAGTCCCCTTCAGGCGGCTTCCACTCTTTGCTTACACATTTTGAGAAAACAAACTGCAAAACAGATAGATGCCCAGGGCCCTCCTTCAGGACAGGGCCCCCATGTCAGGGGCAACAGGAGGGACAGAGTCAGGCAGCCTCGGGCCACTGTAGTCTTTTCAAACTGCAGGAATTCTGTGAAGTGACGAGTGCTGGGCGTGCCTCCTTCCAAAAGTTTAGGAAAATCAGTTTTACACAAAACATAAGCAGCAGAGGATCAAGGTGAAATCAGTAGGAGAATACCGACTCATCACACGACAAAGGACACGGGACACAACAGCGTCCCTAGAGATGGTGAAGATACGCGTGAAGACGTGCCCACACCACAAATATAAACTATGACCTCCCGACTCCAAAACCAAGAAAATGCCACAGATGAATGTTACGCCACGTGGGGACGAGAGCGTCCAACATCAGACAATTCAGAAATGAGCTCATATTGCCGAGGATGTAAGAAATAAGGGAAAACATCCCAGAAGCGAGGAATGAGCTAAAATACAAGGAACACAAAAATGAGTAAGTGAAATAATGACAAGACAATTCGCATTGGAAGGGGGAGCGTTTTCTTAATAAAAATAGGTGAGGAGATGGAGAGAAATTGAAAGAAATACGAAAGAGGAATAAGGAAGGCAAAGACAACCCCACACGGGACAGCAGGTGCCAAGAACCGAGCAAGGGGAGGGCTGGGGGTCGTTGGCCACAGAGCCGGGCCCTCCAGGCCTACGGTGACTACGCCCTGGAGACCCAGGGATCCTTGCAGGGGCTACGGTTAGCCAAACTGCCTTGCGTATTTGGAAGTTGCCAAGAGTCCTCTCCACACACACACACACACACACACACACTCACAGTGGCTATGTGGGCGGGTGGATGGTACGCAACCTTACTATGGTCACCAGTTTGCAATACTGTCATCTGTGACTTGCTTAATGTTATTTGTCAACCACGGCCCAATAAATTCGGGCAGGGAGAGGGCACCAAATGCAAAGAACACCACATCCAACAAAGATTTCCCCAAATACCTTTTTTAAAGATTGGAAACACCACACAGCAACCACCTGGCTATGGCCTTTGGCAGGGCTCCCCCAAGGACGTCCTCCCTCCCCGTGGCCACCCTCAGCTTCTTAACTGAAGCTCTGACCGTCCAGCCACCCCAGGCCCCTCCAGATGGACAGTGTCTCCCCTACAGTGGCTGTGGCTCCTGTCTTCTTGGGCAGATGGCTGTCCTGTCACCAGCCCGCAGGGTCCACAGTCCAGCCCGCAGGGCTCTGACCTGAGAGGCAGCTGTGGGACACACACTGCCCAGCGGACATCTGCCCAGGACTGCGTCGCTCACAGGGACCCGCAATCCCCTGCGGGGAGCAAAGGGCTGTGAGCCCCACCCTGCTTCCCCGGGACTGACCCTGACCCCTGAACCCCGGGGAACCCCCCCCCACCAGACCCCCCCCCCCACGACCCCACGTCCCCAGGACTGACCCTGACCCCTGACTCCAGGCGGACGCCCTGGACCGCAGGTCCGTTCTCCCCGCACGCGCTCTCTGACCTCACGCTCCCCCACCCTGGGGTCCCGTCTCTGCCGGAAACGACACCCCCAAAGTGGGGCTGCGCGGGTGGCCCGGTTCCAAGGGCAACGGCGACACCGCCGGGCTGACTCGAGGAGCGCACCCGGGGGACAGGGGCGGCACGGGGGCGGGACTGTGCGGGGAGGAGGAGCCCGCGGAGGCGCAGGGTGGGGGGTGGGGGTCGGCGCAGGGCCACTGCGCAGCCGCGGAAGGGCTGTGCGGGGCGGGGCGGAGAGGTCGCGGGGGAGGGGCGGGGGTCTCCGAAGGTCTTAAGGAAGGTGAGGGCGCGGGGAGGGGTAGGGCCCTTCTCCGCCCCTCCCGGGGTCTGGGCAGCTGCTCCGGGATTCCTCCTTCCTCCGGGTCACCCGCTGCGCCCCTTCCCACCCCCCACTCTGTCCTGGAAAGGCCGGGAGCTGGCTCCCTTCTAGGAGGTGGCTCAGCAAGGCCTGACCTGGGGGCGCGGGGTCAGTGCCTGGCTGAGCAGAAGCCCCTCTAGCCCAGCCCCGCCCCTTCCAAAGGCTCCGGGCACGAGGCACCTGTCACCCCAGGTCCCTAGGGCAGCCCCTGGCCCGGGACGCAGGGTCCCTCACCTCCTCTTGGAGGCCTTTGGGGCCTCTCCCCCTTGGGGGTGAAGAGATCCTGACTCCCTGAATCCTGCCTCGGGTACCTCCCTCCAGGCACCTGGCCCTGAGCCGCCCCCTGGGGTCCTTGGATCCAAATGTAAAGGCAGCTCCGGAGAGCCCCCTGCCCAACCTCGCAGCTCCTCTCCCACTGACCGAATCTGCTCTGGGACCCCCTGACGAGGCGCTCTGGGAACCCCAGGCGCAGTTCCTCAGTTGCTCCTGAAGGGAAGGAATTGCAGGTGAATACTTGGTTTCCTGAATCATGTTCTGAGATTTCAACCACCAAGGAGTTTACGACTATTTTTGGTAAATTACCCTATTTGGGGTAAATTTTTAGAAGTCCCCTATTCTCTCCCAACAACTATTGCTGCTATTCATTTGCACGCTACTGTGTACGGACATTTTGTGTCTGTGGCCCCGACCCCCACAGCGATCCTGAGAGAGCTCTGCCGTGACAAGGGTGGAGGCGGAAGTTCATGGACACCTAGCGTCTTTTCACAGCCACGCGGCAGCTGAATTGCAGAATGCAGATTCGAGCCCAGGCCTACTTTGTTCAGAAGGCTGCTTGGATCCACCACACCCAGCTACCCATCACCATATGTCCCGGAGAGTGTTGGCAACTCAAAAGACAGACCTCCCGTCTCTGCATCACAAAACGGTTAAGATGCTGGAATCTGTTACCGCAGCACCACGAGTGAGTGGGGGTCAGGCAGGACCTGGAGGTCAATTCCCTACCGACACCGCAGTCCAAAGCTTCTGCAAAGCAGAAGGGCCCAGCTCCTGCTCCAAGTAAAATGCTACCTTTGACTGGAGACACCTAATTCCAGGTGTGCCACGCAAAATGCAGTGACGGGTACCAAGGAAGCCAAGAGAAAATTCAGTGCGTCTGTGAAGCAGAAAAGCCGTGAGGAGGTAACCACTCGCATCTTTAGGGACATTCCGAAGAGCTCTTTGACTGGGGATGTCATCTATTCAACTCAAATTTTTCCTCTTTACAGATAAATAAACAAAATCGGACCTTATAATGAAAAGAAAATTGCCAGCAGAGAGGGGAATTGAATGATCTATAAATTAGACTGTGATTTATATTTCACTGACACAAACTATCCATCAGCTGAATGACTTTTAAATCAATGCTATAACGCGTAAAATGGCACAGCTTCGATATCGGTCCCCAACTTCATAAATCAAAGGAGCAAGATGGGATCAGATGGTGACCACCCTTGTCAACCACTCAAATCATAAATTACATTCTCAGACGGCTCCTGCCGTGGGTCGAGGGTGGCATCTTCTAGCACGGGAAGCCACGGAGGCAGGCGAGCCCTTCTTGTCACCGCGGCCACCACGCTTGTTCTCCGGGGAAGCCCGCAGCCCCAACACGCCTTCTGCCCGGCCGGGGACGTCAACGGAAGGCCGTGGCAGGAAATGGATTTCCATCATGCTATTGAGAATGGTAAAAGTAGATTTGGTTACTGTACCCCCTGAAGATGTTGATTTGGAGCTGCTGGCCAGGCTGTCCACTTGCTGTGTCCACTGAGTCCAGAAGTCTGGGTCAGTGGTCCTGGCCTACAGCTCGGCACCATTGGCCAAGTCACCCAACCTGTCCAAGCCCCAAGTTCCTCGTCATCAGAGAGGGCTGGTGATTTGTGTCTTACAACAACACGTGAGAATAAAATGGAATAAAAGCAGACAGGTGCTCAGGATGGAGCTTTGCATGTTACTGCCCTCAGCTCAATAATAATGCGCACCGGTACCCACGGGGGGGCCCGAGGGGGGGCGCAGAGGCAGAGACTCCCATGATTCCCACACAGATCCACTCGGCTCAGTAATAATGTACACCTGTACCCGGGGGAGGGGGAGAGGCAGAGACAGAAAGAGGGAGAGAAGGGACTTGCTCGCTGAGCGTTTTGTGTTGTTTTCCTCGAACACAAATTGAATTCTGAGAAATATTTTCGTTTAATTTTTTTGCGCTAGTAAGATGATCACAAGGTATTCCCTTTATTTGGTCAAGTTGGTGAGTTATATTGATCAATGGCATAAACCCTACTTTGGTTCCAACATGTTGTCATTTCTATATTTTGCTATAATTGGATTTGCAATAATTGTTCAGAATTTGGGGCCTATGTCCGTGAGTGAAATTGGTTTCTGATTCTCGCTTCTGATAATGTTCTTAGCAACTTGGTACCAGAGTGGCACTACCTTCATCGTACAATTTAGGAAGTGCTCAGGATCCTTAGCTCTCCAAAGGCACGTGCGTGAGATCGGCATCCTGTATTTATTAGATATTTGGAAGAAATCACTGAAGTCAGTTGGCCTTACATTCTCCGTGTGTAAAATAATAAGTTGCATATTTTATTAACAGATTAGAACTATTCATGTTTCCTATTTGTCCTCATGTAAGTTCTGACAGTTTGTGTTTTTCAAGATATTTTTTCCTTTCATCTCTACTCTATCGAATGTATTGACATAAAATTGTCAATAATATCTTACTATCTTTTTAACGACTAAGAATCTATTGCACTGTTCCCTTTTTCATTCTTAATCATGGTGTTTCGTGTTCTCTCTCCATTTATTTTGTTTTCAGTGGCCGTGTTAGTGTTAGTAATTTTATTAATATGTGTAAAGAGGTAATTTTCAAGTTTGTTAAGTTTTTCTATTGTGTAAATATTTTAAAATTTCATTGATTTTTCCTTTGGTCTTCATTATATCCTTTCTTTTGCTCTCTATGGATTTATTCTCTTATCCTTTTCCTAGTTTCCTGAGATGGAAGTTTATACTGTTGAATATCTACTCTTCTTTTTTTTCCAAGATATGCATTTGGAGCTAGGAATTTCTTAGCTGTTCTCCACAGGTTTGTTATGTCTTATTTCTGTTATCATTCTGTTCAAAATGCTTTCTAATATTTTTACTTTGTTATTAACTTCATTATTCATTATATTAATCACTTTATTATTAATAGTAATGAAATATTTAGAAGTATGTGGCTTAATTTCCACATTTTAGGGAATTTTTAATTATCTCTGAGTTTTTACTTCTATTTTAATTCCAGATGGTCAGAGAATAAACTCTGGTATATTTTCAGTTACTTGAATATGGTCTGTTTCTAAATTTTTTCTTTTTAACGTTTATTTATTTTTGAGACAGAGAGAGACAAAGCATGAACAGGGGAGGGGCAGAGAGAGAGGGAGACACAGAATCCGAAACAGGCTCCAAGCTGTCAGCACAGAGCCCAACGCGGGGCTCGAACTCACGAACTATGAGATCATGACCTGAGCTGAAGTCGGACGCTTAACCGACCGAGCCACCCAGGTGCCCCAAATATGGTCTGTTTCAATAAATGTTTCTTTTGGACTTAAAAAGAATGTGTGCTCTGCAGTGGTTAAGGGCAATATTCTACATAAGTCAGTTGGGCCGACTTAGTTCATTGTGCTGTTGAGATCTTCTCTAATTTTAGTGAGTTTTTGTCTCTTTATTACTGAGAAGTGTGTTAAAATCTCCAAAGTGATTGTGATTTGCTTCTTTTCCTTTTAGTTCTGTCAGCTTCAGCTTTCTCTATTTTGATGTTGTATTATTAGGTGCATACAAGTTTAAGATCATTGTGTCTTTGTATAGAATTGACTTTTTTACCATAGTGAAATATTCCTTCTCATAGCTATAATACTTCCAGCCTTAAAATCTATTGATTTAGCTACAACAGCTCTTTTTCATCAAGTGCTTGCAAGGTGTATCTGAAAGTACTCATGTTCCCTGACAAGCACGAGATAAAACGAAATGGTTGGTTTTGAAACATGTTGCCAGGATCCTAGACGGTGGGTGCCCGGCTCTGTCAGCTTGTGTTCAAGCCCCGAGAGGAGCAGGGTGATAGGACTCACAGCCAGGCCAGCCCCACCTGCTCTACTGTGACTGATTAGAATCGGGAACAGTGTTCTGGCATGGGGATAGTGGCTTTGGGGAAAGTCTGAGGCCTGGGAACCACAGGCTGATTCTTATCTAATGTGTGGTCACTTCTTCCCAGTTTGTCCAGGAATGTCTGGGGTTCCTGAGGCACGGGGCTCTCAGTGCTAAAAGCAGGACGTTGCAGGAAAACCAATGTGAGTTGGCCGTCCTGCCTCTCAGCCCTGCTTGGATGGTCTTGCCCCTCCTGTCAGGCTGCACTGGGCTTCCTGCAGTCATGGCCACTGGCCCACCCAGAGCGGATTTCTCTGCCCAGCATGCCCCATCTGGGTGGTATAGACGCACGTACGTGTGTTTGCTCGTTCACAGGCCCTTCCACACTGAGAGGGGAGCGGTGGTGTTTCCCTTCTGGAAGAGCTGAGCCAAGAGGCGGCCCCGTGGGCACCCACCTTGGAGGCCCCTGGGTGCCCCGCTGGAGGGAGCAGGGCTGGCCGTGGTGTGGGCTGGGGGGCATGGGACCGCAGGTGCGCCCCTGTCACTGGGACCGGAAGGCACCGCTGGACGAAGACATTCCCTGTTTGTCGCCCGCTCTTCCTCAGACTCTGGCCCCAGCCGCCAGTGCCGCTTCATCAGGCTCTGCGGAACCCCCCCCTGGGAGCAGCGCACAGGAGCCTGGGTGTCCCTGCTGCAGGCCCCGCGTGCTTCTGGCACCCCGTGAACTTTCAGCTGGGAGGCATCAAGAAAAGCTCGCCCACACTTTGTGAGTCTTCCACGGCCTCCTGCCGCCTTCTCCCTGGTCTGAAAACTTCCACGAGGCCGACAGGGCAGAAACCGCGGCCTCCGAGTGTCTCCGGAGCCACAGGGACTCTCCGGGGCAGAAGGGACGCCCCTGCCGGCGCCTCCCTGGCCGTCCGGGGCTCGGGGCCCAGCGGCCGCCGCGACAGCCCAGCCGGCTCTGTGCCGAGCTCCGCACGGACGCGGCGCCACGCGGCCCGTGGAGGCCGGGTCCTGTCTCTGCTCGGGCGCTGGCAGGCGTGGTCGGATTAGTCGCCAGACAAGTGTTTTCTGCCACGAGCATTCCGAGGCGGTTCCAGCGAAGCTGGCAGAGAAGGTGGGAGGTTAAGGGGAAACGGTGGCAGCCAAAGCCACGGGTCAGGTCAGCGCGTGTCCCTGAACAACCGCGGGCTTCCCGGGGCAGGTGAGTCCGTTGTGGCGAAGGGGCCAGAGGCGTGCGGCCGACGCGCCGATGGCAGGACAAAGCCGCCGCCGAGTGTGAGGAGCCCCGTGGCGGCTGTGAGCCGTGCGGGGACGTTTCCCCGCGGGGACCGCGCCCGCCCACACAGCGATCCGGGCGGCGGGACACGCCTGTGCCCTCGCATGGCACGCGTCTGCGGCCCTATCTCAAGAATGGAAGGAAGGAAGAACTGAGAGCCGTCAATGCTGCTCCCGGAAGCCGGGGGCAGCGGCAGGGACTCGGTCCCATCAGAGCAAAGTGGTGGCCTCGGTGACACAGCAGCCCCAGAGCCGACCCGATCGGAGCAGCGGGCACCCGAGGCGAAGGGCACCTGACCTGCGTTCCCTCATCTCGGCCGGGTCGTCGAAAGCGTCCGCTCGCCGGCTGTGGCTTCCCAAAGTCCGGCAGGAGTAGGGCACCGTCGTGGAGGCGGGGCGACCACGCTGCATCCAATCCCTGTTCCCATCCCTGCGGCATCGCGCCGGCTCCGCCTCGGGCCTGCGGCACCGGGGCCCCCAGGCTCTGCCTGCGCGAAGCCTGCACACGCGCAGAGGCCGCGAGCTCAGCGTCCCCGTCGCGTCCAGACAGCGGGGAGGGGAGGCTTGGCGGGGAAGAGACACCTCTGGGTCTGGCCCCAGAGGGAGAATGGGGAACACCGCCGCGCCCACAGTTGGGCAGGGCCCCCCACCTCAATCATGGTCCCCCCACCTCGGGCAGGGCCCCCCACCTCAATCAGGGTCCCCCCCCACCTCGGGCAGGGCCCCCCACCTCAATCAGGGTCCCCCCACCTTGAGCATGGGTCCCCCACCTCAGGCAGGGCCCCCCCAGTTCAGACAGGGTCCCCCCCACCTTGGGCATGGGTCCCTCCACTTCAGGCAGGGCCCCCCACCTCAATCAGGGTCCCCCCACCTCGGGCAGGGCCCCCCACCTCAATCAGGGTCCCCCCCCACCTCGGGCAGGGCCCCCCACCTCAATCAGGGTCCCCCCACCTTGAGCATGGGTCCCCCACCTCATGCAGGGCCCCCCCAGTTCAGACAGGGTCCCCCCCACCTTGGGCATGGGTCCCTCCACTTCAGGCAGGGCCCCCCACCTCAATCAGGGTCCCCCCACCTCGGGCATGGGTCCCCCACCTCAGGCAGGGCCCCCCAGTTCAGACAGGGTTCCCCCCCACCTTGGGCATGGGTCCCTCCACTTCAGGCAGGGCCCCCCACCTCAATCAGGGTCCCCCCCACTATAGGCAGGGCCCCCCCACTTCAGACAGGGTCCCCCCCACCTTGGTCATGGGTCCCCCACCTCAGGCAGGGCCCCCCCACTTCAGACAGGGTCCCCCCCACCTTGGGCATGGGTCCCTCCACTTCAGGCAGGGCCCCCCACCTCAATCAGGGTCCCCCCACCTCAGGCATGGATCCCCCACTTCAGGCAGGGCCCCCCACCTCAATCAGGGTCCCCCCACCTTGAGCATGGGTCCCCCACCTCAGGCAGGGCCCCCCCAGTTCAGACAGAGTCCCCCCCACCTTGGGCATGGGTCCCTCCACTTCAGGCAGGGCCCCCCACCTCAATCAGGGTCCCCCCACCTTGGGAATGGGTCCCGCACCTCGGGCAGGGCCCCCCACTTCAGACAGGGTCCCCCCCACCTTGGGCATGGGTCCCCCACCTCAGGCAGGGCCCCCCCACTTCAGACAGGGTCCCCCCCACCTTGGGCATGGGTCCCTCCACTTCAGGCAGGACCCCCACTTCAATCAGGGTCCCCTCACCTCGGGCCTCGATTCCCCCACTTCGGGCAGGGCACCCCGACCCGGGCAGGGACCGCTCACAGCCCCCACCCTTCCCAGGGCTCCTGTCCTATCTGCGTGCACGCATTTCAGAACCACGGTGCTCGTGAAGATTCAAGTCTGTTTCTGTGTCATCGGGTGGCATCTAAGGAGAGCAGGGTGGGTGGCTCCGGATCCTGCCAGGGCCCCTGAAATCACCACGGGGTCTCACCTGAGTCTTTGGGGAAGCTTGAAGGTCAAGACCCTTCGTGCTGGGCCTGTCAAGTTGCCCAGGGCCTGGACTCTGGGCTGCTCACTGGGGGCCGGTGAGCTGCCCGTGGGGCTGGCTGGACGAGGTGGGGACAGAGAGCGGCCGTCCCAAAGCATGAAACAAGGCAGAGTGGGGGGCATCTGTCTCAAAGCCAAACGTGAGCATGAAGGGAGAGCCACACTTCCGTCAGCCTTGGAGCTGAGGCCCCGCTGTGGTTCCAGTCGGGTGTCGGGGCCTGAGGCCACAGGCGTGTGCAGGGACCGCCATGGGGCCGTGTGGGCGTCGGGAAGCTGGGCCCTCACGGCGGCTCCTTGGCCATCTGTTTCCCCGATGAGAAGGTGGAGGCCTTGAGAAGGGGGACACAGGACAGGGAGGGCTGCTGGGAACTCGGGGCAGGATGACCTATGACAAACCCAGCCCTCATCCCCACGGGGCGTCAGTGGGAGGGGCTCCACCTGTGGCGTGCCCTTGCTTATTGATTGACGTTTTCCGAGCACGCACAGTCCTCCTGTGACTTTGAAAGGAGGTTTTATAATGATTTTTAAGTTTATTTATCTTGAGAGAGAGAGCATGAGCAGGGGAGGGGCAGAGAGAGACAGACAGACAGAGAGGATCCCAAGCAGGCTCCACACTGTACTCAGAGCCCAGCGTGGGGCTCGATCCCACAAACCGCAAGATCACGACCTGAGCCGAAACCAGGAGTCAGACACTCAACCGACTGAGCTACCCGGTGCCCCTAAAAGGACGTTCTAAATGTTCTGGACAAAGCAGTGCCACACCGTGCTCACAGTGCTTTGGGGTAAAAGTCACGTGATGCTGAGGGGTACCTGGCCACCTCGGCACAGTCCACCAGGGACTGAATTTACAAAATTCTGCTCCTGCCAGAAATCTCTACGACTCTCCATCCAGGGGTTCCCTGGCTGCTCAGGCAGCCCACCGAGGGCAAGGGGATGAGCCCCCTAACCTGGGGTGGCCTCGCCAAGGGCTGGGGATGAGCCCCCTGACCTGGGGTGGCCCCGCTGTGGGCTGGAGACGAGCCCCTGACCTGGGGTGTCCTCGCCAAGGGCTGGGGATGAGCCCCCTGACCTGGGGTGGCCCCGCTGTGGGCTGGAGACGAGCCCCCTGACCTGGGGTGGCCTCTCCGAGGGCTGGAGATGAGTTCACTGACCTGGGGTGGCCCTGCTGTGGGCTGGAGACAAGCCCCCTGACCTGGGGTGGCCCCGCTGTGGGCTGGAGACGAGCCCCCTGACCTGGGGTGGCCTCGCCGAGGGCTGCCCACCACTCCTGTCCCACAGAGGGTGCCCCGGGCGACAAGGGGCCCACCGCACAGGAACGATGGGTAAGCACGCCTCCCCTGGCGCCTGGAGCAGGGCTGTGCCCACAGAGCCCGATGAGCAAGCTGCTGTGGAACAGGATTAGGCAGTGGAAGGGGACCTTCTGCCCCGACCAGCTCCATAGGGGCCGGAAGGGAGGGGCCGCAGAGACAGGGAGGGCAGATGGACACAACGTGGGCGACCCCAAAAGGCTACGCTTCGCCCCTGCCCTCTCTGCAGGGGGCCACACCAAAGCCAAAGGAGCAACAGGGCAAACCCAGCCCTGCTTCTTCAGCCGCCGAACCTTTCGTGCTCCGAGGTCGGGGCCTGGGATTTCCCACTGCGGTGGGTCCCGTGTCCCCTTATTCCTGCTCTTCCCCACGTCTCCCAGACCCCTCGGTTGTGGCGGCCCCCCCACCTCGGCCCCCTTCACTGCCCATTTGGTCCCCTAAAGAGCCCGCAGGAGGCAGGTGCCTTGGCTGTTGGGCGCAGGGTTGCTGGACCCACGGAGGGATCACCGATCATTTAACCGCAAGATGAGAAGATTCAAGAAGACGTCATCAGCCCTACTGTGTCCCCGCAAAATTCATACGTTGACTCTCTAGCCCCCAGCACCTCAGAACGGACTCTATTTGGAGACAGTCCTTAAAGAGGTGATTAAGGCAAAACGAGGTCGCTAGGGCAGCCCTGATCCCACAGGACCGGCGTCCTTGTAGGAGAGGAGGTCAGGACACAAGGACAGGAGCCGGGCTACGCCCCCAGGAGAGGAGCCTCAGGAACCAGCCTGCCCCCCCCCCCAAGCCTGCCTCTGGACATCCCACCCAGGGACCACGGGACCACCGGGTGGCAGACAATGACTTCCTACTGTTGAGGGCGCCCACCCGTGGTGTTCCTACCCCCGCCCTCCGGGACTAATGTGGGGAACAAGTGGCCATTTCCAAGTATCTGGGGAGCCCCCACGTGGAGATGAGTAGACTCGTCACTGCCAGGTCCCACGGGCAGGACTGACGGGAAGGAAGGCGTCCGAGCCGTGGTTCATCCCCTGAGCGCTGGCTCCGTGCCCGGCCCAGAGGCCCCGGGCACATGGGTTAACCAGCCCTGCTCCTCCCTCAGAGCCATGCGCCAGGCAGGGCACGGGCAGCCCAGGGCCAGACATCACCCCCCCCCCCGGGAACGTGAGCTGCCGCCATCGGGCCCGGGAGGGGACGCTGACCCCGCGGGGGGATGGCCCCGGGCAGGAGGAGACGTCAGGGGGGCGCTGGGGCTGCGGGAAGGTCGCCAGCAGCTTACGGGGCTTCGATGGGGCCAGACTGTCACGGGCCTTACTGACCTCTACCCCGCAGGCCCTGGGGTGGCTCCAGTGCAGGGGAGGCCCACAGGAAGCCAGCCGGGGTGCCGGTGGGGGGCGTCCAGGGGCCGCTCTCCCTGAAATGGAGCACCCCTGCCGGCTGCGGCCTCTCGCGGGGGTGCCCCGAGGGAGCCGGCCTCTGAGGTCCCGGCCGCCCGGGCCACAGCTCCTGTATTAGAGAATCTCGGAGCGAAGGCCTCGCCACAAATGGGAACGGAGGGCAAAGTTGAGCACAGGACGTGGCGGCTGAGAGCCCGAGCTGCCGGGAGACCATCTCCCTCCGTCCAGCTGCTCCGGACCGAGACGCTGTGCGAGGCACCGCGCTTCACGGGCAAAGTGCCCAGACGGACGCGCTGCTCCCTGCACACGCAGAGCGGGCATCCGGACGGCAGGAGCCCCGCGGAGGGCAGGGCTGTGGGTGTGGACCCGGGAGGAGCCGGCTCCAGCTCGCGGGCCCGGGAATCTCAGGCCCACGTCGCCCTCTGATCACTGAGCTTTGTAAGGCAGGTCGTCTGGGCTGGCGCTCACCTGCAGGGTGGGAGATCCGGGTGTGTGCGAACACCGCGTAGACGCTGGCAGACGGAGCAGTATGGCGGCGACGGCGAGGGCTGGCGCGGGAGGGGGTCACAGGCCCCGATACGCACGGTCCTCCCCCCTCGAGTCTGCAAACATCACAGCTGGAACGTTACACCTGATGATCCCGGGGAGGCGCCAGCCACCCCCCCCCCCCAGCATTGAATCTGTGCCTGGGTTGTTGCCAAAAGTAACAATGTTTCCCGCCCTATTCCTCGATAGAAGAGACTGTACACGCCCGCACACACGCACACACCTGTACACGCCTGCACACGCACGCATACACACGCACCTGCACACGTGTGCACACCCAATACCTATACCCGCACACACCTGCACCTGCACGCGTGGACACGCTTACACACGCCTGCACACACACGTCTGCACACACGTGCACAGGCACACAGGGTCCAGAGCGTGGCCGAGGCCCTGGGTGTGAACCTGCCCGTCCCCGGGTCCCCCCCCCCCCCCCCCGTAAGCCTGCCGGGCCTCGGCCCCAGCTGAGGCTCTTCCTCCACAGCCCGGCCACAGCTGTGGCCGGAGAGTCTGCGTGAGCAGGGGAAGGACGCGGATGGCGGACTGTCCTCAACCTGGGGCCACTTGTGTTCACAAACTTCGAACTCCCTTTCCTGGTTGCGGCCCTAGCTCCACGTGGCCTTCCCCGCTGACCTGGGCGTGCTCTCGCTGCCCCCATGTCCCAGATGGCAGTGCCCGCCTCCGTCAGACGCCTGGCCCGAGGGCAGGACCTGGGTGGTGACGGCCGCCACCCAGCCAGGGTCAGGCGGGACGAGCAGGCCTGGTACCAAAGCCCCCAGGCCGCCAAAGTGTCTCCAGTATTCACCTAACTGCCAAGTAGCTGCTGGGAACTGAACCGCGTCCCCCCGTTTGGAGATAGGAGGTCACCCAGGTTCGATGAGGCCCTGAGGCTGTGGCCCTGACACGAGGGGATCGGCGCCCTTATATGAAGGGGCACCATGGCGCGCTCTCTCCCTCTCTCTGTCTCTCTTCGTCTGGCTCTCCCTCTGTCTCTCCCCCGGACTCTCTCCCTCTCTCCCCCTCCCTCTGTCTCCCAGTCTCTCCCTCTCTCCCCCTCACTCTCTGTCTCTTTCCCCCTCCCTCTCTCTCCCTCTGTCTCCTTGTCTCTTTCCCCCTCCCTCTCTCTCCCTCTGTCTCCTTGTCTCTTTCCCCCTCCCTCTCTCTCCGTCTCCTTGTCTCTTTCCCCCTCCCTCTCTCTCCGTCTCCTTGTCTCTTTCCCCCTCCCTCTGTCTCCCTCTGTCTCCTCTCTTTCCCCCTCCCTCTCTCTGTCTCCCTCTCTGTGTCTCTGTCTCCTTCTCTGTCTCCCTCTCTCTGCCAGGTGAGGGCCCAGCAAGCCGGCAGCCGTCCAGGGCCAGAACAGCCTTGGCCAGAGCCCGATGCTGCTGACACCGTGATCTTGGACGTCCGGCTACAGAACCTGGACCAAGTGTCTGTTGGCCAGGCGCCGGGGCTGTGGGTTCTGTTCCGGCGGCCCAAGCGGAAGGAGGCGGAAGTCACGTCTCAAACCCACCAAATCCTGCCACCACACTGCCTGCCCTGTTTAGACGGAGGGGGGGCGGGGAACTCTGGCCTTCTGGGTGGCGACGAGGGGAGGCCGCAAGAAAACGGCCACGGAAGGGAGCCCGGCTGCGGGGTCGCCCTGCCCGCGGGAAGGCCGCCCGTGTGAAGCAGACACCCTGCCCGGCCGGCGGGGCAGGGGGGACGCGGCAGAGACCCCGTGCCCGCGTGGCCGCCGTGTCCCCGAGTGTCTGTGGGCACGTCCGCGCTTCCTGACCGGGCTTCGCGACAAACCCCCGCCCCCCTCGGAGAGAGAAGCGCTCTTGCCGGACCGTCCCTTTGGTGGCCGGAGCCACGGCCCCCCTTGGAAGCAATCAAGCCCGTCCTCCAGGAGAAAGACACTTCAAAGACAAAAATCCTCAATGTGCCGGGAAAAAACCAGCAAGCTGGGACTCCCTGAGGGAGGAGAGAGGAGAGAGGGGAGAAACGCCCTCTCCCTGGCTCTCGGGAGCATTTTAAAAGTTAAAAACGGAATTTTGTTTTGTTTCTAAGACTCACGTTCGTCAAAAAGATCTCATTTAAGGCCTCGCGGTTTTGAAGGTCAACACTGTGTCGCAGTCGAAATTCACTGCCCTGAGCCACGGACGAAATTAGGCGGCCGTAATCGGGGGACAGCAGGTGGCCGGCCCTGTGTCCGCAAATTGCCTTTCTCTCCCCGAGAAATCCCTCTGTTGTGATGCGGCCGGACGAGGCCCCGCACCGTCCACACCACCCACCCGCCCCGGGGCCTTCGCCCTCGGCTCCCGCCAGGCCCCCCACGCCGGCCGCCAGGAGCTGGGGCGCGCTTGCCTCCTTCTAAATTAAAATTGTAACTCGCTCGGTCCCATTTACACAAAGCCTCTGCTTTGACACATGCAATTACTACGAACACGGGGGCAACATGATTGCTAAGGGCTCCAGAAAGAGAGTTTAATCAGAAAACACGGAGTCGTTCCGGCCGATTTATAATTTCACTGCTCGCTATTCCTTTATGTTCGTGTGTGTTCAGATAATTAGATACACTGGTTCTTGCTTCCCGAGAGGCCAGAAAGGGCAAAATTCCTATTCTTTTTACATTAAAAAGATTAAATTATAATATAGAAAATCTGTAACTTTGGGTAGAAATGACAAATTCACACTACATTAATTTCAGTGGTTACAAAATGTTACAAATAATTTGTGCGTTCTTTCTTCTCTCGTAGGTGCGTGTGAATTAATTACCTACCCGATTTCAGTGTCTTTCAATGTCTTCTCACAGACAACCCGAAATTAAAAGAAAATAGGGTTTGATTTCCATTCACTGAGATGTGTTTTAGCCGTGTGACCGTTTACGTCTCTGTTCACAAACACGAGCACACGGGCAGTAACAGCCCCACGCACGAACACAGGCACTGCAGGGCCAGCACGGTCCACGGGGACAGCACGGTCCACGGGAACAGCAGTGTCCACGGGAACAGCACAGTCAGCAGCGTCCATGGGAACAGCAGCATCCATGGGAACAGCAGTGTCCACGGGAACACCACGGTCCACAGGAACAGCAGCATCCATGGGAACAGCACAGTCAGCCACATCCAGGGGAACAGCATAGTCCACGGGAACAGCAGCGTCCACAGGAACAGCACAGTCCACAGGAACAACACCGTCCACGGGAACAGCACGGTCCACGGGAACAGCACAATCCACAGGAACAACAGCATCCACAGGAATAGCACAGTCCATGGGAACAGCACGGTCCATGGGAACAGCACGGTCCACGGGGACAGCACAGTCCATGGGAACAGCACGGTCCACGGGGACAGCATGGTCCACGGGAACAGCACAGTCCATGGGAACAGCACGGTCCACGGGGACAGCATGGTCCATGGGAACTGCACGGTCCACGGGAACAGCACAATCCACAGGAACAGCAGCATCCACAGGAACAGCACAGTCCATGGGAACAGCACGGTCCACGGGAACAGCACGGTCCACGGGGACAGCACAGTCCACGGGAACAGCACGGTCCACGGGGACAGCACGGTCCACGGGGACAGCATGGTCCACGGGAACAGCATGGTCCACGGGGACAGCACGGTCCACGGGAACAGCACGGTCCACGGGGACAGCACAGTCCATGGGAACAGCACGGTCCACGGGGACAGCACGGTCCATGGGAACAGCACGGTCCACGGGGACAGCACGGTCCACGGGAACAGCAGCGTCCACAGGAACAGCACGGTCCATGGGAACAGCACGGTCCACGGGGACAGCACGGTCCACGGGAACAGCAGCGTCCACAGGAACAGCACGGTCCACGGGGACAGCACGGTCCATGGGAACAGCACGGTCCACGGGAACAGCAGCGTCCACGGGAACAGCATGGTCCACGGGAACAGCACGGTCCATGGGAACAGCACGGTCCACGGGGACAGCACGGTCCACGGGAACAGCACGGTCCACGGGGACAGCACAGTCCACGGGAACAGCACGGTCCACGGGAACAGCACGGTCCACGGGGACAGCACGGTCCATGGGAACAGCACGGTCCACGGGGACAGCACGGTCCACGGGAACAGCACGGTCCACGGGGACAGCACGGTCCATGGGAACAGCACGGTCCACGGGAACAGCAGCGTCCACGGGAACAGCACGGTCCACGGGAACAGCACGGTCCATGGGAACAGCACGGTCCACGGGGACAGCACGGTCCATGGGAACAGCACAGTCCACGGGAACAGCACGGTCCACGGGAACAGCACGGTCCACGGGGACAGCACGGTCCACGGGAACAGCACGGTCCACGGGGACAGCACGGTCCATGGGAACAGCACGGTCCACGGGGACAGCATGGTCCATGGGAACTGCACGGTCCACGGGAACAGCACAATCCACAGGAACAGCAGCATCCACAGGAACAGCACAGTCCATGGGAACAGCACGGTCCATGGGAACAGCACAGTCCACGGGGACAGCACAGTCCATGGGAACAGCACGGTCCACGGGAACAGCACGGTCCACGGGGACAGCACGGTCCACGGGAAGAGCACAGTCTCAGAGACTCCCGATTGTGAACCAAAAGTGGCAAGCTTCAGTCTGGATACTTTGCAGACAGGAGCCAACTCACCGTAGCCACAAGGCGGGCCGCTGGCACCCCAGGTCAGCAGACTCCACAGGAAAGCATCTTCCCGAGGGCTCTGGTGTGCAAGCTGCACGTGAGGAGGGGTCTGGCTGGGCGTGAGCGGCATCAGGCACCAAAATCTAAGCCGAAATTGCAATGGGAATCCTGTGAACATTTCGTTTACTTTTCAGAGTCACATTCCTGTCGCACAAAAAATTGATCTTCATGATGGCTCCTATATAATGGTGGCTCCAAGGGGCAGCTGGGTGGCTCGATTGGTTAAGCATCCAACTCTCGACACTGGCTCAGGTTGTGATCTCAAGGTTGTGGGACTGAGCCCTGCTGTTGGGCTCCTTGCTGCGCGTGGAGACTGCTTGGGATTCTCTCTCTCCCTCCCTGTGCTCCTCCCCCACTGGCGCTTTCCCTCTCTCAAAATAAATAGATAAACATTTTTTTTAATGGCGGTTCCAAAATGCCAAGTTCAAATGAATTTTCACAGCAGTCACCAAAGTATAAAAAAAAATGAATATACATCCCAGGAGGGTTAAAATGCCAGGAAAATGGGCAAAGAACTGAGCCGATCCTTGGAAAGAGACAGCTGATGCCTGACAAGCCGCTCACCTTCGGAGCCGTCAGGGTCGTGCAGGAGGAGCACCCGGCCCGCCACAGGCTGGGTGACCCTCGCGGCCACTGGGACGCCACATGGCGGAACCAAAGTGAGACCCGCCCACCTGTGACCCCGCAGTAACCACCCCAAACCTGGACGCCCCAAATGACACAGGCTTGTCCCCTCACCGTTCCGGAGGCCAGAGTCTGAAATCGGAGGGCGTCGAGGTTTGGTCCCTCGAGCTCGGAGGGGAATCTGCTCCGGGTGTCTCTCCTCTGGCTTCTCGCGGCTGCTGCCTGGGCCCGCCCCTTGGCTCGTAGATGCGAAGCCCCATCTCTGCCTGTGTCTGGGTCTGTCTTCCCGTGGCGCTCTCTTCCCTTCCTGTAGGGACACCAGTCACTGGATTTAGGGCTCACCTCCCTCCAGGATGGCCTTATCTTAACCAATTACATCCGTGAGGGTGTATTTCTCCCAGAGAAGGTCAAATTCCAAGGTCTGGAAAAGGATATGAATCTGGGGGGACTAGCATTCGGGACCCATTTAGACAGTCCAGGGCGATCTGCCCGTCTCTACAGCTTTAACTTACTGCCATCTGCAAAGTCCCGAACCATGTAAGGGAACGTAAGACTTCCGGGATTAGGACGCAGACGCCTTTGGGGGCCGTGACTCAGACAACCACACGGTATATACCCAGCAAATACGCCCCCGTGTCCGGCCACAGACGTGCTGGAAAGTTCATGGCAGCGCCGGTCTTCAGCCAAGAGCAGAAACTCCCAAATGCCCATCCACAGCAGAGGAGTGACAGTGGTTCACTCACGTGGCAGTGGACAATCTGTGCTCACGTGGCTCGAAGAAAGACCCTCACGAACTCTGTGTCACGCCAAAGCCAGATACAAGGGAGCAAACGCTGTAAGACCCCACGTGTGTGTTTGAATCTGAGATACGAGGGGAGGGACAGCTGAGCGAGGGTGGTAGGCTCAGGGTAAGAGCTGTCCCCACCCCCAGACTGGGAGGGAGCAGGGGATTCCTGGGGTGCAAGTGACATTCTCTGTCTTCCCCTGGCCACTGGCTTCACAGGTTCAACAGAGTGAGTGTTTATTCCTACGATAAACCCAAAAAGTTGTCAGCCGTGTCCCGTCCTGCCAAGGACAGCACCGGCCTTCCCCTGTCGGCACACAGGACCCTGCTTGACTCCAGCCTCCCCTCACCGAGCCCCCCACTGCTCTCTGCCGGGTCTCACGGCTCCTGGGGGCTGGGTGGCCTGTCCCCCGCTCGGCTCTCTTGGGACTCGCCGGTCTGGGGCAGCCTCTGGCCGGTCCTCCCAGGGGAGAGCTTGGCTGACCGGCAGGCCCCGAGGCTAAGAAGTCTTCGGGGACACAGAGGGTCTTTTTAGGTAAAAACTGCGGCTAGTGGTCTGCCTGCTGCTGGGTCTGCTTGTTCCTCGTCCTTCCATGGACCTGGCCAGGCACGCTGGGGGTGGGGGGTAAAGGGCCCGGCCTCCTCCCTGGCCCTCTCCGAGACACAAATCAGCTGCTTCCCAAACCGGCGCCTCAGCGGGGCCCGTGTGCAGGTGAGGCGTCACCAGGGGGCGCTGCCGGCTCGATCACGGCTGGCGCCTGGAACTTGACCCGCAGAGCCCTGTGCGGAAGCTGTCAGAATTCCAGAAACCACGCCGGACTGTGCGTGGACCGGCCAGGGCTGCAGCCCGGGTTCAGCAACAGCCTGGGAAGAAGGCAGCGTGGGCTTCAGTCACTACGCACCCCAGAGGCTGGCCCTCCGGGAGAAGCCCCCACACCCTCTCGTGTACACTCGTCCCCCCAGCATGCGCACTCTCATGCACACGCCCGCGAGCACACTCACACGTGCACACGCCCGCGAACACACTCACACAGGTGCACACACCCACGAACACACTCGCACACATGCACATGCCCGCGAACACACACGTGCACACACCCGCGAACACACTCGCACATGTGTACATGCCCGCAAACACACTCACACAGGTTCATATGCCCGCGAACACACTCAGGTGCACATGCCCGTGAACACACTCACACAGGTGCACACGCCTGCGAACACTCACACACGCACACGCCCGTGAACACACTCACACACGTGCACGCACAGACACAGGCACGTGGATGCATGCGTGGACACACAAGCATGTACATACTCGATGCACGCACAGCCACACACGACCCCAGACACACACTCATGCTTGCACATGTGCACACTCAGGTGTGTGCACACTTGCTCACACGCACTCCAGGTGCAGATACCCCACCGTGGAGGATGGGGCTCTGCTGGGGGATGAAGGCTGGGTCAGGAAAGCCGGAGGAGGCGGCGCCCCACTCGTGTCCTGTCCCCTGTCCCCTTGGTGTGGACCTCTGCTTCAGGCGGCCTTCTCCTGGAGCCTGAGGGAGGAAGAGGGCGCCCTGTGCCCCTGTCCTGGTCCCTCCTGACGGAGCCCGAGCATCCCAGCTCCATGCAGCACCCACACTGTCCACTAGAGGGGAGTGTTGGCTGCGGCTCCAGGGACGGGGCTCCGAGCCAGGCCTGCAACGTCCTAACTGTGGAAACACAGCCCGCCTTTTCAGGCCTGGGAAGGCCGGGAGCCCACCGTCCACGTTGGCCTCCCCAGTGAACCACGTCCTGCCCCCCATAACCTTCTCATTCACTGTTATTCAAAGGTGGTCCCCACACATCCCAGCAGGGACCCCGGGCCTTTCGAGGACACAGCTTCCTGGGCCCGGGCTGACCGAAGGGGCCTCTTAGGCACAGGACAGGGAAGCTGCGGTGACCTGGGGAGGTCGGGGGTGGGCACGGGGGCGCCTTCCCTGTCCCGGCACATCCCACCTACAGGGCCCCTCATCCCGTGGACAAGCGGTCTAACTGGCCGCACGGGCCCGGTTGTGGAGAGGAGGAAAGGGCCCGAGGTTCCCCGCCCGGTGTCCCCACTCCTGCACCAGTGCCTCCAGGCCCGTGTCTGCCCCGGCCAGACCGCAGATGACCAGGAGCCGTGGGGACACAGGGCCCTTCTCTCCTCCTGCAGAAAAAGCTGGGGCGTCAGCACCTCCCTCAGGAGCCTGCAGACCCACGTGAGTGGGAGTCACGCGAGGAGCAGCTGGCAGGTCCACGACTGGGCAGTGGCCATCACGGGCCACGGCTGGTGCCAGGCGGGCCTTCTAGGTCAGCGTGCCGACCCCACGCAGGCCGCTGTGACCCGAGGGTTGTTGGAGTGGAGGCCGTGGGAAGAAGCAGACGGGCCAGCTTCCACGAGGGGCCCCCTTTCGGTACCGGGGGTGGGGGACTCACTGAGCCCAGAGCCACCAAACCCCCGTGGGCTGCCCTCGTCCTCTGATGCTTCCCCACATGTCTGCCCTCCTTCCTTTGCTTTGTCCCTTATGAATGTATCCTGCTTTGTCCAAAGGGGTAAAACCCTCCACGTCTAGCCATTTCGTGGGGGGGTTTCTCTCCTTCCCACGAAGCCACTTTTTGGGTGCGACAAGCTTTTGAGAAATTGTGTCCTCGTGAAGTGCGTCCTTTCTGCCGAGAAGCAGGAAAAGTGAGGTGGAGGGAGAGGGCGTCGTGTGCGCTCGGCCGGGCTGCTGTGGGAGGCCGACTTTGCCAGGGCCGGGGGCTCGGCCGACAAGGGCTCCGGGGCCAGCCGGTCAGAGAGGGCTCGGCCCCCGGAGAGGACACACCGGCCCCCCCCAACCCCCGCACACGTGCCCTGGTGTGCACAGACCTGGCACATGGCCCTGGGGGACCTACCTGGTCAGAAAGCCCTTTCCTCAAGGAATAACCGAGAAACCGGGATTGGCTTGAAAATGTCCCAATAAACAGCATGATTACGAGCTTCCCACACGGCTTCCTAACTTTCTACCTCCATGTAGCCTTCAGAATAAAATTGGAATAAAGCTGTGTCTGTAATTCAAATATATTTTCACACTCAGCGTTAATTATAACGTGGTGTTTATCCAAGTTATTGGAATGTCTTCAAAAACACTATTTTTGATGCTTGTCAAATATTACAGGGTTCGGATTTGCCAAAATTCATTGAACTGTTTGAAAGACGATGCATGATGTTTGAAAGACACATTTGAGTTCCTGTTCTGCTGCGGTGACACCGGCGGCCTGGTCCGGACACCTGTCCTCTCACCGCGTCCGTCAGGGACTGGCAATCCTCTGCGTAAAAGGCCACACGGCACGTGGTGTAGGCTCTGTGGCCACATGTGGTCCCCGTCACACACCGGGGTTGTCTGTTCCCGCCAGCCTTCACGGCTGTGAGACGTTCTTGGGCCCCGAGGCATCCAACTACTGCCAGTGTGTGTCCAGCCTGCCCGCCCCAGGGAGTCCCAACGGCAGATTACCAGCAGGCCCAGAGGTGGGCACTCTTCAGGCTCTCGGTCCACACTGCCAAATTCCTTCCAGGAAAAGCACAGTTCTGGGGACTCTCACCGCATCCCCTGAGTATTCGCGACCCTGAGCGGTCTGGTTTGCTATCATGTTGCTAATTTCCAAGGCAAAAGCCAATCCTGTCTCGCGTCTCGTCCGACGTCCGTGACTCTACTTGTCCGTGTGAAGGATGCAAAGGGTGACGTGCGTCTTCCCCGGGCACGGAGCACCACGCCTGTTCAGGGTACCGGCCCCTGGGCCACGGAGGTCGTGCTGTTTCCAGTTTCTGTTGGCTTGGGGCCGTTGTGTTGCAGTGTTTTTAAACTGTCAAAGGTCTTAGTGCCTGTCGCTAAATCTAAATATTTTCATCTTCCTGTTTCTTTTTTACTTTATGCTTCAAGTGATGGTTGGAGCCCAGAAATCCCTGACAAAGACCCTCCAGGTGGGCTCGGGAGCCCGGACAGCCTGAGCCCCCCACCGAAGGTCCAAAGGGAACGGAAATTCTCACCTGTTGCGCAAAGCAAACGGTCCCACGGTAAACGTCACACCCAGGCGGAGACGTCCTGATCCAAAGCACATTAAACATTTAGCCATTTGTCACGGCTGCATTTTCGGCCTTTACCTGCCCCCACCACGCTCATGTCTGGGCTGCATGCCCGGAAGCCTGGGGTGTCGGAGGCTGCCGGGCCGGCCGGCCCACTGCTCCCGATTCTGATCCCCCAGGAGAGAGGAGGCAGAGCTGGGTCCGGGACAGGGGCGCAGGGCCGGGGGGGGGGGGGGGGGGAGGGGGGCTGCCTGCCACGGCCCACGTGCAACATCTGCCCAAGTCAGGGAGGCTTTGCCGGGACCGAGCGAGGCAGAGGCAGGCCAGGAGCGGACAGCGGACAGGCAGGATGCTTCTGGCTGGCGGCAGGCGTGGAGCCGGTTTTCGTGTAAGGGGGTTTGATGACGTTTGCTCTGTTAACGTGGCTTCGCATAAAATCCGCTTTCAACCCCACAAGAGGCAGAGAAATGAAATAAACCGAGACGTGAGGGGCCCCTTGTCCCGGCTCCCCCACCCCCACCCCGGGCTTCCTTCTGGTGCCGAACATAGCCCCTCCCGGTGTGAAAGGTGTTGCCGGCCCCCCCCTCCCCCCCCCCCCCCCGTCCACCCTCGTCCCCACCCTGGAAGCCGAGCAGCTTTACTGACGGGTGGGGTCTCCCTCCTCTGCCGGCCGCCCCTCCCTCCCGGCCATTCCTGAAGAAGCTGTTCTGTGATCCAGAGCCCCGTCCAGCTGGGCGGCCCGTCCCCCGGGGATTGCCTGCCTGTGCGCCGGTCACCCCGCAGCTAAGGCTCCCGGGTCTTCTGTGGGGACGGCAGCCCTGGGGGGATGGCCTTGCCCAGAGGAACACGCCGGGTGCGACCGTGAGATTCAGGCCCCCCAGGCGGTCCGAGCTCAGGGGGCCCAGGACGGAAACAGGCTCACACGGACGCCTGGCGGTGGCCGTCAGAGGTGATGCCCACTTGTATCCACACGACAGTCTCCCCAGCCTTATGAGAGGCCAGCTGGCCACGGGGACCCAGCGTGTGGCCAGGTCTGCTGGGGACGATTAGCCCCAGGAGCCCGGGACCTGGCGTGGGTAGAGCAGACTGGGGCATCCTGTCACCATTGACGTCCAGGGACACCCGTGCCTCCACCCCTCGGGCCTGGGGGGCCGCTGCTCTGACGCCATCGAGGGGCCGGGGACTGAGGGCCACCGGTGCCCACGCCAACCGACCGGGTCTGCCTCAGGCCTGAGGCCCGTGTGCCCTCTGCCCAGACTGGGGGTCCCTCCCGGCTCCGCGTCCACAGGACAGAAAAGGCATGGACCCACCCTGGCCGAACTGACGGACAGGGAGCACTAAGAACGGGCCGGAATTTACAGTCCTGGAAGCCTGCCGGGGCCCTTCCATTAATTCAACCAAGTTTTGTCCCGCTCCTGCCACGGCAGGTGCCGGAGGCCCGGCCACAATGTCCTCGCCGCCATCGGACCTCTCTCCTCAGCTCAGCGTGTATGGCAGGCTGAGCCAGAAAAGTTCAATCCTGTGCCTATCGCCGGCCCAGGAGACCGGGGACAGCTCAGTGGGGCCCCCCGAAGGTCGTTGGCGGACCCACCCCGGTGCCCAGAGGCAGGCGGGCTCTAAAGTCACCTTCCCATTCACCCAGAAGAGGGGCGAGGCTGAGGGGGGCAGTCCGGTGAGTCCCAGGAGCTGCCCCCAACCGAGGAGGTAAGATGTCCTCTCCAGCCCCGGATGACACGGCTGAAACGTCAGGAAACCGCGGTGGGACAAGGTGCAGGTGGCAGGAGAGCTCCCGAGACCTGCGGGCGGGGAGCAGGGGTGAAGGCGGGGCCCCGTCAGCCTCCCCAACAGCCGCTCCCCTGCTCTGGGCCCGCAGGGTGCCTCCGCCCCCACCTCATTCCGCCCCCCCCCCATAGCTCCGGCCCTGCAGCGACTGTGCCCCGTGGGGGCGGACTCTTGGCCAGGGCCTCGTTGACTTGGTAACGAGAACAGAACAGTCCCCGGTCTCATGCTCACAGAGACCATCAGGGGTCAGTCGTGCTTAGACTTAGACTCACCGCCAGCAGAGCCTGCTTCACAAGGATGTGGAGAGCGCCTGCCAGGGCTCAGGGCCACCCTGGT
Organism: Panthera tigris; assembly: GCF_018350195.1. Lineage (NCBI taxonomy): Eukaryota > Metazoa > Chordata > Mammalia > Carnivora > Felidae > Panthera > Panthera tigris. Next base: position 237,222,680 of record NC_056660.1, read on the forward strand.
GCTCGTAGGTGAGACATCTCCTGGAGGCCCAGGATCCAGGCGGGGCCGAGCTCCCCGTCGAGCGGACGGAGGCACGCAGCGTGTTGGGGTGCCCCCCACCCCAGGTCTGGGATATCGCTGGGCACTGAGGGTCCAGGTGGGGCGAGCCCAGAGGCCTACAGGGGACCTTCTGGGAAGCAGAAAAGCCATGATCACACGCAGGGTTTCCAGGGGGCCGGCGGCCCCTCCCTCGCCTTCCCGCACACTCTGATGGCCACCGAGCCGGCCCCAGGTCACTGCTGGCCTGAGATGGTTGCAGCAGAGTGGAGACCGTGCTACCCCACCCCCACAGGTGTGAGATGGAAGGAGGTCTGGGGCCGGGGAGGCGGGCGGGCGTCCGCTCAGAGAAACTGTGCGTCCCGCAGGCGGGTGTGGGTGGTTGTCCGCAGGCTGGGCCGATGTCAGAGCAGCCCCTCTGAGCCCGTCGGTCCTCCCTCCTCATCAGCACGGAGCCGGCTCCAGCCGTGACTCAGAGTTGCCAGCTGGTTTCTATCCCGCCTCTCTGTTCCCCAGGCAGTGTCTCTGAGGTCAGGAGCGTCCCCAACGTCCGTTCTCTAAGCGGCTGAAGGACTATCCATCGACATCTGAGCAATCTAAAAAGTTCAGCGTGACAACAGGCAGGGAAGTCAAAACTAAAGACACGGGGGGCTCGGAAACAGAACTCATAGAGCGTTGGGGGAGTGACGTCTACTCTCAAAACTCCCACAGATCGATGAGGGACACGCGGCAGGCAGAAGGAATGAGCCAGTCACTCAAAGGAGGAGACGGGCCCGCAAGAACGAGAAGCTGTCTGGACCGCGCGAGCCGCCGGGAAACACACATGAAAGAACGAGCCGCCGTAGGGGGTGGTCTCCAGGCCGCGGGACCCAGGGTGCAAAGCTGTCCTGGGTGGCGAGGTCAGCCACCTCCAGGAGGCAAGGTGAGCCACCTGTGGAGCATGCTGACCCAGCTGCTGGGCACCGCAGCCCGTCTGAGACCCCACCAGGCCCCCGGGACCGGGCAGGACAGGTGCACGCCCCAGGAGCCAGCCTGAGGCAGGAAAGGCCAGGAACTTTTCTCTGAAAAGAGGGCGAGGGAGTTCCCCATCAGGGGGTGGTGACTCAGGTGAGCGTCTTGGGAGCTCGGAGGGACAGAGGCACTAGGACACACAGACGATAGACAGGTGCAGGTGCCTGAATATGTCCAGGTGCTGTCCAGGGCCTCCAAGAAGGCTGACAGAAGAGGAGCACGCCTCAGGGGCCACGGCCACCACCACGTGCTCACGTTCATATGTGTGTCGGCAACGCCCTCAGCCTGGGGCACAGGGGTGGAAACTTCCAAAGTTGCCCTTCTTCTGGGAGCTTTTTTGACACCAGCCCCTGCACAGTCTCTGGACAAACCCACGGGGCAGGCTCGCTGCTCTGGGACAAGGGGCAGCAGACACTCCCCGGGCCTACCCGCCGGCTGGACCCACGCAGCCCAACCAGGGAAAGCGGGGAAGGAAGAGGGTCCCCAAAAGAGCCACTCTGGGGCCCCAGGGAGACAGCAAGCCCTCCCGCCCTCTTCACCCACACGCTAGGAGACGCCAGCAGCCTTCGTGCTGTCGGGACATCCCACCCGCGCAGGTGATTGCCTGCCTCCTTCCAGGTAACCCTCACGACCGCGCTGGTGGGCACCCCTGTCACCTGTGCGACAGATGAGGGACTGAGTCCGAGACATCGGGAGGCTTGGCACGGCTGACCCCTCCCAGACCCAGGACCCGAAGCAGGCGGGCTTCCGGTCCTCCCAGAAGCAGATGTGATGTTTCCTCTGGCGGTCACACGAGGGACAGGGGAGAGAGCGCACCAGCCAGAGTCCCCAGGGGAGCATCAGGACGTACACCCAGGAAGAGACTCCTGGTGAAGAACTGGCATCTGTGGAAGCTGACAAGTCCCACGATCGGCAGGTGGCCGGCTGGAGGCCAGGAGAGCCGATGAGCCAGTCTGAGAGCCGGCAGGCTCCAGACCCAGGAACACCTGCTGTCTTAGCTCGAGTCCGAAGGCCAGAAGGACCCACGTCCCAGGTCCAGGCAGTCAGGTGGGAGCAACTCTGGCTCACGGCCTTTCTGTTCTTCTTCTTTTTTTTTTTTTAATTTATTTATTTTTGAGAGAGACAGAGACAGTGCACGGGGGAGGGGCAGAGAGAGAAGGGGATGAGAGAGAGAGAGAGAGAGAGAGAGAGAGAATCCCAAGCAGGCTCCGTGCTGTCAGGGAGGAGCCTGATGTGAGACTTGACGTCATGACCATGAGATCATGATCTGAGCTGAAACCAGGAGTCAGATGCAACCGACTGAGCCATCCAGGTGCCCTCACAGCCTTTCTGTTCTAGTCGGCCTTCCACTGATTGGATGAGGCCCACCAACACTGGGGAGACCAATGTGCTTTATTAAGTCCACTGAGTCAAGTGCAGTCGCGGCCCAGCGTTGCTCCTGGAAGACCGGGGAGCAGGCCTCTCCCTCTGGAGGAGACCTTGAGTGGGACAGGGGAGCAGAGAGGCTCCGCCGACGCGGTTGACAGGCACTTCGCTGGCGGCGGGGGGCGGGCCCACCGGCTCCTTGGCAGCAGGGGGCGTGGCCAGTGGCTCCGTGGCGGTGGCAGTGGCGGTGGCGGCGGGGTGGGGGGGGGGGGCACCGTGCCGTGGCGGCCGGGGGCGGGGCCAGCGGCTCCTCGGCAGCAGGGGGCGTGGCCACCGTGCCGTGGCGGCCGGGGGCGGGGCCAGCGGCTCCGTGGCGGCCCCGGCAGCTGCCACGTAGGCACAGGTGCGCCGTTCACTCGCTGTGGCTTCTGGCTCCTCTGCTGGGTCCACGCCCCTCTCTCCGCCCGCCCGGCCCCCTCGGTGGGGTCGGGACCCTCACAAAGCGAGCGTGGACTCCGGCACGGGAGGAACTGGGGGAGGCAGCTTGGGGGCTCTGCTTCGTGAGCAGAACCGACCCAGCACAGAGACAGGGGCCTGGGCTCAGGATGAGCCGAGGCCACGGGAGCCACGGGGGAGTCGGGGGTGGGCGTTACTGTCCCAGCTTCACCGCGAGGAAGGCAGACAGCAGTGTGGGCTGCGAGCCCCTCCCAGAGACCCGACAGGGAGCGAGGGCAGGTGGGCAGAAAGGTCGGCGGACCCCGGGGCGGGACAGCGCCGGCCCCTCCGTGGTTATTGTCTAGCCCCGCAGGGACCACGTCGTACGCGCGTAGCGCGCGGGTCCGGATCCACGGCCTCCTCCCCACCAGGCGCCGGGCCGCGCGGGGTACTCGCTGCTGTACGTCCTCGCGCCGCGCCGGGGTCCGTGGCTGGACAGGGCCACGCACCTCAGTCACTGACCAGTCGGCCCAGAGTCGGCTCGGGACTCGGGCCTCCTGCCGCACACCGTGCCCGACTCCAGGCGCGTCACTCCGTGCGGTTAAAGGTGTTAGTGCGACTAGAGCAGCGTCACGCCCAGGCCAGGTCTCTGCCTTGTCCCGGCTCTGACCTCGGCCCTGGAGAGCTGTACTCACCAGACCGTCTTGACCTTTGTGACCTGACAATGGTGCTCCTGCTCTCGGATAAACCAGAACGAGGTGACACTGTTGGCCGGGGGCGGAGGGCGGGCGGAGACACAGGCGCCCAGAGTAGAACCAACTGTTGGAAAGTCAAGCTGAGACAGGTCCTGGATCTTTCTGGATTCCCGCAGTCGGTTGTCAGATGGTCGCCACGAGCGCGTCGCGGCCTCACCTGGCCCCCGCAGCCTCGTCCCCCCTCGGGGACCGTCGCCTGTGCTGCTCCGTCCCTGCTGACCTTGGACGCGGGTGGCTGGGGTCTGGCCCGGTGGGTGCCCCCGAGCTGAGCGCTGACAGAGCCACGGAACCGTGCAGGCTGAGGAACGGCATCTGGAGTCATTTCCGGGACTCACATCCCGAAATATGTCCGAAATGCCCGGAACCAGCAAGGGCGTGCTCGTGGAGTCCGCCGAGCAGATTAAACCACAGAACAGTGGAGCCGTCGGTCCGTCCAGGCCTGGGTGGTGGGTGCAGGTGGGTTCGCGCAAGGAGGGCTGGGTGGGGGTGAAGAGAAAAGCACCGGGGGCAGGGGGGGGGGGGCGGGTCCCGGGACCCCCCCGAGGTGGGAGCAGGGAGGCTGGCTTTGGCGAGCAGCAGGTCGGGGGACGGTGGCGGCAGAGGCTCCCATGCGCACCCAGGACCCCCCGCCCCCGCCCATGGTCCTGTGGCTCCCACCGCCCTGGGTGCGGGACCGCCCATACCGATCACGTGTCGGGAAAAGTCAGGAGACAACCTGAAACGGAAGAACAGACCGCCGTCTATACCTTTCCGGCCGCGTATCTGAGCCGCCTGGCGTCGCTCGTCTCTGGAGAAGCAGAACCACGTCGTCTGCTGAACTGGCACTTGACGGTCGCCCTCTGGGTGGGGGTCACTGGTTCACTTTTTAATACATTTACTTCACTATTCCTAACTGGGTTCTCCTTTGGACCAGATCTCAACGCCTTATCGGTTCTCTTGGTGATCGGTGAGTCGAACGAATTCTTTGACAGTCGGCACTTTTTAAAACAGGTTTTCACGCGCCCTTCTCTGCACACAATTCTGCACGTTTAGAAACGACACGGTGGCAGACGGGCCAGAGCAGCACACGAGTCACCGACAGAGGCCGGTGTGACCAGGGAGTTTAGTCCGAGAGCCAGCGGGGCTTCCTGACACCAGACCCAGCATCCGACAGACTCAGCTTCCCAGTGACACCTGTGTGGACCCAGCAGCGCCCCCCCCCCCCCGAGAGGGGTCTGGGGGTTCTCGTTCCCTGGAGAGAGGTCCCTCCCGAGACCACAAGCACAGAGCGTCTTTTCCGACTTCCTGGCCGACAAGTCTCTCCGTGGCTCCCAGGGGAGCAGGTTAGGGGCGCCAAAGGCAGGAACGGCTCCGGTGGCCCCACCCCCCTGGAAGCAACACCTGGAGGGCCGACACAGGAGACTCACTCCCGCAGCATTGCTGGGGGGGCGGGGGGGGCGGTAAGCAGCCGTAATGAGGGTGGAGACTTCCAAAATTGTCAAGCTTACAATGGGTGGGACCGGAGTCTGCTAAACGCCACCCAAAATGCCACCACGGGCCCTCGAGAACGGCTACGAGCTGGTCACATTCAGGGACCCTGACCGATGTTCCAGCTAACCTCCCTGAGACCCAGAGCCCTCCCCCAGCCCCCGTGCCCCGAGCGCCTCCTGCTCTCGGATGGTTTTCTCCCAACAGGTGTGAGTCAGACGAAAGCTAAGAGGCGGTGGAGGGATCCGTGTGGATTTGGTCACGGGTGACCTTGGTGTGGCCTCAGGATCACCGCCCGCTGCTGCGGGAGCGCCGATCCCACCAGGGTGACGGTGGCTGGGGAAGACGCGCCCCCCACGGGACGCCCAAGTGCCTCACACGTTTTAGATGCCGCAAAGACGCTGCCACAAACCCTTTCTCTTAGTGATTAGAGCACAAACCTGTTTCATCGACAGCCGAAGTTTTTGGGAACCCAGCTGAGCATCTCTGCTGAGTCCCTTTGTCCGGTGTCCCTGAAGGGTCCCAAGGCCCTATGTCCCAAGGAAGAAGGAACCCTTCTGGGTTAGCCTTGGACTGCTGGATGCCCGCCAGACAGAAGGGGGTCCCCGCTGGCTGTCCACGTGAGCCCGCCCTACGGCACCCACCTCACACCCGCCCTCCGAGGGGCAGAGGGGCCCTTTGCTCGCTCACAGCCCTCCTGGCCCCGGGCAGGGGCCCCGCTCTCTTTGGGCTTCCGGCCAGGTGTCTCCCGTCGCCATAGTGACACAGACACAACAACCAAGGAGGGAGCCGCACCAGGAGCCGCACCAGGAGCCCCACAGGGCACAGGGCACAGGGCTCCAGTCAGCTCCACTAACGGAAGGGCTGCTGGAAGCCAATCTGCAGCCACGCCTCTGCGTCCACGAAGCAGGAGCCCACACTCCTCTCTCGAGGACCACGGAACCCGTGGGGCCACTGTAACTAGGCACCACAGACCTGTGGACAACAGGCCTGTTTCTCAGCAGTCCGGGAGCGGGGCGTCAAGATTGGGGTGCTCGCCCACGGAGCCCGTCCCGCCACAGGTGCGCACCGAGTCCCCTCCCGTGTCCCCTACAAGGACCGCAATCGCCGATCCCACTCACAAGGGCTCCCCTGGCCGTCCGGAGCCCCAGCCCCCGAAACCGTCACCACGGGGGCTGGGTTGTGAGTTGTGAGGAGACCCCCGCATTCAGGGCGCAGCCACCGCTGACAGCGCCAACCAGGAGGGGTTCACGGACCCGTGGCCTCCCGCTGGGGAGCCGGGACCGGAACCAGCTCGGGACCACAGCCGCGCAGACCACGGGAGGTGCCGGAGAGCGACGACCCCGCGCCGGGTGGGCTGAGGGGCCGGGATGTCTCTCGTCACCCTGAACCTGGGAGTTCCCCGTCCCGGTCTCTGCAGATGCCGGTCCTGTGCTCTCCCCGTGGCTCTGGAGTCCCCTGCCCCCACGAGCGCCTGTGTGTCTTCCGTGTCTGTGACTCACTCTGGGTATTTCCCGCTGGCCCGTCTCCAGCCCACACGCTGTCTGCTCGGCTGTGTCTAAACTGTGTCACACCCTTTCACTGGGCCCGAGATTTGTGCTTATTGTAATGGTTGGGAGATGTACTTAATCGTCACTGCTATTTCTTTGCTGCAATTCTGAATCTCGCCTTTGTTTGTCTTCTGTGTCCTTCAGCAATGTCACAAATGTTGACCTCTGCCTCCGGGAGCCCCTGTGTCTGGACCCAGCGTGCAGACGCTCCATTGCCCGTCCTCTCTCTCGCTGACGCGTATGCACATCTCCCCGTGCGCCTGTTAACTTCTTACTTTGGGCCCCAAATTCTATTTGTAAGGTTTTAGAAAGAGAATCCGCGGCCAGAGCAACGGTCTGGTCCTGCAGGGAAGACACCAGCTGTGCGTGCGGCCGCCAGCCGAGGGCTCGACGTGATTGCTGTTGGCTTTCTCTCCACTCATTACATTCACTGGGAGACAACAGCGCGGGGGTGATTTCTCCGGGGAGGGGGGGGGCACGGGCTTCTCTTCTGACACTTTAATATCACACATTGATTGCCAAGAGTCTGTAAACATCAAATCGATGGCGATGTCTCTATAATACAGGGTTTTGGGTGAGAAGTGTGAAATCGCCCATCAGTGGAACAGTCGTCCCTGGAGTTCTGGGTCACGTGTGCTTGGGGCCGCCTCCCGGGGACAGAGTGGGCCGGGGGAAGGGGGGCTCTCACACGCCAGTGCCCTGGGCTCCTCCCCTTCCCAGAGTCCTGGGGGAGGGGGCGGGGGATGCAGGCTCTTGCCCTTAGGAACGACCCACCCTGCAGCCCGCATGACCCCCCAGGTAGAGAATCCTTCCCTCAGAAGAAATGGGGACTGTCCCCCAAGTGAGACCACTTGGGTTACAGAGCATTTGGCATAGTCAGCGACTCCCTCGTGGTTTGGGGCTGATGAAAAGCCATTCAGCTCTAGTTCCAGGATTTGTCCTTTCTAAGGCGTCTCGCAGAAAGCCCGTCGCGATCGCCTCACCAGCGTCGAGGCTGAGGAGATGCCGTTCTCACCCCTGAGACGGGAGCCGGTTCTGCGCTGTGGGGACCCACCATCCCGGGACGCGGGACTCCTTGCACAGACCCGCACAGCCCAGGGCAGAAGGGGCCGCCCGTATCCCTGAGGAACGTTCAGGAACGTTCAACCCCGCGGGGCGCGGGGGTGGGGTGCGGCTCCCACATCCCATCCAGGCTGCTTTCTGTCACCTGCCTTGTTACAACCACTGCTCGTTCGTCCCAGGGACTGTCGGAGTGGAATTCTCACTGTCTCTCTCTCTCTCTCTCCTTTAAAATTAACCCGTTCTACAGGAAAGTATCACCCTGGACTAGGTCTGCTCAAAAAGCCACTACATGGCTCCGCATCTCTCTAAATACTTGTTACTTAGAAACATCAGATATTTGTGGAGAGCAGGCAGGTGTCAGGGACCCGAAGATGGGGGTGAGCGCATCAGGGGACCGAGGGCATCCTTGTCTTGCAGGGAGAATCCTGGCAGTTTTTGAATTTACGTTAAAAGTCTTATGCTTTTCCGATGCCCTGAACAGTTCCAGCCCAAACGCGTGAATGGTGTCAAACTAGCCACTGGGCGGAATTGTATCTGTGCGTTACACAGATCCAGCACTCCGTGATGCCTGCGACGGCCAAGTGGGAGGGAAGGAAAGGTCGCAGCGGTGGGCGTCAACGCCTCCTAACACGACCGCCCTCTGGCTCCTGGAGGAGAAGCCCTGGAGAATCAACACAACGTCCTCCGCAAAGACACGGCTTCCGAACCTTCCGGCCTCGTTGCTGTCCACCCCCTGCGGAAAAGAACCATCCCTGGATCGGGACCTCAGGGGCCCCTCACACGTGGGGCTCGGCTGACGGTGACGGGAAGGTCTCTCGGCTGCACCGTCGCCGTAAAGACCCTGATGAGTCCAACCGTCTCCTGTCATTAACCACAGACCAAGAAACTCGTCTGTTCGGAAGCCCCAAACGTTTGCACACTCTGGCTCACAACCCCTCCTCCTGAATTAGTGTAGAAGTAATCGGGAGTGCCCACTGGGTTCATGCAGAAAGACGTTCGTTGCCAAGTTCGCAGTAATGAAGAAAACTCACGACCTCTCCCGCCGAGCCCGCTCTGGCATTGTAATAAAACGCACACCGGGAAATAGCGTTGCCGCACTTAGCACTTAGTAAACCTCAGCGCTTCATAAACAATTCAGTAGAAATTTTCCTTCTGCTTCCTACACACAATAATTACCGAATGAGTCCAAGCAATCAAGAGAACGGCCAGATACTTCAGAGCATAATTTTGTTGTGATTCTGTGAACTCTCACTAAAATGCGATGTTTCCTCTCCTTCCCCTGAGACGCTTCTGTCTTTAACTGGCCCATTGGTGCCAGTTACGGTGTCACCGGGTGTTCTCAGGGCTGCCGGGAATTAAGGAGGCCCCAGCACCCGGTGCTCCGTTCTCCACGTGCCCCCTGCCTTCGTGCCGCACCCCACAGCCAGGCTCGCGGGAGGAGGGGGCGCAGTGACTAGAACTGAATTCTCACGAAGAGACTCCCGGGACCAAGTCCCTACTCCACTCGGCCCCGGACGAGGTCCGAGGCCTCAGGCACGTCCCAGGTCACACCCTGTGTGTCCACCAAGCACCTGATTCAAGTCGGTCATGGCCCGCGATCCACCGACCCTACACTGTTTTCCTGCCCCACACCCTCCCAAGGCACCGACCTGCCCGGCGGGGAATTTCAGGCTCAAACGTAGCAGGAGCCCTGTGGCTGTGTGTGTGTGGTGCCTCGGGCACCCGGGCGTGGCCTCCACAGCCTCCTAAACCTGCCCCCTCGGCCCCTCCCAAGCACCGCCCCTCCCCACGCACGCCCCACACATTGGCCACAACTCGAGGCCGACGACACCACGCGTCGACGGGTCCACCAGTCGGAACCCTCACTGACGGTGGGAATGTCGAATGTGCATCCACTTTGGGAAGTGGTCGGGTAGGTTCTTATAAAACCAAGAGGGCCCCCGACCTTGACCCCCTGGCCCCGCTCCTGGGTAGTCGCCCAAGAAGAAGGCAGGCTACGGAAGAATGCTTGCGGCAGCTTTCCCCTGACAGCCAAACACGGAAACAAGCCAAGTGTCCATCAAAAGGCGGCTCGGTGAGCGAACTGGAAGCGAGTCGCACGATGGAAGGTGTGCACAAGGGGGGAGAATCGAGTGCTGGTGCCAGCCACCACCCGGACGTGTCGCGCACACGGCGTGTTAACGCTGTGTTCCGTCGGTTGGTCAGCTGCCCCGGTTTCTCGCTCAAAACGGCAGTGAACATTTACTACCTGCCAGGGTCCGTGGGCCAGGACCGCGGGAGGCCTGCCTTGTGGGCTGTAGCTGGGTGTCCCCTGCGAGGCTGCAGGACAGATGCTGGTCAGGGGCGTGGTCAGCGCGAGGCCTGCCGGGGCTGGCAGACCAGGACGGCTCGCCCCTGCGTCCGGGGCAGGGCCCTCGGGGCTGCGGGAGGCAGGGACTCGGTGGCCCCCGCGGGGGCGGCTACAGGTGCGTGCCACGGGATTCCGGCTGGTGGAGCTCCCCGCGAGGGAGCCCCCGGCGGCTCCCGTCCCCCTCCCCGTCTTCCAGCTCGGCTGACATCTGGCCCCCACCGCAGACACCCTGAGCCAGATCCAGCCCAAACCTTCCGGAACCTCAGGCCCACGGAGCACGAGTGACGTGGCTGAAAGCCACCCCGTGTGGGAGGCTCCCCGGAGCTTTGACCTCATCCTCCTCCAGCGGCCACGCCGGACCCCAAGGACACTTTTGGCCTTTTGTGTTGTGACACGTTGCAACGTGGCTCTCAGGACCGTGTTTGAACAAATCAGACGGTGGGGATCACACTCAGTGCCCGTCCCCAGCGGCACTGGGAGGTCTGGATTAAAGTCGTCGTCACAGCTGCCGACCGCGTCTTGAGAAGCTAGAGGTCCCGCGGCAGGTGGTGCGTGACCCACGTGCTGGCGGCAGAAGCCGGGCCGGCCCCGTGTCCCTCCGGCTCCCTGCCCGTTTCGATGCTTACAGGCAGCCCCCAGCCACTGATGTGAGCAAGGGCCCGAGGACAGACCGAGGACAAGGACACAGGAAGAGAGAAAGCAACTGGCGAGGGCCGAGGGCTCCTAAGCAGGAGCAGAGGGGCCCCCGGGCCAGCACTGCACTTGGCTCTGTGCTCGAGGTTCCCAGCACGCCGGTCCCCTAAAGCCACATGATTTCAGATGGTGTGCGGGGCCCTGGGGGGCTCACTCAGCCCAGAGGGACAGTCACCCTCCCAAGCGCTGGGTGGGCTCTCCAAAGGGTGATGTTTAAGTGTCCTGGGGCCACAGGAACAAGTGACCACACATCGGTGGCTCAAAGCCACAGAAATGTGTCTTCTCCCAGCCTGGAGGCCAGAGTTCGGACATGGAGATCCTGCCTCTTCCAGCTCCTGGTGCCCCAGGCGTCCCTGGGCTGTGGCCACGTCCCTCTGGTCCCTGCCTCCATCGTCCATCAGGTGGCCTCCCCGTGTATGCACCTGATCTCTGCCCTGCCCCCTCATAAGGACACTTACGATGCATTTAGGGCCAACCGGCTAATCCGGGATAATCTCCTATCTCAAGATCTCTAACTTAATCACATCTGCTGAATCACATTTCGGCTATTCAAGGAAAGGTCACCTTCCCAGTTTCCGGGGATCAGGACGTGAACGTGGCAGCTGTGAACAGCCCACCACGGCGAGGGTGTGCGAGGATTAGGGACAGCCACTCCAGCCTTCTGCCAGCTGTGAGCAGAGGAACAGATCTGCCCAAGTCGGAAGCAGTGGACCCGTTGGCATCACATCAGACGGTCTCTGGTTTTCCAGGAAGCCCGGAAAGAGAGGCCTAGAAGAGCACAGGAGTGCGGGAGGTCAGAGGCCAGCTGAGGACCGGGTCCAGGAGTAGCCTGGGCAGGGGTCCTGCCTCAGCCACTGGACCCTGAGGGCTCCCAGTGACCCGGCCACCCACCCTGGAATGGATTCTGCTCTGACCCCGCTCTCGGTGTGTACGGGGTCCACGGGCTAATGCCTGGGGAGCCCCAGACCACCAGGCCCCTTCGTGGGAGGTACCCCTGGGTGGGAGCTTCCTGGATCAGGGGACACGGAAGGGCCCAGGTAGGGGTAAGTTGCAAATGCAAGGAATAAAAGACAAAATATATGAAGACCCCAGGGCCCCTCCCCTGCAGGACCCAGCCATGCAGCAGGAAGGCAGCTGGCGAGGGGGAAAGGTCTCCGGGGACCTGACCCGCCCGGCCACCACTAGGTCCCTTCCCCGGCTGGCCAGGCGTCACCTCTACTGGGGCTCCAGTCCGCATGGCTCACCTCCGCTGACTCCTGAGCCACCGGAATCTGTGTGGTGGGGTCCCGAGTGGGGCTCCGGGAACCCGGGGCCACCAGGCCGTGCAGAGCCAGCATCCGCTGTCCTGGTTCCCTCCGGGGGACGCCTGTACCGTGAGCCCTCAGGGCAGGGCTGCCCAAACACAGAAGGGGGGGTGGACGCAAGAAGGCCGAAATGACAAACATCTGCCGCAGATGTTGGGGTGCGGCCCCCACAGAGGTGGCAGGAAACCCACAGGCGATAAGAGCTGATCTCTAAGCAGTGTGTCCTCATCTGTGGCCCCTATGTCACATACCTCTAGCGTTGGCTTTTCTTCTATTGCGAAATTCTGAAAGCTCGTGACCCTGTCACTGCGCGTCTCAGGGCACTGCCCGAACAGCCACCTGAGGCCTCGGGAATAGGAGCACACCCGTGTGTGGAAGTGTGAGCCGGAGGACAGGACCCTGGCCAGCCCCGGGTCACAGAGCACAAGTGACCGTGAGCACTGAGGGCACCGATGACAGTCGCCTTCTCTGCGGGAAGGGGCTGCTCCCCCGCACCTGTCACCATCCGCCCCTCCCCCGTTTGTAAACCAGGAGCCGCCCTGTATGTTTTCCGTGTGTTAGTGAAACACAGAAAGGTTAAGCGCCAAAGCCAAGAAATACCTAAATCGCTGGACAGATGTGTCATGTTCCCGAGGGGCGGCGCTCGGCGGTGTGGAGCGTCCACTCCGCGAATTCACTGTAACCCTAATCGGAATTCCAACAGAATCGGAGCCCCAGGATCCCCGTGGAAGAACTACCAAGTAACAAAGAACTAGCTGATGCCGCGAAGCGGGAAGGGGGGAGGGGACCCGCCCGCGAGCTGGTGCAGACACAGTCACGCCAACGAAGCAGGTCCGATCACCGCATGACTTTCATGACTTGCAGATCCACGGAGGAAAGATAAATTGCTCGATAACCTATATTTTGACAAATGAGTGTACATTTGGCGGGGGGGGGGGGTGGGGATGATACCCCAAAGATGAACTCCAAATACTTTAAGACCTAAACACTGACACACTACAAATGTGTCAGAAGCAAACAGAAGACAGTGGGTTTACAATCTTCGATCTTCGGGAATTCGGTCCTTCTTAAACCAGCTGCTAAAAAAAAGGCCCACCAGACAGAACAACCGGCAGAGGGACCACACGGAAACGTGAAACTTCTAAAACACAGTAGGTCAACAGACTGGGGAAATGTGCAACACACGCAGAGATCAGAACTGCCATCCAGCACGTGCGAGGAGCTCGGGAAACCCAGAAAACAGGGCGGATGTGCAACAGGTAACAGGTCACAGGCAGGCAATTCTCCGCGGAGGACGTGCCCGTGGCCAATGGCAAGCGAGCAAGTCCTCAAACTCCCCACCTCGCAATGAAATGCAAGTTAAAGTCACAACTCTTCGCTGCTCAGACTACAGTCATCGGGCCTTCCCCCAGGGGCAGGGGAGGCGGGTCTGCGGTGACCCCCCAGGTGTCCGGTGTGAGCATCCCTCCTCGTGTCCTACAAGAGACTCTCCAACGTGTAGCTGGGGGCGTCCGTGTCCCGGCCTCCCCGCACCTGCTCAGCCACGGGGCTGGGTCCCAGTCACTGGCTCGTGATCGGGGGGGGGGGGGGCGGGGGGGGGTGTCTCCGGGTGAATGTCCTTAGGGAAGGGGACACACCTTCTTCCTTTTCCCTGGCTGGTTTCCGGGGGGACATGAGGACTGCATCTGGAACACGGGGCCCTGCCGCCGGCTGAGATGACAGAGCCCCGAGACGAAGGGGGCAGGGCCCCGTCTGACCCCTGAGCCCCCGGCAGCCAAGCCAGGACCATCCTCTAGATTTCGTTTCTGTAAGTCCTTGCTCCTTCTGATGTCCCGTCCACCACGGCTGAAGCAATCCTTACCGCCACAGGCCCTCCTCTCACTGTTGCGAGTGACAGTGGGGGGGGGGCATTTGGAATTAAATGTAAACTGTGGATAGTGGCCTGCCTCCTGGTCCTCAAGCAGTGTCCCCACTTTCCTACCCTCTGTTACGCCAGAAACGTCCTCCTGGAACCATCACTAAAATAGCAGACTTGACCGTGGTCCAAATGGCCGTGGCCAACGGGGCAGTGGCATTGGTGGATGGAGACAAGATCTGGGTTTGGTTGTGGTCGGGGCAATGAGGGACATCATGTTGGGTTGTGGTCACCGGGTCCCGATGTCACCTCCAAAGCAGCGCCCCATGCGGTCAGCGGATGGGCTAATGGTGTCAACGCAGGGGACAGGGAAGGACGGCAACGAGGGGCCGTCCCACCCGCGTGGCCTCTTTGGGACCACGTGAAGGAGCCACGCCGGGTTGTGCACCTCCCCACTGGGGCAGATGAGCCTCGGATCGGGGTGTCTCCTGGCACCCCCCAGCCTCCTTCCGCAGGGAGCCGCGTGGACACGTGGATCTCGGGATTGGTTCCCGTGCGGACACTGGACAACGGTGCCCAGCACTTTGTCTCCGCATCAGAACGGCAGGAAGGCTGGTCCAGTTGTGGGTTTCTGTGCGCTCTCCCAGGCAGGACAACCCGATCATTTTCCACTGAACGGACACTGGAGAGATTCACTAATTCAAATCTTCTCTTCTTCTGAACAGAGCTAATCACTCACTGAAACAGCTCAGGGACCGGGCTCAACCCCGACATGGGGACCCCGGCCAGCACAGTCCTGCGGTGACCCAGCCTCATCAAGCTCTGGGCCCAATGGGGCAGGCCAGACACCGGCTCGGGGGCCAAAGCTGGGACCGAGGACAGTGTCCGATGGGAACGCAGAGCCAGCCCCGAGGCGCGGCCGGCGAAGGCAGGTGGAGGCGGCCACAGTGCCCCGTGTGAGCAGGCTGCGTGAGCCCTGGAGCTGAGCCAATCCCCCCCCCCTCGGTGTCACCAGAAACTCCCACAGGATTTCTCCCGGGACGGAGCCGCCCTCCCTCCCGTTCTTCCTCCGTTTCTTTCATCCGTCACCTCCCGGGCCCCGGCCCTGGCCCCGGCTCGGTCTTCACGGAGCTCCGGGCCTCGTGGCCGAGGCTGACGGTCCACAGATGAGGCAACATGGAGGGCGAAGGCCACGGGAGAGGGAGGGCAGAGGGTGCTGACGCCTCAGGGGACGGAACAGTCCCCAGTGTTTGGGAGACAGGGCGTCCCCACGGGAGCCGGAGGAGGGGTCTGCCCACGTGAGACACGGGTGGGCTCCGAGGGACCGGCCGTCAGTAGTTGTGGCTCCCACGTGGCTCCCTCGTGGCAAGGCGGAGGACACGGTCACGAGAACCTCACACACCGAACGACGCGTGTCTGTGGAGTGTCGCACGCAGAAGCCACACGCAGCAGCAGGGGCGGGTCTCCGGGTGAGGTGGGGCGGTGGTGACAGCCAGGCGGGGCATGGGCGACTGCCGTCCGGGCCGTCCAGGTAGCCGCCACAGTGCCCCGGGCACCCGGCGATGCTGGGTCCCTGCGGACACACCTTCTGAGCGCTTCTGGAGACGTGCTTCCCTTTTCTGAGCAACAGAAGGAAGGAGGCGCTGTCGTCACGCTCCGATGGTGACCTCAGCGTGCCACTTGCAGCCCGGGCCTCCTTTCTCTCTGGCCGGGACACTGACGGCGTTCCTATCTCATCCCCACCTGCCCCCGCCCGGGACCAGCAGCACGGAGGGGTCGGCCCGTCCGTCAGGACAGGACCCACGTGCACGCACCGCTTTGCCCCGTGTTCTCTGATTTCGTGTCCAGTTATAACTGAAAATCCTAAAACCAGGGGAGAAAATACACCCGCCCGTCCTGTAGTTCTGCCCCAAGGCCACGGCGACCCAGAGGCACACTCCATCCTGGTCTGGAACAAACCCACCTCATGGCTGAGTCCGTGTGAGAGCAGCCAGCTGGAGGGTTTAAACAGTGCGACGGGCTGGCTGTATTTCCAGAAACTCCGGGCGGTGTAGGTGAGGTTGCCAGAAACTCCCAAAGTTTGCTGCCACGGCCGGCGGGTCTCACCCTCACACCCTCCCCTGCTCCCCACGGGTCCGGTGGAGGGGCCACCGTGTGGGCGAGCCACCGTGTGGGCGAGCGCTGTCCCGGTGTGGCACGTGGGGGCCACACGTGGCCTCATCAACCCGTCTGCCCGGCACTTGGG
This sequence comes from Panthera tigris, assembly GCF_018350195.1. Lineage (NCBI taxonomy): Eukaryota > Metazoa > Chordata > Mammalia > Carnivora > Felidae > Panthera > Panthera tigris. The sequence goes on from NC_056660.1 coordinate 237,238,808, forward strand.
GAGCTTGTCCGAGCAAAGAGAAAACATTGATTCAGAGCTTAGCAAATAACGCTATCGATCGAAACAGGTCTGCCTTCACGGAGAGTAGTTTGAAATCACAGCGATTTTAAGGTAATGGTTGGTTTTGAAATGCTCATTTAGGTGCATTTAAGCGCAACTGTTTTCAAAACGTTATGGTATTTCTGAGAAAGCTTTCATGACACGGGGCAAATGGTGTCATTCGTGTCCTTACCACCATCACCAGAACTCAGATCAAAAGCAGGGCACGGACGGCCTCCACCGTGCCGCTGTCGCCGGCCCCTGAGGGACCCCGGCCCCACGCGGAAGCCACCACTCAGCTTCGCGAACCACGCGGCAGGACGTGGGCCCTCGCCGCCCGGTTTCCTCCTGTCTCTGGGCATGTTTGCAAGGCGTCTGTGGCTATCATCGTCACGTCGCGGTGCAAACCGGGCACACGTCTTCGTCCGCCCTGTTGTTAGCGGCACTCGGTGGCCTCCGGGCTGAGGCTGTGAATGTTCCCATCCGCGTGTTCTGGTGAGCACACGTGTGTGCCTGCGTACCCCCGGTGTCCCCGCGCCCAGCTGCACACCCGCCGTCCACGATCCTGCCACCAAAGATTTCTCTTTTTCACCTTGGCCATTCTGGCGTGGAACAGAAACTCACAATTTGGGTGTAAGGCAAATGTGTCTACATGCAAATTTGTTTCCGGAGCCCTTGTTTCTTCCAGTGTCCCCTCAAGAGCCCACACCGGTACCTGTGGCAACGTGAAAATAATCACATTTCCGGTAACATACAGCTCCAGCCTCATTCTTCCTCAAGTTACGTTGTCTGCTACTGACTCTTTGTATTTCAATATACATTTTAGAAATGGTTTTTTGGGGCGCCTGGGTGGCCCAGTAGTTGAGATCTGACTCTTGATTTCAGCTCAAGTCATGATCTCACAGTTGGTGAGTTCAAGCCCCACGTCGGGCTCTGTGAAGACAACTCGGGGCCTGCTTGGAATTCTCTCTTTCCCTCTCTCTCTCTCTCTCTCTGTTCCTCCCTGGCGCACAAACAGACTCTCTTGCTCTCTCTCTCTCAGAATAAGTAAATAAACTTTAAAAATGGTTTGTCAATGTCTACATACACACACGTACTGAGATTTTCATCTGGAACACCTAGGAGAGAATTAATATCTTTAAACATGAGGCATCCTGTCCATGACCATGGTATATCTCTATCCTTTAGGACTTCTAAATTTTTTCTGAATGATGTTGTGTAAACGTTTATAAATGATTCTTGTACATCTTTGATTCTATTTTGTTCTTGGTTATTTTATTATTTTTTGGTGCAGTGTAAAAATTGTTTCTCTAATTGTCGCTAACACAAAAAAACACAACAAATTTTAGGAGTGCCTGGGCGGCTCGGTCGGTTAAGCATCCAGCTCTTTATCTCAACTCAGGTCTTGATCGCAGGGTTGTGAGTTCAAGGTCCATGTTGGGCTCTGTGCTAGGCATGGAGTTTAAAAAAAAAACAAACTACAACAGGTTTTAAAATAGAACTATTTAGGTCTGCAGAAACATTGAGCAGAAAGTACACAGAGTTCTGTAGACACCGCCCTCTGGCCCCGCCTCCACTAGTGGTTTCCCTTGTCTGTGCCGACACTGCTACAGTCAATGAGCGATACTGATACATCACGAATAATTAAGGTGCACAGTTCGCGTTAGGGTTCTTCCTGTCGAAGGTCCCACGGGTTTGGACAAATGGGTCATGACTTGTATCCAGCAGGTAGTATCACAAAACCCTAAAAATCCTCTGTGCTCCACCTTTTCATGCCTCCAACCTCCCTCACCGCTGGCAAACGCTGATCTTTCTACTGTCTCTGTGGTTCTGCCTTTTCCAGAATGTCACGGAGTTGGAATCATACAGTCTGTATGTATTGGGGCGTCTGGGTGGCGCAGTCGGTCAAGCGTCCGACTTCGGCTCAGGTCATGATCTCGTGGTCTGTGAGTTCGAGCCCCGCATCGGGCTCTGTGCTGACGGCTCAGAGCCTGGAGCCTGCTTCGGATTCTGTGTCTCCCTCTTTCTCTGCCCCTCCCCCACTCGTGTGCTGTCTCTCTGTCTCTCAATAATAAATGTTAAAAAAAATATAGTCTGTATGTACCCTTTTCAGACTGGCTTCTTTCACTTAGTGATATAAATTTAAAGTTCTTCTGTGCCTTCAGTTGGCTAAGATTTTAACTTTTTATGCGTCTTTGCTCATGAGAGAAATCGGTCTGCAATTTTCCTCTCTTACATTTTCATGAGGTTTTGTGATCAAGGTTATGTGAGTGGCAAAAAAAAATATATATATATATATAATATATAAACATATTATATTTTATATATATAACATAATAATAATGATAAATATATATAATATATAATTATATAATAATAAATTATATATAAATTATAATAAATTATTATAATATATATAAATTATATATAAATTATAAAATATTATATATATATGTGTGTGTGTGTGTGTGTGTTTTCTCCTTTCCTATTCTCTCATAGAATTTGCTTAATGTCTATGCTCTTTCTTTCTCAAATATTCGGTGGATTACATGAGTGGATTCACAAGGGAGCATCATTTCCTTTCTCAATATACATCCAGCTTCTTTAACAGACACAGGAGCATCCCTGCTTCTTTTCTGTCTTACGTCAGTTTGGTTAACCGGGTTTCTCAAAGTGAGTGGTGCCCATGACTTTTATCTCATTGATTTCTGCCCTTGTATCATTTACTTCCTTCTGCTCATTTGGAATTTTGTTTTCCATTTTCTAACTTTTCCAAATGGATACTCAGATTATTGATTTCCAAGCTGTCTTATTTTCTAAGACATTTAAGTCTATGAATTTTCCACTAAGTATGGTGCTAGGTGAGTCGCGCAATTCTGTTGTTGTTGTTGTTGTTGTTGTTGTTGTTGTTGTTTTTCTGTATCATTCAGTTCCAAATAGTTTTAAATTTCAATCATTTTAGATTTTTCTTTCCTCTGCTGCCGGAGGAGATGCATAGGTTATTTAGAAGAGTGTTGCTTGATGTCCAAACGTTTGGAGGGCTGTTTTTTGAGGGATGTTTTTGCTACCGATTTTTAGCTTCCTTGTATCGGAGTCAGAAAACATTTTATTATTTCAGAGTTTAAATATACTGAAACTTGTATCATGGTCCAGCCTGTGATCAATGTTAGTAAAGGCACTTAAAACGAGCGTGTGTCCCGCAGTCTGGTGAGCGAGCAATACCCCGTAGATGTCAATTACACACAGTTTGATAACTGAACTGTTCTGCTTGTCCTCAGTTCCTGGTAAGGGTAGATTCAAATATCCAACTACGATTGTGCATTTGTCTATTTGGGGGTTTTTGTTTTGTTTTGTTTTGTTTTGTTTCTGCTTTACATACCTCTGAGGTTAAGTTATTCGATGCGTCAAATTTAAAACTGTTAGGTCATCCCTGACTGGCTCCTGACCATTGCGGGTTGTCCCCTGTTCCCTCTAACGCAGGAACTCTGTTCCTCGCATCTGCTCTGTTCCTCATGTCAACGCTGACTTCGTCTGACATTATTTCAGCCACACCCGCTTTCTTCGGTTAAGGCCATGGTATAACTTTTTTCTCTTCTTTGATAACCTTTTCAAGCTGATGACCCTCGTGTTAATGCAGTTAACGATGATGTAAAATATGATTACTGGTATAATTCAGTCTAAATCTACGCTTTTGCTTTTATTTTCTTTGTTACCCCACCTGCATTTCGTTGCTTTATGCCCTCTTTCCTTCCTTCAGATTAAGCAAACACTTTCGTCATTCTGTTTCACTTCTGCTAGCCTGTGGTCGCTCGAACGGCCTTGCGCGAAGGGGGTTTGGTAACAACATTTTCCCGTCCTGGTTCGTGAAGAGTCAGGCTGCTTTCTCGCGTCCAGTCCAGCTGGCCTCTCTGTCTGCCGGCCTCATCGACCCTCCCGAGTCACGATCGCCCCTCAACTTGCTGTTGTGTTGTTGTTCGGTTAACGACTTCTTCACGCAAAAGGACAGCGAAACACGGGAAGGAGAGGGAACACGAAGGCGAAGGGCGAAAGCTTCACCCACTGGGCAGCGGGTGGGATGAGGGGGCGGGGGAGGGGACACAGGGCGTGCTCTCCGCTGCTCAGTAAACTTCCAAAAACCTAGAGAAGACAGACAAGAGTCCTCAGTGCCAGAGACGTCACCAGGCATGTGAGCGTGTGGGCGTGCCTAGTTTATGACACAGCAGGTGGTGGCCGTCACGGGCTCTGATCAGGCCACGCTGCCTGCTGCAAAAGGAGGTGCGGCCTCTGCTGCTGCCAGAGGAGACGTGGTCATGGACCCTGTTGGACTCGGTCACCTACGTCCCCGTGTGCTCAGCTGTGCTCTCTGCCCGGAAGCCCCTCCCAAGCTCACACTCTTATCCCCTGTCACCCACCGGCTTTGTGTTTCCCAAAATCCTGCAAAACCGGGAGCTGGGCTCAGGCAGTGACCCCCAGGCGTCAGGGCCCTAAAATGTCCAGGGCGCGACCGTCAGAGTGCAGACCCCCCAACACCACCGGCAGTAGGACCCAGTCGGTGGGGCTGGGACCCGTTTCTCAAACGCTGCTGGTCCGGGGCCGACCTTGAGAACGATAGACTGAAAATGTCCTGTTAAATGAATTGTCGGGATCAATAAGAGCGTGGACCGAGCAAACAGCTCTGGTTGTTAAAGCTTCCGTTTTCGAGTGAATAACTTTTATAATAAAATACGTGACCGACATATCTATTCATTACAGCGGACCCGGTCGGAATCCTTCTGGGAGGAACTTCATTATTGATTTTTTGTTCTTCAATGGGATAAGACCAGCCTGTATGTTTTCAACAGAATCTCTAATTCGGACTCTTCAATAATGAAAACCAGGTCCCCGGTAACCCCCCAACAGCGAAGTCCGGGCGTAACTCACTGCAGTCACGAACCGGGCCTGGTGGGCACGTCTGAGTCGTATCTTATCTCCAGTACAATTCACTCAACAGGCACGACGTTTCCCACTGCAGGTGGGCACGGGTCCAGGGACAGAACCACGGCCTTGCCGTCCCGGTGGGGCGAGGCAGGGGAGACCCTCTGCTGATGGACAAGTAGCCGTTCAGGTGGGGTGGCCGTCTGCCTCCCTGAACCCCATCCAGAAACACCCCCCCAGACACACCAGGATAATGTGTGACCCACTATCCGGCCACCCCGTGATCCAGGCAAGTCGGCCTGGTTAACCATCACACCGATGTGTATTCCCACGGGTGGTCCTGCTTCTGTCTTGAGAAAGTGCCATTGGATGTGGCAGGGGTAGGAGCTGGGACGCTTGGGGCTTTGCCATGAACCGGGCAGGAGTGAATTTGCCCTTTTACATCTGAGACTTCACGTGGTTTTGAGGGCAGCTGGCTTCCCGGCTTGGTGCTTCCCTCCAAGTATCTGCTTCCAGAATCTGATATGGGGCTTTCTGAGGGCTGGTGTGGGGGCCTCTAATGCCACAGCCTCCTGGCGGCCCCTTCCTGCCCAGGAGGGACCAGCCTTCTCTCGGGTGGACTCACCGCGGTCGCCTGTGCTCTGCTGCCCCTTCCTTGTTCCTCAGGGCTGTCGGGGGAAAAGGAGCAGCCCCCAGTGTGTCTGTGAAAGAGTGGGCTTTTCAGAGTGTCCAAGGCTCTGAAATGCAAGTTGCTGGTGGGGTGGTCTGCTCGTAGGGTTGGGGGGGGGGGTGTCCTGGATACCTCCTGGGAAGCTCAGACCCAGAAGCAGCCAGCCAACACCCGTGTTCTGTCTTCTTTGGAAACTGGTGCTTGGGCACCTGGGGGGGCTCAGTCGGTTGAGCGTCTGACTTCGCTCAGGTCATCAGGTCGCTGTCTGTGGGTTCGAGCCCCGCGTCGGGCTCTGCGCTGACGGCTCGGAGCCTGGAGCCTGCTTCGGATTCTGTGTCTCCCTCTCTCTCTGCCCCTCCCCTGCTCATGCTCTGTCTCTCTCTCTCTCAAAAATAAATAAATGTTAAAAACAAATTTAGAAACTGGTGCTCAACTTAATCATTCAAGTGCATTTGCAGTTGAAGGAAACTGTGACCCTTTTAAAAATCTCTGTAGCCTTGGCGTTCCAAACGGGACTGATTTACCAGCCGTGACCTAACCCATTACTTCCCATAAAACATACACCCGTCAGAGTGCACTGATCCAAGTCACCATGCGAGACAAATACACCCGCGAGGACAGCGAGTGGCAGCTGGGACACACTGAGACCATTCTCCCCTCTTGACCGTAACTCAAACCCCCCAAATGAAGGAGAATTTGCGAATTTTATTTTTATATACGCTCCTCAAAGACGTTTAGAATAAAACGAAAATATTCCAATGTGTAAGTGTGAGCCGTCCTCCAGGTAAAACGTCAAATCTGAAGAAACGTATCATTTGATGGGCACATAGCAGTGAAACACTTAACGCCCACACACATCTCTGCGGCTTGCCCCTCACGAGCCCGCACGCTGGCCCAGCGGATACGGGCGAGACACGGGGCTGGGTTCCTGGGGCCTCTGGCCCCGTGTCCCTCAGCCATCCACCCCCGACCTTGTTGGTGTGTTTCCGTTGAAAGGCACCGTGTGGAACGTCTGCCGTCAGCTCTTCAACCCCGGACGCCCGGCCCACGGCCCGTAACCAGGCCTGCGAGACGCGTGGCCGACGTGCGTTTTCTGTGCGGGGCACGTCACGGCCCCCGGCGCTCGGGGCCACCGGGAAGCACTTCAGCTCCACACCCAGGGGCATTTTAAGCCAACAAAGGCGCCAGCAAAAAGCACAAAAAATGCACAAAGCACGCATCTCGGTCGGCTGTGTAACGGCCACCTGCCTGCAGAAGGAGCTGAGGCGAAAGAGCCAGGCCTCAAGGTCCCGTCACGCCAGCACTGGCGCAAACGTCCTCGAAGGCACCACGAGAGTTGGTCTGAGGGTCACGAGGACGTTTTGGTGAGCTGGCGGGTTGGCAAGCACGGACACGGAGCGTGACGGGCACCAACGGGGCCTGTCCCTCACTCCTCCGGGCGGGGACCTAACCTTCGCCCCGGACAGGACAGCTCCTCCTGGAAAACGTGCCCGACCGGGGTGTGCGTGTCACTGGCACAAAATACACACAGGACGAGGGCTCAGCGGTGCCTACGAGGCAGGGCGGGAGCAGACACCCCTCTTCCCAGGGCCACGGTCCGCCAGCCAGGGACACGTCCGTCTGGAGCCAGCAAGCCGGACGAAGTCTGACCCCAGCCCAGTTCCTGGTGCCACCTGGACCTGCATAAATAGTCCCTCGCGACGCCAAAGGGCCTCTTGAACCCGCACCGCCCCTCCGACGTCCGTGGCACGGCGGGCCAGGCGAGAGACCACAGACGCGGAGCCCCGCGGGGAGCCGTCCTTCACCTTCCGGGACTCGGGGGGCCTGTTTCTGGTGAGAGGAATCCCCGCAGCCGGCGACGGGGCCCCCGCGGACGTGCCAGTGGTCAGTTAATGTGCAGGAGGGACGGGAGGCAAGGGGGGGAGGGGTGGCGGGGGCTACCCTGGCCTGCTTCCAGGAGGAATCTGCTGGCCGAGGAGACGTGCTCAGAGGACACGAGATAACACGGAGCAGGAGAAAGGAAGACAAAGGAGAGACGTGCAGACAGACGTCAGACGCCAGAGACGGAGGCCAAACGGAGGCCACCACGCATCTGAGCGTTGTCTCGGTGGGTGGCCACGCCTCGGCCCGCCGTGCCTGCCATGGGAACCGTTGAGCAGCATAGCCCGCGTGGTGTGGGCTCCTGACCCAAAGCCTACAAGAGCTGTCCCGGGGTCCACGCCGATGTCAGCAGTTGGATCGGCAAACTCACGGGGCGAGACGGCTTCCAGGGCAGAAGCCCCAGGCGACCAGACAGGCCGTTGGGCTCCCGGGGCCGAACGGCGTCCTCTCCTGCGCGCGGGCTGCGCATAGCCACACCCCGTCGGCGTGCGCAGGTACCCCGAACACGCCTGAGCCACAGGTCAAGGCTGAATCCACAGTGACCTGTCCTCCACGGCCTTCCTCCCAAATCCCACAACCCCAGACCGTCCACGAGAAAACCCACTAGACACGTCCTAATCGAGGGACATTCTCCAAAACACCTGCCCAGCCCTCCTCAAGATGGTCCAGGTCCCCAAAACAAGGGAAGTCTGAGAAACTGCCATTGTCCAGAGGGGCCTGAGGGGACATGATGTCCGGATGTCACATGGGACCCCGAGCAGGATTCTGGGACAGAAGACAGACACCGGGTGAAAACCGAGGAGATCTCAGGCCGCCCCGGGGGGCTCAGTGGGTTAAGCATCTGACTCTTGGTTCGGATCGGGTAGTGATCTCACAGCATGTGAGTTCGAGCCCCGAAGTCAGGCTCGAACTGCCAGGCGCTGACAGTGTGGAACCTGCTTGGGATTCTCTCCCTCTTTCTCTCTCTGCCCCTGCCCTGCTCTCGAGGTCTCTCTCTCTCAGAATAAATAAATACGTTTTAAGAACTGAGGCAATCTGAACAAAGTGATCACCACTATCCCCCAGCGAGCAGGTGTTGGCAGTACAAGTGGGGCGAGTGAGGGTCCACGGGAACTCTGCTGCCGTCTTCTGTAAATGCAAAACAGACCTCAAGTAACAAGTTTGCTATTTCTCTCTCTCTCTTTTTTTTTAAGCTTCTGCATCCTCCCTCACCCACTTTGGTTTTTTGGGGTTTTTTAAATTGTTTTTAATGTTTGTTTATTTCTGAGACAGAGAGAGACAGAGCATGAGTCGGGGAGGGGCAGAGAGAGAGAGAGGGAGACACAGAATCCGAAGCAGGCTCCAGACTCCGAGCTGTCCGCACAGAGCCCGACGCGGGGCTCGAACCCACAAACCGTGAGATCGTGACCTGAGCCGAAGTCGGTCGCTCAACCGACCGAGCCACCCAGGCGCCCCAACAAGTTTTCTTTTTAAAAAGTGGATGATTTGTATGGAAACCAATGTGACAATAAATTTCATATATTGAAAAAAAAAAAAGTGGATGATTCGGGGATCCAGGCTTGTCCCCAGTGCTAAGTCTCCCCGGAGCCACACCCTTCTCACTCGGTGGCCACACGGACACGCCTGGGAGCCTGCAGACGAGCAGGGGCGGGCAGGGCCCCGGAGCCCCAGCTGCACAGGACAGCACCCGTCGACGTCACTGGGGAGAGTGTCCTGGGCAGCGCCTGCCTTCACCCCAGCTGGCGCATCCCCCCCCCCCCCCCGCCCCCGGCAGAGCCATCCACACACAGGCAACGACAGTGCATGAGGTGTGGAGCCCAGGCAAGCCGCGGAGCAGGGTCATGGCTGGCCTGTGGGTGCTGGGGAAAGCCATGCCTACAGCCCACCTTCAGAGTCCCACTCCCACCGCCAAGGAAACCAGAAGGAAAGGCGGAGAGGCCCCAACAGGGCTCTTGCGGGAAGGCTTGCCAGCGGGCACGGAGGAGGGGACCTGGGAGGGCCCGCCTGCCGAGGAGAGCCCCTTCCCCGGTCTTTCCTTTCAGAGGACGGCATGCTGCAGCCTCCTGGAGTGTCTCCATCCCGGGTCCCTCACGAGTAAGGCACGTGATAACCCCCAGCCTGCACGGCCACGGCCACCAACAAGATCCTTGTGTCAAACACAGTGCAGACTATAACACTTGGCTGTCACGGGCGTGATCACCGCGTCATGATAAGGCTCCTGGTTAAAGCCAAACTGTGAAAGAGGAGTGTGACTGCTGGTATTTTATCGCAGAAACGGAACGCCGAGCTCTAAAGTGGTGCCCACGTCAGAGGCACCAGAGTTGTGTAAATTATAATCTTTCAAAAATCAACTTTGTCTCAGAAATCACTTCTCTGGGAGGAAGGGTATCAGTGGGCCAGCCGTGGGCCTGAGTCTGGGGGACAGTCCGAGGACGGGGCTGCCGGGACAGGAGGGTCCCCCCCGATGCCCTCCCGACCGGCGTGGCTGGCGGCACGGAGGTGAGGCGGGCAGACCCGTGGGAGGCGGGGGCTGGGTTGGCTCTGGGCCGGCCCCCCAGCCTTCTTCTTCCATCGGAATCGGAGTGGCTGGAGAAAAGTCCAACCCCCACAAAGGGGTTTTTCAGAATCCCGGTGGGCAGAGTGAGTCACCCCGGGGCAGGCAGGGCTGCACGGTGGCTCAGCTTGTGACTCTGACTGTGGCGCCGGAGAAGGAACTGATGCGACTGCATTCGCTCCCAGTCGCCTTTGCTCAGCAGGAAGGAGGAAACGGGGCTCGAGGTCTGGTGCGAACGCTGCGTCTGAGCTCCCCTTGTCCCCAGAGGCCCTGGGCAGGGGTGCTCGTGTCCGTGGAAAGCAGACTCACCTCGATCCGCTGGCACAGGTGCCCTGTGGCCCAGGCCCTCGGGGATGGCGGAATGGTGCGCACCCCCGCTCCGGAGTCCCGGTCACCCTCGGGGACACTGAGCCCCGACCTTCACGTCAAGCTGGGCGTCTGAAGAGGAGGGGGAGTCCCAGACAAGGACGGCGTCTGGCCGAGCTCCAGGACCGCAGAAACTCAAGCAGAGAGAGCCCAGGACCTGGCTTCTCACGCTGACTGATGGCCAGAACTGGTGCAAGCAGTCACGTGGAATCACGTTGAGTATTCTGGAAGTCCCACGTTCCAGAGCTTCTCCGAGGCTCGCTCTCACTGCAAGATGACAGCACTCCCGGACCGGAGCAGACGCCTTCAGGCAAATCCCCGCGGCCTTCCTTCACTGGCTGCCCACCCCGCCCCCCGTCAGCCCCCAGCAGCAGGGCCCCAGACTCAGCCCCGACCTCCCCTCTGCTCAGGGGTGCACATCCTCCAAAACCCCACTCAGATGAAGCCCCATCCGGAGCCCCAGGGTCTTAGCCCCAACTGTCCAGGCAGACAGCGACAGTTGAGGCACCCTGCAGACCCCCCGGGGCAGGGAGGCCAGGAGCCTGAGCTCCAGGTGGAACAGAGAAGCAATGTCCCCACCCGACAGGCAGGACGGGGGAACCCGGGGAGCCGAGTGGCCCTGAGACAGCCTCCCGTCTCCATGCCCCAGCGTGCCCCGTGTGGACACACCCGCGTCCTGGTCCTGGGAGCGGCCCAGCCCTGGCTCTGGTCCGTGGCACGTGTCCCTGACCTGCTGATTTTGAAGAGTCAGCTGACGCGCTCAAGCACAAGTTCCTGTCTGCAGCAATCGCCAGTGCTCACGGCCCACAGTCGCTCGAGGGGCGGTGGGGACATGGTCCCTCCACGGCCCTCAGATGCTCACAAACGGAACCCACATGCCATGGTGGCCTGGGCACCGTCCCCTGCCCGGCTTAGGTTCCCCAAGTGAAAGGCCGTGGCTACAAGGAGCTTCTGCTGGGGAAGGGGCTGTCCTGACACGCAGTCACACGGCCCCGGCCCTGGACACCCAGTGGTCTGGGGCACCTGGAAGCTGTGTCCGTGAGTGGCTCCGTTGACCCTGCGGAAGAGCAAGAAACTCAGGGGAGTGAGCGTCTGCCCGCTAGGAGCTGGGCAGAGATGGCCCCTGCCGCACCCAGCTCTTCAGGGCACGCCCACCGAGGCCCAGAACCTGACCTGAGCCCAGACCCTCCATACAAGGTGCACCGCTGACAGGGACGCCTGCGTGTGCCCCCCCAGGACCCTCGTGCTCTGGGGGTTGCACCCTGTGCCCCTGGGGGACCCTTGCGTGCTGGGGGACGTTCCCTGAGCCCCCTGATTAGCATTCAGGGAGGCAAGTCCCCTGTGTCTGCAGCCTTTGCCGTGGAGGGGAGGGAAGGGGGAAGGGGGGAAGAGGGGAAGGAGGGTAAGGGGGTAAGGGTCAGAAGGGGGGGAAGGGGGGAAGAGGGGGAAAGAGGGGAAGGCAGGGAAGGGGGAGAAGGGGGGAAGGAGGGTAAAGGGGTAAGGGTCAGAAGGGGGGGAAGGGGGGAAGAGGGGGAAAGAGGGGAAGGCAGGGAAGGGGGAGAAGGGGGGAAGGAGGGTAAAGGGGTAAGGGTCAGAAGGGGGGGAAGGGGGGAAGAGGGGGAAAGAGGGGAAGGCAGGGAAGGGGGACCAGGCTGCTCCTCCCGCCACAGAGACCCTACCCTGGGAGGGGGCCGCCCCCCCGCCCCCGGCAGCCTGGCTGAGGCTGGGGTCCCGCTTGCTCACGTGAAGGCCATGTTGCGTCCCGGGGGCCCACCCCGGTTTCGGGGAGAGCCCCGACTGTGTCCCCCCAGGGCCCCTCCCGCCTGGGCTCACCTGGGGGCTGACCCCCTGGTTCAGGGTCCCCTGCACGCTCCCTCCAGAGGTGGTGCTGGGGGTCGGCCAGCGGCCGTCGGCCCGGCCCCTGCTCGTCCCTGGCCTGACTGAGGCCTGCGAACGCGCTCTGTGCGTACAGCTGGACCCTAACGGTTCCGGGCTTCGCAGGCCGTTCCGTGTCGGCCACTCATCCTCAAGTAGCCGCCCGGCAGCTTCTGTGTTCCTGGAACACTTCGTTCGCTGACCCCTGACCCATGACGGAGGCCTGTCCCCGCCCTGGACCTGCTCGCTGAGGGACGTCACCAGTGAGCAGGCCCCGGGGACCGCACCCGACCCAGACACGTGCGCCCACGGCTGGACGGCAGGTGGGGCGTCCTGACTCGGCAGGCGCAGGGTCCCGTCGGGCCAGGCGCGGGTCCTTGCAGGATGTGGCGGCCTAGCGAGTGTCAGTTCCACATGCCACACCCTCAGCACCTGGCTGCACAGCGGGACCTGGTCCCCGGGGCGGGGCACCCGCAGCGGCCGCCCCAGCAGCCTCGTGGCCTCTGGGCCCGGGGGCTTCGCCCGCCGGGTGTGGGTGCCGCCGGCCTCACTTCCGCCCGTGGCCCCGCCGGCCACGGGACGCTGTCCACACGGCGGGTGGGCGCTGGGTCCCGCCCCCGTGCGCTGAGCTCGGGATCGTGGGCGTCCTCCCGCCCGCGTCGCGGGCACGTCAGAGATGAGCAGAAGGCAGACGGTGCTCCCCTCGCTCGGGGGGCGGATGGAGCACTCAGGTTAAAGAGTGAAAGTTTACGAGCAAGGACTGGCCGCAAAGGTCAAATGACCCTGATTTCAATAGAAAAGCGTTAGGGGAGAAAGCCTTGTGTGCCCAGATGCCCACCGCAGGGAACGCAGGGTGCCGACAGGCACCGGCGACAGCTCCTGCCTCCCAGGGCCCGGCCCCCTCGGGTCATGCCGGCCGCCAGGCCTCCGGCGGGCTGCCATAAAAACAGTAAAATTCGCCCGCGCGTGGGGCCGAGGGACCGAACCCCTCATCCCACGGAGGAAAAGTCTGAGGAGCGTGGGCCCGGCCTCAGTCAAGGACATAAAGTGACCCGGCCCTCGCCGGCCCCGCACCTGCGTCACACGGGGCTGGGTCTGCAGAATTTCTGTTTGGCACACAGACCCTGCATCGTGACGCCTCCAGGCTCTCCCGCCCTTTCCCTGCCTCGCGCTGCAGAGTTCAACCCGCTGCCCCACCTGCTCCCAGACACACTCGAGAAAAGCAAGCAGGGCAGGACCAGGCCCGCGAGGTCGCGCTTTGGCTCGCGTGGCCCTCAGCCCCGTGGGAGGGCGGGCGCCCTCGCAAAGCCCCAGGCTGCCCCCCCCCAATGCAGCCATGGCCCGGGCTTGCCCACGCTGCACCCCGTTATCTCTGTGTGTTGGGAGGGGCTCATCGGGAACCAAGAGACGGGAGTGGGGGCCGTACACACAGGGGTCAGGGGTCACTGCACCAACCCTCTGGACACCACGCTCCGGGGCCACGTCCCAGGCCAGAGGCACGAGGTCTGAAGGGAGAGAGGAAGGGGTGTGACTGGGGCAGGAGAGCACCTGGGGGAGGTGCCTGGAGAGAGGAGGCCCAGGGGGTGAGGTCAGCCCTGTTTCTGCCCCGGGGGTCTGGGCCAAGTGGCACTTTAAGGATTGTGCCCGAGAAGAGGAGGAAACGTGTCCCTTCCTCTCCTGCTGAGTCCCGAAAGGGGCCCAGGGCCCCCCGCACGGAGGGGTGCCACCCTTCCATCGGGACCTGAGTGCATTCCTCTGAACAACAAGCACCTTCAGAAGATCACCCCACAGCCGGCAAGAAGAAACATCCAAATGTAAATATCTGAGACGGCACCGTGACATCGCAGAGCGTCCCGGCATCTGCAGCCCGACCCTGAGTGCCCTGCCCTCACCGGAAACACTGGCCTGGGCTGGGTCCCCGGGGAGGGGGCCGATGGCATCCAACTTGCTGCCGGGACGCAGAATGTCCAAACAGGCCCACCCTCCGCCCCCTCCCGCCAGGGGCCGCCCTGCGCTCTTGTCATGACCCAGCCTCCTTCCGCAGCCCTGCTGGGGCACGTGGTGCCCCAGGGCCGCCATGTAGCCCTGTGTGGCAGCTGGGGTCCCTCTCCGGGGCCACACCTGTGACTTGTCACCTACTGTCTGTCTCACCTGTCCAGGGTGGGGGCGTCCGGGTTCAGGCCACTCTTAGGACAGGACCCCACCCTCCCCACCTGGGTGCAGAGTGGGTGATCACGGCAGCCCAGACCACCGCAGGGTCTCCCTGGACGCACTGTCCCCTGGGGCACCGGGCATCGGCGACCCCTCCCCCTTCCTTCCAGAGAACCATCCAAACAGCTCAGGAGTCAAAGCCAAAGAAACAAAACGGACCAAGAACTAAAGGCAACAACCCAGGCGTCGGGGGGAGGGCGTCTGCTTCCTGGAACCGGGCTCCCCGTCCTGAGCACGTGGGCTGACCTCCCGGTGACAGCAGCAGAGTGCTGGCCAATGCCCACCCCCAGCACTAAACCCAGGGTTCGTGCTGTCGAGCAGGCCAAGAAGAGGTGGCTGTGAGGGGCCGCTGGACTCCAAGCGCCCCGGAAAGCGTAGGGCGGGACTCCTCCGGGTTCACCTACTGAACCAGAATCGGGGTGCCCTCAGTTCCTCCCCGCCCGACGGGATGGCCTAATTAAAGAGCTTTCTCTCAGCAGGCGCCTGTCTCTGATTCGTCACCCACAGCCGTGGTGACGCAGGGACCCTTCTGTACAAAGCCTGTCATCGATGGAACAGAGGCCTTTGTTGCCCAGAGATTTCCAGCTCTGAGTGATCTCACTCCATAGACCGAAGACGCCTGGCCAGCGGCCAGTGGGGGACAGAGGGATCTGTGTGTTGTGTTGGGTCAACATCACAGCACGGCCACGGCGGGAAAGTGGGACGGCTGTTCATAAAACTTGGACTCGTGTGAATGAGGTTTCTTTCTCCAAAGCAGCCAAAATGCCAGTCCACGCTGAAAGCCCGCCAGGGCTGCGGCATGTAGATTTAAAATAAAGTTGTTATAGGATCAGAAGCTAAGATAAATTCTTTTTTCTCTTACTCTCCTTTAACGAAGCTGAACGGAATAATTGAGATCAAATCCTATCTTTCAGACACGCATTCGGCTGAGAATGTCTGTGCCGGACGCCAGCCTGGACTAACCCCTTTGCTGACATTGTAAACGCCCGAAAGACCATCCCCCACAGGCTCTGACACTGCTAGACGCGGGTGGGGCAGACGAGCCGCCACTTCTCTTTCCCTCTGTTCAGAAAACCCGGGCGCCACGTCTAAAACCAGATCCACGAAAATTCTGTTAGCGGTGAAGAAAACCTTCCTATCGGAAAAGCAGTTCCAATCTCCAACGTAAAATAAAACTGGAAAGCCGAAATTAAAAATGCAAAAGCCATAGTTTCATTATCAAATCAAATCAAACTAAAACCCTAACACTTCAGTTTATGACTGAGCCCTCGAAAGCTTCCTCAGCACCACCCGCCTCCTCGCTCGCACCGGACCCCCCCTCCCACGTTTCTAAGCAGACCCCAGGGTGGTCCCCTCCCTCCCCATCCCCTGTCCCCGCTCTTGGCCGCACTGGGTTTGTTTGCCGTGGCTGGAACTTTCCAAATCACGGTCCGCCATCTCTGCCTGTCAAAGCCTGTCCATTCGGTCGCTTAGAAACATCTCGGGCCCCACTCAAAGTGCGGCCTGGGAACCCCCACCCCCACCCCCGCACTCTGCCTCCCATTTGTGCTTACGCTGTATTTCAGTGCTTCTAAAAAAGAAACAAAATCCCCATTCAACTGCGGCTCCCGAGCCACGCCGGGGCATTCATCACTCACACCAGCGGGTGCGTTTAGTTCCCGGTGGTTAAGTTGACCCTGTCCGGTGCTCCGTAGGTGACCACGCAAACTTAGGTTATCACTTCCCTCCTTGATGCCCAGTTTCCATTTTCTCTCAATTCCACAATAAAAGGTGCCCTCCTCGGTGAGGTTTCTCTGGGATGTATTCCCGGGGGTGTAACTCCCAGGTCACAGGGCCCAGACATCACTCGCCGGATGTTTGCGAACTGTCCCCCACCCCAGGGGGGCTGCTCTCCTCCTTGTACCGTGTCGCCTCATAGCCCCTAGTGCTTGGCCTTGTCAGAACCCCCGGGACTGTGCAGTGGCGGGGGGGAGGGGCGCACCTCCAGCGAGCGCAGGGGCAGACGCACCTCCTAGTCCTGCGCCTCTCAGACCAGCAAACAGGAGCGTCTTTCATCTGTGTTTTCTGCCGCGGGGGCTTCCTCTTCTGGGAATTGCCTGTTCACGCGCTGTGCCCATTATTTTGTTGTTTGTTTTCCTGTAAGCTGTGTACAAGTTCTTCATGTTGTGTGGATGCTGATCCATTTGTAATGATATCCTTTGTAACTATTTTCTGCACAATTTGTGGCTTGTATCATCAGTGGTTTATTGTAAGACTTTTACACTGTTGTCTTACTTAAATGTATCAATGTTTTTCTGTATGACTTGTGCTCTTTGTGGGTTTCATAGGAAATCCTTCTCTATCCCAGATTCATGAAGATAGGTTCATGAAGAAAGATTACACTTTCCACATTTAATCACTCATGTACTGTGGGGCTGGGCTGAATAAGACCGTGTGACTGGGGCGCCTGGGTGGCTCAGTCAGTTAAGCATCTGACTTCGGCTCAGGTCATGATCTCACAGTCTGTGGGTTCGAGCCCCGCGTCAGGCTCTGTGCTGACAGCTCAGAGCCTGGAGCCTGCTTCGGATTCTGTGTCTCCCTCTCTCTCTGCTCCTCCCTGGCCCATGTGCTCTCTCTCTCTCTCTCTCTCTCTGTCAAAACTAAATGAATAAACATTAAAAAAAAAAAAAAAAAAAAAGACTGTGTGACCACAGCCAAAACCCCTTCATCACTCCAGATCCCCACGCAGCACCTTCCAGGTGCTGGTTCATGTCAGGAAAGGAAATAAATAAACGCCCTGTCCTCTGGCGCTGACCTGCCCTCCGAGGCTGATGGCCAAACAGCGTCACGTGTAAGTGGTCAGGAAAGAGAGACCCGGGCAAGGGGCGCCAGGATCTGTCCCTCTGGCCACCACGCCCGCCAACTGGAGGTGACGAAGCTTTACACCAGCCACGCGCAGCAGCCCTGATCCTAAACTGGGAGCGGCTGTGGATCCAGGCGGTTCCCCCAGGAAAGGCGGCGAGAGCCCCTGTGGAGAAGCAAACCCCCGTTGTTGTGGATGGTGGGGTGGGGTCTGTGTATGGAAGGGAAGGCTAGTTTCCATGAAGGTTTCTGCAGAGCTGAGACCCTTATCCCACGCCAGCGAGGAAGGGTCCCAGACGGACGTGTCACGAGTGGGTCACTGTGCTGGGTTCGTCTGGCGGGGAGGCACACAGCTCAGCAGGGAGCCGGGCTTCTGGAGGTATGGGCAGTGCACCCCGGCCCTGGGGTCCGGCGACCGGAGGGCGGCTCTGAGGACAGAACTTGGGCTGGGCCCATTGGGGCCAGCGGGCAGGCCCTGGAAGCCTCTTTGCGGGTGCGGCCAAGTGCAGCCTGGACCCCTGCGGCCGACGGGGGACCCTCGCTCAGATCGCACGCTGGACGGACAGGCTGATCTGGGCCACGCTCCAAGCCCCTGCTGTGAGATCACGACCTGGGCCGAGATCGAGAGTCTGACGCTTCCCCAACGAAGGCACCGGGCGCCCCTACTATGACTTTGGACAAAGGGGACCACGCTTGATTCAGCTCACTGTGCTCCTCAGAACCCCCAAGGCGGGAGGCTCCCCTCTGGGCCCGGCCAAGTGGAGAGAGTCCTCCCACGCCCCCCAGTGCCCCTCGCTCTGAGCCCCAACCCTGGAAACGGCATCCGCGGGCAGGACGAGCAGAGACCTGCTGCATCAGCGGCGTCTTGATGTGCCCCCTGCCCCGCGTCGGCTTCTCCCAGGACCCGACCCCCACCCCGCGCCCTGTGAGGTACAGGGTGGCTGCAAACAGCAGGGGCCACGTAGATGTCCGCGTGTGCAGCCGCTCGTGCATGGGGGACTCGGGACCCCTTGTCACGGCGCACCTGTTGGGAACTAGGCACGAATTTTTCGTGAGCACTTATCCCGGCGGGAGGTGGGTCTGGAAGGGCCCCGGGGCGCACTCCGCGGGCGCCCCCCGCGGCCTCTCCCTGGGCGCTGCGCACAGGGGCAGCTGCGATCACACACGAGACCGGCTCCCCTGGGTCATGCTGCTCTGCTCTGTGCAGCACCTCCCCCGGGCTTCTGTTTTAAAGGTGGGAAGTCAGAGCTCCCTTAGTTCTTACCGCCTCCCGCAGTGGGATTCAATGTCTGCAGGTGCACGCGGGAGGACCCGGGGCCCTGACTCCCGCCCCCACGCGCCCAGCCCGCCTCCTCGGGACCCAGGCCCGGGACCACGCAGGGAGTTGTTCTCTTCCTAAATCTCTCTGATGGTGACAGAACAAGCCAGGTCTGGAGGCGGCCACTCCCACAGACACCGGGATGGAACTCGAACTCAGAACCGACGACCTTCCGGCCCGGCTGGCGGGCTCCACGGAAGCCCAGCACCCCACGGCAGTGAGGTGGGAGGTGGCCTTTTCCGATGAGGGCAGGCTTTGCCTTTGCAGACATGGGCCCGGCCACCTGTTCATACCTGACAGACCCAGGCGGGAAGGGGACACGACCTGGCCAAAGTTCCCGTCCTGGTAAATGATGGTGCCGGACCCCCACCTGCACGCAGGCCGCCCCCCGGGAGGGCCCCTCGTCGGTGTGCCTATTTACGCATAGTGGGACGTAGAGCCTTTGTTAAGTAGTAACAGACTCCAGAGTCGAAGTGAAGAACCCCATTTGCAACCCGGATCTAATTCTCGAAGCCGTGTGACCAAGTCCCTCCCCTTCAGAAAAGAATCGACACCCGCACTGACGAGCCGCGTCAAGCTCAGAGCACCGAGGATGTGGGCATGTGCCCTGGCCACCCCCCAAGCCCCCCGAAGGCGGGAAGTGAGTGCCACGTACTTGCTACGGTGGCTCACGTTCAGCCTGTGTGCCATGCGTCAGACCCCATCCTGGGCACTGGGGCTGCACTCACCTTCCCAGCCCTTCGAAAACCCTCCAGACCGGTTCAACCCGACCCCACCTTCCAGCCAAGGAGGGCACGGGAGGCTGACGGAAGCACCGCCTCCCCCCCACCCCCCAGGGCTGCAGCAGAACCCGTGCCCACGGCCCCAGGCCACCACCTTCTCGGGTCACAGGATGGAACCCGCGTAGGGAAGCAAAACTGTGGCCTGTGCGAAACCCTGGTCACAGGCACGGTGCTGGTTACGAGAAGCTTTCTGGGGCAGTCCTATGAATTCTGAGCACAGAAGGAAGGAAGATCGCCGAAAACACTGTCAGAAGTCATTACCTATGGGGAGTTTTGTCCAAAAGGACAACTGAGCCAGACCGAGCTTAGACGTGTTTGTCGTGTTGGTAGGACCCACCCTCTGTGGCGGGGCCCACGCTCTGCGGACCCCCATCGAATATTCCTCTCCAGCTGGGAACAAGTACCAGGGTCGCCTCGAGTTACCAACACATGTTCTAACTGGGGATCATTCCCCAAAACCACATGATGAACAAAACACATCCCGTGTCCGTTTTGATGGAGCAAACAGCCCAGGGCTCAAGGACGCCCCCCCCCCCCACCATGTCCTGCCTCAAGCACAAACACCCGCTTCCTTGTTTGAAGATACGCTCTCTCCCGCAAGGCTTCAAAGTTGAGTAGCTTATCAAAGGCCTCCGATCCAATAAGAGAGTTCTTGGCCTCATCAAATGTTGAAAATATGTACAAGGATCCTCTTATGGCCAAATCCTGACGTGAAGAAGTCAGATCAGGTGATTTCCAGCCTCTGTGATGAGAGACCAAATGCTCTCGCTCAGGATGGTTTCCGTGTTTGCTAAAGCACGAGCCACTTGTGAAAAGCACACCTCCTTGGGGCCCGGGTCACCGCGGCTTGGGCGTCAGTGCACGTGAGGTGATGGGAAGAGGGCAGGTGTGCACGCAGGTGCAGTTTTGCTTTCACGTGCCAGTGCCCACGCACGTGACGGCTGGACACCCGTGGCTCCCCTGCCCCGCCCACCCCCACCTGCTGTGCCCACTCACCTCTGAGGGCGACTGAGGCACAAGATACCACCCAGCTGTGTGACAGGCTCTGTCCAGGAGTCTGCAGCGGGCAAGATAGGGAGGGGAGGAGGGAGGAGGGGAGAGACCGGCTGGATGGGAGGGGGCAGGGAGCCGTCCAGGCTCCACGTGAGGCGCCACCCGCCCAACGGCCCGGGTCTGGGTTGTAGGAGCCTTGCCTGCACTGGGGCGGCGGGCGTTCCCACCACCTCGTGCATTGCTATCTCCCGGCCTCGTTCCGGGTCTCAGGTCCTCCTGCCCGGGACCCCTCTGGTCCCGCCAGCAGGAGCTGGTCCTCTCTGCAAAGCGCCAGGACTTGGTGGCAGGCCCCCAGCTAGGTGCCAGGCAGGCCGGGCAGGCTGGCTTCACCCTGGGGGGCCATGTGCTTCTCTATCGACAAGGAGGCATCGCAGGGAGGAGAGCCAGCGGGTTCCCGGGGCCTGGACCACTGCCCCCGCCTCACGGCGCATCTCCCCCCTTGGAAACTCGCCCTCCCCCCAACTAAACAAGATCGCTGTCTCTGCAAATTGGCAGAAATAATTCGACACAGCGTTTTTCAAAGCCAACTAGGAAGAATTACTGTAAACGATTGTTTTTCATGCGGGATGGCTCCTTTGAGAATAACTGTTTTCATATTTGTGGGGTTTTTGACATTTGGGGAAGCAGAATTACATGTAAACATTTGTTCTGCAAACCCAAAGTGTGAAGAAAGTTGTGCTCAAGCACCAAAAAAAAAAAAAAAAAAAAAAAATGCTTCCATGCCTCTGAGTTTCAAAACCCTCTTAAATTTTGATGAAGACCCGTGGAAGAGATCATCACTTCAGATCACGTTTTACACGAGGATCGGTTTTTTTAACGTCAAGGAAAATAAAACGGACGACAGACGACGTGGCTAAGAAGTGTGCCGTGTGGATGAGTTTTTTAATCTCCGGGGCCCTTTAAAACTGCACCTCCACAATAGTCAAAACCTACACATAAAATATAACGTCAAGCATCTACGTCCCTATTTGATGTCAGATGTCTGCATATTTGAGGGGAGTGGTTCTATCTGGAATCCAAGTGTCGCAACAATAGGACCTCTCTGTGGAAAGCTGCCTGCGGAAATGGATGGCCACGGGACAGTGCCCACCGGGGAGTCCTGACACGTGGGCAGAAAGAAACACCCCTGGAAATGAGGCCAGAGCCTTCTGTGGCCCTGGCTATGATCTTGGTCCCTCAGTCTGTTACGCCTCAGTTTGACTACCTATAAAACGGCCCTATTTCACTCACAGAAGGTGTCTTGGAAACTATCCTGTTCCAAACAAATGAACTTCACGTAAAATGCACGTGGGCTGCACGGGTGTACTGAGAGCCATACGCACATGAGGGGCCGGGGCTAACAGGACCCCCAGGTCTTACCAGCCAGACCTGAAGGAAGTGCAGAGCTTTGAACGAAGGTGTCCAGGCACAGGGGACAGCAGAGGGGAGAGACCTGAGGCCACCTGCCCGCAGGGCTGGGAGGCCGCTCCGGGAGGGGCCACGCCCGAGGGGCCGGGCGGAGGGGCTCCCGCCTTCCCAGTGATGGGGGAGGCATTGCCAGCGAACTAGGAGTTGGTCCGTCCCGCCGGCCTGTGGAAGGACCTCTCTGGACGCAGGCCCCGAAGGTCTGCCTTACACAGGCCTTTCCGTTTCTGCGTTTTGACACCGGGCCTGCTGACCCTGGAGGGTGGCCCTTCCCGGAGCTAGTAACTCGCCTCTCACGTGCAAACCAACTCACCCCTCCTCTCTGTGGGCTCTCTACCCCCCCCCCCCCGCCCTGCTCACCCGGCCTCCTCTGCGTCCCCCGGGGAAGCCGCAGTGAAGGGCGTTGCCCCCTCGCCCCGCTGCCTCCTGACGGCCCCTGGTGCTTCCCGGGGAGCACCCCATCCCCATGCCTAGAGAAGCACGAGGAAAACTTCATCCTCTGTCCCACGTCCACGTCTGTGTGTCTTAGAGCACCAACCTGAAACAGACTCCAGGTACCCTTACAACACATTCTCGTGAAGTGTGCAGTTAGCACATTCCAGAACAAGGCTTCCAGTGGACTTTTTAGCGAAATAGGACAGACTTAAAAAGAGGCGGCAACAGGAACTCACCCGACCGGTCACCAGCGCACACGATTCCAGAGGCGCAGCGGTTAGAACAGTGTGGTGCCACCAGGAACTAACAAACCGTGAAATGGAGCATCCGGAAATGGCTTCACAAGCACTTGTGTTCGTGCCCAAAGGAGCCACAGGCCGGGGAGGCGAGCGGATGATGGTGTCGACTACAAGGTCTCGGTGTAGAGGAGAAAACGTGCGGATGGGTTGGAAACACCATGAAAGGCAGAACTGAAAAGAAGTATCAGAAGGAAACGGAGGAGAACGTCTCTGAAATCTGTAAATAACTCTGAAACTCCGCAAACAGACCCAGAACACTCAGCCCCACGCCCGCGACCACGTCCTGTGCTCTCGGTCCATCTGTGGAAACATTTCTCTCTGAACCTGCCTTCCTCAGACAGGAGCAGAGTAAGAACAAGGGGCCACAGGGACACCGCCAGCGCTTCCCAGAGCCTGGCCCGCAGCTCTGTGCGCCAGGGTGTGTTCCAGAAGGTGCCTGGAGAACGCCGCGGGATTTGCCTTCCGAGTCCGGGTCCGAGGGCCCAGCTGGCAGTTTTTCCAAACTAAGAAACTAAGTCCCAGAGATGAATGTCTTTTTCCTTTCACTGAAAGAAAACTGCATATAACCCCTTGCCCAAGCCCAACTTTCCTAGTCAAGCCTCCAGAGCACTCTGGGACTTCTAGAATATTCCATCACAGGATTAAAACTGAAGCAAAGAAAGTATGAAGCAGTGCAAGACAATGAACTTCCCTGGACTCATCCCCTTGGGCCCTCCACTCCTCACCTCTGCTCTCCATAGACCCACCTTTCTGGGCCCTCCACTCCTCACCCTTGCTCTCCATAGACTCACCTTTCTTGGCCCTCCACTCCTCACCTCTGCTCTCCATAGACCCACCTTTCTGGGCCCTCCACTCCTCACCCTTCTTGTTCATGGACCCACCCTCCTGGGCCCTCCACTCCTCACCCTTGCTCTCCATAGACTCACCCTTCTGGGCCCTCCACTCCTCACCTCTGCTCTCCATAGACCCATCCTTCTGGGCCCTCCACTCCTCACTTTTGCCCTTGCTCTCCACGGACCCACCCTCCTGGGCCCTCCACTCCTCACCCCTGCTCTCCATAGACTCACATTTCTTGGCCCTCCACTCCTCACCTCTGCTCTCCACAGACTCACTCTTTTGAGCCCTGGACTCCTCACCTTTCCTGTCCACAGACCCACCCATCTGGGCCCTCCACTCCTTACCCCTGCTCTCCTGGCTGTTTTCTGCCCTTGTTGGCCTTTGGGGTTTCTCCACGGATCTGCTTGTTGGGAAGGAGTGGAAAAGCCCTCTCCTTGTTGCCTGTCCCTGGATAAATTCTCACACTGTTCCACCAGCTCCCAGCTGGGCTCTTGTGTCTGTGATCAGGGCAGTTGGCAATTGAATGCTCAGAGGTCAGCAGTGTGCCCACGGCCATGCAGGCAATGGAAACAGCGCCCACCGCAGCCCACAAGGGCTACCCTGCCATCACGCACAGCAGAAATGTGGGCACTGCACCAGTTTCCTTCTCCAGATTTGACAAGCGAGGTTTGGAGGAGAGGTCACCTGCCCCAGTCCAGCGTGAGGCTTCGAAAGGGTTTGGGGACCTCGCCCCACTCTTTCACCTCTATATAGGTGAGGCTGTGGAGGGTGTCATGGGCCACCGCAGAGTCACCGGCCTCTCTTTTGTCCTGTGTTCCTCTCTCCATCTAAACACAGGAGGGCCCCCAGCAAGGTCACACTTCTCCTTATCAGCTGGCCAGGGTATCAGCTAGATTATCAGAGGGTTGATCGCTTCCTGACCTGCTGCCCAAGCAGGGACAGGGCTGGGGAGCCTCACAGGGCATGGACACACCCAGGACCCCATGGCCAGGCAGTCCTACAGTAGGGTCTGGCCTTCCCCTAGTCCCAGAGCAATGCAGGAAGCATTCAGACTACTTCCTCATGATTTCAGGCATCATGTGAACCGAGGGGCTGCTGGACTGTGTCCAAGTTGCCCTCCCTCCCCCATGCCCGCTGCCTGCTTCATGGGTCACCTCCTGCCCTTCAGGGTCACAAGGACAGTCACGTACAGAAACTTAGCCCTGCTCACCACGTAGCATTTGCGGTAAATTTTAGAAATTTATACATTTTGATACCTTTTGCCCAGTTAATACTGTGCCACAAATGAAGGATCCCCAAATGCCTCCCCTTCGTGCAAGGGAGTAATTCCACGAACTGGAGTAATGAGCCAACAAGAAAGAATCCTTTGATTCACGACCCTGTTGAACCGCTGGGTCCCATCAGCAAATGCCTCTGTGCACCCCTCCAGCGGATGGCACTCCCCGGGTGGGAGACCGTGCCTCTCGGGGCAGGCCCGCTCTTGGGGTGCAGCTCGCGACGGGGACGGCGGGCACAGACGGACCCAGCAGCAGCGCCCGGAAACCTCCTTTCCCTCCCGCCGCCGCCCACGGAGGTCAGGTCCCAGCGAGGGCAGGCAAGCAGGAAAAGCGGCAGGAGCTGGGTCTGGGCCCGTCCCTGTGGAGCTTCGACAGAGTCGGCGCGGGCCTCTGCACGTGCGGCCCGGCTCGTCGTGTCCCTCGGGATTTGGGCTGGGGCTGGGGCTGGGGGTTGGGGGCTGCCGCAGGACGGGGCGACGTGGCGGGCCTCGCTGCGCGGGGGGCCAGGCCCGGCCTGAGGGTCCCCGCCGTCTGGCCACCGCGGGAGGGGCGCCGCCGGAGCCTGGGCGCCCTTCAGGACCGACGGTCCGGGACGCCCCGCCACCCCCTGCGGGTGGGGGGTGGGGGGGAAGGCGGGAGCCGAGGTCAGGCGCAGGGCGCGGGCGGGGCCGCCCTCCGGGCCCTCGGGGGCGGGGCTCTCGGGACGCCCCGCCCCCGTCCGCCCAGGCCTCGCCCCGCCGGCGCCCCCCGCCCGCCCGCCCCGCCCCCCGCGTCACGCCGCCGCCGGCCTGCGCCTGCGCGTCCGCCCGCCCCGGCCGCCGCGCATCCTCGGCCCGCGCCCCGCGCCCCGCGCCCGCTCTGCGTCCCGCTCCGCGCCCGCTCTGCGCCCGGCGCCCGGCTCCCTGCGGCGGGCGGCGGTCATGAGGCTGCGGGCGCGCGGTCCCCGGGTCGCCCCCGCCTCCGGCGCGGGGGCCGGCGACGCGCGGCGGCTGGCGCCCCCGGGGCGGAACCCCTTCGTGCACGAGCTGCGCCTCGGCGCCCTGCGGAAGGCCCAGGTGGGTGCGCTCCCGAGCCCCTGCGGCCGGGGAGGGGGTCTCGCCGGCCTGGCCCCGCGGCCACCCCGCCGCCCCCCGCGGCCCGCGACCCCCACGCGGCCCTGCCGCTGGCCGCGCTCACCCCGTCCCCGTCCCTTCTGGCTCGCCCCCACCTCCCCCCGGGCCGGGCCCCACATCCCTTCTCCCCACGCCCCCTTCCCGCCATCCCTGCATCCCCGTCGCTCTGCGCCGCGCGGTCCCCCGGTCCCGCGTCCCTTCCCGCCGCTCGCAGGCCCCACGAGGGACAGGCGCGGCCCCCCCGCCCCCGGGATGGGACTTTGTCGCTTGATGAGCTTCTCGTGTGGGGACCTCGTGGCTCCTTCGAGTCCGCGCGAGGTGCCTTGAAGGGAGCGGCAGGATGTCCGCCTCTGCGTTTGCAAGTTGTGTTCTGCGGAGCGTGCAGGGGGGTCCCTCCGGGTTCGTCTGTAACGGAATCGGCTTTATGTACTCTCGGTTCCGTGACGGGAGGGAACAGTGTGCAGTTTTGTTCGCGGCGCCCTCTGGTCCTGGCTGAGGATGGGGCCTGCAGGAGGCAGTGGGGCCCCACACTGGTCCTTTTCCTTCACATCGATCCAGGGTTTCCAAGGTGGGCTCCATTCCCTGACCCGGTGGGGTGCGCCCCCCAGTGGGGTGCGCCCACCTTGATCCGGTGGGGGTGCGCCTCCCCCTGACCCGGTGGGGCGCACTTCCTGGCAGTGTTGGGCCTCTGGTTGTTCATTGTGTTTGCGTTTCTGTAAGACTGCGCTCAGTACAGCCTTTCCTTTAGCTCCAAAACCGTAATAGAAACAGGTACAGATTTAGGACTTCAGCTGTTGTCCAGTTGACGGAGAGTATATTTTCCGCTGTGACAGAACTTTTTCGGGTGACACTTAGATTTGTTTACTGCAAAAAGTTATTCACTTGCAACAATATCAAAGTGAAAAGTTCTCGAACCCGGTCTGAAGTTGTCGTGGGCTGCCTGCTTTTTCTCGAAGCATCCTCTAGGTGGACTTGGTTATTGTGGTGGGAGAGGGAAGGGTGGGCACAAGGTTGAGGACAGAGGAGAGAAGGTCGGGTGGCATCCCTTCTGGTGACGGGAGAAAGCAGGGCCATCCCGGTCGGCTCCTGGGCCTTGTCCCTGTGTCTGTCTGGAGCCAGACGCCAGTCGCTGCCTGCCTGTGTGGTCTTTGGTCCCCCTCTGCTGCGTTCCTTGGCTCGCGGACTCGAACTCCTCACCTGCGATGCCCTACCCAGCTGTGAGGGGGTTAGGAGCGCAGCAGCTTCCTCTGGGCTCCTGAATGGCCCCCCCACCGGCCGACCCCCTTGGCGCCTGTGACCCATGGCTCTGGACCCTCTGAGGGCGACCCTGGGACTGAGCCCTGACGCTTCTTCGGGTGGCTTCCAAGGCCCTGCCCCACCTGCAGCCTGACCCCTGGGCGCCAGCTGCTGTAAGCCTGCATCTTCCTGCCTGTGCCTCCTACCTCTGCATCCCTGTCACTTTTGCAGCCTGGCCCCCGTTACTGTGGACGGACAGGGGCCAGGTCTGTCCTGTCCCAAGCTATGTGCTTACTGCTCAGGCGAGGTGCACTGTAGACACCCAGCTGGCTGTAGAGTGAGTGAACGAGCGAAGGGGGCCGGATGTAAGAGCCGAGCCAGAAATCCCCCACACCCCTCAGGCCCCGGTCGCAGGGTCGTGGAGCCGCCGGGGTTTGGAGCAGCTCTAGGAGCTGTTCTTTAGCGCCAGGCAGAGATTCTGGTTTCAGATGTTGGCTCACAGCTTCTGGAAGACACTCAAGAAAGAACAGGTGAGTGGACTGTTTCAGCCCCTCAGAAAGGGAAGGTTACTTTGTATACACCTGGTTGCGCTCTTTCAGAGGCCGCGTCAGAATATTCGCCAGAATCATCCTGGTGTATTTATACGTTGGTGGCAAAGCTGTGGTTACTGTTCAGCTGTCCCCAGTGTGGTCTGGAGTATGTAACTTGTAAAGGCTAACTTCCGAGTTTCGCTTTGCAGAAACATTTTGCTTTTCACAAAGCAGTGCTTTGCGAAGCTTTTTACTTCTCTGCGAAGCTTTTTACTTCTCTGCACCGTATTATGCAAAGGTTTCCACAGAGGAAACTAGCCTGTGCAAGCATACAAAGCCTGCCTCCCGAATCAGTAAATAAACCGATCCAGCAGTGACTGAGACAGCCAGGGGCCGCTCAGAGACTCACCTAAATTCCGAGTGAAGGGAAGGCGGTGAGGGCGCCTGCCCTCACCTGTGCCGCTGGGGAGGGGCTATTAGTCACCTGCAGGCTAATGACCAGGCCATCTGTCATTTAGTAACAGATTTAGCAAGGAGCTTAAGTATCTCTTTGGGCAGAAAATAACTCGTTAAGACATGAAAACTGAATAGTAGGGAATTGGTTAGCCTCGTGCTGATGTGCTGTTTTGGGAGTCCTAAAGCGGTGTCTGTCCCCTGGGTGTTGGGGGTTACTTCCTGTTGGAACCCCCAGGTGTGAGTGCACCCCACTTCCAGCTCTGATGTTTCCTCATTTCTGAACTCCTGTGACCTGGGCCAGGGTCGGGGTTAGGATGTACTTCCCAGAAAGCAGTCTGGCTTCCTGTACACCTTGGAACGGAGTCCTTTATGTGAGGACACTGTGGGGTTCACCCTCTCCCAGTTAAATCCACAGAGAGCATTGCCGTGGAGGCTGAACGCAGGGACAGGCTCCAACCCAGCACATTTGCAGGGAGGCCTGTGTGCAGTTTTAATCTCCCAGAGGCAGGTGATCTTTGTCCCCAAGTTCTGTCCAAATACATGAGTTTTGATGAAGGAAGGAAGAAAGGAAGGAAGGAAGGAAGGAAGGAAGGAAGGAAGGGAAAGAAAGAAAGAAAGAAAGAAAGAAAGAAAGAAAGAAAGAGAAAGAAAGAAAGAAAAGAAAAGAAAAGAAAAGAAAAGAAAAGAAAAGAAAAGAAAAGAAAGAAAGAAAAGAAGGAGGGAAGAGAAGAAAAGAAAAAAAAAGGAAAGAAAAGAAGGAAGGAAGGAAAGAAGAGGGAGAGAGGCAGGCAGGCAGGCAAGCAGCAGGTGCCCCTGGTTTCAGCCTGCATCCCGAGTCAGGTGTGGCCCTCCTGGGGCCGGGGGTCCCACACCCCGCACACTTCCAGGCCTGGTGGCTTCCAGCTGCTTCTCTGACCTGCCAGGCTTCCGGGCACCCACCCCAGTGCTCCCGCTGCCCCTCTGTCTGGGTACTCCACGCATGAGACCGTACTCTGCTGAAGAGCGTGAAGGGGTGGGTAAAGGGGAGGGCAGCTTGACTCTGGTGTTCGTGAGCCGCGGGTGGCAATGGAATTCCGGGAGGAATGTAACATGGGAATGAGGATTTCCAGGACAGCAGGCGTCGCGTGGGAAGACACAGAGGGCCGGCTGCAGCGGGGCCCGGGGCCCCCCCAGATGCCTGGGAGTCTGAGGCTCTGGAGCGGGGCCCTGGGAGCCTGGGAGCACGGCCTCCGTTGGTGCACGTGTGGCCCAGTAAGGTGCAGCGTCCTTGCCGCTGGCCGGCAGCGCAGCCCCCGAGGCAGGGGGTGGAGGCCCCACGCCCGTCCTGGTGTCCCAGGTGAGTAGGCTCCACGTCCCCGGACGCCCAGGCGGGCTCAGTGCCCATGAGCCCTGCCCTCGGGGACTGGCTGTCTCTTCGAATGCACCAAGAGCCGCCTGTAACCCGGTTCTCATTTTCCGGAAGGGCGTGCACATCGCACTTAACTGTGGCTAGAGTCGAGGAGTGGGGAAGGGGGTCCGGGGTGGGAGAGACTTGACTTTTCATCCTGCCTGCTCTCTGGCCCTGAAGCAGAGTCTTAATGTGTGTGTATGCACACACACGCGAGTATGGACGCATTCATACTTCATTTCAGTCGTGTTTCGCGTTCTTCTTCATTTCAGAGTACTGAACAAAGTGCTGTCAGTTTTACGGCTCGTTTTAGAAAACGGAGGTTTTGTCCCTGACACTGGCCAGTCAAGCGCCCTGTTGCAGAAGCCGGTGCTTGCCCGCCCTCTGCCCCCCCGCAGACATCCACCCACCAGAGGCCTCGCCCCAGATGGTGGAGAAAGTCCGAGGACGTGTCCTGAGCGCTCTGTTCCTGCGAGTCTGAGCAGGACTCCCACAAATCGTGTTTCACAGAGCTTCACCCCTACCCTGCCAGAGACCTGGGGCCTCGCTGGCACTTTGCTCCTTCACCTTCCTGCCCCCGGGGCCTTCCGCCTCTCTGACCTTCACGTCCTGGACCGAACGTCCCGTCCCCAGAGCTCGCCCCTCACGGTTTGCTGCAGTGGGTCGGGACGAGGAGTGTTTCCCACGTTTCTGGTGTTCCGCACGCCGTTAGTAAGTCTGCAGATTATTTTGCAAAGGAGGCCAGAGCGAAGGGTGTGTCTGAAGCCTGAGGACAGTGCTTGTGCTTCTCAGGCCCAGTCAGTCATCCTGCAGCCCTCCCTTTCACGATGGGCAGCAGCGTGACTGCTTGGCACGTTCCCGGTGTTTTGTGTTTTCCCCGTGTGGTAGCCTTGCACACTTCAGCGAGTGCACCTCTGCTAAATGCTGCCCTTAAACACAGACGCAGCAGTGGCACCCGCCTCTTCCAGCACAGGGTCCCCTCGTTCTCTCACACCTGCTGATGCCCCACGAAGCTGCCAGGGACCGGCCTGGGCAGAGCCGCTGGCTCCGGCAGTGCTCACGCGTGGGACGTGTTCCAGGTGCCTGGACACCGTGGCCTTTTTACTCCCACAAGTCTTACTTCCGTGTTAGAGCCAGCGTAGTGGTTTCTTTTCCCACATAAAGTCTTTCTGCAGGACATCTTTAGCAGTGTTAGTATTTGAAACCCGTAGGACGGGGGCACAGAGCTGGGCTCAGACAGAGTCCCTGAGGCCTGGAGGGCAGGTCTGCTCCATATAGAGCATGTCCAGAAGTGGCCCTGCTCCGAGACAGCCGGGAATCCGAGGGCTGAGGGCCTGGTTGGGATCAGGCCCTGAATGTTCCCAGCACAGGGCCCACAGCGGAACCCCGTCCCTGTAGTGCTAAGTCTCTCACCAGCAGGAAGGAGTTGAGTCCTTAGTCACTTCTGTGCCACGTGACTCACGAGCTCCACGTCCTCGTGGGCCCACGGAGCTCAGCAGCTCCCAAGCTCAGAGTCCCCCTCCCCCGCCCCCCAGAGCAGCCACGGCCACTGTTGCCTCCCGCCCCCACCCCACGCCCTCCCATCCTGTCCCGGTGGCTTTTGTGTGCTGTGCCCAGGAGCGCTTGGACCAGCCCACTCCACACTTCCCCTTCCCCTTCCCCAGGGTAGTTGGGGCAGCGAGCTCCCAGGCCCCTCTCCACCCCTGCCAGGCTTGGTGTGAGACCCACCCTGACCCCACAAGTGTTAGGGTGGGCCGGGAGCTCCCTGCAGCTGGGGGGTCAGAGGCGGGATCCTCCCTACATCTGAGGGAGGACACGGCCAGGATGTTCTGGGAGCTCCCTACACCTGGGGGGACAGAGCCAGGATCCTCCCTGCAGCTGGGGGGTCAGAGGCAGGATCCTCCCTACATCTGGTGGGGGGGGAGAGCCAGGATGCTCCGGGAGCTCCCTACACCTGGGGGGTCAGAGCCAGGATCCTCCCTACATCTGGGTGGGCAGACAGCCAGGATGTTCTGGGAGCTCCCTACACCTGGGGGGACAGAGCCAGGATCCTCCCTGCAGCTGGGGGGTCAGAGGCAGGATCCTCCCTACATCTGGTGGAGGGGGAGAGCCAGGATGCTCCGGGAGCTCCCTACATCTGGGGGGTCAGAGCCAGGATCCTCCCTACATCTGGGTGGGCAGACAGCCAGGATGCTTTGGGAGCTCCCTACAGCTGGGGGGGGGACAGAATGTACCCTCGAGTCTCCTTGCAGCTGGAGAGGGACTCACACAGCTGGGGGCTGGAGGCGGCATGTGGTTAAGGGGCTCCCTGCAGTTGGGGGACAGGGCCTGGAGGCTCCCCAGGAGCTTCCCGCAGATGGTGCCCTGGAGCCATAATTTTGGGGAAGCCAGCTGTTGGGGGTGAGGTTGAGCGGAGATGTCCTGGGGGCGCTCGGTCTGTGAGGGGAGTGGGGTAGGCGGTGCCTGGACGGGGGTGTCTGCGGCTGGAGGCGGGGCGCCGTAGGGCTCCAGGAGGGGCCCCTTGCGAGGGACTGACGATGTGCTATGACCCTGGGCCCCACAGGCTCTGTGGATATTTGCCGAACGATTGGAAGCCTCTGGAAATGCTTCAGCTCTTGAATTTCAAGATTCTTCTATTCAGATCCTGCCAAGGGCCCTAGAGATAAGGGATTTCCTGGGGCGCAAGGCCAGGTGTGTCTGTGGGGGTGAGCAGCTGGGGGGACCGGGTCTGCGTCTCTCAGGTGCGTCTGGGTGGGGGGGAGGGAGGATTGACAGTTACTTATTTTTCTCGGTCTTCTGCCCCCCTGCTGCACGCCAGCCCCGAGGCCCCCACCAGGCAGGGCAGGTTGGTGCCCCTCGCACGTTCCCTGCCCCTCGGACTGCGCTCTGCTCTGCTCTGCTCTGCTCTGCTCGCCTCTGCTCGCGGCTGAAGCAGTCCTGACCGTGAGGCGAGCGACGGTAAGCTGCTCCCCAGGACCCTTGCGCCCCCTTCCGTGCCAGGACACGCCCCAACCTGAGACACTGCTGATAGGAGCTGCGGGCTGTGTCCTCGGATGGATGGACCTGACCTGAGCGTCACTTGTCAGGACTGAGCTTCAGGGCCGGGCCCTGCTGTGTCCGGGGCAGCGGCTGTGGGAGGAACAGACGCTTCATGGGCAGGTTAGCCCACAGCTCCTGGTGCGGCCGGAGCACAGGGACTCAGGTGCTCATCCCCAAAGGCCCCGCTGCATCCTGACCC
Organism: Panthera tigris; assembly: GCF_018350195.1. NCBI lineage: Eukaryota > Metazoa > Chordata > Mammalia > Carnivora > Felidae > Panthera > Panthera tigris. The sequence goes on from NC_056660.1 coordinate 237,271,523, forward strand.
TGTGCTTTGCTTCTGAGCCTCCTTTGCTCAGCGGACAGGGACAGGGGGCCTTCTCCGTGCTCCCTCCCTGCTCCCGCCTACTCCCTGGTTGGTTGGTCAGGTCCTGGTCCCTCCCCTTAGCCCCCTTAGGTTGGGGGAGGCACTGTGCCTCTGGGGGCGGGGCGGCCCTCCCCTCCCAGTCCCTCCCTCACCAGGATGTGCCGCCCCCTCCCCCCCAGTGCCTCACCAGGACGTGCCCCCCTCCAGCTGTGCTCCCAGCCTGGGCTTGTACCCATCTGTGGGGGAGAGGGCTCCCGCCACCCTGTAGGTGGGAGCTCTGCCTGGAAAGCTCCCTTTCTGAGGACGTGTAATTACAGGGTGTCCTGGCCCCACAGGTGAGACGCCTGTGGAAACGGGTCAGTTGTCGCTGAGTTCCTACAGTCTTTAAATAGGGATCTGGGGCCAGTTCCTGCTCTGGATGTGAGCCTCGTCCCCAGAGTGGAACGTCCAGCCCAGAAATCTTACTCTTTATGGTGTTTCGGCTTCTGTCCCGCTGGTCTGTTCCTGAGCACCTGCCAAGAGAGCCAGGCTGGGGCGCTAAGTTCTCAGGGTGACCCGGGACCCGTGAAGGGCCTCTGGCCTGCCTGGAATTTCACGTCTGGGGGGGGCACAGGATTGGCAGCGTGGAGTCACAGGGACTGGGGGGACAGAGCTCTGGGCTCTAGCTCAGGGGTCCTGAAGACCCTGAGGAAATGAGATTCTGCGTGAAACTCTGTGGGTGGGAGGGGTGAAGAGAGGCGGAGGCCGAGGGCGAGGGCGTTTGCTGGCCATCTGAGCCGGGAGGGGCCGGCCGCGAACACCCACAACCGCCCCCTCCCCCACGCAGGGCCCTGCACTTCTTGTCTTTCCTTAAACCCCACCAGGTAGCGGGGAGCTCTCCCATCCCCTCCCCTGGAGGATAGGTGCTCCCTCCCCTCCCCACCCCTGCCCGCAGGCAAGCCCTCTCCCCCGCCTGCTGCTGCCCGCGGGGCTGTGAGCCAGCCAGGGCTGTCCCCACTGGTGTGCATTCCGTGTGGGCGTCGGGAGCACGCTGGCTCTGGCTCGCGATAGACACTTGGCGTGCGTGCACTGGCCCGGTGAACTTGTTCTCCAGCACATGTGTTCTGCCTACTCCCAGCCCGAGCCGCTGCCCGCCCCCCCCAGCGCTCCCTGCAGGTGCACTTGGGCTGAAACCCTGATGTGGCCCGGACGAGAGCTCAGGGAAGCCCAGACTGGGGGGGAGACGGGGGCACACAAGGGGCCCTGGGAGCTCAGAGGTGCTCAGGTAGGAGCGGGTCTTCAGTGGAGGGGGCATCGTGCCGCTGCCCAGCAGTGTGCTCTCAGGGCTGAGCGCCAGCAGGGGAGCCTGGGCAGCTGAGGTGGCGGCCGTGACAGTGACAGTGCGGCAGGGGTCTGGGGGTCTTCCTCTCTGCCCCCAGGCCCGTCCAGTCCTTCATTCTCTTGTCTGTGCAGCAGGGACACCGAGGTCCCTGCTTTCCCAGGCCTTTCTCCACCGGCCGCTGCGTCCCTCCCCTGCCTGGGGGCCCAGCCCCTGGTGGTTTTTCCTGGGGACCTGGAGTCTGTGTGGCAGGCATCTCCTGATGTCCCCGAGTGCCCTGCCCGCCCCCTCGGGGCCCCCCGTGCCTCCGTCTCTGCTACATTCACCGGGGGCCCTGAACTGCCCTCCCGGCTGCCCGCTGACCACGCGCTTGGCTTCACGCCTCCCTCGCCAGCTGGACTGTGTGTGGGCCCTGGTGCCGGGGGCCTGCACACGGGGCCCCATGAAGTGCCTGGTGACAGACCAGACACAGGCCTGAGCCCCTGCAAGGCTCTGACCTCCGCCCCCGGACCCTCAGACGCTCGTCAAAGGGCAGGTGAGGAGGACCGTGTAGTGCAGATTCCCTTGGTTACGGGGTGCGTGCCCCGGGGTGCCGTGGACAGAGCAACTCTGATCCCACAGGGAACCGCACAGTTGTTTGCTGCTGCCCGACGAGCCAGGCGTCCAGTGTGTCAGGCACGGTGTGTGTGTGTGTGTGTGTGTGTGTGTGTGTGTGTGTGTGTGTGTGTCTGGGAAAACGGCCCTGCCGTTGGATTGCGTTGCAGGTTGCAAACTCAGAGTGAATTACCGAAAGACTGTCCTTTTGCAGAAACTCCAGGTTGGGTGAGTGTATTCGAAGTGAGGTTTGAAAGCTTCTGGACAGACAGGACCGGGGCGCCGGACGGACAGGACCAGGGCTGCCTGCGGGTTGAGGGAAAAAGCAGGTTTTAGGAACGCTGTATTTAATTTTAGGTTTGAGTGGGAGAGCTGAGAAAAAATAGCTTCTGTGTAGCGGTGAGCGTGGCCCGACAGTCACACGGCCGGACAGACGGCTTCAGAGTGAGGGACCGTGGGAGCCCAGGGGCGAGAAGACTGTCACCTGCACACATCAGCCAGGAAAGGACGGTCAGTCCGATGGGGATTTGGCACCAGAGTAAACAGAATGACAGTCACGCAGGAGGCCCGGTGAAGACAGAGCTGTGCCTCCGACGTGACCCCCCACGTCCCTGCGCCGCCCCCGCCCCGGATTTCTAGCCTCGCTCCGTGTTCTGTCTTTTCGTGGAGGGGAGTCTTTGCACGAGAGCAGCCGCGTGTGAGGACGCGGAAGCATTGCGGCACAGTTCAGGGCGCGGCTCCCTCTGTCTGCTTTCCAGTAAGGAAGCTACTGGAAGGAGGCGGTCATCCCCACCACTCCGCGTGCGTTTGGGGCACAGCGTGCTCCCCGTCCCCTGCTCCGTCCCCCTGTGGGGACACAGAGGGGATGTGCTTTCTGAGGTCGGCTTGCTGGGCAGGCATCTGTAGGGCGCTGGGTCCGCGTGGCCGCTCCCCTTCTGAGGCTCCGAGGCCGGGGGTTTGTGCGGGGCAGCGCTGGACTGCCAGCTGATGGCTCTCCTGTGACCGTTGCCGGACGTTTTCTAAGTTCTTTAGAAGGAAAGGTAGATGTATGTGTTTTGTTGCTGCGTCGAGGGACAGTGGCCCCAGGGGACATGGCTCTGCGGACCGCCTCCCTCCTGGACCAGGCTCGGGGGGCAGGGGGACATTGGGCATTGGCTTCCCAGTTTCGGAATATTCTGTCTGTTCTAAATCAGGATTTTCAAAAACAACTTGCTTTCGAATTTTTAATTAAGTGACGGCAAAGAGAAGAGAGCGATTCCCCAGGTAGGGTTCTCCTCTGTTTATCCCACGTTGCCCTGGCGATCTTTCTGTAGACTTGTATGTCTCATCTCTCCTCTCCTCGTGGGAAGAGCCTGGAGCGACCCAGGCCAGCCCCCCAGGGTGCTGTGTGAGGAAACTACAAGACCCGCCCCGGACGCCGGGGTGCCCTCAGCCCCTGAGCCCTATGCAGGCTCTTTTCAGAAGATGAGCCCCGCTAACCCCTGAGCCACCGGGCCTACCTGATGGGGCTAGCTGGTTCCCTCTCAGTGTGGCTCCCGGAACTGCAGCCCTGCGGGGACTTGGTCCTGAGGCGTCCCTTCAGCCAGTGAGCTGGGTCTCTGGGCTGGGAGCCCCCCAGGGTCCACAAGTCTGGGACTTCCCTGCTTGGCCCTGGGAGCCCGTCCTGCTGGGTGTGGGCAGGCCACCGCTCAGATGGCACCTCACTGCCAGCTCAGGGTGCCCGTGGTCCCCCCTGGACCCTCTCCCGTGTTCACTGTATTTGTAGCACCCCCATTAATCCAGGCTCCACCATCCCCCCGGGCCTCGCTCCTTCGGGATCGTCTCCCTTCCCTGCGCTCACTGGGCTCTGTTGTTCTGGAGGAACGTGCCGTCCGAACACTGGGGTCTAACTGATGTGAAGGTGGTAGCCCCGTCTCCTCCCCCGGGAGCCGGTCCCCTTGGGTCTGTCCCCGAAGCTCCTCCCCCAGGAGCCGGTCCCTTCTGGTCCATCCCCGAAGCTCCTCCCCCAGGAGCCGGTCCCTTCTGGTCCATCCCCGAAGCTCCTCCCCCGGGAGCCGGTCTCTTCTGGTCCATCCCCGAAGCTCCTCCCTCTGGCTGGCCACCAGCACCTGTCACACAGCGACCATCGGCTCAGTGTCCCCTGGTGGCACCATCCGGCTGTGCTGTTAGCAGCAACACCCGCGCGAGCGGCTCCCAGGGAGCTGGGCCCACCAGCTGCACACACAGGCTCCCTGAGCTGTCACCCGTAGTGCCTTGTCACGCAGCTTCGTGGGAGAGGACGGTTGTTCGCAGAACCCCAGGTGCACCTGGCCTCCACCACAGCCGGTGGGCCCCGGGGCCCTGTGTTCAGCCTCGTGGCCACGGTGCCGAGCTGTGGTCTCCCACGTTCGCTTTCTCGTTCGTCTGTGTCCAGCAGCCTCCAGGAGGGGCGTGTGTGGCCTGCGGGCTGATGGGGTGCTCGCCGTGTGTGAGCGTCATTCCCCGAGACTTTCTAAGCCGCTGGGTGGAGTTAAGTGCAGGGTAGGACCGTGTGTCACTGTGTGTGGCCGGCAGGCGCCTCCGCGTGTGTCTTCTGTTTTCTCAAATCACACGGAGGGTGCATCTTTCTCTACTGCATTTGGGAACACGTTCTCGTGTCCTTTGGATGGTGGTGGTTATCCTTTCTGCAGTTAAAGCACGCTGGCCCCGGAACCCGCTCTCCCTGCAACCTGCCCTCCCCCCGACAGCACCTTGCACCGCGGGCTGGGGTCCCTCGGTGTGCGCTGGGGGCGCACGGTATCTCGGTGCCTGGCCAGCCTGTGCACGCCCTGCGAGGACACGTGTCCCTGCAGTGACCTGGCCTGCCACAGGGTGGCACAGGTGGAGACACCGGGGACCCTTCCTCGTGTGCGCCCGAGGTCTTTGTCTCTCGTGCACCCTGTCGGCGGTTCTGTGTTGATTGTGAAACACGAGGCACTTGGACCGGCTTGCGTGACGATGATGTCGGTGGTCCTGGTGGCCTTCGTGGCCTTGGCAGAGAGGAGGGAGTGGCTGCCACGTGAGCCTGAGCGGGGGTGTTGTGACCACAGCTCCAGACACCGGATCCGGTGCGGTCACTGGGAATCGGGGAACGTTTTACATTAGAACCGTCTTCCTACGGGAGGTTTGAGACAGACGCCAGTGTGCGTGCTCGGGTGCTGACCCCACACACCTGCAGCTTTAAGAGCAGGTGTTTATCTGTCCCGGTCCTGGGAGCTGGGAGTCCGAGACCCGGGTGTGGGCAGAGTGGGTTCCTCCTGAGGCCTCTCTCCTTGGCGTGGAGGTGCCGTGACTTCCGTGAGTCCTCACCGGCCGTCCCTCTGTGCGTGTCTGTAACCTAGTCTCCTCTTCGTATGAGGACACCTGTCCTATGGAATTAGGGTCTGCTCTGGTGACCTCATTGTACCTTAATACCCTTTCCAAGGCCCTGTCTTCAGTACGGGCACGTCGGGAGGTGGGCTGGGGGTTGTGGCATCAGTACGTGAAGGGGGGCCCACGGTTCAGCCCCTCACACTGAAGCAGAGAAAACGTAGTGAGCCCCGTGCCCACCCTCGCCCACCTCAGCAGTCTCCAACTTCCGGCCTCTCTGGTCTCGCCGATGCCCGCTCTCTCCCTGGTCTCACTGATCCGCAAGCAAAGCCCAGACTTGACCTGTAGATGCTCCCGGGTGCGCATGTCTCGAGCAGGGCCGCGGGCATCAACCCCGGAGCCTCACACACGTCCTCCCCTGGAGCCTCCTTCCAGCTCCTTGCTTTTATTTTCTTACGGTGTGTTTGGGGCTTTTGTCCCTGAGCGTCTTGCTCTGCGTTTTACCGATCGCCTCCCCGTGTCTCCCGTGTCTTCTGATCCAGAATCAGGAGGCTCTGTTTCTGTTGGCTTGTCAGGTGGCTCATCCACACGGCGCCCGGCTCACATGTCTGTCTCCGTCCACACAGGCCCCTTCACGTGGGTGTGTGCGAGTGGTGGGCTTCCGGAAGCCCGCGGGGACACTGCCGGGTTCTCCCTGTGGCCGCCCCGAGGGACAGTCTCGGGATGGACAGCACAGTGCCCGATCCTTCGTCCTTGTTGGCCCGGGTGCCACTCGGAGCTGGTCTCCTGGGGTCCGCGGAGGCCCCCGGTGAGGTGGGGCGTGTGCGCCTGGTTGATGGACCCGTGAGCACGTGTGAAGTTCCGTTACCGCATCGATGGCTCCTGCCGTGCTCACAGTGGCATGTCTGCCGCGGGGGCTCCCGGGCCCAGGGACCTCTGCCCGCCTTCCCCGTCTCCGCTGTGCCGCTGGGCTCCAGGTGCCCCTTCCACGTTTTCTGCCCCTGCTGGGAGTGCCTTTGCCCAGGAGCCCTGGTTCCGTCTGGCAGGAAATAGTGCCGGGAGCCTGCAGGTGGCCGTGAGGGTCTCCTTGCGCCTGGGTCTGCTCCAGCGGGGACTCCAGACAGAGCATACCGGGCCGGAACAGCTGCTCTGTGACTCAGGGCAACCGTGAGCCTGGAGGGCGGCGTCTGGTCCTGGGGACCCCTTTCCGATGGGACCGTGTGTCGAAGCCAGCTTCCAAGGAGCGTGAAGCGACTCAGCCAGGGACTGTCACCGCGGGCGCCCCTGGGACTGGGTTATAAACCCTCAGCTCATGGGAGGGCCAGCCTGGCACTTTTGAGGGTGACTGGGGCTCCCGACAGGGACAGGCCGCAGCCCTCGGAGCCTCTTGGAGGGGACGCGGGTCCCGTGTTAGCAGCCTTTTCCTGCTTGGTCTGCAGCGTTCCTCCCCGTGTGCCACTGCTGCCCTGGCCCCCGCCCTGTGCCATCACGGGGGGTGGGGGGGGGCGGGTGGGGGTAGCATTCTCTCCCCGAGGCCCCGCTGACCCCGCCCTCCGGCCCAGGGCCACCCTGAGGGGGGCTCCGGTGGGAGCGGGCACTCCCCAGCCAGGGAGTCCAGCACAGAGCTGGGTCTTACTCAGGTTGTGGGGAGCGGAGACCCGCTCTCTCCCCGGGGCCCCCCTCTGCCTCCCGGCGCACTCCCACTGGGGAATGGGACACCCCCCGCTGGCTCCGGGAAGGAAATACCGTGTCCAGCCTAGTTGCTAATTACAGTGCCTCCCGAACGTTGAGCCGGAACTGCCTGGAAACCACGCAGTTGGCCCCTTTCGTCTGCTTGTGGCCCTGTTTGTTTTCCAGTCCAGCCAGGACGTTCTGAGCACGCGTTTCCTCGGCCCCAGCACACTTGAGAACGTCCGTGTGGCTGACACGGCTGCCCTGCCTGTGGTCCTGTGGCTGGAAACTCTGAGTGTGCTCCGACAGGCTGGGCACAGGGTGTGGTGGACAGCGAGGGCACCGGGAGGTGGCCGGGCCTGGGAAGGACGCAGGTGGGCCAGAAGATGCAAGGGGACAGGAGGGTCCAACCAGCCAGTAGCCTGGAATCCAGGAGAAGTGGCCATAGCCCACAGAACGTTCTGGAAGAGGCTGTAGGAAGCCTTCCGAGTCCTGCCCCTTCTGGGGACCGTTTGCCTCTCCGGGGCGGGGCTGAGCCCAGTGGACAGCACGTGGGCCCAGTGCTGGGGCAAGGTCAAGGCAGGGTCATGGGGTCCTGGGGAGCAGCCCGGGAAACACACGGGGTCTTAGCCCAGGTGGCCGGGGCCCTCCTGCACCCCATGGGGCCCCCGAAGGTGCTCGCTTTCCCCAAGCCGCTCACATAGCCCTCGTAAACCCGTGTCCACCTTCTCCCCGTCCTTCAGGCCCAGCCAGGCGGTCACTGCAGGCCTGTGACGCTCACTCACCACACTGTGCAGGAGCCCCGTCTGTGAGCTGGGGGCCTCGGCCCGTGCCGGGCACTCACACGCCCCCTCCCCGCTCGCCGTGAAACTCGGAAACCAGGTGGTGTTCTCGGGATGCGTGTAAGAGGTGCGCGAATTGTCGTCACAGTCAGTTGTGGTCACTCACGTGCTGTGTCCCGGGTCCAACAGCTGCTGGCCACCCACGGGAACAACGTGAGGAGCGGCACACGTGCCCTGACTCGGGGTACCGGACGGGTCTGGGTCACCCCTGGAGGGAGCGGGACGCCGCCCCCCGGGGACCCCTCGCCGCCCCGTCACCGTCCCCGTCTGTGGCTCTCAGAGGCACCGGGCGGGGCTGGCGCTCCCACGCCCTCCAGGAACCCGTGTGGTTCCGTCTTTGTCGACCCAGAGCGGGGGGTAGGCCCGCTGGCGGGCAAACAGCATCGTGACCGCACCCTCGCAGTGTGAACACTTCCTGGCGGGCTCTGTTCACGTGCTTTGCTGCCCGGTCGTCCCTCGGCCCGTCCCGCGCGGGCAGCAGGTGTAAAGGCCGTCCGGGGCGCCCGTAGCCAGCCATCCGGAACTTACCGTGGGGCTGGAGAAAGCTGGGCGTTCTCAGTGTGGCAGTGGGAAACGGGACGCTTCTGAAAATACCGCTCTGTGCTTTCACCTCAAGAAGTTAAGAGGGACGTTAGAGTCAGAGTAAGAGCGGGGTGCCTGTAGGAGCTAAAATTCATACGACCGACTGACTGGCCACGGGGACGGTAAACCCATCCAAAACTGGTTCAGTAAACAGACTGATAGAGTAGAAAAATACCAGTCAGCGTAGGCAGAAGAGTTTCAGAGGGCACGAACAATGCTGATTACACGGCAGGGCAGGGTGACGAGAGGCACGGGAGAGTGCCACGGGCAGCTTCTCAGGTCTCTTGAAGACGCGTGCGGGGTGGGAGATTGGTTAGGGGAGAAAAAACCTGCTGGGGACTCCCAGAGAGGATTTTCTCAGTAGCAGAAGCACTGAAGGATCACAAGAAGTGGGACACCTAGGTAAGCGATAAAAATCAAATTAGAACAGTGCTTGTGTGTGCATCTCCGTGGAAACTCCCCCGAGAGGCAGCTCGCTGGTGTGCAGAGGGGGCCACGCCACGGGATCCGCCGGAGGGAAGCTGTGGGTCAGGCTTGCCCCCGACTCAACCCAGCGACGCATCGGTGAGCAGACTCAGCAGTTCCTTAAAAAAATCCCCGACTCTTGGTTTCGGCTCAGGTCATGGTCTCACGGTTTGTGGGGTCGAGCCCCACGCGGGGCTCGGTGCTGACAGCGGGGAGCCTGCTTGGGGCTCTCTCTCCCTCTCTCTGCCCCCCTTGCTTGTGCTCTCTATCTCTCAAAATAAATAAACATGAAAAAAAAGAAACCCCAGCGCTGTGACCAAGGTTCTCACGTCTAAAAGCAGCATGTGGCGGACGCGGGCTGAGCAAACAAACACTAGAAGCAGGAAGGACAGCGGGTCGCGTTCACCCATTCGTGACGTAGAGCAAACCCAACTCCCAGAAACCCAGGGGCGGGAAGGTACTTTCTCGTCAGCAAAGCACATCTGCTAGAGCCCAGAGCAAGTCCGCGCTTGGTGGGAAACGTCGTCACCAGCATCAACCACAGGACAGCAGATGTGATGTCTGTGCTACGTTCACTTCCTCAGCTTGTGGGGCCACTAGACAGTTTAAACTCACACACACGGCTTGTCTCCCACCTGCTGGGCGGTGCTGCCCCTGACAGGGGACCCGGGAGCGCCTGCAGAGAAACCGCAGGGCCGTCCGGTGTGGGTAACGGACGAGCAGGGGGGCGGCCGTGGGCCGTGCAGCCGGTCGGCCGGGAGCTGGGAGACGTCGCTGTGCACTTTCTCCTGGCCTGTCTTTTCTGTCCTCCCTGCGCCGAAACCTACACGTTCGAAGCGTGTGTTACTGCAAATAATTGTAAGTTGCATCTGTTGATCACCAATCCTTTGTAAGTTTAGGCTTTGCCATCCGTCCCCTGCCCTGTTTCCTCCCTGATTGCTGAGATGCTGGCCCTCTGAGACCGCGAGGCTCCTGAGCGTGTGTCCCCAGGCGTGTGCCCCCAAGCGGGGACCACAGCCTGGTTCTGTGCACACGGGCGCTTGGTTTCAGGAATGGCCATCTGTCCACCGTGTTCCTGCCCTGACCCCTCTGGTGAACCATGTGCCCATCCCCACAGAGCCCCTCCCATGGTGTCACCCCGACCAGACTGCCCGTTTGGAGGTGGGCTGGCTGTGCCCCGTTCTCTGCTGGGCTCCCGCCCGTGATGCCCTGGGGCTGGAGAGTCACGGGCGTCCCCAGTGCTCCCTGAGCTCCCACATCCGCCTCACCGCGGGGAACCCCAGCGCTGCAGAGGCGTCCCCGGGTTGTGCTGGGGCTCAGGCGTGTGCCGGGGCCGGCCCCAGAGGGGCTCAGGTGCGGGACTGTGGGCACCGGGGTTGGGGGACGGCGGTGCAGCCCAGAGCCTCGGCAGGACGTCCTGGCCACTTACCGCCACGTGTGAGGGCAGGCGTGGCATTTCCACGCCAGCTCCGGGGCTGGCTTCCCGTGCGGAGTCCTCCGGTTCTGGAATGACCTCGCCTCTGTCTTCCCAGATGGCCTTCATGACGCTGACACTCTTCCCCATCCGGCTGCTGCTTGTCCTGATCGCGATGCTGCTCGCCTGGCCCTTCACGTTCTTCGCCACGCTGGGGTCCTCGGAGAGGGAGCCCGAGCCGTCCCCGGCCTCGTGGCGGAAGTAAGTCACCCGTCTGCAGGGCCACCGCGTACCCCGGCCTCTCCGGCCTTCCTCCCCCGCCTGGGCCCGGAGCACGCCAGGCTGCCCTCTCCCGGCCGGGACACCGCCGGCCACGTGCCCCCTTCCCCTCGGGGAGTGGCCGGTTCCGCCCCTGCCGTGCCCCCACCGCACCCCTGCCCTGAGGGGGTCCTTCGGGGCCGGACTGCTGTTGGCGTGTCCTCAGCACAGAGATTCCCCGCGGGTTTCCGTGTCCCCAGCCCTGCGAGGCTGTGTGTCGGCCGGCATCTGTCCTTCTCGCTGGTCTGGTCTCCCCGCAGGGTCCAGCGACCCTCCCTGCTTCGTACACCTGGAAGGTCCCCTGCGTTTGCTCACCAGATACTGACAAAGGAGAGCCGTCTGTAGACGGACGAGTTGTGAATACGTCTCAGCCAGAGACCCAGCGTGGACCTCAGGAAGTCAAATGAAACCACAGTGTTCTCTTGTTTCTTCCTAAAGCTGTTCGCAGAGTATACGCGTTAGTAAATGAAGGTGGCGAGTGTCAGGAGGGCTGCGAGAAGTATTTCCAGCGTCCTGGAAGTTGTCGTTTCTGTCGTAAACCCGGAGACTTCCCCGCTCTCCACACCCTGACGCCTCCCGTCAGCCATACGGGGCCCTTGAACGGTCTGTTCAGAAAGAGTTACTACTAGGCCCGCACAGGGGTCAGCAGAAAGGTGCACACGCCAGGTCCAGCTGCACTCGGTTTACCAGCAGCTCTGCCGGAGCCCAGCCACACCCGCTGACCTGCGTACCGCCCAGGAGGGTGGAGTCGCCAGGGCAGACGGAGCCCAGGGTATTCGCTCCTGGGCCTTAAGGGGTTTGAGGGACAGGCTCGACTTCCCGCACCGGGAGCGCGTCTGCTCTCTGCCCTGCGGGAACACCATGCCCACGGCCGGCAGGCGGGAGCTGGCGGGTCCTCGGCGCCCGTGGTCCCGACACGCACCTGTCGTGCTCACACAGGGCACTGACATGCGGGGCAGAGACGGCCAATTTCAAGTCGAGCGTTTGCTGAGCCAGTGAGGAGTATGGTGTGGCCGTGCCTGGGGACGGTCCAGGTGCCTGGGGGACCCCTCACACAGGGTCTTTGTGTGCACCCCCTGCCGTGTTTCACGTTCTTGGACCATCATCGGTGCCAAGTGAGCCACGGTCTGTCTCCCTCCCGGAGGTCCCAGAGGCAGGCCGTGACCTGTTCCCATTCTGTCCCCAGCACAGCCCCTGGCCCGGGGACGCCAGGAAGCAGGTCCCGAGGGAGGGACAGCTGCTTGGCATTCCTGTCCACTGGGGTCATCACTGGCTCTGGGGTCCTCGTTCTGACTTTTTGGGTTTCTTAATTCTCTTTGAAGAGCTTGCTTAACCTGGAGGGTGTTTTTCAATGTTTTAGCCCTAAAACAGGGATTTAATATCAAATATGTAATCAAACAAAATCTACACCGAATAGAAACCAGAATTTCAGTGTCGCTAGGTTGAGAATCCATAGCTAGAAAGCAGAATTTTTTGTAGTTTTTGACAAATTACAAGTGATTTGACTAAAAATTTGAGGTTTGAGTCATGATAGGTTAACACGACTTCCTGGCATTTTTGTCTTAATTCCTTCCTTCTTCAGCTCTGGGCTGGGATCCCCTCCTCTGTCCACACACACAGTGCAGATTCTGTCTTTTCAAAGTACGGGACTCCGGGCTGCTCTCCATTCCCCGTGCCCACCCCGTGCGGCTCCACGTGGCTCCTTCGGTGACAGATGGGCCACTGCCTCCCAGGTGCCTCGTGTGCCCAGAGCATGCCTGAGAAGTGTCCTCGGCAGCGAGAAGTAGAGGTGTCTGTGTCCATGGAGACCGCACGTCACTGTGCACACATGTATGAGTGTGTATACGTTTATATGTGTCTGACCAGGAATACATGCCTGTGTGGGAGTGCAGGCATGTGTGTGCGTGTGTCCAAGCATGTGCACGTGCATATGTGTACCTGTATGTGAGCATGTGTGTATGTGTGTACAAGCATGTGCATGTGCATATATGTATGAATGTGTATATGTGTGTGTGAGCATGTGAGCACATGCGTACACATGTGTGGGCATGTGAGTGTGCGTGTGTTGTGTGTGAGCATTTGTGTGTATGTACATGCACGTGCAGGTGTGTATGTGTGTGCACACGTGTATATGCATGTGTGGGTGTGTACATGAGTGTGTGTGTATATGCGTGTACAAGCATTGCATGTGTATATACGTGTGAATGTATATGCATGTGTGCAAATGTGCGCACGTGTATATGCGCATGTGGGTGTGCATGAGTGTGCATGCGCATATGTGTGTACAAGCATGTGCATGCGTATGTGTGTGCACATGTGCAAGCATGTGCATGTATACATGCATGTATAGGTATGTACGTGAGTGTGTATGTGTGCATGCGTGTTTGTATACAAGCACGTGCATGTGTATATGCAAATGTGGGTGTGTACACGAGTGTGTGTGTGTGTGTGTGAGCGAGCCATGCACAGCCCTGTGCTGGGTCTGGTGCTGGAGGGAAAACACGAGTACCATCAACACTGAACTCCTTAAAGGAGAACGTGGAGACGAGATGCCTGATCCAGGGACTCAGGAGTTAGGAGGAAACGGATTAGCGCGCACGGGCCTGTGCGGGAGAGTCGTGGGGTCGGCTGGGAGGTGTGCAGCTTTACGCCTTGCAGAGCCGTGCGGGTCTGAGCGGGCTGATGCTCCTCCGTCCGGGAGGGTCTTTGCCGAATGTAAGCTCCTGCCATTTGGACTTGCTAAAGCAAAAGCCTTGGGGCTCCAGGGAAGGGAGGAATGAGCAGTCTCACAACACACTTACTTCCAACCACAGTCGTGGAAACAGCCGGCCATCTTCTTGCAAAACCCGACCAGCGGGCCAGCGGTGGAGGATGGTCCTCAGCGTTGCCTCTTGGGCCCACTCACGTGGTTAGGAAGGGCCGGTGGTAGTCCCCTTGGGCCACCGCAGCCACGTGCCACAGGCTGGGGAACAGCGCGAGGTTGCGGGGGCTGGAATCGGGCAGATCCGGCTCCTGGCCTGCGCAGGTGCTCTCTCGAGGTCCTCACCTGGCGGGCAGCTGCGGTCTGTCTCTCACGGGACACCTGTCCCATCGCGCCAGAGCCCCGCTCTTAGGACCCCATCGAACCTCCTTTCCAGTTACAGACTCTCGTTCGCCTGTTGCTGATGGGATGCTGAGCCCGAGCATAGCCTGCACTTCTGCCCCCTCGTGTCCACGCTGCGACGATGCTCTCCTCCTGGGGGTCCCCGAGCCCCCGGCCCCCCCTCACACGTTCCTCTTCTGCTGGGTGCAGCGACTTTCTGCAGGTTGGGGCGTCGTCTGTCTCCTCAGCCTGGTTTGGGGTTCTTTTTTTCCCTTGTTTCTTTTCTCCAAGATTTTGTGGAGCATCGGGGTTTTTTCTCAGAGGACAAGCAGGAGAAACTGAGGTGCGTTTCATGTCCGGGAGTCTTTGTTTTCCCCTCGGTGTTGACGGGTAGCTTGTCAGGGCGCAGACGACGGGTTCCAGACCTTCCGTCCCCGGGGCCGCGAAGATGTGAGTGTGCCGTGGTGCCCGGGTAGCCCATCTGCTCTTCTGGAAGTTTTGGCATCTTCTGTCCGTCCTTGGGAATTTGAAAAATTCTCGAAGGAAGTTGTAGGAGCCTGTGGTTTCGTGTTAAGGTTTTCGTGTCCAAAGTGCCGTCCTTTCTTCCCTGCCTGTTCCCGGGGGCATCCTGCTCACTCCTCAGCTTCCCGGGGAACTGGCTGCTTCTGCAGCGAGAGACGGGATTTGCCAGACTGTTGCCTCGTCCTCTGCTCCTTTCACGGCGCCCCGTTCTGCATTGTAGCAGCTCGAGGACGGTGTGGACCGCGGCCTCTCCCCCGGTCGGTCTCTTCTCCATCACGGGGCTGGGTGTGCTCACGTCTCAGGTTCTTGGGCTCCCGCCCGGGCGATGCGGCAAGAATGCCCTTGTGCGTGTAGATCTGTGTCCTGCCTCTCTATTCCCAGGAAACGCTGCGGGCACCTCAGGCTTGTCGTTGCTGCCTGAGCCTGGCCGGGAGGCGTCGGGCCAGGAGGCCTGCTCCACGTCCGCAGGCCGGCTCTGCCCAGTGGGCGGTGTCCTGGGGATGGCATTCCCCGAGGTCTCAGAGAATCGTCACGGTGGTGCATCCGCCCGCCCCGCCCGCTTCTGCTTAGCGCCCTCTGGCCTGCTGGCCTGAGGGGTGGCGGGTGTGCGTCCCACAGAAGCATCAGGATTTGGTCCCCACTTCCCACCAGCCCCCCTCGCCTGCACCCGACCTCCCGGGACGGGCTCCCCTTCTGCCACGGCCTGCCCGGTGCCTCCTTCCAAACGCATCCGCAGGTGTCGGCCGGCTCTGATTCTTGCACGTGGTCCTGTTAGGAAAAGCGGCACACACGCACACAAACACGGTTAGCGGTGTGCGCTTGGACACGCAAGCAACTGATCACACCCGGTTGTGGGGATGTGCGAGCCCGGCCCCCAGCAGGCGTACAGCCACACCGGGATTGTTCATCCCCTGCAGGCGACGGCGGCTCAAGGCGGCCCCGTGAGGGACTGCTGCTCAGAGCCGTCGGGCCTCGTCTTCCAGAACTCTCTTGAGGGGATCCGTCCCGTGAGATTTCCGGCTCTTTTCTGTCGCTCAGTCCTGTCATCTGCGTCCACACAGAGGTGACCCCTTCTCGCCGTGGACCGCACCGTGGACAGCCCGTGCCACGGGCCCCGGTGTAGTTCCGGTGACGTGGAAATGCTGGTCAGAGATTACGACGGAAGGATGTGCGGATTCAAAATGTCTGTGTTCTCGTACATCTAAAACTAAATAGGAAGCAAATTCAGTTCATCTAGGCTGACTTTTACTTTCTTTCCAAAGTCATCGTCCACCTGATCTCATCTAGAAAAGGCTTAACAGCGTGGCATCTGGTCCTGGGACCACGGGCAGCCTGAGGGAGGTGGGACCGTGGTTTCTCACCGCAGGCCTCTGCTCCTGGTCTCGGCCTGACTTCGCTCCTGATTTTAATTGCATTTCGGGTGTTTTAGCGGGCTGATGTTTCTTTAAAACCTCCATGCTCAGGGTGCGAATCTGACACCTCCCAGTGCTTGCGGCGCCCCGGAGTCTGTGAGGTCGGGACTCTGTGTCTTTACACTGCTGCCGAGCGTGGCACAGCCACTTCCGTTTTCCTGACAAAGTCACAATGTTGCACATCTACACAGAGGGACGAGAGCACAGCACCTGTTTTCTTCCCTCCTCCGGCCGGTGCACGTTTCGGATCAGCCTGGACGGCACCCTGGATGGCCTGACAGGTCGGGTCCACGTGCACGGGGCCGGCCTCACGCTCACAAGCCGCGACGGAGCCGGCCTGCGACCCCCCTGCCCTGCCTCGGTTTGACCACAGCACCTTCTTTTGCAGGGTCGTGGACGTCCTGCTCAAGGCCATCATGCGCGCCATGTGGTTTGCCGGAGGCTTCCACTGGCTGGTGGTGAAGGGGCAGCGGGCCCCACCCTCTGAGGCTGCCATCCTCACTCTGGCACCCCATTCCTCCTACTTCGACGCCATCGCCGTCACCATGACGATGTCCTCCATCGTGATGAAGGCAGAGAGCAGAAACATCCCAATATGGGGAAGTGAGTGAGCTCCCCGTCCCCATGTGGGGCGTGAGTCCCCCCTCCTACTGGGAGCGAGTCCTCCCCCCTCCTGCTGGGAGCGAGTCCTCCCCCTCCTACTGGGAGCGAGTCCTCCCCCCTCCTACTGGGAGCGAGTCCTCCCCCCTCCTGCTGGGAGCGAGTCCTCCCCCTCCTACTGGGAGCGAGTCCTCCCCCTCCTACTGGGAGCGAGTCCTCCCCCTCCTACTGGGAGCGAGTCCTCCCCCCTCCTGCTGGGAGCGAGTCCTCCCCCTCCTACTGGGAGCGAGTCCTCCCCCTCCTACTGGGAGCGAGTCCTCCCCCCTCCTGCTGGGAGCGAGTCCTCCCCCTCCTACTGGGAGCGAGTCCTCCCCCCTCCTGCTGGGAGCGAGTCCTCCCCCTCCTGCTGGGAGCGAGTCCTCCCCCCTCCTGCTGGGAGCGAGTCCTCCCCCTCCTACTGGGAGCGAGTCCTCCCCCTCCTACTGGGAGTGAGTCCTCCCCCCTCCTACTGGGAGTGAGTCCTCCCCCCTCCTACTGGGAGTGAGTCCTCCCCCCCTTCTGGGACTGAGTCCTCCCCTCCTACTGGGAGTGAGCCCCCCCACCTCCTGCTGGGAGTGAGTCCCCCCCACCTCCTACTGGGAGTGAGTCCTCCCCCCTCCTACTGGGAGTGAGTCCTCCCCCCCTTCTGGGAGTGAGTCCTCCCCCCCTTCTGGGACTGAGTCCTCCCCTCCTACTGGGAGTGAGCCCCCCCACCTCCTGCTGGGAGTGAGTCCCCCCCCCACCTCCTACTGGGAGTGAGTCCTCCCCCCTCCTACTGGGAGTGAGTCCTCCCCCCCTTCTGGGAGTAAGCCCCCCCACCTCCTGCTGGGAGTGAGTCCTCCTCCCTTCTGGGAGTTAGTCCTCCTCCCTCCTACCGGGAGTGAGTCCTCCCCCTCCTACTAGGAGCAAGTCCTCCCCTCCTGGGAGTGAGTCCTCCCCCCTTCTACTGGGACTGAGCCCCCCCCCACCTCCTGCTGGGAGTGAGTCCCCCCCACCTCCTGCTGGGAGTGAGTCCCCCCCACCTCCTACTGGGAGTGAGTCCTCCCCCCTTCTGGGAGTGAGTCCTCCCCACTCCTACTGGGAGTGAGTCCCCCCACCTCCTACTGGGAATGAGTCCTCCTTCCCTCATACTGGGAGTGAGTCCCCCCTCCTACTGGGAGTGAGTCCCCCCACCTCCTGCTGGGAGTGAGTCCTCCCCCCTCCTGCTGGGAGTGAGTCCTCCCCCCTTATGGGAGTGAGTCCCCCCCACCTCCTACTGGGATTGAGTCCTCCTCCCTCCTGAGAGTGAGTCTTCCTCCCTCCCACCGGGAGTGAGTCCTCCCCTTCCAACTGGGAGTGAGTCCCCCTTCTACTGGGACTGAGTCCTCCCCTCCTACTGGAGGTGAGCCCCCCCGCCTCCTGCTGGGAGTGAGTCGTCCCCCCTTCTGGGAGTTAGTTCTCCTCCCTCCTACCGGGAGTGAGTCCTCCCCCTCCTACTAGGAGCGAGTCCTCCCCTCCTACTGGGAGTGATTCCCCCCACCTCCTACTGGGACTGAGTCCCCCCCACCTCCTGCTGGGAGTGAGTTCCCCCCACCTCCTGCTGGGAGTGAGTCCCCCCCACCTCCTACTGGGAGTGAGTCCTCCCCACTCCTACTGGGAGTGAGTCCCCCCACCTCCTACTGGGAATGAGTCCTCCTTCCCTCATACTGGGAGTGAGTCCCCCCTCCTACTGGGACTGAGTCCCCCCCACCTCCTGCTGGGAATGAGTCCCCCCCCACCTCCTGCTGGGAGTGAGTCCCCCCCACCTCCTACTGGGAGTGAGTCCTCCCCCCTTCTACTGGGAGTGAGTCCTCCCCTTCTACTGGGACTGAGTCCTCCCCCCCTTCTGGGAGTGAGCCCCCCCCCCCACCTCCTACTCGACTGCAGCCTGCCCCTCAGGTCCACTGCTGTCCCGTCCTCCCGTCCTGTGGCCTGTTCCCACACGAGTGCCTCCCTTCCCTTCCAGCTCTGATAAAGTACATCCGGCCGGTGTTCGTGTCCCGGTCGGACCAGGATTCCCGCAGGAAGACCGTGGAGGAGATCAGGAGGCGGGCACAGTCGAATGGAAAGTGGCCACAGGTAGCACAGTCGCGTGTTCGGCACACCTGTCCTGAGAGATGTGAACTTAGAGGTGGGGCTGGGCGGTGGGGGCCCAAAGGGCCGGGCCCCTGTGCCCCTGGGCTGCCCCACGCTTGAGAGCGGCCGCGTGGCCACGTGAGCCGTGTTTTCCAGCGTCGGGGAGACTTCTATTATGTCGCCGGGGTCAGCGTGAGTCCCAGTGATTGCAACTCCGACTGGGGAGGAGTTTCGCCGCGTGTGTGGTGTTGCCGCTCTGGCCCGGCCCGGGTCCTTCCGCCCACGGCCTCATCTGTGTGCCTTCGCTGCCTGTGTCTCTGTGGGCGCCCGCTCTGCACTGGCAGTGTGTCCCCGGGCGGCGGCACCTGGGCCTCATTGCAGCTGTGAGCACACCCTCGCGAGCACTCCCCTTCCTGAGCACTCCCCCTCGCGAGCACTCCCCTCATGAGCAACCCGTCGTGAGCACACCCTTGTGAGAAATCCCCCTTGTGAGCACCCCCTCGTGAGCGCTCCCCCTCGTGAACACTCCCCCTCGTGAATACCCCCCTTGTGAGCACACCCTCGTGAGCACTCCCCCTTGTGAGCACACCCCCTCGTGAATACCCCCCTTGTGAGCACCCCCTCGTGAGCGCTCCCCCTCGTAAACACTCCCCCTCGTGAATACCCCCTTGTGAGCACCCCCTCGTGAGCACTCCCCCTCGTGAACACTCCCCCTCGTGAATACCCCCCTCGTGAGCACACCCCTCGTGAGCACTCCCCCTTGTGAGCACACCCCCTCGTGAATACCCCCCTTGTGAGCACCCCCTCGTGAGCGCTCCCCCTCGTAAACACTCCCCCTCGTGAATACCCCCCTTGTGAGCACCCCCTCGTGAGCACTCCCCCTTGTGAGCACACCCCCTCGTGAATACCCCCCTTGTGAGCACCCCCTCGTGAGCACTCCCCCTCGTGAACACTCCCCCTCGTGAATACCCCCCTCGTGAGCACACCCCTCGTGAGCACTCCCCCTTGTGAGCACACCCCCTCGTGAATACCCCCCTTGTGAGCACCCCCTCGTGAGCGCTCCCCCTCGTAAACACTCCCCCTCGTGAATACCCCCCTTGTGAGCACCCCCTCGTGAGCACTCCCCCTCGTGAGCACTCCCCCTTGTGAATACCCCCCTCGTGAGCACACCCTCGTGAGAACTCCCCCTTGTGAGCACCCCCTCGTGAGCACTCCCCCTCGTGAGCACTCCCCTCATGAGCAACCCCTCGTGAGCACACCCTTGTGAGAAATCCCCCTTGTGAGCACCCCCTCGTGAGCGCTCCCCCTCGTGAATACCCCCCTTGTGAGCACACCCTCGTGAGCACTCCCCTTTGTGAGCACACCCCCTCGTGAATACCCCCCTTGTGAGCACCCCCTCGTGAACGCTCCCCCTCGTAAACACTCCCCCTCGTGAATACCCCCCTTGTGAGCACCCCCTCGTGAGCACTCCCCCTTGTGAGCACACCCCCTCGTGAATACCCCCCTTGTGAGCACCCCCTCGTGAGCGCTCCCCCTCGTAAACACTCCCCCTCGTGAATACCCCCCTTGTGAGCACCCCCTCGTGAGCACTCCCCCTCGTGAGCACTCCCCCTTGTGAATACCCCCCTCGTGAGCACACCCTCGTGAGAACTCCCCCTTGTGAGCACCCCCTCGTGAGCACTCCCCCTCGTGAGCACTCCCCTCATGAGCAACCCCTCGTGAGCACACCCTTGTGAGAAATCCCCCTTGTGAGCACCCCCTCGTGAGCACTCCCCCTCGTGAATACCCCCCTTGTGAGCACACCCTCGTGAGCACTCCCCTTTGTGAGCACACCCCCTCGTGAATACCCCCCTTGTGAGCACCCCCTCGTGAGCGCTCCCCCTCGTAAACACTCCCCCTCGTGAATACCCCCCTTGTGAGCACCCCCTCGTGAGCACTCCTCCTTGTGAGCACACCCCCTCGTGAATACCCCCCTTGTGAGCACCCCCTCGTGAGCGCTCCCCCTCGTAAACACTCCCCCTCGTGAATACCCCCCTTGTGAGCACCCCCTCGTGAGCACTCCCCCTCGTGAGCACTCCCCCTTGTGAATACCCCCCTCGTGAGCACACCCTCGTGAGAACTCCCCCTTGTGAGCACCCCCTCGTGAGCACTCCCCCTCGTGAGCACTCCCCTCATGAGCAACCCCTCGTGAGCACACCCTTGTGAGAAATCCCCCTTGTGAGCACCCCCTCGTGAGCACTCCCCCTCGTGAATACCCCCCTTGTGAGCACACCCTCGTGAGCACTCCCCTTTGTGAGCACACCCCCTCGTGAATACCCCCCTTGTGAGCACCCCCTCGTGAGCGCTCCCCCTCGTAAACACTCCCCCTCGTGAATACCCCCCTTGTGAGCACCCCCTCGTGAGCACTCCCCCTCGTGAGCACTCCCCCTTGTAAATACCCCCCTCGTGAGCACACCCTCGTGAGAACTCCCCCTTGTGAGCACCCCCTCGTGAGCACTCCCCCTCGTGAGCACTCCCCTCATGAGCAACCCCTCGTGAGCACACCCTTGTGAGAAATCCCCCTTGTGAGCACCCCCTCGTGAGCGCTCCCCCTCGTGAATACCCCCCTTGTGAGCACACCCTCATGAGCACTCCCCTTTGTGAGCACACCCCCTCGTGAATACCCCCCTTGTGAGCACCCCCTCGTGAGCGCTCCCCCTCGTAAACACTCCCCCTCGTGAATACCCCCCTTGTGAGCACACCCTCGTGAGCACTCCCCCTCGTGAGCACTCCCCCTTGTGAATACCCCCCTCGTGAGCACAGCCTCGTGAGAACTCCCCCTTGTGAGCACCCCCTCGTGAGCTCTCCCCCTCGTGAACACTCCCCCTCGTGAATACCCCCCTTGTGAGCACACCCTCGTGAGCACTCCCCCTCGTGAGCACTCCCCCTTGTGAATACCCCCCTCGTGAGCACAGCCTCGTGAGAACGCCCCCTTGTGAGCACCCCCTAGTGAGCGCTCCCCCTCGTGAACACTCCCCCTCGTGAATACCCCCCTTGTGAGCACACCCTCGTGAGCACTCCCCCTCGTGAGCACTCCCCCTTGTGAATACCCCCCTCGTGAGCACACCCTCGTGAGAAATCCCCCTTGTGAGCACCCCCTCGTGAGCGCTCCCCCTCGTGAATACCCCCCTTGTGAGCACACCCCTCGTGAGCACACCCCTCGTGAGCACACCCCTTCTGAGCACACCCCTCGTGAGCACTCCCCCTCGTGAATACCCCCCTTGTGAGCACACCCTCGCGAGCACTCCCCCTCGTGAATACCCCCCCTTGTGAGTACACCCTCGTGAGCACTCCCCCTCGTGAGCACACCCCTCGTGAGCACACCCCTCGTGAGCACACCCCCTCGTGAGCACTCCCCCTCGTGAGCACTCCCCCTCGTGAGCACACCCCTTGTGAGCACACCCCTCGTGAGCACACCCCCTTGTGAATACCCCCCTTGTGAGCACCCCCTCGTGAGCACTCCCCCTCGTGAATACCCCCCTTGTGAGCACCCCCTCGTGAGCACTCCCCCTCGTGAATACCCCCCTTGTGAGCACACCCTCGTGAGCACTCCCCTCATGAGCAACCCCTCATGAGCACACCCTTGTGAGAAATCCCCCTTGTGAGCACCCCCTCGTGAGCACTCCCCCTCGTGAATACCCCCCTTGTGAGCACACCCCTCGTGAGCACACCCCTCGTGAGCACACCCCTTGTGAGCACACCCCTCGTGAGCACACCCCTCGCGAGCACTCCCCCTCGTGAATACCCCCCCTTGTGAGCACACCCTCGTGAGCACACTGCTCGTGAGCACTCCCCTTCCTGAGCACTCCCCTCGTGAGCACACCGCTCGTGAGCACTCCCCTTCCTGAGCACTCACCCTCCTGAGCACTCCCCTCGTGAGCACTCCCCTCATGAGCAACCCCTCATGAGCACACCCTTGTGAGAACTCCCCCTTGTGAGCACCCCCTCGAGAGCACTCCCCCTCGTGAGCACTCCCCCTTGTGAGCACACCCTCGTGAGCACTCCCCCTCGTGAGCACTCCCCCTTGTGAGCACACCCTCGTGAGCACTCCCCCTCGTAAGCACTCCCCCTCGTGAATACCCCCCTTGTGAGCACCCCCTCGTGAGCACTCCCCCTCGTGAGCACTCCCCCTCGTGAGCACACCCCTTGTGAGCACACCCTCATGAGCACTCCCCCTCGTGAGTACACCCCTTGTGAGCACACCCCTCGTGAGCACACCCCCTCGTAAGCACTCCCCCTCGTGAATACCCCCCTTGTGAGCACCCCCTCGTGAGCACTCCCCCTCGTGAGCACTCCCCCTCGTGAGCACACCCCTCGTGAGCACACCCTCGTGAGCACTCCCCCTCGTGAATACCCCCCTTGTGAGCACCCCCTCGTGAGCACTCCCCCTCGTGAGCACTCCCCCTCGTGAGCACACCCCTCGTGAGCACACCCCTCGTGAGCACACCCTCGTGAGCACTCCCCCTCGTGAGCACACCCCTCGTGAGCACACCCCTCGTGAGCACTCCCCCTCATAAGCACTCCCCCTCGTGAATACCCCCCTTGTGAGCACCCCCTCGTGAGCACTCCCCCTCGTGAGCACACCCCTCGTGAGCACACCCCTCGTGAGCACACCCTCGTGAGCACTCCCCCTCGTGAATACCCCCCTTGTGAGCACCCCCTCGTGAGCACTCCCCCTCGTGAATACCCCCCTTGTGAGCACCCCCTCGTGAGCACTCCCCCTCGTGAACACTCCCCCTCGTGAATACCCCCCTTGTGAGCACACCCTCGTGAGCACTCCCCCTCGTGAGCACACCCTCGTGAGCACTCCCCCTCGTGAGCACACCCCTTGTGAGCACACCCCTCGTGAGCACTCCCCCTCGTGAATACCCCCCTTGTGAGCACCCCCTCGTGAGCACTCCCCCTCGTGAGCACACCCCCTCGTGAGCACACCCCTTTGCACACTCGAAGGAGGCTGTGTTGTGTGTAGGTCTGCACTTCCAGACTTTAGTAGAACCTGTGCTTGGAGAGGAAATCCGTCCGGGTATGCCTTCGTCCTGTGTCTGACCCGTTTCAACGGAGTAGATTAAACATCTGAAGTATGTCAGCAGCAGAGAAAATAGACTGTATTCTGAATTATGTCTAAGATCCCCCTTTTTTTCTTTTCATTCCTCCAAGATCATGATTTTTCCGGAAGGAACATGTACCAACAGGACGTGCCTAATTACCTTCAAGCCTGGTATGTAGGGTTTTTTTTTTAATTTTTTTTAACGTTTTATTCATTTTTGAGAGAGAAAGAGCATAAGCAGGGGAGGCGCAGAGAGAGAGGGAGACACAGAATCCGAAGCAGGCTCCAGGCTCCGAGCTGTCAGCACAGAGCCCGACGCGGGCCTCGAACCCACGAACTGTGAAATCGTGACCTGAGCTGAAGTCGGACGCTCGACCGACTGAGCCACCCAGGTGCCCCTGTAGTTTTCTTAATTCCACAGAGAAATTCCTCCTCGAGAAAGCAGGGGAGCCCTTGCTCCCACCGGTGCCTCCCAGATTTCCCACAAAAGTACACCCCAGGCCGGAGACGCTCCTGCGGGACGGGCTGTGAGCCTGGGGTTCCCCTGAGATTTCACAGCTGGCAGCCATGTTGAGGGTCCCTCCAGGCACCTTAATAAGACTTCTGACCAGGAGGGCGAGGGAGAAAAGCTCACGTTAACTCCAAGACCAGCATGAGAGGCGCCAGCGCGGGGCCCGCGACTCGGGAACTAGGATGCTGCCCTTTCCCCCGCAGGTGCGTTCATCCCAGGAGTTCCTGTCCAGCCTGTGGTTCTGCGGTACCCGAACAAACTGGTGAGCGTGTTTCCCGGGGATTCCGGTGATTTACCTGGGAATGAGAGTTTGAAGACGTTTCAGGCACCGTTTCTAGTCAATCCCGACGTTCCAGAACGCTTCAGTATTCGTGCGTGAAGTCCTGTTTTCGTGGGTCGTGAGCGGAGGCCCTTCCTCTCTGTTCGGTCTGATGGTTTGATGTGAGACGGGCCCCCATGTCCCCAGGAGCCTTCACTGCCTGTTTACCGGGAAACATTAAAATTAAGAGTACTTAAGTTCTGAAAGGCTGGAGACGGCAGGAGGGAAAGGAACTAAGTGACTTGGTATTTAACACGCCGTTGTCGTGCGTCTGGCTCCGTGCAGAGGTCTTTGCTTGAGACAGAGCAGAGTAAAAGAAGGGGCGTGTGGGGCTCCGAGTGCCTGGGTGATCCTGACGGACCCCCAGCTCAGGGGAGGCAGGGAGCTGGACGAAGCCTCAGCAGGTTCTGGTCACAGGCCCCCGTGCCCTCCGCTGCCACCTCTGCAAGAGCATCTCACTTCTGCCAGAACCCCTGCCAGGGGGACGTCCCTGTACCTCGACAGGCGTCGGGCTCTCGTAGCTGAGACTGGGCCACAGGGACTCGTGTCCTTGGGCCCTGCCTGGGCACTGGATGCGCTGGACTGTTTCTTGACGGAGGACACAGGAGGTGGGTTTGTCACACCGAGCTGCGTCTCTGTCCCACTGTGTCTTTGTGACAGCAGAACAGAAACTCCCCAGTCAAAGCACGGTGGGGTCTGGAGTTGCTGGTACGGATGGGGGCAGGATTGTGGGTGACGTCTGTGGGCGTGAGGGGCCTGGCCCACCTTCTGCTGGACCAGCCCCGTGCCTTCAGGTGCAGACGGACACAAAAGAGGCCCCCAGAGTGGCCAGTGAGTAAATGTCACAAGCGGAAGCCACGGAAACTGACAGGTGGCGCAGTCTCGCGGTAGGTGACCAGAGAGGTGCGTGCGTCAGCCGGCGTCTGAGAGAGAATCTGTCATCGACGTGTAGAATTCTAGGTTTTCCGCTTCTTAAATTTGCTTTGTCAACTTAGGTTAAGCAAACTGCCTCTCCTGGGTTCTTCTAGAAGCATTCAGCCTGGCTGCTTTGCAGTCTTTTCTCGTTGGTCTGTGTCGTCCTCTTCAGCTGCATAATTTCCCGGAAAACCGCCACTGACCACTTTGCACCCGGTCCCGTGCGGAGGAGGGTGGGCCAGGGCCCCGGGGTCGGCGGCCGGAGAAGCCCCTGAGGTTGGGGTCGGGGAGGGGAGGGTGTTCAGCAGCCTGTGGGAAGGACTTCAGAAGAAAGCCCATTGGGGGACCGGCGTCAGGGTAGAAACAGGGTGTGTGTCCTCTTACGTCCGTCCCCGCCCAGTGCTGGCACAGCAGCGAAGACCGAGGGTGGGGGGCGTACACAAGTCTCGGAGTGCTGGGCACACACAGGCCCCGCAGTGGGGGTACAGGTGGGTGTGGGTTGGAACGCGCCTCACGCGGTAGGGACCGCTCCCGAGGCCCGCACAAGGCAGGCTCCTGGGCCGTAGACCAAAGCTGCGAGATGGCTTGAACAAGGGACAGGACGAGGGATTCACCGGCCCTGGAGCCGTGGGAGGAGAGGAGTGTGTCTAGAGCGGCCCGGAGGTGATAGCCACCCGCCTGCCCCCTTGTCCCAGAGCAGACTGGGGAAGAAGAGGGCGCCAGCGTCTTGGTGAGAGACGGGCAGGTCGAGGCCAGGACGGAGGGCGGGCACACTCTGGGTCAGCTGTGACTCATCCTGCTCCTTTCTTGCCCCCCAGGACACCATCACGTGGACGTGGCAAGGACCTGGAGCGTAAGTGAGACACCGTGCGCTCTCACGCGTCCTGTCCTCCCCAGAAAGCACAGTGGCCACTCAAGCGACTGGCCTGCACTTTGGCCTGCGTTGTGCACACGTGGGAACTCTGGACGCGTGACCCGCTGCTGTTCAACAGCAGTTCAGTTCTGCCCCCTGTGCAAACCAGGTGTACAAACCTGGCCCGTTCTCACCCTCCTGGCGTCCAGGACCTAAGTTCGTTGTGGGAAGGTAACTGGGAGTGGCTCTCCTTCCCACTTGCGCCTGTCAGCTCGGTGACCACCGTCACGTCTGACATCTGCAGCTGCCAGGAAGGGAGGGGAGCTGCGGGGACGGCCCCCGTCTCAGGCCCGGGGGCTCCAGGACAGCAGGCCTCCCCACAACGCCAGCATTTGAGCTGCTGTTTGGCGGTGGGAAGGGGCTGGTGGAGCCAGGCCCCCAGGCCTTGCCAAGGCATTTGGAACGGGATGCTGGGAAGACTCCCTAAAGGGCAGTGTCTGCGCCGGCGAGGGGTGGGCGGGGAGTGATAGCGTTGCGGGGGCTGGAGTGTGGAGGGTGGGTGGCAAGAAGCAAGAGGGAGGCTGGGAAAGGCAGGAAGGGGCTCCTCTGGGCTGTGGCGGTCAGGCTTGGGGGTGGCAGTGATGGGGCAGAAGTCGGGTGCGCACAGAGTTAAGAGGGCGCTTGTCCACTGTGGAGGGTGAGCGATGGCCCGAGGACGGGACTCGGGTGGCTCCCCTTGTCCAACTTCTGCAAAGAACAGGCTGGTGATGCTGGTCAGGAGCTCTAGGGCCGGGCCCGGAGAGGTCCGCGTCCCTGGGGACGGCCAGGTGGGGGACAGTGTCGGGTAGGCGAGGTGTCCTCGGCTGGAGGACACACGGGGGAAACGTGGCACGCAGGGCAAAGGAGAGCTGCAGGGTCGGCGCATTTAGTAGGGACGGGGAGGTCCCCTGTTCAGTAAAGGTAGCCCCATCCTCCTCGCTGCTGCGAGGCTCGGGTCAGGCTGTGGGAGGCTCGGCGTCCGCTGAAAGAATTCACTGCACAGTGGTGCCCTCTGCAGGGGAAGGCATCCGGAGGTTCTGCTCCGGAATCGAAAGTAGTTTAAACAAAATCGAGAATCCTTTAACCAATGCTGTAAATCTGTTTGTTCGTTTTAAGGTTGAAAATCCTGTGGCTCACGCTCTGCCAGTTTCACAATCGAGTGGAAATCGAGGTTTGTATAGATGCGGTGTCCTCTACAATGTCATGTCGGGGTTTACAAAGGTGGGTACCGTAGTGTTGGCGTCGAGGTCTGCGTAGATGCACCGCGATACGGTGTTACTTCGGGCTCTATACAGATATAGCGTCGCACAGGGTCATCCTCTGTGCAGATACGGCTTAGGCAACCTTCACTGGGGTGTATACAGATACAATGTTAACGTCTGTACCAACAGATGTGATACAGCGTCTGCAGGTAAAGTTGTATGTTGACGTCTACACGGATACAGCGTTTCACAGTATGTGACTGGGGACTCTACGGATACGAGTTGAGCATTGTTACGTCCTTGTCCGTACAGATGTAATACTGTGTTGGTGTCGTGCAAACACAACGTGACGTTACCTGTGTGGACGTGGTGTTAGCGGATACTGTGACATATTTGTGTCTGTGGAGATGTGTTGTACGACGTCGGGGTCTCCACAGACACAGTGTTACTTACGTGTTGTCGCGGCACATATTATACAGTGTCACGTTGTGTCTCAGTGTTACACGCATCTGTCTTGCTTTGTAGCTCCTTAGAGGTACTTCCCGTGGCTTTTCATCAATCACATTGTGTCTCTTGCATGATTTTGAATCCATTTAGATAGGATTTTAAAAATCCACAACCGTCTTTTAACACGGTTAGCAAATTGGCGCATACGCAGTGAGTTATGTTTTGGCGTTTTTACGTGGTCTGATACTGGCGACTTCACGTGGCACGTGTCTCGTACTGCCGTTTTCTGTTTGATGTTGGGTCGGATCGCATAACCTGCCTCCCGGCTTGCAGCCCGTTGGGTGTCCCTGAGTCACGACTCCTGTTCCCTCCGCTCTGTTAAATAGTCACAATCGTGCAGCCTGCATGTTTCATCCAAGTGCATGAGGGAGGAGGGTTCCTTTTTAAGAAGGGAACCAATAGGCTAGTCCCGCACCGCAGAGTAGGGATGGCCCGTTCGTGGCGTGGAGGGTGTCACGAGACAACTTCCTTCCGGTAAAAGTTGTCGTGTTGCACCGAACTTACTGATGAGCCTGGCTTTCGGCCGGCCTCCGGGTTTGTTACTTCAGGAGAACAGAAGCCACTTAATCACAACAGGCTGAAGCAAAGGGTCCCCGGCCCACGTCCGAGGGTGGCGGGCCTGCCCCTTAGAACTTTGTATGTGGCTCGTGTGCCGGTGGCCCGGAAGCAGCCGGTGCAGGGGCCTCGGAGGACCGTGCCTCTGGTGAGAACTCCATTTCACGCCTCGTTTCTGATGTTCTGAGTTCAAAAGACACAATGACTTTTTGAAATCGCTCTAAGTGTCTTTACTCACGCCATGCTTGCGGGTGTCCGTGAGCACCTGTTGTGACTTCCACGGCGTCCAGTTCACGGTGCCGGGCGAATGAAGTCACGTGACGAGGACTGGTGGGGTTTCGGGATGTCCTTGTACCGTCAGACGTCTGTGGTAAAGAGAGAGGGCGCAGTGACGCCTGCACACAGTGGGGCGGCAGCAGAGCGTGGGACTCACTCATTTAAAGCGCCGCTCACGCGAACGCACACTTCCGTGGGACGGTTTGTCATAACTGAAAATGCAGCGGATGTCAAATCTGGTGCTTTTTCACGAGGAGATAGTTTGTCGTGTTACCCCCAACACCAGCTGAGGCCTTTCGAGAGGAAGGCACACGAATAACTTTTTTGCATCCGTAGAGGAAGATTCCGTGTGAGATTGTCACCCGGTGCGCCTGCAGGCAGGGGGCGCTCCTGCCGAGGAGTCGTGGGTTGTGAGTGTTCACACACGTGCCCGTGCGTGCGTGCACGCGCACCGTGGCCACTTTGAAGATGGTTCTCACGGAAAGTGCTTTGACAGACCTTAATCGTGTCAGACTTGCGACCGTCACCTCCGGTGGCCTGGTGATGCCCGTGGAAGTAACTCGGCCTTCTCTGTGCTCAGTTCCTTCCCGTGTACAGCCCCTCGGACGAGGAGAAGAAGGACCCGGCCCTGTATGCCAGCAACGTGCGGCGCGTCATGGCAGAGTGAGTGCTGTCCCTCCCATGCCCCGGGCGCGGGCCCCTGCCGCCACCCTGGTG
This sequence comes from Panthera tigris, assembly GCF_018350195.1. Classification (NCBI taxonomy): domain Eukaryota; kingdom Metazoa; phylum Chordata; class Mammalia; order Carnivora; family Felidae; genus Panthera; species Panthera tigris. The sequence continues at coordinate 237,300,822 of NC_056660.1, forward strand.
CCCCTGTCACTGCCCGAGCATGGCCCGGGGCTGCCCCTCAGCTGCCGCTTCCTCCTGAGCCCTGGGAGCAAACTAGCCAGTAGCCGTAGGAAAACGGTCTCTGCAGAAGCGAGCGAGGGCCTGTTGAGGGTGCACACGGGCGGGGGGCGTGCGTGGCCACTCTTTTCGCACCTCCGGTGGCCGTGGGGTCACGGTTCTGCCTCTGCTTCGTTGATGAACTTGGTGAATTCAGACGTGTGGGTGGGAACCAGTCAGCCCGGTGCCGGGTCTGTGCCCGAGGGCGAGGGGCCGCACCGCCTGGGGGCCCACGGGGCTGTCCTGTGTGTCAGCTCTCTGTTCACCCGCTGCAGTAGCCGTCAGCCCTCTTCCTCCCTCTTCCCAAGTCTAATCCCGGAAGATAAAGCGCTTCCGCAACGAGTGTGCGGGCCCTCAGGGAGTTTCTCGCTTCTGTTTCCACATCCTTCCCGGCCGTTGTGGACGGGGAGACATCAGCCTGCGCCCTCCGCACCCCCTCCCCCCGTGTCCCGTCTCCTCTCTCCTCCTCTCTTCTACTCCCCGGCAGCAGGGGCTGCCTCTGTGTGGCCACTGAGGTCCCGGGAGGGGTTCTCAGAGCTCAGGGGCTCCGCGGGGTCCCCGGCGGGAGGTCTGCGTGGCCTTGGAGGCGTTTTCACAGGCACTTTTGCTGAGCTGGTGTGGCCTGGGTGTGAAGTCAACCCTGTCCCCTCCCTGTATACAGATCGCACCCCTGTGGCAACATATTCTGTGGGACTGCATAAAGCAGAACCCTAACCTGAACACATGTAAATTCGAACTCCGCGTGTCCACACGCCCCTCAGAAAGCTAGGCTGGGGACAGAGCCCAGCAGATGGCTCCGGTCCCCCTGGGTGCCCAGCCACTGGCAGCCCGTGTCCCTCCCGCTCTCAGAATCCCGGACACACAGGCAGCAGCTGGCCACCAGGATGCGCGTGACTCAAGGCAGGGCGTTCGGTGACACCTTGGTTCAGCCTCTCCGTAAATAATCCCTATGGAATCGAAGGCTTGACAGGTGTGAGTTCTTTTTAATTCCCATTCAAATAAATTAGCCATTAATGTTGATGCGTATCTCACAAACTGTGCCTGTTAACGGAGGACAAGCATCATACGTCGAGTGGCAAAGGGCAAAGAACCCAGAAACGGGGATGTGGGGTGTCCCCTTCCTGGTTCCGGACCCACCTGGGAACAGCCCGGGTCCCTGAGGGACAGTCTAAGACGCTCCGGGTACATTCCGGCTCCTGTCCCCACACGGGGATCATAGTAGCTGTGGGAGAGCCGCTTCAGAACCCGCTTCCTTACCCACGATCTCTCGTGGGACCATCTTGCCACGAGAGGCTGTGGCAACGGTGGGAGGTGCTCTCCGTCATTAGGGGAGGGGCCCAGGGTCCAACACTTGGTGAGTTTTCTACCATCGAGGTTTCCTTTAATGGGAGACGCACATTTTTCAGAAGCCTGATGCAAGTCTTTAGGATGGCTGAGCCCCGCCTCTGACCTCAGGGCACTGTCAGTCTGATGAGAGCGGCCCCTCGCCACCGTTAGACCAGCGGGACTTCCGGGTGAGACCCCCCCTCGCGGGGCGGTGTCCTCTTGGAGGCACCCGCTGGCTGCCTGGCAGGGGGACCGTGGTAATACTGTGCTAGCCACGAAGCCTGGGGCCCCAGGGTCCAAGTAACTGAAATTTGGGGTTTGCTCATAAGCTTTTCTGTTTAGTGCCACGTGTGGACTTGACACGTTGCCTTTCTGTGCACGTCGGCGTGCTGAGCACCCGCCACCCCGTGGCTCCGGTTACGGGCTCGTACGTGGCGGGTGCCCACGTGGGCTTGCGTGAGAACACTGGTGCAGGCTCTGGGGCGAGGGCTGCAGCCAGGGCTGATGCTCTGGAACCACGCCGCCCCTGCTCAGACCCCCCATCCTCCCCTCCTTCCTCCAGGTGGGGTCCGTCTGTCCTGCTGGGGCCCCACCAGACACCCCCATCTTGGGGGGATGCAGGAGTGGACAGGAGGGGGCACTTGGGAAACCACAAGGGTCCTGGCCCAGAGGGCGTTTTCAGTGGGTTCCTCCCACCCGGCCTTCCCCGGCTTCACCTGCCTGAAGGCTGCCGGGTGCCGGAATCGCGAGGGACAGCTGTGCTGTGCCCGCAGGATCCAAAGGGACAGAGCGCTGGGCCGGGTGACGAGCCCCTGAGAGGCAGGCTTGAGAACTGCTCATCTGCTTACTAGAAATTTTCACATATTCGTGTGCTTTAGTCCAGTTTTTACAAGTTTTTTTTCTTGTTTATTTGTGAGAGAGAGAGAGAGAGACAGAGTGTGAGCAGGGGAGGGGCACAGAGAGAGGGAGACACAGAATCCCAAGCAGGCTCCAGGCTCCGAGCCGTCAGCCCAGAGCCCGACACGGGGCTTGAACCCACCGACCGTGAGATCGTGGCCTGAGCTGAAGTCGGACGCTCCATCGACTGAGCCACCAGACGCCCCACTTTTTAAGACTTATAAATGTTGGCGTACTTCCGACGTGGACGGTTCATCCTGCTTCTGGGAGTTCTTTGTCAGCCCCCAGCGCCACAGACACGCCGTGGCTTTCTGGTGCAAATCTCTTCTCCAGCTGCCGTCGCGTGGTCGTCCAGTGGGTGTCCCTTCTTGGGAAACATGTTCTGTCCTTGACGGCACACCCACCCCGACACCACCTGTATTCATAGCAATTTCTTCCCGTTGTCGAACTGAAACAGGTTTTCACGGGGCCACAGAAACGTGGCTCGCACATAAACCTCTTAGACCCAGAGGCAGGGATCGCCGTCCGCAAGCGTAGGTCTTCGCGCCCCAGCCACCGTGCGCCTCACGTGGGACGTGTGGGGCGGCAGGTGCTGCTGCTGTGTGGACGAGGCAGGAGCCACAGGGAGGGGCCTGTGAGGTGGGGCCGCTGTGACTTTAGCACTGGTGGGGTTTTGGAGGGGTGGGGGGTCCGGAGCTGACGGCCAGGAAAGAAGTCTTGAGACCTCTTCGGTGCCAGAAGGGGATTTCGCCGAAGCGCGGGGACAGGGCCGTGGGCAGGAAGAGCGTGCTGGGGCGGTTCTGCATCTGGGAGTTCGGTTTGTAAAGAACTCGGGAAGGCTGGCAGGAGGGCTCTCATGTGCCCAGGAGGATCCCAGGAGAGGAGGCCTTGCCGTTGTGAAGCTAAGGCTGTTTTCCCCCTGGGGAGGCATTACCACTGGGACAGTAGGGGGTTCTGGGCAGGTGTTCTCCTCTGGACCTGCCGCAGGCCTCTGTCCGTGGGCTGCAGGTCACGAGGAAGTTTTTTTTTTTTTTTTTAATTTTTTTTTTTTAACGTTTATTTATTTTTGGGACAGAGAGAGACAGAGCATGAATGGGGGAGGGGCAGAGAGAGAGGGAGACACAGAATCGGAAGCAGGCTCCAGGCTCTGAGCCATCAGCCCAGAGCCCGATGCGGGGCTTGAACTCACAGACCGCAAGATCATGACCTGAGCTGAAGTTGGACGCTCAACCGACCGAGCGACCCAGGCGCCCCGGTCACGAGGAAGTTTGACGTTACCTGCCACTTCTTCTTTGTTCCCACAGCGCTGTGGGGGGTGATGTTGGGGCTGCAGGGAACGGAGCCTACAGGCTTCTGGAGATCGGGCTGTTGATAAGGTCGCCTTTTCTTGTAATTTACTAAGATGTTTGCAAACCGACTGAGACTCACGTCCCGCAGGGCCGTGAACTCTATCGGGTAACTGTGTGCTTTTTCCTTCTCTCAGCTTTAGGGCAGCCGGGAGTGTATGAGGAATGTCACCCGTGTCCCACGGGGGGAGGGGAGGGGTGCCAGCTTCGCCCTCAGCCCGCCCCACGCCCTCCCCAGCGCCGGGCTCCCGGGGTCGCCCTGCACGGGCTCCTTGCTGTGCCGCTTGGGGGGTGCTGACGGGGTGCCCTCCTCTCCCGCAGGGCCCTGGGCGTCTCGGTGACCGACTACACGTATGACGATTGCCAACTGGCCCTGGCGGAAGGCCAGCTCCGTCTCCCCGCGGACACCTGCCTTCTCGAGTTCGCCCGGCTGGTGAGGGGCCTGGGGTGAGTCTGCTTTTTCTCACTCGAGCCGTCAGCCCGGAACGGCCCTCCCTCGAGGCTGTGGCGGGTTTGACGAAGCTCAAGTGGTTTGCTCAGCGACGGGAGAGCTCTGAAGGGCACTGCTGAGATGCTGCTTCTAAGACGGGAAGCTTCCGGAAACTTCTGTCAGGCCCCCGCAGGGGCCCCCACCCCTGCAGTTGTTGGTGATCAGGCTGGAGACGGCAGTGGGCGCGGAGGGTCCACGGGGGCTGTCGAGCAGATGAAAGGGCTTGTTCTCAGGGTTTTGGGGGTTTTTCCAAATACCCACTTCAGACCCCCAGTGCTCGGCAGCGGTCTCTGTGGGCTCTACCCGGGAGGACCGTCGCAGCACGGCCAGAGGCCGCCCCCACTTGCCCGAGGGTGGGTCCCCACAGCTGGCGGGGCCTCGTTCCTGTAGATACCGAGGCAAAATTATTAGAACGCTTTTTTTTTTTAAACGAACTTGCCTTTTGTTGTAAAGCAACTTCACTCTTTCTTGAATTTTCTAAGAGTACATTTCCTGTTCTTAGCATGCTGTAATTTTATCGAAAAATGTCCTTCCTTCTCTTTTTGTGTAGGTTGAAACCAGAAACACTGGAGAAAGATCTGGATAAATACTCCGACCGGGCCCAGATGCAGGGGGGACGCAGGGTGGGCCTCCCCGAGTTCGCCGAGTACCTGGGCGTCCCCGTCTCAGACCCACTACAAGACCTGTTCTCCCTGTTTGATGAGGTGGGGCCATAGCCCTGTGAGCGGTTTCGAGGCAAAACCTCCAGCCTTTCCGTGTATATTGCTTTGTTACAATAGAAGCATCTCTTGGAGACTTAGGAAGCAGGGCGGGAACGACCCCTCCGCGCCCGTCCAACCAGCCCGCCGGGAGTTTTCTCCCGTGCTGTTAAACGCACACAGAAGTCGGACGTTTAAGTTAACGTCTGCTGATAAACATACCTGTGGTTTGGGGGTTTACGGTGGGACCGCCAAAAACCTAGTAATATCAGTGTCCCCTTCCCCAGAAATCCAGAATTCCCAAATAACGGGCCTGTTTCCCCATGATCGGCACGTGGGGTCGCCACGGACCTCCCGTCCAGCGCGAGAGGACCCCCCAGCACAGCGTCCCTCACCCCCCGCCAGCCACGCGTCACAGTCGGGTCACGTGTCGTGGCTGGACCGGGGGTCCACGGCCACCCGCACCAGCTGGGCCCCGGGGGTGGAGCTGGGAGACCACATGCCGGGAGCCATGCCTGCCACGCCCGCTCTTTCCCGGATGTTGGCGTCGAGGGATGGACCCCCGTGGCGGCCAGTCCCACGGCAGGCCGTGTGCCGAGCAGCCCCTTCAGCCACAAATGTGTGTGAACAGCACAGCACGCCACGTGAATATCACAGCGTGTCCTCTGTGGCGACGTGCCACGTTCTGCGCGGCCTGGCCCGTGGTGGGACCAAGGAGAGGCAAGCGTGTGACTCGGGCACGTCAGAGACGCCACAGGCACTCGCAGGTCACGGTGACAGGCGTCCTGCTGACGCGTCGCAGCGCGTGGCCCCGTGTGCCGCCGTCACAAACCGGCGGGCTGGCCTGGAGGGGCCCCCTCACGGAAAGGCCACGTGCTCCCGTCGTCGGAGCCCCAGCCGTGGCGGTGTTTTCACGCTGGCGCTTTGACACGGCGCATGCATCGGGTGGGGACCCGCAGACCCCCCGTCGCGGCACGTGGCTGGGTAGGTCTTACTTCCCACCCCAGGCGCCCAGTGGCCCTGCGACACAGACACTCCCGTTCCACACAAAGACCCTCAGACCCAGAAGCTAAAGGGCCGGGAACGCACAGGCTGAGGGGCCCGAAGTGAACTCACCTGCCCGCCCCCTGAGCTCGCTCCGGAAGCCACCCCGCCTGGACCACGGGCATGGGGCCATCCCAGGGAAGCCTGTCCCTTCCCTTCGGGGGACGGCAAGGGACCCTTGTGCCCCCACCCCTGTGCCAGGAATCTCCCCGCCCTCGAGGCCTCCACCTCCCCGTCCGCCCCCCAGCTCATCCCACGCCCCGTGGCGGCCTGCTCACTCAACAGCAGCCCGGCCCGCAGGCTCCCCGGGGACGTGCAACGTGGGCGCACGGCAGGCCAGGCTGGGTGCCCGCCTTTCCACTTGCTCACCTAGGTTCTCGGGGCACAGATGAGAGCCTTGCTGTCTGCTGGGGTTTTTTCTAGAAGGAGAGCCTTAGGCAGCGGGCACCGCATCGCGTGAACTTTCCAGAGGAGATTCACGTGTTGGTCTCGTAGACTTTGAGAATCAATTGTAACGTCCTAAGAGGGTGTGTGCTGAGATCACCTTGTAAAAGCCAGTCGGCCGTGAATGTTCTTACAAAATACTCGTTTCGTGGGGCGGCTGCGTGGCTCATTTGGCTAAGCGTCCAACTTCAGCTCACGGTCCGTGGGTTCGAGCCCCGCGTCGGGCTCTGTGCTGACAGCTCGGAGCCTGGACCCTGCGTTGGATTCTGTGTCTCCCTCTCTGCCCCTCCCCTGCTCACGTTCCATTTCTCTCTCTCTTTCTCTCTCTCTCTCTCTCTCTCTCTCTCTCTCTCAATAAAACAGATAACCACAAAAAAATTTTTTTAATATGCATTTCATGTAAGCAGGTAATAGCAAATCAAGTGGAACTTTTTTTTTTTTTAAAGTTAATCTTGAGAGAGAGAGAGAGAGGATGTGCACACACGGGAGGGCCCGGGAGAGAGCGAGAGAGAGAATCCCAAGCGGGCTCTGTGCCGACTCGGCTCCATCTCAGGAACTGTGAGTCGTGACCTGAGCTGAAGTCCGGAGTCGAACACTTAACTCACCGAGCCACCCAGATGCCCCTGACCTTTCCGCTAATATCCAGGGATTAGCATTCACACCCCAGCACCGGCCCCGCACACGCGCGCGGAGGGACCGAGCGGCGCCCTGAGGATGTGTCTCTTTCCCAGAGTGGAGACGGCACGATGGATCCTCGGGAGTATGTCGTCGCCCTGTCCGTCGTCTGCCGGCCGTCCCGGACTCTGGACACCGTCCAGCTGGCGTTCAAGGTAAGCGTGGAGTGCCTATGAGGTTAGTTTGTAGGGACAGTGAGGCGCGGATCACATCAGGCCTGCCGTACCCGATTACGGGCCCTTGCGGTACGGACGGACTTCCTCTCTGCCCAGCTGCCCTTCTCACGTAAGCGCGTATCGGCCGTCGTTTGTGAAAACGCCCAAAACGTCCTCAAACCCATTTCCTCCTGCAGTCCGTGATCCACACTCACAAGAAGGGCGCGGGGTGGGATCTTTGTGAGTTCCGGGGCGCCCGGACAGGGCCGCCCTACGCCGTCCATCGGGCGCAGCCCGCACCCGGTCCGCTCTCCCACCGCGGCCTCTTCGTCAGCGCGTCGGCTCAGGCTGCGGAGCGGCTGTGTGCCCAGCGCTGAGCCTTCCACCACATCCCCGGGATTCTGAGAGTCTGAGAAACCCCCGTAACGGGGTCCCGGCTCGCGTGCCCTCACCCGGCCGCCTCCCCCGGACACTTTCAGCTGGGATGGGGCTGGGCCGGCTTCACTCCCCAGAAACACAGTTTTGTCAGGGTCTGAGAACGGCTCCTTGTTACAGGTGCACCTCCTATTCTGATATTTTTTGAAGGTTTTTGTTTTTGAGACAGAGACAGAGCGTGAGCAGGGGAGGGGCAGAGAGAGAGGGAGACACAGAATCCGAAGCGGGCTCCGGGCTCCGAGCCGTCGGCACAGAGCCCGACGCGGGGCTCGAACCCACGGACCGTGAGATCATGACCTGAGCCGAAGTCGGACGCTCGACCGACTGAGCCACCCAGATGCCCCCAGATGCAACTCCTGTTAGCCAGACTCGTGAGAGCCTGATGTATAAGCCAGGCAGTGCTTGTATCTCAGTGCTGGGGTCCCACTGGGCGGGCAGGCTTCTCAGGCCACTGAAGGAGGGGGAGCCCAGGAGAGGGTGGCCCCCGGCTAATGGGCAGACCGATGGTGACCAGCCCTGGGGTGCTCACGCTGCGGTTGGCAGCTGGTGCCAGCCCCACAGGGACTTTCTCAGTCACTCGCCAGAACCTAAGCAGAAGCTGTTGGAAGAGGTGAGTGGGTCAGCCACCCCCTCAAGGTCAAGCACGGTGATGGCACATTCATTTCATTGAGCACTCACGCGTCCCACCACCCGGAGGCCCCCTGCTAGGGCAGCCGGGTGTGGCGCAGGCCTCCGTGCTCCTGGGAGTGGGAGCCGTGGGGTCAGGGCCTCTGCACAGTTGGGGGATCGTGGGTGACACCGGCCTCTGCCTGCAGATGTACGGGTCACAGGACGGCTGCGTCGATGAAGGCGCCCTGTCCAGCATCCTCAAGACTGCCTTAGGCGTGGCCGAGCTCACCGTGACCGACCTCTTCCGGGCCATCGACGAGGAGGAGACAGGGAGGATCACGTTTGGTGAGCGGCCCGGGCACAGGGGGAGGACGGCTGCATTGTGCAGGCGTGTGCCCAGGAGGCGGGCCGCGGGAGACACCATCCATGCTCGCCAGGGCCCCGCGCTGTCTCGGGCTACACAAGATTGTCCGAAGGAAGATTCTTCCCCAGACCCGGCGGGGATGGGTTAGGGCATTTGGGATCTGATCCCTGCAGGGAATTAACAGGGCCAGACTTCAAGCCCAGGCTCGGAACCCCAGATCCATGCCACCCCCCAAGGGCAGCGGGCGGTATGTGCTGAGGCCGGGCCGTGGCCGCCCACGGGGGTCCGCGATCCGGGTTCTCCGTGGAGGCGGGGAGCCAGACCCCTCAGGACTGACCGCTGCAGGGAGGGGGTGGGGGGTCGGCTCATCGCTTTCGGCCACACAAAGTGGGACAGCCAAGATCTTCGGGGACTCAGACCTGAAACCCACCCGCAGGCCAAGGAGGAAGGGGGAGGGGCAGCAGGACTCCCAGAAGGCAGCCCCCTCTGCACACCAGCCAGTGCGCACGTCTGAAAGTGAATGTTTCCTCGCTAAAAAAAAACAGTAGACATTTGCTCAGGAAAGGTCATTGTTCGTGTCTTGTTTGGATGTGTTTTTAAATTGCATCCAAATGTCAGACACGTGTGTTGGTTTAGCGTGAGCGTGTGTGTGTGTGTGTGTGTGTGTGTGTGTGTGTGTCCATCTCCGCCTGAGGGCAGGTGGTGGTGTCCGGGCGCACTGAGGCGTGGTGATGACGTGCCAAGTGAGCACCTTCCAGAAAAGCCCTCCCACACCCAGGCCTAGAGCGTCTCCAAGCCATTGGGGCGCCCCGGGGGCACTGCCCACCCCAAGACTGGGTCCCAGGCCTGGGAGACGAGGCGGGGGCTCAGAGCCACTCAGGTGATCGGCCGGGAGGGCGACCCTGCTGTCTCCAGCGCATGGACGAGTCCCCAGTGGCGCCTGCCTCGCAGGCTGTCAGGTCACGGTGTGGACACCTTGTCCTGCCTCTGAGCCGACTCCTGGGTGAACAGCGGCTCCTTTGCACGTGTCAAGCACCTGGAGTACGCCTGCGCCTCGAAGAGCACATTCGCCTTAGATTTCCCCAAGGCGGCAAAGCCGAATGGCTCTGAGCCCTGTTCATGCGCAGCCCCCCTCCCCCCCATGGACCCCAGCCCTCCCCCCTCCCCCCCATGGACCCCAGCCCTCCCCCCTCCCCCCCATGGACCCATGCCCTCCCCCCACCCCCCCATGGACCCATGCCCTCCCCCCACATGGACCCCAGCCCTCCCCCCTCCCCCCCATGGACCCCAGCCCTCCCCCCTCCCCCCCATGGACCCATGCCCTCCCCCCTCCCCCCCATGGACCCATGCCCTCCCCCTCCCCCCACATGGACCCATGCCCTCCCCCCTCCCCCCACATGGACCCCAGCCCTCCCCCCTCCCCCCACATGGACCCAGCCCTCCCCCCTCCCCCCACATGGACCCCAGCCCTCCCCCTTCCCCCCCCACATGGTCCCAGCCCTCCCCCCTCCCCCCCACATGGTCCCAGCCCTCCCCCCTCCCCCCACATGGACCCCAGCCCTCCCCCCTCCCCCCACATGGACCCAGCCTTCCCCCCTCCCCCCATGGACCCATGCCCTCCCCCCTCCCCCCCCATGGACCCATGCCCTCCCCCTCCCCCCCCACATGGTCCCAGCCCTCCCCCCTCCCCCCACATGGACCCCAGCCCTCCCCCCTCCCCCCACATGGACCCCAGCCCTCCCCCCTCCCCCCACATGGACCCAGCCTTCCCCCCTCCCCCCACATGGACCCCAGCCCTCCCCCTCCCCCCCCCACATGGACCCCAGCCCTCCCCCCTCCCCCCACATGGGCCCCACCCCTCCCCCCTCCCCCCACATGGATCCAGCCCTCCACACACACATGGACCCAGCCCTCCCGGGAGGGTGTGAGATGTAAGCTGGTTGCCCATGCAGAACCAGGCACAGGGGCCCCAGGTTCCGGACATCTGTCCCCCTATAACCCAGACGCCCGTCTTTTCAGCCGACTTCCGCAGGTTTGCAGAAGCGTTCCCCGACTTTGCAGAGGACTACCTCTACCCTGACCAGACGCGTCCTGAGAGCTGCCCGCGGACGCCCCCAGCTCCAGCCCCCAACGGCTTCTGTGCTGACTTCAGCCCTGAAAACTCGGGCGTTGGGAGGAAACCTTTCCGGAAGAAACTGGACTAGGATGAAGGTTTCTGGCAAGATGAGGCGTCTCCGTGGCCCAGTCACCACCCGCCTCCACGTGGCCGTGCGCCCGCCGGCCTCAGGCCCATCCACAAGACTCGGGCTCGCCACCCTGCTCCTCCGTGGACAGCCCTGCGTGAGGGAGGCCGCGTGGCCGGGTACCTGTCCCCGTCGCCCGGACCATCCTGGCTCGTTTCCACCACGGTCTCTGCCACGTCCCCGTTCGTGTCCCTTCTCGGCGGCTCGGCCGGCGGACGGGCCTCCACGTGCACGCGCGACACACACTTGAGACCAGGGCACGTCACGCGCGTTTCCATCCCAGCACAGACCGTCCGCTGACCTTGGGGGGTCACAGGCTGGCAGGGCCGCATCTAATTTTAAACGTTTCTGTATCTGTGGGCGCTCACGGGCGTTTTATAAACTTCGTTTAGATACTTCGGGAAGCTCACAGCGTTTTTTAAAAAAAAAACAAAACTTGTTTTCTACTTCATTTTTCCTTTCAGGGCTAGAGGATATTTATTTACGGGCCCTTTTGTGATCAGGCCTGAGGCTGTGTGGGGCTTTGACTTCAGCCTCTTGCCGGCCTCTCTCCACCAGGTCCACCCGTGTCTGGGTCCCCCACACACGTGGCCCAGAGCTCCCATCTGCCTCTTTAACCCTTTTCAGACTCCTCTTTTCTACAGACCTTACCAGCCTGGTGTCTCCGTGTAACGGGACGTGATCTGCCTCCCCGCACACACAGCGGCCTCAACGGTGGTGCTGGGCCGGCAGGGGGGCTGCACCGGGCCAACGGGCCGGGCCCGCTGGGAGGCCAACCCTCGTCCCTGCTCCCGGTGCTGGGTCCCACGTGTGCAGGGGGAGGAGCTGTGGGGGAAGGGAACCATGTGCAGACCGCGGGAGCCGGTGCCGGGGGGGGGGGGGGGGGGGGGGGGGGGGGGGGGGGGCAGCCCGTGCGGATGGCAGGAGGTCCGGGGAAGGCCGTCAGGCCTCTGGTGAGCCCGAGGGGAGGAGCACAGCCTCCAGACACAGGAAAGGGAAGGTTCCTGTCGCCTCTCCTGCCCGGAGCTCAGCCCGGATCACTCCCTGGACACACAGCTGGAAACCTGTCCTTAAAGCACAATATAAGCCCCGCGGTCTCCACTCCGTTCCCTGAAGCAAAGCCTCTGGGTTTGCCTAGGGGGAAAGTTCTTCTGAATTTCTAAATAGGTTGTATTTTGTTCTTGGGCCTCTGCGTAGGAAGTGACCGCCAGGCCCCAAGTACAGGAAAAAGCGTTTGTAACCTCCCCAGGAGTTCTCGGTGCGCATTTCCATCCACGGCCACGGCCATGAGTGAAGGAAGAGCCCCCGGCCTCGGCTGCGCCCCCTCCCCGACCACACCAGCGTGACAGTGCCAGCTGGGCGCCCGCAGTGGCCAGACACAGCCTGGCGGTTCACGGCGATCCGTTTTGTGACTGTAGATGCATAAAGTTTTGTTTTTAAAAGAGAAAATGTACAAGTGACGGATGAAGGAGGTGAATAGACGAAGATATCCCGAGGGGAGGCCCCTCCCCGTCTGCGCATGAAGGGCTGTTTGAACGGAATGCCGTGCGCGTTTTCAGGAAAAAAGCCTCTGATAAGCAGACTTGGGATGGATGTTTGTTCCTCCTGCGCTTCGTGCGGCCTCGCACCTGCGGGCGTTCAGAACGTGGACGTGGATGGACCCCTTTTGTGGGAGGTGGGGACAGAGACGATGGGGGCCCCGCGGGGACCGGGGGTCCGGGGTGGGCTCCGTGAAACAGCTTTGGTCTCCACTGGAATGAGTAAAGCGTAAAGTCGTACGTACCCGAGGACGCGCTTTGTCACGTGTCGTTCTTTATCGGAAACGCGACCGCAGACGGTTCTTGGGCCACGACCGAGAACCCGTCACGATGGGGTTTCTCGGGGCAGGTTTGGAAAGCCCCGGAATGGAAATTCTGCGGCTGACACCTCGGGAACCCAAACGTGTGCGGCCGCCCGCCTGCCCGGTGGGTCGGTTCCTCGGATTTCGCACACACCGCACACGCTCCGCGTGGCGCAGCCACGAGAAAGGGTCCGGCGCTCGGGCCTCTTCTCAAGGCCGTAAAGGGCTCAGAAGTGGAAGAAGAGAAACGGCCAGGTCACGACCGTCCCCAGAAGTAACCGCAACAAGACGGTTAAGTGGCCGCTCGCTCCAAGGCGGGAGAATGCGCCAGGGCCCTGCCCGGTGAGACGCGCCAGAGAAGCCGGCCCCGCCGGGTGGGCTGGTGCGCCCCGAGGTGGCACTCACCTGTGAATCGGTTTTTACTTCTTTGCCCTGTTTCTTGTGGTAACTGGGTGTTGCCTCTGAAGGGGTTCAAGTCACATTCGAAGCCGGGGGCTTCCGGGTGTAGCGGGAAGCAGCAGCCGCCACGGGCTGTGGGAACCGTGGCGGTGACAACAGTGTGGGCCTGCCGCGGCCTCTGGGCACTGGGCACATCCACGTCCCCGCCGGGCACGGGCTTGACGGGGACGCGCACCCTCGGGAAGTCTCCATCAGGGACCAGGGGCAGAAGAGGCGTCTCCGCGGCCCCGGCCAGGCCCCTGCTGCGCCCCCGGCAGCCGCCGGTAGGAGAGCGCCAGACCCCGGGCCTCGGCTGGTGGAGCGGCGCTCTGAACGCTCCACGGGCACTGCCCGTCCGTCCCCTGTCCGCTCCCGCACGCGCCTCCCGTCCGGGGTGCTGCCCCTGAGCCACCGCTCCAAACAGACGCGTTACCTTCTCCCCGGGACTATCCCCGCCCGCGGGCCTTCGCGTCCAGTCCTGGGCAGCGTGAACGCGGACGCGGTCACACCCCACCCCACCCCCCCCACCCCCGGATGTTGTCTAACAGAACACAGAGCTCACGTCCACCGCCGTTCACGTTCCCACACACAGCACGGGAGTCCACGGAGTGGGGGGAGTGAGTGAACGGCCAACAACCTGCGGCGTGTGCTCCGTCGCACGAGCACACGCCGTGCACGCGCACACACCAGGCCAGGAAGGCGTCCGCGTGGCCGCTTACGGGGTTTCCCACCCGCACGCACGTGGCCTTGGCTCCCGCCGTCCCCGGAAAGTGAGTGTCCTTACCTAGCGGAGCATCTCCGTCCCGAGGTATCTGGAGCCTTTATCAGCCACGATCTTAGTGAGTAAAGTGCCCAGAGGGCCACGGGGCTCCGCCCTCCCCGTCCTGCGGGGCCGCTGAGCTCAGTGCGGGGGAGGGGGGGGGTCAGCTGTGTCCCCAGGCGGTGGCGCTCCATCCTTAGGAACCATGACCTCAAAGCGAAGGAGCCCAAAGCCGCGAAGAGAAGCGGAAGTGCGTGACCGGCCTCCCGGGAACGAGGGCATCCGGCAGGCCCCCCCCTCGCCCCGGGGGACAGGCCACTTGCAGACCCGGCGGTGTCTGGGCGGCGAGCCGGTCCGCCGGGCGGACGGCACAGGGAGGGGCGGGGAGTCTGCGCAGGAAACACGTCAGCGCTGCTCCCGCTTCCCTGGCCAGAGAACCACGAGCAGCTGGAATCGGCTTACCGAGTGGGGGGGGGGGGGTCTGTCCGGAGGAAGCACCCGCCACGAGACGAAACCACACCAGCCCCCCCCCCCCCCCTTACTACCAGGTGTCAGAAGAGCCGCCGCCCTGCCTGGGTCACAGGAGTGTCTCCTGCTAGGATACAGCCCTCGGGACACGCCCACATCACGGGTGCCGCCCCGGGCCGGGTCCTGGTGCCTCGGGGCTCCTTCGTCCAGCAAGGCCAGCTGCTTCCCGGCGGGGGGGAGCTCGGTAAGAGCAGGGGTGCAAGCGCACGCCCGGGCTTCCTTTGGCAAAGCCCCGCCCCTAGTGTCACACACGACACGCCGTGTGGAAGGAAGCCCCCGGTTAAGTGTGCAGACGGTGCTGGCAGAGGTGCCCAGGGCAGAGGAGACAAACGCATCCCTGGAAGGAGCGTATTAAAATGAGGACACGGCCTCCCTCGGTGAAGGAGGATCCAGGGTGATCGGCCGGACTCCAGGGAGCGGCAGCACCTCGGGGGCCACGACCGGGACCTGCTTCTGTCAAGGGGGAACCAGTGTGACCACATCGGCCCCGGGGGGGCTCCCGGTTGACCAACTCTGCTTCGTCTCAGTCCCCTTCCAGGGCCGCCCTGTGCAGGTGTCCACACGCTGCGTTGGCTGGGAGAAGAGGCAGCCGCCGTCCACCCCGTGTGTCCTGCCCTGGACCGAGTTCCAGAGACCAGACCCTCTGGGGAAAGTATTCTCGAGAAAATAGCCGTGTGCGGTCCCGGGGACACACGGGCCAAAAACAGAAGGAAACATTCAGTGTTCTGTCACTTGTGATGGAGTCCTGGAACGCAATATCAGGGCAAAAAAATTACTTGACAAAATAACAGCCAGGATTTTTGCAAATCTATATACTCAGGCACCCCAGAAACACAAGAGGCCACAAGCAGAGTAACTATAACAAACATACAGCAAGCCGCACTGTAAGAAACAAACAAAGGCCACTTACAGAGAGACCGTTGTCCAAGCAGCCAGAGAAGGGAAACCTCCACGGCCTGCACATGGAGACCGTGTGCATGAGGACTGTGCACGTGGAGGCCCTGTGCACGAGGACTGTGCATGAGATTGTGCACGTGAAGGCCCTGTGCACGAGGACTGTGCACGTGGAGGCCCTGTGCGCAAGGACTGTGCACGTGGAGGCCCTGTGCATGAGGACTGTGCACGAGGACTGTGCACGAGATTGTGCACGTGGAGACCCTGTGCACGAGGACTGTGCACGTGGAGGCCCTGTGCACAAGGACTGTGCACGTGGAGGCCCTGTGCATGAGGACTGTGCACGAGGACTGTGCACGAGATTGTGCACGTGGAGACCCTGTGCACGAGGACTGTGCACGTGGAGGCCCTGTGCGCGAGGACTGTGCACGTGGAGGCCCTGTGCATGAGGACTGTGCACGAGGACTGTGCACGAGATTGTGCACGTGGAGACCCTGTGCACGAGGACTGTGCACGTGGAGGCCCTGTGCGCAAGGACTGTGCACGTGGAGGCCCTGTGCATGAGGACTGTGCACGAGGACTGTGCACGAGATTGTGCACGTGGAGACCCTGTGCACGAGGACTGTGCACGTGGAGGCCCTGTGTGCAAGGACTGTGCACGTGGAGGCCCTGTGCATGAGGACTGTGCACGAGGACTGTGCACGAGATTGTGCACGTGGAGACCCTGTGCACGAGGACTGTGCACGTGGAGGCCCTGTACGCAAGGACTGTGCACGTGGAGGCCCTGTGCGCGAGGACTGTGCACAAGGACTGTGCACAAGATTGTGCACGTGGAGACCCTGTGCACGAGGACTGTGCACGTGGAGGCCCTGTGCGCAAGGACTGTGCACGTGGAGGCCTGTGCATGAGGACTGTGCACGAGGACTGTGCACGAGATTGTGCACGTGGAGACCCTGTGCACGAGGACTGTGCACGTGGAGGCCCTGTACGCAAGGACTGTGCACGTGGAGGCCCTGTGCGCAAGGACTGTGCACGTGGAGGCCTTGTGCATGAGGACTGTGCATGAGATTGTGCATATGGAGGCCCTGAGCAGGAGGATTATACACGTGGAGACCGTGTGCATGAGGATTATGCACGTGGAGACCCTGTGTATGAGGACCGTGCACGTCGAGACCGTGTGCACGAGGATTGAGAGGATTTGAAAGTAGGATAGGATCGATGTGTATCCTAAGCCCCCAAAGAAACAAAAATGTAGAACGAAGAAGCCAATAGCAGAAGTAAAATATATTTTTAAATAATACTTTATCCAAACTAAGCAGGAAAGTGAGAAAAGGGAACAAAGGACAGACAATACAAACAGAAAACAGATAGCAAACGGTAAATTTCGATCCAACCATACCAATAATTATATCAAATATAGACTAAAAAACTCCTAAATAAGTTGCCAGGCCAAATTTTTTGAAAACCTAACCATTGCTATTTAAAGGTATATCGACAATGTTTAAATGGGAGGCGCACGTAGCGTGCAAACATAACCGTGAGGAAGTCTGTGCGGTCAGACTGTGGTTCCAGTGAGTGTGGAGGTGAGGGGTCACCTTCATGACCGTCGAGGGCCCCGTTCAGTCGGCAGACACAATAGCCCCAAAGGTGTATGAACCTAACGACGCGGCTCGAAACACACTTAGCGAACACTGGCCGAATTAAAAGGAGAGATCAAGAAATCAGCAAATCTAGTTGGAGGCTTGAACACAGCTCTCTTGGTAATCAATGGAACCACCAGGGAAAGAGACATAATTATGGAGGAAATTCGAACAACCCCGTTGACTAAATTGACCGAATTGCTCGTCCAAGCGCGCGTGAAGCCGCAGACAAAACAGATGCGATGCTGGGCTAGAAGGTGCATCTCCGTAAACTTGGAAGTATTTGCACCGTGAGGAGCATGTGCCTCCTGGGACCGAGGCTGCAGAACACGGGCTCCGCCGGCTGCAGCCCAGCCCACCTGACCACACCGGAGACCGGGTGTCTCCCGGGGGCCGAGCGGGGCTCCTCCCCGAACGCGGGGCCAGTCCCTGCCGGGTGATACCGCCAAGGGCTGGTCGGGCCAGTTAATTCTTTTGAAGTGAATAGAAGTTAACGCGTCCACAGTCTTGCTCCTAGTGGCTGTGGAGGAACCAAGACCGCCTTGGGTCACCCTCCCTCCGGGAACAAGCCGTCACGGAGGAGACACTGAGGAGGCACCAGCCCTGGACGAACGCTGCGCTGACCCGGCCGAACGCAGCTTAAAAGCACGACCTGGAAGAATGAGCGGGCTGTGTGTAAGTGACTTACCTGCGGCCGCAGAAGTGCCAGAATACTCTCAGGAATGCAAAATTGTGCAGCACCCGACACGGTAAAATTCACAACGCCTGCCATCCAGTCGGAAATCACCGGGATGCAGGAAAGCGGAAAAGAGATCTCTCGTCAACAGAACCAGCCCCGGCAGGGACTCGGGTGATCGGATTTGCGGACCAGGCACTGACCGCTTGTCTCACTACACAACCGTATCACCTGCTCAGGAACCTCGTGGAGCCAACATGCAACGTGTTCAGTGGAGAATTAAAAATATCTTTTGAAAGACACAAATCTAAATTCTAGAGAAGAGAACGACAGTGTTTGAGATGCGAATGCACGTTTGGGATTAAGGATGGGTTTGACATCGCAAAAGACGCGGCAAGTAAACTTGAAGATAAAGCCGTACGAGCAGCTCAAAACGAAATAGAGAAAAAAGAAAGAATTGAACCTTGCATCAGTGAGCAGTAGGAGCTCAAGCTGGGTCCCCAGAGGAAAAGGGCAAAGAAAAATATTT
The DNA here is from genome assembly GCF_018350195.1 of Panthera tigris. Lineage (NCBI taxonomy): Eukaryota > Metazoa > Chordata > Mammalia > Carnivora > Felidae > Panthera > Panthera tigris. The sequence continues at coordinate 237,318,928 of NC_056660.1, forward strand.
AAAGAAATAACTTTCCAAATCCGATTCAAACTGCAAACCCATGGATCCAATTTGCTCGGTGAGCTCTAAGCACAGGAACCATGACAGAAACTATACCAGGCACATCATGATCGCTAAAAGACAGTGGGCCGAGGTCTTTAGGGTGGGGAGACAGAAGACCACCAACCCAGGATTCTTTACTCAGAAAACAGAGAAATAAATGTTTTTTGAGAGAGAGAGAGAGAGAGAGAGAGAGCACACACGAGTGAGCGGGGCTGGGGGGGTGGGGCGGGAGGTGGACAGAGGGAGAGAGAATCACAATCAAGCCCAACTCGAGGGGCTGGATCCCAGGACTCTGGGATCATGACCTGAGCCAAGATCAAGATTCAGACGCTCAACCGCCTGAGCCACCCACCGCCCCGAGATGTCTTTAGACTTAAAAAAGCTGAAAGAATTCATCGCCGGCAGACCCTACCTAAAAGAAATACTAAAGTTAGTCCTTAAAGCGGAAGGACAATGATACGGTTTTGAAATCTGGACCGACAGAGAATGAGGTCCAGTGATGGGAATTACACTTCTTTTTTCATTATTTAAATCTTTTTAAAAGACAATCGACGGCCTGAAGGAAAACCGACTCCACATGCTTGGGTTCCCAGCGTGCAGTGGCCACACGTTTGACCACAACATCACAACGACCGGGAGGGGAAAGCAAGTGCCTGCAAAGTCCTCCCACGGTGTGAGGAGGGGGTCACATCACTCAACGGAAGACTGGGACAGGCGCTGAAGTAACACAACAAAGAGACGTAGCTAATGATCCCAACAAGAGGGGAAGTTGAATTTTAAAAAACGACTCGACCCGAAAGAAGGCAGAAAAGGAGGAAAAAGGGAACAGAGAACGCATTGGAAAAATAGAAAACAAATAGCAGATGGTAGGTTTGAACCCAACCATATCAACATTCCCATCAAACGTAGATGATCTCAACACCCGCTCCACCCCAGTGACAGGAGAAACTAAGGATTGGGCTGAAAAGCAAGACCTAACTACATGATGCCTGAAAGAAACACCCTTGAAATAATGGGTTAAAGGGCAAAGGACAGATGCCGACGCTACTGGAAAGAAGGAGGAGTGATGGTCCTAGCATCAAAGTCAATTTCGGAGCAGAGGTTATTAGGGTTCAGCTCCCCAGGAGGACGGAACGGTCCTACGTGTGTGACCCACACAGAGCTTCACGATCGGTGGGACCGGGACACGTAGAGCCGCAGGAGAAATGGGAGGGTCCACACAATCCACCTGGGGTCTCGGCACCCGCCTCCCAACCCGGATTGGACGAGTGTGCAGAAGCGCACAAGGATACAGACGACAGAAACCGTTAAAACCAGCTTGCCCTGTTTGAGTTTGCCTATCACCCAGTGACACAGAATATACCTTTTCAAATGCGTGTGAAGCACCTACCAAGATCGTCCGTACTCTAGAATATAAGATGAGTCCCAACAAACTTAAAAGGATCCGAGTGTGTTCTCCAATGAGAAAGTAAGTAAATTAGGTACCGATACAAGAGATACATCCAGAAAAGAATAAAATATACACAGAAAATCCTCAAATATTCGGAGACTAATTTGGCACATCTATAAATGACAATGGTTCCAAGAGGAAGTCAAAAGGGAAATTAGGAAATATTTTGAAATGAATGTAAACAAAAATATTTCAAACTTTACGAACTTTATGGCATCAAATGCTTAGATTTAAAAAGAACAAAGGTCACGAACGAGTGACAGCCTCCACCGAAAGCAATCCCAGCAGGATTTTTTCATGGAAATTGGAATGTTGACTCTAAAATTCATACAAAAATGAAAATGACCCAGAATAGTCAAAACAGCTTTGAAAGAGGACAAAGTTGTGTGACTTTTATTACCTGACGTAAGAATGCATCACAACAGTGACCAAGATAGTGCTGTGCCAGTCGGCTCAGCCGCCATAACAAAAACACCATAGACTGCATGGCTCAGACCACAGCAGGTTATTTTCGCACGGAGGCGGGGAAGTCCAAGACCACGGTCTGTGCCATTCAGTTCCTGGTGAGAGCTCTCTTCCTGATCGCAGAGGGCCGATGTCTGGCTGTGTCTTCACGTGGTGGGCGGGGAGAGGGGTCATCCCTTGTTACGAGGCCACAGTCCAACTGGACTGATGACCGCATTTAACTTTGCCTCCTAAAGACCCCATCTCCCGTACAGTCACCCTGGGGTTAGGGCATTTTGGGGGCGGGGGGACACGATTCGTCCATAGCAAGAGTGGAACCAACAACAAAATGGAGGAATAGGTCAAGGAAACAGCCGAGAAATAACCCCACACCCACATACAGGGCAACGAGTTGTTCAACCAAGGTGCAAAGGCAGGTCAGTGGAGAAAAGATGTCTCTTCCACAAACGGAGCAGAAGCTACGGGCTGCCCACCTGTAGAATAGCGAACTTTTGTCCTTATCTCGACCATGTCAGTTAAAATGGGTCATCTACCTAAATGTGCAACCTGAAATTTCAAACGTTTCAAAGAAAACCTTGGTGAAAATTTTTGTGATCTTGGGTTAGGCGAATATTTCCCAAATACAGCACTTAAAAGCAAGATCCATAAAAGAAAAAAAAAAAAAAGTAAATGAGGTTTCATCAAAATTAGTGTCTCGTTTTTTGACAAACTCCATGAAGAGAATGAAAACATAATCCAAGACTGGGGAAAGGATTTGCAAATTACCTATCTGATAAAGGATTTATAGCTGAAGCATGTAAAGAACTCTTAAAACTTGAGAATAATGTAACAATCCAATGTGCAAAATGTCTGAACAGACACGGACAAGAACTTGATGGCAGCCACACACAGGGAGATTGCTGAAACATCTCTGTCGCTAGAGAAATGACAACTTAAACCAGGAGATACTATTACCAATTAGGACAGCTGAAGTGAAAAAGACTGACCATACTAGGTGTTGCAAGGATGCGGACCAACCGAAACTCTCATACGTGGTTCACAGAAAAGTAAAATGGTATAACCACTTTGCAAAACAACCTGGCGGTTTTTAAAAACAGACACACATCTACCAGACGACTCAGCCGCTCCACAACTAAGTGCTCACCCAGGGGAAATGAAAGCAGATGTCCATACAAAGTCTTGTACACAAATGCACATAGTAGTCTTACTTATAATATCCTAACGCCCGTCAACAGGTGGAGGGTGCGTGGGCAATGCTGGAAGTATATAGTATTTCAGCAAGAAAAGGAATTAACTGCTGATTCACACCATGACATAGAGTCCTCTCAAATATGCTGAGTGGAAAAGAACATATTAAAAAACAGTGCTTACTGTATAGCTCCAAGTATATAAGATTCTAGGGAACATAATCTAGAGCTACCACATCACAGGTTGCCTGGGATGGGGTGGGGTAAAAATGGATCACCAAGGAAGGGGGAGCTTGGGAAGGACGAACATATTCATCATCCCGATTGTGCTCATGTTTCCACAGCCACACAAATAACCTATCAAACTACACTTGAAATGTGTTTGTTGTGTATAGCTCAACAGATCTGTTTCTTTTTTAACATTTATTCATTTTTTAAGAGACAGAGAGACAGAGCACGAGTGGGGGAGGGGCAGAGAGAGAGAGAGAGAGACACAGAATCCGAAGCAGGTTCCACGCTCTGAGCTGTCAGCACAGAGCCCGATGCAGGGCTCGAACTCACAAACCGCGAGATCATGACCCGAACCAAAGTCATACGCTCAACCGACTGAGCCACCCAGCACCCCAACAACAACGCTGTTTTTAAAAAGAGGACACAAGTGGCAAAATAATGACAGAAAAAGTAAAATCGGTTTTGTTAGGATGGTGGGATTATGAATGGTGGTTCCTCTGTCCCCCACTTTCCTTCTTCTTTTTTAAGACTGTTTTGGCTGCAGTTGTCATTTCCATCTCCATATATTTTCTAGAATCTGTTGGTACATTTCTTCAAAAACAGCAAGATCGGATTCTGGTTAGTATCCAGTTGAATCCCTACGTTAATTTGAGAACTAACATCTTAATAGTGAGCCTTTCCACCATGAACATGGTATACCTGTCCACTGATTTAGGCCTTTGTAGTTTCTCAGCGACGTATTCTAGTTTTTAACACAGAGTAGGTTTTTTACGAGATCTGCACATATTTTAGGCCGAGGCATTTGTTTTGGGTGATACTGCAAGTGAAAGTATTTTAAATTGTATTTTACAGTTGATTGCTGCTGGTCTATAGAAATACAATTGACTTACGTTACACCCCACAACCTTGCTAAATTCACTTATTAATTCTAGTAGTTGATTTTAGGATTCCTTAAGACTTTCTGCATAATTATGCAGTCTGCCAATAAAGATTTTGTCATCTTCTTAATTTCCTTTGAAGTCTCTTACGATACAACCAAACCATTAGCCAATGCCCGTGAGTCAACTGAGACCTCTCTCTGGCCATCCCTCCGTCTTGGCCAAGTAACGGCCTGACACACTGCTTGCTTCTCTGCCCACTGGGAACGTTTCCTGCACCGGTGCCTTCTGAGTGTCCCTGTAATGCTGCAGCCCTCCACCTCCTAGTGGGGTCAGTGTGTAGTCTACAACATATGGGATCCCCGTGTGCTTCCTCAGGCAGCCATGAAGCTAGAGGTAGGGGCTACACTCGTGCAACAAGAGCGGGCCCTCGTCCGTGCAGCCTCGTGTGTCTTCAGCACCTACTCGAGCGTGATTCCGTAGACATAGCTTCCATTTCATGATAGCAGGTTGCTGTCAATACCAAACTTTATGGGTTTGTGAGTTGGTTTATGATGGGCTGTTGCGGTTATGTGCTCACTTAGAGTTCCATAAGTTTCTGCATGACTCAGGAACACACCCATTCAAAAGGAGAATAAGTATTTTAAGAAGACTATTTGGCTATTCTCCAAAACTCTACGTGTCTGCACTGTGGTCACCTACAGACGCTCCACACCAGAGGCTCCGTCTTCTAGAAACCCCTCCCACCCTATTGGTTCTGCTGAGAGGGGGTCTCTGAACCCGCAGCATTAGTACCACCCGGGAACTCGTTAGAGATGAAAGTTCTCAGGTTCCACCTTAGACCTACTGAATCTAAATCTGAGGGTGAGCCCCGGAGATCTGTGCTTAATGCACCAGAAACGCAGTTTATTTAGGGGATTTCAATACATGCTACAGTCTGAGAATAATCACACCCTTACGGAACCCTTCCTGCTCTGGGCTCTCCTCGAAATTGAACACATTGGGGGTAACTCAGGAAATGGGTCAGAGACGCATTCCCAACTGGAAACCCCAAAACCCAAAGACATTCACCACATATACTGATTCTTCCTTAGAAGTAGACCGCCAGATGTAGCTAGCTTTTATTTGGATGTGTATCTTGCCCGGTCCCAAACTGTAGACCCATAGAAATTTCACCAAGATGGCAAGCTTTGGAATATTTATATTTCTATTTTTTCCCGATCCTTAGTATGCTTGTGTCTCACTGAGGCATCTTGGTATTTTCTATTTCTTGCTCACCTGGTTGATTCAGCACGCCGTTGGCGGTGTGGACCAATGTCGTGCGCTGTGGGGTGGGTGACAGGCAATAACTGTCTGTGGACTGGACGTGACGCTGAGCTGGAGGGTTGATATAGTGCTGAGACGGGGGGCGTACTGCTCTCCCTGCCATGTGAGGGGAAACTGGCCTTACGGTCTTTCCGCATAACTGTTGGGGTGGGGGCATTCACTGCATCGGTGGCTGCATAGACCAGGATGTGAGTTGAGTTACTGCAGTTAGGAAACCAGCCCTGAAGGTGGAGCTGAGCCCTCACGAGCAGGTAAAGCAGGTGGTTCTGAAAAGGTGCCAGGGGGCGGCTAAGAACTGAACAGGTGCCATCAGAGCTGGCGGCATGCCTCTGGGGGGCAGTGGCTTCCACTTTGCCTCCGGCTGTCTGGTCACTTATGACTGTCTCTTACCGGCAAATTCTAACCTAGAACTGTATGGGGCAGGGACTCGAGGACATAGAATTCCTGGTTCCTCCCTTGTGGTGCAGAGGAGATCCGAGAAGCAGGCGGTGGTGAGGTCAAGATGATAAAATAGAAGACAGAGCGCGTGGGGTCCTGGACACGGGGGCGTGGTGGAGGAGAGCGTGTCCGAAGTTCCCAGAGTCGAGGTCATGGGAAATGCCGGGACGATGGCTGGGGCCAGCTGTTGTACCGGGCAGAGGCAGGAGGCTCTAAATCCCAACTGTCTCCCAAGGCTTAAAAGATGTAAAGGTGATTTATACTTTCTCTGGAGAGTTTGGAGTTGAATTAATGACAGGAGCGTGGAAAATGAACGAATGAGGAAACAGGTAATAATTAATTCAAGGGACAGCAAAAAAATTCCACGAAAGGAGATGAAATCCTAGGACAGTGCAGCTCGGTGTGAATAACATCAACACCTCAGTCCGGAGCTGTTACCCACAGACAGTCTGTGCGCCTCCAAAACTGGAGCCTCAACTCCCAGGGGCCCCAGTGTCGTGCACTGGCCGGAGGGGTCTGGGGAGCTGACTGGGGGTAGACGAGGTCATGCGGGAGGGGCCCGAGATGGGATCAGTGCCCTTTCGAGGAGAGGCCGGGAAGTGCACTCTGTCCATCCATCTCCACGCCCCACTCGGCTCTCCTCCCCCAGCACCCCTCCCCGCCCCCCACGTGAGCGCGACCCCGAGAGGCTCTCCGGACGCAGACCTGCCCGGCACCCTGACCTCAGCCTTGCGGACTCCAGAACTGAGAGAAGTGGACGTGTGTCCGTACGTCTGAACTCCCCCCCCCCCCCCCCCCCCACCGTGTGCCTCGGCTTCCCTTGTTGGAAAGAAAACCTTTCTGTCCTTGTCCTTGTTGATTAAAGCTCTGTTGCTCGGCCACTTCTTTCCCTGAAACCCGAGTTGTTGAGCCCGTGTGGGGAGAGGCAGCCCTTGAGCGACGGCCACGGCCGGGTGACGCATTCAGGGTGGTCTGGCCCCATCTTCTGAACTCCCTGTCACCTCCCCGAGTTCTAGGGACTGAGTTGTGTCTCTGTCACAGTCACGTGTTGAGATCCTACCCCTCTGGGGGTGCTTAGGTCATGAGGGTGCAGGGAGCTCCCTCCAGGTGCAGACGCAGAGACCGCTAGGGACCAGGACCCCGGTCGCCACTGAGTGCCTTGACCCTGAGTTGACAGCCTCCGCAATGAGGACAAATAAATTTCTTTGGTTCATAAGCCTCCCGTCCTGTGGTATTTTTATTCCTGTGGCCACGCAGCCTGAGGCCCCCAGTCTGCCTGGTTGTGGTTGGGTCTGGGAGAGCAGTTCCCGGGGCTCCGGGGAAGGGTCCTGGGTTAGCAGGAGGCGGGGTGAAAGGCAGAGAGGGCGGCCTCGGGGCTGGGGCTGGAGCAGTGCCGGCATGGTTCTGAGGGACAGGGATGCTCAGGTCCCCTCACACAGAGCGCCGCTGAGCGACCGCAGGGGGCCCAGACGCACGGCGCAGCCCCGACTGGCGAAGACGCCCCGCGGCCGCGAACGCACAGGGGGGAAATCAAAGGCTCCCCAGGAGAAAGGTCACGCCAGAGACTGGGTCCCCCCGGAGGCGGCCACTCACCTGGACACCGTTCCCCGCACCTCGGGGTCCTGCGCCTTGGTGGTGGCCTGGAACATGTACAATCTCGTCGCGGGCACGTCGACAAAGATTCCGGGCCTGTTGGGTCCCAGAGTGGGGCGGGCACCGACCGCCGCGGCTCTCCAGGCCCCTCCGGAGAAACCGGCTCCCGAGGCACACCGTTCGGGCCTATGGTCCCAGCGGATGCGCGGGGCTCCAGAAGGCCCCGGGCGACCGCCAGGTACCTGGCGGCCCAGAAGCCCTGGCACGGGGTCCCAGGGGGCAAGGAAGTGCCCCGGGCGGCTCTAGCAGGTGCAGGGGTCAGCCCCGCGGGGCCGGGGACGCCGACGGGACAGCCCCCGCCGGACCCGGGACCCCGCGCCGCCGGCCGAACCTCGCTCCGCGCGAGCCCCGGCTGGGAGACGCCCGGGGCGCCGGCCGCGGGAAGGGAGGCTGCTGGGGGAGGAGTCGGTGCCGCCGGACGGTTGGGGACCAGGGTCCGCGCAGCAGAGGGACGGGGCGAGTCGGGGCGCCCAGCTCGGCCCGCGAGTCCCAGCGCTGCGCCCGGCGCGCCCGGCGCCCCGCTCCCTCCCCGCCCGCCGCTCCCCCGGGGCAGACGCGGGGACACCGAGACCGGTTCCTCCGGGCAGCCGCCGTCTTGGGCCCGCGGCACCCGGAGCCCGGACGTGTCCCCGCTCCCACGCGTCCGAGGCCCCGGGATGCGCGACGTCCCCGGCGGAGAGGAGCTGCGCGGGCTGCCGGGTCCGGGGGCGGGGGCGGGGACGGGGGCGCGCCCGGGTCTGGTCCTCCGCCCACCCGGGGCGGGGAGGGGGCGGGGCGGGGCGGGGCGGGCCTGCGACACCATAAGAGCCCCGAGGCCGCGACCGCCCGGCGCTGCGGGACCCGAGCCGGCGCTGGAGCTTTCGCGGGCGCCCGGCGGCGGGACCCCAGCGCGGCGACGAGGCCGGGGCGGGCAGGTAAGCCGGGGCGCATCCGCGGGGCGCGCCGCTCCCCCCGGCGGACCCCGAAGCCCTTGGCCCGGAGGCGCGGAGCCGGGGCGGGCACCGTCGGGGGCCCCGCGGGCTGCGGACCGCGGCGTCTCCAAAAGTGGCTGACGGGGGCGTGCAGCGACCTTGAGGCGGTGCCGACAGGTGTGTCGCGAGGAGGCGGCGCGGGGACGATGGCGCCGCGGTGGCCCCTGGAGTGCCGGGGGAGGGGGGGTGGGGGGGGTGGGGAGGGAAGAGGGCGCACAGGCCCGAACCGGGCGAGGCCGGCGGGAGCGAAGCAATCACCGATCCGGGTGATTTTCTCGGCCAGCGCCTCGTCTCGGCAGGAAGACTGTGGGATTGCAAAGAAGGGGTGCGGGCGCGGAGACGCGGGGCTCCGGGCCCAGGCTGAGGGTAGGGAGTACAAGAGCGAACGGGTTCATCAGCCAGCGCAGTGCCTCGTTCTGGGCACAGAGCGAAGCTTTCTGAGAGGCCACGCCTTGCTTTCTGTACCCAAACCTGGCCCCTGAGGCCGTGCCTTCAAGATTTGGGTCTGCTCGCCCCAAATACCAGCGTGGGCTTCTAGCAGGCAATCCGGGGTGTGCCTGTAGTGGGGGGGTGGGGCTTGCTGTGGGCCGTGGGCACCCTCCAGCCCTCCCTGCTGCACCCACAGGCCAGTCCCACTGGTCCTCAGTCCCTGCAGAGCCAGGCCCGGGTTTCCCATACATCTCGGGAAGGCTGGGTTTGTCGCTGGAGGAGAAGGGGCCGCACACAAGTGGTGGGGAAGTAACTTGTATCGTGAGTCCTTGTTCCAGTTTGAACGCAGAGGAAAATGACGCCCATTAGAGCCAATGTCGGTTATTCTGCTTCAACCCGGGCATGTGTGTGCGCAAGTGTGCGTGTGCATGTGTGTGTGCATGTGTATGCACGCGTGCGTGTGCGCACACATGTGTGTGCGTGTATGTGTGCATGTATATATGTGTGTATCTGTGTGTGCATATGTATGTGCGTGTATGTGTATATGTGTGTATGTGTGTGTATATGTGTGGGCACGTGTATGTGTGCACGTATGCGTGTATGTGCATGTATATATGTGTGTACCTGTGTGTGCATGTGTGTACGTGCGTGTGTGTGCATGTGTGTGTGTGTGTCTGTGCGTGCGTGTGTGTGTGTACACGCACGTATGTACAATGGAAACAATCCTGATGGACCCCAAAGCCAGGGGTCCTGTTTGAAGGCACCGTCGCAGCCATCGGGGCCACCTGCTATGTCTGTGCGTAATCCTGTTCTAATTATGCTGCGCGGAGTTTTAGGAAAGTATCTTGGAAGCAGTTCCTTGGGAAAGTTTCTGGCCAGGGGACCCCGTCTGCCCCCAGCTAAGTGACGACAGTGCTGTGGTCTGCCCGCCTGCAGCGGGGGCGCCTGAGTCCCCGGCCACAGGTGGAGGGCATCACGGGGGCATTCCACGAGGAACGGAATCACCGTGGGCGACCCTGGGGGTAAAAATTTGTTCTTCACCTTTACTGTGTGTGTCAAGAACACATATGCACCTGCTACGAAGACTTAACTTTTGAATGCTGCGTGAAGATTGTAAAATGAGTCCCTGGCAATGTGGGCAGAGGAGACGTTTTGCGTTATTATTAAAAGTGCAATCACGGGCGCCTGGGTGGCTCAGTCGGTTGAGCGTCTGACTTCAGCTCAGGTCGTGATCTCACAGTTCGTGGGTTCAAGCCTCGCGTCGGGCTCTGTGCTGACAGCTCGGAGCCTGGAGCGTGTTTCAGATTCTGTGTCTCCCTCTCTCTCCCTCCCCCTCTCACGCTCTGTCTCTCTCTCTCTCTCAAAAAAAATTAATAAATATATAAACCTTTTTTAAAAAGCAGACTTAGAGATGACACAGTGTTGAACTTTGATAGGAACAGAGAGGGTGCCGGGGGGGGGGGAGCAAGGCAGGTGTAGGAACAGAGAGGGTGCTGGGGGTGGGGAGGAAGGCACGTGTAGGAACAGAGAGGGTGCTGGGGGGGGAGCAAGGCAGGTGTACGAACAGAGAGGGTGCTGGGGGGGGAGGAAGGCAGGTGTAGGAACAGAGAGGGTGCTGGGGGGGGAGCAAGGCAGGTGTAGGAACAGAGAGGGTGCTGGGGGTGGGGAGGAAGGCACGTGTAGGAACAGAGAGGGTGCTGGGGGGGGAGCAAGGCAGGTGTAGGAACAGAGAGGGTGCTGGGGGGGGGAGCAAGGCAGGAGTTGGAACAGAGAAGGTGCCAGTGGGGGGAGTAAGGCAGGTGGCAGGTGTAGGAACAGAGAGGGTGCCGGGGGGGGGGGAGCAAGGCAGGTGTAGGAACAGAGAGGGTGCTGGGGGTGGGGAGGAAGGCACGTGTAGGAACAGAGAGGGTGCTGGGGGGGGAGCAAGGCAGGTGTACGAACAGAGAGGGTGCTGGGGGGGGGAGGAAGGCAGGTGTAGGAACAGAGAGGGTGCTGGGGGGGGAGCAAGGCAGGTGTAGGAACAGAGAGGGTGCTGGGGGTGGGGAGGAAGGCACGTGTAGGAACAGAGAGGGTGCTGGGGGGGAGCAAGGCAGGTGTAGGAACAGAGAGGGTGCCGGGGGGGGAGGAAGGCAGGTGTAGGAACAGAGAGGGTGCTGGGGGGGGAGCAAGGCAGGTGTAGGAACAGAGAGGGTGCCGGGGGGGGGGGGAGCAAGGCAGGTGTAGGAACAGAGAGGGTGCTGGGGGGGGGAGGAAGGCAGGTGTAGGAACAGAGAGGGTGCTGGGGGGGGGAGCAAGGCAGGTGTAGGAACAGAGAGGGTGCTGGGGGGGGAGCAAGGCAGGTGTAGGAACAGAGAGGGTGCTGGGGGGGGGAGGAAGGCAGGTGTAGGAACAGAGAGGGTGCTGGGGGGGGAGCAAGGCAGGTGTAGGAACAGAGAGGGTGCCGGGGGGGGAGCAAGGCAGGTGTAGGAACAGAGAGGGTGCCGGTGGGGGGGGAGCAAGGCAGGTGTAGGAACAGAGAGGGTGCTGGGGGGGGGGGGAAGGCAGGTGGCAGGTGTAGGAACAGAGAGGGTGCTGGGGGGGGAGCAAGGCAGGTGGCAGGTGTAGGAACAGAGAGGGTGCTGGGGGGGAGCAAGGCAGGTTTAGGTATAGAGAGGGTGCTGGGGGGTGGGAGGAAGGCAGGTGGCAGGTGTAAGAACAGAGAGGGTGCCAGAGGGAGGGAGCAAAGCAGGTGTAGGTATAGAGAGGGTGCGGGGGGGGGGAGGGGAGAGCAAGGCAGGTGGCAGGTGTAGGAACAGAGAGGGTGCCAGTGGGGGGGAGTAAGGCAGGTGGCAGGTGTAGGAACAGAGAGGGTGCTGGGGGGGGAGCAAGGCAGGTGTAGGAACAGAGAGGGTGCCGGGGGGGGGGAGCAAGGCAGGTGTAGGAACAGAGAGGGTGCCAATGGGGGGAGTAAGGCAGGTGGCAAGTGTAGGAACAGAGAGGGTGCTGGGGGGGGAGCAAGGCAGGTGTAGGTATAGAGAGGGTGCCGGGGGGGGGGAGGGGAGAGCAAGGCAGGTGGCAGGTGTAGGAACAGAGAGGGTGCCGGGGGGAGCAAGGCAGGTGTAGGAACAGAGAGGGTGCCAGCGGGGGGAGCAAGGCAGGTGGCAGGTGTCTGTCCCGAGGTTTCCACGGGCTGTCCCTCACCCCCACAGGAACGTCCCCTCTCCTAGTGTCCTCCACCTTGGCCGTGGCGTCTCAGGTGCTTGGCACGTGCTTGTTCTGCCCGAGTCTGCTCTCGCGGCGAGGCGCCCCGCGCGCCGGGCTCCTGAGCCGCTGCCCTCCTGTGTGTGCTTTCTTCCTATGGTGGCTGAAGGCCGGAGGAGGACGCACCGAGTCCGAGTCCCCAGGCTGCGCACGAGTGAGAGCCAGCGCCTGGAGGTGCCGATGTCTTCCGGCGTGGCCCCAGCTAAGGAGCCCGACGCTACGGGCCCCAAGGCCGTGGAACTTGTCCTGGTCAAGGAGCAGAATGGGGTGCAGTTCGCAAGCTCCACCCTCATCAACCCCACGCAGACCCCCGTGGAGACCCAAGAACGAGAGACCTGGAGCAAGAAGGTCGACTTCCTCCTGTCGGTGGTCGGCTTCGCCGTGGACCTGGCCAACGTCTGGCGGTTCCCCTACCTGTGCTACAAAAACGGCGGCGGTGAGTCCGGCCCCGCCCCCCCCCCCCCCCGCCTCGCTGAGCAGCCGGGGCGCAGGGTCCCTGGGGGCGGGGGGAGCCCACAAACACGGAGGCAGAGGCGGGGCCGGTGGCCGGAGCAGGCGAGGAGTCACCTTGCGGGGAGCATTCTCAGGTGCCCGCAGAGCGGTACCCTTGGCCGACTTAAACCAGTGTCCGCGAAGAGGTGCGGAGGCCCTTGAGTTTAGAGTAGCGGAGAAAGTCCCGAGGCGATCGCACGTCCCTCCCCCTGCCCCGAAGCCAGCCAGCCCTTCCCCCACAGCTGCCTCTGGACTAGAAAACGAACACAGGCACGGGTCGCCCAAAGCCCTCGGGCGGAGAAGCCCCTCGAGTTGGTGGCCGCTCCCCGTGGTCACTCAGTGCCGCACGCGAGGGCTTTGGAAGAACCTCCGTGGGAGGCCCTCCCAGCCCCCACCCCGTGCTGAGGGGAGAACACTGGGGCCCAGGCAGGTGCAAGGAGCCGTGGGGCCTCCCTGCCTCCCCCTCCCCACCCCAGGACCGGAGCCGTGGCAAAGCCCCCTCGTGTGGGCCAGGGCCCATGAGGCCCCGAGTTTTGTGCCTAGGACGGGGAGGGGGGGCTGCCACAAGAGGGCCAGGCGCCACCCTGGAGGGACCCCGGCTCCTCACGCGGCACCTGTGAACATAACCCCCGGACGAGGCAGGCTGTGAGGACGGAGAGCTGGGGGTGGGTGACGGAACCCACGAAGGGCAGGACTGGACCTCAGCTCCCGGCGGGCAGTTACAGCTCACGAGGGGCGGAGGCCGGCGTCTGCAGGGCAGGGGGGAGGCCGGACCCAGGAGCAAAGACGGTGTGTGGGCAGGGGCTTGATCTGCTCTGCTCTTGGGTTGATTTCAAGCTTGGCCCAAGGGACGGCCGGGGTTTCAGTGGGGGGCGACGTGTCAGGGCGCTGATGACAGTGGGGGCCAGGCAGGGAGGTAGGGGGCTCACCCAGCCCAGCCAGGGACTTCCCCTCGGAGGGCGGCCACGCAGGGAGCTTCAGGGGGAAACCGGCGGGAGATGGGGGAACGCGGTCGTGCCCGCGACCTGGTGTGGGTGGCGCTGGGCTGGCCGCGCCCCGGGGAGCACACGGGCCCGTCCGCAGCCCGCGGGCTGACGCGCTGTCCTGTCCCACAGGCGCCTTCCTGGTCCCCTACCTGCTCTTCATGGCCATTGCTGGGGTGCCGCTCTTCTACATGGAGCTGGCCCTGGGGCAGTTCACCAGGGAAGGGGCCGCGGGCGTCTGGAAGATCTGCCCCCTGCTGAAAGGTAACGGCGGGACGCCCCCACACCCCGCCGTGGCCCGGCCCAAGCCGCGTGCGTTCGCTCCCGCTTTGCTCCCCGTCTCTGCCCCCGGACGTACCGTCTCAACTCTGGTCCTCCTTTCAACCTGCGATGACGGGATTCAGGAGCGTGTGTCCCCGCCGTGAGGCCTGCCGTCCGAGAGCCGTGTTGTCGGCGTTTACGCGCTAGATAGGAAAAAACACCGTCTGTCTGTCGGTCTGCCCTCTGCCCGTCACGGTCCGTCCATCCACCCGTCGTCTCTCTGCGTCGGTTGGCCACGGCCGTGTACAACCCCCCACGCGCTGGGCGGCCTGAGGAGTAGACGTTTGTTGCCTTACGTTTCCGGAGGCTAGAAACCCGAGATCAAGGTGTGCTGGTGGAAGGCATTCCTCCTGAGGCTGTGAGGGACATTCTGCTCCAGACCTCCCCCACACGCGTCTCTATAACTCTAAGGACGTCGGTCACACGGGACTGGGGCCCACCCTCACAGCCTCAACTTCCCTTGATTACCTCTGTGAAGACCCTGCCTCCAAATAAGGTCACACCGTGGCGTACCGGGGCCTAGAAATTCAGCAAGTGAATTTTGGAGGGGACGCAATTCAACTCATCACGTGATCTGTCATCTGCGTCCGTCTGTCTACCTGTCAACCACCTATCACCTACCGTCCAGTATCTATCCACCTGTCACCCGTCATGTATCAACCACCTGTCATCTGTCTGTCATCCTTCTTCCATCCCCTGTCCCCCATCCCCCAAGTCCCCTGTGCCCCTGTCGCCCGCCCCCCCATCCCCCATCCCTCCATCCCCTGTCCCCCCCCAGTCCCCTGTCCCCCATCCTCCCATCCCCCATCTCCCGCCCCCCCACCCCCTGTCCCCCATCCCCCATCTATCTCCATCTCTCTCACTATCTATTCTCTAGCGGGCCACCTGTGTGTATCTAGGGATCTAGTTTTATGCTGGGCCCTCCCTGCAGTCTCCTGCTGAGATGCCAGGGCGCCACGAGGCAGGGGCGCCTGGTACTGAGCCGAGGTAGGGAGCCTGGCAGCCAGGTCCTCCGCGGTCGCCTCCCTCCACCTTCGTGAGAAGCCCAGGGAAGGGCCCTCTGTGTTGTCCCCATCCCGGAGACTCGGGCACCAAGGATGATGTCCCTGGCCGGGGGCAGCATGGGATTGAGTCCCGGCCGTCTCCCTCTAAGCGCCGCCTCCAGGCCACACCGCGCCTGCGGAGCCCGTGGCTCGGGGAGGATTCGTGGGGAGACGCGGGCGCGCTGCCGGGTTTCATCACGAGAATGGCTGCTGAGAGATCAGTCCAAGGACTTCCCGAGAAATCCTTGAAAAGTCGGTGTGTTTGCGGGAGGACGGAAGCCCCCCTGGTCTCCGGGACACGCGAGGATGGGCCGGTGGGTCATGGTCAGTGATGGCAGCTGCCGGGGCCCGAGGAGCGAGGACGGCGCGCGGCCGTGTGGCCGGGGCTCCGGGGGCACCGCCCGCCCGGCAGCGGAAGCACGGGGACTGGCCCGGCCCGATGTCCCCTCTGGCGCTGTGCGGGTTTCCTTCTCAATGGCCCGCTTGCCGAACTTGGGGATGGTAGCAGCTTGTCCCTCCGCTACGTGACCGGTGGGTCCCCCAGACAGAACTCAGGAGAGGCCTGCCGCTCCCCCCCACCCCCCTGCAACCTCAGAACAAGGCCCGCGGCTGTGGCTTCTGGTGCCGGGCCTGGGTGTCCCCTCTGCGGGGCCACACCAGAGGCCGGACGCTGGTCTCTTCCTCTGTGAAGCCCCGATGGAGGGATGTGGCGGGGGAAGCAGCTGGCGCCGGTGCCGAGAGCAGACGCCGCGGCGTCTCCGAGCGGGCGCGGCGTGGACGCGGCCGGAGCGGCCCATCTCCCCGGCCCGCGCACCGCCAGCGCCGTGGTCAGTGCTGTCCGTGCATCCTCGGGTGACCCCCGGGGGGCAGTGCGGGGCGGGGGTGGCCTCCCGCTGCCGGCTGCCTTGTTGGCTTTGCGGGCAGCGGCCCTGTGCGTCTGCAGCGTGTCTGCTTCTCACGTGCCCCAAGCCGGGGCCCCCCGCTCCCGCCCGGACCCCCGAGCACCCACCGCCCTGCATCTGTATGTCCTGCCAGGGGAAGGAAGCTCTCCAGAGAAGCTGCCAACATAGATAGGTTTTTATATTGCAGTCTATAAAGCGTCAATAGTGACTGATTCCCGAAGATCTCAAAGGACGACTTAATCCTTCTTTTTTAAAATTTTTGATGTTTATTTATTTTTGAGAGAGAGGGAGAGAGAGTGCGAGCAGGGGAGGGTCAGAGAGAGGGGGAGGCACAGAGTCCGAAGCAGGCTCCAGGCCCGAGCTGCCAGCACAGAGCCCGACGCGGGGCTCGAACCCACAGACGGGGAGATCATGACCTGAGCCAAAGTCGGGCACTTGCAGACTGAGCCCCCCAGGCGCCCGTTAGGACGACTTAATCCAACGGAGGGGTTAATAGGAAAACGTGAGCCCGGTAGCAGGAGCTCCAGCACCCTCAGGGAGAAGGGGAGCCCAGATGTGGGGCGTCTCACCTCCCTCCGGCCCGGAGCACCCCCGGGCAGACACCGCTTCCTTCAGATTTCCCTCTGCCCCACAGCCCCACGTCCACACTGCGTGCAGCCCAAGACACCTTCTGTCCAGTTCTGGACACCCATCCGTGCGGAGGGCCGTGCTGGGGCTGCGTGGCCCCTGTGGGTGGACTCTCTCTCTCCCCCTGTCTCTCTGTCTCTCATCTCTCTCCGTCTGCCCCGTCTCCCTTCCTGTCTCTCTTTTTGTCTCCCTGTCTCTCTCTGGGGTGGGGGGTGGGCTCCACCGGGATGCCCCCGCTTAGGTGGCCCAGTTACCTGCCAGACACAGACCTGCCTCCCGGTGCTTTGGAGACACGGCACCCTGTTTTGCCGAGTGTGAGACAGTTGTGATATTTTCGGTGTGATTCATCAAACTCCTCTTTCTAAAAAGAATTTAAAGTAGCTTAAAACGAGATAAAATACACACAGTTAACTGTAAAGGCTAAAGTTTATAAAGTCAACATAAAGAAGTACTGAGGAAAACAGAAGCTTCAGAAACCAGACATTAAGACCCGTGGCTGGAATTCACGGTTAGTCCTGGGGTCCCAGGAGCAGGAACTGAGCAGGAGCCAGGGCTGGGCGTGTCGGGCGGGGAGCAGGGGTGGGAGCAGGGGCTAGGGGGGAACAGGGGCGGGAGGGAGCAGGGGCTAGGGGGGAGCAGGGGCAAGGGGGAGCAGGGGCGGGAGGGAGAAGGGGCTGGGGGGAAGAAGGGGTTGGGGGGAGCAGGGGCTGGGGGGGAGCAGGGGCGGGGGGGAGCAGGGGCGGGAGGGAGAAGGGGCTGGGGGGAAGAAGGGGTTGGGGGGAGCAGGGGCTGGGGGGGAGCAGGGGCGGGGGGGAGCAGGGGCGGGAGGGAGAAGGGGCTGGGGGGAAGAAGGGGTTGGGGGGAGCAGGGGCTGGGGGGGAGAAGGGGCTGGGGGGGAGCAGGGGCTGGGGGGGAGCAGGGGTGGGAGGGAGCAGGGGCTGGGGGGGAGGAGGGGCTGGGGGAAGGAGGGAGGTGGCGGGAGTGGGCGGGTCTCCCATGTTTTCCTGGGAACTCAGGACAGGGCGAGCCTGCCCGCTGGGGGACGCTGTCCTACGCCTTCCGAGACAGAAGAGTTCTGTCAGGTGCAGCTTTATTTGAGGCTCCTGCAAGGAGGAACATCGCTGCAGCCGCCGGGAGGGGGCCCAAAGTGACACGAACGGGAGCGTGGTGATGGTGGCCCAGCCCGTGGGCTCGTGAGGCTGTGTCCACCTGGGACAGACTTGGAGTGACCCCACAAATAGCCCACCTTCACAGCCACCTTCCTGGGGACTGGGCCCTCTGCCCAGGCACGTGGGCACCCGGAGGGCCGCCCAGGGGAGGCGACCCTCGTATGTGGGAGGGCCTCTGGTGCCCGGCTGCCACGGGGCAGGCCCTCGTGCTCTGGGAGCCACATCGGCCCACGGCGACCTTGTCACGCTGGCAGGAAGGTGGAGAAACCTAGCTTGGAAGGGGGCTGTGCGCGGGGCACGGGTGCAGGAAGGGCCGCGGCCAAGATAACTCTTCCTTCGCAAGGTGGATCTGGATCTGCTTCGGGTTGGTTCAGAGGCTCCCTTGACTTCCCCAAGGGTCAGGCTGCACACTTTTAACCTCAGAATGGTTTCAAGTCAGGCATCCACAGTCGGCCCCCTGCCAGGGAGAACCTTCTGTGATGCTCTTCTAAACAGCACGGCTTCCCAGCACCGTGGCTTCCCCACAGCACGGCTTCCCCGGGCAGATTCGCTGTAAACCGTGGCCCGGCCTCTCTCCTGGGAACCCAGGGAGCAGAATTGCAATATAGCTTGGTTTAGTGCTGACCAAGTCCACGTTGGAGAAGACCTTGCACAGAAAATTGTGTTGTGGTCACCACTGCTGCTGCACCCGTATTCCGAGAGGGTTTGCACAACAGGGCCCGTTTGACTTTAGGGCCCTCCCGATACGGGATCTGTTTAATGTACGTGCACCAATGAATTTTACTGCCTCTTTCTGCTGCCGGGGTAGGAAGGCGACTTCGGTGCAGTGCCCTGAGCATTGAATTACTTCTGCTCAGGGTTCCGTTCATAAAAGACAACCCAAGCCTCCTCCTATAAACACCACCTCGAAGGCATGCTCCCCGCCCTCCTGCCCCCTCCCGGCCACGAGCAGGCAGGACGGGGACGTAGCAGCCAAACAGACTTTAGTAAAGCAAGCCGGAGGTCTCGTCCACACGAGTGCTGCCTGCGAAGCCGAGACGCAGAGCTGGAAGGAAAATAGCCGTGCGTGGGGCCTACCGCAGGGAGCCGCCGTAGCAGGACCGGGGCGGCCTTGCCTGCTTGAGCAAGGGCACCTTGGCCAGTGGGCGGAGGCCAGACCCATCTGCCGTGAGTCAGGACAGCACAGCCCCAAAGACCGCTTGTCACTCTGCCCTCGTTCACGAGGGGCCAGGAGCCCCTCGATGACAGATCCCAAATGCCAGGTTTCGTGACACTGGAAAGGTCACTTGAAAAGGCCATCAGTGGCCTCAGGAGACTCTGGATGCTCATGCATGGCCCCGGGTGACTCCAGGTGGCTCTGGGTACCTATGAATAAACCCAGATGACTCTGTTTGCCCTGGGTCGTCTTGAGGGGGTGTGAGCAGCCATGGGTGGCCATAAATGTCTCTGAGTGGCTCTTGGTAGCTGTGTGTGGATGTGGAGGACCCTGGTTATCTAATGGCCATTGGTGGCCCTGGATGGCTCTGGAAGATACCGGGTATTCTTGGGTGACCTGTATGGTTTGGGGTGGTCTCTGCTGGGTCTTGGTGGTGCTCTGCATTCCTGGGTGTCCCGGATGGTCCTACATTGTGATGGGTGGCACTAGATGATTCTGATGGCTGTGTGTGGCCTGGGGGCCCTGCATGACCATGTTGATGCTGAGCGGCCGCAAGTGGTAGTGGATGGCCACAGATGGCCCTTAGTCACACTGTCTGCGGGTACCTGGTTCTGCCAGGGTGGCCCTGGTGACCCTGCATGTCTCTGGGTGCACAGAGATGGCCATGGCTGTTTCGGGGGATTGGGCACCGTCCTTTTTCTGTGACCCTGGCAGGAATTCTGGCATCTGAGCGCTCACTGGTTGTCTCTGGTACTTAGAAAAATTGCCGGGCGTCCAAGGTCCAAGGAGCCGGCCTGGGGAGGGGAGGGCCTGCTGACGCCGGGTGCCTCCGCCCAGGCGCGTGCTGACGTCATGTGTTCCCTGCCCAGGCGCGTGCTGAAGCCGCGTGCTCCCCACCCTGACGCCGTGTGACCCCACCCAGGAGCGTGCTGACGTCATGTGTTCCCTACCCAAGGCGTGTGCTGACGCCGTGTGCCCCGCCCAGGCGCGTGCTGACGTCATGTGTTCCCTGCCCAGGCGTGTGCTGACGCCATGTGCTCCCCGCCCTGACGTCGTGTGCCCCCCCCCCGCCCGCCCTGACGCCGTGTGCTCCCTGCCCAGGCGCGTGTTGACGTCGCGTGCTCCCCGCCCTGACGCCGTGTGCTCCCCGCCCCCGGCGCGCGCTGACGGCGTGTGCTCCCAGTCCCCGGCGCGCGCTGACACCGTGTGCTCCCTGCCCTAGGCGTGGGCTTCACGGTCATCCTCATCTCCCTGTACGTGGGCTTCTTCTACAACGTCATCATCGCCTGGGCGCTGCACTACTTCTTCTCCTCCTTCGCCGCGGAGCTGCCGTGGGTCCACTGCAACAACACGTGGAACAGCCCCGACTGCGTGGACGCGCGCTCCACCGGCCCCGGCTCCGGCCCCAACCGCACCCTCCACACCACGCCCGCCACCGAGTACTTCGAGTAAGTGGGGGTCCGGGGACACGGCCCTTCCGTGGCTGCCTTGGGCAGGGCGGGATGCGGGAGCCCCGGGGGGGTCGGGCGCCCCGGCCGCGCTGCTGCCCGCGAGGTGTGCCGAGGGCCCTTGCCCTGTGCTGCGCCCCCGTCCCGTGCCCGTGGGCTCTCGGGGGGCGCCGTGCCGAATCCCACCTCTGGTGGCCCAGCGACGCTCTCGCGGGGTGAGTCCTCGGCAGCCTTGGTGTGGGTGCGGGAGGCTGGCGGAGGCGGCGCACGGAAGGCAGGGGGGCGGGGGGGGGGCACCGGGCTCTGCCTCGTCCGCTCCCCCGGCCACCCCTGCACGCTGTGCAGGACTCGTCTCCAGCCTTGTTCAACACACTGACTGTTGCTTTTTCCGAGATGTTCTGTTCCCGGTACAAACGCAACATTAGTTCTGGTCCGAGTCTGCCCTCGGTCCCCACGTCCAGTGGCGCTCCCGGTGCCCCCCCTTCCAGCCCCTGCCCTCCGCGCCACTTGGCATCCAGCACCTGCGAACACGTCACTCTGGCCGAATCTGTTCTTCTCGGGGTCCTTTCTGCCACGGCTCCTGCCCCCCTCGCTCTCATCCCACGTGGTCCGACCCAGCCTGGAAGGGCCGTCAGTGGCCCGATGGGTACATCGCTTCTCCTCAGAATGCACACACTTGCCGAGGACCCGCTGTGTCCCAAGGCCGCCCTGCTGGGGTGATGCCGACCTGGCCTTGGCGGAGTGGTGCCAGAGACGCGTTGGTAAACGTGGGCGGGCGGGTGGGGTGTGGAGCTCTAGCGCTGGCGGCTCCGGGAGCCCCTCCCGGGTCCCCGCGTAGCTCAGGCTGCCCCAGCGTCCCCACAGGCAGCTTCTTCCGGAGATGAGCACAGGGCATCCCGGGGGCTTCCCGCTGACGCCAAAATTTCACAGCCAGTGGGACGTTTCTTCTGGGGACTGAGTCTCGGCTGCCCGCTTCCATGTATTCTGTTAACGTTTCTATGTGGAAATGAGTCTGCTCACAACTTAGCAAAAGGAACTTCGACCGACGAAAATAAAACAACTCTGGTTTCACCAGCAAATAGGCACCTTTGCGAAACACGCGTGGAGTTGAAAACCGTGAGCTGAGAAACACAGTGTCTGGGTGCCTAGGCGTCAGCCCCGTCCTTCCGAGAAGACCCAGGGACTGGGCAGGTGGACAGACACCCCCCCCCCCAGGATCTCCATTTCTGTCCCAGAACGGTTCGAGGAGGCCTTTCCTGGGAGAAAGGGGCCCCGTCCCGGGCACAGGGGAGAGAAACAGCGCCTCCGGGCAGCCGGGAGACCCGACCTGCGGACGTCCAAGATACCGCCAGCAGGGAGGTGGGTGTCCTGGATTTGAGCTGCGTTTCGGACACTGAGACTCCGAATGCTTTGTTCTGGGATTCTGAGCCCCGAGCGGGGACCGAATCTCTGTCGTGGAAAGTGGCCTCGAGGGGCGGGGACAGGTCAGGTGGGTTGGGAGAGTCTGGGGCGATGCCGGGAGGATGTTCTCCCCAGGCCGTGGCCAGGAAGAGCAGTCAGGGCGGGTGACCGTCGTGTGCCATGGGACTTGCTTGTGTTTTTAGGACGCCGTCGGTGGCGGTTGGCGACTGGAGGAGAGTGAACGGGGGGTTGAGGGGAGCGGGGGGGCCGTGAGCCCCGCCAGCTCTCCGGGGTGGCCGGCTGGTTTCAGAGGTCTGTCTGTCCCTCTTGACTTGCCCAAGAGACGCCGGCCAGGCGCGTCTGTGAGAAAGGAGACCGGGGGAAGTTTATCTGATGTGTGGGTGGGACTCGCAGTGCGACGAGGAAGCGAGAATTGCCCAGAAAAGGAGGAGTCGAGTTTGCCGTCGCTTGCCGCTGTCTCGCTAACTGCTCCGTTTCCCAAACGTGACGCTGATGGGCCGGGCCCCGGCTGCGTGTGCCCTCCCCCTGTGGCCCAGGCTCAGCTTGGCTGGGATCAGAGGTAAGGGGTCCGCAGGGGACCCCCTGCACCAGAAAGGGGAGATGAGGACCCAGTGGCGCGTGAGCACCTGGGGCCCCGCGGTCAGGCCCACCACGCTGAGGGACGCTCAGCCGCTCGGTGCTGGCTTGGGTCTAATCCGTCGTTACACCAACAAATTGGGGACTAAGGTTTCGTGCTGAGGCGTCTCCCGCTATTTCGAGATGGCTACCCGTGCAAGTTTGAAGTTTGGAGAGCTCACGGAGGCTGGAAGGTGCCAAGTGACGCCATTGGGGGCCACCTGTCTTTTGTTTGGAGGCGTGGACGGATTCACGGGGGAAAGGACTCCGCCAAGCACGTGGCTCCTCCTGAGACCCCAGAGTGAAAACTGATGGTGCTGTTACTCTCGTCACATCTTCCCCAAGAAAGCGGAGCCCCAGAACCGCTGTCCTCAGCAGCCCCTGCGCCAGCCGAGGGTCCTGGTTTCAGTCCCTGGTGGGCGTGCCCGAGGAGACCCTGCAGGCTCGGAGCAGAAGCCAGAGGCTCGTGGCTGTGGCTCCCAGGGCTGAGAAACCGTGCAGGGGACTCGCTGGACGGCCATGAGGGCCGAGCCAGGACTGCGCCCGTGGGCTTGGAGGCCCCCAAACAGGCTCGTGTAACTCCAACCACTTTAAACGTCCCCGAGTCCCACAGACGCTTATCAACACCACCTTCACCTACTTTCCGCTATAAACTAGAGAGCTGTACGTTTAAAGCTACTTACACGTTTGCCTCTAGGAGACGGCTTTAGCTGCTCCCCCAAAGCTCCTTGTGCTGTTTTTACTTTCATTCGGTTCCAAGTATTCCCTGATCTGCCTGGTAATTTCTTCTTTGACTCATGGGAGATTTTGGAGGCGTTCCGTTTAGTGTCGAAAATTTTGGAGGTTTTCTAGATACGCTTCTGTTCTTGATTTCTGATTTAATTCTGATTTAGTGACATAATATACGTATAAAGCCTCATTGTTCCAAACTCTACTGAGACCTTTCGCGCCTAGCGTGTGGTTTACGCTGGTGGGTATTGTGGGTGCACTGGCACAGGACGTGAGTCCTGCTGTCGCTGGGAAGGGACTTGCACCCACGGGTCGTGTGAGCTCCTGTGCCACCCGCCGGGTCTTCTGCGTCCTCACTGTCCGCCGTGCTACCGGCTGTGGGACGTGCTGTGGGAATGTGGGCTGTGCATGTGCCTCCTTGTCTTGATTCCATCGGCTTCAGCTTGACTTGTGCTTCTGGGACTCTGTGGCGAAGAGTGTGTGTGTGTGTGTGTGTGTGTGTGTGTGTGTGTGTGCCAAGTCTTTGAGCGGACCCATTTCCATATAAAACGTCCCCCTTGGTCACGTTCCTCGTCCTGGAGCAGCTTTGTCCAGCAGCAGCGTTCCTCCCCGGCCCCCGATGGGCCGTGTCTGCACTGGCACCTTTTCCATCCTGTGTTTTTAACCCACGTATGTCATAGCGAGCGCGCGTTTCCTGCAGGCGGCGTTGAGATGGTTCTTGCTGTTTCTGCAGAACAACCACCTCTGCCTCGTCATAGGGCTTTCCGTTCAATAATCACCCACGAGGTCGGGTTTAAGTCTTTCGTCTCCATGTTTTTCCTGTGTGTCCCATCTCTTTGTGTTCTGTTTCCTCTACTTGTCCCTCCTTTTGAATTCATGAACACTTAGGCTTCCGTTTGAGTTACACCGTTGGCTAATCAGCTATAGCGGCTCTTTGTTTTAATTTCTGTGGCTGTTTACCGGGTTTATGACCCACATCTGTAACTCGTCACGGTCTACGTTCAGATGGCGTCGTGCCACCCCACGTGGAAACTAGGAGCCTCACAACAACGTGCTCCCATTCTCACTCCTGCCCTTTATTGTCACAGATTTTGTTTCCACAATCTGTTATAAACTCCACAACATGTCGCTACTATTTTTGCTTTAAACGCTCCGTTGTATTTCGGGTACGTCTAAGTGGAAAAATACCTTTCACGTTTACGAGCACATCCGCTGTTTCTGGTGCTCTCCCTGCCCTATGCAGATGCAGATTTCCATTTGGGCATCATTTCCTCCTTTCTGAAGGGTTTCCTTTAACACGTCCTACAGCATAGACTTGCTGGCAACGAATTCTCTCTGCTTTAGTTTTTCTGAAACATGTTGCCTTCTTCTGGGGGGAGTTCCGTAAATTGTGGTGAACTATACATAACAAAATACATCTCTTTAACCGTTCTAAGCGTGCGGTTTAACAGTACACAGTCACAGCACCGTGCAGCTGTCACCACCACCCATCTCCAGGACTTTCTCGTTCTCCCAAACTGAAGCTCTGTCCCCGTGAAACACTAACTCCCTCCCCACCCCCACCCCAGCCCCTGGCGCCCACTATCTTGTGCTCTGTCTCTATGAATTCGATGACCGTAGGGACCTCATGTAGGAAGAATCGTTCAGCGTTTGTCCTCGTGTCTGGCTTATTTCACTCAGCGTGATGTCCCCAAGGGCCATCCCTGCTGTAGCAGCTATCCGTTTCCTTCCTTTTAAGGCTGATCACTATTCCACTGTATGGATGAACCATATTTTTCTTGTTCATCTGTCGATGGACACTTGGGTTGTTTTTCTGTCTTGGCGCAATGAACACAGGGGTGCAAGTATATTTTCGAGTTAGTGTTTTCGTCTTCTTCGGATAAAGTTGAATTTTCATTTTGTTGGTGGTTTCCTATGCTGTGCAGAAACTTCCTAGTCTGATGTAGCCCCACTTTGCCCATCTTTAAATCGAATTGTTTGGGGGGCATTTTGTTATGGAGATACAAATCGTTCCATATTCTGGTTGTTACTCGCTTACCTATTTTCTCATTCTGTGAGTTACCTTTTTCTCTGTCAGTAGTGTCCTTTGATGCACAAAGTTTTTGTTTTGATGAAGTCGGTTTATCTATTTTGTCGTTGTTGCTTGTGATTTTGATGTCACATCAGAAAACCCATTGCCAAACCCAAGGTCACAAAGACTTGCCCTTTTCTTCCAAGAACGTTATCATTTTACCTCTTCCATCCAGTCCTTTTCCCGTCTCGACTTAAGTTTTGTGTTGTGGTTGTAGGCCATGTGTTCCGCCTGTGTGTCTGCTAATTTTCTTCTTCCACGTCGGACGTAGTAAGTTTGACTTTTGCATTAGGTTTTGTCGTCTTCCTTTAAGGACTGTTAGTTGCGTTCTGGCGGGAAGTTAATTTGCTCGCGGAGAGCTTTATCGTCTTGACGCCGGTCCGTAAGCTGTCTCTCGGTGGTTCTGGGCACTGCCGTGTGGCGCTTCGGGGCCTCCCCTGAGCTCCCCGTGTGACCCACAGGTGCCCCGCCCTGGCCTGTGGGAGCCCCTGGGTCCTGCACCGTGAATTGGTGGACACGGGGACGCGTCCTTCCCGGACCTCCGGCTGCCCGAGCTTTATCGACACTGCCGTCACTTGCGGTCCTTGGGACACACCTGCTCCAGCCTCGGGGATGCCCTGCCAGACAGGAAGCTGGGGCGTTACTGGGCTCACCTCATCCCTTGCCTTCTCCCGGGGGGGCAGCCCTGCATCATCTCCGGTCTCGTCTGCAAACACACGTTTGGTGTCCTTCGTCCGGCTTCCGATTGTCTGCCACGTCGCAGACCGGTACACGTGTGTGAGGCCTTGCAGGGAGGCCGAGGTGTGACTGGGCCTTCGGCCACGCGGTCTCCCTCGGTGCTGTCATCCCAAAGAGACTTCTGTTGATGAGGAGAGGGCCCGGGTGAAGTGGTCTGGCTGGGGGGCCAGGACGCGGGGGCGTCAGGCAGGGCCAGGGCTGCGGGGAAGGGAGAGGAGAAGGAAGTCGTTGGAAATCATGCTGCCAGAGGAGGCCCCGGGGAGGACAGACTCAGGGGAGGGCAGCCCCCGGTGAGGATGGACTCAGGGCAGGACGGGCAGGGCACAGCTGCCCGAGCGTTGTTGCCCCAGGGATCTCCACTCCTGGACCTCACACAGAAGACAGCATGTGTGTGTGTCGGGTCGGGGGCTCCTGTCACGTGAGGGGTGGCCTGCACTCCATAGAGGAGAGAGGTTGACGTGACACTTTGGTGGTGCTGAGGGAGCTGGGAGTGTCGAGTTGGGCTCTGTTCGTGCCCGTCACCCCCTCCCCCCGCCACGAAACTGTGATTCCGGAGTCTGAAAGCCCGGATTCCTCCACCATGGCTCCGGGATGCCTGTAGCTGGTGGGAAGCTCTGGGGTCCGCAGATTTCTACCGTGGGCGTCGGGATTCTTCTCTTAGGACCTCAGCAAACCTGGGCAGTGATGGCTCCTTTCATAACGGGGCCCCTGCGCTTCCTGGAGCAGTGGCACAGCCTGCCATCAGGGTCAACCCGAAATCCCGGCCACCGAGGCCAGGCAGCGGGTGCACGGTGAATGTGATGGTGCCGCCGCCTTCCCCGCGGGCGGTCACGGGGACCTAAGGGACTACGGTGCAGGGAGGCGCCCAGGACCCCACAGGTGGCCACGGGAACTAAGGGTTCTGTGTATCTAAGGAGAAAGCCTGTAAAGAGGCGCCCAGGGGGGCGTCTGGGTGGCTCGGTCGGTTGAGCGTCCGACTTCGGCTCAGGTCACGATCTCGCAGTTTGTGAGTTCGAGCCCCTCGTCGGGCTCTGCGCTGACGGCTCAGAGCCTGGAGCTGCTTCGGATTCTGTGCCTCCCTCTCTCTCTGCTCCTAACCCACTCGCATTCTGTCTCTGTCTCTCTCAAGAATAAATAAACATTAAAAAAGAAAAACATCTTAAGAGGTGCCCAGGACCCTCGCACACGGGCACGGGATCTAAGGGGATGCCGCGCAGAGAGGCACCCGGGACCCCCGCGGATGTTCGCAGGGATCTAAGGAGAGACCGGCCCCCAGGGAGTGCTCCGTGGGCCACGAGTCCCGCTGCCTTTCTTCGTGGCCTCGTGTTCTGCCCTTAGGATGGGTTCCCTCCACGAGACGGGTTCCTGGGCAAGCCTGGAGCAGAGTCGTCCTGAGTCCGTTGCCCGCGGAACCCTGCTCGAGGCAGCTGGAGCGTGAGAGCGGGCGCTGCCAGCCGTTCCGCCGTCCCCTGAGAGAGCGGCGAAGGCGTGTGTGTGACCCGAGCTCAGTCTCGTTTCTGCCGAGGGCGCCCTGGACCACCGCGCAGGGCACCACATCACCGAGCACCTTCCCTCTGGTTTCTGCAGCTCCGCAAAGCGGGGGCGCTGAGCGCGAGAGGTCGGGGCTGGGCTTCTGCGGGCTCCCGGCAAGATACAGCCCTGGAGGGCACGGGCCCCGCGCCCCAGCCGCGCTGGTGGGCCTGACCCTTCTGAGTGGGGTCTCCGGTCCCATCGGGCGGGGGATTTCCGCCAGGCCTCTTGGGGGCGGGGAGTTCTCTGGGCAAGCTCAGCTTTCCGGTTCCGGTTCCGGGTAGGGAGGCAGCACCCCGAAGCACCCACCTGTCCCACCCTCTCCAGGCGAGGCGTGCTGCACCTTCACGAGAGCCGTGGCATCGACGACTTGGGCCCCCCTCGGTGGCAGCTCACATCCTGCCTGGTGCTGGTCATCATCCTCCTCTACTTTAGCTTGTGGAAGGGAGTGAAGACTTCTGGGAAGGTGAGGCCTTGCCCACTAGGGAGAGGACACACGGCCATGCTCGGGGAGTGAACTTGGGGGCCGCGGTTGGGGTGGGGAGTGGAGAGGTGGGCCGTGGTACGTCGGGGAGGGCACAGGTGGCTGTGGTAGGTTGACAGGTGGACAGGCGGCCGTGGGTAAGGAATGGCGTCAAGAGAAAGGCACTCACGGCAGGGTGTTTGCAGCGTGAACGCAAGCACACATAAATTGGTTTTTGCCGATGAAAATATTTTGGTGGTTATCTGGGCACCCAAAGCAATTTTGACCAAAACGTGCATCGCTTGCTGTATGCATGGAGTAGGATACCAACCCCCGGGAGCCTCTCGGTGGACGGGTTCCTTTCCTCCCTCCGTCTCCCAGCCCGGAGTCGGTCGGCTACACGCCGACTACGCGTGCGTTTGCACACCCAGTGCAAATTCACTGCGTCTCACTCATCAGAGACTCAGCCCCTCCCGCCCACTGCTGCAGACCAAACGCAGAAGAGGAATGTCCCTTCTCTGCCAAATGGTCTGTTCCATTTTAATCCCTGGGAAAGTTACAGGGTAGAGGGCGTTAACGGTGCGCTGCAGGGAGACTTTGCTGAGCTGGCATCCTGTGACTGTTTGGGACGATGGGTTTCCCATCCGGAGGCCACCAACCACGGAGACGCTGTGCCCGCCCTGCCGGGGGGTGGCCGGTGACGCCTGGTGGCACTCTGCTCTCCCAGGTTGTGTGGATCACGGCCACCATGCCGTACGCCGTCCTCTTTGCCCTGCTTCTTCGAGGACTCACTCTCCCTGGGGCCGTCGACGGCATCCGAGCGTACCTGAGCGTAGACTTCCACCGACTCTGCGAGTCTTCTGTGAGTACGGCCTCGCTCGTGGCCCCGCTGTGCGCACGTGCTAGCAGGCTCCGTGCCGCGGGGCTCCCCCCGCGTTTTGGGGCAGGGACCCCGAAGGCGGCAGCGGGGCCGGAGCCTCTTACTTGCCCTGCTGTGTCCACCGGCCCCGGGCCCCGCCTGCCAAGTGCACCGTCAGGCCAAACAGAGGGGCCTGCGGGCGTGGCAGGGAGCTGAATGGACCCAATAAGAAAGTTGGGGGAGCAGGTCCCTTGCTCAGTCTCTGCAGGAACAGAACAGAAGGCTGCTTCCACCCGGCACCTTCCGCGTGGCCCACCCCTCTCCCAGACAGAGGCCCTCGGCTTCCTCTGCCCAGCCTGTGCCAGCAAGTGTGGCCACGCACCTGGAATGCAGCCCGAGCTCTGGCTCCCTGCTCAGCACGTGTGCACGGACCAAGGCCCCCTCCTGGGGGAGCCAGACCTTGTTGGTGACTCACGTATGGTGCCGTGGCACACGGGAGCCATCTAAGTCACGCCACGTCAGAAACTAGGTCTGCGGCGGGCCGTGCGTTTCTCCAGCACAGGACGCGTTCGTTCCGTGTGCAGATATTGGGGGACGGCCTCGTGAAGGGAGGAGGCCTGGCCAGGCTGTGGGACAGAGGTCTCCCAGGACGGGGAGAGAGAAGCCACAGCGGCATTTTAGGGAAACAAAACCCAGAAATGGGGGTGGCCATGGGCAGAGGCGGGCGGTGATGGAAAAGGCATTCAGGGCAGATCATTGAAAATTCGGGTGCACTAGATTTTTAGCAGATGGTGGGGACCCCAGTGGCTGCCCGGGGAATGGCCTCACGGGGAAGGGCGGCCGGGATTTGGGGGGACGAGGCGGGGGACCGGGGGCCTTTTGGATGATTGTTGCCCGATGCCACTAGGAGGCGGTGAGAGTCAGGTGTGGCGCTTAGCCGCGAGGAGGGAAGGCGCAGCCCCCAGGTAGAAATGGGGGCAACAGGTAGGAGGGAAGGCAGGTGCAGCTCCTAGCCCCCAGGCAGCAGGGGAGTGGCGGGGCAAGGTTGTGCAGGTGCAGCAGCGGTGAGAGGCACCCACAGGCAAGGGCGGGGTGAGCAGCACACAGCGGTCCACGCGAAGACAGGCAGCAAAGCCGTGAGAGCAGCAGGCGGGTGCTCCGTGAGAGCGAGGAAAGCGGGAGAGCATCCACATGGTGGAAGGCCGATGGGCAGACACGGTGTTCTTGCAGGAGGAGGAGGCTGTGGGTGTCAGAGGCCAGTGGCGGGAGGAGGAAGAATTCGAAGAAAATAACGTGAGAACGACGTAAAGAGGCTAGTACTTCAAGCGGGAAAACCAGGCAGTGCACAGGAAGAAGCCAGACTGATGCTGCGGAAAGACGCTCATGTGTGAGGCAGAGAAGAGGAAATGGCAGACGTGAGAGGTTGCCGAAGATCAGGTAGATGATGGATGATAGATGGAAGGTAGAATTAATAGATAAATGGATGGATAGATGCATCGATGGATAGGTAGATAGGTCTGTAGGTAGGTAGGTAGATGATGGATGGATGGATGGATGATGGATGGATAGATAGGGGGGTAGGTAGATAGATGATGGATGGATGAATAGATGAATTGATGGATGTTTATAGAAGTAGGTAGGTGGATAGATGCATATACAGATGATGGGTGGATGGATGGAGAAGTAGATAGGTAGGTGGGTAAATAGATAGATGGATAGATAGTGATGGATAGATAGATGATGGATGGATTGGATAGATGGATGATGGATGGACAGGTAGGTAGATGGATGATGGATTGATGGATGGATGGATGGATGGATGGATGGATGGAGAAGTAGATAGGTGGATGAATAGATAGGTGATGGGTGGATGGATGGGCAGATGGATTGGATAGATGGATGATGGATGGATAGATAGGTAGGTAGGTGGATAGATGGATGAAGGATAGAGGGATGATGGATGGATGGATGGAGAAGTAGATAGGTAGGTAGATGGATAGATGATGGTTGGATGGATAGGCGGATGGATTGGATAGATGGATGATGGATGGATAGATAGGTAGATAGATGGATAGATGAAGGGTGGATGGACGGATGGATAGATAGGTAGATGGATGATGGATGGATGGAGAAGTAGATAGGTAGGTATGTAGATAGATGGATAGATGATAGATGGATGGATTGGATTGGATAGATGGATGGGTAGGTAGATAGGTAGGTGGATAGATAAATTATGGATGGATGGATGGACAGATGGATTGGATAGATGGATGATGGATGGATAGGTAGGTAGATAGATGGATGATGGATGGATGGATGGAGAAGTAGATAGGTAGGTTGGTAGATAGATGGATAGATAGACGATGGATGGATGGATGGATGGATGGATGGATTGGATAGATGGATGATAGGTAGGTAGACAGATGATGGTTGGATGAATAGATGGATTGATGGATGGATAGATAGATGATGGAGTGATGGAGAGATAGATAATAGATGGAAGATAGATGTTTGGATAGATAGATGATGGTAAAACAGGTGATAGATGGTGGGTAGTTGCTAGGATAACGAGTGGGTGGGTAGACAGTTCGGTGACCAATTGACGGACACAGAGGACGGGTGATGGATAGATGATGACTATCTTGGACCAGTCAGTGTGACCCGTCCTCTCCAACCACTCTGTCAGCTCAGGGCCAGGGAGGGACGTGCACCAGGACAGAGCAGGCCCACGGCCCCTGGACTCTGGTGAGCCCGAGGTCCCGAAGAGACAGGTCCCTGCGATCCCGGGTCCAGAGGGCAGAGCCACTCCTGTCCTGCTGTGGGGTCCCGGCTTCCCTTTGCAGCAGCTCCTCCAGGCCTCCAGTGGGTGCGGCAGAGATGGGGCCTCACTGGCTTGCCGATGGTGCGGGGGTGTCCTCCCAGGGCTCCTCAGGCCCAGGCGCTGCCGGTATTTCCAACCCTCGACTCTTGGTGGCCACACACAGACATCCAGTGACCCGGGCGTCCTTCCCTGGGGCGTGGCAGCGGAGCCGTGCCCCACAGGTGCACCCGGGGACGCGGTTGCCCAGGCTGGCCCAGATCGGGTCACTGGCTCCCTGGCAGGCCCCCTCCCAGGCTCGGCCCCGACCCATCCCCCGGGGCTCGGTCCGAGGGGACCTGCTGGAAGCCCAGCCGGCACCCTCGCTACTCTCGGGAACGTCTGGGGCGGGGCTTACGCACAGGCTCCTGGCAAGCAGACAGGGCAGAGAGAGCGTCTGCCCCGTCCCTTCCCGTGTCCCTGCCCTGTCCTGACACAGAGGCGGCCCTGCATCCTGAGGTTCCGTCTCCGGACCGCCGTGCGGACAGGGGGCTCCTCCTCGGGGGTCAGCATCCTCGGGTGCATCCAGACCCTCGCTCCTCCATCGGCCGACCTTGGGGCCGCTTCACGGGGTGGGCCAGGTCCAGGCGGGGGCGGAGGAGACCCGTCCTGGGAGAGCTCCCCTTCCGGGGGGGGAGCAGAGGTCAGGAAGTGAAGGAAGCAAGGGCGGTTCCAGGTCAGCCCAGAGTGGCTGCCAGGTGGGTCCCAGCATGGGTCTCGGGCTGGGTCCGGAGCTGGGTCCCACGGGTGGCAAGGAGCAGAGGCCTGGACCGAAGTCCGGGAGGCACATCCTGGTTGGCGAGCCGCACGTGCAGAGGCCGGGTGCACGCTGACCCGGCCAGGGCTGAGCAGGAGGCAGGAGCCCCCGGTGACCTCAGCTCCTGCCTGCAGCCGCCTGGCCAGGCCAGCCGACCGGTGACCGGCACGCCGGGGCACGGGAGATGGCCGAGCAGGCGTCCCTTGGCCCACTGCCCACTCAGCCACCCTCGGCCTCGTGCTGAGGCCCAGCCAGCTGCCTGTAGCACACCGATCGTCAGAGTGATCCCAACACCCTGAGCGTGCCGCCCAGATGACAGGAGCCCTGCTGGTCCTGAGCGTGGGTGGACGGCCGGCCCCCGGCAGCCCTGGAGGCACTGCCTGAGGGTCCCGCCCACACGGGCCGCCACGGGCCACAGGGTCTTGCAGACACGGGCCCCGGAACGAGCCAGCCCCTTCAGACGGCAGCTGTGGCCTCGACTCTGCGGGGTGGTTCCCCCAGGGAGGGGGCCAGCTGCTTTCCACCCCCAGCCAAGGCCGTGCGGGAGCGAGGCGGTGCCCACCTCCCCGAGAAGCTCCCGTGTCACCTGGACGCAAACGCTCCTGTTGGACTTGAGATACCGTATCGGTCCAGTCATCGGCCACACGCCTTGTACACGTGCGTGCAGCCCCGGTGTCATCCGTGCTGGGCCGAGCAAGCACACACCAGTGTCTGAGTTGCAGTCAGGCCTCCCGGGCCCATCCACGTGGGTCGCTAAGTGTATATACCGTGTGCCACGGGAGAGACATAAAGCCGTGTCAGCGGGCACAGGTCCAATCGAGGCACCAACGTCCGTAGCATTAATAAATGAGTGACGGGTCTGGCCACGTGGATGACCTCCTGACATTCCGGGGGAAGCTGCAAACAAGGCCCTAAGACACGGCCCCTTTGCGTGCTGGGCTCTCGGGCCAGCGACACGGCAGGGTTATTCCCGGAGACGGCATTTGCCGCCGATCATGTGGTCGCTGTGATTTGCTGTTGGTAACAATGTCGTGTTTAAGTTCAGCCCTGTTCCACGGCCCCCGGTGGCTGTCTTTCGCATGGTTGCCTATGACAGCCACCTCTCCTGAGCCCCTCCTGTCCCCTCTCTCCTCCCCGGCCCCTCTGGGCCCTCTCGGTCCCCTCTGCCCTCCTGAGCGTGCCCTCTGCACCCCTGCCCCTCCCTCCCCACTGCCCTCCTGAGCGCGCCCCCTGCACCCCTGCCCCCTCCCTCCCCTCTGCCCTCTGAGCGCGGCCCCTGCACCCCTGTCCCTCTCTCCCCCTCTGCCCTCCTGAGTGCGCCCTCTCTCCCCTGTGCCCTGCGCAGGTCTGGATAGATGCCGCCACCCAGGTGTGCTTCTCGCTGGGCGTCGGCTTCGGGGTGCTGATCGCCTTCTCCAGCTACAATAAGTTCACCAACAACTGCTACAGGTGAGACCCGAGCGCCTGGCCCTGCCCCAGAGCCTTCCAGCTCCCAGCTCTGGAGAGAACGTGTCCCCACACGAAGGGAGGGAGTTTGCTGTTTGCAGAGCCTCTGAGCCAGAATGGCTTTTTAAGTGGGAACTAAAAGGCAGAAGTTACAGGCAAAATGTCGATTTTCCCTGTAAAGGAGGTACAGAGAACACACGAAGTGGCTCTTCACGCCCCCGGGAGGAAGCCCCTCCCACTCCCCCCTGAGGATCCCCCTCCTCCAGCCCCAGCTGCCCCTCCCCCCAGGGCCCAGGCTCAGGCCTCCCCCGAGACCCCCCCCCCCCCCACGATGAAGCGCCCACGTGTCTTCCCACCGGTCCCGCACCGAGGGAGCGGAGGCCCCAGACCCGGTGCAGGGCACCCGGGGAAGGCCCGGTGAGCTGCAGCCACATGCTGGACCCCAAATGGTTGCAGAAACCAAAGCAGGTTCATCTGGGACCTGCTTTCTTTGATCCTTATGGGGTCGTGTTTGTTTTCTTCGCGTCGTGGGGACAAAGACTGCAGTGAAAATACAGTGTGCACGGCCAAGTGGCCACACACGAGGGAGGACAGCCTCTGCCCAAGCCCACCTGGTCCTCACCCGGGTCCGGGCACCGTGCAGCTGCCCCTCCTCCACTCTGGCGCCCGATGGGCTGCCCCTGCCCTGCTGTCCTCCAGCCCTCTCAGTCCCCAGCCTTCAGAGCGGGGCCCCCGGGCCGGCGGTACGGGCACCCCCACACTGGGAACCAACAGAAGTACAGCATCTGGGCCCCACCAGACCCTCCCCCTCAGAACCTGCATTTTACCAAGATCCCCCCCGAGGCATCTAGGAGCCCTGCCAGACATGGCTGGGGACACCCTGGGCTGTCCGTTCTGCACCCCCGGAGTCCCAGCATTGAAGGCGGGCACTGTCTCACCTTCGGTGCCGGGACACGGACGGTTGGTCACCCCGGGGCCCGGCCGGGGCTGCAGCCTGGACACACCCGGAGCCTAGAGCTGCTCGGCCAAGGGTCCCGCCACCGCGAGCACCAGGCCGTCTGCGGTACAGCCCGTGGAGAGGCTGGCAGGGTCCCTCAGGGAAAGCGCCCCTCCAAAGCCACCTGCCCCAGACGCGGTACGTTAAGAACAATGGCAGGAGATTGTCGCTGCGGCAGCACGTGGCGGGGCTGTCTCGTCCCCCAGAGACGCGGTCATCACCACTTCGGTCAATTCCCTGACGAGCTTCTCCTCCGGCTTCGTGGTCTTCTCCTTCCTGGGGTACATGGCCCAGAAGCACAGCGTGCCCATCGGAGACGTGGCCAAGGACGGTGAGTCCCCCTGGGCAGGCCCGGGCGCCCCCAGCTCTGCCTGCTCCACGGCCCTGGCCACCCCACCCGGTCCTCCCAGCGTTTACCTCGCGCAGTGGGAGGGAGAGCCGGGGCCTCAAGTGCAGCTCACGGGAGTGTCACGTGTTCCAGAGCGGAGAACCCACTGTACTCGGTGAAGCGACGCTCCCGCCGCCCCGCTCCCTCCCCGCTGCCCACGAGCTCCCGCCAGAGGCCTCAGAGCTGCAGCACCAGGCTGTACCGCCCAGTCCCTGGGGTGGGACCTGGCACACAGCTCCCCCCTGGACCTCATTTGCACCTCGGCGGGGGGCCCTGCAGCTCGGGGTGGGGTCCCTGAGCTCCTCCAAGCCACACAGACGGCAGGGCTGGAGAGAAGCCGGGTGGCTTGGGACAGATCTGGAAGGGATGCGCATAATGCCGGAGAGATCCTGAAGTCTCAGACACACAGGGCAATGGAGACGCATGTTCCCAGCCCACGCCCCCAGCCGACCCGCAGACAGCAGGTGTGTGAGTGCGGAAGTGGCCACAGGGGGGTGACACGGGGAGCAGGAAGCGTGCCCGCAGGCCGGGCTCAGGTGTGGGGTGCGGACGGGGCCCCCTGGGCATTTGTGGGGGCTGCCCGGTCCTGGCACGCGGGTGCAAAGTCCCGGCATTGATTGGGTCGGTGCGGGACTCCAGGGGCTCCTGAGATCACGACAACCCCTCGCCTGCCCAGGACTGCCTGGCGGGTCAGCGAGGAGGACTCTACCCCTGCGCCTCTGTCCTGACCCCTCGCTCCCTCTGGGAAGACACCTCTCCTCCTGGGGGCTGCTCCTCAGGCTCGGGGAAGCCCTGAGTCTCACTGACTCATTTCCTCCTGGGTCTTTTCACTCGAGTCAGGGGCAGGGCAGCTGCTCAGGGAGGGGAGGAGGGGAGCAGAGGGCCGCCCCGCCCGTGCCCGCCGCTGGCAGCCATCACCCCGTCTGGTCCTTGCGGCGCTGAGGCCTCAGACTGCCTCCGTGAAAGTAAGAGGCGGAGGTCCGGCCTTCCGGGACTGGCAGGGAGGTCAGGGGCTGGGCGTGTGCTTCCTAAGTCCACACTCTTTCCTCCAGGAAAAAAAATCCAATAAAGGCAGGAGAAAGGGAACATACTGCAAATAAATACAGAGCGGTGAAATTTACTCACTGCTGCATTTATGCATTTCTCCTGCTTTTGCCCTTTTTTATGGGAAATAGTAATCGCTTACAGAACCCCCATTAACCCCTGAGCGCAGAGTGAATGTCTTCTGTGCGTTTCCATGGCCAGCAAAGTAAATGTCATTTAGCTCTAATTCTCGAGAAAACAGGGTGAAATGTTAACTGAGGTTCAGAACTGAAAGGCAGACATACTGACACCTCGTTCAGTCGGGCTGACCGCCATCTTTGTGGGTCCAAGGCTTAAGGCATTTGGACTTCAGAGCATCTCTAATGAGCCGCCCCTCACCCCCGTGCTGGGGACTGTGCCCCTTCCGTGGGAACAGGAAATGCAGGGAAGCCCAGGTCTGAGCACGGGGTCCCACGCGGACCCTGGGACACCCTGGCTGTGGCCGCTCTCCCATTTTCCACCAAGATCCCTCAGTGCCCCAGTCCCGTCCGCTGGGCCCGCCACGGCCCTGCTGGAGACTGAAGGAAGATTCGGGAAGCTGTAAGTTATGTCCTTACACGCACAGGTGCAGCAGGTGTGCTAGTGCCCGTGAAAATAGTGAATTACCAGTTTCTCGTGGGAATATTTTTACTTTGGGATCATTTGAGACCACACCGCACTGAGTCTGGTTGAGTGCCGCACGGCTCCCATCCCTGCCTCCCTGCCGGCTCGGAGCCCACGGCCTCCACACCCACCCAGGCCGCACCCACCGGGTAAGAGGGCGGGAGTGTGTGTGTCCTGCACCCAAAGCCCCCTGCCGGGGATGTCCCAGAAGGGGATGATCCCCAGGGCTCAGATGTGAGCAGAAACCTGCCCCTTCGAAGCATTCGCTGAGCTGGTATTTTCTATATTCGTTATGTGGTTTTCAAAGATCAGACACAGGGCGATTCGTTGACACAGAAAACCGTTGACGTGATGTTACGGGTGCCATAGCGTGAGCGTGTTCGTGTGTGAGCGTGCGTGCGTGTACGCACATGCATGAGCGTGTGCAAGCTTTTACGTGTGTGGGCACGTGTGTGTGGGCACGGGCATGAGTGTGTGAGCATTGTGCGTGGGCACACCCGTGTGAGCACGCGTGTATGAAAACGTGCATTTGCGTTGGGGCACGAGTGTGTGTGTGGGTGCGTGTGTCTCCAACGTGCAAGGGAAAGCCGACCCGGAGGTGTCCCTGTGGTTGTCAGGGCCGCCGGGCAGGTCGCCGGAGCCCCTCCCGCCCTGTCCCGTGTCGGTTCTGCCCCCGTTTCCTCTGCAGCCCCCGCACCTGGCCCACCGAGGGACTGGAGGAGCGTGGCGCGGGCCCCCGGGCTGATTTCGGGTTTCCGTTTGCCGGAGTCCTGGGCCAGGCGCCCACCGAGTCCTCAGGAGAGAGGGCCCTTCCGGGAGAACGGGGAAGAAGGCGACGGGAAGGACCCTGCCCCCTCCCCGGGCCGGGAGGCAGGAGGCTGCGAGCCAGTAGCGAGTGAAGGGTCTGCTTTCAGGGCCCGGGCTGATCTTCATCATCTACCCCGAGGCGCTGGCCACGCTCCCGCTGTCTTCGGCCTGGGCCGTGGTTTTCTTCATCATGCTGCTCACCCTGGGGATCGACAGCGCCGTGAGTGACCTCCCCCCCCCCCCACCTCGTGCACCAGAGGGGCCCTGCCCGTCACAGCCGGGTGCCCTCGAGGCCCCCCCACAGAGTCTCTGTGCTCACCCCCAGCCCCTGCCTGGCGGGAGGGAGGGACCCCACGACCGCTGGAGACCCTTCCGGAGGCGGGGGGGCTGGGCCAACTCCCCCTTCTTCCGCTCGGGGCCACCAGCCCCGCCCTGTGCCTGAGTCCCACAGACCCTAAGTGCACCCGTGCGGGGCCAGCGGCAGGGGTAGCACAGGGAATGGGGTGAGCACCACCCAGAGCCGGGGCCGGCCCCTCCTACTCACCGCTTTCTGGGACCCCTGAGCCCCCCGGGGGGGTGGACGCACCTGCAGGGCAGGGCAGCAATGGCGCCACAGCCCGGCCCCGGCCCACCGAGTATCTTGCCCGTGGCCCCGTGCGTGTGCGCGCGTGTGGGCGTGGGTGAGTGCGTGTGCGTGTGCGCTAGGGAGGCAGCACGTGGGCCTACAGGACTCCCTCGGGCTCCTCTGTCCCCAGTGCCTGCTCGGGACCAACAGCTGAGACCTCGGGGTCCCCATGGCTTCCTGGAAGGTGCAGAGAACCACGAATCCCTCCCTGTGTGTGGGTCACGGACCCTCGTCCTGGGCCCCGTGTCCCAGCCATCTGGTCAATGCCCGCTGGGTGACCACGGCCCCGGGCCCCACAGCTGGTGGGGATGAATCCCATGAACAGCACCTCCCGGAGGAAGTGGTTTCGACAGAGTAGGGCAAAGAGGGCCACCAAGTAGGAGGACGCTTGGAGGACGCCCCTTCGCGATGGCACACAGAGTCGGGGAGGTTGTCCCAGTGAGCACGGGGCCCGTGGCCACGCCAGGTCTCTCCAGGAACCAAACAGGCCGTGCTGTGGGGAGACGTCTGTTTAGAGTAGGCGGGCGGGGCTGAGGTTTCGTGGCGGTGCCACGGGTGGTGTCCTGTGAGTGCGTGGCCCACGTTGGCCACTCGGGGGTCACCGCGGGGGACGGCGTCCGCCCCCGGGTCCGCGTTCCAGTGGCCGAGGGCACTCGCACCCCGGATGCCGTGCGGCCCCCGCTTGTGTGCACACCCCGGGTGTGGGTTCGGTGGGCTTTGCGTAGACCGAGGCCCGCCCGCAGTGCCGCACCCCTGCTGTTGCTGCAGATGGGCGGCATGGAGTCGGTGATCACCGGGCTCACCGACGAGTTCCAGCTGCTGCACCGGCACCGGGAGCTCTTCACCCTCTCCATCGTCCTGGCGACCTTCTTCCTCTCCCTCTTCTGCGTCACCAACGTAAGTACCGGCTGGCGCTTGGCCTGACCATTCTCATTATTAGCCCTTGGGGCCGGACAGGGGGCTGGTGCCACCAGGCCAGACAGAACCGCGTGTCCGAGAGCCTCCCCCCAGACAAGCCGTGACTTGTAATGACGCGGGTAGTGTGGTCATACTCGGGGTAGTTGTGGTCACACGTGGGGTAGCCGCGGTCACATGTGAGTAGCCGCGGTCACACGTGGGGTAGCCGCGGTCACATGTGAGTAGCCGCGGTCACACGTGGGGTAGCCCTGGGGCATGTGAAACAGCCTCAGGTTACTGCAGCTCCCGGACGCCCCCCCCCCCCCCCCCCCGCCGCCACCCGCCGGGAAAATGCCTGTGGCTGAGTACCTGCCTGTTGGATCTGTGGGGTTGGGGGCTTGGGAGAGGCCTGTCCGTGAGGACGGGGGCTCCCTTCCCACGGAGGCCCTACTGTGTTTGGCATTTGGTTGCTTTTCATCTCTGCACCCAGAGCCCCAGGAGGGGAGGGGAGGGGAGGGGAGGGGTTAGAGGAGGGGAAGGGGCGGGGCGGTCCTTCCGGTCTCTGCACAGAAGGCACATCCCCGAGAAGCTGCATGTGGACTGGTTTTCAGTGCCTGCAGCCGGCCTGTGTGGGGAGTAAGAACGTCTATAGGCCGAATCCACAGGCCAGGTGTACGTTTCGGAAAAAGCGTTTCTGTGAGCGAGGGTTCCGTGGGCGGGGCGGGGCGTGCCACGCCGGACACCGCGAGCTGAGCGGGCTCTCCCCCTCTTGCAGGGCGGCATCTACGTGTTCACGCTGCTGGACCACTTCGCGGCCGGCACGTCCATCCTCTTTGGAGTGCTCATCGAGGCCATCGGGGTGGCCTGGTTCTACGGTAAGGACGGAGCCTCCGCCGGGGCTGGCTCTGTCCCTGTGCTGCCTCCTTTCCCACAAAGCCGCCTCGGAAAGGGGTGCGTGTGGACTCCCGGAAGCTGAGCGTCGTGGTTCCCATAGCGTCACCGAGGACGGGAGGCTGGGGAACCGTCCGCCGGGCGGGGTGGATGAGGACGGTTCGCCTGGATGGCGCGCACGTGCTTGCCGTGGTCAGGAGCTTTCAGTGTGGCCGCCTGATCGTGCCGTGCAGACGTCCTAGCTGGCCGCTGGCAGAGGAGGGCTTGTGGTGACTTGGGGACGCTAACGGCCGGTGGAGGTGAGGCGACCCACAGAGAAACAGGCCCGTTCCTTCCTGGGGAGCCTGACCAGCGACGCAGTTCACCGAGGTGGGAGGTGATCGGAGGCTTCCAAAGTGCCACCGCCGCTCTCGTACCCGGCGTCCCCGCCGACCTGGGTGGCAGACCTCCCCGAGTCAGCCGCTGCCTCCTGAGTCCCAACTACGAGCCCCTTGTGGTTGGGAGCCGCTGCGGGGCAGGCTGCCCCCAGACCCCTCCCGGGCTGCCGAGCTGTGTCCCAGGGCGCCCAGGTGTAGTCGGGACAGCCACGGGCACCCGAGCTGGAGAAGGCCCTACCCTTCCCTGTCCCGGACGGTGGGGCCGTGGCGCTGGCCCCACCCACCTGGCCGGGCTTCTGAGGGAGTTAGCAGAGAAAGTTCCGTGCAGCAGGCGCACCTGTCCGTGACCCTGTGCGACTGAGTTAAAGGTCTGTGGTGCCACAGCAGGGCGGCTTGTGCAGGAGCCCCAGGGCCCCTCGAGGGGCACATCTCTGCCTCAGAGCCACGGACGCTTTGGCCTGAGGAGACACGTGGGCTTTGAGAGCCTTCCTGACAAGTAGCTCCTATTCCAAGAACGTTTTTCCTATTCTCTTTTCTACAGAAAAGGGAAACCTCGAACTCTGTGCTTTCATCAGCACCTGGAGTCAATGCTTTATCACTTTAAGCGGCGCTCTCTCCCCCACCCCCCAATTGAGCCTCGCAGTGGAAGAGAAAGCGCCTGAAACCCACCTCCGGTCACGAGCTCAGTGCTGGTGGAGGTGCGAGGGGCGCCGGGGACCGCCAGCTCCCCAGGCCTCAGGAGACGGAGTCCGCGTGGTTTCTCCAAACGGCAACTCACGTCCCCCGATCTAAGCGCACAGCCTGTGTTGCTTGTGTGGCTGCGTCGGTGTGTGGGGCTCTCTGCACCAAGCATCCCGAGCCGACGACCAGGTGCCAGGAGGGGCCGCGGGGCCAGCCTTGGCTCTGCCCGTCCCCGTTCCCCTGGTCCGTCCCCGCGTCTGGGGTTCTGATGATGGGGTTGGCGTGTGCGGAGGGAATTCCGAATGGAGGTGTCTTCTCGTGACACCCCATCAGACTCAGAGCAGCTGTGGTCGTAGGAGCAGAGGCCAGACTCAGGGAGGGAGAGGTCACTGTTGAGGTCTAGAGAAGTGCCAGTTCGTTAGGCTTCCAGCAACAGCTTTCCTTAAAAGATAGTGATTGTGGACGTAGGCTGGCACACCATCCAGCCTCAAAAGGAAGGACATCGTGACGCCCGCTGGGGGGCGCCATGCTGAGCGAGACAAGCCAGGTCAGAACGGGTGGTGGAGGGGAGTCAGCACTTCATGGGGTCAGAGCTTCAGTGTGTGTGTGGGGGGGGGGGGGGGGTGAGGTTCTGGATACGACGGTGGTGACGGCTGCACAGCAGTGTTGAGTTAATGCCTCTGAGCTCAACGCTTAAAAATGATTAAAACAGTCAATTTTACGTCATGTATTTTACCACAGTTTTTTAAGGGGAAAAAGGAGCAGTTGAGGCAGAAAGGCAGGGACAGCGTTGGGGCCTCACACGTGTCCCTCGGTGATCATGATGGTAGAGGAGCCAACGTCACCCGTGTCACAACAGTGAACGTGCATGGGGACCTTGGCCAGCAAGACCAGTGGGCGGTGTCGAGGGGGTGGGGTGGGGTGGGGAGGGGAGGGGAGCACCCCGGCACAGGCCCAGGGGGTGGGGTGGGGAGCACCCCGGCACAGGCCCAGGGGGTGGGGTGGGGAGCACCCCAGCACAGGTCCGGGGAGGGGGGTGGGGAGGGGAGCACCCCAGCACAGGCCTGGGGGGGGAGGGGCGGGGGGGAGCACCCCAGCACAGGCCCGGGGAGGGAGGGGCGGGGGGGGAGCACCCCAGCACAGGCCCAGGGCGTGAGGGGTAGGGGGGGCAAACACCCCAGCACAGGCTCGGGTGGTGGAGGGGGGTGGAGGGTGGGGGGGAGCACCCCAGCACAGGCCCTGGGGGGGGAGGGGTGGGGGGAGCACCCCAGCACAGGCCCAGGGGGTGAGGGGTGGGGGGGGAGCACCCCAGCGCAGGCCCGGGGGGTGAGGGGCAGGGGAGGAGCACCCCAGCACAGGCCCGGGGGGGGAGCACCCCAGCACAGGCCCGGAGAGGGAGGGGCGGAGGGGAGCACCCCAGCACAGGCCCAGGGCGTGAGGGGTAGGGGGGCGAACACCCCAGCACAGGCTCAGGGGGTGGAGGGGGGTGGAGGGTGGTGGGGGAGTACCCCAGCACAGGCCCAGGGGGTGAGGGGGGGAGCACTCCAGCACAGGCCCGGCGGGGGAGGGGTGGGGAGGAGAGCACCCCAGCACAGGCTCAGGGGGTGGAGGGGGGTGGAGGGGGGTGGAGGGTGGTGGGGGAGTACCCCAGCACAGGCCCAGGGGGG
This sequence comes from Panthera tigris, assembly GCF_018350195.1. Classification (NCBI taxonomy): domain Eukaryota; kingdom Metazoa; phylum Chordata; class Mammalia; order Carnivora; family Felidae; genus Panthera; species Panthera tigris. The sequence goes on from NC_056660.1 coordinate 237,361,882, forward strand.
AGGGGCGTGGGGGGGGAGCATCCCAGCACAGGCCCAGGGGGTGAGGGGCGGGGGGGGGGGAGCACCCCAGCACAGGCCCGGGGGGGAGGGGTGGGGAGGAGAGCACCCCAGCACAGGCCCAGGGGGTAAGTGGCGGGGAGGGGAGCACCCCAGCAGAGGGGCGGGGGGGAGCACCCCAGCACAGGCCCGGGGGGTGAGGGGGGGAGCACCCCAGCACAGGCCCGGGGGGGGGGAGCACCCCAGCACAGGCCCAGGGGGTGAGGGGTGGGGGGGAGCACCCCAGCACAGGCCCAGGGGGGAGGGGCGGGGGGGAGCACCCCAGCACAGGCCCAGGGTGTAAGGGGCGGGGAGGGGAGCACCCCAGCAGAGGGGCGGGGGGGTGGGAGCACTCCAGCACAGGCCCGGGGGTGAGGGGTAGGGAGGAGAGCACCCCAGCACAGGCCCAGGGGGTAAGGGGCGGGGAGGGGAGCACCCCAGCAGAGGGGCGGGGGGGGAGCACCCCAGCACAGGCCCGGGGGGTGTGTCCTGACCAGCTTGCTTGGCTCCCTCCGGCCCAGGCGTGCGGCAGTTCAGCGACGACATCCAGCAGATGACCGGGCGGCGGCCCAGCCTGTACTGGAGGCTGTGCTGGAAGTTCGTGAGCCCCTGCTTCCTCCTGGTAAGCGCCCCGCGTGCGCACACGGCTCGGTCCGGGTCTCTCCGGGGCCGCACACGCCTGGGCTTTCCCCGATGATGGGAGGCCGGGGTGGGGCCTGCACGCTGGCCTTAGCCAGAAGGGCGGCCTGGCCCCGAAAATCCTCTGTGGCCTCCTGACGGCATCCCCGCTCCCCCTCCGGCCGCACTGAGAAGCCTCAGCACCGGGTCCCCCGTGCATCTCACCTCGGCCGCGGGGGCGAGGCCAGAGAGGCCGACAAATCTGCACCTCGGGGGTGGGGTGCGGCACAGGGGCTCTAATGCCGAGGACGGGAGTGACTCGGGCTCTGTCACGAGCGCCCCCCTCGGGACTCTCCCCGAGCACCACTGGCACGTCTGGGAGCTGCCTGGCTTGTGTCATCAGGCCCGGGGTCGCCTGTTTGATTAGCACAGGGCCACACGGGTTCAGCAGGGATCGTCCCCGGCTGCTTCCTCAACAGCAGAGCGGAGCAGTCGCGGACCGAGGCCCGGTGGCCCAGAGCGCCTGGACGGGTGACCCCGGGAGGCCGTTCGAGGGAGGTCTAGGGCTGAGCTGCTCACCAGGACGAGCATCCTGACTCCTTGGCCCTCCGCCCGGCCCGGCGGTCCCCGGCTGCGTGTCTGCAGCTGCTGGCGGTTCAGACGTGCCATCCTGGGCCAGCCTGTGGCTAGTGAGAGACGGAGACAGAGAGAGACGGAGACAGAGAGACAGAGACAGAGAGACTAAGCCAGAGCCAGAGCCGGAGAGGCAGGGAGACGGGAGGAAGCGGGAGCCCGGTCGCCAGCACGGACAGGGTTTCTCCCCGAGCTGCACCCAGACACCCCGAAGCCGCCGACGGCCCGGGCCAGCGCCTGCCTCCAGACCCTCGCGGCGGCGCTCCGAGAGCTGAGGTGGCGGTGCGCGGGGGTGGGGGGGTCTCCTGGACACGGTGACACTGACGGCGTGCGCCAGGCACGGCCACCAGGGGTGAGGGGGCGCGCAACCCCCACCCCACCCCCCGCCCTCGCGGAGCGGCACGTGAGCGCCCCCACCCTCTGAGGGGCGCGGTCTGCGGGGCCCGGACCCCAGAGCCGCCTTGCCCGGGAGACCCTCCCCGTGAAACCCTCGCTCCCGGGCCACCTGGTCTGCCAGCCGAGAGCCGCAGCCTGAGCTCTGCCCTCACTTTTAGTTTGTGGTCGTGGTGAGCGTCGTGACCTTCAGGCCCCCGCACTACGGAGCCTACGCCTTCCCCAAGTGGGCCAATGCCCTGGGCTGGGCCATCGCCTCGTCCTCCATGTGTATGGTGCCCGTCTACGCGGCCTACAAGCTCTGCAGTCTGCCCGGCTCCCTGCGGGAGGTGCGTGTCCACACGGGCCCCACCCTGTCCCGCCCCGCCCCCGCCGGGAGACCACCCAGCCCTGTGGGCGTCCACCCCCCCCACCCCCCACCTCCAGCCCTGCTCCTGCTTGTGCACCCCCACGACTTCTGACCTCCAGGAGGCGTGGAAGGGGCGGGGCCACCATGGAGAAGGCAGGTGCAGGAGGAATCGCGGCTGTCTATGTGCGTGTCCGTGGGTGCGCGTGTCTCACGTGCCCTCCCGTGCGCGCACGTGTGTGTACCTGTCTGTGCACACTCGTGCTCCACAGAGCCTGGTGAAGGTGGGAAGGCAGCGGTCAGGGGCTGGGGCTGGAATCGGCGCCCAGTCTGTGTGGTGGGGGTTGCCCTGGGGCCCCCCCATCACACACACACTCCTCCACCTGTAAAGGAGGGGGCGGGGGACCAGCCACCACTTTATCTCCTGGCCCGGGATTCCTGGAAGCAACAAAGGACCCAGGCCTCCTTGGAAGGAACAGCCCGAAAGGTCGCTCCGAGGCCGCTCTGTGCCTGCGTCCCACACAGTTTCCTGGGGAGAGCGGGCAGCCGAGCCCCGTTGCTGCGCCCTGGCCAGTCCGGGGACCCTGCTGGGGCCACACGGCTCCCCCACAGGCTGGAATGAGCAGGCTTGGCCAGTCGGGCCGGGTCTGGGGCAGGCACGGCCCCAGGTCCCTGGGATTCCCCGGAGCCTCTTGGGAGGGAGGGACAGAGGGAGCCCCAGGGTCACCGGAGCCCCAGGCAAAGCAGGCTGGCATGACGCAGGGAGACCCCTCACTGCCTGCGGGGCCCAGCCTGGGGCCCTCTCTCAGCCTGGAGCAGGCAGGGCTGCAGCTCCCGGGGCCAGACTCCGAACACAAACCACATAACCTCTCAGTAGGTGAGGCAGGTGGGCTGTGGCGGCCATGGAAGGTCCCCGGCCCAGAGACTCCCAGGGGGAGTGTGTGCCATTCACTCACCCGGAACCCACGGCCAGCTTGGTGTCGAGACAGAAACCTGCCCTTTCACGCGGGCTGGACTCTGCTCCAGGGTCTGGGGAGGCCAGGCCGTCAGCCCCAGCCTCACGGCGTGTCCGAGGGGCCTGTGCACTTCACCGAGCGCACGCCTGTGCCCACGCCTCCCCTTCCCTTCTAGAAACTGGCGTACGCCATCACACCCGAGCAGGAGCGCGAGCTGGTGGACAGCGGGGAGGTGCGCCAGTTCAGGGTGAGTGCCCCCCCGCCGTCTCGGACCTCCCTGAGCCACGAGGCCACGTTCATTCCCTGAGCAAACACTGGGAGTGGGCCGTGCGGTGCCGGGCCTGCCCCCCGAGCACCCCTGTACCGGGCGGGGCGGCAAGGGGGCAGAAAGAGGGAGCAGAGGGGTCATGCGTGGGGCGCGGGCCCCGGGAGGGGGCCTCCCGCGTGAGGGAGGGGGCTGCCCCACCAGGGACCAGGGAGGGAGACGGTCTGAAACAGCTCAGAGCCTTGCCCGCCCTTGCCCTTGGGGGGCAGGAGGCCAGAGACCGGGAGGTCTGGAGCCCGACCTGAGGGGGTCCCTCAGGCTGCTTCGGGTTGTGGGGGGGCTGCAGAGAGGCAGGAGGGCGCCCGGGGTGGGAGGAGCCGGGTCCCACGGGGCCCGCGGCAGAACTGGGTCTGTCCCGTCCTTGGATTTCTTCCATTTAACTTTGGCGAGTTTCTCAAGTGAGACCCTGGGCCCTCCGTCTCCAAGCCCTCTTCTTCCCTAACAAAGCCCTCCACCACGTTTAACCTGGTGTTTTCCCGATCACTTAGTGCTAAGGGTATTTTAATTTTCATTGTGACTCCCACCCGCGAGGTGCCTTCGAGTCCCCAGATGTGCAGGGATGTCTCCTTGATCTGCCTGCGGTCCGTGTGTGAAGCAGTCGCATTTCGCTCAGACGTCTGCGACCCTGTTCCTGGAAGCGAGTGCGGGCCTGTGTGCGGCTGAGCCCCTGACGCTTGGCAGACGCTAGCGCATCCTGAGATGAACGTGCCCTCTAGCCGCTGACGCGCTCCCCCTTCCGTCCGCCCCGCTAGGCTGTGGTCGCTGCAGTCCGTCTTGGACCCGCTCTGCCTTCGCCTTCGGCTTGGCTCGCCCAGAGCACTGGGAAACACTAGAATATCCCACCTGGGGAGCGTACCTGTCCACGTTCCCCCTGTAGCTCCAACAGATTTTTGCTTTATATCCTAAGGCTGCTTCTGAGGTAAAGACACATTTAGGACGGCCACATCTCCCCCGGGACTTCACACGTCTTCTCTCCCTTGTGGTGCTTTTGCTGCTAAAGTTCTCGGGGGCTGAGATGAGTGTAGCTGCACCAGGTTTCTCCTGAGTCTCCCAGAAATATCTTGTGTAATCCTTTAAAATTTTTTTAATGTTTATTTTTGAGAGAGAGAGAGCACAAGCAGGGAGGTGCAGAGAGAGAGAAGGAGGCACAGAATGTGAAGCAGGCTCCAGGCTCCGAGCTGTCAGCACAGAGCCCGATGTGGGGCTCGAACCTGCGAACCGTGAGATCGTGACCTGAGCCACCCAGGCGCCCCTCTTGTGTAATCTTTTAACTTTCAACTTTGCGATCGTCTCAAAATGTAGGCCTCTTTTGCAAACCTGGGGTACACCTGGAATTTTTTGCTCTGACAGAGAGGTTCGTCCATTTACATTTGTTGTGATTGTTAATGTATTTAGGCTTGATTCCATGATCTTTTTAACTCTTTGCTGCATTTTTAATGTTTCTTTTTTCCTTTATTACCTTTTTATGGATCGCTTTTTGGAGGATTTGCTCTTTTTCGCCTTTTTCCCCTTTTTTCTGTTTGGAACTTACATACTCATATACTTTACTTACATAATTACACTTTATTCCTTTAATAGTTACCTTTGAAATCATACATACGTATCTCACTTTAAATATATAAAGTACCCCCATCCTTAATATTACAAGGACTTATTATGCGATTAGCGTCCGATTTCTGTCTTTTTTTTAACCCACAGATTAGACAGTTATTATCACAATTATTGCTGTGTTGTATGGAAATGCTCTCTTGGGTTTACGTGCATGTTGGCTGTTTATTTTTCCTCCCGACGTTTTGGCATATACATCGCCCCTCTGAGGATCGTTTTCTTGCTTGAAGAAACAATCCTTCAGACTTGCCTTTAAGGAGGGCTCCCGACAAGCTTCCCGACTCTCGTGTGTCTGTGAACTTGATTCTGCCCTTACTCAGGAGACCGCTTCCGTGCGCACACCGTTCTCGGTGGACAGCTGCCGCCTTCTGGCATTTTGAGGCTGCGCTCGGCGGCTCCCTTTGCACAAGACATCGTGCGTGTCCGGGGTCGGTGGACCGGTGGGTGTTGCCGGTTCTGGGAACTTTGCAGCCCACACCTTCCACCCTTGCCCGTTGCCTCTGTTCCCCTCGGGGCTCCGGTTGTGACACTCGCCCGGTCCTCCGGGTCTCGGCTCCCTCAAAAGTTCCGTAAACTCTGCGACGCAGGCACGAGGACGTACAGCGCCCTCTTCTCGTTCGTGCACACACAGCTCCTCCTGTTAGATTTGTCTAAGTAACAAAGCCCCGCGAACTGCCACACAGACGCCACGCTGAGAAACGCGTGCACCTGCCCCGCCCCTCCCCCCACCCCTGAAGCGAACACGGTCCCCACCACTTCGGTCTCTCGCTTGACCTCTGCACCGTGTGGTCCCCGCACATCGATAGATACTTCCGTGTCCCTGAAAAGCGGACTGGTCCGAAGCGGGGCGTCCCCGTGGAGCTCTAGGGCTCCAGCCCCTTCCACCTGCCTGCCCTACACGGCCCTGCCCGGGCCCCCGGGGACCCCGGCGGGCAGTGTGTGTCCCGGCCAGGACTGCGGACGCGCCCTGCGGGTCCCCCTGCCCCACCCGCGGGAGACTCCGCGTCTTCCCGCCCCTGGTGCGGCCGCGTCAGGAACGAGCCTGCATGTTCTCGTCTCGAAGCGTTTAAAACCTACGGTTCTTGCCATTTAGCGATCGAACGGCTTGTGCTCAAAAATAGGCCGAAGTAACAGCTGCATAATAGCAGGTGGTGACATTTGCGGAGGACTAAATACCACTCTTGTCGGTCTTGGCCTCCCGGAGCGGAAAGTGGGGCCTGCCCCCGACTCCTCCGGGGCCGAGCAGACACAACGGAAGCGCAGGGCGCGGCCGTCACGGGGACGGGGATCAGAGGCGGCCCCGGGGCGCCCGGGGCATCGCCGGTCGGCCAGCCGGCGTTGTCCGCCCGGCGGCTGGCGTGACACACGCCCCGGGGGCCCCGCCCCGGCCCCCCCACCGCAGCCCTGCTCTCCGGCCGCTCCTCGCCAACGGGTTTGTTTACCTGTCTCTCTGAGGCTCGGCGTGTAAGTATTCACGTGTGGTTTATGCACGTATATTTACATTACGTGGAAGGCTGTTCACGCGAGGCGTGTTCCTAGAAGCTTACCATGGGCGTCCGGCCCGTGGCGCCCCAGGCCAGCGTGCCCGGCTGGGCGTGCTGCGTGGCGGCCGGGCGCTCTGCTGGCGGGTCTCTCGGCCCGAGCGGGGCCCGCAGCCCAGGAGCCGCCTTTACCCAAGTGGCTCCCCGCTCTGCTCCTGAAGAGGCCGTTTCCTTTCTAGCTGCGACACTGGCTCCTGGTGTAGAGGACGCAGAGGCCGGGGGGCCCCGCCGCGGGAAGCCGGGCTTCGGGAGTGACGGCTGCTCGGAGGGTCCCCCTTCTGCATTCCCGGGACCGCACCACGCAGAGGCTCAGCCCTGATCCCCTGCGCCCCTTCCTTGCCGCCAGGACGGGACTGGCCGTCCGTGCTGTGTCGCTGTGATCACTTGCCGTAGATCTGTGCCGTCCCCGCAGGTAGAAGACGTCCGTCCGTCCGCGTTCCGTGTGTGCCCCGCCAGCTCCCCTCCCCGGCCGCCCTGCAGCGCGGGTCCTGCTGTCACCCGTGTGTTGAGGAGAAAAGTGGTAATTGTGGATGCCAAGAGCCCAGTGCTTGTAACTTCCTGGGTGTTCCGTTTGGGCTCAAATTAAGAAAGCCCGTTGTCATATTTCGCCTCATTGTGCAGAAGGCACAGCGGGGAAACCGCACAAGGCAACAAACTGGGGGCCACCACGTGTCTCCACGCCACGCACCCAGTCGCTCGCGGCCCCCCGAGGGCCCCGGCGTGTGCAGCGCAGATGCTCTGTATTTCCTTCTAGCCGAGAGAAATAAAACTCCGGGGGGTCCGAGTGAACCCCAGTCAGCCGTGGCCACCTCACGTGGACCCCCGGCCGTGGGAGAAGGCGTGCTCCTCACGCGTGGAGCGCGTACCTACCTGGCGGGCCCTGACCACACAGCGTGCCCGTGGCAGGCGCCCTGGAGACCTGGGCCCTGGAGAGGAAGGCCCCCGGGACTTGATTTCTCCCAGGCACACGTCGCATCAGTAACAACACCGTTTACGTTAGGGAATGGCTGTTTTAAATCCTTTTTCCCTGTGAATCAAAGCCAGTTCTCAGAACGCAGGGTTGGTTTCTGAACATCTGCTTGCCAACGTTCCAGTTGTTGGTTAAGGAATATCAGCCACGCCGGTGCAGACTGCGGCCCGCGTCGCCTGGAGGGAAGCAGCTGCAGAAGTCAGAACCCTGCCGCGTGGTGGCCCAGCGAGGGGACCCTGGTGCCCGGGGCCGAGGAGCTCCCCGCGCAGGGAAACCAGCTCGTGGACTGTCGGGGGTCGTGGCCAACAGGAACCGGGTCTACCTCCTTCTGAGGAGCTGAGTACTCTGCATAGATAACGGGTGTCGCATCTGTCTGTCTGTGTCCGTGGTCGGCATCTTGTGTGACGCATCACCAACAATAAATCCATGTGGGAAAAATCACTGTAGCTCTGTGGCTACCTTTTCTTGGCTGGAGCTGTGGCCTCACCCACCTGGTTCCTGAGGCTCTCACTCTTGACTCGGTTCTTCTAACCCAGCTCCTCCCTCACCCACAGGGAGCACAGCTGGGCCTCTGGGGAGCAGGCCTTAACCTGAGCCCCCCGCCCACACCTACAGGTGTCCCCGGTGCCCACTGGCTCAGCCCCACCCTGGCTTGACTCTCCGGAGCCCTCATGCGCTCGTCCGCTCCCCTGCAGGCTCCCCACCTGTCCAGACTCCAGCCCTGCGGTCAGACCACCACACCCCCCACCCAAGCCCTTCTTCTGGGGACAGGACACCAGAGTCCTGTGTGGCTCCCTGCCCTTGGTCCCTGAGAATCTCTCGTCCAGTCTGTGGCCAGAGGGGTCCCTCTAGATGCCAGTCAGCTCTGCCCCTCAGCTGGGCCCTCCCGCCAGGCTGTGACCCACCTCCCAGGACACCGGTCACTCCTACAAGGCCCCCAGCCCTGCCCCCGGCCAGCGGATCCCGCAGGCACACCCACATCAGGGCCCTCCTGCCCCCACCCATGTGACCATGCTTGCCCCAGATCGCCCTCCCCAAAGAACACCTGGCTTCCTTCAGGGGCCGTGGGACACGCACAGAGAGTCTTCCTGTCAGTTCCACGGCCCCAGCCACGTGCCGCTGACCCAGGCCTCGACCATCCGGAGCTTCCTGCGCTGCTTCCCCGGGGTCCTGTCTGCTGCATGGCTGCAGCCCACCTTCCCGGGCCCCCAGGTGTCTCCACCTCTGCCAGCCTCTGGAGGTCGAGGGTGAAGACGAGCCATCACGACGGGCCCTGGTGGGACAGAAGACCTGCCCCAAGGGGATGATGAGCCACGTGGGCCCTAGCGTGGTTATGCTAGGTCACCAAGGTCCACTCTGACTCAGTGTCCGTGGCCTCCGGCAGCTCAGGCAGGACCCTGGCCTGTTCCGTTCCTGCTGTACCCTCCCCCGGGTGCCGGTGGCCACGGTCCCCCACGGGGAGGCCTCTGGGCATCACATACCTGGGAGAGCGGTGGGGCCAGAGGTCTTGGGGTGGGAAGGACGTCCGAAACTCCTGGAGGCCAGGTTGTCTACGTCCCTGGACACACAGGGACACGCACGTACACACACTGTGCGTGCTGCACATGCCACATACGTGAATATGCAGACACGTGGGCTGCCCTCTTCGTACATGCCCCCCCACGGCACGTGTACGTGGACACACGCACCACGCACGCTGCACACATCACACGCGAGCACGCGTGTGCACGTCCACGCGCTCTCACGCCCGGTCTGCAGCAATCAGCAGAGATCCTCCAGAAAGCCAAGCGCGTGCAGTGCCTTTCTGGACGGTGCCAGGAGCTGCCTTCCCAGAGCCGCGCCTCCCCAGAGCTGCCGAGAGGCCCGGTCTCCACAGCCCTTGGGTTATGACGGGAGTTTCGCTGGTGTCCTGGCCCCAAGTGTCCGGGCTGGGGTCCCGCCTAGGCAGTCCGTGGACAGACAGCCGTGGGCTTCCCAGAGCTGAGCCCCGTATGGAGGCGACGAGGGGCTTATCCCTCGAATATATAAAGAACTCCTACAAGTCAATAAAAGCGGGACGTCGTTGGTCAGTGGTCAGTGTTGACTCTCAGTCCAGTTCTGACACGCGGGGGCTTTCCCCACGTCGGGCAGTTCTGTGTGACCCCGGCGGGCTGCCTGGAGGCTTGGCTACTCCTGACACCATCCGCCAGATCCCACAGGCTCAGGGCTCGGTCCCGCAAGACGTCCGCTTCCGCTCTGGGTGAGTCACGAGTGCGGGCCGTCACCCGCGCTTCTGCCCGAATGGCCACAAGTCAGAGGCTCCCACAGCCCCCTCTTCAGGTTCAATGCATTTGCTCGAGTGGCTCACAGATCTCAGAAAACCAAAGAGCACTGGTTTGTTACCAAGGATGTCAAAGGTGACAGGTCAACAGCCAGAGGCAGACATACACAGGGCGACGTCCCCAGCCAAAGGATTTCTGGGATCTGAGCCCAGCACGGTGCTGCACGGAGCGGCCCGGTCCGCCAGCCGGGATGCCCCCTGGACCCCGTCCTTCTGGGTCGTGGGAGGCTTCACCGCGCACCGTGGCGGACTGAGTCACGGGCCGCTGGCCGCTGATCCAGCCCCAGCCGAGGCTCCCCCAGAAACCAGGGGTGGGGCTGAACCTTCCAACCCTCAATTCAGGGGGCTCCTCTGGCAACCAGTGCTTCTGCGGGGCTTCCCACAGTGCCCTCGTCGAGGAAGCCCAGCGGGGCTGGAAAAGGGCTGCGGGTAAGACACACACTTCGCCCTGGTGGCTGCAAGTGATTCAGGTAAATGCTGTAACACAAGATGCTCCCATGACCCTTCTCTCAGGAAACTCCAAGAGGTTTTGGGAGCTGTGAGCCAGGAGCCCCGGATGAAAACCAAACGTACACAAGTATGTGCGTAAGGTGTAAGTTACGACGTCACGAAAACCCAGTAGGGAGACGGGCGGGTGCAGAGCAGAGGACGCGTGTCCCCGTGGCCGACGTGCCTACGGAAAGGTACTCAGGCTTGTTAAAGAAACGAGGATGTGCGAGGCAGACCAGCGGTGTGTGACACCGCCTGTCACCTGCCCTACCGGCAAAATTTGAGAAGTCTGCCCCCCGCCCCGTGCCAGTGAGCAGGCAGGGGCAGGGAGCCCCCGTGCATTTCGGGCAGGAAAGCAAATGAGCACATCTACTCGCGAAAGCGTTTGCACGGCCTACAAAGTTGAACGTACCGTCGCAAGCCCAGTTTTGGGTGCTCCGGGGCCCCACCCCACGTGCGGTATTTCTTCCGCCACCAGGTGTGACCGTTCCCCACCTGCCCGGGCTGCAGCCTAGCAGTTTAGGTCCGGAGCACCCCAGGGACTGCCTCGCCCAGAGATGCCTGGCATTCAAGGCCCGCCCGGGAGTGGCCGGTTGCCAAGCCCCGGCTGAGCCGGGTGTACACGAGCCGGGCACCCCGCCTGAGGCAGAAGTGTGCTCCGGGCCCCCCGAGGGTCGGGCCGGGCTCCACTGCACCTGAAACCAGACCTGTTCTTGGCCACCCCTCCCCCTCGCTTTCTCCTGAGGGTGCCCCCCTTCCGAATCGGGCGCACCCCCGCGTCAGGCTCTGCTGCTCAGGAGTCCCAACCGGGGATGACGTGCCCCCCCCAAATGCCACAATTCCACCCCCAACTATGTGCCCCCCCAAGCGTGCGCACATCTGTCAGGAGCACGTGCGAGTGCTTACGAACGCACAAGGGGACCAGCGGAAATGCCGGTCAGCCCGGGGAGTGAGCGCGGTCCAGCTTAGCAGGAGAGGACCTGTGGCAGATGGCAGTGACCTCGGGGGTGGCATCGGAGGTGAACTCGTGTCCCCCCAGCATGTCAGAGCAGGACCTTGTTTGGAGATGTAATTACTGTTACGCTAGGGTGGTTCTGGAGCATTTCCGTGGCCCCACGCACTCGACAGCACAAGTGGTTGTCATTACACATGTGAAGTGGTGTCCTACGTGGGAAAGACATTTAACGGGACGTAATTAGTTAACGCGAGGTCATAGGAAGGAGGTCCGTGTAACCCACCGTGTCTGGTGACCTGCAGGGGGAGGAGAGAGACGGAGACGCAGACGCGCGGGGAGAAGGCCGTGTGACCACAAAGGGACAGTATGGAGCGATGTGGCCCCAGACCAGAGGTCACTACCAGAAGCCAGGAGAGGAACATGGGATAGAGGAACTCTCTCTCAGGGCCCTGGGGAAGGGACAGCCCTGCCAGTAGCTTGCCTTCAAACTTGGACTCTAGGATAGTGAAAGAGTATGTTTCTGTTGTTTTAGGCCACCCGGCCCTGGCTGTTCTGTGACAGCAGCCCCAGGGAACTAGAATAGGTGGTGGGTTTGCCCAGCATGGGAGCTCAGGCTCCCTGTCACCACATGCTGGGGTCCACCTCGCCGGTCTTCTCCTCTGCCTGTCCCTCTGTCTAGAACAATCTCCTTTCCACTCCCATCCCCCACTTTCTAACCACCGAACCCTCACACCATCCCTGCTTCCCTTGGACATCACCTCTGGAAGTCTGCTCTAACCCCTGCTCCTGGGCTCAGCCCTGGTACTGCTTCTTAAACCCTCCACTCTCCCCAGCTGGCCCCAGCAGGCGCCCCGTGGAAGGGGAGTGCTGTCTCTCTCTTCGGTGGGCTGGGAGCTCCCCTGGGAGCAAGGACTGAGGAGTCGGTCTCATCATTTCTGCCAATGTCTTGAACAGGCCCCGTGCATGGTTCATAGTGGCACTTAATATATATCTACACAAAAATGAGTTAATGGGTGGGCATTTACATGAACGGGTGGATGAACGGATAGGCGGGGATTTGGTGAATGGGTAGATGGATGAACAGAAGGATAGGTGGAAGAAGGGGAGAAAGGAAGGAAGAAGGAGTAGAGGAATGGATGGGAGGGTGGGTGGGTGGGTGGATGATGAATGGATAGATGATGGAGGAATGGATAGATGAATATGCAGATGGGTGATTGATGGGCAGGTGGTTGGGTTGTTGGATAGTGAATGGATGGATGGATGGATGGATGGATGGGTGGATGGTTGGTTGGATGGGTGGATGGATGGTGGATGGATGGGTGAATGGTTGGATGGATGGTGGATGGATGGTGGATGGATGGATGGGTGGATGGTTGGTTGGATGGGTGGATGGATGGTGGATGGATGGGTGAATGGGTGGATGGATGGTGGATGGATGGTGGATGGATGGATGGGTGAATGGTTGGATGGATGGATGATGGATGGATGGAGGAGTACTTGGATGGATGAGCAGGTAGGTGAATGGATGGATGGATGGATGGATGATGGGTGAATGGACGGACAATGGATGGATGGATGGATGGTTGGTTGGATGATGGATGGATGGATGGATGGGTGGATGGATGGTGGATGAATGGATGGACGATGGATGGATGGATGAATGGTGGATGGGTGGGTGGGTGGATGGATGGATGGATGAATGGTGGATGGGTGGATGGATGGTGGATGGATGGATGGATGGGTGAATGGTTGGATGGATGAATGATGACGGATGGAGAAGTACTTGGAGGGATGAGCAGGTAGGTGGATGGATGGATGGATGGTGGATGGATGGATGGATAATGGGTGAATGGACAGATGATGGATGGATGGACGGACGATGGATGGATGGGTGGATGGATGGATGGTTGGATGGGTGGATGGATGGATGATTGGATGGATGGATGGAGGAGTACTTGGATGGATGAGCAGGTAGGTGGATGGATGGATGGATGGATGGACAATGGATGAATGGATGGATGGTGGATGGATAGATGGATGGTAGATGGATGGTGGATGCATGGGTGGTTGGATGGGTGAGTTATTGGATGAATGGATGATGGATGGATGGAAGAGTACTTGCATAGATGAGCAGGTAGGTGGATAGATGGATGGATGGATGGTGGATGGATGGATGGAAGGTAGATGGTTGGATGGGTGGATGGATGGTGAATGGTTGGATGGATAGGTGATGGATGGATGGAGGAGTACTTGGATGGATGAGCAGGTAGGTGGATGGGTGGGAGCGCAGATGGTGGACGGGACTATGAATGAGTGAAAGGTCCTGCATTACACCTAAAAGTCTGTCGTTCCGGTCCAATCTCAAATCCCTGCTGTGGGACTGGACATGAATGCTATATTTAGCATTTATTCTCCAAGGACATGGCACTCTTTAATACAAGTGAAATTAACCTCAAAACCCTGAAGCCATGTTTTCTCCCCACACTAACCTCCTGCAGAAAGCAAGCTCCCTGGGAGGGAAGAGCCTGCCCCTGCCCCATATCCTGTCTACGCAGGTCTCAGTCCCTGTGTCCACGCTGCACTTTACCATCGGATTTATGCTCTTCACCAAGTGACCTTTAGACACAAAGTCTGGCTGTTAAAGCCCAGAAAAGCCATGGGATTTTTCCTTTGAGAGAAGCATTTTAATAAAGTTTCTGTACCCGTGAAATAGGTGATATACGGAGTAAATGGATTCTCCGTGTTTGGCTTTTCTTATATTTATTCCACAATCCCGCTTTAATCTCTGTAGATGCATCTGACCAGCCAAAGTTCATGGCTTTTACCTGCTTCCTGATTACTGACAGCAGAGAGGTTGCCTTTTTTGAGATACAGTTAATTAGTAAGTCCTGTGTGCCGCTGTCCCCATGGAAGACACTGCCTGCTGCCCTCTTCTTCCCAAAGACCCCTGGGTCACAACCGCAGCACAAAGCCCGGGGCACCCGCCCGCCCCGCAGAGCGGGGTCCTAAAACCCAGCCCACCTGACTGCACAGAGAAGGCTCACCCCAGGGCTGGGAAAACAAAACAAAGGCCAGCGGCTCCCCCACCTGTGTCTGCAGGGGGGGGTGGGGGGTTGCCTGGACTCCCCCCACCCAGCTTCCCGGTGCGGAGTTGGCTGGGCGGTGGGGACAGTCCCATCAGCCAAGCCCGAGAGCCATGGCCTTCTTTCAACTGCCATTTTTGGTGTCCTTACACAGAATGGAAATGGCAGAATATTTCAATTTAGTGAGTCTGGCTTCATTCTTCATTTTAACAAAACAGAAAACACGAGTCAGTGCACCTGAGAACAGGGCAAGTTCCACTGTGCGGAACGTGTGCTTCAGGTGTGTGCACATGAGAGAGAGCGAGCGAGAGAGGATCAGAGACAGAGAGAGATGGAGAGACACGGAGACAGAGCAGGGGAAGGGGTGGCGAGGCAGGAGGAAGGGGCGGGGAGAAGGAGAGAGGGAGACACGAATTTTCAGGTCAGGTTGAAGACTCGCGGCCCTGCACCCCCTCCGTAGGGCGGGCGACCACTTGATCTGCTCAGGACGGTGGGTCACCCCAGGCCCCACTCTGCCCCTCGGCCCAAGCTGGCAGGTGGGGAAGGGGAAGGCCCAGGGCAGGCAAGTCTGAGAAGGGACCGGGTCCCGAGGGGTGGGGGTGGCCAAGAGGGGGATTTGAGGACAGCAGACTGCCCTCGTTGTCCGGGTACACGACAGAAAGGCAACGGAGCCCCGGTGGACTGGGGGGGGGGGGTGGTGCTGAGTTACCCCCGTTTCCCTGGGCAGAAGGCCTCCCAGCCTTTAGTGTAGGAATATGCACCGCTGTCTGCAGCAGGAATCAAGGGCCCTGGGGCCACAGGTCACAGACACCTGCACGCACTGGCCAGGGGTCGACAGGTGAGGGGAATGGGTGCAGAGCAGAGCAGAGGCTGCTGATGTTAGAGAACCGTTCAGTCACATAGAAATGCAGCCTGGTGTCGGCCGGTACCTCTGTGTCTCCGGGGAGGGAAGCCAGAACCTCTGACTCCCAAGCGAGTGTAGGACGCTGTGTCAGTCAGGATCCTTGGTAGGATCTGTCACCTCCACCCAACTAGAGGACCCGGGGCCACTCACAGAGGCCCCTGGGAACGGCCGGTTTGTGCAGGGGACACGGGAGCTGGCCTAGGGGCAGGCCTCCCCACCACCCCTGCCCTGGCACCCAGCCAGCACCTCCCACAGCCACCGCCAGAGCCAAGATCGCAGTGGAGGCTGGCTAGCCGTGGTGCACGTCCTGGGCACCCCACAGGAAGTCACGCAGGGACAGCAATGCCCCCACGGCCATCCACCCCGCGCTGGCTGCGGCGTAGCCCAGAAAGGGCAGAGTCCCTTTCTTGTGACTTCGCTTGGTCTGTTACAAAGCCGTGAGTCTGACACCCAGGGGAACTTGCTCAGAAACTCAGACTCTGAGTCTCCCCAGGCTCCAGTCTTCCAGCAACGTACGAGGGACCAAAGACATCCCTCCTGTTCCTCCCGGCTTCCCCCTGCTCTCCCCGAGGGGCTTAGACTACCACGGGACCCTCATGACACTGGGAACTTCTGCCCTGAGCCGGCCCCCGCTCTCGAGGGGGTGCTGTTTTCCAGGAAGGCTGCCCCCCTGGGGACGGCTGCCTCAGGTGTCCCTCCAAGCACACAGGGTGAACAGAAGGCATGGGAAAAAATAGCACAAACGCTATTTGCTTAGAAATCTGGCTTTTCCAAACAGAATGCAAAGGACTTCTGTTTCTATAACTGAACTTTAAAAACCCAGCCAGTATTGACTTATGCACTAAATGTATTTGTCTAGAATTTAAATAATTTTACTTATTCCAGGAGCTAAATTCCTCTCTCTTCAAGTTATCAGTTGTGTGGATGAAGGGTCCGGCAGACGCTTCGTCGGGTTCAAACCAGAACGCCTCCGCCCTGGGGCCTCACTGCACGCTCCTTCCCCGTCTGGATCAAAGGCTAATATTTGGAGAGGCTTTTCGACAAACGCATTCAAAGGCGGGTTACAATCCACCAGCTATTAAACATTCGGATATCCCTTAAGCCTTTTTCACACAAGAAACTTCAATCAAAGATTCTAAAAAGTTCTATTATACACAAAATGATCATTTTAAAAGCTGAGAAGGAAAAGGTGATAGTCACCTACAGATCCATTCCAGAAGGCGGCAAACTAACTCTTCCAGCCACGGGTGGGGGGGTGGGGGGGGGGGAAGTGGGGGCGCTCTGGGGTCTGTGCGCCGAGGGGGACGCACCGCAGGGGAGGACAGGCCTCTTCCACTCCCTCTGCTCCCTCACGGTGCCCGGGCAGCTGTCAGAAGCCTTACGGGAGCTGAACCCTAGCAAGGGGCCCGACAGGTGGGGGCGTGGGTCCCGGCCCCAGGACGACGCTCTGCAGGCCACCGGCTCCTGAGAGGGTGTTTCCAGCACATTGAAGGGGTGGGTTTTTAATCCAGTGAGTAGCTTTCTGACGGCTCCGCGCGACCTTCTACCTGGAGATGCAAACAGATCGAAACTACCAGCTGAGCTGTCCTGCTGACCACGGCCAGGGGCTGCCGCTGCCCCACGGGTCCCGGCGACGCAGCCTCGGCAGGCCAGGGGTGTGTGCAAGAAGCTGGCCCCGGGGCTGCTGTGCCATAGGTGCGCTCGTTTGCTCCCGTCCCCTTCCCCGCGCCTCCCTCCCGGGGCAGACGCAACGCCACTGCCTGTCTGGTGTCTGGTGAGGTGAGTTAGCCTCCCCCACACACGCCGGCCCGCCGCCGCCGAGGCCAGCTTCTCTCCACGCAGCCAGAGCCCCCGGGGGCCAGCACCCCACCTCCTGGGCACCTGCCCCCAACTCCGTGCCCCTCGGCCCTGCCTCCCACCTCCCACCCCAGCCCCTCCTCGCCCTAAGCAGTGGCTCTGGGGCCTGTGGGGACGTCCACAGGCGGAGGGATGCCTGACCCCCAACCCCCAGCAGGCCCAGGCCGGGCGGACATGGGTTTGGGGGTCCCACTCCACGCTAACAGGGATTTAGCCAGTATTTTGGCCGTATGCTGCAAGACAGAGGGACCTGCGTCTGGACACTGTGCCCTACTTAGGAAATCTCTCTTCGCTGAGAGAGAGGAGTTAGCAAGCCTGAAATTACTTTGTGCGTGTTCTCGAACCGAGCAAGCGGCAGATAATCAGAACCCGCTACATCATTTGCAGGCGGAGCACAAAATGAGCATCCAGGGGCCCTTTTCAAAGCTCATTAAAGGGTCTCAGGGTGGCGGCCGTGGAGCTCTGAACAAAGTCCCCGCAGAGCGCGAGGCCCTGGGGGTAGGAGGGTGTCGCCTCGGGAGACAAGCAGCAGAGAGAGGGAGAGGCTGCAGGGAACGGATGGGCTGGGTGCCTGGGGGGTGGTGCAGGGTAGCCCTCAGCTCTGTTCCCAGACAGCCTGGGGTCTGACATCCACCTGTGCAGGGCGGGGTTGGCTCCGGAGCTGAGACCGAGGAAGTGCCAGGAGGCTGGGCCACGTGAGAGCCGCAGGGCCAGGGTGCACCCCGACGGCAGGGCTGTGGGAAGCACCCAAGCCGGCCCGAAGGTTCCCACAGGCCAGGTTTGCCACAGTCTGTGCAAAGCTAACAATGCCGGTAGTGGCCCGGAGCCCCCCGTCCCAGCTCCGGCTGCCACGGGGAAGTGCCTTAGACTGGGGAGTCTGCAGACACATTTATTCCTCACGGTTCTGAGAGCAGGGCCTCCAGGCGCCACCCTCACTCACGTGGGCGGAGCGCACGCTCTGGCGTCTCTCCTACGGGGGCGCTGATCGCACCCTGGGGCCCACCCCGGGAACCCCGTCCCACCCAAGCGCCTCCGGAAGGCCCGCCTCCTGACCATCGCAGCGAGAGTCAGGGCTGTGGCACATGAGTCCGGGGGACACACCTGTTCAAGCCCTGGCACCACTGAACGAAACAAGTGCCCACGAGTCCACAACAGAGGGAAGGCGGGGCAAGCTCCTCCTTTGGCAGAGTGCTGGGGACAGCAGAACCCGAGGCCAACGCCAGGGCCAGCGATCGTGCCGTAGGCAGGACCCCCGGGGGCGTCAAGTCAGCAGGCAGGTCCTCACAAGGTACCGAAGCGGGAAGTGGCAACTTTGCAGCAGAGAAGCCGCAGACGCCGGGTCGCCGAGCGGTCAGGATGACCCAGCGAGCGCCTGGCCACGACGCTCCCAAGCGGGGTCCGGCAGGGCTTCAGCAAGACCGCCAGGAAACAGCAGACGGGCCCAGGCTGGGACACGTACCTCACCATGGCCGATGCCCCCCAAACGTGCGGAGGACGAGGCTCCGCCCCCGGGGGGAGACCCAAGAGACACTGAACGCGGTTGTGCCCTGGGTCAGGTCCCGGCCCGGAAAAGGAGCGCAGGGCAGGCTGCAGAGACCGGTCTCCCGGCCGCTGCTGTCGGGGAGCCGCTGTGGAACACGTCCGTCTTCCATCGGGTTTTGTAACGTATTTTGTAAGTAATAATTTCAGAGTGAAAAGCTGGACGATAAAACCATTAAAACAAAGATCTTCTCTGGTCCTCTGAGTCCATCCCACGGAGGACACAGTGCCATGCTCCGCGTCACTGGGACAATTCCCTTCTCTCGCTCAGTCTCCCTGCCTCCCACCACACCTGTTAGTGGTGGAGTGGGGCCCCCAAATCCACGTCTGCCAAGAACCTCAGAGCAGGGCCTCGTCTGGGAACATGGGACCGCCCTGGAGCCGGCTGCGCCCTGGCCGACCCCCCACCCCCACCCCCGGCATCCTCGCAGGAGGAAGAGGGACACGCAGACTCCTGGTGGAGACGGGTGGAGAAGGGCTGACACAGCCACAAGCAGGGACACCTAGGATGCCAGCAGCCCCAGGAGCGGGAGGGAGGCCCCCAGGGGTTTGCCCTCAGAGCCCCGGCAGCCAACGTGCCCACTCCCCACTCCGTGGCCGTGGACTCTGGCCTCCAGGACTCAAGGGACCAGATCCCTCTTATTCTGAGCCTTGCAATCTGTAGACGCTCCGGGGACAGCTCACTTCGCCTACGTCCACACTAGCACCGGCCTGCTTCCTTCTCTCTGATTCTATGTGTGTGGACCTCCCGCAGAGGCCCGGCCTGCCAGCCCTGCCTCACCTCCCACGTGGCCGCTCCCCCAGACGTTTCGCTTCCCTGTAACTGGATGAACACTACGTGCGTTAACACCTTCTGTTTTCACTTCGGTTCACTCTCAGGAGACAGCTGCCTGCTCCTTCCACAGCCGTCCTTCCCTCCGCATCTGGACGTCACCGGCGCTCTCCTGCACTTGGACGTTCCGGCCGTCTCCGATCCTCACTGCTACAAACACCACCACAGCGAGTGCCCTGTAGCGCAGGACAGATGCCAGCATGGCCAGCCTTGGGGCTGTGGGGACAGTTTGGTGGCCGCAGCCACGGCCCCTCCCCAGGGCAGCAGCGTGCCCCGCGACCTGTTTCCTCACGAGATGCCTTGGAGGGCACCAGAGCACTGCCCTCGGTGCCCTCAGCGGTGGGAACCTGCTTTTGCACGTGAGGTCTGCTTGCCCACGTCCGGGGCGCTGCAGGGGTGGGGCGGGGCGTTGTCACGAGGGGTGGACATGTTTGAAGCCCAGAACCCGTTTCCGCAGCCCGGGGGTGAATTGAGTCTGGTTACAGATGTTTACCTGCGTGCCATGTCGCTTGAAAGGAAAACCCTCCAACAGCAGTAAGCAGATGGGCATAAACTGCCCGCCCCGAGGGCCCCCAAGGCCACTCTGAGCCGGGTCAGTCCCTGGAGGGGCCAGGCAGGGACGTGCATGGGACCCCTGCCCAGCCACCACCAAAGCACCCAGCGCTCACTGGCCCAGCTTGCCTGACACACGGCCCCTCCTGCCTATCCTCACCCCGGGTCTCGGGCACCACATCTGGGACAGGCCACGTCTGAGTTCCCGACTCTCTACCCCCATCACAGATGTGCTGTCACCTTCCTGGCTTCTGTGGTTTCTTCCTCTCGGTGTGACTGCTGCTGTAGGTGCGTGGCCACCCATGGTGCCACGTGGGCACAGCTGGGGGACCCTTCTCCTCACTGACTGGCCCCCGAGTCTGCAGGTGCATGGGGGCGCTGCTGACCACCTTGGTGCTCCCTCTGCTCCGGTCCAGCCCGGCTCCTGCGGCTCCGGGACCTGAGACACAGCCCACGTTGGGGCCTCCCGCCTGTGGAAGCCCCAGGACTCCGCAGCCACAGGCACATCCACCCCTTCTGCATGGCTCGGTCTCTAGAGAGGCAGGACCCTGTGCCCTCCCGAGGCACCCCTAGCCCTGCCCTCCTGCCTGGGGAGGACTCGCACGTCACCAGTTCCCCCTTCCTTCCTTCCAGATCCTCGCGTATCCACCATCCGGCCCTTCACACACTAGGGGGTGGCAGGCGGCATGAGCTCTGCTCAAGGGGCGTCGGTGGCCCGACCCCCAGCCCCAGATGCTTCTTGCTTCAGTTTCCTTGTGTGCAAATCGCTCCAACGTGGGTAAGTTGTGGGCGCTGAACTGAATCCATGCATGTTGTTCTCAGGACAGCGCCTTCACATGGCGTCTCTTCCTTCCAGACCAGCGGACAGGAATGTCGGGTGCCCTGGGGCCGAACCTCAAGTTAAGAGCACCACCTCCGAGGCCCTGCTCCACGCGTGCACCTGGCGTGGTTGCCGAGGGTCCACCGGTGCCCCTCGGCCTGTGGCAGCGTGTCCGTGCTCCCGGGAGGCCCGGTGCCCTGGCGCCTGGGCTTGCCACGTGGGAGGTCCAGAGCGGTCATTACCACTCGTGACCAAGGGGCAATTACACCGGCAATCAGAGCCCAGGCTGGGAGTCGGGGAAATGTCAGCATGGGAGACGAGGAAGCTTGATCAAGCATTAGGCACAGCCTCCGGCTGACTTCTTCCTGCCACTAAAAGAGCTGTTTCCATGAGCCGGTCGGCTTCCAGACATTGTTTGGCGGCCCGTGTGTTCCAGAGAATAGAATCCATTATTTGTTCAAGACGGGTTTCCTGAGGTAACTGCGAACCCCAATATTGACACTAAGTCGTATTAAAAGCGTTGCGGGAAGGCCAGCCGGGCTTTTTGTAAGATAATAATAGTGCTCGTGTGTTCTAAGGCTGAAACCTGTAATCTCGTTGATTTTCCACCGGGAAATGGGGCTGTTGATGAGGCCTAACCCTGGGGACCATCGGCGCTGCCCCGAGGGCAGTGGAATCAAGGGACCCCTCCCCCCACCCAGCTCCCGACACCTGAACAGGCCAAACGTCCTCCTGAGACCTCCTAGCAAGACACTGGACCGCCCTTTCTCCTGAGACCCTCCTGGGGTGACACTGGACCTCCCCTTTCTGACACCAGCCCCCTCCAACAGGAGGCTGGGGAGCATCTCCGGGGACCAGCGTGCACTCAAGTGTCAGGGACGCAGGGGGACACACAGTCCTGGCTTGGCCTGCATCTCCCCCCTTCCCACGACCTCACGTGCCCCCGGCATTTCCTCCGACCCTCAAAACAACAGGGATTAATTACGGAGACACACTGGGGGGATTTGCAACAGAATTGAGGGCTGCTATGGAAGGAATCGTTTTCTGCAAGTTCGTCTGTTGAAGCCCTGACTCCTAACTCCTGAGAACGTGACTGCGTTTGGACGTCAGGTCTACAGAGGTGGTCAAGCCAAAGCAGGTCACTAGGGTGTCCCTGATCCACATGACCCGTGTCCTCCTAGGAAGACGAGACCGGACACAGACACGCACGGGGACGGCCAGGTGAGGACACAGAGTCGGCACATACAGGCCAAGCAGAGAGGCCTCAGGAGGAACCCGCTCTGCCCCCACCCGCGTCCCAGCCTCCCAGCCTCCCAGCCTCCAGCACCGGGAGAAGTAAATGTCTGACGGCTAAGCCGCCCACCTGTGGGACCCAGTTACGGCAGCCACGAGAACTCACTCAGAGCCCAGGGCCTGGCCCTCCCCTCTCTTACCCCAGCCCACCCGACACCTCGCGCACGGGCGTTCTAACCAGCGAAGATGACGGGGGTGGTCCTCGCAACGTGGCCACTCCTCCGTGCCAGGCACGACTCCGGGGGCCTCTGATCCTTACCCTTCCTGACCGCTCTGCCGTGGGCGCACTATGCTGACCACATGAAGGAGAGCGCCAGGGAGCCCACACCTCACCTGAGAACGGGGGCCACCTTCCGGGCTCCCCGGCTGTGGCCGCCTGACTTTCTGAGATAACGCGAAGAAACCCACTTGATCCCAGAGAAGATGCGCAGAGCTGGGCGCCTACCCCAAACTGCCTCTGGCAGCTGTTCTCTCTAAGGTGTGCACCTAGGTGGCGCCTCAACTGCAGTTTCCAACTTCCCGGACCCAGCAGCCCACCGACAGGATCTTGTTTTTACTGGACGAGCCCCGCAGAGCCGGTCTCCGATGCACTGAGACCCGGTGACCCGCGGCGGGGGCTGCTCCTCAGCTCAGAAACACCGCAAGCGCACCACGGCCCGGGACCCGGAATAGCCACAGCTCCTGCTCCCGAGGCCGCTTATTCCCCGCGATCAGGGAAACAGAAACGAAAACGACCCCGAGTCGAGGGACAGCATCTCACCTGTCAGACCGGCAGAACTCCACGGGCCGGACACTGTCCTCTGCTGGCACAGCTACAGAGAAACAGGTTTCCTCAGCCTTTGCCGGCAGGATACCAGCAGCCTGCCACCCGAGGGGAGGCGCCGGGCAGCCGCTGGAGAAGCGTCCCCACGTCCATCGTTTGAATCGACAGTTCCCCGTCCAAGGATCTACCTCAAAAACACACTGGCAGATTAAGACATGGAAAAACGTACGTTCGAGATCACGCGTTATAGTCCAAGTTTTCATAGCTAAAGGCTAGAAACAACTCAGGTGTCTATTAACAGGGAGGTAGTCGAATAAACTGTTACACCCCCAAAAACGGAGAAGCGTGCCTGCACAAAGATAGAAGAAAGAGATCTATCTGCCACATGGGGTTTTCTCCAGGACACGCAAAAGATTGTAAAACTCAATGGAACTTCCAGAAATGAAAAACAGAACAACTGAAATGGAAAATTCACAGGATAAGCTTAGCAGTTTGGAAAATACAAAAAAGAGTCAGTGAACCTGGATACATAACATTAGAAAGGATCCAAACCTAAGTATGGGAAGGGGGAAAAATTGAAAAACTAAACAGACCTTCCTCACCATCGAACAGCGTCAAGCTGTCTGATATACACACAGCTGGACTCCAAAGAGGAGGCAGACCAAATATTTAAAGGCTTCTTGGCTGCACATTTGCAAATTTGATGAGACTCCCAAAGTAAAGGAGTTCGGTAAGCATCCAGCGGGACAGACAAGAGGAACCACGCTACAGCACGTCACCGCCGAATTGTTAAAAAAGCAACGGCTTTAAAAAAATTCTAAAACCAGCCAGAGAAAAGGGACACACTCTAGGCAGAGAAACAGGACCAGAAATAACTGTTAATTTCTCATCAGAAACAACACAGGCCAGAAGGTACTGCAACAGTGTGCTTTCACATGAAGAAAACACGCGTGTCAACCCGGGACTCTACAATTACTGAAAATACCTTTCCAAAAAACAAAGGCAGCCCAGGGGCCTGGAGTTCCAGCCGGTTCCTACCACGTTCCCCAGTCACCTGCCTCCTCTTTCCTTGGAACGTGACAGAAGCCACGGTGTCCTTCGCGGGTGCAGCGCCCGAGACCATCTCCGAGACCACGACAGTGCCCGTCGAGCGGGTCAAGCTGCCGCCGCAGGTGCAGGGTGCCAGCAAGCACATCGCCACAGACAGCGATGCAAGGGCATCACGGGCTGTGAGGTTCGTGTCCCCAAGGAGCAGGGGGTCCTGTCCTCCTGGTGTGGTCACCGGCCAACGTCGTCAGATACTTCCCCACCCAGGCTCTCAACTTCGCCTTCAAAGATAAACACAAGCGGGTCTTCCCGGGTGGTGTGGACCACAGAGCCCAATTCGGCGCTACTCTGCAGGGCATCTGGCATCAGGTGGTGCCGCTGGGGCCACATCCCCGTGTTTTGTGTATCCTCTGGATTTTGTTCGTACCCGTCTGGCAGCTGATGCGGGCAAAGCTGGACCGGAGAGGGAACCCAGGGGCCTCGACGACTGCCTGGGTGAGATCTACAAATCCGGTGGGATGGAGGGCCTGCGCTGTGGAGGGTGTTCTCATGTCCCGAGCTGCCTACCTCAGCGTCTGTGCCGCTGCAAAGGGGTCGCTCCCAGGTCCCGAGAATACACACACGTTCCTCAGCCGGATGACGGCATGACCCGTCACAGCGGCTGCGGGGCTCCCTCCCATCTGTTTGACGCTGTTCATCGGACATCGGGTCCACAGGCTCGCTTCGCTGCCCGAGCAGGACACCCCGCAAGGAAGAAGGCAAAGCTTTCTACAAGGGGGCTGGTCCAGCGTTCTCAGATGCATGGGGCGCTTCTGCGCTTGTCTCGTGTGACGAGTCGAGAAGCTCGTGCAAGTTACGCTAGTGTTTCCCCCTGTGAACAGGCGTGTTGTATCAGAGAACATCTCTTGAGGATTCTTGACGGACTTTTGGCCCTCTGTTTATCAACGATAACTACTGGTTGGAAATGGGAAGCAATGATGTTTGTCTGACCCTTTTATCTCTTAAGGCCATTTCCATGATGGTGGGACTCCGTTGTATTTTTTTATTTCAGTCACTCCTGAAAAATAAATTTGAGGAAATAAAAAAATGAAGGCAGGTTAAAAGTATTTTCATTCAAAAATGGTTGACACAATCCACCACCACTGGATGTACGTCGTAAGAAGTGCTTTAAAAAAGCCACGGAAGCAAAGGAGTAAAGAGCAGCTGGAAATCAAGACACGCACGAAGGAGCCGAGAGAGCAGGTGGGTGCACGTGAACTGATGTCAAGCATCTGTGCTCCTGCTTAACTTACTCAAAGCACAGCTGACCGTTTAAAGCAAAAAGGACGATGTTATCGTGGACTTGACGGCATACGTAGAAGTGAAACGTATGACAAGTTAGAAGGAAGCAACAGGAGAACAGACTAGAACTTTGCTGTCCAAAGTTGTTACGGCCCATAGCAACTTTTTTCCTCTTTTCCAGCGATGTCTTCTGAGACACCAATAATAAAATAGCAAAAAGAAACTACACCAAAATGAAAAAGCTTCTGCACAGGGAAGGACACAGTCAACAAAACTAAAAGACGACCTACAGAATGGGAGAAGACATGTGCCAATGACATAGCCAATAAAGGGTTCGTAATCCAAAATACATAAAGAACCTAATACGACTCAATACTCAAAACACAAAATTTCCAACTAAAAAACGGGCAGAAGACATGAACAGGTATTTCTCCAAACACAGAGATGACCAACAGACACACGAAAAGATGTTCAACATTCCTCCTCATCAAGGAAATGCGAATCAAAACCACAATGAGGCAGCACCTCACACTCCTCAGAATGGCTAAAATCAAAAACAAAAGAAACCACCAGTGTTGGTGAGAATGTGGATAAAAAGGAACCCTCGTGCACTGTTGGTGGGAATGCAAGCCGGTGCAGCCACTGTGAACAGTACGGCGGCTCCTCAAAAAGTTAAAAATAAGGGCACCTGGGGGGCACAGTCAGTTAAGCGTCTGACTGTTCATATTGGCTCGGTCATGATCTCACGGTTCGTGCGACCGAGCCCCGTGTCAGGCTCCGCGCTGTCACCCTGGACTCACATTTGAGGGGCCCTGGGAATGAACAACATCCTCACCCTGCAGGAGAATGGTTAGCTTTCAAGGGTCCCTAACCAGACACCCACGCGCAACACGTGAGTATCCCACCACCAACCAGCAGCGGGAGGGCTAACCCTGTACACAAGAGCTCCTATAAGGAACTGACAGTGGGATACGTCTCATGGGTGGGAAGGAAAGTCCTGTGGGAGCCGTGCCCTTGCTAGGAGGGCCAAGCATCAGGCAGGTCCGGGCTGGACACTCGGGAGTGATCTGCAGTCTAGAAGCTGGGTCCCCAAGTCCCCGCACGGCACCGGGTTTCTATCTGACCTTCCAGAAAGCCATGCAAGGCATGCATTTATTTATTTATTTATTTATTTATTTATTTATTTATTGTCTCTTTATTTTGCGAGAGAGCGAGTGCAAGTGGGGGAGGGGCAGAGAGAGAGGGAGAGAGAAAATCAGAAGCAGGCTCCACAGTCTTCTCGGAGTCTGATGTGGGGCTTGAGCTCACAAACCTGAGCCACCCAGGTGCCCCCATGCAAGGCCTTTTTATAGCTGTGACATAGGGAAACTGAAGGACTTTGTAAAAATCTGCTTTTCACTCCTTTTCCTGATCCTATTCCTGCTAGGACCCGCATCCCCACTTTACACACGCCTTGTAGCACCAACAGTGTGTGTCCTCCTTATAAGGGACAAGAAGTTAACATTTATCTCAAGTCTTCCGGCACAATAGACGACATCTAAGGAAGAACCAGGTGAGAATAACCAGACCGCCAGGAACAGACGTGTGGACACCAAGGCTCCCTGGCTCTGAGGATAACTGATGAAGGGCAGCTGGGGGACTGAGGGGGACCTACACAGCAGGCCCCAAGCAAGAGGAGATTCTCTCCTTTCCTTTCCGGAGTCTCCCAGACACTCCGTACCTGCATTCTGTCTATACCTTCAGGACACTCTGCACTCACCTCCTGCTGGCTCACATTCAATTTCTATCCTGCAGAGGGCCGGGGACACTCGTGCCTGGTCCCGCAGGACCCCCTCTGGATCCCTGGACCTGACCTGCCTGCATTGGCTTTAGATTCATGAGCGACAGGACACTCTGCGTCAGGGTGTGGCTTTTGCCCCCAGTTGCCAATAAATCTCTACACCTGGGACAGAGTACAAACCAGATCAAAAGTCAGTCTGAGAGGGAGAAGAGTATGAACCTCAGCGTTCTTGGGGCTTTGCGGCCCCTTCCTGAGGCCTGACTGCATCCTGGCCTTCAGATTCCACAAGACCCCCCCATGTCCCTCGTGTCCCGCTGATGCCCTCTTGTGCTCACACAGCTGGAGCTGGTCTTTGTTCCCTGCAGACTAATTAGCCTGGCGTTCCTTCCTACACTGTGTAGACCAGAGCAGCGACAGCAAAGCCGCAGGGTGCGAGCAGGGGCTCCTTAGGTGTGGCAGGAGCACGATGGCTCAGGGGTAAAGGTGGCTCTGTGGCCTTGGTTGCAGAGGACTGGTAAGCCTGTTAAGAAGGGTGGATTTTACACTCAGGGTAAGAAGAGGCAGGTTTGCTAAAGCAGAGGACAGACCAGATAGGGGAGGGTGGAGACGGTTTGTGACACACCATTCCATCGGTTGAACCAACAGAGCCAGGAGTGGATTCTACAAGGGAGAACGTGCGGAGGAAAGTTCCTAGTGGCCCCCCAATCTCTGGCCCAGATCCTAGGAGCAGGTGGTCCAAGGCCTCCCTGCACTCAGCCTCAGTGCCTTGTTCCCGGAGGTCTCCATCTCTGCATGAAGTCACATCCCGTCCACAGCGCATCTACTGCCCTACGAATTCCCGCCCAAGCCCCCACCCTAAAGCAGTTTGCCTCCTCCTCTGAAAACCAGGACCAGCGCTTGCCATTTCTCTAGGTGCCTCACGCGAGTCTCCCGCAATCAGGCAGGAAAAGCAAGCCCCTGCAGAGGGCTGGCCCGCGGCCGGGGGAGCTCTGCCAACTTAGCATGGAAGCAGGAAGGGCGCGGGCCCGCGGGCGAACCGGGACAGCTTTCCCCCGAAGGTTCGCAGCGCCGCCGAACCTGGGACTAGGAGCTACAGCCCCTGGCTGAGCAAGCCCGGGTGCGGGCAGGGGCGCTTCAAGGGGAAGACCCCTCCCCAGGCCCCCCTCTCTGCGGTGTTGTTTCTTCAAAATCGCACCGCCCCCCCCCCAAGAGGCTCCTATTGAAATAACCACCTGAAATCAGGTCTCTAATTTTCGGGAGTCTATTGACCATTTTCCTCTATTTTGACGTAACTCCAGACGTAGAAAGGGTTTCAAGAACACCACACGGTCTCTGTATCGCCTCCAACCAGCTTTCCCAAATGTCAACATTGCACCCACTTGTGGGCCCGGTAGGCCTGGGGACAGCGCAGTCCCCACGGCTGGGCGGTAGGGGGTGGTCCAGCCAGTGTCCGCGGATGTGGGGCGGTGCCTTGGAGACCCCGCGACCCCAAGGCGACGGCTCCCCTTCGGCCCCCGGTCCATGCCCCGCCTCCGCCATGCCCCGCCCCCGCCTCGACCCGCCCCCGTCTCACCGCCCCTCCCCCCCGGCCCCCTCCGTCCCCGGCCCCTCGCGACCGCCTCGCAGCCGCGCCGCCGCGCCCCATCCCCCTCTGCCTGGCGCCCCCTGCCGGCCGCCTCACCACCCGGTTCCCCGTCCCGCTCCCCTCGCGACCCCTCCGCCCTCGACAGGCCCCAGCCCAAGCGCCCGGAACCCGCGAGGCAAGCCGGGAGGAGGACGCGGGCGGGAGCCGTCACCAGCGTGCGTCGCGCCCCTGACGCGTGCGTGCGTGCGCGTGCGTCGTTGGCTGGACTGCGTTTCCCAGGGGGCCGCGCGGCGCGCCCACTTCCGGCGGGAGGCACGGGACCCGGAAGCGGCCGCGGGGCGGCGAATCCCGCGGCGACAGGTCGGTCGGAGGGCGGCGGGAGCATGCTGGGCGGCCGGCGGCCCGCGGTGCGCGGTGCGTTCGTTCCCCCGCGGCGGTGGCGGCGGCGCGAGACGGCTCTTGCGTGAGCGGCGGCGGCCGGAGTGGCCGGCGGCGCGCCGGGCGGGCGGCGGGGCCCGCGGCTGCGAGGCGGGCCGGGCCGGGGTGGGCGCCGCTCTCGGCCCGGGGGGCGGCGGCGCCATGTGGAGCGGTCGCAGCTCCTTCACCAGCCTGGTCGTGGGCGTGTTCGTGGTGTACGTGGTGCACACCTGCTGGGTCATGTACGGCATCGTCTACACCCGGCCGTGCGGCAGCGACGGCAACTGCATCCAGCCCTACCTGGCGCGGAGGCCCAAGCTGCAGGTGAGCGCCGAGGAGGTGCGGCGGCGGGGACTACCTGGGGGCCGGGCTGGGGCCCCTTCTTACCGAGCCAGGTCCAGGACGGCCCCCCAGCCCCACTTGCTCCAGGTCTTGGTGCATGGTGGCTCCGGGAGGGCTCGGGGCGCTGCCCCCTTACCCCTCGTCCCGCCTCTTGAAGGCGCCCGGGTCCCTGCCCTGTTCTGCTCAGCTGCACGCCTCAGTAGCTGGTTTGCAGTGGACACAGCAGATCCCTTCCTGGCGCGATGGGAGCTAAAGTGAAACCTTTTCCCATTTGGTAGCTGGTCAGATTGCCACCGCGGGTGTAGCAGTTGGATGCGTGTTTTCTGCCGGGGGGGGGGGGGAGGGTGGGGGGTCCTTGCAGAGCTAACTTTCTTGACGCTCCTTTCCAGCTCAGCGTGTACACCACCACGCGGTCCAACCTTGGTGCTGAAAACAACGTGGATCTGGTCTTGAACGTGGAAGACTTTGACGTGGAGTCGAAATTTGAGAGGTATGATTGGGGGACAGCGCGTGCCAGTGATGGGGTAAGTGCTGGTAACGTTTAGGTTGTGGAAAAGGCAGCGTCATGTGTAAGGAAGTTAGCGTGGAGAACACTGTTCCCTTCTGTCTCGTGAGTGGGGCGGCTTTTAACTGCCCTCGTTTGTGATACGTAAACTAGCCAAGTTTTGCTCTACGTGAAAGTAGGAGGTGATGAGTTTGTCCCTTAAAAGGTAGCTTCCAGGGGCGCCTGGGTGGCTTAGTCGGTTAAGCGTCCGACTTCGGCTCAGGTCACGATCTCACAGTATGTGAGTTCGAGCCCCGCGTCGGGCTCTGTGCTGACTGCTCAGAGCCTGGAGCCTGTTTCAGATTCTGTGTCTCCCTCTCTCTCTGACCCTCCTCCGTTCATGCTCTGTCTCTCTGTCTCAAAAATAAATAAACGTTAAAAAAAAAAAAAACTTAAAAAAAAAGGTAGCTTCCAGTGTCCGACGGTCCCAGGATGCACGGCAGCCATGGGCGTTTCCAGAGGAGGAGGTGAGGTGGGGGTGACGTGGCTTCCCACAGCAGACAGCTTGTCTCTCTCTTCCTGGCGAAAGTTGCCAGTTAGGTCAGTGTAGTGATGTAAATGCTCAGGTACGAAGAGGGAGCGTGGGAAGTTATACTTGCTGTGTCGTTCTAGTTTTAAGATTTCAGAAGTAGAAGTCGAAAAGCAACCTGCTTGTCCGGGGTCCCCTTTTTTCCTGTGTGTCGTCTGGGTGATTTCAGACAAAATAGCGGGAATGTGCGGTGCGTTGGCACGAGCGTCCTCTGGCCAGCCTGCCCCATTCGAGAGCTGCGGGAGGCAGTGCGGCAGACAGGGGAGATATGTGCGGTTGGGGTCAGCCACTGCCTGCCTGGCCACGTGAGCCCTGTGACCAAGGCGAGTTCCTGCCTTCCCTGAGCGCTGCGAAATGTAGGCAGGAAATGCTGCCCGTGGTTTTAGAAAACAGTCTGTGAGCATCTGCACTTTCAGGATTTCGGTAAAGTCTTTGCAGGTGGGTGCGTTTTCAGTACGTCTGAGCTAAAATTAGTTTGAAACGGCATGATTTATAGAGGTACTTGGGTAACCTGTGCTGTGTGCACATACAAGGCAGCTGACACGCACGTGCTTGTAAAACGGTCGTTTCTTTTGTTTTAGGACGGTTAACGTTTCCGTACCAAAGAAAACTAGAAATAACGGGACGTTGTATGCGTACATCTTCCTCCATCATGCTGGCATTCTGCCGTGGCATGATGGGAAGCAGGTGCACCTGGTGAGCCCTCTGACCACCTACATGGTTCCCAAACCGGAAGAGGTCAACCTGCTCACGGGTGAATCCATCACACAGGTGAGTGTGCCTGTAGGTCACTGACCGACTGAGGCCTGCGCTCTCCCTGTGGAGTTCACACCCACAGGTTTCTGCACGTGCAGCTTACACCGGGAGCTGGGGTGACCGTTGGGAAGGGAAACAGTTTGATGTAGGGACAAGCACGTCTGTCTTTCAGCAGAATTGCTTCCTGTGACTCGCAGGTAAATTTGATGCCAAGTTAGTGACGTAGGCTCTAAGCAGTGCAATGACAGGTTACTTCTCAGGCCCTGGGCCCTCTCAGCCTCCAGGGAGTGTGTGTGCACCCCATCAAGGTGTGGGGCCGCAGCCTTCGCTCACGGCTGGGGGACTCACTGCCCTGTGTGTAGGGCAGGACGGCACTTGGGTGCGTCTTCTCAGTTGTCATTTGTGATTACGGGACAGATACCTGTACTGCACACGTCCCATACCGCTGTGAAAAGCTGTGTGTACGAGGAAACTAGAGCGCCTTAAGTGGTTATGGACGATACTGTGGGTAAAGCAGAGGAATTCTGTCTTTGGGTCTGTGCGGACCAGAAGGTGAGCTCGTTTACAGATGGGAAGCGTCTGTGAGGCTGCCCCATGCTGGGTCTCCTCGGAAGGACTCCCTCGGCTGCTGTTTCTTGGGGGGACTGTACGGCCCCGCCTCTCGGGGCCTTCCTAGGGAGTCAGTGAGGTGGTGGGTGTCAGTGTGAAGTCATCTCTGCAACATGCAAATAAACGTTTGCGGTTCGTATTACTTAGAAAACCATTCTTGACGTAACTTACCGGAGCTGTATTCTATCTATTTTGGTGGGAGATACACGAAATGGTCCTGCAGGGTCGAATTTGTCAGTTAGATCTGGGAGATCTTCCTGGCAGTCGTAGCTCCTTTGCTGAATAGAGCTCTGTGTGCGACTGACGCCCAGCCCTGACCCTGTCTTTGCAGACGACGTGACGGACCGGGCCTAGGGCCAGTGTCCTCAGTCTCGCTGCCAGCTGCAGGGGCTGTGAGCTCCGATTGCCTGCCCCCTCCTGCAGGTGTCCCGGGACTCCCTCTTCTCATGGTCCCCGCTCAGGCTGGGGATCTAGATGACAACCTTCTGGCTCGTGTTAAGAGAAGGAAGTGAGGGGTGCCGCTCTGGGGGAGCGGCGGTCATGCCTCCACCCAGCACTGGGCTTTCCCTGCTGAGCCACTCATTTCCTTTAGCAGCAGATAGAGGCAGAGAAGAAGCCACCGAGTGCCCTGGACGAGCCTGTTTCTCACTGGAGACCAAGACTGACACTGAACGTGATGGTGGACGACTTTGTCTTTGACGGGGCCTCCCTGCCTGCCGACGTGCATCGGTACATGAAGATGTAAGCACCGCTGGGCCCACCGGGGAGGAGGGTGGCTCTTCGCAGCGCACACCCCCGTGCCCAGCCTCGAGCTGGCGGTGCAGGAGTGGCCCCGGTGTGTGGGGTGTGGAGGACACCTGGGGGTCCGTGGCCCACCGGAATCCAGAAATGGGGGCCCGCAGTACTGCCTCGAGCACCCCTGAACCTCTCGAGGTCTTGCTGGTAGAGACTGCCACCAGGGCGTGAGACCGTGTCGTGCTGCACCCCCTGAGACTTTTGTCCCATCTGCGTACTGATTACCTCTGTTAGGACCGCGTGTTTTGTTTTAAATTGACTTGTTTACATTAACTTAAAAAGTAGTCTTTGGATCATTACATTTAGTCATTAGCATCGCTAGTTAATCAAGCGTTGAAATCATGTGAATAATTTAGACCGCCTTGCATTTTGGGGGAGCCCGCTGTTAAAGTAAGATCTGTTACCGATGTCAGGCAGCACCTAAAAATGGTTGCAGTAAAACTTGTCTTCCTTCACGTGTTAGTTGTAAACGTGCTATCGTCGTGAGGGTTTTTTCTTTTTAATGCGTATATGTCATTTTTGAGCGTGCAGAACAGTCACGTAATTAGAAACGTAAACGGTACAAAGGGTCACGGAAAGCCCCCCACTCCTGTTCTCTGGCCCCCACCGCCTCCAAGGTACGGAAGGCAGGTGGGTTTTTATTTCCACTCTCCCTCTGCATCCCTGACCATCCCGCATCCGGGCACAGATGGGCCTGTCACTCTTTTGCGGCCTGGATGGTGTTCCGCTCTGTGGCCACTGGGGTTTCCCTCCCACGGCTGTGACTTCAAGGAAGAACAGCTGGTTAGAGCCCTCGGCTTCTGTGGGCAAGGTGTGTCCTGGGGCTGTGTGCCCAGAGACACCCGAGGACATGGGCGGGATTTCTCCGCGCTGCGTCTCCGAGCCGCGTCTGATTCCTCTAATAGTGAAAGTGTTCACAGTGACTCTGGGAACTGCTTGATCCCCCAGGATCCAGCTCGGGAAGACCGTGCACTACCTCCCTATCCTGTTCATCGACCAGCTCAGCAATCGGGTGAAGGACCTCATGGTAAGTGTGGCTCCTCTGGGCTGCTGTCGCCCCGCAGGAGCTTACTGCGTCTTTCTGACTTGGCAGAGCTGTGCTCCGGGTCTGCCTCTGACTCCCTTCCTGAGCCCCTGTGCTCTCTGTGGTGGAAGGCTCTGGAACAGTTCTGTATTAAGTGCTTGGATGGCAAGTCTCAGAGCTCATTGGAGAGCCGAGTGTCGCTCAAACAGTTCATGCAGGTTTTTCCATCAAGCCCTGGTTGTTTGGCTCAAAGGCACAGATGGGCTCAGAGGGGCTGCTGAGCAAACTGCTCCCTTTAGAGCTGGCCCCACACAGTGTCACCGCCTGTCTTGGAGCCCGCAGTTGTTCCCCCCGACCCCGGGTGGCCCTGGGCAGGGCTGAGTGTGGGAGTGGAGGGGAGCTGGCACCCTGCCCTGCAGGGTGGATTGGAGGGCCAGTGCAGGACGGCTGACTTCCGGGCAGTGACAACAGCAGTGACCGTTGACACGGAGGGTCACCTACGGTGCCCCAGGCACCGTGCCGAGCACTTCACAAACGTCCCGGGGTCTCGCCCCATGGGCTGTGGAGCTGTGGCACGAGCCGGACCGGTCGCCCTCCCCGTGACTCCTGGCCGCCATCCCAGTCTGTGGGCGTTTACCACGCGCTGGAGTCCGTGCTCCTTGCTCACAGACGAGACAGCCTGGGCACGGAGAGCTCGGGTCCCCGTGGGATGCACGGCAGTGAGCGGAAAAGGAGGCACCTGACCCGGGGCCCAGCCTCGCGGGCCCCCGCCCCAGCTCTGCCTCCCGCTGCTGACCAAGGAGCTCAGAAATGACCGTCACACTGAATTGCTGTTCACTGAGGCCCCACGGGGTCCTTAACACGCGGGGTCCTGCGCTTCCTTTGGGGGTGCCACCTAGACCTACGGGGCTCGTCGGCCCCGGGCAGACCGTCATCCTCGCTCCTGCTGTGTGCAGACCTGGGGCCGGGCCAGTTCTGCCGAAGCGCGTGGTCAGCTCTCCGGGGGCCCGGGGCTGCCATGGTGCGGGCAGTGGTGTGGAGAGGCTGCTGGCTGGCTGGGCCGCTGGAGCTCCGAGGCCGCGTCTGCAGGGCACCTGCGCTCTCCTCATCATGTGGGTTTAGTGGCCTCGTGACGTGGCACTGCTATTTGGACGTGGAAACAAGCTCACGGGCCGCCGGCGTTTCCTGTGGCGTCTTCGTGACACGAATGCTTTGTCTGGATCAGGGCTGCTTTCTGGAAGGAACGCCATCTTTGGGGAACAGCTAATCTGCTGGGGTTTAGACAGTGGCACCTGTGTGGGTGGGGTTGGCCCATGCCTGCCTGCCCTGGAGCCAGTGCGCCACTGTGGTGTGAGGGGGCCCGGTGCCTGGGCCTGGTGTCTGGTCAGTCCTGGTTGGGGGGGGGGGGGGGCCCTGGGCCTGGCATCTGGTCAGTCCTGGTTGGTGGGGGGGCCCTAGGCCTGGCATCTGGTCAGTCCTGGTCGGGCGGGGTGGCCCGGCACCTGGGCCTGGCATCTGGTCAGTTCTCGTGGGGGGTGGGGGGGGGGGGCCGGCGCCTGGGCCTGGCGTCTGGTCAGTCCTCGTGTGGGTGGCCTGGTGCCTGGGCCTGGCATCTGGTCAGTCCTGGTCCACTCCTGTTGCTGGACTGGCCACGTCGGTGTTCACCCAGGAGGGTCTGCCGAGTGAGCTCCTGTGGGTGGAATCAGGTGGCACCATGTTCACACGATGGGGCGTGTGGTGCCCGTGGACTCACCGGCCCCTGGAGGCGTGGAAGGCCGCTGCAGCCAGCGTGGGCCGCCGGACCCCACGACCACAGCCGCTCGCAGCTGCCCCTTGCCTCCGCACACACTTAGGTCAGGTGTCACATCTTCCTGAGGCTTTCTGTTGTCCCCTGCGGGGGCAGGCCGACCCTCCACAAGTCAGTCTCTCCGGGAGCATTCAGCCCACACACCGGGGCCCCACGTGCCACCCGCCAGGTTTCCCTTCCCTGCGGAGAGGTGTGGAGGCTCCGTGGAGCCCGTGCCCGGCTCGTCCGCAAGAGCAGGTTCCTGGTGCATGCCGGTGCTGCTCGTGCCGAGAGGCTGGGGTACAGGGCCAAGCCGACACGGGGTTCGAGAGATACGGGGTTCAGGTGGCAGAGGAGACGAGAACACGTTGCTCAGAAAAGCTTTGAGCCCAGGATGAGGGCGAGTGGAGAGAGGTGGGAGCCTCGCCTCCCCCCCACCCCCCGCCCCCTGGGATGGGGAACAGACGGTAGTCGAGTAGGCCCAGGGGTGCAGCGTCGGCCTCCGGTGCACGGAGCCGTGGTCGGTGGGGTGAGCCGTGGGGTGAGTGCCCGGCAGCGGGTGGGGGCAGGCGGCGGACCTGGCGCGGCCAGGGCGCGGCCTCACTGCCCTGCTGTCCTTCCCGCCAGGTCATAAACCGCTCCAGCACCGAGCTGCCCCTCACCGTGTCCTACGACAAGATCTCACTGGGGAGGCTGCGCTTCTGGATCCACATGCAGGACGCCGTGTACTCCCTGCAGCAGTTCGGTGAGGCCACGGGCCGACCTTTACTTCCGGGTCCGGGAAGCCGTGCTCAGGCTCCAGCCTCGGTGCCTCCTGCTGGTGTCCTTGACCGTGGCTCCCGTCAGCGCGTCGGGTTTCCGCTCTCAGTGCTGAGAGCCGTCCTCGTCTGTGGCCGTGAGCGTGAGGCGCGTGTCTGGCGTCGGATGTCGCTGACCTGGCTCGCCTCGTGCTGTTTCCTTTTCCGTTCAGGGTTTTCAGAGAAAGACGCTGATGAAGTGAAAGGCATTTTTGTCGACACCAACTTGTATTTCTTAGCTCTGACCTTCTTCGTCGCCGCATTTCACGTGAGTGGGCGCCGGGCCGGGGGTTTGTGTGGTGCGGCCTGGCGACCTGAGACTTTGTGGCCGCCACGCTGGGGGTCCCTCTCCCGGCTCAGGACGGGGTGTCTGCACCTGGGGCGCTGATCACCTTAAGGACTTGGGGTTTGTCTGCTGGCCCTGGAGGTCATTTTGAAAAGAAATCCAGACTCCACGAGATCAGCAAATGGCTTTGGAAATAAGTATGTCATCGTATAATTCTAGCGCAGTGGTTTCGATGTTGAAAACCCAGCCTTTGCGTAGAATCCCTTTTTGAGCGTGGAGTCTTACAGCTGGTGGAGGAAAGCTGTCCCCCACGTGGCAGCCGTGCTAGATCTGAGGTCAAGGTGGGCAGGCGTGGGCCCCCAGTGCCTGGAGATTGGCTGCCAGTCTGGCTAAACTTCCCAAAACCGTGCTGGGAAATAGTGGTTTTGTTAAAGGAGCAGCGTGTGAGCATGAGCCCGTGTGCACGGCCTGGGCACCAGGTCCGAGCCGGCAGCACCTGGCGAGGGAGCCGGGACGTGTGGCCCACGACGGCGGTCAGATGCCCCGCGGTCCCGGCACGCTGGGTGGGGCACGAGGCCGTGGGTTTCCGAGGTGTGGCGTGTGGCATCCGCCTGGCTGTGTCCTTGCGATCCGGGTCCCGTGCACACCTGTGCTCTCGCTCGGCAGAGACGAGCCGTCGGAGCGACGCGAGCTGGACGTTGCCGTCCTCTTCTCTTTCCAGCTTCTGTTTGACTTCTTGGCATTTAAAAATGACATCAGTTTCTGGAAGAAGAAGAGGAGCATGATTGGAATGTCCACCAAAGCAGGTAGGTGCCCTCAACTTTCGGCCGTTCCCAGAGCGCCGTGTCCTGTTGATGGATACGGATCTCTAGGCTTCACTTTGGAGCTTGGGGTCTGCGGTCGTCTCTGGTCCGTGCCAGTCAGGGAGCCGGCTCTCGCGTGGGCGGCGCCTGCGAGCCTGGACCCTAACGTGGTGCGGAGGGGCTGTCTGTGGCGTGTGAACCCGAGGCCCCACGCCAGGCCCCCCCGGCAGTGACACCAACGCGGGATCTTGGCCTCCATCTGTTTGGCTGCTAATCAAGCGTCTCGAGAGGCAGTTCTTTTCCTTCCACAGAAATGACGTGCCCAGGGGTGGTCCGGGCACCTGGGCTGGCCCCCGGTGTCAGCCGGGTCTCACATCCTCCTGTCCTCTGGTGTTCTTCGGGGGGCACAGGGCCCCTGCTGAGTCCTCCGGCCCTTCCTGGGGAACAGCCGTGAACGGGGCTCGTGGGTCCCCGTCGGTGCACACGGGGCAGCCAGGTGTCCCCCTAGCAGGCACCCACGGGGGTTGGCCCCACCGCTCCTGCCCCGCGAGAGGCCCTTAGGAAAGTGCATGTTTTCAGTCAGTTGTAGCGTTTTGTAAAGTTCGGTCTTCATGGAGAAGGTATAGTTTTTAAAAGATGAGTTTCTCACGGAGCTGGGAGGGAAACAGGTAAGGGGAAGAGATCAAGGAGGCGGGTTCTAATCCCCACCAGTGACCCCTCTGGTCAGCGTGCTCTCTGTGTGTTTGTGTACCTGCACACACGTTTCTGTAGCAAAGGGGAGCTTGCGTTCCGTGCTGTGGCCTCTGTGGTCGCTGTAGAACATTTGCACGTCACACACACCTTGTCTGGTGCAGTGGATGGAGGGGGTGAAACCCTTGAAGCTTTGTGTATGCTGTGGGGGGGGGTACGGGTAGGGGGGTGAGTGTGCACGTGGGGGGGTGGGGGCGTGATGGGACCTGTCAGGTGGGGTGTGGACAGGGCGCGGCCGGCCGCTCAGCGCAGCCCCCTGCCCTGCCCCCAGTGCTCTGGCGTGGATTCAGCACAGTGGTCATCTTCCTGTTCCTGCTGGACGAGCAGACGAGCCTGCTGGTGCTGGTCCCCGCGGGCATTGGGGCCGCCATCGAGGTGAGTCGTGTGGCTGTGCTCGGCCCACCCGGTCCTGAACCACGGGAGAGACGTGGCCCTGCCGGAGGCAGGGAGGGGCGTAGCAGCTGCCGCAGTTCCGGAACGCCAGAGCCCGGCTGCCAAGGGCCCTGTCACTGGGGTTGGAGCTTCTGCCCATCACACCTGTCCACGCGACGTGTTTTACCAGGGCAGGCAGGGAGCCACACGACTTGTGCCGCCCACCGCATGAGGCCGTGTGGGACGTGGTACCCCGTGACAGCCCGGGCCGAGCTGGGCTCGGAGAGCGGTTCCGTGGGGCGGGTGGCTTTGGGCCGGGACACGGCGGGGAGCAGAGGGGGTGGCGGGCTGGGACGTTCTCTGGCCTCCGGGGCTGCCCTGTCCCGGGCCTCAGCCCCGGCCACAGTTCTCCGCCCTACCCGTGCGCCGTGGGCACCGGCACGTGTGGCCGTTGGGCCAGAGACCGCACTTGGTCTGCCCGTGAGCCGTGCCGCGAGGACCCCCCCCCCCCCCTCGTAGCCACCCGTCACAGCGCGGAGACCCAGCTCACCGGGTTGTGGAGGCGGGTCCCCCGAAGACGGCAGGACTCAGGGCAGAGGCGAGGGGCCTTGCAGTGACCACCTGGGAGAAGGGGCCGGTGAATCAAGAGGCAGGAAGGATGGGCCGGGAAGGGGGCCCGGCCCAGAGGACGGCAGCCAGGCCGAGTGCCGGTTCCCTCGGTGCAGAGGGCGGCCGAGCTCAGTGTTGGCGTGGAGCCCGTGAGCACCGGTCAGGCCTGCTGGTGTGACCAGTCAAGGCTAGGGGCGCAAGCAGGCACACACTGGGGTCCGTCACCTCCCGGGGGTGAGTTCTGGGGACTCCTGGGTCTCAGAGCCGTGAAAGTGTGTTTCGCGTTCTTTCTTTCAGCTGTGGAAGGTGAAAAAGGCCTTGAAGATGAGTGTTGTTTGGAGAGGCCTGAGACCACACTTCCAGGTGGGTATTTGTGCGGTAACAACTGTCCCCCCAGCCCATCTGCCCCTGGACGCTCTGTGCCTCCCCCCGCCCCACTCCTCGTCTGCCCCTTGGGTGGTCTGTGGGGGTCCCCTCGCCCCCCCCCACCCTGTCTGCTCCCTGGATGCTCTGTGCCTCCCCTGGCCCCCGTCTGCCCCCCTGGACTCTCTGTGCACCGCCCCTGCCCGCTCCCACCACCCCATCTGCCCTGGACGCTCTGTGCCTCCCCCCGCCCCCCTCCTCGTCTGCCCCTTGGATGGTCTGTGCCTCCCCTCGCCCCCCCCCCCACCCTGTCTGCTCCCCGGACACTCTGTGCCTCCCCTGGCCCCCGTCTGCCCCCCTGGACTCTCTGTGCACCGCCCCTGCCCGCTCCCACCACCCCATCTGCCCTGGACGCTCTGTGCCTCCCCCCGCCCCACTC
Source organism: Panthera tigris (assembly GCF_018350195.1). Classification (NCBI taxonomy): domain Eukaryota; kingdom Metazoa; phylum Chordata; class Mammalia; order Carnivora; family Felidae; genus Panthera; species Panthera tigris. The sequence continues at coordinate 237,401,629 of NC_056660.1, forward strand.
CTCGTCTGCCCCTTGGATGGTCTGTGCCTCCCCTCGCCCCCCCCCCCACCCTGTCTGCTCCCCGGACGCTCTGTGCCTCCCCTGGCCCCCGTCTGCCCCCCTGGACTCTCTGTGCACCGCCCCTGCCCGCTCCCACCACCCCATCTGCCCTGGACGCTCTGTGCCTCCCCCCGCCCCACTCCTCGTCTGCCCCTTGGATGGTCTGTGCCTCCCCTCGCCCCCCCCCCACCCTGTCTGCTCCCCGGACACTCTGTGCCTCCCCTGGCCCCCGTCTGCCCCCCTGGACTCTCTGTGCACCGCCCCTGCCCGCTCCCACCACCCCATCTGCCCTGGACGCTCTGTGCCTCCCCCCGCCCCACTCCTCGTCTGCCCCTTGGATGGTCTGTGCCTCCCCTCGCTCCCCCCTCCACCCCATCTGCCCCTGGACACTCTGTGCCTCCCCCCGCCCCACTCCTCGTCTGCCCCTTGGATGGTCTGTACCTCCCCTCGCCCCCCCCCCCACCCTGTCTGCTCCCTGGACACTCTGTGCCTCCCCTGGCCCCCGTCTGCCCCCCTGGACTCTCTGTGCACCGCCCCTGCCCGCTCCCACCACCCCATCTGCCCTGGATGCTCTGTGCCTCCCCCCGCCCCACCCCTACCAGCAGTCACCTTGTTCCTTTGTGTGCCGGTCGCCAGCCCATTCTCATGTCCCAGAGTGTCTGCCCTGCGGCTGCTAGCTGTGCCTCAATCAGACGCCACACTCGGGGGCTGGTGATCCTTGGGCCACCTGGCCAGCCTCCGGCTCCGAGCCCCCCCTCGGCAGACATAGGTGGCATCGTGCGGTGGAGGCCGGTCCCCTGGCAGCCCTGAGGTCTCCCGGCGGGCCAGCGTGGGCAGCGGCTAGTGCGGGCCCCAAGTGGGCATCCCCGTCAGGGACAGAGTGCTCCCCCTGCCCTGACGGAATGGGATGCAGGCGTGCCGGGCTCTGGGCGCTCTTCCCATGCCCGCAGGCCAGTGTGGTGCTGCCTGGTGCCCTGTCCCCGCTGGAGTCCAGCACGTGGTGCTGCTCTGGGTTGGCCCTTGCCCCCGGTGACAAGATTTTGCTGCGCCTCCGGGCAGACGGGCTGGGCTGGGGTGCAGCAGCATTTTGGGGTTTGTGGTCCTGAGCCTGACTCCTGCTGGGATGGACCCGGATCCAGGGAAGCTCAACACCCTGTTGAGGACGGGAAACTGGGGACCGGGACAGAGTTTGTCCTGTTGGGAACTGCCTCTGTGAGTCTGCCTTCACTGACCTGAGTGCAGTGCAGGGGTGTGGCCATCACCGTGATTGCTGGGGGGGGTGTGTGGCCCAACAGGACACACTGGTGGGTGTGCCTCTGCACACGCGGCACGTGTCTGGGCCCCGGGTGACCCTGATTGCGGGGAGGTGGCTGTAGGGGGCCGCCTGGGCTGAGCCCCCTGCACCGCACAGCTGGGCTGTGCGCACCTGCCGGTCCGTGTGCAGCTGTCCCCGCCAGCGGCCTGGAACTAACGGGACTGTGTTGGGTTCTGTGACAGTTTGGCACTTACAGCGAGTCCGAGAGGAAGACAGAGGAGTACGACACTCAGGTGAGTGGTGGGGGTGGGAGGGGATGCCAGTCAGCCTGGGCTCTCGGACTTGGGGGCAGGCTCCGGGGCGGCTCCACGTCCCGGCCTCGCAGGAAAGCCGGGCCCGGTCTTCGCGGGCGGTCGGGAGGCCTCCTCCTCTCCTGTAATGAGATTTATTTCTGGGGAGTTTGCGGTACGTGCTGTGATCTCCCGTGGTCACCGAGACCCCGGTGACCCTCATCATCCCCAACACCCCTGTGCGGGTGTAGCTGCAGCTTTTGGGTTGCCCGGAGACGGCTCCCTTGTGGGGACGGTGTTACTTGCCGCTCGGACGGGCACGTGTTTGTGTGCCAGGGCCGAGGCAAAGCTCAGGGTCAGCATGGTGACGAGCCCCAGCCCCCGAGGGCACTCCGTGCACACGGCTCTAGCCGGGCGTCTCCAGATCCGTTTCCCATCGCTCCTGATCAGCGACCGGGTGTTCACAAGCCGGACGGATGCTGTGAACGTCCGTGTGGCATCAGGCCTAGCTTCTGGAGCCTCGTTCTGCAGGCGTCTGCCGTCCCAGCACCGTCCCGACTCGGTTCCCCAAGGTCGTTGGCCTGTGTGCCCTCCTTGCCGGTTCCCCTGTCCGGACTCAGGTCCCCAAGGTCGTGGCCCATGTGCCCTCCTTGCCGGTTTCCCCATTGCAAGTTGGCTTGTCACAGAGGCTCCGTGTTCCCGGCAGGCCATGAAGTACCTCTCCTATCTTCTCTACCCCCTGTGCATCGGTGGCGCCGTCTACTCCCTGCTGAACGTCAAGTATAAGAGGTAGGACGTGCCAGCCTCCGTGCTTCAGCCAGGGACGCCCCTGGGCCTCCGTGCCGGGCCTGCCCCTCCTCCCCCACCCACCCCGCCCGGGAGACACACGGCCCGGCCAGAGGGCACAAGGCCGGCACGTGGTATTCCCCAGGCCTGTTCCCCAGCAGCAGGCACGGAGATGCAGGTGTCCGGGGCCCTGGTGTCAGGAACGAGGGCGGACGTGTCTGGCGAGGGGAGCCTAGGGCGGGTGGCCCGGCCGCTGCGTTCGGGACACGGGAGCCCCGGAGACGCGACCCTGAGGGCTGGGGGTTCTGACGGAGGACACCGGCCAGCTCAGCCCTGCAGCTACCACCTCACGCTTGCGCTCCGGGAAGAGGGCTGTCCCCGCGGGTCCCCCCACCAGCACTGCAGTTTCCGGGGGGACGGGCGCCGCGGGACAGGGGCAGTGATCACGGTGTCTCTCTTGCAGCTGGTACTCTTGGCTGATCAATAGCTTCGTCAACGGTGAGTTGTGGGGATTCGGCTCCGCCAGTAGCACCTGTGGCTGTTCCTTGTGGTTCCCGCACGTGGCCCGTGTGGTTCGAGGACGGGCAGGCAGGGCCTCTGCCGCCAGCCACCCCTGCTCCCTTTGGCGGGGCCCCCCCGACACCTGGTCTGTCTGCGGTGGCCCCGCTCAGGCTGCCCGTGAAAACGGTTTGGGGCGGGCAGGAAGTAACGCCGTCCGACGTGCAATTTCCGAGGGCGGCCACGGGGCCCGTGAGCCCTGTGCGTGGGCTGGGTCTGCATCCTCGGAGGGCACAGACCCAGGACCTGACGGGCCTGGCTTCCTCGCGGGCCCGAGCCGTCTGCGCAGAACACGGTGACAGGCAGCCGCGCTGGGTGGTGGGCGGGGCCGCTGGCAGAGAGCCGGTCTCTGAAGATGGACCCGGGGCCACCCCAGCCTGCCGTCCTTCTCCCCAGGGGTATACGCCTTCGGCTTCCTCTTCATGCTGCCCCAGCTCTTCGTCAACTACAAGGTAAGACCACGCCCTCCCCGCGCTCGCCCGCGTCCTCCCTACGCCGGCCGCTGATCTGCCACGTCTCGCCCCCCAGATGAAGTCGGTGGCGCACCTGCCCTGGAAGGCCTTCACCTACAAGGTCAGTGCCCCCCCCCCCCGCCCCCCCCCCAACTTCTCAGGGCCACCACGCCCAGTGGAGGGGTTTTCTCAACCGCGGGCCCCCTGGTGGTGACTTAGGGACGCTGGTTCTTGAGCTGTCACAGCAGCACGAGACGAAGCCACATTCCTTTTCGGGGACACGCGCGAGAGCGCATACCCCCAGCCACCCCCAGAGGCCCACGTCCACACGCGGACGCAGACGCTGGGCTCGGGCACACCGGCCGGGCTGTGAAGTGCCGTGACACGCTTGTCAGGGCAGGTGGAATTAAGGTGTGTTTTCCTGTTCGTTCTGTGAAGTAAGACGAGTGGCTCCGAGGAGGAAGAAGCCGGGGTGTTCAGGGCAGCCCTCGTGGGGGTGCAGTATGTGGAGAACAGGGGTGCACGAGGGGGCGCCTCGGTGTCCAGCGTCCTTCCGCACTCGCTCCTTTTCTCTTGTCTGTTGTCGCCGGGACCCCGCTGAGCGGTGAGAGGGTGATGGGCCCCGGCCCCTGGGTCGGTAGGCGTTCGTTCGGGAGACCCTGACGGCCGGTGTTCACACCTCCCCCGTCCCGCGTGGCAGGCCTTCAACACCTTCATCGACGACGTCTTTGCCTTCATCATCACCATGCCCACCTCCCACCGGCTGGCGTGTTTCCGGGACGACGTGGTGTTCCTCGTGTACCTGTACCAGCGATGGTGAGTGTGGCCGCCCCTCCCGGGTCTTCCTTGGGCACGGAGGCAGTTTGCAGGTGGCGTGTGTCACCTGCAAGGCCGAGTGAGAGACCACCCCACGGCCTAGTCGGGAAGGACGGGTCTCTGTCCGAGCGACTCGCTCAGTCCCTGCCGCTCACGTGCCCCCCCCAGCGTGGCGGCAGTCACCACGAGCACTGTCTGGAGGGCGCGGAGGGGCCGCCACCCCCGGGGCCTGGGGACGGGCACGGAGCTCCGTCCTGACAGTGAACACACGACAGGCGGGCATGAGGGGACGCCAGACATCCCTCCTGCGGCAACTTAGGGTCTTGCGTCCTAACTGCTGGGACTCCAGCCCCTTCGCAGATGGCAGAGCCCGGGGGCCTCTGTCCTTGCAGGCTGTACCCCGTGGATAAGAGCAGGGTGAACGAGTTCGGGGAGTCCTACGAGGAGAAGCCCCAGCGGAAGCCCCACGCGCATTGAGTCCCCACCCGGCCGCGTGCGGTCAGCCCCCGTGCGGCAGGGCTGGGTTGTCGGCGGAGTATTTTCGGACGCTTCTGGTGGAATCTCCTGGACGTTACACCGTGTGCATTGCCAAAACCTGAACGTTTCCCGTCGCCCCCCGAGTCCCTCTGCGTCGTGTTAGGGAGGGGCTCCAGCGGACAGACTTCTGGCCCCCGCATCAGGCTCTGACCATCGGAGGCTCGGCACGGAGGGTGCGGAGCCCGGGCCAGGGGCCTCTCGAGGTGTCCGTGAGCGCTCCCCACACGCGCAGGTGGCTCTTTAAGTCCATTCCTTGGAGACTGGGATCAAATGGCTTTTTTCCTTTTTGTTTAAAATTTGACTATTTTAAAGCTTAATGTACGTATGTTTCTATTTTAAAATAAATTTCTTTGGCTGTGACGTTTTTCCTGGCCCGGTGGAGCGTGTCTCCTCTGGCTCACTTTTCCTGTTCTCAGAAACCCACGCACGACGTGGGCTCACGTGTGTGCTTGCCACAGCAGCGGAGGTAAAGACCGCCTCCCCAGCTCTCGAATCGCAAACGTTCCTGAATCTCCGGTGTTGAACGTGTTTTGCACGGTCACCACCAGTCCCCCAGACGGTGTTTTTCAGAAATGCTCTGGGTTGAGGCGGAGATGAGCTGCGTGGCCGGGCGGGCCTGTGCTCCGTGTGGTTCTACGTGTCCGTGAGCACGCGGGCGGTGTGTGCCGTGGGGCTGGCTTTGAACTCCGTCTTCTGCTGTGTCCACCCTGGCGTTCTGGGCTCCTCCTCCCAGGGTAAAAGGTGGGGCCAGTCGGAGTCTGAGGAGGCCCAGGCTGAGGGAGCGCGTGTGCGTCCTACCTGTCCCCACAGGCCACGCGCACTGTCGCGGGGGTCTGTTCGCGGTGGAAACCACACGTGCGCGCCACTCGGGAGCCCGCGGCTTCTGGCTCAGCTGTGTGAGCCGCACGCAGTGAGGGTAGGAGAACAGTTCACGTTACCCTGATTCAGTTTCGGTGTGAGCACGCGTCAGGAGCCCGGTAAGGAGCGCACAGCGTCCCCCGGGGACTACCCGCCTGCTGCACCCACAGGGCCAGCTGCTCAGAAGAGTGCAGACGTCCCTGCTGGCTCGGCCTGGGGGCACGGCACCCGCCGGGTGCCGGCTGCGTTGTAAGTGAGAACGTCCAGGTGTCCACCTGTGCGTGGGGCCCGCGGGGCCTGGGAGGTTCCGCCGAGGGGGCCCCTGCAGGTCCCGGGACAGCACCACCAAGTGGCTTTCAACAGCACGCGCGCACACGCGCGCGCACACACACACCCCCACCCCGCCTCGCGGTCGGGTTCCGCCGGAGACCCCGGCCAGAGCCCAGCCTTTCCCAGCTCCTGGAGGGGCCGCGTCCTCTGTCTGGGTCCCCCCCCCCACACCTGCTTCCCGCCTCCATTCTCCCATCCCCCCTCCCCGCACTGTGGTGGCCACGTCCGGCCACGGGGCGATCCAGGGCCGTCCCCCCGTGTCGGGGCCGTACCGCAGTCTCAACTGCCCTTCCCAGGGCCTGGGGTGGCACGCGCCTGCCGCGGTCCTCCGGTGCCTCCTTGGCGCCCCGCCTCCTCCTCCACCCTTGCGTGTCCTGCCGTCCAGAGTGCCTTCTGTGCCCCACACTGCGGGGGAGCACTCCCTCCGTCTCTCTTCACACGGCACAGGGACGGTGGAGCAGGAGCACGTGTGTGTTCTTGTACCCACCACCCAGGTGGGGCTCCCCCATCCCTCCTGGCTGCTCGTCCCCGGAAAGCATTTGGCGACCTTTGTGCCCATCGGCTCCTGGGCCTGTTCCCAGCCCCGCCCAGAATCCCACGCTCGACTCTGGCTGCCTGGCTGCTTTGGTTCAGGATTCTCCCTGGCCTTCATCCCAGCCGTGGCCGTGGCATTCGTTTATCCCACGTAGTCTTTAGCAGACGGTGGACAGACGGCAGGGTTTGGCCCACTTTGGTATTGGGAGTGCGTGGACGTGTCTTCTATGGACACGGGGGGGGGGGGGGGGGGTCCTGGCGAAGCAGAGCCGACGCCCCCAAGCCCCGCGCGGCACACCCGCCTTGCACCGAGTGCTGCCATCTGGTGCCCACGAAGGGCGACCTTACCGAGGCCTGGGTTCGCATTTCCCAGGCAACAGGTGGTGCCGAATGCCTTCTCATGTTCTTCCTGTCCACCTCCACACATTTGTTGGATGAAGGGCCTGTTCTCTCTCTCCCTGTAATCCTGTTTCTAACCGCATTCGCGCCGCCCTGCTGGCCGGAGCGACTTCACATAAGGCCAGGAGTGCGCGTCCCTGTTTTCTGCTCTGGAAAACCTCCCTTTTGTGGCCGCTGGAGCCCCCGGGCCCCGGGCTTCCTTGCTGGCTTTCACCGCTGCCTGCGTCTCTGCTGTGGTGAGAGTCCCACACGGGCATGCTCCTCTGGAAGTTCTGTTCCGTCTGTCTAAAGAATTTGTCCATCTGGCCTAGGTTGCTCCTAGCACCCTCTTGTGCTTCTAGCCTGTGGGGCCGTGTCTGCCCCTCCGCCCCTGGGTGGTCGTGTCCCCACAGACTGGGTGGCGAGCCGCTGGATGACTAAGCGGGCAGGTGTGCCGCGGGAGTCACACGGGCGGCCCTCAGACCCCGCAGCTGGCGGTGGAGCCGGCGGGGGGGGGAGGGGGGTCCTTCTAGAAAACTGTCGGCCTAAACGGCATTTGTTCCATCCTGGAGACGGAGGCTCGGATGCTGAGGCCGCAGGGCCGGCTCCTTCTGAAGCAGAGGGAGAGTCTGTCCCCGCCTCTCTCCTGGGCCGAGAGACGGCCACCGTCCTCCCCACGCGACGTTCTCCCTGAGTGTGTGTCTCCAGGTTTCCCAGTTTGATGAGGACGCAGTCACGTCAGGTCAAGGCCCACCGTGAAGACCTCACCTGGGCCCGGCCGCCTGCAAAGACCCCGTTTCCAAACAAGGTCACGCTCGTGGCCTTGGAGGTCAGGATGCCACCACGACCCTAACACCTTCTGACATAAGCATTTGTATTTTTGTCTTAATTAATCTGCCTTTGTCAGTTTTACTGTTATGGGTTTTTCCAGAAAGAGTAAAAGCTTAGCTTTGCTTGTTCTTTATATTTTGTTTTCTCCTTCACAGATTTCTGCTCAGGTCTTTATTACGGGTTTCTCTGTATGTTTATCCGATGTATTTCGATACCCTCTTCCATACTTTTGGAGATGGTTAATTGGCTCGTTAATTTTCAGCCTCTCTTTTTCTCAAACAAGACATTAAAATTGTGTTTTGGGAGTTTCTACTTCTGGACAGGGAGAGGCAGCAGGGTCCCATCCAAAAGGACAACAGTGGGAAAAAATATGTGAGGTGACTGTCCTGAAAAGCTGGACATCAGACACGGAGGGCGGGGGGTGCGCCGGGGCCCCAGGTCTCCCTGCGAGAGATGGGGCTGGGAGTCTCGGGGGCCGAGGCGACCAGGGTGCTCAGCACCGGTGCTGGATGGGAGGGGGCCGCACGGGGCCCCCTGCTCGTGTGTGTATGTCAGGAAACGACAGCCACTGGCCAGGATCTGAAGGAGTGATCCGTGCAGCTCACACACGAACTGCAGTTGAATCAGCCAGAGCAGAAGCCTCACGAGTCAGGAGCACTTGCAGGGGTCCAGCCTCAGTATTTGGGGGGAAACTTAATCGCAAACTAAGCACTGCTTCTGTCCCACCAACAAAGTTTAAAGACAACATCTAAATGGATCAAGCTGTTTCCGAGGACTTAGCGTTTCCCAGTAAAAAGCTTAAAAATACCCTTCATCCAACAAGGTGAAATTCACAATGTCTGCATCCAAATTACACATCTACAAAGAAGCAAGAAAATGAATCCACAAGGAGAAAAGTCGGTCAGCTGCAGCTGAACCAGATACGGAGACAAGGTTATTGAAGCAGTTGTTAAGCAGATTCTACATGTCCAAGTAGCTAGCTGGGAGATCAAAGAATTTAAGTGGAAACAGGAAAATACATTGGGCAGGATCGCTGGAAGATGAGGTCTTACACGAGAAGAGATTAATGAGTTTTAAGACAGCAACTGTGTGAATGAAACAAAAGAGTGAGGAAAGACAAGAAAACAGCATCCGTGAACTGTGGGGGCACCTTGGGGGCTGCCGTGTGTAAGCAGACCTCCCCCCAGCAAGGGAACAGGAGCTGGGGAGACATTTGAATAAATGATATCTGACAACCTGTCAGATTTGATTAAAAGATTCAAGAAGCTTACCAAAAACCAAGCAAAAGAAACAGGAAGAAAACTAAAAACTGTGCCAGAGAAACAACATGGATGATATCCAGAGGAACAGCAAACAACACAGGAGATTTCTCACAAGAAACAATTCAAGTTAAAAGATATTTTTAAAATACTGAAAGGGAAAAAAGCCTAACTGAATTCTTTACCCAATATAAGTAAATATAAAAATATATGTATTTAAAAATATATTTAAAAATTAAGGACTTTTACAGACAGAAGCTGGAACAGCAAATCTGTTCTATAAGAAGTGTTCAGGGGGCCTGGGTGGCTCAGTCGGTTAAGCGTCTGACTTTGGCTCAGGTCATGATCTCGCAGTTTGTGGGTTCGAGCCCCGCGTCGGGCTCTGTGCTGACAGCTCAGAGCCTGGAGCGTGCTTCGGATTCTGTGTCTCCCTCTCTCTCTCTGCCCCTCCCCTGCTCTTGCTCTGTCTCTCTCAAAAATAAGTAAACATTAAACAAATTTTTTTAAGTGCTCAGAGGAGTCCTTCCAGCAGCAGATGGAACTCTGACCTGAGAAATAGTAACTATTGGGCAAATATAGGCACTTGTTTTCTTACTGCTTAAGTTGTTTTAAATGATAACAGGCCACTTGAAGCTGACATACAGACAATGTTCTGTGGAGTTCCTCACACGTGGAAGTAACATGTCTGCACAGTCGCACAGGTGCAAGGAGGGCTGTGCACAGACACTTGTGAGGTCTCACGCTGGATGTGAGGACTGATATGTTCTCGGGTAGATGAAGAGAAGTTAAACACGTTCTATAAACCCGACAGCAGCCTCTCAAATATACAGTTACTGCTATTAAGCCAAAAAAGGAGACAAAATCATCATTGAAAAGTACTCGATGCAAGAGAAGGCACAAAAATACGAACAGAGGAACAAAGAACAGACGGGACAAACAGAAAAGCCAACAGCAGTGCAGATTTCAACCTGTCACAGCAATGCTCACAATAAATGTAAATGGTGCAAACACCCCAGTTAAAAGGCAGAGACTGCCAGACTACATGAAGAAGTAAGGCCCAGTTGTGTGCTGCATATAAGCAAGCCACCCCTTGGAAATACAAGGACACAGACGGGTTCAAAATAGAACACTGAGAGAAGACCCACGATGTTAACACTCACAGAAGGGAAGCTGGGGTGACTGGATTAACATCAGGAAAGTAGATTTTAGAGGAAGAATGTTACCAGGAAATAAAGTCTTTGCATCAAAATAAAGGTATAATAAGTTCATCAAGAGGACAAGATAATCCTGAACGTTTATGTGCCCGATAACAGAGCTTCAAAATACATGAAGCAACAGATGTCAGAACTGCAGGGAGACGCGGGCGACTTCAGTGTCTCTCGGTGATCGATGGGCCGATGCAGCAGGCACACAGCAGATACGCGAGAACACAGAGCAGTCGACCTGCGTGACCCACAGAGACGCACCACCCTGCACCAGAACACACACTCTCCTCAGGAGCACACAGGACAGTTACCAAGAAAGACTGTTCTGAGCCACGAAACAAGCCCAAAGAAGTGTAAATGGTTCCACTCAGACACATTCTGTTATGTTAGAGGCCAGAAACAGACCTCTGGGAAACCTCCAGATATTTGGAAATTAAATATCACACTCTGAGATAACCCGTGGATCAAGGAAGAACTCAAAAGGGAAATTGGAAGGTATTTTGAACTGACTGAAGGTAAAGGTTGTTATATTTTGATAGTGAGGCCAAAGTCCAGCTGAAGCTGCCTGTAAAGGGACACACCTTGTGCTAAAAACCTAGAACAGAGAAAAGGTTTCAGTGTTCTCAACTTCCACCTTGAGAAACTAAGAAAGTATGGGGTGCCTGGGTGGCTCGGTTGAGCGCCCAACTTCGGCTCAGCTCGTGATCTCACAGTTCATGAGTTTGAGCCCTGCATCGGGCTCTGTGCTGACAGCTCGGAGCCTGGAGCCTGCTTTGGGTTCTGTGTCTCCCCCTCTCTCTGCCCCTCCCCTGCTCATGCTCTGTCTCTCTCCTTCTCAAAAATAAACATTAAAAAAAATTTTTAAAGACACCAAAAAAGCAAATTAAACCCAAAGTAAGTAAAAAAATATAATAAACAGCCATGAAACAGAAAAAGTAATTCCAAAAGTTAACAAACTCAAGCCTTGTTCTTGGAGAAGATGATACAGCTAAGAAACCTGTAGCCAGGCCAAGCAGGAGAAAGGAAACCACGCATTCTGATATCACGTGTGAGGGAGACGGCCTCACTACAGAGGCCACACGTGTTTACAGAACAGTAACAGTATGGACAACTTTATTCCAATATGGCCAACGATCCGGACAGATGCACAGACCCCTGGAGACACACAAACCACCAAAGTTCGTGCAGGAAGAACAGGTAACCTGGGTAGCCCTCCATTTATTTAAAACGTTGAATTTGTAGTGAAAATCTTCCCACGACGGAAGGACAAGATGGCTTCGTGGGTGGATTCCACTGAACGCTGCGGGAAGAAATAATAACGCCACACAGAGTCTTCCAGAAAACTGAAGAGAATGGAGCGCCTCCCACCTGGCCGCACCCTCGTGTCAAAGACGTTGCCGGAAAAGAAAACTATGGACGGTGCCTGCCGAACACGTGACTCCAACCAACCACTGCACCCGCCACCACTCCCGTCCCGCGTCACACTCGTGCGTCCGCATCCCTGCTCACATTGCCTTCCATCATCAAGGGCCTCCCTCTCGAAGTCCATTCTTCAGAAAGTTGGCTGCTGGCAAAATCCTTCAAGGTTGGTTCAGATGAAAATGTCCTAATGCCCCTCATCTTTAAAGGCCACGTGTTTCCCGGGTGCCCACCCCCACACTGTCGGTGGGTCCTCCTCAGCCTGCAGTCACGCCGTGTTCCTCTGTCCATCCTGGCAGAGTATTCATGTCTTCCTTCAACAATAGAGAAATCCCAGCCACTGTCTCCCCGAGAGCGCCTCTCCCCTCTTCCTGTTCTCTCCTTCCAGGACTGTGGTCTGTTCTGACCTCTTAATCGGTTGTTTCCTGTGTCCGGCCTCCTGCTCTCTGTGCGTCTTTCAGTCCTGTTTCCCACGTTGCTAAGTCTCTCTCCTTTGGTACCTGAGTCTCCCTATTTAATCTTGTATTATTTGCTAACGCATATAATTCCAGACGTTCTATTTGACTCCCTTCAAGCCTCCTGGTCTGATTTCAGGGGCTGGCCCTGTACTCACGCCATACAAGAAAACAAGTCCCGCTACAATATGGACCCTTCCCAACAGCTGCAGAATTTGCGTATCTGGTTCTGCTGCTTTGTTGTTTGACCCTGCTCACCCTCAGTCATGCTTTGTCGTGCGCTTGGAGGGTTTTGATCGTGTGTTCACATGTGGCTGACGGCAGGAATCCTGAAACCCAAAATGTTGAAGACTCCTTCCAGGAGGAGCTGGAGCGTGGCCGTCCACATCTGCTGGGAGCCAGGGTCTCTGTGGACATGTGATGTGTGGGTCTTCCCGGGGCCTTGAGTCACACAGGTGGAGAGACCAGATAAGGTAGATTTCTGAAGATTACAGTAAAAAGTGTAGACTCTATTCCTGGAGCCATAAGCAGATGTTAACAAGGACAACCAGACGTGCCGTGTTCTTATCTGCTCTTCGAAGTCGTTCTGGATGCCGCGGGGCTCGGGGGGCGGTGGGGGGGTGGTTGGTGAGCGAGATAGGAAGCCTGTTGCAGCCGACCAAGTAGGAGGTGAAGCCGGGGAGTCGAGGACGTCTGGACCAGTGGCTCTGATCGTTATCCTTCACGGCGGCAGAGCCGTGCCCCTTGTGACCACGGGAGTTCTCGGGGAACAGGCAGACGCCCGGGTCTGCTGCCGTCACCTCCTTCCCTGCTCCCTGTCGTTCCCCACCTCGTGCCGACGGCGACCAGCGGCCAGTCACTGGTTTGCCCCTTCCTCAGTGTCCAGGAAGTCAGCCTTGTCGCTGGGCTTTGCCCGCCAGGGAGCCGGGATGCGGCCGGCGGGGGCGGGGGGCGCGTGCTGTTCGCAAAATGAGAGATTAAGGACATGATTCTGTAAGTAAATTCCACCTTCCAGCCTCCAAGTGGGTAATTTTATCTTACCATTTTCTTAAATTTCGACAAATAAGTTTTAAGAGTGCGGAAATCCAGAGCTGGGCACACAACAGGAACCGAGCTGTTTGCCAAGATACGAGAACCAGATACCTGCACTCGGAGGGATTTTAGCCCTAAGTGCTTTTTATTGGTTTTCGTCGGGCGGTTGAGGGCGGGAGAGAGAGTACACAAAGCGGGGGAAGTAGGTCAGGGTGGATTAACGTGGCAGAGCAGCCAGGGGAGGGGGCGAGCGGCGTCTTCCGCTAAGGGGACGGGAAGCACGGCCCTTCTCCCGGGGAGCTGCCACCCGGCCTCCCGGCCCCAGGGGCCGCGTTTCCCGAGGCCCCCGCCCCAGCTCGCTGCCCCGCACCAGCCGCGCGCGCTGCGGACACGGGCCCTGCACTTGCAGAAGCTGGGTCTGTGTCTGGCTCCGCCCCGAGTGATGGGGGATTTGGGGAAGCCGCCGCCCCTGAACCTGTAGGAAAGGACGATGCTCCCACTTCCCAGGCTGCTAGAGACAGCAGCGAACGTGCGGAAAGCTGCCAACAAGGCCCGTCGTCCCTCTGCGGCTCCTGCTCACCAGTAAGGACAGCAACCCCCTGGGCGTGGCCTGGGCGACGCGGGCGCCAAGCAGACACCTTTTTACTCTGCTCACAGGGACCTGTCCCGCAGAACTGGGCACGGAAAATAAAAGGGGGGCTGCTCTCAGCCCCAGGTTGGGGTAAGAGTAGCAGCTGGAACCAGGGGCTCCCTGGATCCAGAGAAGCTGGGAGACGGACAGACACCGAGGTTCCGGGGGCCACCCGCCACCTGGGCGACTGGAAACCGGCAGGGCTGGCCGGGCGGCCGCTGCTGCCCACGCGGGTGCTCCACGCTGCCGGGCACGCGACCCATGTCCTCTGCTCCGTCCCCGTTACGTGTTGGTTTGTTACGATTTCAAACCCGCTTGTCTGTGACTTAAGTTGTCTTGATGTCAGGGTGAATCTCTTTACTCTGGGGAGGCTGACGGGGGTGTTGTCTCAGACACCTGTTGCTGAGAAGCACTGGGGTGCAGCTGTGGGTGGGGACACAGAGATGGGAGCGCACAGAAGAGCGGCCCTGATGGGGGGGTACTTAGGGGGGCTCCCGGATCTGGCAAGGCCGGGCTCCGCCGGTCTAAACAGCTCGGCCGCGGCCAGGTGGCTGCCACCGCGGTGAAGCCCTGCGGCAGCCCAGAAGGGGTCCCCTTCCCGCCGACACGGCGCCCACTCCCGCTGGCTCGGTCGACACCTCTGAGAACCCGCTCGTAGAAAGGTGCACCCCAAGTGAGTCGGACACTATTCCTTCCCTCTCCCCCTTGCCTGGGACACCAGTGTGACGTGTGACCCATCTGCCATTGGCTTCAGTGTGCTGTTCCCGCGTTGTTTATTCAGAGACGTCATCGCACACACGGCCGGCCCGGGTGAGAACCCCCACAGCGAGCCTGTGTTAGATTAGTGGGAAGACAGTGGCAGTCTCCGAGGGCGGTTTGCCTCAGACAAAAGAACCCTCCTCCCAGTGGGGACATGTGGCGGCTTTGGGTCCCTGGGGTGCCACACGAAGGTCCCGCTACACCGCCCACGTTGCTTCCAGAAAACAGCCCCGAGCCCCAGGTCCCCAGCCCTGCCCTCTGCGCCCCTCCCTTCAGCCCGTGTGGTTTGGACAGTGCTCCTCCCGTGACTCCTCCCTTGTGCTCCCTGAGCCGCGTTCCCTGCCCGTGGGGTCCCGGAGTCGCAGCTGCCCACGCCCAGGCGCCCCCGTGCCTCCCTGGCGGCCTGCGGACAGTCCACACCACCTCGGAGAGGCCCCCAGAAGAAACGGTGAGGGCAGCGAGTGCTGGCGAGAAGCCACAGCAGCGGAGCCCTCTGGGGGCCGGTGCCGCTGGGAACACTCAGCCCTGCAAACACAGTGGACGGTGGGACCCGACACGGCCCTCCCGGACCTTCATCCAGGAAGACGACGAGCTACGTGATCAGGCACAAAACCCCGTCTGCGAACACGGACAGCAGCTCTATCCGCAACAGCTCTGAGGCAGAGGGTCCCAGATGTCCTTCCAGAGGCACGCGGTCACGTTAACGTGCGTCCCCGGCACAGGACCGCGCTGCCCCCACAAGAATGGCGCTGAGTAGAAAGTCAGTCTCCATTTACATCTAATCCTCAAAACGACAGTTTGGCTGCAGAGCCGGCCGGCGGTTGGGGCTCGGGTGCCGGAGGGCGGGGGGAAGCAGCGCGGTGCCCATGGAGCTGGTGGCACCCGTCTGCATGGTGACAGCAGCGCTGGTCACGCCCACAGGGCGGAGAGAGGAGAGCTCTGTGCACGTGCCGCCCCAGGCTCGGCGTGCTGGCTCTGGCCGAGGGTCAGCCGGGTCCGGGAGATCATCCGTCGGGGCACCAGCACCCGGAGCCACAGCCTTTTAACAGCTGTGTTCTCTGTCATGCTGAGCGTCGAGGCCACGGTGGGCCGAGGATGCCACGTCTTGTCCCGGACCCTGGGGATGTGGCCTTGCCTGGCACCAGGGACTCACAGCTGGCATTCTCCAGGAGGGTCAGAGTCGGGGGCACGCAGGCTGAGGCAGAGGCTGGCATCACAGCAGCTGGGAGGGCGCGGCACGGAAGGCCCTTCCCGGGAGCAGGGACCAGCAGGGCTTGGATCGCACCGGCCCGTCTCTCTCTCGGACCCCGTTTCTCTCTTGTGGTGCCTTCAGGGACAGCCTCCACGAAGACGCCGCCTTGCGCTGTGTTCGTGTTGGCCGTGGCCTAACGGGCTGACACCTGTCGGGAGTTGATGCGTATTTGCCTGGGAGGTAAGGGGGAGGGCACCCGGTGGGGGAGGGCGCCTGGCCAGCATGCCCCCCAGAAGCCCCCCCCCCCCCCCGTCCCCCTGCAAGCCCCTCCCCGCACTGCCGCCCAGAGCCGGCTCCCCTGCCGGGGCGGCCTGCCCACGCCAGCCCCCCAGGCCCGCGGCCCCGTGGCAGCCCACGAGCATGCGGAGCAACTTGCTGCCTGCTGGGGAACCGAGGACTGACCCTCCCCCCTCCCCCCCAGGGCTCAGGTCAGGCCAGCAGGGCTGGCGCTTACAGAACGGCGTTTTCCTCCCTTTGCTCAGACCACCCTCGTCACTTTCTGGAATCCCTCGTAGACCGGGGACAGACGGCCTATGGACACCCTGCAGCTCCTCCCCCAGCTCCCTGCACACGTTGTCAGCCGTCTCCCGACGTCAGCCTCTCTCGCACGTGCTGCGCCCCCCGTGCACGGGCTGGGGGGCCCTGCAACTCGTGCACCGAACGGACAGCACGGCGGCATTCTGGGCTCCTGGCACAGACGCCACTCTGTTTAGAAACCTGGAGGGGGGAGCCGTGAAGCCCACAGGCTGCCTCCCAGAAGGCCCCGCACGAGACCGTCGTACTTTATCTTAAGCCAACAGCACAACTTTCTCCTTGGAACACTGTTCGTGTTTACGGCGCAGTGACTTAAGACCACCCGCTTCTCAAGACGGGTTAACCACACACGTACGGCCAGGGGGAGTATCCTGGAGAGGAGTGATTTCCATTCAAGCCGGGGGGCGTTTCCTCACCGTCAACACGGTATTGATCACACCGGTAGTTTTCTGCCTCACTTTCTCCTAGCCTCCTTTTTCCTTTTAAAATATGTTTTCTGAAGTCTCTCCAGACGAACCAGAGTAACTTCGTTTTTGGAAAAGAACAAATTTCCCCCAGCAGTGCCAACCCTCCAGCGGCCGAAATGAGCGGTTCTCAAACAACCTTGGAGATTCCAGTGCTCCCTCCGCAGAATTCTAGAACAGCAGCACGTAATCCGACTATTCCGCAGAAGGGCGGACTGCCCAGCGAACCCAGTAACTATGCAAACCCTCTGCCCCCTCGGGGCCCAGAGGGGAGGCCTGTATAAATGCTACAGCCAGGAATAAAAGCGATCTCCCGACCCAGCTTCCTACGTTATTAAAGGTTAACATTTGTTTGGCCATCCAGTGTTTGCCAAGCTCGGGCACGTCGTCCCCGTCAGCCTCCCGAGACCCAGAGGTTTGTCTGCTTCTTAGGGAGTCAGACTTGGACACGCGGTGGCACCTGGGTTCAGGTGAAATCTCGTCTGGGGGGCTCCTCCGAAGTGCCTTGTTCAAGTGTCAGGACCAGCATTGTCAAAACTGGCCCCCTGGTCTGGGCGGGGGGCGGTCAGTGTCGTGGGGAGTTTCTAGCTGGGCCGCACGGGGGGCTTCTGGCTCTTCCAGGGGCGCTGCAGGCTGCAGGCAGGTCCGTGACCTGCCGGCGGAGGCTCTGGGTCTGAAAGGAGCCTGCAGATGACGCCGCCGGGGTCGAGGGCCTCCCATCTCTCCCCTTCCTGTCTGGACATGGTTTAGGAGGGAATTGATTTGGGTTTTTTGTTTACGGTGGGGCAACAGAAGCCTAAGAACCTGAAAAAGAGAGCCCACAGCCCAGGTCAGGAGGCCGCCGTGCCGGCAGCTAAGTGCTGCCGCCACCAGCTCACTGCCCGCCGCCCTCAGTCACGCCCCAGGCCCACGTGGACCAGCGCTGACGACCTTGGTCCTTGCGCATCTTCGCACATTTGCAACCCTGCTCCTTCCATCCACTCGCACCCCCGGCTGGAGCCCCAGCTCAGTGCCTGGGCCACGGCCTACGTGACAGTGACAAACCACAGGCCCCTCTCAGGAGGCGCTGAGCGCGCACCAGGTGCCCCACGTTAGGGCTCCCCCTGGGGTACTCCCCAGGTGACCCCCCTGACTCCATCGCTGCCCACTGTGCGACCCTCGCTGGGACCGCAGCGTCCTGGAAGGGCTCGTGGTCCCTGGGCGGGGAGGCTGCGGTCAAGGGACGCAGGGGGCTCGCCACACCTTGGTGCGAACACCCCGAAAGGCGCCTCCCCGGCCAGGCCCCGCCCCTTCCTCCGCGAAGCCCCGCCTCTTCGCACCGACACCCTCACCCCCCCCTCCGGGCCCGCCCCTTCCTCCCGCGGACCCCGCCCCTCCCCGACCATGCCGCGCGCGCCCAGGTGCAGAGCGGTGCGCGCCCTGCTGCGTGGCCGCTACCGCGAGGTGCTGCCCTTGGCTGCCTTCATGCGGCGCCTGGGGCCCCAAGGCCGGCGGCTCGTGCGGCGCGGGGACCCGGCGGCCTTCCGCGCGCTGGTGGCCCAGTGCCTGGTGTGCGTGCCCTGGGACGCGCGGCCGGCCCCCGTCGGCCCGTCCTTCCGCCAGGTGGGCTGCCCCGGGGACCCCGCTCGGGCCTGCCGGGGTGGGAGAGGGAGGGCTGCGCGCTCAGGCCCCGGGGCGCCTCCGTCCCCAGCGCCTCAGGACCCCTCCACCCCGCAGGTGTCCTGCCTCAAGGAGCTGGTGGCCAGGGTGGTGCAGAGGCTCTGCGAACGCGGCGCCAGGAACGTGCTGGCGTTCGGCTTCGCCCTGCTGGACGGGGCCCGCGGCGGGCCGCCAGTGGCCTTCACGACCAGCGTGCGCAGCTACCTGCCCAACACGGTAACCGAGACCCTGCGCGGCAGCGGCGCCTGGGGGCTGCTGCTGCGCCGTGTGGGCGACGATGTGCTCGCCCACCTGCTGACGCGCTGCGCGCTCTACCTTCTGGTGGCCCCGAGTTGCGCCTATCAGGTGTGCGGGCCGCCGCTCTACGACCTCTGTGCCCCTGCCGCCACTCGGCCCCTCGCCTCCTCCGGCCACCGGCCTGGGACCCGGATGGACCTCAGACCCACGCGCCAGGCCCGAGACGCGGGCGCGAGGCGGCGTCGGGGCGGCGGCGGGAGCAGCCCGCCTCTAGCCAAGAGGCCCAGGCGCGACGTGACCCCAGAGCCGGAGCGGGGGCCACACAGGCCCTCTTCCCGGGCCCCCCCGGGCAGGGCCCACGGGCTGAGTGGCGCCGAACCTGGCGCAGTGACATCTGCCAGGGCCGCCGCGGAGGCCAACTCCGGGGAGGGAGGGCCCCCTGGGACTCGGCTCACCTCCGCAGGCGCACAGCTGTCTCGGCCCCAGGGCTTGCCCCTATCACACCTATCACACCCCGAGACCAAGCACTTCCTCTACTGCCCGGGAGGCAAGGAGCGGCTGCGCCCCTCCTTCCTGCTCAGTGCCCTGCAGCCTAGCCTGACAGGGGCCCGGACACTCCTGGAGGCCATCTTTCTGGGCTCGAAGTCTCCGCGGCCAGGCGCTGCCCGCAGGACTCGCCGCCTGCCCGCTCGCTACTGGCGGATGCGGCCCCTGTTCCGAGAGCTGCTTGCCAACCACGCCCGGTGCCCCTACGACGCGCTCCTCAGGACGCACTGCCCGCTTCGAGCCCCGGCCCCTGCGGAGGGGTCTAGCGCCCGGGCCGGCGGGGGGGCGGGCGGCTGCGCCCTGGGGCGGCCCCCGGGAGCCCCCGGACGCCTGCTCCGGCTTCTCCGGCAGCACAGCAGCCCCTGGCAGGTGTACGCTTTCCTGCGGGCCTGCCTGTGCAGGCTCGTGCCCGCTGGACTCTGGGGCTCCGGGCACAACCGGCGCCGCTTCTTGAGGAACGTGAAGAAGTTCGTCTCCCTGGGGAAGCACGCTAAGCTCTCGCTGCAGGAGCTGACCTGGAAGATGCGGGTGCAGGACTGTGCCTGGCTGCGCGGGAGCCCAGGTGAGGAGCCCGGGCGGGCAGGTGCCTGCTGGACCCCTCCCAGCCTTCCCGCACAGGGGATTCCTGCCTGAGGTGGGCGGTCCACCTGACTCCACCTCGGACCCCCTCCCGGCCTGTTTGCATGCACCTTCGAGGTTCTGACGGATTCAGGCAGGCCCTGGGTGCCAGGGACGAGCAGTGAGTGATCAGATGTGGCACACACGCGGGCAGGGCTATGGCAACAGACGGAAGTGTCCAGAAGCTCTCACGAGCGTACCTGCACGTTGTTCGTCGTCCTTTTTGACTTCAAGGTTTAGCACCTTGAAACGGTGCCGCACGGATAGGAGTGGCCGCTGGGATGAGAGCCCGCTCCTCTGGGGGCGGGAGATGAGGCTCCAGGGTTTCCACACACATCCGCTCAGCCAGCATGCGGGTCCCAACGCCACGGCAGGGCTGGCAGAGGAGGATGGGGCCCCAGCCCCATCTTTTGGAACAAGGGGGTCTCCGGGGAGCAGCGGGGTGCTCTCCTGCCTCAGGGAAGTGGGCTGCCTGCGGGGCCTTGACTCTGAAGCTGGGCCCGCGGCCTCCCTCCCGCTTTCGTTGTCTGGGTTTGATGTTGAGTTTTCTCCGGTCCAGCCACCATCCAGCCCCCTGCTGGCCAGCACCCTCCTCCTCGGCGCACCGGTGCCCGGAGTGCCAGGGACCAGCCAGGACAGACCGGGTGTCTGCCACTTGGCCTCCCCCGAGCTCCCGGACGTCTAGATCGAAGAAGACCGCGGAGGTTGGCAGCTGGGCTGTATGTCGCAGGCTCCGGTGGTGGGGAGGGCTGGGCATCTCCAAAGACCTCCCTTCCAGTGGCCTCTGCGGGGGGCAGTTCCCCAGAGGCTCTGGGGCCAGCTGATGGCAGGCAGCCAGGGCGACCTTCTGATAAGTTGGGTTTGTAAGTTGTTTTTTTTTAAACTGTGGGAGAACGACACACAGCAGCGGCCTGTTCTCCCGACAAATAACTACACAGGAGACACTGCCAAGCGTAAGCGTGCTGTCACACGGCAGATCTCTAGAACGTTCTCGCCTGACGTGCTGATGTATCCATAACCAGCGGCTCCCTGCCCCGTGCCACGCGGATGGGCCTCGAAGGGTCCGGCACCCTCGGACAAGCCTCCACAGGGCTTGCGCTCTCGCGCCGTGGCTCACTTTGTGGAAAGGGTTGAGTTCTGTGGCTCTGTCCCAGCTTCACACGAGGTCTGCCGTGCCTCTGTGCACGGCACACGGAAGGGGGCTGGTGCTCCCCTGGGGGGGGGGGGCCGAGCCCCTGCACCTCCCTGTGTCCCTGCACCCTCGAGCTGTGGCTCTGGCCATCTGCTCCTTCCCAAGGCCGTGGTCGCACCAGTTGCCCACCGGGCCGGATAAGCGATGCAGGGACAGCCTTGGTCTCTAAGCTCTGCTCTGGCGGTCGTGTCTTCTCACCCCCCGCACCCCCCCTCCCCACTGCTGGAGCACCCCTTCCTCTGTGCAGGTGCTCAGTTCGCAGCCCCGGGCTCCCTTGCCTCTGTCAAGCCAGCCCTGACCATTGTCCTGCCTATTGACTCCCGTCAGAAACCTGGTCCCCATCCCTGGTGGCCAGACGGCCGGGCTGTCCACGTCTGCCTCCGGGTGTTGCTAGACGTCACACGGTGGATTCCTGGTGGAGACTCTGGAGGTGCCTCAGCACCTCCCACTCACTGCCTGTTCCCCGGAACCTACCATGGGCTGGCGGCTGCCCTTGTCTCCTTACCCTGGGCTCACGTGGCTCTTGTAGGCTGTGCTTTGCTCCCGTCATCCCGTCCTGTTGACTTCTCTGTGACCACGCGATGGCTTTTCCTAACTGTGGGTGGGAGTGTGGCCCCCCCCCCCCACCGCCGCCGCCGGGGCCCCTTTGACCCTTGGAGTAGAAAATGCTGTCTCAGGGCCTCACTGGCTCAGCTGGGTCTCTGGGGGCCGCATCCCACCTTCCCCCGGGGCCACCCGGACTCCCTTCCTAGCTTCTCAGGGGTGAGCGGCTGTGATTCCCTCCTGGCTGTGCCTTAGCTGCGCCCCAGGTTTCCACGTGACGTATCGTGTTCCCATTTCAATCTTCTCCATCAGCCAGTTATTCAGCTGCTTGTTACTGGTTTTATTGACAACAGGAGCTGTGCAGCAGTGTGTGTGTTAGACCCATTTCTCTGAAGCTGTGCAGACACGTGTTCCGTGTGCAGGCATGTGTTGTGTGTGCAGACGTGTGTTCCGTGTGCAGACGTGTGTTGTGTGTGGAGACAGGTGTCCCGTGTGCAGGCGTGTATTCCGTGTGCAGACATGTGTTCCGTGGGCAGCTGGTCGCCTGCGGCAGGTTGCGGTGCTTGTGCCCCAGGCGTCTCCCTCCCCGAGGGGAGGCGCTGACGGGGGTGTGGGCGTCCTCGGGGGTGGGCTTGTAGGTTTAATCAGGTGGGAGCACATTTCAGAATCCTGATGTCCCTGACGATCGCCTCCGAGTGCCTGTTCCCTTGAAGTGTGTGTTCGTGCCTGCAGGGCGCCCGCTGACTCTCTCTGGGAGGGTGCTTGCCTCGTGCACACTTCTGATCCGTTGCAGCTCGTGCCTGGCCCTCCCACGGCCTCGTGGTTTGGCTCAGACCAGCAGCACGAGCCGGACTGTTCATCCTCCCTGCCGTCCAGCCTGGTCATCTCTGCCACTGGCCTGCAGGCTCTCGTGTCTTTCCCGTGACCACAGTTGAGCCTGGATGCCCCCCCTTTCTTCCCGATCTGGCCGCCTTTCCCACGCGGGTCCTCCTTCCCGTTCTGCCCCCGTGCTCTGCGTCTTCTCGGTGTCCCTCCCCCTGAGCAGCACAAGGGCCTAACTCCCACCTCGGTGTCCCCACTGCCTTAGTTCTGTCCCAAGCTGGGGGTCGTTGTGTGCTCTGTGGTCAGTGTGGGCGAGCTTTGTCCCCTGCCCTGCCCTCTTTCACCGTTCTGTCCTCTGTCCCAGACCAGCTTCTGGACCCCCTTTCTTCTCCTTTACGGTTTCTTCTGTGTCAGTTATTGGTGGTGAAGCCCACAGCCGTATACATGCCACCGCCTCTCACCCTGTGAGACCTACTCGTGATGTTTCTGGGTGCACGTCCCCTGCTGTGCGTCCCACAGGGTGGGGGGCCCTGGTTCATGTCCCTGGGCCCCTGGCGTGCGTCCCACGGAGGGAAGGGGGCCCCGGTGTGCGTCCCCAGCCCCGTGTGAGTGTTCACGGCCCCACAGCGTCTGGCAGCCCTTAGCTCCTGTGTGGCCACCTCTGCTTGTCTGAACCTTCGCAGGTTCAGCCTGGGAAACCGCAGGCATCTCTGGGTCCTGCTGCGGCTGGTGATGCACCTTAGTGTCCGTGCATCACCGTGTGGAGAGCACGTCTCTGCTTCTCCGTCACCCTGCTTGTAAGCCGGGACTGATGATGGAGCCTCGTCATCTCTGGCCGGTGGAAACGTAACGGGGGCACGGGTAACTTCGGCTTTCTGGTAGCCACGTTACAAAGTAAACAAGGAGAGGTGAAGCTAATCTACTGACGTCTTTTTTTTTTATTTATTTAAAAAAAATTTTTTTTTAACGTTTATTTATTTTTGAGACAGAGAGAGACAGAGCATGAACGAGAGAGGGTCAGAGAGAGGGAGACACAGAATCTGAAAGAGGCTCCAGGCTCTGAGCTGTCAGCCCAGAGCCCGACGCGGGGCTCGAACTCACGGACCACGAGATCATGACCTGAGCGGAAGTCAGACGCTTAACTGACTGAGCCACCCAGGCGCCCCTACTGACATCTTTTCTTAAAGCCCAGCGTGCCCAGAACATTCTCCCCTCGGCACATGATCGCGAGAAGCATCATTACTGACGCGCGCCCCTCCTCTGGCTGCGTCCCCGGCCCCCCGCCCCCTTTCAAGCAGCCAGTGGTGGCCGCCACGGGCAGTGCCAGCGAGGGGAGCTCACCGGGCGCGAGGCTGAGGCCGGGTTCTGTGCCTTTTCCCGTTTCAGGGGCCCGCTGCGTCCCAGCTGCCGAACACCGCCGCAGAGAGGAGGTCCTGGCCAAGCTCCTGTGCTGGTTGATGGGCACCTACGTGGTTGAGCTACTCAAGTCCTTTTTTTACGTCACGGAAACCACATTTCAGAAGAACCGGCTCTTCTTCTACCGGAAGAGCATCTGGAGCCAGTTGCAGACCATAGGAATCAGGTGTCTTAGTCAGCGTCACTCGGTCGCGTCTTGTCCGGTCCGTGCAGATGAGAGTCCCGAGTGCTGCCCACCCAGCGGGCTCCGGGCTCCCTGTGGGCCCCTTGTTGGGGGAGCCACGCTGGGCACAGACTCCTGGCACCAGCCCCCTCCCGCCGCCGCTTACCTGTGGAGTCAGAGTTTGGGCCAGCTGGGCTCTGGGGTCTCAAAAGCAGAAGTGTGTGCCAAGTGGAAACAACCGTACGGACAGGTTGTTGGCTCACCCCTGGCATACGGCTCAGATTCTGTTTTAGTTCACACAGAATAAATGGGACTGTGTCACAAGTTGGTAAAACCTGGCCTATTTGACAACATACCTGGGGGAAGTGTCTGGGGACGCAGTAAGCTCCCGCTTGAGTGGCCTCCAAGTGGCTGCTGCGTCTGTCTCCGTTGCCCGGAGGCTGTTTTACGTAAAGGACTGAAGGACTGCGGTGAACGTAGGCTGGACGGGGTCCGGTCAGGGGATGGCGTGACTGGTGGAAACCGGGGCCCTGCGTCTCTGCAGCCTGGCCGACGTGCCCAGCGTCCTCTCGGGCCTTGGCAAGGAGCCTGATGGCGGGACCAGGGGTGCTGAGCCGTGTCTGGCATGTGGGTCGAGCCCACGACCTGAGTCGAGATGTCTCCTGCGCAGGAGGCTGGGCCGGAGTCCCCTGAGCCATGTGGCGCTGGGGCCCGTGTCCCCCTGTGTCTGGAAGAGGGCCTGGAGCCCTTTGTCGTAGGTTTGAGTTAATAGACAGCACGGCCTATTTAACAACTTAAACATTTCCTGGTACCAGACCCAAAGCAGCCATTGAGGCTTCTTGCGGGGACTGTGGAAACCATCCCCCTGCCCCGGGGGGCATGTGACTACCACGGTGGGCTGGGCAGGACACCAGCCCAGGGAGCACCTGCCCCTGCCTGTGGGTGGTTTTGGGGGAAAGGGTGACGGTCACAGGTGACGGGCCGGCAGGTCCACAGAGAGATGATTCTCTTCCCCTGTGGGGGCCACACCAGTCACCGCCTCCCCCTACCCTTGCCCAAAATTCCCGCCTGGTCCCAGCCTGTGCCACCGGGGGCTCTGCGCTGGAAGGAAGCAGGTGTCCTGGCACCCTCGGTGGGAGGGCGCTCCAGCAGGCAGCCGGCCACGGCCACAGCCACGGCGTCCTGGGTTGCTGGGCGCCTGACTGTGCCAACGTGCGAGCACTGGTGCTCTCTGCCAGGCTTGCCCACCCTGGGCTCTGGCAGGGCTGTTGAGCCGTATCCCACGAGGTTCTCTGTTTCAGACAACACTTCAATAGTGTGCATCTCCGAGAACTGTCAGAAGCAGAGGTCAGGAGACACCGGGAAGCCAGACCCACTCTGCTGACATCCAAACTCCGCTTCCTCCCCAAGCCCAGTGGGCTTCGGCCAATCGTGAACATGGACTACGTGGTGGGAGCCAGAACGTTCCGCAGAGACAAGAAGGTCATCGCTATTGTTTCACTTCTAAGCAAAGTGCATTTAAACCCCAGCTTGGTTTTGAGGCCGACAGGAGGCCCAGAGAGGGGCCTGTGGCATTGCCAGATCCACGGAGGGCAGAGCACCACGGGTGGGCCGTCCATCCAGGTGTGGAGAAGGAGCTCAGTGGCAGGCCTGTCTTAGGAGACGCCCAAGGTGTCCCCCCACCCCCCCTCTGTGGCCGGGGGCTCAGCAGGTGAAGGGTGAGCCCTGTCACCAGCCGCAGTTTGTATACATAGTTTCCAGGGTCGTGGGACAGGTCCCAGGGAGGCCCCAGGGGCTGGGGGTGGGGCATGGTGGGATCGGCCACCTGGCCCTTCTGGGCGCTGGGTGGGTGAGGGGACGTGCAGAGGCAGGGAGCCGCCTCCTCTCTGGGGGCCCGGTAGGTGGGGGCGGGGAGGTCCGACCCGGGCCCCCTTTCGCCTGGAGTTGTCTGATGATGCTGCCCGTGTCCCTGGCTGGCCCCACAGGTCCGGCATCTCACCTCGCAAGTGAAGAACCTGTTCAGTGTGCTGAACTACGAGCGGGCCCGGCGGCCCAGCCTCCTGGGGGCCTCTGTGCTGGGCATGGACGACATCCACAGGGCCTGGCGTAACTTCGTGCTGCGCGTGCGGGCTCAGGACCCAGCGCCCCAGCTGTACTTTGTCAAGGTGGGCACCTGGCTCCGGTCCCGCCGTACCAGAGGGAGAGCCGGCCGGGGACACGAGGCCCGTGGGAGCGGCCCCCCCCACCAGCTGGCCCTGCACCGTGGGCTCTGGCCAGGGGGTGGGAGCGGCTGGCCTTCAGGCCCCTGCGTTCGCCCCAGTGAGGCGCCCCTCGGCGGAGCCACGTCACGTCTCGGGGAACCTGGAAGGACGCAGGCCTCCCCTGGGGTGCCGAGTCTGGGGGCCACGGGACAGGTGTGTGCGGGGGCAGTGGGGCTGTCGGTGGGCGTCGGGGTCTCTTACCTGGGTCTGCTGACGGCAGGACCTGGGAACCCCGGGGGCCGGGTGAGCACACGAGCAGCTGTAAACAGACGCCTCCATTCCCACGCAGGTGGACGTGACGGGGGCCTACGACGCCCTCCCTCAGGACAAGCTGGTGGAGGTGATTGCCAACGTGATCAGGCCTCAAGAAAACACGTACTGCGTGCGCCAGTATGCAGTGGTCCAGAGAACCGCCCAGGGGCACGTCCGCAAGTCCTTCAAAAGACACGTAAGACCCAGAGGGGTGTGCGTTCCACACCGAGGGTGTCTGTGGTGCGGGTGTTTCTTCCCAGGCCCCTGTGCTCACCGGGGAGCCCCCTCCTCCCACCACTGCCCCCTGTGCTCACCTGGCTTCCTCCCTCCAGGCCCCAGGTGGCAGCTGCGGGCTGTGGTCATTGCCCCTGTGCAGCCGGGGCAAGCCCCTCGGGCACCTAGCACTGAGGGTTGGTAGGACTCCGGAGGGAATCACGGCATTGGCTCATTTCTCTGAAGTCCCTCCTCCCTGGACCTGCCCCCGTCCATCCTGGCTGCTTAGGTGGCCCCGGACCCCAACCGCCATCCGCTCGGGCTCCACCTGCCACGACAGGGGTCTCGGGAAGGTGGGCTGCCCCCAAAGACTGGACCCCCAGCGGCTTCCTTCGGCATGGCCTCAGTTGTCAGGGGGGGTGACCAAGGGGCTGTTCTGCGGTCTGTGGCCGTGACCCGCTCCCGGGGCCGTTCCCAACCTCCACTGTCAGACGGCGCCTGCCTGCCCCTCATTGCGACTAGGTCTCCCGGCCCCGGGGGGTGTGCACCCGTCTCACGCCCCCTCCTCTTTGCCTGCAGGTGTCCACCTTCGTGGACCTCCAGCCTTACATGAGACAGTTCGTGGAGCATCTACAGGAGACAAGCTCCCTGAGGGATGCCGTGGTCATCGAGCAGGTGGGGGTCAGGCACGCAGCTCGCTGCCAGCGTGGGGCGTGGACGTGGCTGAGGCCGCCGTCCGGCCGGAGGAGCCCCCAGGGCAGCCTCTTCGTGAACCACACTGCCAGAGGCTTGCAGCTGCCTGTGGCTGCCTGTCTCCCTTTCCCACCTGGCCAGGTTCTCTGCTGCAGTCCAGTTTGCTAGACGTCCTTCCCCTCAGCTTTGACCAAGGCTGAAGGAACAGGTGCCCCCTTCCTTGGGACAAGTCGGATTTGCTCTATAGCCCCACCTGGGATCGACCACCTAGTGGGAACCCGTTTTTCCTGCGTGTAAGCAGGGGCTGTTCCTGAGTGCGGGGCCCTCGGTGACGGACCAGCCCACGCAGCACCAGTTATCAGGGACAAGCTGGCCCCCCCCACTGAGGCTCTGACGTCCTGACCCCTTCTCCCCAGCCGGGGCCCCACCGGGTGATGCAGGTCACACCGTGGCGCGTGCCGTCTGGGCCTTCGTGGCTGGAGCCCGGCCGGGGCCACGGGCCACCCGGAGCAGCGTCCGGCACGGTGCGCCTGCCTGTGTGCGTCACGCGCCCTCGCCCGCCCGTGTCTCCCTTTGTTCCCCCAGAGCTCCTCTCTGAACGAGACCGGCCACAGCCTTTTCCACCTCTTCCTGCGCCTGGTGCACAACCACGTCATCAGGATCGGGGGCAAGTAAGTCGGGTCCTTGGCACCTTCCCGTCCTGTGAAACCCTCTGTGCTGGGTGGGGTCACGGTCCGGACAGGCGCTGTGGCCACTCGGCCGGCATAGCAGAAGCGAGGCTCCCGGGGTTCCAGAAGCCCTTTGGCGTTTAAATGCTGGTAGATAATTTTTCTGTCTGTGCAAACAAGACTTAGCTTCCCTGGGTAAGCAATTGTACGAGGACCCCAGGGTGCGTCTGCTGAGAGCAGGTCCTGGGCGTTCAGGCTCACAGCCAAGGTCGTTGGAGGTCAGCCTGGAGGGTGGGCACCTTCCGTGGGACCATGCCCTGTGCACTAAGGGTGGGAAGCTTTTTGGGAGGGGCTGTTATGTTATGAATGACCGTAGTTCTTATTAAAACGTAACTACGTGAGGAGGATAAGCCAGCATCTTCCTGAAAAGCACCCTCACAAGTGCACAGCAAGGTGAGCCTTGACGAAGGAAGTGCACCTGCTCGTGCATGTAAGTGGCACCGAGGTCAGAAGGGGACTTTCTCCGTGGACAGGGCCACACCCGTGACACCCACTTGCTGTCTGCTCTGATCTTTACGAAAAGGGTCGAGCCCCTTGTGGCCGTCGCACGTGTGAACAGACCTCGGTTCACACGCCCCCGGGTCTGCGTGCCTGCATGTCCGCGGGATGCACGGGAGGCCCACCGTGGCCTGCTGCCACCCGCCGCTACCCACGTCCCATCCCCCAGGTCCTACGTGCAGTGTCAGGGGATCCCCCAGGGCTCCATCCTGTCCACTCTGCTCTGCAGCCTGTGCTACGGGGACATGGAGAGCAGGCTGTTTTCCGGGATCCAGCAGGACGGGTACGGGTCCCCTTTGTGTGTGTGTGTGTGTGTGTGTGTGTGTGGTCCTGCCTCCAGCCGCCTCGTGTCTCGGGTCCTCTTGACGCGGACGGGGCCACCCTCTCGTCTTTGTGTCGGGTCACGTGGTGGGCAGCAAGCAGGTCGTGAACACAGGCTCATAAGCGGCTGCGAATGCGGCCAAGGCTCGGGCTCCCACCGGAGCCGCACCCTGGCCCCAGAGCCCGGCCGCCGCCCAGCCTTCCCCCCCCCCTCGCCCCGCCCCGCCCGAGGTGCGAGCCTTGAGTCAGGTTCTCTGGAGAGAGTTACTTCGTTCCCGTCCTGGTGAACCCCGACACGGGGTCCCCCGCTGCAGTGCTGGGCGGTCCTCTCGTAGGGTGCTCCTGCGTCTGGTGGACGACTTCCTGCTGGTCACGCCTCACCTGGCGCAAGCCCAAGCCTTTCTCAGGTAGGGGCGCTGCCCGTGTCCCACGGCACGGCTGTGGCTCATGAGCCCTCGCCGACTTGACGGGCGGAGTAGTAGTAATTCTCGCCTGGCGGCCGTGCCTCCCAAGTGCCCCAGCCTCGGGCGAACGGCGCACTGTGCGTCCCGGCTGTCCTGAGAGCCAGGCGGCAGCCACGCTCGCTGAGCCTCGAGGGGGCTGGAGCCTCGGGTGTGGCGGCAGGCGTGCGTGCTGCTGTGGGTGGGGGGGAGCGGGCTTGGGTGGCCAGGCGGGCGGGGACTGTGTCCCCGGAGGCCCCCTGCAAGTCAGGGTGTGTGCTGTTCTGGGCAGACAGCAGAGGGGGCAGGGACACCCCCGAGGGGGCTGTGCCACACAGGGAGGGAACAGAGGTGAGGGCTGCACCTGCCCATACGGCTCCTGGGGCATCTTTCTCTCTGCAGGCCACGTGGGAGGGACAGCGGGTTCAACGGTGCTCCGAGGCCTGGGACCACGTAGGGGGCTGGCTCATTTCTGCAGAGTGAACATGTGGGGGGCCGGCTCATTTCTCCAGAGTGAAGTCTCAAGTTTGGGGTCCTTGCCTTGGGAAGGGCATCCCCAGCACTGCCCCTCCAGGGGCCCCAGGAATCCAGGGCTGATTTTCAAGTGTGCTTTTCCAGAGAAGGAGAAGATCGTTAAACCCAGGGGCGTTTGCTCTGGTCACTCTGCTATCGTTGGACAGAGGCATCTGGGCAGCGTCCCTGCACCCCGAGCCTGCCCACAGGGGTTCCCGGCAGCCCGGGGCAGGATTCCCACAAATGTGCACTCCTCAGAGTTCAGCCCAATGACAAATTCGTTCTAAGAGCTCCTTAGCCACACGTGGCCAGTGGCTGCCTGGGGGTTCAGCACGGGGTCCTGCTGCCATCACAGAAAGTTCTAGGGATGACGCTACAGGCAGGTGGCTCAGTGTATGTCGGGGTTCCACCCAGGATGCAGACCACTTGGGGCAGATATCCTGTGTCCAGGGGGAGATTTTTGAGGATTCATTCAGCCCTGGCACTGGCGTGGGTGGGCCTGGAGGCCGGAGGTCCACGGGGCAGGGGCTGGGGCTGTGGTCTCAGGAAGACGCTCCCTCCTTGGTTCACCCATCCTGTGTGTCAGGCCCTTCCTGATGCAGAGCCCGCCCCATGGCAGACAGTCACTTCCTTTAAAACTGGCATATTACAGTTGTGGACCTTGTCAGCCGCCACTGTGACACTGTGACCTGTAGCTGTACATGTGGACGCGGCTGGCTGTCCCCAAGAGGGTTTCAGCCCCTGAGCTCTGCCTGCCCCCCGGGCCCCGCCTCCCCCATGGTCAGCTGGTCCCGCGCTGACAGCCCACCTGGGACCTGGGGCCTGGGACCTGGGGCCAGGGTCGTCTGGTGTCTGCTAGTCCCCCAGGTTTCAGCCTCAGCCCTTCCCCGGCCCAGCCACCCTGCTCTGGGCGCTGGCCTCGCTCACCCAGAAGCCTGTGGGGACGGGCCCCTGGAGTCAGAGCAGGGCCCTGCCTGGCTTCCTCGGGCACCTCGCTGGGGCCTGCAGACCCCCTCCGGGTGGCTGATGCGGCCTCTCTGCCCCAGGACCCTGGTCAGCGGTATTCCTGAGTATGGCTGCACAGCCAACTTGCAGAAGACGGCAGTGAACTTCCCCGTGGACACCGGCGCCCCTGGCAGTGCGGCCCCCCTCCAGCTGCCCGCCCACTGCCTGTTCCCCTGGTGCGGTTTGCTGCTGGACACGCGGACCCTGGAGGTGTTCTGCGACTACTCCAGGTGCGTGTGACGCAGGTCGGCGCTCCCCGTTCCTGCCTCCGTGTGACCCCGAGAGCTCAGGCCAGCGGTGCCCAGCTTCAGAGGGCGCGGTGGGCGCTCGCCACGTGAGCGGTTTCCTGGGCTTGTTCTTGGCAACAGGAATTTGTGCGGCAGACTTGGGGGTCACCAGTGTGTTCCGCGGGGACCTGCTGGGCACAGGTCTCTTTAGGACCAGGGCACACGCCGTAACGGCCACCGTGGCCTCGCTGCGTCGCCTTTACCCCTCGGGAGTGGGGCCGTGGAGCATGGGGGCTGCTCTGGACACAATACTGTGGCACCTCAGGCTGCCGGGAAAATTACCACGGGCAGGGCCGCTAAACCAGGTGTTCATGCACTCACATCCCGGAGGCCGTGAGCCTGGGATCCAGGTGCGGGTGGGCTGGTTTCTCCTGAGGTCTCTCTCCCTGGTGTGTAGACGGCCGTGGTCCCCCTCGGACCTCCTGCCCCCCGTGTTCAAGGGTCACTGGTGTCTTTTTCTTCCTCTAAGGACATCGGTCCTGTTGGATCTGGGCCTATGGCCCTAGCCTTAATCACTTCTTAAAGACACTGGGGTCGCGTGGGTTAGGGCTGCCACACATGGATTTTGGGGACACAGTTGAACCCCTAACAGCCAGCTTCCCTGAGCCCGCGAGCTCCCAGGCTGAGCTCAGGCTTGGCGCGGACACAGACAGACTCAGGATGGATGTGGATGCACGAATCTGCCTTTTTATGAATAAAAAGTACAGATTGCAGATTCCAAGGCAGTGGGGGATGGCGGGCCCATCCGCTTTGCTGTGTTGGTGACCAGCTGTCCCGGCTTGAACACTCCCGGTCACACTCGGTCCCGTTTTAGGGGTGCTCTCTGGGGAGAAGCAGGTGCAGACGCTCCCCGCTGCCTCAGCCCTGCTGCCCCCGCCCCTCACTCCGGCCCTCATCCGTGCTCCGTCCGGGGGGGCCCTGGCCTCTCCCCCTCCCCCCGCGCCCCTGTCTTTGGTTGTTCCCGGCTTCCGGCCCTCCCTTGCCGTCCGGGCCCCATCACACTGCCCAGCTCTCTGTGCCCCAACCACACCACTTGGTCATAAACTGCACGCCAGTTTCCTGCTCCCCAAGAAGCTATGGCCATTTTGGGGACAGCATCCCATCCGGGGACTGTCCCTGGGTAAGGACGATGCCCCAGAGCAGGTGGGTGTCGCCGGGCAGCTCTGCTCCCACAGGCCCTGTCAGCAGGTGCCCGTTCACAAAAGCGGCCCCAAAGGCCCAGCCGCGGAGGCAGAGGCGCCTGGGAACCCGCGACGGCACGAAGCAAGGGCTCCACGGGCCGAGGAGGAGGGTGAGCGCCGTTTCGGGAAGGACAGTGACAACGCAGACCTCCCAGTCTTCCCCGAACCCCAGATCAGGCGAGGTGGGGGGGTGGGGGGGTTCCGGGCAGTCATACCCGGTGACAGGCGAGTTCGCCTTGGTGCGGCGGGTGGAGCCAGGGTGACTTTATGTCTGGGCGAGTCGGCCCCAGCCCTGCCACCTGGCGCCCAGGAGACAAAACAGCAGACCCAGCGCAGCACGTGGGTGGAGGCCATCCTACCTGGTGCCGGGGGCGGGGGTGGGGCGTGCAGCCTGGGTGGGCCTCAGGCCAGGGGGAGGCGGGGAGCGGCTCTGAGCACCTGTGAGCAGGGAAGGGAAGCCACCTCGCAGCCACGTGTCCTCGCTGAACCCGATGTCTGGGGCCCACAGCTGCGTCTTGGGCATGTCCTTCGGGGGCGGGTTAGGGACCGGCCCCGGTCACCCAGCGTCGCGGGGAGCGGGATTCGAACGCGGGCCCGGCTCCAGCACTCTCGCTTCCGTGCACCGAGCTCTGCACGGGTGGACACGGGGGCTTGTAGCAGACGGCAGCAAGAGGCCACGGTAGCCACCCGGCACGGAGCAGAGGGCGGCGGTCCTGAGTGCGGTCGGCCGGGACCCTCGGCAGTGCTGTGGCTAGCCTCGTGGGCACATTCCTGAGGGTGGGGCAAACTGGACCGACTTTTCTGGAAAGCAGTAAGTTCACATTATGGTCCTTGAAGCATTCATACGTTTTCCCGGTAACTGCACATCCAGAAACCCGTCCTCCAGAAAAAAATTCCTGGATGTTGTCAGAGATCTCACCTGACCGTTTGGGCCGCGTGACTCAGCACAGCCAACAGCGAAACGACCTAAATCGTGGCCGTGTAGGTGTTGATGCCTCACCAAGAAGAAACCTTATTCTGCCATTAGAATTGCTGTCAAGAGGCACCCGGTGGCTCAGTCAACTAAGCATCTGGTTCTTCATTTCAACTCAGGTCACGATTCCAGGGTCCTGGGTCCGAGCCCTGAGTCAGGCTCTGCGCTGACGGCACGGAGTCAGCTTGGGATTCTGTCCCCCTCTCTCTTTCTGAAAATATATAGACGTTTTTAAAAAATTGCTGTCAAATAACATTTAATAAGATGAGAACTCGGACTCGAGACAAGTGTGTCCCAAGCTGGTACTAAGGAACACGTCCCAGGACACATGTCACGCGGGTCAAGGGCTCATTTTGGGGGCCCGGATGCAGGGAGGCGGTGTGGCTGGAATGCCCACAGGTGTCACTGCTGCCGAGTGGGTGACTTTCCTCCCACTGCCCGTGTCCTCCACATTTCCCACCTTGAGACCACGTCAGAGGGGTCAGGCTGTCTGTGGGGCGACCTCCTCCTCCGAGAAGCCCTCGGGGCTGTCGGAAGGCACCAGGCTGTGGCCTCAAGGCCCCAGCTGCCCGGCTGAGCCTGACGAGACCCCAGCCAGCCTGGACCCTCTCCCAGGAAGGCGCGTGCTTGCGTGTGGTCAATGCGTTGGTCGAGTCGCACAGATCTTGCTGGTGCCGTGTGCCGTTTGTCAATAACAAACACGTAAATGCCCCGCACCGTGACCCAGATGCCTGTGGTGCGTGGGTGCCCCACCCCGTCTGAGTCCTCGTGCCGTCTCCCGCTGCCACTCGCCCTGGCTTCACACGTGGGCGGGGCCGGGTGCGGGCGGGCCGACTGCGCGCCTGGCGTGTGCGGAGGGCTGGGGTCTCGGGGGCCCCCCGCTCCGGAGTCTCGGGCCCCGCTCTCGAGTCTCAGGGGCTCCCCTCTGTGCCGCAGTTACGCCCAGACCTCCATTCGCTCGAGCCTGACCTTCAGCCAGGGCACCAGGCCCGGGAGGAACATGCGTCGCAAGCTGCTTGCGGTCATGCGGCTGAAGTGCTGTGCTGTGTTTCTGGATCTGCAGGTGAGCCCGCGGCCGGGGGCACCAGCAGGTGCCCGAGCTCAGCCCGGCCCGCTGAGAGCTACGCGTGTTAAATACATGAGTGTTTGTGTGCGAGTGTGAACATACGGGTGTGAATGCCCTGAGTCCCGCCTGGGCCCCTCGTCCTGGGCACCTGGGTCCCTCCCCACGGAGGGGTGGGCGTCCGAGGCCTTGGGGCTCAGGCTCTAGAGCCACTGGGCGCTCACGTCCTGTCCCTCCCTGACTGTCCTTCCCTCCAGCAGCCCCTGCCACCGTGGCAGGGCGGGGCCTCCCAGGCCACTTCCTTCTGCCTCCATTTGACCTGGTGACAGAAATTGACGTTCCGGAGGCATTTGCAATGTTTTTCTTTCTTTGTGACCCAGGTAAACAGCATCCACACGGTTTATACAAACATTTACAAGATTTTCTTGCTGCAGGCCTACAGGTGGGTTCACCAGCCACACCACCACATGCCACAGGACCCTTTGTGCCCTGGGCCTCCCTCGGCCTGGAGCACGCCCTACCCTCTGGGTCCCAGTATCTGCAGAGTTTTCAGTCGCACACGCTTTGGCTTCGTGCATGTGCACGGATGCTTCTCAGTGTGGGAAGTGCCTGTGTCACCAGGCAGTGAGGGGTGGCCAGCGTGGCCTGGGGTGTCCCCACTCCTGTGTCCTGACCCAGGACCTCGCAGGGGCCTCGGGTCTCAGGATCAGGCCAGTACAGGTGAGGGTCCACAGCTCTCTGATGTCCCCCGGAAATGGGTGGTGGGACGTGGCTCCCGAAGAGCCCAGCGGATATTCTCGCCCCACTGATCATGTGCGTCTGGAACATTCTCCATCCCTGGGAGCTTCCAGGTCATCCTGCTGAGAACGGGGACGTGGCTGGGCAGTCGTGGATCCCTTCCGTGCCTGTGCTTTTCTGAGTCGTGGGGCGGGGGGGACGTTTCCCCCTTCAGGCTATGTCGATGCCTCAGGTCACATCACCGGCCCTGGCCTCAGGGTCGCAAAGTCGGGCTTTGCTTCAGCTCAGGGGAGCAGGCAGCCTCTACCCACAGTCAGGACAGACGGGTGTGTGCACCGTGGGGCCAGACAGGGGCCGAGCATCAGTGTAGAGCCCCCCAGAGTCCGCGTTAGCTGGTTGTGTATTTGTTGTGGAACGAGGCAACTGTCTCACGGGAACTAGGCACGGCTGGGTGGCTGGGTTTCCTCCCAGAAACCCCCTCTAGGCCCCAGAGCACCTGTGCCCCTTGCGGCCGTGGGGGCGGAGACTGCCCGGCGTTCGTCCACCGTCATGTCCCGGGAAGGCCTCGCTCAGGGCTCCTGTCCTGTGCTCTGTGGTTGTAATGCTGCCTTTCCCTGCATCTTCCAAACCCCCTGCCTCTGCTCTCGTGGGCGAGCTGCCTCGAGGTCTCTGACAACGTGCTCGCTATAAGCATGAAGGTCCCCCCATCCCCCCGGCCCCGCCACACACAGCTAAAGACCAAGGTGGACACACCCTTGCTTTGCAGCCTTCCTGCAAGGGCAGGCCAGTTCCCCGGCCAGCTCCACGCCCCGGTGGCCAGGTCATGTGTACCTCGAGGAGGGGCCCCGCTCTCGTGTCCCCACTTGTGGACCTGTTCCTCGTGAGCCCAGGGACACCTGCCCACCGGGGAACATATTCAAATCCTGGGTTCAGGCGAGGCACCCTCGGCAGCTCTGTGCTCCTCGTGAGGGCGCATGCGGCCCCAGACGGCGGGTACCCAGAGCTACTGGCTTCTCTGGCCACATGCAGAAGCCTCAGCCGTTTCCAAATACAGAGGCTGTGGCAGGTGGGAGGCCCTAAGAACACCACCCTTTCTGGGGCGGGAATGTGGAAATGTGAGGCTGGCCGGTGATGAGTGGGCGAGGCCGTGTGTATCCACATGGCCCTTGGGGCAGGACCCTCTCGTGCAGTGTCCGATCGGAACCCTCGGGCTCAGCTCCTTTCACAGCTGAGGGTGGGCGTCGGGCTGGAGGCGCTGGGGAGCAGCGTCCACTCAGGAGGGGTTCTCCACCTGCAGAACGTGCTCCCCCCCAGCGCCCTCCCCCAGGGCTCCAGGGACCGCCCTCCCCCCCAGCGCCCTCCCCCAGGGCTCCAGGGACCATGCTCCCCTCTAGGGCTCTCCCCCAGGGCTCCAGGGGACGTGCTCCCCCCCCCCCAGGGCCCTCTCCCAGGGCTCCAGGGACCGCGCTCCCCCCCAGGTCCCTCCCCCAGGGCTCCAGGCACCGTGCTCCCCCCAGCGCACTCCCTTAGGGCTCCAGGGACCGTGCTCCCCCCAGGACCCTCCCCCAGGGCTCCAGGGACCGTGCTCCCCCCCAGGTCCCTCCCCCCGGGCTCCAGGGACCGTGCTCCCCTCTA
Source organism: Panthera tigris (assembly GCF_018350195.1). Classification (NCBI taxonomy): domain Eukaryota; kingdom Metazoa; phylum Chordata; class Mammalia; order Carnivora; family Felidae; genus Panthera; species Panthera tigris. Next base: position 237,438,300 of record NC_056660.1, read on the forward strand.
GGGCTCTCCCCCAGGGCTCCAGGGACCGTGCTCCCCCCAGCGCACTCCCTTAGGGCTCCAGGGACCGTGCTCCCCCCAGGACCCTCCCCCAGGGCTCCAGGGACCGTGCTCCCCCCCAGGTCCCTCCCCCCGGGCTCCAGGGACCGTGCTCCCCTCTAGGGCTCTCCCCCAGGGCTCCAGGGACCGTGCTCCCCCCAGCGCACTCCCTTAGGGCTCCAGGGACCGTGCTCCCCCCAGGACCCTCCCCCAGGGCTCCAGGGACCGTGCTCCCCCCCAGGTCCCTCCCCCCGGGCTCCAGGGACCGTGCTCCCCTCTAGGGCTCTCCCCCAGGGCTCCAGGGACCGTGCTCCCCCCAGGACCCTCCCCAGGGCTCCAGGCACCGTGCTCCCCCCCAGGTCCCTCCCCCCGGGCTCCAGGGACCGTGCTCCCCCCCAGGTCCCTCCCCCCGGGCTCCAGGGACCGTGCTCCCCTCTAGGGCTCTCCCCCAGGACTCCAGGGATCGCACTCCCCCCAGGTCCCTCCCCCAGGGCTTCAGGCACCGTGCTCCCCCCAGCGCACTCCCCCAGGGCTCCAGGGACCGTGCTCCCCCCAGGACCCTCCCCCAGGGCTCCAGGGACCGTGCTCCCTCCAGGGCCCTCCCCCAGGGCTCCAGGGACCGTGCTCCCCCCAGCGCACTCCCCCAGGGCTCCAGGGACCGTGCTCCCCCCAGGACCCTCCCCCAGGGCTCCAGGGACCGTGCTCCCTCCAGGGCCCTCCCCCAGGGCTTCAGGCACCGTGCTCCCCCCAGCGCACTCCCCCAGGGCTCTAGGGACCGTGCTCCCCCCAGGACCCTCCCCCAGGGCTCCAGGGACCGTGCTCCCTCCAGGGCCCTCCCCCAGGGCTTCAGGCACCGTGCTCCCCCCAGCGCACTCCCCCAGGGCTCTAGGGACCGTGCTCCCCCCAGGACCCTCCCCCAGGGCTCCAGGGACTGTGCTCCCTCCAGGGCCCTCCCCCAGGGCTCCAGGCACCGTGCTCCCCTCCCCTGACCCTGGGACGTTTGTGCCTTCCAAACCCAGCTCTGGTTCCCGCAGGTGGGAAGTATTTCGCACACCAACATGGTTGCCACACCTGTGAAGACAGGTTACTGGGGGGGCGACGCGCGCGCAGAAGGGGCCCAGGTGGTCAGTGAGCACCTGGCGAGGCCTTGTCGTGTGGTCGGCCGCGTGCACATGCATCCACGCGCACACATGCCCGTACACGTGCCTGCCGGCGGGGCACGCGTGCACACGCACGTTCCAGCCAGGGGACGCCGCGCTGACCGGTGTCCCTCACTCAGGTTCCACGCGTGCGTGCTCCAGTTTCCGTTCAACCAGCCGGTGAGGAAGAACCCCTCCTTTTTCCTCCGTGTCATCGCGGACACCGCGTCGCGCTGCTACTCCCTCCTGAAAGCCAAGAACACAGGTGTGCGCAGTGAGCCGGCGCGGCTGGCGGGTTCGGGGGGGGTCACTCGGGGTGCCGGCAAAGCCCAGGCTGCTCACCCGCCTGCTTCCGATCCCGGGCGCCGTGTGCTCCAGGAGCCCCCGTGCCGCACCTGCCGCCAGCGGAGTCGTCGGGGAGGGGGGGGGACTTAGGGAGGCCGGCTCGTGCCGCCTGCAGATGCGGTGGCCTTTGCCGACGGCGCACTGGCCTCTCGCCCGCCCTCTGCCCGAGGGCAGCGGTCCTGTGTGCTGGGAGTGTGACGGTCATTCCTGGCCTCCTCCTGGTCGGCACCTCCGTCAGGCCCGGGCGCGTTCACGCCCCTCCCCGGCCACTTGCGCAAAGGCGGGCCAGGGGTCGGCAGGGGGCCGGCCCTCGCACCGGCTGCCCATCCCAGGGGAACGTGAGGGGCGCCCACGTGGGCCGCTGGCCCGCCTCTGCCTGGGGCTCCCCGTCTGCAGCTCGGCCTTCCTCCGGGCACCCCCAAGGATGGTCTCCGCTCCCCGTGGCCTCTCCAGAAGGTTCTGGTCCGTCTGCAGCCCACGCCGAGCCGTGTCCCCAGGGTCCTTGCTGTTTCAGTTCTGTGCAAGTTTCTTCAGAAAAGTGGAAGGAAGCATTTCAGCCATCAGGGTCCCTGGTGGTTGTGTTGGGGCCGTCCTTGAAACAAAATCACCTGTTTGACCCCTGGCCTCTGCCCCTGCTCCTGGGCTCGGGGTGGCAGGCAGGGACCCCAGCTGGCATCGGGAGCATCAGAGGGGAAGAGGGCGGGCAGGGCCTCAGCGGTCCCTGTGTCTCTCCCCCCACCCCCCAGGGCTGTCCCTAGGGGCCAAGGGCGCCTCCGGCCCGTTTCCTTCCGAGGCCGCCCGGTGGCTCTGCCTGCACGCCTTCCTGCTCAAGCTGGCTCGTCACAGCGGCACCTACAGGTGTCTTCTGGGACCGCTCCGGGCGGGTGAGTGGCACAGCGAGCGCCAGCCCCTGGGGCGCCCTGCTGGGCAGGCACAGGGCCCTGTCCTCCCATGTGCTTGCATGGGCAGCGTGGCCCCTCCACGTCTCACTGGTGGTGGCTGGGTCTGGAGCCCAGGTGATGGGGTTCAGGTGTCCCGGGTTGCAGGCTCTTTCTCACCGCAGGACCTGGGCACCCACCGGCCACCCCACCTCTCCACACCTCCTGTCCGTGGGGAGAGGCCCCCCTCCCTCCACAAGGGAGTCCCCCAGGCCCCGCCCCGACACTGGCACAGGGCCCCCAGCAACACGTCTTTCCCAAACGCCCCTCTTGCCCACCCCACCTGGTGCCCAGAGCCTGGCCTGTGCACACAGACCGTGCCTGCCTGGCCTTCAGCGGAGTCCCGAGGCCGGGGGTTGGGGAAGGCGTTTCTTCCAGGCCGGTCTGATTTCACTTGTCCCTTACAGCCAAAGCACAGCTGCGTCGGCAGCTCCCGAGGGTCACCCTGGATGCCCTGGAGGCAGCAGCCTCCCCGGGCCTGCCCGCAGACTTCAGGACCATCTTGGACTGATGGCCCGTCCTCCTGGCAGGCCGGGGCGGGCTCCACGTGGCTCCACGTCACGGGCGGGGGGCGCCAGCTGACCATGCACCGCTGGCCAGGCCGGTGCCCGTGTCCTTGTGGAAGAGAGCCCACCCACCACCAGCTAGTGATTGGGGTCCTGTCCCTCAGCTGCTGACCAAAGGAGGGGGCAGGTGGGAGAACCTGGCTGGGGCGTCAGGCCGTCTGAATAGAGCACGTCCCGACCTTTGTCACGCCCCCATCGCACCCCTGCTGTGGGGCAGCCCCAGTCTGGAGTGCGGGCGCAGAGAGGCATGTGGGGTGCTCGGCGGTGGATGTGGGCTCCTTCCCTGACCTGCGTCCAGATGCATGTCCCATCGAGCTTTCTTCCTCAGAAGCCAAGGGCCCAGTCAGCTGTTTGAGACCCATCCCTGCCCCTACCTGTGACCTTGCCCTGCCCCTCCCACCATGCGCCGGCCTCCTGGAGCCTGAGTGTCTGGCACGCCCTGTCCACGGCCACCCCCACTTCCGGACTCTTCCCTGCTGGCCCTTGCTCAGCACACGGTGGCCCCAGGTTATCCTGGGGGTGCTCCTCTGCGTGGCCTCCTACCTCTGCACCTGCCACCTCCCCTGTGACTCCTGGGGGCCACGGGAAGAACACTCAGCCCTTGTTCTCATAGGTTTAAATGTTCCCACGTTTGCATTAAAGCACACACTGTGTGAGGTATCCATGCCGTTCTCTGTAATTACAGAGACTTACACTTGTGCCCCTGCATGATGTGCGGGGCCCTTGGCCTGGCAGGGGTCCCAGGGGGCTTCTGGGGCAGGGATGTGGAAGTGGGGAGGGGGAAGGGGCGCCTCCCTGGGGCAGGTGCGGCTGGGTAGGGAAGGCCCCAGCCCAGCACGCACCCCGTCTTCAGCCGGCTCTGGCCGCACCGTGGGCCCTGGAAGGGGGGGTGGGCCTGTGCCCAGGACACCGGGACTTCCAAGCACATTTCTCCTCTGGCCGCTAGCTTCGGCGTCCACATGATCGGCGCCTTCCGGAGGGTTCCTCGGAGTGGACAGCGGGGGCATGATACGGGGGCTTGGGGGGTGGGTGGTAGCCCACTGCCCTGCATCCAGCCCTGTGTTCTGGACCTGGGCCAGTGGATGTGCCTGTCCTCCTGCCCTCGTCTGTCCCCTCTGTCACTCTCCCATTTGCACATCCTGACTGCCGTGGGGCTCCTTAGTTCATGTACGGTCACATCTGTTTAGCTGGACTGTCCATGCTGGTGTAGAGCGGACCGTCCGCCAGCAGCACGGGGGCCTGGGAACAGGTGTCCTGCGTATGGCTCTGCAGGCTGGGCTGCCTGAGCGGGGTCCCCAAGGGTGAGAACTTCACAGGGGATCCTGCTCACACACCTGCGGGCCTCCCTGGCTGGACAGCAGCAGGGTGCCCCAGACAACCTTTCGGGGGAGGCAGAGCAGTTAGAGGTAACCCTTGGAGGTGAGGTGGCAGATGTCCTGGGGGTGTGACTGCACACAGGCATTCCCCACCCCAACTTTCTGATTCAGCAAATCTGGGGAAGGCCCGGGATTTGCACCTTTATGGAGTTCTAAATGAGGCTGGTCCCATGGGGGACCCCATGCTGAGAACCACTTCAGGGTGGATGGGGCCATCTTTTAAGCAGTGAGTGGCCCCCGGGGCAGAGCAGGCAGTGTGGCTCCAAGGTCAGGGTTAGGAGTTTGGAGGTGTGTAGAGGGCAAGGTCATGGGGGACGCAGCTGAGGCCATCGGGGAAGTGACCAGAGGTCCTGGAGAGGCCTCATAGAAAGTAGAGGGTCAGGAGCCCCGCCCCGGCCCCTTGGCCTCCCTGGTCAGACCCTCACCCAATAGGCCACCCTGGGCTCACAACCCCTGGGAGGTGCCCCAGGAAAGGATGTGCTGTCCTTGGGGCTGTGGGCTTTCTCAGGGTGCCCTGCTTCCCATCCATTAAAGATGAGCCCACGTGTTGGAGACACTCGCGTGCCCTTGCAGACCACCAGGTGGGGGCTGTGCTGTGCATGTGGGGCTATGCAGGGTGCTGGACAAACATCCTTGAACAGATGGAAAAAGCTGGAAGGATTGCACAGAGGGTGGCTCAAATGGGGTATAGCCTGTGAAGAAAGGGCCCCACCAGGGAGCTGGCTCTCTGCCCTGTCCCCCGCAGCAGTGGGAATACCCGTAAACGAGCAGTTCCCAAGGCTTTCTTCCAGGGTGTCCCTGATGGGGCCACATGACAGATGTGGTGGGATACCATCAACTGGACCTTGGACGGGGTCGGTGCTAATGCAGCCCAAGTTATCCAGGCGCGAATGTGTCTCATGTTGAGGTTTATGGATATTGTCTTTATGGCTGCTGCCAGGCTGAGCATCCAGATGACTGAGCTGACACGTTTATGGCCGACCCAAGTCCAGGGAGGAGGTCGTCAGCGCACCGGAGGTGAGCAGTGCAGAACTGAGCCCCACCCAACCCCCCCGCCCAGCCCCGTGGTGCCCTTGCTTTGTAAACACAGGGAGGACAGACTGCCCAACACGGGGGACACCCCCAGGACCCCGCACCGGACGTCTGGGCACCCGCCGCTGGCCCCCACCCACTCACGTGCCAGGGGCCCGGTTCTGACGTTTCCATCACAGACCAGACCCAAGACGGCACCCACTCATCCTCTACACACACCAGAGTCTTCTGGTACAGGTATTTTGTCGGCATTTTGCTCAGGACCACGAATCTGTTTTGAAGTGTTAAACCCTTGAAAAGACATGTGCTTGGTCAGGCTCAGTCACTGAAACTTCCTGGTTTTCCTCTTTTGAGAGCCACCGTGTGCACTGCCAGACCTCCTCCAGGTGAAACGTGGAAATAGGATTTGTAAAAGGCAAAGGAATTCAGTTTTCTGGCCTCCCTTAGATCTAAGCTGCATGTAGAGAAGCTCTTTCACTCATGCACCCTGCAAACGTGTGTGCAGTAGGTGAGTTCAAGGTGAGTAGCTCAAGAGGAGACATAGGTGGTGTCCCCAGGACCCCCGAAGCGCTGAGTGGTTTACCCCTTGAGCCCCGGTTCCTGCCCCTCCCTCAACTGCCATACCCCTGGGTGCGTGCTTGGCACCTGGCCACATGGATACTCTCCTGTGGAGGACACTGTAGAGTAAAGGGCTTCCCAAACCTGGGTGCCCTCAGAATTGCCCAGGCTCTGTAGGAGGTGGAGTAGTGACCCCCCAAGAGCACCTACTTCCTAACCCCAGAACCTGCAGGTGTTGTGTGACATGGCAAAGGGGAATTATGTGTGCAGGTGGGATTAGGTAGCTTATCAGTTGACCTCAAGATGGGGAGATCATCCTGAATTACCCAGGCGCACCCAGGGTGATCACAGGGTGAAAGGAGGATGGAGAAATGCGGGGGGAAAAGATTCGCTGACCTCACTGGCTTGTCAAGGCAGGAAGGGGCCACGAGCCCAGGATTGCAGCATGGGGGCCAAGGCGCAGAGCTACCCGTGGGACTTGGGGCACATTTCGGGGGGGGGCACTCTTGAGTTAAATCCTTTGTAATACTCAGCTCCACTTGGGAGTGGGGGAGGGGGCAAGAGCAGCCGCGACAGGCGTCCTGGACAGGGCCCCCTGTGACCGTCCAAGAGACTTTGTCGGCCGGGACTTTTCAGCACCCCGGACAGCGTTTGTCCTGCCCAGCAACAGGAAGGCCATCCGTGGTCTCCTGTGGCAAAGTCACACAGCAAGCCTGTGTGTCGGGGCCCACCTCCTTAGATCTGATGCCTGGTTCACAGTGTTGTCAGAGGAGAGAGAGAGGGAGGAGGAGGAGAGGAAGGAAATGGATGGAGGGAGTGAGGGAGGAATTGGATGGATAGAAGAATGGAGGGAGGAAGGACCCGGGTGGCTCAGTTGCTTAGACATCTGATTCTTGATCTCAGCTCAGGTCTTAATCCCAGGGTCCTGTGCCCTCCTGTGCACCCCTTCCTCCAACTCTGTGTTGGGTTCCATGCTGAGCGAGGAGCCCGCTTGGGATTCTCTCTCTCCCTCCCTCTCTGCCCCTCCCCTGCTCTCACTCTCTCTCTCAAAAATAAACAAATGAATATTAAAAAAATAAGAATGGAAGGACAGAGATGGGGGAGGGAGGGAGGAAATGGATAGATGGATGGAAGGAAGGGGTTGGAGGAAGGGGTGCATGGGAGGGCCGGTGGAGCTGGTGAGCATGCTGGAGCCGAGAAACGAGGAGGCGCCCCTGCACGGAGGCTGCAGGAGGCGTGGTGTGCAGTGAGTGGTGCCACTGTCCTCTGGAAACAGTAGGAACCTGTTTCTGTTCCTTCTTAACACATATTCGAGTCTCTGAGAAAGTGTTTAGAGAACAAAGGGTAGTGTTTCTCAGAAAGAAGGTCGGGAGAGCGGCCAGCACTCGCTGGCGCTGGCTGTGGCTCCAGCCGGACCCCAGCCCTTGCCTGTGCTCGCGCAGGGAGGACCCATCCTGGGATGGGAGTGGCTGGGCCATCGCTCTGCAAGGGCTCCCCGCACGTCGGTCATAGCAGACTCTGCCCACGCACGACCCGAGTGCTCCAGGCACGGAAAGGGGCTTCTGTGGGCGAAGGCTTCGCTTCAAGCTCACCATGGGGACAGCCTCCACTTTTCCTCGGAGGTCACCCTTCAGGCTCCCTCAACTCTTACGGTGCCAGGCCCTCGGCTGCACAGGCCCTGAGATGTCTGCACAGCACCCCGCCCCCCGCCCGTCCTTCTGCCCGTGGATGCACCTGCTGGGCTCAGCGTCTGGCCACCCAGGTGGCAGGGCCCCAGGAGCTGGACACCAGGCTCTCTCCCATTTGGAGGACAGTGTGGACCACGGGGATGGAGGCAGGCTGTACCCGGAGCAGGGTCTGGGGAGCACGACGGTGTTGGGAAGCAGCAACCACAGGCCTCAGGATCGGGGCAGGTGTAATGTGAGCACGTGGCACACGGGCCGGCCCTCCCGGCCACCCCCTGCCCAGCCCTCAGCAGGCCCCTCCACCCTACAGCTTCGGGCACCTGTCCCGCCCGGTGTCCTTCTTCCGTCTGTGTGCAGCGAGCAGCTGGGCCAGTGCCACGGCCGGGACCCACAGTATAGGCAGGAAGCACAGGAGGACACAGGCGGCCTGCACCCAGCCCGGGTAGGACTTCTCCTGCCGCGACGGGAACCACACCTAGAGGGACACGCGGCCACGGTGACTGAGCGGTGTGGGGCGGCCTCACCCTGCCTCTTCTCCAGGGGAGGGGGGGCGGTATGGGGCCCTGAAGCCTTGTGGGGATTGGGGGTCTGGGGTTCGGGACACCGTGCCCTGCAGAGAGCCTCCCACCGGCCTGAGGGGCTGCTCCAGCCTGACCTGCTGGACATGGGCGGACCCTGTGCCCCCCGCCCCCTTCTCTGTAAGGTGGGCAACACCGCCCACCTGACTTCAGGCACCTCTTTTGAGGCCAACGTGAGACACTAGTGTGTGAATCTGATAGGGCAAAATTCGTGAAAATTCTTGAGAAATGTGCCACTGCTCCTTCTGCAGTGCCTGGCAATGTCACACTGGGGAGAAGACACCGCAGCACAGACGAAGTTTTGAGGGGCCAGAGGTGGTGGCCGGTCAGGGCGTCACAGCTCCGAGTGCAGCCCGGGGGACAAGGGCTGGCCCCAGGGAGTGACCTATGCTCCTGTTGTCACGCGGCTTGGTGGCAGCTCAGTGACACGCATCCTGCACGCCTTCCTTCAACTCGGACCAGGAGTGGGCATCCGTGGGCCGGCCCCAAGGTGTGTGCGAGGGGTGGCTCAAGGCCACGTCCCTGCGTGAGCCGCTCCAGGGTCTGAGGGTTGCTCTGGTCCCCCCACCACTGACCGGGGCCCACGGCCCCTGCCAGAGTCAGCTCTGACGCCCCGTGGGACGCTGGAGTTCCAGCGGCCTAGGGTCTCGGCGAAGGCGGCCCACAGGGCCACGTAGGGCAGCACCGGGGAAGGGCCAGGCCAGGCCCCCCGGAGGACGTACGTATTGGGTGTCCCAGGCCTTGTAGCTGAGCGGCGTCCGGGCCAGGGTGGCAACGTAGGCCACAAAGATCGTGAGCAGTAGCAGCGGGCTGACAACCTTCCAGGTCACCTGCCAGTAGAGGCCGGGCCGCCTCCCCGTCATGCTCTCTATGTCATCGCTGAACCTGCCACAGGGACACCGGGCTCGGGCTCACTCACAGGGCCACTGAGATGTGGCCCACGGGGCCGTCCCCCACCTCCGCGCTGAACTTTCTGAGCCGCCGCCAGCTGGGGCAGCACTCTCGGGTCCTGACGGGGACTCACCCCACCCCCCCAGGCCTGCGTGGAAAAGGTCCGAGCAATCAGGTCGGCCAGCCGGGGGAGAGGGCTGGACAGGCGGGCCTCCTGGGGCCTCCCAGCCTCTGCCGACCCCAAGGAGGAGGCCGGCCCGGGCCCTAGTAAGTTGCCCCGGGCAGGCCCCGTGGAGCTCCCCCTGAGGGAGGCTCCAGCTGCCGAGAGACGGTGTGGGCAGTGGAGCCCCGACGGGCCTCGGCCGTGGGAGGGCAGGAGACGCCAGACCTAGTGCCCGTCAGGGCCTGCGGGGTCGAGGACCCAGGACGCGTGGCGGTCCCCCAGTGTCTCCTGAGACCCCACGGCTGGTTGTACCCAGGGCTCACTATGTCTCCCCACATTGTGGGCCAGCCCCGCTCCTGCCTCTCTAGGTGGCCAGCGTCCCTCCTTGGGACGAGACCTCTGGCCCCTGTCCCCACAGAGCAGCGATGAAGGCCCTGGCATGCAGGGCCTCCCGGGACCCCTTGAGGAACAAGGACGGAGGTCACAACTGCTGGGACCATCTGAGCAGGGCTATGGTTGGGGCAGCAGGTGTGTGACAGGTGAGACTGACAGGTGTGAGTATAGGTGGTACAAGTGTGAGCACAAGTGGGACAGGTGTGAGTCCAAGTGGGACAGATGGGCACGGATGTGGGGACAGGTGTGACAGGCGTGAGCGCAGGTGTGCAGTGGGCCGACGCGGGCAGGATGGGCAGGACCGAGAGGGGCGTTCTCAGAGGCCTCTGGGTTGGGGGCAGGGCCGTGCGGCCCTGCTACTGCCTCAGTGTCCGCTTGTCCTTGGACCTTAGCAACCTGCCCTGCCTGGTTGCAGACCAGCCATCTTGCCACCACCACCGCCCTGCCCCCCGCAGAAGGTTGAAGGCCGCGCAGCCAGGGGGAGCAGGGTCCCCAGGGCGCTTCTTGGGAGCTCTGGGAGCCGCCCCATTTGTTCTGGGGAGAGGCTTAGGCGGTCCCGCCCCGTCCTGTGCTGCCCGGGAGACCAGCTGCCGGATGCCCGGACTCTGTACCCTCAGGGGCGCAGGGAGCAGAGGGCGGGGCCCCGAGGGGCGGCTCACTCACCGCTGCACCCCATAAACGTAAGCCACCCCGACCACTTCAAAGAACGCAAAGACCATGAGGTTCAGAGGCGCAGCATAGTTGTCGAAAATCTCCAGCCAGTAGTTTCCCGACTGCAGCGTGAAGCAGATCGCCGAGAGGAAGCAGACCAGGCAGGCCAGCCCTGGGGGAACGGGGCCCCCTGGTCTGAGCGGCGCCCGGCCTCCGCGGCCCCCGCCCCGGCCCGTGCGCCCCCTCTCCTCGTCCGCATCTCCCGCCGCCGCCCTGCGCCGCGGCCAGAGACAGGAGGGCACGGGATGGCGGCTTGGCGTCGGTGGGCAGTGCTGGGGCCGGTCGGTGTGGGGGGGGTCGGTCTGCGCCTGCCCGACCCCCTGCTCTCCTGTGCTGGCCCTCGTGGGCTGTTGGGTCAGGGAGAGAGCCACCGAGACCGGCCCCGAGGGGTGACGAGCCAGACCCAGCCTTCCCCCGGGGCCGGGCCACAGCCCCAGAGCCTTCGTGGACGAAGGGTATCGGGACGGCGGGTGGGAGGACGGGGGATGGGCCTGTCCACTCACCAGTCAGGACCTCCTTGGGGACGAATCTGTGCGTGACCCCCATATCCAGGAGTGGCGTAATGATGCTCTCCATGTTCCCGAACATGGACGACAGGCCCAAGGTGAACAACATCCCAAAGAAGAGCACGGCCCAGCCGGGGGCCCCCGGCATGTGGAGGATGGCTTCCGTGAAGATGATGAAGGCCAGCCCCGTGCCGGAGGCGCTCTGCAATGCACGTGCGCCAGCAAGCCCCAGGTGACACACCGTGGTGACCGACACCCCCCCCAAGGGGAAAGCAGCGGCCCCACCCTTTCTGGCCGCAGGACCAGCCACAGCTGTGCCCCTGAGGGGACAGAACCTCTTCCCCTTTAACACCTCGCAGCCGGCGGGTGACGGCGGGCCCCGGGACGTCGGGCTCAGGTGCCCGTCAGCTGCCCCGAGAACCCGCCTTCTGATGGCCCACCCTAGCCTGCTGCCCCACACCCGCGTGACCCGGGCTCTGTGCGCCAGCAGCAGCGGGTGTCCCGGGCCGGCCCACCCCAGCCTGCTGCCCCCGCCAGACACACTGCATCTGAGGCCACAGGCGCTCTGGAAGCCAAGCCCGGCCGAGGCACGGGATCGGCCCAGTGTCCTTTATCCACAGCCCGCAGGCCGGTCTGGGCCAGGCCCGTGGAGAAGGCTTGCGGCCCCTCAGGTACCTTGTCCAAAAAGTCTTCCAGGCGGCAGGTCTCCAGGCCGAGCCGGGCCACCCTCTCGGGCTGGGTGGCGTTCAGGTGCGTGAGGACGGCAGCATAGTCGTCCCTGTCGACGCTCTGGTCCGGGAGCTCGAACGCGTTGATGAGCCGGAGGATGTTTCTGCAGAGACACAGGCCGGCGCACGCTGGGCTGGGCGCCCTGCACCCCGGAAGCACCCGGGAGGACAGCAGCACTCGCAGGGGGGTGCTGAGGGACCGGGCCTGCGGGGACGCTCCCCGAGGGCCACAGTGGGGTGGTGGCAGCACCCTGGCCTCCTCGACCTGGGCCCCGGGGCGGCGCCCTGGAAGTGTTTCAGGAAGAACCGGGGCCCCTGCTTTCCGGCCGCCTGCTGCCTCCGTCAGACGCTCCCGGTCTTCAAGGCTGGCGGCTCACGCACAGGCCGGTGGGCGTCCCCGGGCGTTTCGATCTGCCCGCTTGCTGTGTGCGTCCGTGACCCTGACGTTAGGACCGGTGCTGCTTCTGGGGGTGGCAGTGGCCGGGTCCAGAGTTGCACCGACGCCCTGCCTTCCGCGAACACCTTCACAGTCCGCTCAGTGCCGTCGTGATCGCGCTTTTGTGCTCTTTGCCGGTGATTTGCTATTTAAAATGTGCCCCGAGTGCGGCGCTCGAGTGCTGTCTGGTGTCCCACGTGCCAGGCGGCCGAGCCGGGGCGCACAGGGGAGCCTCGTCAGCCCTGCCGGAGTCACTGCCGCCACCCTGGGCAGTGTCCACGGACCGACACTTGTTCATGGTGCTCCGTGGAAGCAGCTGGAAGTACTGACCCCCCCCCCGTCCCCCAGTGGGGGTCACGCTGTTCACCGTGTGGGCGCTGCAGCCTCTGGAACATTCCGCAGGGTGCACGCACCCCGCTGTGCCCAAGCTCAGGCTGCCCGTGGCGCAGCTGCTCTGTCTCCCCCTCCGCCCTCAGCGTGGCCCGAGCGTGGTCAGAACAGGTGGCGCTGTGGACAGGGGCCTGGTCATGGGGCCACTCTGGGCGCTGTGGGCGCTTGGCAGCTGGTACAGGGTGTGCCTCTGCTCCCCTCTGGGTTCTGGCGGGCGAGCCACCGCCGTCTGCAAGCTACAATCAGCCGTCTTAGCGCAGCTGGGCCATCGATGCAGTAGCTCCAAACGTGAGGCCATCCTGACCGCCTCCATGGCCTGGGCTGTTGTGGCAAATGGCCACAGACAGCCTCGAAGCAACATTCACCCTCCCCCAGCTCTGAGGCCGGAAGTCCCAGGTAGGGGTGTGGGCAGGGCTGCGCTACGTCCTGAGGCTCCAGGGGAGGGTCCTTCCCGCCTCTTCCAGCCCCTGGTGCCCCAGGCGTCCCTCCAACCCCTGTCTCTCTCATCACATGGCCTCCTGCGTGTGCGTGCGTGTTCACACGTGTGCCCGGTGTGCGTGTTCACACGTGTGTGCACACACGCATGCCCCTGCCTGTCTCTCATGAGGAGCCCGCTCACTGGGTCAGGTCCTCACTCAGCATGACCTCATCTTAACCCACATCTGCCAAAGACCCCACGTCCGCATCAGGTCACCTTCCAGGCTGCGGGTGGACGCGGGCTTCTGGGGACGCTCCACCTCACTCCCTAGGGATATAAGGGTGGTTGTGTGCGGCCCTGTGCTCCGCGGACAACTCACCCTCAGAGCCACCACGGGCACCGTGCTCACCTGTCCAGGCAACGCCCATGGTCGTTGGCCGCCTTGAATCCCAGAACGGAAAACATAGCAATGGACGCGTAGAGGGAGGTCAGGCTGTTGACCAGGGAGATGATCACTGCGTCCTTCTCACAGTTGTTCCTGGCGGACACAGGCACATTGTGCCACTGTGCTCCGGGCCACTACGCACACACACACCCAAGCCCCCGCCCTGCACACGGAGCTGGTATGCCTGTGGCCCTGAGTGCCGGTGCTGTCCCGACGGTCTCCGGACTGGCTCAGAACCCTCCCCGCTGACCCCCTCCCCGACCACACCCCCTGCTGACCCCCTCCCATTGACCCTTCCTCACTGACCCCTCCCTGACCACACCTCCCTGCTAATCCCTCCCACTGACCCCCCCGACCACACCTCCCCGCTGAGACCCTCCCCACTGACCCTTCCCCACTGACCCCCTCCCTGACCACACCTCCCTGCTGACCCCCTTCCCATTGACCCTTCCTCACTGACCCCTCCCTGACCACACCTCCCTGCTAATCCCTCCCACTGACCCCTCCCCACTGACCCCTCCCTGACCACACCTCCCTGCTGACCCCTCCCTGCTGACCCCTTCCCCACTGACCCCTCCCTGACCACACCTCCCCGCTGACCCCCTCCCTGCTAACCCCCTCCCCAAAAGCCTCCCCGCCACGCACCCACCCCAGCTCAGGGCTGTGGATTGGCTAAAGCCCTCAGCCCCCACCCTGCCCCCAAGGCCTGGGCACAGGTCGCCGAGGATGACACAGGGCACCATGGAGCAGCCTTGCTGAGATGGTCTCCGTGCGAGAGAGCACCCGAGCCCCTTGGAGCAGGCTGGGCGGTCACTTGTCAGGGGCGGTCGTGCGAAGCACCCAGGCCCACCACCCGCATCCCCACCCCTGCGCCTCTGAGGGGAGAGGTTCTGACCACCGCGTAGAACCATGTTCGTGTGGAGGTGGCCTGGTTTACGACGCGGCGGATGGTGCGTTAGTGACCGAGCAGCTCGGGTCTCCCCCACGAGGTGGGAGAGTGAGCAGTGACCAGGGAGGCTGACACACACTGGATTTCTGCTTTCCTGGCCTTGTGCCTGGCACACATACATGGTCCCGTTGGCGTCAGCCTCGTTCCTGGGATTGATTATCCGGCACTCTTCCTCCGGAACACGCCAGAAGCTGCCGTAGGGGCCCTAACCCCCAGCCCTCAGGGGATGGCTGAGTGACTGGTAGAATCCCCACGAGTCCCTTCTTATCACAGGTTCACAGCAGTTCACCCTCCCCCTGCGCAGGGTGTCCCGACGCGGGCGCTCTGTGCTGCTCCCAGGAGCTTGGGGACAGGAGGCCCGGAACCCGCCCTGAGTCCGGCCCCTACCTGGGCGGGTTGTAACTCGCAAAAGCGATGTGTCCTCCAAAGGCCAGGGACAGGGAAAAGAATATCTGTGTGGCTGCGTCCAGCCACACGCGGGGGCTCTGGAGAATCCGCACCTGGAAAGACAGGGGGGCCCCGTCGTGCAGCAGACAGGCCACACTGAGCGGGGAGCCCACAGCCCCGGATGGTCCCAAGCGGGACATGTTAAATAAAGCCACGGCTCCCATCTGCGTGGGACACACGGGCTCTGAGAACGCGGCCGACAGGCCTCTCAGGGCTGAGGTCCCAGTGACAAGACGCCTGCTTCCTCTGCTCCTCGAAGACGTGGGGGCTCTGAGCGACTGAAGGGCCCGGCAGCTCCACGGGCACGCGCTCCCTGGTGTTGCTGCTGCGGGGGACGGGACGGGCAGGCCGAGCCCACGCCCTGTGCAGCCCCCGGAAACTCCCAGGGAACGCCGGGGGCCCACAGAGCGTGGGGTGGTCCAGGAGGGTGCGGGCTGCGGCCCTTCACCTGGCGGGGTGCACGCAGCGGGAGAAGCCCTTGGAGGTGGGGGGTCTGGGCACTAGGGGTGGGACGTCCGGGGCCCGGCCGGCTTCTCCTCTGAACCCCGCCCGCAACGTCCCTCAGGCACCAAAGTCCACGTGTCACGAACCAAGCCCTCCGTCTGCTCCCTGCACTCTGACCCTACCCTCCTCCCTGAGACCCCATAGCATCCCCCCCGCCCTCACCCCCACACGGCCCCGGGTGCCCTGGCCTGTGGCTCATGGCCATGCACATGGCCAGGGGATGGAGTGAGCTGGGCTGGGCTCTGGCTCTGACTCAGGTGTTTCCAGGAGCCCAGACTTCAGTTCAGACCAACTTACATCTGGCGTGAACAGGTACGTTAACCCTTCGACCGCCCCGGGCAGGCTGAGTCCTCTGATAAGGAAGATTGTCAGGACCAGGTAAGGGAACAGCGCTGTGAAATAAATTGCCTTAAGAGAAAAAAACCGTTAGACTTTGCAATGGTATCTGTTCGATACAAAACCTTTAAGAGGCAGACGTGACGTGAACGCCTCAGTGGCCAGGCTCCCGTCTCTCATCCGGGATTCGGACTGGGGGGAGGCGGCCAGCAGCCCGGGGCCTGGGGGTGTGGGCCCCAGTCAGTCTCTGAGGGTTGGGGGCTCACGGGGATGGTCACACGTGGGTGCACATACGCCCTTGTGTCTGTGGGTGGGCACGGTCCCCACGGGGCAGGTGGGCCTCCCTCCTCCCCCCCCCACCCCCGGTGCCCACAAGTGGCCACTTCGCAGGGACCACACACCCACCCGCACCCCTTTCCCCAGCCTAGGACCAGGGCCCCGTCAGGTGTGGTCAGGGGTCCACACAGAAGGAATCCGCAGACGACGGACGGTCTTCGCTCCCCACTGCCCCCAAGTTCCCGAGCACAGACTGACTGGGGAGTCGCCCGGGTGCCTCTCTAGGGCGTCTGCCGCAGGGTCATTTGGAGTTTCTGGCTGGCTCGTTGGGCCTCACGGTTGCTTTGGTCTAATTCAGTCATTCCGGTCCTCTAAGTCATGAAGATGCTCACGTGAGAGCAACTATAATGCTCACACCCGACAGTAAGTGTGCAGGCACGTGCACACGCCGGGATCTGTGTGAGAGGGCGCAGCTGTGTGCCGGGAGCCGCGTCTCTGGCGTGGTGAGGGGGGGATGCGTGAAGCCCCGGGCCCGTCCGCGCCCCCGGAGAAGAGAGGGTGCGCGCCCGAGGTGGGCTCGTGGGCCCGGGCCCGGGGCCCCCCGGGTCCTCTCTGCTCAGGAACCACGTAACTATCGCCACAAGACGGTACGCTGTTGAACACAAAATGTGCCACCCACGCACCCGCTGCTCGCAGCAGTGTTTGTGAAACGTGCGCCAGTCGGGGGAAGGCGGAGGAGGCAGTGCAGCGGGAGCGAGGGCCCCGCCTCACTCGGTGGGCAGCATCGCTCCCAGAGGGACCGAAGGCCGAGCCCCGAATCCATCCCCGAGACTGAACGGTCGCCGCTGAGAAGCTGGCACAGGACGTGGACGGGCGTCACCAGAAATACCCGGGGACTGGGAGAGGCGGGGACGGAGAAGGGAGGGGACCCGCGGGAAGCAGGATGGCGGGCCGAGACCAGATTCAGAGTCGCACCAAACGCAGATGGTCTGAACAGCCAAACAAGGGCAGGGACGGCCAGCCCAGGAAAAAAAGCAAGACCCGAACCGGGTGTGTCGACAAGAAACACGACTGACGCGCAGAGACCCGAACAGGTTAAAAGGAGAAGGGGCAACAGCTGCCACGTTCACAGGGCGGCACAGGGTCCTCACATCTGCACCCTCCCAGCAGAGCCGCCCAGCAGACGCTGAACGGAAGGGAGCTGGGCAGTGGGGTCCGCCCCAGGGGCTCACCTTCCCCGTGGATTCGATGCCTCTGATGACACACACGTACACGACGGCCCAGGACGCGGCCAAGCAGGCCAGCAGCCGCCACTGGATGGAGCCGCTGTCGCTGACGTCGGCCGTGACGTTCAGCGTCCGCCGGTACCAGAAGTAGCTCACGGGGCTGCTGGCCTGGCACTCTGCCTCGAACCCTGGAACCCGGGAGGGCCCGTCAAGGGCTGGCCACGGGGCTCGGGCCTGGATCCGGGCTCTGCGGGCCTCCCCCCGGGAGTGCAGTTCGTACATAATTGTCCTGGGGCTGCTGGCTGAGCACCAGGCACGGCAGGTGAGACCCGTGCCCTCTGCTGCCCAGGGTGTCCAGCCGAGGCCTAGAGGGCTGACCCGGGCAGCCTCAGGGCCCAGACTTGCCCCCCGCCCCCCCTGCCCACGCTGGCCTTGTTCAGAACGCGCCGAACTCAAGTTAGTATCAGCAGAGGCAGGAAGGGAAGGGGGGTTGACACAGCTGGGCAAGCAAACTGGAAGACAGCTTTGACAGTGTCCCCTGACAGAGCGCTTGGCCCAGGTCTGGACTTAAGTCAGCAAGAGCCGAGGTGACAGCCACTCTCCCTCCCGTCGCCGGGCAAGCACGAAGCTGTGCTGTGAGTACAGGGGTCCCTGGGGGCCCCGGGTCCGTCAGGGGTCGGGGTCAGTGGGGTGAGAACGGGATTTCAAATGTGACGCTTCGGGGAGCCCGTGCGGGGCCCCTGGGAGCCAGGGCACTGAGCCTCCCAGCCCTCAGCACTACCTGTGCGGTTGAGGTCCAGCGGGCACGAGCCCCAGGGGAGCGGGTTCTGGAAGGAGTTGAGGAAATACCACAGCACCCACGTCAGGACGGTGTTGTAGTACAGGCTGACCAGAAAGGACACGGTGAGGCAGCCCAGCCCTGCGGACGGGCGACAGTCAGCGCCTCGCCGGGGTCCCGGCCACCCCGCTCCTGCTCCCTGCCGTCCCCAAGGCCTCCCGCTGCCCGCCCCGCCGCTGGCCTGCCTCTGGCCGCGCTGGCCTCCCGGGGAGGCCTTCAGGAGGCACCGTGGCCACCTGGCAGGGGGTGTCGTGTCACAGACCCAGGGGTGCCGCTCGGCACCCCCCCCTGCAGCGCCCACCTCACAGGCACCCCAGGGCCTCCCCGGACACTCGGGAGCTCCCAGGATGTGTGGGCTCGGCGCCTGTGGGACACACACCCACGTGACCGGGGACAGCCTGCCGCCTGCCTCCTCCTCGCGCTCTCTGGGCTCACCCCACACGGCGCCCCGCACTCGGGTCCCCGCTTGGGCTTTGGGGGAACAAAACGGCCTCCTGGGACGGGCGACCTCAGACCGTGACTGGAGCTAGCTTCACAGGGGCGCCACCACGTGCGCGTCCTGCCCGGTCACGTCCCCATCACGTCAGGGCATCTTTGGGGCGGGTGCGAAGCCAGCAAGCGTGGCCTGGCGTGACGAGCTGACACGGGGCTCCCGCGGGACCCGCGGTCTCCCGCCCTCCCAACCGCTACGGGACGGGGGCAGGGGTGGGCGCAGCCTACCCACTCCGCCCAGGTAGGGCGACACGGCCTTCCACACCCCGACGCTGCCTGTCCGCAGGTGCTGGCCGATGGCCAGCTCGATGTGGAAGAGTGGGATTCCCTCGAGGACCAGGGCGACGAAGTAGGGGATGAGGAAGGCCCCTGCGAAGACACAGTGGTCGCCAGAGGGTCACTGTCTGCCCGGTGGGGCCTCGGGCTCGGGGAGAGGTGCCCGCGGCCTCCTGAGAGGGGACCCGGGCCCGCACGTCGGGCCCTGGTTCTGCCACCGTTTGAAGCTGCTCGACACGTCCCGCCGTGTGACGCTGTGGCGGAGGGTTTCCCGCCACAAAGGGCAGTCTTGTCCTTACGGGGACGCCCCGAACCCCCGTTACGGGCCCTCCTGTGACGTGGGGCTGCTCCGTGCTCTTGGGGGAGCGCTGGAGCACGGTGACGTCCCGCCTGAGTACGGGCTGGGACCTGTCTCTCCACGCCTTGGGCCGAGCGGGGCCCCTGCTCCCTGTCCGGGTGCCGGGAGGTGTGGGGCGGGGGCTCCAGAGGCCTCCAAGGGGACCCACACGGGCTCCCCGCAGAGCACCCCCTGGGGTGGCTGGGGGAGCTACGCCTTTCCACGCGGTGAGCCAGCCGTAGAAGGAGCAGAAAAGCCACGGGGTTGAGGAGTGAGGCGCCCGGCCTCTCCTGGAGCCCGCAGCCCCGAGGGGTCCCACCTGGTCGCCTGGGGGGGCTCCTGTGGGGAGATGCCGGTTCCCTGAATCCCGCTGGACTCAGAGATGCTCTCATTCTGCCGGGGGGAGGGAGTCCCGGTCCCGCTACGGTGGGAGCCGCATTTTCTTCCAGGTAACCGCAGTCCGTGGACACCCTGGCCCTTAGACGCTCCGGGACTGACAGCCACTCCTCCCCCCTGCATGCACGGGCCTCAGAAACGCCAGGGAACCACACTGGCCGAAATGGGTGCAGGGCAGCGACCGTGCTCCCCGCGTCTGCCTGGCTCGGCTGAGGCTGACTCTCCCCCATGATCCGCGGGCTTGCCCTCATCGTCTGCCGGCCTCCCCCTCCTCTCTTGTGTCACCATCAGACGTTTTGACACGGAGTTGGGGCCCCGGACGGGGCTACGTGGCTACACAGCCCTCAGCCCACATAAGCTTCTGCACGGGGCTCCAGTGTTTGGGGCAAAACAGTGCCTGCTGGGGTCGTCCATGTAGCAGCGAACAGGTGGAGGGTCAGGAAAGTACAATTCTGAGGACACTCGGCCTCAGTGGCCACCCGGGGAGGGGCAGGGAGGGGACAGGGCCTCAGGTGCTGGCTGAGGTCAGTCGGGCAGGGAGCACCTGGGTGGGGGCGGGGGGGGGCACAGGGCTGGGGGTGGGGAGGGGACAGAGCCTCAGGGGCTGGCTGAGGTCAGTCAGGCAGGGAGAACCTGGGGGGTGGGGGACAGGGCCTCAGGTGCTGGCTGAGGTCAGTCCGGCAGGGAGCACCTGGGGGCGGGGGGGGGGGGGGGACAGGGCCGGGGGCGGGGAGGGTCTGGGCCTCAGGGGCTGGCTGAGGTCAGTCCGGCAGGGAGCACCTAGGGGCGCGGTGGGGCGGGGGGGGGGGGACAGGGCCGGGGGTGGGGAGGGGACAGAGCCTCAGGGGCTGGCTGAGGTCAGTCCGGCAGGGAGCACCTGGGGGGGGGGGGCAGGGCCGGGGGCGGGGAAGGGCGGGGCCTCAGGTGCTGGCTGAGGTCAGTCCGGCAGGCAGGGAGCACCTACGAGGAGCAGGGCCAGGGAGGGGTGGGGAGGGGAGCTTGTCTTCGTAGCTAAGCTGGTGCAGCTGAGTCTGCCGTGCTTGGGGGAGAAGAAACAGAGCAGGTCTGTGATTACAGAGACCGTGCGGTTAGGAGGGGGCATCTCGGTGCGTGAGGGGCGAGTAAGCCCTACCCAGAGAGCGTGCCGACCGCGGCTTAGGTGAACACCGCGCCTGTCGGGGGATGGCTGCCGGTCCCAGGAGGACCCACGCATGTGCTTCGAGGAGTGGGACTCGAGCCCCACCAGACCTCCAGGCTGGCGATTCGGTGGGCTGTGCCTCCGAGCGGAATGTCCACGAGACCCCGAGCCACGCGGTTTGGAGAGCTTCCAGGCCGGTGAACACGGGCGGTGCTGGGAGGGGGCTGTGCCCGGAGCTCTGTCACCCCCACACCTGGCCCCGTGCACGCCTTCCGTCTGGCGGCTCCTGAGCCGTGTTCCTTATAAAAATCTGGTAACAGTAGCGAACTGCTCTCCTCAGTTCTGTGAAGCTGACGTGGGGCTGGGCGCAGCCCTGAGTTTGTAGCAAAGTCAGGTAAGAGCCGTGGGTCAGCAGGGGACCCGCCACTTGAGGTCCGATCCTGAGCTGGGGGCCGTGCCGTGGGCCGAGCCCTCGACCTGAGGGGTCTGTGCTCAGTTCAGGGAGATGCGGCGGAAATGGGTTAAATTCTGCTGAGTCTCGGAGAACCGGTTGGTGCGGCAAAAACACCCTCACGCGTCCGCCGTCCGAGCTCGAGAGAAGCGGGAACTTTTCTCGTCTCGTCCCCGCCGGTCTCCGGGGCCGCTGAGACCACACTTCGCGTGCCCACGCGGGGCGTCTGGGAGAGCCCCGTGCATCACCAGTGCCATCACCACGCGAGGGTGCCGGAGGCGACGTGCACCCGTGCCACGTGCTCAGCAGGTGGAGGAAAAGACGGCGCGTGCGTTCAGAGCCCCACGCGGCTGAGAATCAGCAGATCAGGATGGAGAGAACGGCCAGGGGACAGAGGAGAAGACAGGAGAGTGACGTGCTGTCTGTGTGGAGGGTTGACGCGGTGTTGCCAGCGGGAAATCCTTCCCCACGCAGTCCAGACCCCACCCGACGCCTGCGAAGCCCTGAGAGTCTCGTGCGCGTTGACGACCCGGCCGTAAAGGTCACGTGGGAGATCAACAGCCAATACAGAAGCCAGTGCAAGAGAGGAGCATGGCGACTCTCCCTACGGGACGGCCAACCGCAGTAATCAATTCCGTGCGACTTTCCGGGCAAGGTTCTGTCGCCTGGATGGGGCCTCCGGAAACGGAAGTCCGGAACGCGGCAGTGCGGAAATCCTGGACCGCTTACGAGATGACCCACCCGCTTGTGTTGCGACAGACGCGGTTAGAAGGGTTCCTGGGCTGAAGCCCGAGACCCCGGCAGGTGCGCGAAGAGGCCACTAGCGGGTTCCACGTCCCTTTCGCTGGGAAGCGCTGACCGCTCACCAAGAAGCCGGGTGGGTGTGAGAGAATCGCGTGGGGGTGCCCCCAAGGGTTTTGCTCAATTCTGTGACGCTGTTGCCCTTTACAGACCTGAACGATCACTAATGAGAGAGAAAGTCTCCACCCTCAGGAGCGTGAGTTCGCGCAAAATAAAAAGGTGATCTGTTATCTGCTTATCACTCACATCTTCTTATCGAAATAATCAGTAGTGGCCAAAGTGGGACAAAACAGGGCATTCTCACACGTGAGGGTTCCTTGTTCGGGAAAAGAAGGAGTTTTGAAACGTACTTCCTGACATTTCACCGAGAGCTTTCTCACCTGGAAATAGGGCCTAAAGGAAGCATTCAGACACCAGGACCCCCTAGAGCCCGGGTGCCGGGGACTCAGACACCCCGAGCCCTCGGGGAAGGCAGCCCGGCGCATGGCCTGCGGCGATGAGGGTTCCGGAAGGCACGTCCCTGGACGGTCCCGGCACGTCGCAGCGCTGAGCCAACGGGCTCCCGCCTGTGCGGGCTCGACACGGCGCACGGGGCGGCACGGGGGCCTAGGGAGCGAGCCGGTCCTCCGCCCCGGGCTTTGCGTGATCCGTGCCAAGGAGCCTGTACTCTCAGGCGCCCGCCCGCCCCCGCCCCCACGGACGCTCCAACACCCGTGGGCCAGCGGTTCCAGGACACAGGTCTCTTCCAGCTTCTGGTCATCAGAACAAAACTAATAAACTTTCCAGAAGCAGTATCCTCATAAACAGGGAAGCCATGCCAGACAGTGGCCCGGCCACGCGGCTCCCGGAGACCCCCACCCACATTCCCCCACCATGGCCTGACCACTGTCTGCCTACCGCTGCCAGGGGGGCCACTGTGTGTCCCTGAAAGCGGGAAGGACGACTCCCCATCGGAAAAGGGCGGCGTGGGGTCACCCGTGCAGATTTCCATTTCTTCTGGGGGGGCCGACGAATCTCCCCTGAAGGAGACGCTCCCCACATTGCCAACCGGACGCCTGGGGGACCCGGGAAGATCGCCCCGTGGGACTGTCGGGGGCCCTCGGGTCTTACAGGTGCAGAAGGAGGCTTGAGGGCAAGTTGACCTGGCACTGAAACCAGAGGGGGCCCAAGGTCGGACCCCAGAAGAGGACCAGCCTGGCCCGGGCGACGTTCAGTGTCAGCTCCCGAGGGCCCTGGGCGACAGGGCGGTTGCCTGACACCGCCTCGGACTTGGGAAGAGATGAGGGCGGTCTGGCCGTGCAAAGGCCGGGCGGTAGGCGGCCCGGCCAGCGCGCACCTGCAAACCTCAGGGGAACTCGGGGGAGGGCGGTGTGCAGAAAGCACCCCTGAGTCCCGTAAGGCCGAGACGCCCTCGGACTGGACCTCGAGGGCCGGGATGCCCCCCCGGAGGCCCAGCCCACGGCTCACCTCCCCCGTACGTCTGGCACAGGTACGGGAACCTCCAGATGTTGCCCAGGCCCACGGCGAAGCCGATGCAACTCAGGAGGTACTGCAGCCTGTTGTCCCAGCTGGGCCTCTCGTGCCCGCCGCCGGCCCCGCGTGGGTCTGGGCCCAGGGCGCACGCCATGCCTGCCACTTGCTCCCTCACGGTCCCCCTCACAACCCACGTACGTCCGCGTTATTTAAAGGAAAACCAGCGGAGCCCGTTAATTGGTAACCCGGGCCGGGCTCCTGCTCTAACTCGGGCGGTTGCTCCCTGACCCCACGGCCTCCGCCCACCACCCCCCACCCCCCGCCCCCCGGCTCCTGCCCGGCCGGTGCCCCACCACCTCGAGAACATGCCCGCAGGGGCGTCCTGCTCCCTGTCAGGGACCTGCAGGCCCCCAGCACCGGGGCACGTTGGGTTGTTTTATGAAAATCACTGCCCTTCTCGTCAACCGATTGAGACACGGTTGCAGCCTCACTCGTCGCCATGAGCAGTGGCCGAGCCCAGGCCCCGCGCCCTCGCCCGCTTTCCCCCGATGGCGGACACCGTGTCCAGTCCCAGTGGGACGCTGGCCGGTCACCTCGGCGCACGCCCGCCACCTGAGGGTCCTTCCCGGCCCCGTCTCTCCTCTGCACTGCACCGTCATCTCAAGAAGGTTATGCGAGCGGCACCCGCGTGTGGGACCTGGGGGCGGGCCTGCGCCACGCGGCCGTGACCTCAGGCGGCCCATCGGGGGCACGGCCACCAGGCTGTCCTCCTCACGGTGGCCGTGGACAGTGCCACTGTCCTCCTCACGGTGGCCATGGACAGTGCGTTCACCACGCAGAAGGGCGTGGTCTTCGTGCAGACGGGGGACAAACGTCCGGGGAGGGAACAGGTGGCCTCTGGTGTCCTGTCCGCTCCTAAGCCACGTTCATTTTCCGGAGATTGAGTGTAAACTCCTGGCCGGTGGCACACGTCCCTCTTCCGGGGACGGGCACACGAGCTGAAGGTCCGCCTCACCCCTGCACGCCCGTGTCCCAGAGGGACTCCCCAAGGGGGGCGAGTGTCAGGGGTCAGGGCCGGGGGTGGAGGCGCTTCTGTTGCTTCCCAGCGCCCACCGGCACCGCAGGCAGCGGGTGGGATGGTGTGACGCCCACAGCACGGGGGAGGGGCGGGCTCAGCCAGGCCGGGGGCCCCGCGCGGTGGGCTCGAGGCGGACGGGCAGACGCAGCAGACTCAGCCCGGGCCACCCGCTGAGGCCCCGGACCCGCGGACGCCCCGTGGACGCCTGCGGGACAGGCGGGGACCCCGGTGGACACGCTTCCAGGGGCTCCTTTCTGGGTGGGAGGGGGAGTGAGAAGGCGAGGGGAGGGTGTAGCCCCCGCCCAGCCCACCTGACCTCTGACCTCACAGGGCGCCGCGGCCTGCCCTTCACAGGGCCTCTCACCACGCCCCGGGCTCCGCGGACACAGCGACGTGGACGTGGCGTCCACGTGGCGCCCCCCGGCCGGACCCGCAGTCCACGCCGCCCGGAGCGACTGGGGCTCCACCGTCTGCTCATCCCTCTGCCTCCAGACGACGTTTAGGCCGAGAATATGAAATGGCGATTTATTTAGACCGGTACACGTGATGCCCACGAGACCCGCGTTTCCAACAACTTGCAGAGACACCGAGTCTGTGAGCAGGGCACTGGCCGGGGGTGGGACGACCGGATGATCCCCCCCGGGTCACACCCCCAGAATCCTCTCCACACGCCCCAGGGGGCAGCGCACGGACCGGTTACTGCAACTGTGTTCTCACAGCGGGGGTGGGAAGGCTTCGGGGAGAGGCCGAGGGGAGGGTGGAGGCCGGAGCGGGGCGGGGCGGGGGTCCCGGGAAGGCCCGGCACGCGGGGCTGCAAGCCAGCCACCCGCACTGCCCCGAGGATTCCCCAGGTGACGGCACGGGACTGGACACGCCCCGATGTTTGGAGGTTCGTAGCGGGGGCTGCGGGGCTCCGCTCCGTGGTCACTGCCAGATGGGAGGCGACGGGACAGGGACGTCCCGGTGGGGGGGGGGAGGGAAACACGGCGCCAGGACCCAGGTCCCCACCCCTGCCCAGGGGATCCTCAGAAAGTCCAGTTTCACTTAAGTCTCCAGGCTTTTTCTGTGGAGGGTGGAGGCGACCAGCCCATTAAGAAAGCCACCCCAGGGGGCGCCTGGGTGGCTCAGTTGGTTAAGTGTCCGACTTCAGCTCAGGTCACGATCTCGCGGTCCGCGAGTTCGAGCCCCGCGTCGGGCTCTGGGCTGATGGCTCAGAGCCTGGAGCCTGCTTCGGATTCTGTGTCTCCCTCTCTCTGCCCCTCCCCTGTTCATGCTCTGTCTCTGTCTCAAAAAAAAAAAAAAAGAAAACCACCCCAAGTGCCACGTGACTGAGACTGTCGAATCCCAGAAAACAACCTTCACGAGACAGGGAGGGAAGAGCCAGAGCCCGACTTCACTCAGTGGCACCAAGCGGTTAGGCCTCCCGGTCCTTGCCGTGCTCGGGACCGTGGACTGTCCTCGACCGTGGTGCCCACGGCCGAGTTACCGTATAACTGGCCTTTCCAACACCTGGCTACGCGTTCATGCGGTTCACTTCCTTTTAAGGAAAACACAAAGGTGGTTTCCGCCTCAGCCTGGCCGAGCTGAGCTCCGTCTAACTGCTCATCTCCCTGCGGCGGCAGAAGCAATGATTAACTGGCTTGGAACTCACTGGAATTCACCGAGCTGGCACTTTGCCAGAGCTCGGAGCTTGGGGGGGGGGGCAGTGGCATGGTCAGGCCTCCGAAGGACCCAGCCGAGTCTTCTCAGGCTCACAGCCAAGGGGCCTGAGAAGGGCCATCCTCAGGTGGGGCACCAGTGTCCCGACCTCACAGGTACCTCCTAGGTCAAGGGTCGACAGCAAGGTGAAGGTGGGTGGCAACGAGGCCGGTCCTGAGGGGCGCAGGCGAGCAGTGCAGACGCGGCCTCCCCAGGACGCCGCAGCTCCGACTGTCCTTGGAGCGTGTGCACACAAACACGTATGCACGTATTTATACTCGTGCACACAATACATTATACACATGCCCACCACGTACTCATGCACGTGTACACACACACATTTCAACATATATACACACACAGGCATGCACACATGCTCACATACACCCCCCCATGCTCACATGTATATACGTGCACTTGTGTATATGCTCACGTGTGCGCACACATGCACACACATGTACACGCGTGCCTATGCGTGCACACACATATACACACAGTATGCACATGCATACCCTCATCTGTGCACACATACACACCCACACGTGTACACACACACTCACGCACACACTTTCAAGTGTGTGGCCTGGACACCCCCCCTCACTCTGACGGCCACACGCCCTGGGCCAGGCCGTTTAGTACTTCAGGTCCCCATTGATGGAGGTCGTGGACACCCTGCTGACCAGCCCCTGGCGGTCCCCCCGTCTCTGGCAGTGGTTCCTGATGAGCTTGTAGATGGCGAAGCCGGGGATGGCCAGGCAGGGCACCCCAGCCACGATGACCACCACGGCATACACCCAGCCTGGGTACGTGACCTTCTGGGATTTAGGAAACTCCTCCTGGGGAGAGAGCAGGGGTGACAGCCGCATGTACAGCCAACAAGGTCTCCTACAGGGTACACGCCCCTCCCCCCGTAGGTCACCTCCCGGCCCTCGTGGCAGAGGGGAGGGGCACCTGGGCTCCCGACCCCACAGGGAGCAAGACCCCCACTGCCCCCTCCGCTGCAGCCCCTCGGCTCACATAGGCAGGGTCCCAGACGCTGTAGATCAGCTCCTCGTTGACCTTGACCACAAAGAAGAACAGGAAAATGACCAGCATAAGCAGTGGACTGACCACCCTCCACGTGACTTGCCAGAAGATGTTGGGCTTGTGGCCAATCATGAACTCTATGTCCCTGTTGAACCTGGACACGGAGGTGGGAAGAAAGCTGTCACCGGGACATGGTCAGGCCTACGATCCCCTCAAGGCCGAGGGCGGCTGGCCTGTCCAGCCCAGACAGACGTCACCGTCTGCAGCCACAGCCCGGCCTTTCCTCTGACCGGAGTCCCGGCCGTCCCTGTGCACAGAGACCTGCCACCTCAGGGACTAGCCTCTGGAGGCCCAAGGCGCCACCGCCCAGGGCTCCAGCCCTCAGACTTGCCACGTGGAGGTCCGGGCAGGCGCTCGCTGAGCAGGGTTAGAGCTCCGGGGATGAAGGGCAGGCTGGGAGGCCGTCCCGTCCCAGCCTCCCTGCAGGGCAGCGGCTCCACAGCTGGACAGCCCCCACCCCCCCGCCCTGGGCCGGACTGCCTTCTGCACCAGAGCCTGCGTTCTGCAGAAATGAGCGTGGCGCCCGCGGAGCGTGGCCACGAGCTGCCCAGGACAAAGAGAATCCAGAGGACATTTCTGGGAAGGTACCGCTGCCCAGGCCTCAGCCCCAGGCTGGACCCAGCAGGGCCGGGGAGGCCGTGGTGCATCTCCTCTGTGCGGGCCCGTCCCCCCGTGTGTCGTGCAGCGACCCCCACGAGCGTCTGGCTTCGCGCCGTCCCAGGGCGCTCACAGATGGCCGTGTCCTCATTCACTCGGTCACGGGCCTGCATCACAACTCTCTTCCCCCAGTCTGCTAGAGCAGTGAGCGCGGGCGGGGCAGCACGCGTTCCTCGGTGGCCCCCGGGCTGGTTCGAAGTGTGTTATGGCCCGGCGCGGGCAAGCTCTCGCGGGTACAGAGGCCGCATCCCGACATCGGCGCGCCTCCAAGGGCTCGTGTGTGCGCACTGGTGCTGGACACCGGCCGGCGGTCTCTGAGGCCCTGGTGAGCCCGGCCCCTGGCGAGGGCACCTCGGCCACGTTCTGGGCCCCGGCTCACCTCCAAACGGGGCGTGATGCCCTGAGCGTCCGGCCGTGCAGACCACTGACAGGCCCACTCACCACCTCTCTTCACCTGGGGCTCCGTCTGGCTGCGTGGCACTGTCTCCCCTAGAAAGGCCCAGAGCGCCCACGCCACGGAGCTCCCCTGGCCACGCGCCCCTAGTCATAATGAAGCACACAGCACCCCCCCCACCCGGGCCGGCAGCCCTGGGGCCCCACAGGGAAGCCTTGCTCCCCACGGCGAGCGCCCTGCCCTGGCCGCGTCCAGCTCTCACTTCCGCTGCTCGAGCCCCACCCCCGCGGCTACTCAGCCGCTCCTGGTCCACCTGCGCCCGCGTCTCATGTAGTTCAGGCTTCACGGCCTGTGAGACACGACAGTGCTTCGCCTCCGTGTGGCACAGCTGTCCTCAGTTAGGAATTTTCAATCGCGTGGTCAGACCGGAGGGGTCTGTTTCCGGGTGGTTGCCGATTCCTCTCTCCCACCCCCAAGACTGCGTGGCCTGTCAGTGCTCATCCGTGCTGGCTCTGGAAGCACCCACGGCTGGAAGTTCACACGGCTCCGGGCGGCCCATCTCCTCTGCCCATGGCCCCGCCGACCCATGCCCCGCGCGCTCTCCAGGGACATGCACGCTCGGCCCCGCGTCACACACGCCCGTCTTCCCCTGCCCCGAGCGCGGGAACTTCCTGCCTCCCTCCTACCTGTCCACACCGTACACGTAGACCACGGCAAACATCTCGCAGAAGGCGATGATGAGCAGCGGGATGGAACCGGCGTAGCTGTCCAGCAGGGACAGCCAGTACTGGCCCGAGTTCAGCGTGAAGATGAACGCGATCAGGTACGTCCCCAGGCAGATGAGGCCTTCGGGACAGAGAACACGGCTGCTGCGGACCCAGGCCCCGCGTCCCGGCCGAGGCTGCAGCCTGGAGGCTGTCCCGGCCCCACGTACCTGTGAGCAGCTCTTTGGGCCACTTTTCGGGGATGATCTTGAGGTCCTGCAGGGGCACGACCACGCCCTCCATGTTGCCAAACATGGACGACAGGCCCAGGCAGAAGAGCATGATGAAGAAGAGGACGGACCACAGCGGGGACACAGGCATTTTGGTGATGGCCTCCGTGAAGACGATGAAGGCCAGCCCCGTGCCCTCCACGCCCTGCAGGGTGGGCAGCTCCATCAGCGAGGCACGCGCCCTCCCGAGGGCCCCTGTCCTTGCCCGACCCTGCACCTGCTGAGCCTCCCCCCCCCCAGGGCCCCTGTCCTTGCCCGACCCTGCACCTGCTGAGCCTCCCCCCCCCAGGGCCCCTGTCCTTGCCCATCCCTGCACCTGCTGAGCCCCCCCGAGGGCCCCTGCACCTGCTGAGCGCCACCCCCCCCCCCGAGAGCCCCTGTCCTTCTGCATCCCTGCACCTGCTGAGCACCCCTCCTCCGCCCCCGCACAAGGAAAGCGCTGATTTCAGCCACCCGGGAAAACCACCAGAACTCATCTCTTGGGCCCAACTGCATTTTTAAAAGCTGACTGAGTTCAAACACCAGGAAGTGGGTGGCACTGCTTGGCAGCAGTCAGGGCCCCACGCGGCCCAGACAGACATGTGGCAGGCACGGCAGACCGTCTGCTCGCTGACAGGTGTCACCCCACAGGACGCTTCCTGAGCCGCTCCCCACACAGCTGGGCTCAGAGCTCAGGATGACTTTACTAGCCTGAGCACGCGTCCCGAACAGACGCCCTAGGGCTGCGAACAGTGGGCCAGGCTGTGCGCGACGACGGGCTTGCGGACGCAGAAGCGCCAGGGCTCCGCGTGGCACCCCGGCTGACCCCGTGCCCCTGCCTTTGGCCCCACGTGGGTCAGTGAGACCTCTGCCTTGGGTCCTCCCTCCAGGCAGTGGGTGTTCCTGGTGGGGCTGAGAGGCTAAGTCGGGAGCCCGGGGCCCCCGTGTTCCCTGCAGGTCACGGGCTCTGGTCCCGGGGACCCACTCAGAAGTCAGGGACCCCAAAGTAACTTCACGGCATCTACGTGAGTCTGTGGAAAACGTGCCGCTGCCCTCCACACACCAGCTCCGCCCTGCGGGGCGAGCCAGGACTTCGGGAGGACGTGGGGGCTAAGGGCAGCGGTGCGCCCGTGCGAGGAAACTCAGGATGAGCGGGCGAGCCCAGCCAGCCTCGGGGCACAGACTGCAGCAAAACCGGAGGCAGACGCAGCAGCCTGGTGGCCTGGGGCTGGGGACGGGGCGGCGGGGACCCACTGCTGATGGAAAACTCGCGGCCAGGGCCCTGGTGGCATGTGGCATGCCCCAAATACCGTGCGGCTCCAAATAAGAAAATTGCAGAATTAAAACTGATAAATTCGGGCTCATAAACCTTAACGATATGGAAACATTACTCATCATTAAAATTGGACTTAGAGGGGCGCCCAGGTGGCCCGGTCAGTTGAGCGTCGACCTCGGCTCGGGCCATGATCTCGCAGTTTGTGAATTCGAACCCCATGTCACACTCTGTGCAGACAGCCTATCCGTGCAGAGCTTGCTTTGGATCCTCCGTCCCCCTCTCTCTGCCCCTTCCTACCTTGCGCTCTCCCAAAAAGATGGCAAAAACATGTTTTTAATAAAAGGGAAAAT
This sequence comes from Panthera tigris, assembly GCF_018350195.1. NCBI lineage: Eukaryota > Metazoa > Chordata > Mammalia > Carnivora > Felidae > Panthera > Panthera tigris. The sequence continues at coordinate 237,469,086 of NC_056660.1, forward strand.
AAGACTGGAGTTCAAAGGCAGTGGCACATCAGAGGAGATCTGCAGCTGTACTAAGGTGTCAGCCTCCCCGAGTGACATACGCCAATCGAGCGAGATTGCGAGACGGTTATAAGGACACTGGCGTTTTTGTAGGAGGAACTATAGTAAAAGTAGCCCACGGGGTGTTTTCACGTGTTTGACGTGAGGCACTGGAGGAGGCCAGGCCCGTGGGCACCGGGCTCGCAGGGGAAGCTAGGCGCCCGCCCCCTGCCCCCAGAGCCCGAACCGCAGGGGCGCCACCCAAGGCACCGACCTCCGAGAGGAAGGAGTTCATGTCGCAGGTCTGGAAATGCAGTTTCGCGTAGGCCTCGGGCTCCGTGGCATTGAACCACTGTTGCACCTCCGCGAAGTTCTCCTGCGTCACGTTGCCCTCAGGCAGGTCGAAGCCGTTGATAAGCGTCAGGATGTTCCTGGAAGAGAGCCAGGCTGGCTGCAGGCCCGGGGGGGGGGGGCAGGGGGTGCTCCCTGGAGGCAGTTTGCAAGCTCCTCAGGGCGGGCGAGCCACCTACGTGTTGAAGCAGTCGTCGAAGCGCTCGGTGGCACGGAAGCCGATGATGGAGTAGACCACGGTGGCCGCGTACACGGACGTGAAGCCGTTGATGACCGACACGATCACCGAGTCCCTCTCACAGTTGTTGCTGCAGTGAGAGCACTGGCTGGTCACTGACGGCCGGGGACGCCCGCCCGGCCCGTGTGGGCGCTCAGCGAAGACGGCGCAGCTGCGTCCCGACCCCGCTCTGCCCTTCTGCCACTTCCCCACGCCCCCATAGCCGCCAGTCCCGGAGACCCCGGGTTCAAATCCCTACTCCCCTGGGTCGTGAGGCTTCGAGGTGCTGGGCTTGGCCAGGACCCCCAACTCCCCCTGGACGCCCAAAGCCCCCCTGCAGCCCAGAGGGCCCAGAACACGGCCCCTGACCTCCCACCCCCACCCGCTGATGCCAACACCCTCCTTCCAGATGCTTCTGATGGCCGGCATCAGAAAGTGGGATAATAAGGTGTTGGCGAGGGTGTGGAAAAATCGGGCCCGCCACGGGACGGCTGGGTGAACACAGCGTGCCCGTCCACACACCGGGCGTGGCTCGGTCGTGGGAGGAAGCACGCCCCGACACAGGCTGCAGCAGGGCCGGACCCCAAGGACATGGTGCGGTGACGGAAACCAGACGCAGAGGACGGCTCCCGGGAGTCCGTGCCCTCGAAACAGCCCAAGAGGCGGCGGCTGGTTCAGGGGAGGGGGCACGGGGCTCCCTGGGGCGGGCGGCATCTGCGGGGCCTGGAGACGGCACTGGCACGACCCTGGGAACGTGGGAGCCCAGCGGGTGAACGGCCCCGGGGCGGGGCGGGGGGGGGAGCATGTCCTGTCCCGCCCAGCACCACGGCCCTTCCCCCTCCGCGTCTGCTCCCGAGGCTCGCTCTCTGCTGGACCACTGGTCCCAACCGGAAGGTCCTGGAGACCCTGGGGGTTTGGGCCCCTGCCGTGTGGGTGTCGGCCTGGGCTGGGCTGCAGGGACGGGCGCCCCTGGGGGTCCTGGGTGCCCGGGGGCGAGGGGGGTGGAACACCAGGGCTCAGGGTCACGGAGACCGAGGTGCCAAGGGGAGGCTGGGTCGTAAACGGGCCTCGCTGGAGGGACCCCCCTGGTGAAAGCCCTCCGGAGTCACCAGCCCGCCTCTATGCACCCTGTGGCCGCCCCCACTGCTGGGACCCAGGTCCCTGTACCCCCCGCCCCCGCCCTTGGTAGGGAGGCCCGCCCGCACTCACTGCACAGAGTTGTAGCTGGAGAAGGAGATGAGACCCCCGAAGGCCAGCGAGAAGGAGTAGAAGACCTGAGCCCCCGCGTCCAGCCAGGTGACCGGGTTGGCCAGCTCCGTGACCTGTGGCAGGACAGAGACCCCTCAGCCTCACTCCCAAGGTGCTGGCTGACACACGGCCCGGTGGCGGCCACCCTCTGTCCACACAGCCGTACTTGAGCCGATGGGCCCCTGACGCCCCCGGCCCGGCCACCCCCTGCCTCTGGGCGGACCTCAGGGGACTCACGTTGGGCGTGAAGAGAAACACGATACCATTGGTGGCTCCCTTCAGTGTCAGACCCCGGATGAGAAAGATGGTCAGGACCACGTAGGGCAGCGTCGAGGTGACGTACACGGCCTGTGGGCGGGGCAGGTGAGGGGGGGGGTGGGAAGAGAGGGCTGCCGGTTAGGACCCCCTCCCGGGTGCCCCTGGCCCCCAGACTCCAGGCAGGGAGGTGTGCCCGACCCTCCACTTCCCAGCGTTCTGCGGGACTGGGACCATCTGGTGCCTCCCGACTGGGGATACCGTGGGTCCCACGGCTTCCTGAGCACGTGGGCAGCAGAGGCCCTGCCCAGACAGCGGTGGGGGGGAGGGGTCACGACCCTCACAGCGGCCGAAGGTGCACGGGCGCCCCCCAGCCCCGCGGGCACCTTGCCGGTGGTCTCGATGCCGCGGATGGTGCACACGTAGAGCACGCTCCAGGCACAGGTCAGGCAGAGCAGGACCCACCACTGCACGGAGCCGGAGTCGCTGATGGAGGTGGAGATGTTGAGGGTCTCCCGGTACCAGAAGTAGTCCACGGAGGAGCTGCGCGCGCACTCCTCCACGTAGCCTGGGGGCGGGCACTCGCACACATCAGAGCGGGCACGGGGTGCGAGCCAAGGTGAGGAACGGGGACCGGGGCCCGAGCCATGGGAAACACAGGTCGTGTTTTTGAGACATTGACAGCGGGGACGTTGTATGTGCCCGTGCACACCCACACATGCACACCCGCACTCACACCCATACATGCGCACACGCACACCCGTGCACACACACCCGCACGCCCACACACCCGCATGCCCACACATGTACACCCACACCCGCACACCCACGCATGCACACCCACACCCGCACATACACGCATACACATGCACACGCGTACCCACAAACGCACGCCTACACATGCACGCATACACCCGCACACCCGCACATGCACACCCACATATGCATATGCACCCACACACGGTGCACATTCACACAAATATGTGCACACGAGTGTACCTGCACGCAAACACACCTCCCATGCATACATGTGTGCACATGCACACAGACCTATGTGTGCATGCACATATGCACACCCACACACGCGTGCATGTGTGGGGTGTGCACCCGGGCCTTGACTGCCTGCCTTCTCCCTCTTGTCCCTGCTGCAGGCAGACAAGAACCCCACAGGCTTGGCCCGGGGAGGGCTCACGACGCCGTCCCAACAATGTCGGGGAGCGGCTTCCGGGACACCCCACGCACACCCCCCCCCCGCCGGCAACTCAGAACCCCACGCACGGCTGTCCTCGCTGCAAGGCCCAGGCGGATGGGCAGCACCCCCTTCCTGGGCCACGCCGCCCCTCCTGACGGGGAAGCCACCAATTTTAAGGGCTTTTCTCCTGCAACGTGCCCTTCTTTTAATGCCCTGTTGCCTTAAGTGTGCCCTGGGTTTTGCCCGACCTGAGCTCCAGGCATCCAAAATCTGGAAAATCAGAGGGCAAGTGTCCGTGGACGGTCAGCCCGCGTGATCAAAGGTGCGGCCTCCCCACCCTGCTAGTGGCAGCTCGCCAGCTCCCCGGCCCTGCCCAGGGCTCACCTGTCCTGTTGGCGTTGAGCGGACACTCACTCCAGGGCAGGGGGTCCTGGAAGGAGTTGAAGAAGTACCACATGACCCAGGCGATGATGGTGTTGTAGTAGAGGCCCACCATGAAGGACACGAACATGGACGCGATGCCTGGAGGGACCAGACCGTCACTGCTCAGGAGTGGGGGTCACTGCTGGGAGAGGGGTCAGTGCCGGGCGAGGGGTCAGTGCCGGGCGAGGGGTCAGTGCCAGGCAAAGGGTCACTGCCGGGCGAGGGGTCACTGCTGGGGTGAGGGGTCAGTGCCGGGCGACGGGTCACTGGTGGGCGAGGGGTCAGTGCCGGGTGAGGGGTCACTGGTGGGCGAGGGGTCACTGCTGGGCGAGGGGTCAGTGCCAGGCAAGGGGTCAGTTCCAGGTGAGGCGGTCACTGCTGGGTGAGGGGTCACTGCCGGGTGAGGGGTCAGTGCTGGGGTGAGGGGTCAGTGCCGGGCGAGAGGTCAGTGCCGGCTGAGGGGTCACTGGTGGTTGAGGGGTCACTGCTGGGTGAGGAGTGAGTGCTGGGTTGAGGGGTCAGCGCCTGGTGAGGGGTCAGCGCCGGCCAAGGGGTCACTGCTGGGCAAGGGGTCAGTGCTAGGCGAGGGGTCAGTACTGGGGTGAGGGGTCAGTGCTGGGTGAGGGGGTCACTGCCGGGTGAGGGGTCAGTGCTGGGGTGAGGGGTCACTGCCGGGCAAGGGGTCAGTGCTGGGGTGAGGGGTCAGTGCCGGGTGAGGGGTCAGTGCTGGGGCGAGGGGTCAGTGCCGGGTGAGGGGTCAGTGCTGGGTGAGGGGTCACTGCTGGGTGAGGGGGTCACTGCCGGGTGAGGGGTCACTGCTGGGTGAGGGGTCACTGCCGGGTGAGGGGTCAGTGCCGGGTGAGGTGTTACTGCTGGGGTGAGGGGTCAGTGTCAGGCGAGGGGTCACTACCGGGCAAGTGGTCACTGGTGGGCGAGGGGTCAGTGCTGGGGTGAGGGGTCAGTGCCGGGTGAGGGGTCAGTGCTGGGGTGAGGGGTCAGTGCCGGGTGAGGGGTCAGTGCTGGGTGAGGGGTCACTGCTGGGTGAGGGGGTCACTGCCGGGTGAGGGGTCACTGCTGGGTGAGGGGTCACTGCCGGGTGAGGGGTCAGTGCTGGGGTGAGGGGTCAGTGCTGGGGTGAGGGGTCAGTGCCGGGCGAGAGGTCAGTGCCGGGCGAGGGGTCACCTCCGGGTAAGGGGTCGCCGCTGGGGTGAGAGGTCAGTGCCGGGCGAGGGGTGAGAGCCGGGCGAGGTATCAGTGCCGGGTGAGGAGTCACTGGTGGGCGAGGGGTCAGTGCCGGGTGAGGTGTTACTGCTGGGGTGAGGGGTCAGTGTCAGGCGAGGGGTCACTACCGGGCAAGTGGTCACTGGTGGGCGAGGGGTCAGTGCCGGGTGAGGTGTCATTGCCGGGTGAAGGGTCAGTGCTGGGCGAGGGGTCACTGCTGACTGAGGGGTCAGTGCTGGGGCGAGGGGTCAGTGTCGGGCTAGGGGTCACCCCCGGGCAAGGGATCAGTTCTGGGCGAGGGTCTCTGCTGGGTGAGGGGTTAGTGCCGGGTGAGGGGTCACTGCTGGGTGAGGAGTCAGTGCTGGGGTGAGGGGTCAGTGCTGGGGCGAGGGGTCACTGCCGGGTGAGGGGTCAGTGCTGGGATGAGGGGTCAGTGCCGGGCGAGAGGTCAGTGCTGGGCGAGGGGTCACTGCCGGGTGAGGTATCACTGCTGGGGTGAGGGGTCAGTGCCAGGCGAGGGGTCACTACCGGGCAAGTGGTCACTGGTGGGCAAGGGGTCAGTGCCGGGTGAGGTGTCACTGCTGGGGTGAGGGGTCAGGCCAGGCGAGAGGTCAGTGCCGGTGAGGGGTCACTGGTGGGTGAGGGGTCAGTGCTGGGGCGAGGGGTCAGTGCCGGACAAGGGGTCACTGCTGGGTGAGGAGTCAGTGCTGGGGTGAGGGGTCAGTGCTGGGCGAGGGGTCACTGCTGGCTGAGGGGTCAGTGCTGGGGCGAGGGGTCAGTGCTGGGGCGAGGGGTCACTGCCGGGCGAGGGGTCAGTGCTGGGATGAGGGGTCAGTGCCGGGCGAGAGGTCAGTGCTGGGCGAGGGGTCACTGCCGGGTGAGGTATCACTGCTGGGGTGAGGGGTCAGTGCCAGGCGAGGGGTCACTACCGGGCAAGTGGTCACTGGTGGGCAAGGGGTCAGTGCCGGGTGAGGTGTCACTGCTGGGGTGAGGGGTCAGGCCAGGCGAGAGGTCAGTGCCGGTGAGGGGTCACTGGTGGGTGAGGGGTCAGTGCTGGGGCGAGGGGTCAGTGCCGGACAAGGGGTCACTGCTGGGTGAGGAGTCAGTGCTGGGGTGAGGGGTCAGTGCTGGGCGAGGGGTCACTGCTGGCTGAGGGGTCAGTGCTGGGGCGAGGGGTCAGTGCTGGGGCGAGGGGTCAGTGCCGGGCGAGGGGTCACTGCTGGGTGAGGAGTCAGTGCTGGGGTGAGGGGTCAGTGCTGGGCGAGGGGTCACTGCTGGCTGAGGGGTCAGTGCTGGGGCGAGGGGTCAGTGCCGGGCTAGGGGTCAGTGCCGGGTGAGGGGTCACTGCCGGGCGAGGGGTCACCCCCGGGCAAGGGATCAGTTCTGGGCGAGGGTCACTGCTGGGTGAGGGGTTAGTGCCGGGTGAAGGGTCACTGCTGGGTGAGGAGTCAGTGCTGGGGTGAGGGGTCAGTGCTGGGCGAGGGGTCACTGTTGGCTGAGGGGTCAGTGCTGGGGCGAGGGGTCAGTGCCAGCCGAGGAGTCAGTGCCGGCCGAGGTGTCACTGCTGGGGAGGAACCTCCTTGCTGACCTTAAGGAGTGGACGGAGGAAGCTTGGAGAGCAAGAGTGTGGCCTCAGCAGTCAGCCCACCTCGGGGCCATCCAGCCACTCCCGAGCCCTGATCAGGGCAGGGAGTCGGCAGGGGCGGGGGTCTCTACTCTCCCCGTGCGTCTACACCCTCCAACCCGCTGGGCGCCTGGGGCCTCAGGATGGTGTCCGCTGCCCCGCTGGCCCCCGGCGGCCAGCAGTGACCCAGGCCCTGACCTGAGCTTGTAAGGAGGGGTCTGCGAAGGCCCGGGGGCGGGGCCTAAGCGCTGGGCCCCTCCTCTCCCTGAAATCAGGCAGTGAAGGCGGGCAAGGAAGGAGGGGCACCCGCTGCCAATAGGGGACCCCGGCAGAGCCCGGCGGCGCACCTACGCCCTTGAGGGCCGGGTGGATGGAGCTCCAGACGCCCACGCTCCCCTTCCGCAGCCTCTGCCCGATGGCGAACTCCAGGTGCAGCAGGGGGATGCCCTCCACGACCAGCAGGATGAGGAACGGGATCATGAAGGCCCCTGCGTGGGGAGAAGCGGCAGCGTGTCAGAGGACGGCTCACGGGAGGGCGACGGGCCACCCCTGGCGACGCGGGCGTTTGTAGGAAGCACCTGCAGAGACACAAACTTGGGAGGTTCCCGACCACAAGGCCACGAGCACCGCCGCGCAGGGAGCCACCACGCGCCACCTCCCGACGGTGGCGTCCGTGGGCCGTGACGGCAGCCCCCGGAATCAGCGGAGGCGTCCGCGTGCCGGGGGGAGCCAGGTGCGAGGGTCAGAGGGGAGAGGTCACGGGAGCGGAGGGTTCAGACACCGACCCGGGGGAGTGCACGCCGGGGTCCTTGATCTGAGCCTCGGGAGGCTAGCTGGGCAACACTGAGGGCCTCGGAAGGCCCTGACCCGGAGCCGCGACCACATGAGGGGATGCAGGGACCCCCGGGACTGGGGGCACCAGGACCAGGCTGCAGGTTGAGACGGGAAATTAGCGAAGGCGGCGGGCTCGGGGCCCCTGGGCCGCTCCCTCCTCGGGCCCAGCGCGACCTAGCAGAGACCAGCACAGCCGAGGTCACCAGAGCGTGAACTTCGGGCCAGGTTGCAGCTGCGCTGTAGGGACTGCCGACGAGGGTCTGGACACACTGATGGCTTCAGGACTGACCGGTGCGTTCGGCGGGGGGCGGGGGAGGGGCGAGCATTCGGTCCCTCTCCTGGGCCATCTCTGCCAGCATCAGCCTATACCCCCTCTGCCCTGGGTTCGCTCCCTGCCTCTTTCTCCTCTGCGGGGTCCCTTGTGTCGGGAGGGACAGCCCCACCCCCACCCCCGCGCAGAGCCCAGGGGCGCTCCCACCCCGCAGTGGGCCATCCTCGGTCTGCGTGCTGGACTGCCTGAGTGGCCTCCCTCCCAACGCGGGACTCCAGGGACAGGCCCCTTCAGATGCCGAGGTCAAAATTCCAGGACAGCAAGGGGCATGGGCCACGACTGGGGATGTGGCCCTCAAGGTGACAATGACAGAAAATCAAAGAGCGAGGACGGGCACGGGGAACGAAGACCCACCAGCTGGATCCCCTTGGGTCTGGGGGCCCAGCCCGGGCCACAGGCTCACGGGCAGGGGCCACCTACACCCCACCAGGACCTGCTCACCGTGTCACCGTGTCACCGTGTCCGTGAGGGTTAAGATAAAAGAAAAGAGCTGCCTCTCCAACGTTTTCTTAGGGGCTTGATTTGAATCTCTAAGCGGGACGCCTGGAAGCTCGGCCGGTCAAAGGCCCAACATCAGCTCAGGCCACGATCTCACTGTGAGTTCGAGCCCTGCGTCAGGCTCGCTGCTGTCAGCACAGAGCCCACTTTGGATACCCTGCCCCCCTCTGTTTCTGTCCTCCTGCCACCTCACGTGCTCTATCTCTCTCAAAAGTAAACATTTTTTTTTAAATAAAAGAAAGAAAAAAAATCTCTGAGCAAAATTACCAAGAAAACAAGTCCGTTTGGGGACAAGGCTCCAGAATGTCCTTCAGTCTCCCCTTTTCTCATGACGCCACTTTCACCCACCAGCCTTCCGGTCCCTGCATCCCCATCAGGAAACTCCTATTCATCCTGGGAAACCCCATTCGGATAGCCCCTCTTCCAGGAAGCCGCCTCGGTTCTCCCGGCGCCCTCCCGCACACAAGCTCCTCCAGGTGGGCGGCTCCCCTGAGTGTGAGGCTCCGCCCCGGTGGGCACAGCCAGTGGGGGAAGGGGGGAGGAGGGGTCAGGCACATGCCCAAAATGAGCCGTCTGTGCCCCCACGTTGTGGGGCGCATCCCAGCGAGGCAGGTGGGTCTGCCTACCCAGTACCCTGGCCCCGGGCAGCGTCCAGCCTGGAGCAGCCCCCTCGGCCCCACGCTCTTTTCCAGGGATGAGAATGTTCTCCAGCGAGGCCGAGAGCTCTGTACAGATTAGGCCCTGGGGGATACGTGGCTTTTTTTTTTTTAAACCCAGCTACTTCTTTCCTTCCCGTGGGTAAAGGTGGAGGAAGCAGGGAAGGGCAGAGGAGGGAGAGCGGCCAGCAGGCACCGTGGCGCCTGGATGTGGTTCCAAAGGTCCCTGGAGACGGGCGTCCCTGTGCTGCCCAGGCTTCCGCACCGGTGGACACGCGCGCACACACACGCAGAGGCAGCCTGCTGCACGGGGGAGGGGTGGACGGCACCCAAGGGGGACAGACCCGCTGGTGCGGAAGCACGGCTGGCGTTCTAAGGAACCGGGAAACAGGGCGGGGAGTCTGGAGACCCACGGGAGGCCCAGTTGTGTTAGTCCTGAGGGGTAACCACACTCTCAACAGGCCGCCAGGGGCTTTGTGGGATGTGGGTGGCACTCATCACGGAATTGGTCCCGGGAAACTGGCATCATTTCCCCAGGCTCCCGTAGGCGATGGCGACAGATGTGTGGGTGGGGGACCTGCCTCCCCCAGGGTCCCTCCCCCCCCAACCCTTTCACTGTCACCCCCAGGGTCCCTCCCCTCCATCCCTGTCACTGTCATTCTGAAGGGAGATGTGGATTGCTGCCCCCCACACCCCCACCCCCGGGCCTTCCCGCCTTCCGTCCACAGTCCAGACCAGACTGAACTCTCCAGAAATCACCCAAACACCAGAGGGCCATCTTGGGCGAGCCGTTCTGCCCTCCCTGCCCCTGGGGCCTGCACCTTAGAGCCCGTGCCCAGGTCCTTTCCAGGCCCGGGAGGACAGCACGGGGTCACCATGGCCAAGGCACAGAAGGGCGATACTATCTGAGCTCACAGAGGAGGAAACTCCTAAAGAGAAGTACACCCGGAGATGCGTCTGACAAGTGGCAGCAGGGACTCTGGGGGAGGGGACAGACAGGGACCCTTGGAGGAGTTCCTGATGCCAGCTCTGGGCTCGGCTCACGTGCCCCTGCCCAGCGCCCCGGCCCAGGCCCACGTCCACACACGGGTTTCCTCCTAGGTCAGGGTGACCCACAAACCCTGCAGCACCTTCCCATACCCACCCCAGTCCCACCCCAGTCCCACCCCAGTCCCATTTGCATCCTATTCCCACCCCACCCCCCTCCGATGCTCTCTCCTGCCCCAGGAAGCTTCCCTGTGAGAGCGCGTGCCCCGTGCACGCTCTGGGTCAGGGCGTGGGGTGGCTGTGTGCCACCCCACCATGTGATGTGGGGATAAACCTACCCTTCAGGGGCTCGTGGACCTCTGTCACTTGCAGAGGAGCACAGAGCCCGTGCCCAACTCCCACTGAGGTGGGAGGAGCACTAGCCAAACACAGACCCCCGAGGCGGTGCAGGAGGAGGACACAGCCCACCCGGGAACCACCTGCACCTGCGCCCTTCACAGCGCTGCCCCGGGGACCCCAGTCAGAGAGACCCAGCGTTGGGGACCTTTCGAGTGACCACACAGTCTCCTAATGCCATGCGCCAGAGGGGGCACTGCGCGTGGGTGCACGCGCGCGTGGGTGAGTGGGTGTGTGCATGCATGCGTACGTGCGTGTGTGGGTGCACGGGCGTGTGAATGTGTGTGTGGGGGCTGTGCACGCATGCGTGCATGGGTGCGCGCGTGTTGTGTGGGTGTTGCGCGGATGTGCGGGGGCGTGTGTGCACACGCGTGGGTGTGGGCTGCGCGCGTGTGTAGGTGCGTGCGGTGTGCACGCATTGAGAGCGTGGGTGCGTGCGCTCGTGGGTATGTGGGCATGTGCGTCAGTGCGTGATGTGTGCGCGCAGGCGTGTCGGGTGGGTGCGTGCGTGCGCACCGCCGCGAATACAGCAGAACGTTGTCGACTGAATCGAAATCAGGGTCTGGGATGTCGTTTTGTCTACTTTTCTGACTTTTTTCCCCCAAAATATAAAGTTAAAAATAAAGTAAATGAATATTTGTCGTACTTTGCAAATTACCCAAAAGTCCTGGAAGTAGTTGGAGGCATGTTACGTCTTCACGGAACCAGCTCCCTCAAGTCACACCACCCCCCCACCCCTTACAGCTGGGGCCGCAGGCGTGGGAGGCGTCGCGCGGAGGGTCACCGGCTGCGGTCACCTCCCTGCGGCCCTCCGCCTCCTGGGCTCGGCTGCTGGCCTCCCGGTGGGCGTGGGTGGCCTGGACGGGACAGAGCGTGAGCCACGGAGGGTCCCGGAGCGCAGAGGTCGGACCCCCAGCCCTGGCGCCAGCGTGGAACCTCGCTGTGGGGGCGCAGGGCAGGCCTCTGCTCCCCGGGCTGACTGGGGGACAGCCCGTCAGTCTGCAGGGTCTGGGGGCACGGTTCCCGCGGGTGAATACAGCACCAGGACCGCAGTGCAGGGGTGCAGCCAGCCCCCTTCCCTGTCCAGGGGGCAGGAAATCTGCGGGGTGCTGGGCTCCCAGTTACAAGTGAGCAGGAGCAGGCTGGGACCCTCTCTGAGGGTGGCCCTGGGGGGCACGTGAGCGGAAAGTCCCAGAAGGAAGGGGCATTGGCCCCAGAGGCAGCTGGGAGGCAGGCTCAGGGACCGACTGGGACCGACCGCAGAGGCTGCACTGCTGGGGCCCCTCCTCCCTCTGGCTCCCCCTCTGCTGTGGCTGCCGCTTCCGCTTCCAGAGTCAGAAGCTGGATCAGGGGTCTGTGAGACCTGAGGAGGCCTGAGGTCCCTCCCAGACCTTGGGAAGCTCAACCCTGGGAAATTCAGGGCCCCTGAGGCTGACCCAGGAACGAGCACTTCTGCCTTTCCCGGGGATGCTTTTAGATCACAAAGCCCAGGTGAGAGCCTGCGGGTGCTTCAGAGTAAGAAGCAAACAGCCCCGCAAACACATCACTGGGGCGCCCGTCCCCGGGACAGCCAGCCCGCTCTGCACAGCCCGTCTCCCCAGTGAGCACCTGCCCCTGCCCCAGACCCCTCCTTGTTTACAGCTCAGCCCCAGCCCAGGGTTCCCCAGGGCTGCGGCCGCGGACTCATGGAGGTTCCGTCCCTGTCGCCCATAGGGACCGGAGGCGGGCGAAGCGACCATGGTGAGGACACAAAGCCAGCGTCACAGGGCCGGGGGAGAGGGAGAGGGGCAGCCTCGGCCTGTGGAAGGAGACCGCTGCGGTCCAGGCAAGGCCCTCCAAGGCCTCTGGGGGTGGCAGGGTTGGCCTGAGGTCAGGGAGTCCTTCTGTGGGTCGCCTGCTCCCGGCCCAGCTCCCTCCTCTATCCAGGCAGGAGTGCGGTGCCCGCGTGGTGGCCCTGCGAAGGGCTGTCCCCCACTGCCCCTCCCGCTCTCGGAGAGGGGGCTCCATCCAGAGGAGTGGCCGGTTCCCCTCAGACCCCTCACATCCAGGTCAGGTGTGCTCTTCGAGGACGCACACAGAGGCTTGGACGCGCGGGTCCGGGCGGCAGACATCCCTCGCCGGCCCCACGAGCCAAGAGCAGAGCGCTGTGGGGGCCTGGACCACCCTGCAACCCTGCCCAGCCCTGCCCCCGCTGCGGACGTGGAGGCTGAATCCGCAGGGGAGGCAGGTGGCACTCCAGGGGGACGGCGTGTGTGACCACGGCCCCCGGGGACTCCTTCCCCTCCCTGCGAATGGGCTCCTCGGTCCGGGGCCCCATCCCGTCGTTCACAGGCGGACCCCCTTCCAGCCCGGGGCTCACCTCCGCCGTGGCTCTGGCACAGGTAGGGGAAGCGCCACACGTTGCCCAGGCCCACGCAGAAGCCCACGCAGGTGAGCATGTACTGGGCCTTGTTGTCCCACTGGGGCCGGGAGCCTGCCTCCTTGGCCTCGATGCTCTCCAGCTGGTCCAGGGACGGGATCCGGTCCTCCAGGCCCGGGTTGGGCAACACGAGCCTCACCATGGTGGTCGCAGGGCCGGTCCCTGGTGGCCCAGGCGGGTCGGGAGCCAGAGGGCGAGTGGCCGCAGGCCCAGAGCCCCAGCACTTTATAGGGAACCTTTGGCACCTCGCCCCGAGCACCTGGCGTCAGCAGATCTGGAGGTGAGTCCGCCCCAACTGTTAATGCCTTATCTGTGGAGGCGCCGCAGACCCTCGGGACTGCCCCACAGGCGCTGGCCGGCCCCTCCCACTGAGCAAACGCAGCCGCCAGGGCTCCCGCCCCCAGGGTGCTCCCTTCCCCCCCTCCCTGCAGGACACCGCTGCTCTCCAGACCCTGGGATGCTCGGCTCGGGCTCACCGTCACACTCCCCAGCGGCAGAAGGAGGTGGGGCGGCCCCCCCTCTCCCCGGCTCCTTCTGCCAGCAGGCTATGTGCGGGGCCATCCCTGCCCCGCCCCACCCCGTCCAGGGCCGTGAGGTGGACCTGGGCCCTGGGAGCAGCCCACTGCCCTGCTCACTCGGTGTTTGGAGCCGCCTGGACCCCTCCGGGCCCCGAGCACCAGGCTCTAACCAGCTTCCCAGGGAGCTTTGGGTCCCCGCTGGCATCTGGGTACCGAAGCCCCTTCAGATGCGGGGTGCCTGTAGGTGGGCCCCTGGGACCCACAGCAGCCCCCAGGGCGCTCGGCTCCCCGGGTCGTCACCCGGCTGTCCCCCAGCCTCTCCGGGCAGCTGCGGGATTTCTGTCCTCCTACCCAGCGCCGGGCATGGGGCGGCCCCGAGAGGGGTGGGGGGACGGCAGTGGGAAACGGGGTTCCACTGCGGTCAAGCAGGGAGGCTTGGGGGGCCCGCGGCACACGCAGAGAGCGTCGTAGCCTCCACCTGGTGCCCTCTGGCCCTGGGTGCCCTCCAGCCCAGCCTGGCCTCTAGCCTGGGAGAGCAAGGGAAGAACCCCACCTGAGGGTTATGACGGCCAAGCCGATCCTGAAGGCAGAGCAGAGTTTGGGACAGAGTTAGTGTGGGTGGGGACGTGCCCACCAGCGATCTGCACCTGGCAATCCTTCCGGCCCGCTGCCACTTTTCCTGGGTCACTGAGCAGGCCACACCCAGCCCCCTCGGGGCCGTTCCCTCGGGAGCTCCCTTCACTGGCCTGCGGGGTCAGCTGGGTGCAAAGCCCTCTCTGATGGCCCTGTTGACCGACCTCCACTCCCACCCGGTCCTTCCCAGAGGGATGGGCTCTGTCGCTGGGAGTCCTTTGCTTATCTGTCTCCCCAGTGACCCGCTCCACTGGACAATAATGTCCCTTCCGGCCCGGGGCTGCCTGACCCCGACCCCACCCCACTTGACTGGTTCATGCTGACATTCGAGGAACAATCCAGGGAAGGCGAGTGAGGGTCACTCGGGAGGGGTGAGTCAGGAGTCCGACCTTTGCCCTTAGGACAGGGGGACTGGGGAAGGGTGGAGGCCGGAAGGGAGGAATCAGGTTAGAATTTAGGCGCATCTGGTTCCTGAGACGAGAGCAGGACAGGCGGACAGATGCCACCGCAGAGACAGAGAGGGAGAGACAGAGGGACAGGAGAGGAGACAGACGGAGAGATGGAGACAGGGACAGAGGGACAGAGACAGAGGGACAGAAACAGAGGGAGAGACACAGGAACAGAGATAGAGGAAGTGACAGAGACAGAGGGAGAGACAGAGGAACAGAAGGGGAGACAGAGACAGAGAGAAAGACAGAGACACAGGGACAGAGACAGAGGAGAAACAGAGGGAGAGACACAGGAACAGAGACAGAGACAGAGGGAGAGACAGAGACAGAGGGAGAGACAGAGACAGAGGGAGAGACACAGGGAGAGACACAGGAACAGAGACAGAGACAGAGGGAGAGACAGAGAGACAGACGGAGAGACAGAGAGACAGAGGGAGAGACAGAGACAGAGGGAGAGACAGAGGGAGAAACACAGGAACAGAGACAGAGACAGAGGGAGAGACAGAGGAACAGAGAGACAGAGGGAGAGACAGAGACAGAGGAACAGAGACAGAGACAGAGGAACAGAGACAGAGACAGAGGGAGAGACAGAGACAGAGGGAGAGACACAGGAACAGAGACAGAGGGAGAGACAGAGACAGAGGAACAGAGAAACAGGGAGGAAAGAGGTGCCCCAGGCTGGCCCAGGTCCAAGGGGTGGGGACGGGGATGGCGGACGGTCTGGACACAGGGCGGAGGTGCTACCTGGACCCTGAGGGCCAGCGGGGGAGAGGAGTCTGAGCTGAGGTGGGGAGCGGCCCAGGGCTCTGTCCTGGGTGTGTCCGGAGTGGGGGCCCCTCCCCACAGGAGCCCTGGTGTGGGGGAGGGTCCCCGCCCCACCACAGGCCCCCCTGAGGGGTGTACCTGGGGCTTCCTCCGGGCAGCTCTCTCTGGAAGCTTCCACAGGAACCCAGACCCGGACTGCCTTCCCTGTGGCGGCCAAGGCCCCCACCCCTGCAACCGAGCCTCAGCCCCAGATCAGATCTCGGGGCTCTGAGCCCCAGCTTCCCCATCTGTAAAACGTGATCGCGGTAGCCAACTCCATGGCTATCTTCCGGGAAAATATCTGGGAAGTGTACCTGGGTGAGAGAAGGCCAGGTGCCTGAGAGCTAGGCCTGAGCAACCAGGGTCCCCACAACAGGGACAGGGGCTCCAGCCAGGCCCCAGAGCTTGCTTGGGCCCCACAGCAAAGCAGTACTTTCTGCCCTGCCCTGGGGTGCAGTGGAGTGCCCCCAAGGCCGGGTGCCCGGGTGCCACCCACGGGCTCTCCGGGCTCTGCCCTCCTAGGTGGGGGGCCGGAATTGGGGTGTGGAATGCGGGGCACAGACATAGACCCAGCAGGAGGTGGGGGGCTTCTGCCACAGCCCCCATGAGGCTGAGGGCCCTCGTGCTCCCCTGCCTCCCCCCACTCCCCCTGCTCCCTCCTGCCACTCCTGCCCCCCCGTCCCCTCCTGTCCCCACCCCACTCCCTCCTGCCCCCTCTTTCCCCCTCCTGCCCCCTAGAATCAGCTCCTGCACTCTAAGGCCAAGGGTCTCAGTGCCAGGAGTCCCACCCGACCCGCCTTGACCCCGACCCCGTCCCCCCACTCCAGCCCACCGGGCCCACATCCGCCCCAGGGCCTTGGGGCTCTGGATGCTCCCCCTGCCCGGCTCCCTGCAGCGTCCACCAGGCCACGGTCCCCCATGGTCAAGTGGTGACGTGAGCACACAGGGCTGCCCATTGCCCGCCCCTCTGCTCCCCTCTCTGCTTTCCTTCCCTGGTTGGTGGCATCATTTCCTTCTGAGGCGCGGTTCGTCCTGTTATTTCTCTAACTGCTTTTCTTCTCTCTTCCCCCGAAGGCCCGAGGCTGCCTGGGCTCTCACGGTTGGCCAGATGAGGGGGTCCCGCGGCTGTCCCCAGATGGGTGCATCCGGGGAGGTGGCCGGACAGGCACCTGGGCCTCCGTCCCCAGCTTCGCTTGCCCGGGGGCCACGGGAGCCCCGCAGCCACGCTCAGTGGTCTTCGTGGCAGGAAGTGCCAGGCAGTTCCGGTGAACAGGGGAACCGACTAGATGAGCCTTTGCTTTTACTACGGTCGTGGTTGGAAACAGACTGAGGCGCTAAAGCATCCCCACCTCCCGACCCCTGTCCGGGTGCCGGGTCCCGGGGCCTGAAAAGTGACGGCCCCACCCTCGGCTGCACGGGGTGGACACCTCCCTCGCAGCCCAACAAAAATGAGGGCGCATTGTGAGCAAACGGTTTGTCGTGGGGCCGGCGCCCCTCCCCCCCACCTCAGACCGCAGCCCCTCCCCACGTTTGCCCAACAACTTCTTTCACAAAGGAAGGTAAAGGCCCCTGAGCGTTTTCAGCCCCCCACTGCGGATGAGCTAAGTGTCCCCTCCCCTTGTTCCGTGGACCCCAGGACCCCCCACGGCCCACCAGCTGCCCCGGGACACTCCGGGTCCTGATAGACGCGGGACGGGACGATGAACGTGTTCTCCTCACTCGGCTGGTCTGCTCTGTTGTACGAACAGGGGACAGGGGACACGTAAATCACAGGACACGTGTCCATCCGCTGCTTGTGTCATCGGTCAGGCTTCCCGGCAGCAGGACACTGCGAGGAGCGAAGTTTTCAGAAGCCAAAAGTTGCTCGCGGGATCTCTACTGCAGGGTCTGTGCACAAGGGCCGAGGGTCACCTGGATAGGTGTGCACGTGCGTGAGTGACACACGCACCCTCACTGCCTCACTGCTTGAGATTATACTGTCTGTGCACGATTTTTATTTTCCTTTTATTAAATTAAAAAAATTTTAAACTGAAGGTACAGTTTCACTCATTTCATTTTTTTCACCTTCTATTAAATTTTTCTTTCCGATGCCACGTTTGATGTGGAACACGAGAAGTACTCAGTGTGTTGGGTGTACCTTCCGTGATTATAGCAAGTTTCCCGAATGTGGCTCATCCCCGCAGTGTCCATTTTCCCCGAAATAAATGTATTTGTACGTACGTGTGTTTGTTACTGTCCTATGGGTTGATGACCTTCCATAAAGCAGGCATATCCGGGTAACAGTCACCCAGACAAAGGCATAGAACATTCCAGAACCCCAGCGCCCCCCCCCCCAAGAGAACCGCACAGGGGGCTCAGCTCTGGTGGGCTGTCCCTTCCTTCCCTGCCTCGGAGATACCTGCTCAAGTGTCCTTGTCTCTGGAGGCTCTGCCCCTTCCCGTCAACCTGCAGGGCGGCTTGAGACATTCCGGAACATGTGTGCCGCGAGCTTCCTCCCCACGCAGCCGCTGGCCTGGCCTCGCTGTCCCTGGTGTCTCCCTGCTCCCTGCCCACACGATCAATGGTGAAGATGCCCTCACGCTTTATTCTGGAAGCAGTGGGGTTTTGCCTGAGACTAAGTGCCCCCCCTCGAATTATTTCCAGGGCAGCGGGTTCTCCAGAGGGGTTTACCCCGGGACTGTTTAGACGTGGCCTCCCCACCTTCCGCAGGGCCGCTGGGCCCACACTCCTGGTGCTGCCCCGTCTCCTGTCTCTCCCTTCCCCTGTCTCTTGTCTCTTACGTCTCTCCCGTCTCCCCCGTCTCTGCTGTTCCCTCAGCTTCTCTGCACGTTTTGTCGAGGGCACACGTCTTACTTGTGTGGCCTTATAGCGAGTGCGCCTGAAAAAGCGTGTCCCCCTCTGCTCTCCTTCGCGGACGTGCTCTGCTCACACGTCCACACATGGCTCACACGTCCACAGCGAGCCACCCCCACGGAGAACCTGCCGGATTTGCAGCGGCGCTGGGCGCCTGCCGGCCTTCGGATGGAGGCCATGGGCCCAAGGAGCAGCAGGTTCTCCTCCCGCAAAGGAGCAGGTCCCTCCGGGAATCCAGGCCTCCTCCTCCTCTGGAAGTTCCGCGGCTCGGGGGTGGAGGTCCTGAAGGCCTGTCGTGAGATCCGGTCCGGGGCGTGTGTGCGATGCTGTGAACCGCGTGGCTCCTCAGCGTTTGCCTCCCGGCGGCCTCCCCTCCCTTGGAAATCCGGTTCTAGCACTGGCGATCTTTGATTTTTACAGATAACTTCAACACAAAATCACACCGACGGAAGCGACGGTTTTTCATCCTTTTGCCCTTCATTGTTCTTGCCTCATGACAGCTCGTCGGGCACGACGTGGGCACACGCGGTGCGAGCCACGCTCCCACTGTCACCCCTGGGCCCGTCAAGGACGGCGGGGACTTCTGCACAAACACCCACTGGCCTTCCTTCTCCCGGCAGCAGCTTTACCAGTGGTTGTGAACGGGCGTCAACTCGATGAAATGCCTTCCTACGTTTGCAAGAGGGTTACCAACTTGCCGCCCTTCATCCTCTCGATGTGGCAATTACACGCCTTGACCTTGCCCCGCGAAACAGTCTTGCATTCTTGGAGTAACGCCACTGTCCCTGGCGCACAATTGTTCAGTCGCCGGATTCGGTTTAGCCCAGGTTAGTTTGTGGTTTTTACAACTGTTCCTGAACCGTGTGAGTCAATCCACAATCGGAGTCCGCCCCCCCCCCCCAGCCTCAGGCAGCCGGCTGTGCCGAACGAGGGGACCAGGGCCGGCCTGCTCACTGCATTGTCACTAACAATAGAAATTTTCACTCAGAAATCTTTAAGATTTCACTCAGAAATCTTAAGAACCTGTGAGGGCACCTGGGGGGCTCAGTCCGTCGAGCATCCGACTTCGGCTCGGGTCACGATCTCACAGTCCGTGAGTTCCAGCCCCGCGTCAGGCTCTGTGCCGACAGCTCGGAGCCTGGAGCCTTCTTCCGATCCTGTGTCTCCCTCTCTCTCTCTGCCCCTCCCCCACTCATGCTCTGTCTCTCTCTGTCTCAAAAATAAATAAACATTAAACAAACAAACAAACAAACAAACAAAAAAACCGTGTGGCTGACAGGGACCAGACAGCTATGGAAGCTGTTGCAAAGTGGATTTGATCCTTGATCAACTTTGCGGTTTGGTGTGCCGGGTTTTATTTCAACAGGCCACAGGTTCAGCGTTAGATATTTTACACCTTAGTCTTAGGGGAAGGAGGATACCCCCCTTTGAAATCATGGAGAATGGGTGGAGGCGTCTGTGTGCTGGGCAGGAAGCCAAGGGGAGGGCACCGCCCTGGGACGTCCCTCCCCCAGGGCGTTAAGGACAGGATGTCACCCTGAAGCCCTGGGGCCCCTGGCATGTGTGTGTGGGGGGGGGGATTGGTTGCTCATGACACATGCCCAGCTTCTGCTGTTCCCTGGAGCTGAGGACCGGCCACAGCAGGTGAGGGCGGGCCCTGGGCTGTCCCGTGATCACCAAAGTCATTAACCTTTGTCTTAAACGGGGTGGTTTGTTTTCATGAAGGAGCCTGAGCCGAGTTACTGAGTCATCACAAGTCACGGGATGGGACGTTTGATGCTTCCCCGCCTCCCCGCCCCCCCCATTCCTGGACTCCAAGGGTTATCTTCACCCCCACGGAGTCGCCTCTGATCTGTTATCTGTCTTTCCTGTGCCTCTGCCTTCCCAGGGGAAGGGGGAGCACTGTCTCTGCAGGGGCAGGGGGCTGAGGAGGCAGAGGGGGGAGAGATGGAGACAGACGGAGAGTTGGTGTCCCTCTGTCCTGCTGCCCGGCACCAGCAGGTGCCCAAGGTGATGGCACGCATCGGCAGGAGGCTCTGTGCCCACAGGCTGTGCTCACTGGAGCAGTTGCCCACCCCCTGCAGTGCAGCTGTCACTCACCCTGGCCCAGAGGGAGGCCAGAGTCACCTGGAGTCCCATCCCTGCCTGTTTGTTTACTGTGAGTTATCAAGAGAAACGGTTGTTACTGACCTGGGTCTTTGAGGACATCCCCCCAGATAGGCTCGGAGGGATGCCCCGATTCTGCCTTTGCTGTGATAAGAGCGGCCCTGGTGCGGGCGGTGGGGGGGGGCCTCCCCGGGAGGCCCAGGGTCCAGGCACAGCCTTCCCAGCATATTGTCCAGCTGGGAAAGCGGACATGGGTTGGATGGAGGGTCTGCAGTAGTTTGGTCCAATGAGTAGTAATTGGGCACATTTCTACTTCTATAACTTTCGTGATCACAAAAGTAACACATTTTTGTAACGTAGTTGGCAAATGCAGAAAGGAGCTGAGTAAAGGGTGTTCATTACCTCACCCGGCACGGGGTGTGGGTAAATCCCACGGCAGCATTTTCCTCTGATAGATGTGCGCGTGCACCCCAGTCACCTATACGTTCTGACACACGTACTCACGAAGGGGGTCTGTGCTTACCGTACGGTGCTCGTCCCGCCCCATAAAACCCCACAGTGCGTGGGGACTGCGCTGGGATCCTTCGTTACCTGTTTCTCTATCGCTGGGTAGTTATGTCGTTCTGGGTTTTATGTATTGCAAATATCGCTGCACTAAACATCTTTGTTTACATACCCTTTTCCCCATCTTTTGACTTTGGGGACACATTTTTCTACATAGAAGACTATGAAAACTGCTTTCTGGAAAGATCTCGAAGCAGGAGCGTCCGCTTCACGCAACGCCTTGGAAGCAGTGGGTATCGTTTTAATTTTTGCCGATTCAATGAGTAGGAGTTGGTATCTTACAGTATTGGTTTGTGTGTCCGATTCCTGGCTATACTATTTCTTTCTTCGTGTGTTTCTTTAGCTATTTGAAAATGTTCGTTATAAATTGCAAGGCCCCCTTTTTCTGGAGTGAGGGCCTCTGGGTAGTTGTCTGGCCCCTCATGTGTTTGGGCCTCCGTCCCTCCTCCCCGTGTGATCGGGTTCTGGGATGGGCCTCTCCGGACCTCTCTCCCCACCTCCCGATCAAGATGGCCCCCAAGCCCCCCTGGGCTATCAGCAACCTCCACGGGCTGGCGTCCCTGAGCCAGACTCTTGGGGCAGACGCTGTCCCTCAGTGAGAAGCGCCCAGAGGCTGGAGGGTGGGGTTCCCACCTGTGGACATAGAAATCCCAAGGGCGTCCCAGCTGGAGCTATTGATGGGATCAGTGCCCAGGAGGAGGACAGTCTCGGCTTGAGGACCGCAGGAGACACAGATGCAGGTGAAGGTCCAGCCAGATGAGGGCAGCCCAGGAATCCAGAGGGGCCCGGGAGGGAGCCTGGCCTGCAGGACAGCGCCGTGTGAGGGCCCAGGGCCCAGGGAGGGGGAAATCAGACCGTCGGTTAGTCTGGGGCAGCACCCGTGTGTGGGGCCAGGAGGCAGCGGGCAGCGGAGACCGGGGCTGTGGAGAGGGCAGACGTGGGGCTGCCCGGCCATCCTGCTCCCACGTCTACCCTGTGTGGTCACTGGGCCCGGGAGCTGGTTTCCGGAAGACTGGACGCCGCCGAGGAAGGCAGTGTCTGCCCGGGGCGCGATCCGCGAGCAGGACTGGGGAGGCCACAGACGGCCGAGCCCGAACTTCAAGAAGGGACGTTACAGTAGGTCTGGGGGTTCCAGTCATGCCTTGGAGCAGTTTCTGGAACTTCAAGTGAGGCTCAGAGAGGACACTTTGCCTCCGTGTGGGATGACGTGAGAGGATGGGGAGGGGCCGGGATGGGTGCCCCCAGTGCCACACCCCTGCTCCCCTCACACAGACCTCGGCAGGAAGGTGGCAGGGTGGGGGAAACGGAGTCCTGGGCACATGAAGTCTTCCTAGACTGGAGGCCGAACGGAGACCGACCCCTGGCTTCTTTCCTCCCTGCTGCTGCCACCAGGCCCCTCTGACGGCAACTCCTGCCTGTCCCCAGCCCCCCACGAGGTTCTACCAGCCTCTCCCCAGGGTGGCACCCTTCCCCCCTGGGGGATCCAGGGCCCATCGAGGGCTGGGGGTGGGGGTGGGGTGGTTGGTGAAAAAGCCCAGACCCCAGAGCAGGAGCCCAGAGAAAGTCAGAGGACAGTGGGCCCTGGGCTCCAGGGGGCCCTGACATGTAGGGGGGTCCTCACATCTGTCCACCTGGCCCCAGGGCCTGTGGGGGCAGAGGGCAGTCCTGCCCACATGCTGTTACTAGGTCCTCCCCGCTGCGGGCATTCCCAGAACCCGGTCAAATTGTTTTCAAGGGGACGCACTCGATTAACCATCAACCTGGGAAAATGACTTCTCAGTGGACTCTGGGCTGGTACTTTTCCAGAGGCACTGTGCCCCAGTCCCCACCCAGTGTCCCTGGGGAGAGTTCCCAAGCTGTGGCAGGAGTCCAGGAACCCCACCTTTGCACCTGCGGCCTTATGGGGGTCCCCCGCAGCACCCCGCAAGGCACCATCCCTGTTCCCAGTTCAGACCCCTTCTCCCCAAACCTCCCGCCCCCCCCCCCCACCCAGGCTCAGTCCAGAGCACCCCCAGTGCCTTCCCGCACTCCCACCGCTCAGTGATGTTCCAGATCCCTCCTCAGGGCCTGAGGGACCCAGCCCTGGGGCTGCCCCGACTCCCTCCCCACTGCGGACCCTTAGGTGCACACAGATGGCACAGAGTAGGTCCAGGGGCCCTGCCTGTGGGAGGGGTGCCCCGAGCCCACACGTCAGTGCATTTGTGCTCTCGAGCTGACCGCGGAGGCTTCTGCAGGGCACCAGGGCGCAAGCCAGCTGGTTTCCGGGGAGCAGGGCAGCCGCGCGTGAGCACGTCGGTCGCTAAAAGGACATTTGGCTTCAGGCTCCTCGTGTGGACCTTAGACAGGCAGAGTGAGCCTGTGGGGCAGCCTTGCTGTGAACAGGTGCACGTTCAGGAATGTAGGTGGGGGTGGGGAGCGCGTTCAGCACCGTTTCTCCGGGGACCAGGGCTGGCCGCGCGCAAGGCACCAAGCGGCAGACCGCACCTGGAGCCCAGCGGGCCGCGGGACGGAGCAGTGATGCTCGCACGGTGCCCGTCTGGGTTTGCTGTGCTCCCACGGCACTTACTCGCCTGCCTTCCACGAGGGGCCACAGCTGAGCAAACGGGGGCGCGTCTATATGGCCGTGCTCATAACACCCTCCACACCACAGCCCGGGGCGGCCCTCCCTCGGGGGTGACCAAGCGCTCCCTGGGCACCGCTCCGTGCCGGCGCCCCGTGTGCCTGACGGGACAGCAGACACCGGCCACGATCACTGCCTGCGTCCCCGGAAGTGAGCAGGAGTGGAGAGGAGCCCGCGAGGAGCCCCAGGGACCCCACAGTCAAGGATGACCACGGGAGTCAGGTCTGGAGAACAGGCCAGAGAGATGAGCAGGGGGCAGGCCCGCAGGGGGGGTTCATCACCCAGAGTGAGAATTATTCCACGCCGGGAGGCGGGGTGAGGAGACCCCTCAAAGGTCCTGCCTGGGGGAGAAGTATGAATGGAGAGGGCAGGGGGAGGCCCTGGCCCAGGGAGGGAGCACTGGGGATGGGGTCACTTGGGCACCGATGGGACCCGAGATTGGCAAAGGGGAGTGGGCTAAGAAGACCCCATCTCCCAAGATGCAGCTGCCCCGGTACAGGCGTGGCAGGTGTCCTCCTGAAGACAAAGCTGCCCTCCCCCCCCAGCCTCACCCCCCCCCCCAGCACAGGTGCAGCAGGTGTTCTCCTGAAGACCCAGCGCCCTGCCCCCCAGCCTCACCCCCCCCCCCAGCACAGGTGCAGCAGGCGTCCTCCTGAAGAGGCAGCCACCCTCCCCCCAGCCTCACCCCCCCCCCAGCACAGGTGCAGCAGGCGTCCTCCTGAAGAGGCAGCCACCCTCCCCCCAGCCTCACCCTTCCAGCACAGGTGCAGGCGTCCTTCTGAAGAGGCAGCCACCCTCCCCCCCCAGCCTCACCCCTCCAGCACATGTGCAGGCGTCCTCCTGAAGAGGCAGCCACCCTCCCCCCCCAGCCTCACCCCTCCAGCACAGGTGCAGGCGTCCTCCTGAAGAGGCAGCCACCCTCCCCCCCCAGCCTCACCCCCCCCAGCACAGGTGCAGGCGTCCTCCTGAAGAGGCAGCCACCCTCCCCCCCAGCCTCACCCCCCCAGCACATGTGCAGGCGTCCTCCTGAAGAGGCAGCCACCCTCCCCCCAGCCTCACCCCCCCCCAGCACAGGTGCAGCAGGCGTCCTCCTGAAGAGGCAGCCACCCTCCCCCCAGCCTCACCCCCCCCAGCACAGGTGCAGCAGGTGTCCTCCTGAAGAGGCAGCCACCCTCCCCCCAGCCTCACCCCCCCCAGCACAGGTGCAGCAGGCGTCCTCCTGAAGAGGCAGCCACCTTCCCCCCAGCCTCACCCCCCCCCCAGCACAGGTGCAGCAGGTGTCCTCCTGAAGAGGCAGCCACCCTCCCCCCAGCCTCACCCCCCCCCAGCACAGGTGCAGCAGGTGTCCTCCTGAAGAGGCAGCCACCCTCCCCCACAGCCTCACCCCCCCCCCCCAGCACAGGTGCAGCAGGCGTCCTCCTGAAGAGGCAGCCACCCTCCCCCACAGCCTCACCCCCCCCAGCACAGGTGCAGCAGGCGTCCTCCTGAAGAGGCAGCCACCCTCCCCCCAGCCTCACCCCCCCCCCCAGCACAGGTGCAGCAGGCGTCCTCCTGAAGAGGCAGCCACCCTCCCCCCAGCCTCACCCCCCCCCAGCACAGGTGCAGCAGGCGTCCTCCTGAAGAGGCAGCCACTCTCCCCCCCAGCCTCACCCCTCCAGCACAGGTGCAGGCGTCCTCCTGAAGAGGCAGCCACCCTCCCCCCCAGCCTCACCCCCCCCCAGCACAGGTGCAGCAGGCGTCCTCCTGAAGAGGCAGCCACCCTCCCCCCCCCAGCCTCACCCCTCCAGCACAGGTGCAGGCGTCCTCCTGAAGAGGCAGCCACCCTCCCCCCCCCGCCTCACCCCCCCAGCACATGTGCAGGCGTCCTCCTGAAGAGGTAGCCACCCTCCCCCCCAGCCTCACCCCTCCAGCACATGTGCAGGCGTCCTCCTGAAGAGGCAGCCACCCTCCCCCCAGCCTCACCCCCCCCAGCACAGGTGCAGCAGGCGTCCTCCTGAAGAGGCAGCCACCCTCCCCCCAGCCTCACCCCCCCCAGCACAGGTGCAGCAGGTGTCCTCTTGAAGAGGCAGCCACCCTCCCCCCAGCCTCACCCCCCCCAGCACAGGTGCAGCAGGCGTCCTCCTGAAGAGGCAGCCACCCTCCCCCCCAGCCTCACCCCCCCCAGCACAGGTGCAGCAGGCGTCCTCCTGAAGAGGCAGCCACCCTCCCCCCAGCCTCACCCCCCCCAGCACAGGTGCAGCAGGCGTCCTCCTGAAGAGGCAGCCACCCTCCCCCCCAGCCTCACCCCCCCACCCAGCACAAGTGCAGGCGTGGCAGGTGTGCCCTGCGACTCCACCACAGCTGCTGGAGGACGCAGAATGGAGGTGGCTGGGGGTCAGTGACCGGGTCACGACGCCCGCGGCTAGAAGCCAGAGTGGGTCTTTAAAAGGTGAGTGAAGAGTAAGATGGCGAGGGCGCCCCGAATGGAGCGTCACCTCCTCACGTTAAACCGCACCTTTCCCAGGAGCTCATGAAGACAGAAGTTAATTCCTTCAGGAGAGTTGCCCTGACCGAGGGGAGAGGAGACCAGAACAAGCCAGGCGACAGGCAGGTGTTGGGTCCTCAGCCCACCTGCCCCTCAGGCTGTAGGGGAGAGGCCGAGAGAGGCAGGGGAGCGGCTGCGGAGGGGCGGAGGGGGTGGGTCTGAGGGTCAAGAGCCACTCCGGGCTTCTGGAGGCTTCCGGCAGGTCTGGGGGTATGGGCCTTCTGGAGACTTCTGGCAGGTCTGGGGGTATGGGCCTTCTGGAGGCTTCTGGCAGGTCTGGAGGTGTGGGCACCTTGAAGGGCTGGGCGGAGGAGGGGGGCAGTAAATCAAGCAGGAGCTCCCAGAGCTCCTGGGGACCCTCCTTTGAGACAGAGGGTCAGAGAGCACCCCTGGGGGAGATGCGGGGCCGGCCTGGAGCGGTATTCAGGAAGCTTGGAGGATGGGGACAGGAGGGTCACCCAAGGCCCTCGCACTTTCACC
The DNA here is from genome assembly GCF_018350195.1 of Panthera tigris. Classification (NCBI taxonomy): domain Eukaryota; kingdom Metazoa; phylum Chordata; class Mammalia; order Carnivora; family Felidae; genus Panthera; species Panthera tigris. The sequence continues at coordinate 237,495,307 of NC_056660.1, forward strand.
GGGCTGTGTCTAAGGTTGGTGCTTGGGAGAAGGTTCCAGAGCATGAGGACAGGTGAGGGCAATGGGGGAAGGTTGACGACGGAGGCGAGCCCGCCCAGGATGTCAGGCCCTGAGGCAGGCTGGCCAAGGTCCGACTGGGGAGAGGCCAAGGGCACTGAGCAGGCCAGCTGGCAGCACAGCCCTGGACTCTGGGCCAGACTTGGGGCTGGGGGTCAGACTGGACCCCGGGAGCAGGGGGTGGGCGTGAGGAGTGGTAGGCCAGGGGTGTGGTCTTTGGTGGCGGCCAAGGTTCAGAGGGCAAGGTCACTGGCTGGGAGGCCGGAGGGTGGGGTGGGCAATGCCTGAGTCAGCTCTCCGAACAGGTAAGGAGCTGAGAAAGTTGTCACATAGGGCAGAGAGCCTGGCCAGAGTCTTAGGAGGAGGGACCCCGACTCAGACAGGTCAGAGGTCAGAGGTCAGAGGGACGGAGAGGAGTAGCTTGGGCGGCGGTTTGGGAAAGGCAGAGTCGGTGATGGCGGGGAGCAGGGCAGACCCTAAAGTCCAAGGGGCATCCGGGGACACACCTTCCTAATGTTCTCAGCCAAGCGCCCCTTGGTTCTCTCTCCACGCTCAGGAGCCCAAGTGTCTCTCCAGGGACAACTACAGGCTCCTTGCTGGCATCGCGTCACGTGAGAGAAGCCAGGTCCTCCCCTCCCCCTGTCACCATCCGGGGACTCCGTCTAGGATCAGCCCTCGAGGCCCATCCCTCCGGGGTCACCTTGGCCGCGGGGCAGGGCCTAACCCCGCCACAGACCTTCAACTTCAGCGAAAACCCGGCAGAAACTGTAAAACACTGAAACAGCTTTTTTGGGTCTTGGGAGATGGAGACGGAAAGTGCCCTGCGGCAGAGAGTTTATAAGGGCCAGAGCCACAGGCTTAAGGAAGTCCTTTGGAAAGAATCGCCATTGGGGTGCCCGGGGGGCTCAGCCAGTTGAGAGGCCAACTTCGGCTCAGGTCATGATCTCATGGTCCGTGAGTTCGAGCCCCACGTCGGGCTCTGTGCTGACAGCTTGGAGCCTGGACCCTGCTTCGGATTCTGTGTCTCCCTCTCTCTGCCCCTCCCGCCCCTCACTCTCAAAAATAAAATAGACGTTAAAAATTAAAAAAAGAAAGAATTGGCGACTGGTGCAGGCAAAAATAACGAATGTGGGTCTACATGAGACAGGTCACCGTGCTGGGTGCTGGGTGCGGGTTCAGTGATCCGCAGGGGATGTCCCGGCTGGGCGGGTCTACGAGCTCCCGTCCCAGGGCGCCTGGGGGCTCTGTCGGTGAAGGGCCCGACTCTTGGTTTTGGTTTAGGTCATGATCTCAGCTTGTGAGTTCAAGCCCCGAGTCAGGCTCTGTGCTGACAGATCCTCTCTCTCTGCCCCTCTCTTCTGCTCCCCCCGCCCCCGCCCCCCGCTCGTGCCCTCTGTGTCTCAAAATAAACTCACTTTAAAAGCTCAGGTCACATGCAGGGGTCGGCTCCACGCCAGCTTGGGGCCGCCTGTGTCCTTCGCATCAGCACAGCTCCGAGCCCGAGGCTGGCCTGCCTGGCAAGCTCGGCAGGACAGCCGCACGCCTGACTCAGACCATCCGGGGCTCTGCCCGCAAGACTGGATGGCCCGCAGAGGGCGTGCGGAGCCCGCGTGTGGACTGCAGAAGAGTGAGGGGCACGAGGCCCCTGGGGACGAGGGGCCCCTGGCGGTGGTGACGGGTGGCACTCACCCCACAGAGTGACGGGTGTACTCCCTCCAGGCCCCGGGGACTCGGGGGACACTTGGGGGCTCACAGCCCGCAGGAGACGGACGGCGGGGTACGAGCCCCTGGAGCTTACGCGGTGCTGGCCGAGGTCACTGACTCGAGAGAGCTCAGCTCTCGGTGCTTACTTTAAAAGCTGCCCTGGGAAGAGCAAGACAGAACGGGTGAGGGGGTTCCCGAGCTCGGGTCGTGTCCGAATGTCCACACTCCGGATGCCAGCAGGTGGCCACTCGTCACGGGCCCGGGCAGCAGCTCAGAAGGAGTTGTTTTTCTCATCACCGCGGGGCCATCCAGGGACCCACCCGCCCCCCATCCCCGCCGGCCTGCAGCAAGCCAGGGGAGTGTGCAGGGGTCAAGGGCGCCAGGGGTCAAGGTCAGTGGTGCAAGGGCGCCAGGGGAGGGTCGGCTGCCCTTGGTTCCAGCAAAGCCACCGGCTGAGCGGTAATGGGGAAAGGAGGGTCCCGGCACATTCTCTGCTCTGAGCCACCGCCGTCCTAGGAAATACTCCAGCAGGCAGCCAGACCACCTCTGTGGGCAGCCCCTCCTGCTGGAGGAGGGGATGGGGCCCTGTCCCTTCAGGTTCCCCAGACCCTGTGCACTAGGGGGTGATATGCTCAGCCGAGGGGGCTTCAGGGAAGGGGGTCCTGAGGAGGGGGTAGGGGGTATTGACGAGGAGGAGGGGGGAGGGGCCCCTGAGGACGGGGAGGGGTCCCGTGGAGGGGGAAGGGGTCCCGTGGAGGGAGAGGGGTCCCTGAGGAGGGGGATGGGCCCCTGAGGAGGGGGAGAGGTCCCCGAGGAGCGGGAGGGGGTTCTGTGGAGGGGGGAGGGGTCCCAGAGGAAGGGGAGGGGGAGGGGCCCCTGAGGAGGGGGAAGGGGTCCCAAGGAGGGAGAGGGGGTCTTGAGGAGGAAGAGGGGTCCCCGAGGAGAGGGAAAGGGTCCCGTGGGGGGGGGAGGGACCCCTGAGGAGGGGGAGGGGCTCCTGAGGAGGGGGGAGGGACCCCTGAGGAGGGGGAGAGGTCCCCGAGGAGGGGGAGGGGGTCCTGTGGAGGGGGAGGGGTCCCTGAGGAGGGGGAAGGGTCCCGAGGAGGGGGAGGGGGTCTTGAGGAGGAAGAGGGGTCCCCAAGGAGGGGGAAAGGATCCCATGGAAGGGAAGGGGCCCCTGAGGAAGGGGAGAGCCCCCTGAGGAGGGGGGAGGGGGAGGGGTCCCTAAGGAGGGGGAAGGGGTCCCGTGGAGGGGGAGGCAGTAGAGGAGACCCCGTGGGAGCAGAAACCCCCCACCGCAACCCAGCTACACCCAGAACAAGGAGTGTGTGACCCGGGTGACCAGACCCCAGGAATGGCACATCTCTGCCCCGGGGAGACCCCTGGGAGGGATGGGGAGAGGCCCGCTTCTTCTCTCCCATCGGGAAACTCGATGCAGCTGCCCAGACTGCCTTCCGTCTTTCCACAGGGGTGCAGGTGGGCACGGAGGGCGTGGGGTCGGGGGGCTTCTGCTGCCACCTGCGAAGCTAGGGCCCCCCTCTGGGCCTGCTCCCCTCCTCCGGTGATAGTTTAAGTGACTCCTCTGTGACAGGGACCATTAAAGGCCACCATGTGTTTTGAAAGCCCCCTCTAAGCTGTGTGCTTAGTCCCTGACTTCACGCTCTGCTTAGACAGTAAACGCTGGCGTCTCCATTTGACGGGCGGCAGCGTGGGAGCCAGCCTGGTGACATTCACAGACTCAGAAGGACACGCTGGAGAGTAAGAGTGCCACCAGCCCCACCTCAGACATGGATGGGACCCCAGTGACAGTCTTCCAGATCTGAGTGTCGTGTTGGGACGAGCAGGGCAACCAGGGGAAGGCACGGCATCGGTGAGAGCCCAGCCTCCCCTGGTCCCAACCTCCCTCTCTCCCAGCCTCCCTCCTTCCCAGCCTCCTTCTGCTCCTGCCCCGCCAGCCACAGCATGAGTGATAGAGAAGCCACCACTGCAGCTTCCCCTTCCAGGAGAGCTGAGTCGGCTGTCGGAGGCCTCCTGTCCCTCTGAGCTCTCCACACAGGTCCTCATGGATTCGGTGCCCCGCCCCCGTGGAGCCCCACCGTGCACCCCCCGGCCCTGTGCATTTTACATGCACCAATGCCCTTGGAGGTGGGAGCTGCCGGTGTTCTCACTTACCAGGTGAGGAAACTGAGGCACGACGACGTTGAAGACCTTGTCCCGGATCATGGCTGCTCATGCCCCGCGCCTGTCTGCCAACTCCTGGAGGGGGGGAACCATTCTGGTCCCATCCGTGTTCCTCACCAGGACGGAGATGACCCAAGAGCACCTGAGTCAGATCCGGTGCCTGAATGAAGCGGTGGGAGCATGGATGGATGGAGGGGTGGCGGGTGAACGAATGAGCACAGGAACGGCCGACGCGTGACTGACACAGCTTCTTGTGGACTTGGTCTGGGACAGGCTCACGGGCTGCCCAGCTCCAGCCCCGCCCCCAGATCTGTCCACACAGGGGTGCACGGGGACCCGTGCCAGGGACTGGGCCAGCAGTGCAGGACGGGCGCCCAGCAGGGCAAGGAAGCAAATGGAGGAGACCTGCCGGGTGGGTCCCAGCCCCCACTTCAGCCCTGCAGCCCCCCAGAGCCCCTCTGGACAGAGGCCCAGGAGACAGGGGAGAAAGGGGCGTGCAGGTGCGTGCCCGGCGCGCAGAGCTGAGCGGGATCCAGGGGGGCCGGAGCAGAGATGACACTGAATAACTGCGCAGATCCTGGCAAACAGCTCCCTGCAGAGGGGCTTGTTCTGGAGCCCAGGGAGGTGTCCTCGTGGCCCCGCGGCCCAGGCAGGGGTGGGCACGAAAGGCGGCTCAGGGGGGAAGTTTTCCAGAAACCAGTGACCCTTTGAGCGGGACCTCCTCCTCGAATAGAGAGCCAACATCCCATCTTCCCTGGGGCTAGGGGTGTCCGCAAGAAAGAGTATACGGAAGGCAGGTGTGCAACCCCTCGGGAGCGTTCCTAGAGGGAGGGGAGGCCCTCTCTGTCCCCTTCCACCTTTCTGCTGGCTGGAAGGCACATGGGATGACTGGAGTCTCAGCAGCCGTCTTGGGCCATAAGGATGAAGCCCCCGCTGCTGACACCGGAGCAGTGAGTCAGAGAGACGGAGGAGCCTGTGTCCCTGACACCTGGAGCCCTGCACTGGCCCTGTGCCCCTCCTATGGGCTTCTCTGATGAGAGAGAGACAAGCTTGGGCGAGTCTAAGGCACTTGGGGGGGAGCAGGAGAGGGGGTTACGTGCACTTCCTCTCCTGGCCGAACGGTCACTGTCCTCCAGGAAGCTTTGCTGATGTGCTGTCTGCATAAACCAGCAGAGGGCGCACACACTCAGAGAAAACGAGGTCACACGCACGCGCGTGCACGCACGTCTGCAGGTGAACACACACACACGCACGCCTGCAGGTGCACACACGCACGTGCACACACACGGCCCCCATGACTCCCCTCGGGACTGAAGTTTGCAGACCAGTGATGAAAGCTGCACGCATCTACCAGCACTGAGAAGTCCCGGCGTTATGAACGCTACCGGTCAGCGCACAGATGCGAACTTCACAGACCACAGAGCAAGGTGGTGACGTCACTGGGCACCAGGAAGAGCACGGCCATCAGGTGTGATCTGCCCTTGAGCTTCTCGGCCTCGAGGACGGTAGCTGAGGATGAGGGAAAGGGTCACATTCTGTGAGAACGTGGCCTGGCCCCTGGGGAGGCTGGTTGGGAGCCCCTCACGCCGGGTTCTGCAGGCTGAGGTCAGGCGGAGCCCCGTCTCGGAGTGACCCTGCTTCCTGGACCAGGGGTTGCCTTTCTTTGTCCACGTGGGGGTCTGAGGGCGGCCTCCGCCATTCCCTCCCCAAACTGGGGCCCAGGTGGCCTCTGGAGGCAAGAAAGGGGCCGCTGGGCCGTGGGAAGGGAGGTGGGCACGAGACGGGTCAGAGAGCTCCCTGAAACGGGCTGGGAAGAGGGGCTTCAAGCACCTGCTGTGGGGACAGCGGAGGGGGGGGTCCCGGGGGGGGGGACACTTCCCACTGATGTTGCCCTTCCTGGTAATATACCTGTGAGAGACTGACCCTCAGGAGGAGTGACCCTCTGACCCATGACCTGCAGCCCGTCGTCTATGGCAACCGGCCAGGGGGCCCCGCAGCCCAGCCAGCTCTGCCCCAGGTCCCCCCTGATTGATGCCCACGACCGGCCTCTGCCTCCTTGGAAGACCACCCGTGGGCCCTGGGCCTCCACAGTGCCTACGCCGCGTGAAGCCCGGGTCGGGGCGCCTCAGCGGCGCAGACCCCGGGGAAGGCCCAGTGAAGCTGAACTTGGAGCCGAGGGAGGGGGGTCTCCGGACGCCCTGCCGTCGGTGGACAGCCTCCCGCCAGCTCCCCGAGGCCCCCTCACACCCTGTCGCCTCCACAGCGGCTGACGCTGAGCCCCCAGCTGGGTCACCCAGTGCCAGAGCGACGTGTAAAGCGATGTCCTCAACCGGGCTGACCGGGGGCCAGAGGAGGGGTGCCACCGGGAGGGCTCTTGGGGATTATCACAGCAGAGGGATCTGGACACGGAAGGCTTTGCAGCTCAGTCTGTATTTTTCTTTATGGTTATCATCCATTTTTTTTCCTGCTGCAAGAGCTTTATTGTTTCCCTTTGGTCCACGGCTCTGGAGCCCGCTCCCGCGAGCTTGGAAAACTGCCAAGTGACCACAGGGAGAGGCTCAGGCACCAGTCGCGGCTCCAGGGGGACACCACAGGGGCCCCTCAAAGGCTGCTGGGCTCGGAGGCTCCCAGTCGTGCTTGAGGGTGAGCCCTTCAAAGGGATGCTGGCCTCGCCCAGCCTGGGGGCAGCCGGGCTGCAGGGGCAGGTGAGGGGGTCGCCCATCTCCTTGACAGTTCTCCTCCTCATCCAGGAAGGGCTCACCAGGAAGTCACAGAGCCGGGGGGCTGTGTGGGCAGGACCAGGGCACGCAGAGCCCAATGGGCCTGGTTCAGGCTCTTCTCCAGAAGCAGGCGGCTTCCCCGGCGCCCGGGGTTTGTCCCCCTCGTCCGGGAACGTTTTCCACACATCCTGGAAGAGGGCACGGCCGTCGCGCTGATATTGTGTCTTCGAGAGATGCCAACGCCCTCCGGAGCCACGTGGTCGTGGTGGAGACAGAAGAGGGCCCGGAGAGAGGGAGACAGGGGGCCCACAGGTGCACGTGGACCAGGCGGCTGACCGCGGTCTCCACCTCAGGGGAGTAGTTCTGACGAATCTGGTAAAACAGGGTGTTGCAGGGGGTGGCCGGGAAGACGGCTCGAAGGTGGAGACTGGAAAACAGGTTGGAGGGTGGTCGGAGGCCGGCAGACGGGTCCCTGGGTCTGTTCTGTCCAAACACCGTTGAAGCAGGAGGCAGATCCGCGGGACCACGGGCGCATCGCCGCAGCTCAGTTTTTAAAGTCGCCGTTGTTTGAACACAGCTGAGCAGACGTGTCAGCCGACTTCTCCAGGCTCCTCTCCTCGCTGGTGTCGTCGCAGGTGAGCAGCGCCTCCCCGAAGCCTCACTGGCGGCCGCAGCCTGCCGTGCACAAGGGCACTGGGCTTCCCGCGCCTGTCTGACCCCCCTATTCTGCCTTCTGCTCCCAGGTATCACTGCCCCTTCTGGGCGACCCTCGCATTCCAGAACATCCTATCTTATGGAAGGTGAACGGAGCTCCTGAGAGCGTCCAAGGCCTCCGTGAAGTCTGAGAGCATTGAGGGCGCCAGGCCCTCGGGACGGGAGGACGGGAGGGGACCGCCAGGCTGGCAGAACACCGTGGACGGCCGCAGGGTGCCGTGGACGCGTGTGGATCCGTAACAAACGTGGACATGGTAAGGCCAGGGGACCACCGCAGCCCCAGGTCAGCCGGAGCGGGGCCCGGCACGCCCCCAGGGCTGGTGGGGCCAAGTCCAGGCCAACTGGTGCCCTGGGAACCAGGGGACCAGGGCTGAGGCCTGGAGAGGGGACCCTGAGCCAGGTGGCGGAGGAGCACAGGCTGCAAGCAGGGCCATCAGGGGAAGGCCTGGTGCTGGGGGGTCGGACAAGGGCAGAGGTGGAGACGGGGAGCAGGGGCGTGTCTGAGGAAGGGTGAGCTCCCAGCGAGCAGCCCTGCTGGGCAGGGGCCAGGCGTGACGGGGCCCCAGGAATGACGGTGGCCGACTGCCCCTGCGGCCAGGACCCCACAGAGCCCCCAGGAGGCCGGACCCCTCAATGCAGCGACTCTCGAGAAGGCCCCTGGGGAGAGTCTGCATGTGGAATTGGTCCTCTCCAGACCCTGCTGGAGCAGGCTGGCACAGCAGGGGCCCCGAGCCCCCGCCCCCCGACCGGCCCTTCCCTGGGTTTTCCTGGTCCCGAGGGCCCCTTCTGTACGGAGCAGGCCCGCCCAAAGACCTCATCATCTCCCAACAGTCACATTGTCCTGTGCTGGGGGTAGGACTTCGGCACATGAATTCGGGAGAACGCTCTTCAGCAATAACAGCTGAGACCGATTTCTCGTTGCCAGATAATCGGCAGGTCCGATTTACTCCATTCACAGGCCTGCGATCCCACGGGGCGCCGGCTGGTGCTGGCAATGTCTGGCCCCGGACACACACTGAGCCTTGTGCCGCCTCCAGGGTGAGGGCCGTGACCACACCCTGCACCGCGGCTCCTGAGACCTGCCGAGAGCGGCTGAAGGGACACCCGGCTCTGGATCCCGTGCACCGGCAAGACCCTTCGCCCGGGGCTGAAATGTCTCGCGCACGCGGGTCCTTGGATCCTGGCCGTTTCTGCCACATGGAGGCCTGGAAGCGTCGACAGCACGACCTTTCCTGTGGCCGTAGCGCTGGCCGGGGAGCTCCGAGACGGCCCGTGCAGGACGGGTCCCCGGCACATCTGGGCCGAGACGGGAGGCTGGACCACACGGCAGAACACATGGACGCCCCGGGGGTGCGGGAGCCACAGGAGGTGGCCGGGCAGGGAGGAGCGTGGAGAGGCTGGGAACGAGCCAACCCTGGGGGAGGAATAATCTCTGGGGGCGAGCCAGGGGGCCGGCGACGGACCTCACGGGCAGGGCTGGCGTCCACGGCATCCACAGAGGGGAGGGTGAGGTGGATGGAGTATGGAGAGCGGGGAGGAGGAGCCCCGGGAGCCCCGACAGCCACACAGGAGTTAGACTCGGAAATAGGGAGCCACGGAACGACCCAGGTGGAGGGCAGCCTGAGTGGAGGAAAAAGGAAGCACTGGATCAAGGAGGTCACGCCCTTTGTTTTCATTATCACTCTCTGGACCCCACGTGACAGATGAACAAGTTGAAAATGTCTCAACGACAGAAGGAAGAGGCCACTTCAGCTCAGGAGTGTGACAGGCAGAACGTGGTCAGGCCGCTGACAGCAGGACCAGTCTCCCATCTTTCCCCTGCTTCAAGCTGCCTGTAGCCTGGGGCCTCAGCACAGACGACTTCTGTCTCTTCCTAACTGCTCTGAACCTCCCCTCATCTTGTCCTGATGGGCAGGTGGACCCCACGCTCCTTCCCCATTGTACTGCTCACCACGGCTTTGTCCTTCTCTGGGCCCTTCACACATACCCTTGACTCCCCTTGCTTTCCTCCTGATAGAGTTGCCTCAGGAGAACTGCCACAGGGGCCCCATTTGTGTCCCCAGCCCTGCGTAGCATCTAATTTTCTTCATTCCCTGTACCATGATGGATGCATGCATGGATGAATGGAAGGATGGATGGATGGATGGATGGATGATGGATGGAAGGATGATAGATGAATGGATGCATGGATGGATAGTTGGATGATGGATGGTTGGATAATGGATGGACCATGACAGACGGATGTATGATGGATGGATGGGTGATGGGTGGATAGATGATGGATAATGGATGGGTAGATGGATGGATGGATGGATGGATGACTGGATGCTGGATGATAGATGGGAGGGGGGGTAGATGGATAATAGATGGATGGCAAGGGGTGGATGGATCATGATGGGTGGATGGGTGCCTGGATGCGTAGATGGATGGATGGATGGGTGGATGGGTGGATGGGTGGATGGATGGATGTTGAATGAATGGATGGGTGGATGGATGGGTGATGAGAAGTAGATTGCACGTACTGAATGTGTCCTGTCTTAGTCATTCTCAAAGAGCAGACGATCTGTGGTGTGAGAAGCCTTTGAGATGCAGACTGCCCACCCATGGGCAGCACCCAGGCCACCTAGGATGGGAGGCAAATCCAACTGGGGTCTGCAGCCCCTTGAAGCTTGAGGGCCGCAGGCTCTGACACGCTAGGGGCCCCAAACCTTGGGAAGTAGCTTGGGAAGGCCCAGAGCCAAGGTTACCCCAGGCACCCCTCGTCTGAGAGGCTGAGATGTGCAGCCCAGGAAACCTGACCTCCCAGGGGACTGAGGGACCAAAGGAGCCCAAGGGGATCAGGTCACTATGCTGAGCGAGGCAGCAGGTCGGGTGGCCCAAGTTTCCGTGTTTACACGTCCAAGTGGGGCAGGTCTCACCATAGAGAGGGGCCCACGGCCAAGTGCCGACCCAGTGACCTGGGAGCAACATGGCCAGGGTGGGGACAGGGGCTTCCAGGCAGGAGAGGTACAAGGTGTCCATCACGGGGCTGTCTGAGCATCTTGATCCTGGGATCCCCCGACACTGATTTCAGAACCTGGGCTGACCTGCCCAGCTTGACCCCCACAGCACCAGACACTGCTGCTGAATGAGCCCAAATAGAGCCCAGGGCTACCACCCACTGTGCTAGCCACAGGGTATAAGCAGATGGACCACATACCCAGGCACAGGGGTTTCCACACCCCTGCCTTGGGCCGGAAGAGGAGACTGCCACTCTAACCGGAACATTGTCACCTAGCCCCACAGAAATCATTCCCAGAAAGAAAGTCCTCTTTCTGCCATCCTTGCCCCTCACATCCACCCCCACGGCTCGTTGTCTAGACGTTTACCATCCATCCACACCAAGACCCGGCAAAAGCAAGAGGGCGGGTCTGGTTGGGGCTACGGAGATAGGCTCAGACTGCGAGCACCTGCGGGAGTCCATCCAGCGAGGCAGGCATCTGGACAAACCCAGGCTCCCCCAGCGGGGTAGGATGACCAGAAGGGATGGCCACAGGGATGGAGGGCAACGGGGCCACTGCCTGCTGCTCAACTGCCCCTCCCATGTGCTCCTGTGCGGCCTCCCCCAGCCCCTTGCTTCGGCTTCTATCCATTCCCATCAGATGGTCCCAGCCAGCCTTAGAGACAGCTCACCATCTCTGGAGGCAGTCCTGGCGTCTTCCCCAGCAGAATCCTGCCACATGTGCCTCCCATGTGCCTGGTCCCTTGCCTTTCTTTTTCCCCCTCTCTTTGTCTAAACTCCTTGAGGGTTTAACCTACCTTAGCACACAATTCAAGGGAGACACAAAAGTTAAGCCAAATAGCCCTGAGGATGGAGGGCGGACAATAGCCATTCCAACACTTTCCAGAAGAAAATCCTAACGAGAATCAATATTCACTGAATGTCAGCTCTTCTATAAGGAAGTTCCAGACATTTGTCCATGCTTCTATTATCCTTCCATCCACCATTCATCCTCCCTCCATTCCTCCCGCCAGCCAGCCAGCCAGCCAGCCATTCACCCACCATCCATCCTCCTCTATTATCCCCTCCCCTATCCATCCGTCGGCCCTCCCGCCCTCCCTCCATCATCTCTCCATCCTTCCGCCCGCTCGCCATCCATCCATGCCTCCATCCGTATACCCCTTCATCACACATCCATCCGCCATCCATCTACCCATCATTCCATGTTGATTTAGGAAAGTTAGAGGCACTGTATGCCATCCCGGATGCAGAAGCAAAGCGGGAACTAACACAGAAGTGTCTCCTGGGAGAACCAAGGGCCACGCTCCCCTGCTTCTGTCCAAGAAGGTGTGCTGGGTTGGCGGGAGCCATCAAACAAGCACACAGGAGACCTCTTGGTGGGCGTTAAAAAGTGGGGAAGTGACACCAAAAGAAATACAACTCCCCGTCGGTTGTCCTGGGGACCCCGTGTGTATGGGGCTCGGCTCTGTCTCCCCCAAATGGCTGACGAGACCCATTGTTGGTATAGTGAGGACCCTTCAGCCAGGAAGCATCCTTCAAAGTCAGTGGGGGGGGGGCGGGGAGAGGGCGGGTTATTGGTGAGACCCCCCCTGCCGCCACCTGGGTCTTGAGTGCGAACCCTCCCCGGCACACGCCCAGCACCGGCCACCCCGCCCTTCGCCCCCAGCTTTGCCCCAGTGCCCGCTCGCTGCATCTGTCCCTCGAGCTCCCGATGGCGAGTGACCGCGGGCTGCAGCAGGAATCGGGACTTTCCCGCAGCAGGGCACGCGTGACAGCCACCCCATACACAGGCTCCGAGCCAGGACATCACACCGCACTCCTCACGGAGTCGGGACACGGCCAGTGGCCCGTGGGCTCATCCGGTCCCGGCCGCGTATAGAGTGGGTGACGGGAGCAGTGGTCACCGGTGCTGTGCAATGAGTTCCCGTGACCCGAGACACTTCACCTCCGCACCAGGCCTGTGCGGAAGGCGCCCTCCCGATTCTCTTTCCAAACGGGAGGAAACCCAGCCTTCGCGAGGATTTTCCTGGGGTGTCACTTAGCCGCTGCCGCCCAGCGCTGTGACTACCCCCTCAGGCCTGCGTGGCCTGGCCAGCCGGGGCCCAGTCCGTGGCTGCCCAGCCTGCCCCAATCTGCAGGCTGGCTCTGGGGCTGTTCTGGGTTCTTCCTCCTCCGAGGGCAGAGGCCAGCCAGGAGTGTTCTCCTTGCGGTGACAGAAGAGGTCGAGTCCCACCTGACGCACCATCGGCCCAGCACCACAGGGGCAGTGCAGCCCCCGACCCTGGGAGAGGCGGGCAGGGGGCGCTGTCTGCGGAACCATCGACCAAACTCTCCCGGTGAGTCTGTGACAGGGTGAGAATGGAAACCAGCCCCTGGGGCCACAGAGGGAAGGAGGGTGGGCGATGTCGGCGGAGTTAGCCCGAGCTGGCCGCCTCGGACCCAGCATGTGCGCCGGCCAGAGCCCTTCAGCACACGGTTCCGGGCACCCCGAAAGGAGCCCGTTTGTGGAGGCCCGCCCAGAGCACACGGGAGCCTTCCTGTGCCTCTCGGGGAGGGTGGGTGGGCACCGCTGTGGGAGCCAGGACTGGGCCCAGGAAGGCCAGGTGCCCTACGGGGGTGGCAGGGTGAGAGCCACAGGAGCGCGGGGCCCCGGGCACACTTCTCCGCCCACGCGGGTGGGGGTCACCCGTGACGCCCGTGGCGGGGCCTTGGGAGGGCCCGGCTGGCAAGGCCTTTTCCGAGACTGGCCAGCACGGACATCGGCCCCTGAGGCTTGTGTCCCCGCTAGTCCCTGCCTCCCCTGGGTATCAACGGGTCATACGTTTGCTACAGAACCCAAGAAACGGATGGAGGGAAAAAATATGGATATTCCAGGAGGTCATAACCCGGCTGGCGCATTTCAATGTCTTTTTTTTTTTTTTTTAATTTTTTTTTTCAACGTTTTTTATTTATTTTTGGGACAGAGAGAGACAGAGCATGAATGGGGGAGGGGCAGAGAGAGAGGGAGACACAGAATCGGAAACAGGCTCCAGGCTCCAAGCCATCAGCCCAGAGCCCGACGCGGGGCTCGAACTCGCGGACCACGAGATCGTGACCTGAGCTGAAGTCGGACGCTTAACCGACTGCGCCACCCAGGCGCCCCTTCAATGTCTTAAAGAGTATGTTTTCTCATTCATTTCATTTTTTTATCTCAGCCTTTTTTTTGGAGCACTTTTAGGATTACAAAAAAATTCTGGAGAATACAACAGTCCCCCCATATACCCCGCCTCCCCTGACGCCCAGCTTCCCTGGTTTTGAACATCCTGTGTTGATGGGCTACATTTATTACAACTGAGGAGCCACTACGGGTATGTTACTAACTTGGATCTGTCATATGTAATGTTCACTCCTTTGTGAGCCTGGCCCAGGGTCCGAGGGTCCGTGGGAAGAGAGCAGCTCCTGGCTCCTGGGCTCAGAGGAGCCGCGAAGGTGGGGGTGGGGGGCGGCCGGGGTGGAGTGGAACCAAAATCCAGGCAGCATTTAAAAAGCGAAGGAGCAGAGGGACATCGGATCCCACAGCCTCCGAGAACTCCCCAGAGTGGCCGCCAAGTCCCTTCCCTCCCGCCCCCTGCAGGAATGAGGGGGACTCCCTGCTCTCACAAGAGGACGGTGCCTTTCACACAAAGGTGGTGCCCTGCTTTCCCCGGAGACTGGATCCCAAGTGGGATCTTGTCGCCCTCCATCATCGAGCCCGGGAGGCTCGACCTCCAGCTGGCTGTTTGAGAATAACGGTTCACGGGTTGGGGGCAGGGTTTGCGCCACGAATCTTGGAGCCTGAAAAATAAAAGTCAGTTATTCTTCCAGCAAAAATGGGTTTATTTGGAAACCCGTGCTCACGTGGTCAGTTAATCTTCGACAAAGCGGGAGAGAGCATACACTGAGGAAAAGACATTCTCTGCGAGAAAGGTGCTGGGAAAACTGGACAGCGACGCGCAGAAGAATGAGCCTGGACGACTTCCACACGCCATGCACAAAAAATAAACTCCAAACAGATTAAACACCTAAATGTGAGCCTGGAAACCATGAAAATCCTAGAGGAGAAAACAGGAAGTAATCTCTCTGACCTCGGCAGCACAACTTCTTACACGTGACACGTCTCCAGAGGACGCGGGAAACAAAAGCAAACGTGAACGACTGGGACCTCATCAAGATAAAAAGCTTCTGCACAGCAAAGGAAACAATCAACAAAACCAAAGGCAGCCTACGGAACGGGAGAAGACATTTGCAGATGCCGTATCTGATAAAGGGTTAGTATCCAAAATCTATAAAGAACTTCTCAAACTCAACACCCCCAAAACCAAATAATCCAGTTAGAATATGGGCAGAAACATGGCCTGGGTGGCTCAGTTGGTTAAGCATCCGACTTCGGCTCAGGTCATGATCTCGAAGTTGGCGGGTTTGAGCCCTGCGTCGGGCTCTGTGCTGAAGGCTCGGGGCCCGGAGCTGCTTCGGATTCTGTGTCTCCCTCTCTCTCTGCCCCTCCCCTGCTCACTCTGTCTCTCTGTGTCTCAAAAATAAATAAATGTAAAAAAAAAAAAAAAAAGGACGAAATGGGCAGAAGACATGAACAGACATTTCCCCAAAGAAGACATCCAGATGGCTGACAGACACGAAAAGATGCTCAACATCCCTCATCATCAGGGAAACACAAATCAAAACCACAATGAGATACCAGCTCACCCCTGTCAGAATGGCTAACACTACTAACACAGGAAACAACAGATGTTGGCGAGGATGTGGAGAAAGGGGAGCCCTCCTGCGCTGCTGGTGGGAATGCAAACTGGTGCAGCCGCTCTGGAGAACAGCGTGGAGGTTCCTCAAAAAGTTAAAAATAGAACTACCCCATGACCCAGCAATTGCACTACTAGGAACTTATCCAAAGGACATAAAAATGCTGCTTCAAAGGGGTACGTGGACCCCAATGTTTATAGCAGCACCATCGACAGTAGCCAAAGTATGGAAAGAGCCCAATGTCCATCGACGGATGAATGGATCGAGAAGATGTGCTTCATACATACAAGGGTATTACTCGGCAATCAAAAGGAATGAAATCTTGCCATTTGCAACGACGTGGACGGAGCTGGAGGGTATTATGCTGAGCGAGATAAGTCAGAGAAAGACAAATATCATATGATTTCACTCATATGTGGAACTTAAGAAACAAACAAATAACAAAGGGAAAAGAGACAAGCCAAAAACAGACTTTCAACTGCAGAGAAGGCTGGTCACCAGGGGGGAGGTGGGGGTGGAAATAGGTGACGGGATTAGGGACTGTCCTTGAGACGAGCGCAGGGTGCTGTACGGAAGTGACCGATGACTACTGTGCACCCGGAGGTTAATGGGACACCGTAGGTTAATGGGACTCGAATGTTTGAGGAAGGGTTTATCCAGGAACAGCAGGAAACTACGGCTCAGGACTTGCCAGCTGGAGCGAGATGGGACGCGAGTCTGACCGACAAGGGGGAGCACCTTTATTTTGTGGGGGGGGTGGGTGGGAGGAGCCGTTTTCTGGAGAAAAGCGGAGCTCAGATGTCCTCGGACTCCCGTCGGCCGCTTTCCTGGAGGAGACGTCGTGGACGCCTTCCCCCGGCCGGGCCAGCGACTGTGCCGATGCTGGGACCTGGCTGGCTGCCCGCCTCGCCTCCCGGTCTCCAGGCTCCGCTTCGGTTCATTTTCACCAGCGGAATATTTACAGGGGAGGCTCTCTGATGGCTGAGGTTCTGTTCAAAATGATGCAGGCTGGGGGTGGACGGGAAGGGTTGGCGCCTGAGCTGCGGGGGGACGGGCATCAGATCAGGCTGTCCACTTGGCTCACGCTCAGGCCCCTGCGACAAAGGTGCAGAGGAAGGCCTGGAGCGGCTCCTTCTCACTGTGGTGGCTTGTGGCACGTGGCCCAGACCCCTCGCTGCACAGGCCCGGCCTGCCCAGCGTGGACCGTCAGCCACGGCCCGGGACTGCACGGCTCAGCTGGGTCGGGGACGCGGCTGCTGGGCCTGGGCCCGACCAGCCTTCGTGGCTGGGCCCCTGGGCCCCACGTGTGGCCCCGTCTGTGCTCATGGTTAGCGTGGGGCCCAGGGTCGGGCTGGGGGAACGGGCAGGCGGGGCCTCATACCAGCCCTGGCTCTCGGGGGCCCTGGGGCAGCGAAGTTACTTGTATAGGTCGGGTGCCTTTTCAACCAAAGCATAAATGTATTGGGGTGAAACTTCCCCCAAATAACTCAAATGTTCATCTTGGGCCAAAGTAGAATGGGCGGAAAGGGCCTAGAAAATATTGGCTGAGAACGGGTGGGGGAGGGGCAGGGCTGCGGTCCCCGTCTGTGCCGGAGAGCCGGGGTCTGTGGAGACCCCTCCCCTCGCCTGGACGGCCTCCAGAGCACCCACATGAGCCCAAGGAGGTTGTCCAGGAATGGGATGGGGTGGCCAGGCGTGCCCAGGTGTGCCTTCCAGGGTGAGGACTCAGGCCCCTGCCGTCCCCTCTGTGCCACGTGAGTGGTGGTGGGGGAAGTAAGGAGAGGGTGGGTGCCGAAAGGAGTTCTCAACATCCAAAACCTTGGATCTTTCTTTCCTCCTGTGCTCACGGTGCCCCTAATACCTAACCTTTCATTATTCCTCATTAACAGAGCCCCCCAGACCTCAGCAGGGACATTTCCCAGCCTGCTTCACGGGCAAATGTGGCCATATGACTAAGTTCTGGCTCTTGGGTCAAGCACAGGTACTGTGTGTGACTTCTGAGTTGTGTTCTTCTGAGTGGGGGCTAACTGCCCTTCTCCTGTCTCCTCCCTCTGCTGCTGGAATACAAATGTGATGGCTGGACCAGGAGCAGCTACCATGGGCCATGAGGCAAATGAGTAGAAATCACACGCAGCTGATCACTGGCCTTCTTTAAGCCGCTGCTCAGAGATCATCTGGATGCCCCATTTACAATATCACCTTTCTAGACCCTTTGTTTCTCCATCTCTGATCTCCAGCTCTGATCTCTGCCTCCCTTTCAGAATGTGTGCTTCAAAGTGGCAGGGATATTTGTTGAACAAATAAATGTACAAAACACGTTGAATAGGGGCACCTGAGTGGCTCAGCTGGCTAAGCATCCAACTTCGGCTCAGGTCACCATCTCATTGGTCCCTGAGTCTGAGCCGGTGACCGGCTGCCTGTCTTCAGTGCAGACCCTGCTTGGGATCCTCTGTCTCCTTCTCTCTTGGCCCCTCCCCAACTCATGCGCGCGCTCTCTCAGAAATAAATAAACATTTTAAAAGAGACATTGAAAATTGTAAAGTGCTTTCCTGAAAGATGAAGTATTAACACAGTATTAATACAAAATTAACAGTATTAACACAAAATTAACCTGTGGCTGGTTGGCGCATTGCAGGCGCTCAGACACACGCGGGCTAGTTTTCCCCACGTTTCCTGTCCACTGTTCCCAGGCCTCACCTCCGCCTCCTCCTCCTCAGCTCCGCTCCATCCCGGTAGGAGTCCTCGGCTGAGGCCAGCTGCCCCACCGAGACCGACCTCCCGAGCCAAGCGCTGAACACCCCAAGGGTCAGAGTCGGGGGGATGGGGGCGGGGATGGGGGCATGCCAGGCCAGGGGGTCCCTCCCCGAGACCCTCAGTCCAGGATGCCTCCACCCTCGCCCACTCCAGGAAACTCTGGCCCTGGCCTCATTGTGAGCGGTCCCCGACGGCCCGTCTGCTTCTGGGGGTGGTCACCGTCCCAGACCAGAAGGAGACCTCCTGTGTTTCCCAGGCCCTGGCGCTGACCCCTGCGGCCGGGTTTGGGCGAGGGGTGTCTCCAGGGCCTTGCAGACAGACCCCCAAGGCTCTGCTGTTCTGAAGGGACATATTGGCTTGGAGATCAAGACTTCCGTGTCTCACGAAGCCAATGTGCCCCTTTCCCCGGTGACCGTGCCTGAAGCCCCCGCTCCTCCCTGTCCCTGCGGCCACCCCTCTCCGCTGCCCGCCAGGTCCCCTACTCCCGCGCCCCGGCCGCCTCCCGGGTCCCCGAGGGGGGGGCTCTACCCCTAGAGCCCGCCCCACCCCCACCGCTGCCCCGACCCCGGCCCCCCCCCCTCCGCGCGGACCCGGGCCCCGCCCCCCCCACCGCCCCGCCCCCGCCCTCTCCCTGCGGACCCGGGCCCCGCCCCCCCACCGCCCCGCCCCCGCCCTCTCCCCGCGGACCCGGGCCCCGCCCCCCCCCACCGCCCCGCCCCCGCCCTCTCCCCGCGGACCCGGGCCCCGCCCCCCCACGGCCCCGCCCCCGCCCTCTCCCCGCGGACCCGGGCCCCGCCCCCGCCCTCCCCGCGCGGACCCGGGCCCCGCCCCCCCACCGCCCCGCCCCCGCCCTCTCCCCGCGGACCTGGGCCCCGCCCCCCCCACGGCCCCGCCCCCGCCCTCTCCCCGCGGACCCGGGCCCCGCCCCCCCACCGCCCCGCCCCCGCCCTCCCCGCGCGGACCCGGGCCCGCCCCTCCACCCCGCCCCCGCCCTCCCCGCGCGGACCCGGGCCCGCCCCCCCACCCCGCCCCCGCCCTCCTTGAGCGGACCAGGGCCCCGCCCCCCACCCCGCCCCCGCCCTCCCTGCGCGGACCCGGGCCCCGCCCCCCCACCGCCCCGCCCCCGCCCTCTCCCCGCGGACCCGGGCCCCGCCCGCGGGCGCACTGGCGGGGCTCGAGTCCCTCAGCTTTGGCTGCGCCCGGGGACCAGGACGCTGGTGCTGGCGCTCGGGCCACCATGTCCCAACGATTCATGGTGACCCCCGCGGCGAGCAGGGCGGGGGACGCGGGGCCCAGGCCCGAGGGCGGCGGCAACCATCTCCCCAGCCCCCGCCGGGCCGCGGACCTCGACCCCGCAGCCGCCCCCGAGTCGCCGAGGGTTGACGCGCTTCCCATCCTGCGCTACTGCCGCGAGCCGAGCCGCTACGGTAGGTGCCGGCCCGCGGGGACGCCCACCGAGGGCGCCCGGCCACCTCGTCTGTGCGCCGGCCGGGGCTGCGGGAGCGCTGACGGAGCGCCGGCCTTGGGGACAGCCGCGGTGGCGGCGGCGTCAGCGCTGGGGTCGAGCTGGTGTGGCGCGTGCCCCGCGCGCTCCTCTGGGGACCGTGGCTGTGGCCCCGATGCCGCCTTTCTGCCCTGTCGTGCTCCCTGGAGGGCGATGTGCGTCCCTGGGGCCATTGTCGGGGCGGGGTGGGGGGGGGGGAGCGGGGATTGACGGGTGATAGCTCCTGGCATCCTCTGACCTCGTTGCCTCCGGAGCGCGGAGCGTCCAGGGAAGTCACGTTGGAGTGTGGAGGCCGAGTTGGGGCGCCTGGAGAGCGCCAAGGAAATGCTGGGCCCCTCCTCGGAGTGAAGACGGCCCAGGGTCAGGGAGGCCTGGGTCAGAGCTGTGTTTCTAGAACCCCGCGGCCCTCTGGTCAGTCCCTAGGCTTGTGTCCTCTTCCCCGTGGGCCCCGCACTCCCTCGCCTTTAATCATCTAGCCCGTACCAGCGACTTTCCTTGGGTTTTGAGGGCGGTGCTGTGCCGGCATCGGGAAGTGCTAGCGAGCCCCCGGGCGGTCCCCGCTCGGCAGTCGGTGTGTTGGGGTGTCCGGACAGGGCCCCTCCTGGCAGCCCACAGCCCTGGGTGGGGGAGGGGGCAGAGGGGGAGGACAGGCCTTGCCCTCCAGCCTCAGGCCGCTCCTGGGGGCACCCAGCCCTGCTGGACTGCGTGGCCTCCACCTCTGGGCTGATGTCCCAACGACCTGTGGCTTCTCAGGTGCCCGGTCTGAGGTTTCCTGCAGGTCAACGGGGGTCCGTGGGCTTCGGGGCAGAAGGGCCTCGGTCGGGCCCCCAGCGGGGAGGATATTACAGGAGAGCCTGGCCTGCGCTCACGGTGAGGACCAGCTCCAAGCAGAGAGCGGAGATTTTAGATTCTTTCCCAGCCAGGCCTTTGTTGACTCGGGACCTTTAACGTTAGGATGAGACCTGAGCGGGCGGCCCTCGGGAGTGGCGGGCACTCCGTGTGCACACAGGTTGCAGATGCCCTCTCTCGAGACCGAGACCGAGACCCCCGAGCCCCTGGCGGTAGGACACGTGGTGGGCGCTGGGGTGTGTCTCCATCAGGGGTCGCCATGACACTTGTCACTCTGGTGGCCGCGGGTTCTCAGGTCCCGCTCCCTCCCCGTCAGCCTCTTAGCCCTGGGAGCCATTGTTTGGGCTCCTGCTGTGGGCCAGGCAGGGCCCTCCCCCACGGTTTCCCTGCTAACCAGGGAGCCCTCGGGAGCCCGGTCTTGTTTTCTCTGTGAGCAGTGACTCTGCTGTTGCTGTTCATCGGTTAGTAGGGGCCAGAGCTGCTAACTGTTTCTGGGGCCGCACTGTCCCTCTGTTCTGCGGGAAAAGGGAAATCGCTGTGACAGTTGAGGTCAGTAGAGACCGGGGGACCTGGGACAGCACGAGTGAGGAAAGAGCCCCCCACCCCCACCCCCCCAGCAGCGGCAGGCAGCCTGCGGTGTGGCCTCTGAGAGAGCCTGTTGTCCACTCCCCGCCCCGGGGAGACCCTGAGGCCCCGCCACGGTTTTCCCCACAGGAACTGGGGCCTTGGAGGCCGTGTGGCCGGAACATAGACTCCCAGTGGGCACCGTCCTGCGTGGAGCTATTCTGCCCAGCAGGGCCCAGGTCCCGCCACCCTGGGCAGGGACCTGGCCCCGGGTCAAACTGACCGTCCGGGTCCTCCCAGTACCTCACTGCCCCTTCTGGCCCCCTCTGCCCCTTGCCCTGGGTGGCCAGTATGCTGGCCGGTGCCCCTGGGGAGAGGGTCTGGTGCCAGACTTGCTCAGGTCACCTTGTCCCTCTGCCCTTCCTCGGGCGACTGATACTGTTACCCTCACGCTGACGCGGGAGAGGGCATTTCACCAGGGTCCTTGACGTGGTAGATGGCAGGCAGGGGGCTGTTTGGGGCCAGGGACACCCGTCTGACCTTAGAATTGGCCCTCACACACCTCCCCCTCTTCCTGTGGGTCAGACCTCCCCCCTCCCCCCACCTGGGGGCTGAGCCACCCCCTCCACCCCCTAGGACCACCTCAGCCCTCAGGTGCAACGGTTCTGAGCTCTGGTCCCCGGCTGACGCTGGGTCCACAATCGGGCTCCAGCGGTGTGCGGCACCGTTGGGATCAAAGGATGGTGTGCTGTGCCCTCCCCGGGGCGGGGGGGGGGGGGGACGACAAAAGACCGATTATCTGATGCTGCCCATGACAATGTGCACTGAGCATAAAAAGCAACTCGGGTTTTCTGGTGCACCTTTGCAGGCGGGCGCTGGTCCCGAGTCGCCCTCCCACTTCTTGTGACCCAGGGGAACTTTCTGACCCTTGGAGGGTGGCAGCCCCCAGGCTCAGAGGCTCCCCATCTGCGGCAGTAACCGTCGTGCCCCCTGGAGCCGGAGCAGGAACCCGCCAGGCTGAGCCTCCGACTTTGCCCTTAGACTGGCTCCCCTCCAGTGAGTTTGCCCTGGTGCACTTGTGCAGAACGGGCATGTCGGCGGGGTGTCCCTTCTCTCCGCCACGGGACAGGACAAAATCCCAGTCCTGGCGCCCCGTCCCTGTGCCCCGGGCTCAGCCAGCCTTTCCCCGGTACACCCCGGCTCGCCGAGTCTCCTTAGCCTTCTGCGGGCGGCAGGGCTTTGTGTTGGGGCCGGAGCTGGGGTGAGAGGCTTGCCGGCCCGCCCTTCCGGCCCGGCCGCCCGGCTGTTCCAGGCACACCAGGCAGGAGAGTGTAACTGGGCAGTGACAGGGCCGCGGTACCAGAAGGTGAGGTGGCCGAATTAGGGCTGTGCCCCTGTTCCCGGGAAAGCTGTGGTGCCAGCTCCTGGCGCAGTTCCTTTCTGGGATCGCACAGCGGCCCCACATCCAGAATGGAGACCCCGAGGCCATGGGACACCGCCCACAGCCGGAAGGGCAGGGAGACAGGGAGAGAGTGTTGGCCAGCAAAGTTGGCCTCGGGGAGGCACAGCCACTGGCCTGCCCCTCCAACCTAGGGCCACACTCCTCGGAGCTCAGCCTGGCTCCCCAGAGGCCAGACTCCCGTCAGCCACCTCCCTGTCTCCGGTCTGGACCGGTTTGCAGGTCTGGGGCCATCAGACAAAGGCCTGACCATGAGAGTCTCTGGAGAGGTCATCCCGCCCCACCCCTCACCTCTGTGGGCTGCCCTGAGCCAGTGCTCCCGGGGGGGGGGGGGGGTGCGGGCAGCCCAGGGCTTCCCCGAGTCAGGCGGACCCTCGCCCTAGCGTTTGCCCTCGGAGCCGGCAGAGGCCCGTTTCCCCCCGCGGCAAAGCTGATCTCTCTGTTTCTCTGAAGCTGATGTTGGGCGTTAGAGTCCTGCAGAGCCTCGGAAGGACAGCTGCAGGGTGTCGTGTGCGTTTGTGCATCTGCGTATGTGTGTTGTGTGCCTGTGTCTGTGTCTGCGTCTGTGTGTTTTGGCTCTTTCTTGCTCAGGAGGAGGTGAGGGTTTGACCGCCCAGCCTTACAAGGGCTCCGGGCGGAGCCGCGGGACGAGGCCGGGAGTGTGCTCGGGCACGCTGCTGGCCCAGCCTCTGCCAGGTGCTAGTCCCAGACACCGCTGTCCCCAGGGAACAGGATCCCCAGGCCACCCTCTGGGCTGGGCCCTCTGCCCGGTCCGTGGACCCCAGGAGAGCACACCTCCACACCCCCACACCCCAACCCCAGACGGCGCGTCTACACTTGGTGCAACTTCACAACTGGGTCATGGGTTTCTGCTCCAGGGACGTTTCAGGGGAAAGTCCCATTTCCCTGGCTGAACTTTCTCGTCGGGAAGGAGGCCTGGCGATGCCCTCAGCTGCCGGGGAAGGCAGGCTGAGCCGGAGCCCAGGGCGCGGGCTGCCTAGCTCTGGTGTCAGAGAACCCGCCACCCGCTGGGCACACTCTGTTTTCTCTTTACTTAAATATTTCATGGCGCGCGGCCGTCGCGTAGACCCGGGAGCCGCCTCCAGCTCTCAGGGAGCAGAGCTGCCCAGAGCACGCTCGGCTTTGTCACTGGCCAGAGAATTCTCACCTTGGTGGTTTCTCAGGGCACGTCGTCACTTCCCTCCTTTGCTACTTATGCCCAGTTTGGCTTCTTGTGGGGTGGTGTCGTGGATTTGGAGACACCAATTCTCTTTAAACATCAAAAATTACATGATGGGGCGCCTGGGGGGCTCAGTCGGTTAGGCGTCTGGCTCTTGGTTTCAGCTCTGGTCACGATCTTATGGTTTGTGAAGTCGAGCCCCATGTCGGGCTCTGTGCAGACAGCACGGAGCCTGCTTGGGACTCTCTCTCTCCGTCTCTCTCTGCCCCTCCCCTGCTCACTCTCTCTGTCTGTCTCTCAAAATAAATAAATAAACATTTTGAAAAAAATTACATGATAAGTCTGTATTCAGTTAGCCACTATGCACACTGAAGTCTGTGTTCAGTTAACCCACTAGGGGGCTGTGCAGGCAGGCCCAGGACCCCGGCGGGAGCCCCCATTCTGCCCAGGACCGCCCTGTGCACAGGGCCTTCCCCGGGCGCCCAGCTGCTCTGCCCTCGCCTCCCCTCCCACCCAGGCCTGTCCCCGTGAGCAAGGGCTCCGCCGTGCAAACGTGGGCTCGGGCTGGGGGTTCCACAAGTGTGTCCAGGGATGTTGGCTACTATACAAATATGTAGGGAGGGGGTGGCAAAAGGCAAGAGGCAGCTACAAGCACAGGGTTAAAACATGCAAACATGCGTCAAAGGACACTATCCAAAGCACCCATAGAACGGGAGGAAATGTTTGCAGACGGTGTATCTGATGAGGGATTAATATCCAGAATATATGAAGAACTCTCACAACTAACAACAGCAAAGAGCAGTTTAAACAATGAGGAGAAGCCTTGAACGGACTTTATAAGAATGTCCAGTAAGCACATGGAAAGAACGCTCAACATCACCGATCGTTAAGGACATCAAAATCAAAATCACAAAAAGGTGCCGCCTCGCGCCCATTTGAATGGCTGTGATACAAAAGAGAAAGAAGCAGGTGTTGGCGAGGCCGTGAGAAATCAGAACGCTGGGCGCCGCCGGTGGGGACCGAGACCGTGCACCTGCTGTACAGTGTGGCGATTCCTCAAAACACTAAACAGAGTGACCGTGTGGCACAGGGACCCCACTCCTGGCCACGCACCCGGAGCGTCTGAAAGCAGAGACTTGGACAGGTTCGTACGCCCAGGTTCACGGCAGACAAAAACGTGGAAACAGCCCAGATGTCTTGTCGAGGGAACAATGGGTGAGGAAGACACCGTCCCTCCACGCACAGGACTATTTGCAGCCTTGAGAAGGAGGGACATCCTGGCACCTGCTACCACAGGGATGGACGTGGGGGACGGTGCCCTGGGAGCTGAGACACAAGACTGTCCACATGGGAGGTCCCGGGAGGAGTCCCAGGAGGGCAGGACGGGCGGGGGCGCCAGGCCCCAGGAGGGGCTGGAGAGAGAGTGTTTCACGGGGACAGAGTTCAGGAAGAGGGGCCGCCGGGGAGATGGCTGCCCAGCAGCTGAACCGTAAAGACCATGGCTGCAAGTTTTAAGCTTCATGTTATGTATATTTTGCCGCAGCAAAAAAAAAAAAAAAAACACCTATGAAAAAAGCAAACCGGAGAGGAGGGTGAGAGGAAACCAAATTCATCCCCTCCCCCACCCGCCCCTTGCAGAGACAGGGGCTCCGGATTTCCGAGGAGAGGGGGAGGAGGCCTGAGAGGCAGCTTTGATTAAATCAATTCTCGCCAGCCAGCTCTCCCAGGGGTGAGCCCATTCTCATCTAAATTACTCTCTGCAAGGTGTGACCTCAGGACTTTGGCAGGAGATATTTTTGTGCAGGGACCTTCCTGTTTCAAGCAGCACCCAGGAGAGTTTGGCTTGCTGCCCTGTGGGGAGGAGCTGTGGGCCCGGGACGACCCCCCCCCCAACTCCCATACTGCCCTGCCCCCAGCCCGCTCCTCCAGGGACCAAGCAGGAGCCCTGGGCCCCGACCACCCAGTGGGGAAGCCCCCCCCACCACCCCGGACACATGGGGGACAGCACTCTTGGCCACGAGGCCCACAGCCCCTCGCCCTGCTATCCTGAATGCCCCGAAGCAGGAGGCCGAGTTCTCTAGTTCTCCTCTGAAGGAAGGGCGGGTGCAGGGCACCGGGTGGTCTGCCTTTGGCTCCGCTTGGGTGGCCTGTCCTTAGAAATGGGGACAGCGGCTGCTGCCTGCACTTTCCCTTTCCAGATGCAGCACTTACTGGTTTTTGCCTCAGAGTTGGCCTTGCTGGGGATCAGGGACCCAGCTTCCTGCCCCTGGAGGAGCCTGAGACCCCCCCACACACACACACAGGAGGCAGGCAGCCCCCCCAGATGGCCCCCTGGGTTGTCGTGCTGTGTCTCAGCCACAGGCAGGGCGTGCGGGTGTGTGTGCATACTTGTGTGCGGTGCGCGTGCATGCAGGTGTGCATGCATGCAGGTGTGTGTGCCCGAGTGTATGCGGGCATGTGTGCGGGGGTGTGTGCACGTGTGTGTGGGTGTGTGTGCACGTGTGAGGTCTCTCCTGCCTGCAGGGCGGGCGGCAGAGCTTTGCCTCCTGGTGGAGACTCCTGCATGATGCCATCACGAGCCGGGCAGACGTGGCCCCCAGTCCTCGCTGGGCACAGGGAGCCCGAGCCCTCCTTCCTGCAGCAGCCCCAGGCCTGGTGCCACCCCCAGTGGGCCGAGTGGGCGCTTCAGGGCATCAAGTGCTCTGAAAAGTTCCCTAAAAACTGTGGTGGAGCCGTGATGCTCACTATAGGCACCTGGGGAAATGTGGAAACTTCCGTAGTTGGGGCCCACAGAGAAGTGGAACCAACAGGATGTGTGTATAGAGAGAAAGACGGGGATTTATTTTGACGAATTGGATTGTTCATGCAGCTGTGCCTTGGTGAGTCTGAAATCTTCAGGGTGGACAGCAGGCAGGAGACCCAAGGAAGGGCTGTCGTGCCCACAGGCCGTCTGCTGGCAGGAGTCCTTCCTGCCTGGGGAGGTCAGCTTTGGTTCTATGTAGGCCTTTGACTGATTAGACGAGGCCCACCCACGTCTGGAGGCAGGGGGACCGCTTTACTCAAAGCTCCCCCCTTTCAGTGTTAATCTCATCCAAAAAGCATCTTCACAGAAACACCCAGAATAATGCGTGACCTGATAATCTGGGCACTGTGGCCCAGGCAAGTTGAGACATCGAATGAACCATCACAATAATGGAAAGAAAAAGGCCTCAGAAATAGTCACTATGAAAAAGCTTCTTCCAGGCCGCCTCTGTGTGTCTGTGTGCACACGCACGTGCACGCACACGGGGATGAATCGTGGTGCACATGCTCTTTCAAACTTTGTCTCTTAACGGAAATGCTTTTCGGAGCAAAAGTGCCTTCGTTCTCTGGCCCTGAGTGTTGAAGGAAGCCCTTATAAAGCCCCCAGGACACAAAACTTGAACAACCAGGCTTCCAGCCTCGGCAAGTCCTCAGCAAAAGGCTACACGTTTATTTACCAGTCCTGTTAGGCGCTCTGGGTCCGTGCTCCGAGCCGTGCCCCAGAGCTGGTGGCTCGCTCCTCTGTCATGCTTGTGGCCGACGCTGGTGTCACGGGGTCAGTTTCCAGTGGTTGGACACGTGCTTCACGAGCTTCGGAGGCTCTGCTGGGATTCGGGGACTCGGAGAGGAGACAGCGTGGCTGCGTGGCCGCTCCTGAAAGGAGGGAAGGGCTGGGGGGGGGGCGGTTGGAGGCAAGGGCCTGTTTTTCCTGTTCACGCAGATGGTCGCTTCAGAAGAGCACGGCAGCCACCCGCTGTGTCCCGTCCGTCCTGTTTCCCGCCCCCCTCCCCCGACCTGCACACACACTGGACCACTGGACGGCAAGCTGCTGTGCTTGACGGACCTCCCTGGACGTCGTTCTGCGGGTGCCCGCGGGCGGTCTGTCTGCCCCTCGCCCCGTGGTTGGGCTGTACCCTCTTCTCTCTGTGGTTGGATTCGGGGGACGGTGCAGGTGGGACGGCCTGGCTGGAGACTATTTAGAGTCCGGATTGGAATGGGGGACGCGGGGGTTTCACTCGGTGGGGCCAGGTGGCTGGGGGTGCCCCGGAGCATGACCAGGCGCCTCCCTCAGGTCGCTCCACTCCCCTCGACTCCCCTCGGTGGGACCGGCGGGTCCTTTCAGACACGCTCTGTGAGGACAGTGTGCACGGAGCCTGGCCGCACTGCCTGAGCTCAGGGAGCAGGTTCAGGGCACTGTAGGCGGAAAAGCGGGACTGGGAGTGGGGGAGGACCCCAGAGAAAATCGACGGAGACCCCACATTTCTCCTGTTTTCGTTTGAGAAGAATGCCTCGGAATGTTCTGGAGCTCCAGAGGCTCCCCTTCCTGGGCTGTGGAGGACTCTGCCTTCCAGGAGGTGCTTTCCCTGGGGCACGGCTGTCACACACGGGCTCTCTCCCGACTGCACGCCCCCGCGTCTGGCACAGGACAGGGCCTCCCTCTGCCCCTTCATGGCCTTGCCGAGCACGCGCACGGGACGCAGCGCCACGCCGAGGCGGGGACGGGCCGAGTGGAGTCCCTCTTATTGTCCTCCTGCCCACCTGCTTTTGTGTGTTCCGCGCTCTGCACGCGTGGCCCAACGAGCAGAAGCCACCAGAAGAGCGGATGGGGGGGGGGGGTTGGGGAGCGTGTAGAGGCCCCTCCCGGCCGGGGGTCCACTGCTGGGGTTTGGTATTCTGGGAAGCAAGCTCAGGGAGGGGAACAGAGGAGAGGAAGGGAGGAGGGCGGGGACAGCGGGAGGCAGATGGTGATCTCCCTCCCCCGGTTGGGGCCGCGCCTGCCCGGGGAGCTTGCGGGGAGCTTGCGGCGGCCGCATGAGGGGCCCGTCCTCGTCCTCGGTGGCCGGCAGGGCCCAGGGGCGGGCGGGACGGGTGAGGCCGAGTGGCGTGACTGTGGCCGCATGGTGCGGGGAATGGCGGTCTCTCCAGGGTAACGGCGGCCGGCGACTCCTGTGTGCCTCTGACCCAGCTCTCGGAGCCTCCTGAAAGTGTCCACGGTAACGGTGCCCGAGACAAAACAGCTCGTTTCTCTCTCCCCGTGTGGTGCCCGAGAGCCATTCACTCGTCCGTCATTCTTTCCCGCCTTCGCTCCTGCCGCCCACCCTCGTGCCCCGTCCTCGGTCCGAGCTACCCGACAGGCCGCGGGCTCCCCGATGGCAGCCACCGGCCACAGGTGGCCGTGGACATGTGGACTGTGGCTGGGGCCCACCTAAGAGCTGGATTTAAATTATTCAAATCTTTAACTAACTTGAACTTAAACTTAACCAACCACACGTGCTGAGTGGCCGCGGCCACTGGGCGCGGAGGGCCCGGCCCAGCAGGCCACGGACCAGAGCCACGGCTCCAGAGCGTCTGCTCCGGGATTCCGACGATGGAGCAGGGGGGCGGGGCGGCGTTGGGGCTGAACTGTGTCTCCACAAAATCCTCTAGCACGTGACCGCACTCGGAGAGGGTCCTTGAAGAGGAGGTTAACAGAGCCTTCCGCACGCCGAGGATACCGGCCTCAGGGGAAAGCGCCTTGCCCACGCCCGGCTCTCCGACTCTCAGCCGGTGTGCTGTCTACACCGCCAGCCTGTGCAGCCTGTGTCAGCTCAGCCTCCTTGGTGCCCCCGGCGGCTCCCCTGAGCAGTCTCCCCGTTGTGGTCCATCGCGAGGGCGCCGAGCCACAGCCAGCACAGGGACCCTGCGCCCTCCCCGGCCAGGGGCTCCTGGACTGCCTCACCTGGACCGAGGCACACGCCTGTCCCTGCAGCCGCCTCCCTGTGGCTCTCCTGCCCCTCCCCCGCAGGCCACCTGAGCCCTCCCCAGGGCCCCGGGCTCCTCCTCGCTGCCTCTTGTTGCTTGGAGACCCGAGTGTCCCCGTCCCCCTGGACTAGAGACAGAGTGGGGTGGCCGGCTGTGTTGCTGTGTCAGGCTTCCCTTGGGGGCTGCTGGAGGGGCTTGAGGGGAGCAGGTGACGCCACCAGGCCTGGGGCTGTTCCTGAGGGTCCTGGGGATGCAGACCAGTGGTTAGGGTCGTCCCCAAGAGACTCCAGGGACACCCCCCACTGAGCCACCTGGAGGGAAAAAGCAGCCAAGATCAGGGGCTGCCTCCTGAGGAGAACGGCCTGTATGAGCTCACACAGGCTTGTGGCTCCCACCCCTGGGTGGGGGCTGTAGGGTCCTGTGGGTCTGGCTGCCCCCACCGTGGCCCGCAGGAAGTATGAACCTGCTCGCACCCACACAGCTATATGCAGGGTTCCTTCCCACCCGTGGATCCAACCTGGGCCGAGTGACCGCCCTGAGCTCCCCAGCCCAGTGTAGATGTGGGCTTGGAGTCCTCCCAGCTGAGAACTGTGCTTCTCGGGGGTCTCGTGAGGGTGGTTCCTGGGGGGGTGCTGACCCATGCAGGGAGGAGCGAGCCCCTCGGCCGACACCCCCCTGGGCCTGTCCCATGCCTTTGGTGCACTGAGACTCAAGGCTGTTCTGGGAGGCAGAGGGGCGGGCTGGTGGATTCTAGCACGTTCCAGCACGCTTAGCACCTGAGGCCGGTCTTCTCAGCTGATCACTTCTGGGACCGGTGGCCTGAGTCACACGCACCAGAACTGTGCTTTAGGGACGTGGAGAAAGCACTCTGGAAACCTGAGTGCTCAGAGGGCCAGCATGAGGTGTGCCCTAGGACAGCGGGGCAGAAGGAGCTCACAGAACCACGTAGAATGAAGCTGCCCTGGGGAAAAGCAGGCTTGCTGCTGGGGTGTGTGTGGGGGGGGTGACAGGGTTGTAGAAACGGCTGTCCAAGGGGTCAAGCAGGCCATGCTGTGGAGCCCCCTTTCCTCTGCGCCCACCCATCGGGACCACTTCTCTGAGATGAGCCACTCTCCTGGGTGGGCCAGGCCTCACTGCCTCTGCCCGCTCACAGCTCGGGGAGGGGACCTCCTGAGAACGAGGCTGCCTTCCCGCCCTGTCCACCCCCACCCCGTGCTGCCCTTGGCCCCCGCTTTGTGTGTGGGCCCACGCGTCACGGTCCCGGGGGATGGTGCTGTCACCAGCCCGGCTCCCTTCCACGGGGGACTTGCCAGGCCCCCGCGAAGGCCGGGGAAAGCACTCCTTCCCTCCTCCTGCCCGGGGCCCGGCCCACGAGGGTGAGGGTGAAGCCTGGCTTGTGGGGCCGTTGGGGGTCCCAGGATGCACCTGTTGCTGGCCTGAGCCCCTCCACCCCCGGCAGCCCTTCCAAGCTCAGGACCTCAGCTGTCCCCCTTTGAAAGGCCGGATGGTAGGTGGGGGTCCATAGGGACAGGGCACGGTTGGTCTCCTGCCCCGAAGCTGTTCCCTGAGGACACGTGTTTTATGACCGTGGCAGAAAGCCATGCGTTTTGGGTGAGTTAGTGGCAAGCAGACAGCCACCGGCGGGCCTGCCAGCCTGTCCCACTGTCCGAGATGGTCCCACTGTGTGCCGAAGGCCACAGAGAAGCTTTGGGGTCTGCCCCTCCTGGAGCCCCCTCCCTGAGAACCAGAAACTTCCAAGTTTGGACCTTATCTTGTGTTGGTTTTGAGGCTAGCAGGGGGGCTGAATGATGGCCCCCAAAGGATACGTCTGCGTCCTAGCCCCTGGTGCCTGTGAATGGGCCTGGTTGGGAAAAGCGTCTCTGCAACGTGATTGAGTTAAGGATGTGGAGGTGAAGAGGTCATCCTGGGTTCTCTGGTGGCCTGAGTCCATAACCACTGTCCTTACAAGAGACACAGAGGAAGACACAGGCACGCACAGGAGAGACCACGTGAGGAGGAGGCAGAGGTTGGAGGGCCAGGCCCCGAGGGAGAGGCAGGAGGGACCCCCCCCCCAACCCCGGGGCCTCCAGAGGGAGCACAGCTCTGTGACCCCTGGCTGTGGGACGTGTGGCTCCAGAGCCTTGAGAGCAGGCTCCCCTGTGTTGGACCCCGTATGTGGCTGGGTTCCAGCAGCCGCGGGGTGCTCGTCCTGTCAGGGGTGCCAGAGGGGTGGGCTGGTTCGCCTGGGAGCCATTTCTGGAGAGGGTGGGGCGCAGGAGGAGGTGCAGAAGCTCGGCGTGCCCCGCTCAGGTGGCATCGTTGTGGCTGGTGCCCTGTAGCTGCCGGCTGCTCCTGGCGCGGGGCCCAGCCCCGCCGTCCGCATCTACAGGGGCGGGTAGCCCCCAGCCCCGCCCGGGCCGAGCGCCGCCGACCACCTGCTCCAGGGCTTCCCAGGGCCTTGTCCAGCCGCCGTCCCTGGAGGGAGAGGCTGGACCCCAGCAGGGAGGGGACAGCTGTGTCCCACAGCGAGTGGATGACGGACGGAGCAGGGCCGAGGGGTGCTGGAGGGGCCGGCGAGGCTGGGACCTGACCCGACACCCGGGAAGCGCTGGGTCAGATGCCGTGTCTGCAGCCACCGGTGTGGTGCCGCCGGCCGGCCGCCGTCCCCCCCGGGAGAGCCGCATCCGCCGCCTGCTCACACGGACCCCACGGGACGGCCCCCGTGGGCTTCCTCGCGGAAGCCACGAGGGCAGCCCCGGCCGACGTGCTCCGAGCGCGAGCCCGCCGAGCTGAGCCTGTTTGCGCATCAGCTTTTGCGGAGGCGGAAGCGGAAGCGAGCGGCCTCCTCCGGCCCGCGCTCACTCCGGGCCACCCGCTGTCTTATCCCGGGGTCCCCGGGGCTTGGCTCCTGTTCGGAAACATGCTTTCCTCGAAGTGCAGTCGTGGCGGTAAGACCCAGCAGGGGTGAGGCTCCCGGTTGGGACGGCGGGGTTCGGAGCGTGCGGCAGTAAGACGGGACGCAGCCCCGAGGGCCGTGCCGCGGACTACCCCGTTTCCGTGCCTTCGTGCGCACGACACCGTCCAGAGCGTGTGTGCGGGCTCCCGCAGGAGGGCACACGCGCTCCGCGCCTCTTTGGCTGCGTCTGGGGACGCGGGCAGCTGTGGGGTCAGTGCGCCGGCGCACATGTGAGCTGCCGCGTGCCTTTCCCTTCTTGTCGGGCTGACGGGGCGGGGGAGCCCGGACTCGGGCGAGAGCTCAGGGCGCGGCCCTGGAACCGGGCAGCCCCGCGCGCCCCCTGCGCCAGGGACTTGGTCCCCGCCGCCCACGGCACACGGGCGTCTGGGGAGGCGTCGCACACCTGCGAGGAGCTCCCGGTCCACTTTGCAGACCGTGGCACCCCTGTGGCAGGACAGCGTGGCCGGGGACGGGCGGCAGGCGGGCTGAGGAGCCCGGACAGGGCCCGTGACAAGAGCGCGGTGACAGGGGGCGGGGGCTGGGGCCGGCGTCCCCCTGGGGTCAGCGGGTCCGGGCCACAGGGTCAGGCGCGGGCCGTCGTCACGGGGAGAAGGAAGCTGGGGGCTTTTCCCCGGGAGTGACGCTCCACCCCAGGTTTTCTGTCCCCAACATGGTGACTGTCACCCAACCTGCACGAAGGACGTGTGATTTAGCGGCAGTGGGAGACGGCCCGGCAGAATCCGTTCCGTGGTCTCGCCTGCTGAGCAGCCGGGTGCTGGGGGGCAGGCCTGGGGCGGATCTCGGCGCGGGGTGCCACGTCCCCTCAGCCTTGTGAGTTCAGATGACGCGCTGCAGCAAGGAGCAAGCAGGCAGGGCCTTGAGTGCAAAGGTCACTTTCCGGAAAGGTGCCCTAAGCTGCCCCGATGTCCAGCCCAAAGGCGACAGTGCAAAGGCCCTGGGGCAGTGGCAAATTCAAGATGGGGCCTTGGACATGAAGAAGACATGGGGCGGGCACTGGCAGAGGGAGCTGTGGTGACGGGGTGGGCGCATCACTGATCTGGCAGACACGCCCAGGCGGGCAGGGGACTGGCAGAGTGTCACAGCGGAAGGGTGGGGGCTGGCAGGGGTGGGGGCAGTGCTGCGGATGCAGGGACGGCAGGGACGAGGAAACTGCCTCCTGTGTGGTTGGTTAGGGGGTCGAGCTGGCTTTCCGTGGCCAGTTCTGGGTTGCATGCGCAGCGGTCACCGGTCAAGTCTTGACCGTCTGGACCTATGGCGCCAAGGCCGTGGGCAGGGTCCCGTCGTCCTGTCCTGTGCCCTGAGGCTGCATGGGGAGCAGGCTCCGGGTCACCCCTGGACTCGGACCTCTGTTTGCCTGTTTGTGTTCAGATTTCCACGAGGTGGGAGGACAGCCCGTGAAGTGGAGGCAGGATGTGCTTGAAGGGGTGGAGACCCCAGGGGAAGGAGCGACCTCGAGGTGACCAGTGAACAGCTGCTGGCCGCGCACCACGGGGCCCGTTCGTGATGGTCCTGGAGAAGTACCTTCCGCAAGAGCAAAGGCCCTGGGGTCACCCGTGCGGGGCACGGCTTGCAGGAGGCTCCCAGCGGGGACAGCACACTGGCTTGCTCTCTCGCTCTGCTCTCCATTTGGGGGCTTCCTCGTGCCCACCCCCGGCGCCGGCTGGGCCGGAAAACACGCAGACAAGGCTGGGCAGGCTTCTTTCGCCGTCTGGGCCCCGATGGCCCCTCTGCCTCGGGTCGCTGGCCTTCTCGTGCTGGGAGGGGGTTCCGTCCTGAGGACGGGTCCTTGGACGCTGAGTCACGGGCTGTGCGGCGGGCGCTGCACCCCCTCCGTCCTGTGCGGTGCCCAGGCCTACCCTGGAAACACGTGGCTGGGGCACCCTCGCCTTTCTGGCAGGAGATCGTGTGGGCTGTAAGAAATGATGAAAACATGCACGTGACTACTTGCTCCTGCCTAATTCCCTCCCTGGGGGCAGAGTCCCCAGGGAGCACTGGAAAATCTCACACGCCCTGGGAGAGGCAGGCTGGCAGGGACCCTGAAGCCACCGCAGCGCAGAGGGGTCGCGGCCGGCTTTGTCGGCCCGCACCCCCACCTCACGCCGCGAGCGTGGGATGGCCAGACCCAGCGGCCGGCAGGGCAGTGTGCCCGTGACGCTTCAGTGTCAGGTAAACACAAGCAACACGAGGAAGACTCCTCACCAAAATAAAAGTCAGCATGTATCTGAAACTCCAATTTGACTGGGCACCGTGTGTGTATCTCACGACCCCCATCTGGGGGTCCTTTGACCACGGGGTCCTGGAGGGAAGGAGGCTGGGACCACACTTAGCGGAAGCACCCTGAACGAGCTGAGGTGTGGGGGGGATGTTGGAACAGCCTCAGCCCAGTGAGTGGGGGTGCGGGGGGCGGGGTGCTCACCGCAGAGGGAAGACCATCTACGCAGGTGGTTGGGGGACTTCCGGTGTCCCTCTCGGGGGTCGGGTCCTGGGGGTGACACTGCCCACCTCCCTGTGCCGCCAGGCACATCCTCGACAAGGAGCTGGTTGAGACACCAGGGCGGACCTCCCACCGCTCACCGGGAGCGGGCTTGCGAGGTCTGGGGAGGGACGGGTCACGTAGGGCGCCCAACACAGAGCAGAAGGGGAGATCCTGTGCCTGGCCGCCTCTGCTGCCCTCACGGCCTGTGGTGACCGCCCACAAGGGGGCCGTGCAGGGCTGTGTGTATCTGTTGAGTCTCCAGAACCTTCTGCGTGTGGTGCCGGCACCTGGCTCTCCGGTGCGGGCTCCCACACGAGCTGGCAGCTTCTGGACAGACAGGGTCTGCTGGGCTGGAGGGCAGCGTCCAGGCCCCTCGGGCGAGTAACAGGGCGGCCAGTAGGGGGCGGACAAGGACCTTGGGAGCCGCAGGCCGTGGGGTCAAAGTCAGACTCGCTCCCACCTCGAGCTCTGATGGAGGACTGTTTTTTGGTGAGGCCGCCTCGTCCTTGGCTTACCTCTGAGACCTCGTCCACATGCCAGGCCCTACTCGTTCCCTGGCTGCTGTTGGATCCTGCCGGGAGGCCAGGGGCTGGAGGAGGAGTTCCGGAAAGTTCCAGCCCAGCCTCAGGGCCCTGACTCCCACCCGGTCCCGTCCTCCTGCCCTCCCCCAGCTCCCACTGGGGAGTCAGGGGCGTCTCTCCCACCCCAGTGTCCTAGGCCCCTGCAGCCCCCAGGCGGGGCTCCCCATCAGTCCAAGCTGTCCCTGAGGCTGCAGCGGCCCTTCGGAGAGGCGTGCCCTGCTCAGGACACTCCTGAGGGACCTGCCCCGGGGACCCCACCTCAGGCCGGAGCAAGGGCTGGGGCCTCTGAAGATTCTGAAGGGTTCAGGAGCTGCCCAAAGTGGCTGCCTCAGTGGGGTCCAGGGGGACAGTCACCGCCGCAGCTAAGACTCGAGTTGACCAGGTATGTGCAGTTTCAGGTGATTTTCCATGTACTTTCTCAACCACATCCAGAAATAAAGTCTTGGAGATGGTATCAAGGACTTGGTGGGTTTGCTCACTCCCCTCTTTAGGGGAGAGTGGGGGTGTGTGCAGGGCAGTCCCCTCCCTGGACACCTGACCCCAGCCCTGAGGGCTTGGCGCCCAGGACCTGGGGGACCGGAGGACAGCAGGGCGGCAGGGGACTTCCCACCTCCGACACAGTGCGTCTTCCCCTTTCGAATCCCCAGGTCTGGGCATGGCCGTCTGGCAGCTCCTGGAAGCTGAACTCCAGGGGGCCTCTGGGCACCACCCCAGCCAGAACCTTCTGCTGTCTCCTTTGGTCACGCCTGTCACACCCGCCAGGGCCCAGGCTGCTGCTTCCCCCAGGACTCCCAGGTGCTCTCAGGGTTCTTCCTGTGGGGCTTGGAGGCCCTGGCCAGGCCCCTGGTTGAGGCCAGTGGGACCCGGGGGGCCCTGCGGCCGGTGTGTCCTGCTCTGGTGGGGGCCTGTGCTCCCCAGGAGGGGCTGGAGGGCAGAGGGGGAAGCCATGGGAGTTTCTGGGGTCTCGGGCTGGCCCTGCATGGTCCCCTGGTGACTCTCTTGGTGGCCTGGGGCAGGGTGTCACCAATGTGCCCTGGCTTTCACCGTGCTGGAGGCACTGCTCAGCCCGGCAGCCCTCTCCACTCTCAGACTTGCTTAGCTGAAACTACACAGACTTGTAGAATTTAGCTTTTAATTGTGGCAAAATAGGGGCACTCGGGTGGCTCTGTCTGTCAAGCGTCGGGCTCTTATTTCAGCCCCGGGCACGATCTCACAGTGCGTGGGATGGAGCCCCGCATCGGGCTCTGTGCGGATGATGTGGAGCCTGCTTGGGATCCCTTCTCTCCTCTCTCTGCCCCTCCCCTGCTCGTTCTCTCTCTCTTTCTCAAAATAAATAAAAATAAACTTAAAAGAAATAATTGTGGCGAAACGTACAAAACACAAAAATTTCCGAGCATCTACACTGAGTGCAGCCGACCCACCGGCCATCACGTCACCCTCCCAAACCGGAGCTCTGTCCCCAGGAAACACGCCCTCCCTGCCCTGTCTGACCTCCAGGCCTCGGGGGCCCTGGGGGGAGCCGAATGGGTGCTCTTGGACGCCTTCCTTGTCTTTACCGTGGTTTTACCAGTGCGCTGGAGACTTGGCCTGGCCTGTCTCCTGTCTTCCTGCGAGCTGCCCGCCGCCCCACGCCCTCCTGTGCCTGCCCTTGGCCATCCAGAAACGCCCCGGACACGTTCGGCAGCCACTGGCTGGCTCCCACTTGGCGTCTGCATCTCGGTGGCCCCCTCCCCGCCTTGCCGTCCCTCTGGCTCCCCTCCTGCACGCAGAGGCTGGGGCTGCTCCCAGGACGCGGGGGTCCGGCTCCCCTGCCCCTCAGATGGTACCTACCCCGCCCGTCGGCTGGTGTGGCACACGGCCACGGAGTCTCGCCGTGCTGTGTTTGCTCGGACAGAGGTGTTTGAGTTCCAAACACCTGCAGCCCCACCTGGTGCCGCCTGGGCGGGTCCAAGCGGGCGCAGGGGCTCTGCCTCTCGGAGCCACGAGGCACAGCTTTCCCTGAAGCAGTGAGGGGCCCATGTGGCTACCACACCCACCCTGTGCCCTGTGCCCTGTGCCCCAGGGATGGACGCAGGGGCGGCACCATGGCCTGGTGGTGGCTGTGGGAGGCTCCTTGGGAAGGTGCCCTGACATCTAGAAGACATGGCTGTACCTCAGGAAGGGCAGAGCCCTGGGTGGACACACACGTGCTCACACACACACACACACACACACACACACTTCCATGCACTTCACGGGGACTGATGGGAACCAGGGAGACTGCCTCCTGCCTCCCCCCTCCTGCCTCCCACCTCCCACCTCCCACCACTGGTGGGACCAATCTTGGGTAGCCAAGCTCATTGGTTAGCAAATACTCATTGAGCACCGTTGGGTGCTGTGTTGGGTGATGGAGGACAAGACACATTTCCTGCATCTGAGAAGGGTAATTCTAGAACCTTCCATCAACAGGGTGAGGAGGAAAGAAACCAGTGTCCAGAAGATGTGCCTCAGGATATCAGGAGACTTGATGGCCCGGGACCAGCCCAAGGTCCCGGCCTCCCAGACTAGCTGACTGGCTGGTGGGTCTGGTGCTTGTTTACGTTAACTTTGTTTCT
The DNA here is from genome assembly GCF_018350195.1 of Panthera tigris. Taxonomy (NCBI): domain Eukaryota; kingdom Metazoa; phylum Chordata; class Mammalia; order Carnivora; family Felidae; genus Panthera; species Panthera tigris. The sequence continues at coordinate 237,533,155 of NC_056660.1, forward strand.
CAGCGAGAGGTGGTGTTGGGTCTCCGGGCGCCTGCCCGGTTCTGCGTGAGAGCTGTGTTGTCGTTCGGGTCCTGTTTCTTGTGCTGTGGACAATAAAGACTTTATCTAGGCGACTGGGGCTAAGTGACCTTGATTCACTGGACTCTGGATTGACGCCCGCTTCCTGCCCAGGCGGGACTGGTTGGCACGGGGCGGTGTCCCAGCCACGCCCCCTCTGCCCTCCACCGCCGCCCCTAGTCCTTCTGGTGGACACCCGCGTGTTTAAGTCAACTTGCACCGACTTGTGATGCGAGGAGTCAGAAATGCACAATTCCTCCTTGTGCTTCTTCCTGAGCGGCCGGGAGGTGATGAAACCTCCTCCGGGGTGAAGACAGGACGCCGTGTCCCTGCAGCTAGGGGCACGTTGACGCGTTTGCCGGCCGTGGCACGTCTCTTCGTGGCTCCCCCGTGCAGGTCCTCGATGACCAACGTTGATCCGATAAACGAGCCAGGCAATATTGCTTTTTTTAACTATCTGCGAAAGTTGAATATAGTTGCTGTTATTTCTTCCCTAAGTGTTTAGAAAACAACCCGTATGCGGCCATCTGGGCCGTGGGGTGGGTGTGTGTGTGCGTGTGTGTGCGCGTGAAGGTTTTAATTTCCTCACGAGACACCGTGCTCTTCAGAGCTGCTCTCTCTTCTTGCGATAATTTGGGCAGGTTGTGTTTCCCACGGAATTTGTCTACATGTACACTTTAAAAATGATTATCGCCAAGTATTCGTCACATCTCCTGTCAGTCTCAATGTCACAAACCAGGGATGTGAAACAACAGAAGCGCTACCCTCCGCCGTCCGGCCGCTGCGGGCCCCGTGTCAAGGGGTAGGCGCTGCCCCCAGAGGCTCCGGGTGGCCCTGGGCTGCACGGCTCACCCTGTCTGTGTCAGGCCGAGACTGCCTCCTCCTGCTGTTCAAACCTGTCTCCTCTTAACACCAGCAGCGCCCACCGGCCCCGGGGTGACCTTGCTTGAACTTGATGACTTCTGCAAAGACCCTGTGTCTAAATGAAGCCACATTCACAGTTTTGAAGTGGATTGAGATTTGCTTGTGATTCTGCCGGACGGTCACGCGTCTTTGGGGAGAATACGCTGTGTGGCCGTTGGGTGTGTGTTCTAGCATCCACCGGTGAGGCCAATCTCGTTACACATGGGTGCAAAGTTCATTTGTCTGCACTGAGTTTTTGCCTTTGTCCACTCATTCCATCAGGTACTGAGAGGTATGTGCGAAAACCCATTAGCGTGGACGTTCGTCCGTGTTTGCTTTCAGGGACAAGGGTGCCGGGGCACATGTCCTCAGAAGGGCTTGTGGCAAGGCGTCTGGGTGGCTCAGTGGGTCGAGCGTCCGACTGCGGCTCAGGTCATGATCTCTCAGTTCATGCGCTTGAGCCTCGCATCAGGCTCTGCAGAGCCCGGAGCCCGCTTCGGATTCTGTGTCTCCCTCTCTCTCTGCCCCTCCCCCGCTCACACTCTGTGACTCTCTCTCTCTCAAAAATAAGGAACAAAAACTTCTAAATATTTTTTAAAAAGAAGGGCTCATCAGTGGTGCGTTCACCCGGTGAGCCAGTGCGGGATCCTCTCTTCTTGCCTTCTCTGGTATTAAACGTGTATTTTCATTATTCCGTTTCCTCCAGCGGCTTCCTGCGACTCTCGTGGCTGTGCCTGGCTTGTTGGGGTGGGTGTTCACACGGTCACCTCTCACCTGTGGGGCCCGTGCTCCTGAGCAGTTGAATTCAGTAGACGGACTTCACGTCTCGTGCGTTTGCCGCCACGCCGTGTCGCCGGCACCGTGTGCGTCCTGACCCACCTCCCACCTCCTCCCCGGTTACTGCAAATCTCCGTGCTGCTGTCCGGAACCGCCTGCCTTCAGCTTGGGAGGAATTTTCTCGGGTGTTGTTTCCTGGGAATGTCATTGTCTTCCCTCGTTTTGCATGACTGTATTTGCTGGCGTGGACGGCGAGGTGGCCAGCTGTGGCCTCCGTCCCGTGGTCTGTGGCGCCCGCGGAAGCCGACGTGGCAGACGCTCTCTGGTTCTGCTTCTGTAGTGTGTGTGTCCTCCCTCCCGGGAGCAGGAAGTGGCAGCCACGCGGTCTTAGTCAACCTGCTTTCCATTTATTTTCTCGGCGCTCATCACACTTTGACATGTTTTCGGGCTGTGACGCTTGTCTCTGAGAGGACCTTGCCGGTCACCTTCGAGGTTTTGAGCTATAAGGCCCGAGCGACCTTGCTGTGCTCCAGCCGTGATCAAAGCTTTTTTTTTTTTTTTCTTAAATGTATTTTTGACTCATTGCCCCGAGAAAATAGAAATTAATGACGTGTGGCATTTACACAAAAAGTATTTCTCTGTAGATGGCGGGGAGGCTTCGCACTTTCTCTGTCAGCTCTCGTGTGATTCAAGCCAAAACTTTAATGTTTGAACGAGGCACTTAAACCCAGAGATAGTTATCTCACTCAGAAACTGTGGCTCAAGCACACTGCCCCTTTTCTCCCCCTAACGGAATAGAAGAAAGTCCAGAAAAAGGTGAATTTGGGTTCAGGCTGCCACGCAAAATTGGCAGTTTCGAGCTTGAGGCGACGGCTCAGCCGGTTGGAAACCGTCCGGCAGGCAGAGCGCGGCTGGGTCTCTGTGTGCCCTCGCCCCCGGCTGCCCCTCGGGGCCCACGGCCCCCAGACACGCACACGGGCCGCGCTGGTGAGGAGATCTCAGCCCGTGGCGGGGGGCCGGCGCTCCCCGTGTGTCCGGCCTGGTGGCCTTGCTGTGCGGCCGCCCCCGGGGCGGTGCAGGGGGAGGGCTGGCGGGAGGCCTTATGCATTTCTCGGAGGGTCCTCCTGCCTGGATCCTCGGGTGTCTGTCTGCCTCCAGGGGCAGGGCGGCTGGCGCTGTTACCACCCAGACGTCCAGGACCCGGCCAGAGCCCGTCTCCCCTCCTCGGGGCTGGCGTCTGCGCAGGCCCCCAGCCCGCCCCCAGAGAGAGTCCAAAACCCTGCGCGGCTCCCCACCTTCCCGGGATGATAGGTGTGACCTTGAGAGAGGCCGTTGGTCACCTTATCAGTGCTGTGGATAATAATAGGATCGAAATCACCGCCCTGGGCGCCTGACTGTGACCTGCTTATCTCGGCCAGCAGCAGCTTGTTTAATTTAAATGATTGTGAAGTATTTTTGTCTCAGCAGGGCTGGCTCACACTGCAAGCTAGAAGGTATGGGGAGCGTCCCCTTCCTGTGGGCCCAGGGAGACGCCTCCCGCCTCCTCCCAGAAGGCTGGCGTGGGCGCCCGATTCCTCACAAAAACAGGAACATAATCCCGATGCTTTTCTTTCTTACTTAGACACGTTGCCTGGAAATCGCCCCACCTCCATACAGGGGACGTCACTTAGCGAAACACATTATTTACAGTAGCCAAAAGGTGGAACCAGCCCCCGTGTCCGTCGACAGACGGATGGACACAAACGATGTGGTCCATCCGTGTAGTGGAACAGTGGTCAGCCTGGACACACGACGTGGCCCATCCGTACAGCGGAACAGTGGTGAGCCTTAAGAAAGCAGGATACCGTGCCACCTGCCACGGCATGGATGGACCTTGAGGACCTTGTGCTCCGTGGAATTGGCTGGTCACACGGGACGTATCGCACGTGACTCCCCTGTGTAAATCATACGTAGAGTCAGAAAGGGGGACATGGCCTCCAGGGACTGGGGGCTTGGGGTCCGGGGTCAGCGTTTCATGGGGACAGAGCTTCAGTCCTGCAAGATGGAAAGAGTCCTGGGGGCGGATGATGGTGACGGTTGCACAACAATATGTTAAAAGGTAAACTGAGACACCTTACAGGTTTTTTTTTTTTTTTTTTTCCCCAGAGTTTATCTGGAGCTTCCCCATCAGGAGTGTGGGAGGGGTTTGTACGGGACACAAAGCCAGGAGGTGACCTGATGGGTCATAGGGCACGTGGCCAGCTTATTTGTGAGGCTGCCTGCCTGGCTGTTCTCAGGCCCCGTTCTCTGCGCATCAGAGCACCCATCCGGCGGCCTCCTTGTTTGACTGTGTTAACACTCGTGAGTGTACTTAAAGCCCCTGAACCACAGTTAAATATGGTTAAAACGGCCAATTTATTATTCTGTGTATTTTGCCACAATTAAACAGAACCCATTTTTCAGAAAGGGGAAGAAAAGTCAAAATGCAGACGTTTTTGTCCAGATGTGAGGTTGGCTGAAGGAGGCAGGGAAGCCCATGTGGTGGCAGGATTCACGGCAGCCACGTCCACAGGGCTACATGCCCACACACGGTCACAGCGTGGCACTGGGTCGCTGTGACAGCCCCCAAGCTGGGGTCTTCACCCCCACTGACTACATTGTGTGAGACCCCGATGTTTAGCGGCTTTTCAAGTTGCCTCCCTCCCGAAAACAGTCACCCAGGCCCTAGCATGGTCCTGAGTGGGGGTCCCGTCCTCAGAGGGGATGCTGGTCTGGTCACGTGGACTCTAGGATGACCCAGTGACCAGCCCCACGGGACTTGGGGACAGCGCGGGTCACCGCAGGCTCCCATGAACAATAGCCACAGGCCGTGGTGGCCAGCCTTGGCCGTCCCCACGACGTCTCAGGACCCTCAGGAGGGGTGAGCTCGCAGAGGCAGGGTGCCACCACCGTGGGCCTGGGGGTTCAGCTGCCGTGGGAAAGCAGTCTCCAAGACGGTGGCCCCTGTGCAGGGCCACCTGGGGTGACCTGGGCAGTTTGTCACTTTGGAGGGGTCACTCCTCCAAAGAAGGGACAGCAAATGAGCAAGGGCTGGGGTGGGGGCGGCAGGGGTCTGGTTAGTGTTTGGCCGCTGGCCCGGGCAGGCCCCTACGGCCTCGCGGTGTCGAGGTCATACTCCGCCTCCCCAGGGACGAGGGTCCAGGGAGAGAACCTGGATGACCAGCCAAGACCCTTGAGCAGACGCTGGCCCTGGAGGAAGGCCGACGTCTTCTTGGACCTGGTGTGTTCTGTCCACCCACCTCCCTGCCTCTGCACCCCTGCACCTGCCCGTAGCCGGGGTCTCCTTCTCCCAAGTGCCTCCCCGCTCCCCCCCCCCCCCCGCACCAGCACTGTGCACAGTCTACCTTCCTCCTTGAGGCCTGGAGACCTTGCCTCCTACACCAGATGGAGCCTGGGATGTGGGGACCCACTGGCCCCCACTTTATGTGTCCAGGGACGGCCGCGGTGCCTGGCACGGTGATGCTCGGTGATGGACTGTTGAACTCTTAGAGGAACTGGTCAGCAAAGGAGCTCACCTTCCTTGGGGGCCACGTGACCCCTACCGTTGCACAGCTTGTCCGGACACCACCGCCCGGTGTTGGGGGGGGGGGCACCACAGGACGCTGGGCCAGAGTCCCTTTCCAGGCCGGGTGTGCACACAGCTGCCCTTTCCTGGGAGAGCCCGTGCCAGCTACTGAGGGTGGCCCGTGGCCCTGTGTCCAGGGCTCTGCCTTCAGGGCCTGGGCGCGGTGTGGGTGGGCAGTGGGCTCGGGTCCCCGGAAGGGCAGCTCCAGTCTCCACCCCCCGCCCGGGGTCTGTGGACTCTCGGAGCTGCCTGCTGTCCCAGCCCCCCGCTGTGCTGTGTGACATCTGGCATCCACTCGGCCTCTCCGGGGCCCACAGAACGGGCATCATTGCCGTTCCTATAGATGGTTGTCTTCTTTCCCTGTGAGTAGTTGGCATAGCACAGATAAAGGCCTTGAGGTGCGCCCGCCAAGGGAGCTTTGGGACATTTCCTGCCCCAGGGCTTGGACTCATGAGACCCACGGGGCTGACAGACCACCCACCTGGGACCTCCCGCCGGGACAGGTGCACCAGACGGAGTTCTTTGTGATGTGATGGACAGTTCTCACTGGCGCTCGCCCACAGAAGGACGTGGGAGACGCCGCCCCGGGTGGCCCACTGCCAGGGACACAAGCGACTCGGGGCAGGGGGAGGTGCACCTGGGGCCTCGGGCTTGCTGCCCCCTCTCGTGGAGCTGAGCTCCGTCCCAGGGCATCGGGCTGAGCCCACCTCTGCGTCAGAGGTGGCTCTGAGCTACGCTTTCTCCCCCCAGTAAGGTCACACACGGGACCCACCGCTGAGCCCAGTGGTGTGCCCGGGGCCACCGTCCTGGCGCCTGGCCCTGCCTGCACGAGCTGTCACTGAGCTCTGCGCCAGCACGCATTTGCACAGCTCGGACCCTCCCGTCCGTCTGCCCGTGGTGTTGCTGGGCTTGTGGCTCATCTCCGGCCTGGCTCGCGAAGACCGCGCCGCTCTGAGCATCCGAGTGTGTGTCTCTGTGGGGAGAGGGACCGGGGGCTCCTGGCCAGTGTGTGTGTGTGTGTGTGGGGGGGGGGTTCCGAAGTGGCCACACGCTTCCCACGCCCCGTGTGCAGCACAGGCGGCCCCCTGATGAGGCGCCGGTCTCTCCTTACTGATCCGTGGGGCTGTCCTCACAGACTCCGACACAGGCCTGGGCTGGCTGCGTGGACGACCGTGGTCCTGGCACCCCGGGGGTCCACCTCTCACTCTGAAGGGAGCCCATCGACGAGCAGAAGTGCCTGATGGTAAGGGAGAAGAGTTAGGCAGCTTTTCTTTCCGGAACGGTGCCTTCGAGGCCGCAAGGGAATCCCATGGCCACCATTTTAACGTCAATCTGTTTCATGGCCCCTGACCATAGACTGTGCTCCTGCAAGCTTGGGGCCTCCTTGATGGTGTCACCTCACACCCAGGCCCAGCCTGGGGTGGGAGCCATAGGGGGTGTCCTGTGAGCCTGCCTGGGGAGCTCAATGGGGGCCTGGGGGTGGAACCTGGCCAGCACCATCAGCAAAAAGGTCCCAAGGTGACATCAGTAACACACACCACAACCTGGGAGTCCCATGTGATGGCTGTGAGGGGGACCAGTGGCTGGGAACAGCCTGCATGTGGACCTCAGGGGGACAACAGGGTATCTGGGCCTGAGGGGAGGTCAGGGGCCCCAAGGCCCAAAGCTGGATGCTCCTGTTCCCCCCACTCTCCACCCCCCGCCCCATCCCCTGGAACTCCCCTGGGGAAGTCCAGAGGCACAGGGCACACTCAACAGGCTCCAGAGAGGGATGGAACCTGCTGTGCCCAGACCGAGGCCGGGGTCGGGACCGTGGGAGGCCCGGGAGCAGGCCCGGGGTGGGTAGGTGAGGTCCAGGCACAAGGCCCCGTTGCCCTGGCAGTTTCCACTGCCCCTCACTACCGCCCGTGACACCGGCTCCCGCGGGAGGGGCTGAGGCCAGGTTGCCGGCCTGCCTGGGCCCCAGGACACTGGTCTGGGTGAGCCGGGCAGGAACGGCCAGAGAGGTCACACTGAGGCTATGTGGCCTCTGACATTTCTGAAGGGGGTTTGATGGACCTGCGTTGCTGAGCAGGAATGCGTGCCTGTCCCGGTGTTTCCTCGGAGCCGAGGGCCCTCGGGGGTCTGGGCAGGCAGGAGGGCCCCGCCTGTGCTGGCGCAGGCCTGCCGGTGAAGGCGCCCCACGTTGGTCCCCGGGAGGGCTTTGGGGAGAAGGCAATCAGGGCCAGCATCTCATGTTCTCAGACCCCGAGGGTGTTGCAGTGAGCTTCTCGAGTTTCCACCAAGATTTATGTGGAAAGAAGTTACTTGTGGAACCAGAACAAGGTGTGACGGCAAAGCGGTGTTTTGCCGTCCGAAGCTCTAAAGAAAGTGGGAGGCCTTCCTTTGTTCTTTGGTCACGGGTGTCCTGACCGAGGGGTGGGACGGGGGCACAGGAAACCTGTGCACGAGGACAGAGGACCGAGCCTGGGTGTGTCCGCAGGGCAGGGGACGGTGGGGCCCCTGGGGGGTGGACTGGGGTGGAATCTTCTCGTTAAAGGACTGTAAACCCCATTTAGGGCTCAAGTCCTACAGGCTTTCTACCTCCCACACTCTTGCAATGTTACTTGCATCTCACAAAAACAAAATGAAGCCCCAGCAGGGTTTCCGGGGGGCTCTGGAGGTGGGGATACCACCTTCCTGGCTCCAGATTCCGCCCTGCAGACGCTCCTTCCGCACCGCCTCCCACCGGGATCCGCCCGCAGGGTGGGGGCAGGGTGGGGCGGTACAGCCAGTCAGGTGGCAGTGGCCATCAGATTACCCTCCAGGGGGCATTGGAGGCTGTGGAGAGGACAGCGTTTTTAAGATACGGCCATTTGTCACTTAGAGCTACAAAATTATTTTGAAAGCTTTCCAAGCTACAGAAAAGTGCCACAGTCGTCAGAGTGCTCACACCCCCCGACAAGCCCGTGAGTCCTCTCCCTCCGTGGGCCCTTCCACCTGGCGACTCCTACCTTCTTGTTCCCGTGTCCTCAGGTGACAGTGACGTGTTTGAGGAGTCAGGCCATTGTTTTGCAGAACTTGGAAAGCTTGCCCCTCCCTCCTTGAGAGGGACAGGTGTCCCCAGGGCAGGCCGCAGGGCTTCTGAGCAGGGAGCCGCCCAGAGGGGCCAGACTCAGGGTCACAGGGAGGAGCCTGGGGGAGTCGGTGTGAGCCTGGGGCGGAGGGGGCCAGACACAGGGTCCAGGCTGCCACTGTGGCACTGTCTGGGAGTCCACCGCCCCTGACTGCTGCCCTCTTTCGGAGCCACAGCCTGAGGGCCAGACTTGGGGTCTGCAGGGCCCATCCTGGCCGTGGGTGGTCCCCTCAGACAGAATTCTCCCCGTCCCACCAGCCCCGAGGGTCCTGGTGCTACAGAGCGGTGAGGGCTCCAGAAGTGGCCTCTCCCCTCCAGGGCTTCTGTCCCCCCTCTGCCCTCACATCCCACCCTGCCAGGGACAGCTTGCCACACTTGTTCTGACCAAGTAACTTTGGCTTTAGGTAAAGGGGTCTCCCTCCCCTCCCCTGCTCCTGGAGCCTTTCTGGTCCTTTCTGCTCACCCCACTTCCTCCTTATTTCCCCTCCCCCTTGGCCCTCAGTCCCAGCAGCAGTGTGGGACACCTGCTCCCTTTTCCTCAGGACTGGCCCCAGGCCCCTGGGGTGTGCACCTGGGTGGGTGCCAGGCCCTCCCGGCCTCAAGGCGCTGACTTCCTGCCCGAGGTGGTCCCGGGCCTCCCAGAGCTGGCCTCTTCCCTGGACCCAGGGCAGCCGACGCCCCATCCCTCTCACACCCTCCTTGGTGGTTCCTGGACAGCGAGCTCCCGGGCCGCCAAGACGAGCTGAAATCTTGAGCCTGGAAAGTTGGAGGGTCAGCCACAGCCTCTGAAAAAGAAGGGAGGAGAGAGTCCTCTGCCAGTCCCCCAGCTCCCTGTGAGTGGCCCTTAACCTCTGGACCTCAGTTCCCTCACCTGTGAAGGTGTTGGCCCCACTAAAGAGCTCCTGTGGTCACCTGGCCCTGGCCGCAGACCACTAGGGTGGAAGGGGGCTGGCAGTCCCCTTGCCCTTGCAAGCTCCCCCCACCCCGGGACAATAACTTGAGTTTGGAGAGGCCTGGTCACTGACCTGCCCAGCACCTCCGGGCAAGGTGCCTCTGTTCCCGCACCCCTACCCTTCAGCACCACACTCTAGTTTTGCTGAGCGATGCCTGCACCGTTCAATGAAGCTGGCCCTTCTCTGAGAAGGACACCTGGAACCCGTCTATATTTTGGGTGGGTGGCCTTTTCCCCACCTTTCTGGCTGCTGCCCCGGGAAGGCAGCTGAAGCCACCCAATGCCTTCCACCCGACACTCAGACCTCTCTGGGGGACCCCTGTCTCTCCTTTGTGGGAGGCAGGGTGTGAGGACAGACAAGGTACAGTCCTGGTCCCCTGCCGGCCCAGGCCAGCTGCAGAAAGCTAGTGCTCACACTGGGTGGGGGGTGGGGCGAAGGGGACCCTCCCCAGAGCTGGGGGAGGGAGGGGAGTTGGGCCACCCTACTGTCTTCTTTTTTCTGTCTTTCATTGGAAATGGATTTTCTGAATTTGTTTTTATATTGTTCGGTTGTTAATATGAAAAAAGGAAGAGAAAATGCAGAACTTTGTAATCCTCAGGACCTCCCAGCTGCCATTTTTTTAGGCCTATCGGAACATTCTCGCACTTTTCAAACCTGATCAGACCACTCTGGTTATCCTGTTATGGTGTGTATGGTGAAATAGTAGACGTGTTTTGGGGTGGGTCCCTGCACCAGATGCCATAACTCACTTTCCTTTTGGTGGACGTTCTGTTCTCTACTTTTCCCGTGTCCTTTGTTAATGAGCGCACCAGGGGCTGGAAGATAGGGGGCCGGTGCTTCCCAGGGCTGTGCCTGGCCTTCCTTCCCTGGCTGCAGGGCCCAGATGAAGGAAAAGGAAGGCTCCCCAGGGTGGAGGCCGGGAAAGGCAAGGCCTGGGGTCCTCTGTGGGCCTGGACCTGTCTCAGAGCTTCGGTAACTTGTGTCTGGGTTCTGTCCGTCGAGGACTGAGCCCCAACAGCAGCCTCTGCCCCCCACCCTATGCCAGGCATGGCTCCTTAAGGTTGTGGGTGCTCCTGAGCCAGGCAAGGAGGAGGGAAGGGGGAGACCAGATCCGCACACGGTGTGGTGAGCGGGTGGGGGGTAATGCTCTGTCCTCGAGAGGGCCAGACTGCGTGTGGGAGGACCTTGCGGGCGGAGGCCTCCAGGGAACGCGGCGGCTTGGAGGCTAGTGCGGGCAAGGGCCCCCTCCGGGCAGGGTGACAGTGCAGGAGCGGATTGTCACCCGCTGGGGGAGGCGCGACCCCGGGGGCGCGGGCCGTCCCCGAGCGCAGGCTGGGGGAGGGGACCTCTGCGGAAGGCGCCCCGCCCCGCTCCGCCCCGCCCCGCTGCGCGGAAACTTTTCCGGAGGCCTAGGGGGACGGCAGGTGAGGTCACGTGGCCAGGGGGCGGGGCGAGCCGGGCCGGGGGGCGGGGGCGGCCGGCGCGGACCCCGCCCCTGCTCCCAAGTCCCGCGGCGCGTCGGCGGAGCGCGGGCCCGAGCCGGAGTCGGAGCGCCATGCCCACCAACTTCACCGTGGTGCCCGTGGAGGCGCGGGCGGACGGCTGCCAGGACGCGGCGGCCCAGGGGACCGAGGGGACCGAGGCGCCGGGGCCCCCCGAGGGCGAGCCCGACTGCCAGAGCCCGGGTGAGCGCGGCCGCACCTGCCCGCGGGACAAAGGCGGAGCCGGGCTGCGCGGGGCCCGGGGGCGGCCGGGAGGAGAGGCAGCCCCGGAGGGGGCGAAGGGCGAGCCGGGAGGGGCCGGGAGCGGGGACGCGGGGAGGCCGGCCTCCTCGAGGAAGGGGTGCGGGGCTGCCTTCCACCCACTCTCCCCAACTCCTTCCCTCGGAGGCTCCCCTTCCCCACGGTCCCTCTCTCCCCCTGGTCTCACCTCTCACGAACCCCCCCTTACCCCCCACCCCTGCCCCCGCACCCCCCCTGCCTGCAGAGCCCCCTCGCCAAGCCTGTCCCCGGGGCTCAGGGCCCCTGCTGCGCCTATGCTCCCAGGACTGTGGGCTCCGCTTTGCTGCCCCCTGCGTGTCCCAGCCCCACGGGGACACAGGAAGCACCTTCTTTCTCGCACTCTCGGTGGGACGGGAGGAGGTGTGGGACGCCCAGTGTAGCTATGGAAACGGGGAGGGGCCTCGCCCTGCCTGAGAACCCCCAGCCCCCGGTCCCGCAGTCCCGGTAGGGCCGCGGGGTTGGGGCCGCCCCAGTGCCTTCCTGCTTCCTTTCTGTTGCCTTTGCTCTGCCCTTGCGCGCTGGGGCAAAGGGCTCCGGCCAGATAAGCCCCGGCTGGGAGCCCAGCTTTGGGCGCCGCCTCGCCTGGCCGCCGACAAACCCGCTCTCTGGGGTCGTCGGCAGGAAGGTCGGCAGGTTCCCACGGGCTGGGGGAGGGGCCGCCCCATCCTGCAGAGCCTGGCGCTGGCCGGCGAGGGTCCTCCTCACTCTCTTTGTTTCCGGAATCAGGAGACGTCTAGCGCTTTCACTTTCTCTGGGGGGGGGGGGGTTCCCGGGGATCCCGGATCCCCCAGGCCTGCTCCCTCTGTCCTGCAGTCTTCAGACCCCGGGTTCTCTGTGGCTGATGAACGGGTCACCCTCAGTAGCTGCCCTCTAGAATTGGGGGTCGTCAGAGGACAGCCCACAGCCCCAGGTCTCACTCCTCTGCGGTTGGGCAGAGGCTCCCTGCTCCAGGGGTTAAGGAAAGAGGGCCTCAGACCGCTGGGGGCGTCTACCCTGGCTGGTTAGGTCAGGCACCTCCTGAGAGCAACCAGTGTCAGGTGCCCCGGGGAAGGCGCTGTCCTCATTGGCCTGTTCCTCCGTGTCCTTGTCTGCCTGCGGGGGTCTGGGGCTGGTCACTGCCCCTGCCTGGCTCGAGGGCTTGAAAGCGGGTGGCCTGTGAAGGCAGTCTGGGTGCCCGGCCCTCCGTGGTTCTGAGGGTGCTCCTGCGTGGTCTTCCTGGGTGCGCTGTGTTACAGAGGCCACATCAAGTGCATCGTGTTCCCAGAGGAGCCTCTCCTGCCTCGCCTGGGTGTCCCGCTTCCCGTCAGCCGGCCCCTTCTCCGGCGACTGCAGTCCTATCTTTCCAGACTTGGAGTGCATCTTGTTTTGAAGTTGGGGTGATTTTCTTCCTGCCCATTTCCTCCTGCCGAGGGCCCGAGGGCTGGGCGCTGCCGCTGCCTGGAGAGCTGGGCCTCTTGCCCAGCTGGGCTGGTGGGCGGCCGGGGTCCGAGCCCCCGCCCACTGTCTCATCCTCTGACCCCTTCAGTTCTGTCCCGGGCTCCTCAGGAACCTCACGGCCTGTGGGAGCTGAATGTCGGGAGCTCAGGCAGATGCCAGGCGTGGGCCGCGTGCTTGCCTGGTGACGAAGCCTCGGTCCCCGGGCCGTGCTCTCGCTCAGCCGAGCCAGCGCAGAAGTCAGCCGGGTCTTTGAGTTGTGTGTTCTCCGTTCTTCATCTTCCCTCAGGAAGAGACAGGGTGGAGCCCCCCGCGTGGTCACCGTGCTCGGGGAGGGGGCTCTGCTAGGCTGGACTCTGATGTTGCACGTGAGCTTTCAGAGCCCATTTGGTGCTCAGGGTGCCGTGTGACTGGCACTGTGTCGTGTGGCCAGCGTGACGGTCACTCTGGTGGAGGAAAAGTCCTTTGCGAGCTGGGAAGGCCCGGCAGGAGCCTCTCCTGAGGGCTGAGATCCCCGCCAGTGGCCAAGCCTGGCTCCATCCCAGGACCGCTGGTGCTTCTGACTGGCCGATCCCCTGGGGAATCTCCTGGCTTTCTGGGTGGGCCTCCCGGTGGTGGTGGCGAAGCAACACTGAGGGGGCCCTTCTGGGGTGTTTTTGGAAGCCCGGGGCTGTCTGGAAATAGGAGGCTTGAGACCCCAGCTGGGGGTCAGGGGCCAGGGTGTGCTGAGAGCGGGTGGGAGTCAGGGAGGAGTACTGCTCCGCTCATAGGCCCACCTGGCCTGGCAGAGCTCGGCGGGACTGTCGGGTGTTCCCTGCGTCAGCCGCGGTCCTGAGCTGGATGGAGCCTTTACGCCATCGGCCTGCCGCAGCTCCACGCACACCAGGCAGATGCGTCGCGAAGCTGGGGCCTATCTTGTGGCCGTGGAGGCCCCCACTGCTGCCGGCCTTCGGCATGGAGGCTGGAGGACGCCAGCACTGACCTTAGCTGCCCGGCTGGTGGGCCTGTGGCTGGTGCTTTAGAGCCAGGAAGACATGGCCCTTCACCCGGGTGGTGCTTAATGCAGGCCTGGGCAGGGGGAGGCCAGGGTCAGCACCGGCCGGGAACCCTCCTTGCCTCCCTACCTGCTTCCGGGGGAGGTAGGGGCGTGTTCTGGATGACAGCTTTGTCTTGCCTGGGGGGCGGGGGTGGGGAGCCGAGCCTTCTAGAGGACCTTTAATGTCCTGCATTTTCTCGTGATTGGAGATCGCAGGCGGAAAGGATGGGTTAGTTCCGTCCTTTGGTGTTGTGTTTCTTGGTGGAAGTATCTTCCGGGAGGGAGGTGGTGGGGAGTGCGGATGCTTCTTTCCTGACTTCCAAGTGTGGGGTCTTTAGGGACTTCTGGGAACCTTCCTGAGTGTTGGGCCTGGGTGGAGCCCCCTCCAGGCCCTGTGGGGGCTCTGGAGCTGGCAGGTGTGCAAGTGAGGCATGGCCGCAGGCCCTGGGCCCCCACGGAGGTCGGTGGGCTCAGCCCTTGGAGGGTGGACCCGGCCGGTAGCCCTATGTCCCCGTCCCTGGCTGAGACTCCTGTTCCTCACTCCCCCAGGGCTCTGACCCCAGCCTCGTCCTCACCCCGTCACTGTTCCCCTTTTTGGATTCCTGTCTGTGACTTCTGCTCTGCAGCTCAGCTCCTGGGGGCACCCAAGGGTCTCCTCCCGGCCCTCTGAAGGGGGCTCTGCTTCCCTGGGCGCGGCAGCCAGGGCAGCGGGCAGCACTCCGAAGCCACGGCCCTGGACCTCAGGCGACTTCTCTCTCGGCGCCGCGGGTGGCTGCTGCCTGGGGTGGGGGGTCGCCGCTGCCGGAGTGGTCAAGCTCGCCTGGGGTGGGGGCAAGGGTTCAGTGAGCTGTGTGGTTCTGGAGAGCGGCCAGGACGGCGGCTTCCGGGTTCGGTTCTGCTGGGCGAGGACACGGGGTTTCAGGAAGGGAGGGAGGCGGCCCGCCGTCCCGTTGGCAGAGAGTCCGTGGCTGGCGCAAGCTCCCAGCACCGTCTTGGAAACGGCTATCAGCGGTCATTGTGTCTCATTGTGTCGTTTAGGGAGACGTCGTGATACTAGACGGCGGGTGGGGGAGGGGGCTACCACACGTGCGTGTGTGCCCAGACTCGGTTTCCGGTGGGGAAGCGGCAAGGTGGAAGGAAGCACGCGTGGGGCGTGTTCCCACGTCTCTGTGCGCCTGTTGGGCTCCCAGACGGTCTTCCTGGGGGAGGCCCTTGGCTCGACTAGGTCCCCTGCTGGGCTCGTGTGCGCGCGCACGTGGGCTGTGTATCCGCGTGCATGTGTGTGCACGCACGGGGAGGCAGGCACAGGGGCTTGGTGGTCACGTGGTGTTGGGGTGTCAGGGCATCTGTTCTTGCCCTCTCAGCCCAGTGACGTGGCTGGGGTGTCATTCAGGGGATGTCTGTTGCCACCCGGGCTGAGGAAGTGGTGGTGAGACACGTCTGTGCCTCTGATGTGAGATCTGTTCCCATGACCACTATGAGGAAACTTGCCGCATAGATCCCTGAGTGTGTTGTTCTAGAAAGTTCCCTAGACATTCTCAGTGTGATGCTGCTATGCTGGGATGGGCATCTGAGCTGTGGACACCATTGGCCGTGGTAGCTGCTTGGGGGGGTGGCTGCCGTGAGTTTGGCACAAGGGGCGCCTGTGAGGGTCTGCCTCTTGCGGCCGCTCCCCACGGGGCTGCGCAGTTACAGGGCCCGCAGGGCAGTTCTGTGAAGACTGGAGCGTCCGCCACGGCTGGTGTCCATTGTGGCCTTGGGTGTGTCAGCGTTCGGATCAGCGTGTGTCCTGCTGCTGGGGACGTGGAGGCTGCGGGGCCAGCACATGATTTGAGGTACACTGGGGACAGTGGAGTGCCCTGTGGTGCCAGGTGTCCGCATGGCCTCGTGGAAGGGGACGCTTGGGTGCCGGGATGGTGGTGCCAGGGGGAGAGTGGCCAGGGGGCAGGCTAGGCCTCTCCATGCGGAGACCGGCCTGTTCTGGTTCTGATGTCCCTGGCTGTGTGGCTGTCCTGACTGGGGGGCATCTCTGAGCTGTAGCCTCCCCGTGGGGGTGGGGGAGTCCTAGTGAACCCCCGACCCAGTCACCGTTCGCCAGGTGGGCTGTGGCTGACCCCACAGACGGACCGGACCCTCTGCTCACTTGGCCTTCCCTGGTGACGCGGGCACTTGGGTCTGTGGCTGTGCCCGTATCCGTGTGCTGGACCAGCAGGGGTCAGGCTGTCTGTGGGTGATCGGTGGCCCCCCTGGAATGCCGCCCTCCCCCCGGGTGTGTGTGAAAAGCAGTGGCCTCCGGGGTGAGCCTGGCCCCAGACAGGGAGGCGCGATGAGTCAGAGTTTGAAGCCACGGGACACTGAGATGACCCAGGGGAATTCCGTGGATGGGCCGGCCGGCGTGGAGCCTTGCTGCCCAGTGCAGGGGGTGGTGGCTGGGGGGGCATGGGGTATGTGGGCTCTGCACGGACTGAGAGGCCAGCCTCTCGTGCCTGTGAGCAGGAAGGAGCCGACTCTGGCGGCTGCAGGGCTTAGAGGTGGAGAGGCTGCTGTGCTGGCCGTCCTCGGACACCGTCACCTGCCTCTCGCTGCTGGGGGTGCTCCGTGGGGCCTGTGCGTTGTTGGTGTTGTGGGCACAGTCGGAGATTGTGGGGCCCCCTACTCACCTTGCTGAGGGGCTGGGGGCCACAGGGCATTGCCCACCCTCAGAGGTTAAGGCTCAAGTGAGTTTTGGGGTATTTCTTTCAAGGAAATGGCCTCAAGTGTTCCCTGCTTACCCTGTGTCCCTGGGGGGTGTGGATGGAGTTCTCGGGGCGTTAGGTGCCCCACAGGGGCGGCCGGAGTGGGCCCGAGGTTCTCGTGCTCGGTGGGATCCTGCGGGTGAGTGGCGGGGGGGACTGCCCACCGCAGAACCCTCTGTCAGGGCGCATGACTGGGTGACTCCCGGGCGGGCCCGGGCTCCTGCGTCGGAGGACCGGTGACCTTGGGCCAGGGACACCTTCCCAGGGCTGCTGTCTGTGGGGGCCGCCGCAGAAGGCCGTTCCTCATCCCTGCACAGCTGGGGCAGCTGGCGTTCGGTTGATTGTGATTGTGGGGACCCTGGCCCGGGGTCTGCCGCTGTCACCCACAGTGGGGTGTGCGTTTTGCGAGCCGGGTCGGGCGCTGCAGCCGTGAGCCCGCAGGGCAGAGCGTGTTGTTAGGTGTTACCACCGCCCAAGGGCAGGCGCGCTGGCCGAGCGCCCCCTGCGGTGTGTCGCCGTAGCCAACAGCTGTGCCGGGCAGGCGGGCGTCTCCAGCTCTGCCCTCGTCTCCAGCTCTGCCCTCGGCGGGGCCAGAGGAAGGCCCGCTGCCGGGGGGCAGGTGGGGGAGCCTTGGACAAGGACCCAGCAGGCCTGCGGGGTTGTGGCACCCGGGAACACGTGAGCCGGTCTCCCCGGCGGTGGGAGTTTGGGCCTTGGCGGTCGGGGCAGCTAGGTGTGGGCACCTGCTGGGGACAGACCCGCGCAGGCCTGGGCTCCCTTCTGGGGGGCTCTAGGGCAGTGCTGTGGGCGGAGACAGCACAGAGGCTTAACGTCTCTCCTTTTGTGAAAAGGAGGGAAACTCCCTGTTCAGAGCAGAGGCCTGGTTTGTGCAGATAAGCTCAGCAGCTCCAGCAGGACTTAGGGCCGGACAAAGTGAGGTGCCCCGGCCAGCTGTGCTGTTTGCACCCCGGCTCCCTTGTCCGTGGCTGTTGGCATCATGTGGGTCCTCGAACCTCTTGCCAGGAGCCCCGGTGAGCAGGCCTCAACCAGGTGTCCCAGCGTGAGTGGCTCCCGTGTCCTGGGGGGGTGGGTGGACAGGGTGAGTGGGCCCGACCAGGTGACCCCCGTGTCCTGGGGGTTCACAGGGCGAGTGGGCCTGACCAGGCGTCCCAGGGGGGTGGACAGGGTGAGTGGGCCCGACCAGGTGACCCCCGTGTCCTGGGGGTTCACAGGGCGAGTGGGCCTGACCAGGCATCCCAGGGGGGTGGACAGGGTGAGTGGGCCCGACCAGGTGGCCCCCGTGTCCCGGGGTGGGGGCGGTGGTCCGCCAGGCTGCTTCTCTGGTGGAGGCCTGAGGTGTCAGTGCAAGTCTTGGCCGGGTCTCCCGCTCCTGTGTCTCTGGCCCCGTTGTGCCTTGGGCGGGTTTCCTGTCTTGAGGTTTCTCCTGGAGGAGCAGGTGGGGGAGGAGGCGGAGGTGCCGCCCTGAGTCCTGTGTGGTCTGGGGTGGTATGGGGGCGGCCGCGGAATCTCCTGCGTCCCTGGGCCGTGTGCGTGGCTCCACGCCGGGGTGGGGGGGAGCTTGCCGACACCTCGGCAGAGAGGGAGCGGCTCCCGGGACTCAGTGCCGGGCCGCTGGGCCCGTGTCCGTTCGGGGGGTGGGGGGACGCGTGCAGGTGGCTTCCTGCAGGGTGCTGGCCGCAGCCACCCCTGCGTCCCCATCTGTGCTGGCCTCTGCTCCCGGAGTGCCGCGGGGCCCGCAGGAGAGCATCTCGTGCCTCAGTTTCCCTGCCCAGGAGCCGGCCTGTCGCAGGGGTGGCCGTGATCTCTCGCCTCTGTCGTCGGCCGGTTCCCAGGGAGGCTCCGCAGTCACTGGGGAGGGATCGAGTTGGGCCGAAACCAGAGGAGTGGCCGCGGGTCAGTCTTGGGTTTCCTCCTCCCTGAGCCGCAGGGTCTCCGTCACCGCCAGACGGGAGCCTGTGTCCGTAACAGGAGCCGCCCCAGGAGGCGGCTGAGGGCCCGGTGCCCCTGGCGGAATCTCCCCACCCCCTCCTTGGGCCTGGTCGCCAACTGCAGATCCTGACGTGGAGGAGGTCGCGGGAGAGGGCAGACCAGAGTGGGCAAACGGCCAAGTGACCGATGGGAGTGGGGGTCCGTCATTCCTTGTGCGGGGTGGGGGGGGGCATGCCCCTTCAGGAAAGGCCGTGAGGCCGTCAGAGGTGTGGTCCCCAGAGACCTGTGGGAGTGCGTGTTCCCCGGGCACGTCTGTGCCGTTCGTCTGTCAGTGCGTGTGATCGTGCACGTGTGTGGTCTGTATCTGTGCACACGAGTGTGCCCGCGTGCCGTGCCTGTGCCAGCGCCTGTGACTGTGCACACGGGTGGTCTGTGTGTCCCGGAATTTTCCGGGCACTCCTCCTGCTTTGCAGTTTTTCTTCATTGGCGCCTCCTGGTAGCCGAGTGTCCCCTGGGATGTTCCCTCTTTGGGGGCCGTGAGTGTGGGATCTGAAGAAAACGTCCCAGAGGCGGAGTCTTCGCCTGGTCTCTCGGGTGGCAGCAGCGAGTTGCTGTGGTGGCCGTGGTCGGGCTGGGAGGGGGCTGCACTCCTCCAGCGTCTGAAGCCGACCCTCTCCCAGAGGTCCCCGAGGTGGTTCCCCAGGGAGCCTCCCCCTTTTGGAACCGTGGGCAAGCGGGAGATGGGGGGAGCCTGGGGGGCTTTGTCCCCGAGGCCACACTGCCCCTCCGACCATGAGGCTGCTCACGGGGGTCAGCTGCTTTTGGGTCACTCCTGGTGTCCCATGGGTGCTGGGGTCAGGATGCATCTGATGCTTTGGAAGTGAGGGCTCCGTCCTTGCCGGGAGGCCTCTGGGAGCCATAGGCAGGCCCCCCTGCCACTCCTCTGTGGTGCCGGGCTCCACGAGGCCAGCCAGATGCACACGGAGGTCACTCATGTGGTGGACCCGGCGTTAGGCGGATCATGCCTCCATCCTGTGTCAGGGACCCCAGACTGGAGCAGAAGTGTGACACTGGCCTCAAATAAAGGGATTTGTTTTTGGTGGGCGCACCGGGCGCGGGGTGAAGGAAACAGGTGACACGTACTAACGTGAGCTAGTCCGTGTGGAACTCGGGGAGCAGTGTCTCAGGCCTCCGTCCCTCCCCCGCGACCCCAGCGGTGGCCCTGCAGGCCCGGGTGGGCGGGTTCAGCGGACACCTGAGGAGGCCCTTGGCTGGGCGGGGCCCGGGCGGGCAGGAAGGGCGTCCGCTTTCCCGGTCGGCTTCCCTGTGGGGCACACGCGTCCCTGAGACGGCCCTTCCTTCCGCTTTCCTGGGGACCTGGGGCGGGAAAGGCTGGCGCATGGTCCCGGGATAGGATGCCGTGCATGGTGCGAGCAGGCGTCTGGGGCGGCGGGCGGTGGGGGTAGTTGTCACGGTTCTTGCCCTCATTCTATTTCCTCTGGTTTCGACACGGAGAGTGTTTCTGTTTTAGCCAGAAGTGTGCCGTGAAAACCGCGGGGACTGTGACCTGAGCCTGGCAGTGTTTGCTGGCTGGACACAGAACTCACCCTCCGGCCCAGGAGGAGCCTGCTGGCCTGGGTTCCGGAATCCAGGTTGCAGCACTGGTCCTGGATGTGATGCGTGGAGGGCAGGGGGCAAGGCCCAGGGGGTCAGGAATCCGCTGTTAGGGGCTGTGGAGCCGAGAAACACCTCATTCCGGCCGTAACGGGGTTTCAGAGAGGTCCTGGCCACGGGCCGTGCTCCGGGGTCGGGCACCGGATGCACCGGGGGGCCACTGGGGGGGACTCCATCCTGCTGGAGGTGCCCTGCATGTCTGGGGTCCAGCACAAGCGGAGCAGAGCCTGCATTTGGGGGCAGGAGGGGGGTGGCCGCCGACCCTCCCAAGTCAGTCTGTGCCCCTTTCTCGGGAGCGGTTCAGGGAGAGACACTGGTAAATCCTAGATGCAAACCTGGAGGCCGAGGGAGGTGGGGAGTGATGTGAGGCTCACTCAGGAGGAGGAGACCAAGCCAGGGCAGGGCGGCTGATGGACGCTGTAACCCGAGAAGGGACAGGGATGCGGGGGGGCTTCTGGCCCTCGGGGCTGCAGGAGGACACTGTTGTCAGCAGCAACTGGGGCTCTGGGCTCCGCTTGGTAGCAGACCACCGGGGTCTGGGCTCTGGACTCCTGGTGGGTGGCTGGCCTCCCTGCCTCCCTGTCCCGGGGCATCCCTGCCCTGCCTGCTGCATTTGCACACACTTCTCTCAGGGACAAGGGAGCCAGGGCTGTGCAGCGCGCCTGGAGTCTGGAGGGCAACCAGATTCAGGCTTGGGGGAGGGAGGCGCTGTCTGCCAGGATGACCTTGCCCCTGGTCACATCCGATCTTCCCTGACCAGGGCTTGAGATTGCATTTAGCGGAGTCAGAACTGGTGTGTGTTGGGGGGCGGGGGGATGGCGGGTGGGGAGTTGCCTCCAGGACTGCGGGGCGAGCTCTGTACCCTAACGGGGGCAATTACGGGGGCCTCAGGAGGACGAGGCAGAGTCCCTGTCTGGATGCGTGTCCAGCACTGCGGGGGCAGGGGGCAGCTTTCACAGAAAAGCTGAACGTTTTGTTGAACATTTTGTGTTAAGAACACAATTGTGTTGTGTTGTGAACAAAGCGTGTTGAACGTTTTGTGTTAAGATCACGGGGTGAGGTGTGGCTTCGTCTGAAGTAGCCCGCACAGGAGGGGACGAGGACAGCGCTGCTGGCCAGGACCTCGCACCCCACGCCCACCTGCGCTCCTTCCAGGTTCCAGTTACTTCCTGAGACTTTGGGCCCCAGACCGGCAGACGCCAGCCGTCCGGTCCGCGCCGGGGCGAGCGCGTCCGTGGTCTCTGGGTCCCGGGCCAGGGCTGGGCCTGCTCACCAGTCGTGTGGCCCGTGGAGCAAGTGCAGGTGTTTGCGGTCGCTGAGGCTGTCAGGCTGCAGAGAGCAGTGATCCCCGAAAGCGCTGGTTTCCGCAGACGTCTCTGGGCTGGCGGGCTGGGTGGGGGGCTTTAAACGGGCTGATCCTATGTGCCGTGAGGTGGGGCAGGGGCAGGGACTGCCGGGCAAGCTGGGAGCGGGTCAGGGTGGGTGGGAGGCAGGACGGCGGCCTCCCTGAGGATCACACACGGCTGTGTGTTGAGAGCCCCGTGCTGGGCTCTCTGCAGCCTGTGGCCTGGCCACCTGCTTTTGTCAGTCAAGTTTTATCGGCACGTGGCCCTGCTGCTCGTTCACACCTTGTCTTTGGTGCACCAGGTGCTTGCGATGGCACTGTGGCCTTTTACAGAGGAAGCTTGCCGGACCTGTGCTCTAGGACCTTTCCCCCCTTGCTGTCTGTCCTGGCATCAGCACGCTTGAAGGATCTGGGTCAGGAGGCTCGTAGAATGCCACAGAATTGATGCGTGGCCATTTGCTTGGGGTGGTTTTCAGGAGAAACGCTTTGAGGCAGGAATGCCATGGGGCGTCCTGTCACTGTGTGGCTCGCGTGGCCCCAGACGACCCTGGTACTGGGCACCTCCCCTTTGTACTGACGATACAGGGACCTGCTCCTCTGTCTTTCACCCAGGGGGTTCAGGGTCTCAGATTTTTGCCTGAATTTCTTCACACACTGGTTACGAGTGGCGGTCTGAGGCCTGTGTGCCGGCGTGTGTGAATGGTGCCTGCCCGTATGTGTGTCTTCCGGGCCTCAATTCTGAAATTTTCAGTCTGTCGTTTCTTCGAGATAAAACTTGCTTCTTTATGTACGAGTGAGCCCTACACCGTGGGAGTTTCTCTGGCTTTGCTTTTTAACATTTGTTTGTTTTTGAGAGCACACGCGAGCATGTGGGGGAGGGGCAGAGAGAGAGAGGGGGACCCAGAATCCGAAGCAGGCTCCCGGCTCCGAGCTGTCGGCACAGAGCCCGATGTGGGGCTCGAACTCACGGACCGTGAGATCATGACCTGAGTCGAAGTCAGATGTTCAACCGACTGAGCCACCCAGGCGCCCTGCTTGATACATTTTTTTAAAAGCTCTCGCTGTAGAGTTTGTAGAAGCTGTGAGGCCGTGGAGAGTCTCTGGGGACCCGTTTCTGCCCCCTCTGCTGCTCTGTCTTCTGAGCCGCTGTGGGAGACGCCTCTCCTGGTAACAGGCACTTTCTCCCTGTTGCGGCTCTTCCTCTGGCTTCACCAGTCGGCCCGGCAGTGTCCTTTATCGGAGGACGTGGGCCACGTGCTGCTCTCCACTGCCCCGTCTCTGTGCTGTCCCTGTTTCCGGAACATTCCACGCCTGTCTTTGCCCTCTGTGGTGTTGCGTCCCTGAGGGGCCGCTTCTGTGCTTGTCTGGCGTTGTCTCAGGCTTTCCGGTGAAGTCACCAGTCACGAGTGTTCTCCCTGGGTGTCGGCTGGCTTGTGACCCTGGTGTTAACCTTGACCTTGGTTAGGTCAGCGGGTCGGCTTCTCCCCCAGGGCGTGCTTGCCTTGTGATGTGGAGCAGGTCTGGCGCCAGCCGCCACTGCAGCCATCGTTCCCGCGGGGGCTTTTCCGTCCCCATCCCTCCCTGTGGCTTAGCGGGCGATGCAGCCCGGCAGGTGCTTGTGCCGTCCCCCGTTGTTCACCCGCGTGTGGACTTGGTACGTGTACTGTGACCTCGGACACAGATTGCTTTGGGGGTGGCCAGCGGGAGCCCCGTGCTGGTACTCTGTCCCTTCGATGATGTGCTGGGGTGTCCTCGGCCGACAGGGGGGACAGGCAGGTGGAACGGTCACAGGTGAAGAGCCCGCGCCCCGCACACCCGCCCCAGCGGCCTGGGTGTGTGCCGTGCGCTCACAGACACGCAGGCCGGGTCTGGAAGCGCTCACCCAGGTCTCTGGGAAGGGGACCCCGCTGAGGCTTTGGTCTCCTTAGTTCTCCGGGGTCTGTAGTGCAGGACTCCGTCTGCGCTCAGGGCACTCGGGCCGCTTCTTTGCGCCCCGCTGGGGTGAGTGTGGAGAACGGCATTCGGTGGAATACGGTCGTTTGTGTTCCGTGTACTGTTTTGTCCATCTTTGTTTCTGCTTTTTCTTTCTCTAAGCGTGAAACACGGGTGTGGTTTCAGAGGCCACGCGAGGAGGCGCCGGCTGGTGAGAGCACAGGGTTAAGGTCCGGAAGAAGCTGTGGGGTGCAGACCACGGACCGGCTGGGGCGAATGGTGGGTTGTGG
Source organism: Panthera tigris (assembly GCF_018350195.1). Taxonomy (NCBI): domain Eukaryota; kingdom Metazoa; phylum Chordata; class Mammalia; order Carnivora; family Felidae; genus Panthera; species Panthera tigris. The sequence continues at coordinate 237,556,741 of NC_056660.1, forward strand.
AGGTGGGAGGGGCGGGGAGCCCTCGGGGTCTGCCTGGGCTGAGGGATTCTCTGCTGTGCCCAGTGTGGTGGCCCACCACCGCTGCCCCTCGTCACCTTGAGCCGCCACGGGGACAGACTGGTGGACACCTCCCACCCCTGAGTGTCTGGGAGGATGCTGACCCTCCTGTCCTTTGGGGATTCTGTCAGAAAGTTGGACCGTGGTGGGGGTCACCCCACAGGGCCTGCTGTGAGTCTCACCCGGTGCCCTGGGGTCTGAGAAAGCTGGTTTTGGAGACTTTCCTGGGGTCCTTGCTCTGGGGAGCCTCCCTGCGTGGCGGGTCGTAGGTCAGGACACCAGATGGTGTGGCAGGAGGCGTGTGGCCTGCTTGGGGCTTGGGGCTTATTCCTGAGCAGAAGGCTGCCCCAGAGTCCTCTCCCCGGACCCCGGCAGGTAGTGCCACCACTGCCTGGCATCCCGGCACCCGCGGGTGAGCGCCACGTGCCCTTTCGGGGGCTAAAACCCTGTGGTAGACACATTCTGTTCTGTGCTTCTCTCCTGACGTCCGTGGGTGCTGTTCTGTGTGCCCAGGATCTTAAACTTGGGCAGACCTTCATCGTGGGCTGAGCTGTCTTGAAAACCACGTGCCCGCCGATGGGCTATGCGGTCGCCGAGCAGTCTTTTTATTCTAACTTTTTTGTAAGAAGCACTGCGGGTCTTGGTCTGGGGCCATCTGGTTATCGCAGGGTTTGCAGACGTGGCTGTGTCCGCCTGGACCCGCCCCTGCGAGCCACACTCCCAGGACGGGTGAAGTCGGGGCGTCGCTTTGCCCTGAACACATTACTCGTGAGGTTGAGGCGTACAGGCTCTTCTTGACGCCTGTTGTGACCCTGGAGAAATAGGTGGGGGGCGGGAGCCATCACTCACTTACTGGTCGAGGGCCTGGCTGTGACCCCGCCTGCATGGAGGTCGCCCTTGTCCTTCCTTTCTGATGCCATCCATGGCACAGGGTGACGGCCGTGCCGAGTGTAGGCTCTTGGCAGAGGGTTGGGGGATGCAGGGTCCGGGGGGCACCGTGCCTGTGGGCGGGGCACCAGGTGGCAGGGCCATGACCCCGGCTTCAGGAGCAGATGGTCGGGGTCGCCAGCCGCTGTGCAGCGGGGAAGGTGCTCCTTTGGCGCCTGCTCCTTCTGCAGACCCTGTGGGCAGCCGTCTGGCACCAGGAGACACTGCCGCGGCCTGTGTGCGGGCGGCTGACCACCTCCAGCCTTGTGGGTGGAGCTGAGGCACCCTGGCCTGCCCTGGGCCTTCGTGTGGGCACCGAGACCACAAGGTGCAGCTCCCCCAAGGCAGGCAGACCGTCTCCCCGTGGTCAGCTGCTGCCTGGGAAACGGGACTGTCCTGTCGGGGGGGGGGGTCCTGGATGCAGTGTAGGCCCCCCTTCCCCGGCATGCAGCTTGGGTCTTGCTGAGTCAGTGGGGGCTGCACTTGACTCGTTGGAGTGGGAAGTGCAATCCAGGGTCCTGCCTGGAGGGGCGGGCGTGTGTGTGCGCGCGCATGTGCGCACATGCGTGGGGGGGGGGTTGGGGGGCAGGGTCCTGCCTAGGGGGTGGGGCCATGTGCCAGTGTGTGTGCGCAGGGTGGGGGGAGCCAAGGGTCCTGGAGTCTCAAAGGTCCTCCCCCAGGCCTTTGGGGAGGGGCTGGGCCCGCACGGGTCTGCAGTGGCCCCTGCCTCCTTCCAGCTGCTCCTAAAACTGACCTGGGCGTTTTCCCCACCAGGAGATGGAAACTCGAGAGAAAACAGCCCGTTTATTAACCATGTGGATGTGGAACCGGAGAACTGCTTTGAAGGGAAGAACATGGCACTTTTTGAGGTGACTCATGCTTCCTTCTACACAAAGTGCGAGGGCCGAGGCTTCACTCGGTCACATGACAGGGCCGGGGCCCCGAGACCCCGCGGTCTAGTGAGGAGCTGGGGGTCGGGCGGAGGGCTGGCCTCCTGATTGGGCACTGTGCATGGGGGGAGCCCCACACCCCGGCTCTGTGGCCTGGAGCCCCGACCTCTGCTCCTGACCCCAACTGGGGACCCTGGTGTGCAGGCGTCCGGGACGTCGAGGGCCCGCATCAGCCCTGTGTGCCCCGGGTGTGGGGCTGGACACCGCAGGGAGCCCTGCTGGGCGTTGCTCCCGTGGGTTGGGGATCTGGGTAACTAACCCACAGCTTGGCCCCAAACAGGAGGAAATGGACAGCAATCCCATGGTGTCTTCGCTGCTCAACAAGCTGGCCAACTACACCAACCTGAGCCAGGGCGTGGTGGAGCACGAGGAGGACGAGGACAGCAAGAGGCGAGAGGTCAAGGTGAGCCCCCACCCTTCCCCCTGTCCCCTCTCCCCCGTCCCATCTCTTCCTTATCCCTGGGACACTCCCTGAGTCCCAGCAAAACGCTAGCTTTGTCTCTCGTCTGCACGAGGTTCGGTTAGGGCAGACGAGGGCTTTTTCCGACCCCACGGTGATCATTCCCCCGGCTCTTGGCCCTGCCAGCACTGCCCACAGGTGCTGTGTTTCAGGGATTATGAAGCAGGGCGGCGGGCAGGCCAGCAGGACGAAGGCGGCCCGGGGCCTGGGCACCTGGTCTCCCCTCGAGGGGTCGAGCATTTTCTGCCGGATTCCTGCAGCCGGCTGTGGCAGCCTGGGGGCTCCCTGGCCGCCTCTCCCTCCTCCGCGCACTCTGCCCCTGGCACCAGCCCTGCGTGCACGGAGTCCCTCCCGCATCTTGTGTGCAGCCTGACCTCGGCTGTCAGGAAGTCCGGCCACAGAAGGCACCTCTTACTGTAAACCAGCAGAATGGATTCTCCCATTCCCTCGACGCTTGGGCGCGTTTGCTCTGTGTTTGCGAAGTGCCACCTGCTTAGTCTGGAGTGAGGGACGTGGGGTGTGAGGACTGCCTTGCCCAGCCCTGGCCCGGCCGCCCTCCTGGGGGCAGGGAGCAGTGCCCTGAAGGACGCTCCCCAGTCCTCGGGAGCCCATGGTGGCCCTGGTCGCAGGTTATACCATGGATGCTGTGGGCCAGGTGCCATGCTGACAGATGCTCTGGGGTTTCCCATGTACCCCGGGCACTGCCTGTGGCCTCAGAGGCTCTTCTCCGGTCCAGACTTTGGGAACCGCGGGCGTCTTCTGTGCAGTCAGCACCCATCGGTGCCTGTCCCTCTGTGCGCATGCTGGGGCTTCTGTGATGTCCACTGCCTTCGGAACAGGTGCTTTGCCGTGGTGGGCCCGGGTGTGCCGGCCCCTGTTGGCTCTCCCCGCTGTCCCCAGGCTGCCCAGCTCGGCCCGGTGTGTCCTAGCCTCCCCTGCACGGAAGTGCAGCCCAGACCCCTCAGCATGGTTTCTGTTGGGACGTAATCTAAGTGTCCAGCCTGGCGAACCTGCACAGCACGTGGCTTGGACCCGTGGCCAGGTTAGGACCTGGGACAACCTGCCCGTGGGGCAGGTCAGCTGTCTGTCCTCTGTCCCCTGGAGACACTGGGGCAGCTGCTGCAGGCTGGATTTCGGTCACAGGAGGGATCCGGCCACCCTGGGACCCTCAGCACACCCATCGTCACCAGGCGGACATATTCTGGGTGGCACGAATCAGCCGCCCACTTAGGGCCGACCAGGTCCTCTGGGGATGGGGGCTTCCCTTACTGTCCCCTGTGACCAACCAAGCACAGGAGCTCATCCCCAGATGTCCACCCCCTCCCCCCCCTGCCCAGTGAGGGCTCTGGACCTCCCGGCCGGCCGGGCTGGTCCACCAAAGCCGCCTGTAGGAGCGAACTGCAGGTTCTTCCAGGGTGACTCGGGTCTTGCCCGACGCCAGGTGCAGAACAGCAGTGGACGCCCTGCGTCAGCTGAGGTGGCTGCGTGGCGCTTACCTGTGAACGAGACGCCGCCCCCTGCCTGGCACCACCCTCCCTTGGCCAGTGCGTTCCCAGTTTACACAACTGGAAAGTCCCTGAGTTGCTCTCGCCTGCCCCGTGGCCACTCGAGGGGGCACACAGAAGCCAGGCATCCCATGGGCGGGCAGGCCCAGGCCCTGCATTAAGAGGGAGCTGAGCGTCCCAGACGTGAAGACGCCCACGCGCTCGGGGGTGCCCTCAGAGGGTTTTCCCCAGGGTTGTGGGGTCCCATGGGGCTCTGTGGCCCTGCCCCGTCCAGGCTCGTGGGGGCAGGCGTTCCTGCGTGGAGACCAGCCCTTTGGTCCTGAGAGTTTACCTGCCTCCTTAAATGTGGGTACAGCCTGCTGCCCTCGGGGAGCCCATCCCTGGGCCGCGAACCGGCAGAGCTGCCTCCAGCCCCTCGACTGCAGCCTGTTCTCTTTCACAGGAAGTGATTTCAAAGCAAATCTTCCCCATTTTTTTTGTTTGTTTTAACTCCCTGAACTTGAGAGGTTTTTCCCTTGAACATCATCTTGCCTCTTCAGACAGCCCTGTACCACCTGACCGTGGTGTCATGCCAGCTGTCGGACAGGACGGGCTGGGCCCCTGGCGTGGTCTGCCCGGCCGACGTGCTGAACTTCTGTCCCGGGGCCCCCGGGGCCCCCGGGGCAGGGCCGTGCAGCCCCCGGGCCCCCGGGGCAGGGCCGTGCAGCTGGATGCCTGCAGGTGAGGGTCCAGCCTCCCTGGAACCGGAACTGCTGTGCTCGCTTCCAGAGCCCGCGCATGGGCACCTTCATCGGCGTCTACCTGCCCTGCCTCCAGAACATCCTCGGCGTGATCCTCTTTCTGCGCCTGACGTGGATCGTGGGGGCGGCTGGCGTCCTAGAGTCCTTCCTCATCGTGTCCATGTGCTGTACCTGCGTGAGTGACTGCAGTCCCCGGGCGGGTGGCGTCTGGACGTCAGGGACCCATCCGTGTGGGTGGCCGGGGGCTCTCCAGGGCGCTGTGCCCAAGGGAAGTCGAGTCTTGTGGGGCCGGTGGGCCGGGACCAGGCCGGTGACGGGCCAGCGGGACTCCTGTGCCTGCGTCCGTGAAAGGATGCTGGGGCGCACATCCTGATGGCCGAGGGCTTTTGAGGGGCGCTGTCAGCACTCATGAGGGTGCTGTGTTTTGACGAGGTCCCTTTCCGGTTTTGAAGCCCCTGGGCTCCCTGTTCGAAGGAAGGGCCCACGCCAGTGACTTGCTCAGCCCCAGACCCCGGTTCCCCAGACCCGCCTTGCCCTCATGTCTCCTCTGCACAACTGCACCAGGCCTCCTTCCCACTGCTCGTGGGTCTGCCGTGGCCTCTGTGTCCTGGGCACACAGCCTTTCCTGCCTTGCTCTCACTGTGGGGACTGTAACTGGCTGTTCTGATCCCCCGGTGCCACCTGGAGCCCTCTGGCTAAAATTCGGACAGCACAACAGGCGAGAGTCCCTTGACCTGGCCCCCTGGGGACCTGCCTGTGCCCCCTACAGCTCTGTGGGCTGTGGTGTGGCTGCCTGAACTGTGTCCCCTTCCTCCCGTGACACTGCTTTTACTGGAGGAACCTGGAGGTTATCGGGAGTCATTGCCACAGAAACTTACAAACCAGGAATAAGAGAAGAGGCTTCTGTAAGTAGCAAATGTGCCCAGCAGGACCCTTAGCCACACCCCACGGCAGGTGGACACTCGGGCAGGAGCCAGCCTTTCACTCCAGGTGGGGTCCTGCGTTGGGTGTTTCTGATGGCCTGCAGGAGCCCAGCTTTGGGGGTCAGGTGGGAGATGATGAGGAGCATCCCGGAGCATGCCAGAGCCCACGTGGCTGGTTGCTCGCCAGCTCCTTTGCGATCGGGCCGGCGCGGCTCCCGGTGTGTTCTCTCTTTTGAGAGGATCTCCGGTGTCTTTGCAGACGATGCTGACCGCCATCTCCATGAGCGCCATCGCCACCAACGGCGTGGTCCCAGGTAAGGGTGCCGGGAAGGCCGAGCGGAGGGCCGCCCTCCTCCCTCGGCGTCGCAGCCCACCGATGCAGCGAGAGCTGGCGTCCTGGTGTCCCCCAAGGGCACCAAGGCGGGGATCCTGTGCACACTTGTCCCCTGGCACCTGGCCTGGCGCCCGAGCCTGCTGGGAAATCGGGCCTCTCTGGGTAGGAACCCAAGGGAATACTTCCCCGGTACTTTGTGAAATCTCACCTCTGTCCACTGGTTGGAGGTGCTGGTGTTTTACGAGTTGATTCTTGCCTTTGGTTCTGGAGTTAATTTCCCCCAGACCCTAATCCTCTTTCTAAACCGAGTCATTTCTGCGGCTAAACTGAAGCGCCACAGCGGGCAGTCCCTGCCTCAGGCACCCTCTGACCGGTGTCAGCGGCCGGGATGCTGGAGGGCCTGCTGGGGCTCCGGTCTGTTGGGGGACCTGGCTTGGCCTGGGAGCCTTGGAGTCACGGCTACTTGTAGTGACCGTCCCCGGGACAGGTGACAGGTGGGCAGTGAGCTCCAGGTGAGGAGGGCAGGGAGGGACCGTGTGTTCCATCTCCAGGTCTTGGGGAGGCTGCCCCCGGCCCGGAGCCGCCCTGGCCCAGCGGGCAGCAGCCGTGTAGGCGGCGTAGACCCAGGTGGCTGTGCTCCCCGCCCGTCGGGGGCTGGGAGGGGCCTGGTGTGGGATCCAGGGTCAGCTAAGGCGTCGGCCGTGCTCTGGTGCAAGACGGTGCCCACACGGCCCCAGGTGTCCTCAGCCTTTTTGGGGCAGAGTGCACAGAATTGAGGTGTTGGGTTCACCTTCAGCAGCATGGTAAGTGGTGCGACCCTAAGCTGTTTCCTCCTCTGGTTCGCAGCGGGCGGCTCCTACTACATGATCTCGAGGTCCCTGGGGCCTGAGTTTGGAGGGGCTGTGGGCCTCTGCTTCTATCTGGGCACGACCTTCGCCGGGGCCATGTATATCCTGGGGACCATTGAGATTTTTTTGGTAAGTGCTTTGGTTTGGGCTGGTTTTCCAGAGCCTGAGGAGCCTGTCCCTAGGCGCACGGGGCCCCTCAACCGGCCCCTCACCATGTCCCTCTGACACTGCCTCCTTGGGCTCTCGAAAGAGGCTGACTGCGTCCGTCTCCTCAGAGCCCATGCAGCTGTGACCCAGTATCCGTTGGCCGCCCGGCGGGTGGGCCCCGGCGTTCTTGCCCAGCGGATGTGCTTGCTGGGCCGCAGGCCTGAGCCCAGGGTGGGCCGGGGGGCCGGAGCCCAGGGTGGGCCGGGGGGTCCTGAGCCCAGAGTGGGCCGGGGGGGGGCCTGAGCCCAGGGTGGGCCAGGGGGTCCTGAGCCCAGGGTGGGCCGGGGGGGGCCGGAGCCCAGGGTGGGCCGGGGGGGGGCCTGAGCCCAGGGTGGGCCGGGGGGGGGCCTGAGCCCAGGGTGGGCCGGGGGGGGGCCTGAGCCCAGGGTGGGCCGGGGGGTCCTGAGCCCAGGGTGGGCCGGGGGGCCGGAGCCCAGGGTGGGTCGGGGGGCCCGGCCTTCAGGGCTGTGGCCGCTGGAGGAGGTGGGGCTGCCAGAAGAGAGCTCCTTGGCCACGAGTCGGTCCTTTCTGCTGCCCGCGCTTGGTTCATGTTGCACGTGCCCGGTAGGGCCTCCCAGGTGGTATCATCACTCTCAGGTGGTCGGCCCGCGGGTGCCCCCTGGCCTTGCGGACTGGGCTGGGGGTGCCACCCGAGGGCCAGCCTCCACGACACCAGCCCCAGCGCGGCATTCCTATGAGTCTTTCTTCTCTGCTCTCGTGTCTTGGTGGCGGCACCCAGGGGCCCACCGTGAATGGGTTCTGGTGGGCTGGGAGCCCGCAGAGGGGGAGGGAGCCCGGCACCGGGTCCTGCAGACAAAGATGGCCTCCCCCGGGGGGCCGTCTTCCAGCCGGGGGTGGTCGGCGGCCGCCCTCGACCCCCTCCCTCCGTCCCCCACAGACCTACATCTCCCCCAGCGCGGCCATCATCCAGGCGGAGACGGTGGGCGACGAGGCCGCGGCCATGCTGCATAACATGCGCGTGTACGGGACGTGCACGCTGGTGCTGATGGCCATGGTGGTCTTCGTGGGCGTCAAGTACGTCAACAAGCTGGCCCTGGTGTTCCTGGCCTGCGTGGTGCTGTCCATCCTTGCCATCTATGCCGGCGTCGTCAAGACCGCCTTCGACCCGCCGGACATCCCGTGAGTCCCGCGCCTGCGAACCTGTAGCTCCTCTCGTCAGCCCGGTCTGTGCCCGTGGCCGCGTGGTCGGGATCGGGGATGAGCCGTCAGGACTCTCGTGCGCCTCTGCCACCTGCGAGGATGGGACGGGTCTGGCGAAGGTCGGGGGGCGCAGGGTACTGGTGGCCCTGAGGACGGTCAGGCCCTGAGCTCCTGGGGTGGCCTGTCCTCGGTGCCCTCTGTGCGCGGCTCCCCTTGTCCTCACAGAAGCCCCTGAGTGCTTTCCTTTCTCGTCCCTCCTCCGGATGCAGATGCCGGGTCCCAGGGAAGTGGCCCAAGGTCACAGAGCGAGTGACGAGCTGTAGAATGTCCGGTGCTTGGGCCGGTGCCTGGGCCGGCCGGATGGGCCCAGCGCCCACAGGGCTGATCTGGGAGGGGCCTGGCGGGGTGGGTGGCTGCTGGCGTCGAGCCCCCCGGCCCCTCCACGTGGAGGGAGCTGCCTGTGTCAGATGCCCCAGGACGGGCCACGAGTCCGCAGCACACTGTGAGGAGCCCGGGACCCCGAAGTGTGGTCTCGAGGGGCTGCTGTGTCGACACCCGTCCCTCGCGGCTCACGCAGCGTTCCCATCACGCAAAGCGGAGCGTCAGAAGCGATTTAGCGGCCCCTGACCCCGGTCGCCCAAGAAAAGCAGTAATGGTTTCAGAAGAGGCCCCCACGACTCCTCACGCCCGACCACCTGCTCTAGGGTCTGTCTGCTGGGGAACCGCACCTTGTCGAGACGCGGCTTTGACGTCTGCGCCAAGGTCCACACCGTCAACAACAGTACGATGCCCACGGCGCTCTGGGGCCTCTTCTGCAACAGCTCCATGCCCAACGCCACCTGTGACGAGTACTTTGCCCAGAACAACGTCACGGAGATCCAGGGCATCCCTGGCGTGGCCAGCGGCGTCCTCCTGGGTGAGTCCCCCCACCCCCGCACTCCAGGCGGGCGGGGCCACGCCTCCCCTCCCCACGGCCCACCCACTGGGCGGCTGTCTGTCCTCCCTGGAGCTGCTGTCACCACACAGGGTGCAAAGCCAGTGGGGTCAGTAGACCCTTTATATCTAGGAGTTAGCCGCGAGGTGCACAGGAACTTTCCGGGTTCACTGGAGACTCACAGGGCTTTTCCGTTTCTATTCTGTCTTCTGGGAAGACACACTTCACGTCTTCCTGTGAAGTTGGAGCCCATGGGAGCTTGGGAACCCTTTACCGCCAGCCACGTCTGCTGGGGCCTCCCTGAGTCAGGAGCCCCTGCAGAAGGTTCCGGAATCTTGTTACTGGTCTGTTGTCGCCCACAGATAACCTGTGGAGCTCGTATGCAGACAAGGGGGCGTTTGTGGAGAGGAAGGGCACACCGTCGGTGCCTGTGCCCGAGGAGAACAGAGCCAGCGGCCTGCCCTACGTCCTCACTGACATCATGACCTACTTCACCATGCTGGTCGGGATCTACTTCCCCTCTGTGACCGGTGAGGCCCCCCCCACCGCGCACACGTGCCCTGGTCCCCTCACTCTCCATTTGGCCCAAGAAACAAGCCTCAGGATCTCTGCTCTTGTGTGCTGTGGTTGGGGTGCAGGAAGGGGCTTTGTCCCAAGCTCTCCTGAGAGGCCGTTGTCACTCAAAGGAACCGTGACCATGGCGGCCGGGAGTGGACACGCCTTCTTCCACACCGGTGCCTCCTCCCCTGCACGTGTGCACGCGCACTTCCTGCCGGGACACCCCTCGGTGGCCGCGTGTGCAATGGGAGCCTCCCCCACCCCGGCCTGGCCCTGGCTCCCTGAGCCGCCCGCGGCCGATGCTGTGTCTGCCCGTGTGGCTCTTGCCAGGGGCCGCTCGCAGCTGTGCTCCTGCTCCGGGAGCCCGGTCCGCGTGGCCGCCTCGCCAGGCTTCGCCTCCGCACCCGTTGCAGCCACGCCGTCTGGGGACTGGGGGCTGGGGGGCTGCTGAGCGCTTCTCTCTGGTCCCACCCTCCCTGTGCGTCGGGGCCAAGGGCCTGGCGTGGTAAGCTGCATGTTCTTCCTGTGGGCTTCTGTAGGTATCATGGCGGGCTCGAACCGGTCTGGGGACCTCAGGGATGCCCAGAAGTCCATCCCCACTGGGACCATTTTGGCCATCGTGACAACGTCTTTCATCTGTATCCTTGAGAGGGCCAAGTTCGGGGGTGGCCCTGATGCTCTGCCTGCCGCTCAGTCCCCGGCCGCTGGGGTGGGCTTCCCAGGCTCTGGCGAGTTCTGGCCATCGCCCCCGAGGTGGAGCTGGGCAGGCCTCTGACGCTGACCTTCACGGCTGGTTCTGGCTCAAGTCCTTGTCCATAAACCACACGTACCACCACGTCATCCCACGTGACGTGTCGCTAACATGTAGCCGCTCCCTGCTGAGTGAGCCAGGATGCCCTGCCCTGTCCCTGTGGCGGTCACATTACAGGCCGTGTGCAGCCTGACTCACCTGGTGGAAGGGGCGGCGAGGAAGGTCCCCTGAGAGCCCCCAGGATGGGGTAGGTGGGGTCAGGGTCGGTCAGGTCCACCGGCAACCAGGGCCCTATGGCCCGTGCGTCTGGCCCGCCTCTTCCTTGACGTGAGATGCAGACCTGTCCTGCATCGTGCTCTTTGGGGCCTGCATCGAAGGAGTGATCTTACGAGATAAGTACGTTTTCACTTGCAGTTTCTAGAAGCTTCCGTGTGTTTTTTCTAGATGATCGCAGTGTTGACCTGGATTTCAGGCCTCGAGTGGTGGGGCAGGAGGCCCCGTGGCCCCTTTGTGGGGATTCCGTTTGGCCTGGTGTGTCCACCCTCTCCTGCTCCAGCCTGGAGCTGGGGAACCACAGGGCAGCCTCTGACCCCGAGAGAGTGTGAGGGGGCCTGTGCGGTCCCTGAGCGTGACCCGCGGCGACGCTGCTCTCACACGAGTGACAGTGGCTTCCCTGCTCCCGAGAAAGGACACCGAGGGGGGGGAGCGGCCTCGCTCCCGCCGAGAGGGTGTCTGAAAGCGCACCTGCCCCTGCCCCGCAGGTTTGGGGAGGCCCTGCAGGGGAAGCTGGTCATCGGCATGCTGGCCTGGCCGTCCCCCTGGGTCATCGTCATCGGCTCCTTCTTCTCCACTTGCGGTGCTGGTCTGCAGAGCCTCACGGGCGCACCGCGCCTGCTGCAGGCCATTGCCCGCGATGGCATCGTCCCCTTTCTGCAGGTGAGCTGGGAGGCCGTCCTTCTGCGAGCGTGTCCTCGAGGGTCCCTGAGGGTCTGCCCGCAGGGCACGACCTTCACTGGCCCGCACTGTGGGCCCCGGGGACCCCTGCCAGCCTGGTGGCTCCCCACAGATGGTCACTGTGCTGTGGGAACAGTGAAGAGCATCCACCTCCTGCCAGGGCTGGGGGCTGGGGGCAGGGGGCAGTGTCTGTCCCGAGCAGGGCCGGGTGGGGGGGGGGGGTCTCTCCGGGAGGGGTATCTATTCCGCGGGGTGTCTGTCCTGCAGGGAAGCGTCCTCCACTTGGGACGGAAGCTTTCTGGAACGAACTTGACGGTTTCACGTCTCAGTGTCCTGGGGCCACCCTACCACATGCCACGGGCTGGGGGCTCGGACGACACGAGCTGATTTGCTCACACTCTGGAGGCCGAAAGCCCGAGATGCAGGCACGGGCAGGGCTGGTTTCTTCTGAGGTCTCCCTCCTTGGCGCGTGGACGCTGTCTTCTTCGAGGCCTCACGTGGCTTCCCTGTGCCTGTGTCTTCATCGCTTCTTGCAAGGACACCAGCCGGGATTGGGGCTGCCCCCGTGGCCTCAGTTCCTGTAAAGCTCACAACCTGCAGACATAGTCACCTCCTGGGTGGTTGGGGCTGTGGATGTTGGATGTTTGTCCTGATCCCGGCTGGAGAGGGTCCGGGACGAGTGGTAAAAGTCTGCTTCTGCCTCCGTCCCATATCTGAGACCCTCTGGAGCTGCACCTGAGACCCTGGGCTTCTCATCAGGATGACAGGTGTGCCCGTGGCCCGTCAGCAGCCCACCTGCCCTTCCCCTGCAGGTGTTCGGTCACGGGAAGGCCAACGGGGAGCCCACGTGGGCCCTGCTGCTCACGGCCCTCATCTGTGAGACCGGCATCCTGATCGCCTCCCTGGACAGCGTGGCCCCCATCCTCTCCATGTGAGCGGGTGTGGGCACGGCGGGAGGCATGTGGGGACAGGCTGTGGAGAGGTGGCTGCCGCTTGTCACCTGTGCGTCCCTGCCCAGGGGACAAGGGACGTGTATGGTCACGGGGACAGGGGGGCGGGGAGACCCCTGTGGGGGGGGGGGGGTGGATAATGCTGCAGACGAAGGGGCTTCCTGGGAGCAGGGGGGCCAGGCGCCTGCAGGACGGGAGCTGCCGTGGGACCCGCCCCCGCTCCTCTGGTGCTACGTTTATGCCCCAGGTTTTTCCTCATGTGCTACATGTTCGTGAACCTGGCCTGTGCCGTGCAGACCTTGCTGCGTACCCCCAACTGGCGCCCGCGATTCAAGTACTACCACTGGTGAGCATTGGAGCCCGCGGGCGGCCGCTGCCTGGGCCACGCAGGCATCTCGTGGCATGTGGCCCCCGCTGGGGGTGTGGCCTCAGTCTCCCCGGGCTGCTCGGTCCTCCTGCCAGCGTGCGTGGGGGACCTGCGTGGGGGACCACGTGAAGCCGGCTGTGCTTTGTGCCCTGGGGGCGGGGTGGGCGTCCGGTGGGTGGGGCCAGGACCCCTCTCAGCCCCCGGGGAGGGGTCAGTGGCAGGGACCGATCTCAGGGCATCATTGCTGCTTTCTCACGGTGGCTGGATGAGGTCTTTGTGGGGAACCCGTGAGGTTTTGGGGTTTGGCCACGGGCAGGCACGTGAGCTGCGTGTCCCCCGCAGGGCGCTGTCCTTCCTGGGCATGAGCCTGTGTCTTGCCCTGATGTTCATCTGCTCCTGGTACTACGCCCTGTTTGCGATGCTCATCGCTGGCTGCATCTACAAGTACATCGAGTACCGCGGGTAAGCCGCTGCGGGGCCTGGCCCTGCGGCGCAGGCGGGACCCGGCTGTCACAGTCACACACCTTTGTCATAGCAGCTGGAGAGTGACACGTTTTTACGGCGTGGTTTTTGAGAACTTTGAAGTCCATCAATGACAGCACTGATGTGTTGGCGGATTTCAAACTTTCCGGAAAGTACCCCGCGTCCCACAGCGCCTGGTCCATCCCTGGGGCGTTTCCCTTGGGCGCCTGGCCCCCTCTGGGGAGGGTGCTCTGGGCCGGGGTCCCTGCTGCTGCCCCCCCCCCCCCAGCTCTTTCCAGGGTGGTTTAGCTGGAGAGTCAGGGGCCGTGACCACTTGCACTGGGGAGGCCAGGCCCACTGAGCCAGCTGTGCTCCTCAGCATCCGCTCCACACACACAGCCGTGTTCCCGACTCCCACGTCCCGCCCTTGGCGGAGACCCCATGGTGGCTCCTCGGGGAGGTTGCCCCTGGGGGCCTGAGGCCCTGGACCCCTTCCCTTGGCACTCAGTGCTGCCCTTCCGTCACAGGGCCGAGAAGGAGTGGGGTGACGGCATCAGGGGTCTGTCGCTAAACGCTGCCCGGTTCGCCCTGCTGCGTGTGGAGCACGGCCCCCCCCACACCAAGAACTGGAGGTGAGCGCCCCAGCTTGCCCTGAGTTGGCCTCCTGCCCTCTGAACCCCCGAAGCGCCGTCTCTAACGGCACGCTTCGGAGAAGGAAAGTTGCTGCCTCTCTTTGGGGAGCGATTGTCTCAGAAGCTTCTAGCACCTTTCCTCAGTCCACAGTGGTTGGCCGTGGCGCGATCAGCATGTCTCTGGGCACTAGGCCGGACCTGGGCGGCGTGGTGGGTGGGGAAGGGGGCGAGCTGACCTCGCCGGGGTCCTGCCGGAGACGGAGGGCAAGCGTGTGGGCGTCTCCCTGCCGCTGGGGGGGCGGAGAAGGCCGTGCCTGGGGAGCAGCGGTTTTACCCGCACGGAGAGCCCCTCGGCCTCCGGGCACGCGCACCCGCGCACCTGCGCACCTGGTGGGGGCGCGGGGTGACGGCTGTCTCCCCCCGCAGGCCGCAGGTGCTGGTGATGCTGAGCCTGGATGAGGAACAGTGTGTAAAGCACCCCCGACTGCTGTCCCTCACCACCCAGCTCAAGGCTGGCAAGGGCCTGACCATCGTGGGCTCCGTGCTGGAGGGCACCTACCTGGACAAGCACTCGGAGGCCCAGCGGGCCGAGGAGGTGGGCAGCGTGGGCGGACGGCAGGCGGAGGGGCCGGGTGGCCCTGAAGCGCGGTGTGGGGCAGGCCCACCGTTCCCTGCGCGGACTGGGCCGGAAGGTCCGAGCTTGGGTCCGTGCGTCCCGTGGGGCTGTCTGGTTTCAAGGACCGGGGCTTCTGGGTTTGGACGGAGCTGGACGGAAGCTGCTGCAGGGACCTGCTGTGGGCGGGGCCTCGTGCTGGAGGGGCTCAGGCCGAGGGGCGCGACCTCGGCACGTGTGGAAACGCAGGCGTGCGGGTGTTTCCAGACAGAAACGCTTCCGTGTCTGTGACTAGAGCAGGAGGCACGGGAGCACCAGGTGTTCCCAGGCAGCCTCCCTCTTGTCCCCTGTCTTCCCTGCCTCACGGGTGGAGCCCCCCCCTCCCCGTCCGGGCGGATGGCGTGTCCTCATGTCCGGGAGCAGCCATGCTGCTGCCGTGGGCCTGAACCGGGGCTGCACCCAGAGGCTCATTCGGATTCAGAGCGGGGGGTGGGGTCGCAGGACGGTGGCCTCCTACCTGGACAGTTAGCCCCGCGCGCTCAGCGGTCCACAGGTGCAGCTGGTGCAGGGAAGGCCGCGGACGCGCTGGGTGCTTATCCCTTCCTCTGGGGCGTCAGGCCCCCTCAGCGGGACCTCAGCTCAAGGGCTCAGGTGCCGCGGTGGCTGGCTGCAAACCGGTTTAAGCGGTGTCCTCCTCGCGACGCTCACGCTGTCCGTTTCTGGCCAGGGCTTTGCTCTCCGGATCCCCTCCTGCTCGTGGCGACAGGAGCTCTTGCCCTGACCCGAGGTGTGGCGGGAGAGGCCCTGGTGTTGACTTCTGACATAGCTCGGGTGCCGCGCGGTCTCCGGGCAACTCTCGCCGGGTGGGGCGTCTCTGGCGAACCGAGGGGGAGGTTGGGCGAGGGAGGTGGGCGTCCGCGAGCCAGGGCCCAGGACGGTTCAGGTGTGGCTGGGTTCACGGTCTCTGCCCCTTTCTAGACTCCACTGCTACCATTTAACACACAAGGTTCTGTTCTTTGCTAACTAAGTTCTACAGAAAGCGTTGCGCACGCTTAAGTCATAAGAGTTCAGTTTTGTGTCTTGGGAGAGCGTGTGTTTGTGATGTCTCGTGGTATCTTGTGGAAGCGGGGGATTCCTGAGACCCCTCTGTTCTTGTGCGTTGAGGGGCTTCTGACGTTCCTGTGACAGAAGTGTGGGGGGTGAGTGGTCCATTGACAGGTTTGGTTCCTCGGTGGGGCTCGTGCGGTCAGAGCCTCCCTAGTCGCGTGGACGTCACGGGTCTGGGCCAGGTTCTGGTTTCCTGGTCTGCCTGGCGGTCTGCCTGCCGTCGGGTGGCTCCGCCCCGTTATTGCCCTGGTGGCACGACTGGGTTTTGCCGCAGACGTACGGCAGCTGTGGGGCTGAGGGTCACGGTGTCCCCGAGAGGGGGCCGCCATCTGAGGGGCTGGCGAATAGGGAGCTGTGTCTCAGGACGAGGGCCCGGGGGCCCCGCGGTGCCCAGACTCCTCCTGCTCTGGTCCAGCGGGGGCAGCAGGCATCTCCTGCCCTGCCCTGTGTCTCTCTGCCCGTGGAACCGAAGCCCGGAGGCCTGGTTGGTCGCGCTGGGGCTCGTGCGCCGGCTGGGAGGCCGGGAAGGGTGAGGCCCTGCTGCTCCCCGCAGCGAGAATGCCGCCGGGTCTGGCCGTGACCGTGTGGTTGGCCCCTCACGGTCCCCCCCGCGTATCTCCCCAGAACATCCGGGCTCTGATGAGCACGGAGAAGACCAAGGGTTTCTGCCAGCTGGTGGTGTCTTCCAACCTGCGCGATGGCATGTCCCACCTGATCCAGTCGGCTGGCCTGGGGGGCATGAAGCACAACACAGTGCTCATGGCCTGGCCCGAGTCCTGGAAGAGGGAGGACAACACCTTCTCCTGGAAGAACTTCGTCGGTGGGTCCTGGGCCCCCTCCGCAAGGCTCCCGGAGGCCCCGGCTGTGCGCCCCGTGGGAGAGTGACCCCCCCCCCCCCCCGCCCTTGGGAGAGCCTCACTGCCCTGTGTGCGCCAGCTCCGCCCCTGCAGGTCCCCCGGAGGCCCCTCCAGCCGCGCCCAGGGCAGCGAGGGCTGCCGTCCTCCCGCGCTCCAGGCGGGGGCTTCGCAGGGGTTGCGGCCTCACCACTCCTGCCACGGTGCGGGTGACCCGCCACTGTCTCTCCACAGAGACCGTCCGAGACACCACGGCGGCGCAGCAGGCCCTGCTGGTGGCCAAGAACGTGGACCTGTTTCCACAAAACCAGGAGCGCTTCAGCGACGGGGATATCGACGTGTGGTGGGTCGTGCACGACGGGGGCCTGCTCATGCTGCTGCCTTTCCTGCTGCGGCAGCACAAGGTGAGCCGGGGTCCTGCGACGGGGGTAGGGGGACAGGGTCCCGTGATGGGGGGTCCTGAGATGCGGGAGGGGGTTTGGGGTCCTGTGATGGGGGGGTCCTGAGATGGGGCGGGGGCTTGGGGTCCTGTGATGGGGGGGTCCTGAGATGGGGGCAGGGATTTTGGGGTCCCGTGATGGAGGGTGGGGTCCTGCTACGCGGGCACAGGGGCTCAGGGTCCTGTGATGGGTCCTGAGATGGGGGTGGGGGTTTGGGGTCCTGTGATGGGCACGGGGGCTCAGGGTCCCGTTAGGGGGGTCCTGAGATGGGGCGGGGGCTTGGGGTCCTGTGATGGGGGGGTCCTGAGATGCGGGAGGGGGTTTGGGGTCCTGTGATGGGCACGGGGGCTCAGGGTCCCGTGATGGGGGTCCCGTGATGGGGGGTCCTGTAATGGGGGTGGGGGTTTTGGGGTCCTGAGATGGGGGCGGGAGCTTGGGGTCCTGTGATGGGCACAGGGGCTCGGGGTCCTGTGATGGGGGATCCTGTGATGGGGGCGGGGATGTCTGTATCACACGGGGCAGGCGGGGGCGGGGGGGTTCCCTGGGCCAAGTGCAGGTGCAGAAGCCAGCCCCCCCCCCCCCCCCCACCGCCTGCCAGGTGTGGAGAAAATGCCGGATGCGCATCTTCACGGTGGCCCAGGTGGACGACAACAGCATCCAGATGAAGAAGGACCTTCAGGTGTTCCTGTATCACCTCCGGATCAGTGCCCAGGTGGAGGTGGTAGAGATGGTGAGGCATGCGGACTGCCGGCGGTTTGGGTTCGGGGGTCCCCGCCCACCTGTCACCGCCGTGGGCTGGCCGGCGCTCAGCTCCCGGGCTCGACCTGATGGTTGTGCCCACACGTTCCGTGTTGTGCAGACCGCCGCTCCAGTGTTCTCTCGGGGCTGGACTGGGCCTGTGAGTTTAGGGGTTTATGGTCAGGGGACCCTAGAGGTGACGCACCCTTCTGGCCATGTCTCATAAGACGGACGTGACACCCACCCTGTCACAGGTCGTGAGCCTGGGGTCCAGGCCCCCTGTTCCCATCTCCAGGCTCTTGGGTGGGAGCGGGT
Source organism: Panthera tigris (assembly GCF_018350195.1). Lineage (NCBI taxonomy): Eukaryota > Metazoa > Chordata > Mammalia > Carnivora > Felidae > Panthera > Panthera tigris. The sequence goes on from NC_056660.1 coordinate 237,574,528, forward strand.
CCCCGGGGCCGTGGGAGCACCGGCGGCCTCTCCCCAGGCAGCATGTCCCCAGCAGGCTCTCGGGAGCGGTGGACAGGGCTCAGGCCCTGAGGGGGCAGAGGAGGCGGTGTGTGCCCGACACGGACCCCGCCCGGGGCCGGTGGGAGGACCCGGGGTCGCCCACCAAGCGTCATGCCAGGGCTGGGGAAGATCCCGACCCCACGGTCAGCGGGAGAGCTCCGGGCTCTCCCGGCACAGAAATGGCTCCTGTTGGCTGTGGTCGCAACTTCGTGCGGGACGTGGCATGAGCTTGGCGTGGGTTCCGTCAGGGGCCGCGCTGCGTGTCCGCGAGCAGATGTGCGTTCAGCTGTGGCGGTTGTCTCCCCCCCCCCCCCCCCCCCACGTGGTCACAGCACGGTCATGCTCCTGCAGGCGTGCCCGTGTGGAACACACACGCCTGGGGCACCCGTTCACTTCCGTGCCGGGGGGCTCCCTAGGTCGAAAACGACATCTCGGCGTTCACGTACGAGAAGACGTTGATGATGGAACAGAGATCCCAGATGCTGAAGCAGATGCAACTGTCCAAGACCGAGCGGGAGAGAGAGGTGCGCGTGCGGGTGCCCGCTGCGCCCAGCCGGCCTGTGCCCCGCGTTCTCGCCTGGCCAGCAGGACCGAGTCTTGGCGGTCTCTGGAGCCGTGCGCCCCCAAGCCGGGTCTTCTGAACGGGCGGTGGCACGATTCCGCCTCCGCCTCCTCTCCCTACCCGCTCCAGGTGTGAGGGCACGCGCCCTCCCAGGCCCCGGCGGCCCCCGTCCACGTACGCGGGTGTGCTCAGAACCGGCGCCTGCCGTGTCGAGTGCAGAGACTTCTGGGTACAAATGTCCCCTCGTCCTGGGCTTTCCTCCGTGGCCTTCAGAGCCAGGGCAGGAAGCAGAGGAGGAAGAGGGGACGAGTTTGGTCTGGCAGCCGGGGGTGGGGTGGCATTGGGTCCCCTGCAGGGAGGGCTGGTCCCGGGGTCCCGGCCTTTCTTCCCGGGAGAGTTTTGGAGACCTTCCTGTTGGTGTGCCCTGCTTCCCTGCCAGGCCCAGCTCATCCACGACAGGAATACCGCGTCCCATTCAGTGGTGGCCACCAGGACCCAAGCCCCACCCACACCGGACAAAGTGCAGATGACCTGGACCAAGGAGAAGCTGGCCGCCGAGAAGTTTAAGAGCAAGGAGCCAGGCGCGTCCGGGTTCAAAGACCTCTTCAGCCTGAAGCCGTGAGTGTGGCCCGCGGGCTCCCGGGTGGCAGGTCCTGGCTGTCACAGAGCTGGGGCTGGGCAGGCCCGAGGGCCACAGTCTGCTCTCGGGGCCTGTTTGCCAGATCTGGGATCCCAGCAGTCAGGGGTCAGTGCCCTTAGGGAGCTGGGGACTCCCGGCTGTGACCCCGCTGACTGTGCAGGCTCCCTGCCGGGGCCTGGGTGCTGCCTGTGGCGTGGGGCCGAGAGCCCCAGGGTGGGCGCAGGTGCAGGTGGGGGGTGCCGGGTGGCGTGGCTGTGCCGGGAGGCGCCCCCCCCCACCCAGGGGTTTTCAGTGAGGACCAGAGCCCCAAGGCCTTGTGTTGTGGGGAAGGGCCTGGGGGTCAGACCCTGTTGGGAGAAGGACCAGGTGAGCCGGGGAAGGGCAGCTGGGCTGTGCCCGCGGTTGTTTAAACGTGTTCATTGTGCACACTCTCGAAGTAACCTGTTCTTGTGTTTTCTCCTCCTTGTAGAGAATGGGGAAGTCTGTAAGTGCTCTCCTGCTGTTTAGGATGCTTCTTAGGCCTGTCTTCTCGCATGCTGGGCACACACTGCTTGTGAACTGTGCACATGTCCACGTGTGTGTGTGCGTGCCCAGCCCTGGGTGTGTGCATGTGCGTGCACGGCCCTGCATGTATGTGTGCGCGAATGGCCCTAAGCGTGTGTGTGTGTGCAAGCATCGCCCGGAGTGTGTGCATGCACAGCCCTGAATGTGTGTGTGTGTGGCCCCGAGTGTGTGTCTGCACGTGCACGGCCCTGCGTGTGTGTGCATGTGTGCACATGACCCCAAGTGTGTGTGTGTGCGCGTGTGTGTGCACGGTCCTAAGTGTGTGTGTACATAGCTCTGCGTGTGTGTGCACGTACAGCCCCCAGTGTGTGTGCATGCACGGCCCTGAGTGTGCACGTGCCCGCACGCAGGAGTCTGCCTGCTGCCGCTGTGGCTTTCAGTGGCTTTCTACTTAACTCGCTCCCCTCTTCTGCAGAGTGGCTCAGGGCACACGGCTGAATCCCTTCTCTGATGCTGTGAGGGCTGAGATGGGGGGAGGGGGGCTCGTCCTGAGCTGGCTCTGGAGCAGAGAGAAGCGGATGCTTTGGTAGCTCTTAGAGAATCTGTCCACACCCTGGGGCTGAGCGTTCGGTCTCTGCAGGGGACCGTACATCGTCCCACTCTGCGGCCCTGGGTACCGTTCACCCCAGGAAGCTGCCGGCCTTGGTGTGAGGAGGGGTGTGGGCAGATCCTATGTGCTCCGGTACTGGGGGGCAGCTGGACGGGCAGGAGGGGGACCCGCCCTGAGGCCGCTGCGCGTACCCCTGTCCCCCACGCCTGCACTGTGTCCCCTGCGGTGGTGGCCACCCGGGAGGTATCCGTAGTGCAGCACTAGAGGCCGGGGGGCCCCGGAACCCTGTGCGTCACACTGAGGACACGGGCGGGTGTCAGTCTGTTGAGGGAGCAAAGCTTGTAGACGTGTCTGGGAATCGTGGGGAAGAGCAGGGACACGGGGACTCTGGCGTCCACTTTTCTGTGAAGTTCAAAGCACTCCCCAGATAAGGTCTGTCAAAACCCAGACACGGACATGGAGGACTAACTAGGGTTTCTCCCCTAATATGCTGCGAAGAACATGGGCCTGCAGATCCTGTCCCCGGGAGGGCATGAGGCTGAGGTGGGGAGGTCAGCCCGCAGGGGGCACGAGGCTGACAATCGTGGTGTCCCCAGGGGTGGGCGTACCTCTGTTGTGCCTGTTGTCCTGGCCGTGTGCCCACCAGGAGCCGAGGGACCAGAGCCCTGACTTTGCTACGGCACCGCCCCCCGCCTCCCCCCCACACACACTCTCCTGCGCTGGGCTCAGAGCGCTTACGGCAAGGTTCTGTACATTGTGGACTCACGGCCCACCGTCGGGAACAAACACAGCTTTCCGTTGGCTTCCCGTCCCTCTCCACGCCTCTTTGACCTCCACGAGGCACGTCGCCCTGGAGCCGAGGGCCCTTCCAGCCAGACCCAAACCCCTGATTTTAAGATTATATGTGTTTTCAAAACTTTTAGCCGTAAGAGACCCTCTAATGTCACACACACTCATTTCTGGAGTTGCTGTCGTCCCCAAACACTGGTGATTGTGGTCTGTCCAGGCAGCTAATGCGTGGTTCTTGTACCAGAGTGTCCCTGGTTGTGGCCGGACAGATCCCCAGCCTGTAATTTTATCAGGCGAAACTGCAGAGAAAGAAGGGGGCCCGGCTCCCTGCCGTCCTTCTGGGAATCAGGGGTTGTGATACCGTTTATTCAGCTGCAGGGCTGAGCTTTTGAAAGGTGCATCCTGGACGCCACTCCCGTGGGCCTTGCACTGACCCTGGTGTGGGGGGACCTCTGTCCCTGTTGTCTGGGGCACGGCGACCTGCTCCCAGAAGGGCTGCCCGCGGATTCCGTCCTGCAGGAGACCCGGGCTCAGGGGACATGCGTGTCAAGGAGGCAGGCAGCTCTCCCAGGCAGTGTCTCCCAAGTGCCTCCCGGGACACGGTTCGGGGTGGGGGTGGTGCCCCACACAGCCACCTGACGCATGTGGTGGCCGAGGAAGAGGTCCCGCAGCTACTCAAGCTCCAGGGAGTGCCGGTGGGCAGGCGGCTGCCAGGGACTCTCCCCAGGGGGTCATCAGAGCCCAGCGGGCGCCCTGCCCGCCCTGTGGATCCCGCAGACCCGGGTGGCTGGCAGGGACGGGGTGCGGGGCCTGCTTGCTGAGCACTGGAAGCTCTCGTCCTTCCGCCATCGGCCAGGAGCGCTGGGTTGAGAACGGGGTGGACCCTGGCGGTGGCCTCGTTCTTGCCCAGAATCTCTAGGCCTGGAGCCGCACGGCACGTGCAAGGCTCCTGGGACCCCAGCCGGGTCAGGACGAGGGAGATGCTGCCGTGTGCACCCCGTTGGGTGTGCTAACCTCAAGGCCACGTGTGAGCAGGGCTAGGCCGTGGCGTTGGGGCCTGCCCCGGGGGAGCTTAGAGCCTGTGGGTGTGTGAGTGCCTTTCGTGCCTGGTGGTGAGATGTCCCCGGCCCCCCTGGGGGACACTGCACGCAGATGTAGAAGCTTGGCAGCTTGGTGACACCCGGTCTAGAACGTTCGGGAACCAGAGCCTTCTCGTGCTGAGTAGTCGTCCCCGGCCCGTGCCCGCCAGCCTCGCACGGAGTCACCTCCCCTGTGGGTTCTCTGGGGAGTTGACGCCGTTTGAGTCTGATTTGCTTTTGCCCGGGACCGAGATGGGCAGACGGGGCTCGGGCCGGCACGGCCATGGGCGTCAAGTGACCATCTCCCCGCAGGAACCAGTCCAATGTCCGGCGGATGCACACGGCCGTGAAGCTTAATGGTGTCGTCCTCAGCAGGTCCCGGGGGGCTCAGCTGGTCCTGCTGAACATGCCAGGACCCCCCAAAAACCGGCAGGGGGACGAGAACTGTATCCTTTCCGTGTGCTGCCTGCGGGGCAGGGTGAAGGCAGTGCCCGTCGGGACGTGTCTGGCTTCGCTGCCCTTGCTCACGGGATCCCAGGGGCTGGGGGATGGGAGCAGCAGGGCCCGGAGCGAGGCCCACGGTGCCAGGGGCTGGGGTCGGAGCGGGGGCCAGAGCCTGGCCCGAGTGCCAGGAAAGCAGGGTCTGGGGGGCGGTTCCCAGCGAATGGCTCCTGGTTGGTGTTGGGGCATTGGCAAAGGTGAGGGAACCGTACACGTGCCGAGTGTCCTCGGCAGAGGCCCTCAGTGAGGAACATGGGACCCCCAGGAATTAGTACCACGAGCGGCGACCTGGGACCCTGCCCGGTGCTGGCTCTGCTCCCGGGCGTCTTCTTAGCACGTGGGGGCAGCGTGTTCCCTCCGTTGTGGACGAGCCGAGTGGCCGCACAGACGGTTCCTCCGAGTCCTCCCCAGTAGGTGGGCCTGCCGCCCCTCCTGGTTGGGTGGAGGTCCCAGGTCGGCTCCACCCCGAGCTGGGCTCGCGGCCTTTCACCGTGTGCCCCTGTCCTGTGATGGGGTCTCTGGGGTGCAGCCCCCCCCCCCCCCCACTGGCACTGGGGACGGGGAGGCCGGAGGGGTCGCTGGCGGCTCTCAGAGGCTGCAGGACTTGTGCTTGCTGACCAGACCGGGACTTGGGGCCTGTGTGGGTCCTCGGGGGACTTGCCCGGCTGCGCCCAGAGCCCCAGGGTGGGGGGCGGGGGGCGGGGGTCTCCTCAGGCCCCGTCGGGCCGGCTGCAGGAGCAGGCTGACCCCCGAGTGCCCTCTGCCTTGCACCCGGCCGAGGCCTGCACTGGGCTTCGTTGGTGCCACCGGCCACGCTGCGGGGCCCCCTCTCCTGCACACCCACCTCCCTCTCCCGGGGACTGCCGGCGGTGCCCCCAGCTGTGTCCTTAACTCTGGCGCCCAGACATGGAGTTCCTGGAGGTCCTGACCGAAGGACTCAACAGGGTCCTCCTGGTCAGGGGCGGCGGCCGGGAGGTGGTCACTATCTACTCCTGACACGCCGGGCGGGCTGGGAAGTGTGCCCCGTGTGGCTTCATATACAAGTTTCCAGAATGGCCCCACAGCACTCCTCTCCAGGCCAGGAGCCAGCACGCAGCTGCCGAGGTTTCCTCGTTTGGAGGGGAGACGTCGATGCTCGAGGGGACCTGGGACGCAGCCCTCCGTCTCCTGACCTCCTGACCTCCACACTCGGGCTGTGAGCTCCAGATGTGGTTTCCTTGGCCCGAGCTACCTGGTTTCATGGTTAGGTTTTAGTTCTGCCCCATCCAAGACGCTCACGGGAAACCTCGCTCGGACAGAAGGTCACCCTCGGGCCACGAAGCATCTGTTCAGGAAGGTGGCCGAGGGCCTCTTGGTCAGCCTCCTCAGCACCTGTCCCTGTAATGTCCCTGTTCGTGTTCCTGTAAGTGAAGTCCGAGAAGAGCTGTCCACGCCTACGCCCCAGGCTCAGCCGGGTGGCTTCGCTCGCGAGCCCGCCCAGTGTGGGCACATCTGCCCAGCCTGGGCATGTCTAGAAAGGGAACCCCGGAGGGCGTGGGGTGGTCGTCTCGTTGGGCATTCCGGTGGGCTCCAGGCTGGCTTTGCGGCCTGGACGGCAGCGGGGTCCCGCGTGGGCACAGGGCGCGGGAGTGGTAACTAACTGCTGAGGATTCACCACGTGGTTACCCACCTACACGTGCCCGCCCGTGGACCCGGGTCTCGCCAGGCTCCCAGGAAGGGGCTGGGCTGCACTGGGCGAGGTCCTGGGGCGGCGGTGGCACTGGGCCGCATGTCCCCTCCCACCGGCATGGAAGGGACAGTGACAGTGGTGCGTGGGGGCTCCGTGGGCTGCCTTCCGATGGTCTGTAGACTTTGCGCTTTACCCTGGTGTCTGTGCTCTAGGTCCCGATTGTGCCACCGTGGGCTGTTGCCCTGACCCGGGCCTGCTGTCTGTACGGCTTATTTATTTAAGCCCCTGGGGAGTTTCAGTGATAATTAAGGTGCCCGTGAAGAGATTGTTTCTGCGAACAGCCCCAAAGGGCCGGATCCCTGGCTTTCTCTGGCTTCCTTGGACATCCTGGGAGGTCAGCCAAGTCCACGGATCTGAAGTCTGGCACAGGCTGAGTGCGCCCAGACGTCTCCGAGGCGCAGCTGGGCGGCACAGAGGGTCCGCATCCCATCAGAGTGACCGCTGGCCAGAGCGTGTGCCAAACCACGGCAGCCGGGCTCGGGGCGTCCACACTCTTGCCTGCCGTGGGTCTGCACCGAGTCAGGTGTCGGGTGGGGGGCGTGCCCAGGGCCCCTTTGCCCAGAGGGCACCTGTGAAGCCACAGCGGTGCTCACACTGGCTGAGGAAGAGCCACCGCGTAGCAGGACCGCCCCTGTGACCCTTAACCCTTGTTCACGCGGCGGTGATGTTCGCGGCACACTGCGGGTGAGGGTTCAACTGCGCCCGCACACCCTTTTCTGCACTGAACTTCGTGGAACCCTAACTGCAGCCACTCTAAGTTGGTTCCGTGTCTCTTTTGTAGCTTCCTTTGTATGATTTTGTTGGTAGAAGAATAAATTGTATAAACCCGAGCATGTTGAAGAGTCCTGTGCCTCGTTCGGCAAGAAGACTTGACAGTGGGAGGGGTGTCCGGACCCTCTGTCCGTGGACATTTGTGGTCTGATCGGCCAGGGCAGACGCCGGTGGCTCAGGAGCTGTCACTGGAATTGGGCACGAGAAGTAAACAAAGCCACGAATCCGCAGGGAGGTGTCTGGCCCCCGTCTTTAGTCATGCTGTGTCATAACGTCGTATTGCTGTTTGCTGAAATTGTAATTCTCAGAAGGGTGGGGTCGGCAGAGAAAACCCGTAATTAGACGCAACCCCGTGTTCCGAAGGCCTACAGTCGGACCCCCGATGGACCGAGCCACCCAGGCGCCCCTCAAGGGAGTGAAACTCCAGCGGGCACGGCGTGGATGAGCTTTGGAAGCACAGAGAAGCCAGTCAGAGGTCAAGTGTCGTTTGGTAACATTTAATGCGAAAAGGCCGGGATGGGCCAAGCCAGAGACCAGAAGTGCGGGGTGGTGACAGTTCCTGGGGCAGGCAGGCAGTGAGAACCGGTGACCGGCCAGGGCACAGGGCTTCTCTGGGATGGGGGGGGGGGGGGGTGATAAAAGTGTTCTAAAGGGAGTTGTGAAGTTTGCACAATCTGAACGACGAAAACGAGGCTGTGCGTGTGTGAGCTGTCGGTTCCCGGTGTCTCCCGTGGGCCTGACACGTGGTGGACACACAGCACTGCTGGGGAGCAGAGGCCTGGCCTTGGGGGCAGGGGACCGAGATGTCACAGGCACGGAGGTGGCCGGGTGGGGGGAAGGCTTAGCAGAGCCCGGGGGTCCTGACTCAGCCACGGGCCCGCAGGTACTCACGGGTCAGGTTATGTAGCTGAGAAGCCTGTGTCACACCTTATCAGAGACATTTAGTGAGTCCTGTCTCTGCCAAGAGGGATCCCAGCCCCCCCCACCCCCAGGTCCGAGGGGCCATTGTGTCCTGACGTCATCGCGGGGGCCTTCTGCATGGCCGTGAGCATCAGCCTTCCGTCCGTGCCTCAGAGGCAGCGTCAGCCGGGGCCCGGCAGGGGTGTGGGGGAGGCTGTACCTCTGGTGTGGATGGGGGGGGCGGGGCGCTGGTGTGCCAAGGGCAGGAGGAAGTGGGGGCCCCCGCTGGAAATAGAGGGGAGGCCAGGAAGGGGGCTAGAGGGCTGCCTGTGGCCAGGGAAGCCCAGACTCAGGCCTCAGGGTGACGGGGCCTCTGGGCATCGGGAGGAAGGCCCGGGAGATCTTGGAGCCCCGGGTGGTCTGGGCTCCAGGGCGTGTGACCAAATGCTCTGGGCTGCCCTCCAAGCTCCCACCCCGCCTTCCACCTGTGTTTCCAAGCTGGCGGGAGGGCAAGGACGTGAGGATGGGCGGGTTGGGGGACACGGCCGTGGAAAGGCAAGACAACAGGGCACCCAGCGGGGTGTGAAAGGTGAATTCGGGTAGATAAGACCAGAGGTTGCCCAGAACAGCTGGTGTTTGACGGCAGCACTGCCAGCACACGGCCCCCTCTGCAGGTGCAGACGACCCCGGACCCCTCCTCAGACCCCCCCACACACACACCTGGGCTCTGCAGGTGACCCCGGGCCCCCCTGTGGGACTCAGAGGGCAGGAGGGACCATCTGCACAGCCTTGTCTGCAGTGTCTCCATCAAAGGAAAAATCTGTGACCACAGCAGGAGAAGGAAGTAAAGCCGTGTAACACTCAAAATAACCCCCAGGGGAGGGGGAGGGGGGAGGAACTGACTTCACCCAAAAGAGACAGGGAAACATAGCGCCGTGGCCGTTCGAAGGCGAGGAAGTTGACGAGGCCTCGTCTGGACCGGCAGCCCAGGTCAAGGGTCGGAAAGGTCGCTGTGGTCACTTGCCTAAGGCAGGGGCCCCACGGGGGTGGGTGGGAGGTAAGGCAGGGGTGGAGACCAGGGCCTGAAACCCCGTCCATAACTGAAGTTTTCACTGGTGGAGACCACGAGGTCACCGCTCCCACAGTCACTCGGGACTCGGGATTCATGCTCTGTTGATATGGGGGTCTCTCCTTCCCCGGGCGGGCCCCTCCAGGACTCCCTTGCCCCGCGCCCCCAGGCGGGCAGGCACCCCCTCCCTGCAGGGCTGGACTGGGCTGGGCTGCACCGTCCCCTCCGCCCCCACCAGGGGCTGTCACCCACGTCTGGTGCCGCTGGGGCCCCTTTCCCGGTTGTGGTCCTCGCTGGCCACCCACCCCTTGGCTCCGGCAGCCAGGCCCGGGGGTCCAGCCCCCACTGGTGCCTCTCCCTGGGCAGCTGGGTGCATCATCGCTGACCGCTGGGGGAAGGGCTGCAACTTGGCAGTGGGACTGGTCTGCATCCGAGCGGCCTGTCCCCAGGGTTCTCGAGTGAGACATCCCACGGAGCACGGCCCCCAGCTCACAGCATCTGTGGAGGCATCTCGCTGAACCTTCTGCTTTTCTCTGCTCCTCGTGGGTGGCAGGAAGCACACTCACCACCAGCTCAGAGGCCGGAAGGTGGCTGTGGCTCTAGTGGCCTGCGCCCCCGCCCCTGCCTGCCAGAGGTCATCTGTCTGCCCAGGGGCGCCGCGTGGGTCTCCATGGCAGGAGGCGCCCCACTGTGGGAGTCCCCCGCTGTGCCCGCCCGCTGTGTTGTCCGCTTGAGGATGTCTGTCCCATGGGCACGTGCACCCTGGGTGCATCCCAGGAGGGGGCTGCTCTGCCACAGGGCCAGTGCGTACCCGCGGCACCCAAGGATGGAGGCGGGACCCACCGACCCGTCACCATTTGGGGAAAGACGTGGCCCACGCTCGTGGGGCCACCGTCGTCACAAGTCTAGTGGCTGTCTTTGCAGGGGCCGTGTCTGGGCCTCCTGCCCTGGTCCGCCGCTCGCTTTGGCTGGCCTGGCGCACCGAGCTAATTACCGCGGCCACTCTGTCCTGACGGTCAAGCAGGTCACCTGGCTTTTCATGGTCTCGGCCCTTTGCTTCACCACACACTACAGCATCCGGTGTCGAACCACCGCAGACAGCCGGCTGAGATTTCACCTGGGACCAAACCACTGCTCCGAGCTGGCAAACCCGGGCACGCGCCACACCCCTCCGTTTGGATCTTTCTGGACGACTTCCGATAAAGTTCATAGTTTCTGTGTTGAGATCCTATACCGAGGCTGGGAGGCCCCAGGGAGGTCCGTGGGGGCAAACCTGGCCGAGGCCTGAATCCCGAGCCCGGAGCTCTGACGTCAGAGAAGACGGATGTCCCCGCCCAAGGAGAGAGACAGAATTGGACTCGGCAGAGACAACTTCCACTCCGGCCTGACGGGTCCGCTGGTCGCCACACGCACTGGGAGGCGCGGAGTCAGACGCCAGCGCCTCCGGAGACGCCTGCGTGGACCCACCTGGAAGTAATGCTTCGCCAGCTCCCTCGCGCCCTCAGCCCCATCGAGTGGCACAAAGTTAACCATCATACCATCTGGAAAAAATCAATTTCTAACCAGTGGCTGTGCTGTGGAAATAAAATCGCTCTTTGACATCGACTTGTGTCTAGAGGCTTTGCTAATCTTACTCTCAGGCATCTGAAGACGCTTCTGGGTTTTACTCGGTGCCACCTGTGGGGAATCCTAGCGGGTGTGCTGTTCGGACAGTACCTTTGCTTCCGTTCTTTGCCCTGCTGCTCAGAGGCACTGGCCACACACGTTCCCTGTCTCGGATGTGGGCTGGGCTGTTTTCCTGTTCGTTTGCAGACACTCTAACTAGATCAGGGGACTCTCCAGTTCCTGGCTTGCTGGCCATCGGCTCTGCGTTGTGCGGGGACATCGCCTCAAGAGGCCTCCCCGCCTGGACCCCCTCTCCCCCGTTCTGGGGGCTGTCCGGTCCGCTGGGCTCAGACCCCTCCCGGACGTACGCAGCAGGGTGCTTGGTGAGGAAGGGTGGGTGAGGCCCCCAGTGCCCACCTGCGTTCCGGACCATCAGAAAGCGCCCAGACCTTCTGCTTTCGCTGGACCTCTGGGCCCACCGTCCCGACGGCCTCCTCCTGGCACTTCCCATGGCAGGTCACGCCCACGCCAGAGGGGACTTGCGGGCTGCCCTCCAGTGTTCACTGGGCTCCTCTGGTGTGTCGGTGACGTGCCTGGCACCGAGGATGAGGCGTGGGCCCTCCGGGAGCCCGTGGAGCAGAAGCGTATGAGGTCCCTGGCAGCAGGTGTGGGTGAGGCGAGCAGGCTGGCACAGACACACAGGTCTCCCCGAGTACAGGCAAATGTGTAAGTTTTAGGCAGGAAAGAGGAAACAAAGCAGGGAAATGGTCCCCTGGTGGGATGGGGTGGGGGCTGCCCCAGGGATGGGGGTGGGGTGAGGGCTCCCCCAGGGGCAGGGGTGGCTTGGGGGTCTCCCGGGGGCGGGGGTGGGACGTGGGCCCCAGGGAAGACGCCAGATCCTCGAGATCCCCGCAGACTTTACAACAGCCACGACCCAGGAGGACGTCCTGAAGAGCAGACGGGGGCAGATGTTATCCCGACCTCTCCGAACAGATCCCTGTGTACAGAGAGCCACCGTCTCCACTTGAACCCTGGTCCTCACAGCCCCAGACGTGGTGCCGAGTGTCCCGTTAGCACGAGCCAAGCTGGGGACGTAGGTTTTCGGGTTGCTGACGTGTTTGAACTTTAGAGCAGAAACACGGGGAGGAGACCCCGCAAAGACAGAGTCGCGTGTGCCTGCACGTGCGTCAGTTTTCCCTCCACCCGTGCACGCGGCGGACGCGCCCCGGGCCCGCCGGCTCCGCACACCTGTAGCCTCGCGCTGCCTGGGGCGGCGGTCTGCCCGTATCTACCGGAAGATCTCGATTGCAAACGGGGCCCGACGTGTTGCAAATGCACACGCTTTCGTTGTGCCTGAGGGGGGACCTCACGCGTCGACCACTAACGCTTCATCCTCAACAGCGGTGCCACGAAGGCCAGTGAAAGCCACCCACACAGACACGCAAGCTGCCGGGGAGTCGGCGTGCCTCTCCAGAACAAAGGAGCAGTAACTTCCTGCCTCGGTGGGAGCGCTGGGGCGGGGTGAGACTTCCTGCTGGTCCACAGCCCTTCTCCTGACGCCCAGAGGGAATGGGGATCATGCCTTCCCGGGGGGGGGGGGGGGGGGGGGAACTTGGCGGAGGCCGGGTCTGCCGCCACGCCGCTTCGGGTCTGCGCCCACCAAGCACGAGGGCCCGGCCTGCCGTCCACGTCTGTGTCCGCGGAGATGCCGGAGGCCCCTCCTGCAGCCCCGCGGCCCTGCCTGGCCTCCCCGCCCCGCCGCCGCGTTTCCTGACGACGCCCCGTCCTGCGCGGCCACCCCCCTGCCGCTGCCCCCTTTGGACTTCCTCGTGAACAGATTACAGGAAGGGCCACGTAACAGGGAGCCCACACCGGACGTGTGGCGTCCGAGCGGAGCCCCTTCAGCACCACAGGGGCCTCGTCTGGAATCACAAACAAGAGTAGATACCGGCTGTGTTTCTCCACCCGCGGAGGGGCGGAGGGTGTCTACGGGTCACGCGAAGTAGCTTCAAAGCTGAGACGCCGGTGGCGTCCCACGCGTTCGTGCGGACACGGCCTCTGTGGGCAGCACGGCGTGGGGAGGCGGGGGGCAAAGGAGGCCCTCCCCACCAGGTCCATCGGCGCCACCTCCGCGGAGCCCACGCCGGGGCCGGTGCGCGCGGTTGGCACTAGGATGGGTGGTGCTCGTGGCGCTGGACCGCGGGCACCGCATAGCCCTCCCCCACCAGCGGGGGCGGCGGGCCCCGCACCCCGTCGTGCTCCAGCACCGCCTCGGGGGGCGAGTGGCCCTCCCTGCCCCTCTGCCAGTAGCGCTTGTGGCCGTAGGGCTGCGGCGGGGGCTGGGGAGGGGGTGGGCTGGCCGTCCTGGGGGGCGGGGGCCGGGGCCGCCGGCAGGTGGGAGCCGAAGGCTCTCCCGGGCTTGCCTCCGCCGGGCACCCCAGGTGGCCTCCCTGAGCCCTTGGGGGACCTCAGAGGCTGCTTGTCCTGCCCCTTCAGGCGGGGCTGCGCGTCCAGGGCCCTGGCGGGGTCTGCAGCCGGCGGGGGGTGGTTGTCGGCCAGCGGCTGAGACCTGCGGTGGTGCGCATCGTGTGCGTCCGCCTCCTGCGAGTGGGCCCTGCTCTGGGGGTGCACGGCCTTGCCCTGATGCTCCTGCTTGGCTGGTGCCGGCGGGGACCCTGCAGACACGGGGCACCCCTGAGACCCACCCCTGACACCCTGCGCAGGCCTGGGACGCAGGACACCCTGCGAGACCTCTGCGGGGCCCGGGACATTTCACACCGGAGCAGGGACACCCCACACACCTGACTGGGACGCCCACGTTTGGATGCGGGACTGTCGTGAGCTTTGTCGCAGGGACCCGGGGACCCTTGCGGGGAGGGGGCTCCTGTTCCCGGGGCGTCCACACACGGGACTTCAGACCCCGAGCGCTGGTCTCTGGTACCTACCGGGTCCGAACTTAGACGTGTAGTTCTCGATCCCGGCCAGGTCCAGGTAGTGGTTCCTCCGCTCCCTGTTCTCGTCCACGCGGCCCGGGCCCCGTGCACAGCAGAGGTGGGGGTCGGCGCCCGGCCTCCTGCGTGCACCGTGGGGATGAGGGCCTGAGTGCTTGCTGCCTCACGGGCCACAGCAGGCCCCGGGGGGACTGGGGGACGCCTGGGCCGGGTGGTCTCCGGATCCCAGGCAAGGGGCCTCTGTCCGGCACCCACTGCCCCGGAGGGGAACGGGAGAAAGGCCCTCGAGGACGGCCGGGTCCCCAGCCAGCCCCGGGGACCCCAACAAGACCCCAGCAGCACCACTGGGAACCCCATTCGGAACTTCCGGGGGCTCCAGTGTCCTCCTGGCTAGAGCCTGCCGCCGGGATCGGGCCACCGCCGTGGGGACCTCTGCACAGCCCGGCCGCCAAGACACCACGTGGGACCGCCGGGCGCCAGAGCAGGTCAGAGGCAGGGTCCGAGGCCAACCCACCACTGCCCTTCAAACCTCACCCAGCACTCAGACGCCGAACGTGCTCAGCTCCAGCAGAGCGCCAGCCGCCAGAGGGGCCCCCAGACGGTGCCCTCACCCTGACGGCGGGCAGGGCCAGCATCCCACCCTCCGCACCCAGATGCCTGACTCGGTGGCTCTGTCCGGAGGGGACAGCCTTGAGGCCTGCGGGTGGCAGGGGTGAGTAAGCTGTTCCCACTGAGGACACCCCAGAGGCAGAGCCCCCCCTCACCTGACATGTGCCGACAGCCTCTTGTCGGCCCCCCGGGGGTCCTCGCTGAGCTCGCCCTCCGTCCTGCAGTGAGTGGGCTCCCGGTCTGCGGGGGGGGCAACCCTTCACTCGCTTAGTCGTTGACTCGCTCAGTCACCCACTCACTCACTCGTTTACTGAACAGACAGCTTGCCCTTGGCGGGGATGGGGCACTGATGGTACACAGAGGTGACGGGGAACCAGAGGCTCAGGAAGTGAGCGGTCCGCGCCGTGGGGACGGGGTGCGCAGGACAGGCTGCTAGAGGGAGGAGGTGGCTGCCATCTAAAGCAGGGTCTCGGGGGTGTCCGAGCAGGGGAGCCCCTCACCTTGGCCTGGGGGAGGACTCTCCTTTCTCTTGCTGGACGACTCGGGGCTGACGGTCAGTTTCACACGGAGGGTCCTGCTGCTGCCAGAGGAGTGGCTGACGGAGGCGTCGACGGCCTCACAGATGGTGTGCATCAGGCTGGACACGTCCTGAGGACGGCCATCAAGTCACCGGCACAGGCAGATGGGCGGGCGGCCCTCTGCTGCCTCCGGGCCGTCTGCCTGATTCACACGGCCTCCCACGCAGACCCAGGGACGCCCACAGAGCTTGTCTCAGCGGCCTTTTTGTGCCCCCGAATTTAGCCCAGCCCGTGCACCGAGCAGCCTGGGACAGCCCTGCTGTTATTGGGATCGCATCTCTGGGACCCTTTCCATTTGAAACTGACTCTGCGTTCAAAAGACTTAGGAATCAGATAAACTGTCAAAATTTTGCTCTTTAAGCCAAACACGTCCTGCACGCACAGGCCAGCAGAGGGGAGCCCCTGGGACTCTCGGCTGCCCCCCAGCCCTGACCCTCCTCACCGGCCGCCTGGGAAAGGTCCGCCCCCCCCCCTCCCTGCAGGGCAGGGCTCTGAGAGGGCAGGCGGGGAGGGGGCAACCTCTGTGTGTCTGCTGTCCCAGCCTTCCCCGGGGGCCGCCTGGCACCTCACCTCCCTGGTGGCTTTGCCATTGTTGTCGAAACCATAGAACGTGAACGTCCACTCCTGACGGTTGTCCTCCTTCACCGAGACGTCGCACTGGAGCACCTGCAGGGCACACGGGACAGAAAGAGGCAGGCAGGGTCGTCCTCACCCCACACGGGGGTGGGCCTGGGCCCTGGGCCCTGCCTGCCCTCCAACACCAGCCCCTCCCCCACTCCAGGCGGGCAGGCACAAACCATTAAGTTGGGACCTCCTGGGATGGGGGGGCACCTAAAGGGGGGGAGCACCATCCTGGCCCAGGACCTCCTGAGGGGGGGAAGCACTATCTGGGCCCAGGACCTCCTGAGCAGGGAGCACCATCACGGCCCAGGACCTCCTGAGGGGGGGAAGCACGATCTGGGCCCAGGACCTCCTGAGCGGGGAGCACCATCACGGCCCAGGACCTCCTGAGGGGGGAGCAGCTTCTTGGCCCAGGACCTCCCGAGGGGGGAGCACCATCCTGGCCCAGGACCTCCTGGCCCAGGACCTCCTGAGGGGAGAGCACCATCCCAGCCCAGGACCTCCTGAGGGGGGAGCAGCATCTTGGCCCAGGACCTCCTGAGGGGGGAGCACCATCCCAGCCCAGGACCTCCTGAGGGGGGGAAGCACTATCTGGGCCCAGGACCTCCTGAGCGGGGAGCACCATCACGGCCCAGGACCTCCTGAGGGGAGAGCACCATCCCAGCCCAGGACCTCCTGAGGGGGGGAAGCACTATCTGGGCCCAGGACCTCCTGAGCGGGGAGCACCATCCCGGCCCAGGAGCTCCTGAGGGGAGAGCACCATCCCGGCCCAGGACTTCCCGAGGGGGGAGCACCATCACGGCCCAGGACCTCCTGAGGGGGGGAAGCACTATCTGGGCCCAGGACCTCCTGAGCGGGGAGCACCATCACGGCCCAGGACCTCCTGAGGGGGGGAAGCACTATCTGGGCCCAGGACCTCCTGAGGGGGGAGCACCATCACGGCCCAGGACCTCCTGACTGGGGTAAGCACTATCTGGGCCCAGGACCTCCTGAGCAGGGAGCACCATCCTGGCCCAGGACCTCCTGAGGGGGAGAAGCACTATCTGGGCCCAGGACCTCCTGAGGGGGGAGCACCATCCTGGCCCAGGGCCTCCTGAGGGGGGGAAGCACGATCTGGGCCCAGGACCTCCCGAGGGGGGAGCACCATCCCGGCCCAGGACCTTCTGGCAGGCGGGGAGGAGCAAAGGCCTACATCGATGTTCAGGTGCCTCTTGCCCAGCCCTCGTGGGCCCTCGCGGCTTGCTGCTTTCTCTCCATCAAGCACGCCGAAGAGCTGTCCTGCGCTGCCTCGGCCCTCGGCTTTCTCAGGGGTGACTGCCACTGGAGGGAGGAGAAGGCTGGGAAGGGTCCTTTCCGGGTGGGGCAGAGGGGTACGGCAGGTGTGGCCAGGGCGCCCTGGAGTCCTTGCCAGCCTCTGGTCCCCTCCATCAGGGTCCGAGCTGAGAGCCCATCCCCCAAGGAGGCACCAGGGACCTGTGAGGAGGGCGGGGCGGCCCTCACCAGGGTTAACCAGGTGCACCCTCCTGCCTCTGCCCCCCGCACCCCTGGCAGCAATGACTTTGGAGCCCAGGGGAGGAGGCCCCCTGCAGGCCAGGACAGGGAGGTCCCTGCCCGAGGGGGGCAGGAGCACCATCCGGGCCCGGCCCAGGATGCCCCCTCTCCCCATCTACTGGGTCCAGTTTCCCCTGGACTCCAGGACCCAGGGGAAGCCTGTGTGCTGAGCGTCAGTGGGAAGCACCCAGTCGCCAAACGAGTCAAGCGCTCGTTTCTGGGCTCGTTTATTCTCTGGGAGAGGAGCTCACGCCTGTCCTGGCTTAGCACCTGCTGGCAGGTGTCCGTGCTGGTGGGAGTGGGGGACGTGCTCAGGGCCTGAGCCCCCGGCTAGGAGGGTCTCGGAGCCCCTCTGAAGGCAGCCTTGCTGGCGAGCCTCCTTATACCCCACATGATGCACATCTGATGATAACCTGTCACGCTCCACGGGCGGGCTACCCCACTGAGGATGCGGACGTGTGGCCGGGACTCTGGCCAGTCAACATTTCCCAGCTGACCGTTCCTGGCAGCCTTCTGCTGACACAGGGTGTCAGACCCAGACCTGACCCTGGATTTGCCAAATGGCTTTTATACAAAGCCTGGCCATCCCACCTGCACGCCGGCTCATGGGGATCCAGACGCATAAAAGGTCAGAGGCCCTTGTGACTCCAGCTTTTGCTCAGATCCCTAGATCCAAAACCCAAGTCCCCTAAGCCACGCAAGGAGCCCTGAGAGAAGTGTTATTTCGAAGTATATTTTAAGGCCGAACTGCCTTTCAGACCGGGGACAGTGGCACCTGCGACAGCCCCCTGGGTTGGCCCGGGTTTCAGGGACATGCCAAGGCGGGCTGTCCCGTCGCCAGGGGCTCAGCTCGTTCTGAGCGCAGTTCCTGCTCGTGCCCTGGGTCAGGCTTATCGATGAGGTTCGGGGAAGGAGACTTACCCTCTAGGGGACACTGGTCCTCCCAGAAAGGTCCCTCCTGCAGGTCCCCGCTGAGCAGCTCCTGCGACAGCAACAGGACAGCCAGATGACACAGCTCAGCAGCAGACACCCAGGCACGAGCCCTGGGCACCCGAACCGGACGCCGGCCTCCCGGGCTGTCATATGCTCTCGGCTGAGAGATATGACCTCTCCACACCTCACTGAGCTTCAGATTTTAGAAAGCAGCCCCCACCCCCCGGGGTCATCCGGATGCAACTGCACCTTGTCCGGAAGGTGTGGCTGCCCGTGCGTGCAGAGGCTGCTGTAGAATGCGCCCCGCGTGCCGGGGTCGAGTGGCATGGCCTTTGCCTGAGCCCGCAGCATAGCCTTTGCTGTGAGAGGACAGCCCGGCACAGGTGCCGGGCTGCCCTCCCCCTCGGCTGCCAGAGCCCAGGGCGGCGGCGGGGAGGGCGTTTGGGGCAGCCGGACGGCGTGAGAGGACCCCGTAGCCCATCTCAAGGCCAGTTACGGAAAAATGGGGAGAGATCCCTAGCACATCCCAGCGGCTTCGGCAGGAAAGCTACTGAATGGAAGTTCGGGGAGTTGCATAAATAATTCACAGAAGCAAACAACGTGGAGAAGGAAACACCAGACGTGACCGGGGAAGCCTCCTTGAATCAAAAGGGCCCCGAGATGGTGTGGAAACTGGCCATCCCAGGAACCAGCGAACCTCCCAGGGGCCTTTGTGGGGAAGTGGCGATTCTTGTCCCTGCGACTGGTGATTTCAGACAGATTCGTCCCGGTTACACAGACGCCCTTAAATCTGTGCTGCTTTGGCTAAAGAGGGGGGCAGAGAGCTTGGATTGGGACACATCAAACCCACCGCAGCCCCTGGCCAGATGTGCTGCGGGCCCTGCCCAGGGGACCCCAAGGGGCCGAATCCCAGATGGCGGGGTCCCATCAAGAAGAAGGCATAAACATCTGCCCCTCTGGGAGTCCCAGAAAGGGCTCACCTCCCACAGCAGCGCCCTCCCCAGCCCGCCAGGGTGCCCCCACCCCTGCCACAGCGGCGACAGCCTGTCCACACCCTTCGCTCCCCCCCAGAGGCCATGTCTCTTGCTGAGACCGCCCCCAGCTCAGACTCCTAAGCTCCTCGTCCTCCCTAGCAAGTGGCCCCTCACCGGACAGGCCCTGGAGGAGGCCAGGAGAACCCAGCTCCCCAGGGGAGGCCTGCCAGATGCCCCCACCGCTGCCCATGGGTGCAGAGACACTGGGAGTTTGGACGAAAAAAGTAAGCTTCCGGCCTCCCCTGAAAAGCCAGAAGGTCCAGCCACGTGTTTCCAAGGATCCCCAGGACCCTCCGCCCCTGGGGATACCCCCACACCATCCCCCACCCCTGGGGGACCCCCACGCCATCCCCCACCCCTGGGGGAACCTCGCTCAGGCATCCGTCTCCTGTGGGGGACCTCCACGCCACCAGAACTGTGGCCACGCTGGGCCAGCCACCCCATGGTGTTAGGTCTGAGAGGTCACGTGCACGTCCTGGCCGGGACCAGCTCCTGTCAAGGCCATGGGGGTGTGGGGGTTTGGGGTTATGCAAACAATCCCCCCCGGAGGAGTCTACTTTTCAGATTTCGGCTTCTTTCTTGGAAACCCATTTCTCTGACTCCTGGAAATACCCTGAGGAAAACCGCTTTTCTAAGACCTCTTCCTTCTCAACCCGTTAAAGCGTGGGCTCAAAAACTGCTCTCTGTGGAATAATGCTGGGCATTCTGGAAGGATCTCATGGGTCTGCTGTAAACACAAGGCCACGGTGAGAACGTCCTGAGCACAAAGGGGAGGCTCAGCTTCCGCCTCAAAGCCAGGCTGCGACCGGAAACGGGGGGCGGGTCGGCTGGAAGGGACAGCTGTGTGTTTGCTCCCCAAGACAGCGCTCTGGGCCTGCCTGAGAGATGGGTTCTCCCCCGGATGCTGGCTGTGTGTTGAGTCCAGAGGAGTGACAGCAAGGACCTGAGCACGTTCTGTTGTGACAAGAATCCAGCATCTCCACGGAGGGCTGGGCTGCTGGGACCCACGGTGAGCGGTGGGCGCGTGCCTCCCTCCACCTCGCCCCTGCCAGCTGCTGCCCTGTGAACTGCCCCTTCTTTTGTGTTAAAAAAATGCAGAACTAGGGGCAGCTGGGTGGCTCAGTCGGTTGGGCGTCCGACTTCAGCTCAGGTCATGATCTCACAGCTTGTGAGTTTGAGCCCCACATCGGGCTCTGTGCCGACAGCTCGGAGCCTGGAGCCCGCTTCGGATTCTGTGTCTCCTTCTCTCTCTGCCCCTCCCCTGCTCACGTTCTGTCTCTGTTTCTCAAAAATAAATAAACGTTAAAAAACTTTTAAAAGGCAGAATGGTCCACTCAGTGCACCTCACAGCCACCTCGTGACTCCCAACCTGGAGCCCTGGAGCCTCTAGGGTCCTGGAAACACTGGCCTGTTCCTCAAATGTAAGGTCAGGGCTGCTTCCACTTCTGAGGGGCAGGACTGGGAGACGAGGTGGGAGGGAGGTGGGATGGGGAGTCCAGGCAGGGGTGAGAGGTGGGCGAGGGTGACAGGTGGGTGGGGGTAGGGAGGGAGAGGAAGACAGAGATGGGGGAGGGGAGGGAGGGACCCCGGGCAGGTGTGTTGCTGGCATTTTCCAGAACCAGATGCTCTTGGCATAACAGCCACTGGGGCTCCCCAGACCCTGAAATGCCGGGTGGCCCCTCACGACCATCTAGAAGGTGCTGTTCAAGCATCCCCACGAAGTCGGAGACAAGAGGGGTCCCTCCTCGCAGGCCCCACCGGCACCTCCGGGGCTCCCGGCCCCTCCACGGCCACACCACCTGCTCCCCGCCACCGTGGCCCAGCTCACACCAGCTCCACCCCGCGCTGGGGGCTGCCGACCAGCCAGCAGGGTTTCTGACCATCGGGGACGTGGTGACAGGAGAAGCAGGTGGCTCTACAGCAGAGCAGGGAGGGTCTTCGGGTGGCTGGACGGGAAGGAGCCCTCTCAGCCTCCAGCGCGTGGCTCCTGCCGTCGGCACCGCTGACCGGCCACGGGACTCCCAGAGACCAAGGGCCGCAGCGTCAGGAGCCCCCAGGACCACCTCCCCCGGGTTAATCCCGCCGACGGGGGCCACCCTGGGTGCTGGGTGGCCGGGTGGGAGGCCAGGCAAGGAGCTGCCTACCGTGTGGTGGAAGACGGTGGAGTGACAGGGCAGATGGGGGTTTGCGGGCCCAGGAGGGGAGGCCGAGGGGTGCAGGGCAGAGGCCCGGCGAGCGCTGCGGGTGGTGGGGGCCTCACGCTCGGGTTCTCGGGGTTCAGGACACGGGGCGGGATTGACATGGGGTAAGAGGTGGGGAGTCTGGGCTCAGCACGCAGACCCGGGCCTTGTGGGGAAAGGCAGAGAGCGAGGCCAAGTCAAGGGTCAAGAGTGCAGAGCCCTGGGGAGGACGAGGGCCAGGGCAGGAGGCTGCAGGGGTGGCGGGGGACAGGAGCCCCAGCCCGCGGTCCCGTGAGGGCTCCTGCCTCCAAAGCTCTTTGAATGAGAAGAACCCCCACACCTGCCTGCCAGGAATCCGAGGCGGTTGGGGGTCTGGGGGCGCGTCCGCCCACACGCGCCTCGGGACCCGGGGTAGCATTGCCCCCATACTCTGTTTTGACGAGAGGAAGGCAAGAAGGCGGAGACCCGCCATCGGGTGGAGTGTGACCTCACGGCGACCCGCCAGCGAGTCTGTCTGGATCGCCTCGGGCGGCTTTGAAGTGCGCCTCTCGGTTTCCGCAGCTAAACAGTTTCAGATGTGACACGGCGGCTTCACGGGCTTGATGATCCCGACACGCGTGCTGAGGCCCAGGGGCCCCGCTCAGGACTCCGGACCTTGAGACCAAGGCTCCCGGGGAGGCGGGCAGGCTTCCCGCAGGCGGTGCAGACAGCTTCTGGTTCTTTCTTTCACAATGACAAGGCTTCCAGATCTGAGAGCGGCCTTTCCAGATTTTGTCCATCAGTGCTTCTAGGTTAGGGCTGCTTCATCAGACTTTGTAATCACCAAATCTGGAATTTATGTCTAGAAACCCGGTAATTTGGGGACCAAATTACCCGAAATAAATGTGTCTGTCTCTTCACACGTCAGCTCTCTGCTGGAACTTACTCCCCAAATGAGGTCAGACAACGAAAATGGTTCCGCTCTGTCTCATCCCCAACACGGTTTGCCATAAAATTGCTTGTTTTATTAAGAAAAGATACAGAATGCATTACATGCCCCGCTTCCCCTGGTCTCTAGAGGTTAATAGCACCCACTCCCCCCAGAAAACACCCTGAGACTGTCCCTGAGGACCCCTCGCTTGGACCTTGCTGGAGAATGGTTGCCAAGCGTGTGGCGGGAATGGCTGAGAAACCACAGCACGGGGGACAGGAGCGTCAACCCAGGACACGCCGCGGAAGACGCAGCCCAGCGGCCGGCCCCAGTGCACGGGGATGTTGGGGGGAGAGGACACATACGTGTGAATATACACGTGTGGGATGGTATCTCATGTGCACACACACACGCACACACGGGTATGCACATGCACACACATGCACACACACACTTCTACCCCAGCTAATTGAGAAGGGGCCATAAATATGCTAAAATCATCCCCAGGGACGTTAGCATCCGGGAACTGTTTTCAGTCTAACACTAAATGTTAGAGAACACTTTTCTCAGCTGACCTGCAGACTCGATTTTCTTCTCCCAAACACGCCTGCTACTGTCTCTGTCTTCAGAGTTAACGATTTATAATTTCCCAGAAAAAAGAAAATCAAGGGTGACTGACCTTCCATTTCCTGCTGCTGTCCTCTGAGCTTACTGGCCAGAGGCCAAAAACACAACACAAAGCCCCCCATCCCCTTGGGAAGCGGCTGCACCCCAGGCCAGTCCTGTGTAGACAAGGTTTAACGCACCAGGTTCAAAGTGCAGACCCAGGGGCGCCTGGGTGGCTCAGTCGGTTGAGCGGCCGACTTCCGCTGTCATGATTTCACGGTCCGCGAGTTCACGCCCCGCATCGGGCTCTGTGCTGACAGCTCAGAGCCTGGAGCCTGTTTCAGATTCTGTGTCTCCCTCTCTCTCTGACCCTCCCCCGTTCATGCTCTGTCTCTCTCTGTCTCAAAAATAAATAAACGTTAAAAAAATAAATAAATAAAGTGCAGACCCAGAAGCCGGCTCCCCTCTGTCTGAATCTTCCCCGGGAACCCTGACTTCTCCCGTTCTTTCATTTGTATTAAAGCCTTATGTTTCCACTTCACCGGAAGACTAATCCCAAAGCTGGAAAAGAACCCATGGATTTTAGGTCTCTTTTGTTTGTTTTTTACTTTAGGAGGTGCCGTCTGTTCTGTGAAGTCCGTGTGCTGAGCAGAGAACGGGCTGGGAGTGTTGAAGGGCTCCTATCTGGTTCCGGCACACGACCCTGAGGACTGAGCTGCTCTGGGGAAGGCGATACGCACTGTTTCTTCCTCTGGAACCTTCTTGCTCGCGTCACGTGCAAACACAGCCCATGAACGGCAGGGACGGACGGCCCCCCCCCCCCAGCCTCGGGGGACACCCCTGAGCTCGGAGGGAGCAGCTCGTGCCGGCCATGCCCCTCCTGTGCCCGCACCCCTCCCACCTTCAAGGAGGCCTGCACACGTCTTCGTTAAGCAACGATCTGGAGTCAGAACCGGGAACTGCAAGGGCAAAGGACGAGCCCCGAGTGCAGGACGCGCGCTTGCCGGGCCGTTGGTCAGGTGACACAGCGCGGTGGTTCCCAGGATGACGACGGGATCCGCACAGTCGCCTGGTCACACTGCCCTCTGGCCCGGGACTCACCCCACCCGGTGTCCCCCCCCCATGCCCCGCTGTCTGACTCCCGCAGCCCGTGAGCAGCGCGGGGCCCGCCTGGGTTGGGTCCCGGCTGCACGGCTCTACGCAGCGCGACCCCGGGCGATCCCCTAACCCTACCGTGCCTCGGTTTCCCCTCTGCGGAAGGGGGAATGACTGTTGTGACGGGCGGTCCTGACCCTGCCGCTGCAGTGAACGGGTCGCGTCCAGAGTTCGTAGGCGAGGCCTGCAGGTGTCGGCAGGGGCTGCAAGGCCCCCCCTGCCCTCCCGCCACGAGACTGAAAGATGTGTTTGCTCCGCCTGCCTTAACATTTCTCTCCTTGTTGTTGGTTTTCAGCAATTGGATTGTCAGACATCCTGGCACGGTTTTCTTCGTTTGCCTGAAGGCACGGAGCACCTTCGGTCTGTGGTTTAGAGTTTTCATTACGTTTGAAAATCTGGGGCCGTATTTCCTCAGATCCTTGCCGCTCTCCTCCTTCTACGCTCTCTAGGCGCGTCGGACCAGGACGGGGTCCCGCAGCCCCGGCGCTCTGCGCACACGGCCGTGCAGGCCCCCCTCTGTGCTCCGTCCTGGCCCACGTCTACGGTGCCGCTGGCCGGGCGCTAGCCTCCCGTGCGGGGAGGTCACTGACGCTGCCCGCCACTGCGCGCTGCTCACTGGGACGCCGTGTCCTCCCGTCTAGAACGTGCGTCCGCACTTCCCACCTCCGGTGACGTTTCCTCTACCTTCGTGAACACGTGAGACGTGTCACCGTTTTCGCGTCTTCTGGGCTGTTTCTCAGCCCTGTTATGGCTCAGCCTGTGCCGATGGATTTTCTTCAGGTCACGGTCGTGAGGTCTCGATCGTTCACAAGACCGAGCAATGTCGATCGCACGCTGCGGGTCGGGCTGGATTCTGTGGGGGCACAGCGCTGTTCTGTCACGCCGTGCCATTCCCCGACGGCCCAGCCCGGGTGCGCTGCCGAGGGGACCTGACTTCCCACACCTGTCTGGACCCCACAAGCCGCCTACACGCTCCCGGCGGCTCCTCCCAGCTTCTCACCTGTGCAGGTCGGCCCCCACCTGGACCCGCGGGGACCCCCTGCCCCCGCTCTCCAGGTGGCCCCTCCTCTGCCGGTGCCTCCGGCAGCCCTGGTGCCTCCCCTCAGCCCAGCCACTCGCCGTCTTCGCTCCTCGTCTCTAGGGAGAGAGGGCAGCCCCTGTTCCCAACTTCAATTTGCCCTCGTTTTAGGAGGCTCTCCCTCATCCCGTGAGGCACGGGGCACATCACTCCCCTGGTGCACTCCCCCGTTTCCACATTTATGTGTCGAGAACGTGTTGCACACCGCACAAGGTAAACCACAGAAACGCTAGTGCTAACGGTCTGATTGGCCTTCTTTCGTCTAAGAGGATTCTTGACAATTTCAAAAGCCAAGCCCGCGACACACACACACGTGAGCAGGGCGTATACACCCGTATCGCACTCTCACACTGATCTGGCTGACGACTCCTTGAAACACACGAAAACCGCCGTGACCCACCCCAGCCGCGGAGGGAGGGGACACGGAGTTGGCTGCACCCCAAATGCAGCCTCCCGGGGCTGTGCTGTCCACGTGGCAGCCACGGCCACAGCCACGTGGCCATTTAAATTTCAAAGTATTCAAATGGAACCACATTAGAAACCCATTTCTCTGTTGCACCAGCCACATTTCAAGCATGAGGGTGACCCCTGTGGGCAGTGTGGGCACATCCAGTCCAGTGCTACTGGACGGCGCCTAGTCCCATGCCCCCACCTACAGATGGAGAAACTGAGGCCTGGAGACGTGTGCAGGCTCCCCAGGCCACAGGGAGAGCCAGCCGGACCCTGGCCCGCCCGGCCATCCTGCCTCGCCAAGGCCTCAGTGAGCGGCTTCAGGCCAGGACCGAAAGTGGGGCCCACTTTGCACATCCGGAGGCCCTGACGTCTGACCTGCTGCATCGTGGCTAGGAGTCGACTGCCGTGACCCTCACCTCGGCGCCCTCGGCAGAGCGGCTGTCTAGGCCCGGGCCCCACCCTGCTCCCAAATTCAGCCTCCAGGCAAGGGCTGTCAAGGGCACTGTGCCCCCACGCTGGATGCCCCGGAGGCAGGCAGAGGGAGGACAGCCGGTGCCCAGCCCCGCTCCTCCTGTGCTGTGGTTCAAGTCCCGGGTCTGAACCCGGTGTCTGGATGTTTTGGGTCACACTGTGGAGGGCGCTCTGCAGAATGAGAAGGCAGGTGCCAGCAGGTGCCAGACAGAGAGGGGTCCCGGGCCCCATGACGAAGGCCGCTGCACGGGCAGCAGAGGGCAGAAAGGGTGTGTGCAGGGTGGCCCCCGCCCTGCAGGACATCTTGGGACAGCCCCTCAGGGGACCGGGTCTGGGCCTCCACTCGGGCACTCGGTCGGAGAAAAGCTGCAACCTCCACAGCCAGCCTATGAAGGTGCCTGGAGAGAACGCTCGTGTCTCTGGCAGCGTGCACCGAGCCACGTCTACCCCTTCCACCCCATGCCCGCGGGACCATGGGGTCCAGGCTCCACCCACACCCCAGCCCCCGCCGCACGGCGCACACGCGGGGGGTGGGAGCCCACACCCCGAACGGTGCACACGCAGGAGGGGGGAGAGCCTACGTGCCAGCAGAGTGTGCTGTGGGCCTGAGCGTGAGAGAGCCCGCAGCAGAGGGTCCTGGCCGTCCCCCGACAAGGAAAGAGGCTCCCGAGTGCAGATAAGCAAACAGGTTTGCCAAAGAGCCAATAACACCGATGCACGGTTACCGAGGTGTTTCGAAGCCTGACAGGTGACACGCATGCCTCCTCTGGGGGCACAGCAGACAGCCGGCCTGTGCGCCTCGTCACTGCCGAGGTCCCCACGTGACGGCAAGCCGAACTATGCTCCCAGTTCTCTGCCCCACCTCGGCGTGACCAGTTCTCTGACCGCCCCCCTGGCCCCGTGACACAACAGACCTGTCACTCGTCTTGGTGGCCATCTCACGCTGCCACAACAGGTCCTCGTGGGGTTCCACGGGAAGGACGTGTCGACGCTCATGTGGAAGACAGACACGCTCAGGCGTGACCTGGGGCGTGACCTGGGCCGGTCCAGGCCCTGCCTGGTGGCTGTCTCCTTACAAGGAGCAAGAAGGGGGCAGTTAGCCACCAAGAGCCCTGGACAGACATATGGACGGATGGACCGCTGGCTCGTGTCCCCCTGCAGAGCGGCTTTTGCCTGGGCCTCTCGTGGGGCTGGCTTCCAGCGCTCTTCCCCATTTCCTGGGAATCCCTCCAAGCAACGATCGCTGCATTGAGATCTTTCTGGAAACCCTGTTCCATGCCCAGAAAACAACTCCAGGACCCGGGCAAGTGAAGGCCAGTCCTGAAGCACCCCCCCCCCCCACCCCAGAGCACACAGATCACTCTATGCCTGTGTGCTTCCACTGGATGAGGTCTGCAGACCGGGAGGGGCCCGGGAGCTTCCGTGGCTCAGCCTGCCCAGAGGGGCCTGTGGCCAAGCACAGAGAAGGCGCAGGTCTGCAGAGGCCCAGGATGAGACAGCAGGTGCCCGTCCTCCCAGGAGGGGCCCCAGGGCCTGGTGAGCGCAGGGCAGGCCGGAGTGCAGAGGGCACCTGGGGGGACACAGGGACACAGGGCCCACAGAACCTCAGAAGCCCAGCTGGGCCGAGGGGCACTCAGATGTCCGCGGGCAGGGCTGAGCCAGAAGCCACACTGGGGCGGTGGGAGGCCAGGCAGGGGGGTCCACGACCACAAAAGACCCGGCTACACTCGGACTCCTGGGGGCGTGGGGAGGCTCCTGTGCAGGGGTGCGGGCACCTGGCTGAGCAGGCAGCAAAGGGGCAGAGGCTGAGTGGGAAGCCGGGGCCTGCAGGGGTATGCGTGGCGAGGACACAAGGGTCTCAGGCTGGTGGAGACCAAGGCTGGTGGAACTGCTGAGTGACAGGGAGACAAGGGCCCAGGGTGGCCAGCCAGTCGTCCTGCGTAGATGAGGGCGTGGGCACAGGGCTGGGGAGACACCTCAGGAGTTTAGGCCCAGCACAGCCCTGGGGGACAAGGCCGGCAGGCAGCTGGACAGATGCTCCTGGGCCGGGCAAGGATGATGGACACTCCTGACATGTAGCTACCAGGGGGCAGGAAGAGACCCCGAGGAGCAAGAGTGGACGGGCCCCGGGACGGGGTGCCGGTCACCCAGGCCAGGAGCCCAGAGGATGGGGCTGTGGGCACCGTCCTGCTCCCGACACTGAGCGTGAAACCCTGACCTCACCAGCAGGAGGCGAAGAACGTGCCAGAGTCCCACAGCCAACGGGCAGCGAACCATCGGGTCTGGAGAGAGGTCAGCACCGCCTGAAACCTTCCCACGACAGCCTGGGCTGTCCACACAGTGGGCAGGGAGCTGGCGCAGGTGGGACTGCCTTCAGAGGGAGGCTTCAGGCTGGGGCTGTGGGCTGGGGGCTGCAGGTTGGGGACTGCAGGCTGGGGCTGGGGGCTGGGGGCTGGGGGCTGGGGGCTGAGGGCTGGGGGCTGTGGGCTGGGGGCTGAGGGCTGGGGACTGGGGGCTGGGGGCTGAGGGCTGGGGGCTGGGGGCTGAGGGCTGGGGGCTGGGGGCTGGGGGCTGATGGCTGGGGGCTGGGGGCTGAGGGTTGGGGTCTGGGGGCTGAGGGCTGGGGACTGGGGGCTGGGGGCTGGGGACTGGGGGCTGGGGGCTGAGGGCTGGGGGCTGGGGGCTGGGGGCTGGGGGCTGAGGGCTGGGGGCTGGGGGCTGAGGGTTGGGGGCTGAGGGCTGCAGGCCAGAGTGTGTGGAGAGGAGGGTGAGCTTTGGGGAGCACAGTGGAAGGTGCTGGAAGGAGGGCTGGCTGTCCAGGCCTCAGATGACAGAGAAGGAAGGACTGAGGGGCTGCTTGCAGGGGTCCCTCTGGAGGGTCAGGCTGAGGCAGAGAGAAGGTAAGGAGAGCCACACTGGGCCTCCCCTGCCCCTGAGCTCCTGCAAGAGGCCAAGTCCCAGAAGGACACAGGCTTGGGACCCGAGACCCACGGTTACAGGCAGGCCCAGGTCTGGGGAGGGTCCTGCCATCACGGCGGGGGCTCGGGGACGAAGTCTGGTGGCCTCACCTTCCCGACGGCAGGGAGGGCTACTGAGTCCTGGCCGTGCTCGGAATCCGAGTCCTCCGAGAAGCTTTAGCGGCCGCGCTAACATAATGTCCAGGGTCAGTTTTGGTGTTAAAGCTGGTATGTGGCTTCCCTTCTCTGATTCAGGCCGAGTTATACTCTCCTCGGAGGACATCGCAGAATGAAAGGAAAACAGATCCTTCCAGTTCCGGCTGCTACAGGCTGCCCAGCGCCACGGGCAAACTCCAGCTAGCAGAGCAGGCGGGACAGAAGGGACCCAGTGTGACTGGAGCGGAGACAAAGGCTGCCGGCGGGGCCCCGAGGCTGCAGGGGTAGCACAGGACACAGGTGGGGTCCCTGTGAGGACCTGCGTCCTGTCTTAGCCGGGCTTCTCAGCAGAGGGGCAGCCCCCGCGAGGGTCCTGACACAAGCCAGCTCTCCGTTCCGACAGGTCACCGTCACACACGGTGGAGCGTCCAGAACGATGGCCCTGGCCTCGCGTGGAAATTGGACGGTGCGGCTCTCCCGTTGAAGGCGAGCGACCCCACGCTCCGGGTACCTGCACCTGGGGTCAAGTTGTACAAATGGGGCAGCACTGAGCCTGTGAAGGCCCATGGTCTCCCTGGGGAGCACCAGCCCAGCCCCTGGGAGGGCCTGAAGGTTCCAGGCAGGGGTCTCAAAAGCCTCCAAAAAGGTGACGTGTGAGTAGACACCTGAAGGCGGGGAGGCGGGGAGCCGAGCTGTGGGGATGGGCTTCCAGGCAGAGGGCAGCATGTGCAAAGGCCCTAGGGCAGGACCAGGGAGGAGGCAGGGGCAGAGCGGGTGCCCCTGAGCGAGGTCAGAGGTGAGACGCAGGGAGGGGTGTCAGCCTCTCAGATCTTCCTCCCTGAGGAGGTGCTGGCATCAGCCCTGTGTCCCCAAAGCCCCTTCAGCTCCGAGGTGGAGGGCGGGTCGCAGATGTGTGTGGGCGGCGGGGCGTGGGGAGCAGGTCACAGCAGAGGCGGGGAGAAATGGCTGATGCTAACCCTCAACATCAAGAGCCTGAGCTGGCGGGTTTCCCGAGGAACGGGGTGAAGGTGGGACAGGCGGGGGGACGGGGCCTGCTCGCTGGCATGGAGAGGAGGAGGAGCCTGCGTCCTGCGGGTGGTCTGGCTGGAGAGTGTCCTTGCCACCTGGGGACGCTGGTGCCTGTGGACGCATAGCGCCCTCAGGGTCTGCCCGGCCCAGGGGCTTGCTGGCCTGCGGGGGGTTCCTGAGGTCTCCCCCCTCCAGCTACAGCTCCACACCCCTGACTTGGCCCCAAGTCAACGCCAGCTGCTCCGGGTGCAAAGCGACTATGTCACCATCCCTTTAACAGACCCCCCGGGAGGGCCCACCTGCCAGCCGCCCTCCCTTCCAGGCTGGCGGCAGAAGAACCTAAAGCTGACCCAGATGGGGCCAACCAGGGATCTGGGGAGCGCGACTGCTGTGCCTCAGCAGCCGAGAGCTTGTCTTGACACCAGAGGCCTGTCTGCGTGCGCCCAGCACTGCTCAGTGTTCCTGCTCAGAGAACGCGAGTCTAGAGGTTCGTTCTGGGATCAGCAAATCCCGAAACAGCTATTCAGCTGTGGCTCAGTGTGGACGCTCTCGGGTCGGCCTCAGAACAAGGGCCTCCGCTGACGCGGTAGTGTGAAGGCCGCACCAGCCTCGACGGGAAGCTTTGCTACCCACGGCTGCTGCTAGTCCCTTTTAGGCCAATGAGGAAAGCAGCGCGTTCCAACCTGGCACGTCGTGGAGCTGTACCGGGCGGAACGGTGCCTCCCGGAACCCGCGTCTCCCTGGAACCTCGGATCGAGACCTTATTGGAGAACACGGTCTTTGCACATGTCGTCTGTTAAGATGGGGTCGTGCTGGATCTGGGCAGACTCTAACCAGTGGCTGGTGTCCTTGTAGGAAGAGGAGGGGACGCACAGAGACACGGGAAAAGGCCACGTGTGGATCTGGGAAGGGATGGGGCTGTTGCGGCCACAAGCCCAGGGACACCGGCTGCCCCCGGAGCTGGAGGAGACCAGGAAGGACCGTCCCGCAGAGCCATCAGGGAGGCACAGCGCTGCTGGCAGCCTGGTTTCGGACTCCCCCCCTCCCACCCCGAACCAGCACAGAATAAATGTCCGCGGTTTTAGGCAGTTTGATACAGCAGCCAATACGGGTAGCCCGAGGCTGCTTTTTTATATGATTGTTTTAAAATACTTAATTCTAGGGTGCCTGGGCGGCTCAGACGGTTGAGCTTCTGACTCTTGGTTTCGACTCAGGCCATGACCCCACAGCTTGTGGGATCGAGCCCCAAGTGGGCTCTGTGCTGACAGCGCGGACCCTGATTGGGATTCTCTCTCTCTGCCCCTCCCTGCTCACTCGCTCGCTCCTTCTCAAAAATAAATAAGCAGACTTCAAAAAATAAAATAAATAAAAGAAAATACTTCATTCTAAGGCATTCCCAGCACGTGCTTACATTGATCAGCTATCAATCGACTCCGGAAAGATGTGGAACCCGGAGCCCGGTGCCCACATAAGACCGGGGGTCCAGCTTCCTTCAGGAAGAACCACCCACACCCTCCTGCTGGGGTCAGGGGCTGATCTGCTCCAAACTTCACCTGGGGACCCAGGGACCCCACAGCAGTGGGCTGGCCCCTCCTGGGTTAAGCACACACATGTGGGCATCCCCAAGGACCAAGAGGATGCCGCACCCCGAGACGGTCAGGGCCCGCTGGGCCTCCCCACAGGCCAGCGGGCCTCCAGCAGGCCTGAGAGAAAAGGAACAGGAGAGGGAGTGGGGGAGAAGGGGGCGCAGGAGGGGCCGAGGGGGGTTTCCCTGAGAAGAGCGGGGGCAGCCGGGCCCCTTAGATGCTTACATGGGAGCCCACGAGTGCAGGGGAAGGAAATCGGTGCTCGGACGTGGGTGTGCTCACCTCACACTCCTCTCTGGGCCTCAGACCCTGTCCCCGGCTGGCACCGGCTGGCCCATCCGGCGGCCCCATGGCTCCACAGGGCAGCATGGACACTCGGGGTTGACACTCGGGGCTTCGCTCAGCAGCGAGACGGGCGTGTGGCCTGCGGGCCGCTGTGGGTCCTGCCTTCACTTTGTGCGGAGACCCCGGCACGGCGCTCCCAGCGCGGGGACCACCCTGGTGCTTCTCTGAAGCTCCCCGAGGGCCCCTGTGGATGAGGAGGCTCCACGCTCCCTCAAGCCGCTGCCCATGAGGACACGAGCCGTCACAAGCCCGCCTGTCCCCGGGGTGGGCGGCCGCACCTGCCATGTCTCCCGCAGCTTGCTGGGAGCTTCTCGGGAGACCAGCAGCCCCGGGAAGTGTCTCTGCGACCACGGTCCGGCACGGGGGACAGGCTCTGCCGGCCAGACCCCGGCCCACCGCGGCCAACACGGAGGGGTCCTCTGCCCTGGCCCCCGGCCTCGCCTGGTCCTCACCTGCCGCCCCGAGGCTGTCCCCACCTGGAACCACCTGGAACCACCACCCTGCCGCCCGAAGGCTGTGCCCCCGCTTTAGAAACAGCACCGTCAAGTGCTTCTGGTGCTGCTGCCCTCGTTCCTCATAACGCCCTGCAAGTACGACCCGCGGGACCCCCTTCCGGGGTCCTCTGGGCGGCACTTGCCAGCACCCCCACGTCACGCGGCACAGCCTGGCTCCGCGGGGGGCACTTGGCAGAGGAGACAGGTCCTGCCAATGTCAAACCGTAGCGTCTCCCAGAAGCAACAAGGAAGACCGTTCCAGACCTGGACACAGGCGGTTCAGCTGCCTAGAAAATGCTAATATTTACAAGAGTGTTTTAGACGTGCGCTAAGTAGGCACCTGGGGCCAGCATGGTGCACGGACGTTAAATGGGGGAAAACCGACCTCATTTCCTTTATTTTGGGGGAAGAGGGGGACAGGTGACAGGAGGCGGGCACACACTTAATTTCCACCAGGTGGTTCGCCACAGTTCTGGTGACCACACAGGGCAGCTCGGTCGGCACGGAACCGCTGACCAACTGCAGAAAAGGCGCGTGTCCCCCCGGAGCGCACTGAACACTCCAGCTGGCCTTCCCCGGGCACCCCTGGGGGGCAGGGCCGTGACCAGAGCTGGACGGCGCAGAGCAGAAGGGAGCAGGACGCCAAGCCGTAAACAGGAGGAACGGAGGACCCGACCCCCAAATGTCTCTGACGAGCAGTTTCCAGGGTCCGCCCAGGCTGCTTTCAGGGACGCGGTGGCCACAAGGACACCAGTGCTGGAGTGAGGTACACCTGGGCCAGCGGGTCAACCTGAGGCTGGTGCCAAAGGCTCACATCCCCGCGGCCAAACGAGGGAGACACAGTAGAAGCCACGCTGTTGTTTCAAAGCTAAAACGTCCTTCGGGTCATTCTGCTCTTCCTGTACCCTGGTGTCGAGACACCTGCTTGTGCCAATCAGCTTGGGCGACTCGAACAGCACATGCTGCGGGCTTGTAAAGACACTCAGTCCTCACACTTTGGACACCGGAACCCCAAGGTCGAGGTGGCGGCAGGTTCCGTGTCTGGTGGGGCCTCTCTCTGATCCTTAGATGGTGTTTCCTCGGGTGTCCTCCCACAGCAGATGGGACAGGGACCTACCTCTGTGGGGCCACTTCTAAGGGACTAACGCTGTCACAGGCACTCTGTCCACGTGACCTGACAAAGCCCCACCGCCTGACGCCATCACCCCAGGGCCAAGCTTCAACAAACAGACTTCGGAGGAACGCAAACATTCAGATCACAGCGGAGCCTAGAGGGCCCTTCCGGGACCCGTGGGCCTGGCAGGCCCTTCCGGAACCCGTTGTCCTGGAGCGCCACCCCGGGACCCGTGGGCCTGGAGGGCCATTCCAGTCCCAGTCCTGTGTTTCGTCGGCAACAGCGTGTTCTCTGCAAGCCCCGTGGCCCAGCAGAAGCAGGCCGCGTGGTGCTGGGACTGCCCCGTGTGTCACTGCCACGTTCCCAATGAGTGAGTGCGCTCGCCCAGAGACCTCCTGAGTGCACAGAGCCAGGCCCTGCGCCCACGCCCCCAGGCCTGACCTCGATGTGAAGTTACGGGCAGGTGACGTTTGACTGACCACATGCGGGACGGCCGAGCCTTGACGAGGCCCCAGCCCCTTACTGGCACCTCTCTGACGAGGGAAAAAGGCAGAAACCAGCAGTGCTGTCTGGTCCCCTGCACGGAGGGGCACACGTCCATCCAGCGTTATTACGAGGTACCAGAAAATGCCCTCAGGTGCATTCCCTACTTCACGGTACTCCCAGAGAGCACAAACGTGACTCCAGGGTGTCTCCTTTTCAGGACACATCTGAGCCCTTTCTCAGGACCCCGCTGCACAAGTGTCTAAACAGACGTGGAATTTTTATTTAGCAACAGCCAGAAGAACGTCCTTCAAATAAGGGAGCTGATGCGCTCTGCCTGCCGTGGACTTTGGGGGTGTGGGGGCAGGCAGGACAGGGCAGGGGCCTCGGCCACCTGGGGTGGCCCTCTACAGGGACCCAGTTCACGCCGATGCTGGGACCACCTTCTCCTGCTTGGCAAACTGTGGGTCTACTTTACTCAAGGTCCCCCCGGTACCCCAGGCAGGGACAGTTGTCTGCTTCTAGACCCAACGCCTTTCAAACCCACTCTGCCCGACGGCTGGGTCTTGAGCCCACAGTCGGGGCCCCTGGCTGTCGCATCTGGAGCCTGGCTTTCCCATGAGCCTCCCTGCAGGCCAGTGGCCACCCGCCCCACAGACAGGAGGGGCGGTGGTCTCAAACCCCAGTGCAAGCCATTGACCCTAAAGCACCTTGATGCCCGGCCCCCGCCCCCGACACCTCCAGCTGGGATCCTGAGGCCCTGCTGCCACAAGACCCCAGCCCGGGACTCAGAGGCTGGGCAGGGACGGGCTCTGGGCCCAGCTGGGGTCACCCCGGTGGCGGGCCACCTCGCAGGTCCGGACCAGGGGTCACAACTCTGGCGCTCGCTCCCCGGCCCGCGCCTACCCGCTTGCCGGCCGACGCGCCGCTCTGC
Source organism: Panthera tigris (assembly GCF_018350195.1). Taxonomy (NCBI): domain Eukaryota; kingdom Metazoa; phylum Chordata; class Mammalia; order Carnivora; family Felidae; genus Panthera; species Panthera tigris. The sequence continues at coordinate 237,609,575 of NC_056660.1, forward strand.
CTCCTCAGCCCCTTTGTGGCCACTCGCCTACGCGGACACCGCGAAGCTGTCCCCTGCGGCCGCGCGAGCGGCCGCGCGGGAAACGAGGCACCGAGGAGGAAGGAGACGCGCGTCAGCCCCTGAGCCCCGAGCCCCGAGCCCCGAGCCCCGAGCCGGGTCCCCGCCCGGCGCGCCCACCCCATCCCCGCGCGCCCCGGGGCTCGGGGCTCAGGGGCTGGGGTCGGGGTGGCGGGTGGGTGGGACCTGCGCGCCCCCGGAGCCCCCGCGGCGGCCTCCCCGCACCCCGCGGGCTCTGGGCTCGGGGTCCCGGCCGGCGGCAGCCGCGCGCGCTCACCTTCGGGGCTCTCTCTCTGGGGCGCTGCGGCGCGGCCGGGGCGCGGGGGGCCGCGGGGGGCCGGTGAGTGGCCTCGCTCGCCGCGCTTGGACTGACACTTCCCCATGCCGCCCGGGGCCCCGCGCTCAGGGGCGGGGCGGGCGTCCGCGGGGGGGGGGGGGGGCGCGTGCACCGGGCACCGGGGCGGGGTGGGCGGGGGGGAACGCGGACGGGGAGGCGCCGGCGGCGGCCCGGCTCCCTCTGAGAGCGCGAGCCCGCCCGCGCCCGGGCTTTAAGCGCGGCCCCCGCAGCGCCCCCCGCGGCCGCCGCCCGCAGCGCGTCGCGGCCCGCCCGCCGCCTCCGCCAGGGAGCCCTCGAAGGGGCGCGTGCCGCGTGGGGACGTGGCGGGACGGCGCCCGCTAGCGCGAGGCCCTGGGACCAGCAGCCACGAGGGTGGGCAGGGCCCTCCGTGGACCGGCGGTCCTGTGCGGACTCTACGGAGGGCAGCTCCAGACCCCTCACCAGGCCATCCCCGGTCGGGACACCTGTTCTAGGGAAGCCAGGAGGCCCCCGTTCGCAGGGGAGGACCCTGGAGCACCACCCCGGGGCACCGTAGCTGGCGGGGGCGGGTTTTGGCGGGGGGGTGGGGGGGGGCAGAAGGCTCTGGGGCGGGACCTTGGAGAGAGGTCTGAGGATGGCAGGATGACTCAGTCCGGGCCTGGCTCCTGTGAACCCGCGGGCTTCCTCCCCAAAGCTCTGGCCCCAGACCCCGCCTCACGTTAATCAAGGACAAGGAAAGGGGCGCCTGGGTGGCTCAGTCAGTTAAGTGTCCGACTTCGGCTCAGGTCATGATCTCACAGTTTGTGGGTTCGAGCCCTGCATCAGGCTCCGCGCTGACAAACAGCTCAGAGCCTGGAGCCTGTTTCGGATTCTGTGTCTCCCTCTCTCTCTGCCCCTCCCCCACTCATGTTCTGTCTCTATCAAAAAATGAATAAACGTTAGAAAAGGTTTTCAAAATAAAGGACAAGGAAGGAGCTGCCTTGGAGGGACACACCCTCACCCTTCTCCTTTGGCCTTGGCTGCAGCAGAGCTTTCCCTGGACTTCTGGGCAATGGTGGAGGGTGTCAGCTGGCCCTGGGGGGCCCCAGGCACCCTGCACCCCAGGTCAGCTGCACTCGCTCCCTCCACGTGAGGCACAGGGCCACCTGCACACCCTTCCTCCACTCCGCCTCCTTCCCGGAATCATCCAGCTGCGGTGCTGGCCCCTCCCCCAGTGCCCAGCCCCTCAGCACCCCCTCTGTTCCCTCCCTGCAGCCCTCACCCTGGGAGGACTCCTCCTCCCCTCACCCTCTTCACTTGCCTCCAGAAAAACCATCCTCTCTCACCCCTGCCCTGGACCCCAGCTCGCTACTCCCACACGACTTCCCCCCTCGTTTTGCCTCAACCTTCCTTGCCCACTGAGCACTGGTTTCAGCTCAGCAGGTGCCTGTAACCCCATGGTCATTCCCACATTTCTGATCTCCGTGGATGTCCTCACCATGGCCCCGTTTGAGCTCTGAGTGTCGGAGATGGGCTGCCGTGCCCAAGGTCACTCACCTGCCCGGGCCTGGCCCACGTCCTCAAGGGGGCTAGGCTTCCCCAGCTCACCACTGTAGCTCCCGCCGCTGCCTGGGTCCTACCTACCCCTCACCCCTGGGATGACTCTCACTGATGGGCTGACATCCGGCCGAGCCCGAGTGGATGCGTTACACGCATTGGTGTCCCCTTCTCAGCCATCAGGGCAGGTGCTGTGCCCCCTTTTACAGCAGCCCTCAGTGCACAGAACTGTGGATTGTGCCACAGTCCTGCTCCTGACCCTGGCAGACCTCTGCACCCGCCGTCGACCAGGCCCCGGGCAGCACACGGGGCGTGAACACGGGCCACGGGCAGTGCGCGGCCTTGGCGGCCCCCCGTTCCCGCCATCCGTGCCGCAGAGCAGGCCACTGTGTGTAAGCAGTGCAGGGCAGGGGCCTCGCCTCCGCCTGCGGATCAGGGCCTTCCACGTGGTGCCCAGCCCCAGTTCCAGGCCCCTCTACCTGTGGGCAGCCCTCCCAGGCTCTTCCCGCCCCTCCTCGGCCTCCCACCTGCCCATTCAGCTTTGAGCCCCCGACCCAGAGTGGGCCGACGGGCCGTCTTCCGTACCGATGACTGCGTTTGCAGCAACGACGCCGGCACGCAAAGCGGCAGCTTCGAGATTGAAGCCCGTGCAGACGCGTGTGTTTAGGTCCGTCACCAGACACCGGCTCAAGGACAGGTGTGTGCAGACCTGCTCCCACCATCATGTGCAGACCTGTGCCCGCGTGGGGCCGAGCGATGATGCCCGTGTGCTCCCACGGGGAGGATGGCTGGGATGCTCGCCCAGGTGTGCTGGCAGGGACTGTGGAGTCTCACGTCTTTGTTGAGGGCGAGAGGGTGGGCGTGTGTCCCGGGAAGACGGGGAATGAGCTGCCCCCCGAACCGGTCCCACGCTGTGCCGTGCTCCGCTGCTCTCCTCCGCCTCCCCGAGGTGGCCCCGGGCCACTGGAGCCACCCCTGAGGCCCGGCCCTGCTCTGGCCGGCATCTGACATCACCTCTGCTTTGCCACGCAGAGAGAGCAGGGTCGCGAAGCGGAAATGCCACGCCCGCTCCACGCCGACCTGGTTTACGTGGCAAAGGTTTTCCATTTCTCCTTTAACAGCTTTATTGAGACGTGATTCACAGGCCCCACAACCACCTGCTCGCAGTAGACAATTGAACGAGTTTTAGTATATTCATAGACACGTGCCGGCATCACCAGGCAATTTTAGAACATTTTCATCACCTCATAAAGAAACCCATGCCCTTAGCTCTCACCCCCAATCTCCCCGCCAACCTCCTGCCCCAGGGAGCCACTGTCTGCTTTCTGTCCGTGGATCTCACGGTTCTGGACATGTTGTGTGAACGGAATCACACGACGTGTGGCCTGTCCCGTAACGTGATATGTCCGGGGTGCCCCTGTCTTGCACCCGCGTCAGTGCTGTGCTCCATTTTGTGCCGGAACAACATTCCGTTGTGTGGGGGACCCGTTTTGCTTAGGACGTTTGTGTTGTTTCCACTTTCTGGCTGCTGTGGGCGCCCATGCACGAGCCCGGTGTGGAGGGTGTGTCCAGTTCTCTTGGGCGACACCTGGGGGTAACCGGGGGCCACGTGGCACCTCCGTTAACCTCGAGAGGAACCACCTCACCGCGGGCCCGAGTGTTTTCCACAGAGGACACGCCATTTCGCAGGCCCACCGGCCACGCCGGACACTCCCGTGTCCCCCCCACGCTCGTTCCCGCCTGACTTCGTGATTCCGGCCAGCCCGGCGCGTGCGGTGGTGTCTACACCGCGGGGTTGCATTTCTGTGATGACCAACGATGTCAAGCATGGTTTCGGGTGCTGGGTGCCTGCTTGCGTGCCTTGCCGACGCGTCTGCTCAGACCCTTGGCCCTTCTGCGGCGCAAAAGTTCTCATGCACTGTGGATGCGAGTCCCGTATCAAATACACGATTTGCTGAGATTTTCCCCGCTCTGTGGCTTGTCTTTTCACTGTCCTTTGAAGCACAGTTTTCGATTTTGATGTAAAATCCAATGTATTTCCTTTACTTTCTGCTGGTCCTGCATTACACGATGCCCTCCGAATGCCTTGGGTCTCAATGTCTGACTTTGTGCCCCTGTGGCCGCGGGGGGCAGATAGGCACAGCCAGACTCTCCAGAAAGCCCCGCAAGGTTATTGGTGTTGAGGTTCTCCACTGTAAGAAACGTGACTGGGACTCACTGGGCCCCAAGCAGGCTGGAGCCATGGCGGTGGAGCGGGGGCCGGGGGGCTGACCTGAGGTGGCCAGTGGCCGGGACACTCACCCACCAGGACATTTGGGGCCTTTTCTGCCAGATGCCTCTGGATGTCGTCTGTGGGTGCAGCTCCCAGCAGCCCCATCCACGCCCAGCAGCTCTTGCTGGAGGCCTCCCGGAACCGGCCTGCGTGCAGGGCAGGAAGACAGGGCAGTGGGGTCGGCCAGCAGAAGACAGTCATCTGGACTGACTGGGACAATGGCCATGACCATCACAGAGTCCAAATTCCCCCAGGAGACGGGCATCGCCACGCCCCACCTGCCTCAGGTCTGGGGTGCACTTGCTGCTTGAGGCCAGGAAGGGGGTGCCAGGATGCTGGCTTGGAAATGTCGTATCCACGTGTCCTCGGCCCCAGGCCTCTCCTCAGAGGACATCCGTCTCACTCCTTCTCGCTGGACTGGACCAGGGGTCTTTGGGGTCTCGGGGGACCCGTGGGCCCCAACACTTTGGCTTCCGGAGGCCCCTTCTTCCGTAAAAATATGGAAACTTACATCTTATAACGGGGCCAGCCCTGGTCCTGATGTCAGGCCTTCCTGGCCTCCCCGCCAAAGCGCTGGGTCCCGGCCAACACAGCGGGCCAGGCAGCTGTGTGCACGGCACCCTGTGAGGACGAGGCCCGCGGCTCTGACCCAGCCGCTGGGCCCCACAGGCCATCAGTCCCTTCAGGGGAAGCAGTTTCTAGCTGAGTTCTGCCCACCGTGCGTCTCGGCAGGGCCGGAAGCGGGGTGCTATCCCCGGCCCGCCTGCCAGTCCTACAGGGTGCCCCAAGGTGGCAGCATGACTCCCGGCCAGGCTGAGGCTCCTGGGAGAGGCCACCTGCCCGGCTGGCCCTGGCTCCCCTGCCGGCGAGAGGGCACAGACAGGGGGACGGACAGGCCCTTTGTCTGCTCCAAATGGTTAACCAGTTGCTGTAGTGGCTCAAGGTGAGGGAGATGGCGCCCCGACGCCCGGCACGCGCACAGAGCGAGGGACGCGTAGACGGTGCCCCCGACGCCCGGCCCCTCTGCGGTCCCAGCTCACAGGGTGACCCCGAGACGCAGTGGCCCCAACACCCTGGTGCTTGCCAGACTTCCTGTCTCTGGCCGCCCTTCCTGGTGAGGCAGAGCCTACCTGGGATCCTTCTAGAATGTGGACCACCATCCCCAGGGCCCCGCACAGCTGCTGACCTGAACTTTCTTGAAGACTCAGACCTGGAGCCCATCGTGACCCTTCACAGCTGAATGTGGCCTCCTCCCCTCTGTCGTTCCTGTCGGCGGGCGTGAGCTCGGTGGCGGCACAGGTCCCTGCACTCCCGCACCCGGCGGCCTTGCCTTGTTGCCCGCCTGATTCGCCGGCATCATGTCTGCACTGGTGCCGCTTCCGCAACGGGACCGCCGTGAGTTTGCCGTCTGCTTTCCCCGCGAGCCTCTGGGCGGGAGATGCTTGCAGGCCCCCCTCCCGTGACACCGACCGCCGTGTCCTCTCCGAGGCCCGTTTGTGGGTTAGCCCTCCTCCCACTGTGTCTGCAGGGCAGACGCTCACAGGGGCCTTCGGGGAGGTCTCCTCTCCTGAGATGGGCTCTGAGTGTCCTCATCCCCAGAGACGCCCGGCTCAAGGAGGGGCACTTGTCACATCCCGCCCACCAGCGCCCGGGAGGAAAGGACAACAGAGCGCCCGGACATACAGAGGCCACCACCGGCCCAGGCTCACCGCTGCCCCCACCTCGCCCAGCCTGGCCCCGGCCGGCCCCCACATCGTGCGGGCCCCACGGTGGCTTTGGGAGCGGGAGGCTGAGCCCACACTTCCCTCTGGGTCTTGGAGCCGCCAGGAGAGTCTCACCTCTTGATGAAACCCGGTCTCATCACTTTCAACGGGAAGGGCTCTGTTTTTGTTCTTACCCTGCGGGTTTCCAAGTGCTTCTCACATCAGTGCTCCGGGGCCCCGAGGCGGGCAGGGCGGCTGGACGGTCCGCCCCACGGTGCCAGTTTCCCCGGCGCGGCCTCGGGACAGGGTGGGGCCACTTTGTGCGAACAGGGCACCGCACCTTCGCCTCCCAGCGAATTGTGCCCCGCCGTGCCTCCCCTTGACCCTCCCGCCTGCGCCAGGGAGCCAAGCCCTGGGCCCGGGCGCTGGCGGGCTGAGGTCCACTGGGCCGCCTTGGCACTCACGGAGCCTTTGGAAGCAAAGTTCAAATGTCCCACTGGAGCACGGCCGCCCGGAGCGGTGGGCGTGTCCTGCCTCTGGCGGTCAGCACTGCGGCCGCCACCGTCATTCCGTCATTAGCCACCACCCTCGCCGAGGGGATGCGAAATGAGGGTCCACGGCAGGATGGGGCGTCCACCCGAGGACCGTAACCACACACTGGAAACGTTGCACAGAAGAGCAGATGTGGGACGGGGCGGGGGACCCTCCCTCAGGTGGGCCGGCCTTGCTCTGTGTGTGCAGACCCTGACTCGTGCCCCGGTGTCCGGACCCCTGGGTCGACGTGGGACGCCTCTCACGTCTCTGCCTGTTGACAAAAACGAGAGACAAGGTGGGGAAACACATAGCCACCCGAGCCTTTGGGGTGCGCGGCCGGGAGCTGCCCTCCGTTGTCTCCCCGCTGTGAGCTGCGTCTCTGCTCTCACCTACCGCCTGGCCACCAGAAGTTTCCGGAAGGCACGGCAAGTTGCTTTAACAATGCAGCACACATGGGTCTCTTTGGAAGAAGTGTCTCTTTGCACAAAGTTTCAGTGTAAACAACCTGCTCACGTAAGTGGGGCCCACTCCCCCTCAGGACGTGCTCGGTCCATGCAGTACAAGAACAGGCTCCCGAGGCAGCAAGTAAGACCCGGATCCACACACGCGCCCACGGGGCTTGCTAAGAGAGCTGTCTGCTCAGGACGGACAGTGCGCACCGGGGAGACACCGGCTCAGACAGAGCCCCACGAGCCAGGGTCCTTCTCAGCAGACGTCAGCCTGGACGCCTCAGTCACACGCACGAGGACCGTGTCAGAGTCTGAGCGCTGTCCCTTCCGTGGGGTGTGTTCCGTGGTTCGTAAGTGGGTTGCTCCGTTGTTGAGGGCATAAAACAACCTCGGAAGGGCCCGCGAACCCCCGGTCCCGAGCACTCTGGCGCCTCCCGCCCCTTGCCGAGTGGTGGTGTGGTCCAGAGGGGTGTGTCTGTGGGACGGTGACCTGGGACTGCGGACAGGCTCCCCCTTCTCCCCGCAGACCGCTACTCTCCACATTTGGGTTCGTTCCTGGGCACGGGCAGGGCTCCTCACAGCCAGCGCGACACAAGAGTCTCTGTTTCAAACGTGCTCCCCTCTCTGTTTGGTGCTCCCAGGTGCAAGCGAGCTTGTTGTGAATTACAGATGCACTGTGACAGCCTTTCTGGTGCGTCCCGTTAAAGCCATCAAAGGGAAGCGGGCTGGAGACACCCACAGCTGGGTCCTGGCTGTGTGGACCCTGGCTGTGTGCCAACCCTCACCCACTCCGGCCGTTTGGAAGGTGAGTCACACGCACGGGGACTCTTGACTTAATAACTGTGCTTCTTGGGGCATCTGGTCACGATCGGACTCAGGTCACGATCTCGGGGTTGGTGAATTCCAGCCCCAACTGGGACTCTGGGCTGACAGCTCAGAGCCTGAAGACAGCTTCAGATGCTGTGTCTCCCCCTTTCTCTGCCCCTCCCCTGCCCACATGCTCTCTCTCTCAAAAATAAATAAACATTTTTTTTTTTAAAAAGAAAACTCCAGATCTGAGGGCTTTAAAAGAGTCAATGTCAACTCCGATTCTTTCCCCAAACACACGGAAACAGAACCAAGACTATGGGGAGCCTAAGTCAAGGAGACGGGACTTACTACCTGCTCCCCCTGAGCAAGGACAGAGACCCACGCCCTCACCCCTGGTCTGGCAGTGGTCGGGGAAGGGACGGGGAGCGGAGGACAGAGTCTCCCCGAAGCCTTCCCAGCCCCCAGGAGGGAGAGAGGCCTCCAGCCTTTCATCCCACAGGTTCTCGCAAAGAAGCTGGACAATTACATCTGACTCAGCCTCCGAGGGACCCCCGTCCTGTCCCCCTGCAGGAGCCCAGAGGCAAAATGCTGCCACACAGCAGTGGGGCTGGAGGAGGGGATGCTGGTGGGACTGTTCTCTCCCCTCCTCCCTCCCCTCCTCCCTTCTCACCCTCCCATCCTCCTCCCCTCCTCTCCCCCTCCTCTCCTTCCTCCCTCTTCCTCCTCTCACCCCTTCCTCCCTCCTCAGCTCTCCCCTCCTCCCTCCTCCCCCTTCCCTCCTCCCTCCCCTCCTCCCTTCTCACCCTCCTCTCCCCCTCCCTCCTCCTCCTCTCACCCCTTCCTCCCTCCTCAGCTCTCCCCTCTTCCCTCCTCCCCCTTCCCTCCTCCCTCCCCTCCTCCCTTCTCACCCTCCTCTCCCCCTTCCTCCTCTCTCCCTTCCTCCTCTTCCTCCCTCCTCACCCCTTCCCTCCTCCCTCCTCCTCCCTTCCTCTCACCCCTTCCTTCCTCCTCAGCTCTCCCCTCCTCCCTCCTCACCCCTCCCCTCCTCCCTCCCCTCCACCCTCCTTCCCCTCCCTTCCTCCCTTCTTTCCCTCCCCTCCTCCCTCCTCACCCCTCCCCTCCTTCCCCTCCCCTCCTCCCTTCCTGTTCTTCCTCCCTTCCTCTCCCCCTCCTCCCCTCCTCCCTCCCCTCCCCCTCCTCCCCCCTCCCTCCCCTCCCCCTCTTCCCTCGCTCTTCACCCCAACCGTTTGGGGAGACTTGGCTGCCTTCCAGATGTGGGAGGAGCCGGGATGAGACCAGCTGGGAGGGAGAAGAATGTTACCCTGACATACCTGGACCCACACGTGCTACTGTGACACACGTGGACCCACAGAATGGGCTGCTGTTTGCCTCTGGCATTTCATCTGAATTGTGGCACCTTTGTCTTTTGGGGGCCCAGAGCACTAGGACCTCCCCCATTGTCTCCCCAGGACGTTGGGTCTCCCTGGGGAGAAGGGCATCTTAATCTCCGAATGCTAGCAGATAAACATCCACACTGTGTGAGGCAACTGACAATACTTGGTTATTCACGAAAGCTGCTCATCTGCGGAGTAACATCCGAGGGTCACTAGGCATGCGCAGCCCCCTGGAGAAGGGCTGTTGGCAGCAGGCATGTGGTAGGTTGTCCAGGGAACCTTGATGAGCAGGAGGAAAATACTGCCGTTTCCACATTCCAGTGGGAAGGCTCTCCAGGCAGCTGGGATGCAGGGCCGCTCACTCTGTGCGCCTTCCTGACTCGAGACCAGGGTGGCTGAGCCCTGGCCCTCTGGACAGGAGGAAGTGAGCTTCTATCAGCGCCAGGTGACAGAGGAGGGGGACATGGGGAGATGGGCAGGGCAGGGGTGAGACGCAGGGGAGAGGCGTGACACGGAGGGGGCATGGCACCGGAGGGCTGGCGCAGGGAACTGGCGGGAGAGAGCTTGGCACCTGGAGGGGACGTGGCTCGGGAGGGGCGTGGCGCTGGGGCGAGTCAAGCACTAACCCCCCCCCCCCCTGCACTGGCAGAGCTTCCTGGGCGGAGAGGTGCCCTGGGCCTCCAGCATCTTCTACGTGACCCAGCCTGGGTGGCGGGGCAGGTCCGGGCACCCCCAGGTCTCGAGGGGCGTTCCCGGGAGCCCTACTCCGAGCTGACACTTGAAACCCTCTGGTCGCCCCGGGGAAGCTATCTGCTCACTGTGTCTTGGGGACAGCTGGGGCAGGGAGGGTCAGCCTGTCCTTGCCCTGGGCCCACCTGCCGGTTAGTGGTCGCTGCTGTCTGCGGTCCTCAGCACAGGCTATGCAAGGTCAGGTTTTCCAGTTTCTGGGGGTTAATTCGCTCAAGGTGCACCATCGCCCAAGGTGCCTTGTCCAGCCTGGGTGAGCTGCGACCTGCTGCTGGGGTTGGGGGACGCTCAAGCAGCAGCTCCCGTCCTGGGTGTCCAGGGAGACCCTGCACAGGGTCCTTCCCGCTCCCGCGCTCAGCAGGTGGATTCAAGGCACCCCCTCCCCGGCTGCCCCCAATTCTCTTCCCCCCACGGCACCCTGGTGGGCCCTTTGGAGCCACACACACAGTCCCAGCCGAGGCTTGGGACCCTTAGCGGGGGTCCACGCTGCTCCGTGCCGCCAGGTGCTCACCCCGCAGGCCTCAGGGGAACAGTGGGTCACCGTCCTCCCACGGGGCACCACACATCTCTCTTCCCAGCAGCTCTGGGCTGCCCCTGCTGCAGCCAAGCCCCTGCCCACTGAGGGAGTCAGGCCCAGGCCATGCACGCCTGCAACTCAGTCTTACAGGCCACAGCCCGGGGTTTTCAGCAGGGCAGGGTGGGGGGTGCTGCAGTGACGCTCCGGGATTCGGAGGGAGAGGGCCTGCCCAGAGTCAAGGCAGGGCTGGGGAAGCCCTTGCCGCCCGAGCTGGGATCTGGGAGGAAGGGCTCATGCCTCAGGGAGCTTCCCTCTTCCCCCTTTGGACTGAGCTCAAGTCCGTGCCTATCAGGAGGGTTTGTGGTCCAGCGGCGGGGCACCAAGACCTCACGGTGGACGTGCCCTTGAGGCAGACGGGGTTGCTAGGCCCGTCTAGACGTGGGGAGGTGGCACGGCCCTGCTGGACAGCGGGTCCCCACTCGGCTTGTCTGTCCAGTGTCACCCTCGGTGCTCACCGTGTTTGCAGGAAGAATCCTTTGGAAGTGACCTCGTGTCACCGTGGAGACAGGCTGTGCCTCGGCCTGGGGCCAGCGGGCCTGGTCTGTGCTGCCGGGAGAGCAGCTAGAGATCCCACAAAAACTAGTGCGGAGACTGTCCCCGGCCCACCCTTGTCATGACCTCGAGGCTGCTGGGGTCCCGGGCCCCCCGAGCCTGAGAGCCACTGCCTGGGTGTCCAAGAGCCCAGGGCCCGAGGGCACGTTCCGTGTGACTGCCCTGTGCCCGGGGCCCTGCCCCACTGCCTGAGGGCCGCTTCTTGGAGTCTCCACCTCGTCCAGCTACGGGGCCAGCTCCCTGTGCCTTCCGCATACCTGTCACACGGACCCTGGTCCGCTCCCTCCTTCTCTCTCTCTCTCTCTCTCTCTCTCTCTCTCGGCTCAGCAAGGCAAAGTTGCTGTCAGCTACAGGAGGAAAGTCTGAGAGAAGTAAGAGGGGGTGGCCTTTCCCTCCGGGACCGGCTGAGGTCTTTGCTAGAGGCCACTGGGCCACGGGCTGCCCGGAGGGACAGTGGGCCCTCGCCACCCTGTTTGACGACTCGGTCGCAGAGCTTTGGAGACGCGGCCTCTGCGCCCATCTCCACCCTTAAGGGCCCCGAGTGCCCTCGTCTCTTGGGTGACGCCCGTGCCTGCTGGTCTGCCTTCCGTCTCTGAGTTAGCTGCTCCAAACCGTCCACACACCCTTCCCTCGTCAGAGGCCTCTGTGCCCCGGGGGCGGGCTGGGGTGCGCATCAGGACCACGGCGTGCCTGGACTTGTACCCAACGGTTCTGCCGGGCAAGCGACGTGTGCGTGTTCGCTCCAGCTTGACTCACAAGGGGCAGAACCAGAGCGCCCGCCACGCTTGCTGGCAGGGAGGGAGTCCGCGTCTCCGGGGCGGAGTCCGTGCCCAGGAAGCTTCAGGGGTGTCGGTGCCCGCTTTGTGGCATAACACAGAGAACCCACCCGTGAAGGAGAGAGACCAGGTCCCCACGCTGCAGGGGCCGACATTTAGTGGAGAGTCAGATGACAAACGGGCGGCCGAGCCCCGCGAAGTGTTGACGAAGAAGGCACAGTGGGCGGCCTGGGCGAGGACGAGGACACGGACATGTGCCGGACCCGAGCTGCCGAGGCGCCGTGTCGGTCAGCGTCCCGGTGCAGCGCCCGTCACCGCCTGCGGCTGCGGTGACGTGACGAGTCAGCAGAGCTCACGGTGGCTGGGCCCGGCTGTCCGGCTCCACGGGCCTCACGGTGGGGACACGTGTGCAGCCACACGGGAGGCCCTCGGAAGGCAGGACGCGTGCCCCACACGGGGCGGGCGGGCCCCCGGACCTGCAGGAAGCTGCCCAGAGGGCTTTCGGGGACCCAGGTGGGCCCAGCTCTCAGCCGGCTGGGGGGGGGGGGTTCGCAGTCCCGGGGGGCCCGTCCAGTGCTCTCGGTACAATGAAGGTCTGATCCGTCTGTACCAGCTGAGGCGCGTCTCTGTGCGGGAAGGTGCTAATGACCCCGCTGCGACCAGTGCGGCCGTGAGCTCTGGCGCCTCGTGTCCACCCGGAGCCGGCGGGCACGCGCGGGTTCTGGGAGCAGCGCTGGGAGCGCAGAACCTTCTGTCGCGGGAGCTCCGCCCTGCTGCCCCCGCACTGCCCTGCGGCGGCCGCACAGCATGTCCAGCGCCCACGGCCACGGACGCGTCCCTGCAGCCGCGCCCTTCCTGCCTCCGGGTGGCTACTGGCACCCCAGCACAGTGACGCAGGAGGCTCGGGCTGGGCCGGGGCCAGCAGCGCCCTCTGCGGACAACATCCGGGTCACCTGACTGCGGAAACCGCCTCCAGCCGCCGCCGCGAGGAGCAGACCAGACGGCAGGGCCGCCGCCCAGGTCCACCGAAGTGCGACGGGGCCAGTCCTGAGCTTGGCGCTGGCGGGTTCGCACGCCATCAGCAAGGAGGGCAAGGCCGTCGCCTTTCAAAACCACGATCCGCTGAAAACTGCAATCCCGTCTTGGCGCGGCTCTGGTCAAGGGTGCCGTCTGTCCTGAGTGGGGGAAGAGAGAGGATTCCCTTTCAGAAACACCAGAGAAGAGCCGTGCTGTCTGGTTCACAGCGGGTTTGCAACCTCCTGGAAACGCGTATGAACCCCCCCTGCACGATGGAGTCCCAAGCCCTAGGACACTTCACCTCCTGGTTCTTCCTCCCCCCTCTGTTTCGCGGGCTTATTTTCGCGGGCTTTGCACTGAGCATGCGCCACGGAACCGAGGTCCCCGGCACCTCCGGGAAGGACACTTGTTCCAGCCAGGCTACTTTTTGCCTTACAGGGGCACAGCTGACGTCCGGGCGAGGCCGTGACCTCCGTCGGCACAGGTGATGTCCGGCCGGGGCTGTGACCTCTGCAGTGCTCTGCCAACGAGGGAGGGACCAGGGGAGGGACTCGTGCGCTAGGAGACAAACTATGTGCTGGAACCGCCCCGGGTGCACCTGCCCATCAGACCCCTGCTCTTGCGAGAAGGTCGATTAAAGCCTTGCTCCGCGAGCTCCGAGTCTCCGCCTCCCTCCTTCCACTGGGTTTGTTTCTCACACTGAGTGTCTGCGGTTCCGTTTCTGTTTCTGTTGTGGCGTTGTTTTTGTTGACGGGTAAGAGCTTTTCGCATATGAAGGATGTTTTCTCCCTTTCCTCTTGGGTGTGTCGAAGCTTTTCCTGCTTTACAGAAGCCTGACGTTTCCAGGTGTGGGAGACACCTGCCCGTGTGTTTCTTCTTTGATCGAGCGGTGTTGGTCCTTCCGGAGTCTCTGTCCGTCGGAGCGGGCTGCCTTATAGTGTGGCTGTGGCTGTGGATGGCCCCGGAGTGTCCCCGAGCCCACCGGCCCTGCTGCAGCACCTGGAGGCCCAGCCGGACTGTCCTGAAACTCACAGCGTCCTCAGGAGGGGAGAGGGACGGGGGTCCCGGGCCTCAGGCAGGAGCCAATCTGTAGCCCCCAGAGGGTCTGTGCCTGCAGGGGCGGGTGAGCCTGTGCGTGATGGGCCAGCACGGCCCCGCGTGTGCCGACAGCCCCAGCAGGCAGGAGCCCCGCAGGCCCCAGGGCTGCCTCTGGAGAAAGACCTCCCGTGCGCCAGGCTAGGCCCTCTGCTCTGGCGGCAGAGCTGGCTTGCAGGGGACCTGCTCGCCCGAGGTAAGCGCGCGCAGCCAGAGAGGGGAGACCAGGGCGGGCAGAGGCAGCCCCGAGCGCCTGCTCCCGAGAAGCCCCACCCAGAGGGGGTGTGGGCGGAAGGGTGCTTCACGCGTTTCCTGGGGACCCTCTCCGAGGGCGGGCCCGGGTCCACCTAAGACCCCCTCGGGGCACACGGCCCTCCAGGCTCCTGTTGATTCCAGATCGAAACCCCCCGAGGCTGGTGGCGTTCTGACTTTTCTCTCCAGGAGGCTGTGGGGAGGTGTCAGCAGGACATGCCCTGTCGTCCTTCTGGACAGGCTGTGGCAGGGTCCTGTCCCAGCAGGTGCCCGCGGAGTGCTCTCCAGGCGTCCTCACTGTGCTCCAGCCAGGACACCACCCGGTCCCCGGCCACTGAGTCTGTCTCCTGGTGCCCGAGGCCCACGCGACGGCCGCTGCCCTGCGTGTATCCGATAAGCTGCCCGGTGGGGGGCTGCCCACACGGTGTCCTTCCAGGTGGCTGGGGAGGCGTCCAGGTCCTGAAGGGCCCCCACTGTGTCCCCGTGAAGGTCCAGGTGATTTCAGGGGCGCAAAGGCAGAAGAAGGATGCACAGGAGGGTCCTCCTTCACCCACGCCCCTAAACACGCACATGCACACACACCCATATAAACAAGGACACGTGTGCACCCGTGCGTGCACACACACACACGTCCACAGGCACACACGTGTGTCCACAGGCACAATGCACACCTGTGTTCACAAACACACAGCCTCATGTGTTCGGGGCACCCGTGCCCACGCGTGCATTCACAGACACACGCACACACGCATGCGCGTGGGAAGAGGCACCCTCGGTGTCGCACAGGGCCTTGGCCCTCTGCACTCACACCCTCCCCCAGCTTCTGGGCCCAGGAAGTTCTTCAGGACTTGTAAACAAGGGACATTGCGTTTCCTGCTGCTTCCGTGGACATTCCACGGAGGAGCCAGGCCTGTCCTAATGGAAGCCCTGTCCCTGGAGCTGGTCCTGGGCAGGGATAGGTGTTAGCCCGGTTGGCAGCTCCCTTCCCCACCCCTCCCTCCTGTCTCTCCTGTCTCCCCTGCCCCTCCTCCCTCTGCCCTGCCCTCCCTGCCTCCCTCTGTTCGCCCTTCCTTTCCTCCTCAACGACATAGGCTTGAGAACTTGTCACCGCCTCTATCTGGGTGCTTCTCCTGGCACAAGATCATCCTCCGACTGACCCCCCCAAGGGGCCGTGGGGGAGCTCTGACCTTGTCCCCACTGCCAGTCGGTGCTCAGCCATGTGGGGTCCTGCTGGAGTCTCGCCCTGCGCCGGTCCAGCGGGCAGCACACCTGCTCAGCTCACAGGGAAGGTGGCCCGTGACAGGCAGGGCCCCATGGCTGCTGCCCTCGGTTTCACTGGGGCCTTCCCAGCCTCGGCTGCCCAGAGGGGACTCTGAGTCCGTGGGTCTGGGCGGGTCCCGCACACCCCTCAGACGCCCCTGTGCCCAGCTGTGCCGGGCCCTCGTGATGGTGCAGTTGTGGCCTTTTCCAGCCAGAAGACGGATCATGAGGACGAGGAGGGGCAGCCGCCAGCCCGAAGCCCGAGCTGCCTCCCTCGTGGCTGCCCGCACCAGAGAGCCTGTGCCCAACACCCGCCATGCTCACCCTCCCCGCCTGTGCCCACCCCCGTGCCTCACCCACACCTGTGGGGCTGGTGCCCAGGGGGGCGGCTGGTGCTGAGGAGACCCCAGGAGCCGGTCCAGCCTTGCCCTGCCCACGCAGGGGACCAGGGTACCACCTTGAGATGGGTCCCCGCTTTGCCTCGGAGCTCACAGGGTGAGCACAGCTCCCCAAGTGGGGACGTCCAGAGAGAGGGCCCCTCAGAAGCAGCCCTGGGGTCAAGCGTCCTGGCCGCTGGGTCACACCATCCTTGGGCCGTGTCAGAGGCCCCAGGAACGGGAGACCTTGGCCCCCGTGCGGACGCAGCCGACCCAGCAGCCACCTGCCTCACCAGGCTGAAGGCCCAGGAGCATGTGCGTGTCAGGCCCACCTGCCGAGGGGCAGCACCCTTTTCCCTCGTCCGGCCCTCCTCCCTGCCCGACGCTGTCCGGGTGGGTACCACGCCTGCCTCTGTGACCCGGTGCCTCGGTCTCCCTCCTTTCCAAGCACAGCTGAGCTCCAGAGATGACCATTTCCTGGGAACCTGAAAATCTCGGGGCTGAAGAAGGAGCCCACGTCGGTGGAGAAACTGAGGGAATTCCCGGCGTGAGCTGTGGGGGGGCCTGGGGCGCACGTCCACCTGTCGTGACAGTCCTCTCCTCTGTGGAGCCCGGGCAGGGCAGGAGGAGCAGAGGACCCCTCGACGTCTGTGGCCAGGGTGGGCTCGTCCCAGTGGGTCTCGGAGGTGCAGGGGGCGTCCAGGGGCACCTCGGTACCTGGGCAACCACAGTGGTGCCATCTGACCCCCAGGCCGTGGGTGGGTGGGGCTCCACCAGCCCACAGCCGCAGCCTTCTCCGGGGCTCCCTGCTCAGAGCCCCAGGAGATCTCCGGCCCCTCGAGGAGTAAATGCTGAAAGTCCACCCTGGCCTCGGGGCCCTGCATGGCCTTCTCCACCCACCCCTCCGACCGGACCCTGACCGTGCTGCCCCGTTTCCTCCGCCTCAGCAGTGCCAGCCTCATGGCCACGCAGCAGGTGTCCCAAGCTTGGTCCTGCCTCAGGGCCTTTGCATATTCGGCACCTGTGCCTGAAGCACTCCTTCCGCACACCTCGCTCCTACCACCTGCTCCGGGCACCGGTCGCTGGGAGGCCCCCTCTCCTCATGCGCCTGCCTACTGCCCCGTCCACACCGTCTGGCCACTGTCGGTTCCATCGGGCCTGGGAATTTGAGCGCTTGGGCTGCTGCCCAGCCCAGGGCAGGTGCTCAGTACTTACCTGTTGAATGAATGAATGAATGACGAATGAATGAAAAGAGCAAGGGACCCTTCCAGAGTGCATGGTCTGAACTTGTAGCCTCGGATGAAACTTAGGGAATTAGTCTTCCCTGCGGCATTGACAGAGTCCCAGACAGGCCGCCACGTCCCTGCCCGTCGGGGCAGCCACCCCCCGGCACCGCGGGCTTACCAACAACAGACACTCGTCCCTCTGGGTCTGGAAACTGCGGGTTCCGTGGGGCCCCTTCTGGGTGTCCTCACGGGCAGACAAGCCCCCTGCCGACCCTCACCTCGTGACCTCCTGTAGCCTAATCAGCAGAGGCCCCGCCTCCAAGTGCCACCACACTGTGGGGGGGGGGCCTTCCGTGTGGGAACCGGGGGACACAAGCCTTTAGTCCACAACACGCTCCTAATGAGCGTTTTAGATGCCGGGGGTGCTTTGGTCTCAGGGGACCCTCCGAGGACCCTTCCACGTCAGCTTAGGAGAGAAGGCTGTACCCTTCATGCATGGACGCCCCACGTAGTTTCCCGGTGGAAACGTGGATGCATCAGATTTACCTCAGTGAAGGGGGGCAGCCGTCCCTGGTCGGTGCGGTCGGGCTCGGCCGACTGAGGACACCACTGCCTTCCCTTGGGCCCGCTTTTCCCGTTGGGGCCATGGACTGGGGTCCCCAGGAGCGCGTGGCTCTGAGCACCACGCCTGTCATCCGGACACCAGGGGGCCCTGCGGGGCCCGTGTGCGACTCGCGGGAACGTTCCCACAGACACCCTCGCGTGTGCACGTGTGCGGGTGTGTGCGTGTGAGCGCGGGCCCTGCTTGCAAACAGGCGAAATCGCCGGAAACCGTCTAAACGTCCAGCAAAGGGAACTCGCGCGTAATCACATCCGCCGGGACTCACCCTCACACGCGCTGGCTGAACACGGTTCTGTGTGGTTCCAAGAACGATAGCGGCCGCGTGTGCGCGGGGACCGTCTGGGAAGACGCCTGTTAGCGGAAGTGCCCTTCGGTACGAGGGGGATGGCGGGCTGTCCCTGTTTCAATTCTGAGCTTTAAGTTCTCATTTATTTATTTATTTATTTTTTATTTAAAAAAAATTTTTTTTAACGTTTGTTTATTTTTGAGACAGAGAGAGACAGAGCATGAATGGGGGAGGGTCAGAGAGAGAGGGAGAGACACAGAATCTGAAACAGGCTCCAGGCTCTGAGCAGTCAGCACAGAGCCCGACACGCGGCTCAAACTCATGGACAGTGAGATCGTGACCTGAGCCGAAGTCGGATGCTCAACCGACTGAGCCACCCAGGCGCCCCTTTAAGTTCTTACAATAAACACACGGTCTTCTAAAGATGGGCAAGTTGAGCCAAATGCCAGCTTAAGGAGTGCGGGAGGCAGGCGGAGCGCACTTGCACGGCCGCGGCGTTCCAAGCGGCGCCTGGGGCTGACCGGGGTCCTCAAGCGGGCCCCACCCAGGGGACCGGTCAACTGGTTAGCTGGTCCCGAAGCAGCTTCCTTTGGTTCTAAGGTAACTGACCAGCTCGAGGCAGGCGTCTGCACCGGGAGGCGGAGGAAACGGACTCGAGAGACGGAAGGCACCCCGGGGCTTCCGGTCGGCTGTCCCTTCAGGCCCGGTCCCGGGTGCCGGGCGGGGTTGCTTCGTCAGCGCTTTGCTGTCGGGGGGAGACGAGCCCACGTGCATGCGCCAAGAACGGGGTCACGACGTCCCACCCAGCACAGAGGCCCGTGTCTTCCGCACCGGACGTGCGGCCGCAGCTCAGCCACGCAAGAGGCCAGCGGCAGGGCGGCCGCGGCCGGTTCCCTGACCAGCGGGACCAGCCGGCAGTGGACCGGGCGGCGGGGGGGCCTCCGCTGAGAGCAGGCCGTTCGCTTTTTGAGGTGGCTCTTACAGATCAGCCGGCACAGGGACAGGTCACTTTTACGGGAAAGCCGTGCTGGGAAGCCTGTCTTCTTTCCTTCCGGGGGACAAGAGGAGACCAGGGCCCCCCTCCGGCCCTGAGAACGCGGCCTCACGCTCCAGAGAAGCTGAGGGAGAAGCACGGTCCTTTTCTCCCTCTTACCCTCACCTTCCCTCAGCTCTGACGAGCTTAAGGACAGAGGGTGAATGGGGAAGGGACACGGGGAGCCCCACCCAGAGGGCAAGCCCCTCGCCCCCCACGAGCTGAGCCCTTCCCGCTCCCCCACTCCCCCCTTGCTCTGGTCGCTGGCCCGCGCCAGGCTCCTGTGCCCTCTGCCTGAAGAGCCTGCCTCTCAGGCATGACCCCGCGCCCCCGCTGGGCTGTGTTGTCCCCAACCTCAGCCTGTGAACCGGCTGTCATCCCCTCTGCCTGCACGACGTAACACGGCCCCTCGCCCACGGCCTCTGGGCGTGTGCCCACCTACCTTTTCAGAGCTTCCCCCTTCCTGTGGGGGAAATGTTGGGGGCTGTGTCCGGCCCCTCCCTCAGGCTCCGGGGACCCGGAGGAGCAGCCAGACCTGGGGGCTCTAGAGGCAGTTGCCCAGGGGGAGGGAGGGGGCTCGGCACTTAACCCGCACTTGTGCACACGTGCTCACACACACGCACACAGCACAATGCCCCCATACGTGTGCACGCAGAATGCACCCACATATGTGCACACGCATACACAAGCACACATGCACTCGAATATGTGCACACACAGAGCACACAGCACAGTGCACTCACACGTGCGCACCCACTAACCCGTACACGGACACACCCATGCCGGCACGGTCACGCGGCCAGCAGGCCGAGCTGAGGAGGGACAGGAGGCGGGGCAGGCAGCTTTCCTACAGCGGCGACAACAGTCCCTCGCCCGCGGCCACAGCAAAGCACCCGGGACCCCAGAGCCGACGTGTGTGCGAGATCTGGGGCCACACAGGACAGTTGTGAACGGGCTGATGGAGGTGGAGACCCCGGACGCCTGGGGAACGTGCTGCATCGGGCCAGAGTCCCGGCCACATTCCCTGCCCCCCCCCCCCCCCGCCCCCGGGCCCGCTGTGCGGGAGGAAAAGCCCCGCTGGGAGCTGTTGGCCTTTGTAGCCTGGGGCTGAGCTTCCTGTGGCCGCCTGGAGGCCACGTGTCCACGGGGAGTGGCCCCGGGGCTAGAGGTTCTGGGGGCTGCCTGGGCCGCTCTGTGCCTTTCCCAGCACTGTGGGCCCGCTCGCAGCCAGGCTTGTGCCCGCCCCGTCCGAGGACCTGCTTGGGCTGCTTATCTCCGACCGTCCCCCCCTCCCCGACTGCCTCCAAGGACCCCTGTGGTGACCCCGGGCCACCCTGAGAGTCCACCTCAGGGCCACGTGCCCTAATGTGGCTGCTCACACGTCTGGGGACCGGGACACAGAGTCTCTCGGGGCTGCATCAGGCTGGGCTCTGTATCAGGCGGGGGCACAGCTGAAGGTGGGCCGCATGCAGGGACGTTGGACATCCCCCTCCCCAGGGACCAAGGGGTCCCCAGAGGACTTTCAGGAAACATCGGTTCTTTCTTCAGCTGGATTCATCCCCAGGCAGGGCCGGTGGCCTGGGGAGGGGCCTGGAGGAGAGCCGGAGCTAGGACAGACGGTGTCTGTAGACCCCACGCCTGGCCCCGTGGGACGAGCCGTGTTCAGGCTGCAGCGACCCTTCCTGCGTGGGGAAGGCCCCTGCGAGACTGCTGGGTAAGGCTCTGGGGCATCGGGGGGCGGGTGCCACGGGGGGCCTGGGACCCGGGCCGGCGGTCAGTGTGAATGACCGTGTCCCTGGGAAAGTTCTCACTCTGTGCTTTATTTCTCAGTTACTCTTAACCCAAGGGACCCAACCAGCCGGGGCTTTGGCGACACCAGACCACCCCACCTTCCTCCAGGGCGCCAATCTCTCCCAGACACACCTCCGGTTTGGTGCTCGGGGAAGGAACGGCTCACACTGTGGGTCTGCTCCCCCTGAGACGGGGCTGTGATCACACAGCACCACGTGTGTCCCCCCCCCCCGCCCCATCAGGGCATCGGGACGGCGGCAGGCAGACGCGGGGTGCTGGCCTCTGACCCCGCCGCGTGTGCGGCTGGTCTGCGGGGCAGGCCTGGGTCCAGGGGGCAGGTCTCACCCTCTAAGACCTGTTCTCGGCCCTGGGCTCGCCCTCCCCCACACCTGCCACCGGGGCCTGCAGGCCCACTCGGGGGGTCTAGTCCGTGTCCCTGGCTGTTTGGATGCAGAGGCCCTGCTTGCGCCCTTGCTGGTCCCTGGGTTTCAAGCCCCTGTCGCGCCCCAGGGGGGTCTTGGGATGGACAGGTCCTTAACCGTCGTGAAGCACCACCCTCCCTTTCTTTTCCGACGGATGCTTTCTCGGCCCGCCCGCAGAACCCAGGCCTGGTCCTCAGGGGACTTTCCAGCTCCTTTCAGACCCTAACTGATTTCATCCCCATGAGGTCTGTGCTCCATTGTGGTGGTGTTTTTCGATGTGAAGTATGGGTCGAGGTTCATCTTTCCCTCCCGCGCAGACATCCGACTGACCTGGCACCACTTAGCGAAAAGACTCGAGGGCACTTGCGGTCCCGGGCCCGTGCCGCTGAGGGGCCGCCGTGCAGGCCCGCCCCTCGCTGGTGTGGGGCCCCGGCCACCGGGCGAGCTCCAGAACCGGGAGAGGGCCAGCGTGAGGGCTCAGCAGAGGAGCCCCGGGCGGGGCAGACGTTGCCCCCCGCCTGCCCGCCGCAGCCACAAAGGGGGGTTCCCTGCCCGCAGCCCCGGGCACCGAGCCCCACAGAGGGCCCTTAATGAGCCACCGGGATGTGCAAAGTGCTCTCGGAGAGAAGAATGCATTGTTTTCCAGGAGAGCGTTTAATGAGACTCGCCAGCCAAGGGAATAAATAAGGCACAATCGAATCTTTATTTTAGAGCCTTCCCGACGCCCTGCCTTTACACACTGCGCTCTGGCACAGTTTTCCTGCCCGGGTCTCCATTAGCTTCACGGCTCTTCAGTGAGCCCCTGGCGTGTCCCTTTGACTGTACTGTTTATTAACTATCGATTGCAGTCGTCCAGTCATAAGAAATGGTTTCTACTGAAGCCAAGAGGAAAGGAAAACAAGTAAACTAGAAGGTTTTTGACTTGCTCTTGTTTTAAAAAGCAGGGCGAGGAGTTTCTGCCGTGCCAACAGGCAGTGCCACGGAAACAAAGCCCACGTTTGATGTTTGGGCCGTGGCGTCGAGGTTTCCTAGCTGATGGCCGGCGAGGGGGTGGAGGGTGGTCTGAGACTGGCTCTCGGCATACTTGGCATAGGTGAGAAAGCCTTGGTGGCTCATGGGTACGTGCGTGAGAGCAGGAATCGAAAGCAAGGGTGGAAAGGGAATCTGGCCCCAGGAGTGGCCACGGGACTCTTCAGGGAGCCGTCCACTGCTGGTCCCGGTGGGCGGTCCCGATGTGGCGTGTGGGGCCAACCCGATCTGTGCCAGGAGGGTTGACAGCCGCAGGCCGGCCTCGCTGGCAGCCTGAGACTGGTCGTGTGTGATGGGGTTGGTGGGGGAGGGGGCCTGCGGGAGCACCTGCTTCCGTGGGCGCTCCCCCGACAGCCACGCTCAGTCCCTGCGATTCTCCCCAAACACGCCTGGACCTCTGGGAGGAGACAGGTGTTTCCTGAGGGTGCAGATGTGGTTCCTCATTCTTGAATCTGATTGGGTCTCATCCTGACCCAGGCCCCCAGCACAAGCTTCGGGACAGCGCAGGGACCCCTTCTTGTCCCTGGCCCTGGGGCGCCACGGACAGGCCAGGGCCCCCATCAGATGGGCTGTCCCCCGACAACCCCGCAGCGCGAGGAGCAGCTGTCCTGAGGTGAGCACGTGGCCACCGCCCCTCGGAGGAGGTGGTGTTTCGGGAAGGAGGGCGGGGTCCCGTGGTTTCCCCAGCGGGCCTACGTCCCAGCCCGGGAGAGCCCGCGACTCGACAGCAACACGGCCGCAGGAATTCCCGTTCATGGTGCATCCGAAAGCACACGCACGGCTTTCTAAAATACTCAGGGAGGCCAGCCGTCGGGGAGAACGCCCGCCCGAGCCTGTGCGGGAAAGTGGGCACACACCGGCATCCCAAGACTCCGAGCCTCCCGTTCAGCTCTACGTCCTTCAGATCAGTCCGTAAATCCCAACGGGAGATTTGGAAACCCGTTCAAAAATGATTCTTAAGTTTTGGAAGAAAGGGTTCAATCATAACCGGGAAAGTTCGAGAAGAAAGAGTAGCTTTCCCTGTGGGCTCTGGGAGCACGGGGTCCCCGAGTGTCCACGGGCACGTCTGCGGGATGCTCGGGATCCGGGGTTCACCGTCGGTAGGGACAGCACTCCAGACCAGCAGTGAAGAGACCGGTCACTTTCTAAGTGCTTTTGGGGGAACGGACGCCGATCCCGGCTCCATCTCAAACTCCGAGATAAATGCCGCGTGGATCCCAGTGGAGTGAAAGCGTTCAGCCCTTCCTGGCCTCACCGCCGTGCGGCTGCTTCGCAGCACAGAGCTCAGCCGTGGAGTCGGCCGGACTTCTCGCTCCGGGCACGTGGCTTGTCCGGCCGTCCGGTCCTCGCCGGCACAGCGGCTCGCGTGCACCCGTCTGCTCCGCACACCCTCCCACGGGACGGCAGTGTCCCTGCGCGTGCGCCTACACGCAAACGCGTGGCTGCTTCCTGAAAGAGCCCGTAACGGGCACCGGTGACGTTCGCCACGCACCTCATTCCCAGCAGCAACCTAACGCGGCGCGTCCGGCCGCGGCCCGGGTGTGTGCTGTTGTCCACACGCCGTTGGCCGCTCCTCAAGCCCGGCTGCCCTTGGATGGTCTGGGCGACCTACGTCGGTCCCAGCCCCGGAGACTGATTCAGTGGGCGCGAGGTACCGCGGGCACGGCAGGGTTTACGAGTAGCCACGTAGCTCCCAGCCTCCGGCGGAGGCTCAGTCCTCGGCCTCTCCTGGTTCGAGGTGTGGCCTCCACCAAACACACCGCCGTGACGTGACGCGGCGGGTGCCACATCCCGCCCTGGGCCCCGCCTTCACCGCTGCCCGTGGCCACTGAACACACTGGCTTCCCGCCCATCTGCAACAGCCCTATCCTGGGCCTCGGGGCAGGGCGGGGCAGGGGGGAAGGCTGCCTGCTCTCGGGACGGTGCAGGACACTTCTGCCTCCCGGGCCGCCTCCCAGACCCACGCCTGCCTCTGAGACCCTGTCCTGGGGTCCGCGCGGGGGACACCCCGCCGGGCCCGCAGCCCGGCTTCCCTTCCCTGGCCACGCGGCCCTCTGAGGACAGGTCCTCCTGAGGGGGCTTCGTGTCGGTGTCGGAGCCCCAGAGCCCGGAGGAGGCCCCCCCCCCCCACACACCAGGTGGGGACAGCGGAGCCGGCCGGCAGTGGCTGCTCCGAGCCGCACGGGGATGTCCGCTTGGGCGGGTGCAGAAGGGAATACGAAGTGCCCCTCCAGCCCCCCGGGGGCGTTTCTCGCCGGAGCTCTGGGGTGGGACACGTTTACCGTTGCCCCCCCGTCAGGCTTCCGGGGCCCCAGGGTGGAAAGTCTGCCTCGCACGTGGCTCCGGCTGGATCTCAGCGGAGGAGGCACGGACCTGACCGTGGAGAGCTGTGGCCGGGCTCTGGAAACAGCCCCAGAGCGGCGGCCCGCGGCGGGCGTCCCCCCAGCCCCCACCCCACCCCGCCACCCGCCCAGGCTCTGTTCCGGCCTCCCTCATATGGAAATAATATTGTGCCTCGGAAAACATCCAGGCTTTTGTTTCAAATTATGAAACCAACATTCTCCTTGGATAAAACCATGTCCGGGCCACGAGTGAGGTTTTGAATTCCAACTTCAAGGGGAAGTTAAATTAGTTCTAAACCGTAGCATGTACGTTTGTAACAAATTGGGTGCCGCGTTTTGCTGCCAGTCGAAAGTAACTGTTGGATCTGATGCTTTGAATTAGTTGAATCTACATGCGCGTCGCTAAAGTCAAGGACAGAAGTATGACCTTCAAACGTAATTAGTGCAATGTAACGACGGTAAATAAACTTCAAAGCCCAAGAAGCAGCAAACTTCATCAAAGCAGAAAAAATAAACATGTTTCTAGTTCCGACTTGAAACCCTAACCCCGCGCAGCACGTGATCTCGAGGGAAAGGCCGCAGAACACTCTGGGGAGGGGTGCGCGCCGTCTGGCCTCTTTCTGCACTAACAGAGCACCGAGGGTATGCACGAGCCCACCGCTTTCGTGCTCTCCCGTGGGAGAGCTTCTCAGGGTCCGCTGACCCCTGGCAAGCTCACCTGCCACCTTGGGAGGAACCAACACCCCTCTGGCCCAACTAAGTCATAAAGACACGATTGGATGCCAATTTACAAATGTCACCCGTCCCAAGGGGAGTATTCTCAGAGACACCACAGAGGCAGTGCCCCTCTTGCAAGGAGCGCTCAAGGGGCATCAGACCCTGGGCACAAAGACCCTGGGCACAGACCTCCCGCCACCCTGTCTGCTCCCTGCAGGTGGGGGTGACCTAGCACCACACACATGGGCAGCGGCCGCCGATGCGGGTGCAGGCACGGAGGAGCCCGTGTGCACGGCTGCCCGTGGGGACAGGATGGAATGTGAGCCTTAAACTCTGCGTGCAGCACTGGCCGGTGCAGGGACACGCTTGGCTGCGGCTGTTCTAGACTCTGCCTGCGCGCTGTCACCATGCGAACCGCCAGCAAGGTTGCAAGGACGTTTGGCTGTGAGGCGTTCGAAGGTCAACGTTCTTGTGTGTGCATGTGTGTGCGTGCGCAGGGGGGTGTGCGTGCGTGTGCACGTGTGTGCAGAGGGGTGTGTGCGTGTGTGCACAGGTGTATCGTGCACATGGGTGTGTGTGCGCACGTGCGTACGGGGGTGTGTGTGCGTGTATGTGTGTGCACAGGGGTGTGTGTACGTGTGCCCACTCTCGGCAAACCTTGGCTGGCTGTGGGACAGATTTCCACCAGAGAGCAGTGCAGCCAAGGCGGGAGTGCAGTGTCCACAGGACCCGGTGTCCCCCGCTGACCCCGGGTTCCGTGCAGGGACTCGCTCCTCCTGCCACAGGGCCCTGGGTCCACTCCAGTCACATGGGCTCACCCTGGAGGCCCTGTCCCTCCTTCTTCCAGCCGTGAGCTGTCCTCTGTGCCGACACAGGAGGGACCGTGGGCACGTGGCACGTGACCCCCACCCATTGGCTGGCTGTCCCCGTCACCCGCAGGGGCCGAGGCCCTGGTCCTGAGTGGGAGCCGCTCTGGGTGGGGGCCAGCGCCCTGTTTGCTCGGTGATGACTGCCCCAGGGCTGGGTCCTCAGAAGGTCAAGCCACAAGCCACGAATCACCGGCTAAATCCCGCAGGGTCAGACACCGTGCATTTGTAAACACCGACTGAAGTGGGTCTGTGCTTTTTCTTCTGATTTGGTAATAGACTGAGTCACCCACCTCGAACCGCTGGAGAACAAACCTGATTGTCGTGTGTTATTCTCTTGTGTGGAAAGTGATCACACCATCAGGTTTGGTTTGCTATCCTGCGTGCGGTCACGGCACTCCTGTCCGCCAGCGACCGGCCTTGCTGTGTCCTGTGGCTCCGCCTGTGCTCGGAGGTCGAGGGGGTGGCCTCGGGCCGTCTTCCTCCAGCCTCCGGAGCAGGATGTGCAAGTTCGCTGTTAATTCTTTCCTAAACGCTCGGCGGGTTCAACCTTGGCAGGTTGCTGGTGCCCGGGGCTTTCCGCGGGAAGACGTACATGGCAGATTCCGTTTCTTCAGCGGACTCCAGTCTCTCCTTTTCCTCTGGTGTCAGTTCCGGAAAACTGGGCGTGTCCAGAAAGGGGTCCATCCCCTCTGTGTTTTCACAGACAATCAGAATGATCTCATTACTGCACGGTGAAGTGTCCCTGGGACATCTAGCAATGCGTTTCTTTTTGCTTTTGATAGAACAGTAATTAAATTCGTCAGTGGCTAGGCACGTCCGTGGTCTCCACGAAGAGCCGTCTTTTTAGAACTTTTTAAAACATCCTGCGGCATTTCCTCCAGAGCCTCAGTCCTGTCTCTGTGGTTCTTTGCTTCTCCTTTCATCCACTTTGATTTGCTTTTCTCCATCTGATTTTTTTCTTTTTTTATTAATTTTTTTAATGTTTATTTTTAAGACAGAGTGAGAGAGAGAAAGAGAGAGACAGAGTGTGAGCAGGGGAGAGGCAGAGAGAGAGGGGGACACAGAATCCGAAGCAGGCTCCAGGCTCTGAGCTGTCAGAGCAGAGCCTGACGTGGGGCTCGAACCCACGAACTATGAGATCATGACCTGGGCCCAAGTCAGACACTTAACCCCCAGGCATCCGTTTTATTTAATTAAACATTTTTAATGTTTATTTATGTTTGAGAGTCGCCACCTGATTTCTTAACATGGATAACCAGGCATTGTTTCTAAATTCTTCCCTTCAATAGTCACTTAAGGTCAGAAAGTCACTGCATTCCACTTTTTTTTTTTTTTTTTTTTTTTACTTTTTTGCGCAGAGCCTGACGTGGGGCTCAAAGACAGTCACTGCATTCCACTTTTAATTTGTCATATTTTTATTCAAATATGTTCCAACTTTCATTGTGGTTTATTTTTTTGACCTGTGAATTATCTGAAGGGTTATTGCTAAATTTGTAAACACTTGAGGATTTCTTAAATCATGTTTTTGTTATTCCGCTGTGGCCAGAGCAAATACTCTAAGTGATCCCAACCCTTGCATCAGGTGGGGTTCTGCTCTACGACCAGTTTTACTGCTGAATTGGCGAAAGGCGGTGCGTGCTCCCGAGGGTCTGTTCTTTCGTGCGTCGAATGCAGTCTTCCAACCGCCAGTTACGGGAAGGTGCCTTCCCAACCTGTACCTTTCGGCAGCTTCTCACCAGCTTTAATACTTAACTGAGATTGGCGTGTTGAATGTCCCAGGATGACCGACCGGACGTGCTGACGGGCACATCACGAGCCTGGCTGTCCAGGCGCCGGGACACCGGACCACGGTGCCCTCCTGGGGGCCGGCCCTTTGTGGCTCGAAGACTCGCGTCCCAAAGCCGGCTGTGACTGCGGCCACACGGAGCTCTCCTGCCTGGCGTCTGCACAGGATGAGAAGAGGCATGAATTTCTCACCCTTTCATTTTTCTCCCACGAACCACGTGCATTTAAGGATTCGGTCTCAGAGGAAACCCGTAATTTTTGTTCTGCCTTCTGACCCCGGCAAACTTGACTTTGGAGTCTTTGGGGTAATTACAGGTGTATTTGCGTCTGGCCACCTGACGTTATCAAAGTGAGAGGAACGGGGAGTTCCTCGTCCTGCTAGTTAAACACAGCCGATGACGGGAGCCCCGCGCTTCATCCACAGGCTGCAGCCACGTGGCCGTCGGGTCTGACGTGTGTGACACACGTCCTGCCCTCCCCTCGCTGTCCCTGCGGTGGCCCGAGCCCCACACAGGCGCCCGCCACCGGGATTATCCAGTGGGCAGGTCCCCCGACAGCACCCCCTCTCCACTGCCTCCGGCACGCCCCTCCGCTGCCCGTAACCCCAGCTGTCTCTGTGTCAGCGCCGCCCTGGTCACGTGGACGGCCACATTGCTGGTCCTCGGACGCCGTGGAGTCTCCAGCGTCACTGCGTCACGAAGACGAAGAACATTCTTTTCTGGATTCCATCACCTACTGCTCCTTAAACGTGGTATTTCTGTCCTTCCTCTGGCTGCGTTCGACACGTGTGCCCCTGTCCCCGGTCCCAGCCGTGGTTCGTCTGCTGATCCCTCCAGACGGTGGGGGTTCCCGCCCCTCTGGATGCGGCTCCGTGGTGTCAGCTCTTCTCGTTTCGCAGCCCGGTCTTCCGCTCTCTGCTCTTCCGAGGGGGCCGTCCGGCTCGCGGTCCAGCTCTCCGAGCCTGTGTCTGATCTGCCCATCGAGCTTTGCCTTGAACTCTCCACAACCTCACGAAGGATAATTAACACACAAAAATACAAACCAAATGATTACATCCAGTGTGTGACTTGTAAGTTCTGATGTGCAGATTACGTGCCTGAAGCGTCACCGGGCCCTGACGGCAGAACCACACGTCCACGTGCGCCTCCACGGCCGGCTGGCCACCCTCACCGTGTAGGGGCCCCTTCCCGCCTTCTGGCCACACTGGGGGTCCAGAGGAGCCCCGCCTGCCAGTCTGCCGTTGTCCACGGCGCCCTGAAGCCGTCCTCGCGGTCTGGGTCTGGGCCTCACACGACACCTGCCAAGCCTTGTCCTATTTCTCGTGTTCTTTGTCACCGGTCGCTGGGCTTTTCTCTTCTGTTCCCAAGTCCCTTCCGTGACAGCCAGCTGGGGATTGTCCTCCTCTCCTCCAAGTGTCTTAACCGCGTCTCACTTTTTTCCATCTCTTTCTTTCTGTAACAACGTCTCACGGTGTCTAATCTGTCCTTCACCCCGTTATTTGTGTCCTTCCTTTCACTGATGACACACGTGCCTCGTAGCGTTCATTATGGACTGCGTGTGTGTGTCCCCCAGCCCCTGCGCGGGGGTGGGGTGTGGAGTGCCCGGCCTCCTGCCAGGTGACGGCACCGCGGAGGCCGGGTCCGTGGATCAGGTCCAGGCCCTGCCGTGGGAGGTCACCTCTGCTGTTCAAGCCACCCCGACTGATAACGTTTATCTTGATCTTTCAAAAAAATCTCCTGTTCGCTTTCCATGTTTTTACGTTCTTTTGGCTTCAGTTCCTACCTTTCTAATCATGGGTGTAAAAGCCGTGGCTGCATCAGGTGGGGTCCCCGTGATCTGGGACTTGTGCCAGCTCCATCCCGGCCAGTTTCCAGAGCGACGCTCTCTGTGGGGACCCTGCAGTGCCCTTCTGGCACTCTTTTCCGCAGCGGACCTGGCTTATCACCGGCCAGGACCTCTTTCTTGTTAGTAACCTTGCTAGCTCCTGGATCCCAGAAATGTTACAAGTCAAACACATACGGAGACCAGACCTGAAAATTCCCAGAGCAGACAGAACCTATTTGTGACACAGGCGAAGCTTAATTTAGCTTATTTTGCAAGACAAGCCAGGCTAACTTGGCCTGGGTCACCTCTCGCTTGTGTCTCTGAAAATCATAAGGGCATCAGATAGTGCCCCCCATATGAAGCAACCACTAACCTGTTCATTTAAGAAAATTCCAGTATTGTTTCCAGCCCCGGTGGAGAATGCGCGTCCCTGCCCCCTCCCGTACGAGCAGCTGCGGAACCACACGGCCCGGGCCTCTCTCCAGGTCTGGCTGGCGTGCCCCCGGATTGCGAGCCGTTTGGTGTGTGGGCACAGTAAACCTTTCCTCATCACTACCTCAGCGACTCACGGTTTTACTTCTGTTTGTTTGTTTGTTTGTTTTCCCTGAACTTTTGACGGAAGTGGCCCAAATACAGACCCAAGTGTCGGGTGCGGACTCACTCACATTACACTCATCTCTTCTCATTTTGTCACACAGAAACTTTTTTTTAATGTTTATTTATTTATTTTGAGAGAAAGAGGGAGGGGGAGTGAGCACACGTGGGGGAGGGGCAGAGAGAGAGAGAATCCCGAGCCGAGCTCAGGAGAGAGCTTGAACCCACAAACCGTGAGATCATGACCTGAGCTGAAATCAAGAGTTGGACACTTAATCGACTGAGCCACCCGGCGCCTCCAGATACTTTTCTGTCTATTGTTTCTTTCTCGTAAGCTCAGCTATTCATTTAAAATCTGTATTTTGGTTTTGCCCTGTTTTGCTCAGCATTTCCGCTGGGCCCTTTGCTGGCTCTGAGCGTTCGGGCCTCTCTCTTGGGGCTCAGTCTAGGGGAAGAGGCAGCAGGAGGGCTCGGCAGACGCAGGAGGAGCACTCCGGCCGGAGCCCCTTGGTGTGGCAGGGCTGGGAGGGACGCCTGCCACAGACAGCCTGTGTCTTGACAGAAGACTGAAAGCCTCTACCAAGATAGTTTGGCCTAAGTTGCTACGAATACAATCAAAATGCTACCAAAACAGTGCGATTATTGAAGAGGAGAGAAACCGGTGAAAGTCTGCATCAGGAAGGAGGGAGGGTCATCCCAGGCTAAGACGCGGAGCCACAGAGCACGTTCCGGGCGCGATTCCTGCTCCGGGGACCCTGCGGCCGGTGCCCTTGGCCCCACCTGCGCTGACGGGCACGTGCATCGGCCGATTTCACTAGGTGCAGGCACTTAGTTTTAGGCAAAGGAGTGCAGCTGAGAAGTTCGCTGCATCACTGAGACCCCCCCCCCCCCGCCGGGGGTGGGGCTCCCTGCTGACAGGAGAGGCCTTGTGTCAGGGCTGGCGGTGGGGGGCGCGGCCAAGAAGGAGCCACAGAATTAAGAAGTCGAAACGTCTGTGTTACTTGTCTTCCTCCACCTGCCAGGAGAGACGTGAGAAAGGAAGACAACGTAAGTAAAGTATTCATTGACTCGCCTTTATTTCTTGGAAGAGGCAATAATTCTTCTAGTCAAAACCCATCGTTGACTGATCTGAAGAATCATTCCTTCCTCATTCTTTCATTCATTCATTCATTCATTCAGTAAACGCTTCTTTAGCACGAACTACAAGCTAATTTGCTATTCAAATTTCTCTTGCTCAGTGACACCCCGGCAGCAGTGAGCACACCCTGTGCCCCGATCCTGGTCTCTAACGCCGTGGGGTGGACTCCGTGCCGCAGGCAGCCTGCATCCCGACAGCTCACCCTGGGCTCCCGGGTCTTCAGAGACAACGTCGGAGGCGAGGTTTCCGAGCCCGGCCGAGATAAAGGGGCTGCCTCCTCCCCCGCTAACACCTTGTTTTGAGGACCTGAGCCAGGCAGGTCTTTCTGGCTTGGAAACAGACAGCGGAAAAGCCGAAGACCGGACGGAAAGGTCCAGAAGGGCAGTGGGCGCTGGGCACTCCTCTTGGGCCTCTGCTCTCTGGCGTGACTTGTTCTTCCCGGCCACGGGCCCGGCGTAGGCTACGGGGTCTGCAGGCCGGCCGGCAGGGCGAGCACGGCCCCCCTGTGGACTCCGAGTCCTGGGCGGGTCAGTAGAAGATGACCAAGGCGTCTGGCCCACCTGGACACTCTTCCCTTCCTTTCTTCTCCGGCTCCGGGATGCTGAGGGGACTGAAAGCGGGCAGCACGCTCACCCCCGGAGGAACCGGGCCCGGGAAAAACCCACAGAGAACACCCAAGCTGCAGTTCAGAAACAACAGATAACACGGCATCAGCGAGCACCCGCGACCCACTGCCCTTCAGGGCCTTTCCGGCCGCCCGCGGCCCCACGGTGGCTGGGCTTGGGGCAGCACGCGGTCTGCTGTCCACACCCCTGCAGGCCTGGCTCAGACGGGCCCCCGGCTTCCCACCTGCCTCGTCTGATTCCTCGCCAATGTAATCATATTTCCTTTTATTTTTTAAAAGTTACTTATTTCTTTCCAGTTTCATTGAGATATAATTGCCAGGTCAGCAATGCAATCACATTTTAGAAATTTGTTTCGGCCATGGCCTGTGTGAAGGCACGCACTTCTGTGTTTGTTAGCCTGGGTAAGCCGATGGGAAGGGTGGGCCCGGGTGTAAGAGCCCCGCGGGGCCAGGGGGCAGGTGGCCAGCCCCACAGCCAGGTGTCCTGTGCTCACACCCTGGACGGGTCCTTCCACCAGGGCTGGGCCGTGTAACCAGGGGCACACGCGGAAGCCCTCGACCGTCACTTCCGAGCTCGGGCTGCGGAGACGCTGCGGTCCCGTCGGGTGCCCCCCGCCGCGGGATCGCCCGGACCTAGGCGCTGGGGTCTGCAGGCCGTCCGCAGGACCCGGACACACACCTTCTGACCCCAGCACGGCCTCAGGCGACTGCGGACCCCCAGCCTGCCACGGCCCCAGGAAAGGCTCACGCGGAGTCCCTCCGCCAAGCAGCTCCCGATTCCCCACCCACGAAACTGCGAGGTCCGGGGTGACTCGTGCAGCAAGAGAGGGGAATGGGAGCGCTGGCACCATGGCACAAGGCCCCCTGGCCACGCCCTCGGCAAGCAGTGGGCGGGAGCTGTGGACCATCCCGGAAGTGCCCCTGACTCCTGTTCTTAGAATTTTGGACTCTGAGGGGCCGGCCGTGGATCCTGTTAGAGGCATTCTGTGGGGGGTGCTCCTGTAGGTGGGGTGGCCAGTCCGGTGACGCCAGGCCCGCGGAGGTCACAGAGGTCACTGGTGGGCGGGGCACGTGGCTGAGGAGGCTCCCCTGTTTCTGCTGATGGCAAGAGGCGGGGGGAGACCCGCCAGAGGACGCAGTGACAGGCAAGGAGCCAGGACCCCCAGCCTCTCCAGGGCCGAAGAGACCAAGCGCACGGTGCTCTCGGGAAAGCGTGGTCAGAAGAGGACACTGATGGGGGCCTCCCGGAGTCGCCAGGGAGCATGGATGCAGCCACCCCAGGCAGCCGGGGTCTCCGGCCGGGCGTCCGGGGGGTCAGACACATCGCTGCGGTGAGGGAGGCTCAGCCAAGGAGGCACGGAGGCAGAGGGGGCATGGGACGCGGGGTGGGGGGGGCGGGGGGCACCCTGGGTCCCGGGGGCTTGCAGGTTCCCTTATTTCTGGGCATCTCCAGCAGCACCTGGACACACCGGGGGGAGAGTGGGCAGGAAATCCTGCAGCCGCTGGGCCAGCCACACTCTGCATCTCAGGAGGCGGGCTGGGGGCTGCCTTCCTCCCAGGACCGGCCAACGGCCAGAAAGCCATCTGGGGACGTGCAGCCAAAGTGAGGAGGGTCACCCGGGAGACAGACACCGTCGCTCAGCACTCGCCGAGGAGCCAAGGGAGCTCCCGCGTGACCCCAGCCCGCTGCCAGGGGGGGGTCCAGAGCGGGTGGCGGTGTCCCAGAGAGCCACCGCTGCTGTGCAGCGGGACAGGGCCCGCGTCCACATTCCCTCCAGGAAGGGGGGACGTGAGCAGACGGGAACAGCAGAGGAATTGTCCTGGGGCTGCTAGCCCACGGCTGCCAGGAAGTCGTCGTTGGGGGCTTTTCTTTGGGAAAATGCCACACCCAGCCTCAGAGACTCAGGGACAGCGTCTGTTCGGGACTCCTGCAAATCCACAGAGGTGGCCTCTGGACCTTTGTCCTGGCCTCCCCCGTTGGCACGGGGCCAGCCGCCCAGGGACCCACGGACTGGCTCTGCGGCTACCGCCAACCTCGGGGAGCAGCTGAGAGACCTGGAACTTTCCATGGCCCCCCTCCCCATCACTGATCGTGGGGTCCTCCTCACCCCCCTGACAGTGTGGCTATAACTGCAGTGTGTCCTGTGGCTGCTGTGACAGGTGACCACACACTGAGTAGGAATTCATTCTCGCACGGTCTGGGGCTAGAAGTCTGACACGGAAGCGTGGACAGGTCTGTGCTCCCCCAGGCCTGGGGGAGGCGGGGCTTCCCTCAGCTTCCCTGTGGCTCCAGCACTCTCGGAGGACCCTCGCTGCACACAGCCTTCCTCTCATGTCTGCGTCTTTCACTATCTTCTGGAAAGGCCCACACGCTGATACCTCGCCCCATCTCCCCATCCCCCTCCCCGTCCTTGTCCCCATACTCACCCGTCATCAAGGGTGCCAGAGTGGACTTTTGATCCTGCCTGTCCACCCACAGCCGAGCTCCAGTGATACAATTCATCTTGGAGACCCCAAGTGCCACGCATTTACTCTCCCTACTCCTTCCCTGACATTACAGAACATCTGGTGAGTTTGGCGAGCTTTTCTTCCTCTTTGGGTTGGCACAGTCTCCCAGGAGTGCAAGTCACGGCCCGTGGCCGTGGCACCTGCAGGGGCTGTCCGTACCGGAAGCCGAGCATGTCAGTGCACCACATAGATGGATTCCGCTGCCCTGGGCCTGCCTGAGGCTCCGCCCGGGGTCCACACACGTCCGCCTTGTTGTGTGCACTTTCCTGTCTCCCATGTGGAATCTGGGGAATTTCAGAGAGAGAGAGAGAGAGAGAGAGCTCTTCAGTGGAGGCCAAGGGGCCTTCACTCCCTATGTGCTCTGCGTGTTCTCAGGGCCCACACACTAGGCTGGGCCCCTGTGGTCCAGAGCTCCACCCAGGTCTGGTAGGCAGTGGAGGAGGAAGGCAAGTCGGAATCATAATCCAGTTACGCTCTCTGGACCAGAAGCCGCAGACTCAAGTGGCTGTCACAGTTGCGACCAGGCTGAACTGGGCCAAGTTTGCACGAGAGCTGCTTTATTCAGTGCCAGGTGCAGAGGCTCGTGGGATCACCTCTTGACTTTCCCTTCTCCATGAAACCTGGTTGAGTCACTGGCGAAGGCAGGCTATGGCTGCTCGTTGCCCTCTCAGAGTTTACAGAGGAATACGAACACAGCATGGACAAAATGATCTGCCTGTGGATACGAGTCACGTTCTGCTGGACTTGACCTCTGGCCACTAAAGCGGAAGCAGTTTGCTTAGGGAATCACAGGGGTGAGAGCCGCAGTGTCAGGAGGGTGGGGCAGGAGGTGATGTGGGGCATGGGCTGCAGGGATGGGCAGGGGTCACACACACTGGGCGCCCGCAGACTGGGCCTTGGGGAGAGAGAGAGAGAACAGGGCCCCGTTGATCCGCTTATGTGGAACGCCCGTGGCCGGGCGAGGTGGGAGAGGCCTGCTCTGCATGTGTCGGCATCTGAGGGGACTCAGAAGGGGCCGAGAGGGGACCTGCGTGCAGGGGCAGGTGCTGCCGGTCACCTTACAGCCACCGTTTGGATCCCCCTTGGTCCACCTGCAGACAGCTACCTTAACAATGAGGGAGGGAAGGCGGTGGAGCATGACCTGCAGGAGAGCCCCCAGTGCTGAGAGCAAGAGGCCAGAGCCAGGGCATCGTGTCAGGTGGGGAGGGGCCCCCCAAAACCAGTCGTGGGTTGAAGGGGGTCCCACTCACCCTGTTGAAAGGCCCTGACTCTTACAGCCCCTTGTCAGTCATCATCGTACAGACCAGACGAGATGCACCCCGGCTGCTCCCCGTACGGGTCCAAACTTGGGGACAGATGAGTTACATGCCGGCCATGCACCCCTGTGTCCTTGCCTGTGGCCGGGTACCCGCAGCTTTTCTAGCAGACCTGCGAGAGGCCCTCTGAGCCAGGCGGGGCTGCCGACTTCCCCTCTGCTTCACGTTGGGGCCCCGGGGATCCGTCCTCCCCACCAGGAGGCTCAGGAGGGGAACAGCTTGGCACGGGGCATCCGGCGCCCCCGGCCCTGAGACCCCTCCCAGGAGACGCTCACCGCCGCCCCCGCCCCCCACCCGGCCTTCCTGTGCCCACATGCTCCAGGAAGCCCGGACAGTGCCCCATGTGGAACCTTTGCTGGCCCGTCCCACCTCCCGAATGCGTCTCCACCCCGGGCAGTCCCATCCACATCACTGCACGGAGGAGCCCCCCACCTCATGCGGGCCGAGAGGCCGCGCCCCCTCCACGGGCACCTTCACCCTGGGCCTCACACACACACACACCCCTGCACCCCCCGTGCTCTCGTTGCCCCAACTCCTGCTGGGTGGCCTCTGCTTTCCTGCAGCGGCGGGAACTCTGGGCCGCGGGTTCCGCGGAAACAGGAGGGGCGGGCTCGCTCATCCATCCCTTCACAGAGCACCGACTGCCTGCGGGCTCTGCGCCACACGTGGCTCCAGGCA
This sequence comes from Panthera tigris, assembly GCF_018350195.1. Classification (NCBI taxonomy): domain Eukaryota; kingdom Metazoa; phylum Chordata; class Mammalia; order Carnivora; family Felidae; genus Panthera; species Panthera tigris. The sequence continues at coordinate 237,646,104 of NC_056660.1, forward strand.
CTTGGGCGTGTGGGCTGATACCGCCCCCCAAAGATGTCAGGTTCTCACCCCCGGGCCTTGCAAATGTGGCCTCAGATGGCAGAGAAGAGGTCTTCGAGCTGTGACAGGTTAAGGTTGAGGCGAGAAGCTCATGCGTGGCTGGGATGGGCCCCGAATGCCGTCCCGAGGGGCCTTGCAGAGACGGGAGCCCCCGCAGCGGGGGAAGCGGCGAGGGGCCTCCTCCAGAGCCCCGGGAAGGGGGTCGGCGGGGCCGGACCAGCAACGATTCCACCAGCAACCCCAGGTCTGCCCTCTGGCCTCACAAGCGAGACAGCGCGTCTCTGTTTTGGTACAGCAGCTGCAGGAGACAGGCCAGCGCCCTAAGCAACCTTCCCGCCCTCCGCCTTCCAGTGTGGGCAGGACCGTGAAATCGAGGAAAGCACAGGTGAGTGCCGCCGCCAAAGTGCAGGGCTGTGTGTCCACGGGGCACGGGGGCTGCCGGCCGGTGTCCCTGCCCGCGGGCGCCGAGGCCGAACCCCGTGGCGACGTCGTGGACGCTGCTGGGCAGTCGGTGCCGCTACCTGCCCTGGGGCCTCATCAGATGCGGGATGGGGACCCCGCGGGTGGAGCGAGCCCCCAGGGCCCCTGAAGGGGACACAGCTTCCTTCAGAGTCGCCCTCACACCTCGGCCAGAACTGACATCTTCTGCCGAGAGCTGCCGAGGCCCGAAGCCCAGAATCCCCAAAACGAAGTGGCCGGAGGGTGGTGTGGATGCTGGCCAGGCGGCTGCTCAAGGTGACAGGGGCGGGCAGACGCAGGGGAGACACCAGGATGGCCCACGTCACCCTGCAGCCAGGCGGTCCCACGGGGTCCTGACGGTGACGTGGAGCCTGGGTGCCGTGGCCGCGGGCGGGCCCAGGAGGCCTCGGTGCCACCGCACAGCCATGGAGGATGGGGCGGAGCCTGAGCCCGGTTCCCCCACTGACTGCAAGGCCAGGTCCCGGCTCCGGCCCGGGGACGACCGCCCACGCTGCTGTGGGGTCCGCGGGTGCCCGTGTCATTGTGCAGGTGCCAAGGTCATCAGGGGATTCCCACCCTTTTTTCAGGTGTCTCGAGTACAAAACCACGGAGAGAGGGGTTCCCGGGCAGCCCTGTGGCCCTCCTGGCCCAGCCACCGTCGAGCATCCCAGGAGTGTCTGCACTGGGCCTTGCTTGCTTTGCGGGAGTCTCAGGAACGTGTGATTCCTCACGAGGGACCGGCGTGTGGAGAGGACCCAAGTGGGGCCGGGCCTGGGGGTGCCCGTGGGGCGCAAGCCATGTGTGTCGCTCGCTGAGACCCAGAGAGAAGCCGCCCGCCCCACCTAGATGCGTCTCCCCCCGGGCACCTGCCCTCCCGTGTCCTCTGCACAGAGACTCGGCCCTCGGGGACTGGGGCTCAGCCGCTGTGGGACTGGGGTGGTGTTGCCTCGAGGACCCTGGGGCTTCATGGGCAAGTCCAAAGGCCTTGTGCCCGAGGAGGGGTCTCTGAAGGCGGCCGCTCAGGTCTGAGACCCCAGCGAAGGCACCCTCTGGGACGCGTCCAGGGCAGCCGAGCCGAGGCCAAAGACGGTCTGCTTGGCCACCCAGGGGCTCCTGCTGCCCACCGGTCCCGGCGCCACCTCCAGCCTGGGCCCCCGACCCTCCCAGAGGCCCGGGTCTCCAGGGTGGACCCACTGTCCAGAGGGGGAGGCCGGGCACACAGGGGACCCAGCACCCCGTGCTGAGCAGTGGGTGTGCAGCCACGAAGAGACACATGATTCCAATTTCCTGGAGCCTACGCTAATGAAGCAAAGAAGAAAAATCACGTGATCGCTGTATAGAAAAACATCTGAGAACATTCAGTGTTCATCCGTGAAAAAATTCTCAGCAGACTAAGAATAGAAAGGCATTTCCTTGACTGAACAAGCAGTTTGCTCAAAAAACCTTCAGCAAATATAATCCCAAACAGTAAAACAGACGACATTCCCCGTGAGACAGGAATGGTAAGCATGCCTTCCAGAACGTCTTCTCGGTGCGGAGTAGCCGCTGTCCTGTCGTTCCTGAGAGAGACAGAGACAGACGGAGACTGAGAGACAGACAGAGACAGAGAGGCAGAGACAGACAGAGATAGATAGAGACAGACAGAGACAGAGGCGGAAACAGAGACCGAGAGATACAGACAGAGATAGACAGAGACAGAGAGACAGAGACAGAGAGGCAGAGACAGACAGAGATAGATAGAGACAGACAGAGACAGAGGCAGAAACAGAGACTGAGAGATACAGACAGAGATAGACAGAGACAGAGAGACAGAGACAGAGAGGCAGAGACAGAGATAGATAGAGACAGAGACAGAGGCAGAAACAGAGACCGAGAGATATAGACAGAGACAGAGACTGAGAGACAGACAGAGACAGAGAGGCAGAGATAGACAGAGATAGATAGAGACAGAGACAGAGGCAGAAACAGAGACCGAGAGATACAGACAGAGATAGACAGAGACAGAGAGACAGAGACAGAGACTGAGAGACAGACAGAGATAGAGACTCAGAGACAGAGACAGAGGTGGAAACAGAGACCGAGAGATACAGACAGAGATAGACAGAGACAGAGAGACAGAGACAGAGAGGCAGAGACAGAGACTGAGAGACAGACAGAGATAGAGACTCAGAGACAGAGACAGAGACCAAGAGACAGAGGGACAGAGATAGGAGATAGAAACAGAGACAGTGACAGAGACACAGAGATACATAGAGACAGAGACAGAGGGAGATGGAGAGATAAAGAGTGGAAGGAAAAAGGAAAAGCAGATTGTTCACACATGGTATCATCATAGAAATTAGGGGAAAATGAACAGGATAAAGAATCAATAATAAAGACAAGACATAAAGGATAACGTGGAAACCCGGAAGCATTGTGCACACGTGTTAGCAGAGGAAATAGCATGTAGCAAGTCTGTTGGATGCAAATACGACATCCAGAATCGGCTGCATCTCTGTGTCCCAGAACAAACACATGAAAACCTGTACAAATCTAACAACAGATGCGAACTTCGCGGAGACGCCGATAAGGCTCTAGCTTCTCGGCACCACCGCGCTGACGGAGCGTGAGCCTGGGCGGCTGGCGAAGACGGTGCCCGCGAGGACCAGTCAGCGCCCGCCCGGTTTTGCTGCAGGACGCGGCAAGCTGCTGCAAATTCGCGGGGACGCTCGCGGCACAGGACAGCCAGACGGAGCGGGTGGGGAGCGGTCCCCGTCAGAGCCGAGACGGAGGTGCTGGTGCAGGACAGACCGGCCGACGAGGGGCGGGCGGGGAGCGAGGCCAGACTCGTGATCCGACACGCAGAGGGCCTTCTCGGTGGACGTCTCGGGAAAATCAGCCGTGGCTTAAGAAAAGAGTCTCGCATCCGGGCAGAAATGCTGGGTAGAAGACGTACAGGAGCAAGCACGTAGGTCCCTAGGGGAGCAGAGCTTTCTGAAACAAGCCAGAAAAGGCAGAAGGCGTCAAGGCGGAGGCTGGTACATTGAGCAGCCGTGAACTGAAGAACGCGCACGCATCGAGACACACGCAGGCTGCAGAGACCAGACGCGGGGCCGGGACGAAGCGCTCACGTTCAGATGACGTCAAGGACGCCGAGCCGTCAATGAGGAAAACACCAAGGGCCCGGGAGCACACGCCGTTCAGCCTCATCGGTAACGACGGCCCCCAGGAGCAAGTCAGGACACAGGCAGTGTCACTCCCTACGGAGACCGAAGTCAGCAAAGACCAAGCGACTTCTCGCTCGGGGTCGTGGTACGAACGGCGGTATCGTCAGAGGGAGAGGGAGGAGCGGACCAGACCGAGCCTCGGCGGGAGCTGCCCCTCGAGCTGCCGGGGCACTTTCTTCCAGACCCTGAAGAACCAGCAGAGCCTCGCGTGGACCAGCGTGGCTTCCGCCTCCTGTAGTGAAGTCACCTCCCTGCGGTGCGTACCCACAAGTGCGGAACCGGACCCGTGGCCCCAGAAAACCGTTTCTCTTCCTTCTCAGTTAGGCCCGTCCTCGGGAAGAGTAATGCACCGTCCCCAGACTCCATTCCTGCCCCTCTGACTACACACGGGCTGCCCGCAGGGCCCTCGGAGGCCGGAGTCCGGTGCCGCCCTTGCTCCCAGCGCCCCCAGTGGAGAGACCCAGCGCGGGTTGTGAGAACTGTACCCTTTACCTCCTGATACCCTCGGCCGGCCTCTGCAGCCTGAGTGTGTCACCGGCCCCCGGTCGACCGTGGAGAGATGGGGCTACTTCCTTGTTGATCGGAGCGTCCCCTTCTCTGTGGGGCAAGTCGCGGGGAGGTGGATCTTAGGGTGGTGGGCACCCCAGCGGGCCGGGGCCTCGGGTGCTCCTGGGGAGCAGGCAGTGGACCACTCGCTGGGTGGGGCCGGGCCAGGGGGTCCGGGCGCTCTCCCATCCACCCCCTGCACCGTGGGGCTGGGCTCATCGCGGTCCCTAAGGCCCGAGCCCTCCGACGGGCTAAGGCCGCGCGTCGTCAGGACAGAGGGAACAAACACGCCAGCCCACGTGCTCCTCCCTCCACCCGTGTCTACGCGGCGGCCTGCCCTGCCCCCACCGCACCCCAGCACGGCCTCGCGCAGCCAGGCCTGCACCGCTCCAGCCCCCGGAGCCACCCGGCAGAGGCCCCAGCCGCCGGCACCCTCCCAGGCAGCCGGCAGGGCAGCCCCCACTAGGGCCCGTGGCACACCACGCCAAGCCGCCTCCGGATGGACGGTGGCTGGTGGCTGTGCTCACTGCTGTCTGTGACCGCCTTCCCCCCCCCCCCCCAGCCCCCCGCAGCGCAGGTAGCTCCGCCAGGGCCTGGCCCTGAGCAGCTGTACGAGTCCAGGAGGGAGTGCGGTCAGCCTCTCCTCTCTGCGAGGGGCACCGGTCTGGGGGTCTGGCCTGCCTGCTCCCCTCACTCCATGGATCCAGCTAACCGTCAGAAGCAGGTTAGTTTGAGTCCATTTGCTGTGCGGTTGGTGTTTCTGTCTTAGACGTACTCTGGAGAGGTGGGCCTCTGCTCCTTGCACAAGAGTGTTTCTTTATTTTTTTTTAAGTTTATTTATTTTGAGAGAGAGAGAGAGAGAGAGAGAGAGTGTGTGTGTGGGAGGGGGGAGAGAGAGAGCACAAGCGCACACGGCAGGGGAGGGGCAGAGGGAGAGACAGAACCCCAAGCAGGCTCCGTGCCGTCAGCACAGAGCCCATCGTGGGGCTCGATCTCACAACCATGGGATCGTGACCTGAACTGATATCAAGGGTTGGACGCTTAGCCGACTGAGCCACCCAGGTGCCCCAAAAAGTATGCTTTTTGATGCCCGGGTCTGCAGCACCATGTGCGAACCCACGAACACAAACCCGTGAGCCAGCAAGACGGGCGCGCTGCTCTCCAGGACCTGCCAGCCTTCACCCAACAGGGTGTCCCGCAAGGGCGGCCCTCAGGGCCTCCAGGGCTGACAGCCTGTCCGGTGTCCATCTTCCCAGAGCCTTGGGAGGGGACCCCCTAGTGGGGCCGTGGGCCTTCTCCCCCACCCACCGCAGGTGGCGTGCAGGGCTTGGGGGCGGCCCCTGGCCACAGGGTCGGCTCTCGGGGAGGCCTCACTGTGTCTCCGCAGTGTGGACCCTCTGCTTCTCTGCCTGCACCTGGACGTGTGTGCGCGTGTCCGTCCGCTTGTGGGCCAAGGTTGCCTCCATGTGCAACTTCTTACCTAAGACTGTAATGTTTATAATTTAGTGAACTCGTACCATGAGCCTTTCCAGGCAGGACCACAAAATTAGCAAAGTCCTTCGCACTATCTTCCTCCAAAAACTTTATTCATAAATCAAAGACACAAGGATTCATCACCCAGATGGTCCTGTCAGGACTAGCCCATCCAAGAGAATGCACTGCAAGACATATATAAAACTAGATTTTCTAATAGTCACATTAAAACAAAAACAAAAACAAAAACGAGCGCCTGGGTGGCTCGGTTGAGCGTCCTACTTCAGCTCAGGTCATGATCTCATGGTCCAGGAGTTCAAGACCCACGTCGGGCTCTGTGCTGACAGGTCAGAGCCTGGAGCCTGCTTCTCATTCTGTGTCTCCCTCTCTCTCTCTGCCCCTCCCCTGCTGGCGCTCTGTCTCCCCCTCTTTCTCTCAAAAATAAACACAAAAATAAATAAATAAAAGCCCAAAAAGAAACAGATGTCGTTAACTTTAATAATACGTCATTTAAGCCAACATACCCCAAATATAATTTTGGCCAAAATGTAACCGAAATGTAAAGTTGTTGCCAAGATGCTCTGCGTCCCTTGCCCTGCGCTGTGTCCTTCCACATGTCTGTGGAGGGCAGGTTTCAGGGGCCCCACAGGCCCGGCAGTTGGCGGCCACCAGCTGGACACCCAGGCCCAGACTTGCCACGTCACAGTCAGGTGCTGCCTTGCCCGAGTCAGCCCACGTCTGTCCTATATGGCCCTGGGTTGCAGGATGTGTGGGGTCCAGGGGCAGGGGGGTATTGGGAGAGGGAAGGACACCTCGGGTCCCTGCACGTCTCCTGGGGGCCGAGCCCCTGACGTGCCTGAAAACCCGTGTGCCCTCCAGCCCCACCTGCAGTTGGAGGGGAAGCCGTGAGGGGGACAGGAGGTAGAAGGGTCACCACAGGATAGGGCGGGCACAGAAGGTAGGACCAGCCTGTCCTTTGGGAGCAAAGTCTCTGGCCCCCGGGTAACGGCAGAACCACCCCAGCTTCTCCCCAGACAGGGGTGGTGGTGGGGGTCCCGCGTCCTGGACCCTGTGAGAAGGATGGCCCTCACACTGTCCTCGTCCACACCAGAGGACTGAGGTCACAGGGAAACAGCCACTTTGAGTCTACGGAGACAGAGGGTCACTGGCACCCAGAAACGGGTAGAAACACCTAACGGTCATTTTCACGAGTTGACGAAGGCTGAGCAAGGACAGACTCCACATCTTCACGGTTTTGCCTCCAGGAACCACACCAGGTTCTCCTGGTGAGGATGCAAACACCCCCACCTGAGAGGAGGGCTGGGTCCCCACGGTGACTGGTCCCCATCGGGGCAGGCCTAGGCTGAGTGTGGGACGCTGTGCCCTGGAGGAAAGGTCACAGATGCTGCCGAGGGAGGGTGTTCAGGGACGCCCAGAGCCAGAAGGGGAGACGACACGGCCTCTGAGCCCTGTGCCGAGGCCACCGGCAAGCGCAGCCTGTCTCTGGCCGAAAGAACACAAAGCCCATCAGAAAGGCCTTCCTCGCTCGGTGCCACTCACCCCGCACAAGTGTCCGGCTTTCAACGTGAGCCACAAGACACACTGCCATCTGGGAAACGCCACCACCAGACAAGACTCTACGAGACACAGCAGGGATTTTAGAATTTGGGGACTGGGATTTACTTTTTATTACTTTCATTTTTTAACAGTTTGGCAGAGAGAGGGAGAGAGAGAGAATCCCAAGCAGGTTCCGATCTGTCAGTGCAGAGCCCTACTCGGGGATCCATCCCACGAACCGTGAGATCGTGACCCGAGCCAAAATCAAGAGCCGGACATTGATCCGATGGAGCCACCCGGGTGCCCCTGGGGCCTGGGATCTAAAATACCAGTGATGAGCGTGTGAGGGGCTCCGGTGGGAAAAGTGGGCGAAATCGGTCGCCTGGAGCAGGGAAGCCCCAGGACACCATGGACCCACACACGCGCAGCTAAGAATTCCAGGAGGAGGAGGGAAGAAGGGAGAGGACCCATTTGCCGTGAAAGTGCCTGGAATCTTCCAGAGTTAATGAGACTCAAACCACAAACCAGGAAGCACGGGGCACCACCAGCAGAACGAACTCCCCCAGACAGACACCTCAGCAAATCCTACTCCAGCTGGAGAACGGGAGGTGGGGAGGATGCGTGAGCAGCCGTCGGACGAACATGCCAGCTTCCCTCCAGAAGCCAGGATGGGGACCCCCGCTCACCTCCCGAGCCCGTGGCTCCAGGCCTTCCCGGAGGGACCTCGCACACGTCCCAGAGCCCTCCTTGAGGACAACGGGGTCGGGAAACCACGACCAGAGGAGCCTGGGGAGACATGGCAGTAGGCCTGTGTCTGTTCGTGTGTGTCCGTCAGTCTGTCCATGTCTCTGTTTCTATGTGCGTCTGTCCGTGCCTGTATCTGTCTGTGTGTCTGTCCATGTCCACGTCCGTGTGCGAGCCTCCGAGGAGGTGGAGGGCGTCTAGTCTGAAGGGCCCTCTTGCAGCCTTGGTTCAGAGGTTCAATTGTATGTAAGACCATACAATTGACGCAGGAACCATTTCCATTAAAACAATCTCCACGATACGTGGACAGAGCAAGGTCACGTCGAGGGTCATGCGGAGGCGCGCTCAGGTGCACGCGCTCCCGGTCGGGTCTGTGTCTGCTGTGCTTACGGCCTCCAAACAGCGTGTCTCCCCAAGCGAGCACTGGTGCTAAGTAGGCGAGGTGGGTGCGTGCACTGGCCCCTTACCCCCGCTCCCCCCTCAGGCGCCCTCCACCCCCGCCCCCGCTCCCCCTTCAGGCCCCCCCCCCCCCCCCCGCCCCCGCAGGCATCCTCCCCACTGCACAGGAGAGCGCTGGAGTGCCACCGGAGGCGCTCCCTGTGGTTGCACTTGACTTAAAGCTCCCAGTCGGTCTGCCCGGTCTCTCCCTGCGATGAATCACTGAATCACGGGCCGCCAGACACAGTCACACCTGCCCTGACGCCCCATGTGGAAGCAGGCCTGGGGCCAAGTGGCTTAATGCTTAACGTCTGGGCCCCGATGCCGCCTTGCAGGCGAGCGGTCTTGCCGGTGGCCTGGGGCGCTCGGGCGGGACCGGGCCCACCCCACTTCCCTGCGGGCCGATGAGGCTACGTGGCCCACGTCCTCAGATGACCCCTGCCTCAGCCACCAGCCGTGCTGTCCTCCCTCCCCTGCCCCCCGACCACTTTCTGGCCTCAAATCCCTGAGGGGCACCTTGGTGATGGATAGATGGAGGCGTCATGACCTCAGCACCAGCAGCAGAGGAAACCCTAAGCAGGTGAATGGCCCTGAACAAACGGAGACTTCGAGCAAAAGGCAAAAGTGTCTGGACTCCAGGAGGCGTCACCCCCAAGCGGCCGCTGGAGCGCTTGTCCGAGGGGAGCTTCCAAGCTGACGATTAAGCGCGTGACGAGGACAGTAACCAAGCTCCGAGACGAGGGAGAGTGGCTACGGAGAACGAGTGGGACACATCGGGAGAAAACAAAACACACGGGGGCTGGAGTACAGAGTGCGACGCGGGCCAGGGGCACCTGGAGGCCGTGGAGGCAGCGCCTGGGAGGGACGGGGGCCCAGGGGAGCACTCACAGCCGTGGGGGTGTGTGGGGGCGAGTCGGCGCCCACACCTGGGGCCATGGGACAGAGCAGACCAGCAAATGGAAAACAAGTTCAGAGTTTCCAGAATTACAGAATGACGAGACTGTCCCCGCCTGCGGCCACCATCCTAAAGTCTGAGGGCACAGACCAGCCAGGAGGTCCAGATGACCGGGAGGGGTGCTCAGGCGGCCAGGTCTCTGAGCCCCACGTTCGGGGTCACAGAGCCCCTGTCTGAGAGCGCGTGGTGGGAGGGGGCGCAGGCGGTGACAAGTTCAGAGTCGGCAGGAGGAGTCAGGGCAACAGGAAGGACAAAGAACTCGCAGACCAGCCCACGGAAATGCACTCGAGGCAGGGGACGGCACCGAGACGAAGGGAGGAAAGACACAGGGACACGTGTGGAAGTGGAAGGCGGAGCGGCCACTGGACTTGGACACGGAGTAGGGCTGCACACCTCCTCCGGGGGCGGTTTTAGACACGTCTGTCCGGAGAGGGACAGGAAAGGGTGCCGCTCCTTCCGTTGTCGCTCAAAACTCCTCAGCGCAAGGGACACTGGAAATGCTGGCCGGGAACCGGAGGTTTCGAGGGTCGCGGCCAGAGGGTGGCTGGCATGGGCAAAGAGGCCCCGCTCCGTGGGCTGCGCCCCCACACTGGCCTGAGACCCTCGCCGGGTCACTCCATGTCTGTCACTCACTAGCAGGAGATGACACGGAGGTATGTGAGTGGGGTTTGTGTGGGGAATAAAAGGACACAAAGAGAGGACATGGTCAGCAAGGAGCCCAGGCATGTTAGGGTGTTCTTTCTGAAATATCCCATTGTGACCATCCTCGAGGCCACTGTCCCCTCGTTTGGATGATGCATTTGGGCTGAGCCACAGGAACAGAGACTCGCCGCACCAGTCAGAGGGGGCCAGATGGGGCCATACAGGGGTCAGACATGGGTCAGATGGGGGTCAGACGGAGACCAGACAGGGGTCAGACATGGGTCAGATGCCGGTCAGACGGAGACCAGACAGGGGTCAGATAGGGGCAATCCGGGGGCTGGTGGGGGTCAGACAGGGGTTAAGCAGGCGCCAGATAGGGGCCATACAGAGGCTGGTGGGGGTGAGACAGGGGCTGAGGGATCAAGTGGGGGCCAGGTGGGGGTCAGATGGGGACAGGGGTCAGACAGGGGCCAGATGGGGGCCAGACGGGCTGGTGGGGGTGAGACGGGGGTCAGACTAGGCCGGACCGTCGGGATGTGCACAGATCCCAGGACCCCTGGTCTGTCCCTGAGGGTCTGGGAGCACCGACTGCCTAAGGTTCTAGGCGACTAACGGGCTTGTGCCGAGCAAACCAGGCGTCGACTCCAATTTCTCACGGTGACGAGACAGGGTCGTTACCCACACACAACCGACAGCTCGTCACCCGCTGAGGTTGAAGTGGCGGGTGCCATACTTACTTGTCACACTAAATAAATGTGCAGCCACCGGTTTCCCAGCAGAGGAAACTGGAAAATACACCAACTCTGGGTTGATTTCGGAACAAAGAGAGGGCCGGACCCGGTGTCGTGCTCCACTGTTCCTGCTAAAAGTCCGTCTCTTCGATCAGATGTGGGCATGGTTTCCCCATCTGTGCATCCCACTTAAGCAACAGGTCCTCCCTCCCTTTCATTCCAAAAATTAGGCCAAATAAAACCTAGCCAGACTGCCAGTTGTTCTCCAAAAGGGAAATAAAAGAAGTCATGTGTCAGCAGAAAATATAACTGTTATAGGCCAGTGGGTGGGGCAGGATCCCACCCCTACATCGTGTCCCACACCCAAGGTGTTAGCGGCAGGTGCCCAAAGCCCAGGGTAAGATAAAGTAGGCCCTGGGGCCCTGGGTGGCTCAGGGGTTCAGCATCCCACTTCAGCTCAGGTCACGATCTCTCTGTTTGTGAGTTTAAGCCCCACATCGGGCTCGCTGCTGTCAGTGCGGGGCCCGCTTCAGATCTTCTGTCCCCCTCTCTCTCTGCCCCTCCCCTACTCGCTCGCTCTCTCGAAAATAAACAAAAAACTAGGCCCTGCCAGGCGCTCGGCTTTAGCTCACTTTGTCGTAGCCACTCAAAGAACGTGTTCCTTCCCCAATCACAGGTGAACATGCTCACAAGTGAAGACAATCACAGGTGGACGTGGTCACAGGTGAGTAAGATCACAGGTGAACATAGCTATAGATGGAGGTGCTCACAGGGGAAGGGTCTGTGTCATCCGGCTCCCTGGGCACCGGGAGGAAGCGTGATGTGCAAACATGAAATTGGGGTGGCCTTGACGAGAGCGAGCACCCACGGATGAAACGAATGCAAGCTCAAACTCCACACGCAGAGCTAACTCAGGATGTCGCTGATCTTAGTCTCTTTCTAGCCCCAAACACAGCTGGTTCTGCTGACATGGGCATAAATTACATGGGTCAGGATGGCAGGAGAAATTAAGATAGCCCAAAGCAGGTGCTTGGCTTAAGCACAGGTCTTTAAAATTCACAAATCAACATAAAATAACATCCGGTTTGAAAGACTCACCATGGTGGCTAAACCAGGCCAGCTCTGGGAGAAGTGAGGCTCCAGCTCCGGGAAAGGAATCACGGGGGAGGGGACACCGCAGGGACAGAAGTGGGGGAGAGGCGGACACCGGCAGCACCACCCGAGAGCCAGTGAGGGCTGCTCTGTGCCTGAGGCCATGCTGTCCCCGGTTCCCCGGGCTCTGTGGCCACACCGGAGGGGGGCGGGGGAGGGAGTGGGTGGCCGCGGGGTCGACGGCTGGCATCCCCTCCAGATGTCCCTCGCCCTCGTCGTGGAGTCGCGTGCAGCAGCCAAGGCCAGAGACCAGGGGCAGCGCACCGGCACAGGCTGCCTCTTCGAGCACAGGTGCGTCCTCTCCCTGGGCCTCGGTGGCCCCCCGGCCGGGCGAAGGGCAAAGCCAACACCCGTCTCAGGGAACCGAATCCAGCATGCCTTTTGCAGGCGGTTCCAAGTAAAGGTGTCACCTAATTTCCATTCCAGGTGCCAGCAGCCTGGTTTTGCCTTTCACAGGGCTGCTTAGCGGCTCCGGGCAACTGGGAGCGAACGGGTCAGCCCAGCCGCCAGGACTCCCCGAGTCAGGATCACAAGCCTACGTGTGGACGAGGAGCTGCTGGCCTACGCGGTCTCTCGGGGACCGGCCGGCGACGCCGCAGCAGGGTCCTGGTGCTGCTGGGCTTGTCTCCCCGCCACCCCTCCGCCAGCACAGGGAGAGCGAGGGGTCACACGTGCCCAGGACCCGGGCCGAGTGGAGCAGCGGCGTCCAGCTGTAGGCACCTCGGCAAGTGCCAGCAAATGGCCCTCATTTTCTGAAAAACTCAAAAAGAACAAAAAACAAAACTACCTTAGAGCAATTGCTAATCCCAACCCCAGCGGTTGAAAGCAGACCTCCTTTCCTGTACTGTCTCGGGGAGACTAAAGAAATCTCTGGAACAAGTCTGACTCGGCGGCACAACTGAGCACCATCTCCTTGCACAGCCCTCCGCCAGTCCGGCGGGGAAACGCCACGGGAAGAAACGCTCACGGCGATCTTCCCAGGTGACTGCCAAGAAAAGTGAAGCGGGAAAGACAAGTCTGTGCCTCAAACCAGCAACAGAGACTAGGTCAGGACCCACGGATTCACAGATGCCACCCCACACGCTCTCTTTCCCGGGAAACCACCGCCGAGTGAAGAAAACCACTAAGAATAAAACAAGGTGTGCAGTACAGAGGCTCTGGGACACAGGTGTCCACAAAGCAGAACTCAGGACATAGAAGAAGGGTTCCAACCATCAGTGACAAGTCAGGGGGCACAGAAGGAGTACTTTCTTTCACGTATGCCATGTCAGGTGACAGGGAAGGGACCATTCCTGATGTGTGTGAAAACGTAGGTGACGAAAGAGATCGCTGGTTGCACGTGGTGACTCGGTAGATAAGGAAGGGACACTTCCAGTCAGAAATACCTCAGATGGTCGAGAAGGATAGTTCATGGTTACAAATGGTAATGAAAGTAACAGAGAAGGACTTTCTGGTCATACATTGTGACCCAGGTGACAGGAAAGGCTCCAGTGGTAAGTGGTAAATCGGTGGACAGAGAAAGGTTCCTAGTCATTAATGACAGCTTGGGGGTTAGAAAAAGATGGTTTCCATTCATAAGCAACAACACATGTGATAGAATAATACTGTTCCAGTGATGAATGGTAGCTCAGCCAGCAGGGAGAGAAGGTTCTGGTCAAAAATGATCATTCAGTTTTGATAGAGAAAGAATGATTTCAGTCATAAATAACTCAGGTGACACAGACAGACGTTCTCAGGGATAAAGCTTCAAGGCTTTCAGCCCCAGATTAGAAGTCAGATAACGGACGGTGAGGGTTTCCAGGGACAAACCACTGGTAAGTGGCAGGTAAGTGATCAGAGGTGATGGAGTCAGAAAGACTTCCTGTCAAACATGAGAGCACAGGCGACAGGTATTGGAATGTTCCTGTCATAAGCCGTAATTCACACAACAGCAAAAGGTTTCAAGTGGTAAGTCCCGTGATGGAGAAAGTTTCTGGTCATAACCGATCATTCCGATGACAGAGGAAGGCTTCTAGTGCAAAGGAATAACTCAGCAGAGGCAACTCCGGCTTCCAGTCATCAAGTATGCCTCAAGGTGGTGACAAGAAAGACCGCCAGTCACAAGCGATAACTTGCATGACAGGGAAGGAAAGGCTTCCAGGCACTAGTCATGGCTCAGGTGGCGGAGAAACACGGACTTCATCGTAAGTGACAACTCATGTAGGGTAGAAGTGCATTGTCAACCTGAACTGTAAATTCAGCAGACACACAACAGTATTCAGGTGACAGAGAATGAGGATTTCCAGGCATAACTGATAAATCACGGAGGAAAAAAAGGTGTCTGATTGTAAAGGATAAGCCAGGTGGTAAAGACAGATAGTAGCCAGTCATGGATCATAACTCACGTAATACTGAGAGAGGACATTCAGCCAAAAACACCTCAGGAAAAGAGAAAAAAGTTTCCAGAAATAAATGTTCAGTAAGTTGATAGGGAAGGACATGTTCCATCGTAAATGGTGACTCAAAATGGTAGACTAGGGTGGGTTTCAGTCATAAACTATAACTTAGGGGATACAGAAAGAATCCAATCTTAAATCCAATCCAAAAGCAACGGAGTTTCGCCGTAAAGGATAATTAGGAGACACGGAAGGAAGAATTCCACTCAAAAATGACAACCAGGGTCATGGAAAGTTCTCCAGTCTTAAACGGTAGTTCAGATGGCAGTGAAGAAGGGAAGGGTTTGCGATGGTGACTGACAGCTCATGTGATCAGCCACGAAAGTTTCCCGCCGCAGGTGGTAAGTCCAGGTGCTGATATGTTTAGGAGACAGGGCAGGAGGACCCCTGTCACAAATGACGACATACAGACAGAATGCGATCCATTACTGACAACTCGTGTGGTAGAAGAGGAAGGATCCCAATCAAAAAATAACTCACGTGACAGAGGAAACAGCTTTCTGTGAATGGTAACTCATCTAATAGAGAAAGGTTTCCAGTCCTAAGTGAGAACTCACGTGATAGAGATTACATTTGTGGTAAGTTGGGTCTGGGTGTCTGTGGGGTGCGGGGACAAGAAGCACGAGGGAACGTGGCGCTCACGCCGCTCACTGTGCCGAGATGACCTCTGCCTCTGCTTGAGTTTCCCGCCAGCATCCACGAAACCTGTCTGCTCTTAACTGACCCCTGGAATGGTTCAAGGGACCAGTCCTTTCTCCTGACAGGGGGCTCCACCAACAGGCCGTCTTTGCTCCAGTGGCCTGGTTGGCTGATAGAATCCAAATTGCTGGGTCTGCTTGGCCATCTGAAGGCTCCCAGGCCCAATCCGGCTTCCTCTCTGGTTGGGGCCCCTACAGCCTGGCGGGGAAGGTGCTCAGGCGGCAGGGACCGAGGAGGCTGACTGTCACCGCACCCGAGCTGTGGGGGGTGTGCCGGCCAGAGAGGTACGTGAAGTGCTCGGGGGAATGACAAATGCAAGGACGGTGGCACCGGGTGGTTGTGACTATGATGTGAGGACATCCTGCAGAGAAGGAAAAGCTGAGGCCAGCGGACAATGAGTGGAGAGGAGTGTGAGGGCCAGAGAGGCTCCAGACGCTCAGAGAAACACAGCTCATGCAGCAGAAAAGCGGAGAGTTCGGTGGTCCAGCACCCGGACACAAGGTGGTCGAGTGCCCCCAGGGGATCCCAGACCACGACCCAGGCACAGACACCTGTGTGAATGGGTCCCGAATCTAACTCCCCAGACCCGCTGGACCTTCTGAGCCCGCAGAAGTGGCCCCCGAACTAGGGCTAAAGAGCACAACCTACCTGGGGACCTGCCCGGTCCCCAGGACTGAGCTGTAGAGGGAGCACCAGGGCCACACCCCAGGGTGGCACCGAGGGAGCCGGAGGGGAAGATCTGTGAGCGTTCGGGACTTCAGGCGCTTTCTTGGGACACGGGGTCAGATTTCCCGGCCAAGACCCAAGGGATGAGTAAACCGGCCACTCAGGGGCCCTTGGAGGCCTAAAGACAGATGTGGCCACGTGGGGCCATGGCAGCCAAGGAAGGGGTGGCTGGGTCGGCAGGCCTGTGACGGCAGGGGCCAGGCAGCCGTGGGGGAGAGCTCACCAGAGCCACCTGCTTTTCCCTGCTGTGTGCGTTGGGAATGAAGCAACACGCTTAACATCGGGTCCCTGCCCAGTGGTGAGAGCCATGCCAGTGGGGAGAGCAGGGGGCAATCTTGGAACTGACCCCCCACGACGGTCTCCCAAAACCAACACCAGGTGGGAAAGGGTTCAGGGGTGTGCCCTTCCCACCTCTGCTCACTCTCCACCTGGTCCCGTGGAAACCGGGACGCAGTGATGACCGTGGGCTCCCTCAGACATGGCTCAGAGGTGGCCCTCCTGGCCCCAGTCCCCACACCTCTGCTGCTGAGGCACGGTCTCGTGGCTACAGCGGTCCGTGGCTCATGCCCGCTGATTTGGAGGACTCAGAAAAGGGGCCCAGGAGGCGGTCACACACACACTGCCCTGCCTACAGGTGACCTCTCTCTCAGTTTAATCTCACGGCCCCTCCGGGCTTCTGGGGACAGCGCTCGGCGTTTCGCCCATGAGGAGTGGACTGCCCACCCCAGGAACGCAGCTCTGCTTGCCCCTCGGACCCGCCCCTTGTGGGCAGGACTGCCCTGAGCCAGCGGGGTGTCTAGCGATGCCCGGCGACGTGCACCTGGGAGGTTTTGGCTGCTACCCACACAGTGCCCCCGACACAGCCCGTACCAGGGGACGAGCCCAGGACCCGTGTCCTCTGTCTCGGGGCCCATGTATGACCCCCTCCTCACACTTTGGCCCACCCATCTCCAGCAGGCCCCTCCGGATGGCCAAGTGGGTGCGATGGCCCACGGCCCTTCTCCTACACACGCCTAGCGAACTAGGTTCCGAGGAGGAATGAGAAGCTGGGAACACTCATGCCCCGCTGCCCCCTCCCCTGCACGGAAGTTCATACTCACGCACAGCCCCAGGCTCAGACATGCACATGGACACACGCGGCACGTGGGGAAGACAGAAGGGACCGCAGAGCCTAAGAGGGACACGTGGCAGGGTTGGTGGCCTTCGCTGACCACGCTGTCCACCCCGGGGCACCGGCTGAGCCCCGGCACCCCCTCCTGTGCCACCACCCGGGGCAGCGCCACCCTCTAGGGGCCCTTGGGCGGATGCATCAGATGCACCCACAGAACCTCTGGAACCCACCTTCTGGGAAACTGGTCTTGGTCTGGTGGCCTCCCGCGCTTAGATCTCGTTTTCTGCCCGCAGGGTCTGGCTCTGGAGCCCCTGCCCCCGCCGTCCCCAGTCCCTCGGGCTTCCCTTCCCCCTGCCTGTCTCCCTTACCCTGTCTTTCCCCCCATCTGCCCCGGCCCAGCCCCTGTCTCCTTCCTTCCATCCAGGCACCTGGACACCAGGCATTTCAGCAAAGTCGAGATGAGGTTGTCTCAGGGTCCCCCACTCCTAGAGCACGGTGCGCCCCTCTTCTCCTGACCCGGTGCCCACAGACACCGCTTTTACCCCCTTCAGGGCTTGAGGAGGCCAGAGCCAGGCTCCAGGTTCCAGATGCGGCTCTTGGTGTCATTCCCATAAATGGTCACAGTCCCTTTTGACACCTCAAGGCATGAAACAGGCTAAAAGCTACATAATCGCGGGAATGTCTCAATAGAATCCACATCGTCGGAGTGGAGACTCAACATGAAAAGTTCTGGTGGAATACGCTTTAATACTTAAAAAGCTCTGTAACAAAAGCCAACGTGGTCTTCAAAACGTGTACAAAACATGAGCGTGAAATCGATTTGAGCGTCAGGTAAGCGCAAAGCACATCCTGTGAGGTGCGCCAAGTTCCAGCCAGCTTGCCGTACGCAGGTGATGTGCCACCGCGCGCAGCCGCAACGCTACTGCAAAACGACGGGCAGGAAACTGTGCGACGCCGCCTGTCCTGGGGCCGAGCTGCGTGGCACACACTCACCCGATCCCCAAACTGCACCTTTCTCACAAATAGCACCTTTGTGCGAAGCCCACTCTTCCTGAATTGTTTTCTCCATTTCTAGAACATAAGAATAGGTTTTCTCTTTTTACTCATTAGTCTCTGAACCGTTTGCACCAAATAAAAGAGGCTCAGGTCAGAGAGCAAAGGCCACCTCATATTTCAGTGACCCAGATGTTTTTAACACTGGGATTACATTCTTATTTAAGACAATGTAGTTTTTTCTTTTGCTTCTTAAAGCCTGTGTTCATGGCCTATTTTAAACCAATTTTGTCAGCATTTTGCATCTGACTTGTCTAGAGGCAGGATGGAGTGAGCACACCTAGACGGCAGAACTTGAATCATCTTTTGAAACAGTGAAAATGACAGGCCGATTCGTCTTAAAAACACATCACATACGACACACTGCTTTGAACACCACTCAGCCTCGTGGGCTTCCGGCCCGGGCAGACCGTTCGGAGACTTCTGGGCAGCGACGTCACCTGCCGACTGTGCCCACGATCACGGTGGGGTCCGGATCAGACGCAAGACGAGAGCTGCTTCTTCTCTTCGAACTGCTTGTCCACTGCCAGAGACAGGGCTCGAAGGAAGCCCTCGATGGTGACAGTGGGGGCCTGGAAGCAGACACGGGTACATGGGCCGGTCGTGCCCCCGGTGGGGCTGCTGGCCGGCACCCCCAGTATGGGGCAGGGCAGGGGACTCCGAGGCCCTGCTCCGCGCGAGTCCACGGAGGGCCCAGTGTGAGCAGAGGTGTGTGAGACGCCCGCAGGCCACCTCCTTGCTTCAGAGGCACCGAGGCCCTCCCGCCCAGAAGCCCATCGCTTAGGCATGGAGGTGAGTCAGATCCGTAACGGTGTTACGTGCAACTCCCCGCGAGGCCAGGCCCCGCCACACAGAGTGGTGGTGGTGGGGGGGGGGCACAGAGCAGCGGTGGGGGGCACAGAGCGCTCAGAGGCAGGGGCGGCCACGGCGGACTCACCTGGACATACAGCGCATGAGCCAGAAAAGGGAGCTTTCTCAGGACACGGCCGCTGAGACCCTCGCTCTTCCTGTGAACAGAACCGCGCTTGGGGACGGTTTCCCTCATCTCCGAAAGTCCCCTCCCCTATAGCTGGCCTCAAGGTGGGCTGGTGGCCCCTGGTCCTCAGCTCCTGCCCCAGGCAGGACACGATGCTTGCCGCCCTGAGCTGCTAGCCGCCCAGGAGAGGCACACACGACATGGTGGGCACGCGGCCAGTGGCACGGATCCCGAGGAAACCAGGCTGGTCCCCATCGACTATTTTTGTCCAAGTGTCAGAACTGCCCTCTTCTGCCTCATCTTGACCAGTTTCAATCTCTTCAAGAGATAACCCGAAATATAGTTTCTTCAGGCTATCCCGTTGTTCAAAAGCTTCCACAAGCCTCACGGCTTCAGGATGAAGTTCAAACTCTGGTCACAACGTGGCCTCTGGGCCGCCAGCACCACCACCTGATCTCTGCCGTACAGCCCACAGGAAGTCCCCCACGGCCTTCCCCAGTTTTCTCCAGTTTGTCCAAATTCTAACTGTCCTTCACTCCACTGCAACTGTGCTCCACTCCATCTCCCCACCTTCCCTTCCTGCCACCCTGGTCACCAAAGCCATGTGGGAGGTCGACCACGCTGCCAGCCACAGGCCCCCAGCACGTGTGCAGCCACTGGCGCTCAGGGGCTGAGCGCTCCCTCCTGACGCCTAGGGCTGCCGGGCCGCGTGCTTTCTCTGACTTCCCGAAGCACCAAGCACAGACCCCTGCCGCTGTGTCCTCTGCTTACTCAGACAGAAGCTTCCACTTTTTCCTTCTCATCGATTCGTAAAAATTTAACAAATGCCGTTTAAGAAATCAGGACTACGTCAGGAGAGCCTCATCTGGATATCTATCTTTTCAGAGAGAAACACAGCACTGCTTTTTACTTTCTAACGGTGCCTGTGGGAGGGTGGCGGACCTCTACGCTCTGGCCCAGGAGCCTGGGGCCAGGGCGGTCGGGTGCTCTCAAAGCTCTCCCAGCGCCTGTGTGACAGACGCCTCGGGGTCCCAGTCCCTGTCCTCTGACCCCAAACCACGACCCTAGGCTGCTACAGTCAGCTACAACCGCCCCTGACCACAACAAATGCACTTTTCTAGGTTATAAAGATGAAGGCAATGCACACCTTGAAATTTCACTCAAAAGGAGACTCAACCTTGACACGTTGTTTTCAATGAAGCCAATCATCTCCAGCTCCCGGAGGGTCAGCAGCTGCTGGCGAGGGTATATGATCTGACACTGGAGACAGACACAGGGCGTCACGGCGCGGTTCACGGGCAGAGTGCACACTGTCGGCCACGCGGCAGCAGCCCGTTTCTCAGAAACATCCCCTCCCCCAGAAAGGCGAGCACGGCCACGCCAGGACGCGGGCCGCTCCCCTCTCGCTCACACGCACGTCCCCGCTCCTTCAAACGCAGGTGAGAGTACGGGTGACAGGACACGTCTCGGAGACTAGCGGGGACCCAGCCTCTTCTGTGCTTTTGATCAAGACGTGTCTTCACTACGTGTCAGGGCAGAGAGGGACTCGGAGGGGCTGAGGCCAGCCCGGTATTGGGTTTCAAAGGCGTATCACAACCCAGGGAAGCAGAGTCGAGCTCAGGAATCAGGACTTGGCCTGCCTTTCAAGGGGGGTCTCCATTTTTTTTTTTTTTAGTATTTATTTGAGGGAGAGGGAGAGGGAGAGGGAAAGAGAGAGAGAGAGAGACAGACACACAGAATCCGAAGGAGGCTCCGGGCTCCTAGCTGACGGCACAGAGCCCGACGCGGGGCTCGAACCCACAAACCATGAGATCATGACCTGAGCCGCGCAGGCGCCCCTTCATTTGTTGTTTTTAAGACAAGACCGTTGTGTGGCAGGTGGCACAGCCTGACCCTGGATCTGGACTTCATTCCCTTGTGAGCCACGTGGCTGTACACGGGAGGCACTCTGCCAAGAAGCGGCACCTGACAGGGCGCCCAGGGACCAGCACTGAACGACTTCTAACGTGAATTGCTCTGACTCAGTGACCAGGAGAGAACGGAGAACAAACAGCTTTGTCGGCACGTTTTGGAGGTCTGGTGAAGGCTGTGAGTAAATTTAAGCAACAGGGTTTATGCCAGGAGTGTTCTCACCTTCCTGAGCCTCCCTGGGTCCCTGCAGCCTCCCTGGGACTGCCCCCCGCTGCCCCTCCGGGTGCACGCGACAACCGGGGGCTCCTGATGGAGTGGGCCAGGCACACGCCGACAGCCTTCAGGACTGGCCAAATTTCCACTCCGTCATCGGAATGGCTTAACTTCCTGCAAACCGGTTGAGAACCCCTGTCCCACACGCTCAGCTTCTAGAAAAAGTTCGTACGTTAACTGGCGAAACATCTCCCGGATGCGCGGCACAAGTAGGAGCGTGACCACCGTCGGGATCCCATCACGCTGACTTCTCGGCACCAACACTTTCCGGAGCTCACCTGGGACCTCAGGTCAAGGCTCCCCGGGCCGCCACTTTCTCCGTGCCGCAGCAAAGTGGGACGGGGTGCACACGCCAGACCAGCCCTCCCATCCCTGTCAGGGGCTGTGTGATCCCCGCCGAAGCTCTGTGGCGCCGGGCTGGGGGTCGATCCCACCCCCGCCATCCTGTTACGACAACGTCACGCCAACGATCACCACGTAAATCCCCGTCCGTCGGTTGGCTCGGTTACTGCCTATCTCCCAGAATCAGGGTTCAGGAACGCTCCCCTGGGGGAAGGGACTGCCTGCCTCGGGCCTGCTGTGCCCAGTGCCCTGGACTCCTAGCACCAGGTTCTGCCTAGAGTGATTTACACCAGGCCCACTGGGAGCGCGCTACCTCGCCCACTGCTGCTGTGCTCACTGCTCATTAGAACACGGGACTGAAGGGACGTTAATGCCGTAGCTAATGATACACTGTGAACGGCAACCCGGGCAGGATGACCCCTCTGTGAACTATGACCTCCAGTCAGGAGGACGTCCCTGTGAACTGTGACCTCCAGTCAGATGACATCCCTGTGAACTGTGGCCTCCAGTCAGGTCTCCCTATGAACTAGGACGTGTCCGGCAGGTTTCCACGCCCCTCCCGGCAGATCGATAGATCACGTGATCACAATCATCATTTTGCACTAAAAGAGCAAAAATATAAAGTCGGTGGCCATAATTTCTTTTTTTTTAACTTTTTTTTAAATTTATTTTTGAGAAACAGAGTGAGACAAAGCGTGAGAGGAGGAGGGGCAGAGAGAGAAGGAGACACAGAATCCGAAGCAGGCTCCAGGCTCTGAGCAAGCGGTCAGCACAGAGCCCGATGCGGGGCTCGAACCCACGAACCGTGAGATCATGACCTGAGCCCAAGTCGGACGCTCAACTGACTGAGCCACCCAGGCATCCCAATAGTTTCAACTATCAGCTCAACCTACGAAACACACCAACTGCAGTTTTCGACCTAAGATGGTTAATACCACGTTCAAGTAACTCACCCCGTCTCGGAATTGGCCACTAAGGACACACGAGAAGCCCGGTTGGAAGCAAAAACGCCCCGTACCTTCATCAGTTCTTCCAGACAGGAGAGGTAGATTTTGAAGATGGCTGCTGCAGAGGGCGGTCCGATGTACTGCCTGATGTCAGCCCTGTCCACGAAGGCCACGTCGATCCTCTCCGTGATGTTGGAAGTGGTCAGAATCACCACGTTGCAGTGCCTGGAGGCAGAGGAGTGAGCGCCAGTCGGCCGGTGCCTAGTGATTCCATCACCGCCCCCCCCCCCCCCCCGTCCTCGAAGGTTCAGAATTCAGCCAGCGTCTCAGCCGGCTGCACCCCACGTCCCAAACCCGGCCTAGGAGGCCTCCTGAGGCCCACACCTGAGTGCCTGCCGGGCCCCCAACTCCCACCAGGCTCTCTTGGATTCAACACAGTGCGCCAAGGAGATGTTGCTCCTGTCTTCCAGCAAGTTGTCCCAGACCCCCACTTGACTGTTCCCTCTCTTCCATCAACTGTGGCATGACGAAACTCTCACTTTTCCTTTTTTCTTCCTCCCCCCCCCCCAATTTTATTTTTATCTCTAGAGACAGGGAAAGTGTGTATGTGCAGGGCGGGGGGGGGGAGGGGGGATAGAGAGAGGGAGAGAGGGAGGGAGGGAGGGAGGGAGGGAGGGAGGGAGAGATAGAGATAGAGATAGATAGAGAGAGAGAGAGAGAGAGAGAGAGAGAGAGAGAGAGAGAGAGAGAAAATCCCAAGCAGGCTCCATGCTCAGCTTGGAGCCCAGTGCAGGGCTTGATCCCACGACCCGAGCCAGTATTAAAAGTCAGACACTTAACCGCCTGAGCCACCCAAGCACCCCCGGAGCTCTCACTTTGTGTGCAGCGCCCTGAGCACCCCATCGACCTGCCAGGGCACAGCCAGCTGAACACTCGACGCGCAGCTCTCGCGACTCCCACACGCCGTGGAGCTGAGGTATTTATCCTGTTTACGGGCTGCTTCCCCTTTAGCTTCCAAAGGGCAAGAGAGCCCCGTGGTCCAGTCTGTCGGCCAGCGTGGCCAGCACACGGCAGGCACAAGGCATCCCGCGAGCACGCTTCCCAGGCCGCTGGGCTTGGTGTGGGGGATGTGGCGATGCTCCCCCGGGGCCCGAGTCAACACACAGGCCAGGCCGCAGGAAGCGTGTGGCCTGGGGAGCCCCCAGGAAGGCCAGCTTCACCTGGTGTCTGGAAACAGGTGTGTAGTGCGGGGTGAGCAAGGGTGAGCCACTGAGGGTTAGGGGCAGGGAGTGTGCAGGTCACAGGAGTCCGGGTGGAGGGATGACACGGCTGGGATTCTTGTCTGGGGACGGGCTTTGTCCCAAAGAGTCAGACCCACACAAAGGAAGGCCCGGAAGGGTGGCCTAGAGGGGCCTGAACAGGAAGCGTGAAGTTAAGGGCACAGGAAGGGGTGAGGGCAACCAGAAACCCGTGCGTCTCCATTCCCTCCTGAGCCCCCACACCTGCCAGCGACAGGAGGGGCACCGGGACCCCACCTTCTGGCTCGAGCAGGGGCTGCACAGTGAGGACATCGGGTCAATGGGAACCCTGGAGGCAGGAGCTGCAGGGCTGAGTGAGCGCCCCGGGAGTGTCCGACGCCCAGTCTAGGTGGACCCGCAGGCCCGCGAGGGGTGAGCGACAGAAGAGGGAAGGAGGCTGACAGCAGAAACTAGGCGGTCTGGAGAGTGGAGGAAGGGGAAGGGTGGCTGGAGGTCTGACGGTGCGGAAAATTCCAGGGAGGGCAGATGGCTCTCAGGTAAGGGAGGGGCAGAAACCAGACTGAGGAGCAGGGGCGGGGCTGGGAGCAGAGCCCAGGGAGGAAGGAGGAGCGGCTACAGGGGCACATGGCTGGCCCCGAGCAGGGTGGAAGCAAGCAGGCCAGCAACAGCTGCGGCTCAGGAAATTACAGCCCCTCACAGCAGGTCGCAGGTCGTAAACCGTAAATGTACTACTGCGGGAGGCCCGGGAAACAGCCCACGGCACGATTCGGTTCCCCACCAGTCCACGCGGACAAGCTAGCTCTGCAGCCGGGCAGCCTCCCAGTGGGAGAACGCTCCCGGGGCCCACCGAGGGCTGTGATCCGGGGTGGGGGTGGGGGCCCGGACCGAGTCAGGTTACGAGGAGTCACTCCCTAAAGCTGCACGGGCTCAGTCAGGGCACACTGAGCACGGGCCCCGGTCCTGCAAGGCTGGGCTGTGGAGACGTGAAATCTGGCCCCATGAAGCGCACGCGGGGGGCGCTCGCCTGTCCGTCGCCAGCCCCGCAACGCCAACCAACGCTGGGCGGTGCCGGCATCGGTGCCAGAGGGCGGCCGTGTTTCACGGTCACGCGCTTCTCCGCACACTTGAGTTTCGCTTTATGTTTCCGATACCTCAGTGAAAGTACCTGTCCCCGAAGCGGTGCATTTAGCAGATACACCGCCTCAGGTGTGGGAGAAGGGCCGAAACTTAGCAGCCGTGTGTCCACTCAGAGGAGCTGAGTGACGTGTAGAGGCGTGCGGCCACCTCACACCCTCCCTGTGGCTTCTCACATGAGACCACCGTGTCAGCATTACCTCTTAATCTGATCGATCTGGGTTAAGACAGCGTTGACCACACGGATGGCATCTGACGGCTCGGTACCTGCTCTGCAAGCGTTGCGGGCGGCCGTGAGGCTCTCCACCTGTGGGGATGGGGCGACGGGTCGGAAAGGACAGCACCCGACCCCAGGGGCAGCCACGCGCTGCATCAACCGAGCAAGCGAGGGACAAGTGAACGGGTACGCGTGAGCCCGCTATGCCAGGAGCTCGACGTGCGGGACGCCGGGGAGGAGAGGGCTGCGTGACAGGAGTGCCGGATGGAGGACGGACTCAGCCAGGGGTCCAATTTCCTTCAGTCACGGGTGTGATGTCCAGCTGCGCCTACCTCATCAATCAGCACAAACACCAGCGCATCTCTGTCATCAATCAAGTCCTGAATCTTCTGGAACATCTTCGTCACCAGCTTGCCACTCTGGAACCAAAACGCTCCTTTAATGTTGACTTGTACACGTCACGCCGCCTGCCGCACACCCTTATCTGCCGTCCCTGCCAGCCTCGTTATGACCCCAGGTGGCCCCACAAGCCCATTGTCTCCTGACGGCCCCCTGGAGAAATCCCTAAATCCAAGGAGCCAGGGCCACACGGGAGAGGCCGACCCACACGATCCCCTCGCCCCGCTCCACGTGCCAGGAAGCGCGCCCGAGCCCACGCCAGCTCAGCCCTGAGCCGCCTGGCACACACAGGTGCCTCAGTGCCCTCCCTCCTTCCTTTTGCCTGTCATCCGCACCACCAGGAACAAGATGGGTCATGGATGCAAGCTAAGCGCACTCCCTACGGGTGCTCCCCGTCCCGGCTCACCACCCTCTGGAGGGATCTGTTTGCACCGGTGCCCGGGCAGAGCTCTCCTGTGCTGAGAGGCACCTGCAACATCACCTTGGCTGAGCCCCGCGGTTTGGACAGAGGAACACAGAGGAACGAGGCTCAGAGCCCCGAGGGCGTGCTCTCTGAGGATGCAGCCCTCTGCTGAATGCAGGTCCCGTCCTCAGAGAAAGCTGAGTGTCTGTCCCGCCCAAAGGTCTGGATGCCACCAGCAGAGGGTACTCTCGGGCCTATTTTCAAGTTACCGCTCAGTTCTGGAACTTCCCTCCGACCGCGAGTCCGCCCTACTGTCACGTTACCTACTTCTGTCTGAAGCTCTCGGAGGAGAGTCTGCCTACTCTACGAGACAGCCGTCCAACTACATGGTTGACAATGCCGACAAGCAGAAGCGATGCTGATACTTACTTCCGAAAACCACTTAGAGAAGAGGCTGTGGCTGTTTATTTCAATTAATTGGCCGTACCGGTACCTGAGATGACAAAACAGAGTTACAACGAGTGGCTTGCAAATCGCTCCTACGGCACCCACAGGGGCGGCAACGCTTCTGCTGTAACCCAGCATCCCTCCGCTGCCCACTAACTGGTTAAGTCACCACAGCTACCAGCGAGGGCTGGTGCAGCGGCCTGCGCAAGTACTTACGACAATCTAACAACATGCAATCAGCGGTCCTAGCTGAAGCAAACTAAGGGTTTTGAACCGGAAAACATCTCTGCATCAAAACAACAGTAACATCCCTCTCACTTTTCATCTGCTTGTAACTGACGTCTCAGGTGCTCTAAGAAGCGTCACCAGCAGTAACGTGGTAGCAAAACAAAACGTAACCGTCAGACGTTTTCTGGCCAGAGCTGAACGTGTTTTCCTCCCTCCATAAACCCAACGAGTGGACAATCTGTTTCCCAGCAAAAACTCACTTCCTGTGGACCCCAGGGCCATGGGGCACCCGGAGGCCCCGATGTCAACCTCAGTATATACTGACAGACTGCAATCTAGCACTGGTCCTCTGTGCACACGGGACACCTGGATGCACTTAGTTCTAACTAAAATCAAACAGGGAGCGAGACGGAGGCAGAAGGGAAGCCGAGCCCCGTCCCCTATGCCTCGAAAGTCCACATGAGAAAAACAATCCCTTTCAAAAAATTGCAACTGGCTAGCCACTAATTCTGTTTACCAAAGAGGGGAGAGACAGACAACCTAATGAAATAAAGACTGGGTTGAATACTGAACAAAATCAACCCTAAGGCGTTTCGATCAGGTGAGCAACAAAGGCTTGCTAAGGTTTCTTTCTGGCATTTCTAAGCCACAAAATAAATGCGTATTTCCAGATGGTTGTACTGCAGGAAGTTTTCTTTCTTGCGGTAACATCTTCAGTGTCCAGTGTTCCAGGTAACGGCTCCAAGAGATCTGCAAGGCACAGATGCACCTCGGCAGGTCAAGACAAAAACCAAGTTGCTTACGCAGAATAAAAGGTAGAAACAGAGCAACTTCCCTACACAAAAATTCTCCCGGGACATTTTTGAAAGGGAAGAAAATAAAGTATTCGTCCTAGGATACACGCTGGAGTAACAAGTCTCAGATCAATCCCCTGAATTAACCGGAAAAGGAGACGAAATCATCGCAACAGCATCTGTGAATGGCGCCAGACAGCAGGCGTCAGGACTGTCACCCAGACAGGAACGAGGGAGCCTGCAAGCGCTCTGGCTCTCTGCCTACAGCGCCTTCCAACCGCGACCCTGGAGGGGACCCAAGACGTGCACAGCCACTGCGCTGACTTGGACACAGAGGTCAGAGTTCGAGGAGCCCGAGGCAGCTGCAGGCTGCAGAGCAGAGTTCCAGAGGGGAGGTAGACACGCAGGAGTAAAGCTCCAGGAATCACATGGGGTCCCTCTGGGTCTTTGCTGACACTCGGGCGTGTGTGAATACGGAAATCCCAACAGGCTGGAGAGCCATGAGGGGCACGGCTCCTGGTGCTCACAGGCTGGGAAGCTCAAGTTCCCAATGGCCAACGTGCACAGTACCCGCTATCACTCAGGGTGCCCAAGTGAGATCCCAGAAGGGCCTCACTTCACTATTAAGTCTGGACTCCTTTCCAGTAAAGCTTAAAAACAAACCTCAAAAGGGTTGCCCTAAATCACAAATGCAATGCCTAGCAGAACAAAACCCGACAAAAACAATGTCTGCATTCAACCAAAACTTACCTGACAGCACAAGCAGAAACGGACCCCAAACCAGGAGAAACACCAGTCAACAGAAAGACCCGGAACTGACAACAAGGACGGACTTAGTAGGGAAAGTTGTGAAATGGTGACCACACACCAGCTCAAACATTTTAACAAGAGGATAATGCGGAGAGAATTGAAAAGTATAAAAGGAACCAAGTGGAACAGCCAGAGAAGAAAAACATGCAAACAGAAATGAAAATGTCACTGAATTAAAAGCAGATTTGACATCTTAGAAAACTGCCCAAAATGCAACACGGAAAATTCTAAAATCCTCAAAGAAAAAAAGCCACATTGGTGGCCCAGGGGAGAATATCAAACAGCTGAACACGCAAATAAATGGGTCTGTTCCTAGAAAGTGAGTGTGTGTAGGGGGAATTCGTTGAGAAAATAACGGCCGAATGGTGTCTAAACGCAATGACATCGTAAGCCCCGAGAGAGACAGAACTCGAGGAGAAACAGACAAATCCACCCCTAGCTTGGCCATGCCTCTCTCAGGCAACAGGATGGGAGACCATCAGCGAGAGCAGCAAGCATCCGGCCCTGAGAGCAGACTGCATGCTGACATACACGTGGGACAGTCACCCAAAGGGCACGTGCTGATCGTCAAAGCAAGCGCCGTAAACGTAAAAGACTGAAACTCAACTCAGAACAGTGCTCAGTACGGGAATTAATTCGCTCTGAAAGAGAGGGATCTACCAGTAAAGGAAAATTATGAAGAAATAAACAGCTTCCATGTCACACATGAAAAGCAAGCGACCCCGTCCTGCCGCTCCCCTTTCTCGAATTACCAGAAGTTACCTGCTCGAAAGTCTGATGGTCAATTTCTGGGCTAGTGCCTTACACAGGGATGTTTTTCCAGTTCCCGGAGGACCTGTAACAAAACCCAAGCAGATGTGTTTTTAAGTCAGCATGGTAACAAATCCCTTAAAACAACGGGAGCTGCATTATCCCCGGCACACACAGCAAGGAGTGGGGCTCAGAGCTCCGAATGCTGTTACCCCAAGTACTGCCGGGCAGCCCACAGAGAAGTCGGCTAGCAGCGTGCGTGCTGCAAAATATTAACACGCTTCCCGAGGCTTTCCCTTTTTCTCCTTGTCTGACCTCGGCCCGTGTTTCTACTCTTGGCTTCCATGTCCCCAACACAGCATCGCCTGCCGGCCCGTGCGTCCCCTCAGCATCCGGAGCGAGCACCTCTCCCGGTCTCCATCTTCGCAGACACCCTCCTTGTCCCCACACGTCCTCTAGAAAACCCACTCGCTAAGTCACCTCGTGAAAGGTCAAACACCTTTCATGACAAGCATCTGGATTCTTAAGGCACTGACGTTTGTCATTCCTGCAGCCCACAGCATCCCCGTCTTCCACGGCAGCCCACGCTAAACCAGAAGAGCAGCAGGCGAAGCCCTGCTCGTACAGCTTCTTGCCCCGTGTGCCACTGAGCAGGAGGCCTGGCAGCAGCTGAGACGCCAACACAGAGGGACAAATGCATCTACCAGAAGATGCAGACACTTTCAAATCTGATCTGCGTGAATTCTTGATAATTAAAGAAGAAACATAGAGCCGATTCTAAATGGGAAATACTTGATTTCACTAATCAAAATACCCCCGGATGGTCTGCTCAGAACCCAGTATCAGGACAATATGCCGAGATTATCTGCGGTTTAAAAGGCCCCGTGTTGGGGGTGCCTGGGTGGTTCGGTTAAGCATCTGAACCTTGATTTCGGCTCAGGCCAAGATCTCACGGTTTGTGAGACTGAACCCCGAGTTGGGCTCTGTGCTGACAGCGTGGAGCCTTTTCGGGATTCTCTCTCCCTCTCTCTCTCTGCCCTTCCCCCACTCGTGCGCTCTGTCTCAAAACAAATAAATACAATCTTAGAAGAAAATAAAAGATTTTTAAGACTCCACAGAAGCGTATGGTCTTAACTGGTCTCAGAAGC
Organism: Panthera tigris; assembly: GCF_018350195.1. Lineage (NCBI taxonomy): Eukaryota > Metazoa > Chordata > Mammalia > Carnivora > Felidae > Panthera > Panthera tigris. The sequence continues at coordinate 237,676,108 of NC_056660.1, forward strand.
TAACCACCCCCACCTCACTATTATTTGGGCATTCTCTCGATTTCTTTCTAACCAGGAACATCAAGAAAAAATCCAACGTTCTCCTCTGAGAAGATTCAGACAGAATTTCAGTGAAGCAGGGCTGTTGCGGTTTATGGTCGCAAAGCAAAGCCCTGGGAATGCTACAAAAACGTGAGGCAGTTCCTGCCCAAAGGACCGTACGATCACTTGGGGGAATTAGGCAGTTATATGAGAAGTTTAATAATAACATAGAAAAGTCACAAGGCAGAGACTAGGCAGCTGCCGAGTGAAGGGTCAGGTGACACATGCCCAGGGTAATGTGAGCTAGAGTGGCTTCTCAGGGAGGGGACATTCGAGGACAGCTCTGGCTGCATCAGAAAACAGAACTGTAACCCCTTGAAGGTCAGCGGGACAAGTAAAAAAGCCTGACTTCACACGGTTTACCTGGTTAAATAAAGAAAACCCCACACGCTCTTACCGTGAAGCAGCACCACCCGGTTCCAGGTGATGAGATTGCTGTCGACGTTCTTGTCTGAAAACAGCAAGGTTGTCATCACGTAATCGAGGAGCTGAGCGAAGAAAGGTAAAACGCGGATGGAGGTGTGGACAAGGCAAAGGTTCCCACCAGATGTGCTGCCGGAGCTCGTGCCCGAGGAGAGGGGCCGGGCGCCAGACCACCCCTTGGCGACTGCTGGCGCCGAGTGCCGGATGCTTCACAGGCTTCCGTTTTGGAAGAAACTCCAAACGTACGAGACCAGGTTGGCTGCTGCTACTTTAAGTATGCAGACAAACACAGGGGTCCCGCCAAAGGACAAGACTTGGCAAGTGATGAGTGGGCTCCTACCTCTGGGACAACACAGCAGCGGGCAAGCCACAGCACATTCACTTAGGACGACAGCCAGGACTGTGGTCGCGCAGCCCGGGTGATGTTGGGGATGGACTTCTAGTGTCCCCCACGGCATGCAGGACCCTTCCCCTTGAAGGGGGCTCAGACGAGCTGGCGCTTGCTCAGACCTGCCGACCTGCTCTGTCTGCCCCTTGGCCCTGCCTCCTCCGTCCCAGTGCGTTAAGAGCACAATCCGGTGAAAGCTGTCTTTACATTCTGCACCCGCCCCTTCCTCCCCCATGGGACAGACACCCGGGACACGGGCTGCCAGGAACCATAAATTCCCAAAAGCCTATTTGAGTCACGGGGCTCCAAGATGCTGGAGGGCAACACAATATTGATCCCAACTCAAACAGCCGGGACTTCCTGCAAAATTAGCACAGCAACTTACATGAGACTTGACTTCCACATCATATACCAGGCTGTCCCAAAGCCCATGGAATTCAGCTGGGAGAGAGGAAAACAAAAACCTAATTTTAGGAAAACAAGCACCACAATGACCAGTGAGGTCTGCCCCGAGTCACTGACGCTCTCCACCGCACCACACACCACAGGCTGAGAGTCTCATTACCGGGAAGTTAAATTTTTGAATTGTTTCTTAAAAGTTTAATTTTTCTTTACAGATGCAAAGTCACTGCCAGTCACTCAGCTTTCAACAGACAACCGAATGGAGTACGGAGTTACTTCCTCATCACGTGACCACGCGCAATTATCTCTTGTGGACCTGAGCTCTCCCACAAGCACATAGACTGCCCCACCGTCCTCCCCAGCAGCCAGCACTTGGGTGGGGCCGAGGCAGGTCTGGGCCGGCTGTCACGACACCACAGGTAAACGCTGAGGACTCCACCGGCTAGAACCAAGGCAAAGTCCACAGGGAAGCACGGAGAAGGCAGGAGGAAGGAAGGGGCCGGCAGGTGACCAACCGGGAAGGAAAGAGCACCTCCGGATTCTCAGCACCATCTCTGAGGGACCCGCCTGCAGGAACACAGCCTCACAATGGAGACCCCTGCTTTTATCTTCTGCGATGCGCTCTCTGTTTCACAAGAAAAAAAACACCCTGAAAGCCTACAAAACAGATGGATGAATACAACCTCCTCAGCTAACTGCCTTGGAGAGAGCAGGCCACATGCCGACCCCTGACCTCGTGTCCCAGGTGCGTACTGCCCGGCGCCAGTGCTCACGCACCTGCGGGCAGGACCCAGTGACTCGCCGCAGTTATGTTCTCGGTCTCCTCCTCCAGAGTCTCACTGCTGGGGCCGCCCTCATTCAGCTGGAAGACGTGAAGCGAAATCGTGCAGGCACCCAAGTCGATGGGCTGTGATGAGAGGGAGAGCAATCAACCCACGCAGACCGAACTCCCTTCCCAATTCTAGCCATGACAATTACCCGGTAAAGTCCAAAAATAAAAATTGAATATGCAGAACGTTAGAAACTCGTTCGTAGATTAGGAAAAAAGCCTATCATATTCAGATTCGGTATCAACTCTTTAAGATGTTTCTCTCTCCCCTTTTGACTAAAAAACTACTTTATTGTTCTTTGTAATCATGAAAATTACGTGGTTAGTGAAAACATACAAACGATACAGGATGAAGTTTGTCAAAGTCGCCCATCCAACCTCACACAGCCACACGTACTTGACCAAAAACGGATTCAACCACAGTTTTCTAACTGTGCCTTTCCTGCTTCTTTTTCACATCTGTCATATTTACTGTGATCGTATCATCTGCTTAGTCAACCTCTAACTGACGGATAACCAAGATACTTCGAGTTGTCAGCTACTATTAACAACATACATAGAAAGTCGCCCTTGCACTTCTACAAAATCACATAATTACGTCTGAAGATGAATTTCTCTAGGTGAACAGGCAGAGCCAAAGATGAGAACGTTAAAACGTCTAATCGCTGGCCCCAGCGCCCTCCACTGAGGCTGCGTTAACCTGTCTTCCCTCAGTAGCGTGAAGAGCGCCTCTGCGTCCGCCAAGCTGTCCAAAATCAAGTATGATGGGTAAAACTCACAAAGCCACGGGGCACCCGGGTGGCTCAGTCGGTTGAGCGTCCGACTTCGGCTCAGGTCATGATCTCACCATTCGGGGGTTCGAGCCCCGCGTCGGGCTCTGTGCTGACTACTCAGAGCCTAGAGCCTGCTTCGGATTCTGGGTCTCCCTCTCTCTCGGCCCCTCCCTTGCTCACGCTCTGTCTCTCAAAAATAAACATTAAAATTTTTTTTTAAAAAACCCCAAAACTGACAAAGACACAAATGCTAGTCCCAGTATAAGAAAGGAGAGGTCCACCTTGTAAGCAAAATTTTGGGGCCAAACCAATGCTTCCCAACTGATTCTTTGTAAGACACGAGCCATGCGGGTAGAGGGGATGTATCAGACACTGGGTTGTTTGTATAGTGACAAAAAGGTCCCAACACACCCACCCTCTCCCACAAAGATGGTGGGCGAGGCCGTCCGCACGCCAGACTAGACGAAGCCCTTCTCCACGGAAGGCCCATCTCATCCCTCAGCCCCCATGCCTACTACAGTCTATGCCGGTGGAGCGGTCCATGGACATCTGCTGCCTGGAAGGACAGAGAGCAGGGACGGAGGCCTCATCAGCACAGCCCATTCCACGGCGCTGCGTTCTGCTTTCGCAATGGTCCCCCTACTGTGCTGTGAGCATCCTGACCCCGGGGCCAGCCCACTCCCAGCACCTGGCTCTTCCCAGACAAAGCGACAGATAAACGAACCACTTTCTGACAACCCACCACCAGAGCAGCAAGCAGACATCCGTGATACTGACGTTGCTTTTTTTTTTTTTTTTTTTTTAAGGTAAACTCAACACCCGACATGGGGCTTGAACCTATGAACCCAGGATCAAGATCGCATGATCTGCTAAATGAGCCAGCCTGGTGCCCCCATGACACTAACTTTGTATTCGACTATGGATTAGCGATTTCTTGGCAATATGAATTAGTCACCTGTGGGTCTTTAACCTTCAACTCTGTGTCAACAATAGACACAGACTGCACGTTTCTGCTCAGAAAAGGATCATCAAACTCGGTCCACGTGTAGTCACCAAACACAATGTTATGTCTGTTGAGCAGCTTTCTAACGCTCAGCTTTATATCTTCCTTTTTGGCAGTGCTGGGAACACAAGACACAGAGGTCAGGATGGTAACAAGCGCCTTCTACAAAATCAGGCCTTTCAGAGCACAGCGGTGGGCTCGCCTGGGGGTCAGCCCCAAGCCAAGCCCTGCCCTCCATCCGCCAAGAGGCCACAGCAACAGCTCCTGCCACCCGGGGCTGCCCCAACAGAAGATCAGCCCGGACACACAGGCCTGGCGTGCGCTGCGAGCTCTCGCTAGTGCTGCTACTGTTAGGAACGAAGGCGCAAAGCTCCCACAGCCGTGGGGTTGCAGCCCGAGTCCGCATTTTAACAAAAGCCCGAGGCCTGTGATTCACGTGGGAAAACTCCTGACACTTTCGGACTGGCATTCAAGGCTTCCAGGACGCCGACCGGTTCTGGACCATACCTGCCTCCGCCCCGCCTCCCACACTGCCCCAGCCGGCCTCCCCCTCGGCGGCAGGCAGGCCCGGGAGGGTCCACCCTCCCGGGCGCCTGCCCCACGCAAGCCACACCCAGACCCCTCTGAAAGCTGCGGACCACGGGGGTTCGCCTGGGGTCCTGAGAGATCAGGTGGTGGGCGGCTGGGGTGACCGAACAGCCCGACAAACGCCAGCTCCGAGGATAACGTGCACACGCGCCCCTTCCTCCCCGGGCCCGTCCGGCTCCGCTTGGGTGCGGCGCCCGGGCTCACCTGCCGCTCCGCTGGTGCACCTCCACGTGGACGGTCAGCGCCTCGGCCACGCAGGGCAGCGCCTGCTTCAGGTCGCCCACGGCCTCGTCCATGGCGCCGCCTGGAGCAGCGGGGACCCGGCCGGAGCGTGGCCGCCGCCGCCTCGCGCCCCGAGCCGCCGCCGCCGCCGCCGCCGCCACCGCCCGGGCCGCCACCGCCCGGGCCGCTCCAGCCGTCCGCCCTCCCGCCCGCGCTTGAAAGTGCCGCGCGCGGCGCACCGCCCTCTGACCCGGAAGCGCTGGGCGCCGGCGGGGCGAGACGGCCCGACTTCCGGCGCCTGCTTCCGGCGAGGCCCGGCGACCTCCGCGGGGCCAGGCGGGTGGCGAGTCGGGGCCGCGGCGGCGGCGGCGTCCACGCTGCGGCCGCGCTTGCTTGCAGCCCTCAGCCCCGCGCTCCGGCCCCGCGCCGCCATGGGCAAGAAGCACAAGAAGCACAAGACCGAGTGGCGCTCGTCCTACGAGGGTGAGGCGGCGGGCGCGCTTTGTGACGTCGGGCCGGCCAGCGGGCGGGGGGGGGGGCGGGGTCCCAGGCGGCGGCCCGGCCTCGGGCAAAGATCCCGGGCTCGCGGGCTCGGGCCCCGAGGGAGAATCCCCGGCTCGCCTGCGGGTGGGGGAGGGGGGTCTCGGCGGGGGGAGGATTCCGGGGTCGCGGGAAGGTGTCCTGGGCGAGGATTCTGGGCTCGCGGGCGGCGGTTCCGGGCCAGGGCGCCAGGGCTGTCGGGCGTCTGGTCCGCCTCCCGCATCTGTGTTGGCTTGTCTGGTCTTGGAGAAGTTCGTCCCTGTGTGTCACCCGCGTCCGGCCTGCGCGTTCCTGCAGCCTCGGTCCTGTGTCTGCTGCAGGACAGACGGGCGTGAGCGCAGGCCAGGAGCTTAGGGAAGGGGGCGGGGAGGGACCAGGCTCCTGGGCTCCCCTGCCTCCTTGTTCCTCGCCAGACAGAGCAGCTCGAACTACGTCCCTGAGGGTGATGCAGCACCAAGGGGGGCGGGACTGGCAGCCCCGGGGTTTGCTTCCCCATCTTTCCCTGATGGTGTTGCCTTCTGGGGCCTGGGCGTCCTCTCTGTTCCCCCTGCACGTCGGGCCCCTGGTGCCTCTACACACCCGAGCACACCCCGAAGCTGCGGTCTGTGCTTACAGATTATGCAGACAAGCCCTTGGAGAAGCCCCTGAAGCTGGTTCTCAAGGTTGGAGGAAGTGAAGTGACTGAGCTGTCGGGGTCTGGGCACGACTCCAGTTATTACGATGACAGGTCAGACCACGAGCGAGAGCGGCACAAGGAAAAGAAGAAGAAGAAGAAGAAGAAATCCGAGAAGGAAAAGCACCTTGACGACGAAGAAAGAAGGAAAAGAAAGGTAGAGCAGGGAGGCAGCTGGCCGGTGGAGGCCCCCAGCCCCCCCCGGACGGCAGATCACCAGGGCCGTGGGGTCTTAGGAAAGGGCCGTCCTGTTTGTAGCAAAAGGCGCACGAGCCCAGGGGGTGGTCATTGGGGGGGGGAGGGGGGATCTGAAGGAGAAGCGTCTCTGGAGGGAGGTTTGCCTGCTCGGCTTTGTGTCGCAGGAGATCATTTGAAACCGCTTGCCTTGCTCTCGCTGCCCTGACTCTGCCTCACAGGAAGAGAAGAAGCGGAAACGGGAAAAGGAGCATGGCGACTCAGAGGGAGAGGCCGACGACTTTGATCCCGGCAAGAAGGTGGAGGTGGAGCCGCCCCCGACAGGCCCGTGCGAGCGTGCCGGACACAGCCAGGCGAGTGGAAGGAACGTGTTTGGAGGCTCTCCCGGAGCGCCACAGCTCGTCTCTGTGACACAGTGGTTGGCGTCGTGCTTCTCTGCCTCTTGGGGACGTGTGCAGGAAGGAGGGAGCAGTGCTTTCTCTTCCAGGGCTCGACATGAAGCGTAGCTGGACCTGAGGTCTCAGTGTCAACTTGAACCTGTAGAGCAGGGTTCAGTCAACTACCGCCCCTGTGCCCCCCCCCCTTTGTTTTTTTTTAAACCCACGAGCTCATCACGGGGAGAAGGGAACTAGTGCTCGAATCAGTTATTACTGAGGCCGTCAGGCACCACGAGGGCTGTGCCAGCCTCACCGGAGGAGAGAACACTCGGGGCTCTCTAATCCGTGAGTGGTCACTTTCCTCGGGGGCTTTCAAATGGTCAGGAGGTACTGAAGTGGAGGCAGTTTTGCTTCAAGCGTTTCTCTTCTTGACGTTGGGTTTGCCTGCCTGTGATTCGGGAGGGAAGGAAGCGGGGTCGTATGGTAGTCGTTGCCGAGGCTGTGGTTTTCTGGCAACAGCCGTCCCGTGCAAGTCATTGCCACGGTGAACAGGTAGGACCCGGGGCCACGGGGCACGGTGGGCAGGAGAGAAGGTCAGGCATGAGACGGTTCGCCGGGTGAACGTGCTCACGAAGTGCGTAGAGTCGCCGGTCCCTGCCGGCTTGGTCAGATCAGCTGATTGAGGTCACGCGTGCAGTGCTTCCCTTCCGTGTACCCGAAGGGGTGATGTTCACACTTGCTCTGGTCACTGTCACTGTTGGGACCCACTCGTGGTCTGCAGGCCTGTTTGCTCCGGCCCTGGAACCGGCTATTTCTCCGAGGAGCCCTGGTTCCTTAGTGCATTCAGATGCTGAGGTCTGGGGGCTGGGCGTGGCCGGCAGTGGATGCTCTAGGTAAGAGCACTTGTGTTCTTATGGCTTAGGGAACAGAACCTAGGCCGCCACGCGTGCTTACTACGTTCACCAGAAACCACGGTTCCACACCGTGGGCCAAGAGATGTAGTTAGTGGCCGTCCTCACAAGGACCCCCGTGCGGTTGCATTCGTACTCGTTTTACAGAGGAGGAGCAGCAGAGGTGCGGCCAGAGGTTCTGGACTGCCGAGTAAAGTGATAGTTGGTGAAGCTCGGCCTCTGTGTCCTGGCCGTCTTCGTACCGTGTCTGGAATGTACTGGGCCCGGTCGTGACAGGGGACTCCTACAGACTGACAAGTGACAGCTCCCTGTTGTCGTTTGAAGGATCTTGGCACTTTCTAAGGGGTTTGGGGGACTGATGCTGTGGTGGATGCCCCTCCCACCCAGCTGAGTTTTTTGGGGCCAAGACCGGGTCTGGGTCGTCCTTGTACCCAGTTCTTGTTGGAGCCTGAAACACTGAAACGTGCCGTGGAGTGGGAGCTCTCTAGTGACACAGCATCAAGATGTTTTGACTCATCGTTATCCTGTACTCTTTAAATTGTCAGCTGAGAACGAGAGCACACCGATTCAGCAGTTACTAGAGCATTTTCTCCGCCAGCTCCAGAGGTAAACAGTTTCTCAAGAACTTGAGGTTGGGAACCTTCAGGGTGTCTTCCCTTGTGACGGGTTCTTGCCTCGCCTCCCACACCCGTGAAGCAGACCCTTCGCCCTCCCTGGGTGACGCCCAGTCTAGTGGGGGGTGGGCCGGCGTCGGGAGAGCACCGTGTGCCCGGTCCGTGCAGGGCGGGGGTGTTGGTGGGGGGCGGTCAGGACCTCCATGATGCAGATGTCACGGCTCCAGCCAGGAGGGTAATTTTGGAATTTTTAACCATCAAAAATATCTACTACGCTTCTACAGGGTGTAAATTTTATTTCTTGTTTTAAGGAACAAAACTTGGTGAATTGTGTCATGTTTTTACCGTGAAACGTTTTGTATTGTTTGGAAATCTACATTTAGGGTTTTTCCTGTTTAAGTCATGACGTTCTTGTTTTCAGAAAAGATCCTCATGGATTTTTTGCTTTTCCTGTCACGGATGCAATTGCTCCCGGATATTCCATGATAATAAAACATCCCATGGACTTTGGTACAATGAAAGACAAGATTGTAGCCAACGAATACAAATCAGTCACAGAATTTAAGGTAAACTAATTTCGGTTTCTGAAATAATTGCTGCGAAGCTCTCTGTGTGTTTATGTCCAGTAAGTACTCTGTCCGTATCAGCTGGTTTCTAGTTGCGAGTGTTCATGGGGGCCTGAGCCTTCGGGCCAAGGTCTCCCAAAGGTTGCATCAGGGAAACCGGTATCTTGTCTGGAAGCTGTAGAGACACGTGAGGTCAAGCAAAAGTGTGTCTGATTTGGTCTGACTCCAGAATGGGTATTTTTAGAATTACAGTTTTTCCTAGTTTTTTGTTTTATAGTAACTAGGAGTTTAATTTTTTTTTTTTTAACGATCAATTTCTATGACTCTCTAGTGTGTAGTTCTGAACTCTGTTTCTTGGTACAACTGCAAGGTAGGAATTGCTTGTTGGCTTTGATCCCAGGGGCGGATCAAGACGAGTGCTTGACGCTTTGGTAATGATGTCATGTAGGAAAAGGCATCGGGTTTCTTTCTTAGTTTCTATTCAATTTGGAAGGCTTAGCTCTATCCCTTTCATTTGCTGGTGACACGACTGAACGTGTTTGCTGAGCCTCAGAGGCTGTGCCACATGAAAGGGTACAGGGGCGGGCGGCCCTCAGTCCTCCACTTTCCTTGTCGGGCCCTGGTTTGCTCTGCTGCCCAGTGACGGTCCTGGATGTGAGCAGTGTCCCCCCTCTGCCTTGTCCTCAAGACTGCTACATCAAGGCCCACAGGCCCAGCCCTGGGGACCTTGGCCGTGGGGTCAGTGCTGGGGCTCGGTCAGGGTCTGGCTGGCTTCAGCTGTCCTTATGCGTCCTCATGGCCAGCACAGCGCACCTGTGACAGGTGTGTGTGCGGTCTGTAATTTGGTTGGGGTGATGATATATTGAAACGTCCAATAGCTTGCTTTTAACGTAAGCTGTTCAGCAAGATTTTCCTTATCTTACAGAAAGCCTTTTTGCTGATGCTATTAGAGTAATTGGCGATAGACCAAGTTTTGAATTCTGTGGCAAAATCCCAGAGAGAGGACATGAACGTGCTCAGCTCTCGGCTCATTCCTCGGCTTTTACTTAAAAGGACCTGGCTGTCACTTCTTGTTCCTACTTACATCTGATTTCTCCCAAAGCGGGGGAGCTGGAGATGGAGAGAGGGAGCCGCGATGTTCTTAGAACGCGCACGTGTTGGGGCAGCTGGGAGGCTCCGTCGGTTAAGCGTCCAATTCTTGGTTTCGTCTTAGGTCATGATCTCTTGGTTCACGAGTTCAGGCCCCACGTCAGGCTCTGTGATGACAGCATGGAGCCTGCTTGGGATTCTGTCTCTCCCCTGCTCACACGCACATTCTCTTTCTCAGAATAAAAAAACAGAAACAGAAGCCACGTGTGTCGCCCTCAGGAGGAAGCTCCAGGTTTGGCAGGCTTCTCACTGTAAGGTCTGAAACTTTCCTCAAAGAGTCGTTAAAAACCACTTGTTAAGCTGAAGAGTCTGGTTTAGTTGCTTGCCACTCAGTTTTAGCCTCTTGACAGGAGTCCTGTTTTTGCTGGCATCTTAGTGGTTCAAATTCGACAGATTCTATTTTTTTCCCTTTCAGGCGGATTTCAAACTGATGTGTGATAACGCGATGACCTACAACAGACCAGACACTGTGTACTACAAGTTAGCTAAGAAGATCCTTCACGCAGGCTTTAAGATGATGAGCAAAGTAAGAAGCCCGCGGCCGCAAGGAGCCACAGAGACGAGAGTTCCCCTCTGTCTCGATGCCTACACAGAGCCCCACCCCCACTGACTGACACGCTTCCACCCGTCCGTCACTGGCCGTGGTACAGAGCCTCTGTACACCTCCCAGGCCACCCTCCCCGCCAGGCGCGCGCTCTCTCTCTCTCTGTCTCTCTCTGCTCCCGCGCCAGCTGGAACGTCTCCTTTAGGGTTGGCGGAAAGTGCTGGATCTGTTGATCTAAGTGTGGGTGTCTGATGGATCGCAGCCAGCCTGTGATTTGTTTTACGTGGCTGCCTCACTGAGTCCAGACAGGACGTCTTGGCCGTCCGGAGTGGCTTCCCAGATCTGTCCCATGAGCCAGGTTGCATGCGTCACGCATCCAGGACCGGTGCCTTGTGCCTGACCGGCCCGTAGGTGAGGTGCGGGCCCCTGTGCCCTCTGGCCCGTCCCCCGCCGCCAGCCCCGAGTGCTCCCAGCCAGTCGGCCGCGCCTGTGGTGCCGACTCCCACCCGCCCCTGCCGCGGTAGCGCCACGGGAGCCCGCTGTTAGGCCAGGCGAGGCTGCGGCCATCCCCATCCCACCCGTCGCCATGGCGCCTCGGCTGCGAGGCAGAGGTAAAGGCCTGCTGCTCTGTCCTTTTTGATTCTAGGAGCGGCTGTTAGCTCTGAAGCGCAGCATGTCGTTTATGCAGGACATGGATTTTTCTCAGCAGGCAGCTCTTCTGGGCAACGAAGACACAGCTGTTGAGGAGCCCGTTCCTGAAGCGGCACCTGTACAAGTAGAAACTGCCAAGAAATCCAAAAGGCCGAGTAGAGAAGTTATCAGGTAACGGGAAACGCACCTCAGGACTGTGAGTGAGGGTGAGCCTGTGCTGGCGCCCGTGGCCGCGGAGTAGCTCGTGGACCCCCACCTGCTGGAAGGAGCCCGGTCCCAAGCGGCTGCGTGTGAGCTCTGGTCTCAGGTGTTTCCAGGCAGCTGGCTGGCAACCTGGGCCAGCCGGGCCTCGTCACGCTAACGGACCTGGGGGCACAAGGGCAGGACAGCCCCTGCCAGCCATACACAGGCTCTGTTCCAGGTGTGACACTGCTGTTCCCATACGCGTGTTGCAGTGGTCGTTGGCCCTTCACTCTGAAGAAGTTCCCTCACGTGCAGGACACTTGATGGTGGCCTAGCTTGGCTGTCCCTGTGCGGGGGACGTAGCTGTGCTGTGTTTAGGCAGGTGACACGCTTTGTGGGGGGGCTTCATTCTCCTCATACCTGACCCCCCCCCCCCCCCCCAACTCCTGCAGCCGTCCACCCTGGGCCAGAGGCGGGGCCTTCTTGCAGGCTTGGGGTCCGCAGGCAGAGTTTGCTCCCGCGGCTCCTTGGATGGAGTCGGTCCATATGCTTCTGGAACCTTCCACAGGAGAGGCCACATCCCTTGGGCGCTGCACCCAGTGACCCTTGGCTGTTCGAATAAAGCTCTTCTCTGTGTGGGGTCTGAGCCCGCCTGCCGAAGGCTCGGGACGCCCCTTTTGCCTCACGACCTGTGCTCCCAGCTCACCCTTGTTTCTGGCGTCTGCACGCTCCACGGAGCTTTGCCTCTTTTTCCAACGGTGCCTCGAACGACATTGTGAGTAGTGAGGTTGCCGTCAGGTTGCTCTTAGATCGGCTCAGGTGTGCAGCTGAGACACGAGACACTCCAGCGGCCGTTTGGGGCTCCCTCGCTGTCCGTGGAGGCCCCGCATATTGCTGCAGTTATAGCCACGAGGACAGGGTCGAGGAGTGCTCCGTGCCCTTGCTCCCGGCCTGTGGTGACCTTGGGGAGCGGTAGGGACTGACCGTGGTGAGGCGGGAGCGGCACGTGCCCGGGTGACGTGTGTGGCGTTCCTGCCTCGCAGCTGCACGTTTGAGCCGGAAGGAAATGCCTGCAGCCTGACTGACAGCACGGCAGAGGAGCACGTGCTGGCCTTGGTGGAGCACGCAGCTGACGAGGCTCGGGACAGGATCAGCCGGCTCCTCCCAGGGGGCAAGGTAGCGTCGGGGGTGTCTGGGCAGAGCTCGTGTCCCGCAGGCTCCCTTGCGGGTGATGGGTCCCGTCACCGGCTCCATCTCTGGGGTGGGCGGGGGCCTCCCAGAAGCGGGGTGTGATGCGGGGACGCTGCAGGCAGGCTCGCCCCGTAGTGGGATGTTGCCCACCGGCGGATGGACGTCAGGCCTGCCAGGCGCCTGCGCCGCAGCCTCCCTCTTCTCCTGGTGTGCTTGCGTCTCTGTGTGCCTCTGCGGCGCCCGTGGGTCCCATCTGACCCGGGCCTGGCCTGTGGGGGCCTCCCTGCTGTGCTTGGAGCACCCCCCTGCCGGGAGAGCAGACCGGCACCTCCGGTAGAAACGGTGTGGCTCTTGCGTGCACTTTTAAACCCGCTAGTCACGGTAACGAGGACAGAGGCAATGTTAATCCCGGCACGTTTACTTGACCTGGTGCATCCACGGTCTCGTCTGTGCACGTGGTCCGTGTGAAGAACTCTTAGAACTTCACATCCCTGTTTCAGACACGTGTTCTCAAAACGCGCGTGGAGTGTTAGTCAAGGATTTTGAACAGTGACGTTTTGCATGCGCCGGGTTACGTGAAGCTTACGGAGATGAATCTTTTACTTACTTTAAGTTTCCCTGGTGGGAAGTTTGCGGTTCCCTGTGTAGCTGATGTTGATCTGCTGGACCCGCTGGTCTGCACGCCTGTAGTGCTTCAGCCCCGGAATGTCCCGGGCACTGGGCACGGCCCTCAGTGGCGCTGGGAAAGAGCCCTGCGGACTGTAGCTCGGAGAGGGAGGGCCGTGCCGAGCTGCGTGTATTCATCAGAGGCACGTGTCCACACCCGAACCCCCATTGTTCCCAGTGCTGGGCCTGTTTCCCTTTTCTCCCTTTTTGGGTTGTAATTCCACAGCGAGAAACCTGACTCCTGCTTCCCTTAATGCATTCACGTGGTCAGTGCTCACGTGATCAGCACTTACATGGTCAGCGCTCACGTGGTCGGCGCTCACGTGGTCAGTGCTCACGTGGTCAGTGCTCACATGGTGAGTACTTACATGGTTAGTACTCCCATGCTCACCGCTCACATGGTCAGCACTTACGTGGTCAGTGCTCACGTGGTCAGTATTTACGTGGTCAGTACTGACACGGTTAGCGCGCACGTGGTCAGTGTTTACGTGGCCAGCACTTATGTGGTCAGTATTTACATGGTCAGCGCTCACGTGGTCAGTACTGACACAACGCTCACATGGTCAGTGCTCACATGGTGAGTACTCGTATGGTTAGTACTCACACACTCAGCGCTCACGTGGTCAGCAGTGACAGGTCTCCTGTCCTCCCCGCCCTGTATTCAGGCACTCAGGCCAAGGGTCCCCCTCTTCTCTTCCCCCACTCCCATGTGCAGGTGCCCCTCCTGGACCTTCCTGGGGGCCTTCGGAGGAAGAGGGCTTTTGTTCAGTGGTTTTCTGTAAGCGGAACTAAGTCCCTTGTGTTAGAGATGGAGCCTCTAGTGCCCGTTGATACGGCATTTGGTGACCAGGGTCCTGTTCTGGGTCATTTGGCTCAGGTTCTGACATCCTGTAAGAGGGCAGTTTCTGGGGTAAGCTTCCTGTTTCCGTATCTCCTTTAGAAGAATCAGGAACTAGTCTTAATCCTTTCGGTACACATGGGTGTGAAGTCAGGTTCGGGGAGGTATGAGAGAGGTCTCTGCGGTCTTTTCCATGGGGAAACCAACTGCCCCGTGACCTGTTGGGATTTGTGCATGTTAGGCCGTGCTCGTACGCCTTAGCTCTGTTGGTGTTGTGGCAGAGCACGTAGGGCCGGCCCTCAGGTGTGCTTCCTTGCAGATGGGCTATCTGAAGAAGGACAGTGACGGCAGCTTGCTCTACAGCGTGGTCAACACGGCCGAGCCGGATGCCGACGGTGCGTGGCCCCGAGCAGGGCTGGGGTTAGTCTCCGCAGCGCCAGGGAGTTTCGGCTTCGTAGCCTGTCTGAGATCACGGTTGCCCGTGCAGAGCAGGCCCCAGTCGCACGGCATAGACGAATCCCATCCGGTGTTACTCCCCTGTCCTCCCCCTCCTGTGTATGATACGCAGCCTGCGTATGATACGTGGACAGGGGGCAGTCATCCAGCGGGGGCAGGGGTGCCGCTCAGACCTTTTCTGCCCCAGGGTCTAGCATAGGCAGCCAGTGTAGAGCTGTGCTCCCGCAGGGCTGCGGTTCTACAAGTCCTCATGGCCTGACTTCCAGATACCATCATGAGGATCGACTCACACCCTTGTCAGGGCTCCCTGGGAGGAGCCAGAGTGCACAACTCCGTCGCACTCGCGGAGCTTGGAAGGGGCCCAGACGTGGGCGTAGAGGGGATGCCCTGTGTGATCATGGTGTTGAGGACCTTGAGGGGGGCACAGATGCTGGATCCGCTCACCCGTGGGGAAGCCCTTATGTACTCCGTCTCTTTGAAAAGTATCTCGAGTTGATCAACTCATAGCTTAGACAGAGTTAAGGTTTGAGAATTGTAGCGGCTACTTTTTTTTTTTTTAAGTGCTTATTTATTTTGAGAGAGAGAGAGAGAGGGAGAGAAAGAATCCCAAGCAGGCCCCAGGCAGTGCAGAGCCTGAGGCGGGGCTCGAACTCACAAACCGTGAGATCGACCTGAGCTGAAATCAAGAGTCGGATGTTTAACCGACTGAGCCACCCAGGCGCCTAAGAATTTTAGCGGTTTCTGTAAATTTGATTTTAGCTGGTCTTTCTAGAGAGCCCCCCGTGCCTTCCCCAAGTGCACTCTGTGAGCCACTGCGGGAGCTGGGAACTCCCCGAGCCACCTGTTCACAGCCCGGTCCCTTTGCAGAGGAGGAGACCCACCCTGTGGACCTGAGCTCGCTCTCCAGCAAGCTGCTCCCTGGCTTTACCACACTGGGCTTCAAGGATGAGAGAAGGGGCAAAGGTGAGTGTGGGGTGGGCAGGTAGGGGCACGGGATGAGGGAAATCACAGGAGAGGTGTGGACCCAGCGTCCTTCCGCCGTCTTCCTGGCTCACCTGGTCTTAGTACCGTGTCCAGATTCTGGCTCTGAAACTAACGAGATTAAATTAAGGTCCTGTCGAGTGAGGGGAATAAACGTTTCACCGGGCACGCTCCTCCTTTACCGTCCACTCGTACCGGCCTGTGGGTCTCAGCCCCGTGCCGACCGTGGGTGGGGGTGTATGCCGGGGTGTCTGCCGAATGATGGGGGGCAAGTGTGGGAGACGGAAGGTTGGACGGGTGTGGCGGTGGAGGGAGGGAGGGGACTGGTGTGCTGGCCGCACTCGTGTGTGTGGCCGAGTGACCGAGTGACGTCTGTGGCTGGTTTGCTAGATTTGGAGTGTGTCGGTGTGCAGCAGTTTTGTTCCCCGGGGGACAGCTGGTGGCGTCTGGGGACGTTGTGATGGTCACATCGTGGTGCTGCTGGAGTCTAGTGGGGGGACAGGC
The DNA here is from genome assembly GCF_018350195.1 of Panthera tigris. Classification (NCBI taxonomy): domain Eukaryota; kingdom Metazoa; phylum Chordata; class Mammalia; order Carnivora; family Felidae; genus Panthera; species Panthera tigris. Next base: position 237,691,856 of record NC_056660.1, read on the forward strand.
ACGTCTGAGACGCATTGCTCTTGAGCTCTGACGTCATTCACGTGGGGACACCAGCCGTGATGCCCCCACAGCCCCTTGAGGGATCCAGCCTCGTCCGTGGGCTCGGTTCCCAGCAGGGCCCGGGTCGGCACGAAGCCGTCCTACCAGCGCACGCTCGCCTTGCATCGCGTGAACTGTCCTCTGCACCTGCTGCAGAGCCTGAAGTGCTGGTTCGGCCCGGAAGCTGCCACCGCTTCGGGTCGCTGGGGAGCAGCGATGTCACAGGGAGGAGGCTGGGAGCGGGGGCGTCTCGTGCGGGCGTCACCGCACGTGCGTCTCACGTCTTGTGCTCTCCCTCTCCTGCCCTCAGTCACTTTTCTCTCCAGCACCACCACCGCGCTTTCGATGCACAGCAATTCCGTGTTCGGCGACTTAAAGTCGGAGGAGATAGACCTGCTGTATTCCGCCTACGGGGATGAGACGGGTGTGCAGTGCGCGCTGAGGTGAGCAGGGTCGGCACGGCCCGGAAGGTTCTCGCTTGCCGTGCGGGAGGAGCCGTTTCCCTGGTGGGTGGTTGGTGGGAGACGGCCGACGGCAGCGGGTCTGCACGGCGGAGGTTTTCGAGTTCTTTTCCGTAAACCACTGGTTTGCCGCGGGTTGGTCTTGAAGTTCGGGTAACTCAGCTGCGCCTTACAAAGGTGACGATCCAGGCTGTAGTTTAAAAAAGAACGTGTGTGTGCGTGTCACCAACCACGTGTGTTTGGAGCTTGTTTCGTGATTTCGTTGGGACGTGGCTCGGTGGCCGTGTTAGTCTGCCGGGGCCACCGGAACCGTGCACCCCAGCCTGAGGGGCTGAAGTGACAGGCATTCGTCGTCTGGCGGGGCCGGAGGCCGGGAGTCGGAGACCTGGGCGTGGGCAGGGCTGCTTTCTCCTGCGGCCTCTGTGCTTAGCGCGTAGACGGCCCTGGTCTCCCTGTGTCCTCACCTGCACGCCCCTCTCTAAGTCTGTGTCCCGGTCTCCGTTTCCTTCAGAGACACCGATCATAACGCGTTAGGGCCCCCTAAAGACTTCGCTCGAACTTCATCACCTTTGGGAGGCCACGTCTCCAAATGATACTTTCTGAGGTACTGGGGTTGGAGCTTCAGCAGAAGAATTTTGGGACACGCTTCAGTCCCCATTGGTGACTGGGATGTAGTACTAAAACCTTAGACGTGGTGCCGTGTTTCTGTGGAGCTGCTGTGTTCTGTGCACCAATAGAAGTAGGTCACGCCTGTAGAATTTTAGTAATTCTCCAGGAGGAAAGGCGAGTTTGGCTGACCTCTAAGAAATGGATCTTTCCGTATTAGATCTTTGATTTCAAACGGAACACGGGACGTATTTTAAAAACGAACAAAAGGAAGTCAGCCCTTAATACGATTTTTATGAGCCCAGAGAGGCAGAAGTGGAACACCAAGGAGGAAATCTGTGGTGAGCGAGGACAGTGTCACAAGTGGTGCCCTCCCCCCCTTTTGCCCCACTGCCCTGTCACAGCCTTTAAGGGACGGCAGTCACCTTTGGTTCAGGGGGCACGGTGTTCCCAGACCGTGGTCGCCTTCCCCCGCGCCCACCCCAGAAACACGGATGGACTCCGGGCGCTGGGCAGCGAGAAGCCCGACCGCGTGAGCAGCGCACGGCGGCCGCAGCCCACGCTCCTCCCGGGCGTCCCCGCGTCACCTCGCCACGCGCTCTGTTCCAGACCACGCCACGAGTGTTCCGGTGTCCCTGCTCCCGTCACACGCTCACGGTGGTGGCGTCTCCTGAAACGCTCCCGGAGAGACTCGTGTGCCGTCACGGTCTCACTCCCAGATCGGTGGCCCTCCTCGCTCCCCGTGTGACGGTCTGGCCTCTGGGGAGCCCTTCTGAGCCTTTGCCCCAGGGCTTAGAGGCCAGGACCCGGGCCTTCGTCCCCTGCCTCCTTTTACGGTGCCTTCCACTCACTTCTTTTTTAGTTTGTAGTATTCACGGAGTCCGAAAACCAGGACGATACTCTAGGGTGCGGTGCCCGCGGAGTCTCGTTCCCGCACGAGCTCCCTCTCCCCGCTGCTGTGGAGCATCTCTCCTCGGTCTCCTTTCGTTAAGTCAGAACGGAAACAAAAACGAAAAGAGCACCGGGTACGGCTGTGCCCCTCCCGCGGGAGCCCGCGTGTCCCCGTTGACCCCGAGCCGCGCGCTTGCGGTCGTGCGGGGCTACCTGCCCGCGGCTTTTCGCGGTCGGTAGAGGATGGAGTCGCGGTCGGGGTTTCTCGTGATTTTCTTCGTAACGTGCTCTTCCTGGCGTGTCTCGTGCGGGGCGTGGTGTGCGGCGCGTGTGACGTGCGAGAGCCGCGCTCGTCCGCTCGCGTTCTCAGAAAGGCTTCCGGTCGGCAGACTGCGAGTGGTTCGGTCTGGGGCGAGACACGAGTGACGCGTGGATTTGCAGCTTGCGGGCTTGGCGCCCCCGATCCCTGCCGTTGTTCAAGAGCTCACCGTATGTGCCCGGACTCTCGTTAGCCTTGTCTTTTTTGAAGTGATCTTCTCGAGATGGTTTTTGAGTTCTAGCATCTGTTTTTTAAGATCTCTTGTTTCTGTCGTTTAGTTTATGTCGAGGGAGAGCGCCCGTGCACGTGAATGGGGGAGGGGCGGGGGGAGGGGAGAGAACCCCAAGCAGCCTCCGCGCTCAGCTCAGAGCCTGATGTGTGTCTGGAACTCCCAAAGTGGGAGATCGCGACTCGAGCCCAGGTCGAGAGTCACGTGCTTGACGAGCCCCCCGGGCGCCCCTTGAGGTCCTTTTCACCTTTCTGGATCACGGGCCACCCTGAGTATCCGACGGAGACGGTTGCTGCCACCCCCCAGAGTACACGTGGGAGGTTTGCGGCTCTCGGCGAGACCCTCTCGCGGAGGCGCGTCCGAGGAGCCGGGTCCACGGGGCAGGCCCCGCTCCTCGGGACCGCCGGCCCCGGGGAAGGCGCCTGGGAGGCGAGAGCGTGCGGCGCGGGGCCTTCTGGCGGCATCGTGCCCTCTCTCGGCCTTCCAGCCTGCAGGAGTTCGTGAAGGATGCCGGGAGCTACAGCAAGAAGATGGTGGACGACCTCCTGGACCAGATCACCGGCGGGGACCACTCGCGGATGCTGTTCCAGCTGAGGCAGGTGGGCGTGCGTGTGTTGCGTTTGTGGGGCCGCGCCTGTGGAGCGAGCCTGTCCGGATGGACACCGTCCTAGGGAGTCGCTGGCTGGTCTCCCCTCGTTCATGTTTTAAGTTTTTATTTCAGGCAGTCAGTTTTCTTTCAGAGGAACTGAGAAGTTTAAGAAGACCCACTTGCCAGCCCCCCTTCCCAACCCCCCCCCCCGCCCCCCACTGTCTTTGGGGCTCTGTGACTTTATACCCAGATCACTGTCGTGTGCCGTCCATTCCCTTTGCTCTGAAGACTCTTTTTGGCTATTTCTTCGAGTGTAGACTTGCTGACGGGGAATTTACTCAGCTTCTTTTTGGTCTGAAGTTATTTTATCCGTACTTATGGAATTCCTCTTCCCTGGGTCTGGAATCGTGGAATCATAGGCTGCTTTTCTCCTATTTTGAGAGACATCTGACCACACCGTTTCTGAAGCGTCGCCGTCGTAGGCGTCTGTGTCTTCTGTCGTGCATCTTCTTGGCAAAGCGCACGCGTCGGCCGACGGGCTTCGAGTGGGCTTTTCCTTTTTTCAAGGTTGTAGGAAAAGACCAGAAGAGGTCTGTGCTATACAGACCTCTGTCCCGGGAGGCCTCAGATACTCGCTCCTTTGTCCTTTGCAGGAAACGGACTGCTTGCTGCTCTACGTGCTTCTAAAGTTTAATCTTTGTAACTGATTTTCAGTAATTCGTCTCTGATGTGTTTCAGCGTTCTATTCTCTGTGTTTGTCCTGCTTAACGTTTGTCGGGCTTCTCAGGCCCATCATTTAGAAGATTTTCATCCGTCGTCTTTTCAGATGTCGTGTCTGCCCCCACCCCACACTCGTCACTTCTCCGGGACTCTGACACGCGGCCGGCATCCTGGCCTGTCCCGAGTGCCGGTAATGCTCAGCTCCTGTCTCAGTCTCTTGTCCCTCCCTCAGGGGTGAATGCTGTCTGTTGCCGTGGCTTCAAGTTGAGTGATCTGTTTTTGTGCCTCAGCCACATTTGCTGTTAAGCTCAGCCAGTGAAGGTTTCCTTTGAGACGCCGTGTTGTAGGTCTAGGCTCTGTTTTCTTCCTTCTTAGGCCTTCCCTTTCACGTTATGTTCACGCTTTCCTTTAAACTTTTGGACCTATTTCTCGTATCTCCCACGGCTGCTTTGAAAGTCCTTATCCGCCAATTTTGTCATCTCTGCCATTCCTGGATCTGCCTTTTGGTAGATTTTCCTCTGCTTACTGTCCACAGTTTGCTGCTTTATTGTTTGATTGGGCCCCGGGCATTACATTGTCGAGTCTCTGCTGTCTGGACTGGCTATTACTGCCGCCAGCAGTCATAAGTGACTGGCGGAAATAGGACTGTGGTTGGTCTGAATTAGATATGATGAGAATGTGAGCTGCGGACCAGAATTTTAGAGACTGGTGCGAAAAAAGAAACGTAAAACTATTTCATTATTTTATCTGGATCTCATGTTAAAATAAAAAATGTTTTCAATACGTTGGGTTAAGTGAAACGTGTCATCGTCGGCTACGTGTTAAGATTAATCTTAAGCAGGCTACCGGAAGGTTAGGTGGGTATGTGCTCACGTTACATTACTGCTGGGCGAGGCTGGCCTGGATTTTACTGTGTTCCTTTAAGAATGTTGATGTTCATTTTGGCGGAGTTCTTAGGAGTCATCTGATTTCTTGGGATTTGTTTTTAATTTGGTAGGGTGGGTTTCAGTGGCCTTTATGTTGGGTGAATTTGGCCCTGATCCCAAGGAATGGCCTTTCGGGGTCTCTTCTGGTGGCCCAGGTTTCAGTGAGGTCTTGGCTGGGTGGAGTTTGGTTGTGTCTCCTCACGTGTACCTGGCCCCATGGTGTTCGTCTGTGTGTGCACAGGTCAGTGTGGTCCGGGTTCAGCCCTCCTGGACTTGGGCTCCTGCTGTGAGCTATATCCTCCTCTCCAGACTTTGCCACTCTTCAGTTCCGTGTGGCCGCTGCGCCCCGGCTGCCGTTCTCTGCACCGTGGTCTGAAAGTTTTCCTCCTGGTGCCCCCCTGGGCACAGTGTGTGAGGCTGTGTCTTTATAGAGCAGGAACTCCTGAGATGTCCTGGCCACTTGGTTTCCTTTCTAGATTCCAGCGGGATCACTTTTCTGAAAGTGAGCTTGCATTACAGGAGTCACGTAATTCCCAACGTGCTGTGGCATCAGGTGACGTTTGATGCTAAAACGTATACGTTAGTGGAGGCGTGCGTATGCGTGTGGAACTGGACGTTACAATAGCAGAGAAGTTAATTTTCTATTAAAGCTTATAAAAACCTTAGCACAGGTGAATCTCTAGAACGTTGTCCCAAACAAAAGATCTCAGATGCAAAAGCGTGCGAGCTGAGTGACTGTTTTGAAGGTGAAGATCCTGCCAGATTGCAGGACGGTGGCTCAGTAGCATTTAGGCTTGTGATCTCCACATGTGGTCACACGTGGCTGGGCGTCCCATACAGAATAGTCACACAGTAGCTGTCTTGGGTGACTCTGGGTCCCGCATAGGCTGTGGTCACGCAGTAGCGGTCAAGTGTAAGCCTCTTGTGGACACTGCAGCCCGAGGAGAAGATGCGTGGCCCCACAGTGCAGCCCATCGGAGGGCAGGGGACCCTCCTCACCTAGCAGGTGGTTTCCTGAGCTGCCCCTGAGACGCAGGTACAATGTCAGACGTTTACCTTCTGTTTGAAGCCGTCCAGGGCTGCGGAAACGCGTCGGGTGCCCTCTCCTTCACCTCCGTCCCTCCCAGGGTGCCATCAGGGCACTAGGCCTCCCAGGGTCTTGGCTGGGCCTGCATGAATCGGGCCCTCTGTGGGGAATTGGCTGTCTGTCTGATGCTGCACCAGCTCTGATTCACAGGGTGGTGTGAATACCGCGAGGACGACCCCAGCAAGACTGAATGGGCTGCTTTAATTTACGTCTGTGTACACGATACGAGTGAATCATTCCGTATAAAACCGTTTCGAAAACTGGCTTCTCCCGTTTTGATTTGCAGAGGAGAAACGTTCCCGTGAAGCCTCCAGAGGAAGCGAAGGTGAGTTGCACGGACGTGTAAGTGAAAACCTGATGATTAGCGTTCCTGCGGGGAACGGTCGTGTTCAGCCTGTGAAATGGGGTCGTTGAGAAGAGGTTCACGTGTTGTTTTCTTGGGAAACTGGTTAGGTGGTAGTCTCCCTGCCCCTGAGTTTTAGTGACAAGGGTGAGGGGCAGGAAGCCATGGCACTTCTCTTCCAGTCCAGGCACGGGAGCCGCAGAGCAGTGGTCGTGCGGGGGCCCTGTCTTCTCACGTGGCAAGTGTGCACGGCCGGCCGGTGGGGAAGCAGGCGCTGGACTGGATTCCTGTAGGGGAGCCGCGGGGTACTCTAGCCTCTGGGGTGCTCCCTCGGCTGTGTGTGGGGCCTCGGCCCTGTGAGGTCTCTAGGGAGATCTGCGTGTGTGCTCTTTGGCTGGTGTGAGAAGTCGTGAGTAAACCAGCTGTCTTCAAGTCGTTTTTACGAGTTCCAAGTTGCAGGCGAATCTGTGACAACTTGGAAAACCGCAGCTGTGGGATGATTGCCCCAGCCACGTAGGGAGAAGGGCCCCGTGCTGGGCCCTGGGTAGGATCATGAGTAGCACTGAGCCTCGGTTTCTGGTTGCAAAGTAGAGCGGTAACAGTGGGGTCGTTGTAGGACTCTCGGTGGCACTCTCCCCTGAGATCTGGCTACTGCCGTACTCCATAAACACGAGCTCAGCCCCGGCCCGGCGTGTCGATGGCCCAAAGTGATCACTGTAACATTTCCTCTTGAGAGAGATTTATCAGAGCACAGAGCAAAGTGGCTTTTCTGAAAGTCAAGTGAAAGAAGCAAATTCACAGATCACCCAGACGGGACAGACCGATGGCAAGGGTTCACACCCAGACAGGACGACAGGAGAGGGCTCAGACCCAGAGGGGACAGGCCGACGTGAGAGGGTTCACACCAGAGGGCACAGCCCGACATGACAGGACTCACACCCACAGGGGACAGGCCAACGGGAGAGGGTTCACACAGAGGGCATGGCCTAACGTGACAGGGCTCACACCCACAGGGGATAGGCTGGCGGGAGAGGGCTCACACCAGAGGGCACGACCTGACGGGAGAGGGCTCACAGGCCCTGTGCCCCTTGCCTGGTTAGCAGGGTCTCATCTTCCTCCTTTGCCAGGTCCCTGTGTGTGGCCGGATGTAGGTGGGTGCCTGTCCCTACTCTCTGGGCTGGTGGGGACCCTGTGTGAGCCTTCGAGCTGCAGGGCGGGCTGAGGGTGTTCGAGGGCACGTGATGTGCACCTGCGCAACCAGGTCCACAGGCTCTGAGCGTCTGCTGCAGTGTGGACCTTTAGTTGAACTATCTGGTGAAGAAACGGTCCCTCCAGGCCGTGTGTCGGGAAGGGCGTGGTCATCGGACAGTAACTTATCCCACAGTGACTTAGGGTCCGATCTCCAAAGTGAGGGTGGGATTTGGTAGGATTTGAAGGCCTTAGGGTCTTACCTGTAGTATATTTCCCTTAAAGCACCGGAGGTGGCTCTCAATGTTCATTTTAAAAACGGCCATACATTAGCTGTTACTTCCTAATGTTTACGAGCCACAGGCTGCCGTGAAAGGTTTGTGTGGTGGGAGCGTCTCGGGGAACGCTGGGCTGTTTCCTTACGGTGCAGAGAGGGCTAGGAGGGCGTGGGGCGGCCACAGAAGGAGAGAGAACACGCTTGGCATGGAATCTGCCGTGTTTTTACGTGTAGTCTCTGCAAGGTAGCTGTGAGCCCCTCAGGTCCCCTGTGTCCCCCTGTGCCGCCGCCCCCCTCCCCCCCCCCCCCGTTGCAGGGACCCATTTATCCCCGAGAGTCAGCAGCCTTTGGCTGTGGGGTTTGGTCTCGGCAGTGGCAGCCGCCTCTGGGAGTGCCCCTGGTGGTCGTGGCTGCAGCAAGGACCAGACGCAGCGTGGTCTTCCTGTTCCCTGGGTGTGGACGTGGCAGAGCCGGCCTGTCCTGGGGGGGTGGGACGCTGACGCTCCTGTGAGTTCAACAGCTGGTGCTAACTGCCCGCTCAGTGACCTCTTTCCTTTTCTGCTCGGTACCTACCTGTCTCCTCCAGGCTGGGGACTCGCTGGGCGACAGCAACTCCGTCCTGGACTTCATGTCGACAAAGTCCTACTCGGACGCCTCCCTGGACATCTCCATGCTCGGCTCTCTAGGTAGGTCGTGCTGGGCGTGCTCACATCCTCAGGCTCCGCTGGAAGAGGACGCTGTGTTCTCATCCCCGGTGCCGTGTCAGTCTGCGAGGTGGTCCCTGGGGCACGAGGCTGGTGTGCCGAGGCCTGTCCCCTTTCTAGGAATATGGCCACTGTGCTCGGGGTCCCTCCCTGATGGCCCCAGAGGGGGCTTGCCCAGGTCTCCTTTTTGACGTCAGGGTCCCTCGAGCCTGTCGGTCGTGCAGGGACGAGCTGCCTGCCTCGTGGCCTGCCATTGACGTGTCTGCGCGCACGTACCCACCAGGCTGTGCCCTCGTCGGCAGCTGAGCCCGACCCCGCCACGTGAGATGCCCTCTACGGTCCGCATGGCACCCGGGGTTTTGGAATCTCTTTGGCCGTCCGGCTCCCTGTTGACTCGAGGCTCTCGAGGTGCATTCTCCTCCCCTCCTTTCCTTTGGGCCGACCTGACCGTTACCACGGGGCTTCTTGCGGACAGTGGCCTCCCTCATTGCGTGTGGCCGTGCCCGTGGTGCTTCCGGCGTCGAGGGGTGGAGGCCGGACGTGCTGCTAAACATCCCGAGGCACAGGGAGCGGCCCCCCAAGAACGACCCGGCCCCAGAGGCCACCGCGGCCGGGGGTGAGAAATCCTGCCTGCGTCAGAAGTGGTTTCTGTCAGCGGCTCAGAGCGCGTGAGGCCGGCTCTCGTTTTGTCATCAGCCCCGTGGTCTCTGCCTTGGGTTAGGCTGTTTGTACTTAGCGTGGTAACCCAGACCTGATTGAGATCTGCTGTCTTGCTCCTTGTCTGTTATTTTCCCAATTGTTGGGGGGGTCCCACGCCTACCGCTGGGTTAGGTGGTTCCCTAGGAGTCTTGAGACTCGTGGCTCTGGTTTGATACAGCAAAGGGGGACAGATCGGGACCCACAGAGGGAAGGGGTGCATGGGGTGAGTCTGGGGGAGACCAGGCAGCGCTCCAGAGCCACCCCATGGGGTCCCACGGACACGCCTGACTCCCAGCATCGAGTTGGGGCAATGCAGGCACCCTCTCCCTGGCACATCTGCAAATTCCAGGCTCCTGGAAGGAGAGCAGGTGTTCAGTGGAAACCACATCAGTTGCATGGACAGTCGAGGTCCGGGGAGCCCCTCTGTCACTCGGGTGGTGGCGACCCTCCCAGGATCCAAGTTCACCAGCCAAGGGCCAACTTGGTCTTCTGGGCTTGCGGTCGGAGGCTGCTGTATTAATGTTAGCCTTGCCAACTCTTCTTTTCCTCTGCGTTTAAGGTTTTTTTCCTCATTACTGGTTTTTGGTAGTTTGAGTATAACGTGCCTTGATTTGCTTGTGTTTGGATTTATCTGTCGGGTTATGTTCGACCTGTGGACTCGGGGGGACCTCTGGACTCGGGGGTCTGTGGATTTTCAGCTGGGCTCCCGATTCTGCCATTTGTTGCTGAGTGTCTTGGCTTCGTGTCTGGCCGTCTGTTCCGCCGCGGCTGACCTGCTGTTGTCCTTCCCAGCGTGGGGTGGCGGGTTGCCGCAGACGCTGCTCTTTTCCTGTGCCGGAGCCCAATTCAGCTTTTCCAGACTCTCCCCTCCTCCCCTCACCACCCTCTTCCTCTGCTTTTTGAGGAGCGAGTGCCTAGTCGCGAATTTAAGGCCCCTCTTGTTCACAACTTTCCTCCCGTGTTTGGTGGGGCTGTTTCCCTGCCCTCTGCCCGCCCGGTAGTGGTTTCTCATGGGCCAGACCGCAGTTACGCCTTTGGTTGCTGGTTAGCTCGCGTGCCTCGATGCTGCGCTTGGTCACGTTCTGACGGGCCGTTACCGATGTGTAGGCGTCGGACCCTGTCCAGGTGTGTCTGTGAGGTGCTCTAAAGGCGGCCCTGAGCCACCTTTAGTGTAGGGAGGGACACCGTCCCGCCGGTGGACCGCACCCTTCTTCAGGCTTGGGCCACCGGTTGTCGGAGACACGTGAGTTCTTGAACTGCCTGGAGGGGTCGTGTGCTCCCACACACGCAGGGCCCCTCCTGGCCCAGACCCGGGAGCTCTCCCGGCAGCCCACTGCCCGGGGCCCCCTGCCCCCGCTCTGGCGTGTTCTCCGTCCTGGCGTCTGCGGGCCTCCGTTGCACATGCTGTCCTGCTTCCTGCTTGTTTACACCAGAGGGCAAGCCCTCTTCGTGAATGGCTCAGATCTGACGTGGCACCCGCCCTCCAAACTTGCCTGTCCTCTCCCCCCCCCCCCCCCGACCCCAGCTTTCCGCACGATGGGTGTTGTCCCAAGCGTTCATAGCGGCGAGGGAGAGACCGGGGGTGCGGCCCAGGCGTCTGGGTGTCTGACGTCTGACGGCCCCGTGTCTGTGCAGGGAAAGTGAGGAAGGAGCCTGACGCAGACGACAGCCACCTGAACCTGGATGAGACGGCGAAGCTCCTGCAGGACCTGCACGAGGCACAGGCAGAGCGCGGGGGCTCCCGGCCGTCCTCCAACCTCAGCTCCCTGTCCAACACCTCCCCCTCCGATAGGGACCAGCACCACCTGGGTAAGGCGGGCTGCTCCCTCTGCAGGGTGTCCCTGCCCCTGGGGCGCTGAGACCGCCCTATAGTCGGGCAGCTGCCCGGGGCTGAAACGTGTGAGTGGAAGTCACTTGGCGTTAGGAATCGTGGGGAGTGGCCGTGAGACGTGGCCGGCCCTGCGTCAGGAGGAGCCCCAGCTGGCTACACCCCAGGGTCCTTGGGAGGGGCAGAACGAGCCTCACACGCTTAGTTCAACTCGGGGAACGTTTGTTTCTTTCTGCCATTCCCGTGTTCAGTCCTAACACAGAGCGTCAATGAGTGTGTCGATCCTCCGGGGCCCTGAGGGTAGAGCAGGTGGCCTGGGGCCTTCTGTGTTTACTGAGACAGAGCGGGCAGGTGTGTGGGCCCCATCGGGATTTCAGTCCCACCAGGAAGGGAACCAAACGCTTCCTGGCTCCTTGAATTTACTCCCTTACTTGCCCATGCTGCTGTCGTAGTTCCCAGATAGAAGGTCGGGCTCGCGGAATATGTCTTGACGTTGTGGGCTCAGGGGTGCTCGTCCGCGGTGGAGGTTTGGCTGAATAACAAGCGGGCTCTGTGGCTGAGTTGTGGTTTCACTAACCGCTGTCACTAGGACACGTTTTCAGCCCGGTGTGAACCGTGACGTGTGTGTGGATCTGCTGTGTGAACACCTGTCTTTCCCACAATTGCAGGAAGTCCTTCTCGCCTCAGCGTCGGGGAGCAGCCAGAGGTGACCCACGACCCATACGAATTTCTTCAGTCTCCAGAACCTGCAGCCTCTGCGAAGAGCTAGCCTTGTAGATAGACTTCCGTTAGTTTTTTATTTTTTTATTTGTGCGTACAGAGTTTTTGTCGTGAGACAGAGACTTTCGTTTTGTCCCCTCTGGCGTGCGGGAAGCAGCCCCGGGAGGCGGGGAGGTGTCTCTGGCATCATGTCAGCCACACACGGATCCCGTGTTTCTGTGGGTAGCCCCGTGAATGCTGGACAGTGGACAGCACACTACAGGTGTGTGACCGGGTGGGGTCGAGCCGTGGTGCTTTGTCTCTTGAGCTTTGAGGGGTCTGTAAAGCTCCGTCCTGTGGCTGGCCGGGACACGCCGTCCTGCCCCAGCATCCTTCCCGAGCACCCCTTGGGAGGCAAGAGATGCCCACGTTGGGGGTCCTGTGTGCTGTTTGCCCTGCCTGCCCTCCCCGCCGTCCCCACGTTTCCGAAGCAGGTCGTGGTGGGGCCGCACCCTCCTGGCCTGGGACAGGGTCTGTGCTGGGCGAGGCCTGCCTTCTGCTGGAAGCTGACAGTGATGTGCTGTGTCCGTAGACTTTTTTAATCTGGATGTGTTTACTGGATGCCTGTTCACATTTGCAAAACGTAGAGATGTCAATAAAATACAGAGCGATTGCATGTAATTGTTTGCAGCCCGATAGGTGTCCGCTTCTTTGTTGTTTTTTTAATTTTCTTCAACGTTTATATTTGAGAGAGAGCACAAGAGAGGGAGGGGCCGAGAGAGAGGGAGACACAGAAACGGAAGCAGCTCCGGGCTCCGAGCTGCCAGCACAGACCCCGACGTGGGGCTGGAACTTAACAAACCGTGGGATCATGACCTGAGCCGCAGTCGGACGCTCAACCACCCTGAGCCCCCAGGCGCCCCTGTGGGTGTCCATTGCCGAGTGACTTTTCGGCGAGAACCTTCGGCGCAGGAGGTCAGCAGCGTCCGTTCCGGCCGCTCACCCTCCCGCGTTGACTCTGCGTCTGGCCCCGTTCTCCGCCCGCAGTGTGTCTGTCTCTCTTACCCACCCTGCACAACTTCCGGGTGGCTTCCTTTTTGAAAACAGAATTGGAAGGGCGCCGGGGCGGCTCCGACGTTTAAGCTTCCCACTCTTGATCTTGGCTCGGGTCATGATCTCCCGGTTCGTGGGTCCAAGCCCCATGTCGGGCTCTGTGCTGACAGTGCGGAGCCTGCTTGGGAGTCTCTCTTTCCCCCTCTCTGCTCCTCCCCTACTTGTACGCACACGCGCACATTTCTGTCTCTCTCAAAATAAACTTCAAAATATTAAAACAAAACAAGATTGGAGCTTCTGTCACCTCACAAGGCAGAGTGAATCCTGGGGGAAGGGGGTTTGTGTGACGGAGGCAGTGGACAGCATGACGTCCCCTGACCCACAAGTGCCACGGGGTGGGCCAGCCCTGCTGGCCACTGCCTGCCGTGCCGGTAGGGCCCCTTGGGAACCTCAGGAGAAGGGGAGCAAAACGCTGCATAGCCGAGGCGTCAGGAAGCCGTGGCAGGTGCCGGCAAAGGAGCAAGTCCCCAGGAGGGACAGACCCCACGGTCAGGCTGCTCCTTCCTGGGTGTGTCACAGCCGTGAAAGGGGGACCTGGGGCTCGGGGTGCCTCCCTGGGCCTGCTGCCCCAGGAAGCTGGCAGGATCCAGGTCCGAACCCACAGGTGCTCTCGGTGGTCAGAATAACTGGGGGCAGGTGGCCAGAGAGGGGGAGTGTCCCTCAGAGCCACACTGGCCACGTGTCAGCCACGGATGCACGGGAGCGCCACAGCACCTCAACCATGCTGTTGACTCTCCGGGGAGAGGCTGTCTGGGCAGACAGTGCCAGGTGACGGGGGTTCATCTTGCTGCCTTTTCTGTGGGAAGCCACACTCCAAACGACCAGTGAGGGGGAGAGTGTGCACATGTGTGAGTGTGCATGCTTGTGCGGTCTCGTATGTGCGTCCGTGTGCACGAGTACGTGTGACGTGAGCATATGTGTGAGCACGCGCGTGCACATGTTTATTCTGGTGCACGAGTGTGCACGTGCACATTGTGTTAGTGCACGTGTGAGCACGTGTGTGAGAGTGTGTGCGAGTCTATGTCCGTACACGTGTGAGTGCATGTGTTGGCGTGTGTGTGTCGGTGCCTGTGTGTGTGCACGTGAGTGCCAGCGCCTACCTGTCCCGCGCTCCACCTCACTCCTCCGCCATCCCTGCCCCCGGCCCCAGTGCTGACCCTTTGGGGGTTGGGTGCTTAGGTGTCTGCGCAGCGGGATTGCAGCCGGCCCGTAACAGAGCTTGTGAATGACCTTCCTGTCAGGCACGTTGAGGATCACACTCGGAGTGCTCTGTGCACCCTAAAAATAGGGGCGAGTCTGTGTCGAGGGAAGGGGACGCTGGGCTGCAGCAGAGGGGACAAGAGTGGGTTGCAGAGTGGGGCCCACAGCACGCCTGTCCCGTTAGAAGTTCAGGGCATGCAGTTGTGCATGGGAAAAGTCCTGGTTGTCCCGGATGGGGGTTACGGCTCTGGGTTGAGGTCTGTTTCTTAGTGTTGTAGCTTCTGGAGTTTTTCTCATGGAGCGAAGGTGTCTCTTTCGGAGGCACATTTCTCATAGGGGTGAGTGGCTGAGGTCACCGTGGCTCCAGGTCAGCCGGGAGGCCCGACCACCTGCAGACTCGGGGGACCCCTGGGGTAGTGTCTCCCCTGCCCCACTCCCCGGTGCCTCTTTCAGGGTCTGCCGAGTCGAGGGGTTGAGGTCACAGGCCCCAGAAAAAAGCCCAGCGAGGGGCCAGCAGCCTGCACACAGGCGTATCTGGGGAAGGACGTTCTGCGCAGAAGGCCGAGACCTTGCTCGTCTTCACACTTTTCAAGCGCCGTAAAGGCTGCACTTTGCCGCAGCTTGAGCTCTGCCGGTGGGAGTGGTGGCCTCACAGCCGACACTCACATGCCGCGTCAGACGTGGCCGTTCCAAAGTGAGTGCACTGTGGGAGGCCTACACTCTGGCGGGTGCCCTGCCCTGAACTTGAACTGTGTTCAGTTACTGGCATCTCCCACCTTCCGCGGCCTCTGCCGTGCGGATGGCTGGGCTCTTGGGGGTCTGAGACCCTGGTCAGGCAGCCTGTCGTCTGCCTTGGGTCTCTGGTGGCATGTTGGCCTGGCCCGGGGGAGCGCCGTGGACAGTGGTGGCCGGCAGGCCTGGGCACGGGAGTCCCTGGGATGTGGTTCCAGGTGGAGGTTAGCACGCAGAGCTGTGTGGGCGCCAACCCGGGGCTGCCCGCGGGCGGGTGCTGGTGTGCAGGGCCCAGAGGGGGCAGCCGTGTTCCCCTCCCCCGCCTGGCCACCGGCCTCCAGCGCCCTCATTCCCTGCGGCCCCTCATCCTGGGCCCTGTCTCCTCTCGCCCGCCTGTAGTCAGACAAGGCTGCCAGGATCAGCGTCCCTGTCATCCCCAGGGACGCTTTGCTCCTGAAGATCGCTCCGCACGGCGTGTTGGGCCAAAGGGGGTACGTGTTGAGGACGTGGAAGCCCAGGTAGTCAGGCTGGATGTAGGACTGACCCAGACCAGAAGTTGGCCCCGCCCTGGCCACGGGGGCCTTCTGTGCAGGGTGTCCCCAGCTGGCTGTGGGGGCCCCGGGCCTTCTCTACAGGGTGTCTGTAGCTGGACCCGCCCTGCCCCCCGTTGGCTGTGGGGGCCCCAGGGTGGGGCCGGCCCTGGCTTTATGAGGCGCCTTGGGCTCCATCATTGCCACGGCAACCGGGCCTTTGTTGTTTCTCAGACCTGGGCCGAGTGAGCCCTTGATCCTCATTCCTGCCTGGACTGTCGACCAGGAAGGAAGTGGAGCGGGTCCTGTCTCCCAGCGGGGTAGGTGTCTCCTGCTTCTACTGTGACCAGAGAACGCAGAGGCGTAACCTGTGCGCATCCCCAAGCAGGACACAGGATGAAACAATGATTCGGGGGCTGTCAGGACCTGTGTCAGGTTTCAGAAGGTCACGTTTGCCAGGCTGTGATATCACAAACACGCAGGTGTGCCCAGGACGCCCTGTTCAGAGAGCATGGTGTGACGGTGTCTGTCTGGCAGGGGGCAGGGTCACCGTCCACAGTCACGCTGGGCCAGCGCAGCAGCCTCTGCTCGAAGCTTCTGTGAGTCGGCCATGTTCGTGTTGGGGACGTGGAGGTGACGATGGCCTTGTGGGAGCATTGCGGCTCCAACACGTCTCAAACCAAAACCTGGACTAAACCCTTAGGAATGACGAAAAACGAACGTCAGGAACTGAGCTTGGGCTAAGAAGGGACCCAGGCCCCACCGAGTCTGCCCAAGAGGGAGATCGTTAGGTCCCCTTCCTGCGGCCTGAATCCGGAGGACCAGTCCCGGCATTTGCGGAAGGAGTGGACGGGGGCCTGGCTCAGATCTGGTGGGGGGGGGGGGTGGCGGTTAGGAGGTCGTCTAGGGAGTGACGCCAGCACAGGCTCCAAAGGCAAGAGATGGCCATTAGCGGGGGGGGGGGGGGGGGGGGGGGGGGGGAAACGACGTGGCTCCAGGCTGAGGAAATAGCACGAGAAAGGTCAGGAACGAGAAGTGAGCCGAGAAATCTTGTGTGCCTAAGCTGTGAGAGTGTGTGTGTGTCTTGTGTGCGTGCTGTACGTGTGGTGCACGTGTATGTCTCTGGTGCGTGTGTTCCACGTGTGTGTGTGTGGTCTGTCACGTATGTGGCATGTGCGGTGTGTTGCGTGTGCACGTGTGTTCCGCGTGTGGATGGACGTGTCCGCACGGGTGTCTCGTGCACACGCGGAGCCCACGTTAGCTGTGCCATCTGGTCCCGGCAGGAGTCAGGAGCCCGTACGTTTGTTGGTAACTGTGTATTTGTCCTGGTGACAACTGCTGGAATCTTCTGAGAGCGAAAAAACCGAACCGGCAGATCCAAGGGGGTGTGCGAGCCGAGCACCTGCCCCGCCAGGGGGCCCGGGGCGAGGCCCCTGCACCACCTGCAGCTGCTCTCTCCAGACCCCCCGGCTCACCAGCGCCCACGTGACTGGCGGTGCCGGCCGCAGCCACTCCCGGTGACGGTAAGTGTGCACCTCCCGCCGCGGCTGCTTGGGCCGCGTGCGTGGTTGTGACCTCACACTCAGGCCGCTGTGGTCCTGCCCCGGGGACCGAGGCTGCGCTCGCCCCCCAGTGGAGTGTTGCTCTTGGTGCCGCTTTGAGGTCGGCTGCAGGGAAGCTTCCGGGGGGCCTCCGAGGAGTGCTGCTGCGGTGCCCCCACGCGTGCACTCTCAGTCCCATGTTCCCGTGACACTTTGGCTGTCTCTGTTGGGGTTCAAAGCAGTCTCAGAGCTTGAAAACTCGCTCTGCTTCAAGTTTTACCAAATCCAATGCCAGCTGCAACCTCAGGGTTTCCACGCGTCAGTGATGCCATCTCTGTCCTGGGAAGCCCCGTAGGACGCGGCCCGCCCTTGCCTTGCACGGGCTCCTGGGCCGACGTGCGCCCTCCTGTGCCTTCCCTGTGCCCTCGTGTCCTGTCCGCACCCCGTCGCTCCTTCGACAAGATAGGTGCCGTCTCCACTGCCATCCTCCACGGCACATCCGGTTTCTCCCACGTCCCTGCTTCACCTCCCTGGGCCGAGGTCTGCGGTTACGCCCTAGAGCCCACCTCCCCGTTAGTGGGCTTTGGTTTTCAGAAGCATCCTTCCCATTGGCCGGTACTTCCATCCAAATGTTGTTTTCACGCAGGAATCGTGTCATTCGTAACACGGTGCCTTTCTGCGCTCCAACCCCCGGGGTGCTGGCCTCGCCGTCCATGTGGGATGGTCTCTGTGGTCCCCCAGGGGTCTCGGTGATCAGGTAAGCCCTGCCTGGCCCCACACCCCGAGAAGAGTGGCAGAAATCCTCCCTAATGAGGCAAAGTCCCCAGGACCCTCGGCTCTGCCAGAGGCGGCTGTGATGTGGCTCACCTTCTCCAACAGCCGGACACCTGGCCAGAAGTGGCCACGGCTCCCTCCCAGCCCCTCAGCTCGACCTGGGTGTCCCCAGAGTGCCCAGAGACCCCAGAAGCCCCTTGGTCAGCAGGCCTTTGTTCTGCAGCAGGAACGCGGTCTCTTGTTCTGTCCTCAAGGGAAACTTGCAGAAGATTCCCTGAGGATTTCAGCACACAAGAGTGTCGCGTTGTCATAGGCTCTGCTTTTCCTGCAATCTTTTCCTCGGTTTCCCTGGGGGTGGGAGTGACCCTCCTCCCGTCTTGCACATGGATCTGTGCAGCCGGAGCCAGAGAGGGGCCCTGCGGGAAGCCAGCAGGAAGCAGGCCTCGCCCCGCCGCTGGTCCAGAGTGAATGGCTGGTCGTGGCCCCTGCACACCTTCCAGGCGGTGGCCTGGATCACGCTGTTCATCTTGGCCTTCGCCAACTTCGGTATCTTCGTCCCTTTGCTGCCGCCTGACTGGAACTTGGTCATCTATGGTGTATCCTTCACTGTGGGAGCAGCGCCCGCTGTCCCAGGGAGGCTCCCCGCGGGCCCTGCCCCAGATCTGGCTCGGGGCCCTGCCACGCCTACCAGCCCCCGCTGCGACCCCTGTTCTGCGACCCCGCTCCTCCTCTTCACCTCAGACACCCGCCACGGCCACGCTGCCTGAAACCTTACGTTCGTTCTCTGTGTGGCTCCCTGGCTTGGGGCCGGGGCTAAAAGCACAGGAGTGTCTGCTGCTTGCCTGCCGTCAGTGCAGGGAGAGCACGCCTGGGGGCCAGGGCTGGAGGGGCTTTGGGGTGAGGCAGGCAGCCTGGACGACAGGAAAGGGTCGCAGAGGGGTCGCAGGGCTGGCTCAGAAACTGAAGGCTGAGTCCCAGGGATTCACATGGCGTTCGTTCTCAGGGTCTGGGGTGCCCCATGCGGGCCCCGCTTGTCTGCAGGTCTGCAGTGGGCTGGGTCAGGCTGGCTGGCGGGGGAGCCACGCCAGGGGTGCGAGGAAGACACCGATTATAACTGCGTCCCTCTTGCGACAGGTGAGTCTGGTGGCGGGTGTTGGCTGGGCCTGGAGTGGCCGAGGCCAGAGAGAAAACCCGCCGGCTGCTAGGAGCCACGTAGGCCACAGTGGGGACTGTGAACCCCGTGGTGGCCTAGAAAGGAGGCTCCAGACGTGTCACCAGAGTAGGCTTCAGGCCAGGTGGGCGGGCGTCGGGGACGCACTTGGGGCTGGCGCGCAGGCCCCCTGGTGGAGCGTGGCAGGTGCAGCCGAGTGCTCCTCCCCCGGCCAGGCGGGCATCGCCAGCCTTGCCCCCTCCTCACACCTCACCCTGTGGGTGACGGACCTCAGTTCTGCCAGCGCATCCACGCTCCGGGGGCCGCCGCTGGCCAACCCCACCAGTGAGCCTGGGCGTCCCCCACGGCCTGACGCGCAAGCCTGCTGCCCCCCCAGCGCCATGCAGCCCCCGATCTGGCCAGCCTCCCCCTGTGGGGCCCTCCGGGTGTCTGATCCAGTGGCACGGAGCTGGGAATGTGGGTCCTGTGTGTCCGGATGCAGCTGCCCCACTTCTAGGCCTGTGGCCCAGGGCTGGCGACGCTAGGTGGGGCCTGCCAAGCCAACATCCCACGCCCCACATCGCCCCGTGTAACTTGTGTCTTTCCCACACAAGAGGATGGGCAGAAGTCGGCCAGCCTTGTAGATTTCTCTACTGGTCCCCAAAACCTGCTTTGTCGGGTTTTTTAAATTCAGAATCCAGGCACAGTTCGCGCTTCGCGTGTGGCGAGGGGTCTCCTCTCTGTGTCCCAGCACGAAGGCCAGCAGTGCCCGACCCACGACTTCCTGGTCAGAATGGCACTCTCACTGGGACTCGCACCACAGCGAAACATCTCCCAGTTCTGAGAGGGAGCCCTCTCTCGTTCTGGGACCAGAAGCCCTCAGTGTCGGCAGGGGCCAGCTCCGGGGAGGGCCAGTTCCTGGCCTCCTTGCTGCCTCCAGCTGCCCCTCTATCTGTATCCTAACCTCCGTCCCTGACTGTGGGTTTGTTTGCGTTCTGGGTTCTAATCCGTTGTCTCCCTTCTCCCTTCGCTGTGGCTCAGCCTGTTCTGGGGCCTTCTCGAGCTGCCTTGTGTTCTCTGTCCAGGGAGCACTCTGAGAACTCACCTGCTTTCGGGCCCAGAGGGCGTCCCGAGCTCACTTGCACACCCTTTCTCCCAGGAGCCCCTGGCTGGCCCGAGTCCCAGGTTCTGGCTGGCTTCCTTTCCCCTCAGGCTCCGCAGCGCTTGGCCACCGGGGGGCGCCACCGTCGTTCGGCGCTGCAGGGACTGCTGCCCCAGGAGGGAGGGCAGGGTCTGGGTTGCACCTCCAGAAGACACAGCAGAGGAGGCGGACCCCTGGTTCCCCGCTGACCTCAGCGGCCAGCTTCCCCCACAGCCCTGCCCCTGCGAAGGGCCCCGGAGGGTCCCTGTGCTGAGGGACTGGCCTCTGACGTGACCCGTCTTAGTCCGGGAGCCTGCGCCGTGGCCAGGCGAAACCCCTGGTTAGGTTAGCCTCAGTGACTGCAGGGCTGGTGGGGGGTGGTGGGAGCTCTGGGGGGCGCCTCACCCCTTCCTGCCGCAGAACCGCAGAACCGGAAGGACCTGAAAGGAAGGTCGGGAGGGCGTGTGTCCTGGGCTGGCGGAGCTGTGTGTTTACCAAACACAGATTGTCGCTAAGGGGATGGGGCCTCGAGGGCAGGGCCTGGCCTTCTGCCGCTGGAGACCTCCTACCTTGTGCCTTTTACTTTTTGTTATTCTCTGCAACCTGAGACACCCATAACCCGGGCATCTGAATGTGGGGGCAGAACTTTGGTGTGGTGCCCACCTGCTGACACTTCTCAGCCAAGTGGCTGGCGGAGTGAATGGCCAGGCAAAACGCGGTGGTGGCCTTTTGCTCGCCCATGTCACTCCCACGGGTGACCTGCCCTGAACCTGTGTTCGTGCTTAAGGGGGCTTGCCTACCACATGGCGGGGGGCTGCCCCTCTGTTCCTGGGGGACACGTTCTGGTAGTGGCCTGGCCACGGCACCTGCAGGGTTGGGACATGAGGGGAAAATCAGGCTCAGGTCAGGGGCCTCGCTGCCTCCAGTTTGAGACTAGAGTGCAGGCCACGCTGCCCCTACACCGTCTCCAAGGGCCCCAACGCCTCAGTCCCTCCCCCACCCCTTGCCTGCCTATTTCTGATGCGACAGAGGAAGGGGCCTTCCTGCCGCACCTCTTGTCCTGGGCCGGACCCCTGTGCTCAGGACCTGCTACCCCAGTAACCACACAAACAGTGCTTGCCTCCACCCAGCGCCTCGGGCTTCAGGGAGCAGGTACAGGGGGACCGCGTGCCAGCACTGTGTTGGTGTCTCCAGCTGTGATGGCAGAGCCTGACCAGGCCCCTGACCACCTGGCCGCGGCCCCATACCCTGAATGGAACAGCAGAGCAGGGGAGGCTCAGGCCTTACCCAGCCCTGCAGGGTCCTGTGGCCACAGGAAGGGCCTTGGTGTCACCACATCCCTTATGTGGCACTGAGGGATCTGGTCAGTCTCGTGCCCCCGTGCAGGTCCCCCAGGGCCCGGCTGGTTCTCAGCCACCCTTCCACTCACCCCTGGCCTGGGCACCAGCTTCCTGGGCTGATCCTCACGGCCCTCAGCTCATTCTCGCCTGCCCTCCTCCCGCCCTCCTCCCCCAGCAGGGCTGGGTCCCCATTGCCTCCATGCCGTCATCTGGCAGCCTGAGTCCTGGGTCTGCACGTGGTGCCTAGAGGCTGGAGGGCGAGGGAGGAATGAGCGATTTGGGCCAGAAGCAGCCTCCCGCTCAGGCTAGTGCATTGTGGAGGCAGGACCCCGCCTGTCAGCCCCAGGCCCGTGGAGGCGGAGGCAGAGGCTGAGGCAGCAGCGGCTGGCAGGTCTGAGGAGGACCCCGAGGGGGCTTCCCGCAGGACTGAGCAGTAGCCCCAGCCCCCTGCTCCGAACCCCCACCCCTGTCAGATCCCGGCAGAACCCCGTGCACTGTGGCCTCGCCTCCCGGGCTGGGTCATTTCCCCCTGCCACACCCTGGAACCCAGCCTGTAAACCCTGAACCCTCCCATTCAGCACTGGTCCTGGGAAGCAGGGCAGGGCTGACAGGGAGGCGGCTTCCACCTCGTCTGTTTGGTTTCCAAGGGGACAGACAGTGTGTTGGTCCCGAAGGGGAGGAGGAGGATGGGAGCCCGGGGACTGGTTTTACCCTGGGTGCCACGGCGGGAGTGGGTGCCAGAGAGCCAGAGGGGCCTAGGGGCGAGGAGAGACGAGACGAGACCCAGACAGACCGTGCAGACTGGCCGTGTGAGCCCTCCCTGCTCCCCTCAATTTTTTGATGATACACTGTCTTCTTCCCCCGACACACGTGCTCTGAGCATCTCTGCTGCCCAAAGAAGCCCCACGACTTTGGCACCCAGCGTGGTGGCCGCTGGCCCCTGAGGGCCTTCCCTTGCTGCCTTGGTGAATGTGGGGTCCACACCCTCAGGCCGCAAGCAGGCGCCTCCAGGGTCCTGCTTCTAGTTTGAGCGGGCACCTTCGCCGTGTTGACCAGGCCTGGCCGCACGTTCCTTGACACACTCACGCCCAGGTGACTGGTGGGCTTTTCTGTTTCCACTTCGTGGTCCACTTGCTTGCAATTTCCATCGATCCTGCTGAAACCAACGTACGGCTCAAGAATTACTCGGAGCCCGTACCCACCTTCGACCCATCCAAACACACGCATGTCATCGAGAACCAATATTGCCACCTGTGTGAGGTCACCGTGTGAGTACCCAGCGTGTGGGGGCAGGCAGCCCCGAGGCCGCGGCCCCTGCCATGTGGACCCGTCCCCTCCCCGTGCTGTGCACAGGCAGGTCCTGCCCCGGCCTTTCTGTTTCCATGGAGCTGACTGGTGCTGCTTTCCTTGAATGAGCAGCAGTGGCCCTGAGACACGCAGGACCCCTCACCCATCTAGGGGCTCAGATGAGTCCCAGCCCCCCCACCGGAACCCCACCTGGGCTAGTCAGAGCACTGAAGGCTCAGCAGGCAGCCTGGGAGGGAGGCCTGTGGCTCAGGATGGGAGCTGGTGGCACCGTGTGGCAGGCGTGGCTGAGGGAAGATAACCCGCCTGGGGCCTGGTCTTCCCTGCCACCTGTCTCTCCCTTCTGACCCTGTCTTCCTCCCGCACATGCTGCAAACGGGCTGCTCGTGTGAATTCTTCCTTCTAGGAACAAGAAGGCTAAACACTGTAGGGCCTGCAACAAGTGTGTATCTGACTTTGACCACCACTGCAAATGGCTTAACAACTGTGTAGGGGGCAGGAATTATAGGTGAGGGGCTGGAGGGGGAGGTCCGGGAGGGAAGGGCAGAGTCCTGGGGGAGGGAGAGGGAGACCCAGCAGGGAAGAGGGATAAGGGTATTGCAGGGCTGGGGCGGGGGGGGGGACCTCGAAGTGGGGAGGGGTGAGGTCCTGGGGGAGGGAGAGGAGGTCCTTGGCAGGGGAGAGGGGTGGGGTGCTAGGGAAGGGGGAGGTGGGACTTGGCAGGGGGGAGGGTGAAAGGACTGGGGGAGGGAGGGGGCCCAGAGAGAGGGGTCCTGCAGGCTGGGGGCCTCATGGGTAAGAGAGTGGGGGCCACAGGCAGTGGGGGGAGTCCCGTGCTGTCCCCAGCACAGCGGTCCTTAGCGTCTTTCTGTTCTCCTTGTCTGGCTCTGAAATGTGTTGGCCTGGAGCCCCTCCCGAATGTGGAGGCCCAGCCCCATCCAGAGGGGCTCAGGCCGAGCTGACTTGTCCTCGACCCGCTGGCCTGGACCCGGGCGCTTTCTCCCGGGAGGCCGTCGGAGCACAGAGGATGTGGGCCGAGGCTGCACTGGGAGCAGGTGTTCAGTCCTGCACGGGCTTCGCCAGGACCCCACGTGCTAGGGCCCAGGCTGTGAGTGGCCAAGAAAGTCGCAGGGGCTCCCCCGGTTAGTTCAGAGTGGCCTTCGCCGGCTCATGGCGCTGCAAGGGGTTCCACTGCTCACCCACCACTCGTAGCAGGTGTGCTCCGTGCAGCCCGGTCTTGGAGCGTCGTGGTCTGTGCTCCGTGCAGCCCGGTCCAGGAGGGTTGTGCTCCGTGCAGCCCGGTCTTGGAGCGTCGTGGTCTGTGCTCCGTGCAGCCCGGTCTTGGAGCGTCGTGGTCTGTGCTCCGTGCAGCCCGGTCCAGGAGGGTTGTGCTCCGTGCAGCCCGGTCATGGAGCGTCGTGGTCTGTGCTCCAGGCAGCCCGGTCCAGGAGGGTTGTGCTCCGCGCAGCCCGGTCATGGAGCGTCGTGGTCTGTGCTCCACGCAGCCCGGTCATGGAGCGTCGTGGTCTGTGCTCCAGGCAGCCCGGTCCAGGAGGGTTGTGCTCCGTGCAGCCCGGTCATGGAGCGTCGTGGTCTTTGCTCTGTGCAGCCCGGTCCAGGAGGGTTGTGCTCTGTGCAGCCCGGTCTTGGAGCGTCGTGGTCTGTGCTCCGTGCAGCCCGGTCATGGAGCGTCGTGGTCTGTGCTCCGTGCAGCCCGGTCCAGGAGGGTTGTGCTCCGTGCGGCCCGGTCTTGGAGCGTCGTGATCTGTGCTCCGGGCAGCCCGGTCATGGAGCGTCATGGTCTGTGCTCCGTGCAGCCCGGTCATGGAGCGTCGTGGTCTGTGCTCCAGGCAGCCCGGTCCAGGAGGGTTGTGCTCCGTGCAGCCCGGTCTTGGAGCGTCGGGGTCTGTGCCCCGTGCAGCCCGGTCCAGGAGGGTTGTGCTCCGTGCAGCCCGGTCATGGAGCGTCGTGGTCTGTGCTTCGTGCGGCCTGGTCATGGAGCGTCGTGGTCTGTGCTCCGTGCAGCCCGGTCCAGGAGGGTTGTGCTCCGTGCAGCCTGGTCTTGGAGCGTCGGGGTCTGTGCCCCGTGCAGCCCGGTCCAGGAGGGTTGTGCTCCGTGCAGCCCGGTCCAGGAGGGTTGTGCTCCGTGCAGCCCGGTCTTGGAGCGTCGTGGTCTGTGCTCCGGGCAGCCCGGTCCAGGAGGGTTGTGCTCCGTGCAGCCCGGTCTTGGAGCGTCGTGGTCTGTGCTCCGGGCAGCCCGGTCCAGGAGGGCCATGCTCTGTGCAGCCCAGTCAAGAAATGCTCCACTTGTTCAGGTTTGAAAAGCGTTGCTGCTTTGAGCAGAAGGAAATGCAAAGCTGTCATGATTAGAAAAGTCTAATGAGAATCGGGGGCCTGGGAGCCCCCATGCCGCCCTCTCCCCTACAGAGGAGGAGCCCCAGGCCAGCTGGGGCTGCCTCCTCACGGTAGCAGGGCTTTCTTCTCTCCCCCAGATGCTCCTCTTAAGGCCTTGATGCCACAGGCTGGTGGCCTTGAGGTCTGGTCAGCCGTCGGGGACGGGAGAGGGTTTGTGGCCCTGCCACTGAGGAGGACCAAGCGGACCGGGCCCCAAAGGGCACACAGGGTGGAGTTCCGAGGTCCTGACAGTGGCCTCCGGACGCAACAGGCTGCAGAAGTTCCCGGTGGGGACGGCTGGGCCCTAGGAGCCCTCCTACCCACTGGGCAGTGTCAGCATCAAGGAGTGTGCACAGAAGTGAGGGCACCTTGTGTGCGGGGGTCCTGGTGAGGGCGTGGCCACCCCTGTCCACGTGGAGTCCCAGACTCCCTCCTGTCCCTTCCACCGTCAGGCAGAGAAAGCAACAGGAAATGACTGCATTTAGAAGACGAGTTGGCCAAAACAGTTGGCAAAGTGTGATAAGCTCCTGAGAGGACGTGCCTTCACAGGGGAAGTGCCCGGACTGGGCGCTGAGGCACCACAGACGCGGGAGTCAGGGACGACAGCGACGTTTCGGGCCCCGAAAGTGCAGCTGGAGTGGCTTTGGCCCTCACCCTGCCGGGAGGGCCGCCTCTGGCCGGGTGCCAGCAGCAGCGGATGGCCGAGGGCCTTCTGCTGAGGGTGAGCCCGTCGGCTGGAATAGTTGCACTGCACACTACAGGCTCCCCGGGGACCAGAGCCAGGTGTGGGGCCAGGCTTCTGCCCCCTGCGGCTCGGGACACACAGGACACGTGCCCTCCAGGGCCTTCGACAAGGGGCCACAATGCAGGCTGCCCTCCACATCTATATGACCTTTTGAGGACATTCACATTTTAGCTCTCTGCCTAAAGATGTGTTAAAAAAAAAAAAAAAAAAAAAAAAAAAAAACCTCAAGATGTTCTGGAAAAGAATAATGGAGTCAGATAAATTTCAGCTGGAGAAAAGACATTGATGAAGATTGAAAATGCTAAAGAAACAGTTTCCTTAAATATCACCACGGTAGAAAGCCCAAAGGAAGACCTTGCAGCAGAAGCTTATTCCAAGAATTGCTGACCAGAACTTAATTTTTGGATGGTTAGATCGTTCTCTGTCCTGAGCACAGGCAAGAGGACAGGAGTGATTCTGGTCTAATGCCTGCCAAAGCACAAGATGTCACTTGTGCACAGAAGTGTGCACAGGCCCCTGGAGGGTGTGTGGAGATGATGCACTGTGGGCCGCTGGCCGGCCAGGTGCCTGTCCCAGCACCCCTGGCCTTCCCGACCTGCTGGGCTTCCATGCCTCTGGATGGAAGCACAGCACCCAGGGTCCCGTGCAACGTGGAGGGCAGGGGTGGTGGTCCCGACCCCGACCTGGCGGAGCCCTGGTGAGCGGTGGCGGCGTGTGGAGGAAGCTGCGGGTGGCCCGACCTGCTTGGAGCCTCTGTGTACCCACCTGGGAGCCGGGCCGGGCCCTTCTCACTGCTGCGTGGGGGTGGGAGGGGGACAGAGAAACTGGAGGTGCCCTCAGGGCGTCCCCTGGGGAGCTCGGGTGCCAGGAGACAGGAAGAAGGCTGGGCCTTGGGTTCGGGGTCAGGGGCACCTTGCCCAGCCCTGAGTCAGGCTCTGGCCCCCGCAGATACTTCTTCTGCTCCTTGGTCTCTGCCTCGGCCAGCCTGCTCTGCCTGATCACCATCCTGCTGTACGTCTTCATCCAATACTTTGTCAACCCGGAGGTGCTGCGCAGTCATCCCCTCTATGAAGGTACGGGGCGGGGGGCCCCCTCTGGCGTTGCTTTCCCTCGGGTCCCTCGTGGTGGTAGCCTCTCCAGCTGTCTTTCGGGGAAAGCTCTCCCTATGAGGGGGAATCAGTCTGGCCCGCCCCCTAGCTGGTTGAGCTGCGGGGCCGGGCAGGAGGGCAGCAGCCCCCAGGCACCAGAAGGCAGGTTTGGGGCCCCGTGCCCATCACCCAGCAGCTGGTCTTGGCAGGGAGCAGGGTGGGGCGGGAGGGCAGGGCTGCCTGGGGAAGGTGCCGGGTGGTGTGTGGCTGCAGGTGTCTGCTGAGCGGCTCCAGGAGCCTGGCCTTGGGAACACATGTGCCTCAAAGGTCTTTCCATCACTGCCCACCCCCCGGGCCTGTGACCGTGACCTTATTTGGAGAGAGGGTCCTCCCAGATGTGATTAAGGATCCTGAGATGATCATGGGTTACCCGGCAACGTGTGGGGTCCTGGATCCAGTGAAAACATCCTTATAAGAGACTGGGGGGACATGGGCACAAGCCCAGGGTTGCCTGGAGCCCCAGAAGCTGTTAGATCCAAGGATAGATCCTCCCCCGTGGCCTCGGAGGGAGACGGGCCCTGCAACAGCCTGACATCGGGGCTTCATCTCTGCTGTTGAAACTGCCTGGTCTATGGCCATCGGTCACAGCAGCCCTGGACACTGATGCAGGGAGGACCCCGAGTGGAGCACCTCGTGTGTCTGTCCTGAGTGTTTGGCGACCTCAGCCCTCAGGGTGCAGAGCAAAGATTCCTTTCTCAGTCCAGGCCTCTCTCCAGAGCACGTCACGGCCATGCCCTCTTCCTGGAGGGGCACCGTGCCCTGTGCACCTTCACCCCCAGGCCCGCACTGCACCTGGGCTGGATGAGCCCTCGTGGGATGGGCCATCTGACCTGCACCTGCTCCGGAGTGCATCCTGGCTATTTCCATGGTAAAAGGGAACAGTGGGGTCTCAGCGAGACCCGGCCCTGCTCAGCGGGAAGAGCCGCCTGCACTCTGCACACAGCCAGCCGGAGGCCTCCGCCTGCCATCCTTCCTGACAGTCTCCACACGCGGCCTGAGCAGAAGGGCTGGCCGGTGACCGCCGCCTCAGAACAGTCACCGGTGGGCACCGGGGCTTCCCTGCGAAGGTCCTTCCCGCCACGGGGCCTCTCATCGCCCCAACACGCTCTGAAATGTGGCTCGCACATGGTAAGGGGCAGCCTCAGCGCACCCGAGTTCCATGGCACGTGTCCTTACTTCCTCCCAATGTGGGCGTCGGCTGGACCCTCGCTGCCACACGCTGGCAGGACAGAGGGCAGCCTGGTCTCCGAAGGTGCTTCTCTCTGGGAACTTGCTGGCCCCGGAACCATTGTGGATGTGCTGCACATGATTGCCTGATGACTGAGGCAATCTCCTGGGTTTGCTGTTCCAGAAGATTCCATGGGGCTGCTTACCCGCCAGTTCCCTGGGGCACTTTGCTCTCATTGGTGGGAATCATCAAGACATCACGGCTGAGGGGACAAGCATGTGGCCGGCCACCCCATGGTACATCCGGCTTCATGCACACTGCGCTGCAGCCCCCGAGGCGCGCAACTGGCCTGGCGGCCACTTTCCATGCCACATAAGGGACTGGAATCAGTACCTCCCAGACTCTGTGGTGGGATGAGAGCGTTTCAGCTGGATTCCATCTCCATGGGCCTGCCTGCAGATTCCTCAGTGCTTTCCTCACACTTAAGTTTGGAAGTATCAGCAGCCCTCGGGGCCCAGAGGACCACATCCTGGAAATGTCCCAAGGCGCTGGCTACTGCCTTGCAGTTCCCTGTGAGGGCGGCTGACTGAGAACGGGGAGGGCCTGGCACAGTGGCATGGCCCTCAGGACAGGGTGGGGGTTCAGCCAGGCAGGGGGTCAGGCTCTGCGACCCGGACCCTTAGTTATCCTCTCCCAGCCTCACCTTCCAGACCCGTAAAGTGGGGCTGCGACACCCACCTCAGTCAGGGGGCTGCAAGGGCACCTGGGTGAGGTAGGGCACACACTGGGGCGGGGGAGAGGCTCCCTCGGGCTGCTCACCCTCCCCCACCTCCCAAGGAGGGGCTGGCCATGCCCCAGGTGCTGGATGCACGCACGTCTCCCTTGCCTCCGCAGACGTCTCCAAGGACACTTGGCTGCTGTTCCTTCCTTTGTTCCCTGTAAAGACGAAGACCCTGGTGGTCCTGGGCATTGGGGTGTTCGTCCTGCTGCTGTCCGCCCTCAGCCTCCTGCTGCTTGGACACCTGCTCATCTTCCACCTCTTCTTAAGTATGTGTCCTGACCCCCACTCCAGTCTTTGTCCCTTGCGTTCCAACATGGCCCACGACAAGGTCTGCTGGCCCCTGCTAGAAACGAGCACATCAGACAAATCACAGGAAGAGACACCCCTAGAGGGACAGCAGGGCTCATTCTGCTCTGAGGCCTGCAGAGGACACGAGAGGGCCTAGGAGTAAGTTAGATAAGGGAGCAGAACGTGTGAGGCAGGAACAGGCACCATTAAAAAAAGAACAGGGGATTTAGAGAAGCACCAAGTCCTAACAATGAAAAATAGTGAGCCAGCGACAGGGTATCTGCTGACCCAGCTCGCTGCAGGGACACTGGCCATTTCTTGGAGTCCACGCAGCACTGCGTGCGGCAGGCCCCACTATGCCGTGGCCCGGGGGAGGGCACGACTTCTCTCTGTGGCCTCCGCAAGGGAGAAGGTGGCAGTGGGGGCCCCATGTGGCTGCCGGAGCAGGTCCGGCGCAGGGAGTGTCCTCAGCAGAGCCAGAGCCAGAATCAGCACCCAGAGCCAGAGGTGGGTCAGCCCAGGCCCTTATCCTAAAGCTTCCACGCACTGGCCAATGGGGACAAGGGTGCATTTGGGGACAGTGCCCCAGCTGCAGCCTACATGACAGCCGGCAGGTGGCAAGCTGGGCAGGTCCAGAAGTCCACTGCGGCCACTCAGGACAGATGGATGTGAGACTGGAGAATAGGCCCACGGGACAGATGGCCAATGGGAGAGGGACCAGAGGGCCCCAACCCAAGCAACAGGGAGGGTGGTGGTGCCACACTCACTGTGGGGGTAGGGGAGGGAGACGCACACGGAGCTTATGGCTCAAGGTGCTGTTTACAGGGTATTTGGACAGCAAAGCACAGACTTCCAGAAAAAGTTGGATTTTTAGCTATCGTTACAGTAAACTTACCCTGCTTGAAGTAACAGAGTTATCACCTTGCAGTCTCTGTGGGTCATGGGTTCAGCATAGCTTAGCTGGGTCCACTGGCCCTGCTTGGCCACAAGGCTTCCGCCAGGTGTGAGGAGGGCTGTGGTCTCATCCGACCGGGACCCACGCCAGGGTGTTGGCAGGCCAGTTCCTGGCCTCAGTTCCCCGTGAGTTGTTGGCCGGTGCCTCCTCCCGCCAGGACGCTCCAGCACGAGGGGGCAGCCGGCCTCTTGTAGCCCAGTCATGGAAGTGACGCCCCTCACCTCTTGTGCAAGGCGCTGGGGCCACTCACTCTCCAAGGGACGGTGTGACGCAAATACCCTGAGGTGGGGTGGGGGGGCTGCTGGGGGGCCTGTCGGAAGCCGTGGGCAGCTGGATGCCCCACGCTGAAGTTTGGGGGAAGGACATCCTGACGAGGCTGCAGCACGAGCAGAGTGCAGCGTTGGTGAGGGCAAGACCTCCCAGGAAGACGCACGGATGTCGGGGTGCCAGCAGCAGGAGTGTGGGGAAAGCCGCCTCCACACGAGCGGGGGCACAGAGCATCCCAGAGACCAGCGGCCCCGGCTGCTGTGTTGTCGCCTAGTGTCGCCGGGGGGGACATGGCAGACGCTCATTCGGCGCACACCGCACTCTGGCCTCCCTCCCCAGCCACATCTCCTCTCGCTACTGTCAGATGAAGGCGTTTACACAAAACTCTGGACGAGTGTGAGCTCTGGGGAACACACAGTGTGTACTTGCCACCCGACGGCGATGGCAGCCGTCCCTGCAATCCCTGCGAGAGAACGAGCGTTTTCGCGAGCGTGTGGCCAGGCGCAAATGACGCCCTCGCACGGGTTCTGGGGGAGGTGGGAGGACCAGTAAGGGCCAGGTGGAGTCCAGCAGCAAGCCAAAGCAAACACAGACAGACGCACCTGTACACACCACCCAGGGAAGGGAACGGGCTCCACGCGGGTGTGGGGGCAGCCCACCCTCCGTCTGCTCCTCCAGCTGCAGATGGGCTTCTGTGGGCGGCCCTTCTCCCTTTCCAGAAATAATTAGAAGCCATCCGTCCTCGTGTTGGTTTTAGGGAAAGAGAAGTGGGAGGATTGGTGCCTCTGCTGAAGCAGGCACAGAACCCGTTTGCTGGACGGTGCTGTCTGTTGACAGACCCGGGTCTCAGATGTCCTTTCAGTGACCCGGGGTGCTTCTGCCACAGTGCCGGAGCCGGCGTCCGGGTCCACACTGGCTTTGTGGGCCTGGAAGGCTGCAGGGCAGCTGTTCCTGGGACGGGGCGCCAGCAGCCTTGGGGCTGTGACGAGCTACCGCTTGCCTCCCACAGGCCAGGTGGGCCCCGGGGTGGCCATGCGGCGGCCCCCCGGCGCCCCGGGTTAGGAGGCAGCTCCCGGCACCCTGGGGGGAAGCCCTGGGAGACCGGGTGGTGGCCTGTGGGCCACTCTGCCCGCTTGCGTAATTGTGACTGCCCGTTTCGCCTTTCTCCTCTCTAGTGTTCAAGAAGTTGAGCACGTACGAGTATGTGACACGGAACCTCCATCAGAAGACTCCAGAAGTTCCAGCAGGGAGGAAAGAGCTGTCCTTCAAAATAAGCATGCCACAGGTAGCGGGTGCCCCTCTGCTTCACCATCTGCGCTCTCCGGGGCCTGGGGCAGTGCCCAGTGTCACCTTGCAGCTGGGACTTCTCAGACACAGTCCTTTGCTTCTGTGTTGGCACAATCTTCGATTCCGTGTGTGTGTGTGTGCGCGCGCACGCGCGCGTGCGTTGTGTGATGCAGTGCAGGTGTGTGTGATGCGGCGTGTGTGCATGTGTTTGGTGTGAGATGCACTGCATGTTTGCATGTGTGAGTGCATGATGTGTATAATGTGATGCACATGTGTGTGGTTGCGTGTGCATAGTACGCGATGCAGTGCATGTGTGTGTGCTTCTGTGTGTGTTTAGTGTGAGATACGGTGCGTGTGTGTGTGTGTGTGTGTGACTGAGTGCATGTGTATGTGTGCATGTGTACGTGGTGTGTGTGTGCAGCGCAGTACATGTGTGTTTGGTGTGTGGTGTGCATGTGTGTTATATCATTGGTATGTTCACTATCCACAGAATCAAGCCAGCAGGGCTGACTCCTTTTAGGCCCGTATATTAATGCAGCTGCTTCTCATCAAAATTAAAAACATTTGCTTTTCAAACGGGTGCCATTAAGAAAATGAAAACATAAGCCAAAGGCAGAAATATATGCAAATCGTATACTTGTGTCCAGAATATATAAAGAATTCAAAATTCCATTATGAGAAAAATGACACAGTGTTTTAACTTTTTAAATGGGCGAAAGATTTGAACCAACTGTTCACCAAGGAGGATCCATGGTGACAGATAAGCACATCGACATCATTTACCATTAAGAAAACACAAAACCACAGTAAGATACCATTACACACCCATTAGAATGGCTATAATCAAAAGAACCAACAATAAAAAGCATTGGTGAAGCTGTAGATCGAAGGGCCCCTACGTTACTAGTGCAGATACCAAATTATATCACTTTGATAAGCAGTTTGGTGTTTTCTTAAAAAGTGAAATGTATACTCACCGTTGAAGTCAGCAGTCCCACTTCCAGTTTCTTAACTATTAGTTAAGCGAAGACCCAGGTATTCATGTGACAGGGGTGCTATCCCCCAGTGAGATCCTTTCCTAGGACCCAGGAGACTCTGAGGCACCGTTACTCAAAATTAACTACTAACTGACTTGGATTGTGTATAAGACTAAGCCCAGTGTCAGCAGCTTTTTCACTTTGTGAATTTTTATCGCCCACAGCAAGCAGATGACGACCTGAGTCCATCTGCACGTAGGTAAATGTGTAAGCTTACTAGAGTTTTATCTGTCTGACAAATACTATATGCTCTCAATAGTCTTGCTTTAAAAAGTCTTCATGACTCCAAGGTTATACAAATATCCACATTCTCTGCTAGTATTTTCACCAGTTTTATTCGCTTTGCATTTTGATTTCCAAGCCGTCCTGAATTTGTTTGCGTGTTCACGGAGACAGGGGCTAAGGTCGTTATGTCGCCCTGAGCCAGCGCCGCACTTCGCCCGGGACCTGGTGCCCCGGGCTCCCCCGGGAGACCCTCTTCCGGCCGCGCCTCACCCTGAACGTCCGGCAGGGGAACGCCCTCGGCATTTTTTAGTTTTCATAGTTGACAATTCCTCCACGTTTTTAGTCTCTGTGTAAATTTTAAAATAGTTTTCGTGCAGTTCTGAGAAAGGCGGAGTTCGAAGTGGAGTTACAATAAACATTCCCTAGAGGCGGGAGCGAGCGGAGCCGCGTGGTCTCAGCTCCACGCCCTGAAACTGCCCCGGAAGTCGGTCTCCCCCGGGGGAGCGGGCCGGAAGTGCCACAATTCGGCGGTGCTCTCGGAAGCTCGGTCCTTGCAGAAACGGGTGGGGGGCGACTCCCATGTTCCGGCGGAGCGGGGCGGGTCGCAGGGCCGGTGCCGGCTCTCGACGGAGGGGCGGGAATCCCTCCACAAGGAATCCGCTCCTTCCTTCTGCATTTGTTTCCTTAGACACCCGGTGGCCATGCTTCTGGGAAAACCCGGGTCGTTTGGAGTTTCACTTGAAGCATGGCCTCACTGCGGTCCTTTAGGTACAATCTGAGCACATTCCCCTCACCCTGTCCGGCCTGGGGGCCGGCCGCCTCTAGAAGCAACCGAGACTAACCCCGTTTTCGGGCAGTCGGTGTGGACGCCGCGCAGGAACTGGGGACCCAAAGTCGCTGGCCGCCCCACGCGCTGCAGTCACTGCTGGCCCTCCGAGGACTGTCTACCAAGTTCCGTTTTAGTATTATTTTGTGAGTTATACTCACGATGCTTTGTTTTTATAAAATTGTAATCACATTGTTCAACTCTTTAGAGCCCCTTTTAAAAATTCCATATATTGTGGTGCTACTGGGTGGCTCAGGCGGTTAAGCATGGGACGCTTGGTTTCTACTGAGGTCATGATCTCACGGTTTGTGGGTTTGAGCCCCACGTTGGGCTCTGTGCTGGCAGCAGTGAGCCTGCTTGGGATTCTCTCTGCCTCTCTCTCTGCCCCTTCTCCCCAAGGTCTCTCTCTGTCAAAATAAATAAATAAACTTTAAAAAATTCCATACGTTGTGGACATAGTTAAAAGAAAAAGAAACATAATTTTTATGAATATAAGTTATTTCATCTTTGGGAGGGACCATATTCCTCATCTCTGGAATGTTATTTCTTATTTTCAATCACTATAGTGTTCCCTTCTCCAACTGGAAAGTGAGCTGCTAACCTTTGTATTGAAAGGTCGATTGTGTTGAGAGACAAGCCCTCTCAATGCGCTGGGCCGTCTGTCACAGTGGCCTCTCTTTCCTGCAGAAGTGTCCCTAGTTTGACCTGGACACTCACAGCCTTACATGTTAGGCAAAGCCCACTGTCAGAATGTCAGCTCCTAGAGATCAAAGAATATGTTTAAATCATGTGGCACTCCGCCCACCCCCCAAAAGAAAAATCCACTCAGTAAGTGCCTGTGGAGTTCCGTGATGGAAATCACTGGTGTATTTTAGGGGAGAACTTAGTGTCGGACTCTCTAAGGTGCTTCTCTCTAATAGTAGTTATCAGACCAATTTATTGGGAGTATTTCCTCTGGACCGTTAATCTGCTGCGAAAGTAGGATCACACGTGTGAAGATACTTCTTGCCTAATCCTACAGGTGTTCTGCTCAGCTAATGTCCGTCAAGTGGCTTGTACTTATTTTCTATTGCTATGTGGCAAATTCCCACAAATGTGGTGGCTTGAACTAAGACTCGTGTGAAAGCCCTTGTGGGTCACATGCCTGGCAAGCTCAGCTGGGTCCCTGACTGGTGCCTCCCAAGGCAGCAGTCACGGCTTACAGGTCAGCCCTCCCTTCTGGAGGTTATGGGGACGAGTCTGCTTCCGGGCAGATTGAGAATGCCGATGCAGCTGTGGCTTTCCCGCTCTTGCCACGTGGCCCTTCTGTCTCTAAGTCGGTAATGGTGGGTCTAGTCTCCTCATATTTTAGATCTCTCAGACTTCCTCGTTTTCCTCATTGCTCAGTTTTGAAGGACTCGTGTGATTGCATTGGACCTACTTGGGTAATCAAGGACAGTCCTCCGTTTCCTACAGTTGCTGCAAGGAATGAGCACAGAGTGACAATGCCGTGGTCTCCAAGGCAGGTCACTTTGTCCATCTGTAACTGAGCTCTGCTGCACCCACAGACTCGGGAACGCAGTGGCCCAGCGTGGGGGCGCCGCAGCAGGAGGAAGCACCCCTGTGGCCTCCCGCCGGCGAGCGGTCATAGACCTTTACGGGTGGCGCTCCTGCGCCGCGTCCTCCGTTGTGCAGCCAACCCGAGGGCACACGGACGGCCTCCCAGGAGCTGCTGGCTCTGAGGCTCTGCAGATGAGCATGTCATGATGGCGGCCAGTGCATGGAGCTTCGCAGCTGTCGGTGGCGCTCTCTGAGCTCACTGCACAAAGCAAGGCCCTTCTTTGCCGATGGGAGTCTGTCCTCCCTTTTGCCCCATCCCTGTAGAGAGCAGCGCAAGGAGGCCCCGCCGCAGCCGAGGTGTCCGGGTCTGTGTCCCACCATCGCCACGTGCCGGGAGAGCTCCTCGCTGCAGGTGAGAGCCGCCGGGCACGTGAAGGGTCTCAGGCTGCCCCCGGAATGAGGACAGAAAATGCTTGGGATTGCTTGTTTGACTGATTTGAAGCATTTACTCGGTACCCAGGCATGCTACTCATATGGGAACAAAGGTGGAGGGAGAAGAGAAGAAAAACTGACAGACAGAAAATATTCTTAACTGTAGGGCTTATAGTGTGTGTGTGTGTGTGTGTGTGTGTGTGTGTGTGTGTAAGGGGAGAGAAAGAGATAAATGCAGTGCAATCTGGGTGTGCTAAGACTGAAGTGGCATCCGTGTGCTTTAGCGAAGGGTACTGATGTCTGCGTCCTGCTGGCTTTGAAAAACACCAGAAAATAAAATGATGGATGGATAGTCACGTGGTTAAAAAGAAATATTTACAGCAAAATTTTAATGATGATAGGACCTGGAAGTTGAGTGTTTGGGCATTCTTGTACAATCCTTTCCACTTTTCTGGGTGTTTGAAATTGTCCATTCTTAAAAAAGTGTTAGGGAATAACTGTAGGACACAGACATGGAGTAAGGGGGGTGTGTGTGTGTGTGTCTGTTGATGTCTGC
Source organism: Panthera tigris (assembly GCF_018350195.1). NCBI lineage: Eukaryota > Metazoa > Chordata > Mammalia > Carnivora > Felidae > Panthera > Panthera tigris. The sequence goes on from NC_056660.1 coordinate 237,727,935, forward strand.
TCTTCACAGATTGAGACTGAGGCAAGAATGTCCACCTCAAACTTCTATTTGACATTTTACTAAAGTTCCAGCCAGTGTAATACAGCAAGAAATACAAAGACATATAGATTTGAAAATGAAACTGTATTTATTTGCAGGAAACGTGCTTCTAACAAATCTGCAAAATATATGGTAGAAATAATAAGATAGCTCAGCAAGGTGGTAGGATACAAAATCAATATAACCCCAATTATATTTCTGTACACTAACAATGAAAAATCTCAAAATGATGTTAAGAAAAGCATTCCATCTGCAATAGCATTGAAAATAATAAAATAAAATAAAACAAGCACCAAAAGTATATACTTAAAGCTACAAACTATTGATGAGAGAAACTGAACACAATCCAAATAAACGGAAAGATTTAGAATATTCGTGGACTGGAAAATATGGTCATGATGGAAAACTCCCCCCAAAATTGATCTACATAATTACCATGATCCCTGTTGAGTTTCCAGCAAGCTTTTTTCTTTAAGGAAATAGCAAGCCAACCCTAAAATAGATACCGAAATCCAAAGGACATAGAGTGGCCAAAAGAATTTAGAAAAAGAAGCAGCAAATTGGAGGACTTACTCAATCTGACTTAAAAATGAACTATCGAGCTGCAGTAGTCGGGACCGTGTGGGCCGTGAGGGTGGTGTGCCCAGGGAGGGGAGACATGCCGGTCAAGGGAACAGGATAGCAAGTCCAGAAAGAACACCTGATCAGTGGGTGTGAAACAGAGGTGCCAGGATAGTTAAACGGGGAGAGATGAGAGTACATTTAATAAGCTGTACCAGAACACTTGGATGACCATATGCAGAAAGAGAGGGCGGGGAAGAGCTTAATAGCTGCTTCACACCACACACACAAAAATAACTCAAAATCCATCACAGTTCTGAGTTTAGGGGCTAACCTGTGACACTTTAGGAAGAAAACAGAATAAGACCTTTGTGGTCTTGAGGTAGACAAAGTTTTCTTCAATATGGGCACCAGAACCACTATTAAGGAAGAAAATGGAAAATGTGACTTTTTTATAAAAGAAAGCATTTCCTGTTCAGAATTCACCACCGCAAAAATGAAAATGTAAGTCACGGGTTGGAATAAATATTTGCAAACCCTGTACTTAAATCCAGAATAAATAAAGAACTCTTGACACTTAATAGGGAAAAACGGCCCCATTTTTAAAACGGGGAAAAGATTCTAATGAACTTTACCAAATAGGACATATGGGTGGCAAATCATCACCTGACAAGATGTTCCGCGTCATCCGCCACTAGGAAAGCGCAGCTAAAGCCACGGCAAGACGGTTGGAACGGCTCCCTCGGAAAGGCTACTGGCGCCAGGAGCGGGAGACACGGAGGAACCGGCGGCCCGCGGCCAGCCGGGCCAGGTCGTCGGGGGCTTACAGCGATACCGCTGTGGAAAGTAGTCGGACGGTTTCTTAAAATCTCCGGTGTGTTCCTAACCTCTGCCACGGCGACCCCCACGCAGAGACCCCTTCCCGGGAAGGCCCTGAGCCACACGCACCCGGAACGAAGGGCGGACTTGAATTCCTACGAAGAGCCTCGGCACCGACCATTTCTTCTCTTTCCTTTACGCCCACAGGCAGCCACAGGTGACCTGAAGTCACCCTCGCGCGGGGAGCTTGTAAGCTCGCCGGACTTGTTCTCTCTGAATGAAAACGGCTACGCGCTCCTAAGTTGCTTTGGAGAGTGACTCATCTCCGATGGGTTATTTTTAAATAATGTGACAACACAGTAGGAGATAACGCTGTCTCACGTAGCAGTGCCGCGTACAGCTACGCAGGGACCTTTGGCGCTCCACGTGCTTGGGGAAATGCGGCAATTGTCTCCCTGCCGACAACTCGAGTCTCAACCAGCACGGCGGCGGCGGCGCTCATTCGTTCTGCGTGTCGGCCGGAGAACGTGTGGGGAGCGGGCCCAGCCTCCTTTTTATGACCTCCGATAATACGTAGTTTCCCGTCGCTGCTGAGCCATGCCTGCTCGTTCTGAGCCGGCGAGCAGTCACGCAGAGGACAGCCCTGCACGCGCACACGCACCCAAAGTGCACCCCTGCAAAGTCACAGAAGCAGAAAGTGGCCCATTATGAAGGTCGCGAGCCAGGGTGAGCACACATTTTAAAACGTGCCCTCGGTCTCCACTTGGAAATTGTACCAGTGTGGAAAGTCGCCTCGGAACACGGAGAAACGAGAAATATGCTCGCGTTGGGGTGAGGGGCTCGATCTGCCAGGGCTGCCCTGACAAAGGACCACAGAACAGGTGGCTTAAAAAATAGAATTGTACCGTCTCACTGCCCTGGAGGCTGGAGCCGGACTCACCTCGACGTGTCCCCAGTCGTAGGACCTGCACTCGGCTTCTCTCCTTGGCTCGTACCTGATGCTGTTTTCCCTTTGTCTCTTCAATTTTCCCATTTTGCCCCTTTCTGGCAAGAATGGTTGAAAATTAACGAACCAGGAGGGCCTGCCTGCCCTCTCGCACTGGTGGTGGAGTGCGCTCCCCCACAGACCCCTTCCCTGGCCCCGGGACCCTGAGGACGTTTGCTCCAAATCGAATGTCGTTTTGTTTAACAATAAGCTCCACGTTGACCGCTCCATCTCGTTTCCTGTTTCCTGTCGTGAACAATCATTTCTTCCCTCACAGGAAATAGCCAGCAGCCTGACTTCGTCCGCCCTCAGGTGAGTCTCTGAGCCTCCTGCCGGTGCTTCCCGGTCTCAAAGACTTCACCACGATTCCCGACGAACACAGTCTTTGGTGGGAAACCTTAGGGTACTGTGATGACGCGATCGAAGACAAGCCAGTTTCCCTTGACGTCACAGACGCGGAGAGCCGCCCGAAGGGCTCGCCATACTCCGCTCGCTGGAGCTTGCGATGAGACCTCTCTAGGTTCTTCACAAGTAACACGTGAGCCAGTGCACGGGTGTGAGCGATGCCCGTCTACTTTCTGTCTGCGAGCATGTGCCGCGTGCAGAGGGCGCCGCGGTCCATGACCGTGTGCAGCAGAGGCAGGGCTCTCCACGTGCCAGGTGGGTGACCGCACCTCGCAGGCCCCTGGGGAGCACACGGCCTCTGCCCCTCCTGTGCCACAGAGGCAGAGAGCGGCCCCTCTCGCATCGTGGCCCAGCTTCAAGCGCGCATTTTAGGGTAAATCAGGTGTAGCGGAACACGGTGACTACCGTCCCCGCGACAAGACGTCGTCTTCTCCCGGAGTATGAGTAACAGGAGGCTACGCGGCACCCATGTCAGCGAGGTCCGTGCTGTCTCCCCTGCATTTCCCTGAGCACACGGTGAGCACAGCCTCCCTCTGTTTCTGGAAGGATGGTTCTGGGGAACATTTCACAGCTGTAAGTGGCTGAATATTGTATCCTCACTTCACAACCTCAGTAACTTTGCACCAAGTGCCCTTTAATGCATTTGAAGTGAAATGAAAAAGGGCAAGTTATTTACTTGAATGTCACCCACCACACACACACACACACACACACACAGACCTCCCGCTCTGGCCCGCAGGGACTGTTGCAGAAAATGTTTCTTTGGTAACCGAAGAGTTTGGACCCAGTTGAGCAGCTAGCGCTTTAGACACCGTCCGTGGCCCGCTCCTGAGGCCTCACCCGAGTCTCAGTCCTCGAGGCCCACCCACCCGGGGCCTCCCCGGGACGTGGATCACAGGGAGACCTCGTAGGACTCCATACAGCCTGTGTTCCTCGCGGTCGCTGGCAGACAAACTTATTGGGAGTACTTCTCCCCGGCTGTTTATCTGTCTAGGGTGTCCGGTCTGCTGGTTATGTACAAATCGGCCAAACAGTGAATATCTGAATAAGGGGGAGGGTCCATCATGCAGGTGAAGCTGCTTCTGTCTGGCTTTAAAGGCATTTCTGTCGGCAGAAATCCACCGGGTGGCTTGTTTGAGTTTTCCACCGGTGGTGGAAGCCTGCAGCGTCCTTCTCGCATGAACCTTCTGCGTGTTTATGGCGCGGGCCCCCCCCCCCCGGCACTCGGCCTCCAGGCGCTGCCTGCTCCCGAGACTGCAGATAAGAGGGGGCCCCAGCGGGGAGACGTCCACGGGCGCCGTGGAGCCTGCAGGGTCCCCACGCACTAGCCCGCCCGGCGAGGGCCTGCTCTGTAACGTACGTGTTCCTTCTTCCCCGCTCTGCCCTAGCGGACCCGGGAGCAAGGTGTTCCTGTCGCCATCCAGTGATCCAATGACTTCACCCTACACCCCACCTTGGCCGCCGGCACAGAGGACCACCTGCAGTGAAGGTGAGCCTGTGCTCAGATGTGGGGCCTGGGGCTCCCTCCTAAGCCGGGCTCAGCACCATACCTGGATGCGGGTCGCACTGGTGTTCTGCATTTACTGGGTGCCTGGGCCGCTACACAAAGGGCACCGACGGTGTGTGTGGAGTAGGAGGAGAAGCGAGGGCAGATCACGCTCCTGACGGGGCCCGTGTGCGTGAGAAGCGGAGTCCCCACACAGGTGTCCCTAAAACGAGCCTCGTACGTGTGCTCTGGTGCCACGTGCTGGTGATGGCCACGTGGCAGGTGACACAGACCAGAACGCCCGCTGTGATAGACTCTCAGCGGTGGGTGTTTTCAGGGTGTCCCGTGTAATCCCTTCAACTCTCTGTGTGTTTGGAGTTTTTCATGATAAATGTTGGGATAGAGAAGGGGTGTGTATAACTGACGGTCAACACAGAGCGTATGAGCCACACACGGGGTTGAGTGAGGAAGCCTGCAGATGATACGCTCATGGCCCCAGGACAGGGCGGGTGGGGTGGCCCGTGTGGCCAGGCAGGAGACACAGGCAGACACGGTATGGTGGCAGCCTCACCAGCAGGTGAGTGTAGAACCCGGAAAGGCGGGGCTGTGGAGGGCCCGGCTCCCACCGTCCGTCCTTCTGTGTGCTCCCTTCCAGAGTGGCTCACGGGGCCACCCAGCCAGTGGGGCCTGAGTTGCTTCTGTAACAGCAAGAGGCTCCAGACAATGTGCCGGAAGCCTCGGCTTCGAGCTTGACTGCACTTGAGAGGGCCCCTCAGACCCTGGCGCTCAGCCGCCCATGCACATTCACTGAACTCACGCCCTTCCCCGGGCTGGCGCTTCCTCTCTGCTCATTCTGGAACCCGCGTTTAATCCTGGCGCCCCGTGTGCCCCACTTCGTGCCAGGCCCACCCCTCTGCGGGCGACCCCAAGGCCCGTAGCTCTTAGCAGAGTCGTTAGAGAGAAATGGGCGCCATAAGGCACACTTGGACTTGGGAGTGCACTCTGGTGGGCAGGCGTGACTGGCTCCACAGCCCAGAGTAAGTTCTTTAACCTCCTCCTGGAGTGCCTGGGTCTCCACGCTTGCAAGATACGCATGGACTCCGTGAGGGGTCCCGAGTCCTGCTGCCGGTGTCCAGCTGGGACTGGTGCTCAGTAAATGGTAACCCCCGTCCCCCATCACACCTGCTTCGGACCTTGCTGCCCATTAATTATAATCCTCATCTGAGGACACAGACTCATCACTGATCTATGCGTTACCTGCTTCCTAAGTTTACTCGGTATTTTATTTATTTTTGGTAACAGATGAAGCATCACCGCCACCCCTCCCCCCAGAAAAAGGCAGGGTCCTGATGTGGTCAACTTCTGTGTGGCCCGGCCACGTGTGGTCTGCTTCTGTGTACGTGGCTTGGCCACGCTCTTTGTTCTCATGTTTTCCTTTCGCTTCAGTGTTTCACATCATACGTATTCCTAAAAAATAGATGCTCACAACACATCGGTTACTCTTTATTTCACAGAAAGGACATAGTGTGTATGTGATGTTTGGAATTTGGGGGAATCACCTTTTCATTTACTACCTCTCGGTCAAAACGGTGGTTCCCTGTCCCGGGTGGCCGAGCTCATTTGCCTTCCTTCTGCGACTGCTTCTTGTAACTCGTCCGTCCCCTCTGCTGTGGGCCAGCAGGATGTGTGCCCCTGTGCGGGTCCCTGTGATGAGCAGCAGGCCATCTCTTCTACAAGGCCAGACTCTTCTACAGGGGTGCTCGGTCTGCACTCCCGCAGAAGCGTATGCATATTCGGAGCCCCGTAGGTCCGTGTCGTCCCCAACACCTGGGGCACCGAGTGGTGCGGCTGGCGGCTCACGATCCCTCCCAGCCTTCCCCTCACCACCGATGGTGCTGAATATGCATTAGCCATGTGAATTTCCTTCTGTCGGAAGTGCTTCCTCTTGTCCTTGGCCCATTTTCCTCCTGGGCTCTTTCTGCTTTTCTTATAGATTTATTTGTGTGCTTTATATATGCTTGATACAAACGCCTCATTAGTTGGGTGAATTACAGATAGAGTGTCACAGGAACTCGACTCCATGCTTAGCTGAACTCAACATTTGATGAGTCAGAGTCACACTCACACTTGTGCATATTTTATGGTAATGCTTTTTGGTCTCGATTAATCTCAAACCCAATCTTCTAAAAGACAGTCATCTATACCTTCCACTGCTAATTTTCAACATTTGATTTTGAGAGTTGAGTCCTCACTCTGTGGGTCATTAGTGTGTTTAGTGTGAGGTAGGGATCCAGCTTCATCCGTTCCAGGTGGTTTCTGTTGTTCCAGCTGCTTTCACTAAACATCAGATTGACCTTCTTTCCCCCACTGATTTATTTTTTGTATGTCTCGTATATTTTTTATTCCATAATTCCTCCACTACTGCCTTTCTGTATTTAGTTGAATTTGCATACTGTGCCATTGTGATTCCCATCTTCTTTCCTTTTGCTTATACTTTTTAGTTACCTTCTTACTGGTTACCTTGGGGATTACAATTAATACCTTAAACTTATAAGAGTCTAGTTTGAATAATACTACGTTAATTTCGGTAGTATATACTCTGATCCTATACATCTTCCTACCTCTTCCTTTATATTGTTACATCTTTATACATTGTGTGCCCATTAAGAAAGATTTATACTTATTCTGTGAATTGGTCTTTTAAGTCACGTAGAGAAGAAGAGGAGTTACAGACCAAAGTACGACAATCCTTGCTTATGTCTCGACCTGTGTGGTTACCTTTCCGAGAGTACTTTATTTCATCTGCTGTCTAGAAGCCTCTGTTTTAGCCTAAAGATCTCCCTTTAGCATTTCTTGTAGGGGAGGTCTGTTGGTCATGAATTCTCTTAGCTTTTATCTAAGAACATCTTAATTTCTTCTTTATTCCCAAAATATGGTTTTGTTGGATTTAGAATTCTTGGTCGGCAGATTTATTTTCCTTCCAGGACTTGAAAGGTGCCCTCTGGACTCCATGGTTTCTGATGAGAAATCAGCTGTTGATCTTACTGAGGCCCCTTGTACGTGATTAACCACTTCTCTCTCAATGCTTTCAGACTCCTCTCTTTGGGTTCTGAGAATCTGGCAGTGCTGTGTCTTGGTGCGAACCCTTCTGAGTTTATCTTGCTTGGAGTTTGTTGAGCATCTTGGATGTGTAGATCCATATCTTCCATCGGATTTGGAAAGCGTGCAGGCAGTGTTTCTTCAGATACTTTTTCTCTCTGCCCCCTCTCTTCTCCTTCTGGGCCTCAGGTCCGCCGGGTGCTCTCATTTTCCTTTGTTCCATTTTTCTCCCTGGTCCTCAGGTTGGAGAATTTCAATTGTCTTCAGGCTCACAGATCCTTTCTTCTCCTGCTCTGTTTTGAACTCTTCTAGTGAATTTTTAATTTCACACTTTTCAGTGGCAGAATTTGTTTGGTTCTTTTTTGTAATTCTATCTCTTTATTGATTTTCTTTTTTGTTCATTCAGTATTTTCATGACTTCCTTTAATTCTTCACCTTGGCTCATTGAGCACATTTAAGATAACTGACCTAATGTCCTTGACTACTAATTCAAATGTCTGGGCCTCTTCCAGGAAATTCTGTCAAATTCTTTTTCTCCTTTGAATGGGCCATATTTTCCTTTTTCTCTGGATGTTTTATAATTTTTTGTTGAGAACTGTATATTCTGAGTATTATAATGTGGTTAAGTCTGGACATCAGATTCTCCCACTGCTTGGGATTATAGATCTTTGCTTGTTGAACTATCAGTTTGTGACTCTCCCAAGCTATTTTTGCAAAACATGTATTTGTTGTTGCAGAGTTTCTCTCATTATCTCTGTGGTCAGCCAGTGTTTTCCTTCAATGTCTGGCTGCAAATAGGGGGACTAAGTGTCCCAGTAGATGCTCCCAAAGACAGCTACTGCTGCCAAGGGGGCCAGGGCAAGTGAGCCCTTGTGCCGGCCCCTCAGGACATGACCAGACTAACCAAAAGGCACAACAGACAAGTTTTGGAGTACAGAGTCCCTACTGCCTGCACAGGAATGAAGGCTGTTGGCCTGTAGCCGCAGGAGGACTGAGGTGGGTTGTCGCTGCTCTGTTGACACCACTCACTCGGAAGAGTTGGGCAGCATCTCTCCCCTGGTGCTGTGCAGCGTGTCTGGTCTGGCTTCAGAGTCTGGAATAGTTGACCCCAAAGGCTCTCTTTAGCACAGTGGTCACATCTGTGGAGGACCAGTCTCTCGTGCTTCCTGCTCCCCGGCTTTGTCCTCAGGTGAAGGATGCCGATGTGCGCTCTGAGAACACGTGTCACCACCTCCCCACAAATCTCTACCCCGCAGGCAGGCCTCCACTGTTCCACGGCCCGGCTCCGTTGTGTTTCTGTTTTCATTCTAAACAAACAGTGTGCTTCCCTGGGGCATCATTTCAGTAATACCTTGATCACCTTTGCTTCCAAGCACCATCGCCTCCTTCTGTGGGTTTTTCTTACACGTCCTGCCTCTACCAGGTTGCTGCCCACTCCGTGGCCCTCTGTGGCCGGCACCCCCACCTCTTACCCATCGGAGCCCTACCCCCACCTCAGCTCCCACAACTGCCTCTGCGTTGGGTCCCCGGGGGGCCTGTCCATCTCAACAGCATTGTCACACCTGGCTTTTCTACAGTCTGTTCCCGTTTGCTTCCTCTTCTTCAGGGAGCCATTGTTCATTGAGGTTCCCCTTTCATTTCCTTCCTATTTAATCTCATTCACACCTCAGTTTGTATCTTGACTAATTCTCAAGAGCTGGCTCTGGGAGGAGGACGAAGGCATGTATGGGTTTAGAGATCTCCTAGAGACACTGGACTCGCAGAACCTTCCAAGGAAAGTTGTGCACAGCTGCACAGTCCAGTCCCGCCGCACACAGCCCCGTAAGTCAGAAGGAGCACCGTCCCCGGCCGTTTGGCAAGAGCCGTGCTCTCCCCTGTCGTCCGTGCAGGGGATCTGAAGTCACCGTCAGCAGGGCCAGTAGCACCAGGGCAAGGGAGAAACCTCCTGCTTTCAGGAGATGGTGTGAGGACATTCGGTGCCCCTGGGTAGCCCGGACTCACCACCAGCAAGCAGAGTTGTGCAGAGAAGTGCCAAGCAAGACGAGGCGGCCTGTGTTGCGTCTTCCCCCCGTGCCAAGGGTCCAAATAGGCTTTGGTGGCCCCCAGGAGACCCTCCTGCTCATCAGGAAAAGCACCACTTGTCTCCGTCCTGATGTGCGTGCAGAGGGAAAAGCCACCCCCCCCCCCCGGGGCAGCCTCATCAGCAGCCCCACATACAAGCGAGTGCTCTGAGGTCAAGAGGTGAGATGGCCGCCGGTGTCCCAGAGCCCGTCGTGGCTCCGTCTCCAAAATGTGCTCTTGCAGCTCCGTTCTGTTCCCTTTGGCAGTGCAAGAGATGCCGTGTCACGTATTTCCCGTTATTTCTCTGCAGGTCTCAAAGGACCAACAGGAAACGAGGTTGCCTGTGCCAGCAGACAGTGCCGAGGGCAAAGGCCCAGCTTCAGGTGAGACATCACCCAGCGTGGGAGTTGAGATCCACCCAAGTTTGATTCCCTAAAGAGGAAAGCGTTTTCTACAGAAAAACAAGGAGAGGGAGAAATCACCGGTGGGGAGTCAAAGGCTAGGACGCTTGTTGTCTCAGTGGCACGGAGGACGAGCTTGGGCTCACGTAGTGTCTGCCGATGGGGCCTGGCGTCCCCGCGCTAGCCCCGCCACCTGCTCTGTGTGCCACAAAGCAGCAGGTGCAAGACGTGGGGCTGGACGCCCAGCTGAAAGAGCGCCTGCAAGGTAGGAGCTGGCCCTGGGTGGCGTCGCCGTGGCCGCCGATCTGAGCCGGGGACCCTGACGTGCAACGGTGGCCAACCTAACGATGGCACCAGAGCGAGGGCCACGGAGGGTTTGACTAGTGACCGGAACCAAAGGCCTGATGTGCTCTGTTAGAGGCTCAGACTCCACCACCCGCATGCTGTCTGCTGAAATGCACGGTGATTTTGTTATTCACTCGCCTGACCCTTCCAGAGTCCTTCTGAGACGGCCCCGCCTCATCTAAGGAAATGTTCGCCACTCAGCTTTTAAACAACTACCTACCCTCGGCCACGATGACGCCTCCTGCTGCCGCCGTCGCTTCAGAGCTCACAGTGCAATTCTCCAGTGCTCCTGTTTCTAGAAAAGAGGTGGAGGCTGACCTCTCAACACGCCCGTGGCCGCAGGAGTCAGTGGCTCCTGTTTCTAGAAAAGATGTGGAGGCTGACCTCTCAACACGCCTGTGGCCGCAGGAGTCAGTGGCGCCTGTTTCTAGAAAAGAGGTGGAGGCTGACCTCTCAACACGCCCGTGGCCGCAGGAGTCAGTGGCGCCTGTTTCTAGGAAAGAGGTGGAGGCTGACCTCTCAACACGCCCGTGGTCGCAGGAGTCAGTGGCGCCTGTTTCTAGAAAAGAGGTGGAAGCTGAGAGGGTGAGTTTGATTTCTGTGTGATTCCAGAAAGGGCCAAAGCTGGATTTTAAGAAACCTAAACTACAAGCAAGTGGCAAAGTGACAGGGAGCCTGAGCCTCAGGTCTGGGTACGTGGCAGGTTGGCTCCTGAGTGGACTGACGCCACGGGGGCGTGCATGTGCACGCCGTCCATGTGGGTGTAGGTGCTCGTGGACAGGTAAGAACAAGGGGTCCTCAGCCAGGGACGGAGGCAAAGAGAAAACCCACAGAGAGCCCCGTGGGCACCTGCAGCCTGTGTCCCAAGGGCCCCTGCCTCCCTGGTGAGCCGGGTTCTCGTGGCCTCGCAGGAGGGAGAGACAGGCCCAAGCTCAGGGCGCAGCCAGAACGGAAGGCCGATGAGTCATCCGGTAAAATCGGGACCCAAATGGCCACACGCGCATTGTAGTGGTGAGCCCGGAAGAACCCCGTGCTCCGCTCCCACAGGACACAAGAATGACCCTTGGAGCCGAAAGGAGCTGAGAAAATCCCCCAACTCCTCAAGCTGAGGATTAACACCAAGTGATTCTGGACCAGCCGTTTGCAGGTGCCGAGAGGCGCTCCCCTCGCAGGAGCTGGGGAGATACCAGGCGCTCTCATCCCACATGGCCACGCCCTCGTGGAGGCCAAGGCCACCACAGAGACAGACACAGGTCGGGAGTTGGGCTCGAGGACCAAATGCAAAGTAACTGTGGTGTTGTTTGGGGAAACAACAGGCAAAGGGAAAAACATCTGAAGAGGACAGAAAACTTGTTTACATCGCACGTGTATTTGAAGAGAAACCAAATGAAACTTAGAGCTGCAGAAAATACCACTGACGTGGGGCGGCTGGCTGAGGGTTCTGCAGCGCGCGGGTCGCAGCTGGAGTTCGTGAGCTCGAAGCCGGAACCGGAGAGGTTACCTGACACTCGAAGACAGGACGACAGGCGCAGAGCGCGACCGGAGGTGGGGCTGGGGTCTGCCGTGTGAGCGGAGTCCCCGGCGGGGAGGGGCGCTCGGGGGGCAGCGTGCGAGGCGGTGGGGCTGAGGGCCCTGCGCTGCAAACCCGCACGCACTCGGGTCCGATGAGGCCAGGAACGGCAAGTGAGACTGTAGCTATGTCGTGAGCGAGCTGGCACACTCCAGAGACAAAGAAAATGTACATTTTTAAACATTTGGCGATAAATAAAGGGGAGTCCTTCCGGGGAATGTCGACTAACTACGCTCCCTGTAACGGAAGCTACGGCAGAGTGCAGTCCTGCCTGCAGTACGGGGGGCCATCCGCCCAGGGCTGCCCTCCTGGCTGATGCACCTTTTAAAGTGAAAGTGAAACAGGCACTTCACACAGAAGTAAGGAACGTTAGGGAGGGGAAACTAGACCATTTTCGGAGCATTTTCAGAAAGCGACGTCCCTAGGAACAGAGCTAACAAAAGACACGCCGGACGCATGGAGAAAACGGTAAAACTCGCAGAGGGACGTTTTAAGGAGCCTGATGAGCGCGGACAGACCCAGCTCACGGCGTGCGTGCCAGGCCTCCCAGAGAGGCCAGTGCAGGACGCCAGCTCGAAACCCTGCGTCTGAGATGTGTGTGGAACTGCAAAGGACCAAGAATGCCAAGGAGCGGGAGAGGGGCGATTTAGGACGTCTGGCCGGGCCGCTTCCACGAAGCTCGTGAGTCAAAGATAGAGCGGGGTCTGTGCCGAAATAAGCACAGGGCCTGGCGTGGTGGCTCGCAGGGGCCGCGAGCACGTCAGTGGGCACAGGGACACCGTTTGTGGCACGGGGCGGCTGACGGGCAGGGGTGGGTAGATTGTCTCATAAACGCGGAAACGTTTGGTGCCGTGTGGGAATGACACTAATGGAATCAGACCCCACCTTGTACCGTTTACACAAATTAACTCCACGTGGACTAAAGACATAATAGCTGAAGGGACGACTATACAAACTGGAAGATAATATTTGGTACTATCTGCTTTTTTTAAGTTTGTTTATTTATTTCGGGAGAGACGGAGAGTAGGGGAGGGGCAGAGAGCCAGGGAGACAGAGAATCCCAAGCAGGCTCAGCACTGTCAGCACAGAGCCCGACGCGGGGCTCGATCCCAGGAAACCGTGAGATTATGACCTGAGCCGAGACCCAGAGTCCGACGCTTCACAGACTGAGCCCCCCCCCCACCCCGGGCACCCCTGGTACTGTCCTTAGGTCCTCATGGTGACTGAGGGTCCTTAAGCAGGGTTTTCTTAAAGGCGCTGTCCCTAAAGGAAGGTACACAGAAATTAGATCACACCCAGATACAAAGGGAGGCTGTCAAAAATCGGGAAAATATTTGTGACACATAGGTGACAAAGAATTGGTGTCCAGGACACAAAGTACTATGACACCAGCAGGAAAAACATAGCCGCATGATGGCTGGGCACTTCGGGGAACAGGGAACCCAGAAGACCCACAAACAAGTGCGTACCTTCTGCCATCCTCCGGGAAATGTGACTGAAAACCACATGTGGTGGGGTGCGGTCCCTGTCACGTGAGCAGGTGTGAGTCTGCCGTCACTGAGGACTGGCACAGGTGGGCCTGGGACGCGCCCGCGGCTGGTGGGCTGGGCCAGTGCCGCGCCCACAACTGGTGGACAAGGCCGTCGGCACCGCCAGTCATCCCGCGTGTGGGTTGGGAAATGCCTGCCCGCTGCACCAGGAGCCATGAGCATTGCTGCTGGGTCCGAGGAGGTGCCCAGTACGGGGACCCCAGCACGGGGGAGGGGTGGAGGAGGGTTCCCGCTGACCCGCTGAGCAGGGCTGTGTGTGCAGACACAGATGTTCTGTGCAGAAGCGGCCGCCCTCCTGGCAAGAGGTCAGGACGGACGGCACCAGGAACCTGTCCCTGGCCTTCCTGGCAGAGGGCCGGTTCTGCACCCGGGGCCAAGGACTGGGCGCGCCCTCTGCTCACCGCCCTCAGGTGCTCATGGCACTTTCTTTTGCTCTGCAGGAGCCAAGGAGCCCACACTGGCCAAATGGGCATCCACACACCCGTGTCCTTAGAGATCCGGGCTCGGGAGGCGGCCCTGGAGAAACTCAGGCTCCCGCACCTACTGCCCTCCAGCAGCCAGAATGTGCTGCGCCTGGATGTCCCCTTGCGGAGGCAGCAGGTCCAGGGCACGGAGCCTGCCACTGTCACCACCGCCAGGAAGCCAGCGGATGGGCAGGCGTGCAATCTCCAGCACATCTAGCTCCCAGGACAGACAGCAGAGGCGGCTTGGGGCCAGGCATCGCCATCCAGCCAGGAAGCAGAGGGCCCGCTCGATGCTTAGGGAGAGACCAGGGTCAACCTGGATATCTCTGTCAGCACGACTTGTGTCCGCCCTGCCACGGAAGCCCCCGAGTCCAGGGCAGGCGCTCACCCCGACTCCCACGATGCCTGCCTGGCCTGAGGCCGGCAGGGGCTCCCGCTGTGTTCATGGTGCAGTGCAGCCCTCGCCTCTACGCAGGCACCGGTGGCAGCCGATGGCCCGGCTTCCTCCAAGCGGAGTGCTGGGTCCGCATCCGGAGTCCAGGAAAGAAGGGAGCCTGTGCACACCCTGACTTGCGCTATTTCCCGAACACGTCCCCATCGTGCTCCAAGATTCAGGACAGACTTGGTGTGGTGTTTTCACTTGTGTTACTTAGGAATGTTGACAACTGTTATGAACCTAAGTAGCCTTTAGGGAAATTCTTCAGAATTTCTTAGTTATACGAAATAATAAAAAATAATTTCATTGGCAATAAGCTTGAAATCAGTCTTGGTAAACTTTAAATTCTTGGGTTTCAAGTGGCCTTTTCGAAGCCCCTCCTGCCCCCACCCAGCCTGAGTCCTGGCCAGAGTGAGGACGAGGGGTGTGATACAGAGGAGGGGATTCTGGCCTTTTTTTTTTTTTTAAGTCTATTTATTTTGAAAGAGAAAGACAGTGAGCAAGGGAGGGGCAGGCCCCATGCCACCAGCACAGAGCCTGATATGGGTCTTGAACTCATAAACAGTGAGATCACGACCTGAGCCAAAACCAAGAGTCAGACGCTTAACCCACTGAGCCCCCCCCCCAGGAGCCCCAGGGCTTCTGGCTTTATGGTGAACTTTTCACCACAAGATAATTAGTGCTCTCATGAAAATGTAATTTCATTGCATCCTGGATTCATACAAAGTGAGAAAATCCCCCCAAAACTGGAGAACAAAAGTGAGCTGATAGGTAGGTGGTCCAGGACCAGTGGCTCCTTTGAAACCAGGCCTTGATCCAGAAGCCCGGAACAGAGCTGGGGGCAAGGATCCAGGATGAATCCAGTCTCAGGCAGAAATAAACTGAGCTAAACTGGCCCAAGTTAAGAAGCTAGATTTTCAGAGCTTAAGATCAGTCCAGATAAGCTCACAACCAAAGATCACAAACCATCACGCATGAGAGAGCCAAGAAACAGTAAAAGAGAATTCAGACCCCCAGAAACCTCAAGGATTAGAAATACAGGATATTAAAGAGGATGCACAGAATCTTTTAAAGTTGGGGCGCGTGGGTGGATCAGTCGGTTGGGCGACTGACTGCAGCTCAGGTCACCATCTCACAGCTCGTGAGTTCGCGCCCCGCGTCGGGCTCTGTGCTGACAGCCGGGAGCCTGGAGCCTGCTTCCGATTCTGTGTCTCCCTCTCTCTCTGCCCCTCCCCCATTCATGCTCTGTCTCTGTCTCAAAAATAAATAAACGTTAAAAAAAATTTTTTAAAGGTTGAAAAGAATTTTTAGAAATAAAAAATATACTTGTTAAAAGCTAGGATAAATTAAACACCAGATTAAACATAGCCAAAGAGAGAGTTCTTGAACTGGAAAGTAATCTGAAGAAGTTGCCAGAATGTGGATGCAGCCGTGAGGGCCACGTGGAGGGAGGGCTGGCGGGCGCGGAGGGCAGGTGGGCCTCAGACGCGTCCACAAAGCCCCCGAGAAGGGACTTTGTAGTGGCAGGGTCGCCCAGGACTCACAAAACACGTGCCGGTGGCTTCTTGTCCAGCCAGCCGCACAGGTGAGGAGATCTACACCTCGACCTCCCGTGCGGAAGCACGGGGCGCCGGAGACACTCTGACCTTAAGAACAGCCAGAGGAAAGATCACCGACAGAGGAAGAGCAGACGGACAGCAGACCTGGCTGTAAGGACAGAGGGAGGAAATGACTTCCACAAAGCGTGACAGAAAATAGCCGTCGACCTGGAGTCACATACCCAGAAGTGCCACACGTCGGAAAAAGTAAAACCACGTTTGTAGATGACAGAGAACTGTGCTTACTACCACCAAACCCACAGTGCTGTGACTGGAGAAGACAGAACGGAGAGAAGTGTGCGAAGCAGACACGGACAGGAGCCACGGGAACAGGTGCGACATTCACCCTGACCCCCTCGTGCTTCCTGTCGGCTCACCAGGTTTTCACACAGTGAAGACACAGATTTGGACGACGCAAGTAACGAGCCTGATCCGCGGGACGGCTGCGGACCCCGGGCTCACTTGTTGGGAGGTGTGTGTTCTCCCGGGGCTCGTGGACCTTTTCGAGAAATGGAGCCTGGGTTGCCCTGCCTCACCTCAGCGCACTTACCACCCAGGGACCCTCGGCGTGCCGCCCCTCTGTTCCTCTGCCCCTTCACACTGTGCCGGTCTCCCGGCTGTTCCTGCCCCTTCCTGCTCACTGCCAGCAGCGTTTCCCTTGTGGTCCTTATGGTCGGGGAGCATCCAGCCTCTTTCGTCTGTGGGTTATAGGGTCATAGTTTATGTCAAACTTGGAAACATCTCGGCCGTTATTTTTCTAACACCTTTTCTGCACCCTTGTCCCAAGTATTCTCTCTGCTTTTGGGGGGACCCCGATTAAGCACACGGTAGGCTGCCTGAAGCTGTCCCACAGATCACGGACGATCCGGGTTTTCTAATTCTCTTCTTCCTGTTTCGCTTTGGGTAGCTTCTGTTGCTACATTTGTTCCGTGTCTAATCTGCCATTGGCCCGTCCAGGGGATTTTCCATGTCACACGCTGTGGTTTTTCAGTCCTACTAATTCAGTCTGTGGTGCTGCTGTGACTCCCATGTCTCAACTTAACTTTCAGGCCCCGTGGAATGCAGTTAGCTGTGCTAATACCTCGTGTCAGTCCTGGGTCGGTCCCCGATGACTGGTCTTGTCACATGGATCTGATTTTCCTGCTGGTTTGCACCCCTGGTAGTGCTACGTGGAATCATGATGTTCACCTTATGGGGTGCTGAGTGTTTCTGTATTTTTATGAATATTCTCGAAATTCATTCCGAGATGCAGTTAAAGAGTTTGATCTTTGTGCCTTGGGTGGGGCTAATGGCCCCCCACTAAGTTGTCTCCTTCCCCTGTTGCCTCAGTCGGCACCCCCCGGATGCTGAGTCTTGAGCTCGGCCTCCGCACTCGCTGCACACGCCGGCTCGACCCAGCTGCATTCTCACGGGGCTCCCGCGGGGCTCTGGGTCCGTCTTCTTTTGTACTCCGTCTTTGAGTTCGGTCACCCTGCATGGCGCTTGGAGGCTATACCCAGGCGCTTGCTGGGGACCCTGCCGCTCAGGGGTCCTGTGCTTTGCTGCCTTTGCTCCATGTGAGAGAGCACACCTGATTCCTGTGACCCCGCCTCATCTGGACGCGAAAACCTGTTCCGGAACAATGGGACAGACGGTACGCGCTGCTGCGCAAAGGCCCATTTTCCTCTGCAAGAGCAGAAAACGCACTCACGGAAGCAGAGTCTGCTGGACCTTAAAAGGCTCAGCCGCTGTGTCCCCGGGAGGTGGAGAGGCGCTGGGATGAACCCCATCCCGGAACTCTTGAGGGGAGCACTGTGTCAGAGTGGAAGGCATGGCTGCGCTAGCCAGGAGGTGCGCACGTGGTCCTGTGCACGGAAGGCCGCAGAGGAACGCTGGCTTAGATTAACTGGGGGCAGATCTGGACCGTACTAAGGGACAGATTTTGTTACCACGTGGAGGCTTCCTGGGAGGCTGTGGCACCTCTCTGCCCCATGGCTGCCTTCTGACGGGTTTTCATGCACATGTGGGAGCAGCTCCTTGAAGGGCTTGGATCTCAGTGGTGGCAGATTGTTTCTGTTTTCATCACCCGATAACTTGGTGATGCACCGCGTCCTCCCAGAGGGGCAGCCAGAGAGCCACCTCGTTCACACGCCTCCTCTGGTGCACACTCCAGGGCCAGGTTTAGGATTGCAAGGATAAATTCATAAGCTAAAAAAGCAAGTTTGGGGCTCCCTGGGTGGCTCAGTCGGTTGAGCATCCAACTGTTAATTTTGGCTCAGGTCATGATGTCACAATTCATGAGATCGAGCCCCGTGTCGGGCTCTGCGCTGACAGTGCGGGGCCTGCTTGGGCTTCTCTGTCTCTACCCCCCCCTCTCTCTCTGCCCCTTCCCACCTCTCTCTCTCTCTCTCAAAATAAGTAAGTTTGCATTTAAAAATAAAGATGAAAAAGCAAGTTTCTGAAGCAAGCATCACACGCACGGGCTGTGGGCGCCAGCCCTGCCCTATGCCTCTGTGTGTCCTCGTGTCAACTACCCCACCTCTCTGAGTCCCAAGAGTTGCCCGGCAGCAGGACTGCAATCAGGGCTGTGTGTGCCGAGGACCCCGAGGGGGACCCTGAGCTCTGTTCAATACTCCGTTGTTGCCATCCTGGGGGTGCTACCGATTTTTGCACAAGGGGCCCCAGGTTTGAATTCTGACCAGGCCCCGTATGTATAGCTGGTCCTGACAATGATGCTGTCTCCACCCTCCAGAAGCAGGGCGCCAGCCCGCCTGGAATGTGGGGGCAGGACCTCCGCGGGTGTGACTCTGCCCATCTGGCCCTGAGGGCTCCCCCAGCGCCCTGCCCTGAGGGTGTCCCCATCTCCCGAGGCCTTGCCTCTCCTTCCCAGGGAAAATGCTCCTTGAATATTTATGCTCCTTGAATATTTATGCTCCTGAAACCTGGTGCCCACCTCTGTTGGCAGATTACCCTGTGTCTATGTCAGAGCTCTAACAGGTCTTGCAAAATGGATTCAACGGTCACCTTTGGCCGATACGACAGTGGGAACATAGTGTGCAATGTTTTTCTTTCTTCCTCTTGCATCGTTAGTAGTGATGTCCAGGAGAAAGCAGGCTGAGGCCTGAGTGGGATGCGGCGAAGACGCTGTCCAGCTCTGACCGGAACAAACAGAACCTTGAGTCTCAACGAACAGACCTCTAGACGGCCGCCCATCTTCCACCAGTTTGAAGCGGAAGTAGAAACTAGAGGGTTGAAAGGAGGCATGTGGAACCCAGGACCTCTGTGGGGCTGGGGTGGGGCTGAGCCCCTAGGGCTGCCTGTCCCTGGCTCCAGAAATGTCAGGAAAAGCACGTCCTCCCCACCGTGGCCTAGTGGACTGCGGCAGAGCCTGCACCACCGCCCCCTCTGGTTTGTGAGCTGCCTGTGCAGGCTCTGAGCAGGCCGGAATCTCTGAGGTGAGCCCCAAAGCTGCATCCCACCTGCAGAGTCTGGCACTTGTGATTCATGGGGCTCTGGGAGCAGGGCAGAGTCTGGAGGGGGTGTGTGTGTGTGGGGGGGTCTCTGCAGCTGGGAGAGTTAAGGACAGAGCCTGGGTGGGGGCGGGGGTCTTGTGCCAGATGGACCAAGGACAGAGACTGGGTGGGCATGTGGGTGGGGGTTCTGTAGCCAGGAGGGGAGGGCAGAACCTGGGGTTGTGGTTCCTTGGCGAGGTCCAAGGGAGCCACAGCAATGAAACTGGAAGAAGGGTCACACCCCGCCCCCCCACCGGCCTTCTCCACTGGAGGGTGTCCTGCAGGACAGACAGGGAGGCCCTTGCACCCCAAGCCCCAGCACTAAGCAAGTGGGGCCAGCCTGGAGGGGAAGGGCAGCGGGCCTCACCCAGAAAAGAGAAGGAGACATTGGAAGATTTCCGGATCTGCGTGCGCAGGTAGGCAGGACGGGCCCACCTCGAGCGCAGGAAGAACAGGGTCTCCAGGCTGCGCTGGGGATGCAGCCGCTGCTTGTCCCTGGGAGGGTGGCTCCGGCTGCACCGGGGCCCAGCACAGCCTGACCGCACCCAGGCGCGGCTGCACGTTCCGGCTGCTCCCAATCTCCCGGACGAGGCCCATTCCCCGCCGGGCCTCCCTGCGCCGCCTCCGTGAGGTCCCAGCCCGCACCCCCGACCCTACCCTACTCCACATTGGGCCTCCTCGTCGGCCCGAGTCTCCGCGGAGAGGGCAGGGCCCCGCCGTCCCCCCCGCCCCTCCCCGCAGGCCCGTCCGCTCGCGTGCTGTCGGCCGCGGGGATGCGGGCGGGTCTCCCGAGGTCCCGGAGGGCCAGGTGCGGCCGCCCCTAGCCCACCGCCCCCGGCTCGCCTCCCCTGCGGGGTTCCCACGCCCCTGCGCCGCGCCGGCCTTGTAAGGCAGAGCCGCGCCGCCGCCGGCCTCCGTGCGCCCCGCGCGCTCCCCGGGCCGGGAGGGGCCGGGGGTGTGGCAGGGCCGGGGGCGGGCCAATGAGCGCGCGGGGCGGGGTGGGCCGGGGGCGGGCCAATGAGCGCGCGGGGCGGGGCGGGCCAATGAGCGCGCGGGGCGGGGCGGGCCGAGGGCGGGCCGTCGGGGCGCGCGGGGCGGGGCTGGCGGGCCCGGGGCGGCGGGGGCGCGGGCGCTCGCCGGACACCCGGTCGCGCGCGGCCGAGTCGCGGAGGCGCCCGCTGCAGTGGCCGCATCTCCGAGGTAAGCGTCCGCAGAGCTCGGTCCGGGGCGCCGGACGCAGGACCACGCACCCCGCCCGGGCCCGCCGCGCCTGCCACCTGCGCCCGCCGCGCCTCCTCCTGGCTGCAGCCCCCTGCGTCCGTGCGCCCCCATCCCCGGCCCTGGGCTGCCTGGCGGTCGGTGCTGCGCGCTGAGGCCCCCGGGGGCTGCGTCGGGGGCGTGGGTCCCGGGGCTCGAGGGGCGCGGGCGGGGGCGACCCCGCTGCGAGGGACAGGTGGTTGGTGCGTGGGCCCCGGATGAGACGCTGGGCCTGTCTGGGCGGCAGCGCTTCACGCGACGAAGCCGCCCCCCCCCCACTCCCGGCAGCCCCTTTCCCCGCCGCCGCCGCCGCCGCCGCCGCCGCCGCCGCCGCCGCCGCTGCCGCCTCCCCACGTCCCGCTACGCGGACGCCCGGGCCTGGGGTGGCAAGACCGAAGGGAATTAGGGCGTAGAGGGTGTGAAATGAAGCCAGTGCCGGGCAGCCCCAATTCCGGGAGACCCGGGGCCACGCAGAGGGCCCAGAGTGAGCGTGGTCCCTTGGCAGAGACCGTGCCGCCCCCTCGGGGTCCCAGGCCCCTCTCCGGCCGCATTTGCGTCACCATTATCACGCCAGGTGACAGTGTCAGCCGCACAGTGTGCGACTCCAGCAGCCTCCCCGGAGGGTGTCACGTTCTCTTATCGCCTGTGAGCACAGAACCCGGCAGTCAGGATGAAGAGATCGGCTGCCAGCAGGTTTGCTCACACACCTCTGGGGAGCAGTGCCCCACCTGTGCAGCAGGACCAGAGAAACCCTTTATTCTGCGGTTTCAGTTACGCAAATGCAGCCTCGAAATGAGCTGGGGAGAAAAGCCATTCCTGCCACTCTGCTCATGACTATTTCGACAGGCGTTTGGTGTCTCTGAAGATGAGACACCGTTTAGGGTAAGCTGACAGTGTGGCCATCTATCTGCGTATTTCGTGGTTAATTTACCTGGCATTTTTTGGATACCGGCAGGGTCTCGGCAGGGTCTCGGGGACGATGGATAAAGGACCCAGCTCCCATGTCCCCCTCTGCAGGCCTGTCCTGACTCCCCATGGCCAGCCTCTCGGGGAGGACCCAATGGAGGTGGGGGGGCGGGGGAGCTCTGCACAATCCAGGGCAGCGCCGCACTCCTAGGAGGTGATTGGTAAAGGCCAACCTGGATCCTGAGTGCCCTGGGACCACAGGGGCTTGGAGTGATGGGGAGAGAGCTTGGAACAGGCAGGAAATGGGGGTGGGGCAGCGAGACAGCGGCTTGACCGATGCCTTAATTAAGCTGGATTCTGTGACCCCGTCTCTGGTACCAGCCACTGTTCCTGTCACATGGTCCAAATCACAGGGCTCCTCGAGGGTTCTGGGGGGAGGGGTGCTGGTGAATTTGTCTGCAAATTGCCTGCGGTAGGAGGGTATGTGCATTCTCCTGGGGGAAGGGTCTGCCGCTTTCCTGATTTCCAGAGGGTTCCATGAGTCAGAAAGGTACCATAACTTAAGTGCTACGTTAGAAAATCCCTCTCCGTGAGTCCGGAAGGATCAAGTGATGGAGATCGTGGGAAGCTCTCTTGGCTGCATTCTTATCTCCCGAATCCTTTGAAGTCTCAGTAAATACCTGTGGTAAAACCGTATACGAGGTTATGAATACTCACGGTGGAAACTGTGTAAATCACAGGAGAATTTAAAGAAAATCAAATCACTCATCACTGCTTGAGGATGCAGAGAAGGCTTTTAGCAGCCAGACGGTCCTCAGGGCCGCAGAGTGCTCCCGGCAGGAGAGACTGAGAATGAAAAGCTTCCTCTGGGAGAGGCTGCGCTGCCTGGAAGCCAGGCCTATTTATAGCTGGTGATGTTGCTGGTGAGGCAGGAGGAGCACGTCTGGGGATCTTGGGACCACGAGGCAAGGGCCCTGCTGCACCTTGAAGTGTCAGGTCCTCTGTGGGCTCAGAGTGGCTCTGGCGGGAGGGCGGTGGGGGCGGGGCGGGTGCCCCTGAGCCCGCAGACCCTGGACCGGCAGACGCTCCCCTGTGTGTCAGCAGCAGCCTTGCCTCAAGGGGGTGGGGGGATGGAGCGCACCTGCGCCTGGGGCTCAGACGTGGTCTCCAGCCTTTCTGGGTGGGGACGGAGCCCGGGTGTCTGCCCTCGGCAGTGCGTCTTCAGGGGGACCCTTTGCGGCAGCGGAGAGTGCGGGGTGCGGGGTCGGCCCTGCTGGGGCCTCGGGTGAGGGTGCGGCCCTGTGGGAGCCCCAGGAGCCGCCTGTGGGGGGGCCGCTCCTCCCTCCTCCCCCGCTCTCATCTGATGTGGGGTGTCGGTCTGTTCCCAGGCTCCTCGTTCCCTGGAACTGTGCAATAGCACGGGACGGCCGTCAGCCGGGAGGTGTAATTTAGCGTCCAAACACAGGGCCTTCTTTGGTGAAGAGCCCAAAGTCTTGCACGGAGTGTAAGGCAGTGACAGTTTTCTGCCTTCCCCGCCCTCGCCCCCGGCCCTGGCTTCTCTCAGCAGCGGGACCTGCCAGCCGGTCCTGGGAGGAGCACGTCCACACCGACTTTTTCTTGTTTTTAATTAGGTTTGTGGTGAGGAATGATGGGTTCTTACCTTCGCTGAAGCCTAGGTGTTAAAACCTCCTGGAGCCTTTCCCACTCCTCCTGCTGCGTCTGTGGTGGGGCGCACCCGTGTGTCCCCAGCGTGTGTCCCTGTGTGTCCCCACATGTCCCTGCAGGTCTCCAGCATGTCCCCAGGGTGCCTGTGTCTCCGGTTCTCTTGGCGTAAGTGCAGTGCCCCCGCGTGGGCTCCGTGTGACCTCCTGCCCTGAGCCACGTTTCCCCAGACCTCTCCCTGTCACACCTGAGTGATTGCATGTCTGCTGAGCACCGGCCAGGTGGCCTTTACCTGGGAAGCCCCACTGCAGTGGGGACAACACCCAGCAGCCGGCGCCCCCGGGTGACCTCGTGCAGTCCCCACATGCCCCGCTGTCTCCCCTGCATGGGGCGGGGTGGGGGGGGGTGTGCGGTGCAGGTGTGGGTCTGGGCCCAGAACCGACGTTAAGTCAGGTGCTCCTCGAGTGTGCCTGCGGCCCTGCGTCACAAGCTGTCTGTAGAAAGCCCGCCCACACCCTCCTTCTCCATCCAGGTGTGCGTGCTTCGTGCACTCACTGACCCTCGACCCCGCTCCAGTCATTTAATGCCGTAGGACAGACTGTCCCCAAACCAGGGCTTTAAGACAGTGACCCCGTTTGCTTTTGCTCATGACTCTGCCAGCCAGCAGGGCTTGGCACGGACAGTGGTCCCCATCCCCTGACCTCGGCTAGGGGTCTGCCGGCCAGACAGGACCACCCGAGGCTGCCCTGCTTAGTTGAGTCTGGGTTGAGTGACTGGCACGAGGCTCCCCTGTCTCTGTGTGGGGTCTCTCTGGAACGTTTGCCTGTCCCTCGAGGGAACAGGGGAGCCTGGTTCTTTGTCGTGTGGCTGTGTCCCACGGTCCAGCCAGCTGGGGAAGTGCCCCTGGCTTGAGGGGCCGGAGCTGGTGGGTGGGAGACGCTCAAGGGTGGCCCCTCTTCTCGGTGCTTCGGAGGACCAGTTGTGGCAGCCCCTGGGGCCCCTGGCCCTGTGCCCCTCGGCCTTTGACGGCCCCTGGCCTGCTCCCTCGGGACTCGCTGCACCCTTTCCGTGGCAGCAGGTGGCACGTCTGTGGGTGGACGGCCCCCCCTCGGCCGCGCCGCCCGCTGCGCCCTGGTTCTGATTCCTGCTGCTCGGTCAGCTGTCCCCCGCGTCCTCGGGGGCTGAGGCTCCGTTCTCCTGACACCCTGCAGGCCCTGCCCCACTGGGCCTTCCACCCCGGCAGGGGCCCCTGGCTGCTTCTCTGGACTTGCTGCCTTTTTCTCATTGAGTTGTAGGGTCCTTTACGGGTTCTGGAGACGAGCCCATATTTGTATCTTCTCCTACCCCGTGGCTTCCCTTTTCTCTCCATCGGTGATATTTTTTGATGAACAGAAGTTCTTGATTTCAGCCTGCTGCCACCCTAGAATGGTTTCCTTTAAGGGCAGTGATTTTTGAGGCTTGTGCAGCGGATCTTTCTCTCTCCCCAGGACGTCAGATACCCTCGGCCCTCACCTTCGTGAGGATTTTGCCTCTCCTACTTCAGTCCTCGGAGCGCCTGAAGGGTGGTGCCGATGCCCCGTCTCCCCTGCATCTGCCATTTACTGAAAATATGCTCCTCCCTTTTTTCTGCAGGGCCACCTTGTCACACATGTGTGCGCATGTGTTTGGGCTCTGGCGTCCCTCCCATTGGTGGTTCTGTCCCGTTGGTGCTGTCTCTGCTTCCAGACCTTCCTCTCGAGTCTCCATGCCCATGGAGCAAATCTTGTCTTTCTTTTAAGATCACTGTGTATTCACAGCCCTTCTCCCACATATGTCAGCTCAGTGCATCTAGATACTAGACACAAAAGCTGTCGGAGTTTTTATCCAGATTAAGTTAAGACTGTGGTCGAATTTAAGGACAGTTGACATCTTTCTGTACGTAGATTCCAACCCATGTTCATAACGTCATCATTTAGGCCTTTCGTTTCCTTCAGTGGCCGAGTTTTCTGTGTTGACTGTCTGTGCGCCCTCTGTGAGCGGTGTTCCTAGGAACTTGTATTTCTTCATATTTTAAATGTTGCATTTCTAAATGCTTTTGACTGTGCGTCTTTGCTGTTACGCAGAAATGAAATGGCCTTTTGTGTGTTGACCACGTATCCAGAAACACCACTAGACTCACTCACTGGTTCTAATAATCGTCCTGGGATCCCTTTGGGTTTGGTGTGTGCACAACCCTAGAAACTGCAGATGATGAGTTTTTTTCCCTAACAATTTTTATATCTTCATTTCCTTTTCTTGTCTTTCTGTACTGACATGGGGAATACAGTACTTGCCCCAACTTAAAAACAAACGCTTTCAATATTTCAAGTGTGGCGGCTTTTTTCAGTTTTTTTGCAGGTGGCCCTTTTTCTCAGATTAAGGAGTTTTCCTCTTTTTTCGATTTCCTAAGAATTCGCATGATGCATAGATGCTGACCTCTGCCAGATGCTCTCCCTGCGTTTATGACGGTGGCATTAGTGTGACCCTCACATTTAGCCACATTCCCGGCCCGGCCCCAACTTGACTGCAAAGTGTTGATCCTTTTTATCTCTGACGGGATTCCGTTGGTTAATGTTTTGTTTAGGATTGTGAAGGACAGTTTTTGTATCCATGGGCAGCTCCTCAGATCTGCTTGCGGTGTGGAGTGACTCTGGCTCCCACCGAGGCCGGACCTGGCCGCCTCGCCCCTGCAGCAGGGCTGTGTAGGACCCGCCCCCCCCCCCCCCCCCCCCCGCCGGCCACTGCCCCAGCATGGGCTTTAAGCCTTTCCTAAAGCAACAGGCTGTGTGAGCCGCCTCTTCCTGTGCCCAGTGCCTGCAACTTGAGGCCAGAGCAGGGATCCCAGCAGGCAGGTGTCATATGGCTGTCCTGCACTGGGAGCCTGTCCTCCAGGGGCCTTTGGAACCCGGCCCGCCTGATCCTCTGGGCCCTCTGGGCCACGGCCCCTGGCTTCTCTCCTCCACGCACTGTTATCTGTGGGGGAACGCTCCTCCTCTGGTCTCTCTGGTCCCCTGAGTGCTCCGAGGTGGCTGTGACAAAGAGCCACAAAACGGTGACTTAACACACGGACGTTTATCTTCTCTCAGTGCTGGGGCCAGAGGCTTGGGGCTGGGGGCCGGGGGATCTCGCTCCCTCCGGAGGGTCTTGGGGAGGGTCCTTCCTGCCTCTTCCAGCTCCTGGGGTTCCAGGGCTGTGGCTCTGTCATCACGTGGCCTCCCCCATGTCTGTGTGTCTGCTTCCCAGAGCACTTGTCATTGGGTTCAGGGCCTCCAGGCAAATCAGACCTCGCCTTGGTATCTTCAGCTTGATGACGCCTGCAAAGACCCTTTCTCCAAACAAGGTCACATTCACAGTTCTGGGGGTTAGGATGTGGCCGTTCCTTTCTCGGGGCCGCCTCTCAGCCCACTCCACTTGCCCTCAGGCTGCCTGCAGGCGCTGACAGAGACCCCTGGCCGGGCACTTGTGGGGCCAGGCGCTGGGTGACTGAGCGGCTAGAAGTTTCCATCTGTGTCCTCATCCAACCCGTAGGGCGCCACCTGCCCGGGGACATCTGTCCGGGAGCCTCAAGTCTCCCTCCGGTTCAGCCCACCAGGACCAGAGTGTAAAGTGTGGGAAACGCGGCACCCGCACACTCAGGGCTTCAGTGTTTCCCGTGTCGTGGCTGGGACTTGTGGGCAGAGCATCTTAGGACAGGTCTTAGAGAACCCGTGGCCCAGACGGTGAGCCACGGGCTAGTGTGGGCCTGGGCAGCCGTCTCGGAGACCCCAGAGGGCCCAGGTGGGCTGAGCCCCCTTCTCTGTCCCTGCTGGTGCCCGGGGGCCACCCTCCCACGCCACTCCGCTCTCCTTGGTTCTGAGGCCCTCTTTCGGGACTGGGGGTGTGCCGTGGTGCCCTTTGGGGCTGCCCCTTGGCCCCCACAGCCCTCATTTTCTGAGATCCACATGCAGACATGGTCTGCTTCACACTCCTGGTAAGCTGTGGCTTTGGATTCTCTATGAAACTCTCTGAGGGAAGCGGGTCCCCCCGAAATCCCTGGCTTCGTGGTGACAGGAGAATGTCCCGCTGTTAAGGGGCTGGGGAGAGCCACCCAGAGGTCCTCAAGGGGTAGGTGTGGTTTGAAGATGCCCTGCCTTCCTCAGTCTCCCTTACTGGAAAGGCTTCTGCCCCACAAGGTCACCTTTTGGAGAGCACACAGCCTGTCCTGGCCCCCCTGTGCTGGCTGCCCAGCCCCCAGCCCCGTCCCTCCCGGCCCCCCAGCCCCGTCCAGCCTGGCCCCCCTGTGCTGGCTGCCCCTAAGCCCGACCCACCAGCTGGGCAGCAGCTCCCCAGGTCAGAGGCTGGGGCTCCCAAGGCAACCTTGCTGCGGGACAGTGCAGGACAGGTCCCTGGCCCCGGGATGTTCGGGGACACAGACAAGACACGAGCTTGGTGCTCTGCTCGTGTTTTTCCATTGGAGAGAACTCAGTTTAGTCTTCTGACTGGGAACACACGATGGCCTGGCCTCAGGGCCTGGACAGCCTGGCCCCGGGGGACCTGTCGGGGCCAGTGGCCTCAGGCTACGGGATCTGGGACCTGAGCCGTATCCTGCTCACACAGCCCAGGTCACGCCAGCTCTCGCACTGGGGCTGTGTCCTGTGGAGGGTGGGATTCCTGGCTGCCCCAGTGTTTCTCGGGAATGTGCAGCTCAGAAAGCCCGCTTTGTCCGCCCGGGAGGCTCTCACCGCCCAGAGCGGCCCTCAGCGGGGACGAGTGCCTTTGTTCCCCCAGGGGCAGCAGCCAGGGCGACGCGCCTCTAGACCCTGATGCCGGGGCCTGAGCCTCCAGGTGGGCTCTGGGCCCTGGTAGAAGGTGGAGAGCAGGGAGGCAAGCCGCGTGAAGTGTTCTGGAAAGGGCCAGCCCGGGGGCCTCGGTGCCTCTGCCCGCCGCATCCCGCAGGGTCTGCCTGGAAGCCTCAGAGGGGCAAGGAGCGTGTCTCTTGTTGTCGTTCTCTTGTGTCTGCGCCTTTTGTTCGCCGTCCCCGCGTTGTCGCTGAGAGTCTGGTGGCATCCGGTAAGGTGCCTCCCACGGCCTCCTCGTGGTTTCCTTGGCTCAGCCCCCGTCCCCAGCTGCGCTCCTGGCCGCCCGTGAGGTCTGAGCAGGATCCCGCTTTATGCTTGTGCGGCCAGGCCCCTCGAGGGTTCTGGCACAGAAATGGGGTCTCGGTCTGGACCCTGGGCCCCGGCGTCCTGTCGGTGGGCCCAGCGACCATCCCCGGGGCTTCAGCACCTAGAGCTTTCGCTGGCCTGGAACGAGGTGTCAAGGTCCGGGAGACGTGGGAGTGAACAGCAGGGACACTGAGCGGGGACTCGGGGAGAGCCAGAGTGGCTTCCAGAAGCTTCCCTGTGCTGCGCCCGCCCCCAGGGTCCCTGTCCCCCTGCAGGGCCTGGGGTGTCCCTCAGGGGCCCAGAGCCCGGTTCTCAGTTCCACTCGCAACACGGTGTGTCCCGCGCAGACTCCAATGCACCCAGAGGGGCTGGCGCTGTGCCTTTAGCGGAAGAGGTTAAGGCAAGAACCCTGAACAAGATCCTGCCTTTCGTGGGCGGGCACTTCTGGGAGCCAAGGGGCTTGGCGGGGCGAGCAGCCTCCACACAGGCCCGCAGGCCCGTGTCCCTGCCCCTGCACGCAAATAGGGAATTCTCCAGGGAACGCGGTGGGCTCCAAGGCTTCAGGACACCCCAGCCCTGTTATTTTGTGAAGAATATCCGCCTCTTCTGGGTTTGTGGCCGCAGGCTGTCCCCGAGGAGGACACCGGTTCCCCCTGTTTCGGGGGCCTGGACTCACGCCGCACCCCAGCAGCACGGGGAGGCCAGCTCAGGACACCGGGGTGCCAGCTGGGCAGGACCTGGCTCCTTCAAGGACACCAACGTGGAGTTCCAGGAGTCGGGACAGAGCCCGGGAGTGTGCTGGGGGACTCGGGGTCACACTGGTGGGCTCTCCCCCCTCTCAGAGCGGGGGCCCAGGGGCAGGTGGGCGGGAGGAGGGGCTGGCGTTTCTCAGACAGGGTCTCTGGGGGGCTGCCCACCTCCGGGCCAGAGGTTCCCGGGGAGATGGGGCCAGAGGAGGGGCTCACGCAGCCCCCAGGAAGAGTGACAGAAGCCAGCGGCATGTGGAGGACTGGGGGACAGGGGTCTGGGTGAGCTCTGGCTTCCCTGCGGCCTGTCCGGATTCCCAGACACAGGCGTCCTGCCGGCCCCCACCTCACCCCACCCTGCACGCCATCCCTGGTCTCTGATTCTAGTGTAAGAGCAGCTCTCCCACAGAGCCTGCTCACAGACACCTGGTCCTGCTCACAGACACCTGCGCCTGCTCAGAGACACCTGGTCCTGCTCACAGACACCTGGTCCTGCTCACAGACACCTGGTCCTGCTCACAGACACCTGGTCCTGCTCACAGACACCTGCGCCTGCTCACAGACACCTGGTCCTGCTCACAGACACCTGCGCCTGCTCACAGACACCTGGTCCTGCTCACAGACACCTGCACCTGCTCACAGACACCTGGTCCTGCTCACAGACACCTGGTCCTGCTCACAGACACCTGGTCCTGCTCACAGACACCTGCACCTGCTCACAGACACCTGGTCCTGCTCACAGACACCTGGTCCTGCTCACAGACACCTGCGCCTGCTCACAGACACCTGGTCCTGCTCACAGACACCTGGTCCTGCTCACAGACACCTGCACCTGCTCACAGACACCTGGTCCTGCTCACAGACACCTGCGCCTGCTCAGAGACACCTGGTCCTGCTCAGAGACACCTGGTCCTGCTCACAGACACCTGGTCCTGCTCACAGACACCTGCGCCTGCTCACAGACACCTGGTCCTGCTCACAGACACCTGGTCCTGCTCACAGACACCTGGTCCTGCTCACAGACACCTGCACCTGCTCACAGACACCTGCGCCTGCTCAGAGACACCTGCGCCTGCTCAGAGACACCTGGTCCTGCTCACAGACACCTGGTCCTGCTCACAGACACCTGGTCCTGCTCACAGACACCTGCGCCTGCTCACAGACACCTGGTCCTGCTCACAGACACCTGGTCCTGCTCACAGACACCTGGTCCTGCTCACAGACACCTGGTCCTGCTCACAGACACCTGCGCCTGCTCACAGACACCTGCACCTGCTCACAGACACCTGGTCCTGCTCACAGACACCTGGTCCTGCTCACAGACACCTGCGCCTGCTCACAGACACCTGGTCCTGCTCACAGACACCTGCACCTGCTCACAGACACCTGGTCCTGCTCACAGACACCTGGTCCTGCTCACAGACACCTGGTCCTGCTCACAGACACCTGGTCCTGCTCACAGACACCTGCGCCTGCTCACAGACACCTGGTCCTGCTCACAGACACCTGGTCCTGCTCACAGACACCTGGTCCTGCTCACAGACACCTGCACCTGCTCACAGACACCTGGTCCTGCTCACAGACACCTGGTCCTGCTCACAGACACCTGCGCCTGCTCACAGACACCTGGTCCTGCTCACAGACACCTGCGCCTGCTCACAGACACCTGGTCCTGCTCACAGACACCTGCGCCTGCTCACAGACACCTGGTCCTGCTCACAGACACCTGGTCCTGCTCACAGACACCTGCACCTGCTCACAGACACCTGGTCCTGCTCACAGACACCTGGTCCTGCTCACAGACACCTGGTCCTGCTCACAGACACCTGCGCCTGCTCACAGACACCTGCGCCTGCTCACAGACACACCTGTTTCTGTTGCGGGAACATCACTAACAGGGAATTGCAGGTCAGGGAATTCCTGGTCAGGAATTCTGTGTGCTGATGTCCGTGTGGCAGCTGACAGTGGTCTGTCGGGGTCTGTCCCGTGTCACCTCTTCTGTAAGTTTCGCTTTAGGCAGTCGAGGCTTAAGGAGGTCGCCAGGGAGAGTCCTTCTGAATTGGGGCCCGACTCATTTTGGAAATGGGGGCCTTGGCCTGGTGCCTCTTTGGGGCCTCGATGGCTCCCGGGGGGTGGGGGCCGGGGAGACCACGTGGCGTCTGAGAGACAGCCTTTCCCGGTGGCGGGATGATCCCTGTCTGGCACACACTGGGGCTCAGGCCCACCCGGGTCTGTATGGGGCCCGCTGGCAGGGGCTGCCCTCTGGCCCCCCCCCCCCCCGGTCCCTAATTCCACCTTGGCAGGGCCTCTCCAGGCCCTTCTTTGAAAGTGCAAATCCAGTAACACAGTCTCCCCACACCCAGTGTGGGTGTTTATCAGCTGCCTGCTCCTGACCCTTCTGGCCCAGGGGGATGGCTCGCAGGAGACCTGGGTGCTTCCTCCCCCTCCTCACTTCCTCCCCACCCCCTGCACTCGCTTCCTCCCCCTCCTCACTTCCTCCCCACCCCCCTGCGCTCGCTTCCTCCCCACCCCCCTGCGCTCACTTCCTCCCCCTCCTCACTTCCTCCCCACCCCCCTGCGCTCACTTCCTCCCCCTCCTCACTTCCTGCCCACCCCCCTGCGCTCACTTCCTCCCCCTCCTCACTTCCTCCCCCTCCTCGCTTCCTCCCCACCCCCCTGCACTCACTTCCTCCCCCTCCTCACTTCCTCCCCACCCCCCTGCGCTCACTTCCTCCCCCTCCTCGCTTCCTCCCCACCCCCCTGCACTCACTTCCTCCCCACCCCCCTGCGCTCACTTCCTCCCCCTCCTCACTTCCTCCCCACCCCCCTGCACTCACTTCCTCCCCACCCCCCTGCACTCACTTCCTCCCCCTCCTCACTTCCTCCCCACCCCCCTGCACTCACTTCCTCCCCACCCCCCTGCGCTCACTTCCTCCCCACCCCCCTGCACTCACTTCCTCCCCCTCCTCACTTCCTCCCCACCCCCCTGCACTCACTTCCTCCCCACCCCCCTGCGCTCACTTCCTCCCCACCCCCCTGCACTCACTTCCTCCCCCTCCTCACTTCCTCCCCACCCCCCTGCGCTCACTTCCTCCCCACCCCCCTGTGCTGACTTCCTCCCCCTCCTCACTTCCCCCCCTCCCCACCCCGATTCTTACACATCCCCAAACAGTCTGGGTTTTTTTTCAGGAAAGCAGGTGAGGGCAAGGAGAGAGACTCAAGGGTTTCACAGAGAGTGGGGGGTCGTGGGGGTGTAGGGAACTCTTGGGGCGGTCCTGAGCTGGGGGAAGTCCTCACATGGAGGGAGTGGGCAGGGCATTCGGACCGCCAGGTCTCTGGCCAGCCAGAGTGATCCCTGGGCATCCCTGGTCGTACCTGGTCACACGTGAGGGGCCCGCCCCCCCACTGTGTGCTGATTTGTGCCCTGCAAGGTAAGGGCTCTCCTCGGGTGACCCGGAGACCCGTGCCCGCAGGTCCGGGCTGCCATCCGCGGCACAGACAGGCCTCTCTCGACAGCTCCGTATTCCAGGAAGCCTCTGCTAGAGCTCTCGGGCTTTTACAAACTAATCGTGTCATTATCTCGTCACATAGCACATGGATTTATCAAAGGATAGGAAAGGACACGCAGAACGCATGTGACTCCTCCTCCCTCTGCCCTAAGAAGCTCCTTTTTCAGAGAAATGGGGTCAGCGATAACACTGGAAGTAACTGGGTGTCACCCGGCCTCTGCTGTGGGTCCCTCTGAGGGCAGGCACTCCCAAGGCAGGCGCCGGGTTCCTGTCCCTGGGCGGGCCTGCGGGAGCCTAGAGGGTCTGCTCCCTGTGCATCCACAGGGGGCCGCCTGGAGGAGAGGGCATGGGTGGCCTCGAGAGCCGTCAGTCCAGACCTGCACCGGCTTTGCTGACCGGGTGGGCACGGGTGACCCCGGTCTCAGGTGCCCGTCCTGGCTTCCTCTGGGCCAGCCAGGGCCCCCAGCCCAGACTGGGAGGGGACGCTCACTGAACTGAGGACTCACCACATGCTTGCCGCTCAGGACTCTGCGTGTGCCCTGGGGGCACTCTGCTCTTGCCGAGCCCCCTGGGGCACGGACGGCCACCCACTGCTCCCCTGGGAAGTGACTTCTGGGGGCTCGGTCACACACCTCGGTGGGGCTCGGACATCTCAGGCTCCTGTCTGGGCCGCTGGCCGTGACACAGGGCGGGGGCCCCACAGGGACCCACCGGCCTCGGGGATCAGGTGCCCCACGAAGGCAGAGACCCGTGGATAGGGCAGGGCAGCCTCCGCTGGGCTCCTGATGAGGGGCCCCACATGTGGTCCCCACCCTGGGGCAACGTCTGCCACACTCCCACTCCCGCCATGTGCCTGCACTAGGTCCGCAGCCCACGGTTCTGGGTCTCCCTCCCCATCACTGTCAGGTCCCTTGGGAGGATATCTTTCTGGAGAGTCAAGCAGATGTGGCCCAGGGAGGAGACACTGACACAGTGGCCAGTAGGGGAGTGACAGGAGGGGCGCCGAGCCCACAGGAGGCCGGATTGGGTGCTTCCCCGTGGACGTTGGCTGTTTGGGGACAGCCCTCATCCAACCACCGGGCGCCTGGCGGGGGCCAGCACTGGGAGGGGCAGAGTGCCTGGCAGTAGCTTGATGCCCGAGGGACCTGCCCCATCCTGGGTGCCCACTGTGACATGGGCGGCCAGCCTCCTGCCCTACGCATGGCTCTGTAGAAGCGTGGTGACCCCTTTCTCCCCTTCCTCTTCCAGCAACATGGCTGACAGCAAGGCCAAGGCCGCCAAGGCCGCCAACAAGACACCCCCCAAGTCCCCGGGGGACTCCGCAAAGGACAGAGCGGCCAAGAGGCTGTCACTGGAGACAGAAGGTGCCGGCGAAGGGGCGGCCGCTGCGGCCCCAGAGCTCAGCGCCCTGGAGGAGGCTTTCCGGCGCTTTGCCGTGCACGGGGACACCAGGGCCACCGGGAGGGAGATGCATGGCAAGAACTGGTCGAAGCTGTGTAAGGATTGCCAGGTCATCGATGGGAAGAATGTGACCGTCACTGACGTGGACATCGTCTTCAGCAAAATCAAGTAAGTGCCCCCCAGGCCTCGCACTCAGGACTCCCGGTGGGCGTTGTGTTCAGCTGGCAGTGAGGGGGTGGGATGTGCCAGTGCCCCTGACCCGTCCCTTCTCCGGATAAGATGCCCAGGATTTGGCCGGGGCTGGCGGGTGTCCCTGGAGCTGGCGCAGAGCTGAGAAGCCTGCCCCTCGGGCATGACAGGTGCCTCGCACCCTCGAGCCTGGGGAGGTGTTCACACCCGAACTCTGATGCAGCGTCGTCGCCGCGGACCCGGTGGCTGTGAGCAGTGAGCCCATGTGCTTCCTGCACGCGTGCGCGTGTCCTTCCTCCTGGATGCTGGAGAGAGCGTCAGGCGTGGTTACGTGCCTTCCCCGTTCCTCTGGGCGCTTCTGCGGCCCGAGGACACCCTCCCCCGCCTCCCACCCTCCCAGCCTGAGGACCCACCCGAGAAATGTCACAGCACGCCCAAGGCTGCCTGGCATCTAGCGATCTCGGTGTAGGTCACACTTGTGGGAAAATAGCTTCTTTCTGATACGTGTCCATCTCAGTTACTGTGATGCCTTAGCTGCACGTCCCCGTGACCTGGGCATGTTTCCTGGGACGGCCCTGTGCCCTCCCTGTACATTCAGCGGTGGATGGTTTCCTCCCTGTGTGTCCCCAGCGGCTGTGCCTCCGTGTCACCAGACATGGTGTGTCTATCCAGGGAGGTCTGCCTGCTTTCCTGGGCAAACACTCGTGCCTGTCCTCACAGTGACCACCGGCCACGGGGGCAGCCTTCTCCTCTAGAGCTGGGAGGCTGCAGGAGGGTAGAGTTGCCCCACGAGAAAACCAACCCTCAGGACCCAGACCACCCGCCAAGTGGAGGGGACTTGGTGCCAGAGGAGGAACCAGTCAGAATTCAGGGTCCGGGCAGAGGCCCCAAGGAGACCACAGCTGAGGGAAAGGGATTCTAGTGAGCACTCCACTCCCAAGGCCTAGGGTCAGAGGGGAAGGGACAGGGCTGGGGTGCAGGGGGGATGAGGAGGTAAAGGTGGGGTGCACGGAGAGGAGGAGGAGGGGAAGGTGGGGTGCAGGGGGAGGAGGAGGAGGTGAAGGCGGGGGGAGGAGGAGGGGAAGGCAGGGTGCAGGGGGAGGAGGAGGAGGGAAAGGCGGGGTGCAGGGCGGGAGGTGCTCTGTGGTTGGTTTGGGGTCCCAGGTAGACACTCCATCGCCAGGGCCAGGTGACGCCCTGGGAGCCCCGGAGATGTTCTGCCGACGGTGTGGGCCAGAACCCCCAGAGGCCCGGTGTCCCCGCCCCTCCGCCCGCCGACCTGCGCAGTGTCTGTGGGGCAGGGCCCCGGGCGGAGGGCAGGTGCGCACTCCGGACCTCCTGGGTCCCTCATCGGCTCCCTGGTCTGTAGAGCCCTGGTGCCTGAGTCCCCGAACCTGGACCTCTCTCCAGCAGACGGACCGCTCCTCTGACTGGGTGTCCACGCGGCGGCGTCTGGGCCCAAACGTCCATTCTGTCGCCTGTGCCCCCCCCCCACCCCCCCCGGCCCCGCACCTCCCACCTGTGGAGGCTGAGGAGACAGCCCAGTGGAGGAGCCGGTGTGGACAAATGAGCCCCCCACCTCTGCCCCCGCTCCCCTCTGTTCCTCTGATCCGTGCCCCCTCCTGCCCCCACCCTGTCTGCCCCCCCCCCCGCCCCGTGCCTGGCTGGGCGCTCTGGTCCCCCCCTCCTCCACGCGTCTTGGCCTTCAGTGTCCGTGTGGGGTTCGGCTGCGTGGGACCTGCCCTCTGGGGTGTGCTGGGTCTCCTGGTCACTTTGTCACACTGACCCCGGCCTGAGCCTCGGGGCTGACCCCTGCCCATCGCCGCCCTGCTCGCAGACCTGCTGGACCCTGACTGGTGCCGTCCCACCTCCTCACAGAGGCCCAGCCCACCTGAACCCCCACGCACCTGGGGCGCGGGTTCCCGACCTCTCTTGCTGTGTCCTTGGGGCGTCTTCTAGTCCCTCCTTGGCTACAGGCTGCACCCTGGAGATGAGAAGCTGTGCGCTCCCCGGCTGGGTCTGCCTGATCCCCAGGGTCACCCCCACAGAGCAGGGGCCAGACTCTGGGAGCCTCTGGCAAGTGTGGCCTCGGGGTCAAGGACATTCCCAAGAGGGGCAGGGGCGGGCCACCTCAGCCCAGAAGGTGCTAAAGTGTTCCTACTTGGCGTCCACCGGGGAGGGGGCCGGGGAGGGGCCGCATCGTGGTTCTTTCCCCCGTGTCTCCAGGTTGGGGGCTTCAGGACCTTTGGGGACCGGGGAGCCACACGGAGCCTGCCTCTACCCACTGCCCGGGATGGCAGTCTGGCAGCTGGCAGGGACCAGCCCTCTGTGTCCCCACCTTGGGGTCTGCACATTTGCCGTCCCTGTGGCCCCCGGGTTGTGACCAAGGGGACTGATACCTGACTTCGGAGATGCCATCATCACCAGGGACCGGGTTCCAGCCCGAGGTGCTGTGTCCTCTGCCGGGGTGGGGGGTAGGGTGGGGGGGTGCTGGCCTGCTCTCCTTGCTAAGAAACACGAGCCAGATCTGTGGTGTGTGGTTCCCGTGGACGGTCGCCACGGCCAGCCGGTCTCGGGCGTGTGGTGCCGCCGTTGGCCGACCCCCAGGGCCAGACGGAGCCCGCGGCTGCCTCCGAAGGTGACTCTAGCACAGAACTCGTTCCGCGGTGCAGCCGTGCTCCGGCACCCCAAGCGGGAGGGACAGGAGGGCAGCCGTGTTTACCGTGTGCTCACACTGCTGGGGTGGGGGCAGCAGGAGCCCCAGGGGGCCCACGTGTCCTGAGCTGGGGGGCAGGGACCCCGATGAGGCCCAGCATGGCCCCCATTTCTCCCCTGGGCGTGTCTTCAGGCCTTCAGCACTGACCTTGGGAAACCGCACGCATCCAGGAGACATGGGCAGGCCGGGAGCAGAGGAACCTCAGAGCCGTGTCCCTCGGGGAGGGTTTCAACAGGGCGGGGAAGGCACAGCCAGTAACACGCCAGGGGTCCCACACCCTCGGCGCCGGCCCAGACGTCGAACTGTCGGGACGGGTGATGGCAGCCCTTCCTTCCGTCACCTTTCATTCCTGTCACAGAAAGTTGCCTCCACGCTACTGCGCACAGGCATTTGCACACGTGTGCACACACGCACTCACAGCCCACACTCGTGTGCACAGAAGCACATACACGCACACGGCTCCCAGGACACACGTGTGCACGTACGCAGGCATGTGTGCTCACAGGTAGAACTCAGGCTCTCCACAGCCCCGGGGGTGGGGAGGTGGCTCACTCAGAGGACGGGTGCCCTCCTGCGTGCAGGAGGCGTGGGCAGCCCGCCACCCAGGGAGTGGGACGCGGGCCCTGGTGTGAGCACCCGTAAGGGAACCCCATCTGGTTGCAGTCCCCGTCCCAGGAGGCAGGGCGTCAGCCGCTCAGAAGCTTGGGGCCAAGGCTCGGCCCCCGGCCCCTGGGCACAGAGGGCTCCACATTGCAGAGCCCAGGGCTGCTTGGGACCCCTGGTGTCTCTGCCCCGGCTCGCATCGGGGGCTGCTTGGGACCCCTGGTGTCTCTGCCCCGGCTCGCATCGGGAGGGGGAAGTCGTCTGATGGGTGGGCAGTGGGGGGCCCCAGCCCAGCAAGGGGTTGTGGTCACAACGCAGTCACACGGGCCTGTGGTGGCCACTGGGGCCCCTACAAGGGGGCAGGTGCGGGCAGGGCCCGTGCCCGGGTAGGCTTGCTGGTCACCTTGGGAGGGTGTGGCAGGGGCATCGTGCCTTGTCCCTGGAAGGGGAGGTGGATGGTGTCCCGGGCGGGGTCGTGGGGTCCCAAGGGAAGGCTGCAGGGTTAGAGGACGCTGGGAGGTCCCAAGGAGACCGTTTGGATCTGCTTTTCTTTGGCCTCGTGACGAGGGTGGTCTTGGGCGGGACGTGCACGTCCTGATCGATGGGGTCTGGGGTCACACTTGTTCCAAGTGGCAGCCGTGGCAGAAGCGTCCTCGCCTCGTGGGAGCCGCGGATGCGGAGCCACAGCCGCTGACTGGTGGAGGAGATCCCGCTCTGTTTGCAGGCGGTTGCCATGGCTCTGCGGGCGGTGGCGCCAGCCCGGGTATCTGCAGGCTTTGTTTAGGTCCTGTTGCCACGGCAGCGCTTGTTTGTTTTGATGTTACTATGTGTTAAATTTTAAACAAATTTCTTGCGGCTCCACTCCAGGTCTCGATTGAACGCTATTGTTACCAAGACAAAGCCTTCTGGCACCCTCTCCGCCCCGAGGGGCAGACCTCGGTGGGTCTGAAATACTAATTAATCCAGACTCTGTGTGCCCAGCACGAATAGCACCCTGACAGCCCCGCGTGGGGCGCCTGGACGACAGCGTCGCCTCAGTTCTGCCCGTGTGCTCGCGTGGGGTGCAGGTGGCGGGCCCGGCCTGAGGGGGGCAGAGGGCGGCCTCCTGGCCCATGCACGCGCCTATTTTGGGGTTGCTGTGTGTTCAGAGTGAGGGGCCGTGTTTCCTGCAACATGATGCTGGCGTCTGGGTCTCAGGTTAGGAAGAAGCACCTTGGCGGGGCTCCCTGGGGCCTGTCGGCCACTGACCGGCTCCATTCTTGCCACACACCCCGTGGCCCCAGCCGGGACATGGCCACGGCCCGGACGTGGTGGGACTTGTCCGAGGCAGGAAGCGGGAATAACAGAGCTGAGCCTTCCCCACAGAACACAGTCCAGATGCTGCCCGCCGCCGGTCCACCACGATTGTGGGGCGGGGGCGTCCACCGGAGGTCCGGGGGAGGCTGGCAGGGCCCCGTGTGTGCGGGCACATCCCAGAGACACCAGGGACGGGGGCTCCCCTGTGCCGGGTCTGCCCAGGGCCCACGCTGTCCAGGCAGGGGGCGAGTGAGCGTGGGCATTCGGGGTGAGCGGCGGGGTCAGGACGGCCACGTGGCTGAGGCCTTCTCTGTGGGGGCCCTCTCCTGGCCCGAGGCCACGCAGGGCCTCCGCGGTGGGCAGCCTGCTGCGTCTGGAATCGGGGAGTTGCTGGCCCTTGGCCCCTCGCTGGGTTGATGCGGATGCTGGGTCTCAGCACACCTTTTGTCCTTTTAAGGTGACCTTCCCCAAATGCTCAGAAATGGTTTCAGTGACCTCAGTGGGTCTGTTTCATAGCCCATCCCCTGCCACAGCCACGATGGCAATTAGGGGTGCAGGTCGTGGGCGGGGGGTGGTGGCTGGAGCCCCCAGGGACCCCGCCCCTGCCCCTCACAGGGCAAGCCCAGCCCCAGGCTCCTGCATGAAGCAAGCACGCTACGGTGGCTTTTACCTACTTGGCGGGGAAGAGTCGGGGCCACAACTGCCCCTTCAGGCAGATCGGGGCCTCCCCGCGGCCCCTACGGACCCACAGCGTCATGGTTGTGCCCGGGCCCTGATAGGCGGGTTGGTCAGCGGCACTGGGGAGCCCTGGGCAGGAGCAGGGCGGCCGCCGTCTGCCAGGAAGGTCTGGCTGCGACTGGTCCTCCTTTCTTTGTTGTTTATTTTTTTTAAGAGAGAGCGAGAGCAAGCGAACGCAGGGGAGGGGCAGAGAGAGAGGACAGAGGGTCGGTAGCAGGCTCCGAGCCGTCAGCACAGAGCCCGAAGCCGGGCTCGGACTCGTGTACCGTTGAGACCGTGACCTGAGCTGAAGCCAGACACTTGACAGAGCCCCCCAGGCAGCCCACCGGCGGTCCTCCTTGGGCACAGCGTGCAGTTGGAGCCGCTGGTCTGGCCTGGGAGCTGCCCCAGGTCAGGCATGACGTGAGGGCACCGCTACGTCACAGCCAAATGACAGCTCCCCCAGGAGCCTCCCACTCCTGCCAGCCCAAAGGAATTCCCCACAGGCCCCTCCTTCTCACTGAGCCTCATCAGAGCCTTAAGTGGCCCCTCGACACCCCACTTCCTGCCTGCGCTGTCACCCTGGCCAGCCAGGCTGCCCTCTGGACAGGTCTCCCAGGGCCCTGGCTTTGCTGCGGGGGGGGGGGGGGGGGGGTGCACGGGGGGCCAGTAGCTTCCTCCCACCCGAGCGGCAAGTTCTCCGTAATGTAATGACCCAGCATGCTGCCTCCCACCTCTTGGAGAGGTGTCCCTGGGAGTGCCATCGGTCCTGAATCATGGAGGTGCTGGCACGTTTTGGCCTGAAGCCCGGGAGCCTTCCTGCTGTTGGCCCTGGAGGGACATACGCCTGTCTCTGGAGGGCTGCCCTGGCCCCCGCCAGCCCCAGTGTCCCCGGGTGACCTTTGGCACTGGCAGGGTTCAGCCCCCTGCCCACCCTGAGTTGGGTCTGGAGGCCTGGGGGACACAGGGCTTGGGAAGCAAAGTGAAACCCCAGCTCACGGGGCCTTGTGTGTGATCAGTGACCCCATTCCTGCTGGGCGGGCCTGCAGGCAGGGCACCGGCCAGCCCGGCCTGGAGCCGGGAGAGGGGGTTTCAGGGTGGGGACACCCTCCAGTTCTGTGGACTCTGGAGAACAGGCTCACTCTGTGTCCAGAGAGCAGTGTAATGTGATCAGTGTCTCTGGGGAAGAGACGGGCATTGTCATTCTAGAACTT
This sequence comes from Panthera tigris, assembly GCF_018350195.1. NCBI lineage: Eukaryota > Metazoa > Chordata > Mammalia > Carnivora > Felidae > Panthera > Panthera tigris. The sequence continues at coordinate 237,768,623 of NC_056660.1, forward strand.
GCTGTGCATGGCTCTCTGCAGCAGGGTGCCGGGTCCCCTGGGGAGAACTCCCTGCTGGGCAGTCACGGTGGGGACACTTGGGGACACCCGGCCCGGCCAGGTGGAGCGGGAGAGTCGGCCTTAGGCCCGTGTCCACCAGCTCTGAATGTGGCCCTCTGATGGGAGCCCCCGTCAGCCTTCCCCCCCACCCCCAGCTCAAGTGACTCACACTGGTGGCGCCTGGTGCCGCGGTGCCCAGAGAGGGCTGCGTGCTCCGGCGGCCAGTCCCGGGGCTGGCCGTCAGGCCTGGCATCCACATGCCACCCGGGCAGGGCGTGAATAGGAGACAGGAGTGCCTTTGACGGCCCAGGACAAACAAACAGGGCCTCGGCCCGGCAGCAGGGCAGGGATCTCCGTGCGGGGCGGCTGCTGTGAGAAGCTCGCTGCCCAGGAAGGTTTCCCCAGAGGCTGGGGGGGGGGGAGGGGTCGAGACCAACTGCTGCGGGGGCAGAGCCCACTGCCCTGCCCACCACTGGGTCTGAGGAATCCCTGCACCCACCAGGCCACCAGCCCCTGCTGTGCGGTCGTGGTCGGGACCAGCACCCGAGGACAGAAGGGGCGTCTGTGTTGAGTGCAGGCCCCGTGGGGGCTCAGGCTTCCCAGCCCCGCTCCCCGACTGCGGGCTGTGTCCCGTGTCTTCCGACGGGCACGTCAAGTGCCTCTGAGTCCCTGCGTGTGGCGTCCAGCTGTTCACTGCTGAAGGACACCTGACTACGTGGTTCACGCGGGACTGCGGTGCGTCTGTCCTGCGTCGAGCCCAGACGTGGGGGCTCAGAGCCGTAACTGCCCAACCGCCTCCCCGGGTGGACGCCACGTCGGGAGTGCCCGGCTGACCACATCCTCCCGGTGCGGCCATTTCACCGGCTTCAGCCACGCTGGCCGTCCGGCCCGGTAGGACTCGCCATGTGGGGTGGCGCTCTGTGTGCTCTGCCCTGGCCACCCAGGGGTCTTCCTGGACAGTGTCCGGTTCGGGTATTTGCCCCGTTTTCTATGTGGGATCCTCCCTGTTAAGTTTGAAAAACTTTCTCTTTCAGGTGTCTGTTTGCACGTGTTTTCTCCCCATCTGTGGCTCGTCTCGTATTCCTCGGAACAGCATCTTTTCAAGGGCGTGGGGTTTTAAATTTCAGTGCATTCCAATTCCTTGTTTCTTTTATGGACTTTTTTGGTGTTGTTTCTAAGAAATCTTTGCTTCACCCAAGGTCACAAAGTTTTTCTCTTAGGTATTCTTCCAGAAGTTTATAGTTCTAGGCTTTGTGCTGAACTTAGGACGATGGCCCGTTTTGAGTGAGTCTCTGTAGGCACTTCGAGGCACAGGACAGGGCTGGGTCCCCGCTGTACCAGCACCAGCTGTTTAGAGACGGGCCTTTCTCTGCCGAGCTGCCTTTCTTTGCTCTTCCGTGGAAACCCTCGTGTGGGTCTGTCCTTGTGCCTTCGTGGTTATGGTGGCTGTTCTGGGCCGTCTGCTCGTGGACATCTGCAGGGCAGTCCCACTCAGGCCTCTGCACCCACAGGGTGTCCCTGCATGGCAAGAAGCCGCCCCCACAGGACCTCTTGTTCTAAAACCCTGACGACTCACTCCATGGATTAGCAGGAGAGATCCAAAGTGGTAAAAATGGTTTTTAGTAAAAATTATAAAACGTGCACAGTTTAAAATCTTCCTGAAATTTTGTGAGTGGCCTGCGGCAGGGAACGAATAGGGCTGCATCTGCCCCTAGCCCCCTTGTGCCCCTTAGGCAGGCGGCTTTCAGGTGGGGACAGTGGGGGTCCTGGGAGGAGGGACGGGCCCTGGGACCACCTTGCTGGGCGTATTGGCGAGGCGGCCGCCCGACCCCGTCCCTGTGTGATGACAGGGACGTCGGGCCACGGTGGCCCCAGGCAGGATTCGGCCTCTGTGTGGTTCAGATGGGATGAGCGTCTTGACCTGACTTTTTCCCTCCTGCTCTGAGTGGACGCCACACACGCCCCATTTTAGACCCAGACAACAGCTTTGTTTTAATGTCCAGTTGTTCATAAAGGATGTGGTTCCTTTAAGCTTTTTTCCAAGACAATTTATATTTGCTGCCGTTGCCCATGGCGACCGACTGTTGGGCATAAACAGTGCACACCAGGGTGGGGGAGGGGCATATTCTGTATCTTAACGTTAGACTTGATTTCTGCTGTGGGAGAGAGGTGGGGGTTCCCCAAGGCCACTGGGCCCCCACCAGGTTCCTGGGTAGGGATCCCCTGATGTCACTGATCCCTGGGCGGGGGCAGGGTTACCCCGATGTCACTGGGTGCCCAGAGGCAGGGGCCCCCCGATGTCACCAGGTCCCTGGGAGGTAGTCTCCCGATGTCATCAGGTCCCTGGGCAGGGCCAGGGTTTCCCCAATGTCACCTGGTCCCCGGGCAGGGGTCTCCTGATGCCACCAGGTCCCTGGGAAGGGGTCCCCTGACATCGCCTGGTCCCCGGATGTCAGCAGGTTCTGGGGGCACTACTTGGTGGGGCTGTGCGTTACGGAGGGGAGTGGCCCTGGCCCGGGCCCTGAGCGCTCTCCTCCCTCAGAGGGAAATCCTGCCGGACCATCACATTCGAGCAGTTCAAGGAGGCGCTTGAAGAGCTCTCCAAGAAGAGATTCAAAGACAAGAGCAGCGAGGAGGCCGTCCGCGAGGTGCACAGGCTCATCGAGGGCAAGGCCCCCATCATCTCAGGGGTGACGGTGAGCATGGCTAGCAGGGACTCCCCGGAGGGCAGCAGCCCGTGGGGTCTGGGGTGGGACAGCGGACGTGTTACTCCCTGGGGGTGTGCCGACCCAGCTGCCGACGGCCTCACGCGCTCACTTGGCCCCTTGCGCTCACACGGGCGCGCCCCATTCTCTCCCTCTACAGAAGGCCATCTCGTCGCCCACTGTGTCCCGGCTCACGGACACGACCAAGTTCACGGGCTCCCACAAGGAACGCTTCGACCCATCAGGCAAGGGCAAGGGCAAGGCGGGCCGTGTGGACCTGGTGGATGAGTCGGGCTACGTACCGGGCTATAAGCACGCGGGCACCTATGACCAGAAGGTGCAGGGTGGCAAGTAGCCAGCCCAGGAGCAGCCCTTCCCGCGGCGGCCCGCGCCACCTCACACTTCATTACATTCCCTTGCTCCCTGGGGCAGAACTCAAGGCTGGGGCCCCGGGGCCGCGGGGGCGGCAGTCAGGCCTCCCCCTGCCTGGGGCCTGGCATGCTTCTCTCTGACCCCCCAGTGGGGCCCCGAAATCACTGACCGTTTCTAACACACCTGCCTCGTCCAGTGCTGGCCGACAACAAATGGCCTTTTTCAGAGCGTCTCCTGGGACCAGACCACACTAGCTACCTGACTCGCAGGCGAAAAGGCCATTTTAAAGGGGCCGGTGGGCCACAAGGGGTGAGTGGGACAGACCCTGTCAGAAGGTGGCCACCTGCTGAACTGCAAACCCCTCCCTGGAACCTCGAGGGCGGCACAAGCTAACGCACTAACCAGCAGCACCAAGACGACAGAAGTGAGCTGCTAACAGGACATCAGGAAGGTGTGGGGAGGTGGGACAGGTGCTTGCATGTGCACACTCACACATACCCACATGTGTGTGCCTGCAATACGCACATGCTCGCACACACACACACACACACACACGCACACACGTCGTGGAGCCGGAGGAAGGTGAGCCAGTGGAAGCGGCTCCTCAGTGGACCAGAGGAACACGGTCTGAAGTTGTCAAAATGGAAGCCAAGGACAAGACCGTTCGCTTTATTGTGTTTTCCTAAGAAGAAACTGGAAACGTATTTGTTCCCAGAATGGGTCAGCGAAGACAGAATACCGTTTCTGCCCCTTTCTCTCCTGCCGTTTGTGTCTCTAGGCCAGGAGACCCTGCCGGCCGAGGCTTCCCGTGCAGTCGCTTTGCTGGCATGATGCCGTCTTCTGTCCGGGGCCCCACTCTGCACTCAGGGCCTCCGGGCTGTGGGTCCCCGTGGCTGCTCCCTGTTCGCCGTTCAGGTTCGTGGTTCAGTCTCTGCATGAGTCTTCCCTAACCTCTCCCAACCCCTGCAAATGCAGAAAACCACACGACAGAGGCAGGCCCACAAAGGGCCCTGAGGCCAGCAGCATTTGTTGGCATTTGGTTTCTCCGTGAGGCTGGACAGGGGACCCGAGCATTGGGACTCTTGTCACAGTGGCTTCATGGGGACATGTCCCCTTGCAGAAGTGCCACCAAGCCTGGCGAGTGACTGGTGGGGCCGTGTGGTCCTGGCGCTGGTCCTGGGAAAAGCCCACGGGAGCCTCAGGGAAATGCTTCTTGGAGCCCGTCCACCCTGGCCCCTGTTCTGTGTCCGTGGCAGCTGGCTGGTTGGGGGCACTCCCTGGCGCACAGCACAGGCGGTTGAAATAAAGACCGGCACCGGGGTGGCACACGCACCCGCCTCCCTGTGCCCAAAGGGCATGCTGGTCGTCGCTAGGGCTAGGGATGGTCCCTCGTCTGTGCGGTGGGGCTCGGGGCTCGAGCTCCCATCCAGCATGGCCCCTCTGAAGGGATGTGGTCCTCCCCCTCGCCCCCACGGTGGGGCCTCGCCAGCAGCTTCCTCCCGAGGTTCTGAGACTTCCCGGTGCGTAAAATCGGAGATGGTTGCAGGCCTTGAGTCACCTGTGCTCACTGCAGTCTCTAGTTTCTACCTTGGCGATCCTGAGCTGCCCGGCCAGGCCTCTCCACCCCATGGTGGGGGAAGGTGGAGAAACCGAGGACTGAGTGCTGGAGGAGGGACGAGCAAGCAGGACACAGGACCCCCGGCTGGACCGCGGTGAGGATCTGGAGGCAAGGGGAGGACGTGGGAAATGTTGGAAGGCGACTCTGAACACGACAAATGTTTCTCAACAACGAGCAGATCGCAAACACGACCTCCTCCCAGACCCTCTCGGGCACCACGTTGGGGAGCACCGTCTGAGGCGGTGGGGCTCCGCCTCCTGCCATTAAACACCCGGGTCCCCACTAGCACAGCCATGACACGGCGTGGACACTGGAGTCCGGCAGGACCTTGGCTCCCACAGCGTGCATGCCCCAGTGAGCAGAGGGACGAGGGTCCCCGTGCCACAGCCTGTACCGGGAATGCATAGCCCCCCTTCCACCGGCCCTTCTCAGCCCCCCTCACCCCCAGGAGGCCATCTTCTGTGCCAGAGCGGAGTCTCCAGGCAGAACAGCCTCCCCAGGGCCACCCTGGGAGACTGGGGTCTGAGCAAGAGAAACCACCCGTCTGCCTGCCCACGGGGACCCCTGCTGTCACGCCCTCCCCAGAGCAGCCCTCTTCCTAGCGGAAGGCACCAGTGCCGCAGGCTGGTGGAGCTGAGTGCTCACTTGTGACCAGCGCTTCCCAGCGTGCTCCTGACTGTTCTCGCAGCACCTTCCCGTGGGGTTTGTGAATGGGACCCCTTGGCGGTCCACCCCGTCCCACAGCAGGGAGGTCCGGTTGGCCACACGGGGGCTACAGTCTCCCCTGCCTCCCCCGCCCAACCCCAAAGCCTCTTCGGACGGCGCCCGTCCCCAAAGCCTGGACGGACGTTCCCTCAGTCAGGAAGGAGGGGGAGGTAGCAAAGACTCCATCACGAGACTTCAGCGCTCTCCATTCCATCGGCTTAAAATCATCTGCTAAACGTGTCGCCGCACGTGTGTGGCCCCCGCACACAGAACACGCACGCACACGCATGCTCCTCCCTCGGGGTCTGAACGCGGAGAACACACAGGCAGGGTGTGTGTCTTTGCTGCATGTTATTTGCAATGCCAATTAGCTTCTACTAACCGCGGTTACCCAGAAATCCAGCGTCTGTCTGTGAGCGAGAGACTGCACAGCACGAGGAGACAGGACGCGTTCTGCCAGGGAGGGCAGGGCTGGCAGCATCTGAGTGTCAGGAGAACTGGCGGAGGGCGCTTAACACTGATCACACCAGAACACTTATTTATTTCTATTTAACGTGATAGGATAGGCAACTAGGCGGCGGTAACAGTCAGCTTTACCAAGATGAAGTTCAAATCATGTAAGTTTAGGATGTTATCGCAGAAGATACAGATTTATACTGGAGTATTTTCACACCTCTAGTGTCCCCAGTCCTACGTCTGCGGCAGATGAAAATCACGGCCGATGCGAGAGGCCGGGGAACGGTGCGCGCAGGCGGCTCGAGGGCACCGCTTCCTGTTGGCGTGGCTCTGCGTCCGCGTCCCCGTGCTCGGCGCTCAGGACAGGCCGCGGGCGTCCCTCTGGCTGCTCGGTGGACAGGGCCTGCGGCGGCGGGCTCGTGCCCCCACCCCAGACCGCCTCTGTGAATAGTTTTCTGGCGCCCAGCTGTGCCCGTGTGCTCAGTGGGGCAGGACGTGTGGCTGCTTTTGCGCTACGTCGCGTGGTGGTGGTAGGAGGGGACACCTAAGATTTTCACCATCTGGCCCTTTACGGGAAAAGCATGTGCTGGCCCTGCCCTGGGGACCCAGCCCAGCTCTCTCCATACACAAGCTGGCTGCTCCCCCGTCCCGCAGCCCACGCCACATGGGACGCCCCGTCGTCACCTGTTCCGTGCAGGCCAGGTTGACAATTCAGCTGTACTGTGAAGTTACCAATAGGCTAGAATGTCCTTAAAACACTGACCCCGAACAGCTCCCCTCCACTGATTGACTACTGAACACTGTGGAACCTGGTGGTTCAGGGTATGGCCTCTGTCCCTGGGCATGTGGAGGGCATGGCCCCAGGTGGGCTGGGCAGTGGCCACCCTGAGCTTCGAGAGGTTTTTTTCTCTCCCTCTAGACTCTCGAAAACCCAAACCAAGCCAAACACAAAGGAAACCCGCACAACTTAAAAGAAACTTGAAAGGGATCGGATACTACTAGTTTGTACTAAGTTTTTTTCAGGAAAGGGAAGTAAATTTATATATATATGCAATATATTTTTACACTGTTTTGTTACCATTAGGGAGTCCTGAGTGTATCACTTTATCAGTGTGATGGTGAAGAGTAGAGTCGACGTCTTGGGTGTTCTGACTCAGAAAGGCACGTCTGCTGGCGTCTCAAAGCTGCACTCAACCAGGGATACGTATGGGATCGGGGTGGCCCTCCTCTCCCTCCCAGAGCGTGAGGCACGGTGGCCCCGGTCAGAGCTGACCTGCAAGGCCTGACCTGCAAACCTGTAGCGAAACAGCTCGTGTCTGTCTGCATACTGCTCCTCCTGTGTTCGCTGTTAACATTGTGTGTCAAATTGGTAAAGTGATAAATAAAGGTGTTGAAATGTGGATCTGTTGTCCTCAAGGCGCACCACCTACACCAGCAGTCACGCACAGGCACTGATATCTAACACGGACGGGCTGTGGGAGGGGATGTGGGAGGGACGGGAGCCACAGCTCACAGGGTCTCACGTCACCTCCCCGCAGGGAGGAGACTTTTGCTTCCTCATTTAGACGGGATGACTCCTGCCTCGTAGTCCCAGGCTCGTTCCAATCTCGCCCTGGTGCAGCCCCGGGTGGGGGCCCAGACATAGCAATGATGTCCTCGAGTAAGTACCAACATGAAATCCTCTGTGAGATAGTTTTCAAAACTGAAGATAAAGGCATTCATTCTAAGACCACAACAGGGAAAACTGCACCAGCAGACATTAAAAGTAAGTCTAATTGCAGCAAGAACATGACCACAGACAGAATGTCTGCAGGGAAGTGGCTCAAAAAATAGGCAGTAAGTAACCATACAAAAACCCTGTAAATAAATGCTTTCTGTGGGCAAAAATATTTCACTAAAATACTCGAACACTGGGGCGCCTGGGTGGCCCAGTCAGTTAAGTGTCCGACTCTTTATTTCAGCTCAGGTCGTGATCCCACAGTTTGTGAGTTCTAGCCCAGAGTGAGGCTCTGTGCTGGGGGTGGAGCCTACTTGGTTGGGATTGGCTCTCTCTCTGTCCTTCTCTCTCAAAAACAAAACAAAACAAAACAAAAACACTAAAGCAAAAACCAAAAACCAAAAACCCCTTAAAAACCATCACATGGAAGCCGAAGGGTGCCCAGGGAGGTACATGCTCATGGCTCCCGTACACTACCAGGGGGAGCAGAAGCCCTGATTAGATGAACACCCGCTGTGATAATATGCCAGAAAGAACGCATAGCTTCCAAACCCAGCAGAGGTGAAAATGGCTACAGTATAGAAGGGGACAATCACAGAAGAAACAGAATACAAAACAAGAAGAAACAAAAGCGTATCGATTATGTCAGGCGATATGGCAAGAGAAAAGAGAGAAAAGCGGTAAAGTAAAAGGTTTTAGAGCCGAATGTGTCAGTAATTTCCACTAAAGATGGAAAGGAACAGAAGCTGTGGTGCAGGAGAGGAAGTGAGAGAGAAAGCGGTGCCATGGACCAGCATGAACCATGGCCAGGGGGACAGGGTGGCCCTGGTGCCATGGGGAGGACGCAGGTGCGGACCAAGCCTTGCCGGCCCCGCCAGAGCCCCGCAGCTGGCCCTGGTGTTCCGCCTGCTCTGTCACCGGCCAGGGCCGCCCCAACGCGTCCTTGGCTTGAAAGTGGAGATGGAGCCTGAGGTCGGGAGCAACCCGTGGCCATCGCTCACCCACGTCCCTTCCCTTCCCCGAACGGCAAGGACTTGCTTGAAGCAACCACCACCCCGACGGGTCTGCCTTAGGGACACAGCTCCAGATGCTGAGGCCGTGGAAATGCCATTAAAAGACTGTTAGGCCCAAAACTTGGACAATTAGGCAATATGAGCGAATTCGAGATACAGCCCTTATGAGAACTCAGGAAGAAAGGGACAGCCTGCGCCATCCCAGGGCTTAGGCCGAGTAACTAATGGCAAAGTAGAAAAGCCCCCGAACCTAGTGGCTGACACAGTGACATTCCTTTCTTACGCACACGGAGTCTAGCCGAGGTCAAGGAGGGCTCTCTGCCCCCAGGAGAGAAACAGGCCCGCTGGTCAGTGGCACCGCCGGCAAGGCTCTGGAGGGGACGGCGGCCACCCTGGTGGCCCGGCAGCTCTTCTCTGTCCCACTCAGAATGAGCCACATGGCCCCAAACCCACTGCGGGGGGCTGGCGAACGGAGGGGTGGACGGCGCTCTGTGAGAAGGGGCTAAGGGAACTAAACCCGTGGCCAGAAGTCTCCCACAAAGAGCATTTCGGGCCCGACTGGCTTCCTCAGCAAGTTCCATCGCACGCTCAGGGAAGAGAGAGTTACAACCTGTCCTGAATTCTCCTAGAAAGCAGAGAAGGGTGCACAGCCGAACTTCCGTCACGGGCACGGCGTGGCGGTGCGAACGCAGAGGAGAGCGGTACCTTAAGGGAGGACCGTAGGTGGCGTCACCGCGGGGACAGGACGGGTTCCTGTCGCCGTCCCAGCCGACAACCACACCATGCGGTGCCGCGTCAGCGGGGTCCTGGGACCAGACTCTAGCTACCGCTTCCTCTTCACGACAGCGGGGGCAGGCACTTATCACCCCTTTCTACAGATGAGGAAATGGAGACCCAGAGAATTCCAATAATTAAATGTCAGATATTAAGTGGGGTACCCGGAATACAAAATCCTAAACAAAATAGTAACCAAATCCAACAGTATGTTTGCAAAGGAAAACCCACCATTACTAGGCTGTGCTTAACCCAGAAAATTTCGGTTGTTTTTACATTAGCAAATTACTGTAATTAACCACATGAACAGAATAAAGGAGAAAAACCACATGGTCATCTTCAATGGCTGCAGAAAAAGTGATAAAATTCATCCATTCACGATAAAAAACGTCTTGGCAAATTAACACTACAAGGAGCTTCTTTAACCTGATAAAGTCTATCTATAAAAACACTATGCATCACACACCCTCTAGAATGAAAACATTAAATCTTTGACAGTAAGTGCTGGAAACATGGACCGACAGAAACTAATACACTTCTAACGGAGCATCAGTGTAACCATTCTAGAAATCATCTGAAATTATCTGCAGCAAAGGCGTTAAGAACATGGTTCAGGAGTTAAGTGAAACACGAACATAATGGGACACAAAGTTAATAAGAACCAAATGGGATTTTAGAACTAAAAACATGTAATTTCTGAAATTAAAAATCCATTATCTACACAGGCCCAACTGCAGAATGGATGAGGCCTGTGACAAGGCAGCAGAAATGACCCCAATGGAGGGCAAGAACAAAAGATGGGGAAAGAGACCCGAAGTCTGGGGACCCGTGGGGATGCTACCAAGTGGTCTGGGTGTAACAGGGGTCCGGGAGGGAGGGTGGGACAGAAGCTGGATCGAATAACCATGTTGAAGAAATGGTGGCCAGACCTTTCCCAGATTTGATGAAAATTATAAACTCACAGGTCTAAGAAGCTCAACAAAACCCAAACAAGAGAAACATAAGGTAATAGCATGGGGAGCGTTTCCAACAAGCCTAAAATGGTTGAATGCTAAAATCTTTTCAATAAATTAAAAAAAACGGTATGATGAAAGAAATCGCACTCCCCCACAAAAACCGTATTTGCTGTGACATGCTTTCCTGCTAAGTTGCAGAGAAACTGATGCCAAAGGACACAGCCACGACCAGACAGGAGGGAACCGGGGAGGCCACCCCGGTTCCTGAGGGAAACGCCCGACCCCCGACCGCCACTGGCAGAGCCCGACGACACGCGCAGGCACCTGTAGGCCTGCCTGCTCTTCTCCATACATTAAGTAGGCTTGGTTTAAGAAAGTACTTTGTTTTACCTAGAAGCCAAGTATTTACATAAGATAAGAAGTTTCCAAACTAAAAATCTAGTATTTTGTCCGTGTGTGCTCTAATTTTCAGAAATGCACTGTAATTGTAAGCAAGAGAGCGCCTGGGGAAGTACTTCCACTGTGAGGCAGTGATGTCACAAAATGGTATTTTTAATGTTTCCCCAAACTGTGTTACTTTTATTAAATCTTGGAACGTATCTGTCCCACCTGCGCCTAGCTTGCTGCATGAAAGAATTCAGTGAGAAAATCTCAGTCACGATTTATAAAAAGTCACTTTTTAGAATGTTAGTTTATCTTGTCACACAAAACTATTTAATGATCACACATACGCTCTTTACATTAGGGAGAAAAATACTGCATTTTATCTCAAGATATTTCACGGACAATTAATGACGCCGGTCTCAAAAAACATCAATATGTCTTGTCTCAAAACATGTGAAGGGCTTGGATTAATCCTTTTTTTTTTTTTTTTTTTTTGCAATCTCAGGAGCAGGAGCAGCATGGAGTCAGAGGGAGCCACCCTGGTTAGCACCTCCCTGCGAACACTACCCCTACATGTCCTTGTTCGCAGACTCGCCTACAGGCAGATCAATCCCATCTTCTCAGGGGGTTTTAGAAAACCGAGCTGGAGGCCCTGAACACGTTTCAAAACTTCAGCTGATTATGAACGGGAGGCAGAGCTCCGCCCCACAATCGTACCAGGTAGAAAAGAGCTTCCGCGGTTTACCAGGTGCGTGGAGGCGACGCAGACGCGGCCTAGCAGCCGCCGCGCGGGAACAGGCCCAGCGTCTTCTTGAGCTCCTTGTAGCTCCAGTGCAGCTGCTCGACCTCGGCCTTGTGCTGCGCGCGCGCCTGGCTCAGTTCCTGCAGGAGGTGCTCGTTGGTGCCGACCAGGGAGCTGGAGGAGGGCACGGGGGAGCGACGCCTGAGCACCGCCCGCCGCCTCCTCTCCAGCGGCGTCCTCCCTCACCCGGCCGGGGCCCTCCCCGTCCGCCCCGGTCCCCGCAGCCAACCCCTTCCCGGCTCCCACCGGCTCCCGCTCCCGCCATCCGCCCCTGGCCTCCAGACCGCGTGAGGCTACGCGTGACCCGAGCCCTCGGCCACCAGGCCACGTGCAGGCTCGGCACCCGGACGGACGGGCGAAGGCAACGAACGACGGAGGGGTGCCTCGCTACTCCAGCCGCACCTGTTTTCTGAGAAAACCATCATCATCTTCCCAGCTAGCAGAACAATGTTCTCATTCTGGAACAGATCCCAAGACTGACCTGTTCCTATCTCCCGGTCCAACGTAAAGGGGCTCCCTGAATAATTCTGACATACGGATAGCGTAACTGAAGAGTCCTGGTTTTACAGTGTGGACCACGGTTGCCTTTGGAAGGACTTCAGGGAAGAAGCGGCCCTGTACTGCCCACTCGGCCACCTGCGAAGCGCCCTCGCCCCCCCGTCGGCAGCGGCCAGGGATAGATGGGAGCGGGGCCATCTTCCCGTAGACGCACGCCCCCGACGACAGACCTCCTGTGCAGGCACCAGCCGTCTGCTCCGGCCAGGCTAAGGCCCAGACTGGATGAAGTCGGCGTGGACCACCACTGCCCCCCACTTCCACCCGCTGCACGGCGGCCCCGTCCACACGGAGCCCACAGTGCTGCGGATGGGGGCCCATCGGGTCCTGGGAGCCATCCTGCCTCTCCCGTCCCCCCCCCCCTCCACCGCACCCACGACGGCCACCTTCTGCTCCCTTCCGCTGCTCCATCTACGCTCCAGCTCATCTCCCAGGAGCCCCTTCCCCCCGGTACCTCGCGCTTGGGGTGGGCCCGCTGACCCCCCGGCGTCACAGCCTGGCTCCACCTGGGGCCGTGCTGCACCCGAGCCCGGGGGAGGTGTGTGGGACTCAGCCCAAGGTGGGGGAGTAGGGGGAGTTGGGCTCGAGCTCCGCACCTCCACAAAGTACACCTCACCCCACCCAGTGAGCGGCACGCCTCCTCCCTGCACCCGCTTCTCTGGATAGAAACCGAGGCTCCGCCTGGACAGCCCCCACACTGCCTGCTCCCTTCTCGCCACCCAGCACACAGCTGGGAGTAAAGGGGGAGGCCCCGCGCTCTAGGAGAACTGACGGGAACCACGCCGGGTGGACTGGGGCAGCCCAGAGTCTCTCAGCAGCTCTCACCCGCCCCTCACAGACGCCGCGGCAAGAAGGGACGCGCTTTTCCTGAAGAAAGGGGAGCTCGGGGGAGCTCAGAGTCAACCGGCGACGCGTGCGGCCCAGAACCCCGCCTGCTGCGACGCCACCGGGCGGCTCCTCCGCGTACCCTGCCGTCACTGGGGCCGGCCCTGCCTCCCCCTGCCCCCCCGCCGCCCCGGGGACGGCACCTGTGGCTCTCCTGCAGCATCCGGGTCAGCTCCCAGACCTTGTCGTAGTGCTCCAGATGCTGCTTCAACTCCACGATCTCACCAGAGAGCCTCTTCACACTCGTTTCAAGTCCTGAAAGAGAAAAAAAGTAACATCAGTTAGTGAAATTGAATGTGTTGGAGTGTTTCATGTCCTGAAAGCTAAAATAGTTCGAGTTGAAACCGGATTGGGACAGCAAAGACATATAGCTTGGGAAAGGTCGGTTTCTGTAAGCAACTCAAAAATCACCTTGGGATTAAAGCCTTGGGCCTCTGCCCTCCGGACACCCACGGAACCACATCCCCGCATGGAGGGTAGAGAGTGGAGACAGAGGTGGGCCTGGTGCCAGCTGGAAGCTCACTCCACTGATCTATGTGCTGGCAGGAAAGGGCCTTCAGGGGTGTCTCTTCCACCAGGCAGCAAGCTCTGCCCTAGGGGAGGCCCTGAAGCTTCGGGGACAAGCGACAAGAGGCCCGCAGTGGCCGTAGGTCTCTGATGTGTCCTCCGCTCCCAGGCCCATCAGTGACACACTGTGTGTTTGGACTCCATCTACATGACTCCTGTCTCTGGGCTTCCAACTTGTGAGGAGAAGAAATATATCATTTCTTGGCTCCCAAACCCCAAAACCAGGATCCAAATAAATCCACACACAGACACATGGCTGTGGAACGACACAAGTCCAGAGACAACAGGAGAGCCAGAGCGGGCAGGTACGGGAAGAGGTTCGGTGAGGACACGGATAGCAGGCTCCCACAGCAAAGGCAGAGGCTCCCGAAAGCACTACGATGGGACGACACTCCTCAGCATCCACATCCACCCGCACTTACACCGGAGGGTGAGTGGAAGGGACCGTGGGAAGAGACAGTGACGGCACAGTTTCGGCATCCCCCAGAATCCCCATAGTAGTCTAGCACCAAGAGTAACTAGATGACAAAACTGGAGTCCCACAGACGACCTTTCGGCACCTGGTGGTGAGGCAGCCTCAAGACCCAAACACGAGAGCCACAAGCCATGCACGGCTTCATCTGTGGGAGAGGAGCAGCAGTCAGGAGGGGGGCAGCTGCTAAGTGTCCCCTATTTTCACAAGAAATCCCTGCAGGGCAACTGAGGACCCGCGGCTGACACGAGAGGCTCGGCCTCCCCCAGCGAGGGCAGACCAGAGGACCCCGTGTGGTCTGAAGGGACTGGAGCAACCCTGGCCCCTCAAGGCTGGCCTGCCCAGTCCCTTCCAGAGCAGGGCCGTACCACAGAGGAACAGCTGGGGAGGGGCCCAAGTCGTGCAGGAGAGGACACCAGAGGCAAGCGGGAGAGTGAACAAGGCCTGGGAGTCCCCCATGGGGCTGCTGAACTTCTCTGTGAAGTTTGACGTGCTGCGTGCTGTACTCCTGGACACTGAGAGGACCAATTCCATGTGCAAGTGAACAGCACAGAGCACTAAAGGCAAACCCCACACAAAGCTGTTGCCCCCGGACAACAAGAAGCCACACTCGGGACACATCAAAACCAGGACTGGATATTTCAGAATGAGCTGAGGACAGAAAGGAATGATATAAGAGGGGTGCCTGGGTGGCTCAGTCGGTCAAGCATCAGACTCTTGGTTTCAGCTCAGGTCGTGATCTCACGGTTTGTGAGCTCGAGCCCCACGTCGGGCAGTGCACTGGCTGTGTGGAGCCTGCTGGGGACTCTGTCTCCCTCCCCAACTCGCACTGTCTCTCTCAAAATAAATAAGTGACCTTAAAAAAAAAAAAAGAAATGATAACAAGAAATGGAAGAACAACTTAGTCAGAAATGGGAATGTCAGAGAGGAGGCGGCTGGCCTCAGGCACGAGCTCGCAGCAAAGGAAAGCTTCATGAGAAGCGAAGGCTGAGCAAGTGAAACAGGACGATGACATCTCAGGAAACAGGTGAAAAGTGGAAAGTTTTTACATGAAAATTAAAGAAGAGACTATGACGAACTCTTAGCACGCCACGAAACAGCCCGATAAACACAGCGGAAGAGGCCTGAGTAGGTGCGTCACAGACGCCTGCCCAGAGCGAGGGTCTCGTCTGTGGCTGCGCTCCCAGGACCAAGCCCACAGAGAGGGCCTGTGATGGGCCGTAGCCCGGAGACATCTGCTCCGTGGCCCTTTAAGAAAAGTTTTTGGACCCCCGGGGACCTCGGTGGGGCAGTCCTCAGCGAAGTTAAAACCTCCCAGCGACTTGGCGGTTTACACCCAGACGAGATTCACGGAAGACACAAACTACCACCAGCCCGTCACTGAAACCCCAGAATCTGACCTTGAAATACCGAGTGCACTTTTGTAAAAATGGCAAAATAGAAATACAGTGAAGAGAGGGAAATGAAAGTGACCTGGCTCTGGAAGAAACGTGACAAAGAGGAAAAGCACCACGTGGCTGGGAAGAGCCAAGGAGACAGAGGAGTGACCGTGTGCATGCTCGGGGAGGCGGGCAGGGGGCTCCCCGGTCCACGGCATTGCCAACAACACAGACCACATCCGAGCTTTTAGGGGTCTGCTCAGACCAAGTGGGAGTGTCTCTCGGCCCTCAGGACATTTTACAGTATTTACTGGACCTGAAGTCTACCTATGAGTGTTTGAACACTTACACTTCACCAAATAACGTCACCAAATAAACCACAAACTCACCAGTAATCTGCAAGTTTAACGCAGCTGCAGTGTCTGCATTTTTTACTTCTTTTTTCAGGCTGAACAAAAGAGCCTTTAGGCTACTGTTCTCCTCCAGAGATTTGTCTAGATGCTGTCTCAAGTCACCCTAAGGACACAGAACAATACACTTAAGACAGATGAGTCAAATTCAGTAAAACGTATATAGAAAACTAAACCTTGGAAATCACCAGACGTTAGTTTTCTTTTATATTTCATAGCCAATAAACCACAATGTGAACAAGAGAAATCACAACTGCCCCCAGCTGAGCAGCACAGTGTACTTCAAAGGGGACAGTGAGAGGGGTGGCACAGTTCACGAGGGGGCAGGTGGTGTCCCCGGAGTCCCTGGGGAGGGTGTGCTTCCGCAGGAGAGGCGATGTGCTGGCTGCCGGAGCCCTGCCTCCTCCAGGAAGGCTCCATGGTTACCACAGCCTGGCTCCCTCTCTCTTCTCGAGGAGCAGGAACAAGGGCTGGGCAGTGTGCCAGCCCCATGTGGTCCCTCTGGGCTCACTTCTTGGGCGAGAGCACAGGCAGACCCCAGGGCTCTGCACTACCCCCAAGCAGGCGCCTCCCTGCAGTCTGTAAGTGGATGGAATCAAGCCTGCGGGAGCTGCAGACGGAGTGGGCTCCCCTCGCACCCGGAGACAGAGGCAATGCCCAGCACGCCGCGGGACATTAAAAGGGAGGAGAGGGGACCGAGGCCACTGTGAGAGCTAGTGGCATATGACCCATCAAAGCCACCTTGCCTGCAGAGAAACCAGCACACACACACCCCCACCAGAGGAGTGAGCGTCTGTCTCAAAGTGACAGGGGCCCTTTCAGGAAACTGCTACGCTCATTCTCCACCCCAACAGCCCAGCCAGCGCACTGGCCCCTCTGTGTGCACATACACTAGGGCACTACAGAAACTGTTACACGGCCAGTTATGTCCGACGACTCGTCTCCCGAACACGTGGGGTGCTGAGAGGGCAGGGACCGGGCCCCAGTGCTGACGGTCTCAGTGGAGGCTGAAGCAGGGACAGTGGAGAGACGGCGCTCAGATATGTGCGACACTGCTGCCTAGAGCCAGGCTGGACCGGCTCGGGGGCAGGGCTTTCGCCAAGACCGGCTCCCCGGGCACTGGGATCTGAGGAGACACGACTGCGGAACCAGCGTCCTCGTAACGGGGAGGAAACCAGGGTCAGCAACAGGCCCTTCAGGAACAAATGACTTCTTCTGTGAGAAGTACCTCCTGGCTGACTCACCACAGGTCTCCTGACCGAGCTCCACTGACCACGCCTCCCCTCCCCTGGGATGGGGTCAATGGGGTGAATCTCAGAAACGACTGAGCAGGACTCTTGGGCTTCCCGATGGTTCAAGACTGCTTGTCCGGGCAGGGCCTCTCACTGCCCCCAGCCAAGGTCACCCTGTAGGACAGGGTCAGTCAGACCGTCCACAGAGGTGAAGGAGCACGACTTCCGCACTAGACCGCATCACTGTGGAACGGACCCCAGGGGCCCGTCTGCATGGATCCCACTGGTCCCACACTCAGCACTGTAAGGGGACGGGCTACCTACTCATCTGCACCAAACCCAAAAGCCGTGGCCTTTTGTTTCCATGGTTAACCGGCCATGCCGCGTCCCATGGGGTCAACACCGTCCAACAAAAAGAACGTCTACGCAGTGATTATGGTTCAGGGTCACAGGGCTCCAGTCCTTTCTGGGCGCAGTCACCACTTGTGTGCACACATACGTGTCCACAGTGCATCCATCCAAAGACCAGAGGCCGCCAGTATCATTTCACCATTTTTTATCTTTTTCTCTAAAAGTAAAGCTTCGTGTGGGATCTCTGAAATGGCAGCTTCTCATAAAGATGGCATCAGGTGTCTGAAAGACACGGCTGACGCCGAGGCTGGGTGGGCAGCTGCCGAGACGGCCCGGGGGTGCTCCCGCCATCACGGGGCGCCCTCCCCTCATGTGGGTGGACCTACTGACTGGATCCCGCGCGACACACTATGCAGAAGTGCTGACACGTCCCTCTCAAGAGCAGGTAACAAAGGACGACCTTCTACCGGGCCACTCCCTGGCCCTGAGGAGCAGCCGCCATGCCGTGAGGGCCTCGGGCGGCCTGGAGAGAGGCCCTCGAGCACAGATCCAAGGCTGCTGTAGGCAAGTCCGGCAGGGGCTACCCACCTCCACCAAGCCCTCAATCGACAACGTGATGGCAAGACCCTGAGTCAGACACACGGCTCGGCTGCTCTGGGACTCCTGACCCACAGGAGATGTCGACAATAAATCCTTGCTACTGACGGTGCTGCCCTCTAGGGTAACCTCATAGGCAGCAGTGAGGGACACACACAGAGGGCTACGTAACTTGCGAGGACTGACCGGCTGCTGTGTCCCAGCCCACCCTCTCAACCACATGACATAATCTGTTAGTACTGACTCTTTACAAGAAGAGCCCCCTGAACACAGTCCATCTAGTAAAACTCAACCATAATACTTTGCAAGGTAAACAACTTCACCCGGCTGAGTGCACAGTAGACATCTTACTCATTTACACACACACACACACACACACATTTATTTTGAGAGGACAGTGCGAGAGCATTTGAGAACATACAAGACGGGCAGAGAGAGAGGGAGAGAATCCCAAGCAGGCTCTGCGCTGATTGCCCACGTGGGGCTCGATCTCACAAACTATGAGATCATGACCTGAGCTAAAATCAGGAGTCAGACATTTAACTGACTGAGCCCCCCAAGCGCCCCACACGACAGACATTTTAAAGTAAAAATCGTATATATTTGAGGTGTGCACTTGATGATACACACATAGATGGTGAAATGATGACCACAGTCAAGCTGATTACTGCAGCTTCTCACAGTTAACATTTCTTGGTGAGCACATCACAGCTATTTTCATAGCAAACTTCCAGACTCACTGCAGTATAGGAACTGTGGCCCCAGACCTAGTCATCCTGCACAACCACGGAAATGTCCCCTTACCGCCATCTCCCCGTCCCCCCACCTGCCCGCCCCTGGTGATCATCTCCCACTCCGTTTCTATGTATTCAACTCTTAGACTCCACTTATAAGTGAGACCATGCAGCTGATTTCTTGCTCTGTCTGGTCACCGGGCATACTGTCCTGCAGGTCCCTCCATGTCATTGAAGACAAGACTTCCTTCTTTTAACGGCTGAGTAATATTCCATGCTATAAGTACACATTTTTTTAAATCTGTCCATCCATTGACGGACAGTTGGGTTTCCCGTGTCTTTGCCACAGTGGATAATGCTGGTGTGAGCTTGGGGGTGCAGATCGCTCTTGGAGGTACTACTTTCACTTCCTGTGGTCACATACCTGAAAGTGGGATTGCTGGGTCATATCACAGACTTATTTTAATTTGGGGGGAGCCTCCATACTGTCTTCTGTGCTCGCTGTGCCAGTTTGTATTCCCTCCAACAGTGCACGAGGTTCCCTTTTCTCCACATCCTCGCCAACACGTTGTTTTGTTTTTTTTGATTCTAACTGCTTCTGACAGGTGACGTCTCTTTGTAGCTTGGATCTCCTTTTCCCTGATGATGAGTGATGCTGGGCATCTTTTCATGTAGCTGTTGGCCATCTGAATGTCTTCCTTGGAGAAATGTCTATTCAGAGCCTCCAGCCATTTCTCAGTTGGGTTCTCTTTTTGCTACGGAGTTGTGGTATTTATATATTCTAGAATTTAGCCCATTATGAAACAAATGGTTTACAAACATTCTCTCCCAGTCCACAGGCTGCCTCCTCACTGGTGCTGTGCAGGAGCTTTTGAGTTTGATATAGTCCCACTTGTGGATTTTTGTTTTTGTTGCCTGTACTTTGGGTGTCAAATCGAAAAAATCATCACCAAGACCCTATCAAGGGGCCTTTTCTCTGTTTTTTTCTAGAAGTTCTACAGTTTCAAGTCTTACATTTCAATCTTTAATCCATTTTGAATTGACTTCTATGCATGGTGTTAAGGGTCTGGCTGCATTCTTTTGCATGAAGCTATCCAGTCTTCCCAGCACCATTTATTGAAGAGACTGTCCTTTCCCCATCATATATATTCTTGGTGTCCTTGTCAAAAATTTGTTGGCCATTTATGTATGAATTTATTTCTGGGGTCTCTATTCTGTTCCATTGATCTGTGTGTCTGTTTTTATGTCAACACCATATGTTTTGATTACTATAGCTTCCTTCATAATATAATGTGAAATCATGGAGTGTGATGCTTTTTTCTTAATATGGGTTTGGCTATTGAGGGTCTTTTTGTGCAACTAGAAAAAGGAGAATACAAATTTTAAGAAAAATAATCACAAATTTTATAATTTTTTATTTCTGTGAAAAATGCCATTGGAATTTTTATAGAGATTGCACTGAATCTGTACATAACTTTCAGCAGCATGGGGTTTTTAACACTATTAATCTTCCAATTCATGAACATAGGATATCCCTCCATTCATTCATCCATGTCTTAATGTTTTCAGTGTTTAGATATTTAACCTCCTTGGTTAAATATATTCCTATGTATTTTATCCTTTTTGATGCAGCCATAAATGAGATGATTTCATTTCCTTTTCAGAAGACTGTTGGTGTAAAGAAACACGACTGATTTGTTATACTGATTTTATGTCTTACAACTTTATGAATTGATTAGTTCTAATAGGTTTTTGTTGTTCTGAGTCTTCAGGATTTTTTACACATACAATCCTGTCCTCTGCAAACAGATAATCTTACTTCTTCCTTTCCAATCTGGATGTCTCCTTTTCCTGCATGCTCTTGCTACTACTTCCAGTGCATGGATATGCACGTCCTATATGTGTCCGATAGCGGGTCTCAGCTTAGAAAGCAAGCTTTTGGTTTTCTCCCACTGATCATGAGGTTAGCTGTGGCCTTATCATAAGCGGCCTATATGGTGTTGAGGAAACTTTCTTGTGTTATCTGTTTTGTTGAGACTTTTTATAATGAACGGATGTTAATTTGGTCAAATGCTTTTTCCCATCTGTTGAGATAACTGTGTGGTTTTGATGTTTCAATCTGTTTATGTGGTGTTTTAATCAGCATATGTTAAACCAACCTTGCATTCCAGGGGGAAATCCCACTTGGTTATGGTGTATACTTTTTTTGATTTGTTTCTTGAATTTGACTTCCTAGTATTTCACTGCAGATTTTTAAATTATGTTCATCCGTGGTATTAGCCTGTTGTTTTATTTTCTTGTGGTGTTTTTGGTATTAGGGTGATGCTGGCTTCATAAGTGAGTACAAAAGTATTTACTTCTATTTTCTGGAAGAGTTTAAGAAGGAGTATTAATTCTTCTGTGAATGTGCAATAAAATTAAGCCATGAAGGCATCAGGTCTCGGTTTTGTTTGTTGTTGTTGTTATTGGGAGGTTTTATATTATTGCCCAATTTCCTTATTTGTTCTTGGTCTGTTCAGGCTTTTTTTTTTTTTTTTTTAATTTTTATTCATTTTTGAGAGTGAGAGAGACAGAGTGCGAGTGGGGGAGAGGCAGAGAGAGAAGGTGACACAGAATTCGAAGCAGGCTCCAGGCTCTGAGCTGTCAGCACAGAGCCCAATGTGGGGCTCAAACTCATGAACTGCGAGATCACAACCCAAGCTGAAGTCAGACACTCAACTGACTGAGCCACCCAGGCGCCCAGGCTTTACTTCTTCTTGATGTAGTCTTGGCAGGCTGCATGTTTCTCGGAATTTACCCATTTCTTCCGGGTTCTCCAGTGTGCTCACATGTAAGCACTGGTAACAGTCCTTAGGACCCTTTTTATTTCTGAGGCATTCACTGTGACGTCTCCTCTTTCACTTGTGGTTTGAGTCTTCTCCCATTTTCTTAATCCAGCTAATGGTCTGTGGATTGTGGATATTTTTTCCAAAACCCATCTCAGTTCTGGTATTTTTTCCCCATTATTTTTCGAATTCTCTATTTGATTTATTTCTGCTCTGATGTTTACAATTTCTTTCTTTTTTTCTGTTGCTAACTTTGGGTTTAGTTTGCTTTTCTTTTTCTAGTTCCCTGAGGTGTAAAGTTAGGTTGTTGAGATCTTTCTTCTTTTTTAACATAGGCATTTGTGTGTCACGGTCTTACACGGTGAGGTTAGGAAGGGCGGGGGCAGCCCTGCCCAGCCAGGAGTCTTGGGCTCGGGTGCTGGGGTGGAAGCTGTACTGGCTCTACCTGCCCTTGGGTGCCACCTGGTGGACAAAGTCCATCCGGTCCAAAAGCAAGCACGTCGTGGGCCTGTGCTGACTGATGCAGGCAGGACAGCAGCAGGGACCCCGGGCTCACCCAGCTAACTGGAGCCTCTCTCGCCAGTGGTCCCAGTGGTCAGGGAGCCCGAGCCAGGGAGCACCAGAGCCACAAAAACTCCACCTCAAGCCCAGCTCCATGTGTGCTCTCTTGTGCAGGACAGGCAGGGCTAGGACATTGAGGCTAGGACAGGATGCTGTCATCCACAAAGCCCTGCTGTGTAGGGCTCGGGAACCATGCAGGGAGTTGGGGGGTGGGGAGGCTGGCGGGGGAGGGGACCCCTGCCCCTGTGGCCTGACAACAGCCAAGGGGAAATGCATCCCCAAACAAGGCCTCCACCCCACGAACAGAGGGGTGAATGAACAGAGACGCCGCCAAGGGCACGGCTCACCATCTCCTTCCGCGTGTTGCTGAGTTCCGACGCCACCTCGCTCATCCTCATGCTGTACTGCTGCTGCTGTTCAGCAAGGAGCTTTTGCAAAGATCTCTTTTCCAGAGTAAGGAAGCTAATTTCTTCACTCACGGCTGCTGAGATGTCCTGAGCTGCTGTAAACTCTTGCATCGATGACAAAATCTGTCTTGCCTGAGCTAGGAGTAAAAATCAAATGATATTGTGGCAGTTACGTTGAAAACACGAAGAATAAACAAAACGTGTCCAGCACATCTGGAGTAACACAAACTCTCAACTGGCAAAAGGACACGGACGCCAGCGACACCACCTCCCTCAGGTGTCTGCACACCCATCCACTCACAGGTGGGATGGGAGGCGGGGACACAGGAAGAGTTTTATTCTAAAGCAAAGGTGCCCCTGAAGAGAAGGCCACGACTGGACAGTGTGCCTGGACGTCCCAGTGGCCTGCCACGCTCTCTTCCATGGCACTGCCTGCTCCTGCTCCTAGCCTGGGAGCAAGTGGGTAAGATTTACAGGATCAGGATCCAGGGGCTCCAGCATCCTGGGCAGTCCTGATTCTAGAAGCTCCAGGGCCATGATACCGAGCACACAGCTCAGCTCCGGGCAGGGTCCAGGGTCTGCAGGAAGGACGAGCGAGCTCCTGCCCCAACTGAGACCCTGAAGGCCACACACTGGGCTGCGGGAGAAAGACACAGTAACCACCCCAGGGTGTGGCGTCTCACTCCCTGGATGAAGGGCGCCCCGTGTGCTCCTGCACCCAGGCACAAGCAGAAGCAAAGCCAAGTCCTCCCTGGGAAGTGACCACCCTCCTGGGCCTCATCCTCAGTGAAAGCTCAGCAAATCCAGGGCCCTGCACAAAAGAGCACACGTTTGGAGGGCCGGAAGGAGACGGCACAGCTTTGTGATCTCTCCAAACCTTCACATAAACCAGAGCAACGAGAACCCAACATGTGAACAGCACCTCCAACAGAACCAGGTGACGATGCAGAGTACCAGTAGGAAAACCAACAGCCACAGTCCTGCACGACACCCCTCGTGCCTCACACCTCATGGAAGCCCCGAGCCGCTTCAAGAGGGCGTCAGGATGCTCCATGCAGTGCGGCAGGGACGGTGACGGCCAATGGGGAGGGTCCAGCAAGGTGCAGGGCTCAGAACCCAGCAGGCGAATAGCACCTGCAAACAGAATGCTGCCCGGAGGGCGGCCCAAGTACGGGTCTGAGTGGACCGTCCTCCTGACTCACCGCGGAACACCTCGTTGCCGTGCAGGGACTTGCAGCCGCCCCAGTACCTGTCCACCAGGTCGAGGAGCGCCTCCAGGAGCACCACTTCCAGGCCAGCCTTCTTCCCGGGAGGCGGAGCTGAGTACAGTTTGGCAGGAGACACCTGCCACGGAGACAAAGCCATGATGCTGAGATGCCAAAATCAGTGGTTACTGTGTGAAGCAAGGCCTCTGACACCAGCATGCCTCATGCTGATGCCCTTGTCCTGCTGAGGTGTGCACGATAGGGCTGTCCAAACATCACAACGCTACAGGGGTGGCACATAGGGATCCCTTTCCTGCCCCCGGACGTGTGGCATCCTCATACCGGGAGGAACAGCTAAAGGACGTGCTAGCAGGTGTCACACCAAGTGTGTCAGTCATGAGACCCACATCGTAATTTAAGCTCTAAGGCTGTGGGAACCCCAGTCCCACAATGGCCTGTCCTGGGCCCTCCTGAACCAGTGCACAGGGACTCCTGGAGGCTGCAGACCCTTTAGAGTCAGTCTCGGCCTGAACGGTACCCCAAATGCATGAGGCCACATGCCAGACCAGACGGAGGTCAGGCCAGGACGATGTGTGCAGAAGACGGCCAGGCAAAACCACCAAGACTCCACCCAGGGCCTGGCCACATCAGTGCCGTGTCAGCAATCACATCAACAGCTCTCCTTTCCTCTTTAGAAATTGCTTCACCAATTTTAAAGAATTACCAAAGAAAGGGAGATGGTTCTGCCCTCCTACCCACTTTCCAAGCGTCTGGGGGCTTGGGGAGGGAGGGAATAGAAGCCTGCATCTGTCTCTGGGCTGACGGCCAGAGCCAAGACACAGGCTGGTCTCAGGTGTCCAGGAAGAGCCGGGACATGGGCTGGGCTCAGGTCCTGCCACCACCGCCCACCCCAGGTCCACCAGGGACAGGGCCTGGTGAGCGAGCACCGCACTGACCAAGGTCACACTGGGGGAGGGGCAGGGTGAAAATGCCAAGGCCTGGCTGCTCACCCCAAAAAGCTAAGGGTAAGAGCATATAGCCCTGGTGAGTGTCTGGCACCAACACTTCCATCCTCCATCAAACTATCTGGACACCTGTCCTCAGGCACAGGTGACAGAGCCCATGTCCCCAGTGCACTCACTCAGGCTTCTGTCTCCTACCTGAGGAGCACAGGGCAGTGTCCTCTGCGAGAGGCCGATCACCGTGAGGTCCCAGCCCCTCGGTGAGTGCATGAGCTCTCTGGGTGAAGCTTCGCCCCTGGCGCTGTCCATCCTTGGTGAGCGAGGCCAGGCCTCCAGGGGGCAGGAAAGGCCCGGGCCTGTTCCCCACTCAAGCAAATCCTCATTTCTCTTCCTTCTCTCGGTCCAGACAGTGAGAGACTGGCCATATAAACAAACAGTGGCCGCATCCTGACACTCTGACCCAAGACCTGCAGCGACCGGCCCAGAAGCCAGCCCCTCATGTATGGCAACCAGCCAGGAGGCCAAACTGTGACCCCTGTAACGGTCAGCCCAGCAGCCAGAATTTGATCAGTTAAGTGACAGCTCCCCTAATTTTTTTTCCCTCTTTGCAACTCAGGACCGACCACAGGAAGCCAGATCATTTCCCTAACCAAGCAGCATCTTGTCCCTAACTCTGCTGCACCCTCTCTCTCCCCTGGCCCCAGACCCCCTCCACTGTGACGCTCTCCCACCCTCCCGACTGTCTGGGTTTGTCTGGCAGACCAGCAACAGGGCAGACCCCTTTGCCACAGCCCGTGCCCGCCCAATGTCTGCCCCAGTTCCCACAACTTTGTGCCTCTATCTCCAACAAAGCCAGTGACAAAGGCAACAGAGTCATCACCCATGTGGCTCTGGGTCATTTGCAGGGTGGCAGAACCCTCAGTCCCTACCCAGGGCCAAGTCCTTTGGAAAACCACAGGATGCACGTCCAGGACACCCTCACAACAGGGCCACTGGTGGCTCCCTGGCCAAGATGATGGGTTCCGCCTCTAAGACAAGCTCCCTTGCCAAAAAGCAGAGCACAACTGCCCCTCAACTGTGCCCACATTCCAGCCTCAAAGCACGGAGCGTGGCAGAAAGTGGTGGGAAGCCTGGGAGTATATTTCCACCAGATCAACAGGTAGCAAATGCTGGGGAGAAGCATGTGTAGAAGTTTCTCCAGCTGGGAGCCAGTGAGCACAGGGAAGGGAGAGGGGGCACACAGGCCTGGCAGCCCCCACCTCTCCATCCGGTCCTGCTCACCTCTCCCACTCACCTCTCCGGTGCCACTCACGCTGGGGGGCCTCTCCTCTTCGGGCTCCGACACCGCTGAGTGAGGAAAGGTCCTTTCACTCCTGCCCTCCGAGCCACTCTGCCTGCTCAGACTCTCCTCAGGGCTCGAGGGCACACTGGGCCTCTCCGGGCAGTGCAGACACTCCTGGTCTGCAGGTGCCTGAGATCTCCCACCAGGCATTCTTCGCTTCCTGTACTTTTCAGGAGCTGGCAATGGATTCAATACCTTTTGGGCTGACAAACTTGACTTCTGAGAAAGGGTGGACTCCTCAATGTCTGTGGAATCTGTAAAGGAGAGCAGAAGAGAGCCCTCAGCAGACCAAGTTCTCTGGCCTCAGTGACCAGTACCGTAATTTAAAAAGGTGTGTGTGCACGCATATGTGTGTATGTGCACACGCACAAATATGGAAAATCCACCCAAAAGTGATAAAACTGAGCTAATAACTTTAAGAAATCAATCAACCAACTACTATGTTCCTGACAAAATCACGTATGAGAAAAAGAAGTGAGTAAAAACTTAGAGTCTGGGAATTACAGAGGACTGAACGATTTGCTCCTGTAGCAGACTTTGTTAACATGTCAGTCCCTGAGACCCTCCCTGCCACTGGGACGGCCACTGGGCCACGTCCCTGAAGCGGGCTTTCACCAAGCACTGCCCGGCACCGGGAGGAGACGAAGGCTCTCCCTGGCCCCTCAGGCCCCCGTGCGCTGCAGACAGGGCCTTGCTCCGTGGGCAGGCTCTCCCTGCATCCCCTCCCTGCTGCTGTCTCGAGGCACCACAGCACCGAGCTCTGCCTGGACTCTGGACTCTGCACGCCAGCCTGGCTCTTCAGGCCCCACGGCCACACCCGTCTCACCAGGCCACCCTCCAGCCCAGGCCTCTCCTCTGGGCTCTTGCTGCTGTGTTCTCGCGTGGCATCGACAGCTCCAAGGCTCCTCGGGCTCACCAAGCCAAGGACTTCCCTAGCGAACCTGTGCCTCAAGTGCTCACGACCTGAGGAGACAACAGTCATCCAGCTGCTGGGTCAGAGATCACCAGCACTCTGCTCCCTGAGCAACACGTCCATCGCTGAACCTCCCCAAGTCTGCCTGACCGCTGCCTCTTGCTGGGACTGGTCTGCCATACCCTCTGGGGCAGACCCTCCCGTGCACCCTCTACAACCCAAACACACAGCAGCCACTCACACCACCTCCCCCCACCCCTGCCCCGGGGACAGACACAGCCCAAGTGCTGCCGTGCCACCTCACCTCAACCTGTGACCTGTGCTCTTCCTTCTCCCCTTCCAGCCCACCGCCTCTGCATGAGCCCACTCTCCCAAAACGCACGGTGGAGTCTGGCCACCAGGGATCAGCAGAGCAAGTCACAGTGGGGGTAAAGTCAAGTCTGAGTGCCTCAAGGATACAGAAAATGGAAAGACTGAGAAACTGTTCTGGGTCATAGGAGTCTGAGGAGATGTGACAATTAGATATGCTCTGTGCACCTGGACAAAATCCTGGACCGGAAAAAAAACAAAACAAAACATCAATGGAACATTTAGTGAAACATGAACAGAGTCTATGGGTTGAGTGGCAGGTCTGTGGTAAGGTTCATGTCCCATTCTGGAGAGTTAATGCTCGTTATCCAGGAGAGTGTCGTTGCGCTTAGGAAACCACACTAGAGTGGTTAAGAGTGACAGGATACGCTTCCCCGAGAAGGTTCCAGAAAGGCCGACGACAGCCTATGTGCACACATACATATGCGTATACGTCCCTACGTTACATACATAAGCACGTGTGCCCACACAAAGATGCACACACACACATACCATACACACATACATGGTGGGGAGGGGAGGGGCACAACCGAACAAATGTGGTAAATGCAAACTCTGGGGGCATCTGGACAAAGCAGACATGAACCTTCATGGTTCTGTCATGGCAGCTTTTCTGTGATCACTCTGTGAGAGGTCTGAACATCAAGCACATGCGTCTTTGTGAATAGAGGTAAAATAAGGAGCGCTGACAACGTGGCGGTCCCGTGCACCACACACCCCACGGCACCACTGCGAGGCCTCAGGGGTAAAAGCAGCCGGTCTGCCATGTTTTGTTCGGCAGCGGCCGCAGGCAAGCCAGGCACGTCACCAGCACAACCTGCTGGCTTCGAAAGGCCCCACAGACAAGCCTCAGGAACGTGCCTGGTTTGCTCATATTGGGAGGTTTTCTGACAACTTTGCCACACACATGCATACAACACTCCCGATTTACTTCTTTTCTTCTTTTTTTTTTTC
The DNA here is from genome assembly GCF_018350195.1 of Panthera tigris. Classification (NCBI taxonomy): domain Eukaryota; kingdom Metazoa; phylum Chordata; class Mammalia; order Carnivora; family Felidae; genus Panthera; species Panthera tigris. The sequence goes on from NC_056660.1 coordinate 237,796,884, forward strand.
TTTTTTTTTTTTGAGAGAGCGAGAGTGCAAGCAGGGCAGAGGGGGAAAGAGGGAGAGAATCCCAAGTAGGCTCCATGCTCAGTGCAGAGCCAGATGTGGGGCTTGATCCCATGACCCTGGGATAGTGACCTGAGCCGAAATCAAGAGGTGGATGCTTAACTGACTGAGTCGCCCAGGTGCCCCTCACTGTAATTTTTAAAATGTAGCCACAGTCGTAACCTGGACCCCTGTATTCAGAAGATGTGTATGTGTGTATAGATAGAAGGGCCAGGTACTTAGCGACTAGACTCTGCAACACGGATCCACTACACGTTTCAGTGTAGGAGATTCTTTCCTAAGACATCTTAGAGAGCTCCACAAACACACAAATATATCGAAGACAGGAGGAGAGATTTCACAGGGACAGCACACGGTGAAAACATGCACTGCTGAGGAGCTGACAGAGGGCGCATGACACTGCTCACCTGGGTGTGGGGCAAAGTGTGTGTGCAGCCCACACTGCGGTGGGAGCTCCCCACAGTACTGGTTCTGAGGCCTCTCTTCCGAGCCATCCCCTCGAGAGCTGCTTTTCCTCTTCTCGGGGCCTTTCTTTATGGAATCCCCACACTGGTACTGTACTGACTGGGGACTCAACAGGTGCCTGGATTCTATTTTATTAAAAAACATTTTAGAAGTTTTATTTCATTAGAAATGACATTTTAACCTTATGACAGTGTATGATGGCTACAGAGTACACAATTAAATAAGAAAAAGGTGACTGAGCAGCCAGCCCCGCAGTGACAGCAGTAGGTGCCGCAGACGCCCGACCTCAGCACTTACTGCACAGCTGGTACCGGTACAAAGACTCGACAACCAACAGAACACCACACAGAATCTAGAAAGAGACTCGAGTCAGCTGAGCTAACAGATGTGCCATGGTACTGAGTGAGAAGACGGTTTCTTCACAAGCACGGGGTGGACAAAGATTTCTTTACAGGACACCAAAAAGCACAAACCATATAAAAAACAGAATCGACAGGCAGACTCCACTGAGAACTTCTGCTCTTCCGAGCACGTTAGGCAAAGAAACGGCAAGCCACAGAACAGGAGAGGTCTGCGGTACCTGCATCTGAGAAAGGGCTTGTATGAAAAAAGCCACAGAGAACGAGCTCTCATGACCTGGCGCTAAGAAGCGAAAAATGGGAGGGGAAGAGGCTTGAACAGAAGTGTCTCAGCAGACAAGTGGCCCTGAAAACCTGCCCATCAGAGTCCTCAGGAAAGCACGTGTTAGAACCATAAGGAACACCACCGCGCTGCCTGAGGAGCCGGAACTGACAAGACTGACAACGCGGAGCCGGCGAGGACACCCAATGGGCAGATGTCCTCGCACCAGCAGGTGAGTCCTGGGGTTTCAGCCCCAACTGATGCCTCAACCTATTGCCGTCTTCATGAAAAGCTCTCAGAAACTCCTAACAGGAGAAGAAGCAGAGCCACAGCACGGACACAAGCCCTGGTGGAAAACAGAGGCCCTGAGCAAAGCCCTTGAAGAAACTCACATGCTATAAAGACTTCACAACATCCTCGTCCGGTCTAAAGTTCTGAACCTGGCAGCCTGAGCGCTCAGTGTCTCCTAAGCTAAGGGAACACCCACTCGTGGTACAGATGGACAGTAGTCTCACCAGCCACAGGACACTTTACCCTCCTGTCTGCTTTGACCTTTTGGGTCTCCTGTGTAGTTGAAGTCGATCTGAGGAAGGACACAACTTCCACAACCACACCGTAGAACTATACGCCCAATTATACTGATATTTTCTGTCACAAGTCTATAATCCAAACTACTGGTATTTACAAGTTCACAAAGCCTTCACGAAGATTCTGTACTTAAAGGTGAGTTTTCTAGAAAGCACAACTGTGTGTCTGGAAGCCAGTAATTACCAGAACCCCGGAACAGGCTGGCCCACTGGGCCTTTGTGGTAGAGTAGCAGCCTACCTTGGGAACTAGGGAGGTTGGCCTCTCGCCCCCTCTGGCTGGAGCTTGTGCTCCCAGGAGGGTTGCTCAAGTCCCACTCGCACTCAGCAATGAGGTTCAGGACGGCCTCATCATCTGCGTCCATTACCAAGCATTTCTTGGCCGAGGGATCAGCGCACGTGGCCCTAGAGTGGCGTGGTCTGCAAGGAAAAGCAAACTCAGTGCTGTCGTTCAAGCCAGCATCATGCTCCAGCCCACGCAGACCCTGTGAAGGAAGATGGGTGCTCTATCAGCGGGGCCACAAGGTCTCCAGGGAGGAGCTGGTGCACTGAAGAAAATGGTTCTGGGTGCCTCTATTGCAGAAGTCAGCACAGGGCTTCCCCAGGACACTGGGTGATGAAAAGAAGGTCATGTGATGTCTCCATGCCATCCCAACATCCCAGTCGGGTCTGTTCAAGAATGAAAGTTCCAGAAAGCTCCTGTTCTGAAATCCCCTAGTGTGCTCTCCTCCTAGCGTATCCATGATGTGATGCATTTGATCAAGAAAGTTAAAGCGAATGGTGTTTGAAATTTCTATTTTTACATTAAGTGAAAACCTCTCCACACTGACTGAATATGAGGTGTTTTAGATACGACATCCTACCAATGGTGACCCCCCCGCACATGAAGGTGAACACACATGAAGGGAATTCATTTCCAACAAGGCAGCTTATGAAATCTCTTCAAGATAATAATCACCTACTATGAACACTGACTCTGTGATACCTGATCATACTTTAAGAAGTCAATACTGTTCACTATTTTCTGAGAGTTTTCCAGCTCACTGCAGAGGGAAGGGGTCTTGGGTTCTTTTTCTGGTCTGTCCACAGAAACCGGACACCTGACACACTTCTGCCTTGGGGGTCTCCACATCACCTATGGATCACAAGGTTCCACTGGGTCACCTATAAGACCCTCTGAGCTCTAAACGCCATAACAGTTCAGTCTCTAGATGGTCAAGGACTAGGTAAGCTACAGAATATTGGTGGAAAAAATTAAAGACATAAATAAGTGGAAAGACACCCCATCTTCATGGACTGGAAGATTTAACATTGTTAAAATGTCACTAGTCCCCAAAGCAACCTACAGAACCAGTGCAATCCCTATCAAAATCCCAGTGACGTTTTTTGCAGAAATGGAAAAAATACATCATAAAATGCATCTGGGACCTCAAGGGATGCCAAATGGTAAACAATCTTGAAAAAGAAGAGTAAGCATTAGAACTGATATAGCAGAATTGCTGACATTACCAGACTAGGCTTTAAAACAACTACAAGTAATAATACTGAGGTCTAATGAAGAAAGCAGACAATATACAAGAACATGTGGGAAATTTAAGCAGAGAGCTGGAAATTCTCTAAGAATCAAAAGACATACTAGAGATCAAAGAAGAGAAATGAAGAAGCCTCTGATGGGCTCATCAGAAGTCTGGACACAGCCAAGGGAAGAGTGTCTGAGCCCAAGGATAGCTCAAAAGAATCCTCCAAAACTGAAAAACAAAGAAAAAGATTGAAAAAACCCAGAAGAGAATACTCAAGAAATGAGGGACAAACCACGAAAGGTGTAACACATGCTTCTTGAGAACATCAGAAAGAGAAGAGAAAAAAGGAACAGAGAAAATATTTAAAGCCTGAAAATTTCTGTAAATTAATGTCAGACACCAAACCACAGATCCAGGAAGCTCAGAGAACACTGGCAGAGTAAACAACCAAAAATTTACGTCAAGGAATATCATATTCAAACTGGAAAAAAAAAAAAAAAAAAAGAAAAAGAAAAAGTAAAAAAAGGCTGAAATAAGGCAAAGGGAAAAACACTTTATGTATAGAGCAAGAAATATAGGAATTACATCTGGCTTTTCCTCAGACACCACACAAGCAGCAAAAGAGTGAAGCATTTCAACTGTTGAGAGAAAAAGCTACCACCCCAGAATTTGGTAACCTGCAAGATTATCCTTCAAAAGTGGAGGAGAAATAAAGACTTCCTCAGATAAACAGAAACTGCAATATGTTGCCAGTAGACTTACCTTGTGAGAAATGTTAGAAGAAGTTCTTTAGAGAAAAGAATGATGCAGGTCAGAAACTCAGATCTACATAGAAAGGAAGGGCACTGGGGCACCTGGGTGGCTCAGTCGGTTGAGCACCCGACTTTGGCTCAGGTCATGATCTCATGGTCCGTGGGTTTGAGCCCCATGTTGGGCTCTGTGCTGACAGCTCAGAGCCTGGAGCCTGTTTCAGATTCTGTGTCTCCTTTTCTCTCTGCCCCTCCCCAACTCACGCTCTCTTTCTCTCCCTCTCTCTCTCTCAAAAATAAATAAGCATTAAAAAAAAGAAAGGAAGAGGACTGATCTAACAGATGAAAGTCTGAAGTACCAGCAACAATGTAGTATCTGATTATGGATGCCCACGTATTACATGCAGTTATAGCTTATTCATCAATGAAATCAATGATGGCACCGATACAAGGGACAGGAGGGTGGAGTTAAGAATGTTTTGTTAGTATGAGGTATTTCCACTGCCTGGGAAGCAGTGCAGTGTTACTTGAAAGAGGACTTGGACTAGCTGTAAAGGTCTACTTCATACTCTAGGGCAACCACTAAAAAAGCAAAAATATAACTGAGATGCTAACAAAGGAGAGAAAATAGAATGGTGTAACATGCTTGTTTAGAAGCACAAAAGGAAGAAACAAAGCAGAACAGGAACAGAGAAAACAGGAATGAATATGGTAGATATGAATCCAACTGTATCAATAACCACTTTAAACATCAATGGTCTAAACGTTCCGATTAAGAGAGATTCAACAAGGATCAAAAAACAAGATCCAACTATACGTTGTCTACAAGAAACCCATTTTAAATATAAAGGCATATATGGATCAAAAGTAAAGGGACAATGACAATGACAAATACATCATCCTGATGCTACTAGAGAGAATGCAGGAACAGCTACATTAATTTCAGATGGAGCTGACTTCAAAGCAAGGAAAGTTACAGGGATACAAGGGGCATTACATAAAGATAAGGGATCAATTCTACAAGAGGAATTTAAAGCCCTTAACCTGTATACACCTAACAACAGAGCATCAAAATACATGAGACCAAACTGACAGAACTGCAAGGAGAAATAGATGAGTCCACCACCACAGCCGGAGACTCCAGCACCCCTATATCAGAAATGGACAGACCTGGCAGGCAGAAAATCAGTAAGGACACGGCTGAAGTCAACAGTACCATCAATCAACTGGATATACTGACGTCTATAGACCACGTCATCCAACAATAGCAGAATTACACATTCTTCTCAAGCTTCTATTCAACTTAGATAAATCACACTGTGAGCCATAAAACAAATCTTCACAAATTTAAAAGAGGAGAATTCATAGAGTATCTGCTCTCAGACTACCAGTAATTGATAACAGAAAGAAAAATGGAAAATCCTAAATACTTGGGAGATTAAAGAGTAAATTCCTGGGGCGCCTGGATAGCTCAGTCAGTTAAGTGTCCAACTCTTGATTTCAGCTCAGGTCATGATCTCACAGTTCATGAGTTCGAGCTCTGTGCCAGGCTCTGCACTGACAGCATGGAGCCTGCTTGGGATTCTCTGTCTTCCCTCTCTCTGCCCCTCCCCTGCATGCAATCGATCTCTCCCTCTCTCTCAAAAATAAATATTTAAAAAAACATAATAAAGAGCAAACTCCTAAATAATGTATGACATGAGTCAAAAAAGAAATCTCCAGAGAAATTTAAAAATATTTCGAATTAAATGAAAATACACCTTATCAAAATTTGTGGGATGCAGTGAAAGCAATACTTAGAATGAAATTCACAGCATTGAATGCATATATTAGAAAAATAGTAAAATCTAAAATCAATAATCTAACCTTCCACCTTAGGAAATTAGACAAAGAGCCAATTAAATCCAAAGAAAGCAGAAGTAAAGAAATAATAAAAATCAGAGCAGAAATCAGTGATACTGAAAACAGGAAATCAACAAAGAAAAATCAACAAAAACCAAAAGTTAGTTCTTCAAAGAGATCAATAAAATTGAAAAACCTCAATACCAGGTTAATTAAGAAAAAAAAAGAGAGAGACAAATTACTAATGTCAGAAGTGAAAGAGGGGTCACAATGACAGATCCCATGGACATCAAAAGGATAATAAAGGAATACTATGAAGAACTCTACACCCACAAATTTGATAATCTAATCAGACCAGTTCCTGGAAATGTACTAATCTAACAAAATTCACACAAGGAGAAATGGATAACCTGAATGGACATATATATTAAAGACACAAAATCAATAATAGTCCTCTGAAACTAGGTTCAGATGGGTTCACTGGTGAATTCCACCAAACATTTAAAGAAAAAAAACTATAGCAATTCTCTATAATCTCTTCCAGAAGACAGATACAGACAGAATACTTCCTAACTTATTCTATGTGGCCAGCCTTATTTTAATATGCAAGAAAACTATAGACCAATATCTCTCATGAATACAGATGCAAAAATCCTCAACAAAATATTAGCAAACTGTATCCAACAATGTATAAAAAAAATTAACTCACCACAACCAAGTGGGATTTATTCCAGATATGCAAGGCTAGGTCAACATTTGAAAATTAATGCAATCATCACATCAACAGACTAAAAAAGAAAACTCATATGCTCATATCAATAGATACAGAAAAAGCATTTGACAAAACCCACATCCATTCCTGATGAAAATGATGAGCAAACTACAAATAGAGGGGAACTCCTCAACTGGATAAAGAACATCTACAAAAACCTGCAGCTAACATCCCCCTCAATGGTGAGAAACTAGATGCTTCTTTGCTAAGATCAGGACAAGGAAAGGTGTCCCCTCTCATTCCTTCTTTTAAACATCATATTGGAAGTCCCACTAATGCAATAAGAAAAGGAAATAAAATATATACAGATTGAGAAGGAAGAGATAAAGTTGTCTCTGTTCACAGATACATGATTGTCTATAGAAAATCCCAAAGAATCAACCAAAAACAAGAAAGGAAAAAACCTCCTGGATCTAACAAGTGGTTATATAGCAAGGCTGCAAAATACAAGGAGTTATAAGTTGCATTGTATTCCCTGCCGCCCCCCGCCCCCGCCCCCCCCTGCCGCCAAAAGATATGAAGTCCCAATACCCTATACCTCAGAACATGACCTTAATTGGAAATGGGGTCTTTACAGAGGTAATCAAGTTAATAGGAGATTGGGGTGGGCCCTAATCCAACCCGACTGGTATCTTTTGGGGAAACTGGGACACAGAAACAAACATGCAAAAGGGGAGATTACATGAAAAGACACAGGGAGAAGAGCCATATAAAGAGGACTGGAGAGATACATCTGCAAGACAAGGAACACCAAAGATTTCCAGCAAACCATCAGAAGCCAGAAGAACCACCAGAATCATGGAATAGATTCTCCCTTACAGCCTCCACAAAGAATCAAGTCACCAACACCTTGATTTCAGACTTCTACCCTTAACAACTGTGAGACAACAAATTTCTGTTATTTTAAGCCACCCCGTTTGTGGTACTTTTACATCAGCTCTAGGAAACTAATGCATAAGGTTAATATACAAAAGTCAACCACTTACTACATACCAGTAATGAACAACTGGAATTTGAAATGAAAAAAAGGCAGTGCCACTTACAATAGCACAAAAAAATGACATATCAAATATAATCTAACAAAACATGTACAAGATCTGTTTGAGGAAAGCTACAAACCTCTGATAATGAAATCAAAGAACTAAATGAATGGACATTCTACGCTCACAGAGAGGAAGACTCAATATTGTCAAGGTGTCAGCTCTTCCCAGCTCAATCTACAGATTCACTGCAATCCCAGTCAAAATCTCAACAAACCGATAGTTTACACAGAAAAGCAAGAGACCCAGGAAAACGAACAAAATACTGAAGGAGAACAAAGTTAGAGGTCTGGCACCACCGGACTCCATCTCTCACATGGACAAAGGGGCTAGGAAACTCTTTTTGTAACAGTCACCAGACCCATTCATGAGTCTCCATCTTTATGACTTAATCACCTCTCAGAGGCCCTACCTCCTAACACAGTCATCTAGGGGTTAGGATTTCAACACATGAATTTGGGGGGGCCACAAACATCCAGACCACTGCACAGGGTACTGGGAGCAGCTGTCTACACAGTAATTAATCTAGTTTTAATGGGGAAGTGAGGAGAAGATGGCGACAGTGTAGGTATCTGAGGGAACAGGAGACCCCAAGGATTTGGAATCGATCTTGAGAAATCAGAACAGAAACTGGCAAAATATGGCCCACAAGGTCAAATCTAACCCATTGCCTATTTTTGTAAATAAAGTTTTACTGGAACACAGTCATCCATTTAAATATTGCCTATAGCTGCTTTCATGCTACAAAGGCAGAGTTCAAAAATTGAGGAAGAGATCATATGGTCGGTCCACAGAACCAAAAGTATTCACTCTCCGGCCCTTTTCAAAAAAGAATTGGTAACCCCTACATTACAGGAATTTAGGGATGAGCTAAAGCATATAATGCAAGAAAAAGAAAACCATTAAAAGCTTCAGACAAAACAAAATGGTGTACAAGATCATGTAATTTCTAGCACATTATAAGCAATGTAAACATAGTGTATTGATTTTTGCCCCTTAAAATCAACCCACAGGGGTGCCTGGGTGGCTCAGTCGGGAGTCTGACTTCAGCTCAGGTCACGATCTCGTGGTTTGTAGGTTCGAGCCCCACGTCGGGCTCTGTGCTGATAGCTCAGAGCCTGGAGCCTGCTTTGGATTCTGTGTCTCCCTTTCTCTCTGCCCCTCCCCTGCTTACACTTTGTCTCTCTCTCTCTCTCTCTCTCTCTCTCAAAAATAAAGAGACATTAAAAAAATTTTTTTTTAAAATCAACCCACAAACCACGAAGACATTTTATGGTCTCAGGACACATTTAAATACTACCAACCATCACAGTGTACATTAAACACAGCAATGCAGCCGCGGGGAGGTGGCACAGATGTGGGGCATGGGCAGGCATAGGATCCCACTCCCACGGCACAACTACATACGGCACCGCCAGCACTGACCACAGAGAACATGGGAAGGATCGTACTCCACAGGCCGTGAGCACTGGGGTTGGGGAGGAAGGGGCTGTGACAGTCAGCAGTCAGCTACCGCTTAAAGCGCTCACACGCATAAAAGGTGGCGTGTTTGTACTGTCTGGAGATGAGAAAGTAACTCAAGCAGGAAACAACCACGAAAGTAAGCAGTGGCTGCCTCTGAGGGACAGGCCAAGGAGGAGACAAGATGCTGTGACTTCCTATCGCTACTTGACTTTACATGTTACTACTTTATTTTTTTTTTAATTATTTATTTATTTGTTTATTTTTTACATTTTTAAATTTATTTTTGAGGGAGAGACAGAGCACAAGTGGGGAACAGGCAGAGAAAAAGACAGAGGGAGAAACAGAATCCAAAGCAGGCTCCAGGCTCTGAGCTGTCAGCACAGAGCCCGACGTGGGGCTCGAACCCACAAACCGTGAGATCATGACCCAAGCCGAAGTTGGATGCTCAACCGACTGAGCCACCCAGGCGCCCCTACATGTTACTACTTTAATAAACATTTTAATATTATAAAATAAATATGGAAAACGTGGACAACAGGGGGAGAAGTCCCCCGTCCCACCACCATTTCCTTGAGCCCCCGTTGGTACCTGAGCATTTCTTCTTTCCTCCTTTGCACGTCTGCCCTTGAAGTGGCAATCAGCACACAAAGAAGCTCCTATCTTTTAGGTAAACATTCTATCAACAGGCAAGTCTGAACAGCTTCTCTCAATGTTCAAATACCACTTCTGTTCATACCTTCCAACTCTTAAAACAGCTGGGAAGCTCTCCTTTGAGTCCAGTGATTCCTCCGATGCAAAATGCAACTGGGATGCTTTCCGCTCGCTCTCTCTCACGGGACGATCATCTAGGGAGAAGATGCCAGAGAACTAGCAAACACCACCAAGAAGCAGGTGACAGGCCCCCAACGACCCAGCCCCACAGGGGCACCTCCTAGCAGCCTTGAAGCACATCACCCTTCCCTTGGGAATGAAGGTGCCCCCGTCACCCACCCTGTAGCACACTGCATGGGACCAGCACTGCCACCCCTGGCTCAGGGACCTTCCATCCCCTGGGGCCAGGCCTGCCACAAGCATCCCCTGTTAAGTACTGGGTAGACCCAGTAAAGGAATGCTGGGCTCTGGTGGCTACACTTGGTTTCCCAGATGACAAATACCGATTCCAAGAGGGTCAGCCTCCTCCCGTAAAGCTACTCCTCAGACACTACTGTGGAGGCCGGCTGCTGCCCGTGGGAAAAGAAATACACATGCAAGTTGACACACAGGCACGTCTTTCTCGGCACGTCTACCTCCTTTCTATGCATGTTCTCGGTGCTGGATGAGGTTCTGGAACCACACTGAGCACATCTGAGATGTCTCCGTGGATGAGAATCCTGAACATGCTGAAGAGTGAATGTGGTGGCTGTGTGTCTGGGCCTAGGGTGTGCATCCTCAGATCCGGAGTTTCAACTGTCCCCACACATGAGCCCTGAGCCCCAGAAGGCCTCTGCTCACTTGTTACTGCTGGGTCTCCCCCCAGAAAACCTGAGAGTCAGATGGTTCCCAATACTAAAAGTCAATGCTGTGCAACTTTTCACACATCCTACCACAGAACTAACGTCACAAATGGTTAAGTTCCAAAGCTGCCTCCCAAAGAGCATTTCGTGGAGGCACACCCCAACTGCCCCTCAGCCTCAACAAACAGTGCACTGGCCCTCAGGATTGAGGATGCACTGTCATCACTGGGGACACAGAACAACACTGCCCTTCACGCAGACATTCCCACACCCCCAATACCCAGCACTTAGCTCCCTTCATGGAGGAGAAGGATTGAGCATACAAGGCTCCTTCTCCTTCTTCATGCTCCGCGTGCCCTGGTGCTCACACTCTAGCTCTCTCACTGGAGGTGCAACACGGGGAGCATCAGCAGTGCCACCGGCGAGAATGTTCATGGCAAAGACAACTCCTGGTAGCCGGGCAGGTGGGTGGGAAGGTGCCGCTATGGATGGCTTCCCCAAGCATGAACCTCCCAGCTGGTACGACCACTGGGCACCCTGGGAGCTCTGCCTGCAAGCCTGACACAAAGATCTGTTTCTTTTAGGGACGTGGGCTACTAAGCCGGTGGGTAGCTACACCTGCCAACAGGACCTCACACTCTCCCATCGCTATCACCTGGGGGAGGGGAGGGCACACGAACCTCTCTTCCTACAACCTTCTAGGCAGATGTGAAACAAGGTAAAATCCAACCGCCTGGCTGAGCCTGAGATGAAGCCCAGGGAGTCACGCACGGAAATGGCACCGGATGTTCAGAGAACACGTCCAAGCCAATCACCTAGAAACTGGAGGGCCAGAAAGGGACAGAGCAGCCTGGCCCACACCTGTGCTCACGGCCCCCCCGGCAGGTGTCTGTGGCCAGAGTTCCTGGCCATCCCCCCAGGCAGCGCTCCGAGACTCACGCTGGCAGACACAGGGACTCCACCAGGGGAGTAGAAAGTCAACTTCTGAGAGCACAAAACACCTATTAGGGCTCCCATGAGCAAGGGTGTGAGCACAGCCGTGGCGCCTACCCAGCTGCCTGAGCTTCGGGAGCATGTGCACGACAAAAAGGCGGTAATCAGACTCGTTCTTCACCACAGGGTTCAGCCGGAGGTCCACGTCTGTAAGCTCCGTCAAGGCGTGGAGCTGAAGCACTTCGGCCAACGAGGAGATGCAGTTGTAGTAGAGACTGAGGCTTTCCAGCGCAGTCAGGTACTGAATGCCCTGCCAACGGGGCAAAACGCAGCATTAGTTTATGCTTTGAAAAATAAACAGCGAGACGGGCCATCGATACGAACCAACACCAACCTAACAGAGGCACCCGCAAGCGACCACATGGCACTGCCAGGAGGAGCACAAAGACGGAAGGCGCTCCGTGCCGTGCAGGTTCGGGATGCCACGTCTGCAGCAGCGCAGACCGCGGAGGACAGCCCGTATCTGCGGAGTTCTCACAACGTCATTCAATCCGCACACAACCCCACACACTAAGAACTGTTACTGCTCCAATTCTACAGATTAGAAAACAGCCCGGGGAGGTTGAACAACGGGCCGGCCCTGGGTGTGCCCTGGACTGAAACTCCCGGGTGACGCCGACCAGGCTCCAAGCGCTCTCTATAACGTGAGGCAGAAGCCTCCTCTCCAGGAAGTCGTGGGCAGTGTTTACACAATTCCCCCCCTGCCACCACCTGGGTGATTTCTCACTCCCTCACCAGGACCAAGGGCTTCCCAGGATGCCCTGCACACACAGCACTGCCACTTAAGGGTCTGAGGCCAGACGTGAAGTGCAGAATGTGGATGGAAAAAAACACAGCTGAGACAGGGATGGACAGTGACCAGGCCACAAACACTAGTCTTTCGGGCCTTATTTTATTGCCTTTTTTTTTTTATTATTATTTTTTTTTATTTTTTTATTTTTTATTTTTGGGACAGAGAGAGACAGAGCATGAACGGGGGAGGGGCAGAGAGAGAGGGAGACACAGAATCGGAAACAGGCTCCAGGCTCCGAGCCATCAGACCAGAGCCCGACGCGGGGCTCGAACTCACGGACCGCGAGATCGTGACCTGGCTGAAGTCGGACGCTTAACCGACTGCGCCACCCAGGCGCCCCTATTTTATTGCCTTTAAAGATACAGCCGTCTTCATCGGAGCTATGAGTTTCAGTTGTCAAAGTAGTTTAAAGGTGTAATGAGATGTGTATGAAATCTACAGCTCATAACGAACACAAGAAAAACAACGCAATATTACAACCGTTGTTAAGTGTATGGTCTACATACATTATAAGCAAAGTTATAAAACATACTGCATTGTTACTATAAATGTACTTTCCACTGCTACTGACAGCAATAAAATTTCTTTCAAGAAAAAAACCTAAAACTTACCTCTAGACTCACCAAGGAGTTGCGTGAGAGGTCTAAAGATTTCAGGCCAGTTAAGTTCATCAAAGAATTTCCTAGGTGAGTAATCTTTTCTTGGTAAGTTCCAGGAATAGATAATGACCGAAGTTCAGCTAAGAATAGAAAAATCATGAGATTTTCACCTTCCTTTTCAGTGAAAATATATTACTGTAATAAGAATGAGCTACAGCAGGGGCACCTGGGTGGCTCAGCCGGTTAAGCGGCCGACTTCAGCTCAGGTCATAATCTCACGGTCCGTGAGTTCCAGCCCTGCGTCAGGCTCCGTGCTGACAGGTCAGAGCCTGGAGCCTGCTTCAGATTCTGTGTCTGTCTGTCTGTCTGTCTCTCTCTCAAAAATAAATAAACATTAAAAAAAAAAAAAACATTAAAAAAAAAAAAGAATGAGCTACAGCAACCTCAGAATCTGAAAAGTCACAAGAACAATGTAACTCCAGGTCTGAGTACTGATACTACAGGAGAAATGCATGCAAGCTTCCAGCTCACGTTTATCTCCAAAATGCCTCCATGCCCACGCATGCCCTGCTCCCCACACCCCTGCTTCTCCCCTCAGACACTCTCCCACCAGGAATATCTTCCTAACTGGGCCCCCACTTGTGGAGCCCCCATGCAGGGATCACAATTCGAAAACCAATGGTGAGCTAACGTGACAACTCCCTGCCAGTTACATGCAAGGGCACAGTGTGTGCTCTATGCACCATATGCCTCTGCGTGCCATTAAATGAATGGCAGCCATTAAATGAACGTTGCTACAAAAATAAGTTTCTGTGATCAAAAAGACAGTTTGGGTCTGAGCACACCAGTACTTTCCCAGGAAGAATTATGTTTTAAAACACATCTTAATTAAATTTAAAATTGATTTGTGGGCTTCCATTTCCAGACAAGACAGAGTAGACCCATTTCACCCTACTCCTACTCAGGTACTACACCTAAGTGCCTGGAAAACAATATACAAAACAAGCACCAGACAGATCTGGAGGGTGGGGAACAGAAGGCCAACTGTTTAGGGACCTCAAGAAAACAGTCCAGCAGTGAGGGCCCTGTGCTGGTTTGGGGTCCTTTTTGTCTCCCATATGGCCCAATATGAGTGCCAAAGAAGCTGGTGACACACAGACACCATGGACACTGACTGAAAAGTAAGGATAAGCCTGCTGCCCATGGTAGAAGGACCAGGAAGGGGCAGCGGTGGAGGAAGGACTCCTGAAATCAGCCCCACTCTAGCTCAAGAGCCAGCAAAAAAAAAAAAACAAAAAACAACGCACCACACACCTGGCCTTGCACAGTGGCCAGCCCTGGGACAGAGTGAGAGGATGCGGATTACCACCTGGGTTGCAAGGAGGTGGCCCACAGGCATCTATAGAGGCTGCGTGTGTGACAGGAGCCTGGCCACTACCTTAGGAACAAGGCAGCGCCCGCTCAGTGCCAATAATGTGTAACAAGATTCAAATAAGAAACAAGTCTCTCAACACCCAAAATGTCCATGACACAACAAAAAAATGACCAAAACCTGAAAAAAATCTCAATTTAAATAGAAAAACAATCAACACCAACACTGACAGGACAGAATTATTTAACAAGAATTTTAAAGCAATACTTTAATGAACAATTATGAACACTCTTGAAACAAACGATAAGATAGGAAGTCTTGGCAAAAAAACCCCATAAGATATAAAGAAGAAAAAAATAGGAATTTCAGAAACATAAAATACAATAACCAAAACAAAAGTACCACACAGAAGCAGCTCAGTAACAGCATAGAGATAACAGAAGAAAAAATTCAAAGAATGAATGCAAAGATAGACTGGTCAAAATTGTCCTATCTGACCAGCAGAGAGAAAAGAGACTTAAAAAAGAAGAGAAAGAAAGAATGAATGAACAGAGCCTCAGGGGCCCATGGAAAAAGAAACCTAACATTCCTGTCATGAGTCCCCATGCAGTCCCAATTAGAGTTCCAAGAAGAGAATGATAGTATGACTAAGAAGAAAAATGTTTAGCAATTACAGAAATAATGGCTGAAAACTTACCAAATTTGGCAAAAGACATAAAGCTATATATTCAAGAAGCTGAGAAAACCCCAAACAGAATAAAGACAAAAAAAAAAAAAAAAAAAAAAAGCCATGCCCAGATACATCAGAAATAAACTTCTACAATCTAAAAACAGTGGAAGAGGGGCATCTGAGTGGCTCAGTTGGTTAAGCGTCCAACTTCAGCTCAGATCATGATCTCGTGGTTTGTGAGTTCAAGCCCCACATCAGGCTCTGTGCTGACAGCTGTGTCTCCCTCTCTCTCTGCCCCTCCCCTGCTCACGCTCAGTCTCTCTCAAAAATAAATAAACATTAAAAAAAAATTAAAAACAATGAAAGCATCTTGAAAACAGCCAGAAAGAAAAGGCATTACCCACAGAGAAAAAACAACTGACAAGGCAGGTGATTATCCTCAGAACCAAGGAGGCGTGAAGGAAGGAGAGCCACATTTTCCACGTGCTGAAAGAAAAGAACTTTCAACCATGAAACCTGTACCCAGCAAAAACAATCTTAGGTACTGAAGTGAAATAAAGATATTTTCAAATGAAGAAACACACAGAGAATCTGTCATGAGTACACCTGCCCTAAGGCAACTGCTACAGAAAACTCTTCAAATAAATAGGAAGGATAAAAGAAGAAAACCTAGGTCATCAGAAATGAAGGAATAATGAAACAGGTAAGCATGTAAGTAAAAATGTTTCCTCCTGAGTTATTTACAATTTTGGATGACTGTAAAAGAAAAAAGTGATTAATGTGGTTCTCAAGGTATGCAAAGAAAATATTTAAGATCACTAAATTATAAAGGATAATAAAACCAAAGGACACATTGGGTAAGGTTTCTACATTTCACTGGAAGGGGTAAAATGTCCACACAGGTAGACTGTGTTAAATTACATAATACACTGTAACTTATAGAGCAACCACTAAAAATAGGTATACAAAGAGATATGCTCAAAAATATAATAGAGAAGTCAAAATGGAACACTAAAAAAATACTCAAATGGCAGAAGGCAGGAACAGGGAAAGAACAGAAAACAAATAATAAAATGGCATACTTCCAACTATCTTATATTAACAATTCCATTAAATGTAAATGGTCTAAATACACTAGAAAAAAAGAGATTGGCAGAGTAAATAAAAATGAACCAACTATAAACTGCCTATAAGAACCTCACTGCAAATATAATGATATAGATAAGTTTAAATATTACACAGTAAATAGAGGGGAAAGATATGCCCTGCAAACACTAATCAAAAGTAAGCTGCAGTGGCTACACTACATGCCTCAACAAAGAAAATCATCAGGGACAAAGAGCAATAGCACACATGTTACAAGGGTCACTTCAAACCCTAAATATGTAGGCACAGTGTCAAAACATATGAAGGGAAACAGAGAAATCAACAATTACGGTTATGGACTTCAACACTTCCCTCCCAGTAACTAATACAATCACTAGACAGAAAATCAACAAAGATACAGAAGAACTAAACCTCATCATCAGCCAACAGGATCTAATTGATATTCACATAATACTCCACCCAACAACTTTCTTTTCAAGTGCAGTTGGAACATTCACCAATATAAACCAGATCCTGGACCAAAAACAAACCTCAACAAATTTAAAAGAATTAAAATCACAGAGTATGTACTCTGACCATAATGGAATCACACTAGAATCAATAAAAGAAGGGGAAAAAAGGAAAATCTCCAAACACACAATGAGAAAACACACCCCCAAGCAGTCCACAGGTCAAAGAGAAGTCGTCTCCAGGAAAACCTAAAAATGCACTGTACTTAATGAAAACGAACATATAACAAAATTTGTGAATGCAGCTAAAGCTGTGCTTAGAGGAAAACTTATGTCACTAAATTATAAAGTATAAAATCAGTAATCTAAACTCTCACCTCAAGAATCTACAAGAGAAAACTAAATGCAAAGTGAGCAGACAAAAGGAAATAATAAAGAACAGAATCAATAAAATTTGAAACTAGGAAACAATGGAGAAAAACCCACCAAACCAAAAGCTGACTCACTGAAAAGGTTAATACAATCGACAAACCTTTACCAAGTCTAAAATCGAAGACAGAAATGACAATATCAAGAATGGAAGAAGGGTTACCACCACAGACCCCAAAAACATTTAAGAGGCTGGCAAGGGAGTAAACAACTCTACACACGTAAGTTCAACAACTTCCAGAAAACAATCAATTTTACAAATCCCAACCATAACTCACCCAAGAAGAAACTGATAATAAGGATAGTTTTACAACAGACAGAGAAACTGAATGTATAATTTAAAAGCTTCAAATACAGGGGCGCCTGGGCGACTCAGATCGTGAGCTGGGGGTTTGTGAGTTCCAGCCCCTATGGGGCACACTGCTGTCAGTGCAGAGCCTGCTTCCGATCCTCTGTCCCTCTCCCTGCCCCCCTCAGAAAGAAACATTAAAAAAAAACAACAAAAAAACCACAACAACTTCAAGGCTTATATGGTTTCAGAGAGCACCAAATCTACACAACCTCTTCTAGAATGCACATGAGGAAGCAACACTTCCCAACGTATTTCAGGTGCTCAGCTTTACCTTGATGCCAAAACCAGAGACAAGCAGGACAAAAAGAAAACCAGCAACCAATGTCCCCCATGAATATACACACAAAACTCCGCAGCACAGAGAGATGGGAGACCAGACCTCAGGAGACAATTGTGCGACAGGGGCGGAGGGCGCGTCTTCCCAGGAATGAAGACTGCAGGTTCAAGGTTTTATTAAAAGCCAACCTGGAACCGCCTTATTTATGGGTGAAAGAATGCCCCCCCACCCCACTCGGGCCCCGCGCCCCACTAGGCGCCCCCCGACCCCACTGGGGTCCCCCGCCCCACTCGGGTCCCGCGCCCCACTCGGCCCCCCGACCCCACTGGGTCCCCCCACCTCCACTCGGGCCCCGCGCCCCACTCGGCCCCCCCTCGACCCCACTGGGGTCCCCCGCCCCACTCCAGGCCCCACCCCACTCGGGCCCCGTGCCCCACTCGGGGCCCCACCTCCAATCGGGTCCCGCGCCCCACTCAGCCCCCCCGACCCCACTGGGGTCCCCCACTCCACTCGGGCCCCTCCCGACCCCACTGGGGTCCTCCGCCCCACTCGGGCCCCGCGCCCCACTCGGCCCCCCCCGACCCCACTGGGTCCCCCCACCTCCACTCGGGCCCCGCGCCCCACTCGGCCCCCCCCGACCCCACTGGGGTCCCCCGCCCCACTCCGGGCCCCACCCCACTCGGGCCCCGCGCCCCACTCGGGTCCCGCGCCCCACTCAGCCCCCCCGACCCCACTGGGGTCCCCCACCCCACTCGGCCCCCCTGACCCCAGTGGGGCACCCCACCCCACTCGGGCCCCTCCCGACCCCACTGGGGTCCCCCGCCCCACTCGGGGCCCCACCTCCACTCGGGCCCCGCGCCCCACTAGGCCCCCCCTCGACCCCACTGGGGTCCCCCGCCCCACTCCGGGCCCCACCCCACTCGGGCTGCGCGCCCCACTCGGCCCCCCCGGCCCCACTCGGGCCTCCCACCCCCACTCGGGTCCCCTCGCTCCCACCCCATTTTCCCCACCACCTCACACCCGCCTTCGACGGTTCAGGAAGACGCGGTCCGGGTGCCGCGTCTCTGGCCGGACCCCGTCCGCCCACCCCCGCGGCGGGAAGCTCGCGCCCCCAGCCTGCCCGCCGTCACCGCCACGCACACAGGTCGCGGTGAGGCGCCAGGCCGCTCTTCTCCCGGATCTTCTCTTCACACAGCACCAGCCACGGGCCCGCAGGCGCCATACTTTCAAACGGCACGCACCTGTGTCCGCGCCTGCGCAGTGGGGCGGCCGCGGAGCCGCGAGGGGCGGGGCGAGGGGCGGGGCGAGGGGCGGGGCGAGGGGCGGGGCGAGGGGCGGGGCGAGGGGGTCCTCGGTCTCTGAGCTCCCCTGCTCTGCCCTCGCTGAGAGCAGTGCCCTCCCCAGGAAAGCCTACCAGGCCGTGGGGAGCCTAATCCACCGGGACACCCCGCACGGAGGGTCACTCGGAGGCGGCCGGTGACGTCTGGGGTCCGAGCTTGTGGCTCTCCCTCTGACCCGGAGGTTCGTGGCCTGTCAGTCCCTCTAGGGCCTTTGAGCGTCAGGAGGAGCACGTGAGATCTGCAGGGTTTAGGGAAGGCTGGGTCGCATCTGCCCCAACCAGCCAGAACCGTGGAGTCACCCTCTCCTCCTCCATCTCCTGGTATGTGGGAACACCTCTGCTGCCCCTCGCCCCAGATGTGACCGGCTCCTTGGCAAGGTCACGTGGCATGTCACTGCCTGGGGGGTGGTGGTGTAGGGGGGTGTACACAGGGTGGTGGGGTACAGGGTACCGCATCTCTGCTAAGCAGAGCAGAGCTTCCAACCTCGCGCACTGGGCCCTTGTGCTGCCGAGTCATTTACTGAGACTGGCGAACACTCGGTAATACTTTGGGGTTGTCCTGGGACTCTGACACAGGTCCCATTCCAGGTACTGCCCGCGCTCCCCTCTCTACGGGTTTGGGCACATCCCAGGCCCAGGGTGTGGTCACCGCACCAGGTCCGCTGAGGGGGACTTTGTGCAGGCAAGACACTGACAAACAGCGAACCCACGTCCTGCTTCAGAAGCGAAGAAAGGCCAACAAGAGGCTTCGGCTGGCGCCGCCCGAGGGAAGTGGCTTGTCGGGGCGGCCCACACTCCACACACCCACTGCTTCCTCCGATCACGGGTCCTGAGGCTGGACAGTGGACCTCTGCGCACACCCTGCAGGACAGCACCACAGAGGCAGTGTTTCTGCCGTCATGGACGCATCAAGAAAGCTTGGGAAATCGTGTTTTCTGCTTCCTGAAGTATCGCATATTCATTGGAGGAAAAATGCAAAATACAGGAGAACAAAGATTAAGTATTCCAGCACACAGAGAAAAGCACCGTTAATGTTTCCACGTGTCCTTCAAGTGTGTTTTCCAAGCCTGTGTATATTTTACAAAAACAAGACTATGCTGACTGTTCTCGTATTATATACATGTGTATTTTTTACTTTGTAAGAACTCTTTATGTCACTAAATATTCTTCAACATCATTTATTAAACTTCCATTAAAAATTTTTTTTAATGTTTATTCACTTTTGAGAGAGAGCGTGAGCAGGGGAGGAGCAGAGAGACAGAGGGGGACAGAGGATCCGAAGCGGGCTCTGTGCGGACAGCAGCAAGCCCGACGTGGGGCTCAAGATCACGAACCGTGAGATCGTGACCTGAGCTGAAGTCGACACTTAACCCACTGAGCCGCCCACTGCCCCTAAACATCCATTGTAATGGACCATCAGATCATAAACCAAACCCAGGTTCATCTGACTCACCTTCCATTGCTGGACCTTCCACCTGTTTCCATTTCCTTACATTGACAAGTCTGGTGGAGTATTGTCTCGAAGTTCCTCTTGGGGCTCTTTGGATGGAGCCAGGAGTGTTGGAGCCTGGAGCTGGCACCATGAAACCATAGAGCAGGAAGGATCTAGAAGGGGAGGCAGGGACTTCCTAAGCCCTGGCCCACATAGCCCCCACTCACCCCCCAGGGAGACAGCAGGAAACTCCGTGGCATCCTGTCCTGAGTCCTGGCACATCTGACTGCATTGAACTGGGTTTCACGGAATAGTCTCCAACAGGTGTGTGGAAACCACTGAGGGAACACAGCCCTGTCCCAGCTCAGCACCTGCCTGTCCAGAGACCCAAGGAAACTGCCTTTCAACTCTGGGAATGCTTTTATCCAGCTCAGGGAGACCAAATCCACCCAGGGAGACTAAAACCCAGAAAGCGTGTTCGTAGCCAGTGCAAGGGGCTGCATGGAGAAATTTGGGGGGAGCCCGGGTGGCTAGGCACTGGACACAGGGGTGGAGGGCCCCCCCGTGCACCGAGCTCTCCATTGCTTGCAGCCCTCCACAGCTTTCTAGAACATTCCAAGGAGGCTTCCGGGCCTCTCAGCCTCAATCACCAAACTGTAGGCAGCAACTTTGGGGTCAGTTCATCCCTAGAGATGAGGCCAGAGAAGGAGACAGACCAATCTGAGGATGTGCCCATGTCCACTGTGCTGGGCAGCTGGAGAGGTGCCCTGGGATGTCTGGACTTTTCCTAAACCACGGTTCTTGCCAGGGAAGGGGTGGGGGTGGGAAGAGACCTGCGATGTGGGGTGATTTCCCACTTTCCCCAAGACAGGGGAGCTTACCCATCCCTGGGAGCCAGAGTGGCTGAGGGGTGCTCGCTGTGTGCCTCTGAAGTGCTCTGTTACCTACTATGAGGTTTCCCCTCTCCATCCTGTGGTGTAAGCCAGCATCGTGTCGTTTCACTGGCAAGGAAACAGAGTGACCACCTGGGTGCAGTTTTAGGGCACAGGCTCCACACCTGCGCTTTTGTGCCAGTTTTGTGCCAGGTCCAGCAAACACAGGGGCTCTTGTGCGGCGAGGATAAGCCCACCTCGCCAGTCTCTAGTGAGCCCACTAAACTCATGCACGTGCACCTGCACGCTCACAGTCACATACCCTCACACACACGGCCTTCCCCAGCCGGGTGATGGAACCCACCCTTGGCCAGGCTGGAGACACCCCCCACCCAGACACAGCGGGTGCCCTGCAAACACACCTCATTCAGAGACTTCATGGAACGTGCCTGTGGTCTGATGTGGCTACTGGTGTCTCCCGAGGGCCACGCTGGGAGGGAGGGAGGGGCAGGCGGCCCAGCGGGCACGGTCCTCCCCACCTCCCACCAGATCCTCCTCCTGAAGAAGCATCTGACGAGGGCTGGCTCGTGCTCACCCACAAACCAAGAGCCCGCCCCCCGCCGTATTTCCAACAGCAAGAGCAACATTGCTACCTGTGAATTGTCCGTGCGCCATTTTGCCAACTAACCCCTCTCCTCGGAGCAAAATGAGATGGGGTGTGAGGCCCCTTCTGGGCTGTTTTAAGGTCAACTATCAAGGGTAGTTTGGGGGGCTCGTGTTAGTGTGCTAACCTCGTACGTGGCTAATCATAACTCGGAGAAACGGGTGGTGCTGCCTCTGCGCTGGCCCCGGGCCGTGTGGTCAGCAGGGTGGAGGCTGTGGGGGCTGTCCAGGCAGGCGGGGGGACAGGCTGTGGGTGGCCACGGCTCCAGGCCGGGAGCAAGTCCAGCTGTGTGGACTCCACTTGTCTTCGGGAAGCACTCACGGCACGTGACTCTGCCCCTCATTTCCGGGAAGGTGAGAGTCCAGGCCTCTGCTGGGGAGGCCTGCAGCTCCAGGGGGCCTCCCCTGGGGGAGCGAGGTCCTCGGAGCAGGAAAATGCACCCACCCCGGGAAGCGTGGGCGGGGGTTTTGTCTCACCTCGGAGTGCCGGCAAGCATTCTACCGACTTCAGGTGTCAGACGCAATGCGAGACCCGGATGAAACACAAGCAGAACCCCTCATGCGGGGCGAGCTCAGCTTTGCTGCCAGCAACCGCATCTCTGTCCAGACGCTTGGCCGCAGCTCAACTCCCATGAGGCCTAATGTGACCCGTTCCTGTCCATGTCCAGTGGAAACCCCTGCCTCCACACCCCGCCTACAGAGCCCGGGGAGCCTCCCCCCATCCAGCAGTCTCTGTCCGTGGGCTGGGTGCCCTGTGTCCCCGAGCCACCCCTGTCCCGGTCAGGGCTTCGGAGGGGGAGAGAGGAACAGAGGCTCCGGTGTCCTGTGGTTGCCAACACCTAAAATCCAAAGACTTCTCAGGAAGATGGGGACTTCCAACTCCTTCTGGAAGGGGACACGGGGCAACTGGGCCTATGTTTGCACACTACAGCAGCGTGGGGGCAAAGCAGCAGTGGCACCACGGGAACAGGTCTGCAAGCTCCCCAGGCCTCTGAGCCTTGGCCCTTACCCGGAGGTCAGGGACTTTGCCCACCATCTGGGACAGTCAGCTCCACTGTGGGCACACTGCATCCCATAACCACCCTGCATCTTTCTTGCTGTGGACTTAGGGTCTTCCCAGTGGGAGCTGCCTCTGCGCCCACCCGCTGCCTTCCCTCCCACTACCTACTCGGCTGCTAAACTGCCAGGGAGAGATGCAGGACAAGTGAGGGATGGACCTCAGGTGTCACCCCACCTCTGTTGGGTCTGGGGACCCGCAGCCCGCTCTCTACCTCTGAGACTCTAGTGAGCACAGGGCTCAGGGTTCCTTTGGACCAGGCAGAGTGTGGCCACACGGAGCCCCTGCCCCCCACCCTGGTCCTTTGCCCACGAGCCAAGGTCAGCCAGCCCTAATGTCTCCAGAGAGCTGGCCACCCCCAGCCTGCACCGATCCCTGCAGATCCCCACGGGGCGGGATTCCCTGTTGGGCTCAGAGTCATCATGTGGCAGAGCTTGGCAAACACAAGGAGAAAGGTCAGGTGCTGCCCACTCTTACGGCTCGTGTGTTACGTCCACCGTAAAGCGGGCAGCATGGAGGGTGGGAACACTGGTCTGCGAGATGGTGTTCTTGTTGAGCGACACAGCTGGGGGCAGGGACCGTCTCTAGCAGGCCAGCCGGCCTGTGAACCAGCAGGCGCCGTGGGCAGGCCCACGAGTTTGTGTGGCCGGGCAAGCCGCTCTCTGAACCACAGATTTCCCCGTCGCTAAAAACTTAACAGGGTTTTGAGGCAACCGGTGCTTCCCTACCTCTTCAATTTTGCCGATTTCCATTTCAGACTGACAAGAAGTAAGCAGGAGGCTACCATGGCATTTTGGGGTAGAGTTTTGACTTTCTGGAAAAAAGAATAAGTGTAGGTGGCACATGCCATGCCCCCCCTTCTCCTTGTCTTGAACACAGTTGTGATGCCTGGGGTTGCAGCAGTTATTTGGGGACAATGAGGGGAAAATTGGCATTGCACAGGTTCCCAGCCTGGGCTCCAAACCAATGCCAGTCCCAGCTACCCCGAGCCTTCTAGCTGTGAGAAGACCCCAGTGTGCAGTGACCCTGCTACAGCCAAACGCATCCCCCCCCGCTGTGGTGGGCGAGCCACGCGTGGCACGGGCCGTGCCAGGTGGTGAGTGTGCAGTCAAGGACGTCCCCAAGACGTGATACTCCGCAAGGCAGATGTGGAGGGGCTCCCTTTCTGCCTGGGGGGAGAGAGACAGGCTCCCAGAAGAGGGGCGGACGGGGCGTGGAGGTGGGTGTTGCCAGCAGAGTGGGGAGGAAGGGGCTCTCCTGTACCTGAGGCTCAGTCAGAGAGGAAGAGACGCCTGGGGTGGGCACGGCCCTCCCTCTGCTCTGGGGTTGAGCTCAGTTCCAACCTGGCCAAGTCCAGGCGGTTTGTATAGATGATGGAGCAGACGGGGCCAAGTATAAGCAGAAACCGGAAACAATCGACTGGTTTCCCGGCTACAAAGTGAGCGAGAATTCCGACAGCCCGGCCTCCTGCCCTTCGTGCGTAATCACCAACAGTTAAGACAAACAGTGACGAGACTCCCGGAACAGGGACCACGCCTCCGCTTATCACTGTGGTACTGCCCAGAACAAAACCAAAGCGGAAGGTCTTGCCTACAAAGAGCTTATAGTTTAGCTGATGGTGGGTTCCCGAAAAGGCTATTTTGGGAAAACATTTATGAAACCAGAAGTACTCCTCTCTCCCCCCAACAAAATCCGTGTAAAATCTCTCGAACCTCAATGAGACTAATTTAAGGATCTTGGGAGGAGTTTGTCCCGGGTTTTCTGGAGGGCCCTAAATGCAATCACATAAAAGAAGAGAAGACGCGAGAAACACACTCTGGCCCCCCTGGGACGAGGGAGGCGGAGGTCACAGGGACACGGCCAGGGGGAGCCCAGGGACGCCTGGGGCACTCGCAGCTGGAAGAGGCAGGAAGAACGCTCCCTGGAGCCTCCAGAGGGAGCACAACCCCGCCAGTGACTTGGCCTCAGACATCAGGCCCCACAGCAGGAGAGAGTGGATTTGTGTTGTTTGAAGCCATGAGTCTGTGGTGATTGCTCACAGCGGCCACGGGAGTCGAAATACAAAATGACCTCAGAAATTGCCTTGATCAGCCCCTTCATACGCAGAAAGTTGACTTTTGCAGGTGTGAAATGCCTTACCTAAGCTCCCAAGATGGTCAGTTGTCTTTACGTTCGAGGACTCTGCTCCGCGGTGCCCTTGTCCAGTCTGTGTTGTACGGTGGGCTGAAGGAAGACATTTCCACGGGGTCTGCCTCCTCCCACATCTCAGGAGAGCCCGGGCGGGGCGGGGAGACCACGCCCCTGACGAGTGTTCCGGGACACTGGGCAATACGACCAGCCTCGGGACGGGGCAGAGCCGTCCTCAGAGGAGGCAGAGAAGCAGGCCCTCAGGGGTCGATTCCCCCGTGCTGGGCCAGGCAGGTTGCCCGTGTCGTCTTGGTCAGTAGCCGTGAGGATCCCACGAAGGCGCTACGGGATGGAAGATCCTCTCTCCCACACGCATTCTACGGGGGAGCGAACTGAGGCTCGAAGGAGCCATGAAACTTGCTCAGATCCAAACCCCGCTCTGCCTCCTGCCCTCAGCTCTTCCCCACTAATGGAGACCGCCTCCCATGGAGACCCCTGGAGGGCAGGGAGGGTCACGTGGGGCCACCGTACTCCACTTTCCTCCAGACGCCCGCAAAAGCCTGAGTTGTCTCCTGCGGCTTATACACTGTTTTCTGTACTCATTTAACTGCCAAAACCCGTTTTCAGAACTCAGTCCCTGGAAATATTTTTTCAAAGGTCTCTTTTCAGTCTCAAGGAGCAGGAAGCAGTATGCTTTTAAAAACCAATTAGCCACACATTTTTGCTCATTAAATAAATATTTTTACTTTGGACCCAGTTGACGTCTCAGTTACACAGAACAATGAGGCTGACTCACCTGTTTGCGCCTCGGTTGCCCCTTTTCTCCCCGAACCTTTGAAGTCCCCGTGAGGCCGAGACACCTGGCCCATGCGTGGGGCCCGGCCCGACCCACAGGCACCACCTGAATTCTCACCCATCTCTCAGGTGTTTGAGACGCTTTCGATATGCTGGCACATCAGTCTTCTTGGAACACTAAGGAGGTTCGTGCTGCAGGACACGGCCTGCAGAGGAAAGTGACTGAGACGTGAAATGAGCCGACAGGACCTCCAAGAAAGGTGTGCCCTGGAGCCCCTCCTGGCGGTTTCGGCCTGTTCGCCAGCCCTGACCCCCCTTGCTTCCTGACACCTCTACTCTGTGGTTGCTTGTACCCACGGAAGACAGGTGGGTGAGGCCAGTTCCTTCTGTGGAAGGAGCCTTCATTCACCTATTCGACAGGTGTTCATGAGTGCCTGTTCTAGGTGCTGGGCGCACAGTGGGGCTTTGTTTCCACTGAGCAGAGGCCGGAACGTGGCATCAGGAAACGCTACAGTGTGCCACAAGCTGAGCCGTGCCATGGAAACAAGAGACGGGAACAGGAGAGGCACTCAGGTGCCGGGCACGTTGTGGTCTTGAATACGCACAGGATAGACCCGATCCAGGAGGCAGGGTTTAGACAGGGTTACACCACAGCAGGGTTAGCTGTTTACACCGGGGAGCGTGCAGGACAGCATCTGAGCATCGCGGGAGGGCCAGGCGCTCATCCGGGTGCACTGGGGTCAGGTGGGTGGCACCTCGGCCAGCTGTGCAAGGGTGATGCACTCACCCACCGGGCCCCCACTGACCAGCATCAGCGCCTCCCGAAACCAAAGTGCCAACTGAGAGTTTGTCCTCATCCTTTCTATCCCCGACTTCGTACCTGAAATTATTCTTCTGCTGACCTCCACTGAATCCACCTCCCCACTTATCTATCCGGTGGACTTCGTCTTTCTTCATGTTTGTGTGGACTCACAGGATACCAGACCAATGGCAGGTTGTACACAAAGACGTATTTAATTTAGTTGTCTTAAATAAATGTCACATCAGTTATTTGTTTTTAAATATTTATTTTTTTTTTGAGAGAGAGAGAGAACACTCATTCAAGGGGGAAAGGGCAGAGAGAGAGAGAGAGAGAGAGAGAGAGAGAGGGAGAGAGAGAATCCTAAGCAGGCTCCACACTGTCAATGCAGAGCCCTATGTGAGGCTCTATTTCAGACCCCGGGATCATGACCTGAGCCAAGATCAAGGGTCGGACGTTCAACCGACTGAGCCACCCAGGCACCCCTGCTACATTAGTTATTCAAATAGTCAACTGGTAAGTTTAATACACTTGCACAGAAATAACTGTAGGTATTAGAAGAGTAAATGAAGATTTGGAGCCAAACCCTAAAGAAACAGAATAGGCAAATAATTGAAATATGTAAGCAAGTGTCTTTCAATTTGCAGTGGCTCTCAGTTTAGTCGTTCACACACTCATAGCTGATTTATTACCATTGGTAATATTAATTGGATTCAACCAGTTCATTTTCTGCTTCTTGAAGTAAACTGGGATGGACTCATGGGATCATTTCTAACCCACACTGAAGGTTGCGTGTCATTAAATTCAGCCAGCACATCGTAAGACCGAACTAGAAAATTGGTGAAAACCACAATGTACAAGGAGCTGGAAAGAAGCAAGTGGTAGAAGCCTTGGAAGGGCAGCGTGGCTAGAGCGGCTGAGAAGGAGGGCGCAGAATGTCAGCCTTTGGGAGCCAGACGACGGATCCCAGGAAGGGACTTAAAATAGTCCCCAACTTTGGGCAAGCTGACACAGAAGCACAGATGTGGGAAGCCACAGCGATGCTCTGTCCACGCGGTGACTGCAAACGTGGGAGGGGCGGGGAAGAGGCAGGGCCACGTACCCCTGGGGGAGCCTCTGCAACTCTGGGAGTCCGGGAAACCGTCCCAAAGAAGAAACCTCACTGGAAGGCATGCGTGGAAAGAGGACATCAAGTGCTGGAAACACAAGCCAGAGTGACCGGCTCTGAGGCGTCTATTAACAAAACTGGTGGACTTGGAAGAAAAAGAGAAATGACTTGGTCAGAAGACAAAAATCCCAGGTCACTTTTCAAGGAAAGAAAACCAGAGAGTCCTTTTTTTTTTGCCAGAAGGTAATGGAGTGCCATATTTAAGATAACCAAGGAAAGAGCATCTAGGCCAGGGACCCTACGCCCTGCCCAACTGACCCACATTGGTAACAGAAGGGCCACAGGCAGACCCGAACCCCTCAGAACTCAGGGAATCCGCGCGTGTGGTCAGCCAACATTGCCTTGGGGGCTGGATGGTAAATATTTTAAGCTCTATGGGTCAAGAGGCAAATTGAAGATATTATAAAGATGCTTACTTAACCACCTAAAATATAAAAAACTGGTCTTCCTTGGGGATTCATAGAGACAAGTGGGGGGCTTGATTTCGCCAGGAGTCATGGTTTGTTGAGCTCTGTGCTACAGAATTCGCCTCAGACAACCAAACGGTGGGGAGACGTCAACTACAGAATTTGGAATCTGCGTTTGGAGTCAAGATTCTAAACACAGAACTTGGAATTCAGAATCTGAACCCAGAACGTAAACTGACAGCTTAGAAACAGGATCCAAAATGCAAATCAAAAGGACAGGCTGAGATGTTAGTTGCCAATATTGACAACACTTCTGAAACTTTTAAAACTTATACTCTTTCCTTTTCATTTTAATTTGATTGATTAATTGATATGCATACCATAAAACTTACTTTTTTCTAATAAAAAGAAATGATCAGGACACAAAATAATTTCATCATGCCAGAAACTTCCTTCGGACTTCCCTGGTGGAGTCAAACCCTTCTGCCACTGCAAACTCCTGGAAACTCGCATCTGTTTCCCCATCTCTAAAGTTTTGCCTTTTGTGAAATGTCACAAAACAGGAGCCTTTTTAGATTGGCCTCTTTCACCCAGAGGGTGTCCATGGCTTCATCCAAGTTGTTACCCATGGAGAGCTGGTTCCTTTTGTTACTGAGCAGTATCCCCTCGTGCAGGTGTCCACACTTCATCCATTCACCTGCTGAGACATATTCCATTGTTTCCAGCTTTGGGTGATCATGAATAAAGCTGGTATAAATAGTTGTGCACAGATTTTTCTGTGAGATAAGTTTTCACTTCTCTGGGGATGGGATTACTGAATTGCATGGTAGTGAATGTGTAGCATTAAAAGACGCTGCCACTTCTCCAGAGGACCTGTGTCACCTTTCAATTCCCACCTCAACGGAAGAGACTTCCAGGTGCTCTGCACCCTCACCAGCACTCGATGCTGTCAAGTGTTTGCTCGCTCTTTCTTCCTTCCTTCCTTTCCTTCTTTCTTTCTTTCTTTCTTTCTTTCTTTCTTTCTTTCTTTCTTTCTTTCTTTTTCTTCCTTCCTTCCTTCCTTCCTTTCCTCCTTTCTTTCTTTCCTCCTTCCTTCCTTCCTTTCCTCCTTCCTTCCTTCCTTCCTTCCTTCCTTCCTTTCCTTCTTTCTTTCTATCCTCCTTTCTTTCTTTCTTTCCTCCTTCCTTCCTTTCTTTCCTTCTTTCTTTCTTCCTTCTTTCCTTTTCCTCCTTCCTTCCTTTCTTTTTCCTTTCTTTCTTTCTTTCCTCCTTTCTTTCTTCCCTTCTTTCTTCCTTCTTTCCTTTCTTTCCTTTTCCTCCTTCCTTCCTTTCTTTTTCCTTTCTTTCTTTCTTTCCTCCTTTCTTTCTTCCCTTCTTTCTTCCTTCTTTCCTTTCTTTCCTTTTCCTCCTTCCTTTCTCTTTCTTTCTTTCTTTCCTCCTTTCTTTCTTCCTTCCTTTATTTCCTCCTTTCTTCCTTCCTTTCTTTCCTTCTTTCTTTCTTCCTTCTTTCCTTTCTTTCCTTTTCCTCCTTCCTTTTTTTCTTTTTCTTTCTTTCTTTCCTCCTTTCTTTCTTCCTTCCTTTCTTTCCTTCTTTCTTCCTTCCTTTCTTTCCTTTTCTTTCTTTCTTCTTTCTTTCTTTCTTTCTTTCTCTCCCCTCCCCCACCATGTGCTAATTCTGATGGACACAGGCAGCACCACACTGTGAGGTTCCTCTTCATTCTGCCTCGACTAACAGTGTTGAACAACTCTGTGTATGCTTATCTGCCCTCCCAAATTCTTGGCTGAAGTATCCATTCAAATCTTTTGCCTTTGTGTATTGGGTTGTTTAGCAGTTCTTAGTATATTGTGGATGCAAATCCCTTGTCAGATGCATGGCTCACAGATGTTGCCCTTTGGCCTGTGCCTTGCCTTTTCACCCTCTTAGTAGCATATTTTGCAGAGCAAAACATTTGATTCTTGTGAGGTCCACTTTATCCATTTTCTCTTTCACGGTTTGTGCTTTGGTGTCATGTCTAAGAATTCAATTTCTCACCCAAAGTAAAAACATTTTCTCCTTTGTTTTCTTCTAAAGTCTTATAGTTTTAGATTTTGCATTTATATTTTTGATCCATTTTGAGTTAATTTTTACAGATCAGTGTGTCTATCAGTGTTCATCTTCTTGCATGTGGACGTCCAATTGTTTCAACACTATGTGTTGATAAGCTGATCCTTTCTCCATTGAACTGCCTTTGCATTGATTATAAAAATCAATGGGCCTTATTGTGTGGGTCTATTTCTAGACCCTCTACTTCCTGTTGATTTATGTATCTGTCTTTTTGCCAATACCACACTGTCTTTATATCCTTCACAGTAAGTCTTTTTTTTTTTTTATTAAAGCTTATATATTTATTTTGAGAGAGAGGGAGAGAGAGAATCCCAAGCAGGCTCTGCACTGTCAGCACAGGGCCTGATGTGGGGCTCGAACCCACAAACCGTGAGACCATGACCTGAGGCTTAACCCACTGAGCCACCCAGACGCCCTGCCTTCACGGTAAGTCTTAAAATCAGATAATGTGACTTCTCCAACTTTGCTCTTCTATTTTAAAATTGATTTAGCTAATCCAGTCCTATGCCTTTCCGTAAAAGTTTTCGAACATGCCTTTTTATCTAGAAAAAAAACTTGCTGGGGTTTTTGTTGTAATTGCATTAAATCCATAGATCAATTTGGGGGATAGTTTTCCAATCAATGAACATGTTAAAGCAGTCTTAAGTAGTAAGTCTTCTTTGACTGCTTTCATCAGCATAAAGATCTGGTTCATGTTTTGTTAAGTATATATATATTTCATTTCCTCTGCAGAATTTTTTTTTTAACATTTATTTATTTTTGAGAGACAGAGAGAGACAGAGCATGAGCGGGGGAGGGACAGAGAGAGAGAAGGAGACACAGAATCTGAAGCAGGCTCCAGGCTCCAAGCCATCAGCACAGAGCCTAATGCAGGGCTCGAACTCACGAACAGCGAGATCATGACCTGAGCCAAAGTCAGACACTTAACCGACTGAGCCACCCAGGCGCCCCTCTGCAGCAACTGTGAATGACACTGAGCTGTAAATCTCAGTCTCCACATGTCCACCCTCAGTACGTAAGAGTATGACATATGAGTACTGGTCTTGTATTCTGTGACCTTGCCAAACTTGTTTATTAGCTCTGAATATCATTATATTTTGTAAATTCCTTGGGTTTTCTACCCAATTATAACATCTGCAAATAGGTATGGTCTTATTCCTTCCATGTCTGAATGTCTTTATCTTCCTTTACCCTTACCTTGCTTTCTCACCCTAGCATGGGGTTGGAAAGGGGTGGAAAGAGCAGGTGTACTTTTCTTGTCCCAGATCTTAGGGAGAACATGTTCAGTTTTTTGCCATTAAGCACATTAACTGCAGATCTTTTTCTATTATTATTTTAGAGTGAGAGAGACCATGAGTGAGGGGAGAGAGGCAGAGGGAGAGAAAGAGAAAGAGAGAATTTCAAGCAGGCTCCATGCTCAGCATGGAGCCCGACACAGGGCTTGATCCCACGACCCTGGGATCATGACCTGTGCTGAAATCAAGAGTCAGACACTCAACCAATTGAACCACCCAGGTGCCCCAACTGTAGATCTTCTAATAGATGCCCTTTATCAGACTAAGGAAGTTCCTTCCTTCTACTTTGCTGAGAGTTCTTGTCATGAATGAATCTTGAAGTTTGTCACTTTTTTTTTGCATTATTTGAAATGATCATGGAGTTTTTCTTCTTTCATATGTTAATATGGAGGATTGTGCTGATTGAATTTCATAGGTTTAACCAGCCTTTTACCCCGCTTGTCATTATGCATTATTGCTTTTATATATTGTTTACCTGATTTGCTAATATATCGATGAATATTTTTATATCTGGGTTTGCCAGAGATATTTGTATGTTGTTTCATTTCTTATATTGACATGTACCTGGTTTTGTTGTCAGTGAATAGCTGGCATCATGACATCAGTTGGGAAGTGTTTCTCCTCCTCTATTTTCTGAAAGAGATTGTATAGAATTGGTAGTATTTCTTCTTTACATTTTTTTTAAATGTTTATTTATCTTTTGAGAGACACAGAGACAGAATGAAAGTGGGTTAGGGGCAGAGAAAGAGAGGGAGACACAGAATCCGAAGCAGGCTCCAGGCCCTGAGCTGTCAGTACAGAGCCTGACACAGGGCTCGAACTCATGAGCTGGGAGATCATGACCTGAGCCACTCAGGCACCCTCTTCTTTAAATATTCATAAAATTCACTAAAGAAACTGTCTTATCTGGAATTCTCATTCTCAGGCTTTTCCCTTGTGAAGCCAACTACTTTAATAGAGAAAGGATTATTCAGATTATTCAGGGTCTCTATTTCTTCTCGGATGAGTTTTGGTAGCTTGTTGCTTTCAAATAATTGGTCTGGTTCATCTAAGCTGTCAAGTGTATGTGCACAGAGCAGTTTGTAACATTCCCCTACTGTCGTTTTAATGTCTGTGGGACCAGTAATGAAGTCTCCTCCTTCATTACCGGAATTGGTCATTTAACCTTCCTTCTCACTCTCTCTCTCTTTCTGTCAACAGTCTGGTTAAAGGTCTATCGATTTTATTGATCTTTTCAAAGAACCAGCTTTCAGTTTCACTGATTTTTTTAATGGTCTTTCTGTTTTTAATTCCACTGATTTCTCTCATTTATTATTTCTTTCCTTCTGCTTGTTCTCAGTGTACATTATTCTTCTTTTTCTAATTTCTTAAGGTGGAAGATTAAATTGTTGATTTCTAATTTTCCTTTGTTTCAAATATAAGCATTTATTTCTTCTTTCTAATTAAATGCTTCTAATATAAGCGGTTCATTCTTTTTTATTTATTAAAAATTTTTTTTTACATTAAATATAATTTATTGTCAAATTGGTTTCCATACAACACCCAGTGCTCATCCCAACAGGTGCCCTCCTCAGTGCACATCACCCACCCTCCCCTCCCTCCCACCCCCATCAACCCTCAGTTTATTCTCAGTTTTTAAGAGTCTCTTATGGTTTGCCTCCCTCCCTTTCTAACTTTTTTTTTAACCCCAATGGTCTTCTGTTAAGTTTCTCAGGATCCACATATGAGTGAGAACATGTGATATCTGTCCTTCTCTGACTGACTTATTTCATTCAGCATAATACCCTCCAGTTCCATCCACGTTGCCGCAAATGGCAGGATTTCATTCTTTCTCGTTGCCAAATAGTATTCCATTGTATATATAAACCACATCTTCTCTATCCATTCGTCAGTTGATGGACATTCAGGCTCTTTCTATAATTTGGCTATTGTTGAAAGTGCTACTATAAACAATGGGGTTCAAGTGCCCCTATATAAGCAGTTAATTCTATAAATTTTCCTCTGAACACCACTAAGTTTTGATATGTTGTATTTCTATTTTTATTCAGTTTAAATAGTTTCTAATTTTTCTGAGAGATCATCCAGGATGTGTGGGTTATCTAGAAGTGTGCTGTTAAATTTCCACATATTTGGGAAATTTTCCAGATATTTTTATTGGTTTCTAGTTTCATTCCATTGTGACTTTTTTGTTTTTGTTTTAAATTTGTTAAGGTGTGTTTTATGACCTAAAGTATGGTCTGCCCCAGTGAATGTCCCATTAGCACTCAAGAAGGATGCATGCCTTGAGGTCATTCAGTAACTATTCTGTAAATGTCAGTGGGGTCCTGTTGGCTCCTGGCGCTGTCAGTCCTTCCAGGTCCCTGTTTGTTTCCCATCAGCTTTTCTTTTTTTTCTTCCATCAACTTTTCTATCACTTACTGAAAGAGGACTTGTTAGGACTTTCCTTGCCTTCTATTTCAAAAGAAGAATCCGCCTGGGTTTTTATATTTTTTGTAGATGCATATAGGTAGGTTGTGTTGCTCGTCTCTGGTCTAACAATCTCTGTCTCAGGTGGTGTGCTCAGGTCATCTGTGCCCAGCTTCATTATTGATCCAGCGGTGTTAGATGTCACCACATGTTCCACCTATTATGTTTTAGCTATATCCTTTCTCTTCCCCCGTCTCTCTTGCTTGCTTTCTTTTGGATTATTAGAATATTTTTTAGTATTTTGTTTTTATTAAATTTTCTTTTTTTTTTTTTTTTTTTTTTTTTTGCTATATCTCTTCCCAGTTTCTTTAGTGGTTTCTCTACAGATTACAACATAGATTAACTTCTCACTCTACTTGTCAATCTACTTACAATTGACATTTTACTACTGCAACTGGGATGTAGAACCTCATCGCCACAGGAAGAAATAGAAAAGTTGAAGAGATGGATAACCAGCAATGAAATTAAATCAGTAATCAAAAAACTCCCAACAAACGGAAGTGTAGGACCAGAGGCCTCAGAGGTGAATTCTACCAAACCTTTAAAGAAGAGTAAATACCCATTCTCCCCAAACCGTTCCCAAAATTAGAAGAAGAAGGAAAACTTCCAAAATCATTCTATGAGGACTATGAGATATAGTCCGCCGTGTTCGCTCAGGGATCTACCGCTTCTCCTGTTCCTCCTTCTGGAGTCTGAGTTGCCCTCCAGTGTCACCTCCTTCTGCCTGCAGGGCCCTTAACAGTTCTTCCAAAGCAAGCCCATTGCACCAGGCAATGAGACTGTGTCCCGGGGGTCTGCTTCTTCCTCGTCTCTGAAGGATGCTTTTGCTGATACGACTGTGACTTGATGGCTCTTTTGGTTTCACATTTTAAACATGTTCTTCCATGTGCTCTGGTCTCCACACTGATAAGAAATCTGCCCTGTTTCAATTATTGTTCCCCACGGGATGTGTCATTTCTTTCTGCTTCCCTGGCACTAAATGAATTCAAATGAACCCTCTTTGCCGACAAACATGCTATTGAATACCTGTCATCGGTCACCCTCTGGACGCAGTGGGAAGCAGAGCTCTGTCCAGGGCAAGGCAGACCTGTGACAGACGCTTGGACGTCTCTCCTGCTTCTGAATAAGCTTCCTTAGTGATTTACTCCAAACATTTTGCTCACATGTTAAGACACCCACTGCCTTTTTCTTACCTTCACTGTGGAACAGGATCCCCTCTACAGCTTTTGGAAAACACTAAGACCACGTTGCATTCACTCATTCCAACGGCATTCGCCTTCCCAAGAAATTTTTCAGATTCTTAAAAGCAGAGGCTGTGCTTTCTTCTTGGTAACTATTGGGATGAAATGGACATGAATTAGAGCACACATTCCGATCACAGCCCTGTGGCCAGTGACTGTATCTTTATGTCTGGGCAAGCTTCTGCCTGTCTCTGGAAGGCCAGTTCCTTGTGCGGCAGAGTAAGGAGATTAAGCAGGGTGGTTGTTAAGGTCCTGCCGGAGATGTGACTTCTGCTGCAACATGCAGCACAACATTAGAACCCCAACGGGCAGCACAAATGTTTATTTACGGTGAAGGAGGCTCACCTTGCTGCACTGGCTCTGCTGATCGCGGCCGCCCGGGGCCCCCACGGCACCTCCTGGTTTCTCGCCCTGCACAGCTGTGCTGTCATCACACAGCGTGGCCCGTGGGGGCAGCAGGAGGGGGCGGCTCTGAGGGGGCGCCAGCTCTGGGCGGGGTCGGTAAGCCCGTGTTTCTACCCCGAGGGCCCTCTCTTGGACGGCTGGACCGGGAGACGCTCCGGCGGCGTCCAGAAAGAAGCTGGCACCTCGTGCCCACCTCACACAAGTGAGCCTGGAAGTGGACCCCCAGCCCCCCGCCAAGGATGAGGCCGCCATTGCAGCCAAGAGCAGCACGGCCACCACACCGGACCCTGAGCGGACCACCCGGCGAGACCGCCCCCATTCCCAACCGCGGCCCCTGTGACATGTTTGTTGTTTCCAGCTGCTAGCTTTTGGGCTACGGATCGTCCCGCAAGAACTCTGTCCCTCTGGGCAGGAGGACGAGAGTGGAGCTGAGGCCGTGGTTTGAGTTCTGTGAAGGCAGCTGCTGCCCTACCTCGGGTGTGAGCTAGAACTTGGGAGTTGTCTGCCTTCAGTTGTCACTTTCCACAACAACGTGTCCCCAGCTGCATCATCCACGACTCAGCAAAGCAATGGGGTGACTGCGGGGCGAGGACGTAGACCCGGTGTCTCGAGGAGGGCTCCTGCTGAAACTGATGTTTCTGAAGATGCTTCCGGAAGGCTCAGACCCGTCGCCATGGGGTCACACTCTCTCTTCCTGAATGTGGACAACTTCTGAGCTGGGGAAGCGGGAGATAAACCCCAGCGTGTTGACCGCCGTGGGGAGGCGGGTGCCAAGGCCAGCGCGTCCCCTCGGCGTTCCGGCCCCAGAGGGATGTGGGTCCGGGCTGCTCCCGGGCGAAGGCCACAGAGTGAGTGACAGGCCAGCTCCTCCCGGCTCCTCCCTGCTCCTCAGGGCCGGCTGCCTGGTGTCCGTGGGCTGGGGGAGCGGGCACAGAGCCTCACTCTTACCTCAGGTTATGGCTGGAAGCATCATGACTTTGAAGTCTACTCCCCCCAGACAGTTCGCAGCGTCTCTGAAGTAAAGGGTCACAGAGCTGCAGAAAAACGATGAGGATGACAGTGGCCTCCTGCAG
Organism: Panthera tigris; assembly: GCF_018350195.1. Lineage (NCBI taxonomy): Eukaryota > Metazoa > Chordata > Mammalia > Carnivora > Felidae > Panthera > Panthera tigris. The sequence continues at coordinate 237,833,775 of NC_056660.1, forward strand.
GATAAGAGGCAGGCGGGGAAGGTTGTGTGGTCAGTGGGGCTCGGGAAACACTGCGCACACACACTGCACACCAGGGCTCCTGGAAAGATGCACGGCACGGCCCAGGAAGTCTGCTACAAAGAGACTTCATACCTGCTCAATCCACACAGAGCTGCCTCGGAACATCTCAGCCCCAAATGCCCAAGACTGCTAATTCCAGAGGAAATGCAATTGAGAATAATTGCTGTGTGGGACGGTGGCCACAGAAGTGATTCTGTGCCCATTTTCCCCTGACGTCTAGTTAACTAAGTTAGAGAAAGGGGCTTGACGTAGTTTCCCTCGTGGGAAAAAACTTAAGACAGAGATAGAGAGAAAGACCGCGAGGGGAAGGAGACAGTCTGGGTTTGGGGCAGCGGACGAGGGGTCATCGGAATTTGTCATTTTCTTTCAGTGATTACACCTGCCCAGCAGTCAAGGCTGGCTGGACCCTCAGCTGACCCGGGAGGGTTCGGCTCCCATCCTTGTACCCCGGGCGGGGCGGTGGCCCCGAGCACTGGCTAGGATCAATAAGTGATCGGGAAAGATCTTCAACATACACACACATAGAGAGAAGAGAATCGCACATCCCCAGGCACTTACCCGCCGATTTAACATTGGGCATTTTGTCATATTTGCTCCATCTACTGTTTGGGTCAGAGGATTTTGGCCAACTGACAGAGAGCGTGGCATTTTCCCCCTCGGTACTTCACCGGGCATTTCTAAAGAAAGAGGCCGGTTTCCTCCGGGGTCTGGCGCCACGGGCAACCACAGACCCCCGTGGGGACCAGATAAACGCGGTCCCTCAGGTCGTCCAGCAGCCGGCCCGCGTTCACATCTGCTGACGGTCCTGAGACCTGTGCCCGTGTCCCCCTCCGCCCACTCCAGGTGTGCACTGTGCTGGGAGGACGGCGGTCCAGTTAGCTTTACCCAGAGGAGCACAGACACCAAGAGCCGACCATGACCTCCCCGTCCGGAAGCCCCCGTTTACATTTTTGGAAAGTAAAGAAAGGGCTCAGGGGGTCGGAGGAGCAGACCGACCACAGAGAGGTGATGGGAAAGTCTCCGGCGGCCCCCGCTCTCTTGCAGGCCGGCCCCCAGAGCACCCCTGACTGTGTTTTCTCTTCCCTTCACACCAAATGGCACCACCCTTACCCTGCGGCCCACCGCCCTCGCGGATCCCAGGTGGCAGCGGGGGCAGGCCTGGGTTTCCGTCCACGGCTTCCTCACCACAGAACGTCAGAGTGAGTTCTGTCAGCAACTTGAAGTTTTGCCTTGAGGGCACGCGCATCGTTCCAGGAGGTAGCACGGATGTTATGGGGCCACGCCGTGACTTCGGGCTGCGCATCTGCTAAAGAGGCACAGTTGTAAGTGGTGCGCACACCTGACTTTCCTCAAATCCCGCCCGTTACCCGTCCGCTCAGCTCCCTCCCCGTGTTTTCAAGATGCCTGGAGGTTTCGCACTTTGCGCACCTGCTCAGGTGCCCTGGGCACCGGGCGGCCTCCCCGGAGGGAACACCAAGGGTGCGGATCCCTGGAGCTTACCGTATGAAAGACATTGCTTTATTCGTTCTCTTCCTGCTTTTTAATTCTGTAGCAAACAAAAGCATAATACCCGTGTGAAGGCTCAGAAATTGGAAATATTAAGTATCAGCAGAAACCAAAGAATTAAGAGCCAGGAAGGGAGCACTGTACGTGTGATATCACACGAACGCCCTAACAAGGCAGAACAAACGTAAAGAAATCTTTAAACACATAATGAGGATGAAATTCAAAACAAGGCCGAGTTTATCAAAGGAAGACACTGCCCGACACCGTGAGGGTTACGACGAAGGGGCTCAGTATTTGCTCACATGCTCGGCAAATGCTGATACGCTCCTGGTCTTGCCTCCGTGAGAAATCCCCGTGTCCCCTTCGCAGGACGTGGGCTTCGTCAAAGGTTCTCACCCTACGAAGAGAAGCAGAGACACCCCTTCCACGCAGCCCCCAGCCTCCGCCGTCCGCTGAACACCTACTGTGTGCCAGCCCCCCGGGACGCGGTGAGGCTTCGGTGGGGAGGGCGGCAGGGCCAGTCCAAGCAAAGTGAAGAGTCTTGGGCAGGACTGACTCAGAGGCCACTGGATCGCGTGTCCCCAGAGGACAGGCCTTGTCGGAGCTCACGGAAGGCCAGGGTCAAACTCGCCTAGTCAGAAGGGGGGCACGACGGTGCAGGACCCCAGCCCGGGGGGCCCCAGCGCACGGCCTTGATGCCTAGATAGCCCATTTTAGGGCGGCAGCATCTCAGACACTGCCAAAGACATCACACCCAGAGTTTAGGTCTGTGGGGCCAGGACGAACCAGTCTTTCCCAACCCTTAGGGTTCGGAGAAATCCAGGAAGTGGCCGTCCACAGATAATATTCAGGGACCCCTTACCTCATTTGACGAACAAGATGGTGATGAGTAACAGATCATCTGGCAGCAGAGGACCCTCGAGGGCATGAGGTCAGGGCAGAGGACCCTCGAGGCCATGAGGTCAGGGCAGAGGACCCTCGAGGCCATGAGGTCAGGGCAGGAGTGCGGGGTCCACTCTCAGCCGGGCCTCTGTGCACCTGCGTGACTCTGGCTGGGTCAAACAACCTCTCTTCCCTTGCGTCAGGACAGCAGTCCTGGCTGAACTGCGAGGAGGTCAACAGTGCTGGGCCCCACTCGCTACAGAGGCGGGCCTTGTCCCAGCCCACCCCACCGGTCCTCCTCTGCCCCTGGCCCTCCCACCCCCACCCCGGCCGGTCTCAGACCTGCTTGGCTTCCACGGTGACTGCACGTTGCGTCCATAGGGTAGAACCAGCCGCTTAACGACTATGAACGCTCCACGCCATGCAGGATGCTTCTCCACTCATTCGGGTCTCCCCTATTTCCCTCAGCCGTGCTTCATAGGGATCTTGTGGACCTTCTGTTAAATGTAGTCTTACGTGCTTGACAGTTTTGATGCTATTATAAACAGAGTCATTCAAAATTTTTGTTTCCAAATTATCTGCTGCTAGTGTGCAGATACGGGACGGACCGTGGCATACTAATCTTGTGTTCTGAGGCACGGCTGCACTCTTCACTCTCGTGTTTTTCTTGACGACTCCTTAAAAATTTCTGCGCGAACAGGTGCACCACCAGTGAGTGGAGACAGAGGCAGCTTGATGCTGTGCTGACCGGTCTCTGTCCCTTATTTTCGTCTTGCTTTGCTGCACTAGGGGCTGCAGTGAGACGGGGGTGGGGTGGAGGGGGGTGTCGCAGGTCACAGCAGGCTCCTTCCCTCATTCCGCCTCAGAGGAGAAGCACCAAATATTCTGCCATTTAAGAATGAGGATGCCTATAGGTTTTACTTTGATGGCTTTGATTGCTGAAAGCTTTTATCTTGCACGTAGTTTCAGTTTGGGTCAGCGCTCTTTCTGTCCCCCTGGAGATATTCACAGGTTTTCTGCTTTATTTTGTCCATATGGTGAATTCCATTGATCTGACTCTCAAATAGTAACCGAACCCTGCAATCCCAGAGAAACTGACCTTTTTTTACATCTTGCTACATTCAGCTTGCTAGTATTTTGCTTAGATTTTTTGCATCTCTTCTCATGAAGGGTGTTCCTCTGCAGTCTCCATACCTTACAATGCCTTTGCCGGGTTTCGACATCAGAATTAAGCTGGTCGCATAAAACAAGGTTTCCTTCTCCCTAGTTTTTGGCATATTTTGTGAAATATTGGCATCATATCTTCATTAACTATCAGATAGAATTTATCTTTGAAGTCCTCTAGCTCAGGCATTGTCTTTGTGGGAAGGCATTTGATGACTAATTTAATTCCTTTACTAGATACACAGTCGTCAATAACAGCACCCAGTTCATTCTCACCTGAAAGAAGAGGGCTATTCAAATTGTCTATTTTACCTTGTGTCAATTTTGGTAAGTTGCATTTTGAAAGAAGGTATGACATAAGTTGTCAAATTTGTCAGTATAAAATTATTCATAATGTTCTAATACTATCCTATTAACATACGTAGAGTTTGTAGTAACTTCATCTCATATTTTTGATGTTGGCAACTTATGGTTATTTCTCTTTTGATCAGTCTTGCTAGGGTTTTATAATTTTATTGATCTCAAAAAGCAACTTTTGTCTTCATTGACTTCTCGGTCAATCCTGTTATTCATCTTTCACTTTTCTCATTTTTGCTTCTACTTCCTGCTACTTAATTTGGGTTTATTTTGCTCATTTTTCAAACTTCTCTAAAAAAATTTTTTTTAATGTTTTTATTTATTTTTGAGACAGAGAGAGACAGAGCATAAGTGGGGGAGGGGCGGAGAGAGAGGGAGACACGGAATCAGAAGCAGGCTCCAGGCTCTCTGAGCTGTCAGCACAGAGCCCGACGCAGGGCTTGAACCCATGAACTGTGAGATCATGACCTGAGCCAAAATTGGATGCTCAACCGGCTGAGCCACCCAGGCGCCCCTAATTTTTAAACTTCTTAAAGTGGAATCTTAGATCGTCTGTTTGAAAAAATTTTAATGTCTATTTATTTATTTTGAGAGAGAGAAAGACACCATGAGTGGGGGAGAGGCAGAGAGAAGGGGAGAGAGAATCCCAAGCAGGCTCCATGCTGCCAGCACAGAGCCCGATGCGGGGCTTGAACTCACAAACCACGAGATCACGACCTGAGCCAAAATCAAGAGTCAGACACTTAAGAGACTGAGCCACCCAGGCACCCCTGTTTGATTTTTTTAATGTGAACATTTATATAACTTTTTAAATATAACCTTTAATTATAATCAAAATTTCCCTTCCAAGCCCATCTTTGGCTCATCTTACAGATTTTATTTGTTATACACTCATTATTGCTCAGTTTGAAGTATTTTCTAATCTCCCGTGTGGTTTTTTGACCCATGGATTATTTAAAGGTATGTTCTTTAATTTGCAAATATCTGTTTTTCCCCAAATGTGTAATTATTAATTTCTAATTTAATTCCATTGTGATCAGAGAATAGTTTCTAAGATTTCAGTTACTAGAAACATCTGAGACGTACTTTACAACCCAGCATATGGTTCTCTAAAAAAATAATTTATATTTCTCTGTTGGGAATCCCCATCTGTTTATCTGTTATGACCACATTTCTCTTAAATTCCCTGAACATATTCAAGTCTTTGTCTTCTGGGGCACCTGGGTGGCTCAGTCGGTTGAGCCTCCGACTTCGGCTCAGGTCGTGATCTCACAGCTCGTGAGTTCGAGCCCAACGTCGGGCTCTGTGCCGACGGCTCAGAGAGCCTGGAGCCTGCTTCCGATTCCGTGTCTCCCTCTCTCTCTGCCCCTCCACCGCTCGTGCTCTGTCTCTGCCTCTCAAAAATGAAGAAACATAATTTGAAAAATTAAAAGAAAATAAGGTTCTTGTCTTCCAGTTTCGCCATCTTTCATGATCTTGAGCTGGGTCACACTTCCCTGTGTCTTTGCCTGTCGAGCGACGTTTCGTTGGCAACCACTGTGTGCCGGTCTGCAGCCCAGACTCTGCGTTGTCCTAACTTCACCGGCAGGGTGTTCATCTTTGTTCCAGCAGGCCGTCTACCTGGCTGCAGACACCGGCCTCGGCCTCCCCGTGACAGAGGCAGCTGTCTGTCTGCTCAGCCCTTCCTGCCTGTGGCTGCTGCTCCTCTGCTCTGAGATCTCGGCATCCGCCCCGCACGTGCGGCTTGGGAGTCAGACGAGGGTTTGGACGGAATCTGTACACCGACCTACAGCCTCATTGTAGCCCTTCTGGGGACTTCACCCTTCACTTTCTGGCGTCCAGCTCTTCAAGCCAGGGGGGCCGTGGCCTCTGCTTGACTTGCCCAGCCCCCCACCCCCAGCTGCCAGCAGGCCACAGCTGTTTCTGTGCGAACCCCTGTTGCAGTTCTGTTCATTTTGGTTTTTTTTTTAAGTATTTAAGTTTGTACCTTCGTCCATTGCTTTCCAATACCTTTAACTAGTGCTGTTTGTTTAATTAAAAAAATTTTTTTATTTTTATTTAAAAAAATTTTTTTTAACGTTTATTTATTTTTGAGACAGAGAGAGACAGAGCATGAACAGGGGAGGGTCAGAGAGGGGGAGACACAGAATCCGAAACAGGCTCCAGGCTCTGAGCCGTCAGCACAGAGCCCGACACGGGGCTCGAACTCACGGACCGCGAGATCATGACCTGAGCCGAAGTCGGCCGCCTAACCGACTGAGCCACCCAGGCGCCCCTAAAAAAAATTTTTTTTTAATGCTTATTCATTTTTGATAGACAGAGAGAGTCAGAGCATGAGCGGGGGAGGGGCAGAGAGAGGGGGAGACACGGAATCCGAAGCAGGCACCAGGCTCCGAGCTGTCAGCACAGAGCGCGACGCGGGGCTCGAACTCACAGACCGCGAGATCATGACCTGAGCCGAAGTCGGACATTCAACCCACTGAGCCACCCAGCTGCCCCTGTTTGTTTAATTTTAGAGAGAGAGGATGAGCACGAGCATGGAAGAGAGGCAGAGAGAGAATCCCAAGCAGCCTCCATGCTCATCACAGAGCCTGTCGGGGGCTCCGTCCCACCACCCTGAGGTCACAACCCGAGCCAATACCAAGAGACGGCATTCAGCTGATTGAGCCACCCAGCTGCTCCTTTAGTGTTTCTAATTTTGTGCAGAATGTGTCATTACTGTCGAAGGGAGAGTTACTCTGCCGTTTACAAAGCAAAACCCCATAGAGTTTTCATGCCTCCCTCATGTTTTAATTTCAAAATAATTGATACTGTTTACATTTACATTTACCGATTTCTGTGCTCTTGCTTCTTCCAATGCATTTCCTCCTTCCGGACAAAGTACCTGCTTGGTGGCTACTCCAGAAGGAGGCTGTACGTTATACATACCCCTTTTAGTCACCAAATGTCCCAAAGTGCCTTATTTTACCCTCGTTCTGGAGCCTAGTCTGTCAATTTAGTGTTGACAGCTACTAACCCTCACACGATGAAGCTACGTTGCATTGTTTCCTGGCATCTGTCACTGTGAATGAGACGTCTGTGGCCAGTCTGATTTCCTTCCCTTTGTGGGTGCGTTGGACACATCTCACGCAGCCCTGCGGACGGTCTCAGCCTCGCCTGCTGTCTGGACCCTGACCGCCTTGCCATCCTCAGTGTCTGAGACACATCCACATCACACACCCTGGAAAGAATTACTCAAAGATATTCCACCGTCAGTGAAGACAATTATACCTTCTGAGTTATTCTAAAAAATCAGAGAACAGACACATTTTAGAACATGACACCTTTAGGTTTCAACCTACATTAGCTGTCTCTTGGAGGCTGTTCAATGTAGGAGGACAGGAGTGTCGGGCACTGAGGGAGACAGTAAAGGCTGATTGTCCCTAAAACTCTGTCCAAGGCAATGCTGAGCAATGTTCACCATCCCCTGCCCACCCTCCTGCCTCCTGTCAAGGGTAACATCGTAGTGGACTCAACACTTCCGGTCCTGAGTGAGGTGGCTTGTCCTGAGTGAGGGCATGTGCAGAGGGGTATTCCAACAGCCTAGAGCCAAGCTTTGGGGGGACAACGGGGCATCTGTCTCAGAAAGAAAAAGTGTCCTGGCCACTCATAGTGTCTTCCTTTAGGGACCTTGGGGCATCCAGGCACAGCTCTCTTTCTTCACTTGGAACACTCAAGAGCTGGGTTCTTCTCGTTCTCCTTTGAGATATAAGTGGTAAGGCTGCTATTGGACAGCCAAGGAGACAGGTGCCTTTCTGGGCCCATGAGGCTAAGTCATGCAGAGTCCCCCAAATCCAGGCCGTGTAAGGCCAGCAGACCCCAGGGTTTGGTCTCCCTCTTCCAAGTCCATAAGCAGGTGGATCGGTCAGTTCGGGACACACCCTCCTTCTTCGTAAGACCAAAGACTTCAGATATAGAATACTGTTAACCGAACATTTCTGGCCCCCATTTTCCAATTGAAATGGAACACCTGCTCATCTTGAAAAGGGGAAACAAAGGGAATCTAAGGCTGGGCTAGTACTGCCTTTAGAATGAATAAAATGTTATGACAAGAGGAAATATTTCTTTTCTAAAAGGCTGTGCAGGACACTGGGAAGGAGGCAGAGGACAGGGACCTGTCTGTGTGGGACGCTGGGAAGGACACAGAGGACACAGCATGGGGACCTGTCTTGCCACCCAGACAACTGCACTGGCAGAAGCTGGGTAACTGCTTGGACTGTGGAGTCTGCGGAAGGCCAGCAACTTCCCAGAGAAGGCTCGGTGGTAAACTGAGGTTAATTTCGGTCCGTCGTAGCTCTGAGCACAGGAGCAGCTCCCCAGGCCCGGCCCAGCCCGCCACATGCTCCTGAAGCAGCTCGCACACAGCCCGAGAGAACCTGGGTGAGCAGAAAGGACCACGTCCTCCAATACTGAGGATCTGTGCCCCCACTGCTGGCTGATCAGGGAGATGCGGACACGGAGGTGGGTGTCGTTGTTGTGTCTCCCCTTCCCCCCACCCCACTGCAGCAAGCCCCTTGCCCTGCAGCTGAAGGGACTTCCAGGGGATTTAAAGGGCTTGGGCCCTTCCTCCCCTTCACAGCTATGGAATATACACAAAAAGAAATGAGAAGGAATTCTAACATTTCACTACAAAAAATCAACTAAACATAGGCAGCTGGCTGCCTATGAGGGAACCTCAGTAAGACAAGAAGGTTGTTCACCGTGGAGGCCTGACGGCAGGGGGCTGGGACAGTCGAAGACTGAAAGGAAACCACTGTCACCTGAGTCCCATACCCAGCAAAACTATCCTTCAAAATGAAGGAGGTATGAAGACACTGCCAGACACACACAAGCTGAGGGAGCTCGTGACCCCAAAACCTGCCCGGAGACCTCCTGGGAGCCCTGCAGGTGACAGGAAAGGATGCGGGACAGTAATGCAAAGCTGGGTCGAGAAATACAGATTTCGGTAAGGTAAATATATGGGTAGCTGGAGAAGCCAGTGTTATTGTAACTTTGGTTTGTACCTTTACTTTTTGTTCTAAGTAATTTAAAAGACTAATACAGCTAGGAAAAAAATTGCTTGTTCAAAGATAATATTACTATAACTGGTTTATAATTCCACATAGGTTGACACTAATACATAAAAAAAAACAACCAGTGAGTCTGTTTTTGGACAACATACAAAGATGTAAGTTTGTGACATCGACAACTGAAAAGGGGTAAGGACGGCATCATGTAGGAGGAGGGTTTTCATCTGTTATTGAAGTTAAGCCAGGATAAATTCAGAGTATTTTAACTTTATTTTTTAAACGTGATCCCCATGGTAACCACAAAGAAAACAGCTACTGGATATATAAAAAAAGGAAACGAGGAGTAATTCAACCATTTCACTACAAAAAAATCAACTAAACACAAAACAAGACAATAATGCAGAAACGAGAGACACAAAGGCTGTAAGGCACACAGAAATCAAATGGGAAAATGACGGAAGTAAGGCACCCGCTATCAGGGATTACTCTACATGTAAGCGGATTAAACTCTCCAATCAGAAGACCAAGACCGCAAAATGGACAAAAACACAAGATGCAGCCACCTGGCATCTACAAGAGACTCACTTGAGATCCACAGATACAAACCGTGTGAAATGAGAGGCCGGAGGGAACACTTCATGTGAACAGTGACCAGATTAGAGCAGGTGGCCCTACCAATATCAGGCAAAACAGACCCCAAATCAACAAGTTTACAAGACACAAAGAAGGCATTAGATGTTAATAAGAAGCTCTTTACAGCCAGAAGATACAATTACAAACATTTACGCACTCAACGAGAGACCACCGAATTACGCGAAGCAGAAATCCGCAAGATTGGGGAGTAGACAGTCCTGTGATCATAGTTGGGAGACTTCGATGTCACTCACAGTAACGGACAGGACAAGCAGTCAGGAGAGAAGTAAGGACGTAGAGGACCCGAACCACACAAGCACCGACTTCTAACAGACACCCAGGGGACACTCCACCCAGCAGTGGCACACCTGTTCCTCCAAGAGCACGTTTTCCAGGACAGACCATGTCTTACACCACTAATTAAATCTCAGTAGATTTTAAAAGACAGATATTATACAAAATACCTTCTCCAACCATGATAGGATGAAGTTGGAAATCTGTAACAGAAGAAAAATTCACCAGTCTGTGGACATTAAATAAGACATGTCTAAACAACCAATAGATCAAAGAAGAAATAAATGCGGAAAATACTTAGAGACAAATGGAAACAAAAGCACAACACGTCAAAACTTATGGGACACAGTGAAAGTGGTGCTAAGGGGGGAATTTATAGCTCTAAAGGCTTACATTAAAAAACGAGAGAGATCTCAAATCAACAAGTGAACTTTACTCTTCGGGAACCAGGAGAAGAGCAAACAACCCAAAGCTAGCAGAAGAGAGAAGATAGTAAAGATCAGAGCGGAGTTGCATTAAGTGGAGAATAGGGAAACAGTGGAGAGAACCAACGAAACCAAAGGTCGGTTCTTCAAAAGAATCAACGAAATTGACAAAATTTTAGCTAAATGCACTGAGAAAAACAGAGAAGTCTCAAATACGAGAATCAGAAATGGGAGTGGGGACGTTACTGCCGATTCTACAGAAATAAAAAGAGTCAGGAGAGTCCTATGGACACCAACCAGTCCGATGACCTAGATGAAGGAGCACATCGCTAAAACACAAAACCCACCCAGACTGAATTATGAAAAGCAGACAATCTGGATGGACCAATACCTAGTCAGGAAATGGAATCGGTGATCAAAAGTCTGACGGAGAAGCCCAGGACCTGAGAGCTTCACCGGTGGATCTACCGAACATTTAAAGAAGGACTCATACCAATCTTTCCCAAACTTTCCCCCAAAACTGAAAAGCAGGGAATATTCCTAACTCATTGTGAGGCCAGCATTTCCCTATACCAAGCCAAAGACACTATGTACTCACAACCCTTATGAGGTCCCTCAAAAAGCAGTAGCAAACGCAATTTAGCACCTTCTTAAAAGGATCACACCCCGTGATCAAGCGTCCACGGACAGACGGATGGATGAGTGAAATGTGCCCCATGCATTGCGTCGTAAGCACCCGGCGTGAGCACTCCAAAGGCATCCACTTCGAACAAACACAATGCTGGCTACACAACTAGGCACAGACACAGGCTGCCCCACCCCGGGCGTTCCCTTTCCAGAAAGCTCCGGCTGACCTAGATAGCAGACGGTTTGAGTGACCTCACTTTAATTCCTGCTCCTGTTTTAAATTCACCAACGAAGAGTGAACCCACACCCTAGGCAGCCCACGCTTGACCCCAATAAGGGCAGACCCCCAGGCCTGTGCTTTCTGTCTCCCTCGCCCACTGTGACCTCGCCGTGTGGCCCCAGGCATGCCGCGCGCACCCCTGGGACTTGGAAGTAAGAAGCCTGGTTTCTTCAGTGCTCCTCGATGGCTGTTGCAGGGGTGTGTCCTCCAAGGCTGGTCCAGCCCTGGCTCAGGTCAGGAGTGTCTGTGGAGGGTCAGGACAGGTAGTCCCACATTTCAGTCCACGGCGTCACTATCTGCAGGCGGAGACCAGCACAAGACAACGTGTGACGCCGGCTTACTCAGCTTTAAGGAGGAGTGCGATTCCGAGCCTTGCTACAACACGGATGCACCCGGAGAACGTGGCGCTGAGAACAGCAAGCCATCACGGAGGACAGACGCTGCGTGGCTCCACTGACACGAGTCGCCAGAGTCAGAGCCGCGAGGGCCTGGGGGGCGCGGGCGGGGGTCGGCATTCAGGGGGCCGGAGCGCCGGTGTGGGGGTGCAAAGGGCTCTGCGGTGACAGCGGTGGCGTCTGCACGGCTGTGTGAACCTGCCTGATACAGCGAGCTGCACGCATAACACAGGTTAAGACGGAAAATGTTGCGGTTTGTGTTTTCCCGCAATAGGAAAATTGAAAGCAAAAAGTGGTGGAGGACGATAAATCTAGTTTGGAGGAATAACCGGTGGCCTGCGTACGACCCCCTCCTGAGCACATACCTGGGGAAATGGAAATGGGGAGCATACAGGAGGGAAATGGGGAAATGGAACGCAGACACACAAGGACTGGACAGAAACGCTCGCACCAGCATGGGTCTATTTACTTGCTTATTTTTAATTTTGTTTTTTAACGTTTATTCATTTTTGAGAGACAGAGAGAGACAGAGCATGAGCAGGGAAGGAGCAGAGAGAGGGAGACACAGAATCTGAAACAGGCTCCAGGCTCTGAGCTGCCAGCACAGAGCCCGACGCGGGGCTCAAACTCACAGACGGTGAGATCATGACCTGAGGTGAAGTCAGACGCTCAACTGACTGAGCCACCCCGGTGCCCCCCAGCATGACTTAATAGCAGGAAGAGAAAGCAGGAAGAGTCGAGGGAGCACCGCTTGACAGACGGGACGGAAACCTTTGCATCCTCACAGAGGATGAAGGGCTGACACGGCCACAGTGGAGGGGCCCGGGCGCCACGACACTCTGTGAGGGCAGCGCGGGGACCACGTCCTCGTGGGCGCCTTCTCTGAAGCATCCAGAACAGGCAGATCCTTGGAGACAGAAAGTCGCTTAGCCGTCGGGAGCTGGGGGCGCCTGCTAATGGGTGGCGGGTCTTTAGCGGGACTCAGCGCTCTGTTGACATCGCCAGGGAGGCACACTCTGGAATATGCTAAAAGCCATTGAATGATACATTTTTTAATGTGCATTTTTTTTTTTTTGAGAGAAAGAGAGAGACGGAGTGCCAGTGTGGGAGGGGCAGAGAGAGAAGGAGAATCCGAAGCAGGCTCCAGGCTCTGAGCTGTCAGCACAGAGCCTGATGTGGGGCTTGAACCCATGGACCGTGAGATCATGACCTGAGCTGAAGTCGGACGCTTCACCGACTGAGCCACCCAGGCGCCCCGAATGATACACTTTTAATAGATGAATTATATGGTATGTGAATTACATCTCAACAAAGCTGTTTTTAAAAAACAAAAAAGCAAAAAGGAAATCGTGTAACAACGGACATTGATTCAACTTTGCTGAGTCCTAGAACAAAGCACGCGTTAGCCACTGGCTCGGCTCAGAGGAAAGTGAAGTTTGGCGAAACAGGGTTCGACCTTGCAGAGGAAATCAAGCTCAGAGCCTGCCACACGGGGGGCTTCTCCCGGTCCCCAAACCCAGTCCCCCCAGGATAAATAGCGGCTTCCGTTTATGGAACAACTTCTTGGAAAAATCTCAGCCACAGACAGAACCAGTCACTTGACAGCGTCTGATCCAGAGGCGAGTGGAGCCAGGCAGGGAGTGGCCTCGGCCAGGGATGGGGACCCCAGGTGGGCTCTGCTCTCCGAGAGCCTGGGGCCGACTCCCCCTCCCTCCCTTGCAGGGAGAGAGGCAATCAGCCTCGTATATACGTATGTGTGTACATACTTATATTAACAGAACACACACACACACGGCAGAAAGTTCGGAATGGACACAAAGGGTTTCTGTGTGGAGCGAGCCCCAGCCAAGCTGCTCTCGCTCCAGAAGCCACTGGTCAGGGCTGGCACTGTCCCCAGGCTCTCTGCCCTGCAGGATTCTTTCTCTTTTCCTACAGAGAACAGCCGCTCGCCCTCTCCACCACCCCCCCACCCCCACCCCGGCTGGAAGACGCTGCTGTCCCCAGCCCCAGTCCTCCTGTCCCTGCACTGTGGCTCGTTTGGATCATCTGAGCCCTGTACGTCCTCATACAGTGAGTCTGTTCCCCCTCAACGCTGTTCCTTTCCAAAAGTCTCCTGGCTGTTATTTATTTAGCCAGAAAATCCTTTATTTCATTTAACTTTCAAAAGATCCGGTGTAGTTTAAAAATACTACCCCCTGTCGTGGGGAGGATCAGCCCCTTTTCCCCATGAGGGGCCCCTCAGTCCCTGTGGTTCAATTTACTGCGGTTTCCTGGAATCCTTAGCTCATGGATGGTTTTTACAAACTATGAATTTATAGCTCAACCAGCTTGTTTCAGTTGTTGGGTGAAAATAGTCTCTCGTGACTTTCTGCATGGTAATGAAGCAGAACTTAAATGTATGCTTTTTATATAAGCTTGTTTATTTGTAGAATTTTTTAAGTAATATATTTAAAAAATTTTAAATTTTGACAGGAATATTGCAAGAATAACAAGAGAAACGTTTTCTGTTTGACCACTGAGGATAACTTGGCAATGAGACGTGTCATTACCCCTCTACCTCCTGTCTGGTTCTCACTCCCACCTTTAGCTGAGGCAGTGCTCTCCAGCATCTTGCCTGTGAGGGCACCTTTCCCCGTGTCATTAATGAGGTTCTCTGAGACTACGCAAACGTCATAATCCTCCTCAAATTTCCCAGTTATTAACTTATGTAAGTACGGATTCATGAGCCCTACTTTCATTCACTAGGTTAGAATTCCTTGTTATTATTACGGGGTGCCTGGGGGCTCAGTCGGTTGACTGTCAGACTTCACGTCAGGTCATGATCTCGTGGTCCATGGGTTCGAGCCCCGCATTGGGCTCTGTGCTGACAGCTCGGAGCCTGGAGCCTGCTTCAGATTCTGTGTTTCCCTCTCTCTGCCCCTCCCCTGCTCATGCTCTGTCTCTCTCTCTCTCTCTCTCTCTCTCTCTCTTTCTCTCAAAAATAAACATTAAAGAAAAATTGATTGTTATGATTACTTACTTTCACGATTGGATGGTTTTGTTTTGGCTGGCTTGTGCTCTGTTCACACGGCCTCATCTTTCTGACACAGGTTCCTGGCTCATCTTGCCCCAGGACTCTGCGCTGCCCTGGGAAACCCAGGTCTGGTGTTGGGTGCGCTCACTGTTGTGGGGACACTGTTGGTCCCTACTGTGACCCCATCGGAGGTGGGACACGCATGCTAGTTCACATCTATAGTTATGTCTGTGTCCACCTTGTATTTTGAAAATGATCAGTTCATACAGATATAATCAGTTCCAATCCAAGTCAGAGTTTACAATGGTTTTCTCTCCTCCCAAAATTTGTAACTCCCTTTTTAGACATTTAAGAAACAGCTCCCATCATCCTCAACAGACTTATGTCTTTGATTCATCCCCTCTTAGGTAATCAGTCTCCGGTTAGCGGCCCCCTTCACCCCCGTGACGCTCTGTCCATCTTGCTTGGGCTCTGACAGCCCACCCCAGGTCGCCCTGAGCGGATGCCTCTCACCCTGAGTTCCGGCACCACATGCCAGGCCGGGCCACGGTCTCTGCCCCCACCTGCCCATCGTGCTGGGGGTTGGCCACACAGGGTAGTGGATGCCCTACCCCCCAGGCTCCGGTTCTGAGGTGGGGGGTCTTCACCCACAGGCAGCAAGGTCACCTGGGCACAGGAAGTGGGAAGAAAAGGGATTTGGCAAGGGCAGAGGCCAGGGGGCCACTCTGCCACCCAAGCAGGTGGCAGGGGGCTCTGTGAGGTCCACGCCCTGCTGTGGACCCCGCAGTGGGAACTTCGCGACCGCTCCGGCTTTGCAGGTAACACGACTAGGTGTGCTCTCCGAATCCCAAGGCCGCCTTCCAAACAAAGACCGAAAGACCTGATAAAGAGCCAATTAAATGCCGTTTCTTCATCTGCTTTTATTTTATGTGACGGGCAGAACCTAATCTCGGGAAGGGATGGGCGGGCCCCTTATCTTCCCAGCACAGGGAAATGGACAACCCCCTCCCAGCAAAGTCTTTGAACTGCAGGTAAGAGCTGGCCCCAAGGAAGGCCTGCTGGCCAGAATCAAGGGAAGGAAGGAAGTGGGAGCTTATCTGGGGATGACCTGGCGGGGGGGGGGGGGGGGGGGTGGTCAGGGGCCACCTAGGACAAGGCTGGGCTTATGGTCAGCAAAGGGAAGGCAGCGGGGAGGTTGTGGCCAGAGCAGACGCAGCTCTGGGACAAGGCGGCCAGAGGGAGGTGGGGCTGGCGTCGCTGGAGACCAGCTGGGCATTTGCCTGCACAGACAAGGTCGCCGCAAGTTGTGATCCCACAGTGGATACTCCGAGCTTGTCAGGAGCCCGGCACCCCACGCCCAGCATGTGGGCACGGGGATCTGGCCCGTATGCCTTTGTGCTGGTGGCCTGGCTCACGGGCACCGCCCACTCCTGGGCACTCGTCAGCGGGGGCCGGGGGCCAGAGACCACCGCCCCCTGGAACAGCAGCGGGATCCCGGCGGCCAGCGCGCGGCGGCTGTCTGCGCGGGGCCCCTTCCTCCTCACCATGTGGACCCTGGTGGCACTTTCGTCCCTCCTGGGTAAGCACGCTGCGCCGGTTCAGGGTTTCCACTCTTGGGCTTGAAACAAACCTCCAGAAGCGTGTGCTCTGGTTCCACCAAGAGTTTTTCTGGTTTCATTTCATGATTCCTCGAGCCTTGTAAATATTCTCTGGTAAGCACTGTTCTTCCGGAACGGCCAACAGCTTCCCGGGCCCCTGGTGAGCAGCTGATGAGCTCTGGTCCCCTCCCTGTGCTCCGAGACTCCATCGCCCTCTTGTCACACACCTGCCCAGTGGGACCAGGAGGGGGGAGGCCAAGTCCTGGAGTCTGTTGGCCTTTCGAGGGCTCCTCTGAGATGAAATGGCCCACCTGAGCACACGAAGACTATCCTGGTCAATGCCACCTGCCCGATGGAGCCTCTCGAGCAGGGCCCATAAGCCTGGTCCCCATGTGTCTGTGCACCATCGTGCATGGAGAGGACTGTGTCCCTTGCACAGTGGGTCAGCCATCCCCTGGCAACTCTTGGCGCACACATTGAGCTTTTTTCAGAGAGAGAAAGAGAGTGCGGGCAGAGGGAGAGGAGCAGAGGGAGAGAGAATCTTAAGGGGACCCCACGCTCAGCATAGAGCCTAACACAGGGCTTGATCCCACGACCCTGGGATCATGACCTGAATGAGCCAAAATCAAGAGTCGGACGCTCAACCCACTGAGCCCCCCGGGCGCCCCACAGTTAGCTTGCTTTATACCGAGTATGAAAAGATGAACATCAGCTGCCCCATGATTTCACAAATTTCAAAATAGCAGAGTCTGAATTTGTGTTTATTCCTTGTAAAGAACGTCGCCTCTTGGTAAAATTGCACAGAACAGTTAATTCAGCTCCAAGGGTAGATTGAATTTGGGGACTGCAGTATCAGATTGAACGAGAACCTGACCGTCCAGCAAGTGATCAGATTAAGAAAGACACAGAATGTATTCAGTTATGCCCGATTCCAATGACTCCTTTAGAAAGAGAATTGATGTGGCCAGAAAATTCCCAGTGGCACCTCTGTGTGCACTTAGGCCTGGCCGCCCACGGGGGTACGCTGTGTGTGAAGATCTGGCCCCAGCCCGGCCTGGCTGATGGCCACGTGTCCTTCCTAAGCGGAACTGGCTGGCCCTCAGGCAGTGTCCTACTGAGTACAGGCCAGTGAGGAAATAAACGTGAAGTGCTTTGCTCAATGCAGAGACACCTACAGAGAAGCCTGGGCCAAGCATGCAGGGCCCGTCAACAGACAAAAGGTCGCCCGCACCTGACTTGGGGTGCTGCCAGTTTCCCTGGTGACAGAAAACTTCTCGTGTAACCACACACGTGAGCAGCAGCCCTCTGTGGCAGAAGGAACCTGCTCCCCCGGATTTCAGTGAGAGGCCGGGAGGGCCAGGAATCGTTGGGCTGGGAGGGGTGCCTAGTTGTACGTGTGAATGCAGGCTTGTGTGGAGGGAGCACCCAGTGCCTCTGGTCCAACCTTGGCCATGTGCCCGTGGCATGGGACGGTCTCATCGACAACACCTCACCTGCCTTTCTGAAACCCAGACGGCACCAAATACCGCAAGTGTTTTCTTAAGTTTGGTGTAAAATCTGCCTGAACTGGATCTAGTCTATCTCAACCACCAGTGTGTTTGATTTTGGGATGCTGTCCAAAGCCCACGGGGGCATCACCTAACATAGCACAGCATATGCACCGTATTTGGTTTCTAAGACCTGACGAGGTCTGCATCCCCAAACCATCTACCCCAAGGGTATCAGAGGAGGAAGAGTGGATGTGGTTTCACGTGAGCTCTGAATTACTGGGGTTTTCCAGCACCCTTCAGGAAGGCTGCTTCGTCAAGCAACAGAGGGAACTGCCCCTTGTAGCTGAGCAGTCTAATTACTAAAATACAAACAGTTTCACGGCGGCTCTGGAACTTTAGAGAAACAGGAGGCTGTATGAGAGCCCTGGAACTCCCCTGGAGACTGTGTGTGTGAACCTCGTGGTGGGCTCCCCAGAATCCCCTCAACAGCACAAGTAGGGTTTTGACATTTGAGGGTATATTTGGGTTTGGCAGATTTTTCTTCCTCTTGCAGTGTGAGTTGGCAAACTCCCGGGAGCTCTGAGAAGCCCATGAAACAGGCTTCAAGCTGAAGGACACTGAAGGGCATGAGGGGGCCCATGGAGGCAGGGGACCCAGGGAAGTCTAGACAACCAAGTTCTCCATCACTGGTGGGGGACAGTGGGGCTGGGGCTCAGGCCGCAGCCCTCCGCCGTAGGAGGTGCTGTCCATGGTTCAGTCTGGGGTGGCGGGTGTTCAGCTGTGGCCGCGGATGCGGACACGGGGACGGACCAGCCCCAGGCTCTGGAGGGAACTGCCAGCAGCTGACGGGAGAGTGCACTCCATGTGGGCAACACAGGCACCGGCCAGGCCGCGGGTCTCCTGGGGAGGGCCGAGGGGACCAGGCCCGGCAGGTTGTCCTGACTCAGTGACACGAGGGCACCCAGGGCCCCGACCACCCTCTCCTGTGTGCTGTGGGGGAACCACAAGCCAGGACTCGGAGTGTGCTACGGGGGTGTGCCTGGTGTGGGGCCGGGTGGAAGGGAAGGTTTCCTTCTGGGATAGGACAGACCACAGCCGGTCTGTAGGCTGACAGGGCTCATGAAGCAGAGAGGGAGGAGGGGATCCAGCGCGGGGGCAGGGGGGGTGGGGTGGGGGGGCAGCGCGGGGGGGGGGGGGCTCTGAGCCGGGCTCAGGTGGAGCCCCAGGGGGGCGGAAGAAGGAAGTAGGCAGCTCCAGGGCACAAGTATCCGCTTACACACAACAGCCGTTTGCCAAGGGGGTCCAAGGTGATGATGCAGAGAAATGGGAAGGCACACAGGGCCTGGTACGGAGGGGTGAGGGCATCCGGGGGTAGTGGAGGACCGAGGATCAGTGGCCTGGAGGCCCTGCTGGCCCTCGTCAGGGAGGAGACCCACACATGGCCTGTGCGGGGGTGGGTAGGACAAGGTCTGGGGTCAGCATGAAAGGAGGGGTCCAGGTGGACAGAAGAGCTCAGGAAGGAGCCACGAGAATCCGGGGTGTTGGTGGGGGGGGTCTAATGGAGGGAGGAGCCAGGAGCTAAAATCCCAGCGAAGGGGGTGTGGTCTGGCCAAGGAAGGTGCTGTGTGATGACCCGGGAGAAGGGTCCAGAAGCAGCGGGCGAGATGAGGAGGCCGGCGGCGAGGAGGCGGGCAGTGCAGGGTCCGCAGTGCAAAGTGAGGGCGGCCAGGCTCACAGGGAACTCGAGCATGGAGGGGGCTGGTCCTGGAGGTCTAGGCCCCGAGGAGGCGCGGCCCCCACAGCGTGCAGGGCCGGCGCCCTGCTCGTCACGCAGGGGACAGGGCCCGGGTGCCTCCCGGACACGCAGACAGGCCGGGCAGGTGCAATACGCAGGGTGACACCCAGGAATCACCACGAGGGCTTCCGGCCTTCTGGGGCCACGGCCTACGGAGCTCAAGCCCGCTCTGCAGGCAGGCTCAGGGCACGCACTGCGCGAACGCACGGCGCCAGCAGGTGCAGCCGCGGCCACTCGGGTCCCCTGCACCCTCCCACCTCGCGGCTGCTGCGCGTGCGCCGCTGTGCCCACTGGGCATGCGCAGTCTTGTGGGGAGGCCACGTGGGCGTCAGGACCCGCGAGGTGCCGGTTGCTCAGCCTCTTGCCTCCCGCGGTGGGGAGGGGGCACCCACGTTCCCGCAAGATCTGCGCCTGCAGAGCCCCAAGGCTGAGCCGGTGCGGTGCTAGCTCCGTGTGCTTTCTTTTGCAACCCCCGCAAGTATGGGAAACGGCTCTCGTCTTGAGACGGGGTCATCTTGTTCCTTAGCCCTGCCCCAGAGGAGGGGGTGTCTACACAGCAAGAGCCCCCTGCTTGTCGCTCCTTAATCGTATCAGGGACAGAAAAGGCGCTCCCAGCATCACGCCATGTCCACCCTTTTGGGAAAAATGCTGGGTCAGAGAGATGGCGCAGAGCTCTGTTTCCTTGCCTATAAATAAATTAGCACAATAATGTCACCTGCTTCATGGGGTGTGATGAAGATGAGCGCATATACTGTGCTTAGAACTGTGCACGAGATACCCTCCCCACAGTGTTGGCTGTCATTGTTACTTCCCTGAGGGGAAGATGCATGGAGACCCTGTGCAGTGTGGGAGGCCCAGGCAGTGGGGGAGGTCCATGCAGTGTGGGTGGTCTGTGCAGGGTGGGTGGTCTGTATAGTCTTGGAGGTCCATAAAAGTGGGTGGTCTGTACAATGTGGGGATCTTATAGTGTGGGAGGTCCATGCAGGTGGGTGGTCTGGCAGTGTGGGTGGTCTGTGCAGGGTGGGTTGTCCATGCAAGTGGCTGGACTGTGCAGGGTGGGTGGTCTGTGCAGGGTGGCTTGTCCATGCAGGTGGGTGGTCTGGCAGGGTGGGTGGTCTGGCAGGGTGGGTGGTCTGTGCAGGGTGGCTGGGCTGTGCAGGGTGGCTGGTCTGGCAGGGTGGCTGGTCTGTGCAGGGTGGGTGGTCTATGAAGGGTGGTTGGTCCATGCAGGTGGGTGGTCTGGCAGGGTGGCTGGTCTGTGCAGGGTGGCTGGTCTATGAAGGGTGGGTGGTCCATGCAGGTGGGTGGTCTGGCAGGGTGGGTGGTCTGGCAAGGTGGGTGGTCTGCCAGGGTGGGTTGTCCATGCAGGTGGGCTCTGGGGCAGAGGCGAAGCTGAGTGGACGCATGAGTGTCCCTTTCCTTGGTGGCGCTGTAGAGCATGGCTTCGACATCCTTGCATCTCAGCTAAGCCATAACCACTGGGTGTTGTCCACTCTTCCCGCTGGCCTTGACCACGGCCAGCTGAGGTGCAGGGAGGCCGCGGTTCTCCAGCAGGTGGCAGGCCAGTCACTTCCTCACGGGGCCACCAGCCGTAGAGGTTCCTCCTTTGCTTGTTCCTTTTCTGCTTCTTTTCAGCTCCACAGAAAGGACCTTGCTGACCTGATCGCTTTTGTTTGTCTTGGGAATGTATACACTCATTTTACTCATTCTCCAAGTGTCTTTTTGTTTTTTTACTTAATCAGAATTAGGGGTACTCTAATCCAGCGAGCAGAGCTGAGAGACTCCCACTAGAGAGTGTGTCTCCTGGGAGCCAGCGAGGCCACCTGGAAGGGGACCGGGCAGCCGCTCGGGGAGCCCCGAACATCCCTGCAGCATAGCTTAGCGGGGCACTGGGCCTGTCGCCCCCCACCGACCCGCAGGAGCGACTCTTCTGGGGCCTCATCTGAGAGGGGTCAGCTGGGGAGTGAGTGCTGTGTTCCTCTGGGGAGGGGGGCACCCACGCAAGGAGCAGCCCGCGCTCGCTGCTCGCACAGATCGTGCGCAGGACAGCCGTGCGAGGAAGACAGTGTTAACTACCCGAGCTGTGGGTGAGAAAGCTGAACGTCGTCAGAGTCAAGTAGCCCCCACAGGGTCACATCGACAGGAAGCCTGAGCCTCCCGGCTCAACTCCATGCTTCCCTGCAGGACCGTCCCCAGCGCCCGGCAACCTTGGGCTGTCTGCTCTGTGTTTATTTTCTATTTATAGTAGTCCTGTTCTGTGTTGAGCATAATCTTATAAGCTGCCCGAAATTCCTTTGGGAAGCAGATGGGACGTACACCCTTAATAAATAAAACGGTGTGGTTTGGTGAAAGGTAATGGCTTATTTCCCTCGTCGTAAACAAACTGTGATAATCCTGAATGAAAAGCCTGACAAGTAGCAACTTATGCTGGGACACCTCCAAGTGGTTCTCCTCATTGACTTTAGAGCTTTGTTATAAACAAATGTTGAATGATTTGCATATAAGACTCCAAAGTGGGGAAGGCACAGCTGGAAATAACAGAACTGGAACTGTCCCGTTTCCTGATTCCTCATATTGCCCTTGAATGTTTGTGGCCAGTATCCATAGCTCGCTCTATAAAACAATGCTCGGTAAAGGCTGTCCAAACAACCCCTCACCAAAAGCGGGAAAGACGGTGTTGCACTCAGGGCTTTCACTTTTCTCAGCTGAGACATCTCGCCACCTATGATTAGAAGCATTTCTCACACATACCCTCCAAGTTTCTCTGCCTCTGGAGGCACAGATCCTGTGTTGCTTTTTTGTGGGAGTCCAGTGCCCGAGGGCCCCTCTGCACACCCCAACCAGGCGGGCCCCCAGCCCCTGCTCACGCCTGGGTCTCCATTCCACTTGTCGTGATGAAGACTTACAGATGTCTGGACTTTGTTCCAGACCAGAACAGTCATGTACTGTGGTGAGGCAACCAGCTGGAGGCCACCCTGAACTGAATACCGCGCGAATTTAGAGGTAATTTTTTTATGAACTCATATAAAACTTCTCACTCATCTACTTTTTATTTAGCAGCTTTATTGAGGTACAATTGACACAGAATAAACTGTACATAAAGTGTCAGCTTGATGCATTTGATATGTGTCTACACTGGTGAAACCACCACCACAAACAAGATAAGGAACATCTCTATCACCCCAAAGATTCCCCGTGCCCCTTTGGGATCTGTCCCTCCCAACCCTCCCTGTCCACACCCCCTCAGGCTCCAGGCAGCCTCTGACCTGTTTTCTGTCACCGGTGACCAGTAGGCATTTGCTACAACTTCTACAGAAATGTAATAACACAGCATTTACTTTTTTTGTTTGGCTTATTTCACTCTGAATAATTATGTTGAGACTCACCTATGCTTATGTGTGGATCAAGATTTCACTTACTTCTGGGGTGCCTGGGTTGCTCTGTTGGTTAAACATCTGACTCATGATTTTGGCTCAGGTTTGATCTCACGTTTTGTGAGTTCGAGCCCCACATTGGGCTCCACACTGATGATGCAGGGCCTGCTTGGGACTCTCTCCCCGTCTCTCTGCTCCTCAACCACTCAAGCTCTGCTCTCTTCTCTCTCTCAAAATCAATAAAAAAACTTAAAAAATTTTAAAAATATTTGACTTTCTTTTACAGTTTGGTAGTGTCCCACTGTAATGATTTACCACAAAGCTGTACCCACTACTGTCCATGCATGTCTGAATTATTTCTACTTTGGTATTAACTTAGTCACCCTAGCTTTCTTCGCTTAGGGTTGGCATGCTATATCCTTTTCTAGTCCTTAATTGTTAGCATATTTATGTTTTGATAGTTAAAGTGGGTCTCCTATTGGAAGTATAGAGTCAGGTCTTGTTTTTTTTTTTTTTTTGTTTTTTCAATCTGACCACCTTTGCTTTTTAATTGCTGTATTTAGGCCATTCATATTTAATGTGATTAGTGATATGGCTTAGTACATCTACTGTTTTTCTATGTGTCCCATCTGGTTTGGGTTCCTTTTATCCTGTCTCCTTTAAGATTGCATATTTTTTATGTTTGAACTTAACGTCCTTTTTGGGGTTTTGACTGTTGTTCATCGTTTGTTGTGTCCCACAGTCACATTAGGGTTTATGAACACATCTTTGTTTATTAATTCTATGTTTCAGTGATATCATGCGGATTCAGACCAACAACAGCATACATACTTCCTTTGTACTACTGACATACATTGAGTTCTACGTGTTATAAATCCCATGTTATATTGTTACTCTGTTTCCCATATCGCGGGGATCACTGTTCTAAGTTGCCTGATGTCCAATGTCTTGAAAGCTGTGTTCCATATATTATGTCTGTGTTTTGTCAGCCAGGTGGTAAATCTGGTCCCAGATACCCACCTTAGCTGGTAGGGGATGTCAACCCACTTAAAAAAAATAACCCTTCTCTTTGTAAGCCTGTGTTCACTGAAAAAAAAAAAAATTATGCAAAAGTAAGTTAATAAAATAAAGCCCATCCAGAATACTCAGTGGAGTATTTCTAATGCCTAACTACGTTTCTGTCCAGTAATTTCTCTGTATCCATAGGTGACAGTCCTTTTTTTGGTAGTTACAATCACAGTACACATATGTGGGTCCTGGTGTTTTCTCTTAATATCCCATAGTGAGCGTTTTCTCATGCCATTAAAGTTCTTTGACATTTTATTATTTATTTATTTATTTTTTTTTTTTAAGAAATTTTTTTTTATTTTTTTTCATTTTTGAGACAGAGAGAGACAGAGCATGAGCAGGGGAGGGGCAGAGAGAGAGAGGGAGACACAGAATCAGAAGCAGGCTCCAGGCTCCAAGCTGTCAGCACAGAGCCCGATGCAGGGCTCGAACTGACAGGCTATGAGACCATGACTTGAGCTGAAGTCAGACGTTTAACCAACTGAGCCACCCAGGCGCCCCCAAGTTCTTTGACATTTTAGAGGAAGCCCAGCACCCATCATGTGAATACACAGTAACTTATATAATCATTCCCCTGGTTCAGGTTATTTCCATGATTTTCCTTACTAAAATGCATTTTATGGACCCAAGTTTCTCCTCACGTTTCATGGATTCCTCAAGGTACGTCCCTAAAAGTGGCGTTCTTAGATTAGGAAGCACAGGGCTTAACATGAAAGAAAAGTGCGCCTGTCCACGTGTGCAGTCCCATGCGTGATGGTCAAGGGTGTAAGAGCCCTGAGCTGTCTCCTAAACACAGATAGTGGGCAATCCCCTTTTGGACACAGTGACGGGTCTTCTGGTCCCCGGAGTTGTTCAAAGTGGCAGTAGTGACTCAAGGCTCTATGTGCTGGTTCCCGATAGTCAGATCTGAACTCACTGGAACTGTCAGAGGAGCCCTAATTGTGTCTCATATGAACCGTGACGCAAGACCAGATTATCCCGCAGCAGTACTGAGTCGGCACAAAATGGGTATTTTTTCTTTGGGAAAAATGGAAAACTACTCGCCGTGCACTTACTGCTAAGGTCCCTGGTGATTTGGCACAGAAACAGGTGAGGCCACGATGCGGTGGTTCTGCGGAGACCGGGCTATTTGGGCAGAGAGCTGGGCCCATCTTCCTGCCTCGGCAGACCTGGCGGAGACCCACAGAGCACAGGCCCGAAAGGTGTCGGACTTGGCAGCACAGTGGCTGAAGGGCCGGGGCCTGGCTCCCGGAGCAGGCATGGGCTGAGCCCACACCCAGGCCGAGCCAAGGTTTCCCCTGGGCCCCCAGCACTGGGCAGGCAAGTGGTCCCGAGGGCAGAGGCAGCCCAGCGGGGCAGGTGCTGCCCCGACCACAGCACTCCGGGAGCCAGGCTGCCCTGGGAGAGGCAGCGGGGAGGCCGCTGGGCTCACAGCTCAGATACAGCACCACACGTGCCCCTAGGCGTCCCAGGGTAGCCTGCACCCCGCTGGGTCCCATGAAGGTCGGGGAGCAGAGCAGTCCCGGGGCTGCCCATGCCTGCTGTGCAAGCCCTTCTCCCAGCCGGGCCCCTTCCACAAGCCACTGGCCACCAGTGTTTCTGAGTTCAGACCCCTGTGGGCTGCACTTGACCCCTGGGCTGTTGTGGCTGCTGCTTCGAGGTGGGTCTGGCACTCAGGACCGCTTGGCTGGATGTCCAGCAGCCACACCCCAGTCTTGCCGTCTTTGCTGATGATGCCAGGTTTGAGCGGCCCTGACCCTGAGCTCCTGTCTGTGCCCAGAGTCACAGCCTGGCCCCCTCCCGGCCCCATATCTGTGTGAGCTGCTGGACAGCATGGTCCGGCCAGCACCCCGTGGCATTGTGGTTGAGTCTGGGGATACCAAGGCCACAAAGAGTACCGGTGAGGAAGAAGGGGTCCTGCTCTAGTCATTTCCCTACAGAGGGCCCCGTTCCAGTGATTCTGATGTCTGACGGTGGAACAGTCAAGACTCCGTCTGGAGGTAGAACTTCCCCTCCCTGCCCTGACTTGGCAGGTCCTGGGGGCCTGGGATGGGGTGGGCTGCAGGGAGTGGTGGGTCGTGGCACTGACCCTCCTCCCTCTCAAGGCTGCTTGCTCCTCCAGGACTTCGGTAGGCAGGAGGGAGGGAGGCCCCTCATCTGGTGAGGTCCTCGCGGCTCCCTGGCAGTTCCTTTGCCTGGGACTCTCGGGCCCTGGGGGGCCTCTTGCCCTTCCAGGACGGGCCCATGAGTTTCCAACCTGGGCGGACAGGAGGCAGCAGTGGGTGGGAACTGCGTTCCCGACCATTGGGAGGCTCCAAGGCCAGAGCTGAGCCACGGAGACCCCTCTCCTGCCCGGGTTATCAGGAAGCAGGAAGTTAGCGCGGCAGGTCTGAGTAGCAGAAGTAATCAAGTGTCACAAAGTCCAAGCCTCTAACTCTGCAGGCTTTATTGTCAGGAGGAGCCGACTCCCTGTCCCGCTCACCCCTGTCCTAAAAGTGGTTTTGGTACCAAGGAGGGGTGTCTAGCCCAGAGCAAGGCTGTTCGGGGCACAAGATGTCCAAGCTTGGCCTCCAGTGGGCAAAGGACAGTGGAGGAGGCCAGGCCCTGAGCGGCAGGGGCTGCTGGTGCTGGGGTCACAGCTTGGGAAGCCTAGCCCAGGGCCATCCGGCCCCACGGCCACACTCTTGTGAACAAAGGCCCCGGCCTGGACGCCCCAGTGTCAGTGTCGAGGTCACGAAATGACAGGGCTCAGCTGAGAGGCACAGTTTCCTCCTGATAAGCCTCTGGCAGCTGCTCCAGGCCTTGCCCAGGACAGACAAAGTCACTTGCCTCCGCCTCCTTCCAGGAACCTTCTCAAAGGCAGCAGAGGCTGAGCCTGCCAGGAACCAGAGGGAAAAAACGCAGGGCTGTGGAAATGCCCTGACTTTGCTGGGCCCGGGCCCAGTTCTGCTGGAGGGGGGTCCTCAGAGCCTCGAGAGGGGTGGGGAGGCGGCAGGCCCTGAGGGTCCTGTGTCCCCGGCCCTTGGCTCTCCGGCCCCGGACAAGGTGAGGAGTGGGCAGCCATATGGTAGGACAAAGCCCCGTGAGAGAACTGGGCCAAGAGGAAGGACTACAAGACGCAGGCGGAGAGCTTCGTGGACCGCAGCACATCTGGAACAGGGGCTGCTGCAGAGAACAGGCTCTTAGAAGCACCCAGAAGCTGCTTGCTTGCACACAGGTGTGGACGCCTGGCTGCTGGGAGCCCCTCCCCACTCAGGCAGGCCAGGGGAGGCACTCAGGTAGAGCCGGCTCAGCAGAAACCTGGCCTCCGCCCCTGCCTGGCCACAGTGCACACAGCTGGGTCTGTGGCCCACAGCCACGACATTAGGTGTGTCGTGCACGGACTGTGCCGACAGTCTCACGCCCGGGGCAGGGGAAGCTCTCCTGGCCACAAGTCACCCTGAGGTTGCTCACAGCCCGCAGGGTCATCCGCAGCGTGCGACTTCCAGTCTCTGTCCCTTAATGTGTCCAGCCACCCATCGGTCCAGCAGCACCCAGTGGGAAGGGGTTTCTAATGATGAGATTTGAATCGGAGAGTTCCAGTGCCAGTTAGTAGTCCCCACTAGTCCTCAGCCGATCACCTGCGCCCACTCAGAACCGAGCAAGGCCTCCTTCTTCGGTCACGATAGACTATAAGGCGCATGGGGGCCACCAGGGAGGGCTGCTCTCACGAAGACAAGGCTTGTCTACGCCCTTCTAATGGGTTTGGAGAGTTCTGAACAGCAGAGAGAGGGGGGTTG
Source organism: Panthera tigris (assembly GCF_018350195.1). Lineage (NCBI taxonomy): Eukaryota > Metazoa > Chordata > Mammalia > Carnivora > Felidae > Panthera > Panthera tigris. The sequence goes on from NC_056660.1 coordinate 237,861,563, forward strand.
CCCTGGGGATCTCTGCTCTGGAACAGGGGCGGGAGCAGTGAGTGGGCACTGCTGTCTGTGGCCAGCTCTGCCCTCCAGCCAGCAGCCTCTGAGGCACGCTCAACTCTGGGTGGCCTGGCCGAGCTGACCAGGCTTGGGTGCTGCGCTCTCCGGGGTCAGGCCAGGCTGGGTGGGCCCAGTGAGCACCAGCAGGTGTCTGTGGGCGGCCGCGGCTGCCTCGAGGCTCGCTGGGGAGCGGTCCCCGGCTCTTCTCAGAGCCCTGCCCCAGCTCTTCAGCAGCTACGCCGAGGGTGCAGGCCGTGTGCCTCCCGTGGCCCCCAACTGTTTGTTCAGCTTCCGGGGGGTGGATGTGCCAGGGTCTGTGTTCTAGAAGCCAGGATGTGGTCATTACAGGGCTGGCACCACCCGCCACTCACATCCCTACAAAGCACATGAGAACAGACACGGCGGGCAAGCGGAAGTCACAGAGGCCCTGCCCCCGGTGGCCACTTCCCACACCAACACTTGGCCTTCCCAAGAACCGGGCTGGCTGACGGTGATTTGATCAGAAAGTGATTTTTGGGTCCGCGGCTCTGCGGCAGTGACACAGGCCTGCTCTCGGATGAGTCCCCGCCACAGCTGCTTTTTCTCTTTGTTCAAATGTCACGACGTCCAGTTTCATTAATTGTTCTTACCCGGTAATCATTTTCCTTTGTTGATTAGGATGGGGTAGGCCACAGGAGGCCAACTACTGGACCAGCCTGGGTCCCGGCGGGGAGGGGGGAGGCTTTGCTCCCCGGGCCCTGTGCTCTTATCTGTGGACACTCACTGGGCCCTTGTCATCAGACATCAGGCCGCTTGTGGTCAGTGGTCCAGGTGGGCCAAGGACCTCCACGGGGCCATGCCTGCTGGGCTGGTGAGGCCCCTGGAGCAGGGGGCGGATCTGGGCTGGCGGCTAAGAATCGGCCTCGAGAAGGCTGCCCACCCGGACACGCACCACAGGCTGCCTCACAGGGGCCCCAGCGTCTCTGCTCCCGCTGTGATGCTCGCACGGCTTCTCCACCCGCCCCGGGGCCCCATCGAGGCCGCGCTTCCAGAAGCCACAAAGACCTCGTCCACCCCGAGTTATCTGAGCAGCTAGGGTGTGTCTGCCTAATAGCCAAAAGGCGAAGTAAGCCTAAATACTTCTTCTGCAACCTTGTGGGAATGCAGAAGCTTTCCCCAGCGCAGACCGATGAGCGGTGGGAGACCTGGAGCCGGAACCCGGCCTTCCTGGCACGCCGCGGCCCAGGCGTCTGTGGCCTGGTGGGGAGCACGGCCGTTCCCCTGCACCCCGTGCACCATGCTCCCCGCGTTGGCTAGTTCACCCTGCAGTGTGCAGGGACACTTTTGGGCACCAGGGGACCAGCACTGAGCCAGACAGAGAAACCCTGTCCTGCGGGGCTCCGAGTGAGCCGGGAGAGAGCCCGGGCGCGACAGGAAGAACAGATGCCATGTCCCGTGAGGTGGGTGTGCTTGGGGGGGGCACCGTCCCCACGGGTGGAGGTGGGAAGGCCACCCCACACTGCGCCCTGTCAGGATAGGCTTCGAGGGCGGACGGCTCCCTCAGAGGCCAGAGTGGGGGGAAGCGGTTAGAGAGGAGGCAGGGGGTGAAGAGGCCAGGTCGCAGGTGTGCTTTGATTTCTCCGGGGTGGGGGGTGCGGCAACAGGGGGCTTGTGCCCACCCACCTCTCAAGAGGATCACTGTGCCTCCCAAGGGCACCAAGAGCCTGGACCAGACCGAGGGATGGCCCGGAAGCAGGGGCGGCTGAATGTCGTGCTCCTGCCTGTCCTCGGATGGCCATGCTCTCAGACGGCCTAACACCCATGGCCAAGTTCCGCTCCTCTTTGGGGACTAACTAAACCCCATTTTCCCATCCAGACATGCTTTCTGTTGTCTTTTCGTACGTTTCTCAAGGCTTGATTTTTCTAGAGCACTTTTAGGTTCACCGCAAAATTGCAAGGAAGGTTTGAGGACTTCCCACATATTGTCCCCCTAAAATGCACAGCCAACCCCATGATCAGCCTCCCCTGCCAGAATGGTGCATTTGTTGTAATTGATGAACCGACGTGGACGCGGTATAATCATGCGGACCCCATGGTCCACGCTAGGGTCACTCTTGGTGCTGGGCATTTGATGGGTTTGGACAAACGTACAGCGACGTGTATCCGCCATTATAGCGTGAGTACTGTCACTGCCCTAAAAGCCCTCATCTCCCCCCGGTTACCTCCCCCAACCCTGCCACAACCCGCAAATGCTGGTCTTCCCACTGTCTCCAGAGTTTTGACTTCTCTGGAATGTCACAGAGTTGGAACCATACGGTAAGTAGCCTTTCCAGGCTGGCTCCTCTCGGGAGTACGCATCTATGTTTCCTCCAAGTCTTCACGGCGTGACGGCTCATTTCGTCCTGGAGCTGGGTAATGTCCCACTGCCTAGATGGACGACAGTTTAGTTGGACATTCAGCTCTGAAAGGCATCCTGGTTGCTTCTAAGTTTTGGGAAATTATAAATAAAGCTGCTGGAAACGTCTGTGTGCAGGTTTTTGTGTGGGCTCCATCGGGAACACGAGGAACACGATTGCCCCATCTTCTCATGCGATTATCTGTCATCTGTACGTGTGCTGAAGCGTCTGGAAAGGCCTTTGGCCCGTTTTTCAATAGCATTGCTTGTTTTCTTATTGTTGAGTTTTACATAATAGTCCTTCATCATATGTGTCTTTCCCAAATATTTTCTCCCCGCTGTGGCTTGTTTTCTTGCTCTCTTCACGTGGTCTTTCTCAGGCAGTTCATTCATTTCAGTGAGGTCGGGCTTCCCTCTTTCAGGGATCGTGCTGGATCTAAGAAGTCATCACCAAACCCAGCTAGGTTTTCTGTCCCACGATCTTCCAGGAGACGTATAGTTCTGCATTTTACTTGTAGGTCTCTATCCGTTGAGAGTTCATTGTTGTGAAGGCTGTAAGGTCTGTGTCCGGACTCATTTTTCTTCACGGGGACGTCCCGCCATCCCAGCAGTCGCCGACGGGACCACTTTTGTTCGACCGTGTTACCCGTGCCCCTTCGTCAAAGACCGGTGACTGTGATCACGTGCGTCTGTTTCTGGGCCCACTGTTCCGTTGCACTGATCCGCTCGTCTGTCCTTTCAGCGATCACCGTGGTCTCACCGTGATCACCGTGAAGTCGGGAAGTGTCAGTCCTCGAATGTTCTTCAAGGTCGTGCTGGCTGCTCTGGGTTTTTTGCCTCCGTATAAATGTTAGAATTAGTTTGTCCTAATCCATAAATAGATTGCACCCTTGGATGTTAACGCCTGTGTGACCCAACCCCCCCCCCCCCCCCCCGCCGCTCCCCAAGGCTGCCACCTCCCTGGCCCAGCACACTTTCCCCTTCAGGGCCTGGACTCAGGAGATGGAATCCACCTGAGTATACCTTTGAACACACCAGTGACTAGCAGGGATTTCCCAGGGAATGAACACAAATTTTGCTTTGAAGCCAGCATGCCTTGGATCCTCCTGGTCCGAGAGGGGTCAGGGGTTCACGCTGCACAGGGAGGTCTCTGGGGCTGAGTGGGGAGTGCGGCCCCGCCTGCGTAACAGCACCCTGTAGCAGCACTGCGGGCAGGACTGGGCCACAACCGCCTCCTCTGGCCTCCCCTGGCGCTAGCACCCTGAGGCGCCGAGTGTGTCCTGGGGGGTCTGGAGGTGCTCCGGCCTTAGGTCCGAGACCACCAGGTTTCTAACTCTCCCTTACTGAAAGCCAGTAACTCTCCCCAGGGAGGGTGACCCAGGTCTCAGGTCCACCGGCCACAGCAAACCTCAAGCAGGACTCCTGCTGGAACCCTCGCCTCCTGGGCCCCCTACAGGGCGTGTGCGCTATCTCCCTGGAAAACCCGACCGCGGAGGGAGGGTCTCTGAGGCAGAACGCAGGCCTGCTCCAGAGAGGCGGTGCTCCCAGGCAGGGGCCCCCGGGAGGCCTGTCCATGATGAGACATATCGGGCATTTCAAGGACAGTATCTGCTTAGTCGCGGTGGGAAACCGCAGCTCGCTGGGCGCCGGCCTGGCCTGCACCCCTCCCGGTGGGACCTGTCTTTGGGGACCTGGCCGGGGGCATCCAGCCTGGCGGAGGGATGGACGGATTCAGGGCTCCCAGGGGGCGACGTGCGGTAACAGCCCGACTTCTCCCGCAATCTTGAGGCAGGTCTCTGCCAGCTGCCCCTCCTGCACCCAGAGTCATAGCAGGTGGCCCGGACCCACACTCAAAGCCCCCGCCGCCCCTTTCACCATGAACAGCAAATACAACGTGGCCTCGGGGACTCAGCCATTGCGGTGAAACAGAACAATGCATCATGATCACGTGCAATTTACCCCGGTGTCACCGGGGCTGCAGCTGACAGGCTCCGCCTGCCAGCCTCCCCCCAGCCCCCACTCCCAAAGCCACACCATCCCTGGCCCCACCCCCAAGGCCCTCACAGCACCCCAAGACCCCAGAGAGACAGAGAGGCCGTGTGGTATCCTGTTGGGGTCAAATGCTGGACGAGGATGTGAGCCAGCACCTGGGACATCAGTGCACCCCCTCCCTGGATGCCCTGCTTGTGACAGGAGTGCTCTAGACTACAGCAAGCCCTTTCTCCCATCTCAGACTTGGGGTCTTACTGACCAGCTGGTTCTCAGCAAAGGACACCCCCCAACCAGAACCTCCTCCGGCCCTCACCTTTTCTCCCTTTTCCTCCCCACCTCCCCTCCTCCAACTCCCAAACCCCCATCTGCTCCTCACCTGACCCCTAAGCCCTACTGACCCTCACCCCCACCTGGCCATCCCCTCACCTGGACCACCCCACCTGCCCCTCCCTCCATGGGCCTCCAGCCCCAGCAAACCTCCTTACCCGCACAGCAGCCCGGCAGGTGCCACTGCATATGTGCCTTACCCCTCAGCTCGGCTCAGGCTCAGGTTCCTCCAGGGCCATCTGGTCCCCTGTGGGTATGTTCCCAAGCTCGGGGTGCCCCTGGCCTCAGCACGGCTCGGGACAGCCATCCAGGAACAGAGTGCTTTTCCGACCAGACCCTCCCCACCATGAGGCCGGTGCCCTTGCAGAGGCCAAGGATCAACTCCTTACAGGAGGAGATGCTCTTGCGATGCCCTGGCCCACTGCTCACCTCCCCTGAGGTGAGCAGTGGTACTCACTCAGTGGTACTGAGATTACCATTATCACTGCGGGGGAAAATGACAGCGTGTCTGGGATGCTTTCAAAACAATCAGAGAGGTGGGGAGGGACGCAGTGACTCTGGTGGAGCTGGTTTGGGGGCAGCAGGTCAAGGAGAAAATGCAGAGTGTGGAAGTCAGGGCCGGGCTCTAGAGATTCCTGCAGGGAGGGAGGAGAGAGACACCGAGGGAGGACCCAGAGTCCAGACATGGGCCTGGAGCGTCTTCTCTGCCTGCAGCCGGAGGGGGACACAGCCTCGGGCGGCAAGCACAGACAGGTGCAGAGTGGGCCCCCCGAAATTTGCTCCTCTGCTTTCAGAAGGGAGGCCCAGGAGGCATCCGGGACAAGTCTCCGAGTGGGGATGGGGGCTCAGATGGGCAGGGGAGGGGAGGGCCCAGCCAGGCTCGGGGGCCAGGGGATCGGAGCTGCCCTGGCAGGCCCAGGCCTGTGGCCTGAGTCTGGCGTGCCCTGAGCCTGCCTCTGCGTAGAAGCCGCCGTTGTGGCTGTCAAAGGCACCCTCTGCCGTAAACGGCTGCATAAACATTAATTAGCACAAGTTAATATATAATTCTGCACCCCACGGGTATCTCGCCAGCACCAGCGCCATTGTTTGATAAGGATTTAACGAGAAGAAGGAGGGCAACGCCGATAAGAGCCTTCTCTCATTGTGAGTGGCCTCACGGTCGGGATGAGGGGTGTTGGGGGGCACTGACCCTGTTGCTCTGCCGGCCGGGCAGGACCCTGCCGCAGGGAGCCCCTGGTGCTGCCCAGGCCCTGGGCACTGCCAGCCACCCTTGTCCAGGTCTTTGGGGCAGTGCCCCAGCACACACCGTGTCGCCAGTTTGGGGGGCTTTTCTATTCTCACTATTTTGAATTTGCAGCTTCGATGAGGGGCTTGTCAGCACAGGTCACCCACAGGAGCCCGGGGCCTTCCCATCTCTGTGTGCTTTTCCCTCTTGGCTCACAGACAGCAAGCCCAGGAGGCAAGGTCAGGGAGTGAGGGACTTTACAATGAGGGACTGTACATTTGCCGGTACAGACGGTTCCCTTCCTGCAAACAGGTTAACTTGGCAGGTAGGACACAGCACATGCTTTTGGGGGTGAGGAGAGAATCGGGTGTGTCAGAAACTGGCCTCCTAGCCTGTCCCAAGTTCGGGGAATGCGGCACACGGGCCATTTATGGGCCCCGCTGTCAGCGGGGAGCACGGACGGTGACTCAGGGCTCTTACCCTCTGTTCCTCGGAATGATTCTGCCAGGGTGGGGTAGGACGTAGTGGGTGGGGCCCAGCCTTCCAAGTAAGTGGGAGAGGAATACTTCAGGGACCCCTCTCCCCACCTGCCCTCCACCTCTGGCAACTCCATCCACGCAGCCACTCTGTGCCAAAGCCATGAGTCCCCAGCTGTGTCAAGGCCACAGCACACCCCATCCCTCCTGGAGGCAGGCAGAGTCAGGGTCCCCCTGACCCTCTGGGCACTGCCCCCCTCCGATGAGCGAAGATGGGAAGAAAAGGTGGAAAGAGATTCATGAACGCACATGTCTGTCAGAGAATAGCTCACGTAGACTATTCCACAGACGAACTCCTAGCTGAGGGCCCTGCTCCAAGATGCAGGGGCGCCTGGGTGGCTCAGTCGGTTCAGCGTCCAACTTCAGCTCAGGTCATGATTTCACAGTTCATGAGTTCCAGTCCCCCACTGGGCTCTATGCTAACAGCTCGGAGCCTGGAGCTGCTTCGGATTCTGTGTCTCCCTCTCTCTCTGCCCCTCCCCTACTTATCCTCTCTCTCTCTCTCTCTCAAAAATAAATAGAAAACACACATATATATAAAAAGATGCAGGGACACAGAAGTCATCCTCCTTGATTTCAGGACAAACACACACACGCACATGCACACAGTTTTGTCTCAAACCTCTGGTCCCAGCCTCATGGACAAGCTTCCCATACAGATGTGCTTGGTGAGTCAGTCCCCACCCTGCCTGCCTTTGTGTCCTGTGCTCGGGCAGGTGGAGAGCACCGACCCTGGAGACACATGTGGGGCCCGGCATGGGAGCGGCATACAGGTAGTGGGAGCCGGGCTCTGGGAAAAGCCGGCGGAGGGACCCTGGGAGAAAACCTGCAAGTGCATGTGTGTTTTCTGGCCACCAAAGCCACAACTGTCACACGCATTAGATGCACCCCTGGGGCATTGTGGCATTAACAAAAAAGCAACCATTGATCTCACCAAACTTGTAAATAGCGTGGCCAGCCGGCTGCTAGCACTGGGTTAGGAGGCTGTCCCCCCAGCGAGGCTGCTCTCCTGCCCAGGCACTTCCAGGTAGGAAGTGCTTGGGACGCCCCGTCCACGGGGGTGCTGGGGCGTCCGGAAGCCGCCTCATCCACACGCACGGGGCGTGGGAAAGACTGAGCATCGTCCTGGCTCTCATCCTCTGTCTCCAGAAACCTGCCACGTGATGGGCCTCAACAGCTGGTCAAGGGCCCTCTGGGCTTCCTGGACCCCCTCTCGCTGCTGCCCCGAGTCGGCCCCTCTTAGGCTGTTGCTTCTCCCTTCAGGGACTCCAGGCTCTGGGGGGAAACGCGGGCGCCCCTGGTGCAGTGATGCCGTCACATTGGGGCCTGCGGGTGGGACCCGCCAGGAAAGGGGTGACAGCTTGAGGGGGTGGCGTATTGTCCGCTAGCAGAATACCTATTACCCAGGGCCGTCCGGGGAGTCAGGAAGCCAGGACACTGTTCCCACCATCACCCTCCTCGGAGCCAACCAGCCACCCTTGGCTGCAACCCGCCTAGCTCAGTGTGGGGGAGGGTGGTTCCCTCTGGCTAAGCTCTGTTCTTGCCTCACCCCCGGGCACTGGCTCCACTGGGACCGGCACCAGTGGCCTTCCATACAGACAGACGGCCCCCCTTCTGTACACCTGCATCCGTGTTCCCTGATCCTGGACCCTGGACACTCACGTGGAGCCAGCAGGCTGGGTGCTACCGCCATCACTCTGTCTAACAGAAGAGGCACAGAGAGGCTCAGTAACTCCCCAAAGGCAACACAGCCAGCCAGCAGTCGGGATTCCCCGAGGCTCTCTCTCTCTCTCTGCATATGCAAATGTCCACGTGCAGGGCAGCTGGGGGGTGGGGGGGGAGGGCTGGCTCTGCCAGCATGCGGTCTGGGGCGAATCACGGAAGCCTTCAGCTTCCTTGCTTTAAAATGGGATTAGAACGTGTAGAGCGTAGATGTTAGGTCTACCTGCTGCGTGGGGTTCCCATGGGTATCGAATGAACCCGGGGTGGGGACACAGGCAGGGGTCAGCAGCTAGAGCTGTCATTATTTTCCTGTATATTTAATACCCGATCCCCAAATAAGGAAGTGCGGGGCAGAACAATGGGCATATTCACCGGCTGCCGAGCGGCCCGGTGCTAAGTCTGCGGCCCAGCGGCCCCCAGTGCTGCCCGAAAATCGTCAGTGCCCTGTCTCTGCCCATCATGGGGTCACACACGTCTGAGAGCGGGGTGCGTAGTCTCGTGGTGGGTCTGCGTGAATGCCGGAGGCTGTGTTCGAGAAAGGAGACCTTGGTCCCAACCCAAACAGAGGTGCTCAGCAGACTCCAAGGAGTCCCCGCGGTGACGGTTTGTGCCGAGGGCCTGTGCCGGCCAGGCGCAGAGCGTTTCGCGTTTGATGTGGTGTCAGAATCCAGAACTTCTGAAAGAAACCACGCAGGCGCTCTTACGCGAGGGAAGTGGTGAGCAGGCCTACGCCCCCCTCGGCTTACGGGGCTCGTCGGTCCGCAGCCGTGGCCAGGCGAGCCTCGGCTGAGACGGGCCCCGGGGACCTGAGGACGCGGCTCTTCCGCGGGACAACCCCGTGCGCACATCCAAGGAAAACACGCCTGTTTTCGCAAGCAGACGTAGCAGAAGCAGGAGAGATTGATTTTTGAAAATATTATTCCTGAAATCTAAACCTGTGGCTGGGGTTTGCTGGCACCGTGGCTGTTTGGGCATCTCGGGTTCCGGACACCAGCCTTCCCCCTGGGGCTATTTTCTTCCACCCCAAATCTCAAAAGCCGGCTGTGGTGGCCTCCGTGCCCGTGGCCCAGGGGGTGGCCAGAGGGGCGGGGGCAGGGCAAAGGCTCCTGTGCCTCTCACACCTTCCACACCCTGTCCTAGGCCACTAAACCGTGACTCAGACGGTGCTGGATCCCCGGTTCTTCCTCAGGATTATACTCAATAAACCTGGTAACTCCTATTTATGGAAAGAAGTCCCAGTTTATACACAACATGGCCGTCTCCTTTACAGTACAATTGACCTCGGCCCAGCCTGTGACCCTGGGCGCCCCTGCTGCCCGGCCCTGGGTGGGTGCTTGAGGCCAGGCTGTGAGTTCTGTCCTGCAAGGTCTCAGGAGGGGTGAGCACGCATGGGGCTCCAGGGGCAGGTCCTCTCCAGCAGGGGGGAATGGAGGCTGGAGGGGCCCAGGGGGTTCCAGTCGGAGCCCCCTGAAACTGGTGGGGGCCAGGAACCCCACAGCCCACTGCCCTGAGGGGTCTTCTCGATAAGGGCTCAGGAGGTCTCTCCCTCGCCTCCTCAAGTTGGGCTTTGACAACACCGGTTGATGTTGGCTCAGATTGCCTGGGGACATCGAGGTCCAGCATGTACAGGGCAGGGAAGGAAGGGCAGTGAGGGGCCACGGGACAGTCTGTGCAGGCATTCAGCCACATGACCCGGGGCAGACCCTGCCGCCTCTCTGTGCCTGTGTTTCCCCATCTGCACAAAGGGAGGTGCGGTCCTTGCCTTCGGCTCCCCTTCGTCCCGCTTTCGCTCTCATTTGACAGACGGGAGACTGAGGCAGAGAAAACCCACATGCCTAACCACAGTGCATAAACCCCACAAAAGCCTGTGTCTTGTGAGCGGCGCAGTGAGCACCCAGCAAACCCTGGTGCCAGGGACACAGCGGCTGTGCTCCCAGAGACACGGTGATGTCCCTGCGAAGGACACAGACTCACACTCGCCGCCTTTGGGGACAAGCGAGTCTGCTCCCAGGTGGTTCCACGGCCCAGCGCTGCTGCCCTCTGGATGTGGGGCCCTCAAGGCCTGGAGGAGGTGTCCACGGGAGACCCCGGAGAGGGCGCCGGGAGGGACAGTGCGCAGAAACTGTGAGAGTGGCCTCGAGGGGACGGGCAGATGTGGAGTGCCCGCGCCTGCAAAGCGTGTCTGTGCGGCCCTCGTTCGGGACGGTCCTGTGCCATACACGCTATGGGGACGAAGGCGGACCCACTGAGCCGCCCACAGGGGCCTCGCTCATCCCCATTCCTGGCTTCCGCGTCCTCAGGAATCCAACACACACCCCAAGAGGGTAGGATCCCTGTCAGGGCCAAGGCTGGGTCGGGGAGCCTGGAAATGAGCATTCAGATGACTAAGGACTGCCCTTCCCTCTGGCTCTGCCCCTGACCTCTGACCCTTCACTAAGGAGGCCAGAGGGCCGGTGCATGCTCCCTGACCTCTCCTGGCCCTGTGGCCCACAGTGAAATGCCTGGGTCTTTAGGGGCCAGGCGGCCCCTCTTGGGTCCTCTTCTTCCAGTGGGGATGGGCTTCTTGAGAGGGCTCATCTGTGTTCGGGTGTCTCTCGCGAGTGTCTGAGCAAACAGGTCTGCTCAGGCCTGGACCAGCACAGGATGGCCCCTTGATGGGCGTGCTGCACTTGTTAGCGGGGTAGGCCTCCGTCCCACGGCCGCCCCAGGCCTGCCCAGGGACAGGAGTCTCTAGGGGGTCTCAGAGGCCTGGAAGTCCCAGGTAGCAGCAGAGGCACAGACTGTGGGGGACATGAGGCGTGCCCGGGGCTGCGGGCCCCTCCGGCCTGGGCACCGATGCGGCCCCCGCACGGAGCCGGCCCCTGCCTAGAGGCCGGGTTTAGGGCTCTGCCAGAGCCACAGGGGCAGCAGGCACAGGGCTCTCGCGTGCGGAGCTGGGCTGATGGTGAGAGGGATTCCCCCTTTCCCAAAAACAGCAGCGGGAGCCAGGCGGAGCCGTGCTGGCACACGGTGTCCTCAAGGGTGGGAGCAAGCGGGTCCTCCTCTGCCCTTCTGACGAGGGCGGCCCAGCTTCTCTGGGGGCAGGAGGGCGCCCGGCGGTGTGTGCTGGGACCTTGACTCTGTGCCCCAGGACAGTGAGTCCCCCCAGAAGCCGTCCCGTGCCAGCCAGGTCTTGCATGAGCGACATTCCCATCTGAAAGGCTAATTTGTGTAAATGCATGCTCTCCTAGGAATGTGCCTTCCCCACCACACACGCTCTGCACATTCCTCTCTGTGAAAACTTTCCACTGTCAGGTGAGTGCTGCTGGGCCCGGGGGGAGACCGCATGCTTACTCCCCCAGGAAGCCCCCTCCCACGCCTCTGTTCCCCATGTCTTTGGGTGTGGGTAGTACCTGAAGTAGTCAGAGTCCTTGGTGGGGAGGTCAGGGACAGAGCGGCCCTGACCACAGGACCTTGGTCGATGCTCTGAGGCTCAGCGAAGCAGCAGAGGATTGGGCTGCACTCTCACAATCAGTGGGTTTCTGAACTCAGACTCTAGCCACTGATGCTGCCTGTGAAAAGCCTCAGCTCCCACCTGAGCCCCTCTGGGGCCCTGACGTGAGCTTACTGTGAAACCCCTGAAGACAGGGCCCTACAGTGGGGAGCACATGGCGTGCTTCCTAAATGGGGGGGTCCCATTGGTGCCGGTGACAGGCCTCCAGGGGCAGCAGTGGTAAACCAGCCGTCCTACTCCTGCACTTGCCAAGGACAGTGCTCTGGGCTATGCTGCTCGGTGACGGGGTTCCGGCTTTGGCCATCACTGTTCCCCGCAGTGCACAGTGGAAGCAAAACGGGTGGAAATGAGATACAAATGGGGCCAACGGTCACCCTGCCGCCTGCCCTGCTCCTGTCCACACCACCCTTGCCTGAGCCACGGATGGCCCCAGGGCCTGCACCCCTCGGGTGCCCTTCCCTCCCAGCAGGATCTCCAGCGGCAGGAGGGGGTGGTCAGCAGGGGGCAGGTTCACGGCAGGGACAAGTGTCCACCTCGGCTCCTCCCCTCCACGTCCCCTGGATGTCCCCAGCACCATCTGGGGTGCTCAGACCCATGGCTCACTCTGAGACCTCCCGCCCTCCACACGCCTGGGGGCTGCCGATCAGACTTCAACCTCTGCTTCCACTGAAGAACGTGACTCGAAGGACAAATGCAGGGAAACACATAAGGGCCAGTTTTCAGAGCACGATAGTAGCTCTAAAGTTATTCCCATCAACAGCACTGCCATTCTTTGCAGAAATCTCCCCGGATTCCTTTTAGAAGAAATGCTATCAGGAGTGAGTATGTGAACAGAAGTACGTCCATCCCCGTGAATGGGGGCTCATCCCAAGAGCACCCAAGGCCTCCGGCTCAGGCGTGAGCAGCAGTCTCTCAGGAACACAATGTGCATTGTCCTTCCCCCGGCGGGCAGCACCGGGCTCCGAGGCCCTGGGAGCCTCCTAAACCCTCAGCACACACCCTATCAGCCCTTAGACAAACCCCAGATGCCCCACTCACCCCTGCCCGGCTATTGTCATCAGCCTTTCGGTGTGTGTTTGCTCTGGGCCTGTCCTGATACTCACTATTGATCGCCAGGAGAGGTGGGGCTGGGGCTGGGCAGGGAGGCCAGTGGCTCGTGGGCCCACGGGGACCTGGCCCACCTCCAGCAGCCTCAGTGAGAGCCCTGCAGGCTTCCGGTGCTGACGTGCCAGCTGTGTGTCGCTTCCATTTGGGAGGTCCGAGGAGCAGGGAACAGGTTGGCATACCTGCCCCGGGTTGCCCCCGGTTTCAGGGATGGGCATTCACTGTGACGCCAGCAGGGGGTACCGATGGGTCCAGCTTGGAGCCCCGCCCACTTGTGTGCGCCACAGTGGTGGCCACTTGGGAGAAGCTGAGGCTCCTCGATACGAATAAGACGGTGCCCAAGGCAGGCGGGGGGTCTGGGCCAGGCGGGCCCCCAGAGCCTGCTCTCCCTGATCAGGCTTCTGATCAGAAACACGTGGGGGCTTCCGGGCTCTTCTGGTTCAAGTGGAAGTAGAAGTGGGAGCATCTGAGCTAGGATGGGGTAAAAACGGCGTGGTTAATCGACTCCCTCCTCCTTCAATAATGTCTACAGAGCCACCGTGAAGGGGCCTCAGAGGGCAGACCTGATGGTGACAGGGCCCAGCTCCTGCTTCCCACAGCAAAGGGCAAGAGTGCAGGAGGGTGAACTGAGCACCAGCCTGTGTTCAGAGGGCCGTCCACTCCCGGCATGCACAGCCCTGCAACCCTGGACGCACTGTCCACACCATGCCAAAGGGCATCTACACGCGGCGAGGGTGGGCCAGTCCCCAAGGCCTGCTGCCCATGGGCGGTGGGGTGGAGCGGGCTCGGTGCACGCGGGCGGCAGGGTGAAGCCCTCACTCGGCTGCCTGCTCCCGCTTATGCGCCCAGCTGCTCTGCCACCCCCTGGGTGTTTCCAGGGCTCCAGAGCCCCCAGCCAGCTCTCAGCCTCGGGGTCTAGCTGCAGGGACCGCTGCGCTGTCTGTAGGGGTGAATTGGCACCCGGGAGGGTGGGCTTGCAGGACTGGAAGGGGGGCCAAGAGCAAGTCTCCTGCAAAGCGGGCAAACCCATGGATGAGGCAAGATCCAAAGGCTCTGTATGCCGCCGCACACACCTCAGAGCCCCGGGGAGCCCTGGGCTTGGGCGGGGAGCCCAAGGAGAAGACCTGGGTGATCAGTCAAGTGTGAGACGCCCCAGGGACACCAGCAGCTGAACTCTGCATGAACGATGACTTCCAACGCAGTGATGCAGTGGGGTGGGCACACTTGGATCTCGGGAAGGTGGGTGATCTTGTGAGGTCGTCTGTGTCTCCAGGCTCAAGACTCGTTTCCTGGCGTTTACACACGAGGATCCCCTTCCCGCGTGTGGACCGAGCCGTTCGAAGGCACGTCTACGCTACATGCAGAACTCAGTCCAAATAAATGTTTGCTGAAGGGGAGTGAATGTAAAAGGAACACTTGGGGAAACTAACAAGGCCGATGAGGGAGAAGGAAACATTGGAGGACGTGGGTACAGAGCAAGCTCACTTTTCTTTGAGCAAAGTCTGGGTAAGTGCAGACACACAGGAGTCGCGTCCCTGGCAGGAGCGTTGCACCTGCCGCGGGATAGCCGTGTGCCGCTCTGGTGGAGAGTGAGCCCTGCCAGGCCCAGGGCTGTAGGCTGCAGGCCGCATGCCGGCTAGCTCAAGGCAATAGTTAAGAAAGGACGTGTGAAGACAAACCCTGTCACACTCGATGAGAAAGCAAAAAACACACTTTCAACAGATGAATAGATTGAAAGCAAAAGAATGGAAAATGATGCACCTGTCAGGTGCTGACCGAAAGAAAACTGGGACCACTGTATGAATGTCAGCAGACATCAGGCAAGAGTCTTTGAGATACACAGGGACATTTCACACGACAAAGAGCCAGTGCAGCCTGAAGACACAGCCATCCTGTTAACACAGCCTAAATCACAGAGAGCAAAAACAAATACACCTGAGACGACACAGCCACCGGCACAGATGACGATTTTAACACATCTCTTCGTTACTGAAATCAGTAAGGATCTAGGAAATTCGAAGAACGCGATGAAGCAGTTTGGCCAAGTGGGCAAATATGAAACCCCAGAGCACACGTCCTCACCACGGGCACGTGGAATAGTCCCCGTAAGAGCCCAGACTCTAGGTCGCAAAGCAGGCGCGAGAAATGCGAAAGGGTTGGAGCCATGCGCGTTCCCTGGCTGTGCCGGAGCGACACGGGTCTCGATGGCAGAAAGATCACAGCAGCAACCTGCGAGCATTCCAGAGGCAAATGCTGGCACGCACAGCACTTCTGAGCGACCCACGTCAAAGGGGAAATCGCAACAGAAAGTGGACAATATTTTGAACTGAATAAGGCAAACCCAACATATCACAACCATGGGGTGCACCAAGGCCGTTGTCAGAGGGGACTTCACAGCTTCTAGGAGAAGTCATGGGTTTAAGAAAGAGAAGCTCTGAAAACCAATGACCAGAACTTCCAGTTCAGGAAGCCAGAAGAACATCGAAATTAGAGCAAAAGAATGAAAGGAGGGGAAAAGGCGTCTATGACACAAAGACATACAGTAGAGAAAATCAGCAAAACCCAAACCTGGTTCTGTGAACAACACCAACAAAACAACCATTACCAACGTGAGGCACAAACAGGGAAGCAGCACATTACAGACACAAAAGGATATCGTGAACTTGACAAACACGAAGTTTAGGTGAAATGGGCAAATTCCTTGAAAATAAAATTCACCAAAACGGATACAGCAAGAAACAGAAAGTCTGAATGGCCGTGCATCTAATAAGGTAAATTCATAATTGAAACTCCTTCCGCCTAGAAAAGTATTCACTGGAGAATTCTCCTGTGTCTTGAATATCTTTTGTTGGATTTTTCCCCCATGTACTTCATATTTTTGATGCTGGGTAATAGTGTTTCTAAATTAGTTTTTATTTTCTGGAAAGTTTCTTGCAGAGTATAGAAAGAGAACTGATTTCAGATACCGGTGTCGAAGCCGGTGAGCTTGCCAACCTAACTCATGAATTCCAGTAATCCGTCCCCGAGTCGCGGGTGTCGCATGTAGGCGACAACCACACGTGCGTGACTGACCCTTTCCTTCGTCGTGCCCGGACTCACAGTGAGGAAGGGTCCCTGACGGAGTCCCCTGCGTGGCTGGGCAGCACCTGGGGGCACTACCCATGTCCGCAGGAGTTATTTACCAGTTTGCGAAGAGACTTCCTCCTCGTGTGTGTTGTGCTGAGTGGATTTTCAATTTTACCGAAGGCTCTTTCTGCCCCCACTGGTACGTCCCTGAGCTTCCTTCTTCAGTTTGTTCACAGAGGAGCTACAGGAATGGCTTTTCCAATATCAAATCCCCCTTTCTTTCCTGATGTGCTCAGCTTGCTGAGTCCCTGTTTCCTTCCCCACACCTTTCTGGGTTCAGTTGTGAATCCTTGTGTTTACGATGGTTCCAGTCTTATGCCTGAACGGGGTGGGTTTCTCGGCCTGGCTGGCAGGGCCTGGGGGGGTGGACCGGTGACTGGGCTCTGGTGGTCTGAGCCTGTGACCCCATCTGATGGGTTTTTATGGGGCCCCAGAAAGGAGCTCAGGCGGGTGGTTTGCACCGGGTCTGTGCAGGCGGCACAGGGTCCCAGGGCCGTTTGTCGGGAGGGAGCACTGTAGTTCCAGGAGAAAGTCACAGCCTAGAGACAGTGCGGGGATGTCAGGGGGCACGGTCCATGGTTGGGGTCCCTCCCAGAATGGAGGTCTTGCTTCCAGAAAGGAGAGGGGAGCCTGAGACCCTGCAGAGTAAGAGGCGGGGCCCAGAGATGGGGGCCCCCATGAAGGGGGTCACCTGTGTCCGGGGATGCCGGGAAGTGGCCGGAGTCCGTGTGAGGTCAGTGGGCAGAGGGGGCAGGTGGGGGACCAGGGAGTGATCAGATGTGGTTGGGGGGAGAGGCTCCTGCAAGAACGCAATGGAGTCCCCAGAGCCACTGTCATAGAGGATCCCTGGTGTCCCCAAAGGCAGGGGAAGACAGGCCAGGCTCCCCGACTTGGCCAAGCCAGTGGTGTGGAGTGGGGTGTGGAACAGGGGTGCTGATGGGGTCTCTGACGGGGGTCAGGATCCCAAGGGAGACAGGGATCTGGGGCCCTGGCGGGGGGTTGGGGGTGGCTGGGACCTTGCAGCAGTGCCCTGCCCCCAACCTGTCACCCCAGGCCCGGGAGCCTCACCACAGCTGACCCCATGGTGCACAACCCCATCAGTGGACCGGTGTCCCGGGCGCACTGCCGAGGTGGAAATGTTGGAGCTGCTGTTTGGGACGAGATCCCAGCCTGCAGTTTCCCCCGACGCTCCTTACCTGCAAGCTGGGCTCTAGGTTACAAAGACCCGAGGCTCACTCAGAGTCTCGACAGACAGACCACAGAAGACCGGTTCCTCACAATCTGTGAGAAACACAATTTTCATGCAGCAATCACACAAGAAACAATGAATATGCCGTTGTGATGGTTTGGGCCGGCTCCATCTAGACGGGCCCTGGCACACAGTAGGTCCTCAGCAAACCGATGAAGAGCAGTCCCCGCAGAATTACCGGCTTGGAAGGCGGTTACATGGTGTTCCTGACCCTCTTTGGGAAGAGCTGCCGTGTGACCACTTGGGGCTGGAAAATAAGCTTTGGGGGATGAGGAGTGTGTGTGCAGCTTTACGGTGCATTAAAGACCTCGTGTGTGTCGTCGGCAAAAGCATAAACAGATCCTAAACCTCGGTTTCTTTGTGCACAAGATGTTTTCAGAAATCATACGAACGAAATGCGTAACCCGAAATTACTGTGATGGACTAGATGGGACGTTTCTCACTTTTAATTTCTTAATTTCGAAGCTTATTTGCTCCAGAAGCTTAGGTAGAATGCAGGTGGTTTGGGGCTGGCTACTTGCATTATTTTAATTGTTTTGAGCGTGTTGTGTGGCCATGGCCCTTCCGTGGGTGCCATGGACTGAACTGTGTCCCCCACCCCCTCCAGATTCATAAGTTAAAGTGCTAGCGCCCCCTGTGATGGTATTTGGAGATGGGTCTTCAGGAGGTAATAGGGTTAAATGAAGTCATGTGGGTGGGGCCTAATCAAATAGGGTTGGTGGCCTTATAAGAAGAGGATGAGAGAGAACTTCCCCTCTCTCCCTCCCCTCCTCCTGTGCTCTGGGGAAAGACCTGTGAGGACACAGCCCTCCACAAGCCAGGAAGAGGCTGTCGCCAGAACTGGAACTCGGGCAGAACCTTGCTCTTGGACTTACAGCCTCCAGAAGTGTGAGAAAAATAGATTTCTGTTGTTTAAGGTCCCCGTTCCGCGGCGCTCTGTTCTGGCGGCCCAAGCGAACGAAGACAGTGCACGTGCGGGCAAGCCCGCAGGTGACCCAGGCCGCCGGGAGGGTGGGGGCAGGGCGGCCACCGCACGCAGGCCTGCCCCGTGGCCATGGTGAGTAAGGCGGTTATCAGAACGTCAGACGCAGGCAAGTTCCTGAGGACACTGCCCCAGACACCCTGCCACTCCCCGCGACCCAGGGCCCCAGGCACATTCGGCCTCGCTGTTGTGTGTGTTGTGCGCGGCACAACTCTGACAGGCGCACTCACAATTCTGCCCGCTGTGGGTGGCAGCCTAGCGTGCCGCAGCCCCGTCTGAAACCACACCTCAGTCAGAGGCAGAGAGGTCGTGGGGGCACCCCAGAGGGGGCACCGATGGACACGTGGTGTCCTCACCATCCTCAGGCACAGGCACCGCTGCCCCAGAGCCTTTTAGGAATCTGAAGCACAGGTCTGTTCGCCCTCTAGCGCCCACAGATCCCGCCACACAGCCCTGTCAGGTCGCACCATTTCCGGGGCTTGCTTCCTTCTGACCGGGCCTCTCCTGCCCTTGTCCTTGGGCATCCTGTGGCCACCTCTGCGGCATACCATCTGAGGGACAGTCCCCAGCACCGGCACTCACACCGGACCCATGAGTCCACACGATAAGGCTCAGCTACCCTGCCCTTCGAAGTGCTTCCTGGATCTCAGAAGCAGCTCCCTCCCCCCGCCACCCCACCCCGGGAGAATTGCCGTGAGCTCTTAGCACAGGCTCTTGGTGAAAACCCCGGAGGGTGGAGTGGCCAGAGGGCCATCAGGCGTCATAGCACATGCTGTTCTGGTGGGAATTTGGCCTTCCTGTGGAATGCAAGGGCACCATCTTCAAAGAGGACATTCTCCCTAAGGGTTTCACTCAAGAACCAGGAGAAAAGAACAGGGAAGGGTGTCTGGGCTAGGGGTGACCCCAATCTTGTCCAGCTGGCACTATCTCCGGGACAGGAGGCTTAGGGTTCCTGGGGAGACAAACAGACACAGCTCTCCAGCTCTCCTCAGCCCCCTGCACGAGGCCACCCAGCAGCTAGTCACGCGCTCCCATCCCAGATGAAGTGCTCAGCTCCGTCCGTTCCCCCTGCCCCTTGACCCTGGCCCTCCTCCCCTACCAAGGCTCCCTGGGCTACTGCAGAGGACCTTACCACTGGAAAGTCCTCAAAGGACACCCAGTGAAGACTGAAGCCCTCTGCTGTATCTTCCCAAATAGTCCCCCACCCATTCTGTGCTCAGCAGTCCAGCCGGCTCACCCTGTTGGGCATGACTGGAATGCACTTTCTCTCTACCACACTACTGATGCCCACCTCCCATCAGCCAGAAACCGGGGAGAGGACCCAAGGAATAAAGCCACCCAGCTCAGCACTGTCCAGCCCAAGCCTCCGGGCACCCGGACATATATCCTGGTATTAGAAGACGCATCTGTCCATCTGCCCACCCACCCACCCGACTTCTCCTGAGTGCTCCTGTATGACAGGTACTATTTCAGGAAGGGGGGTTGCAGCCATGAACCTTGTGGGCTTTGTGGAGCCCCTCACCCATGGAACAGACACTCCACGGATGGGCAGTCAGCAAACAGACTGAGTGGATGATGTCGGAAGGCATAGAGGAACACGACCTGGAGGGAGGGGAGTTGGGATGTCACAACCGTGAGCTGAGAGATCAGCTATGGGAAAAGGAGAAGGTGACATTGGAGCAAAGACGTTGGGAAGCAGAGGGGGTGTGCCAGGGGAGGTGCCCAAGAGGGCAGCTTGGAGGTCAGAGAGAGGCCTGAGTCCTGGGAGGACTGGGCCTTCCCGCTGAACTGCAGGCTCCAACAGGAAAGCAGGACAGAGCAAGTGGGGGGGGGGGTACAGGCAAGTGTGGGGGGGTGCAGGCAATTGGGGGGGGCGCAGGCAAGTGGCGGGGTGAAGGCAAGTGGGGGGCACAGGCAAGTGGCAGGGTGAAGGCAAGTGGGGGTGCAGGCAGGTGGGGGGGTGCAGGCAAGAGGAGGGGGTGCAGGCAAGAGGAGGGGGCGCAGGCAAGAGGCCTTTGCAGCAGCCGGGTGGCGGCTGGACCTGCTTGGTGAGCAGTGGCTGGGCTTCCTTTGTATTTTGAAGGCAGGGCCCACAGGTGTACTGAGAGACTGAAGGAGTCAGGCCTGCGTCCTGGGTCTGGGGCAGGACGGCAGGAAGAAGGGGCCGCCCAGCGCTGAGGCCGCAGGGTGGGCTGGGGAAGGGAAGAAGGGGGGCAGTCGCCTGGTCAAGTCTGAGGTGCCCATATAAGCTATCACGGATTACTGCTCAGGCAGGGGGGGCTGTGGCTAGTTGCCGCTGGAGGCCAAGCCCTCAGGTAGAAAGGGCATTGGGGTCTGAGCCTCCCAGCTGGGCTCTGAGGGCCGGGGTGGAGGGTCCCTCAGGGAAGAAACAGGGCCACCGTGCAGGGGGCAGGGCAGAACCACTTGGATCGGGCACCACCCCAGGTTCGGTGGGAGAGGACCTGGTTTCGGACGACTTGTTCCAACTGTTAGGAAATGCAGGTGCACATTGAAGACATAGCTCAAGGCTTGCGCCTGGCCCCCTTCTGGACCCTGGGGCCTCCAGTGGGGTCCACAAGCCCCAGGCCCTGCATCTCTGGATAAGCTTGGGGCCAATGTGCCCGCAGCTGCCCCAGGCAACTCGGGAGCGGAGCTAACGCCACTGAGGGGCGCCCGAGACACCTGGAGCCCACCAAGCCCCCAGCCAAGCCCGCAGGGACCGGTCGCTGCCGCGATCCCCACCTCACCCTGCTCCGGGGAGGCGGCTGCTCAGAGTCGCGCGCCTGGACCTCCCGGCCCGCGCCCTCCAGCCCCTGGACAGGGACAGGGTGGGCCGGGGAGGCGCGCGGGCCATAGAGGAGGGAAATAGAGGGGCCCCGCGCGCGGGAGTTCGGAGAGGAGGTCAGGGAGACCGGTCGGCCCCGGGTGGGCGTGTGCAGGCTGGGCTGGCGTGCCAGGAGCGTGCGACGGTGTCCGTGCTCGCGTGCGCGCAGCGGGGGCGGGAAGGCCCCGCCCCGGGGCGGGAGGGGGCTGCTGGATTAAAGGCCACCGTGGCGGGCGGGGACCGGGACAGGAGCCCGCACCCGGCGAGCGCTTGGCTCCGCGCCGCCCTGAGAGAGTCCCTGGAGGGGGCGGGGGGCGCGCCCCGCACGTCCACCCGCCCGGGAGCAGCAGGACCCACACGACATGCGCGTCCGGAACGGGCGCTGAACGGTGGCGGCGATGTCGGGGCGCGGGGCTCCGGGCCCCAGGTGCGGGCTGCTGCTGGCGCTGCTGCTGGCGCTGGGCGCGCTGCCGCGGGTGCGGGGCGTCGAGGAGCAGTCTGGGGGCGCGAGCCAAGGCTTTCAGGTGGTCAGCTTCAAGTGGCACCACGTCAAGGACCCGTACATCATCGCGCTGTGGATCCTCGTGGCCAGCCTGGCCAAGATCGGTAAGAAGCCGGGGGTCCCGGCCCCGCCGCGACTTCCTCCCGCGCTTGTCCCCGCCGGGTCGCGGGGTGGGGCGGGGCGGGGGGCTGTCTGCGCGACCCCGCCCGCGAGTACAGAGCTGTGCTCCCGCGTTCGCGCTCCTGCGCCGGCTCCGCAGTCTGCCTGGCCCAGCGGCAGCCGCCCCGCGGTCGGGCCTGGGGAGCGCCCCGTCGGCCCCGCGTAGGCAGGCCCGCGGGTCAGGGGGGGCGAGGCGGGGACCGCGAGCCTGGCCGGGCCCGCAGCGGCCACGCCGGTCGCCGAGAGCGACCTCATCCCCGCCAGGCGCGCGCAGCCCCGGGTCCTGGGGTCTCGCGGTCGGGGCTCCCTTGCCGGCCTGGATCCGCGAGCTCCCTCGGCCAGGGGTTGTGTGTGTCGGGCTCGTCCAGCTGTTTCGTGCGGGGAGGCAGCGCCAGCTCTTGCCATCGAGCCCTGGGGTGATAGGCGGCTCCCAGGGCAAAGGAAAGTGGGGCCGCTCGAGATTCAACCCGGCAAAATCCTATTTGCAGGAGCGATTTTTCCGTTGACAGTGCTTCTCCTCCCAAACCCCTGGTCTGTGGGATTTCTCATAACTCGCTTCAGTGAGCCAGCAAAGGGGGGGCTGCTGGTCGCTCCCGGCCAAGGTGACAGGAAGGTCAGCTTCTTAAAAGCTCATGGGGACCAAAGTTTGAACGCGTTGGGCAGCGGGCAGGGAGGGTCTGGGGAGGCGGTGGACGCGCCTGGTAACTGACTGGGCGGAGTCAGGGGAGAGGACACCGCCCCAGGGATCAGCGGGAGGCTGGGATTTGGGAGTGGGGAGGGGCAGGAGAGGGGAGAGGGCTCTCCAGGGCCTTGGGCTCTGACCTTTTCAGCCGGCTGGAGCGTCGGCGGCGGCTCTGGGGACAGCCTGCGACAGAATTTGAACCTGGGGTTTGGATGCCTGGAGGGCGGGCAGCACTGGGTTAGCTGGGTGCCCATCCACCCTCCCTGCGCTTCCCCGTCTGCTTTCTGCTTCTTGAGGGCACTGTCCATCCCTCTGCCTCCTCCCGTTTTCTCAGGCATCTCTTCCCTGGCCCTGGCTGCCTGGTCTGGTGCTCACTCTGTCCCACACTGGGCTTTCTGGGACACCGGAGTAAACCTGAGCACCAAGGTCTCATCCGTGTGTCTCCTCTGGACACCCCTGCTGGGGGCAAAGGACGCTGGCCGCTTTCTACCGGTCATCTACTGGACAGGTCCAGTCCCGGGCTGGGGCTCTGAGAGCCCTGTCCTGACTAACACTCACACTGCCTGCACCACCACCACCCCCCCACCCCCGGAACTGACCGTTTCTGGGGCTGAGTGGGGGCTCTTGTCCTCTGCCACCTTTTCTCTTCTGCGAAACCACCACCATAAAGATGACAATGTGCGCGGGGTGAACCCGTGACAGTCTGGGGAGCCACACAGGGACATGGAACACCCCTGTTTCCTGAAGCAAATGCTTTCTTTGCAAAGCTGGGGCTTCCCCGAGTCCAGCCGTGGCATCTGACATTCCAGTGACAGCTGCCCGCCCAAGCTGCCAGCGGCCCTGAGGGGAAGCTGCCGGGAAAGGTCTCGCTGACCAGAGTATTGGCCCCAGGAGTTTGTCACTCACCTGGGAAGAGCTGCGGACCTGTGAGTCTCCAGCGCGGCCAGACTTGTCCTGAGGGGGACCTCTCCAGGGCAGGGTGGCCACCCGCTCCAGCCAGTTCTGTTTCACAGTCAGAGCAAAGCCCAGAGTTCGTTTTCCTGCCCACACTCACTTAAAAGGGCTTGTGGTGCAAGCACCACATGCTCATTCCATTGTTGTCTGGGATTGCTGACCCCCCTCGAAGGGGGAACAGTCAAGCCTGGAGACCAGGGGTTCTAAGGACAACATGGAAAGGACCCCAAGGGAAGGCCTGTGGGGCTGACCCAGCCTCCCCCCTTCAGGGCCGTCCTGCTCTGGGCCAAGCCATGCCCCGGCCCTGCCCACACCATCCGTCCCTTGGGCTCAACCCCTTAGTCCTGTACCCTGGAATCTGCTGCACTGACCCTGCCCAGGTCCCCAAGGTCCTCCTGGTGACTCAGTATGGTCCTCGGGTGACCCCCCACCTCGGCCCTTTCCTTTGCAGTCCCCCAAGCCCCTCCACTCTGTCCCTTTGCCCATAGTCCCTCAGACATCGTTTCTCCATCCACCTTGGGACCCCACCCCCTGCTGCCTCTGGCCTTCCAGGGCTCAACATCCAAACCAAATCTTAGCAAACAAGCCGGCCCTACAAAGCAAGATCTACATCAAAGAAAGCGGTCACCTCACCTCAGTGGCCTGCACTCACTCTTGACCAGATCCACTGAGTTCCAGCTCCACCTCCTCCCCGGTCAGGACCCCCACCCACCCCACCCCCATCATCCATCGTTCTCTGCAGAGAGAAACAGAGACCTAACCTGACCCACGGTTATACCCCAGGGGTTCCCCAACGACTGGCCCACCTCCCTGCCCTGTGGCATCCCCCACTTCCCGACCCACATACCTGGCCCCAGATCAGGACATCGCCCAGGCCCCTCCCAGTGCAGCCAGCACCTGCGCACAAGCCCCACAGAGCGCTCCTAGCCACGCCTTCGTATGCATCCAGGTTGGGACCCGAGGCCGAGGCCGTGTGGCGGTGTGTCCAGCGTGTGCAAGATGAGGGCAAGCTTTGGGTCCCAGCGTCCTCCCTTCTTGACTCCGCAGTCCAGGGCTCATGTTCATGAGACTCTCAGGCCCCTTTGGTCATTGGAAACGGTCAGGCTATTTCGATCTCAAGGTGCAGGAGCAGGAGAAGAGAGGGGTTTCTACTGATTTCCAAGCATTTGCCAAATGTCTTACCAATGGTTCCAGGTGTTTATTTTAGTTTCGGTCAGATTTCTTCCAGCCACGGGTGGTCAGGGCAACAGGGTGAGGGGGCCTGGAACAGACAGGACAACTAGGTGCGGGGACCTGGGACAAACAGGACAATTAGGTGCGGGGACGAGGGACAAAGCAATAATTCATGCCAATGTTTTGAGGCAGCTGCTCCCCTCAAGCAGCTTTGGCCAGAGGGCAGGGTCATGGCCACCAGCAAGCTGGCCCAGGAGTCTGGGGTCAGCCCTGTGGCTGCTGAGGTCACGGACCCACAACCCCTAAGACCCCATGTCTGGAGCTCAGCAAAGGACTTACTGTTTGCATCTGGACCTCCAGGGGCCCCCTGCCCATAGCTGCATCTTTAGGAAATTCAGAAGGGGAGTAGGGTGCCACTGAGGCCAGGGAGCCCACGCACGGGTGAGGCCTGCAGGGCCAGAGAGGTTGAGGGACCCACTGCAGCGGTCCAGTGTCTGCCCCTGGGTGGGGGGTGATTCCCTCCTCTGGACCCCTGGGGGGGGGTGCTGAGCCTGCAAAGGCCCAGGGTCTTGGGCCTTGGACCGAGCTGGGCCTTTTCCCCTTAATTGCATTCTCTCTCCTCAGACTTTCCTTGGAGGCCAAAGGCTGGGCCAGCACGAGGCCCACATTGGCCATGCATAGGTCGTGAGGCAGCAGAGCGTGGGGTAGAGGGCCCGCTTGGGTGGTGGGGATCCAGGTGGCTTCGGGAGACAGAGCTCTGGAGTTGTGCCCAGGAAAGGTGCCTTCTGGAGGAAGAGGCAGGTTAGAATGTTGGAGGCCAGAAGGGAGACCAGAGGGAGGCAGAGGGGAGGCTGGAGGAGGCCAGACCAGCACAACCAGACCCTGGAGAACTTTGATCTCTACCCGGGTGGCACAAAGAGGAGGGAATTGAACAGACCTGGGCTCTCAGATTATTGCCTTGGTTGTAGGTCAGAGAATGGACATTGGCGAGGTGGGGGCGGGGGGCACCAGAGGAGATTCTGGGGAAGGGGCAGTTGTAGGTTGACTGGGTCCATGTATTCCCAAGCATTAGGTAGGGGATATTTCAGTGGACAGATGTGGCTCAGGTATCCAGCTGACATCCGGGTGGGTCCAGGGCAAAAGGTGGGCAGTGAGTCAGGTCAGGGAGGAGCCTCCTGAGGGGGTCGGGACCCTGCCAGTGAGGAGGCAGGCCTGAGCCATGAGACCCCTGGACAGGACGGGCTACACTTGTAGCGGCCGAGGTGAGGGGCAGTGTTGGTGTGGGTGGGCCGGTGAGAAACCCAGTTTGAGGCCCCCTGAAAGTGCAGCTCGCGGTGTGCGGGGGCCGGAGGCCAGGGGCTCCTGACTCTGGCTGGCTGGGAAGTGGTGGCCTCACCCTCTGAGCCTGAGAGTCTGTGCTGTCTATACCATGGCCTCTCTTGGGAAAGGGGGCGGCCTGGGCTCACATCCCACCCACCCAAACCTGGCAGAAACACCCCCAGGAGGACCCCAGTGGCCGATGGGACCATCTGGCTTCGAGGGCTGGAGGCTCAGGGGTGGCGGCAAGTCGTCGCTCCTGGTCCCCGTACCTCCAGCACCCTTGAGGCTTTGCAAGCCCTCCCCTCGATGTGATGCCTCCCTCTTCACTCCTGGTCTTGGGGGAAGAGGCCCCGGGGGGGTCTTTCAGTGGGAAGACCGGGGCCTGCTGTGCAGCGTCCAGAGCCTCTGACCCACGTTGAGCCTCCACAGGAAGTTCTTCTTCCCTGTTACGCTCCAGCTGGAGCGCAGCCCTGGGATCATGCCTTCCGACACGCTAGCTGCTGGCCCATCTATCCAGTTTCTTGGGCCTCAGGGCCCCGTGTTCCTGGCCCCAGTTCTCGTTGCTTCCAAAGTGCTTTTCCTACCGTTATGATTTCACCCTTGAGTGGGGGCACTTACGCCGCAGGCCTGGGACGTCCCTGGGTATCCACCCACATACTCCGTTGTCTTGCCCAGGCACCTGGGGAGCCGGGGCCACCGGCCCAGACACCCCGCCTAATCCACTGTTTCTCTGAGGTACAGCCGCAGGGGCTGGGCCTCTGCCCCAGGCACATGCCCAGGCTGTGGGGGAAGCCAGGGGGTGGTATTTACCTCCTGGGGTTAAAACCAGAAGCTTATGGGTTTTACTTCATGTGCTCTGGTCCAGGACCAGGAGCCCCTGGGGCTGAGCCTCACCCTTGTCCTACTCTCTCCTGTGGGTTCCTGGGCGCTCTCCATCATGCCCCCCTGCCTGCCTCCACTGAATTTGCCTTGCTCCTCTCGGAGGAATGCATGAGGGGATCTGGAAAAGGAGGAAGGGCAGGGCAGGTGCCATCCTCCCAGGGGTAGATGAGCCAGTGGGCCCTAGTGGACCCCAGTACTGGCAGGACCCAGTAAGTGGGCCTGGAGTCGAGACCCATCATCCAAAGCCTGGAACCAAGAGCCCTCCCAAGAGCCTCTACCAGATGGAGGTGTAGAGTCTCGCTTTTCAGGAACTGCTCATGGGGGAATTAGCCCCAGGCTGTAAAGCAATCCATGGGCATTTGGAGCTAAGGTATAACACTGAAATATTCCAAGGAAAGAGGGGCAAAGGTTGGGAAGTGCTGATAGCATCCAGTCCTGCTTGCTCATGGAAGGCACTCCCCAGAAAGGCTCTGCCTGGGCCAACTTCCTGTAAGCAGAGAGGTTCTTGGCCTTATTCCCAAGGCACCAAGCCCCTTTGCGGGGGTCTGGACCGTGGTCAGGGGAGTGCACGGTGCTCTGTGATCCAGTCGCAGACCTGTCTCTGTGCCCTCCTGACCTGTCCCTCACTCAGCCTTGCACTTGGTTTCTCCGCACGTGTGTCAGGACACCCCCTCCCCAGTTCTTGCCCCTCGAGGACGGGGCTGCGGGTTCCTCTATGTCCACATGGGTTGGAGGAGAGTTTTCCTGTCACACAGGCCAGGCCCCCGAGCCGGGGGCTGAAGCTTGCGTTCCCACCCATGCCCACGCACCGTCCCCCAGTGTCTGAAGCCCTGCTGATATCGAGTTTTACCTGGAGGGGTGGCCAGGGGGCGGACGAGGGACAGGCTCTGCTCTCTGCCACCTGCCCTGCCTTGGCACCTGCTCATGGCTTCCTTCAGAGAAGGCCCCTTTGACTTCTCCTGGCTGGGTCCTGGGACAGGCCTGTTCCCAGGAGCACAGGGCCCACGGCTCTGGCCACTGTCAGGCATCGGGTCCGAGTCTCCAGGCCTTGGGTGCTTGGCTAGGTTTGAACAGAGCCTGCTCAACCAGCCTCTCCGCCCTGGAGCCCAGACCGGGTGGTTTCCTGCCTGGGCCGTGGGCAGCACGGTTGGGGTCCCTGTCCCCGGCACCTTCCCTGGGCGGGTCTCTGCTCCCACCCTGTGCCCGTGCCTTCCCTCCTATCCTGCCTCCCAGCCCTCCCTCCTGACCTTCCCTGCCTCTCCTTTCCCATCTGTCTTCTCTCTCTGCTCAGGCCAGGGGAGAAGGGGTGCTGAGTGAACCCAGGTGCTGCGGGGGCCCCTCCCCACCCCGGCCCTGCCTGCAGAGCCTGTGGGACTGGAGGATGACAAGCTCAGGGGCCCCTGGGCCAGGGGGCAGGTATCCCACTAGTGAAGGCGGAGGGGCTGGTGGGGCCACAGAGGCCCCAAGAGCGGTTGGGACAGGAGCGGGATGGCCCGATGGGTGTGTGGTGGCTTCCATCCTGGCTGTGGCCCTGGCACGTGTGGCTCCCCTAGATTCCAGTGAAAACCCAGACTCCACCTGGTCACGCAAGCTACCTGGCACCTGTCCCGCCTTCCAGCTCACCCCCGCGCCTGAAGCCCCCACCCAGTTCTTTGGTTCAGCCAGGTCAGCGCTGTGAAGGCAGGCACTGCGTCCGGCTCGTGCTGCGTTCTCAGTGCCCGGCACCCCGCCTGCCCATCTGCATGGCTGAGAGAAGGAACGCAGCCCTGAAGGCCGGCTTCCCGTTTGTAAGTTTTGTCCAGACCATCCAGGCTCTGGGCCTGGGAAGAGGCTCCTTACCCGAATTCCTCCCCCGAGTTGCCACACAGCCTTCTGAGAACACCACGCCCGTGGAGGCGGGCAGCCCGTGGACAAGCACCGCCAGCGTCTGCTCAGGGCACGGAGGGCGCGTCGGGGCTCAGGGTGGGGAGCTCCTCGGCCCACACGGTGCTCAGCTGGGCAGGCCGGGTCCCCGGAGGAGGTCGCACCCCGCCTGCACTAACGCACGCTCCCCCACCGGCTGACCGCTGCTGCCAGTTCACCCCCAGTCACGCCTTCCGGAACAGGACAGAGCAAACCCACTGGGTCAGGACGCGCGGGCTCCAGGGACACAGGCGTCTGCGTGGGTGCCAGCGCCCTCACGCTCCTGCGCTGAGCCTGGGACTTGGGTCCCGGGCGGGTCAATCCCATCAGCACAGCAACAACTTTTGGGGGGCATAACTGGTCTGATTTCCTTTATTGATGCAATCTTGAAATCCTTGATTTTTAGCAGCTGCAGCCCTGGCTGCCGGACGAGGCCCCCTCAGTTTAGTGCTCACTTGACAAACGTCAGGATGTGGTACCAACAGAGCAGCCCCAGACCCCCCAACAAGTGCAGGTTCCTGTGGGGGACAGACGGATGACATCATGGCACGGGATAGATGGCGTCATGTGCTATAGTGAAAGACGAATGAGGAGAGGCGGACAGTGCAGGCAGAGGAGAACCAGCCCTGTAACGAAAGCATTTTCAGGAGTGGATCAACCAGTGCGAAGGCCCTGAGGTGGGCATGTGTAGGTGTGTCTGAAGAGCAGCAGGGGGCGGGCGGGGGGAAGCCAGCCAGTGGGGTGTGGACGGTGAGCTCAGAGGGGCCGGCAAGGCAGCCAGTCACAAGCGTCACAGGGAAGAGGGGCCGCCGAGGCTTCTGAGCAGAGTTGTGCTTGGCTCCACCGAGAGCGACAAGGCTGCAGGGAGGGAGGGGTGGCAGCAGCTCAGAACCGTCACCTCATGAGCTGGGCCTTCCCTGGGGCATTTGTAACGCTGGCACAACCCCTCTCATTTTATAAGGCTCTTCCCATAAACATGTGCAGAATAAACGAGTCAGAAACCATCCATATGTGCTCGGGTCTGATCAGAGGTTAAGGTCACAGCCTGCACCTGTGAGGGTCCGTGATGTCTTGGGCACTGAAGGGCCCTGGCCAGGCCGTTCTGCTTTGGCCCCAGTGCCTCCAGCGTCCCAGAGGGCACAGGACTGGCGGGCGGGTCAGGTGCAAGGAGGCCGAGGGTGTGCGATGCTGCCCCACCTGACCCCCGCCGCCCATTGCCCGCCAGGGCCCTGTGTCCTTATGGCAATGACGGGTGGTGTCTGCACAGGCGAGGGCCATGCTGGCCACCCTCCAGGTCATGCGAGGTGCCCCAGCTGGGCCAGGGACCTGGGGCTTAGCCTCACACGGGCCTTCCCTCGGAGCTCACTGTGTCTCAAGTCCACATCTACAAGCCAAGCTTTCATCCATCCGCTCTGGAAAGAAGTGAGAGCCCCGTGCTTCGCTGGAAACGTAGGGTCAGAGTCCAGGCTATAGACTTCCCATCTGAGGGGCAGTGGGGATGAGCTACGCAGGAAGGGAGGGGGCCAGCTGGAGTGAGCGGGGTTGGGAGCAAGTGGGCCAGGTGAAGGCAGCAGCCCAGGGGGCCCAGGTGGGGGTCGAGGCCACTGGGCTAACGATGGAGTCTGGGGGTCTGTGGACAGATGTGGCCTTGGCAAGCAGATCGGCTCTGGGAGGCATCCTGTGAGCCCCTCGCTGGGACTTCCAGCCTCTGGGGGCAGGGTCAGCCCTGTGCTCAGGAGGAAGGGTGCAGGACTGTGGGGGGAAGGGCCGAGTTCTGTTTCTTCCTTTCCTGGGTAAATCAGGAAGCCTCAGTGGATTCACCACCCGCAGAGCTCTCATGCTAAAGTCCAACCGTGGGGCGCTCTCAGCCGGGGAAGGGTTTCTTGCAAAGGCAAAATAGGAAGTCGCAAATGCCTGTTTCTGGCAGCTTGTAGGACAACATAAAGGGTGGAAAACCACCAGCTCCTGGGGGTTCCGTTTCTTCTTGGGTTTAACAAGCCCCGGAGCTTGGGGTACAGTGGACGTGGGCCTCCCTCCCTGCCACCTACTTTGCCTTAGAACGCAGCCCTCACACGCTGGGTGCTTGGTGCAGCTCACCTTTGTCCCGCCAGCTAGACGTGGACCGAACAGGGCAGCCCCACAGGAGGACCACACGTGTGCACTCACTTGGTGTCCATATGCGTGTGTGCACTGCTCCTGTGTGCTGGCTCGTACAAGGTGGAGGGCGGCAGCCTGTGGCTGACGATCGTGTTCTCCACGAGGCGGTGGGCTCAAGGCTGCTTCCTCCTGGGGTCCTGTGGTACCACGTACACCTCTGTAGCATCCACACTCCCTGTGGGGGCTCAGGGAGGAGTGGGCAGACATGGCAGGTGCTCAGGGGGTATTTGGTGAATGATCAAGTTATTGTCGCCACCCCCCACGTCCGAGGGAGTGTCCCCATATGGACTGTCAAACGCTGGACAGAGTCCCAAGGGAGTCTCCTTGCCCAAACCCAACAGAAGCAGCTGGGCTTCCAGGGGGTGGGCTGGGAAAGATCCTGGGGTAGAGGAGGGGGCCGAAGCCGCCTCTTGGCCACCCCAGCGGAAGCGGCCCCCTAAGAGCTGTGTCTTGGGGCCACAGAGGCCTTTGCAGCAGGCCCCTGGAGCAGGCCTGGGAACAGGTGTGGTCAACACCAGGGCTAGGGCAGCCGCAGCCCCCCTCCCATACTTCACAAAGGCCAATTCAGAGGCCAGACTCCCCAGAAGTCAGCCAGTGTCGCCCTGTGTGCTCAGTGACAGCAGAAACTGCATAAGCGGGCAGGGTGCAGTGGTGAAGTGGGCCGTGCCTCCGCGTGGGGTGCTGCCGTCCTTCCCGCGTCCTGTGGCGGCACAGCCTTCATTCTGGTCCTTTAGCGGAGGATCGGGAAGGGGACCAGCTGCCTGTGTGACCCAGGCTGGGCCAGCCTCAGGCCTCGGTCTCTCACAGGCGGCTGAGGAGCTCGGAGGGATCAGTGAGCTCGGTCCAGCTCGGTCCCCCAGGGCTGGCTCCAAACAGCTCGAACCAGGGCCTCCGGGGGCTGGGCTGCGGCCAGGATCCAAGCTCAAGGGTGTCCAGGGTGGGAAGCAGGGGGGAGGCGACGGTCACCATTCCCGCACAGCCGCTGCCCAGCCAGGCTCCTGGCGGCTGGCCACGTCACACATCCGTGGGCAACCCCACGGGACTCGAGGGCCCTCCCGGGCCTCCCGACCCCTGCCTGGTCGGTTGCTGCATCTGGGGAATGCCTGCGGCCTTGCAGTGGGCTAGCTGCCCTCCTCTCCAGCAACCTGGCCTCCTCAGCAGGGACGTGGCTGACCACATTTCCCTCAGATGCGGCTGGAGAGCGGAAGTTAGCAGGTGCGGCGCGCAGATGCACGGAGGGTCCTGCAAAGGTGCCTGGGGGACGTTCTGTGGCCTGGGCGGTCCCAGCAGGGGGCCCGGCCATAATAACAGGCCCACTGACACCAGCTGCCTGAAAGCGAAAATGCAAAGACAGCCACACGGCAGCTACAGACGCCTGTGTCCAAGACGGCAGGTGAGAGCCAGGACCCAGCTCTGGGGGCCCGTGTCCTCCCACAAGCGGCAAGAATGGGACTCGGCAGTCCTGCTCCCACACGCCCGCTGCCTGCAGGCTCCTGGTGCCGCCCTGTCCCTGGAGTGGGAATGATTTTGTGGCTTCATCCTGGTGGGTGCTGGCTTGTACCCACCAAGTGTAGCTGGAGAGGGTGTTCTGTGGATTCGGCCAGGCCTGCGAAGGAACCCTGTGTCGGCCCCTCACCCGTGTGCCTCAAACCGCGGCCACCAGTGTGCCTTTTCTTCCTCCTCCTTTTCCCCTCCGCCAGTGCAGTGTGGCTAGGATTGGGGTGGGGGTCACCTGACCGCCATTTACAAAATACAGTTAGTGACCAGAGCAGGGGCCGGGGGTCCAGGTGTGGGCAGGTCTCAGCACAGCCCTTCCCGTGCACCTTCCCCCCCCAGAGCTTGTGTTTCTGGGGGTGAACCGGTGAAGGAAGGCGGTTGGAAGTTTCTGAGAAGGCCCCCAGTGTCGAGGGTACAGCCTCTGTTGTCAAAATCCTTTACTCATTAACTCAAAAACGCCGAGAACATTCCGACGGCTGGGGTGCCTTCAGCCCCGGGCCGGCGTGAGCCTTGGCCTGTGCCCTGCATTTTGGGGCCCCAAAGCCTGGAGGAGCATGTCTTTGCCCAACACCCACTCCGGCTCACGTGAGGTGCCCCCACGAGAGGCATTGGCAGATGTGGGATGGGCGCGTGTGGCTGGCCGCCCGGGGACAAGGATGGGCCCTTCCCACCCCCCGCCCCCTGACCGTGGTGTCCAGGGCCGGGAAAGCTGACCCCCGCGCCTAGCGCTCCGGGACCCTCTTCCCACCCCCCACCCCACCACAGAGTCCTCCAGTGGCACAGCGGGTGGAGACTATCGGGATTTGCCTCTGCACCTCCCCCTCCCCAGGACCCCATCTTGCCCTCAGGGCACCGGGCCCTGAGGCCCCTGCAGCTGGCTTTCAGTGTAGAATCCTGGTTTTCTTGTGGCCTGAAGATTAGTTCGAGTGTCACGAGCTGAGCCGCGTGAAGCTGGGGAAGCGTTATCTGTCCCCGAAGAACAATGGTGCCTTCCCAAGCCAGGGGCTGGGGGGCCACTCCTCAGACCACGGCCGGGAGCCAGCACGGAGCCCAGCGGAATCTCGGAAGTAGACTGGACACAGCGTGGTGGTGTCTGCTCCCAGGAGAGGGACAGGAAGGAGGTTCTGTCCTGGGGTGGCTGAGGGCAGGCAGACTGTGAGCTGAGCGGGGCCAGCACACTCCGCCCCGGCCTCCTGCACCAGCCCACGGGGCCACGCTGTGCTGTGTTCGGCCTAAATCCACATGCCGGGCCCCAGCGCCTATCTGTGGGAAGCGGGGGTGAGTTCTCTGCTTTCCCGTTGACAAGGTCTTCCTCCCTGGCGTCCTGTGCCTTCATCAAGGGGAGCAGGGGAGGGTCTGTGGTCCTCAGGCAGCCTGGCAGGAGCTGACTGTCCTGCCCACCAGGGCTGCAAGGGGAGGCCACACGGGGCCCACGGAGGGTGTTTGTGGGTGCCGTGATGGAGGTGTGAGCGTGCCCTGGTGAGGACACGCGGGCCACAGCACCCTCAGAAACCTTGGAACCGTCCCCTCCCGTGGAGCTCCTGTCCTGGGAGGGCCACACGTCAGGCTGTTTCCGGGGAGCCTCTGTCCCAGCTGGGAGGGGACGGGGCGGGGCGTGCAGGGGCCTGCGGCGTGCGCCCAGGCGGGCAAACCTTCCCCTCAGAGAGGCTCTCGCCTGACCCGTCACGAGGAGCGTGCGGCTGTCCGCTGAGGCCAGCTTCAGGGTAGACCTGAAGCCCCAGCCGCGCCACACCGCACGGGCGTCACACGGGCCTGGCTCTGCCACAAGCTTTGCCACGTCCCGTGGTTCCTGGGGGGGGGGGTGCTTCTCCCGCCCGCCTGCCCGCACTTGCTCACACAGCTCACAGCCACGCGTGCTCACACCTGCACCCTGCACACCCACTCGTGCCCTCTCCTGGCACCTGGCCTCCCCGCCGCTCCTGCCTCACGCACTAGGAGAGCTCCGGGCACCGTGGCGCCCTCCACCCGGTGCCACCCTGGCAGCCAGAACCCCACACCTCACCACCCCAGTCTGGAGCTGCCCCTTCCCCGTGGGTGGCAATAAACCCTTTTCGGTGAAACTGAACAAACTTGGTTTTGTTCCGACGAAACCCGGCAGCATGCGAGCGCAGTAGAGTCACGACAGACCGCTCCCCGGCCGGCACAAAGCCGCAGGCCGCTCACCCCCGGTCGTCCCTCAGGGCGAGGAGCAAGGGTGTTTCCTGGCCTGCCCACCTCCCTCCCTCGTCCCTAAAACACCGTCACGTCACCTCCGTCCCGGGCCTGGCCTCCCAAGCCTACCTCACAGCGCAAAGGCATCCCCCACACCTCAGCAATGCTGATTTTCAAAAATTAATAGACCCAGTTTTTTAGTGAAGGTGAAAATGTACGCAATAATTGAACAGGTGGCACAGAGAGTTCCCCATACCCACCGGCTCCCCCTCCCCCCTCTCCCCACCCCCCAGTGTCCCTATTGTTGACATCTTTCATTGCTGTGATATATTTGTTGCAGTTAATGAGCCAATATTGATGTATCCTTATTAACTGAAGCCCATGGTTTACATCGCGGTTTGCTCTTGTGTTATGTATCTTACAGGTTTGAACAAATGTGTCATGACGTGTATCTATCATCATAGGATCATACAGAGTATTTTCGGTGCCCTAAAAATCCTCTGTGCTCCACCTATCCCTCCCTTTCCCCATCACCTGGACACCACTGATCTTTTTACTGCCTCCGTAGTCTCTGCCTTTTCCAGAATGTCGTAGAGTTGGAATGCTGCTGTGTGAGGATTCCAGGAGGTAGCCTTTTCAGATGGATTTCTTCCCCTCAGTAACGTGCATCGAAGATTCAGCCACGGATTTTCCTATCTCGATGGCTCGTTTATTTTAGCGCTGAATGATACTCCACTGTGTATGTAGCACGGCTTTTTATCCATCCAGCTACTGAAGAACAATCTGGCAAGTACGAGTAAAGCTGCTGTAAACATCCATTTTCAGGCTCTTGTATGGACATAAGGCTTCAACTCCTCTGTGTAAACACCAAGGAGATGATTGTTGGGTCGTATGGTGAAGGTATGTTTGGTTTTGCAAGAAACCGCCAAACTGTCTTCCAAAGTGGCTGCACCGTTTTGCATTCCCACCAGCGAGAATCTCCAGTCGTCTGTGTTGTGGATTTTAATAATTCTAATAGATGTCTAGTGGTACCTTGTTGTTTTAATCTGCGATCCCCTAATGACGTATGATATCGAGCTACGTTTCCACGTGCATATCTTCTTTGGTGAGGTGTCTCTTTAGGTTTTTGGCCCATTTTTAAATTGGATTGTTTGTTTTCTTACTGAGATTTGAGTTCTTCGTGTGTGTGGGACACAAATCCTTTATCAGATACATGTTTTGCAAATAATTTCTCCCCGCTGTGGCTTGTTTTCTTGCTCTCTTCACGTGGTCTTTCTCAGGCAGTTCATTCATTTCAGTGAGGTCGGGCTTCCCTCTTTCAGGGATCGTGCTGGATCTAAGAAGTCATCACCAAACCCAGCTAGGTTTTCTGTCCCACGATCTTCCAGGAGACGTATAGTTCTGCATTTTACTTGTAGGTCTCTATCCGTTGAGAGTTCATTGTTGTGAAGGCTGTAAGGTCTGTGTCCGGACTCATTTTTCTTCACGGGGACGTCCCGCCGTCCCAGCAGTCGCCGACGGGACCACTTTTGTTCAACTGTGTTACCCGTGCCCCTTCGTCAAAGACCGGTGACTGTGATCACGTGCGTCTGTTTCTGGGCCCTCTGTTCCGTTGCACTGATCTGCTCGTCTGTCCTTTCAGCGATCACCGTGGTCTCACCTGAGTCTTGAAGTCGGGAAGTGTCAGTCTTCAAATGTTCTTCAAGGTCGTGCTGGCTGCTCTGGGTTTTTTGCCTCCGTATGATAAAGTAACAGGCTGGAATTTTTTATTGGGATTGCATTGTGTCCGTGGATCGTGCCAGGAAGAACTCACCGCATGACCGTGCTGAGTCTTGCCATTTGTGCACGTGGACTATCTCTCCATTTATATGGGTTTTCTTTGATTTCTTCGTCCAAGTTTGCAAGTTTTCATGTAGGTTCTGTACACATTTTGTTAGATTTCTACCTAAGATTTTTTTTGGTTTTTGTTTATTTTTCTTTTTTTGGTGTTGATGTAAATGGTGTTATGGTTTACATTTCGAATTCCATACCTTTATTGCTGGTTTATGGGAGAGTAATGGACTTTGTATACCCTGAAGTCTTCCATCACTTTCTGGGATTTTCTGCACAGACATCATCTAGGACTCGTTCTGCCCCTGCCCCTACCCCTCCCTGCCCAGGGGGCCAGCCGCCTTGTCTTGTGTGCCTGGCTTTGCTAGCACACGTTGGGCATGTTAGGCTATCTTGGCCAGGACCATTCATGTGGGTGCACAAGGCGGGAAGGGGTTGTGATATGACTCAGCAGCTGTGGGTCTCTGGCCAGGGGAGTTAGCACAGAAAGCCTGCCCCACCCCCACATGCTTGCTCTCTAAGTTCTGGTGTTTTCCACCAAAATTTCGGTGCTGAACGTTGTGACTACACAAACTGTCTTCACAGCCGTGAGATAGCATGGGACTGTTTTTCCATTCCCAGTACATCCTTTTGTTTTACCCGAAGTCATTGACTAATCTGTTGTTGGCACAGTTTTCTATGGATTTAAGTGGTTCGGCCCCAAACTCCCAGAAGGCTGCTGCATGTGGCAATGTGCTCCGGGCCCCTCCCCTCTCCGGGCACAACACCAGCTCCCCCACACTGGGCACCCCATCTCCTGAATCTCGTGCCTTCTTGTCTTGGGGAGAACCCCCGTTTGGTGGGTTCATTCTCCACCAAATGTGGTTTCTCCGTCTGTTACTTCTGGGGACTGGCTGTGCAGCAAGCTGAGCCTTGACAAGCAAGCATCAGGAGCAGGCTGACCCCTCTGGGTGAAGCCTGGAAATCAACTCCCTGCCCAGGAAGGAGGCATCACTCCAGGCCCCTCCAAAGTTGGTGTCCTGCCCCTGGCCCAGTGCCTCGTGTGGGGTCTCCTCCCTCTCCCCCCCCAGCCTCCTCCCTCGTGTGGGGTCTCCTCCCTCTCCCCCTCCAGCCTCCTCCCTCGTGTGGGGTCTCCTCCCTCTCCCCCCCCAGCCTCCTCCCTCGTGTGGGGTCTCCTCCCTCTCCCCCCCCAGCCTCCTCCTTCGTGTGGGGTCTCCTCCCTCTCCCCCCCCCAGCCTCCTCCCTCGTGTGGGGTCTCCTCCCTCTTCCCCCCCAGCCTCCTCCCTCGTGTGGGGTCTCCTCCTTCTCCTCCCCCAACCTCCTCCCTCATGTGGGGTCTTCTCCCTCTCCCCCACCAGCTTCCTCCCTCATGTGGGGTCTCCTCCCTCTCTCCCCCCAGCCTCCTCCCTCGTGTGGGGTCTCCTCCCTCTCCCCCCCAGCCTCCTCCCTCGTGTGGGGTCTCCTCCTTCTCCTCCCCCAACCTCCTCCCTCATGTGGGGTCTTCTCCCTCTCTCCCACCAGCTTCCTCCCTCATGTGGGGTCTCCTCCCTCTCCCCCCCAGCCTCCTCCCTCGTGTGGGGTCTCCTGCCTCTCCCCCCCCGGCCTCCTCCCTCGTGTGGGGTCTCCTCCCTCTCCCCCCCAACCTCCTTCCTCGTGTGGGGTCTCCTCCCTCTCCCCCCCCAGCCTCCTCCCTCATGTGGGGTCTCCTGCCTCTCCCCCCCCAGCCTCCTCCCTCATGTGGGGTCTCCTCCCTCTCCCCCCCCAGCCTCCTCCCTCTCCCCCCCAGCCTCTTCCCTCATGTGGGGTCTCCTCCCTCTCCCCCCCAACCTCCTCCCTCGTGTGGGGTCTCCTCCCTCTCCCCCCCAGCCTCCTCCCTCGTGTGGGGTCTCCTCCCTCTCCCCCCCCAGCCTCCTCCCTCTCCCCCCCAGCCTCTTCCCTCATGTGGGGTCTCCTCCCTCTCCCCCCCAACCTCCTCCCTCGTGTGGGGTCTCCTCCCTCTTCCCCCCCACCCAGCCTCCTCCCTCGTGTGGGGTCTCCTCCCTCTTCCCCCCCACCCAGCCTCCTCCCTCATGTGGGGTCTCCTCCCTCTCCCCCCCCAGCCTCCTCCCTCATGTGGGGTCTCCTCCCTCTCCCCCCCCCCGGCCTCCTCCCTCATGTGGGGTCTCCTGCCTCTCCCTCCCGGCCTCCTCCCTCGTGTGGGGTCTCCTCCCTCTCCCCCCCAACCTCCTCCCTCGTGTGGGGTCTCCTCCCTCTCCCCCCCAACCTCCTCCCTCGTGTGGGGTCTCCTCCCTCTCCCCCCCAACCTCCTCCCTCGTGTGGGGTCTCCTCCCTCTCCCCCCCCAGCCTCCTCCCTCATGTGGGGTCTCCTGCCTCTCCCCCCCCAGCCTCCTCCCTCATGTGGGGTCTCCTCCCTCTCCCCCCCCAGCCTCCTCCCTCTCCCCCCCAGCCTCTTCCCTCATGTGGGGTCTCCTCCCTCTCCCCCCCAACCTCCTCCCTCGTGTGGGGTCTCCTCCCTCTTCCCCCCCACCCAGCCTCCTCCCTTGTGTGGGGTCTCCTCCCTCTTCCCCCCCACCCAGCCTCCTCCCTCGTGTGGGGTCTCCTCCCACTCCTCCCCTCTTTGGGGGTGGGATCCAACTGGCCATCATGCTGAGTCCCTGGAGACAGAGTCCCTGGAGCCCTGTGCGCCCGGGGTGTTTGTGGCTGTCGGGTCAGTGCCCGTCTCCTCTGCTCTCGTCTCCCGATCGTCCCTTGTTCTTCCCTTTTAGGTTTCCTCTCCTGTGTTTTGTGTCCTTGTCTTTTCCCTCTATCTCTGTCCCCTCAACTCCTCTGTCAAGTACTTCTGCTCTCATATTTGAAAAGAGGTTTGAAATCTCTGGATGTACTTTCTTATCAAGGGTGCGACCCTCCTTTCATCGGTGTGGATAGCGATGGTGATATTCGAACTTTCCCTCGCTCGCTTGACTGTGCTTCCTGTGATTCAGCTGTGGGCTTTGTGCCCAAGACACCCCCAGTAGCCGACCTGGGCCAGGCCCATGTATGTGGGAGCGTGGGCTGCGGTGGATGAGACACCAGGGTGCCGGTGTCTTCGCATCTCTCCTTCCTTTTGGCCAAAAAATGAAAAATAAAGACAGTGAGTGACACCCACCCTCCCCCCTTTTCCCCTTTGTTTTCATCAGGCTCGGGGAAGACGCACTCAGTCACCCTCCTTGTGAGAATCTGATTTTCATCGTCCAACTTCCCAGAAAGCTCTAGACTGTCATCTGACCTTGAGGAAATCGAGTCTGGAGGGATAAGATAACGGTAGCTCGAGAAGTGGCAGGACATGTCCCTCGGAACAGAAAGCCCTCACACGTGCAGAAACCGTGGAGGCGCTGCTCCGTGGGGAACCGGGCACGAGGGGTCTGCAGGGGCAGCGCCTGGCCAGGCCACTCAGCAGGCTGTGCCTGTCCTCTTGAAGGCTGTCCCCGCGGCCCCATGTGCCTCCGGGAACAGCTGGCGTGTGTCAGTGCTGCTGTCCTCGGCGGGGCCCTCCCGGCCGTCAGCTGCCCTGTGGCCTTCCCACCTTGGGGAGCCCTTCACCCTCCTGCAGCACCACGTCCATATCAAGAGTCAATAGTCCCCACCATTTCCTGCTGCTCTGTGTCCGGGCAGCGGCCCATGACAAAGTCCCAGCCTCGGGGGACGGTGCTAGGAACGCCCTGATAGTGGTGACCGTGGCGACACGGCAGCCACGTGAGTGGGCACAGGCTTGGTTTACGACACCTTGGGACGCTGCCCACACGTTATCTGCACCAAAGATGTCCTCAGAGAAAATAGCCTCGCTGGAATTTTCACACGAAGGGGTAAAAGGTCAACGAGACCTACACCTGCTCCCCCACAGAGAACCCGTTCGTAAAATCCTTGGAGCCTTTCGAGGGCCCCTCGCGGCCCCCCAGCCCCACCCCAGAGTGAAGCATCTTTGTATCTTTGTCTGGTGGATTTTACAACGAGTGTGACCACCCTGGTCAATCTCCGAGCCTCCAGGCGACCACCAGGTCAAGACTGACTTTCCACGTCCTTGAAGCGGAAAGCTCTGAGGAACAACGCCTTTCTGGTCTGTGAAGCCTCCGGGGCCACAGGTCCTGTGGAAGCGGAGGCACCAGGTACACGGGGCCCGGTGGCCCGTCACACCCTGAGCGGAGCTGGGGGTCCGTCCGTGGTGCCGGCGCGGGGATCTGTGTGGCTCTGCTGTGGACCCTTTCTTCCTCCTGCTGTTGCAGCTG
Organism: Panthera tigris; assembly: GCF_018350195.1. NCBI lineage: Eukaryota > Metazoa > Chordata > Mammalia > Carnivora > Felidae > Panthera > Panthera tigris. The sequence continues at coordinate 237,902,054 of NC_056660.1, forward strand.
CGGTTCCGCGAGCCATTTTGCTCAACGGGGTCTCCGTGACCGGGCCACCAGCTTCCTGCAGCAGTCACGCCCTGTGTGCCATTGGATCGGTACCACCAGCTGGATCCGTGGGGCTCTACGCAGCCCAGGCTGGGCCGCCCCCCGCCCTTCCTCTCCTGAGGTCCTCTCCTGGCCCCAGCCCCGTCCCCAGCCCTCCCCAAACCCCAGGTGCCCATCTCATGTCCTCCAGGCGCCCCACCGCCCCCACTGCTTCTCCCTGGACCCTCAGCCTTTCTCACACTTATTCCGACTTCACTTGCAGACCGATCGATAGAAATAGAAATCAGATATAAATCCAATCTGAGGGACTTCTCAGATCTGCAAATCTATGTCTCTTGCCAGATGGGCGACATTTGGGGCCGTTCTCTTTTCAGATTTTCCCCACCCCCTCCTCTGTCTCCTGGCCTTCCAGGACTCCATTTACACATGTATTGGACCTTCCGACACTGTCCCACTGGTGGCTGATGCTCTGTTCACGTTTTTATCTTTCTCATCTTTGTTCTTTATGCTGGACAATGTCCACTCATCTAACTTCGAGTTCACTGTCTCTCCTCTCTCTGTCTGCTGTCAGGACTGTCTATTGAATCTCTTATTTCAGATATTGAATTCTTCGATTCTGGAACTTCCATTTGGTTCTTTTAGGTTTCTTTTATGTCAGGGGTCAGCAGACTATGTCCCGTGGGCTGGCCACCTGTTTTTGTAAATCAAGTTTTCTTGGAGCACAGCTGTTCGTGGGTGTATGGCTGTTTTTGTGATGCAGCGGCCAAGCTGACTAACTGCCGAACAGACCATAGAACCTACACGCCTAAGCAATTTGCTATCTGGCTCTTATTGAAAACAAATCGCCAACTCCTTTTCTCTACTGAGATTTACTAGTTTTTTATTCATTACGAGTATATCTTCCCTTACACCCTTAAGCATAGTTACAGTAGTTTTTTTAAACCCTTGTCTGCTAATTCCAATGTCTGGATCACTTTGAGATCCCCAGTGATGTCTGGGTCCCATTCTCCTGTGTCTTCATGTGTCTGGTGATTTGGGATTGTTTCCAGGACTATAGCTCGTACGTTGTAGAGACTCTGTATTCCGCTGTGCTCCTCTGGAGAGCCTTGATTTCTGTGGTGGTGGTTGGTGCTGTGCTGTCATTTGACCAGGAATGGACGGAGACTCCAAAGAGGTCTCCCTGTGGTGACGGGAAGTTGGTACCTGCCTCTCTCGTGTGTAATTCAAGGATCAGCCAGGAATTTGGGAGGAGTTCACACATGGAATGTTGGCCTCTCGCTGCCCAGCTGCCGTGGTCACCGTCATCTCTGCCCTCCGCTTTCCCAGCCAGTAAGGCTACAGTTTTAAGTGCCCTGGACAACCCCAGCTGGGGTCTGCTCTCTGGAAAAAGCCATAAAAAACAGGGAAGTCAGGAAAACGAAAACAAAAAAGAAAACAGGGAACTCGCCCATTGCCGCCCTTTCCCTCAAGGTTTGGAGCCCGCCAGCGTCTGCCTTCTCTCCATCTCTCCTCAGTGCCTAAGTTGCCATTTGACACGTTTCTTCCAGAGTTCATGGTTGTTCCCTAGGGACAGTTGGTACAATGGTGCTACCCCACCAGTGCCCGGCCCCGAAGGTATACTTGTCACAGATCCTGCTCCCATACTTTTATTTAGTTTAGAGCCAGTCATGAAACCATAAGAAAGCAAAGCTTAAGCATGGCATCCTTTAATGTGGACTACCACAGGAGCAGCCTGGCCCAGGAGGGCTGAGAAGGAGGGAGTTGCTCGGGGAGAAGGACGCTGCTGTGAACGTCGTCCTGGTGCTCGCTGGGCTCCGGCTCCGGCTCCTGTCCCCGCACGCCTTCAGCTCGGACATGCACGCTTGGGCTCAGTGCTTGAAGCCGGCTGGGGCCCAGCCTTCCTTCTGTCCTCACTTCTGTTCACGATGGCTCCAAATGAAAGAATCCGATGCTTTCCTAGGAAGCTATTAACAATTTTCGTTTTTTAATTTAAAAATTGACAAAGGTTGCTTGAGTTTTGTAGGCACGCAATGTCTAAAGTGTCTCATGGCTTGTGAGCAGAAGGGCCAATCCTGAAAGGCCTCCTTTGCTCTCGAAGCTCTACTCAGGGTCCCGGAAACAGACCCTCCCTGGGGAGAGGCCAGGCCTGTCTGACAACAACTCTGAGCACTCATCTGGAACATCCTTGCAGGCAGGAGGCGTGGGGTCAGCTAGGTAATATTTGAGGACACTATAAATATCTTCAGCTCCTGCCCTGGGCTTGGCAGCTGACACATTTGCTGTAACTAACTCATACCTTGGTGCCTCTTGAGGTAGCATGGAGGTCAGAGAGAGGGGGTCTGTTCCTCTCCCCGTGGGTGGCGGGGAGGGGCTCAGAGCCAGTCCTGTCCTAGGAAAGCGCGGGAAGAACCTCACGCTCGTCTGTGGAGTCCGTGCTGGGGAAGTCACGTGCGGGTGTGTGTGTGTGTGTGTGTGTGTGTGTCTGTGTGTGCCCACCTGTGTCTCTGAGCACCTGTGTGTGGACCCGAGTGTGTGATATTTCAGGCCCGCCCCCTACACGCCTGCCCCCCAGGTGAAGTGGGTCCCCTGTGTACTCCCAGTGCTTCTCATTCTCTCTGGGAATGTTTCCACTGCTTGGTCTGGTTATTTTGTCAGGCAGCGTTTCATTGACCAAGGCTCGTGCGCGTTAAAGTAAAACCAAAGGATTTACTGTGCTGTTGCATTTGCGTGGACTCAGCTGAATCTTGCTGAGAGATCCTTGGAGGCTGTGGCCACATAGGGCCTGACCCCAGGTCCTGGGTACCCAGCTGCATCCCGAGGGGGCGTGACGCACGTCAGCGATGACCTTCCCGGGGGCCTCGGCACCCACTCTGTCCAGGGCCTGCTCCAGAAATGGCTGGCTGGCAGGCGGACGCCTCCTGACCTTTAACATCAGTCAGAGGGTTTGTAATTAGAATGAAAAGTGTGTGTCCCCTGTGGTTACCACCCTGCAGCCAGGCCGTTCGTGCTTAATTAGCTGTAAATCTCCCGGCCTCGGCAATCAGTTACCTGTGGGTTTGGGAGTCGCTTCATTAACGTTCCCTTGTCGGAAGGGACCGGCCCCGGCAGGGGAGCTCCGGACCCGGCCTCACTCAGCTCCCCGTAGTCTGTGCATCTTGGTGCACTTTGATTTTGTCCTCTACTGTCCTTGTCACTCTGTCTTGTCAGTCCTAGGAGTACGCACCACGTGCCCTGCCTGCATCAGCAGCTCAAATATTTGCCGAGCTGGGGTTTACGCCGCTAAGCTGCTGCTTCTCCAGTGTTCGAGGCATGTGGGGAGCCGCTGTCTTTCCGCAAAGCTTTTCTGCCCGTGGCCGGGCCCGGGGTCAGCACAGCATGGCTGGTGCACATACTGAATCGCTGTCTGCCCTCTCCCTTGGCAGGGCACATGGGAAAGCCAGCTCTGTGGGCTCCTCAAAGGCTCAGACGTTCCCTGCCTGTCCAGCCTATGAGGTTTGGCTTTTCCCCAGAAAATGCCGTGGGATTCTGAGGCGGAAGTTTGCACCACCTAATCGTTTCCCAAGGTCACAGCCACCCTGTGGGCACATGGCCTTAGGACGCAGGGCCTTTCTCCATGGTCATGGCTCAGGCTCTGGGCCAGGCCAGATGTGGAGGCCCCGAGCTGTGGGTCCTGAGGAGGTCGTCGGGTCACTGCTCAGATTTGCCTTTGCTGGATCCTTCTCTAACGAGGTGTAGCAAACAAGGGTTGAGAGGGAATCGGGTCTTTCCACCTGCCAGTGGAGTCTCGGTGGCCAAGCCCACTTGGGCACGCCGGGTGCTGGGTTTTCTGGTGGCCGTGGTGAGGCATGTGCCTCTCAGTTCCTGCTCCCCCTCCCTCTCTCCCTCCCCACTTCCCAGAGGCCCAGCCCCCCCCCCCCCTGTGGGGTTGCAGCAGAGGCCATGGCTGTGCCTTGAGCGTCCACCCTAGAGTCAGGGATTTTTCACAGTGACCTGGTGCGGGAAGGAGGGGTCTGCCTGTGGTGACTCAGCCTGACTGGGAGCCACATCCCTGACTGCGTCCCTGCAGTTCGGGCCAGTGACCACAGGGCATTTCCCCCACAGGAACTCAGCTTACTGGCTCCTAAAATGCCCATTATATGCTTAATAGCTGAACCACCAGCAAATTGCCACTTAAGAGTCAATCAAGTCTTCCGTTTAATTAGCTCATTGCAGTGCAGCTGCCTTCTGGAAGGGGTCACAGGCCTGGGGAGAGCCCGCCTGCAGGGCTGGCTTCTCTCACCAAGAATTCCCATCAACCAGAGGCCTCTGCTGGTTGAAACTGTCACCCTCCCTCGTGCCTGGGCTGGGTGGCCGGAAGTGCAGAAGCCCAGAAGGCCCGGCCCCGGCTGCCAACATGATGCCAGCTGAGAGCATGGAACGAGGGTCCCAGGAGGGCGCCCAGACCACAGGACAAGGACAGCAACATCCCGCCCCAAACTCTAGCTCACGTGAGCCCATATGAGGCAGAAGCTGGAATCAGAAAGTTGCCCTGCGCCGTGAGTGCGCATAAAGTGAGGTCAGGCACGACTAGGGCGAAGAAGCAGCTGGCGGCCATACGATGTTGTAGGAAAGAGAAGGGGGAGGACACCTGGGGTAAAATGTGACCCAAGAAATGGAAAGGAAGTCCCCACAGAGCTCAACCTCCCAGAAAAGGGCCAACACAATCTCAGTAAGACGGGCACTCCAGCGAGGACGGCAAAACGGGGAAATCGTAAAGAGGATTTTCATGGGTCAACACCCATTGTTAGACCTGAGAGATCATTGACCAAGGGTAGGAGACCTTAGAGCGAGAGGCTGGTGGAACCAGAAGGTCTGAGAGGTTTCCACAGACTCGGGGGGAGAGGGGAGGGGACACGGACAGCAGGGAGGTGGTGCCTGGGGTGGACAGAGTGGCACGGTCCAGGGGCAGCGGAAGCCCGGATGGGGGGCTTCACTGGCCAGGCAGCTGCTGCCACCTGGAACACATCCTAGGAATTCTTCTAGCCTTTTCTCTGAGTCTTAAAATAGAACAAACACAGCAGAAGGAGAAAAGGGCCCTGGGAGGTCTGTGAGCCTGTCTCACTCAGAGTACAGGCCTCTGCACCCTAAGGTCTTTGCAAGGGTGATGGGCCACGGGGCCCAGGCAGCCGGCTTGTCAGCAGGGGGACCTCCGGGGCCCCCGAGTCCCACCAGGGCAGGTTAAAAGGCAGCCGCACTTCAGGCTCCAGCACCTTGAGACAAGCTGGGTGAGGGTGGGCAAGACGCAGCATGGAAGGATGAGGGGACCGGCCACGCGGGGCCTGGGATGAGGGTGCCCTGGGCTCAGGATCCGCCCCCTGCAGCCCGACTATCATGGGAGTCTCTGTCTGCCCCAGACCCACCCCTCAAAGGCAAAGAGACCCTGAGGAGGGTGTCCCAGGGGCCAGGTCCCGAGGGGACAGCAGTCGACAGTGGACTGGCAGGGCCTCCTGGCCACATGAGTGGGGCCGGAGGGAAGCGTCCACAGACGCAGACGTGGAGCCTCACTTCCCAGGCCCGTGTCTGTCCTGTGGGCTGGGACAGCCCCTCCTAGGAGGCCGGCCTGTCCACAGAGCCACCAGGCAGCCCCCCCTCCCAGGCGTGAACAGGGAGAGCTGCTTCCGGTCTCCGTCAGCCCCAGAGCCTGCTGCGTTTCCAGAATGAAATCTGCCCGTGTGGGAGGGGCCCGCGGTGGCCCTGGACCAGAGGCTTCGCTTGGAGGGGTCCCGGCGCCCCTGACGGCCCCCTCCCCCGCAGGCTTCCACCTGTCACACAAGGTCACCAGCGTCGTCCCCGAGAGTGCACTGCTCATCGTGCTGGGCCTGGTGCTGGGCGGCATCGTCTGGGCGGCCGACCACATCGCCTCCTTCACACTCACCCCCACTGTCTTCTTCTTCTACCTGCTGCCCCCCATCGTGCTGGACGCCGGCTACTTCATGCCCAACCGGCTCTTCTTTGGCAACCTGGGCACCATCCTCCTGTACGCCGTCGTGGGCACCGTGTGGAATGCGGCCACCACCGGGCTGTCCCTCTACGGCGTCTTCCTCAGCGGCCTGATGGGTGAGTGGGCGTGCCGTCTGCAGGGGGGTCCTCGGGGTGGGGTCCCCGGTGCGGGGTCCTTGGGCTGGGCTCTGTGGGAGCAGGCTCTGGGCACTCCCCTTAACAACGCTCGGTACAGAACACAGACGAAAAAAGGGGACGAGTGGTTGGGGTGACAGATGTCACCGGTGGGTCCACTTAACCCGCTTGGCATGTTTACAGTAAGGTTTGATGAATGAACAAGAGCCTGTCCAGGCAACCCCAGGCTGAGGTTCGCGTCCTGCCCGGGAATGACGCCCTGTCCAACCAGGCTGGCGGGTGGGTGGGGTGGGTGAGTCGGCCAAGCTGCTGTCCCTCCCCCTCAGCAAGAAGGTGGGGGGTGGGCCTCACTCCCCTGCCAGCAAGCCTCCAGGGAGAGGGAGGAGAAGGCCCCTTGGGCAGAGGCCGGTTGTGGAGCCTGGTAGACACCCACCTGAGCAGCGGCGGCCCGGGCGCCCCCACCCAACCTGCAAGAAAAGCCGCGCCAGCTTCTGCACAGTCACCGGTGCCCCTCCTGCCCCTGCCAGTGTCTCCTGCAGTTTGGGTTACTTAATTCAGCCCTGGCGTACGGCCGAGGTGCGCCCCACCCACCTGGGAGCTGGCCATTATCTACCTGGGAAACTGGAACAGGTGAGGCCAGGGGCTCAGCTGAGGCCTTGCGCAGATGTGCACGCAGCCCTCGACGCTGCCCGTTCCGGGGCTGCCGTGGCTGGCCGCTTGCATCGTGGGTCTACGGGGTTAGCTTCCGGCACTGGGGGCGACCGATGAGAAGTGGGTGCTGGCACCACAGGCCCCAAACACCACCACCTGCCGAACCAGACTCCCAGGGACGGGCCCGGACCGGTGGTTTCCGTCCGGCTGAAGGAACAGCCTTGCACAGCATTCTTTGTGTGGATCAAGGCCTCAAAACCTTGATGACAAAGGACATGCATTGAGAAAGAGAGACCAAAGGTCCCCTGACAGGAATAGTCACCTCACCTGTCCCATTTGTCACCTTGGGACTTTGTCCTCACCCCATGGGGAGCACGTATGCTTCCTGGAGCCCCCACTGCCATCTGGCACCGCCTCCAGGCTCAGCCCAGAGAAACCCCCTAAGGTTGACATGGGGCCAAACACGTCTGGCCGGGCCTTGGAGGTGAGTAAGCCCCGGGTGCATTTACTGGTGATGCCTCTAGGTGGTTGGGTACATCTAGGATGGCAGGGCCATCTCTAGCCACTGGACACAGGGGAGAGTCTCAGGGTTTAGAGCAGGAGTCCCTAAGGGGACCTGTGTTCGGTCCTCAGGATGCAGCTGGTCAAGGCTAGGCATCAGCCAAAATCACAGATCAGAACAGCACCCAGGGGCCAATGAGCCTATTCTGTCCCTAGACGCCCGGAGCAAGGCATCTGAGGAGTTGGGGAGGCAGGGACCAATCGGTCTCTGTAGTCCAATGGCTGGGGGCACCTCTCTGAGGAAAAGTCACCCTAGGCCAGGCCATAGGTAGGGCTGGCAGTGGGTATCTTGGATGGGTGTCTGGACGGGCCAGCCGGCGCTAGGCCCAGCAGAGGCTCCAGGCAGTCAGAGAGGGCCAGTGGGTGGTAGACTGTTGCCCCAGGGAGGAGAGCAGGCTGGCCCCGGGACACTTCCTGCTTGGAGTGGCTGGCTTCCAGAATGTACCACCGGGTCTGTCTGGGCCCTTAGACAGTGAGAGACCCACGAGCCAGGAGGCGTTTAAAGACGGGACGCCCCAAAATGTGGAATGTGCGTGTGGAGTCCCGTGTCTGAAGCCAGGAGGGACTGTGTTCTCACCTCTGCCTCACCAACAGTGCCTGGAGGTAGAAAAGCAAACCCTACGATTCCCATTTCAAAAGGCACATTTTAAACTCTTTGGAAGCTGGTTCTAACACCTGCCACTTCTTCGGGACACAGACTCTGGAGCCAGGCTGCCTGCCGGGTTTTCAGAGCTCACGGGGAGCTCCCTCCAGGGCCACGTCTCTCCGAGGAGACAACCTTCCAGGGGGCCCTGCGTGGCCCTGAGGGAGAGCTGGGCTTCTGCGGAAGCCCTGTCCTAGACCTGGAGAGGGCCCAAGTGCCTGGAGGGGTAGCGGTCCAGCCCACACGTGGCCTCTGTGTCTCCCCACCCACGTGGGCCTCCCCCATACCCTCCAGGCCTGAGGTCTGGTTTGGTGCATTCAGGCCGGGAAGGCGGCTCAGTGCCAGGAAGGCTCCCGGACAAGGCCTTCCTTGGAGCAGCCCAGCTGACGGCAGGTGTGAGTCCTGGACAGAGCCGGGATGAGACAACCATCCTCGGGTCCCAGAGGTTGTGTGTCCAGTGCGGACTGCCGTGCGGCTATGAGTGCAGCCTGGTGCCGCTTTGGAGACTGAGATGTTGGAATGTTGGAAAGTGCATCTCAGCACGACCCTCGCCCCCAAGGGCACCAGGAACCCACTGGGCCATTTCAAGAAGCAGAGCTGAGCTCACTCTGAGGACCTGCTCCTCCAAGGTCCCTTCCTACCCCTCCCCCCGCCCCCGCCCCACTCTGAGCCCTCGTCTCCCTTCTTGTCCCTCAAACCTCCCTGGTGGCCCCTCCTACTGGAGTCCCCCAGGATTTCCCCGGGCCAGTTGTGGCCCCCAGGCCCCTGTGAGGCCTGCCCCTCCCCTGCCCCCTTCCATCACTTCCCCCCAGGCTGGGTCCTGGTGGCTCTCATCTGGGCGGAGACATCACTTTCCAGGGAAGCCTTTCTCCCATGCCTGTTGAGCCCCTGACCCCCCTTTTCAGCCCTAACCCTGGACCCCAGACGGCCCAGGGCAGGGGTCTGATGCCATGCCGTGCATGGCCGAGCCCCCCAGGTCCTTCATCTGCTCACAGCAGCCTCCCGGTGGGCCCCCCAGGAGGGAGTAAGCAGGCCCCAGGGTGGATGAAGGGAAGAACGAGGGGCAGTCAGTCCCCAATGGGGGTGAGACCAGCCTTTCCTGAAGGCTGTGGGAGCCTATGGGAGGCAGGCAGGCAGCTCTGACCCAGGTTCCACAACCAGCCAGCCCCAGGCCCAAGAGGGAGTCCCATCTGAGAGGCTTCTAAGCCGGCAGTCAGCAGGACGGAAGCCTGAAGAAGCCCCTGAGAAGGCCAGGGGAGTCAGTGTGCGGGGCTCAGAGGTCCTCGCTCACCCGGGCCCCGAAGGGCTCTCCTTGACGGCCCCGCCTGTCCTGCAGGAGACCTGAAGGTCGGGCTGCTGGATTTCCTCCTGTTCGGGAGCCTGATAGCCGCCGTGGATCCAGTGGCCGTCCTGGCTGTGTTCGAGGAGGTGCACGTCAACGAGGTCCTATTCATTATCGTCTTTGGGGAGTCACTGCTGAACGACGCCGTCACTGTGGTGAGCGGGTGCTGGGCAGCCCCAGGGCCTCGGTGCTGTGGGCGGAGAAATCAGCCTAGAGGAGGTGCCGCGAGAAGCCTGAGAGTGGGTGTGGGGGGTGCTCTCCCTCTGCCCCCCGCCCCCCGCCGCTCTGACTGGAGGAGGTTTCCCCCGCAGCCCCATCGCATGCTGTCCCCTCTCTCACTTCCTCCCAACTCCGAATGACTGCCTGTTCAATCGGGTCTTCGAACGCTCTTCTCCCGTCTTGATAACACCTCACTGCCAACCCCACCAGCAGTTGCCAGAGCAGGACGCCTCTAACTCCGGGTCCGGAGTCGATGCCCCCGGCCCTGATTTCCCTAAGGGAGCCACTAAAGAGACAAACAGTGAGATCTCGCCAGAACCTAGGAGGGAAGACGATCGAGCACTGACCGCACCCATGAAGCGCCTCGGTCTCCAGGAGGGAGGCAGAGCCCGGGAGCTCGGCGGGGCCGGGGTGGGTGGGCGGGGGCGGGAGGACTCTCGGTTAGGGTGTGAGGCCACAACAGCTCCGTAAAGTGAACAGAAGGTTCATGAAATGTGGGAGCACTGTCTCAGCATCACGGTGGCCAGCACGGAGTTGTCGAAACCCAGCCCGAAACTGGGCCGCTACCTCTGTGCGAGTGCGTTACAGGTAAGGTGGAGGCACGCACAGAGCGCCTTCCCTGCACAGGTCAGCCGCGTGCTGCATCTCCGAGCGCCTGCTCTGGGCCAGCCCCACCAGCCTGTCGCCTCTCCCCAAGGGCTTTGCAGGCACAGCAGGACGTGAAGGTCCCTCTTGCTCTAAAAGTACCTGTGGCCTAAGAAATTCTCCCTCTTCGTGTTCCTTCAGGGTTCAGGAGAGTGACAGACCCTAAGCTTGTGCTGCACCAGATTTCTTCTGTAGCAGATAAGATGTTCTCGGGGGAATTTGAGAATTAATTTCAAACTTAATCAGAAATATAAGACACAGCTCCTTCGAGGCTGGGCTGCTCTATGCCGTGGCTCCGTTTCTCTGGAGAAGCTCTAACTCATGCCTGAGCCACGGAGCTCTCCGCTTACAGCTGGCTTGAGCCTCGTCTCCCCTCCCACCTGCGTTTCCATGGAGACACCCAGGCTGTGGTCCAGCCCCCAGCACCCTTGGTGGCTGTGTGCCCACACTCTGCCCAACACCCGAGTGTCATCAGGCCTGTTGTGCGCCTCCTGTGGTAGAAACAGCTCCACACCCCGCCTGTTGGGGTCCTCTGTCCCCTTGAGCAGACCCGGAGAGTTCAGGCTTGGGGCTCAGAGACCAGCTGTTTCCCCAGGAACCTGCGTCCTGCCCTCGGCCCCTGGGTGTGGAGGGCTCAGCATAGGACACACAGCACAGCCTCCACAGCTGTGGCCTAGCATGCCCTTCCTGAGCCTTTCATCTGCAACATCTTGGTGGAATGAGGTTTAAACGTCAACATGCAAAGACACCAAGGGGTGTGATCCTATAATCGGGAGTTAATGCAACAGCAGAGTCACTAAAAATGAAACTCTGGCTTCATCTTGGAACATGAAACAGAATTAAATGTAGCGGGTTAAATTTGTGGTCACCCCTGCTTTGCTGATAGTAGGAAAGGACGACGTTTGCTCGTAAAGGTTCTAGTTCCCTCTAGAATGTTCTTCTGCCTCTCGTATCCCACCCGCTGGCTCGTCTTTGGCCTTCATCTTCTTTTCCGTGATGCTCTGTGATGATTTCCTCCTGGCGATTTTTTGTTTCCTGAACAGGCCACCATGGCCTGCTTGACCCAGACCAAGTCCTCAAGGCCCGAGGCCTGAGATCAGGTGAGCACTGGCCGAGGTCCGGCCCGATGTCATGCTTGCCTCTCTGTCCCCCCAGGTCCTCTACAACGTGTTTGAATCTTTCGTGACGCTGGGTGGTGACAAGGTGACTGGCGTGGATTGCGTGAAAGGCATAGGTGTGTGGCTGGTGGGTCCGCACACCTGGGGAATGTGGGGGCCACGTCTCTTCTCCAGCATGTGGACCACCTCCAGGCTTTGACACCAGGCCTGCCCCTGGGACCCACAGCCTGTGTGGGCAAAGTCTCGGTGGCCATCCCTCCTGTCCCCAGCGTGTTTTATGAAAACAATTTTGTTGGGTCCCGCCACCCTGGGGAGGCAAGGGCTACAGCCCCGTTAGGCCCACCAGAATGTCTGGTTGGAGGACGTGGGCCCTGGTGTCCTGGGTGGTTCTGGACAAACGTTCCTCTGGGCAGGGACAATGACAGCCTGGCTGTATCAGGGGTGCAGGGACAACCCTGCCCAAGGCCCCCTTGTCGGGCTTTCTCCATGATGGGGGAGGGGAGCCAGGGCTCCCAGCTCTCCACGTGCCTGGTGGCCTCTCAGGGGGAGAATCGGACGCTTGTTTGCTGAGTTATTGGCGCCTCTGTGGGGGTTACCAGGCAACCCACGATGAAAGGAATGGTCTGGAAGGACAGCCGGTCAGCCGTGCCCACACGCAGGGGCCAGCCACGCCCGGCCACAAAGGGCCTTTCAGGCGGCTCAGCCAGTGTCCTCGGCCCCGCAGTGTCCTTCTTCGTGGTGAGCCTGGGGGGCACGCTTGTGGGGGTCGTCTTCGCCTTCCTGCTGTCGCTGGTGACCCGCTTCACCAAGCACGTGCGCATCATCGAGCCCGGCTTCGTCTTCGTCATCTCCTACCTGTCCTACCTCACCTCCGAGATGCTGTCACTGTCGGCCATCCTGGCGTGAGTCCCCCTCGCTCCCACGGCCCAGAGCGCCGGGGCCACACAGCTTGTGGGCCACGGGCCGTGCTGGTGTGCAGGGGTAGGGCAGGGCCCACACACAGCACAGCCAAGCAGCTGTGCCTGGGAGGGGGCGGGGGGGTGACGGGCGGAGGGAGAGGGGCCCCTCCCTCCTGGGGCACAACCTTGTGGTTCTCTTCCCAGCCCCCATCTGCCTGGCCCGCTTCCCTCTAAGGGGTGAGAAGCCACTGTGGGGGTGAAGAATCTGGCCTATTCAGGTTTTAAATAAGGAGTTGGTGTTTTCACAGAATTGTCCGTGAGCTCTGCCTACACCCAGCCCCTTCCGGATGCTCTGGGTGGGAGGCTGGCTGGCACCCCCATGACCCGAATCTGCCCTGGCACCTCCCCCCAGAGCCAGCCACCGCCCGGCTGAGGACAGACGCTGAGGCAGCCCACCGGGTGGCTCAGGGTTCAGATCTTGGGGCGTCGGGGGCCGGGACCGCGCCCGGTCCTAAGCAGAGCCGAGCACGCCGACCAGTAGGGTGGGCACGTGCCCAGACACAGGCCAGGGTCTCAGCCCCCAGCCTCACTGTGCCCGTCCCGCCTCCAGCATCACCTTCTGCGGCATCTGCTGTCAGAAGTACGTGAAGGCCAACATCTCGGAACAGTCAGCCACCACCGTGCGCTACACCATGAAGATGCTGGCCAGTGGGGCAGAGACCATCATCTTCATGTTCCTGGGCATCTCAGCCGTGAACCCCCGCATCTGGAAGTGGAACACGGCCTTTGTGCTCCTGACGCTCGTCTTCATCTCCGTGTACCGGGCCATTGGTGAGGACGCTGGGGGATGGTGGGGACCAGGGAGGGGGGAGGGGGCGGGCGGCGATGACAGGGACGTGGGGGGGACGGGGGGCGGGGAGATGGGGGCGGGAGCACATGGGGGGCAGGGGGGATGACTGAGGGACGCTGGCCACGGTGGGGGCAGGCGCTGGGGCCCGGCTGTGGAAACCAGGCACGCGGTGCTCGCGCCCGGCCCTCTTGCCCGGTGAGCGGCGGGTCTGGGAGCTGCTGGGGAGCCTCACCACGGCCGGGCCGTGGGTTATCTTCATCGAAACTCCAGGCTTTGTCACGGCTTCGGCACCTTGGGATGGAGTTAGAATAGCTGGGGGTCAGGGTGGAAGGTTCTAGAACCTAGAGGAATCCATCTGGTTTCCTGACGACCCATTGCGGACGCAGCCGCCGATGAGCAGATTGAGGCTCATGTGAGGCAGGAGCCCCCCTGCCTGCTCCGGCCCTGGTTGCCCCTCCCTGGTGTGCAGTGCCGGGGCGAGGCCACCACCCACTCTGCCTGAGCTCACCAGGGCCTGAGGGCTCCAGGGAGCGGCTGACAGAGCAGAGCAGGGTCCTGGTCCTGGAGGCAAGAGCACAAGGCCTCGGTGTTGCAGCCCGGTCACAGGGACACCTGCGAATTCCCAGAGCTGCGGGGAGCAGCTTCCAGCCACAAATTCGGGGTGCGGAGTATCCCCAGCGGCAGGTTGGACCTGTGGCCAGGAGAGAGCACTGGTGTGGACAAGAGGGTTTGGGGAGAGTAGGGCCACGGCGTGCAGTTTCCGCGACCCCTTGCCCGGGACAGAACCTGTCACCGTCACTGCCCTCGGAGGGGAGTCCCGCATGTTGTGCCCCCAGGGCGGTGGCTGCCGCCGGCCCGAGGCCCTCGGGGAGCCTGGAGCTCAGTGCGCTCCCGGCCCGCAGGTGTGGTCCTGCAGACCTGGGTCCTGAACCGGTACCGGATGGTGCAGCTGGAAATCATAGACCAGGTGGTCATGTCCTACGGCGGCCTGCGCGGGGCCGTGGCCTTCGCTCTGGTCGTCCTTCTGGACGAGCGGAAGGTGAAGGAGCGGAACCTCTTCGTCAGCACCACCATCATCGTGGTCTTCTTCACGGTCGTCTTCCAGGTAGGGTGGAGGGCACGCGGCCGCCGCGCCCCGACCTCTCCACGCCAGCGGGCGCTCCGTTTCTAGCCTCTCCAGCCTCCGGGCCCTAATTGGTTTTTGTAATTTTAGTAACTAGGAGACGTTTTGTAGGTTTTCGTGTGGCCCCACAGGGGACGCAGCACGATTTGGCCTGAAAATGTTCTTCCTGTGCTGCCGCTGGTTGACGAAGCCCCAGTTAGGGCTTTATTGACCAGACACGCCCAGGAAGGTGTCCCACTTCTCCTTGCTTTGGGGAAGGAAGTCTAAGGAGCTGATTGGGGGGACCCTCCGAGCAGGTCAGGTCTGTGGATAAGGGCGGCCCATTTCACCCTGTGTGCCTATGGAGGGGGTGCAGGTACGGGTTCGCACACTGGGGGTGCCGTGGGCCAGGGTGGGCCCTGGGCGGGAGCCTGCCCGCCGTCTGGGTCAGTACCTGTCTTCCAGGGCCTGACCATCAAGCCCCTGGTGCAGTGGCTGAAGGTGAAAAGGAGCCAGCACCGGGAGCCCAAACTCAATGAGAAGCTGCATGGCCGGGTAGGGGACTGGGGTGGGGGAGGGGGGGCAGGGGCGAGGCAGGGCAAGGCAGGGGTAGCCCTCCGAGTGATGCCAGCCCAATTCTCTTTCCTGTGAAAGGCTTTCGACCACATCCTCTCTGCCATCGAGGATATATCAGGGCAAATTGGACACAACTATCTCAGAGATAAGTAAGTGGCTTTAGGTGCCCCTGGTTGGACTGAAATGGGGAAATTTGGAGGCACATTCGTCTCTGCCCTCAGTTTTAACTGGAGGACCCACAGGGTAGAAAGGGCGGCTGACATTCCCCGTAAACCAACCTCACAAAGCACTGGCTGACTGAAGAACAAGGATACTTGCCAAATTGTCTGAGACCCCCTTCTCCTGGGACTCCTGTTTCCCAGGAACCCCACCCCCTTGACCCCCGACTGCCCTAGGACTCCACCTCCCCCTGAAACCCCTCTCCCTCTGGGATCCTTCTCCCCCAGGAGGCCCTCCTCCTGCAGCGCCCTCCCCTTGGGACTCCCCGCCCCCCCCCAGACCTCTCCTCCTGGGGCAACCCCTCCCCCTCAATGTCTAGCTCAAGGCCCACTGGACCTCAGCTAGATGTTCCTCTGCAATTCTGGCCTGGCCACATCCTCTTCTGCCCCAGACCACTGGCCAGTATTCTAATTGTGCTGGATTTAAAGCCTCCTTCTGGCCAGCCTGGTTCTCTCTAAGTGTGGGAGCTCAGAGGTTCCTCCTGCTCTAGCCAGTCCCTCTGCAGGTAAAATATGTTTCTCTCACTGTAGCCAGGGCCCCAGGGCCCTGTCCTCAGCCTGCCCTACCCTTTCCAGAGTGTTAGGTAACGGTCAGGTGGAAAACGTTGCAATATTGTATCAAATGAGAGAACAGAATTCAGAATTCTACCTTCTGACAGGAAGAACACTGATGGGGAAATAGAGCCCCTGAGGGTTATTCCTCTTATTTTAAATCTCACCCTCAAGGTTGTTACCGTAAATAAATTTCGGAGGGGAGGGGCGGGAATCTCCCGGGTCTCAGCTCCTGGGAGACCACGTCCATTCCAGGTCTGGGAGTGGGAGAGGGGGCCCGCTGCTCCCTGCCCCCCACAGGCTGCCAGGGTCCCACGATCCTCCCAAGTGTTAACATCTGTGTTGATTTGACCCCCCAGGTGGTCCAATTTCGATAGGAAATTCCTTAGCAAAATCCTTATGAGAAGGTCGGCACAGAAGTCACGAGATCGGATTCTGAATGTTTTCCACGAACTCAACTTGAAAGATGCCATTAGCTATGTGGCTGAGGTACCAGAACATTCTGTCTGTTCTCTTTGTTGGAGTTGGGGGCTAAAACAACACGCAGACATGGGATGGGGCCAGCCATGGGGTCTAGGGCAGTGGGCCTGCACCTCACGTGCACGTCTGTCTGCACCCCGAGGCCCAGGCAGCCCCATGCGGGGGTTGACATGTTCATGACGCAAAGCCCTGAGAATGGCTGTGGGAGCTGGGGCACAGAGCCCTCTCCTACAGCTCCTTGCAGGAGGCCTGGTGGGTCTGAGGTCTGAGGCCAGGCAGGGCATTATGGAGTCGTGACTCCCCCCACCCCCACATAGTGCACACAGACATGCACATGCGTGCCTACACCCGCTCATCCACGTACGCGCATGCGCGCAAAGGGGAATGCAGCAAGGAGGTCTTGAGTCCTGTGGGGTCAACATGGGACATGGTAACAGGCTGTGGCTCTGAGGTGGCCTCCACATCCCCCGGCCCTGCAGGTAAGCAGGACCCTCCTGCACCCACAGAACCCCTGCCTTCCGCAGGCACATGAGTCCGCTCCCGTGTCCCTGAGGCTGATGGGCCAGAGAAAGCTCCCCACCAGCTAGTGGCTGGTGGGTGCGTCCAGGGTGTGGGGAAAACGAGCGGGCTCGGGAGCATGTGGGGGGTTAGGGACTAGCCCTGCTGCACGGTGACGCTCTGGATCTTGCTGTTTCTGATGCCACATGCCCTGTGCCAACTCACAGCCACTTGGTCAGTACAGGATGTGTCCAAGTGACTCAGTCATGGCAGGGCTCAGGTCAAATCCCACTCCTCCCGCCCCCCCTCCCCAGTGGCCACATGCCTCCGGGCAGTGCTTCCTGGCTTCTCAGTGCACACGTGTGACCATCTCTTGGCCATTGCGTTGATCACCCAGCTGCCTTTGCCCCATGTGTGTCCGCACACATGGCCCTTAGGCCCCGAGGTCACGGGCATCTCATCAGCTCAGGCCTACACAGAGCCTGGTGAGCTAGGGGTCCGCATTTTCATCTGGAGGGACGGGGCCACCTTGGCAAACCCCATGGACCTCACACGGAGAGCACAGCCAGAGCCCTGGAAGCATCTGTCCCTTCAGAGCAGAAAGCGAGTCCTCCAGTGGGCTTGTCCACCCCAAATATATAGCCTGACACCCCAGCACAGCCTGGGGTCACCACAAGGCAGAGAGGGGCAGGGACACAGGGAGATGAGGAAAAGGAAGGGCCCCTACACCGCCCGCCGGGCTAGTGCCGACCCTGGTCCCCCCGAAATCCCAATCCAGAAGCTCCAGGCACCAGCAGGGACAAGGCCGTCGTCTGTCTGCACCTCTGACCCTGGGCTGGGGAAGTTAAGAGCACGAACCTCTGCCTGGTGGGACTGCAGAGGCCTTCGTGGCCTAGAGCCTGGTGGGACTGGCAGGAGGGGCTGTCCCTCTCTTCTGGCCAAGTTCTATGTCCCTTGGACACTCCAAGGCCCCCAGCCCCCACGTGGGATGTGCAGGCTGCTGTCAGGGCCCCTGCTGCCCAGCACACTGAGTGCCCCTGGCCCGTGACGTGGGCTCCTCCCTGGTCAGGCCTGGCTCTGCCGGCTCAGGTCACAGCAGGGCTGATGTGTCCTCCTGGGCTGTGCCTCTGAGTCTCCTGCACGGCCACGTCAGACCCTCACTCTGGTGCCCTCACAGCCCCATGCCCTCCCCTAAGGGGCCCTTGCTTTCTCTCTGTGGCCCCCTTGGCACATAGCCCCACACTCCCACCCAAGGAGAGTGGCTGTTTTTGACTTTCATTCATGTAGGGCTCTGCTGTACGTAGTTCTGATCTGATTCAATTCTGGACAGAGGCCTGGGGGTTGCCTTCTGGGGTAACTGAGGGCAGATGGTTGGGACCCCCAGTGGGGACAAGGGACACATCCCCAGGCCTGTGGGGAGCCGCGGTGTTCCCTGGTGCGCCGTGCCCGCTGAGGGGCTGGGTTCTTCACACTTGCTTCTGTCTTTAGTTTTTCAAGCCACCAGCCACCAACCACTCGGCTCAAGCGAGGCCTTGCCTGCGGCCTGAGCTCTCCAGAGGCTGGTGGCTGTCTGGCCTCCGGGCACTCCACGGTGTGGGCTGGCACAGTCTGCCTCCTCCCCACAGGGAGAACGCCGTGGGTCCCTGGCCTTCATCCGCTCCCCCAGCACTGACAACATGGTCAACGTGGACTTCAGCACGCCGCGGCCCTCAACTGTGGAGGCCTCTGTCTCCTATCTCCTGTACGTGCCCACATCTACACGGGCTTCGTCCAGAAGCCACCCCTCACCTGGGCACCTCCCACCATGACCCTGGAGGCTGCCGTGGGCGGGGATCTCCCCTGACCTGCACTTCCCAGGCTCTCCTAGTCACAGGCAGCAGGGCCCCTCTGGGCACACACTGGCCAGTGGGCATCTTGAGGCAACTGAGAGTGTAAATGGGATGTGCACTGGACCCCAGGGAGGGGCGCAGAGAGGAGCGCAGGGTGTGGACACGGGTGCCACGAGTTTCCCCTGCACAGATACACTTGCAGTAAAGGTTAGTGTGTGCCCTGGTGTGAGACTAAGGGAAGAGGAAGCCGGCAGGGCAGAGGTTTGGGGCTGAAGCCCCATCCCTGGTCGCCCCCACACTGGTCCTGGACTTAGGACCTCCCTCCTGTGCTGGGCTGTGCTGCTTGGCTGGGGCTTCGTCAGCTGCTGTGCAGGTGCTGGGCTGGGCTGCGTTAGGGGGTCAGGGAGCCCCGGGGGAGGGTGGGGAGTCCTCTTGGGGTCTGGCTGAAACCCTGAGGGAGAAGACTCCCAGGACAGGCCTTCCAGGAGGCCGGAGGTGTCCGGGCTCACGGGGGGAGGGGCCGGAGGGGCGGGCGATCACTGTGACCCCCATGTAGGAGGGAGAACGTCAGTGCCGTGTGCCTGGATATGCAGTCCCTGGAGCAGAGAAGGAGGAGCATCCGTGACACAGAGGACATGGCCACTCACCACACGCTGCAGCAGTACCTGTACAAGCCCCGGCAGGAGGTGGGTGTGCCGAGCCCGGGGTGGGGTCCTCACCCTGGCACGGGGGTCCTTGTCCTGAGTGCAGAGAACACTCAGGCCCAGACGGCTGGCAGGAGGTGGGCGGGGGGGGCTCAGCCTGGGCCCTCACGTCCCCAGTTCTGTCTGGCTGGCTTTGCAGGGGGGACCCAGCCATGCAAGGTGTCCCCACTGTGACCGCCCCGGCTGCCCCTCCCCCAGTACAAGCATCTCTACAGTCGGCACGAGCTAACTCCGAACGAAGACGAGAAGCAGGACAAGGAGATCTTCCACAGGACCATGCGGAAGCGCCTGGAATCCTTCAAGTCGGCCAAGCTTGGGATCA
Organism: Panthera tigris; assembly: GCF_018350195.1. Taxonomy (NCBI): domain Eukaryota; kingdom Metazoa; phylum Chordata; class Mammalia; order Carnivora; family Felidae; genus Panthera; species Panthera tigris. The sequence continues at coordinate 237,921,416 of NC_056660.1, forward strand.
ATCAGAACAAGAAGGCAGCGAAGCTGTACAAGAGGGAACGTGCCCAGAAGCGGGTGAGGGCGGCAGGCTGTTGGCAGAGGGACCGTGGGCTCACACCAGGGCATCCCCCAGGGACAGGCCTGGGCAGAGACTCTGCACCACTCACCTCTGTAGCCCCCTCACAGAGCAGGAGTGGCCCTGGACGGCTCCAGGCGGCCCCAGCAGGGCCCCGGAACGGCTGGGGCAGTCAGGGTCCTGGTGTCGCTGTGCCCACACCTGCTAACAGTTTCCCTTTTGTTTCTCAGAGAAACAGCAGCATTCCCAATGGGAAACTGCCCATGGAGAGCCCCGTGCACAATTTCACCATTAAGGAGAAAGGTACTGGCTGGGGCCACAGCAGAGCGCTCACCAGCGGGGACGCAGGGGCGTGTGATGGGGCGGGAGAGGTGCAGGGAGCACCGTCCTGCCAGGGGGACCCTTCCCTGCCCGCAGGGTCCTGCCTGTCCTGCCTCGGGTAAGGAGCTGCTGTTAGGGCCCCAGCCACTCCGCTGGGCAGCGCCCTTCAGGTGGGCTCCACATCCCCTGTCCCAGTCTTCACTCGTGTTGTAGCCACAAGAAGTTAGTGCCCCCCCCCCACCGCCCCGAGGAGGCCCCCTTCTCCAGGGTGCTCCGTCCTCCAAAGGGCCAGGCTGGCTGGGGAGGAGGGGCCGGGGCAGAGGGGTGGCACTCACCGCGGCCCCTGCGTAGGAGGGAAGACCTCCTGGTGTGGTTTTGCTTCGTACAGCCCTGTGCTGGCTTGGCCACCCGGGCACTGCCACCCAGCAAGCTACCCAGAGGGGGTGGCTCATGACAACCCTCGGGGCACTCTGCAAGCTGGTCAGGGTGTCAGTCGAGGCCACTAAATGGGGGCGTCTGTGCACCCAGCCCACTTCCCTCATGCTGCCTTCCTTGCCACCAGATTTGGAACTTTCAGACCCAGAGGAGGCCCCGGACTACGGTGCTGAAATGGGTGGGGGGATCGAGTTCCTGGCAAACGTCACACAGGACACCACGGCGACAGACTCCCCCTCAGGTGAGGGGCAGGCGGGCTGGCCCCCCTCAGGTCCCGGAAGTGAGCATGATCGCTGGTCATTGGATGGGGACTTCTGGGTCCATGCGGGGTGTGAGTGGCAGGCGGGGTTCTCTGCTCCAGAGAAGGGAGCCGGCACTCGCCCCGCCTGCCACGTGTAGAGGGACGGCATGGGACGCAGAGCATAGAACCCGAGACCTTCCAGGTAACCTTCCGGGTGCTGGCTGCAGGACGAGCTGGTGTGTGACCCCGGGGTGGCACCCCCCCTCCCTGCTGCCCCGGCTTCACCTGGGGAGCTGACCAGCTGCTGCCCTTTCTCCTAGGGATTGACAACCCCGTGTTCTCCCCGGATGAGGACCTGAGCGCCCTCTCCAGGGTGCCACCCTGGCTGTCGCCAGGGGAGACTGTGGTGCCCTCCCAGAGGGCCCGCGTGCAGATCCCCTGCTCGCCGGGCAACTTCCACCGCCTGGCACCCTTCCGCCTCAGCAGCAAGTCCGTGGACTCCTTTCTGCAGGCCGACGCCCCCGAGGAGCAGCCCCGCACAACCCTCCCTGAGTCCACGCACATGTAACTCCCCCCCGCCACCCCCCTGACGCCTGCTCTTTCCTCAGCTCCTCTCCCTCAGCTGGCCGCCTCTCTTGCTCTGAACCTGAACATCTGCAGACTCTCCAGAAGCTTTCCTCCTCCTTCTAAGCCTCTTTTCCAGCCGCATGTTTCTTAGGAGATCGTCTGAGCCTCAGCTCCTCCAACTGAGATGTCAGGATCCAGAGCTGTTTCAAGATCTCTTTAACCCATGTGCTCAGCCCTTGAATCTAAGTCATGATCTCAGAGGGGCTAAGCATGGGGGGGGGGGGGAGGTGGGGCGGGGGTCGCGTGGGAAGGGGAACACACTTTTGTCCCTAAAGGCCCCAGGGCTTTGCTTAAAGCCCATGCGACAGAAGTGAGTGGAGGAGAGCAACAGGCCCCCTTCAGCATCTCAAGAGCTCAGGGAAAGGGCACAGGCAGCGGAGGGGCCGGCCACACAGCCGGCGAGCCCACCGACCAGACCAGCAGCTCTCCCGGGAGAGGAGGGCAGAGAAGGTGGGGGGGGGGGTGGTGGTGAAGACGGGGCGTGAGGGGGCAAGGCAAGGGTGGTAGGCAGGTGTAGCTAAGTGCAGGTGTTCTGGCTTCCTTGTTGGGTGCTGTCCTCACCCTACTGTCCACAGGGAAGGGGATTCAGCCCCTCTGCAGGGTTCGGGCTCATTCCACATTTCCTCCTGGTGTCTGGTAGACACCTGGGAGGAGGCAGGAAACAGGAGCTGGTACCCGAGGGGCTCTCACTCAGGAGGGCAGGAAAGTCCTGTTTCTGTCTCCTGTGGACACGTGGACAGGGGTGTGTCTACCAGTCCGGCGGGGGAGCGGCAGTCCACCCCTCACTGTAGAGTGTTCTAGCAAATCCCTGCCTGGTGCAGTAGTTGCTTTAGGCATAAGCTGAGATTTCTTCAGGGACGTATGCCACTGGGGACTCCAAGTGAGCTTGTGGGAGAGGCCACGTGGGCAGAGCCCCTGCTTTTTCCTGGCTTCTGCCTCTGAACCTCCTAACCTTCCCCTCTCTCTTCCTTGAGCCCTGCTTGTCCCTGGAGCAGGACACCGGTGTCCGGAGAAGCCACGTGGCTAGGACCACTTCCTGGGCAGGGTAGCTGTTTCTGGGGTGGTCTTTACACTGAGCACCTTCCTGCAGCACAGGCACCTGCCGAGGGGCTGCAGGGTCAGGTCCTCAGCCGACCCTGTCACTGTGGACCGTGCTGGCTACACAGCCAGGGCGTGGCCTGAAAGTGCCCCGGAACCCCTCAGGTAGTGGGGGTGGGGGTCGGGCTGGGTCTGTTGGGGACCCTCCTGGCTGCACAGCCATCCTGGAAGATTAGAGGGAAGGTTCCACGGCGTGGGCTGGAGGGTCCCTGTGATTCACGTGCCCGTTGAGGGGATGTGGCAGCCTCCAGGTGTGGGGGCGCCAGCAGTCAACTTGGAGGGTTGGCGATGGCCCCCTACCCGCAGTTTGTGCCGAAGGCCTGACGGTCTGGGATGGGGCGGGGAACCCGCCCAGCGCAGCGTCCCGGTCTCCCCTTCCCACCCCGTGCCCCCGTTCCTCCCCGAGGGCCCCTGCCAGGTGCCCTCTGCGCTCACGCCGTCTCCTCCCGCAGGTGACACGGGCTCCGACGTGCCGCTGACCGGACGCTCGTCCCCTCCCGCCGCCGAGAAGCCCCCGCTCCCCGCGCGGTCCCAGTGGCAGCAAGCCCCGAGCCCCGCCCCTCCCGCCGAGGGCCCGCCCACCGAGGGCCCGCCCGCCGAGGCCCCGCCCACCGAGGCCGCGCCCACAGCGCCCCCCGACCGCGAGCCGGGGGCCGGGCCGGAGCGCCGCGGACTGCCGGGCGCGCACGCGCGCTCGGCGGCGGCGCGCCGCGTGCACAGCCGGCGCTCGTTCCAGCGGCCCCGCGCGCGCCGCCGCCCCGCGCTGCTCAAGCTCTCGTCCCTGCCGCCTTCGTGCCACGCGCCGCCGCACGCGCTGGAGCAGGAGGAGACCCCGCTGTGACGGCCCCGCCCTAAGGTCTCCCGCATCCGGAGTCTAGGTGCTGGGATAGGGCCGCCAGCCGGACTCTGTGGGCTAGAATGGGTCCCAGGGGACCAGATGTGCCCCCGAGGCCTGACCCTGGGAATTCCTCGGAGCCACCTGCAGAGAGGCCCCCGCGGGCCAGAAGTGGACCTGGACCCGGGCAGGGCCTCCTCCAGCTTCTAGGTCTGGGCTGGCGCCCTTGCCAGGAGACTCTGTTGTGGGTCCTTGTGCCCACCTGCCCTGGTTGTGAACTGACCTGGCGCTCGCGAGTTATGTTTCCACCTTCACCCCTGAGTCAGGAAGGGCCCTGCGCCCCCAGAAGCCTGCCTCTGTGTTTGAGTTCTTGCCACTTTGTGTCCATTCTCTCATCAGCACTGCCAGGGAAACTGAGACCCAGACAAAGTGGGATTTGCCCATCCTGATGCCAGCCCATGATTCTGGGCCCAGGCGGGGCTCTCACCCCCAGGGAGACCAGGGGCCCTGGTTCCAGGAGCAATTTGCAGGGGTTGGGGATGTGGGCAGCCTAGGCCCTGTGTGATGTCTTAATGTCCACTTACCAGATCTGTGAACTACCTGTCACCTTAGGACTGTAGGTACGATTGCAGAAACATCTTTTGTTTGCTTATCCTTTTTGTGCTGCGACCCGTCTGGCCCTGGCCCAGGTGTCAGTGTGGCAGCCCCTGGGCTCCAGGTGTGGCCCCACCCCCACCCCCACACACCTGGTCTCTGGCCTGACGCCCCCGCTGAGTTACAAGTTGCAGTGGCCACGTGGGCTCGCCCAGCTCCTGCCAAGGAGAACGGGGCCTTCACGGCAGCTTAATGGGACCCAGACCTTCACAGGATCCCTGGGCCTGCCCTGAGGGTGCTGTGGCACAGACCCCCTCCACCCCTTCCAGGGTCTCAGGGACATGGCCTTGGACAGAGTCCCTCCTCCTCCGACCCCCACCGCTGTCCCGTCCTCTGGAGGGAGACCACTGTCTGGCCGTCCTTGGGGGGAGTGGTCGAGAGCGTAGGGTTGAGGAGTCTGCCACAGGGAGCCGGAAGGTGGGGGGGCCTCCTGTGCCCTTGCCTGTTCCTCAGACAGGGTTTTGTATGAGAAAGAGGTGTTTAAGGACCTCAGGGGCCTCAGGACTCTCCTAGAAGCTTTTCTAAAGAGGCCAGGCTCAGCCTGTTCAGGAGAGGAAACTGTGCTGTGCTGTGACCAAGTTCTCATGCTCTAGATTCTCACAACCACCATGGGCCAGGTCTGCCAGCAGTTTGTAGTGTTGCAGTAATGCACACGGAGTCCCTGATGGAAAGAGTCTGCATATAACCTGCTGTTCATGGCTTTGTGTTGAGAAAAACCAGGAAGAGTCCCCGTAGCATCTCTTCACCGACACAAAGCCCATCGCGATCTGCGTTCCGTAAATCACACACACAGGATGGCGCTTGCTTTCCCTACACTGTGCGACCACTTTGACCAACCCTGTGAGCACGAAATTCACCCATTATCTGCCCGTCAGTGAGCCCAACGGACTGCTCCCAGCCCAGCCTCACTGCTCAGCCACAGCCATCGATCACATCCCCAGGAAGGCACACACTCTGGCCACTCCCCGCGGACAGTTCGTCTAGAGCAGGATGGGTCCTGGCGCACTGGGGCCCCAGGGGCCACAGCCCAGCTGGTCCGGCATCTCTAGCTGCCTTAACAACTCACCTGGACCGCTGGACCCGGATCCGATTCCCAGCTGCGGAGCCAGAGGCTGAGTCAGGGAAAGCGACTCAGGGGCACCCCACTCAACACCAGAGACAGTAAACCGCCTGGTGATGCATCTGTTTGACAAATGTCTCATGGCTCAGCTCTTGGCTGGTGTTTTCTGTGGTGGGCGGGCAGTTTGTTGAACTGCACAGGGCCAACCACATCCATAAGGGAACCGAAGTTCCGGGTCGGAAACCTCCCTGGCAGAATCTCACGCGGCAGCGCTCGAGAGAGGTCTGCTGTCTCCTCTGTGGACACGGTGTTATAAACCCTCGTGCTGTGGATACATTTCATAAATGAGAATCCTAGCTGTCCTTGTCATTGTAAAACAGAATGTAAACAAAGTCTTATGAATGTATTTCCTTAGGAAAACTGTTGTAAAATTTTTTATTAGAAAAGAATTCCTATTTATTTAATACTGAACCTTGGCCTACTTTATGGTAGACGAAGGAACATGACTGTAGGAGTCGCTATTTCTCACTTCTGTATTTTCTTGAAAATAATTTGGTTACAGTGCTTCTATACCGTGTACTAGTGGTCTTCTATTGTGAAAGGAGATTTAAAGAATTTCTTTGAAGCGGGAAATGTATGTTAATTAGGAGTGGTGAAAATTGTGTATGTTAATTTTGTGAATGTAAATTAAGTCAAATTTTGTGTAACCCTGATCACAGAACGATGTGCCTTACAGTGAGCGCTGCCCCGGACGTGTTGGGCAGGGGCCCCATCACAGACCCTGTCAAGCCTGCATGATCAAGTCTATTAAAAATGTTTCAAGGCACTTTGGGCACAAACTTTGTTTATAAATGAGAAATCATATCGAGGAGAATTTAAGGAGCAGTTTCTGCAGGCAAACACTGCTCTGGCACTAAAATGAACGTCGACACAGTTGCGTGCGGGTGCGTGCCCGTGGGTCAGAGGCAGCCCCTCTGGCTGGTGCGAGGAGGTTGTTGGACACGCGAATTGTGGCCCACCCAGGCCTCTGAGAACTGGTTCTTCCCAGAGACAAGGAGACACTACCGCTCACCTGCTTACTCAAACTCGTCACTGCACACGGGGCAGGTGCCCAGAAAGGGCAGAACAGTACCCACCCGGCCAGAGTCGGGGGAGGAAGCACCCGAGACATTAAAGAGGAGGGGTGGCCCAGGGCTGAAAAGAGGTGAGCAGGGACGGCAGGGTCCAGAGCCTGGAAGCAAGGAGGGTCTCTGAAGGGTCATCATGAGGCTGATGGCGGCGGCCGAAGTGCAGGGAGACCCATGAGATGGAGCTGTGCACGTGTCCCTGAATGTCCTGGGGAATCCTGTCCCCGCCCCCCAGGTGGATCTCACCCTCTCAGGTGGCTCCTGCCTCGCCCCCCACCAGGTGGAGCCCCTCCCAGGTGGATCTCATCCCCCCCAGGTGGATCTCACCCCCCCAGGTGGCTCCTGCCTCGCCCCCCACCAGGTGGGGCCCCTCCCAGGTGGATCTCATCCCCCCCAGGTGGATCTCACCCCCCCCAGGTGGCTCCTGCCTCGCCCCCCACCAGGTGGGGCCCCTCCCAGGTGGATCTCATCCCCCCCAGGTGGATCTCACCCACCCAGGTGGCTCCTGCCTCCCCCCACCGGTGGGGCCCCTTCCAGGTGGATCTCACCCTCCCAGGTGGATCTCACCCTCCCAGGTGGCTCCTGCCTCCCCCTCCTACCGGGTGAAGCCCCCCCCCCAGATGGCTCCTGCCTCACCCCCCACCAGGTGGAGCCCTCCCAGGTAGATCTCACCCACCCAGGTGGCTCCTGCCTCCCCCTCCTACCAGGTGAAGCCCCCCCCCCCAGATGGCTCCTGCCTCCCCCTCCACCAGGTGGAGCCCCTCCCAGGCAGATCCTGCCTCCCCCTCCACTAGGTGGAGGCCCTCCCAGGTGGATCTCACCCCCCCAGGTGGCTCCTGCCTTGCCCCCCACCAGGTGGAGCCCCTCCCAGGTGGCTCCTGCCTCCTGCCCCCACCAGGTGGAGCCCCTCCCAGGTAGATCTCACCCCCCCAGGTGGCCCCTGCCTCACCCCCCACCAGGTGGAGCCCCTCCCAGGTGGCTCCTGTCTCCTGCCCCCACCAGGTGGAGCCCCCCCACCCCAGGTGGATCTCACACCCCCAGGTCATCCTTGAAGTCTTGTGGCACACATCTTTTAATAGTTAAAATTTTAGATGTTTATTATAAAAGAAAATGGCACACCAATGCTGAGTCCATACTTTTTTTGTAAGAAAAATCTAACCTCTTATTGTAAATTTACAGCCATTTCAAACCTGATAGGATGGTCTCAAGGAGTGTGGGTTCTAGGACCGCCGTAATACTATAGACGTGTTGCCTTATAAGCAAGGAATCCAGGTGTGGGCAGGGCCTCGCTCGTCCAGTCCCATAGGGGAGTCCTCTGGCCTCTGCAGCGTCCGGTGCTCCGGGGCTTGGAGGGACGCCACCTGACCCCACCCATGTCCGTCAGGGCCCCACCTGCACTCTCCCAGACCGGCTGTCCAGGGAGCCCATCTCCGGGCTTCTCCTCGCCGAGTCCCGCGTCTCTTCCCAGGTGGCACTGGTGTCCCCGTGGCATGCCTGGCTGACGGGCGCCCCACGCAGGAGGGAGGGTGGGGCAGCCAGAAGCCCCCACGTGGCCCACCCTCCCTGGAAGATTTCCTCTGGACAGAAAGAAGTGTCCGTGCTTCCAGGCTCCGTGTTTTGGGGTCACAGCTGTTTGGGCGGTACAGTGGCGGACTCGAGAGGGACAGCACCCCAGGTGAGCGTCAGCTCGCAAGACTGCACCCCAGTCAGACAAACAAGCCAGGAGCCCTGTGAATGAAACTTGAGATCAAGGAAATTTCCTCCCTGGACGCATCTTCTTCCAACGGAACAGCAAGAGAGCGGCCCCGAGACTCAGCGAGTCTGCAGCGGCCCGACGCGAACCTGTTTCCGGTACTGGCTGGAGGCTGCTGTCCCGTTAAGCCCACTTTCCCCAATGGACGCTTGGCACCAACTGGCCTGGAGGTGACCCTCCCCCGGGTGTCACCCAACCACCAGGACGCGGCCCTCTGCTGTCCCCACCACTCCCACCGCATCCCGGCCGAAGTGCTGCCTTCAAAACCACGAGTCCCCAGGGTTTGGGACGCGCCGGCAACTGGCATTCACTTCAGGCAGCCAATGCTCAGCCCACCATCGCCGCAGGCATCCCGGAAGCAGGTGTGAGCAGGGGCCGCGGACACCGGAGTGACCACCACACGATCAGGGCAGGGGACCGGCCAGAACCATGTGCACCACTGGGGTCTGCTGTCATCGTGTGAAGATTCACCCCGGATGTTTGCTCCAAAGTAACATGGAGTGAAAATTCTCTCAGCTGGTGGAAAAATAGATGTATTTTTATTATTATAGGGACAATAACTAACGATCGTTAACTCTTCACTGTATGCGCTCAAAAAGCATTGGGCACTTGCTCCACGCAGGCATGAAGACGTCATACTTAGCATGTACACGAAGAGACAGGGCGTTACTACGCATTTGTCGAAAAGTTACGCCTCTCCTGAACCAGTAACGGTTCTAGGAAGTGCATCCCATGTTTAGTTATTTCATCCCGTTTAGGCGTGGATTCCTTCCGGAAAAAGTCCTACGTGTGAATTTTTTTTATCTCGCGAAGAGGAAATGAAGGCGGTTACCAGCTTTGCACCTTGAATGTGGCTGGAGAGGAAGGGAAGCCCACGTCCCAGAGACTCAGACGCGGCTGCTCAGAGTGGCCCCCGCCGCACTCCCGAGGGGTCTGCAGTCCCTGGGCCCCTGACGCGAGGGCGGGGGAGCAGGGGAACACCCCGTCCCTCATCGTGGCCGGCACCGCACGGCGCATCTGAGGAACCCCCTTGGCGAACGGCAGCGTGGGGAAGGGTCAGGACCCTTCACACCCCACATACAAGGCCCTGCCGTTCACTCTGGCGTGGCTTCTTTGTTAATCTGTCGTGAGATTAAAGACTAATGTGCAAACGAAGCCACTGCTGAAGCAGTTGCCGTGGAGATGGTTACACAACGGGGGTCTACGGGATCCCGCGTCAGGCGTAAGCACAGACCCGGAAGCGCGCACCAGCTAAACGTTCACGTTCACTTCGAGTCTGTCAGACCTGACGCTCACGACGTCTCCAGCGAGGACCTGCCCGGCCATACCCACGGGTGCCAGGCTTGTTCCTGCGGGAGGGCGGACCAGAGGGACGCCTGTCCAACCTCACCCGTAGGACTCTCGGCACGAGGGGGCTCCACGCAGAGCTGCGGAACACAGGCCCCCTGGTCCGGGCTGACGCACGTCCCTGGGCTGCACACCTGTCAACCAGAAACTAGCTTCCGGGCCCTGGAACCTTACCAGGTCACCCCGAGGAAGAAACCCTTCACAACCAGGAAGTCTTCATTTTCCTGCAAGAGTTCAGACTCTTTTATTCAGCAGCAGAGTTTTGGAGGTGTTTACACCGTGCAGAAATGAGGGGAGACCCAGGGGTTAAGGGGGACAGGCACCATGAGGCCCCCTCAAAGGACAAGAGAGGAGACAACCAGAAGAGCCATGGCCATCAGAGAGCTCACTCATCAAGAAGCCACGAGCGCGGTCCCACCAGAGGCAGGCATGCGGGACCTGGGCGCCTCATGTCCCTCTGGCCGCCACGCATTTCCAAGGGTGGGGGACGGGCACAGCGTCACAAGGCCGGGGCCACGGGTGGGGGACGGGCACAGCGCCACAGCGAGGCTGGGGCCCACGGGCTACTTGAGGAGCTTCGCCACGTTCAGACTGGGGACCACGATCTCCTTGAAGATGGGCACGTAGTTCGGGTTTGCCTGCGTCGGGCCCTGCTCCAGCGTCTCGATGATGGTCTGCTTCATGTCCCGGCTGGTGTCCCCCCGCATGGCCAGCAGTGCACCGATGTGGTCATCCCTGTGGATGCGGGGACACCAGGGCTGCGTCAGGGGTGCACACACAGCCACTGGCCCCCAGGCCCGACTCAAACTCCCCCAGTGCTCTCCCCACGCCTGGCTCAGCCAACCCCAAGGCCCTAGAGGGGGCTGGACAGCTGCAGACCACTCATAACAGCAGAGAAACCAGAGTTCTCCTCTCACTGTGGCCGTTTCTTCAAGCTACAAGCACAAAGCTTTCTAGACTCTGTTCTCCTAAATCTTTAATGGACTGCCTGCCTAGAGCAGGAGGACCCTGGGGAGGACAGGACCACCAGGCCCTCCTGCTTGAAGCCCAGAGCACTGGCAGAAAGGGAAGACACTGGCCGAGTGTCTTGGTCGAGTGTGGCACGTGTCCCCTCTTCTCTGAACCCAGGAGCACAAGAGGAGCTTCCTGAAGCCACCTTGCTGTGCACCTTCCCCAGCAAACAGAGCGTGACCGACGCCCCACCTGTTCACTGGTGCTGACCCCAGGAGACGCGTCCCATGTTGGGGGCCTGTGGGCTCCAGGGCCTGTGGAGGGCCAGGGGAGGCACAGAGACATTGCTGTTCTCTGCAGTCCACTCTACTCCTGGCGGTCGTCCCCCCAGTCTGTCCCCACAGGAGCCCAGACCCCCCACCCCGCCCCCCCAGTGGCGCTCACACCTGACGGCCAGGCTCTCCCATCTTCCCAGTGACCCTAGGAATGAGCCTGCTGCTCTGTGCCATGAATTCTAGCTGGAACAGGAAGGCACACTGGCCCTTACCTGATGTCTGGGTATTTGCTGACCAGCGTGGAGACTTCCAGATAGAGAAGAGACGGGTCTGTCAGCTTAATAACTTCTGCGACGGCAGTGATGGTGTCACAGTACCCATCCGCATCCTCCCCAAAACCCTGGAAGACAGGGCGCCAGCGGCTGAGGGCCACAAAGGGGGACCCCTGACGAGTCTCTGTCAAGCCCTCACTTTGGCAGAGGCCGCCTGGCTGGCTCCCCACCTCCTACGTAGGTGGCTCTGGATCCAGCTCAGGATCCACAGTGGAGCCCTCACCAAGCACTCAATGGCGGTGCTACCGGCAGGAGGGCGGGGACAGTCGACAGGGAGTGAGCCCAGGACTGCCCATGAGGGTCAGGCCAGCGTCTGGCTAGCGCTGCCCCCCAAGGGTCTAGAAGCCACGCCCCAGTGCACGAAGCCTCAGCCACAGGGTCCACCAGACCTTCCCGTTCACACAAGAGGGACCGACAGGTCACCCGGTCCCTGACCAACTGGCCTATGGCCCTGGGGGTGGGGACAATGAGAAAGCCTCGGGGCCCAGGCGGCACTCACGGAGGCCAGCTTCCGGAACAGGTGGCGGAGCTGCGCGGCCTCCCGGACCATCCTCTCTGCGCCCTCCTTGCGCTCCTCTGCGCTGCGGAAGGAGATGCGCTTCTGCATGACGGCCCGCAGGTACTCCAGCACCACGCGCCGCTGCGCCTCTGCCGTCATCCTCTGCGGGCAGACACAGGGTCAGCGAGGTCCCTGCGGAGGTCCACCCTCTGTGGAGACCCGGGCGGGCGAGCCGTCGCCAATCGCCGGCAGAACCCTCCAGCAGGTGCACATCCGAGGTTTCCACTGCATCACCTCGCTGAACCACAACCCCATTCACTATGGTGCTTTCCACTAAGTGGTGAAAGGAAACTGGAAGCAAGGTTCTCTCACGAGACACGCGCCCGCCGGCCGCCCGAGAGGAGCCGTCCAGACAAGACCCGTCTACCATCCGGAGGCCTGCACACAGCACTTGCCAGACACCGGCATTCAATCGACACAACAGATGTTTACGGAAGTAAACAGTGGAACCAAAAACTGTGCAAGCAACGGACGAGAGGGCTGCACGCCGACCTCTGACCGGCCAGAGGCTTCCTGGCAGGTGAGGGGAGCAGTCAGTCGGGGGTTCCAACCACCGGGCCTCCCTACAGGTATCACTTTTAGTGGCTGAGTCACGAGAATTCCCTGTAAAATTAGTCCTTAGACAAGGGCTATACTGGGTCCCAGCCAACGCAGCAGGACAGGAAGACACGAAAGGTGTGAGGACCAGAAACGAAAACAGTGTCTCTGTTAAAATGACACAACCACGTATGTACAGGTCTGAAAGGGTCCAGAGACAAATCCTAGAAACACTCACAAAGTTTTACAATATCTGAACATGAGGTCAGTGTATTAAAACCACTTCCATAAGCCAGAAGCAAACTTCTTAAAATATATCACTTTTTACGGTACACAAACACGGCCCAACGCCCTGGCAGGACACGCGAGGAGGGAGTGAGGAGAGACGCCCGGGTCCTGCAGGAGGACTTCATGCAGACGGCCGAGGGACACGGGGGCTCGGGCACACGGCTCCTTCCTTCGCCCATCTGCAGCAGGGCTCCCAGGTCCTCGCAGGGCCCGGCCGCACGGGGAAGAACCCTTGGGCCTCTGCCGGAGTGGAAACACAGCCAGGCTGCCTGTGCCCGGGACGGGGATCCGGAGAGGGAACGGCTGCTTCACCCTGGTCCACAGCCACTGCCTCCACCCTCCCTGCCAGGGGTCCCCACCACGAGCACTGCCTGGGTGTGTGGCCTTGTGCCAAAGACGGTTTGGTGGGGTGCCAGGAGGCAGTAAGGCTAAAGGAACAACAGAAACCCCTTTAGACGCTGATGTGTCCTCCCTGCCTCAGGTTACTGAAACCACCTGTGAACACCCAGTCACAGAAGAACTGGACACTGAGTTCCACACGAGATGCCATGTGGGCTCCAACGTGCAGGTGAGCACACGCCAACACCAAGTGGCTGTGCCCGTGCCCTTACCTTTTTATATGGCTTTTTAATTTTGGCAAAGTCATTGAAATAGTCTTCCACGGTAACACAAATGGTGTCCACGGCGTTGGACCCCAACAGCCACTTCCTCGTCATCAGCTCACTGAGATGTTGCTGAAAAGTGAAGGACAGAGAAAAACGTCACTTGGACGCTGTCCCCAAGTCACGTGTATCGGGAGGAAGGTGCTCAGAGCCTTGGTGCCGTTCTGTGACAGCAGACACACTCACGGGAAACCCCACTGGCCCGCGATCCGCGAACGCGTACCTTAGCTGCGGGAGGTGGACGCCGCACGTGACCGTTGTGCTGGGCTGCGTCCTCTACGCACGCCTGCAGTACACGTGCTGCCTTTAACATTCACGTGCATTTATTGCTTGATACTCTGCAACTTATTTACCCCAGCCTGACGGACACTTACAGTTTTTCACACTTGGCAATTACAAAGAAGGCTGCGACGAATTTGTTTCTGCAGGTGAAACCCCAAGAGCGTAACTCAGTCCACAAGTGTGCCAAGTGAAGCGTCAGTAGCCCTCCAGAAACTGCTGTCTGCACGTCTGTCCCCAGGCCGGCGACAACACGGACAGGTACTGCCGTGTTTAACCCTTGCTGTCCCACTAAGCAACAGATACCACTTGGCTTGCATTTGCATATCCTGAAGGTCAGGGAGATAGGCAATTTTGTTTTGTATTTAGGACACTTGTAAAAACCCTTTTCTGTGAAACTTGGTCATCCTTTACTTTTCTCTTAGAGTTGTTACTTTATTTTGAAATGATTTCAAACGTATACATTTCATCTGTTTTCTACGCCATTTTCAAGAAAGTTACAGACCTCACAGAACGATCCCAACCAATCACCCCAAAAGCTCCTTTCCAGCTACTTCCTTCCCAGCAGGACCTGAGATCGATCACAGTTTTAGTTTGTTCAATATATTCTGGTTTCTGCGAACATATCTAGATAATGCCAAGCCCTCTAACCTGACTTGCTGTTCTCGGTGTATTATCCCTCAGATGTGATGCGAAACGCACTTTGTTAATGGCTTGTTTTGTGTTTTCACTCAAAGCTGAGACTGGTCTACGTGATGCGTGGGCAGTGTGCACATATTCTCAATTTGGTTCTGGTTTCAAGAACTCGCTAATGAACGTAATCCGTCTGCACACTTGCCCCCACTGAGTCTCCTCACAGTTCACGGGGTCTCTGCTCAGCTGTACCTGGGAAGGGCCCCAAACCTGGGCCTCTGTCGTACAAGGCGTACGTCACAGAGAGGGAAAAAGCCCTTTGACAGTGGGAGAGGTGAAGTCGAGTGTCAGCTGGGTGCGTGTCCCCGAGGGCACACAGGACGGGAGCCCCGTGTTCAGCCTAGAAACGAAACGGCAAAGAAGCGGCTCCCACCTCCAGGTCCAGGAAGACCTCCTCCAGCAGGCTGCCACAGCCTTCCTTCGCAATGGCGTCCAGAATCCCGTCCATGCTTGGCTGGCTCAGAGACACGCCTGCTTCCACGTCACTTTTCAAGTACTTCCTCTTTAAACTGACTATGGATTCTCTACGAGGCAACAGTTACGGCTCCGTGAAGTGGCCGAGCGCCCTTACCCGCTCCTCTGTTGTTTCTGGGCCGCCCTGTCCACGGTCACTTACTTAAAGGTCTGGCAGTTGTTGATGATGGCGATCACGTACTGCACGTAGCAGTGCGGGTGCTGCCGGTCCCTCAGGTGTTGTTCTTTGTACGACTGGGTTTCGTCCTTGTATCTGGAACACACAGCCCCCAGTAAACATCAGTCGAGGGGCAGGTGGGTGTGCCGGGCGCCACGCTGACATCACACCTCATAAATACATCTGGCACCGCTGACACCTGAGCAGGCAAGTCTTTACGAATAAGGTGAGTTTTGGGATGATCTGTAAGACCAGGGAAGCTGATCACTTTAAACGGACTCTTGAAGATAAATCTTCTATCGGGCTTTAAAATATGGTTCAGTATTCTCATTACACAAATATTTAGAAATATTTCTGAGTCAATGGGAAATTATTATTTCATCGGACATACGACTTGCCTAGAAATGCATACGATAGTGTTGAGAACATTATCAAATATTAGATAAAATTTCACTTTCTGAAGAACCAAAAAGTTACTCAAAAATAAATAACTCATTTGAGGTCAAGAAAACAAGCAAGTGAGATCACTACACGCTTTATTTCTGAATTTGTTACAGAGATTCCCAAACACGTACAGGAGTAGTGTTTGTACGTTTATACGTTTGTTTGTGTTTGTACCGTATGTACGTTTAAAAGACCTTAAGAAAGAAGCAAGCTGAAAACTGCCAATTACAGAGAAATAATTAAGCATTTATTCTGCCTTTCTGTCCGACATGTGGTTCAGGTAATCAAGCTTCTGAGGCTGATGAGGAAAGTTTCCTCTTTCTGCTAACAAAAGGACTAAATAAGGCCATGATGCGCAGGGGGGTGACTGACGGGGACTCTCAGTGAGGGGCCCAGCTGTCGGCGCCTGAGCCAGCAGAGGACACAGGGACGTGCATCTCCTCGTGTACACACTGCCTGTGCGGGCTTCTTGCCAAAGGGCAAGGTGATAAAGATGAAACCCACAGCCTTTAGAGCCAACACGTGGTTGGCAGGTGGATGGCGGTCAGGGTTAGGCACTGTGAGATAATCTGACACGTGTCCACAGGCCAGTGGCTGAAAGAGGGGCCAGGCCGCACTCGAGGACCCGAGACCTCGCACTGCAGACCCTGCCGCTACCCCGTCTGAATATGTAACTTGAAAGAGGTTTTCCTGGATCAACAGGGGGACGGGGGGACCCAAATACAAATTTGGTGTCAGATGATCCCAAGAAAGGATGCTCATGTGTACGTGGGTTGATGGCCCTCCAGTGAGATAAGAACGCAGGAAATGAGGTGCCTGGATGTCTGGGATTTGCTTTAAAGTCCTCGGGGTGTACAGATGAGGTGACGGGGGCTTTAAAGGGACAGCTTTTGAAGACGGATGACGGGTTGAGGTTTTTACACCTTTCTACTTCTGTAGAGGTTTGAAAATCTCCTTTGTGAACAATGCAGAGGGAGGGAGGGGTCCTGGAAACACACCCCGAGACCCCCTGGAGGGCCGATCCCAGCGATGGAATGTGCAGCCACCACCGAAGGAGTCTCCCCCTCCTGGGTCAGGGGCAGTTCAGGCAACAGGAAGGACGCGTCTGGAGGAGACTCTAATGACGCGGCCCTGACCTCGCTGCCCAGGAGACCTCACTGCCCAGCGGACCCGTCCAGACTCTCAGGAAAATGGCACAGTCCATTCCAAAGGAAGACAGTAAGAAAAGGCTTGTTTCAAAATAACAAAGGTCACTATAGCAAATCCGGGCTTCAAGCATTTTTTAACACCAGGCGCATCGGGATCAAAATTTTGCTTTTAAGTTTTGAAAACATACACTTTCTAAATCCGCACGCTGGCAAAAATACATACCTGCTCAGGAAAGAATTCATTTGCTGAAGACACAGAACTAGTACCTTTGTTTTCAGGTCTTCACTTATCTGAGCAGCAACTTGGAGATTCTGTTCAAACATCTAAAAATTGGAGAACTTATCAACTGTCATATAAACTCACAAGAGTTTCCCATTACATAAAACCCCTATCTGCCAATTGGTAGTTACAGTCCACATTCAGGAAAAAAAAAAATGAAACTGCTTGAAAAATAACAAAGTTAGTCAAACAACTTTCTCACTAGATAGAAAAAAACCAAGTGAATCACTTCCTAATTACCTGCAAACAGGCTGGTCTCCACAAAGAGGGAAATGGTCTCCACAAAGAGGGAAATGGTCTCCACAAAGACAGGGAGGCTGGGTGTGGCTGGGGTCACATGGGTGCCCGGGGCTGGGCTATGATTTGCCATGGGGATTCCTTACGAAGAGTTAGGAGGGTATACACTGGACTGAGGGGAGGCAGATGTACAGAGACAGAGAAAGGCCACACGGCCAAGCCAACTCCAGGCCCGTGGCACACGAGGCCTGTCAGGACACCAGTTTCCAAAATAAGGGAAAGGGTGGGGCCCCATCGGATGCTGATGCTGTCACCCAGAGACAGACGCCCACATCGCTTACTTGTGCCCACCTGGTGCCCAAGCACATGCCACTGATACGGTCCCACACAAGTGTCAGAACACGGCTCAGCCCCCCCTCCTGCCAGAAAGCTTCCTCCAGGAAGAAAAGCCGACAGGAAAGAAGCCGGAGGGCGCCAGCAAGTGCCAGGCATCAAAAAGTAATCATAAGAAGGCATGATTATGGCCAAAACATAAAGGACCCCTTCCCAAATCCATCAGGCGATGTTCAATCAGGCGGCATTTATGAAGACAAATCTTGGACATTTCCAACATGAGGAAATGTCAAAAAGCAAACTCCTATCTGAGCACCATACGCAAATAACACGTAATTAGGTTCTAGTTCAAATCCGAACACCTTACGGAAACTAAAGCAACTGCGGGCACAACTGCTTCAGACGGAGAAGGGCCTGAAGTACGAGGTGGGGCTCCCTCTGTCTTTACTACGGGGGCGGCTTCATGCTGATCTGCAGCACCCACAGAGCCCATGGACAGCCCAGGAATGACCCTCGATGGTGCGACAGTACCTGGAAGACGATGGCAGGGAGTGTCGTCTGGTAGTACCCATCTTGGTCAGCTTCGGGCTCCGTCTCTTTCAGCCAGTCTTTCTTGTCTGTTTCTAGTGCTTTCCTCAGCCAGGCAATTATGTTTGACTAAAAGAAGTCCAGCATCACAGAGAAAGAAGAGAAGAACAGGTCCCTCTGAAGCAAGGCAATGTCCTCTCTTCAGGGGTGTAGCATCAGAAACCAAACTCAGGGTCCCGGGAGTCCCCGTTCCCACACGAGCCGTACCACAAGCCACCACCACGGCAGGTGGGGCCTCCACAGACAATCTTCCGGGCGAGAACCTCACTGCAGGCCAGGCCAGGCCGGTCAGAAGTACACAGAAGCACAAAGGCCGCCATGCTCCCAGCAGACCCGTCCACGAAGACCGCACACCAGCACTGTCACTTCAGGACACAGACCCCACCCTGCTCAGCACCTCAGTCACAATGCTATCTGCTACTCGGGCTCACCTTGTCCAAGGAAGCAGACCCTGACCTCCTCCTGTCACCACAGGCCACCTGGGGGTCTTGGGCGGCATCTGGTCCCCAACTGCCACCACCCTCCCACTCCTGGGCTCAGCTCTAAGAGGCTGGCTGGCACCGCTGTCCATCAGCAGGACATCCAGGGGCCTCCCGAAGCCTCCAGGGGTAGGACAGGCTCACTCCTCACTCCAGCCGGAGGAGGTTCAAACACATACCTCAACCTCCAGACCCAGTGGCCAGAGGACAAGCCGCCCTCCTCATCTAACCGGCCACGTGCACTTCGAGACCCAACTTCTCAGAAACAGAGCCTGCACATCCTGAGGAAGCCAACATCAAAACAGGTCTCTCCCCTGCCTTCTCTTGCCCACTGGCTTCGGTGACGGCAGCGTGACCCAGAGAGCCCACATCGTCGTCTACCTGAGGGACACAGCCTGGCTCGGGACCACAGCACCTACTCACAGTGAGAGTCGACATGTATGTGTCAAGCAGCTCAGAGACCACATCTGGAGAAAGCAAAGGCTCCAGGGTGCTGACATCCACTTCTGGGGCCAGCTCCGCGTTCCCCATCATCTCTGCACTATGGCAAAACCAGGTACGAGAAAGAATAATTACTAGGAAGACAGAAAACACTCAAGTAAGTGCTCCTGGGTCTTGTCATACACGAAGCGCCCCCCCCCCCCCCCGCCCCACAATGCCACACCGGGGAGGGGAGGCAGGGCTTGGGGAGAGTGCTGGGCGAGAAGGGGCCACATGAGGCGGCTCATTCCCTGGCCTCAGCCGGCTGCACCCACGTCACTCAGGAAAGAAACCCTGTGAGAGGAAGAACTGTTTTTTCTACCCATAGCACCTCCCCATGGGGAAGGCCAGGGCCTGGCAAATACAAGGTGCTCAGTAGACAGGTTCTATCAAACAAGGGAGGAACACCCAAGTACAATAACTTAGAAACCAGACCCTGAAGTTAGTGTTGCTAATCTACGCGGTTCATAACCGAACATGAGTCAGCAAAAAGTGTCAATATGTTCAGGCGACTGTGCTTAAGAAGACACGGATGGGAACTGAGTTCCAGAAAAAAGTTTCCATAAAGAAGTTAGTATCTACGTGTGGCTAGTCCTCAAAAGTCCAAGGTTTAAATGTTCAGAAAACTCACACACCTTATGCCGTGTTCCCTAAATGTGTATTTACAATGAAAACGCTGAGTACTAACAGCTAGTCCACTATGTGTAAGAAATACAAGGTCTAGGGGCGCCTGGGTGGCTCAGTCGGTTAAGCGGCCGACTTCGGCTCAGGTCACGATCTCACAGCCCGTGAGTTCGAGCCCCGCATCAGGCTCTGTGCTGACAGCTCAGAGCCTGGAGCCTGTTTCGGATTCTGTGTCTCCCTCTCTCTGACCCTCCCCCATTCATGCTCTGTCTCTCTCTGTCTCAAAAATAAATAAACGTTAAAAAAGAAAAAATTGAAAAAAAATTTTTTTAATGTTTTATTTATTTTTGAGATAGGGAGAGACAGAGCACAAGTGGGGGAGGGGCAGAGAGAGAGGGAGACAGAATCCAAAGCAGGCTCCAGGCTCTGAGCTGTGAGCACAGAGCCAGACATGGGGATCGAACTCACAAACCGTGAGATCGTGATCTGAGCCGAAGTCAGAGGCTTAACCGACTGAGCCCCCAAGGCACCCCTCACCCGAGATTCTTAGATCAACCTCAAACCAATCAAGCACAAAATCGCTCATTCCTTTTGTGAAGTGATAAAACCACAAGGCTGGAATGCAAAGAAAACAGACTTTTCTCGGCTACTGGTGAGAGTAAACCAGACTGGGGGCACCGGAAGCCAGGAGGACGGAGTGGTGCCTCCTTACCAGCCATGTGACTATGCAGGTCCCGGGACCTCCTGTGCCCACGCATCCCCACCTGTCCAACGGGGTGAAATCACACAATCGGGGTGCCACCGCAAGGAGGGAATGGGTTAGTGCACAGCGGGCTCAGTATCATAGAAAAGCGCAACACAGAGCCGCTCAATAGGGCCTGGGCATCAAGGGCACCACGTAAACACAAGGGCGTTCACACAACCAGAGTCTGGGCCCTGACCTCAGGGGAAGCCCACAAACAGGCCAGAGAGGAGACTTTCGTCGGCAAGAAAACAAAGTCTGAGGGTGCCGAGCACACACCAGAGCAAAACAACTCAACTCTATGTGAACGAAATGCAAGAGTGAACCTGGAGTTACCTTGTGTAGGTGTTCAAGACCCAAGTCAACAGGCTCACGATCTCATTGGCTTCCAGGTCTTCGGACGCGAGCTCCTGCATCCGCGTGCTCAGGGCCTGGTGGTACATGCTCAGGAGGTTTCTGAAGATTTCATAATGCGGGGGGAAACACTGAACCATCAGGTTTTTGGCAACAATGAGGTCATCTAGCACGTACTTCCGTATGATTTCCAGGTGGCGGACGAGCCACATCTTGTCCGACTCCCTGGTGTCTGCCTGTGTGCCCTCAATTCTAGTGGTCACAGTTCTGTCCAAGATGGCAAACATTTTCTCCTTCCAGTTCTTGGGCCTCCCGGGAGGAACAAAACCAGTTTGCTTTTTTCGGTCAAGTATGCGCCTGTCAATTTTTTCTTCCCTTTCGATGATTCTGACAACTGAGACCAGCAAGGTGGGGTCACGGCGAACAGTGACCAGTGACCTCTGCAGCACCATCCACAGCTGCTTGGCCAGCTCGTCCGAAAGCCCCTGTGTGCTCCCGAAGTAGCCGTGGATGAGGGTCATGTCACGAGTGTTCCCACTGTCCATGCGGTACTGCTCATACATCAGCCCGTCCCGGGAGCACTCCAAGTCCATCAGCTTCCGGTGGGCCTGCAGGAGTGCCCCCTGTTCTATGAGGTCCTGGGTCTCCCTCACAATCTCGGGCACTAGGGAAAAAGGCACAAGATGGCACTGTGAAAACCACACAAAAGGCTGTGCGGGACGCTGGGAAGGAGGCAGAGGATGGGGACCTGTCTGTGCGGGATGCTGGGAAGGAGGAGCACGGGCACCTGTCTGTGTGGGATGCTGGGAAGGACACAGAAGACACAGCATGGGGACCTGTCTTGCCACCCAGACAACTGCACTGGCAGAAGCTGGGTAACTGCTTGGACTGTGGAGTCTGCGGAAGGCCAGCAACTTCCCAGAGAAGGCTCGGTGGTAAACTGAGGTTAATTTCGGTCCGTCGTAGCTCTGAGCACAGGAGCAGCTCCCCAGGCCCGGCCCAGCCCGCCACATGCTCCTGAAGCAGCTCGCACACAGCCCGAGAGAACCTGGGTGAGCAGAAAGGACCACGTCCTCCAATACTAAGGATCTGTGTCCCCACTGCTGGCTGATCAAGGAGATGCGGACACGGAGGTGGAGCCCACTGTTACTACAGGCCCACCACCAATGTTGTAACCCTTCTCCCTTCCACCAGGTGACTTCTGGGGGATTTAAAGAGCCAGTACCTCTTTCCCCCTCTGTTTTTATTCCCTTCTCCCTCCAGACATAGGCCCGGGCTCAGCAGACCTGAGAAGACCTTCAATACTTCTTGGTCTGATCTGCGGCACAGGGACAGCCTCCAATAACCAAAACACAAGTAATAAACAAAAACACCCCCTGGGGAAGAGGAGCACCTGATTTCAGAGTTCTCAGGTTATCAGATTCAAATGCCCAAGGTCCAACGAAAAAAAAAAATCACAAGGCATCAAAAGATACAGGAAAGTATGGAGATTCAGGGGAAAAAATTACCCAACACAAACCATCCGTGAGAAACACTAGGTGGTTGGTCTACCGGACAAAGACTTTAAAGCAAGTCTTAAATGTGCTCCAGAGACTAAAGAAAGAGGTGCAGAAAGTCCAGAAAATGATACAGGAACAAAATGCAAACATCAATGAAGAGCCAGGAACCCTAAAAGGAAACCAAAAACCACCCTGAAAGTGAAAACATTTATCTCAAGTGTACAAAGGCGGGTCTGATGGTCAGAAGGAAGACTGCGGACAAAAATGGAACAATGGACATTACCAGGTGAGAGGACCAGAAGGAAAAAGGACTAAAGGAGAGTGACCAGAGCCTCGGGGGTCTGTGGGGCACCATCAGGTGACCGGCACGCACACTGTGGGTGTCCCAGAAGAGGGAAAGAGAGAAAAGGGGACAGAGAAATGATCTGACTAGTGGTCAAACTTGCATTTAACCTGATCAAAGACAGGTCTATGAACATCTGAAAACTCACTAAACTCCAAGAAGAAAAAACTCAGAGGATCTAGAACAAGACATGTTACAAACACACTGCTGAAAACCAAAGACAAAGGGAGAACCTTGAAAGCCGTGAGGGGGAAGCAGTTGGCTGCCTATGAGGGAACCTCAGTAAGACAAGAAGGTTGTTCACCGTGGAGGCCTGACGGCAGGGGGTGGGGACAGTCGAAGACTGAAAGGAAACCACTGTCACCTGAGTCCCATACCCAGCAAAACTATCCTTCAAAATGAAGGAGATATGAAGACACTGCCAGACACACACAAGCTGAGGGAGCTCGTGACCCCAAAACCTGCCCGGAGACCTCCTGGGAGCCCTGCAGGTGACAGGAAAGGATGCGGGACAGTAATGCAAAGCTGGGTCGAGAAATACAGATTTCGGTAAGGTAAATATATGGGTAGCTGGAGAAGCCAGTGTTATTGTAACTTTGGTTTGTACCTTTACTTTTTGTTCTAAGTAATTTAAAAGACTAACACAGCTAGGAAACAAATTACTTGTTCAAAGATAATATTACTATAACTGGTTTATAATTCCACATAGGTTGACACTAATACATAAAAAAAAACAACAACCAGTGAGTTTGTTTTTGGACAACATACAAAGATGTAAGTTTGTGACATCGACAACTGAAAAGGGGTAAGGACGGCATCATGTAGGAGGAGGGTTTTCATCTGTTATTGAAGTTAAGCCAGGATAAATTCAGAGTATTTTAACTTTATTTTTTAAATGTGATCCCCATGGTAACCACAAAGAAAACAGCTACTGGATATATAAAAAAAGGAAACGAGGAGTAATTCAACCATTTCACTACAAAAAAATCAACTAAACACAAAACAAGACAATAATGCAGAAACGAGAGACACAAAGGCTGTAAGGCACACAGAAATCAAATGGGAAAATGACGGAAGTAAGGCACCCACTATCAGGGATTACTCTACATGTAAGCGGATTAAACTCTCCAATCAGAAGACCAAGACCGCAAAATGGACAAAAACACAAGATGCAGCCACCTGGCATCTACAAGAGACTCACTTGAGATCCACAGATACAAACCGTGTGAAATGAGAGGCCGGAGGGAACACTTCATGTGAACAGTGACCAGATTAGAGCAGGTGGCCCTACCAGTATCAGGCAAAACAGACCCCAAATCAACAAGTTTACAAGACACAAAGAAGGCATTAGATGTTAATAAGAAGCTCTTTACAGCCAGAAGATACAATTACAAACATTTACGCACTCAACGAGAGACCACCGAATTACGCGAAGCAGAAATCCACAAGATTGGGGAATAGACAGTCCTGTGATCATAGTTGGGAGACTTCGATGTCACTCACAGTAACGGACAGGACAAGCAGTCAGGAGAGAAGTAAGGACGTAGAGGACCTGAACCACACAAGCCCCGACTTCTAACAGACACCCAGGGGACACTCCACCCAGCAGTGGCACACCTGTTCCTCCAAGAGCACGTTTTCCAGGACAGACCATGTCTTACACCACTAATTAAATCTCAGATTTTAAAAGACAGATATTATACAAAATACCTTCTCCAACCATGATAGATGAAGTTAGAAATCTGTAACATTAGAAAAATTCACAAATCTGTGGACATTAAACATATTCAATCACTGGATCAAAGAAAAAAATCACGAAAGAAATTAGAAAATACCTATGAAAACACAGCACACCAAAACTCATGGGACCAAGGAAAGCAGTTTAAAGGAGAAGTGTATGAACTCTAAATGCTTACATCAAAGAAAAGGAAAAATGTCAAGTCAACAACCGAACTTTATAATTTAGGGAACCAGGAGAAGAGCAGGGTGACCCTAAGGTCAGCAGAAGGAAGGCAGTAAAGAGGAAAGCAGAGAGAAACAAAACAGACAACAGGAAAAGAACACAGAAAATCGACAAAACAAAGGTGGTTCTTTGAAAAGATAAACAGTTGACAAACCTTTGGCTAAATGGTCTTAAAAAGAGAGAGAAGACTCAAATACTAAAATCAGAAATGAAAGTGGGGACATGGCTGCCGATCCTGCAGAAATACGACCACAAGAGTCCTGGAAACTGTACAACGACCTAGACAAGGGGCATAAACCCACCCAGACTGACCCTAAAGAACAGGAAATCTTTTTTTTTTTTTTTTTAAGTTTATTTATTTATCTTGAGAGCAAGTGTGAGCAGGCAAGGGCAGAGAGAGAGGGAGGGAGAGAATCCCAAGCACGCTCTCCGATGTCAGCGCAATCTCGTAATCGTGAGATCATGACCTGAGCCGAAACCAAGAGCGGGACCCTTAACCAACTGAGCCTCCCAGGCGCCCCTGAAGAAACGGAAAATCTAAACAGACCCATAACTAGTAAAGGGAGGGGAAGTGGGAGCTAACATTGAACGGGTGTAAAATTTGTTTTTTCTTTCAGTTTTACTAGCATGTGACGGGCACGCAACACTGTCCCACGCCTGTTTCACGAGAGGAGTCCCGGGGGTGGGTGGTCATGACAGCTGCACAACGTGAAAGCACTCGACACCACAGAACTGTACACGCAAACAATCAGGCTGATGAACTTTGCACCCTGTGTATCTTACATTAAAATAAAGTGGGGGGGGGGGGCAGGCTGTGTGCACAGTACTCCTGAGTTACAGGTAACGAGAAAAGCCTGAAGGCCGTCAAACCAGCACATCTTGGCTTCCCAGGGGAATTCTACCAGACATTTAAAGCAGAAATAATACCTATCCTTCTCAAGCTATTCCAAAAAATAGAAAAGGAAGGAAAACTTCCAGACTCATTCTATGAAGCCAGCATTACTTTGATTCCTAAACCAGACAGAGACCCAGTAAAAAAAGAGAACTACAGGCCAATATCCCTGATGAATATGGATGCAAAAATTCTCAATAAGATACTAGCAAATCGAATTCAACAGCATATAAAAAGAATTATTCACCATGATCAAGTGGGATTCATTCCTGGGAGCAGGGCTGGTTCATCGTCCGCAAATCAATCGACGTGATACATCACGTTAATAAAAGAAAAGATAAGAACCATATGATCCTATCCATCGATGCAGAAAAAGCATTTGACAAAATTCAGTATCCTTTTTTTTTTTTTTCCAGTATCCTTTCTTAATAAAAACCCTCAAGAAAGTCAGGATAGAAGAAACATACTTAAACATAAAAGCCATTTATGAAAAGCCCACAACTAATATCATCCTCAGTGGGGAAAAACTGAGAGCTTTCTCCCTGAGATCAGGAACACGACAGGGATGTCCACTCTCACTGCTGTTGTTTAACATAGTGTTGGAAGTTTTGGCATCAGCAATCAGACAACAAAACAAAATCAAAGGCACCAAAATTGGCAAAGATGAAGTTAAGCTTTCACTTTTTGCAGATGACATACTATACACGGAAAATCCAATAGACTCCACCAAAAGCCTGCAGAACTGATACATGAATTCAGCCAAGTTGCAGGATACAAAATCAATGTACAGAAATCAGCTGCATTCTTATACACTAATAATGAAGCAACAGAAAGACAAAGAAACAGATCCCATTCACAATTGCACCAAGAAGCATAAAATACCCAGGAATAAACCTAACCAAAGATGCAAAAGATCTGTATGCTGAAAACTATAGAAAGCTTATGAAGGAAATTGAAGAAGATACAAAGAAATGGAAAAACATTCCGTGCTCATGGATTGGAAGAATAAATATTGTTAAAATGTCAATACTACCCAAAGCTATCTACACATTCAGTGCAATCCCAATCAAAATTGCACCAGCATTCTTCTCGAAGCTAGAACAAGCAATCCTAAAATTTGTATGGAACCACAAAAGACCCCAAATAGCCAAAGTAATATTGAAGAAGACCAGCGGGAGGCATCACAATCCCAGACTTTAGCCTCTACTACAAAGCTATAATCATCAAGACAGCATGGTATTGGCACAAAAACAGACACACAGACCAATGGAACAGAATAGAAACCCCAGAACTAGACCCACAAAAGTATGGCCAACTCATTTTTGACAAAGCAGGAAAGAATATCCAATGGAAAAAAGACAGTCTCTTTAACAAACGGTGCTGGGAGAACTGGACAGCAACATGCAGAAGGTTGAAACTAGACCACTTTCTCACACCATTCACAAAAACAAACTCAAAATGGATAAAGGACCTGAATGTGAGACAGGAAACCATCAAAACCCTAGAGGAGAAAGCAGGAAAAAACCTCTCTGACCTCAGCCGCAGCAATTTCTTACTTGACACATCCCCAAGGGCAAGGGAATTAAAAGCAAAAATGAACTATTGGGACCTCATGAAGATAAAAAGCTTCTGCACAGCAAAGGAAACAATCAACAAAACTAAAAGGCAACCGATGGAATGGGAAAAGATATTTGCAAACGACATATCGGACAAAGGGCTAGTATCCAAAATCTATAAAGAGCTCATCAAACTCCACACCCGAAAAACAAATAACCCAGTGAAGAAATGGGCAGAAAACATGAATAGACACTTCTCTAAAGAAGACATCCGGATGGCCAACAGGCACATGAAAAGATGCTCAACGTTGCTCCTCATCAGGGAAATACAAATCAAAACCACACTCAGATATCACCTCACGCCAGTCAGAGTGGCTACAATGAACAAATCAGGAGACTATAGATGCTGGAGAGGATGTGGAGAAACGGGAACCCTCTTGTACTGTTGGTGGGAATGCAAACTGGTATAGCCTCTCTGGAAAACAGTGTGGAATTTCCTCAAAAAATTAAAAATAGATCTACCCTATGACCCAGCAATAGCACTGCTAGGAATTTACCCAAGGGATACAGGAGTGCTGATGCATAGGGGCACCTGTACCCCAATGTTTATAGCAGCACTCTCAACAATAGCCAAATTATGGAAAGAGCCTAAATGTCCATCAACTGACGAATGGATAAAGAAATCGTGGTTTATATACACAATGGGAATACTATGTGGCAATGAGAAAGAATGAAATATGGCCCTTTGTAGCAACACGGATGGAACTGGAGAGTGTTAAGTGAAATAAGTCCTACAGAGAAAGACAGTTACCATATGTTTTCACTCTTATGTGGATTCTGAGATACTTAACAGAAGTCCATGGGGGAGGGGAAGAAGAAAAAAAAAAAAAAAAAAAAAAAAAAAAAGAGGTTAGAGAGAGAGAGCCAAAGCATAAGAGACTCTTAAAAACTGAGAACTGAGGGTTGATGGGGGGGTGGGAGGGAGAGGGGGGTGGGTGATGGGTATTGAGGAGGGCACCTTTTGGGAGGAGCACTGGGTGTTGTATGGAAACCAACTGGACAATAAATTTCATATTAAAAAAATTATAAAAAGAAAAAGAAAAACAAAACACCAGCACATCTTCCCAGTAAGATCTACTCCTAACAAAAATACATATGTAACACAGCCTCATTCATTCCTCAAGGGAAGGAAATTATTTTCAACTCCTGTGGATGGACTGCTTCCAGTAAAGTCACGTTCTGGTCATCTGGCGTTAGTTTTACAAGACTGGAAGGAAATCATAAGGAGAGAGATTAACTAGCAAGGTGCCAGCTGGGTGTCACAAAGGAGAGTCGGGCGTGGGGACTCCATGCTAGTCCTGGGGACAGCCACCAAGAGGAGCTGCCTCCTTAGCACCCGCTGCAGGGCCGGCGACGGCTGTGCCGTTCGCGTAGCTATGTGGGAAGCAACTTGGAAGGTGGCCCAAGGTATCAGACCCTGGGAGGCTGAGTGCAGAGCGAGGGGTCGGACCAGGCGTGAGAGGGCCGAGGAGGCAGAGCCTGAGGATGCACGCTGCCACGGTGCCTTGCGGTTTCACAGCGGTGGGAGATACGCGGCCATGTGACGTTCAGGGGTCGAGCAGAGTTTAGGGAAGGACACAAAGAACGCACGGACGGACACCAGACATGGGATAAAGGAAGGTTCGGGCTCAGACTATCCCAAGGCCTCTGGGTGGGATGCTGGTGACCCTGATGAAGGGGAGGGGATGAGGGTGGCGGGAGACAGACTCTGGACTGTGCAGAGTGGACAGAGAGCCCCGCCCAGGTGGCTGACACTGTTCCAGAAGGCTGTGGGGTGTACTTCTTCTCAGTAATGAGGTGTCGGGACAGGGCTCCGAAGGGGCCACTCCATACTCCCTTTCCCTGCGCCACTCCGCCAGCCCCCAGACCCCCACCAGGTCCCAAGGTCCCCAGCGCTGAGCTGCCTGACGCCGCAGAGCAGTCCCTCCTCTGCCCTCCCCATCCTTGGCCTGAGAGCACTCTCTTCCACCTGGAAAACGCTACTCTCCTGCGTCACCTCTCTCTGGGAACTGGACCCTGTGTCTTGTTCACCAGGATGCATCTTCTCCTTGGCCTGTCAGGGCCCCCTGATCTAACAGCCACACTGTGGCTTATTTGACTAACCCGTTTCTGTGCCTCTGTCCTGACAAACAGAACTACAAGCATTCTCCCGGTCTTTGCAACTGGTCCCTTCGTCCTTAGTCCAAACAAGTAGTCAACTGCTTAGGCGGGAAGCAAACCCACTATCCGTGCAGAGGCAGGTCTACAAAACACCCTGCACGAAAGCTGGGTCCACCCCCGCATCACCCACAGAGCTGTGGGGAAGAGCACAGACAGCACGCTGCCCCTGACGCCCAAGGCCCCCGCCCTCCTCAGCTGTCCCCCCAGCCACCTGAGAAGATGTTCTTGAGGTTTTCCACGGCGGCAGCAAGCTGGCTGTGCCGCACGACAGCGTCCTTCACATCCTTGAGGCTCTCAACGGTGTTGATGCTCTGCCTCCAGTCTCTGCTGACGTCGGCCAGGGACCGCTGGATGTCTGTGACGTCGTTCAGCGCGCTGTGGAGCTGGCTCAGGCCTGTACGCACACCATCCAACTGGGACTGGATCGCAGCCTAGGGCAGACACCCAGGGGAGATGTGTCGGGCTCTGCACTGGGCCTGGAGCCTAAGATATTTATTCATTCTCTCTCTCTCTGTCTCTCTCTCTCTCTCTCTCTCTGTCTCTCCCCCCTCCCACCCCCCCGGCCCTCTCTCTGGCTCATGTCTCATGATGGACAGTGCCACTGTGCAGAACTGGTACATCTGAGATTCAGACTCCCTCCGCCAGTGATGCCGAATGGCCACGAGCAAGCTGTAGAGCCAGAAGGGAGGGGACAGAGAAGGGAAAGACCAGGTGGCACAATCAAAGCCAGGAACACACCTGACCCAGGAGTCATAAACTGCAGGTAGAAATCATTAAGACGATGGTAACAGACGGCACAAGGTTCCTAAGTCACCAGTGATAATCATCTGTTAATCCCACAAGTTTCTGGAACAGATACAAATTCCGACTAAAAATGTAGCGGGTCCAAACTATTTTTTAAATGAAAGGAAAACTACCATTTTAAATAAGTCTAACCGGCCTTCAGATGCTTCATTTTGGGACAAATGAATGACCCTCACCTGTCTCATCAAGCCTGCCATTACCTGGATGCTAAAAGCGTTTTCGACTGAAGAGGTGACCTTGCAGCCTCATTCTCTTAAGGGTGTTCCTTTGGGACTTCCAATATTCCCACAATCTCCTTTGTGAATCTACTGCTTGGCAATACAGGGTTGGAAGGAATGTGTTAAGGAAAGGTGATGTTCCATTCTGCCTCTTTCCAGATCGTCACAAAATCCAATTTAATTTAGCAAAACTACAATGAAGATGTTGTGCAGAAACCCAGAACTCAAAAGAAAGAGATCCGTCCTGATTGGGAGTAAAGCCGACGCCCATGCCCTCTCTGGTCTCGTACCTTCAATCTGGCCTCCACAGAGGCCTTTTTCCGGGCCTCTCTTCTGCGATACTGCTCGACTTTATCCAGCTGGTCTGGGCGCTGAAGCATCCCAGCAACCCTTTGGACCGCTGTCGCAACAGCCTCCCGGTCTGTTTCCTTCATGATTACAAAGCAGGTGGGATGTCTGCACCTGTCATGCTAGAGGTGTCCTGTGAGGGCGGGGGGAGAGTGCGGGAGGAGGTCAGGGAAGGGAGAAATAGCAGGTTCAGAACTCATTCCCCTAACAGGCAGCTGTTGACAACGGAGCTGTAAAGACAGCGTTTGAGATCATTAACCCATTAAACCTGAAAGCTGAACCGGGATCACGAGCTCCTTAATACGAAATGCAAACCTTCAGCACTCTGATATGAAGACAGTTCTACCCCTAAGTGGAGCAGAGGCACTCACAGGTATGAACTCTGATCTCTGAACAGAGAACGTGTCCGTGGGGACTTCAGACCCCTCATCCTGTCAGATGTCGGTCTCCAAGGGACCTCTCTTCCCTAGACACGGCCAATTTCTGGAGCCTTCACAGAACCCTTTGGCCACATCGGTGGGGCGGCTGTGCCCAGAGGCCTCGGTGAGGACGCGGAGGCACAGGAACAGCACACACCTCGACATGCCTCACCCCTCCCCTGCTCAAGTCCCAGCCCACGCCCTCGGGTTCCCCTCAAAACTCACTGCCGTCTGTAATACCCAGCATTCTGCTGCCTGCACTGAACAGCCCAATGAACAAAGATGAGGGGCAGAAGGCACCTGTGCTCAGGTACAACGTGCAGAGCACGGACGCTTGCCTGCCGGGCAAACCTACCTTCCAACCCAGCTCCAGAGCTCTATTCCTGGCACCAACAGGGGTATCTGGGGAGGCCTGCCAAATGAGAGGGTTTCATACGCGCGGGATCCCCTGACCTCAGCTGCTGAACTCCTACTTCTGCGCATGTTTGCTGTATACAGCTTCTTACAGCGAAAGGGCCATCCTCTCCCTTAATACTTGACTCCTCATTCCCACAGCTTTCAGAAGAACCCAGAACTGCACCGACTATCTCCGCCATGGGCTCTGTATCAGGTAATCACTGGGTGCAGGATGCGCCTTTCTGCTCCTCTTTCGAAAGGCACTACGCTGCAACCAGTCCTTCCCACCAATGCCCACCAATGCCGAGAATCTAACGGGACAGAAAAATGCGCAGATGCCAAAGGCAACCAGCCTTAAATTCCACCATCCGAAGGCAGGCGTTTCCTCCTCAGCCGACACTCACTGCAGAGGTAACCCGCGCTTCCACCGGCCGCACACCTGCACGGTTTTCCGCACGGGGCGGGACGGTAACCGCAGAAACGGGCCTCCAGCCGGTCGCAGGTGCGCACAGCAGGCTCGGACGGCCCCCTGCGGCTGACTCGGTGCCCCCCGAAAGCCCCCCAGCGAGCGGCGCTCTCGGAGTCGACAGGCCCCGACCCACCGGGGTGAGGGGAGACATCGCGGCCTCAACCAAGCCTTCCGCGCCACAGAGCGACCGGGCCGCGACAGTCGAGAGCCCGGCTGTGCTGCCCGTTTCCCAGCCCGACCCCTGCCATTCCCCCCTCCGTCCCCTCCGTCCCCTCCGTCCTCGCACCGCGCCGACCACCGCCCGGGAGCTCGCGCTCCTCCGCCGCCGTCTACGACTCACCGCCTGCGCCGCCGCCGCCGCCCGGCTCTGGGCCCGGAAGTAAGCCGACCACAGACACTTCCGCTTCCGGCCGCGCGCCGGAAAGGCGGGGCCTGAGCTGTCAGACTTGTAGGGTGGCTGTCTCCTCCCACCGGGCAAGGTAGCCTTCAGGACCGGGTCCCGGCCCGGGTCGCTCCCACGGGGGTGGAGTGAGGAGGGTCCCTTCCTCACTCAGCCCCTCTTATTCCAGCCCTTCCCGTCCTCTCCCCTCCGCGGCCCCAGGCCGGCTGTTCTGTGCACCTGCCAGCGCCTCTCCTTGGGCACCGTTCTCAGTACTCATCTTCACTATGGTCTCTTTCCCCGTGTGTCCTTTCTGTAACCCTCTGTGACCTCCTTCAGTGAGGGAGCCACTGTGCCCCTCCATCGCTCCGCCTCATCTTGAGTATTTCCGCCATGGTTTCCATTACTGGGGCTCTGTGTATTTATTTGTCCACATCTGTCTTTCCTGTCACAATGTGCCAGGGGTTTTGTGGCCTTCCCCGTGCCCCAGCTCCTCCCCAGACCCGTGACTGGCGTAGGGCAGACGTTCAGTAAATTAATGAACAAGGTGGGTAACGGTTGGTAATCAGTCACATCTGACTGTCAAGATCAACACCCAGCTTGTTACTTCGCAGCTTCTTAGCTGTTGTTACACCTTGGAATCAAAAATGAGCCCAGCCCCTCAGGATCAGCACATCTCAAGATCACCCCTTGTAATGAGTACAAACAAAACAGAAGCCCACCTGGGAACAACCCACAGTAAGACTGGTTGTCACAAAATGCTAAGAGGGTGGAGGCCAAGCTGGGGGGTGGGGGGTGGGGGGTGGGTCTTGGGGATGAGGAGTGTCACTGGGCAGAGGTGCAGGGGTGGGAGGTGGGGGGGCTGCACTAGCTGGAAAGAAGAGGAGGAAGCAGGTCCCTGAGTTACTGTGTGAGGAGAGGCCCACTGGCCAGAACTAACCTCCAGAATGAGCGAGAACATGTGTTAAGCCACTCAGATTTCAGGGTTTGCCTGTTGTGGTAAGAAGCGCTATTTGCCTTATACTGACGGAAAACAGATCCTTTCGCAACATTACAGTTATTAGACTGTACAGATGGGCACCTCCTGAAATCCTGCCAAGATCAGTCAAACAGGAAGGAGACCAGAACATGGCAGGCATGGGAGCCAGCAGGGAGGAGAGTGGGGGCAGCAATGCAGGGGTGGGGCGCACAAGCGTGTGCACACACCTGGACCCAAGGAGGGTGGGGGAGGGGGATGCAGGTGTGTGAGCCCCCCCCCCCCCGCCATTGCTGTGGTCGTACAAACCGCAACTTGCCATCAGCTGAACGGCTGAGGAGGGGCAGTACTGTGGCACGATACTAACTCCGAGAGTTGACCCCTTTGTGGTTTCATCTGTACCTAGTAATTTATGAAAATATATTACTAAGTTGAACAATGGATGTACACAAAAAGTTGAAATTATGTTTGAAATTGTGAATGTAAAGGTACTTTGAAACTAATGAATAAAAAATTTGCCAAATTTATCAAAGCTTTTAGGACTTATTTCAAATTCGGCAACATTTAACATACCACCTGGAGCTTTGTGCTGTGGACATCTGCGTTTGGAGATAGGGCTCCCTAATAACTTCCTCAGCCAATATGGGTAGAAATGAGATGGTTGTTAAAGGGCTTTATGCTTTTTCCTCCTTAAAACTAAAAAACCCAAATCTCGATTAAAATTTTTTTTGACTTCTCTTTTTGGCAGACCGAACAGCCTCCTGTAAAATGTTGGATGAAAATAGCAAGCCCCTTTGAAATGCACAGGTGAGCCCAAGCAAGCTCAGGGAAGCATGATGGGCAACTGCCCTAGGGCAAGGACAGGTGGGGGTGGGAGGGACCTGATGCCCAGGGTGGGCTTTCACATCCACGTGGGACAGGTGGGGTCTGGACCAAGGGTGCAGCCTCAGTGTAAGAGTGGATGGCGCAAACAAACAACGAAGCCCCAAAACAGTTTCTCCCAGGTACTGGGAACCCTGAGTCAGGGAAGCTCCCCACCCAGGAGCTCATAGCTGTGGGCCTGCATTTCACTTGGGAGTGACCCCTCCTCATCCTGGAAGCTCTCACTGAAACCTTTTGGCAGAAGCAGCCCCAAGGATGCTTGTAGGAAAGACCCCGGCCTTGGCAGGAGTGCAGAGTGGGGTGCAGCAGCTGGTCCTTGTCTGTTCTGGGAGAACAGGGACCTTGATTCGCTCTAACTTACACCTCATTAAGAGCACATGTCAACGATAGCCACCGAAGCAGAATTGTAACTTCCAGACAAATCGGGGGAAGGAACACAGGAAACACAGGCAATCCCCTAGGGACATAGGAAAGGCCAGAAATACCAGAGGGCCTGTGTAACTAGAGACACGAGAAGTAGAAACACATGAAAATATACCAATTATCAGAGCACAAGTAAATGGACTGTAAAACAGCCGAACATGGAAGGAACGGGATGGTCAGTGTGCAGGAGTCTGACGTGTAGTCAGGGCCATAGAAAGTTGATGGGGCAAGATAATATCAGACTAAGTAGGCTTTATGTCAGAGGCACTCAGTTATTTCTTAAGATGCTAAATGCATAAGCCATAAAGAAAAAGACATTTAAAATTTTAACCTCTTTTATGCTATTTTAGAGAATCTCTAAATGAAAAGACAAGCCACAAACAGAGAAAATCTGTAACTGAGGAGACGCTGCTATCCTGACATAACGAGAACGTGCAGAGACCAACCAGATGGGCACACGAGTGCAGGAGAGACCGGAAGGGCCCGAGCAGCCCTCCCGGCTGGAGGCCAGACCAGTGGTGCCTCCCTGTGTCCTTAGGAAGGCCTCGGGGCCCCCTCCTGCCCTGCAGCCCGCATGAGCCTCAGACTGCAGCCCAGGGTGCTTCCCACATGGGCCCTGCTGTGTCCCCTCTCACCCAGGCCTCTGTGACCTTGTCCCACCCACTCCTTGCCCTCTGGCTCCCAGACTAGCCCCAGCCCTGTAGGCTGCTGTTCTTGTGACTCTCAGTGTGGCCTTGGTCACCTGGGCTACCCTGCCCCAGTCTGTGCAGTGCCCGTGTCCTTCTGCCTTGCAGAACTTGGTTCTGTGGTCACGTGTCAGCACCCTGTCCCTGTGCACACTCAGGGATGTCAGCTCCAGCACAACACCGACCTCTTTCTTTCCTTGCCGTGTCCTCGGCACCGTCACAGGCCTGGCACTCAGCAGAACCTCAACAGCACCGCTGGTGGACATAAGACAACTACCAACCAGGGCGCCTGGGTGGCTCAGCCAGTTAAGCATCCGACTTCGGCTCAGGTCATGACCTCACCGTTGATGAGTTCAAGCCCCACGTCGGGCTCTGTGCTGACAGCTCAGAGCCTGGAGCCTGCTTGGGATTCTGTGTCTCCCTCTTTCTCTGCTCCTCCCCTGCTCATGCGCTCTCTGTGTCTCAAAAATAAATGTAAACATTTAAAAAAAAAAAACCCACAAAAAACAACTACCTACCATTCTGCCCCAGGTGGACAAAACCAGTGTGCCCAGTGATGCCAAGTGTCGCAGCGACAAGAGGCCTGGTGGGGGCTGGGGGGGGCTTGTGGACTGATGTCCCTCAGACTTCATACTTGAGACCTGCTCTGCTGGGCCATGGGGACGGGACCAGTGCCCCGAACAAAGAGGCTGCACAGAGCTCCCCAGCCTCTTTCTCCACGTGAGTGCAGTGACTTTATGGCCCTTCACCAGGCCTGCAGCATCCTAATCACAAACCTGCACACGCTCACACATGCACACACTCACGGGGGCCAGGTGCCTGCTCCCGCAGGACAGGTCAAGTCTGGGGGACCCTAAAGGCACCTGGGAGGGTCCCCCACCCCTCAACGATGGGTAAGAGGGGGCTGGTGGGTGGAGGGAGGGAGCTCTGCTGAGGCCACAGCACGCGGGGCCAAGCGCTCAGCCTCCTGCCTGCATCTTTGGGCCCCAGCATTTTATTTTTACCTTTTATCCAGTGGTAAAGGACTGCCTTAGAATGAAATGAATCAACACACTGAAGGAAATAGTTACTTCATCTGGAAAATCAAGTAGACATTTCTGTTTGTGGTAAACATGAACTAATGTGATTTATTTTATATCAATATTGCATATTGAATACAAACCCTACTATCAGGAATATATTTGAAAGCTGTTTCTAAAGGCACTGAGAAAACCGTATAAAAAGTTACATTATAATATTTCCATTTTAAAAAATTCAGCAAGTCAGTCTAGATATTAAAAACTTTTCTCCTCCAGTAGAAACTATAAAAATATACAATTTGTGTTCATCTCCTCCTGTCCATCCATTCTCATGTTACATTTGATTTTCATATGTTTTCAGCTACATAAGCAAAAGCTACAAGACACAGAAAACCCTAACCCTGTAATTGGTACTGGTAATGACGTTTAAAGAGGAAGTGACCACATCTGCACCTCCTACATGCCATCATCTTCCCACATGTTTCAGGAAGGGTGTGGCTGTGAAATAACGAAAGTGCTGACTCAGGGTCGTTCTGCTGGTGTTGACCCAGGAGAGGAGGGGACCTGGGCCCAGAGCGTTCAAGGGCCCCGGGTGTATGAGGGGCATCTCAGGAGGGGACCTGGGCCCGTTGAGTTCAAGGCCCCGGGTGTAGGATGGGCATCTCCAGAACACAAGACCTGCAGAGCTAACTTCCAGGGGCCAGACTCTCTGTCAACAAAGCGGGACCTGTCCACCTGCGAACTGACCGCTTGTGGGGAGGGGGTGGCGTGGGTGCCACAGCCCTCGGGGACAGGCGTGACTTGCTTCAGGGCGGCGTCTCGCCTGAGGCTCTCACCTGCCGCTCCTCTTTGGTTATGCTGGGGCCTGGCTACAATGTGCAAGCATGCCATGATGTCTCTGAATTCCACCTTTTCAGTCCTGTGTTTTCTGAGGTACCTGCTAGATGTGTGTCTACTGCATCCTGACATGGGGGAGGCCTAGTGCATCGCAGGACATGGCCCCAAGCAGCCAGCCTGGGCCTGGGGTGTGGCCTCTCCATTGATGAAGTGAGAGGGTCAGTGACCTCACAGATGGGGACCCCAGACAGGTGCACAGTCACATCTCACAGAGGGCCAGGACCTGGGCTCTGGGTTTGACTAGGAAAGAAGGAAGAAGATTCTGCAAGTCCACCCCAGGTCTCAGGGAGTAAGTCTCCAGATGCCCAGAGAGCACAGGCGTTTGTGCCCTGCAGCAGAACCGGGTGAGGAGGGCCTGGGGCCAGCCAGAGGTCCCCAGGTGTCCCTGGGTGGTTGTGCCACCATCGTAATGGTCAGGGGAGACTCTGGCAGTAGAAGTGAAGACAGCACAGCACCAGTGTCACCCTTTGCAAGGCCTCGGTGGGTGAGGAGAGGCTGCTGGGCTGGCCTTGTGTGTCCCAGAGGGCCACGCATTGACCACTCCACACCCTGGGCTCCAGTGGGTGACCTCCCATGTCAGCCCCAGGAAGAAGCCCTCAGCTCCCAGCATCCCGCATGGGGGACCCTCCACAAAGCTGGCAACAGGCGCACCGGTGCCCCAGGGTGTGTCTAAGGGTCCTGCCAGCTAAACCCCGAATTCTAACAAGGCTTCAGCATTAACCCAGCTGAACATTGATACCCCAAAGCCCTAGGTGATGGAGAAGAAGGCCCCACACTGAAGGGTAGAACGTACCATTGGCGGAGCAGCAAGTCCCTGCCTGGAGGCTCCCGCCACCTCCTGAGACTCCCAGATGGGGGTGACTTTAGGAACAGATGCCCTTGTCCCTGAGGAGCAGGTGTGCGTCCACCACGGCACAAGCGGGCTCAGTGGAGACCTTCATACCCTGATGGCACACCCCTCGCTGATGGCACCGGCGGGGCGCGGAGGGGGCCCATCTCTGGTGGTGACCGTGGGGTGACTGGGACTCCACTTTCTGATTCACAACGTTGTGTCTGGGGATCCTACAGTTGGGATGTGTGGGTGTACAGTTCTAGAAAACAATTTCTGTCTTGTCTCTAATGATTCTTCCTGAGGTGGTGGTTGGAATCCCCATTTGAAAACCTGTATACAGCCAGCAACACAGCCTCCATGGACAACTTGACTTTTTTTTACCTCTTTTCTCTACGTTTCGTCCTTCTCTCTGCTTCCAAACCCAGAGTCTGTAAACTCGAAATTACACAATGTACTGGAGACAGATTAGCATAAACCATCTTCAGAGGCCCATTAAAAATCCCAGAGACTTCCAGAAGGAACAGGATATCATCCTGTCAATTTCCACTCTGGGTGTGGCCTCAGCCTCCACCGTGAGGTCGAGGAGCACGTGCTGCGTGTAGTAGTGAGGGCAGGACCTGGTGCAGACAGGCTCTTTTGCCTGGAACCTTCCAGATTCCTTCCGTGAATGGTCACCTGTGGCTCAAAAGATTATATCCCTAATTTGTACCCAGGGTGTGGCTGCTCTCTTCAGTCCACTCCGTGGAGGCGTCAACCCGCCTCCACGGCGCAGGCGGAGCTGGGAGGTGAGCATGGGGATCCCGGGAGACCACACCACATGACTGGCCAGGTGCCCACTGCGTCCTGGAGAGAGGGGTGTGCCCTGCCAGGCTGACATGTCTCACTCTGGCCACTTTCTGGAAAATTGTGAACAGACTTAACACCACGTGGCATTGAAGGACTTGCGTGACATTTTACAAAGTACACAATATGCTATTGCACACGCTGCCCACACCTAAGGAGGCCTGGACTCATGCAGCTTTGCAGAACGGCTCTGACCTCCCACCTGCCATCGCAGCTGAGGGGTAAGTCTGGGCGTGCGGAAGAGGCTAGCTTTTAGAAACACCCGCCCTACGGCAGGAAAGCACACTCGGGGGCTTTGGGGGGCATCAGTGTTGGCAAGGCACTTCTGGGGAACATGCCGGGCACCCCACCCTGGCTGTGGCTTGCCCACGGGGGTGAGTCCAGGGGCTCGCGCTTGACAACGGGTGTGGTGCCGGGAGCTCTGCAGTCACAGCCCAGTGTAGGGGGCTGGTGACCGTGTGCACAGAGGTGGCGGGGAGGATCTGGCTCGGGAAGGCCATGCACATGCTGCAGGCAGGCACAGTGTGCGGGGCGTAAGGGCGCCGGCTCCTTGCCGGGTCTGAGTGGAGCCCTGCCGCTCAGGTGAGCCCCCAGCATGCTGTGCCCCAGGTGTGGAGCATAGAGGTGGGGTCTGGAGTCTGACTCTGTCTTCAGGTGTATCCTGGTAGGGAAAGTGACCAGCTGTCTCTTGGCCACACCACTGGCTCCCAGCCACACCTGGCCTGGGGACACGAGGTAGCCGTCTGCTGCGTCCTCAGACCCAGAGTCGTTCTCCAGCTTGACGGGCACATCAAGTGACAACATGGGGTTGCATGGGGCTCCCGCGGGCACCGGCCCCCCTCGAAACTTGGCGTCCTCGGTGGAATAGCCTCCCGCTGCGAGACGCTGCCCTCTGGGCGGAGGGAGCCCATTGTCCAGGCTCCCCTGGGGGAAGGGGCAGCTGGGCAGAGGGGGCCCCTTGCAGCCGTCCTGCAAGGCTCTGCTCGTGCGGCTGGCATAGGCACTGGGAGAGTGGCTTCCTGGGTGACAGCCGGGTGAATTCCGGAAAGCAGTAACCCCACTGCTATGGACAGTGCCCTGAACACCGGGGCAGGACACGCAGGAGCCACGGGACACAGTGTGTGTGGAGAACGGGTCACTCTTACTGGGTCCCAGCTTCACGTTGGTGCCACCATCTGGACCATGTTTCCCTGTCATCCAGTTCAGGTGCCTCACGGGTCCAGGCGCCTCAAAGCAGCAACTATACGCAGGTCTTTCCCTCCGCCCCCTGGCTCCGGGAGTGCTGCCAGGCACCCCCCCGTGCTCCTCTCCTCCCCTGTCCCTGCAGAGAGGAGAGGACCCATCAGAGCAGCAATGAGGATCATCGCACCGACTTGGGTGGGGTCTCCAAGGGAAGGCACTGAATTGGCATGATACTGGCTGAACCTGCGAGGGCTGCAGTGTGCTGGGGCCCAGCCACACCCCTGCTTTCGGCACACCCAGCAGCCCTATGACCCTGCCACCGGCATCCTCCCGTAATGAGCCTCCCCTGGCCTCTTGGATGACCTGGGGTGCCAGGCAGGAGCAGGGAGGGCGTGTGCCACTCACCCCGCCCTAGGGAGGCACCTCGATGAGGCATACGCCATGTGTCAAGGGTCAGACACACCCAACCCAGACGCAGAGGGCCCCGTCGAACTGTAAGGCAGACAGATGCCCTCTCTCCAGCGGCTTCTGTGAGCCAGACCCTGCTGCTGGCACTCAGGCCTCCACCTCACCACGCCTTGCGGTGTCAGGGCTGGCACCTGCTGTGACAGGGGAGACGGTGCCCCAGAGGAGCAGGTGGAGCCCTGCAGCCACACAGCCAGGCCAGTCCTCCAAGAGGAGACCCCTGGTCGGGGTGGGGGCTGGGGCGGGGGCCCATGGGAGGAGGGAGTGAAGAGGGTTTCTGAGTGAAGGTGAGGGCAGAGGACAGGGTGGTCACCCACGGTCCCGGCTTCAGGTTGAGGGTGAGTGCACAGGTCGTGACAGCCCCGGCTGAAGCACCTGCTGTCCCCTGCCACACCTGAGACATGTGAGGACAGCTCCCAGGTGTGCCCCTGTGCGCCGCACTCCCTCACGGTGAGGCTCACCTGTCATGAACAAAGCCACCAGACCAGCAGACGGCGGCTCTTTGCTCCCTTAACGCACAGCTGGGCCACAGCACCACTTACCCTGCGGCCCCCTCGGGGTCAGAAACGAGGTCCGGGCTGCTCCTGAGGCAGGGACATGGGGCTCTGGCTGGAACCCGGGCCCAGCAGCCTGCATCCGCTTGTGCCTTGAGCACTGAAATGTTTTCTCCAATGCTCCTCCCTGTCAGGGTTTAGATGGGGGAACAGCAGTCACCATGAGTGGCTCAGCACAGACACCCACACCCTCCGGGGCGTCTCCCGGGAATGCACCCCAGCATCAGGAGGCAGCGAGAGCCCCTGAGGGACACAGACACATTTCACCCGTTTAAAACAGTGACGCGGTGCATTTGTAAAAGTACCTGCTAGGCAGTGGGGTTTTCCATGCGATGCTGGGTCACACAGACTCGAGGCGGCTTTTGCTCTGCGAAGAACAGATAATAGCAAAATGCGTGGAGATGGCGTTTTTGCTGCCGGAAGGAACTAACAGCATGCCCGGTGCTGCTGCCATGCCTGGGAGGGGGCACAATCATAACTCACACTTTCCGGTTCTTTCTAGACTGTGAAGTCTCTCCGTGGCTAAAGATTCCAATTCACATCACTCATCAAGCCAATAAAGGGCTAAAGAAATTGCTTCAGAAAATAAACTTACACATAAAATGCGCTTTTGTTTTTCTCTGCAGGACCAGAATGAAAATACAGTCAATTTTTGTGATTTCCACTAATTGTGTTCCATTAACTCACCATGCACGCTCAGTGACTATGGAACCGTCTTTCCTAGGGCAGTGAGCACACGCTCACTCACACAAATCACAGAGCTCCTCGTCTTAGATTCTAAGCAAACTCAGCCTCATAGACACTATTTCATTATTTTCCAAAGAACAAAACAAGCCTCAGAAGTGTAAAGTGACTTCCTTTAGGCCGCCTCTCTAGCAGATGTCAGCCTTGGACTCAAGTCCAGGCCAATGGGCCTCAGAACCACAGATCCCTATCCTATATGCTGGTCCCTCTCCATCCTCTGGCCATAGCTGTAAGGACCAGAGACAGGGGAGCAGAGATGGGGGAGCAGAGATGAGGAACCAGAAATGGGGGAGCAGAGACCGGGGAGCACAGAGGGGGGAGCAGAGATGGGGGAGCAGAGATGAGAGAGCAGAGACAGGGGAAACAGAGACAGAGGAGCAGAGATGAGGGAGCAGAGACAGGGGAAACAGAGACAGGGAGCAGAGACTGGGGAACCAGAGACAGGGGAGCAGAGACGGGGGAGCAGAGATGAGGGAACCAGAGACAGAGGAAACAAAGGGGGGCAGAGACTGGGGAGCAGAGACTGGGGAGCAGAGACAGGGGAGCAGAGACGGGGGAACAAGAGACAGGGGAGCAGAGATGAGGGAACCAGAGACAGGGGGAACCAGAGACAGGGGAGCAGAGACGGGGGGTGGGAACCAGAGACGGGAGCAGAGATGAGGGAACCAGAGACGGGTGGGGGGAACCAGAGACAGGGGAGCAGAGATGGGGGGTGGGGAACCAGGGACAGGGGAGCAGAGACCGGGGAGCAGAGACGGGGACTACATTGTCATCCTCATCTGCAAATAAGAGCATCTGGTGACAAATTCTTTGGCACACTGCGTGTTCACAAATGACTGCTAAATCCCTTGAATAGGACTTTGGAGGACAAATACTTTAGTGAGTTCGTGAATTGATGCCAGCTGCGGGAGCGCTGGGTGACTTGTGAGCCACAGCGCCCCACCCCCCCTCTCCCGCCGCAGGTGCTCGGGGCTCTGGCATCAGCCTGCACTTTCCGGCGCGGGCGCCAGGGAGCAGTAGGAGTCCTCCTTGCATGCCCCCAGGAGCGAAAAGCCAAGGGAGGGTAAGATAAGATTTCCCTCTACTTGGTTTCAGGGCTGGAAAAATGGGAAAGAGGAAGCTCAGTATGGGTTTCAATTATGACAAGCCAAAAAAACCCACAAAAAACAAAAAAAAGGTTAAAAACAGAAAGTTCTGGGACGGTAAATGAAGGTGGGAGTATTTCAGAGTGAGGGGCTGGCGGGGGAGGGGAGGGACAGGGAGAAAGCAGGTGTGGAGACTGGTGGCCTCTGCTTGTGGGCCCAGGTCGTCTCAGGCAGCACCCTCTGGGGTTTGGCACCTTGGAGAGTCAGCTTGCTTCCTCCCTCGCCTGCTTTTAGTCTTCTCCCTTGGGTAGGGCATGTTTAGGACACGGTGCATCTTTCAGAGGGCATATATGTTTATTTTTAAACGTTCCGTAACTGCCGTCTCAGCATGCTGGCATGGCCATTGCTCAGGGTGGCTCTGTTCCTGGAAGCCACCCCCTGGCCCTGCACCGGAGACCAGCAGCAGGGAGGTGGGGGCTCGTGACCTGCAGACCAAGGCAGACCATGCCACACGGGCAGAAGGGAGAGCCTTCTGAGCCCCCTCCCCGGAATGGGGGCCCTCCTTCCACTGCAGCTGCTGTCAGATTTTCTCACCATCTAAAGGTCAACTGGAATTAGTCAAAGGTTATTTGTGGACACTGAAGAGGGACGGACCCTCACACCCACAAGAGGGAGAGTCACAAAGAGAAGACCCCTGGGCACTACCTGCCATCCTGGCGCTGCGTGGGCAGGCAAGCAGGAATCCCCTAGACGGGCCACAGAGCCCTGGGACTCTTCTGGAGGGAACCCGGTTGTGGGGGAGATGCTTGGCCAAAGACTCTTCATCCGGACGTCAGCAGACGTGTAAGTAGGACCACAGGACTCAGGGCTAAGAAGGGGATCCTGGTGGAGGCAGTGTTCCCACCGGTGATGTGGCTTCCAGGACAGAGGCACACACACCGCACCAAAAGTGACCCACGGAGGGAGGCAAGCAAACGTGTCAGATGCTGCTGTCACAGAACTAAACCTCATCTGCCATCACAGACCTGAGAGCTGAGGGGTTTGGACCAGTCCCCTTCTGCACTCAGGCCCATCCCCATCAGGCAGTGGTTTAAGGGACCGATACCTTCCCTGGGGAGGCACCAGGACCTAGGAAGCCAGACACTCTTGGGCAAGGGAGGGGAGAAGACGTAGGCTGTGCACCTACCTCCTAAAAGGGCCCAACGGGGTTAAGGGGCAGGATCTGAGTGAGGCTGAGGCTTTCCCTGTTGGTGGGAGACAGGAGGGGGGACAGGGGTTCCTAGAGGAGGAGATGAGGTCTGGCCAGTACGCACAGCGTCACAGGCAGGATGCAAAACACACAGTGACAGCATGCTGGCGAGGAGGGTGCTGAGAAAGCCTCCCTCCTGGGGTGAGTGCCCTGTGGCCCTGGCAGAGGGGTCTTTGCAGCTGGAAAGCTATACTACTTTGATGTAACTCAACCTGAGAGCCCAGCCCTCCTCCAAGCGATTGGGTCTAAGCCCTGGTGGGTCTTAGTCGCTGCAGCCCTGCAGCGGGGAGCTGCTGGCTTGGCTGAGCCCCACTCTAGGGACAGCCACTGAGGGATAAAGAAGTGGGTTGGGGACTCAGAGGTCTGACATATTGCATCTGTAGCAGGTACAGTCAGATCTCAGACACCCTGCCTCCCCACCCCCCTCCCTTGGTCTTACTCATACTGTGTGGAAAACACAATTCACAGATGCACATTTTGAATCACTCTCAGGACACTGACCCACAAAACACAGGCCTAGTCTGTTCCACAAAGTTTAGGTGTGAATCGCCTAGAAAACTCGATGTGGACTGTTTTCTAGCACTGAAAAGCCGAGAAAACTCTGCTGGGCAGAAGCGGCAGCCGTGTCCCCA
The DNA here is from genome assembly GCF_018350195.1 of Panthera tigris. Classification (NCBI taxonomy): domain Eukaryota; kingdom Metazoa; phylum Chordata; class Mammalia; order Carnivora; family Felidae; genus Panthera; species Panthera tigris. The sequence continues at coordinate 237,965,859 of NC_056660.1, forward strand.
CTGCCTGGGCACCGGTGCCTCCTGCATCGGTCCCTGCACTAAGCCCTGTGCGTGGACGGAGGGACTGCACAGAGGAAAGAAGGCTGCGGCCCCCCACCTCCCACCCCATGATGACCAGCGCTCAGGGCACCTGCTTCGAGGCTGTAACTGGGGGGCTGGGGACACAGTGGTGCAGGCGCTTTGTGGTACCACCACTCGCAAACATTAGTGTGAAAGTACTTCCTCTGCACGTTCTTTCCTACATAACGTACTAGCTTTAAAAGCACCAAACTTCTCAAGTTATTGCTCGCTGGAAATGAAGAAAGAATAGAAGATTCTAAGTGCCAAGGCTCTTGTTTTAACCGCCAGCAGCAGTGAGCATGGCTGTGTTCTAAGGGACTTTCACTCACTTTGTGTCCACTGAGCCTGAGACGTCCACCCTGTGCTTCACTCTCAGAAACGCACTCTTCATTTTCATCTCCGCCACGGAAGGAAGGAGGACGGGCACCACGATGCAGAACAGTGACAGCCGAGGGGGCAGGACTGTCCCTGATGGAGTCTTCCTCTTCTGTCCAAACAGGAATTTTAGTTTTCCTTGAAACTGCATTGTCTGGTGTGTTAAAGACAGAAACGGAGGTGTGGTCACAGAGCACATTAGCAACACCATCAGAGAATGTAGAACTTACATTCTCAGGAATAGAAATGTGGAGAAAAATCTTATCCTGCGCCACTTATGAGACACAAACCAACAGTTCTTCCACACTTGGCCTCCTGGGGATGTGGACTATCCCCAGGCCTCCAGGACAAGTCACAGTTTCTCTGGAGTCTCCATAATCTCCTTTAACTGAAAAGCATGTTCTCGTGTGCACATTTATGTGTATGTGGGGGTGTGGGTGTGGGAGCTGAGCCTCACACTCTGGGCGCTCGTGTGCATCAGCGTGAGATGTCACTGGCCCATCGCAGAGCCGTCAGCCACCCCTGGCAGGATTTGCTGGAGGAGGTAGTCTCTGAGGGCTGTTCCAGATTTGACTCTCCATTTCAGAATTGTCATTCCTTCACTCATGATGATAAAGCTTGGGGACAAGTTCATTTTATCCAGAGTATATAACGTGAGTTAAACAGCCAACAAGTAATTTCGGAGTTTGTGATAAAAGAAAATAAAAGATCCTTTTACAGTGGAAAAGCTAATCTAAATTACTAAGTGACTTCAGGGCATTCCTGATGGAATGACCCCACAGGGCACGTGGGTGGCTCAGTCCATTGGCTGAGTGTCCAACTGTTGATTTAGGCTCAGGTCATGATCTCAGTTTGTGAGATCGAGCCCTGGGTCAGGCTCTGTGTAGAGTGTGGAGCCTGTTTGGGATTCTCTCTCTCTTTCCTTCTACCTCTGTCCCTCCCCTGATCATTCTCTCTCTCTTTCAAAGTAAATACACATTAAAACAACCCCACAATGTGTCCTTTTCTCCCCTGTCCTTCCACCCTCTCCTCATCCCTCCCCTCATCCACCCCCTCATCCATCCATCTATCCATCCATCCATCATCCATCTACCATCCATTCATCCATCCACCATCCACCATCCATCCATCCATCCACCACCCATCCATCTACCATCCATTCATCCATCCACCATCCATCCATCCATCATCCATCCATCCACCATCCATCCATATACCATCCATCCATCTGCCATCCATTCATCCATCCACCATCCATCCACCATCCATTAATCCATCCACCATCCATTCATCCATCCACCATCTATCTGTCCATCCATCATCCACCATCCATCCATCTGCCATCCATTCATCCATCCACCATCCATCCATCCATCCACCACCCATCCATCTACCATCCATTCATCCATCCACCATCCATCCATCTACCATCCATCCATCTGCCATCCATTCATCCATCCACCATCCATCCACCATCCATTCATCCATCCACCATCCATTCATCCATCCACCATCCATCCGTCCATCCATCATCCACCATCCATCCATCATCCATCCATCCATCCACCATCCATCCACCATCCATCCATCTACCATCCATCCATCTGCCATCCATTCATCCATCCACCATTCATCCATCTACCATCCATCCATCCATCCATCATCCACCATTCATCCATCCATCCATCCATCCATCCATCCATCCACCATCCATTTATCCATCCGTCCATCCACCATCCATCCATCCATCATCCACCATCCATCCATCATCCACCATCCATCCATCTGCATCCATCCATCCATCCACCATCCATCCATCCACCATCCATCCATCCAACATCCATCCATCTACCATCCATCCATCCATCCACCATCCATCCACCATCCATCCATCATCCACCATCCATCCATCTGCCATCCATCCATCCATCCACCATCCATCCATCCAACATCCATCCATCTGCCATCCATCCATCCATCCACCATCCATCCACCATCCATCCATCCATCCATCCATCCACCATCCATCCATCATCCACCATTCATCCATCCACCATTCATCCATCCATCCATCCATCCATCCATCATCCATCCATTTATCCATCCGTCCATCCACCATCCATCCACCATCCACCATCCATCTGCCATCCATTCATCCATCCACCATCCATCCATCCAACATCCATCCATCTACCATCCATCCATCCATCCACCACCCATCCATCTACCATCCATCCATCCATCCATCCATCCATCATCCACCATCCATCCATCATCCACCATTCATCCATCCACCATCCATCCATCCATCCACCATCCATTCATCCATCCGTCCATCCACCATCCATCCATCCATCATCCACCATCCATTCATCCATCCATCCACCCCTCTATCCCTCCATCAATCCATTTTCACCATCCATTCCCCCATCTTCCCATCTTCCATCCATCTATGGATTCACTAAATGAACAAACATTTGCAAAGCACCCACTGCTTGTTAGTCATGTGCTTGGTGTGGAGGATCCAAGGCAGTTGTGTTCAACATCCAGCTCACCAGAGGGGGAAAAAAAAAGCCCTGATTTGTTATGTTTGCCAATTTCTTTGGTAGAAATATTCCCATCATGGCTGATTTCAAGCTACCAACTAAATATCAACTAGACCTCCAAATTCCTGATGTTGTAACACTGGGTTCTCACGGGCAGCCTTAGCCAGTGGAAACAGAGTGGCTTCCAGAGAGTCACAAGGGAGTGCCGGGAAGAGCCCTAAGTCATGCCCGCTCCCCTGTTCTCAGTGCATTCCTTGTAAATGCCTGAGGCGTTTCCAGTGTGTGCAGAAATGAGTTTCACAAATTAATATAGTGGAACTTTTTTCAGATAAGTGTCTTTGGGTTGTTTCCTCTATTCAGTGCATCGTTTTACAGTTTCATTTTAACCTATATTTTATTTTATTAAAAAAACATTTTTTTGATGTTTATTTATTTTTGAAGGAGAGAGAGACAGACCGTGAAGGAGGAGGGGCAGAGAGAGAGGGAGACACAGAATCTGAAGCAGGCTACAGGCTCCGAGCTGTCAGCACAGAGCCTGATGCAGGGCTTTAACCCATAAACCACGAGATCATGACCTAAGCCGAAGTCAAAGGCTTAACTGACTGAGCCACCCAGGTGCCCTCTTTTTTAATCTATATTTTAATTTATGCATGATTGTCTAGCAAAATCCCTCCAGTTTTATGTCATCTGGAAATAAGAATTTCCAATTTACTAGGAATCGGTTATCCAATTTTAAAAAGTGAACATTCCTTATCAGCCAATAGATGGAACAAAATATTATCAAAATAAAAGACTTCATGCTCAACCAATCACCTAAATAAAAGATAAGCAATTATGTATATGCCTGGTAGCAGCAGACTTGGGACCATGTTGCAAATAAAAAGCTGCTTCTCTTGTGAAGGTCCCGGTGGGGTGAAAAGGCCTGCAGAAATGTGCAGTCGTGTGGGATGCATCTGCCGTAGGGCTGGGCCTGTCCTGGGTCCTCAGAGCTGGTTCCAGAAACATTCCCACTGTCACCCACCAACAACCTTCTTCCCTATCCCCTTGGATCAGGAAAATAAGCCCAGGGAGCGTGAAGCTGCCATCGCAGTAGCGGATGACTGAGGCCAAAATATTGCCACAAATGACACGTGGCCACTGGGAGGCAGCCTGGATGGAGTGATTCCCTCAGCTGTCATCCCTCTGGGTAAATGCACAGCCACCTGGCAGGTTGGGTTCCCACAATGGGTGATGTGGGACCCTGGGAGGGCAGCATCTTGGGTGAGGCCTCCAACCTGGAGAGGGGTCAGCCAGGTAAGGCTCCCGGAGAAGCACATGTGAAGGCAGAGGGGGTCCTGAGTCTTGGGGAGAGTCCCCAAGACCACCCCGAGTTCAACTCACTCTCGCTGGTCAGGGCGGAGCAGAAAGTTGGGGAGGCTGGGCAAGAAGAGCTTCAGGAAGGACATTACTGGGGTGCTGACATCTGGGAAGGGGCCTGGGTGTACAAGGGAGGGACATTTTTATTTCCTCTGCTCTTCTGAAGTGATTAAATCTGTGTCATGTACGAGCAATGTTTTTATTAAAAAAAAAAAATTGTTAATGCATAAAGACCAGCCAAGAGGAGAGGGTTAATGGAAAATACTGTCTCCCCCCCCCAGCCTAGCCTGTGGTGGGGCTATGCAGTCAGTGGGTCTCTGATCTCAGGAGTCTGCTCCTCAGCCCGGCACCCACAGACCACTCAGATGTAGAACCGCTAGGGCGTTCATCTCCCGGGGGCCCCTCAGAAAGCAGCGAGGAACCTCGGGGGCTTGCGGTCTGCACGGTGGTGCACACGGCCAGTGTGAACACGATGGAGAGGAGCCCACACGAGGTGGGACAAGCCAGCAGGCAGGACACCCAAGAGCTGCTGTTGACCGCCGACGGCCGGTGTGGGCTCCCGCTGGTCTGTGGGTGCCTCTCTAGGGCTCCCCCTTTTCAGAGCCATTTGGAACCCAATCCGGAGGAACGCCCACTGTCCTCTGCTCGCCTTGCCTCCAACACAGGCTGAGCCCCTCTGGAAACCCCCAGCCCAGCCCTGCGGAGCACTGGAGGCGCATCTCTTCTGGGGACCACGGCCCAGGTGGGGAGATAGAACCCTGAGGGGCCCACAGTCCAAGGGTGGAGGCTGGGGAGGAGGACACGCCGTCATGCGGGTGGGGGCAGCTCCGCACACATCCGAGGGCCCTGCCCAGGGCGCTGATGGCCGAAGGACACGGGAGTGGGGGGAGCTGGAGGGGGAGGGGGTCCTGGGGTCAGAGGTCATGGTGTTGAACTGCTGCGGAGGGTGGGGACGATGGGACTGCTGGGAGCGCGAACCCCAGGAGGCTGCGTAGAGCCGGCTGGGAGGTGCAGCAGCGGGGGCGGGGGAGACGCTCTGTGGAGCACAGCTGCGGGGGTGCGGGGTGGGCACAGGTCTGGGTGGGCGAGGGTCCGCTGTGCCAGCCCCAAGGAGGACGTCCGCGGCCCCCCTCTCAGCCCTTGGCCGAGGAGCCCGAAGAGCAACGGAGACGGACACCCCAAGCCTCTACTTGAAAGAGAAGAGGTGAAAACGGCAAGCCGGCGTGGGGGCTCGCGCCAGGTTGCGGGGTGTGCTGACGACACGCTGCTAAGGGGGTTTCAGGGAAGGCGCGACCAAGCCAGTAAAGCCCAGAGCGGAGTCTGGAGGCTTCCTCCCGGCCGCCCGTCCCGCCCCCCCCACCCCGCCCCCGGGCCCGCGTGCGCCCCGCCGCGCCCCGGTCCTCGTGCGCCGCTCGCCACCCCCCTCCCCCAGGGTCCGCATGCACCCCCCGCCGCCCCCACCCCCGGACCCGCGTGCCCGCCCGCCCCCTCCACGTCCTCCACCCCGCACGTGCGCCGCGGGGCGCCAGGGGGCGCGACTCACCAGGAAGCCCGAGGTGCTGTCCAGCAGGCAGCGCACGCGGCACACGAAGCAGCGCGTCAGGAAGGCCGAGAAGTCCGCCTCCTGCGCCCGGACCCGCCCCAGCACCGCGTCCTCTGCGCCGGCACCGGTGCGGGGGTGAGGGGTGGGGGTGAGGGCGCGGGGGTGGGGGGAGGAGGAGAGAGACCGAGAGACCGTAAACACAGACTGACAGCACTGCGGTGTGCACACGCGCTCCCCCCTGCGCGCACACACGCACACACACACGCACACACACACACACACACGCACGCCTGCCCACCTTGCCGTGTGCGCGCGCACACACCCTGCTTCACACACAGCTCACTTTACACACACACAGCCTGCCTCCTACACCCACACCCCAGCTCACACATCTCGCCACACATACACTCACACACACACCTGCCCGCCACGCATCCCCACACGCCCACCCCGTCCACACAAATGCCCACCTCTACACACACCGCCCCACCCCCCACCCCCTTGCAAGCACACACAGGTGCACGGGTGCTCCCCTGAGCACCACTGGCATCCCGCTGTCTCCCCACCCTGGTCGTCACAGACACAGCCGCTCTGACCGAGCTGGCCTTCCTTGTCCTTTGTCCCTAGAAACATCCCTTCAGTACGACTGCAGGGGTGACTGGGGGTCAGCTGTCATGGGTCAGCTGTCGTGTGTTTTGAGCTTTATAAAATGATACTGTGTTGGCACCTGGGTTTTTTTGTTTTCACTCAACTTTGTGGGGTAAATCTTGCTGTTGCCTGAGGTTGTGGTGGAAGCTTTTCTTGAGTCGTTTACAACTTCTGGGGGAGGGTGTGGAAGAGCGGCGACCCCCGTGGACGCCACCCCTTCCCCTGGCCTCCTGTCTGCTCCACGACCTCTAGGGGAGCTGGCCCGGTCGTGATGGGTCAGGGGCCACGGTCAGGAGGAAACACTTGCCCACAAGGGGCAGTGTCTCTGAACAGGATTTTTTACAGGTAAATCTGACTTGGGCCTAGGATTTCCAGAGGGGAGCTTGCCAGGTGACAGACAAGCACTGCCTCATTTCCTCAGGTGTGGAGGATGCAGGAGGGGTGGCCCTGGAGAGGGGAGGAGGCTGCAGTGGGGGGGGGGGGGCTGGAGAGGGGAGGAGGGTGTGGGAGGGGGTGCGGAGAGAGGAGGAGGGTGCTGGGTGGCCTGGAGAGGGGAGGAGGGTGCGGGAGGGGGGGCTGGAGAGGGGAGGAGGGTGTGGGAGGGGGTGCGGAGAGAGGAGGAGGGTGCTGGGTGGCCTGGAGAGGGGAGGAGGGTGCGGGAGGGGGGGCTGGAGAGGGGAGGAGGGTGTGGGAGGGGGTGCGGAGAGAGGAGGAGGGTGCTGGGTGGCCTGGAGAGGGGAGGAGGGTGCGGGAGGGGGGGCTGGAGAGGGGAGGAGGATTCGGAGTGGGGGGGGGGGTCTCCCAAGGAAGGCGAAGCAGGACGAGAACGGATGGTGGTCAGTTCTCCGGAGGCGCCCACGCCTTTCCAGGAACGGCCCCAAGTCTCAGGCTCACTGGGGACCCGAAGACCCACCTGTGTCTGAGTGCAGGGGCTGCCCAAACACCGCCTGGGGAGGGTCCATGGCCCAGTGCAGCTGCCGGCAGAAGTCCTGGCGGTCATCCACGTGGATATAGTCATAGATGTTCTGGTGCATCACGTCCGTCTGCAATATTGCAACAACTGTTCCAACCTGCTTTATTCCAGTGATTAGTCACTGAAGAGCTGTCTCAGCCACAGCTGTGAAGAGAAGTCTCGCAGGAAAGGCAGGCCTTTGGCTGGAGGAGACTTCCTCCCTGGGAGGACATAGGTGTCCGGCCTGGAATGCCAGGCCCCCCACCCGCCCGCAGCCCCCCACTCATCCACCAGGCAGTGCCCTTGAGGGCAGAGCAGGAGGCTCAGAGATCAAACACCTGGGCCCAGGGTAGCCACTTTTCTCCAGGACTGGAGAACTCATCAAGCTGTGTGTCTATCATGGGGACACTTTGTGTCATATCACAAAAGTTTATTAGGAAAGTCTCCTTAAGAAGTGAGGTGGGAACCGCCAGGTGAGACCAGAGCCGTAAGGTGAGACGGGAGCTTCCAGGTGAACTGGGAGCCATCAGAGCACACGAGAGCCCGGCCAGGCCTCCTGGCCAGGGACTTCCTTCACCCTGGCTCCTCTGTGCCTGGCCGCTGCTCCCATCCATGGTACCACGAGGACCTGCAGGTCCCTAGCCCTCTTTCTGCTCCTCTGTCCTCCCACCTACCTGAGCTCTGAACACAGAGGCTAGCCCTCGAAGGCACCGGGTCCACACTTGGAAGCTGCATTTCAGGGCACAGCGGCCACAACTGTGGGCTACGAAGACTGGCTTCCCAGGAACGTGACTATTCTGACCGTTAGCAGACATATTCAGAGTATGTTGATAAATGATGAAGGCCATGCACATCTCCCCGCGACCTTCCCTTAACCTTCCCTCACTCATTATCCACACGGAGAGCCTGGCCCAACAACACCTGAATAACCTGGCAGGTGCCCTTGGCCTCTTTGGAAACAGCCATTTCTAAGTTTGCATCATTTCTCAACAGGATCATTACGAAAACTAGACGGAGGGAAAGTCCCTGAAGAATCAAGTCCAGAAATGAGGCTACTTTTTCAGAAAGTAACCAGTATACTCACCCAGATGGATGAGACCCGCTGTCTGTTCAAGGGGCCCTACTCTTGCCCATAGCTGCATGGCTAAGGCTCACTGGGATCCCTACAGGTCAAACAACCTCAGGAAAGCAGAAAAGGAACACGACCGTAACTCGAAGGCTGCACTACAATTACCTGTGCACTCCTTAGTCCAAAGAGATGTCTTCAGAGAAACAAGTGCTCACAGGTCAGAATGCTTGTTGTCCCTGGTCATGGTTGTCCACGTCAGAGGCTCTGGGTGTGAACGTCAGGCCAACAGGCAGAGACCAACTCCTGGTGGAGGTGAGGGCACCAGGCTTTCCCTCCAGCTCAAGACCTGATGGCTTCCACTCACCTGCCAGCTCCCACCTCATCTGGTGGCCCTGTGATCACGCGTGCCCTTCCCATAGGATGCTTTCCTAATAAAGTGTGATTCAGTATAGCACTTGGCTGAAAAGTGCCCACATCATATGCATACAGTTGGATGCGTGAGTTCCCAGATCAGGAAACAGGACACAACAGCTTCCCAGAGCCCCTTCCCTCCACCCCCCTGGGGCGGTCATGGCACAGACTGCCCACTCCGTAGGCCGGTTATGTTCGTAAATGGAACATAGTGTCCGTCCTCTGGGGTTGAACATCACAGTTGTAACGTTCTCCCACGCCGCGTGTGTGGCGCCAGTTTCTCGCGTCCGCGGGGTGGGTATTTCCACCTGATTCCACACGCCGCTGCTGTGTCTGAGCGCGTCACGCCCAGGAGTGGGGTTCCTGGGTCAGGGGTGGCAGAGGGCCAGCATCAGTGGATGCCACCAAGCGCCCTTCCCGAGCGAGGGCGCAGATCCACACGCCACTGTGGCGGTGCGTGCCAGCGCAGTCGCTTGACATTGCGGCCGACGCGAGGTGTCCCCAGCCCTCTTCATCTGAGCCGCTGTGGCGGCTGCCACGGTTCCGCACCGTGGTCTTCACCCGTGCGTCGAGAACCGATGAAATTGTGCATCTTCTCACGTTTTTGGTCTTGAGGTGTGCGTGTGAGCACATGTACGCGTGCCATGTGGGAGTGTGCGTGTCGCCTGTTTGTGTCCTTCTCTCAAATTTCCATTGAGCTGTCTTGCTGATTTGTGGCTTCCTCATCTGCTCTGGACATGGGTCCTCTACTGCGTGGGCTGTGATGCCAGAGTCACTACTCCCTGGCCTGCCTTTCTGCTCTCTTAGTGGACCTCACACGGCCAGTTCATCTGTCTGTCTCCTCATGGGTGGGGTCTTGCTCTCATCATCCTCACCCATCTCCTAACTGGGTCCTGAAGCTTCTAGAAACTTCTGCCATTTATTTATTGTGCATGCTATGAGGTAAGAGCTAGGACCAAGCTCTCTTTAAGTTTTTTAAAATGCATTTATTCGAGAGAGAGAGAGAGAGCAAGCACAAGCAGAGGAGGGGCAGAGAGAGAGAGAGAGAGAGAGAGAGAGAGAGAGAACCCCAACCAGTCTCCATGCTGACAGCGCAGAGCCCAATGCGGGGCTCAAATTCATGAACCGTGAGATCATGACCTGAGCCAAAATCAAGAGTCAAATGCTTAACTGGCTGGACCCCCCAAACGCCCCCAGGATTCATTTCTTTCCCGTGTAAATCCAGTTTACCCAGCTCTGTTTGTTGGCAAGATGGCTATTTCCCCACCACGGGACAGCGCCCCCTTCATTGTAAATCCCACACCGGTGCACACGTGCCTGCTGTGAGCTTCCAGTTCTGTCTTGGGGTCTGTTCATCTAGCAACTGGGTCCTACAGGAAGTCTTGTGTCCGGTGTGTAAGTCCCAGTAATCACTACTCCTGCCCCCTGGCCCTGGAGACTCCCAACTTTCTGCATTCCCAAAAGCTCGTCTATCTCTACCTAGAAGAGCTGCTTAGTTTTTATGATAATGTCATTACCTCTGTAACATGATCTGACATCTTTATAATGATAATTGGAGTCCTCTGATTCATGGATATGGCATGTCGTTCTGTTTATCTGGTTCTTTAATTTCTATAAATAATGTTTTATATTTTCTGTGTGAGGTACTAAATACCACTTGGTTGACTCATTACTGGGAATTCTGTATTCTTCCCCCCTGCTGCAAATGGATGGCATCTTCCCCTCTACAGTCTGATGAATGGAAAAGACTGCTGACCTCTGAGCACTGGGCCGTCGTAGTTCCCATGGGAAGTTTGTAACAGGCACTGTCTTTCGGTCATTCTCTCGCGAGCGAGCTTTGGTGGGTGACCCCACGCTTTGTAGAATCCCAGGAGGTTGCGTCCTTGGACACCCTGTTCATGTCTCCCCACACCTTAGTTAATTAATGGAAAGGATGTGTGGGATTAACATGTAAGAGGGGCTCTGTGGCTTAACCAAAACAAGAGAGAGACCAATGGCGAGGGCATGAGAAAACCGGAAAAGACATTTCTGACTCAGGCAAATTGAAAGACATAGCCAATGTGGACACTTTCTAGGTTGGGCAACAAAGGTATAATAACTACTGTGACATATCTGACTGGTCTTAGTCTCCCTTAATCTCCCGGAGTCTGCTCCCTACAAAGCAGGGTCAGTGACAAGTGGTGGAGAGATCAGTAGAATAAGTATTCAAATAATGTATAAACAGGGACGCCTGGGTGGCTCAGTCGGTTAAGCGTCTGACTCTTGATTTTGGCTCAGGTCACGATCTTGTGGTTCTTGAGTTCAAGCCCCACATCGGGCTCTGCACTGACAGTGCGGAGCCTGCCTGGGATTCTCTCTCTGCCCCGCTGCCCCACCCCCACCCCCGCACATGCATGCATGTGCTTCTGCACATGCGCTCTCTCTCTCTCTCTCTCTCTCTCTCAAAAAAAAAAAAAATGTGGAAAAACAGACACAGCTTTGGTCAAGTAAAGCCAGCCTTATTTTAGCTCTAAACTACCGTTTCTAGAGTTAAGAATAAAGTCATGACCAGTTTTTACAGCCCCATCCCCGCAGCCCTCATCCTTTTGTGCAAATTGCACACGCACCTGTTACCTAGCCTGTGGGATTCCCAACTGCGCCCATGCCCTTGCCCTGGTTCAAACGGGGACAGCTCTCCCCCAGCTGCCAGCCTGGGGGAGAATGGAGCCCTTCTTGAATCAATAAATGTCAACGGCAACGAAAATATGCATCTAAAACCTAGCTGTTCATCAAAATGACTGCTGAACCTGAAGATACTAAAATAATTGGTTCCTGACTTACGTATTTTGCACAAGGAGCTCACGACAGCACAAAACTGTTCTGATATTTTCTCAACATGTTTTACATAAATAGAGGCAATGCCTGATTTAATGGCATTTGGAAACAATTTCTTTATAATAGAAGGCAAAATTTTATTTTACATCCAGCACTTGCAGAATAACCAAGCTCCAAAAAACAGACTCTAGTGAGCACGTTCAGACGTGGGACCAAAGCCTCGCCTCAGGACACTTGCACATCACCAAAGCCACCTCCCGGATTATGGCTAAAGGTAGGCAGTTCTGGGTGTGTCTGGAGAATTTGCAGGGCAACTCAGCAGACAGTGATAGGGACTGAAGTTGAGTTCTGAGCATGGAAAAGGCAGCCCAGACCACGTTTTTCTAGAATCAGACCCCGCACACGCAATCGAGGAGACAGAGAGTTTGCCATTTGGGGGCTGGAATCACGTCGTGTCCGCAGCCTGGTGCTGGCCATCTGTGGGTCCCTGAGCTCCAAGCTGCACGAGGGGGCCCCGAGGCCAGAGAGCTGTGCGAGCACAGCAACCTTGAGAGCACACGTGGGAGGGCTAAAGAGGGGAGGAAGGGCCTCAGCTGGCCATCCAGGTGCTCATGTGTCTGGGGCGGGTGATGCATTCCCCCCACTTCACATCCCCCAACACCTGCCCCGCATGTCTTCAGGAGGTGGAGGTGGACACAAGGACACAGTGATGGAGCCCAGTTGTCACCCACTGCCAGGAGCAGCCAGTGGGAGAAGAACCACGGGCCACCTCCCTGAGGCGTGGCTGGTGGTGGGGACGTCTCCCCCCCCCCCCCCCCCCCGCCGAGTGTCACCAGGTGCCAATGCCCCGTGCCCTGCACATGGAGGAAGAAAAGGAGGCTCAGAGAGAGCGGAGCCACGGCTTGTCCCCGTGGTGTGCAGGGCAGCCCCGGAAGCACCTCCTGGAGATCACACCCACGGCATTTTGTCCACTTGCCACGCGGTGGCCCTGTGTGTGGGGTCCTTGCCGGAGCCACACCTCCACGTGCTGCAGGGGCCAGTCCAGGCCACAGGGTCGGCTGTCACCAGCGGCTGCCCTGTGGAAGAGTGGGTGTGTGCACGTTGTCTGTCCAAAGATTGTCCCGGGGCCAGCGGCAGGGAGAGGCCTGGTCAGTGTCAGCCATCGGTCCCAGGTTCAGGCGGCAGGAAAGCAAATGTAGAGGCGTGTGTAAGACGAGACACTTCTCGGAGTCATCTGTGCAGTGACAGACGCTTCAGTTTTGGGAATGATTCAAAGTGACAGTCTTCATGGAAATTACAGCAAATGCTCCGATCAGCCTCAGGGGCCTCAGGCAGACTTGAATTTTCCTGTGTCAGGGACCCCCATTCTCAGATCTTGGCTTCCACCGCCCTTTGCTTCTGGGCATCCCTTTGCTTTTCCGCCCGTCCTGTGGGATCTTTGTTTCCAATTCCATGTACTGCCTCTCAGCTTTCATCGCTTGGCTCTGATCCCGGATCCTGCACACATTTCCCCTCCGCTGGCAAAGGTGCTCTGGGCACCGCAGGAGGGAGGTTGGGTCCTCTGAGACCACACCCAGGCCAGGTCCGCCGGCAGGTAGCCTCCCCCAGAGTCTGGCCAGCATCCCAGTGGGCATTTCCTGCTGGCTAGCCCTGGCCTGGGGCACCTCGGTGACCTCTCCGCCACCCAGGAGCCATGGCTTCACCCTCACCCATGAGGGTGTCTCCAGAATGTGCTCCTTGCTGGGGTGCCCAGCCTCCTGTGGGCCCTGTGGCCCCTCCGCTCGCTGTGTCTCTGTCTACGGCTGTACCCCCTTGGGATCCTGTGTTAATGATTCTTTATACGAAACTCATTTTAAATCTTTATATTAAGCCAGTCAGATCACTTCACAGTTTCTGTCTCCAGGTAGGACCCTGACAGACAGATACACTGTATACCTCACTTTTCAAAGTTCTATTTTGTTCTTTCTCCAATCTGCCTGTTTGTATATTGCATCGAGTGTGTTTATAATTTTGCACGAAGAAGCCCTCTTCACAGGGGACATCTTTTTGGGGACGGCTGTGGCCCTGCAGCTAAGGTCATGTTTCTGCTTCCTGGTGCCCCACGTTCTCATCTGTCCACCACTGGCTCTGACCTGGGGCTCTGAGCTACACAAGAGTGTAAGTTTCGGGGCGCCTGGGTGGCTCCATTGGTTGAGCGTCTGACTTTGCCCCAGGTCATGATGTCACGGTTTGTGAGTTCTAGCCCCGCATCGGGCTCTGTGCTGACAGCTCACAGCCTGGAGCCAGCTTCGGATTCTGCCCCTCCCCTGCTCATGCTCTGTTGTCTGTCTGTCTGTCTGTCTCTCTCAAATATAAATAAGCATTACATTTTTTTTTTTTTAAGTATGAATTTCGATTTGGACTTGAAGCTCAAACTTTGGATTTCTCATGAGCGACCTCCTTTCCTTCCCAGAGGCCAGGCCCTGAAGTTTCCTTTTCCCTCCCTGGGCCATGGGTGGGTTTTTTTTTAATTGTACCTTTTCTTGGAGGAGGATCCAGCGTTTGGTGGGTCTCAACCCCAGAGCCTTGCCCCAATGTCTGGAATCATTCAGCCTGGGCAGGCCTGCGGCAACAGACCAAATGAATTACCTGGACATCAATAAGGGCATTTCCAGAACACGTTCTTTCCCGAATGTGCCCCATCTCTGGGGTTTCAGACAGTGATGCCGTGGCAAGGTCGCGGCCAGCAGAGGTCAGTGCCCAATACAGTTGTGACACCCTGGACACCATTACACCTCTCTTGTGACCTCGAGCCCTAGACCAAGCTGGGATGTGGAAATCCTTACCTGATAAAACCTGCGTGATAAGAAAAGCCTGGTTTTACAGGTGTGTGAGGCTGGAAGACAGAAAGCGTGTGCAAACAGTGGGACCCACCACGCCGCAGGCTGAAGAGCTGTATTTACCTGGTGGAAGCCCAGATAGTCCACGATCGTTGCTGACGCATAAAATATCATGCCTTCCGCACTCACGACCAGGGCAAAGCCATCGAGAGACTAGAAGAAACGAGAACTTTAGTTGGCTCCTGCCCACATTCTCAGAACCTTCACAATGAGAAAGCGCAAGCATGGTCTCTGCTGCATTTTCGACCACTTCTCTGTTCTGTAGTCTGTATGTATAACCTCCAGAAACACCCACTGTTGATTTATTTGTTTGTTTATTTATGGCCGTTTTGCAATAGGTCCCAAGTGTGCAGATGACAGGGGAACTTCATCATGGTTTATAAGCCTCAACACTGTGTTCTTCTTTTGCTAATGATTATAAAACTCATCTTGTACAAAATACAAATATCCTCATGGAGAGATGAGGCTCCCAGCAGTACCTGAAACAAAACAGGAGCCTCACTTCACTATATGGACTGTCCCTGTTCACGCACTTTCTTCCAGACTATGTTCTGGTTTTCCGAAGAGTTTTTATCATGAATAAATATCGAACTCCATCAAGTGCTATTTCTACATCTCCTGAAACAATAACATAACATCTCTTTAGTCTATTGATGTGGAGAATTTCATGATAGGTCCCTGATGATGAATCATTCTTGCATATTACAGGATAAGCCTTATCGTCACTTCTCATTTGCTCTTGGAAGTAACTCACTTTGCTGCGGAGACGCTCATCCGTATTTAAGGAAAAGCTGGCCCACGAGCGTCCCTCCTGATCTTGGTGTCAGGATCACTAGATACGAGTCAGGCCCCCTCCCTCTTTTCCATTTCCTGGACCTACTTATTGAAGGCAAGGATAACGTGCACCTCGGAAGTTTGGTTTCACTTCCAGGAGCATTCAGCTTGGGGATGATGGGAGACAGCAAGTGAAAAGGGGAGGGTTTTAGCACCGTGTCAGTTTATGTAATGGTTGTTAGTGTATCCAGGTTTTTAATTTTTTCTTTATCAATTAGAGCATCTTAAAATATTTTCCTCTTCATTTTAAATTTGTTAGTGTGAAAATATTCACAATATTTTGATGATTATTAAATCAGTTATATCCATAATTATTTGGTGTGCGTGCATGTGTGTAGAAAAGTGCGGCATGTGGCTATGCTGTGCCTGACTTCAAATCTTTATTCAAAAGGCAAGCTTTGTAGCTCCGCCCTGCAGTGATTTCCCAGAATCACCAGTAGTGAAGATGCACAAGAGAACACAGCCACCGATTTACATGATCAACGAGCATTTCATCTATCCTCTATCTATCTATCTGTCCATCTTCTTCCTGCTCACCATCATCATCATTACGATAAAGAAAATGATAGCTGGGGGCACCTGGGTGGCTCAGTCGGTTAAGCGTCCGACTGGCTCAGGTCATGATCTCATGGTTCCTGAGTTCGAGCCCTGCATCAGGCTCTGCGCTGACAGCTCAGAGCCTGGAGCCTGCTTCGGATATAAACTTCGAAGTTTATAAACACTCCGGGTTTATAAATATCAATTCCCAAGAGCTTTTAAATTGCTAATATTGAAGATCTCTAGGCATCCTAGGACAGCAGCAGCCACCTAACCCCAAATACCCTCGCTTATAAATGATGGAAAACAACAAGAAAAGTGACACTACACAAATCCATGCCCTTGTCCTGATGAGACCACAGGGAGCTGGTAACTTGCAGAGACATATTAGCAGAAAAGAGAGTACCAAATCCTAGTGAGCTATGAAAGGAAGAGAGTGTAGTTTCTCCTTAGGAAACTAGAGTAAAAGAACCAATTAAATCCAATGTAAATGGAAGAAAGAAAATAACAAGAGTGAAAAAGTCAATGATATTGTTTAAAATTGTCAAATAATGAACATCATCAACAAAGTCAAATTTGGTTCTTCGAAAGGATTGATAAAAGATCAATAAAAGATCAATAAATTTGATATACCCTTAGCAAATTTTATCAAGAAAAATACAAATTACTGACACCAGGGATTTACAATCATGACACAGCCAGGCACCTGAGTGGCTCAGTCCGTTAAGCATCCTACTCTTGATCTTGGCTCAGGTCTTTTTTTTTTTTTTTGGTAACAAATTCAAATTTCTTTTTTTTTAAATGTGTATTCACTTTTGAGAGGGAGGAGGGGCGGAGAGAGAGGGGGACAGAGGATTTGAAGTGGGCTCTGCACTGAGAGCAGAGAGCCTGATGCAGGGCTTGAACTCACAAACCACGAGATCATGACCTGAGCCTAGGTTGGATGCTAACTGATCCACCCACGCGTCCATCAGCTCAGGTCTTGATCTCAAGGTTGTGAGTTTGAGCCCCTCATTGGGCTCCACACTGGGCATGGAGCCTACTTAAAAACAACAACAACAACAACAACAACAACAACAACAACAACAAACCTTCCCACAAAGAAAACTCCAGACCTAAATTAAAAAACAAACAAACAAACAAAACATGGGGCACCTGGGTGGCTCAGTCGGTTAAGCATCTGACTTCGGCTCAGGTCATGATCTAGTGGTTTGTGGGTTCAAGCCCCGTGTTGGGCTCTGTGCTAACAGTTCAGAGCCTGGAGTCTGTTTCGGATTCTGTGTCTCCTCCACTCTCTGCCCCTCCCCTGCTCATGCTCTGTCTCTCTCTGTCTCTCAATAATAAATAAACATTAAAAAAATTTTTTTAAACCAAAAAACCATAAAATGCCTAGGAATAAATCTAATAAAAGATGTACAAGGCCTGAATAATCCAGGAGATATGCCATGCTCCTGCATTGGAAGATTCCACATGGTTTAGAGAGCCCAGTCTCTAAAATCGGTCTATGGTGTGGTATGATCCCAATCACAATCTCAGGAGGGTTTTCTTCTCTTTGCAGAAATTGTCAAGCTGATTCTAAATTCTATATGTGCAAAGGGCCCATATTTGCTAAAGCAACTATGTTAAAGAAGAACAAAATTTCAGAACTTACAGTGACTTCATGACTTAGCATAAAGCTGTGCTAGCCAGGACAACATGGCATTAATGTGTCTGGGACAGCTGGTTGCCTGTATGGAAAAAATGAACACGGACTCCTATCTAATTCCACAGAAATTAATTCAAGACATAGCTTAGGCCTAAAGATCAAACCTCATAATCATAAGGTTTCTAGAAGAAAACAAAATGTCTTCATGAGTTTGGAATAGGCAGATGTGGATAGGACACAAAAACACTAGCCCTTCATGGAAAAACTTGATAAACTGGACTTTATTAAAAGACACAATTTAAACATGTAGAGACAAGCCACAGGGCAAGAAAACAGTATTCACAGCACATTGACCAAGGACCTCATTCAGAATATATAAAATTCATAAATTGATAGTAAAAAGATGAACGACCCAATTTTTTTAAATGGGCAAAAGACTTGAACAGATACTTTCCTAGGGAGATGGAAGAAAGGCCTATGATGAAAATGTGTCAACATCATTAGTCATCAGGGAAATGCAGATAAACATCACATTAAGATACCATTTCACAAACATTGGGATGGCTACAGTCAAAAAAACAGACAACACGAAATGTTGGTGAGGATATGAACCATCACCAGTAAGAACGCAAAATGTGACAATCACGTTGGGAAACGGCTTTGAGATTCCTCATAAACATGAACATGCATTCTCCCCATGACCAGAAATTCCACTGCTTACCCTTCCAGTGCTTACCCAAGTGAGATGGGTGTGCTCACAAAAACACCCTAACAAGAATGTTCATAGCGGCCTCCTTCCCAACAGTCACGCTCTGGAAATAACCCAGCAGCTACCAGCCCCACATGAGGGCTATCACACAGAGAAAAAGAGCACCCTGCTGACCTTGGGGCCTGTGCATCTATTTATAGGGAGCCCAGGGGCAGCCCAAACAAAGCAATGGGATAAACACCAGAAAGCAGTTCCCAGGTGGTGGCAGAGGGAACCACATTAAATGAAAGTAGGAGAAAGTCACAAATAAATTTGAAACCCTAAATAAGTGTATGTTTCCCTAGGAAAACACGATGTATCCATTAGAGACAGAAACCTTACGTGACCGATTTCTCTAGAAGACACAGAGGAAGTTACCAAGGATCCAGCCCACAGATGGCTTTAACGTAACCACCAAGTCTTAAAGATCAGATCGCATCAATGCCACATAAATTGTCCCAGAGCATAGAAAGTCAGGGAATTTTTCCACTTATTTTTAGAAGTGTAACACTGACACTTAACTCTGATCAAAGAAAAGTACAATAAAAAATAAAATTACAGACCTTTAGTTATTGATGAGAATGTACAAATAAAATATCAGCAAACAGATTCCAATTTCACATTAAGGAAACACAATACACATGACCAAGTGAACTTATTCCAGGAATGCAAGGTTGACTCAACATTAGGAAATCCATTAGCTTAATACACATTTATAGATCTACGGGGGATAGTATTATAATTATCTCCATAGATGGTAAAAAAGCTTTCCACAAAATTCAACATTTATTCTCTATAAAAACTCTTAAGAAAAGAGGAATTATAGGCACATTCTTAACATGATAGTGTTTATGTGGGTGCGTGTTATTTCTACGTCACCAACTTACTTAGTGGGGAAATATTCTAGGTGTTTCCAGTAATACCAGGATGCAACACAAAGATATCCATGATCTCCCATTCCAGTGTGTGCAAACTACAGTCCCAATTATGGCCTGGCACTTGGTTTTGGGAATAAAATTTTACTGGAACACAGACACACTCATTCATTACTTATTGTTTGTGGCCACTCTTGCACTGTAACAGTGGAGCCGAGTGGTTGCAACTGTATGACCCACAAAGCTGAAAATATTTAGCATCTGGCCTTTTAAGAAAATGTTGGCTGACTCCTATCCTACAGGGACCACCATCAGATGGAGGTGTTAGCTGTTATAGCGAGACGAGAAACCAACAGGAGGCATAAGAACTGGGCAAAGTAAAATGGTCTCTGTCTACAGATGCTATCACTGGATATCTGGAAACTCCTAGAAAGCCAATGATAAAATAACTCAAAAAAAAAAAGATGGGCAAAAGACATGAATAGACACTTCTCCAAAGAAGACATCCAGATGGCCAACTGACACATGAAAAAATGCTCAACATCACTCAACATCAGGGAAATACAAATCAAAACCACAATGAGATACCACCTCACACCTGTCAGAATGGCTCACGTTAACAACTCAGGCAACAACAGATGTTGGCGAGGATGCAGAGAGAGAGGATCTCCTTTGCATTGTTGGTGGGAATGCAAGCTGGTGCAGCCACTCTGGAAAACAGTATGGAGGTTCCTCCAAAAACTAAAAATAGAACTACCCTACGACCCAGCAATGGCACTACTAGGCATTTATCCATGGGATATAGGTGTGGTGTTTCGAAGGGACACATGCACATGTTTATAGCAGCACTATCAACAATAGCCAAAGTATGGAAAGAGCTCAAATGTCCATCGATGGATGAATGGATAAAGAAGATGTGGCATACATACAATGGAATATTACTCAGCAATCAAAAAGAATGAAATCTTGCCATTGCAACTATGTGGATGGAACTGGAGGGTATTAGGCTAAGTGACATTAGTCAGAGAAAGACAAAAATCATATGACTTCACTCATATGAGGGCTTTAAGAGACAAAACAGATGAACATAAGGGAAGGGAAACAAAAATAATATAAAAACAGGGCGGGGGACAAAACAGAAGAGACTCATAAATATGGAGAACAAACAGGGTTATGGGAAGGGTTGTGGGAGGGGGGTTGGGCTAAATGGGCAAGGGGAACTAAGAAATCTCCTCCTGAAATCACTGTTGCCCTACATGCTAACTAATTTGGATGTAAATTAAAAAAAATTAAAAAATAAAACAAGTTAAAAAGTAAAAAAAATTAAAAAATTCAGTAAGGAAGCAGTATATAAAATTAGATACCATATTCAATAATCTTTACATACTAGAAAAATAACCAAATTAGAGGGTCTGATGATAGATAAAACCCCATTTACAAACACATTAAAGAAGATCCATTACTTTATAAATAAACTTAACAAGAAAGTGTAAAACACAGGGTCAGAAAGCTTTAAAACTTCTCAAGACACAAAATTATATTTGAACAGATGGAAAGACATCCTTTGTTCCTGGACAAGGCAATTCAGCATTGCAAAAATGCCCGTTCTGCCTAAGTGAACCCCCCAACAGACTGCCACTCTGTTTTGGGAGCAGGCGAGTCGATGCTATGTGCAGGCAGGAAACGTGCAGTCATAGCTAACAAAACACAGGAAAAGTGAGGAGGGAGGGCTGTCTCATTCACACACCGAAATGTGGGGCCGACCTCTGTAGTCACGACGGCTGGTGCTGGTGTCAGTGACTGGTCAGTGGACTGCGTGGCGAGTCCAGAAACAGGCCCCAGCTTAGACGGAAATGTGGCATAGGAAGCAGGTGTCACCGGAACCACTGGGACAGAACGAGCTTTTCAATAAATGGTGCTTTGTGAAGCTTTTGTTATCGTGCTTTGTGTTCGTCCGTTTGTCCGTCAGGGCTGGAGAATCATCTTCAAGGTGGTGTTTGCCCCTTCAGGGTCACCAGGTTGATGAGCTCACAGTGGCTCCTGACATGGAGAATCACCTTATTCCCATGGCCACCATGGCTCGCTCCTTCTGCTGCAGACAGAGTCAACTCGCAGTTGCTTTATTTAGAGTTCTTTCACGTAGTGTCTCGAGGAGATGAGTTGGTTTCTCCTTTGTGCCCTCCATCAGGCTTCAGTGCACGGTTTTCTGACCTCACAGAATTAGCCGCGACCCTCTCCCCTTCCGTTCCGTGCTCTGGAACTTGGTTTTCTGTATTCAGGTTCGCTAAAACTTGCTTGTAGAAACGAGTGGATCAGACACTCCCACCCCTAGCTCCGCTCCCTCTCACCAGTGTGACTGACTCTGTTCAGAGTAACATCACATGTACCCATGAACAGCTCCCTCCCAGCTGCCACAGGGCGGAAGCTGGGTTCTGGGGAGCCTCCCTGCTCCCCGCTCCTGCTCCTGCAGGAATGTAGCTATTGCACGGCAGAGGATGGAACCAGCCAGAGTCCCCCAACATCATGATCCTCCATGGCGCTGCAGTCAGGCCTCCGTCTCGTGGAGCCACGCAGAACCTGTCCACAGAGTGTGTCTTCTTCTGGGTGATGCCTTGTCGTTTTCTTTGCTCTCTACTTTGCTTTCAGATAACACCATTGTAGGTTTTCTGCCTACTTCGTTCAAGGTACAACGTGACTCTTGCCTCAGATGTGTGTTTTCTGTGTTGGGGGTAGAGGTGTAGGAAAAGTGCACCTGCCAACCAGAGCTAGTGTGTTCTGCCGTGTTCTGGTGATGGGACGACGTCACATGAAGGTCCCAGGAAAACCCTCAGGGCAAAGGACCAAGCCTTCCAGCTTCACACACAGCCCGCTCTGCTACAAAGCCACACATCCAGTCACCAAAGTATTTCAAAAAGGGAAGTGACAGCACTCATGAAAATGTAAAACACACTTGTCAGAGCTCTTCGAGAGAGATGCGGTAAAATGCCGAAACCAGCCCCAAATGCGCCCGAGAAGCTAGGTGCCCACAGGCAGTCAGGATAGGATTTCTGATGCGAAATGACCCCCTCCAGACAACCCTGGAGTGGCCTGGCTCCTCTGTGACTTGCGAGCTTCAAAGTTTTGGACAATTTTCTGACGCAGAGGCACACACACTGGGGCGATGACTCTGCAAAGGACTCAGATTTTGTGCTGAATTTTCTGGGCAAGAAATCCCCATCTCACGTAGCCCTGCAGCCGTGGCCACGGACTTAAATGGTCCTTGCAAAGCCCCCCCGCCCCTGAACCCCAACGTACTTCCGAGGAACAGGAAATTGACCTCATACAACATAGGTGTCCACCAAAACACCTCTAAGAATCAAACAGTGTTACTTGTCATTTGAATAAATGTCCAGCTCCAGACAAAAGTGTGTGGTCCCACATATCCTAACACCTTTGAGTGGTGAATAGAAAGTCCAGTATCTGCCTGGCTCTCATCCTAGGGGGCTATTTGAAAGTTTGTAAATAACCTAAATCAGGCACCCAGGGGGCTCAGTCAGTTGAGTGTCTAACTCTTGATTTTGGCTCAGGTCATGATCCCAGGGTTGTGGGATCGAGCCCCATGTCCAAGCTCCGCACTGAATGTGGGGCCTGCTTAAGATCTCTCTCTCTTTCTCTCTCCCTGTGCCCCTCCCCACAACCTCCATCCATGCTCTCTCTCTCTCTAAAAAATTAAAAAAAAAAAAAAAAATATATATATATATATGCGCGCCTGCCTAATGTCCTGCCCCAATGCCTCTGTTCTTGGACACACAGTGTTTTGGGGGAGGCACCTATGAACACTTGGAATTTGTCTGTTTACATCATTTATCAAAAGACCTGCCTTCACTGCCTGAGACAAAAGAAGTGTGGAGGCATGTGACGACATTAAACACACTGCCAGCCTACAGGGTGGGGGCCTGGCTAAGAGGAGTGAGGGCACCCGGCACCTGGCACTCACCACCAAAGAGCTGGGCCCCTTTCTGCCTGGACGTGACCTGGCCTCCCTCCTGCCCCACGCTTAGCCGAGGCCCTGGGGGCTGGCGCCCACAGGGGCTGGTGGGTTTCCGGGTGGCGGGGCAGGGAGAACGGGCTGGTACCACCCACTTTCCGTGCAGTGACGGGGACACTTGGGTAGTCAGGGCGCTGCCGCCACAGCGGATCGCACCCACTGGTGCTGGCGCAGCCTCCCAGGATGGGAGCAGCCAACCACGAAGCCCCTGCCGTCCTACCCCTGGGACTCAGACGGAGGTAGGTGGGGCCACACTGGGGTCCACGGAGGGCTGGTTGGAAGACCATCGATCATGCTAATAGACAATCAGAGTGACTATTTGCTGTTGCCACTACCCTGAGGTCGGGTGACGTGCTCAACGGGTGGGCAGTCAGACCAACTGCCATGTGGCGCTGGCAGCGGTGACCTCAGAGGGGTCTGGCAGGCGGGCGGTGCGTGGCCCTCAGCCCCAGCCCCTCCTGGAGCGCCCGCTGCTCGGCCATCTCCCTGAATGGCTCCCCTGCGGGGAGACTACTGCACACTGAGCCTGTCGTGCTAGCAACGGTTCAAAGACCGAACGACGGCTCAAGGCTCGAGTATATAAAATGCCTTCTTAAAAAAGATTTTATAAGATTAGTCACAACCAAAAAACAACCTTAATTTTAACTCACAAGGCAGAAATTTTTTAAAAAAGAAAAAGGACCATAAAATGCCGTTTGCCGAGTCATATGGATTCAATATCGGATTGACGTTCTGGTCCAGAAGTATCATGCCAAATACTTTTACACATGTGGGACCATCTTTCAAATATGCATCGCCAACGTTTGTTTTCTCCCGGTCTCTTTTTAATCCTACAAGAGTTTTGTGTTTTCTCAAACATGGTACATGGAAAATGAGGTCACTTTTCCAAGTGGAAAAAAGGATTTGGTCCCAAACTTAAGACTGAACTTTTTTTAAGGGGCAAAAAAGTCACATCTCTATTCAATTACTGAAAGTCACGAAACGTGCACCTGCAACTTAGGGGGCAGCAGGGGTCACGGCAGGTGAGGGCCCCGGGTGCCCGCGCCTCCCACGCTGCTGGCCCTGCCGCCCACAGCCCCTCTGTGGGGATAAAGGCAAAAACGTGCGAAAAGCCCGGGACTTCCCTTGGCAAACCCGTTGCATATCCTGATCTCGTCCAGTCCGCGGCAGAAAAAACAGCCAGCAAGTACTTCAAAGATCGTTCTGTCAAGGTCACGGCAGAGGAACACAACGAGGGAAAATGGAACAATTCTAACGGCCCCTCATCGCTCCTCCCTAGAATAAAGGGACGTGGGGAGCCAAGCACTCCCCTGAGAGCCGCAGCCATGGCTACGGGGCAATAACACAAGGCCCAGCCCGCGCCAGTCACGCGAGCGAGCGGGCACCAGGCAGCTGCCTGGCCTTGCTGGAGGCAGATCACTCGCGGCCTCTCCATGGGGCCCGCGTGCGTGCGAGGGAACGGAATGACTGGCTGTTTATAGATCCCACAAACAGTAAACTCAGCCTTGAATTTCTGCCACGAAGCAGCAACGGTGCTTGCAAACAGTTCTTGAAAGACGCAGTTGGCTGACCCCTCGTTCCCTCGCTCTAACCCGGGCCCGGCTCTGGGTAACCCGCTGCCCTGGGCTCCCTGGGGCCTTCCTTTCCACGGGAACCACAGAAACCGGGGGAGGGGAGGTGCCGGGACGGGGCTCTCAGCAAGAACCACCGTTCTGCAGCCGTCCCGGCCTCCCCGTGCCCAGCGGGGGTGGAGCCCAGAACTAGGTGCCGACTGCCATGTCCAGCATCCACTTTCTTCCCTTCTCTGGGACCATGCTGCTTCTTCACGGACCCTTCAACCATGTGCTGCCTTTTCAGCTGTGCAACCTTGGCCAAGTTAATTAACCTCTCTGGGCCTCAGTCTCCTCCTCTGAAAAATGTGAATGACAGCAGTGACCACCGAGGAGGGTTAAATGAGCCCTGCCCAGCACAGAGTGAGCAAAGAATCCATATTGTACTAGAACCCATAGAATCTGTACTATAATTAGAATGCAGGACATGTGATTTGATACCAGAAGTGTTGAAATCATTTCCTAAAGTGAGAACAAAGCCTATATTTTAAAACTGGGATCTACTTCCTGAGTACAAACATCTTAACGTGAAGTTTGGTTCATTAAAAGCCAGCCCAGTTAGGGACAATCAATAAATAAATGCTATTGATGAGTCTGAGGGTCCATCTGGAGGAAGCAGGCCTGTCCTCGCAGGCGTCCTGATGGCTGGAGGGTTGCACTCACTGACCCTGAAATCTCTGACCTCACTCTCCACGTATGTTCTAGACCACCAGCCTTGGCCTGGCTACCATGGGTCACTCCAGACCTTCTGGGTCAGAGCCTGCCTTGGACAAGTTCCAGACCTTTCCTTCACACGTGGGCAGCTCTACACCCAGGAGAGCCTGATCCAGCTTTGCCCCACTTTGCCCCCCACCACTTCCGAACAGCAGGAAGGAGGGGTGGTGCTGGGGCCTGAGGTGGCTTGGGGATAAAGCCCTCCAGGCCGAACACCACCAGCAGGAGGGAGAGCTACAAGGGTAACCTGTAGACCCGCAGGGCGCTGGCAGCCTCCTCATGAGGGGGGAGTCAGGTGTGAGCCTGAGCCGGCAGTGGGCCATCCCCCAGCATGCCCGGAGAGGGGTGCTCTGAGACAGAACAGGCACGCCAGCATCCAGGTGACAGGAAGGTTCTCAGGTTCCCAGAGGTTCAGCTGCTGCCCCATGAACCCAGGATGACACAGAACTGCCTGGAAGGTCCTCACAAATGCTGGCTCCTCCCATAGTAATCAAAACTCCACATGATGGCTCAGGGCTGCAATTCTTCAGTGTTCCACAGATTCAAACATTGAAATGGTAATGTGAACAAGAGTTAAACACGTGGCATCTTAAGTAAGCATGGCCCATGCTCCTTCCACGGGGCTTCCCTACCAGAGGCTGGCCCAGTCTCCTCACCTTGTGCTGAAATCACCTGCTGGAGACCCACTCAATGACTCAGAGCTCAGTGGGGGCAGGACCTGGGACACATGTGTCTAAGCCTAGGAGACCCTACAACCAAGCAGGACCAGAGTAAGCACAATGGTCACTAAGTGAGAGGGACCCAGTGAGCCCAACTCAGTGGCTGAGGATAGTCAGAGGTTTATTAGGATGGTCAGGGGTTCCTGGTGGATAGTCAGAGATTCATGGTGGACGGTCAGGATTTATGGTGGACAGTCAGGGGTTCATGGTGGACGGTCAGGATTTATGGTGGACAGTCAGGGGTTCATGGTGGACGGTCAGGGGTTCATGGTGGACGGTCAGAGGTTCATGGTGGATGGTCAGGGGTTCATGGTGGATGGTTAGAGGTTCTTGGTGCATGGTCAGAGGTTCATGGTGGATGGTCAGAAGTTCATGGTGGATAGTCAGGGGTTCATGGTGGATGGTCAGGATTTATGGTGGATGGTCAGGGGTTCATGGTAGATGGCCAGGGGTTCATGGTGGACAGTTGGGGATTCATGGTGGAAAGTCGGAGAACAAATGGTGGATGGTCACAGGCTAACAGATGGTGGGGGGGGGGGATGGTTCACAGTGGAGAATCCTGATGACCTAAAAGCCACAAAAAGGCCAGGCCCAGTCAAGTCCCAGCCACCCAATCCATCCTCAGAGATGGGACCAGGATCCATGCACTGACCCCACAGGAAGGCCACTGGATGGGCAGAAGGCACAACCTCACGGGCCAGGGCAGGACAAGGTTGAGAAGTGACACAAGCTTGTGGGCAGGGTCCTCAGGTAAGCCTGGGACACTCCATGCATATCATCAGGCTGGCAGTGGGGCACGGGCCCACAGAAAGTAAGGAAGGTAAGGTGGAGGGCTGTACTAGAGGGGCAGGGAGCCAAGCTTGCCCTCCTGGCATGAGGCCTCTGCTTTCCATGCTTATTCATGTCTGGTGAGCCCCTGAAACAAACTGAAAGGGGCTTCAGAAGAGTGGGTTCAGCAGCCACAACAGAAGATAATCAAAGGCAGATTCCTTGGAGGAGAAAGACCAAAGGAACACCCAGGAGGCATAGCCGCTGGTGCTGCAGACTGCTCCGCAGGGAGACAGAAACAGGCGAGGCTCTCTCAAGGGCCGGGCAGCCCGCACTCCATCACCTGCCATGGGCCCCCAGAATCACACCAGCTCCTGCCCTGGTAACCCCACTTACACCCTTCAAAAGTCAGAGACAGACTCGCGCCTCTTAAGCCTGTTGGCTTGAGGGGGCCAGGCCTGAGCAGGTGGGAGGTGGCCAAGGAGTCAGGCCCCAATCCCAGGGCCCCTCTGTCTGTGTCCCAGTCCTTCTTGGTGGGCCGGGGCTGGGACCCCCAGCTACTGTGCTCTCCCCCCATGCCTGAAGGCCCTGTCCTGTCCTCCCAGCCAATTCCTACTGTGCCCCTCTTTCTGCACCAGACAACCCCAAGTCCTGGCCATGAGTTTGCTGGGGTTTTGTGCCTGCTCTTCCCAGCCTGTGTGTCTGGGGACTAGTCTCTAGGCCAGCAGAGTAGAAGAGCCACGGAGGGAGATAGGCTCCAGTGTCTCTTGAGGTCCGATGTGGGGGACAGTGAGTTTCTAGGTCTTTCTTTAGAAGAGCCACGACCTGGAGGTGGGAAGTCCCCGTGCCATGCCAGCACTCCCTGTAGCTCCTGCCAGGCCCCCAGACGGTACCCCGCAGGAGCCACCATCCCGAGGCCCCGGGAGTGCCCGGGAACTGCTGGGACCCCTCCCCTGAGGACATGCTGCAGCCCGCAGTTCCATACCCTAAACACAACCCCTTTCATCCACATCCCCACATGCAGTTGGTTCAATAAAACATGGACACAGGGCTTCCTGACTCCTCCTCCCCAAAATCAGGCCCAGGAGGAGAAAAGGAGGAGCTCCAGAAAGGCCATCTGGGGCTGGGGTGAGGAGGTGAGGAGGCGACTGGGGCTGCAGCCCGGGCAGGGGCTTGGGGGCAGTCAGAGAAAGGTGGAAGGAAGAGGTCTTGTTCTGCTGTGGCCCCTCCCCGCACTGCCCAGGGGCCGCCTCCCCTGGTGGGGCAGGCAGGGGTGAGAGGGAGAGGGCCAGCTGGAGGAAGCGGCCCAGGTGGGGGCTCCCTCCCAAGGGGGGGCCGGCATCCCCTCCCCTCCTTGAGTCTTGCCTGCCCCAGCACACAGCTCCCCGGCAGAGCAGGCACAAGGCATGCAGGGCAACACAGGGGGCTCAGGATAGAGAGGAGCGTGAATTTCAAAAGTACATTTCGGGAAATAAGAAAAGACATAAGCAGAATAAAACAAGAAGCATTACAAACAAATCAAATGGAAATAGCGGGCATGAAACTGGAAGCAGAGAAATAAACCAGCCCGGGATCTGGTGTGACGGGCAGCACCCGGCAGTCGGCCGGGAGGAGCCCCCTCTCCTGAAGGGCAGCGGGCAGGAGGGGGGCGGGGGTGGGGGTGGAGACCAAACAGAACGTGGAAGAAAAACCAGCAGATGGGAGGGTGGCTGTGGAAGTACCAACATCTGGATAAGAGCAGCTCTAGAAGATGAAAGCAATAGAGAAGAGCTTTATCCGCCGTGAAGACAGAAATAAAATGTCCAGACTGAGGACCACAGACCTCAGATGGAAGGAGCCAGCACCGCCAGACCCACAGTGGCGCAGGGACATGTCACAGCACGACCCACAGTGGACACAGGGTCATGTCACAGCCAGACCCACAGTGGACGCAGGGTCACGTCACAGCCAGACCCACAGTGGACTCAGGGACATGTCACAGCCAGACCCACAGTGGACGCAGGGACATGTCACAGCCAGACCCACAGTGGATGCAGGGACACGTCACAGCCAGACCCACTGTGGATGCAGGGTCATGTCACAGCCGGACCCACAGTGGACGCAGGGACATGTCACAGCCAGACCCACAGTGGATACAGGGACACGTCACAGCCAGACCCACTGTGGATGCAGGGTCATGTCACAGCCGGACCCACAGTGGACGCAGGGACATGTCACAGCCAGACCCACAGTGGATACAGGGACACGTCACAGCCAGACCCACTGTGGATGCAGGGTCATGTCACAGCCGGACCCACAGTGGACGCAGGGTCATGTCACAGCCAGACCCACAGTGGATACAGGGACACGTCACAGCACGACCCACAGTGGATGCAGGGTCATGTCACAGCCAGACCCACAGTGGACGCAGGGTCATGTCACAGCCAGACCCACAGTGGATGCAGGGACATGTCATAGCCAGACCCACAGTGGACACAGGGACATGTCACAGCCAGACCCACAGTAGACACAGGGACATGTCACAGCCAGACCCACAGTGGACGCAGGACACGTCACAGCCAGACCCACAGTGGATGCAGGGACATGTCAGAACCAGGCCCACAGTGGACACAGGGTCATGTCACAGCCAAGCCCACAGTGGACTCAAGGACATGTCACAGCACAACCCACAGTGGATGCAGGGACATGTCACAACCAGACCCACAGTGGACGCAGGGACACATCACAGCCAGACCCACAGTGAATGCAGGGTCATGTCAGAACCAGGCCCACAGTGGACTCAGGGACATGTCACAGCGAGGCCCACAGTGGACGCAGAGACATGTCACAGCCAGACCCACAGTGGGCGCAGGGACATGTCACAGCTGGACCCACAGTGGATGCAGGGACACGTCACAGCCAGACCCACTGTGGATGCAGGGTCATGTCACAGCCGGACCCACAGTAGACGCAGGGACATGTCACAACCAGACCCACAGTGGACGCAGGGACACATCACAGCCAGACCCACAGTGAATGCAGGGTCATGTCACAGCCAGGCCCACAGTGGACTCAGGGACATGTCACAGCGAGGCCCACAGTGGACGCAGAGACATGTCACAGCCAGACCCACAGTGGGCGCAGGGACATGTCACAGCTGGACCCACAGTGGATGCAGGGTCATGTCAGAACCAGGCCCACAGTGGACGCAGGGACATGTCACAGCCAGACCCACAGTGGCGCAGGGACATGTCACAGCACGACCCACAGTGGACACAGGGTCATGTCACAGCCAAGCCCACAGTGGACTCAAGGACATGTCACAGCACAACCCACAGTGGATGCAGGGACATGTCACAGCCAGACCCACAGTGGATGCAGGGACATGTCACAGCTGGACCCACAGTGGATGCAGGGTCATGTCAGAACCAGGCCCACAGTGGACTCAGGGACATGTCACAGCGAGGCCCACAGTGGACGCAGGGACATGTCACAGCCAGACCCACAGTGGACGCAGGGACATGTCACAGCCAGGCCCACAGTGGATGCAGGGTCACGTCACAGCCAGACCCACAGCGGATGCAGGGTCACGTCACAGCCTGGCCCACAGTGGACGCAGGGACATGTCACAGCGAGGCCCACAGTAGACACAGGGACATGTCACAGCCAGACCCACAGTGGACGCAGGAGCATATCACAGCCAGGCCTACAGTGGACGCAGGGACATGTCAGAACCAGGCCCACAGTGGACGCACTGCAGGGGAAGCACTCCAGAGAGGAACACACCCAGGCCACAAGGATCAAAGACAACGACCCGTGCCGGGCAGGATTCAACTTCAAGACAAGAGTTGACGTGCAGTGTCCAGGAGACCAGAGGTCTGAGAGCATGCCGTGAGCCCAAGAATCAGAGAAAACCAACTTGAACAGGTCTTTTCTAAGGGCAATCCCCATAAAGACAGGGCAGAATGTGTAACTTTTAAACTAGCACAAGAAAGCTCATGGAAGCCTGGAGAGGAAGGGAGGAGGGAGCCACAGCCCTGAGTGTGAAAGACAAAATATGATGTCACAAAGCAGCCCCAAATAAGGGTGATTGCAGTACCCAGAGGCTAAACGCACCCGCGACAGGACACAGTGTGGGGAAAGGACCCCCACACACGTCTGCAGGAGGCACGTTTAAAACGAGACCAGAGGGTGGTGAAGATCCGCCCAGCAGCAAGGATCCACAAGGAAGCCAGGAGCAGGTTTATTTCTGATGCAACAGAATTTGGTGGGACGAAGGATAGAAGTCGAGTGGGCGAGATTTAAGAGCCTGTGTCAGAACCGGCCCGCCAGGCCCACACCAGAGCAGCCGCTCCGAGCCCTGCTGTCCTTGCGTGGCCATGTCCCAACTGTGCATAAACCCATGAGCTGAGCCAGGCGGCTGTGCGCCCCCACACCGACTCACGTACCCAGCTCTGTCTCGTGCAGAGGCCTTTCCGTCCGGTCTCCTCTCTTCCCCTGCTGATGGTGGGGCCTTGGGCGCCAGGCTCCACGCCTGTGTTTCCACACTGCCCTGGTTCCAGTAGGAGACCCTCGTCCTGAGAAGCCACTCTCCAGGCCCAGCCCGTCTGAGGCTGCTCTTCTCCGCCTCACCCTCCAAACCCGGCAGGTGGCAGGCCTGTGGGGCCTAGCAGGACATCACCTTGCTCCTGCCTCTGCACACACTTCTGCAAGGCCTTCCAGCTCCAGCGCTCCTGGTGAGGCCTGGACTCCTGAGGCTCAGTGCTTTTCTTGGTACCTGCTCCTTTTCTCTGGGAGCATTTGGGGTTTTCTTGTGCTGGGGTGTGGAATCTCTGAAAGGCGGAACACCCTGGTCCTTTCCACCCACTGTGCTGGCCACGCAGGGGGACCTTCAGGCCGGAAACCCAGCCCGTGGTTCTGGGAAACCCTCCTTGACAGCTTCCTCCCCCGATCTTTCTGGAACTGGGGCCTATGGGGCCCTCGGGGACTATATTCTCCACCTAGTTTCCTCTCCCTCTTGGGGAAACTGAAGTGACCCTTCAGCGTCAACTCTCCATCTTCGTACAGCTCCTACGTTTGCTCTCATACTTGTAATTCTTGCGCTCTTTCCCAAACTTCAGAATATTCCCTTTGTTGGCACCTGTTTCCATCTCACGGACACTGTGTCTTTGCTCTTCTCCCCAAGGAGCCCGACATCGGCTGGTTTATTTCCCTGGGTCACCCGAGCTGCCTTTCCTGCTGGATCCTGAGTGAGCCTCTTGTCTCAAGGGTCTGTGGCCCTCACGTGCTGGAGTTTACAAGCAGGTGTGGGAGAGCCACCAGGACGTCCACACACACGACAGAGTTCTGGTGGGGAAGCCCCAACATCGGCGTCTTCGGGTCCTTCCTCTAGGCTGTTGGGCTCCACAGAGGGGCTGCGCCAGGGTCAGTGCCCCGTGTGCAGCCCCACCACCCACCTCGCCACACTTGGAGACCCCGACGCTCTTGTGCAGCGTGGGAAGGCTGCAGGCCACGTGCCCGCACTGAGTCTCTTTGACCAGAGGGGCCGGCGTGCTGGTTGTGTCCCGCCTTTAACTGTAGAATCTTCTCGAGGACAGGGGTCCAGGGTCCAGCGCCTGGTCACCACTGTCCACACGACTGCCACAGCTATCTCTCTCATTCAGTTGCCAAGGACTGCAAAATCAAGAAGGAGGTACTGCCTCCCTGGTTCACAGCTTTTCCTTTTAAATTCACCCAGTTAGGCCCGTTTGCAGTCGATTCCCATTTGTCCCCCAAGCAGCCGCTCATGCTGCCTCTCAGCCTACACTGCCTTCTGGCTGTCCTGTGTCCCCACACCTAGGCTTCACCAGGACCCGTGCGCACATCGCCTCTGACCTCACATAAGGGCTGGTTTCCCGGAGAAGCCCCTCGGTGCACCGTGAGGCTGGGTGCACGCCCGGCTGTGGTTCGGCCCGGCCAGCCTTCCCTTTGACACGTCAGATGCTTGGGGTCCTCTGCCCTTTGGTTTCTGTGTGAAACGCTCGGGGGAAACCCTCTGCGATGCCGGTTTTGCCCGTGAGAACCAGTGTCCTTCAGGCACCCAGCCTCACGGGCCATGGCACGCTCCTGCCACGTTCCTGTTTTGGTCTGGCCGGTGGGAACAGAAGGCCTCGGTGACTGTGTCCCTGAGCCTGACGCACACCACTCTGTCTAGCCATCCCCAAAGGCTCTGAGGCCTGAAACTAAAGCCCTGAGAGTGCTCTGCAGGTGACAGCAAGACAGGCCTCTGGCTCTGACACCAGCCCCTCACCTGCCAGGGCCACAGGACCACCTGGATAGGACCCTGGCTCAGACGGAGTCCCTCAAGGGGACGCAGTGGGGGCCAGTCCCGGCTCTGTCCTTGCTAGCGTTGTGACACCGGGCAGCTTACAGAACTACTCCGTTTCCCCATCTGCAAAGGGAGGCAATGACAGCATCTGTCTCGTATACCTGTCAAGGATCAGGTAAGTCCTCAGGGCTCCAAGCGGCCCTGGCGTGTTGGAGCTGAGCCCTGGCTCAGGGCTGGGGTCTTGGAGTCAGGAGAGGCCTGAGTTTCTGCCCCAGTCTGTGCTCTCACCTGAAGCACGTCCCCTGCAAAATGGACGGTTGTACGGGCTGAATAGCGGCTCCCAAAGACACGGGCGCACAGGGACTGCAAAGCAACCTCATTTGGAAATGGAATCTTCGCAGCTGTAATAAATTAAGTTGAGGTCACTCTGGGTTAGGGTGGCCCCAAATCCAATATGACTGGTGTCCTTATAAGAGGGACACAGAGACACAGGGAAGACTGACTGTCGGCAGAGGCATGGGACACACTCTCCCCTAGAGTATCTGAAAGAACTCGCCCACCACACCTTGCTTTCAGCCCAATGACACTGATTTCGGACTCCCAGCCTCCACAACTATGAAGAGTACATTTCTGTTGTCTGAGCCGCATTCAGTCATGAACTTGAACTGCCATCACCACCACACACTGCTGGGGCCACTGTTGTCCTCAGGAGCTGGAGGAGAGGTGCCCCAGCCCCACGTGGAGGCCAGTGCCCCAGCCCTGTGCCCTCTGGGAGGACAGACCTCACTCCTCAGACCAACAAGCCCAAAAGGCAGGTGAGCATGCCTGTGTGCATGCGAGTGCCCGAGGGAAATCTGCCACCGGGGAGGAGCAGGGGCCTGGTCCTCGGTACCCCATTTTCTCTCCCTTCTCTGCCCTGACCATGTGCTCATGCATAGAATCACCACCGGACAGTGGCAGCTAAGCTCTAAGAGAAACACAGGAGTTCTAGTCAGAGGACCAGGAAGAGGGTCCCAGGAGGAAGCAGGTGTGGAGGAAATCCTGCAGAGGAGACGGCGGGGAAGGGACCCGGGCTCACCTCTGTGTGTGAGCTGACGTAGTCCCGGCTCAGTCCGAGGGGTACGTGTGTGGGGCACGTCCGGAGGGGCAGACCAGCAGAGCCTGCGCAGAGAGCCAAGCTGGCACGGGCAGCGTGCTCTCAAGGAGCGGGCCTGCTGGCCAAACCTGCCCCCTGCACGGCCGCTGCCAACACAGGACCGAAGACAAGCACCCACCTTGAGGCTGTGACACCCAAGGCTCCCAACACGTGTGGGAAGTCCAGGGCTCAATCTGAATTAGTTCCTCTTGCTGCTGCAGCAAATCACTACAGACCTAGTGGCTGAAAACCACACACTTTAAATATATCAATATAAACTAATTAAAAGTGAAAGGATGGAACAAGATATGCCAGGCAAACATTAATCAAAAGAAGGACTGGGGCGCCTGGGTGGCTCAGTCAGTTAAGTGTCTGGCTCTTGATTTCGACTCGGGTCATGATCTCACAGTCCGTGAGTTCAAGCCCTGTGTTGGGCTCTGTGCTGATAGCGTGGAGCCTGCTTGGGAGCCTCCCCCTCCCTCTCTCTCTGCCCTTCTCCCTGCTCATGTGTGCATGGGCGTGTGCATGAGCGCGCTCTCTCTCTCTCTCTCTCTCTCAAAATAAGTAAATACATAAACTTTAAAGAAAAAAGAAGGCTGAGGTGGCTATATTAGTATCAAACAAAGTAGACTTCAGAGCAAGGAAAATTAGGAATAAAGAGGCATGTTATATAATGGTAATGATAGAAGGGTCAATTCATAAAAAAACGTAATGATCCTAAATGTGTATGCACCCCTCAACAGAACTCCCAAACACATAGAGCAAAAACTGATAGAACTGAAAGGAGAAAGACAAAAGTCCACAGTTACATTAGAAGATGCTAACTCTGTCTCTCAGGTTGAGACCGGACAGAAAATCAATGTGGATATAAAAGACTTAAACACTGTCAACCAAGCTGATGTAACTGATGCTTGTAGAACACCTCACCCAGTGACAGCAGTCAAGTGCGGGCCCACTTCCTGGTTCATGGATGGCTTTTTGCTATAACTGCACAGGGCAGAAGGCACAAGGGTGCTCTCTCGGGCCCCTTTTATAAGGCATAAATCCCATGCATGAGGCTCCACCCTCATGACCTAAGCACCTCCCAAAGGCTCTGACCCCTAACACCTTCACATCGAGTTTCCAGTCTAATATGAATTTGAATTATATTAATTGGGGGGAGGATACAAATATTCAGTCCAGAGCAATAATCAATGAAACCGATAGCTGTGTCTTTGAAAAAAATCAATAAAATGAATAAGCTTCTAGCCCAACTGACTAAGAAAAAAATGGAAGTCACAAATTACCAATGAAAATAGAAAGGATATATAGCTACGGAACCTCTCATAGACACTAAAAGGACAACATGGGGAAACCTTGAACAGTTCTGTACCCACAAATTCAATGAAGTAGAGGAAACAGGCCAATTCCTTGAAAGATGCAAACTACTAAAATTCACACTAGAATAGATAACTGAGTAGTCCTCTGTTGGTTAAAAAAATTGAATTCATAATTTAAAATCTAACAAAGAAAACCAGACCAGTTATATTCATTGGTGAAGTCTAACAAACATTTTCTAGGAGAAAATAACACCCATTCTATACAGTCTCTTCCAGAAAACAAGAGAGAAGGAAGCACTCTCAACTAATTTAATGCAGCATCAGCATGACACCAAAAGCAAAGACATTACAAGAAAACTACAAAAATATTTCTCATGAACATAAAAACAAAAGCCCCCACAAAATATAACCACATTTCATCCAGTAATGTATAAGTAAGATTTATTCAAACTAGCAAGTTTGGACCAACAGTTGAAAATGAATCAAGGTAATTCATAGTACTCACAGACTGAAGAAAAAAAGCCATGATCATATCCCAGTAGACGCAGACAAAGCACTTGACAAAACTTAATACCCATTTGTTATAAGAACTCCCAGAAAATAAGGAATAGAGAAAATTTTCTTAATCTGATATAAAGCATCTACCAAAAAAAAAAAAAAAAACCAAAACAAACAAAAAGCGGAAAATAACTCCAAGCTAATAACATACTTAACCTTGAAAGACTATAGGGTTCTCCTGGAGACCAGGAACAAGACACAGATGTCCCCCTCTTCCTCTGTGTTGCTCAGGAAGCCTCAGAAGGGCAGTACGGCAAGGAAAAAAAAGTGTATAGACTGAAAAAGTAGATAAAAACGGTCTCTATTCTCAGACAACATGATAATCTATGTAAAATTCGCACAGAAATCTACAAAAAAGTCTCCAAGAATTACTAATGAATTCAGTAAGTTCACAGATACAAAGTCAACCCAGAACAATAAATTGTATTTCTATACAGTAGTAGAAAGTGAAATGAAACTGCCGTTCTGTTTACAATAACAACGACAATATGAAATGCTTGGTATAAATCTATCAATAGACACAGGATCTCCCTGCCACAAACTACAAATATGGACGAGAGCAGGAAAAGAGCTAATACATGGAGAGAGATGGTGTGCTCGTGCATTAGGGGTCAGTACTTGTAGGTCTCAGTTCTCCTAAGCTGACCTACCGATGTAATACAACCCAACCCAAATTCCAGCAGGAAGTTTTGTAGATAGCGACGAGCGAATTCTAAAATATATTCAGGAAGACAGAGAACCTAGAATAGCCAAAACAATCTTGAAAAGGAACGAAGATTGGAAGAGTCATACTCTCCGATTTCAAGACTTGTTGTAAAGCTGCAGACACTGAAACCGGCTGGTGCTTGTTCTAATGGCAGAACACAGTCCAGAAACAGACTCACAAACATAGGGCCACAAGCTTTTTTTACAAGGCGTAAAGGCAATTCAGTGGAGAAGGGGCACATAATCCTGAGACACCAGGATCTTAATGTGCAGAACGAGGCTGTCTCGGCCCATACCCTCGCCTGTAGCAAAGTCAACTAAAAATGAACCATAAACCTGAATGTAAAACACAAAACGATAAAACTTTGGAGCAAGCATAAAATAAAAATCTTTGCAACCCAGGTGAGGTAAAGAGTTCTCAAATGTGACACGAATCATGACCTATTTAAAAACTGATAAACTGGGCTTTGTCCAAATTAAGTACTTTCATTCTCTGCAAGACTCTGAAGAGAATGGAGAGAAGCCAGACTAGAGGCAGACGCTTACAAACCACACACAGAACAAAGATCATGTGTCCAGAACACATAAAGAGCTCCAAAGTCAAAAGCGAGGTAGGAAACAACCTGTTTTCACGGGCAAACGTTTGAGCAGGCTGCTCGCAAGGGGCTCCTTCGACGAACAACCGCGACCTGACAAGAGGCTCTGGGTCATTGGTCGTGAAGGAAGCGCAATCCGAAACCGTGATGAGAGTCTCTTAAAACAGCTTTGAGGAGGGGGAACACAGGACAACAGCAAGGGCACGGACACGGGCACCCCTGTTCTCCGCTGCTGGGGACACCGCACAGCCACCTGGAGAAACAGCACGCCAGGTCCCCACGACACCAAAAACACTCTTGTCGCACGACCCCGCAACCACACACGTGGGTATCACCCAAAGAGAACCAGAGCCGATGCTCCCAGAAAACCTGCACGTGGCTGCTTGTAGCTTTATCCACATACACAAACCCTGGAAACTCAAACGTCCTTTAGTGGTCGGGTGGACAAGCACACTGAGATGCCCTCGCACCACAGAAGGACAAAACCGACTGCGCTCCAGGCAGCCGCGTGTCTGGGTCCGGTGCGTGTTGCTGGCACCCAGGCTCCCCGCTGTAGGAGCCCACCTATAGGCACCCTGAGAACAGCGGTCGGAGAAGGCCGCAGGGGCCGGAGAACGTGGCTCTGGTGGCCGGGCCCCACACACGGGCAGCACCAGGGGAATTCAGGCATGATGGTATTGCTGTCTTCTTCGCAATGGTGGCCACACCACACTGCCAATAAGAACACGTTTTAGCATGCGTGAACTTAAAAATAAGTGTGAGAAAATGTACCCACGGCACGCCAGAACTCTAGTCAGGGTCAGGTGGCCCGTAGCCCGGCCCCTCCTAGGCCCGAATCCACAGTTCCTGCTAGCCAGCTGCTCTGTCCACACCAAACACTACAGACCGCCTTAAAAGTGGGAATAGAAGCCCAGGACGCTGCTAACTGTGATCTGATGTGTGTGTTTCCAGAACCCACCTGTCCCATGCCTAGCGTCTGTGCCAAGGTGCTCACCTGGCGGCCCCTCTGGCCATCCACCCTGGCTTCTTGAGGCAGGCAGGGGCCCAAGAGCACTAACCACGGATAAAGAAACGCCAGGCCCAGCCCCAACACCAACAGGGATCCTGGACCCCCAACCGCTCCAAATCTTGGTTTCTTCGTCTTAAAATAGTGGACGTTAGACCACAGGCCCTTTAAAGTCTGTGCCAGCACTACATTTTTATGAATTTATGATGCCTGTCATAAACCTCTCATTTTTTCCAGTTTCTCTTTAACAGACTGAAGATTAGAAATAAAAGCTGGATTTTCTTGTTATTGCTGCTTGATTTGTTTATTTTGCTGTTAGGGAATATTTTTAAACTTCAAAAAGAGTCTCTAATCACAAAGTTTGAGAACTGCCACACTAGAAATGTGGTGAGGAGAACCCTCACCATACAATCTAGACTGCTTCCAATCTAAGGGAACTTCCAGAAACTTCTGTGGTCACAGAGAACGTGTTACAAGAGGTGGCAGAAGGAAGCTTCAGGAGCTGTTGGCCCTGTCTTCAAGATGGAGTGGGGCCAGGGGATGGCCGTACAGCCCCCTGTGCCGCGGCAAACTGACCAGTAGCCTCGAGTCCCACCCCAGAGGGTAGTTCTCTGAACGCACACACTGGGCCAACAGGAGGTATGGGGCTGGGTGCCGCCCTCCGGCCCCCAGGGAGCTGGTCAGCTCTTGAAGGTCAGGCTGGGCCACTTCCTAGTCTCTAGCTGTGCTGGGACTACCGTGCTGCGTCCATGTCCTGAGGTCCCCAGGTCCTCGGGGGAAACCTGGTCCTGCTCAGAGAGCAGGACGGCCGCCGAGGGCCAGCAGAGGGGCTGGAGGGCAGTGGTGTGGACACGTGTGGAACAGTCCCCTGGGCTCTCACAGGAGATGGGGGGACTGTGTGCACATGCTTCTGTATTTATAGTCGGAACACAGTTTAACAAAGATTTCATGTTTAAGATTTTATTATCTTAATTTTTAACATGAATTATAAAAAGAGTCATGCCAGTTATATTTTGCCAAGAATAAAACTCAAGCTGGCACAATGTTTTCCAGCCCCAAGCTCACCAGCTTGGAAAAATCCAACTTTAAAGGAAAAATTAATATTTAAGAATTCACTTCCGAAAAACATGGTAAATAGTGAGGTATGGAAATATTTCCTCTCCTGAAACCACAGTATTTCTAAAAGCTACTCTGCTGTTAGGACCCCTGCTCTGCTCCAGACGGGACGGAAAGATACAGGGGCTCTAAGAACGGGGTCCCCAGGTGCCCGCCATACAGAATTTTCGTGGAAATCCAACAGTAACCCAGCAAACTGCAAGTATATGGTTGCTTGTATTTTTGTTTTTTAAAAAGGAAGTGATTTATGAATTCTGTGATCTTCATGAGAACCATCGCCTCAGCAGGCGTGAAGGCCTTGGAGGGCAGTGGGAGGTACATGGGACTGTAGGTGTCCCTGTGAGGATCATGGGTGCGTAGAGGGGTCATGGGGTCTGTGGGGAATCAGGGGGCCTACGGGGTCATGGGGGCTCCTATGGGGATTGTAGGAGTCCTGGAGGATCATGGGGGACTGCAGGGAGTCATGAGGCCACGGGGTCATGGGGGCTTCCCTTGGGGACCACTGGGGGTCATGGGGATCATGGGGGACCATGGTGAGTTGTGGAAAGTCATGGGCTTGTGAGGGTCCCTGGGGGACCATGTGGGGGTCATGGGAGGCCACTGGAGGTCAGGGGGTCATGGGGATCCCTGTGGGGACCATGGGAGGCATGGAGTCATGGGGGACTGTAGGAAGTCATGGGGGATCATGGGGTCATGGGGGTCCCTGTGGGGACCGTAGGGGGCATGGGGGTCATGTGGGAGCCATGGGGGGTCAGGGGTCATGGTGGGCAGATAGGAACCCCCAGATCCGAGGCAGGAGCATCTCTGGTTCCCCTCCAACCAGCCCAGATGCTTTCCATCTGCCCACCTGTCAGTCAGCAGATGGTAGAACCCCACCCTCCACCTACCCTTTAGGTGAGGCACTGTGGGGACATCTTGGCTGAGGTGCCCTAGGGGCACATCCCCACCACCAAAGCCTACATGCCAAACAGCTGAGCACCCAGGAATTCACACGCAGACAGCAGGAAGCCACCCAGAGGGTCAGGGAAAGCGCCTGGGGGGGAAGCAGACTGAAGGGTGGGAAGCGAGACTCGGGCAGGGGTGAACCAGGCAGAAGATCCCTGTCCTCTGTCCTCCATGAGGGGCGCCAGCTCGCAAACAAACCTCTGAGCTCATTCCTGCGGTGAAGGCACCAGGGCAGCAGCTGGGCCATCAGGCAGCGCACGGGCCGGCCAGTGGGCGAGGACCCGGGGCTGCCCTTCAGGACCCGCCTGGGACAGGCCGCTCTGGCTGCCGCAGGGCAGCTGGGGTGCAAACAGAACACTGAGCGAGACTGCTGGGGGCCCCCGAGAAGGGGCCGATGGGCTCCAAGCAGACTCAATTTCATCAGCATAAAAGGAGCCAATGCGCCACCATTTCTGCCTTTAGCGCGTCAGCCCAACAGACGGGCGAGTGTGTGCAGCTGAGGACACTTCACGTTGGGGGGACGGGACTGCCACCAAGCAGGGCTGAGCACTGGGAACCCAGTGTTGGGGTCCC
Source organism: Panthera tigris (assembly GCF_018350195.1). Taxonomy (NCBI): domain Eukaryota; kingdom Metazoa; phylum Chordata; class Mammalia; order Carnivora; family Felidae; genus Panthera; species Panthera tigris. The sequence goes on from NC_056660.1 coordinate 238,007,228, forward strand.
AAAGGGGACATGCAGGGGGACACATGGGGCCCGGCCCCTCTGGGATTGCCAGGGGAAGCACGGCCTCGGGGGCACCTCAGCGGCTGGTTACAGGCCCCTCCTAAGGTGGGGAAAACCAGGGTCTCTCAGCCACGGTGGAGGCAGCGACCCCCTTGCTCTGTACACAGTGACTCGACCCAGCCCGGAAAGCTCCACCTCGCTGTCCTATCTTGCTTGAGGAACTGAGCCACGCATGCCCCTGCCCCTCGAGAAGCGGGCCACGGGAGAGGGTCAGGAAGGGCATGGCGCCTCAGAGTCACCAGGGGTGAGAGGCCCCGGGTCAGGGAAAAGGCTGACCCAGGCCCCAGATGCCGTGCGTGTAATATGGACAGCTGGGCCAGCCTGCACCTGCCACACCCTGCAAAACTCGTGCGATTCTCTGTCATTAATAATAACAATAATTCTGAAAAACCCTGCTGAATTGACTGACAAGTAAAACCAGAGAATGCAGAATGAGAAACGGTTTTTACACTTGAGGTGTATGGGCCAAGGCCACCTCTGGTTCCCTGTCCCAACTTGCCGCGCCTCACCTGGGCATCTGTGTCTGACCCCCTGCTGCTCCCAGGGCCGCATTTCCAGTAAATTGTTAGCAGTCCAACCTGACGACCAGCGGGCAGACAGACCCCGCGTGGCGTGACAGGCATGTGATGGGAGGACGAGGGGACTCACCTCCAGCAGCAGCCTTCCCTCCAGCACGGTGGACCCTCCGCTCAGACCGCTGTCTTCTGGTGAGGGGGTACCAGTCGCCGGCTGCCGTGGGCACTTCTGCACGGCTGTCAGAGAAGAACGAAGCAAGTCTGTCAGCACCCTTCCTGGGCCCCAGACCTGCTTACCTTCTTCTGTTTCCCAAGTTCTTGGCCGCCACCCTCCCAAGCTGCATTCCCAAGCTGACCTGGGGTCTCCTCCGTGGGACGCATGGGGGCAGCACAGCTGGAACTGGACCCGGGCCGACCAGGGCAGCCAGGTGGGAGCACCAAGTGTGATATTCAGGAGATCAGACCATCGGGGCTGGGCCTCACCTCGAGGACCCCACCCCTACTCTGCTCTGCAGAAACTGCTCTCTGCCCCCTCCTGTAAACCCCTCAGAATCCCGCCCAGCCTTAGGGACACCGCCCAGGGGTCCCCAAGGTCCTCTCTGGAGACCCAAGCTCCAGTAGGTGCCCTAACTCGGCACTGCTGGTCTCCCTAACTCAGACCACCCTGGAAGTGCCCACGCGACCTCATCATGCCCCCAGCTCCCCCAACCGCTCCCCAGCCCCCAACCTGGTGTGGAGCGGCCCACACTGCACGGAAGGCCCCCCTGGCATGACTGAGGTGCCCCCCAAGGGTGGCAGCTTCCTGGCCCTCCCCCAGCCCCAACCCCAGTGTGGCCCCATCTCCGTTCTGGGGTGAAAGCTCAGACATACAGACATGCCATCCACATCCCCGTTTACTGGCACCTGTTGTGGACCCCCAGCTGCATGCCCAGGGTCCCCAGCCACATGGAGAATTATGGCAGGACCCCTGGGGTGCGGAAAGGGGGCCGCCCGGAGCCTCCTTGGAGGGCTGGGCAGACCAGGAAGGGCCTCCCGGTTGCCCCTCAGGTCGGTTTCCAGACTGAAGCTGCAGGTGATGTCAGTGCAACTGGGGGTCAAAGGGCCCTGCCTGGGGCAGGCAGAACCCTTGCATTTGTCCAGGTCTTGGGAGAAAATACAAACACGGGCACTTAAATCTCCCGCATTTTCTCTTCCAAAACCACCAAGCTGTGCTGAACTCCTCCAGGGCACGTGGGTCGTAGTGATTGTGCTACCCAGGTAGTTTTTACTTCATCAGCACCTTCACACCCCCCTGAGCCGCACTCAGAGCCAGGGTCTGCCCCACATCCACTGTACCTTCCCCCCCATATCAGTGAGCTATGGGCAGCAGCTGCTCCGCCACGGAGTTTGATAGAAATTCAGGCCCCCAGGTCCCCAGAGCCCAGGGACTGCAGGACCCCAATGTCTGCACTCCAGGCGAGACGCTCTGTCCACACCTCTTGTCAGGCACGGACTGCCCTCCCTGGTGGGACCCTCACCCCACACCGGCTGCACTGCCGGACTGGCAGCTTCCTGCCCCCCACCAGAGGCCACGCTGGGCCCCTTCACTCAAGCCCTCTGGTGCCAGGTGCAGGGAAACTGTTGAGCCGAGTGTCCACAGAGGCAAAGGGTTGGGTGCAGGGAGGTGGCCCTCAGGAGAGCCCCACAGACGGTGGTCACACTGGGGCCTTTGGTCTCTCTCTGGCCCCCCCCCCCCCCGGTCCTTCCCTCGCCCAGAGGGCTTTGCTCTATCAACCTCTCTCCCACAGCTAAGAAGCACTGGGACTCTGTTCTCTGCTCTAAATACTCCCAGAAATGAACGCATTTCCTTGGCCAGAAAGCAGGAAACAAGAACAGTCACACCTGGGGGTTGCTGGGCAAAGGCACAGGGGCGGTCGGTGCTGCAGACTGCCCAGGCCCCTCTCCCAAACGAAAACCTCACCAGCAATCAAGGCCCCACCGCTCACTAAGCTTTGAGATGTGTCGAAAGCCAGGGACATTTAGAGGTGCCTATTTTTACTCCCTTTGGGAACACAACCCTGTCGTTCAGAAAGCTGAAAGGTCTGAATTCACTAAACTCACACAGCTCCCCACCCCCAGCACACAGAAGCAGAAAACAGACCCTAGTGAAGCGAATGCCATGTCCCCTGAGGGAACCTTCCGGTCTCAGAACACCCCGAAGGCTGAGGTGGGCCTCTGCCAGGGGTCACACAGGACCCCATGCTCTCAGAGGCCCAGAAAGATAAAGGAGGAAAAACACTGGCATGTGAGTCCCTGTCCCACCCCTCCCCTCCCCCGCCAGAGGGTCTTATCCTGCTGCCACAGCAGGGAGGCCACAGCTCTCCACCAGGGTATGGGCAGGGCCTGTGCAGCACCTGTGGTGAATTTGGGGCTCAATGAAGGCCAGGAGTGCCGTTGGCTGGGCAGAGACAGGACCCCCCACCACCTCAGTGCATCCTGGGCCGCCTGCCCATACACCCAGGCCACCAAGGCCCTCCACAAAGCAAACTCCGTTGTGGAGGGGTCATTCCCACCCCCACCCCAGCTCAAGCCAGCTCCCTGCCCCCAGCCTTCTCCAACACACCCCTCAAACTGAGGGCAGGGGAAGGCAGGGATTGGACTGCCCTGCCTGCCTGTTCTCTTGCCCCTACAGACCCTGTTGGGGGCAATGACTTCCACAGCTGTGAAGCTGGGGTGGGGGAAAATCCCAGCATGGTGACATCACTGCCCTGTGGGGTGTTCACTGCCCCCCAACCTGATGGGCTACATCCCGTCCTGTACCCACTAGAGGCAGAAGTGGGGGACACCCTCTCTAAGTTCTCTCCCCACCCACATCTCTCTGCACGGGGACACCGGCCCCCGAGCATCGCGTGTCCCCCCCCCCCCAGCTGGGCACCCCCACTTCCCCTCCTCTGCAGCCACATCCCGGCGGGGCACGCCCAGCGGGGCCTCCTCTGGGCTCCTGTCACGCGATGGGGCCATCAGCGTTGCAGTGACAGCCACCTGGACCCAAGCCAGGGCCTCGCGTGCGAGCACAGCCGCAGACGCGCCCCACCCCCAGGCCTGTGGCAAGACAGAAAGAAACCGAATGCAGGAGCCGGGGGGTGGGGGCCAGCTTTCCCGGAAATCCATGCGAGCTGACAGTGCCTGCCGCTCACTTCCCAGGTCCCCCACTTCAGGGGCTCTCAGGGAGTCGAAACAGAGCAGCCAGCTCGGGTGGGGTGTGGGGTCGCAGCCAGGGTCCCACCGTGCCTCCCACGGGCAGGTGGCCAGGCAGGGCAGAGCAGCAGGGTCCCGGGGAGGGGGGCAACCGGTAAGGAGGGCAGGAGGCAGCCGGTAAGCTGCACCCCCTCCTCAGCCCTCCTGGCTCAGCTCTGCCCTGGATCCGCTCCCCCACCTCAGGGTTTCTCTCCTGTCCTGCGTTCTCTGTCCCCACTGAATGCAGGTCTCACCTGAAGGCCTGAGCTGGGAGTGCAACAGGGGCTGGGGCTGTGGGCAAGGCCACCAGGGCCCTGGAAACCTCTGCAGACAGACCTCAGCCCCACTGCTGGGTCTGCCCTGGGGGGTCCCCCCTCTCCTCCTCCACGACAAGGGACAAGCCCACCACCTGGCTCCTGTCACTGCCCCCTCTGCACCTGACTGCCCATGGTAACAGGTCAGGGAGAAAGGCTCTTGGGGAACAGGTGGGGGTGCAGGGTGTCCTTCTGGGGAGCTGGTGAGAGTGTGGGGAGAGTCTGCCGGGGGCCCTCCGAAGGCCCGGCTTGTCAAGAAGGCCACGAAGAGGAAGTTCCAGGCATGAGAGCCCCCACAGACCAGCAGGGGCTCAAGAGGCCCATCCACGCACAAGTGGCCCAGACCCCTCGTGAGCCGCTGGCGCTGCCCTGCCCACAGAAAGGAGGCCGGGCTGAGTGCGCTGGCTCCCACCAGGACCACGTCCCATAGGCCCCGCCCTGTGGGCAGCTAGTCCTCCTGCCCTGCCTGGACTCTGAGGGGCAACCGGGGGCCTCTGAGAGCCCTGGGGACTGGCCTGAAGCCAGCTTTCCGCACCCGGTCCGTCACACAGAGCTCGGGGCCATGTGGCAGACAGAGGAGGCATGAGCCAGGCTGCCCACTCCCAGAAACAAACGGACTCCCTCGGGCTCACGGCTCAGCCTGAACCCTGAAGAAGCCAGCTCCTCCCCGACTCTGAGTCACCCAGCGACCCCAGAGCACCAGCCACAATGAGACTCTCCAACCACTGGTGCTTCTCACTTCATTGGCTTCTTACACCCTCGAGAAGGTTCATTTGGGACACAGAGAATCCGAAAAACCATGGAGACAGTGGCCATCCCTGTCTCCATGCAAGCCGGGGCGGGGGGACACTTCAGAAGGGAGGGGACACTTCCCCACTTCCCTCGAGGCTGACTGGGACCGCCTGCACCCTGCCAGCTCCTACCCCGCACCCCGACCTCTCCACTATGAGACCTCCATTTCCCTCACGCAGGGGAGGCTCAGCAAGGTGCCACCCTGGGCCAAACCACATGCCACTGGGGCCTGGTGTCCCACCACAGTAGCTGCTTAGAGGTCGTGTGGCTGGGTCCGGCCAATGACAGGTGCCAAGTGTTTTTGGCGGAGGAGAAGCTAGAAGACTCCCCTATCTCTGCCTCTGGATGGTGCTGTGATGCTCAGAAAGTGACAGCCAGTTTGTTCCCTGCTCAGGTGAAGCCAACTCCTTTCAGTGCAGATAGGACAGGTAAGCAGGGCAGGTGGGTCCAGGTGCAGGGTGCACTGAATGTGAGAGCCGTCTAGAGGTTGGGTAGGACTCCTGCCACCCAGAGTGATTAAAAGCCAGGGGCCCCACTGGAGGCTGGACTGAAACCCCGATTCTGGCCATCTGCAGGTCCTGGAGTGGACGGGCCCATGTCCATTGGCCGGCTGAACCAAACACCTGCCTGGTAAAACGTGGCTTCATTTCGGAGTTGAGCCCTGGGGCCCTGCACAGTGTGTCCCAACTTTCACACTCTGGGTAGCACCCATGGCACGTCTCCTCCTCCTCTTCCTCCTCCTCCTCCGGCCCCAGTCTAGCAGGCCTTCCCGCTAGAGGCCTGCCCCACGCCTTCACGGGTCAGAGCCGATCTCCACACTTGCCTACATGTCCCTATGGAGGCAGATGACGTGACCACGGCTCTGCTCTGCTCTTCCCCGTGCTACACCCAGAGGTCAGGGGTAGAGGGGAAACAAGTGCGCTTGAAGCACCCTGGGGACCCCCGAGGAGCAAGAGTGCCCTCCTATCTCTGCCCAATTCTCATCAGAAGCTAACCTCCGTCCCAGAGCCCCTCAGAGACATGCTTAGCAGAGGAGAGCATAGAGCTTAGAGCAGGGAGTTCTGGGAGCCTCACCCTCCTATAAGACAGGCCCAACAACATCGACAGGCTTCATGAGCACACCAGGAAGGTGCTCTTGGCACGCCACCTGGGGGCCTGGGCTGCCCACCTGGAGACTGACAGGTGTAGGACGTGGAGGGCCAGCCACGAGGGAAGGTTGGCTGTGTTGACTTGGTTCCATCCACCGCCAGGCCCCCTTCTAGAGGGCCAGCATGAGGTTTCTGGGCCCACGTGTGTTTGGGAGTGGATGGGTGCCCCCGGGAGCCCTGGCTCACCTCTCCCCACACCCGGTCTCTCCAACCAGACCAAGGCCCTGGCAGAGAGCTAGGCAGGTGCTTCCCAGGAGTAGGGGGAGATGGTGGGTGGGGAGCTGCGCCCATGGGAGGGCACAGGCTCCCCAACAGGGTCTACAGATCTGCAGCTCTACATCAGTTTCTACATCAAGTTAATGGGCCATCACCTCACAGTTGTCGAGCTTTCAAACCATCCCTCCCTTTACTTTTCGAGGACAAAAAGATTAACTCCTCGTTTTGCTTCTGACAGAGGCAAATGGAGCGCACGCGCGCTGGGAGGGAGGGTTTGCAGTGATTCTTGACGGCCTCAGGCTATTCACAGAGGTCGCTCCTGGCCTTGCCCTTACCTTCTAAACAGGCTGCTCTCCATACCCAGATGCAGAGGTCTGCCCGGCTCCTGCACAGGGAAGGGCAAAGGGAAACACCGCCCTTAGGCTCTCTGGGCAGGAGGCTGTTGACAAACACAGCCTCATCTAGCCACCAAAGGGTGGGGGGGGGGGGGGCGGTCCTGACGACAAGTGGGGAGTGCCCAGGTGGGTGGCAGGCTGAGAGGGAAGAGGGCCCAGTGGCACAGAGTGGCTCTGGGAAGGCCCTTGGCAGCCAAGAGCAGCAAGCTGTGTGCAAAGCATGTGTGGGAAGAGGTGTCTGGGAAGGGGCCAAGACGATGAGGGTCTGGAGAAGCCCCAGTCCTCGCAGAAAACAGGCGGTACCAACTGAGAGGGGCAAAGCGCTGGCCAGGCTGCTCCTGTGGCTGGGGGCTCTGCCCTTCCTGGGGCATCCACAGAGGCCCATCTGTCCTGCACCCCCAGAGTGAGGACGAGCTGGCCCCATCCCTGGGAGGGCAGGCCTCTCAAGCCTGGGGCATGTGCAGACAAGAGTCTCTTAAGGTTCCCATGAAAAGATGTGCTGCCTCAACCTGCACGTTCCCTCTGCAGCCCTGCAGGGACCTCGCCCACTCCAAAGGGCACTCGTCCATGACCTGCTCCAACTCTGCAGGCAGATGGGGGTTTCTGGAGGGATGTGCACCGTGGCCCCTCTCTGTGACACTCCACCTCACCCAGGCTGCAGGCCTGGCCGGAGGAGATCCCCTGAGGGGCAGCATGGGGGCGGGGTGAGGGCAAGCCTGCTGGCCTTCCCTTCTCGGGTGATCCATTCATTCGTTTGAGGCTGGACGTCTCCCCCATGCTGGTGGGGGGTGCACCCCAGCCACGTGCCCACAGTCTTCCCAGGCAGTGCCCCCTCCTATGAATCACAAAATGATTTCATGATTACACACGGGGGCCCCCACAGGCAGGGCACACGGGGACTGACATTTACATCTCTTATTCCCTGCATCATGCCAACCAACCAGGTGGGCCCAGCAGGTAAGAAAACAGGCCCGGAGGGGCGGATGGAGCAGAAGTAACCAAGGGTGTGTGCACACACGGCATGTCCTGTGCGAGGGTGTATATGCTCTATGTTGGGGCCTAGACAACGAGGGAGGGCAGGAGAAACATTGCTTTTGACACGTGGCATGGGCACATTTTAACAGGAGGCGAAGATGTCTGTGGCCCGTGGAGAGGGGAGGAGAACCAGCAGCCAGGGCAAGGGTCCCAGCAGGTGCAGACTGGCAGGTGCGTGTCCTTGCAGGACCCTTGCAGTGGCAGCCAGTGAGGGGGAAGGGTTAAAGCTGCCATTCAAAGCCTCAAGGTCCCTAGGCAAGAAAAAACATCACGAGTATAAAGAAACACGCTTGTTTCTTGCAAGCTCTGCGTTTAGGGAGTAAGAGCACATTCCAAGATGTACGTTGCATCAAGTTGTTGATTTTCTGTAAAAACTTTCCGTATTTTCCAAAATGTACCAGGCATGCTTTAGAGATTTCACACTTTAGTACGGCTGGAAAGGCACCACAGAAAATGCATTTCCTCAGAGCCAGTGATGAGAGAGAGGCAGTGGCCACCCCATCCACCTTCTCTGGTCAAAAGAACACATTTCCAACCACTTCTGCGTAAGTTGGGTCACATGTCCTGCAGAGAAAGTGCACTCTTTCCTTAAATCCCCAAAGCAAGATATAACCAAAAACAGCTCTTTGGGAAGAAAAGGAGAGGGGAACTTACACACATTGGGGATCCATATCCTTTTCATGGTGTGAAACATCCGGGACAAGCCCACTCGTTAGGCGTTTTTGTTAAGTTTCAACGCATCACGAGAGAAGTACACCAGCGTCAAGCCAAGAGTTCAAGGAACATTTTGTGAAACACGACAAAACATAACCCACACAGCATGCTGGTGCTTTGAGAAAGTCCAATACTTTCTCAACAAATAACTGCGTGGTGTGCAGGTACATGAAGCAGCCCACGAGCCAGTGTGCAGGACCCATGGTCACACCCACAGTCAGCGAGCCCTGGCCTACCCTTGGGTGCTCTGAGCCGCCACGCTGGGGGACTCTTTGCTAGCAAAGAGTCTGGGGCTGTACCTACTGGTCCAGTGTCCTGAGCTCTGGAGAAGCAAAGCTACCAGAGAACGTCTGATTCATGTATAAAGAATGAACTTATAATATATTTGTAAAGAAGCCTCCAGTTACGTAACCTCAAATTTGCAAATAACCTGACAAGGTGGTTGTGTGAATCGTCACCACACGTCACTGTGAAGGAAGCGCTTTCTACCAGTCATGCTTCCCTCGTGGTGGATGCTACAGGCTGAAAGGATGTGGAGGCCTCGGTGCCCAGAGCTGTCCAGGTGCACAGGCCTCTGCGGGATGTGGTCGTTCCCTTGCTCAAGCAGGCACCCCTTTTTTCGGCGTCTACGATGCCAGCCCATCCTGGGGGTGTACCTCCTGGGGAGGCCGTCTGGGGTTGACACGAGAAACAAGCTGGAGGAGCGGAGGCGCCGCGGGGGCCTGGCCGCAAGAAAATGAGCCCAGCAGGCGCGCAGAGCTACCAAGGGAGTATCCCCCAGGTGAGACACGGGGCGACCCCTCTGCTCGCTCTGTGGCACCCTGCTCCCCCGGTGTTTCCCAGTCCCCACAGCTGCCCACTGGCCTGCTCCCCCCGACCACCAGCACCGCTCAGACCCCGCCTGCAAAACGGCTGATGCTAACGGTGGCTGCGGAAAGTGCTAGCAATTCTCTTGCTTTTTACCAAGGACTGGGTGCCCAAAGAGCCAAGTGCTTCGGGAAGGTTCCAATGGGACTTGCCTGACAAACACACGGGTGTGCCACGCCCTCCCCGGCCCCACCAGCTCCCCCAGGCACGTGCTCTTCACTGGCTCCGGAGCCACCCCCATTCACACCCGCTCCGGAGCCACCCGGGTCCACACCCCAGAACCACTCCTCGGGCCTCCTCCCTCTTCTCACAGCAGCGGGAAGAACAGCGCCATGTGCACCGAAGGCTTTGCCCAGACTCCACTGAGTGTCCCCCAAACACCCTTCAGCTGGGTCGGTCCTACCTCTCCTTGCAGTCTCCTTGTCCTCCTTGACTTCAATGACCCTGAAGATCATTGCCAGCAACTCTGCAAACTGCCCGTCAGTTGGGGGTTGTCCAGTGTTTCCTCAGCTTAGACCACGGTCTACCCACCCTCTCAGGAACATCACCCAAGAGGACATGTTCTCTGTCTCCTGTTGCCCAGCATGTGAGGGGTCAGATTTGGTGGCCTAAGGCAGGTGGTGGGTTTCTCCATTCTAAGTTTTTCCCTTAGGTATGAACTCATACTTGTTGGGAGACGGTTCGAGACTATAAAAATTCCACCCCTGAGCCCACTTTCACCCGCTAATTTTAGTACAGAAATTTCTTGCCTGAGTTATTGCTACAACGGTGAATGACTGATGACTTTGTAAGTCACATCTGTCTCCAGTCACCTTTCCACAGCCCGGGCTTCTTCATCAGCACTCTGTCCTAAGGAGAATTTTGTCTTTTTTTTTTAATGTTTATTTTTGAGAGAGAGACAGAGACAGAGAGAAACAGAGAGAGACAGGGAGAGCACTCACAGGAGCAGGGGAGGGTCAGAGACACAGGGAGACACATAATCCAAAGCAGGCTCCAGGCTCTCAGCTGTCAGCACAGAGCCTGACACAGGGCTCAAACCCACGAGCATGAGATCATGACAAGAACCAGTCACACATTTAAAACAACTGAGCCACCCAGGTGCCCCAGGAAAACTTTGTCTTATCATTCATTCATTCATTCACTCATTCATTCATTCATTCATTCGTCTATGCATACATATCAGTGTGGGCTTATGGAATCCTATTTTATTCACTGGGTTATGATCTATTACTATTCTTTTTCATTTTAATGCTGAAATGGTCCAGATTTGGCCAGCGAGAGGCCCCTTGGGATGGCTGTGTCCTGTGGGATGTCTCCATTCCTCTCTGAGCACTGCCTCACTTTCTGGCTTGAGATGCTCTGAGCTTTCCTTGCTCCAACTCTGGAAGGAGGCCTGAGTTCCTTTTGATGGTGAACAGTACCTAGAAACCAAGATCTGAGTGTGAGCTATGCTCACAGCAACCTTAGACCTTGCCAGTGGGCAGAACACACACCTATACACACGTATTTATGTCTATAGCTATCTTTGTATTTTGAAAATGATGAGCTCACACCAGTACCTCCAATTCTAATCCAACATCACAGGATTCAGTACAGAGTGGAATTATTTTTCCTTTAATATTAATTCCTTTAATATTTGGTAGAGATTGCTTTAAAACCCTCTGGGTCTACATTTTAGCTACTGATTCGACTTTTCAAAATAGTCATATGACTATTTAGGGTTTCCATTTCTTCTTGAGTCATTTCTAATGAGCTATATTTCTAGTAATGTATTCATTTGTTTTCCAATTTATTGACAAAAATTTGTTCATGATAGCCTTCAGTTACCTTTCAAATGTGTGCAGCGCCTAGAATCGTGTTCCCTTTAGGTCCCTAATACTATTTACTCTTTTTTCCTCATTCAGTTTCACTAGATATTTACAAATTTTATCATTTTAGAGGAACTCTATTGTATGTTTCTTTTCTGTTTCACCAATATCTTCTCTTTTATTATTTGCTTTCTTGGTCTCTTTTTGTTTATTTTGCTTTGCTTTATCAGAACTACTGAACCTAATGCTTAGTTCATTAATTTTCCACCTTTCTTCTTTCATATGTAAACACATAGGGTTATTTATTTCTGAGGATTACTTTAGCTGCATGCCCCACATTTTGATTTGTAAATATTTTCTAAGTTTCATGATGTTTTCTTATTTTATCTATGAGTTATTTACCAGTGTGTTTATTTCCAAATATAAGGGTTTTGAAGTCATCTTTTATTACTGATTTCCAGCTCAAGTGCATTGAGGTCTTATAACATGCATTTGTCATGATTTTGTCTTTTGAAATTTATTGAGACTTGCTTTCATTGGCCAATATGTTTTCAGTATATTTATAAATTCCACGTGGGCTTGAAAAGATGTGAATTCTATAGTTTCAGAGTAGTGTTTTATGTGTGTCCTTTAGATTAACCCTTTTTGCATTGTGAAATCTCCTAGAATCTTTACTGATTTTTATTTATTTGATCTATTAAACACTGAGAAAATAACTTAAAATCTTTCATGGGGATGAATTCATCTGTTTTTCTGTATAGTTCTGTCAATATTTGTTATATATTTTCAAGGTTATGTTACTGGAAGCACATAAATGTAAAATCATTTCAGTGCTGGGTGGCTCAGTTGGTTAAGCATCCAACTCTTGATTTCAGCTCAGGTCATGATTTCACAGTTCATGAGTTTGAGCCCCAGGTCAAAGCTTGGGATTCTCTTTCCCTCTCTCTGCCCTTCCCCTGCTTGTTCTCTCTCTCTCTCAAATAAATCAACTTTAAATAAATAAATAAATAAATAAATAAATAAATAAATAAAAACCATTTTGGTGCTTGATAAAATGTTTTCAATTTAAAAAATTTTTATTGATATAAATTTTTAAAATCATTATGTAGTGACTCTCTCATGATCTCCAGTTATGTTTTTTAACCAAAAACTAAATTTTTTTTACATTAAAATGGTTTCATGAGATTTCTTTCAGTTAGCATTTTTCCATCCTTTTTCTTTCAACCTTTCCATGCCATTTGTAAACAGACAGAGTAATCCACCCTAATAATCCTTATCTTTCAGTTGTCATGTTTAGTCTATTCACATTTACTGTAATTCATGACATATTTGGGATTTTGTGGTTTCTACTCCCCCTTCCACATCTCTGTTTTCTTCTTTCTTGTCTAAGAATATTGATTACATCTACTTATTCTACTTTGTCTCTCCACTAGTTTTAAGGGAAACCCCATTTCTTTCACCCTGATGATTATTATGGACAGTTTATGATGAAGTAGTTAGCCAGCTTCCATAGGACATTAACACAAGAACCAGCAAAGTCTGTGGCTCAAGTCTCCCTCTCCACTTTTATGGTTAGGAATTTATTCTCTCTCTCTTGTTCTTCCAACATGGTAGTACCACTGTTTCATACTGTCAGTGTTTGCGTCAATCTGCCCACACGGTCACCACCCTCCTGCTCTTCCATTCATCTCCACTCCAGGTCTCCCACCTGGAATGCCCTTCCTTCTGCATGAAGTACATCCTTCAAAATTTCCTTTAATAGAGGCGCCTGGTGGCTCAGTTGGTTAAGCATCCAACTCTTGATTTTGGCTCAGGTCGTGATCTCATGGTTTGTGGAATCGAGCCCTACATCAGGCTCTGTGCTGACAGCATGGAACCCGCATGGGATTCTCTCTCCCTCTCTCTCTCTACCCCTCCCTCACTTGTGTACATGCACTTTCTCAAAAATAAATAAATAAACATTTAAAATTTCCTTTAATAAAACTCTCTTTGGGTTCTCAGCTTCATTTTGTTTTTGGTCTCTGAGTATTCCTTAATCTCCTGCTTGCCCACTGATATATTTTGACAGGTTTCAGATCGTTTTATCTTGCATTTTTGGCTGTTAGTAGCAAGATGACCGATTAGTTACTGGCCTATTGTATTGTTGGAAATGGAAGAAGGCGTATATTTGGTAGCAGAATTCTCCCACTAGACTCTAAACGCCCGGGGATGGGGACCATGGTGGATCTTCTGTTTTCTTGCCATGTAACAGGTTGTTAATATGGAACTCTTTCTGTCTGAAAGAGTTGAGGCCCCAAGACAACAAAGTGCCAACTACACCCAAGTCCCAAAGTGAGATTCCAGGTGACCTAGGCAGGGTTACAAAGGAGGTGTCAGAAACAAGAGATGCTCAAGGATGGGGGAGGATCTCCTTGGAGGGTCTGTGTTGTGAGTTGCATGCCCCCACCTGTACCCTGAAGACTGGCGTCTCTCTACACTCAAGAAATCCAAAGGACAAAGGTGGGGCCTAAGGCTCCTGGTAGGCACCTGGGCTGCATCCACGTGGGAAGTGCCATCTACCAACCTAGTGGGTCTAAGGTGAGTGTTTCCTGGGGAGCAGGAAATGCCCAACCACTGGCCTGGGATGTCTCAAGTCCTCCAAGAGGGTGCCTGGAGCCATGAGCAGAGACTGCAACAGAAGAGGCTAGAGGTACCTTCTGACACCTGAGGCTAAGAAAGAAGGTGCCAGGGACCAGCTGGAGAGGACAGAGTGCCAGTGTTACCAACCGCAGTAGAAGACCCTTCTGGGTCCCCCACTGAGCCTTGCCGGCCAGCTCACGGCAATGCCAGTCACGTAGGACCTCAATGAACCCTCGCCTCTCCTCCCTGCTGCTGCTCTGAACCAGAAGGGCAGGAAACCACAGCTACCAGTGGGGCAGGACCAAGAGGAGAAGCAGCCAGCCTGAGCCCCCGCCCTTCTGCCTGCTGGAGCTCCAGGTGAGGGCTGGGAGAAGGCTCACACTTGAAAGACAGATCATACTAATACCAAGCTCAGCCTGCATAGGAAGCCAACATGATGGAGTGAAGGGGTGGGGAGGGGACACTGAATTCCCTGGAAGGGACCAGAAACATCCATAGCTGCCCTGGTTCTTCCATGGGTAGTGGAGGAACCAACCAGAAAGGAGATTTGCTGGGACGGGGAGAGAAAAAAAAAAAATCAAAGCTGTTTTGTGTTGACCCTGAGTTCTGGCTCCTTATCAGGTCTGAGCAGATGCAGGTACCAGAGGGAGGGAGTGAATCGGTGCACAGACCAATGAGTGCTTGCTCCTTTTCCTGGAAGTAGCTAAGATATGGTAAGGTAAATAAAACAGTGCACAGAAGAATCAAGAGTGATCTGAGGAGTGCTGGGGGCCCTTCCTGCGGCGTCAGAAGCTGGTGGCCACAGACAGTAGGACAGGACACTCTATCCTGAATGACCCAACGCTAGCGTGTCTTTGCTGGAAATGCCCCAGGGAACCAATTCTGGAAGGTGTCAGTGTTGGGAAGGAAGGGGTAAGGAAGGTGGTTCCAGCAGCAGATGAGGTGAGAGGCAGCAGTGACCCATATCCATGTGCCTGGGGGACAAAGCCCCTGGACGCTCCACATGAGAGGAGAGGGGGCAGGTCCCAACCCTCTTGCCCCCAGAAGGCCCATCTCAGTCGGCCTGGGCCCTGTAACAAGACACAACGCACGGGCGTGTAAACGGCAGATAAGTATTCCTCACAGCTGTAGAGGCTGAGGCCTGAGATCAGGGCACCAGCAGATTCAGTTTCTGGTGAAATCTTTCCTGGCTTCCTCAGACCAACACTAATCCTGTGGGGTCAGGTCCTCCGCAGGGCCTCATTTAACCTTAATACTCCTTAGAGGCACCATCTCCAAACACAGCCACACCGGGGTGAGGGCCTTGGTGTGTGCATTTGGAGGGATGCACAGGGCTCATCGAGAGAAGGATAACTCTAGTGACAGCTGAAAACTGGTACCACTCAGCTAGCTGTACACGCTTCCGTTGCTGGTCCTAAGACCATCAAGGCAAACTGCCCTCCTGACATGCTGCGCGCGGGCAAGGCCTCTCGGGAAGGTTCTGGGGCACACCCTCCTGACATGTGGGCTTCTGGACCCGCCCACCAGGTGAGCAGGGGCCAGGACTCACCCCTGCAGGGCTCCATTTGGCATGTGCAGAATCGAGCCCCACAAGCTGAGCGGAGAAAACGCAAGGGGACGGGAGGCCCAGACACGACCCATGGGCAGCACTGACCCAGGGTCGGAATCTCGACGTTCCCACAGACAGCTGAAACTGCGTTTCCACCTCCCCCTTCTCACTTCATTCTGCTTATTGCCCCTGTTGCCCTCTCTGACACTTCTCTCCACAGAGTCAGGAGCCCTGGCTGATGCTCCCATCACAAGACTCACGGGATGGACACACCATGTGGACGTCGGGTCCATTACCTGTGAGTGGTGGTTCTCCACCACCTGAGCTTTGCTCCTCTGGCCAGCAAGTGTCCCAGATGAGCCCACACTGCAGAGCTAATGCCTGGGAGGGTGGCCCTAACCAACTACCAGGCTTAAGTGAGGAGGTGCTGGGGCTTCTCAGGCCCCACATCCTGGGGGAGCCCACCTCGAGGGTCCTGTTTGTCCTGACTTCCCCCTTTTTCTCAGCCCCCAATTTCCTATCGTGTGAACGATGAAATCCACAAGACTGGAAAATCCCAGTCTTGCATTTGAGCAGAGGGGTTGATAACGTAGAAGCATTGACTGGCCCCTTGCCTGTGCAAAAACCAGATAAAAAAAAAATTAAAAATTTGCTGCCTTTCAAAAATCCACAAAAGCCAGCACTAAAGGAAACATCACAGGCAAGTTTTCAGGCCTTATTACCATCTGAAGCTGAAATTTTCCAGGTCACATCCTTCCCAAAGGTGACATTTTATGGAAGCTTTAATGAAATTAACTCATCTATTTCTGAGTCAGGAAGTGCAGATTAAGATCCGATTTTTTGCAGGCTGACTTTTTTCTAACTACACAGTGAAAATGAATTCAGGAAACTTCCTACAATTTCCTCTGAACTGTGCAGCTTCAAGGGGATCCCACACTTCAGAACCTTGACGGAAACGGGGCTGTGGAGAAACCAAGTTTTGCTCTGACACCTGACTGTGACAGTGGCCAGGCAGCCGTGAGCTTTGGGCTGGCCCACCTGCTGCAGGACCTGGGGTCAGCCCTAGCTGCTCGGACAGACCTGAAGGGCGTCCGCGTGCACCGGCGGGAGGCGTGGGGTGGCAGGTCAGGAACATCACTGACCGCTAGTGAAGAGAAGTGAGGCGTTCAGGCAGATACTTGAACAGCTGCCTGAACCCCTAGAAACAGCAGACGGGAGCCTTTCAGAGACCACCAACCCTGGCCTGGCTGGGAACAGCTGGACCCATCCAGAGAAGTGACCTGGTTCCCTCCCAACCACCCAGCCAGGAGGTCAGGTCTGCAAGGGTGTGTCAATAGGAGGTGAACCACCAACCCCACCCAGGGCAGCCCCAAACCTACCCGAGCTGCCTAAAGAGGCCACCGTGGAAGCTGAGGTGGCCGTCTGTAACAGAGGGGCTTCACAAAGGCAAGTCTGGGGACCGCGCCCTTGGTGTGGACACCTGGCTCTCCGGCACATTTTGTATGACTTTGTCGACTTACTCATCACATCACAAACCTCCTAGAAAAGCACTCTTATCCTGCACAACACGAAAATGTTCCAAGTCACCTCAGTGAACTGATCTTGTTACCATTGGGGCTCAGAGTGCCTACCAGATAGCCATGGGCATGAGGAGGTAGGCCCCCAGCATGGGGATAGAACCCCTGGGGCCTGGGGATGTGCCCCAGGGCAAAGGGATAGGCCCTGGGCATGGGGATAGAACCCCTGGGGCATGGGGCTGGGGACCCCTGGGGCTCTCAGCTTCTACTCAGAGCACAGATGCTCGGAAGAGCACCCCCAGTTACACCGGTCTTCCCATCTGCGGGCCTTTCTTGGCCCCTCACCTGAGGTCCCAGAGCCACCAAGAACCTGAAATCTTAAGATTCCAGCACTTCAAGGAGAGAGGGCCTGAGCCAGACATGTGGACACCGGGAAGGAGAATCCAGACAACAGACATGGTTTTGAATGTGGCCAGTGAGAAAACACAGCAGCCGCAGCTATGGAGGTTGGGGGACAGGACTGCACTGCATATAGCTGGTCCTGTCACCCGAGGGCCTGGGGATACCCCAGTGCAGCTGGGGAAGGAACACAAAACCCCTCCGTCCCATGGGGAAGGGGCCCAGACCACAGCAGGGAGAATACAAGTGACTAGCAGCCCCCGCCCCTGCCCCGTCCCGAGATGTAGGACCTTGGCAGCAAGGGGCCAGAGCCTTGGACAGACTGGGGTGAGGGGCTGCCTCAGGGCAGCCTGCAGACAGCGCCTACCCCTTGCCTCCTGTGGGAAGCCCACCAGCCCACAAGACCCTCCTGGTGACCTCCACTGAGTGCCACGCACCATTCTCTGTCACCCTACAGAATACTTCAGCGGGAGTGTTTTGTGAGCTTGGGCTCCAGCCATGGAAGTCTGGGTGACGGACACCCAGGTGGCACCCTTTTAACCCAAAGGAAGAGTGCGAGGTTTAGTGAGGAAGACCGACCTGGGCTGAGCGCTGGGTGAGCTCCAGCCCCGGCTGCGAATCCCACGGGGCCACGTCAGGGATGGAAGAGGCAGCACGGGGATGCACAGGGGAACAGGGGAGCAGGGATGCCCCAGAGGGGTCCTGGGCATGGCCGATGTGGCAGCCACCAGCCCTCAGGACCAAGCCTGGCTCAGCAGGCCACATGGCCATCCAGCCCAGTGCACTCGGCCTCCCCATGATGACAGGTGGCCTTTCCATGATGGGACATCTCAGTGTGGCTCAGGACCAGCCCAGACTACCCACTGGGCTCCACACCCCAGAGCAGAGAGGGCACACACATGGGTGGGCCCCCAGGGTTCTGGGGTGTCAGACGGAGGTTGGGAGGGAGCTCCATGCAGAGCTCTCACACACAGAGCAGGCTCTCCGAGCCCAGTAGTGGTCAGAGGATCTGGGATTCCTGCTCCGTGAGAGAAAATGGAGGCCAACGTGTGGGGCCCTTTGGAGGGGTCAGTCGGCAAGGTGCCCAGGTGGAGTATGCACTGGGCAGAACTGCCTGCAGGCCCCTAATGTTTCCTCATGGTGGGGTCTCTGGAGGAAGTTGGGATTGAAGGTAGGCTAAGTCCTCAAGAAAACCGCCCTCCCTCTCCTGGGGGGCTGCAGAAGGCCAGCAATGCACAGTGGCCGAGTCGCACCTCAGACGTGTCTGATTAAGGTGCATTCGGGCCTTGCCATGATCGTCTCAGGGCAAATTGTCCCCACAGGTGTGGGAGCTGGGACAGACCTGGGTTCACATCACCCGAGGACCTCAGCCCTGGCCAGCGTCCTCACTGCAGCCCAGGGTGTTTTGTGCAGCAAAATGAGGATGTGCAAAAACCGACCTCCAAAGCCTTTGGGTAGAGAGTACAGACTCTGCTGTTGGCCACAGCCCCCACCACTCCCTAGTGCCCAGACCTGCCCCTTTTACACATTTGTCTTACCCACTCCCAAAGACATGTAGTAAGTTGCGATTTGGTAAGAAGTTCAGACTTAATTCGGGACGATGACGGCAGTCATGGGCCCTGAAACAGGGTGGCGACAGCCACATTTCTTTACCAGGAACTGAGCCAGGACACGTGCAGAATGAGGCCTGGTTGGGAGCATCAGATATAGGAGAGCACCCATCCCCAGCTACTGCAAGGGACTGACACACCAGGGACCCCTTGTGCAGAGGGGCTGGTGCCTGGCTGGGATCACAGCATCCCCGGGACAGACAAAGCAACAACACGGAAGGATGGCCACCCAATAGTGACACGGGCTAATGGGGGAACACGGCCTCCTGAGCTCAGCCCTTGTCCTGCTTCCCCACAGAGAGGACCTGCCTGGTCCTCTGAAGCCCTGAGGCTGTGGGGAAGCTGAGCAGGGGGAGGGCCAGCCCCTGAGCCTTGCACAGAGCTGCTCTGGGTCATCAGCACTCAGTGCCCGCTGCTCTAAATGATTACCCAAGACAGGGTGCAAACTGGTCCATCCCAGTAAAGTGGGGTGGGCCCGGGTGAGACCGAAGTGGGCCCAGGTGACACCCAGCCGAGCAAAGATGGACAGAAGAGAGTCCTACCTTCAAAGAAGCTCTTCACCCTGAGGTAGCTGACGCTGAGACGCAGGACAGAAAGCTTGTCCAGCTTAGACACGATGTCAGGAGGAAGCGGAAGCAGGCTGGCCAGGTGGTCCAGCTCGGCGTTGAGGCGGTCCCGGTGCCGCTTGGACGGGTTTGACTTCTCAGCCCCCGTGGCCGGCCTCCTGCAGGGAAGCAAGCGCCATCAGACTCGGGGTTTCCCGCCAGGGGCTGTCACCCCATGGAGCACACACCTGTCCCCAGAAGTGACTTTCTGGCGTGGATCAGCTTCTAAGTGAGAAAAGGTGCTGAAAAGGACAAAAGGCTCCTGGTACTGTGCACACAAGGAAGCTGGGATCCATTACCAGGAAGGGCGCTCAGAGACAGAGAGCAGGTCTCCTTGGACACAGCTGCAGGCAAGCTGTGTGGCTCCAGCACATTTCTTGACCTCTCTGTGCTAACTTTTCCCCAAGTGTGAGGAGGATCCCTGGCCCCAGGCTGCATGTGCTCAGCCTCTTCCAGGCTTTTCTTAAACGCAGGACCTTTTCAGGACCTGCAGTCCGGGTGTGACGGATGCTTCTGGGCCTCAGTTTCTCCTCTACACAGCAGGGCTGAACGGGTCCGAGGAGGGGGTAACAGAGGACCCTTGGGCTCCTGGGCGCTGTCCCACCCGCCCTTCTGAAGCCCTGACGTCATGGGCTGTGCCTCTGTGAGGTGGCTGGTGGCCTGGGTTCCATTTCCCTTTGCCCCACAACAGATCTGCTCTCCCCCACGAGGGGGATCCCCCTGCCCAGGGCTTCCCTGTCCACCATCCTGGTAGAGGGCAGAGCTGACCTCCTCATCTGACCCTCTTACCACCCCACCCCCCCCCCACTGCCGGATGACAGTCCCTCTCCTCTGACCCTAACTGCCCTCACAGAAACAGCTCCATACAGGCCCTTCTTAAACATCACCCACATCAAAGCATCTGAACCTAAAGTGGCAGCCAGAGTTGGGTGGAGACGCGGCAGGGGGAGGGGCTGTTGGCGCTGGACCCAGGTTGCCTGGCTCCCAGGGCCAACCCTCCCTGGGGTCATGGCACCTGGGAGGCTGGAGGGCTCCTGTTTTTAGGGGCTGAGGTCTCTTTTGTCTAGGAGTTCCTGTTTGTCCCTGTGTGTTCACTTACAAGTGTGGTGAGACCCAGCAATCCGTCTGTCAGGAGGGGCCCGCAGCACAAACCTACTTTGCAGAGTCTGAGGGCCCCTGGCCACAAAAGCACAGAGAAGCCCGATGCCCCAATCCCAGAGGCCACTTCTTTGTTTGCTTTGAGGTACAATTCACATAACACTAAGCCTTTCAAAATGGACATTCACCTCCATCAAGTCCCAAACATTTCATGGCTCCAGATGAAACCCTAACCCATTCAGTAGTTTCTCCCGGTCTCCCTCCAGCACCCCTGGCAACCACAAGCTGCCCTCTGTCTCCGCGGCTCTGCCTGTTCTAGACATTTCACACACGTGCAGCCACACAGTGTGAGACTTTCCACGTCTGGCTTCTTCCACTTAGCATCATGTCTCCAAGTAGCTGTGGTGCAGCGTCTATCAGGACCGCATTCCTTCTTCTGGGTGAATAACACTCCGTCGTGTGGATGGACCACGTTTGCTCACCTGTTCACGACTCGATGGAAGTCCGGCCAGCTTTCACTCGACGGACATCGTACACGATGCCGTATGACCCTAAGACCCTGCTCACGCCTAATTTTCAGTTCTCTCAGTGCACGCCCGGGAGTGCACAGCCGGGTCAGTGTGGTCACTCCGTTTCACCTTCTGAGGAGCTGCCAGAGTAGCGGCTGCACCCAAAGACATCACCACCAGCACCGGGTGAGGGTTCGGCACTTCACACCCTCGTGGACACATCAGTTTCCTTTTTCTGTAGAACAGCCATTTTCGCAGGCGTGAAGAAGTGCCTCACTGCGGTTTGACTGGTATTTTCCTTAATGGCCAGTAATGGTCACCCTTTCACATGCTTGTTGGGCGTCTGTGTGCCTTCTTTGGAGAAATGTCTCCCCAAGTCCTTTGCCCATTTTTCAACTGGGTTGTCTTTTTAATGTTGAGTTGTAGGAGTTCCTTATATTCTTGATAGAAGCCCTTTATCAGATACATGATTTACAAATATTCCTCCTATATCTTTGCTTTTTTCACTTTCCGCTGTTTTTCTTCCTTAATGAGGCATATGCCCCCAAATCACTCATGCTGCTGGGCAAAATTTAAACCGGCAGGAGGCCTGGAGATAAACTAAGTGGCTCCAGTGTGGGCTGGCACCTGCTGGCTAGAGCAGAGCCCCCCACCCCCACCCCAGTCAGTGAAAGACACCCGAGGCCTCCCAGAGACACAGGAGCACTCAGGGGAGGTGTGAGGGTCAGAGAAGGGGAGACACTGGGAGACCGGCAGGTGGCCCCTGCTGAAACCTCACCTCTGTGCAGGGCTGGGTGGGGGGGGAGCTGCTCCCCTGTCTCCCCGGACAGCCTGTGCCTGAAGATGAGCTGAGCCATGATATTTCTCCTACCCCTGCCCTCTTGGGGCACCTGCGGGAGGGACACTCCTGCTGGAGAAATGGGCGTTGGAAGAGCCCCTTCAAAGTTTCTCACAACACTGGCTGTCCCGTGACGCATCTCCGCCACCCCATTCCCCAGCCCCGTGGGCCAGAGCAGGAACCACCCCACTGCACGCCCACGGGCACGAGAGGGGATGGGGGTTGAGGGGCTTCAGGCTCAGGCCCAGGGGCATGTGGAGTAAGTTCCAAGTCCCTGGGCAGAGACTCAGCAGGTGATAGGGGACAAGGACCAGTGCCATTAGCACAGGGATAGTTCAGGCTCAGAGGGAAGAGAGCCCTGGCACCAAAGATATAAAATACCTGGCGTACATCTGGCAACGCTCCCTGAACTGATGTGCAGATTCAGTGTAATCACAATCAAAATTCCAACAATGCTCTTTATAGGAATTGACACACTGATTCTAAAATTTACATGGAAACGCAAAGGACCAAGAATAACCAATGAAATAGCAAAATCGGGGGACCTATCCTTCTGACTTTAAGCCTGTCATAAATCTACACTGTTCAAGATGGCTTGGTATTACAGAAAAGATAGAAATATAGAACAAGGGAACAGAGTAAGGAGTCTAGAAATAAACCCACAGATTTTGGACAATTCATTTGATGAAGATACTACGGTAGTTCAAGGGAAAGAAAGTCCCTCCAATAACGGGGCTGGTCAACTGGAAACCCATGAAAACAGGTGAACACCAACTGTCACCACACATAATCCCCCCAAATTAACTCCAAGTGGGTCACAGACCTAAATCTATAGCCTATTATAAAACTTTACAAGAAAATACATAAGATCTTTGAGACCTTGGGATAGCCACAGGACTCTTAGAATACACACATACACTCAAACTCATAAAAGAAAAAAATGGGTAAGTTGATCTTCATCAATATCTTTTAAATGTCTTTTGAAAATCACCATTAAGAAAATGAAAGGGGGAGCCTGGGTGGCTCAGTCAGTGGTGCGTGCGACTCTTGATCTCAGGGTCATGAGCTCGAGGCCCATGTTGGGCATAGAGATCAGTTTTTATTTATTTATTTATTTATTTATTTATTTATTCATTTATTCATTTATTCATTTATTCATTTATTTATGAAATTTATTGTCAAATTGGTTTCCATACAACACCCAGTGCTCATCCCAACAGGTGCCCTCCTCAATACCCATCACCCACCCACCCCTCCCTCCCACCTCCGATAAACCCTCAGTTTATTCTCAGTTTTTAGGAGTCTCTTATGTTTTGGCTCCCTCCCTCTCTAACTTTTTTTTTTCCTTCCCCTCCCCCATGGTCTTCTGTTAAGTTTCTCAGGATCCACATAAGACTGAAAACATATGGTATCTGTCTTTCCCTGTATGACTTATTTCACTTAGCATAACACTCTCCAGTTCCATCCACGTTGCTACAAAAGGCCATATTTCATTCTTTCTCATTGCCACGTAGTATTCCATTGTGTATATAAACCACAATTTCTTTAATGTTTATTCACTCTTGAGAGAAAGAGTGTGAGTGGGGCAGGGGCAGAGAAAGAGGGAGGCACAGAATCTGAAGCAGGCTCCACACTCCGAGCTGTCAGCACAGAGCCCAACGTGGGGCTCGAACTCATGAACCACGAGATTATGGCCTGAGCTGAAGTCGGACCCTCAACTGACTGAGCCACCCAGGCGCCCCTAGAGATTACTTTTTTAAAAAAGAAAATGAAATGAAAAGGTAAGCCATAGATTGGGGGAAAATGTCCACAAGAACTTGTATCCAGAATATGTAAAGCAGTTTCAAAACTCAGTAAGAAGACAGCAGAGAAGATATGTGGATGGCACACAAGCACATGAACAGACGCCCAGCGCCCGTGGGGAACGAGGCAGATCAAGCCGTGTTGAGGCGGCACCACCGCCCATAGGGGACCTGGGTGGAAGGCAGAGGACCGAGAGCCCCTGCGCGCTGCCGGGAAGCAAGACGGTGCAGCTGCTTTGGAAAACAGCTTGGTGGTTCCCTAAAAGTGAACACACATCTGCTGTCTGAGTCAAAATCCCACTCCTAGGTATTTACCCAAGAGAAAGGAAAACATACATCCACACAAAGACTTGTGTGTAAACATTCGTGGCAGCTTTGCCTGCAACGGCCCAAACCTGGGAAGCACCTGAATGTCCATCTGCAGGTGAGTAAACAAAGCGGTGCGTCCAGACCCTGGAGCACTACTCGGCAGCAAACAGGAGCACGCTCCGTGCACACGAAGCGTGGATGGACCTCAAGATCAGGCTGAAGGAAAGAAGCCCAACAAAATGGTGTTTGATTCCACTTACGGAAGATTCCAGAGATGCAAAGCAGGCTACGGCACAGAGCACGTCAGGGTTGCCTGGATGGAGGTGGAGGCAGGGACCGCAAGCACACAGGACACTCTGGGTACGATCCGAGTGTCGGTGACCTTGATTTTGGTGGTGTTCCATGGTGCATACACCTGTCAACCCGACCAGACTGCACATTTAACCACGTGCAGCGCCACAGCCTTCAGTTACAGCCCAATAAGGAAACAGATGCAAGTGACCAACACCTCCAGGAGCCCGTGGCGCCGTTCCTTACGCAACGTGACTGTGTGCTCCCCAGAATGAACCCTGTCCAGCACACACAAGCAGGACTCAGGCCCACCACTGCCCCGCCCCGGACCCAGTCGTGGAAACACTCAGCCGCCTCCTGCCTCACCCTCCACTTGCAGAGCCCAGGAGGCCCGCGGTGGCCACACAACCAACTCAGGTGACAAACTCACTTTCCGAAGCCCCGCCCCTCAAGCCTTTGTTGCCTATCCTTGGGTGGGGGCCTCTCACAGAACCCTGCAGCCACCAGGGCCCAGGAGGGCAGCCTGGGTCACAGAAACACAGGCCCAAACACAAGCCTTATATACACATGCTCACACTGACTCAAACCGAGCTATATTACACACACACACACACACACACACACACACACACACACACCAGAAACTCAGCCAACAGTGCACACACTGCAGGACCCCCTTGGAGGAGCCAGAGGCAGCCCCTGGGCTCTGGGAACCACACCTGCTGGCCTCATAGCAGGGCAGTCCCAAACCCCTGCCACAGAATTCACACCTTGTTGTCCTGAACACCTTTGGGCTGCTGGCGGACTGTGAACACTGGTGTTGTGCCCAGGAGGTGAGGGTCACAGGTTCCTTTCTCTACTCTGTAAACCTCCTGGAGGCCCACAGGCAGGGGGACAAGCCCCACGGTGTCCTTCATGTGTGGCAACGCTCGCAGGGGCCATGGGTGTGTCCTTGCGAGGACAGGTTTCATCAGGGCAGGGAGGAGATCTGGTGCTCACCAAAAACCATGGTGACATCTCGGCCCCCCGTGTTGACTTTTTGCTGAAAGGTGTCACTCAGCTTTGCCTTGTCTTGCCTTGCAATCAAAGTTAGGAAAGCAGCCCAAAGTCGCTAAGAAAGGCAGCAGTGGGTTTCCAGCTGTGCAGAGAACCCACAACACACCCGCCAGCCCCAGGCGCTGGGTCTCATGCTGTTTCTGCAAGCCCCTCTACCCATCGGAAAGACTCAACAAAACCTCGCCCTCATTCACTTTATTCCTAAAATTCACTCCTTTCAATGAAAATGCAAATACTTTTCCCCTTCATCAGGAACAATCAGCAAAAGCAGAAGATGTGATACTTTACTGTTTCTGAATGGGCTTCCTTCTTTTCCTTCCAGCATACATGCACTCCCCTGGTGGAATCATCATTTCTGGCCCTAAAAAAGGGGGGGGGGGAGCATAAAGTTTGTTATGTTGAAGACAGCCCAGTGCCCGTATGACTCCCCAAACCACCAAAGGCAGCAGCATCGGCCAAGGTCGGCTGTGTCTCTAATCAAGGAGTCAACACTGAGCCCACGCTGGGGGTCCCACTCCTCCTTGCCAACTGGACAAGACCCAAGGTGATTCTGGCACAAAGCCTGCCCACGTGAACCACTCACACCCCCTCTCACTCAGCAGGAAGGTGCTCAAGGGCCACGTGAGGACACACAGCCCTGACCATAACATCTCCCCTTGACCGGCAGCGTCATGGTCCCCCAGCCTGACCTGAGGATCTGAGTCACTACACTCACACAGAGAATAGCCCTCCACTCTTGCACTGGCTCAGAAAGCTTACACTCTTGCACCTGGCTCAGAAAGTTAAATATCCTGAGCTTGTCCTCAGAAAACAGAAGCTGTTCCACAGGCATCCAGGAGCAGGAGACACAGCCAGGGTCCTAAGGAACAGTTTGCTGTGTCAGGGCTCTCATGGGGCTGTTTCCCTGGCAGGAGCCGCATGCACCCTCTCTTGGTGGAGTTTGTGGTGGGTCTTCTTCCTCTTTCCATCCCTCCCCTTTGTGGCCTTGCACTTCTGAGCCAACAGCCTTCCTCTTTTGTATGTAAAATCTCGCACTCAGCTCCATAGCCCTGGACTCCACTTTAGCCACTAACTCACGGCTGCAGCCCAGCTGAACACACCCACCAGCCTCCACCAGCAGTGCTGGACGTGGCGCCTGTATCTGAGAGTAGGTCCTTAAGGAGTAGCCCAAGACCTGTGTCCTAAGGCTGGTCAGTTCACCCATCACCTCAAGAAGGGCATCAAAATCTTGATTCTTCCATGCAGTGGGCTATCTGAACCCTCATAAACATCCTGTGCAGTGACCACTCATTGCTAGGCACTGGGCAAACAGAGTTGGAGAGTGGGTTAAGAGCCCTCGCCTGGCCTCAAGAAGAGGTAGGCCCAACACACAATGTTCACCCTGTGTGTGAAGTGCCATGAGAACATTGGAAATGTGTAACAAATGTGCTTTAAATATAAGAAACACACTTTGAATATAAAGATACAGGCAGGTAAAGTAAGTGGAGAGGAAAAGATATGCCACACAAACAGGAATCAGAAGAATCTGGGATAGCTATGTGAGTAAGACAAGATATAACCAGGGACAAGGACGGATATCGCATGAAGACATAGCAATCCTACATGTGTATGCATCTATAAAATATGTGGAGCAAAAATGAATAAAACTGAACAGATAATTCGTCAGAGACGTCAACACTCTTGTCTCAGTAATCAATACAATAAGTAAACTGAAAATCAGGAAGGATTTAGAATACCCAAACAGTAACAGACTTGAACTACAGAACTCTCCACCCAACGACAGCAGAGTGTGTATTCTGTGTACATGGAGCATTCATCAACATAGACCAAATTCCAGGACTTAGAACAATCCTGAACAAATTTAAAAGTATAGAAATCATACAAAGTATGTTCTGTGATAATAATGAGATTAAACTAGAAAGATATATGGAAAATTCCTAGATATTTTGAAAGCAACATGCTTCTAAATAACTATGGGTCAAAGAGAAGGTGCCAAAGAAATTTAAAGTATTTTGAACTTAATTAAAATGAAAACACAACATACCAGATTGTGGGACACGGGACACAGCTGAGCAATACTTTAATGGAAACTGACAGTATTAAGCATTTATATTAGAAAAAAATAAAAGATCTCAAATATTTTGAGCTTCCAATTTAGTAACTAGAAAAAGAGCAAATAAACCCAAATCAAGCAGAAGGACAGAAATAATAAAGAAGAAAAATCAATGAAACTTAAATAGAAGAAGAGAAAAATTGATGAAATCAAAAGTTGGTTCCTTGAAAAGATCAATAACATTGATACACCTCTAGCCAGACTGGTCAAGAAATAGAGAAGACACAAATGACCAAAATCAGGATGAAAGAGGGGTCATCACTACAGATCCCACAGGCATTAGAAAGAAAATAAGAGTATATGACTAGGAACTTACTTGTATCCCCCCAATTCCATATGTTGGAGCCTTAATCCTGCATTGGAAGGGGTGCCTTTAAGGAAGTGATTAAGGTTAAATGAGGTCTCAAAAGTGGAGACCTGACCTGTTAGAACTGTTGCCCTTATAAGAAGAGGAAGAGACACCAGGGGTCTCTCTTCACTATGTCTACAGAGTCATTGCAAACCAAGAAGAGAGCTCTCACTGGAAACCAAATCTGAAGCTTTGGGAAGGTCATGGAGAAGACGTGACTGCCAGCTGAACTGTAAGCTGGACCCAGGTACTAGGAAGGTACTCATCCCCTCCCCTGTCCTTGGATGTGGGTTCCACTCAACTTTCCTGCTCCCAGAGGCTGGTCCAAGGACACAGCCTTGAATTGGGGATGTTCTGTTGAGAACACATGCAAAGTATACACGGCTGAGCCCAGTTACGACCTCTTTATAAGCTCTTAAGATATAGCCAGTGAGTATGGGATCTACTCATCTTTCTGCCATCTGAGACAAGCTTTCATATGTAAGTTCTCTTTGCTTATTAAAACTGCCACCTACCTGGCGAGTGGCTGGTAGTGGGAGTGGCTGCCACTGGGAGTGGCTGCCTGGGAGTGGCTGCCTCTTTCTTGGTCTCTCCCTGCCCTCCATAAACAGGGGCTAATTTCAGAATACACCTAGGAAGTTCCTGAGGAGTTTGCAAAACCACCAAGCAGGCACCTGGATCTTGGACTCCCAGCATCCAGAACTATGAGAAATAAATGTCTGTGGTTTAAGTCACCCAGTCTATGTATTTTGTTATGGCAGCCCAAGCAGACTAAGACAAATACTATCCCCACAAATCCAACAATTTAGATAAAACAGACCAGTTCCTTGAAAAGCACAATCTACCAAAACTCACTCAAGAAAAAAACTGTTTGGTCTGGTCCTACCTCTATTGCAACAACAAACAAACAAACAAACAAACAAACAACAATAACAACCAAAAAACACCTAGGCCCAGATGGTTTCACTCGTAAATTTTACCAATTAAAGAAAAGAGTAATAATACCAATTCTCTGCAAACTTTGGAAGAATACTGAAATTAAAATTGAAAATTGAAAACTCATTTATAAGTTCAACATTACTCTGATACAAAAACCAAAGACATTTCAAGAAAACTACAGACTGATATCTCCCATGAACACAGACACAAAAATCCTCAATCAGATATTAGCAAATGGAATCCAGCAAAACAAACAGGGCAAAACATCACCACAAGTGAGGGTTATCCAAGAATTCAAGGCTGCTTCAACATCCAAAAATTGACCACTGCAATTCACTACATTAATAAACTAAAGAAAAAATACATATGACCATCTTACACATGAAAAAAAGGTATTTAACAAAATCCAAACTCATTCATAACAATGAAAAACTCTCATCAAGCTAGGAATAGAAGAAAACTTAATTACTCTAATAAAGGGCATCTACAGAAATGCCTACACCAGCGTTACAACCCACAGCGGGAAACTGAGCTTGTCCTCTGAGTTCACAGGCACGGCCCTTCATTTCCCTTCCTACTCTGTGCCACATGTGTGTCCTAGTCAGGGCAATAAGGTGAGAAAAAGCAATGCCAGAACATTGGGAAAGGAAGAGACAGAACTCTATTCCCAGACAACACAACTCTACATACAGAAAATTCCAAAAAGTTTACTAAGGTAAATGTCTTATAATAATTGAGTTCAGCAAGGTCAAAGGGTAAAAGGACAAGATACAAAAGTCAAGTGCGTTTCTGTAGAGTAGCAATGAACAATCAGAACACAGATTTTTAAAAAGCAGTACCATTTATAATAGCACCAAAATAAAAATGAAATACTTAGGTATTTCAAGAAGTTCACTATGTGTATAACTGGGCTCTAAAGAGTAGGAGGTTATAGAAGGCGACAGAAAGAAATTTAATAAATAGTAAAAATTTGTCCAAACATAATATAAACTTACAGATTTCAGAAGGTCAATAAGTTCCAAGCACAAAAACATTTAAAAAAATCACAGCAAGGCCAGTCATAATCAAATTGCTCATAACCAGTGATATATAGAACAATGTTAAAAGCCACCAGAGAAAATGGCCATTGGGTACAGAGAAACAAAGGTAAGAATGAAAGTGGGTGCCTCATCAGAGAAGTGTAGAGACTACGTCTTTAAAGCACGGAAAGAAAAACCCTGAAACTTAGAATTCCACACCGTTTGAACATAGCTTTCAAAACTGAAGGCTAGAGACTTTTTCAGACATACAAAAGCTGAAAGAATTCACTGCCAGCTGACCCACACTATAAGAAATGTGAAAGGGTGTCTTCAGGCCAAAGGAAAATGATACCAGATGGTAACATGGGTCTACAAAATGGAACAGGAGGCACAGAAAACAGGAACTGCTGGGTACAAAACCAAGGTTTGTTCTTACTATTTAAATGTCTTCAAAAGATAACTGTTTAAACAGCAATGATAATAAGGTATGGTGGGGTTTATAACATATGTAGCTGTCAGGGCAACTGTAGCAACTATAGCGCCTGGGCCAGGAGGGGAAGATTGAAGGACCCTGGGGCAGGCTCCTATGCTGTTGTTCCCTAGGAGGTACCCTCGTCCTCAAAAGTTGTGCCAGGTATCCATTTATTGCCTCCAGGCTCCAAATCCACCCCTCCTTGCTCGTTCTGCATGCCTGGCAGACCCTTCAAGCATTTCTTCTTTTATAGCACAGTATGGCCCCTGCCAGCAGAGGCCCCAGAGGGACTTTGCAGGAATAAGGGGCTTCTGCTCCCAGGGTTTTAGATTTTCCTTTGCTCCGGTTCACCACCACCAGAGGTGGAGAAACTCAGTGACCTTCTCCACCATCCACGGGGCCGAACTATACCCTCTCCAGGCCCGAGGGACCATGTCCAAGGGCATGCTTTCAGCATGCTCTCTCTGCCAGCCCTGGAGTGCCCTCAGAGTCGCCTTGTCACCCTTACAGCCACTCCACCATTGTAGACATTTCTTCCTCAAAGTCTCTCAGTTCAAACAAGAAGTTAAGTTAAAAATACAAAAAGCTGATTTTTAAAAGTTACATACTAAAAACATGACTTGTCAGGGATTTGTTCCTATGTAATCAGGGAGCCCAAGTGAGACTGGATGATTCGATATTGATAGCTGCCCATCTGTGCTGGTTGATGAATAAGTTGGGCTCATCATAAAATTCCCTCCCTTTTCGTCAAAGATTTGAAATTCTCCATAAGAAAAGGTTTTTAAAAAGCATTAAAAAGAAGCAAAATGTGGCATAAGAGCAGACAATCTGTGGTGCCAAGGCCGTTCGACGGGGAAAGAAGAGTGTCTTCAGCAAAGGGGTAAACCGAGTGCCCACATGCAAGAGGATGAAGTTGTTTCCTGCCTGACACCATAGGAAAAACCAGCAAAATTAAAGACCTAAGTGTAAGAGCTCAAATTATAAAATCCTCAAGGATAACATGGGGCTCTAGCTTCATGACTTTAAATTTGGCAACAGATTCTTAGATATGTCACCAGAGGCACAAATAAAAAAGTTAAAAAAAAAAAATACATGGGACTCCATCAAAATTAAAAACCTGTGCTTCGGAGGACACAGTGAAAAGACAACCCACAGAACGGGAGAAAGCGTTTGCAAATTATGCATCTGATAAGTCTACTATTCAGGACATATAAAGAATTCTTACAACTCAACAACAACAAAAAGACAAACAGTACAATTAAAAATGGGCAAAGGACTTGAACAGACATCTCTCCAAAGAAAATATACAAATGGCAACAAACACATGAAAAGATGCTCCACATCATTAGTCACTAGGGAAATGTAATGAAAGCCACAAGGAGACAGCATTTCACTCCCCACTAGGATGGCTACCAACAAAACAAAGGGAAAATGGCAAGTGTTGGTGAGGACGCGGAGCGACTGGGACACTGTGGCTGCTTTTGCCAACGGAAAATGGTACAGCTGCTGTGGGAACCAGCGCGCAGTTCCCCGAAGAGTTAGAGTTACCACACACCCCAGCAAACTCCACTCCTAGGTGTAAGTTCAAGAGAATTGAAAACACACATTTAAACAAAATCTGGCACACAAACGCTCATAGCTTCATTATTCACAAAGAGCCAGAAAGCGTAAACCGCCCAAAGCCCACCAACTGATGAACAGATAAACGAAGTGTGGTCTATGCACACAGCCACATAAAGGAATGGGGTTTCTGATGCGCACCACCACACAAATGAGCCGTGAAGATACACGAGAGAAGACAGACACAAAGGGTCAGGTATTGGTTCCATGTGGAAGGAATGTCCACGACAGGCAAACCCATAGACAGAAAGTAGGGCGGTGGTTGCCAGGGCTGGGAGGAAGGAATGGGGAATGACTGTTTAATGGGTGCAGAGTTTAACTTGGGGTGAAGAAAATGTTTTGGAAGTAGACAGAGGTGGTAGGTGCCCAACTTCGGCGATATGCTAAATAAATACACTGAACAATACATTTTTAAATGGTTACTTTTAGGTTATGTGAGTTTTACCTCAACGAAAAGCACAACACAAATCTATATGCAAATACAGGTGGAGTTTTCAGAGTGGAGAAGTGGATAGAGCACACTGGAAATGTCTGAGGGTGTTCTGCACAGAGGGAGCGGACAATGGGTGGGAGCTGCAGGGCCCTGGGGGACAGATGTACATTTCTGGGCTGCCAGGGATGAAGTGGGCAAGCACAGGAGCGTTCTGGAGCGTGTGCAGGGATGTGGCCTGGCGGCTGCAGGCTACAACACAAACGGGTGGACGGATGCTTTGGCCTTCTCGGCCTCACCCTGTGCCACGGCCACCATGCGTGCACTTCTCTGGGAAGCCAGGTCGGGCCTTCAGTGGCTGGAGGCCAGAGTGCCAGGTCACCATCCCAGGCCTGGCCCCAGCTTAGGGGGACAAAAGGCCAGGGATGTTTCCTTGCACCCCGAGAGGGGCCAAGCACTCAACAGCCCACAGAGCCACCCGTGAAGCCAAAGGTGAAGGAGAACCGGGGCGCCTGGGTGGCTCAGTCGGTTGAGCGTCCAACTTCGGCTCAGATCATGATCTCACACTCCGTGAGTTCGAGCCCCGCGTCGGGCTCTGTGCTGACAGCTCAGAGCCTGGAGCCTGCTTCCGATTCTGTGTCTCCCTCTCTCTCTGCCCCTCCCCTGCTCATGCTCTGTCTCCCTCTGTCTCAAAAAAATAAATAAAAACATTAAAAAAAAATTTTTTTTAAAAAAGTGAAGGAGACCCCATCCCCAGCATCACCATTCCTCAAATGAGCCCCAAGCCAGGAGCGGGGATGGTGTGGGGGTGGAGGACATGACAGAGAAGATGAGGAGGGGGCCAGGGACACTCCCACGGGGGGTGGCACTGACCCCCTAGTTACCCTTCACCCACAGCCCTCTGCCCCAAAGCAGAAGCTGGGACAGGATCCAGGCCCCGTCTTGCACACTGCCTGCCTGCCCCGCAAAGCCGCGTTCTCCCTCCATGTCTCCACCTCAGCATTCAGAATGACCCCCACAACACAGGTTACGGCAAAAGCAACAACCAAGGGCAGATAAAAGTCTCCAGGCACCACCCCCATTGGGGTTTGTGTGGAAGAAATTAAAGGAGTCGGCCCATTGACACCACCCCCCACAGAACTCGCTGGAAAAACCACAGTTTGGGGTTCCATCTGTGCTGAGGTTTCTGCCCTAGGAACCCAACATGTCGGAAGTGGATAGAACGGCAGCAGGTTGCTCCATTTTACTAAATACGTGCCCTCTCCTCAAAAAGATGAAGCCTCCTTGGGATAGGACCAAACTCCGTGAAGAAATGCCCCTCTGAGGCAAGACACAGGTCTCTGCCCCAGATGCAGGTGACAGACGCCTTGTCAGTAAGCAGGGGAGGGGGAAGGCAGGAGACCCTCCACACTGGGCCCCTTGCGGCCTGCGGTTGGCCTGGACCAGGGTCTTTTCTGCAACCATGGTCGTCGCTGGGGTGGGAGGTGGCCAGAAGCCTGGGCACCACAGGGGAACCCGCGGGTGGGAGCTGGGCCCAACACGGTGGTTTGTGGACCTTCCATCGCTGCTAAGCGCTGAGCTGACTGTGGGTTTCTTTGGAGAAACCTGAGCTTTTAGGAGAATTTTTCTCTTATGGTAAAAGCAATGACTGTCCCAAAATTAAAACCCCTCCGCATGCAGTGGTGCCCCATCACCCCTGTCTGGGTGTGTGTCCCGAGCCATCTTTCCACAGGCACGCAGTGCTGCTGAACTGCACCAGGGGGTCTGAGCCCAAACCCCAGCAGTTACCAGCAAAGTCCTCATCATAAAGGAGGTGAGTGCCAGCCACAGGCCGCTGCAGGGCCGCTGCTGACCACACAGCCTCCCATGCCGGGCTGCTCTGCCTGCTAGCCCCCCACCAGGAGTGGAGACAGCCTGCACATCAGCACAGGGTCTCCTCTTAATGGTGGGTGCTAAGAGCGCCACCATGATAGGGCTCCCATCCGGGAGCCTGCAGAAGCCAGACGTGATCCCAAATGGCGGATGTTGGGTGGAGGCTGTCCAGGCTTAGGGGCCGGCCTCTACCAGAGGCTGTCTGAAGACTGCCCTCAGTGAGTCAGGCTGCTGACCAGGCCAAGAAAAGGCCGGGCACACAACTGTCAAGGATCCAGAGCTTGGGGACAGAAGATGTCCCAGGCACACACTTAAGCACCCCCTTTTGCGTCAAGCCCCTCAAGGACTAGCCACGGCTGGTCAAACAGAGGCCACGGGTAAGTCGTAGGGGCTTCCCTCCACCCCCCATGAGATACCTGGGGCAGCCAAAGCTGAAGGCCCACTGGGCAATTCCAAAGGGGGAAGATGCCTCCAGCCCCAGCCCCTGGACACAGAGGAGGGAGGACGCAAGAACAGAGCTGCCCGAGGCCTCTGACCTCCGACCCTGACCCCTCACCTGCCCCTGAGGGTGGCCCCTTAACCAACTGGAGTCACAGTGGGAACAACAGGGTCGGGAGGTCCCTGATGGTCTGTGCTGGGCCCACAGTCTGGGATTTTTGACCACTCGAATGAAGACTTTTGGGGAAAAAACCTTTCTTGGTGCCGCTAACCGAAACCGAGCGAATTCCTGGAACACGGGCCCTTCCGCTCTTCCCAAGTGTGAGCACCAAGGCTGGTGCTCCCGCCCGGAAGGAGGGCGTCAAGCTGCGCCGCCCCAGCTCCAAGGACCCCCACCTCCGGCCTCCTCCACTCGCCGCCCTGGGGAGGGCTGGGGGGGGGGCAGGTCGCCGCCCTGGGGAGGGCTGGGGGGGGCGGGGACAGGGCGAAGCCCCCTACCAGCATCTGCCCAAAAGAGCTACTGAAAGAAACTGGACCGAGAGCAAAGGGCAATTAGCCCCCCCGGCCCCAAGGCGGTGGGTCACAGGCAGGAGCTTCGATCCACAGCTTGCGGGGGCGGGGGGACCGAGGGGCCACGAGCAGGGGCAGAGGGTCGGCTTCCCTCAAACGTCCCGTTTCCATTTTCAGTTAAGAAGTGGCCGGTCGGACCCCACGGCCCACGGCGGCGAGGATGGGGCGGCAGGAGGGCAGAGCCAGCGGGGCCAGCGGGGCGCGCCCCTGCGCACTTACCCGGGCCGGGAGCTCTGGTGGCGCGGCTGCCGGCGCTCGCATCTCGGGGACCCGCAGCGGCCGCGGCTGCGGAAGGACGGCCCCACCCCGGCACGCGAGCCGCCCCGCCCCGCCCCGCGGCCCAGCGGACCCGGGAGGCGGCAGGGGGCGCGCGCGCGCGCGCATCGCGTCCCCGAGGTCTGTCCAGGACTCCGTCCGCTCGGGGGTGCCCTGTGCCCTTCGAGGCCCCTGTGCTCCCGGCGGGAGCCCCAGACTCTACTCACCGCCCCCAGTCACGCGTCCCCACCCACCTGCTCCCTCGGAGGCAGAGCCGGCACCTGCGCTGCAGAGAAGTGGGGCCC
Organism: Panthera tigris; assembly: GCF_018350195.1. Lineage (NCBI taxonomy): Eukaryota > Metazoa > Chordata > Mammalia > Carnivora > Felidae > Panthera > Panthera tigris. The sequence goes on from NC_056660.1 coordinate 238,042,892, forward strand.
GGGCTCCCCTCCCCTGCCCTCCCCTCTCCTGCGGCCTCGGTCCTGCGGTAATCGCGAAGAATCAAAAGGACTAAAAAGTTTTATGAACTGTAGGGGCGCCTGGGCGGCTCGGTGGAGCAAGTGTGGGACTCGGGATTTCAGCCCAGGTCACCATCCCAAAGCTGGGGCGTTTGAGCCGGGCATGGACTCCACGCTGATGGGATTCTCTCCCTCTCTCTGTCGCTCTTAAAATCAATAAACATTTTTTTTTTTTAAGTTTTACAAACTATAAAATATTAACATAATACGTTCGTCCTGAACTTTCCAGGACCGGCCAGGTCTTTGCGGATGTCCCAGTCCAGAACCCACCAGGCTGGGGCCCTGCTCGGCTCACCCGCACTCTGCAGGCGCGTATCCCCCCCCCCCCCCCTCCTCCCTGGGCCACGGCGGCGGCTCCTTCTCTTCCACCCTGAAGGTCTGTGGCCCCCTCCCCTGCTCCACCGGGCGTCCTGACTTTGCACCACCCCCACACCCCCCAGGAGCCCGGCCTCACATCCTGTGGTCTCTGCCCAGCGTCTGAGGGGACACCAGAGACCCCAGCGCGCTCCGACGCCACTGTCCTCACCTGGCCCGCCGTGGGATCGCTCCACCCCCATCCCAAGTCTAGTCCCTGGGTGGTCTCAAGGACCCACCCCTCACCCCAGCCCCACCGGGCTTCGCCACATCTAGTCCAGTAGAGGCTCCCCGTCCAGGCCCACAGCTGCAGCCAAAGGTATTTCTCTAGGCCCCACCAGGCTCTGAGCAAAATCCCAACTCCCCGCACGCTCCCAAAGTCCTTCCCTTCGTAGACTCACTGCTGTGCTCTGAATGTGAGCCTCAGAACCCGTGCCTTCGCTGTCCCCTCACAGAAATGCTCTTCTCTAGATACCCGCAGGGGAGCAGCCTGTTCCTGTGCCCTCAGAAGACCCACTCCATACCAAGGCCACCACTGTCCGTCTGCTCTCCCTGCTCCTTTCCTGGTGCACACCTGAAATTACCGCAGGTGACAGGTAAACTTGCAGCTCTATTGCGATATATTGTATTTCTAAGTAGCTAAACGCAGTAGTTGCATTTTGATCCAACATTTGTAATGTGCATTGTGCACAGAGAAAAACTGAGGTTACAGGTGAACTGTAATTTTCTTTTAATTTCTACAATGCCTGGACATTTTTGCAGGAAGCATGTAGTACTTTTTTTTTTTTTTTTGGTTGTTGTTCAATAAGTACACATGTGTATGATTTCCAAGGAGGGGGAGGGCACATCTTGGCAGAAGTCAGGTGGGTCCAGGCCAATTGCGGGACCGTCTCCCAGTTTGGACCTTTGTAGTAAGAGCTGGCACTCCCCCACCTGGGAAGACAGCAGCTCCACACCCCCGGGGCTCCCTTTTAGCCTCGCTGTTCCCACACCATGAGGAACACCTCGCTGCCACTTCCCAGGACGGGCCCAGCACTGGCGATGCTGCACAGCCCCCGGTGCAGAGGAAAGCCAGTGTCCAGCTCCCCCTCCTCCCCGGAGACTGCCCTTGATGGGCATAAGCCACCCACTCCCAAGCAGTCCACACTTGTGAAGAGCCCAGAGCAAAGACCATCCAGGCTCTGCCCATCACCTTGCCTGCGTCATCGGCCTTCCCCCATCGGCCTTCACAGGTGCTATTCCCTCTGACTGCGAGGCTCTTCCCAGCTCGTCCTGGCCTGGCCTCGCTTCCCTCAGTGCAAGTTACCTCTAGAGGCAGAAGCCACCCCTGTGTCCCTCACCACCTGGCATTGGGATTTGGGGGAAGGTGCAGGAACTCTCATCCACCTTGTACCTGGCTGCAGCCCCAGAGCCGAGAACCACCCACTCTGGGGACAGAAAAGAGGGTGGGGGAGGGGAGAAGAGGGCCAATTTACCACAGTTTATTTCCTGACATATTTACTGTAATTTATTTCCTTTCTTGTACAGCCTCTCCCCACTCCCAACCCCCCCAGCCCTAACTGAACATGACTCATTTGCTTGGTTTTCTTTGAAGCAACTGTCCTCCACATCCTTCAGCAGCTCTGAAAATGCGCCTTCCGCAGAGTCCGCGAGTCGGATCACACTCCACGTGGGCAGCTCTGCCATCACCCCTCATCCTGGCTCCCTTCGACTTGTCCTCATGCCAGTTATTTCCCAAATTCCAGCCCTTCCTCTTGGTCTGTTCACTCAGCTTCCTGGAACGTGTCTTCTAGGAGTGTCCTAGTTAAAGGAATGCGGGAGGAAAAGGTCTTGAAAACTTTGTCTTTACAGCAAGTAGCAGAATTCACAGTGGACACAACCTTCCCTTGTGCTGTCCCTGCCGTGTGGCCAGTCCCTTCAAGTCTCAGGGTCACCTGTCCTCCTCTGAGACAGTAAGGGCCTCCTTGTCCCTGGGCTCTGATGCTCTTAAGCGTGGCCTTGTCCATCTGGAGTGTCCTTCCAAAGTCGCCTTACCTCCTTTAGTTCTGGAAAATGGCCCCATTTTTGTTTTGAAATTTTCTTCCCTAGTTTTTTTTTTTTTTTTCCTGTTCTTCAGCCTTTTCCCTTCCAGATAGTCTATTTTTAACCTCTAAGATTTCTCATTTTGTTTTCTTTCTTATAGAATTTCAGTAAAACCTTGGATTGCAAGTAACTTATTCTGTGAGTGTTCTGCAAGAAGAACAAACATATCTAGCAAGTTTTAACTTGATAAACGAACAAGTCTTCAGATACGAGTAGTACGTGACACCGAACGTCACATCACAGCCGAGCCAATTGTTCCCTCTCTTTCTCAACGGGATTGTGGATGCCTGTCTCCCATGTGCAGTCTCAGGCCACAGTGTTTGGCAGAAATCAGTGATTTTTCAGAACATCGGAAGGTGCCCACAACCGGCACTGGTGTATTTTTGTCACTTCAAAGCACCCGTGGACAGTCCGTTGCTTTTCCAGACAAGAGTGAGCCTAGGAATGCTTTGCTTCATTCTAGGTCAGGCTGCCTGCAGACATAGACGCTCTCCTCTGCTGCCTCATTGCCAGTTCCATTACATGCAGTCTGTGACAGGAGGTTATTAATGCTGTAGTCAACATCTGCGTGAACATACACCATGGCCCCAAGCAGGGAAAGGCTGAAAAGAAAGGTGGTGGGAGATGATTACAGTGGAAGAAGGAAATCGAGACATACGAACGAGGTATGTGATTGGCTGAAACTGCAGGATTTTATAAGAAGTCTGCATTGACCATTCGCACGATACCAAAGAACAGAGAACAAATAAGGGAGCCAAATGCAGCAAAAGGAGTTATGAGAACATCAAAGCAACGGCCACACGTTCTGGAAGATGTAGAAGAGTTGCTTCTGGTTTGGGTAAATGAGAAGCGACCAGCAGGTGACACTGTGAACGAGAACTTCATCTGAGAGAAGGCAAAGGCCTTGTACACCGACCTCATAAGTAAACTGCCAGGTACGTCAACAGAAAACGAAGAAGGCTTCAAAGCAAGCAGGGGATGGTTTGATAACTTTAAGAGAAGTGGCATCCATAGTGTTGTGGGGCACAGAGAGGCTACGAGTTCAGATGCTAAGGCAGCGGAGGTGTTTGCTACCGAGTTCCAGAAGCTCATGGCTTCTGAGTGTTACCTGCCAGAGCAAATTTTTAACTGTGATGCGACGGGGCTGTTTCGGAAAGAGACACCAAAGAGGATGTACATTACAGAAGAAGACAATGCAGTGCCCGGTCACAGGCCCGTGAAAGACTGTCTCACCCTCTTGTTTTGTGCTAGTACAAGTGATTTCAAAGTCAAGCCCCCGCTCGGGTATCATTCCGAGAATCTACGAGCCTTCAGGAAATGCAAGGTGCAGAAGAGCCAGTTAAATGTCATGTGTGGGTCCAACAGCAAGGCTTGGGGCACACGTATCTTGCTCATTGAGTGGATCGACGAGGTCTTTGGTCCGGCAGTGAAGAAATACCTTTTAGAAAAGAATCTACCTGGGAATGCAAGCTGGTACAGCCACTCTGGAAAACAGTAACTATGGAGGTCCCTCAAAAAACTAAAAATAGAACTACCCTATGACCCAGCAATGGCACTACTAGGCATTTATCCACGGGATACAGGTGTGCTGTTTTGAAGGGACACATGCACCCCCATGTTTATAGCAGCACTATCGACAATAGCCAAAGTATGGAAAGAGCCCAAATGTCCATCGATGGATGAATGGATAAAGAAGATGTGGTATATATACACAGTGGAGTACTGCTTGGCAATCAAAAAGAATGAAATCTTGGGGCACCTGGGTAGCTCAGTCGGTTGAGCGTCCGACTTTGGTTCAGGTCATGACCTTGCAGTTCGTGAGTTTGAGCCCCGCATTGGGCTCTGTGCTGACAGCTCAGAGCCTGGAGCCTGCTTCGGATTCTGTGCCTCCCTCTCTCACTACCCCTCCCCCACTCTCTCTTGCTCTCTTTCAAAAATAAATAAACATTAAAAAATTAAAAAAAAAAAGAATGAAATCTTGCCATTTGCAACCACGTGGATGGAACTGGAGGGTATTAGGCTAAGTGAAATTAATCAGAGAAGGACAAAAATCATATGACTTCCCTCATATGAGGACTTTAAGAGACAAAACAGATGAACATAAGAGAAGGGAAACAAAAATAATATAAAAACAGGGAGGGGGACAAAACATAAGAAACTCTAAATATGGAGAACAAACAGGGTTACTGGAGGGGTCGTGGGAGGGGGGGTGGTATAAATGGATAAGGGGCACTAAGGAATCTACTCCTGGAATCATTGTTGCACTATACGCTAACTAATTTGGATGTAAATTTTAAAAAATAAAAAATAAAAAAAAAAAAGAAAAGAATCTACCATCCAAAGCCTTGCTGGTTATGGGTAATGCCGCAGCTTAGCCTCCAGGCTTTGAGGACGACTTACTGGAGGAATTCGAGTTCATTAAGGTCAAGTTCCTTCCTCCCAACACCACTCCAGTCCTCCAGCCCATGGATCAGCAAGTCATTTCAAACTTTAAAAGGCTTTACACCAAAGCACCATTCAGCGATGCTTCATGTGACTGAAGGAACAAACCTCACTGTCCGAGAGTTTTGGAAAAATCATTTCCACACCGTGAACCGCCTCAAGATCATCGATAAAGCCTGGGATGGGGGCACTGAGAGACCCCTCAGTTCTGCTTGGAGAAACCCGTGGCCCGGGTGCATTCTTGGGCCTGACTTGGAGGGGCTTGCTCATGAAGAGCAGCCGCCAGTTGTCGATGAAACTGTGTCCTTGGGGAAGACCAGGGGACTGGAGGTGAATGAGGATGACATTCAGGAACTGGTGGAGGAGCATGGCCAGGAGCCGACCACCGACGAACTGATGAATCTGCATCGCGAGCAAGAGCTAGAGGTTCTGGGGGAGATCTCGTCTGCAGGGGAGGAGGAGAAAAAGGCCGAGGAATCCCTCGCTTCAAATGAGATCAAGGAGATGTGTCAAATGCGGGAAACAGTGCAAAATTTTGTAGAAAAGCACCACGCGAACAGGGCTGTAGCAGCGCGAGCAATGAATCTGTTTAACCACAATGCAATGTCACATTTCCGCGAAATCCTGAAAAGGAGGCAAAAGCAAGTGTCATTGGATAGGTTCCTTGTTAAAGGTGCACAAAAAGAAAAGGATTCCATTGAGCCAACAGATAGGGATTCCATTAGTGAGAGTGGAAGTAGTCCTCCCAATAACCCTCCTCTCTCGTTTCCCTCACACCAGCCACGAAGATTTTCAAAGGTAAGTGTTAGTTTACTTTTCTATTTTGTATATTACAGTATTGTGATCATTTTTATATGAATGCTTTGGGGTTGTGGAACGAATCATCTGAGTTTCCATTATTTCTCACGAGGAAATCTGCTTTGAGATACAAGTGGTTTGGATTACAAGCATGTTTCCAGAACGAATTATGTTTGCAAACCAAGCTTATAGTTCTTTTTTAAATGGATGCAGTATCTTTGGTCATCTCTCAGATACTGGCTGTAAATTGGGTTCTAAGATGTTTCTTCTGGTTCCTGAGTTGCTTCTTTTACAAATGCCAAGTGAACTTTCTTTGCTTCCTACAAGAGTGAGGCTCTGCCCTAATTAGACATGTTCTCAAGTGGTGAGTTTCTCTGACTTCCTGCCCTGGGACAGAGGGGCTTGCCCTGCAGGAAGCCTTCCCTTGTCCCCCTGCCTACGCCCCACTCCCCTTCACTGGCACTGCCCTCCTGTACCATCCTGCACTCTGTAGGAACGAGGAGCTTCTCCCTGGAACGTGGGGCCAGGAGTCTCCTGCACCAGCAGACCCTGAAGCTTTGTTTCCCTCTCTGGCTCTTTGTGTTGTTTGAAGGCAATTTCAAGAGGAACTTTGCTATCTTAAAACCCTCTGAATTGTGAGCAGAAATGATCCTTTTTTAAACAAGGTGAAGCCCAGTCTGGCTGGCCTGTAGTGTCATCTGGTGGGAAGGATGGACAGGGTCAGATGTGCCCTCCGCACTCCCCATGTCCATGCATGAAAGAGCATGGTCTAGGGTGCCCTCTGTCCAAACTGAAGCCTAACCACCACTTATCATGTGACCTTGGCCAAATTATGGGCCCCCTCTGTCTCAATTTTTATCCACGAAGAGATAAGTGTAGACAAATGGAAGAATAGAGTACAGAGAAATTAACCCTCATATACATGGTCAATAAGGTTTGACAAGGGTGCAAAGACCATTAAATGGGGAAGGACAGTCTTGCCAGCAAATGGTAGTAAGGAAAATGGATAGGCACATGCGCAAAAAAAAAAAAAAAAAAAAAAAAAAAAAAAAAAAAAAGTTAGACCCTTACCTAACTCCATACATCTATTTCAAAATCAATCCGAGATTTGAAATCAGCGAGAAAACATTTAGAAGAAAACAGGAGAAAAGCCTCACGACACTGACATTTCTCCAAAGACAAATGAACAGCCAATAGGCCATGAAAAGATGCTCCACATCACTGATCGTTAGGGAAACGCAAGTGGAAACCAAGAGGGGATGTCACCTCACACCCATCAGGGTGACTATTAGCAAAAATTAACAACTCTTGGCGAGGACGTGGAGAAATGAGAACCTTGTGCACTACTGGGAAGAATGTGAAAATGGGTAGCTGCTGTAAAAAGTGGTATGGAAGTTCCTCAGACAAGTCCGCACAGAATTACCACGTAAGCTACCATGCTGGGTACATAACCAGACGTCTGACGAAAAACTGAAAGCAGTGACCTTAAGAGAGAGTTGTGTACCAATGTTCACAAGTCAACCACCAAAACGTGGAAACAAACCTGTCCGTCAACACATGAATGGGTGCGCAAAATGTGGGGTTTCCATTGCATTTCCATAATAACACTAGAATATTATTCAGCCTAGAAAGGAAATTCTGACACCTATGATGTGGATGACCCTCGGAGTTATGATGCTCAGTTAAATAAGCCAAGCACAAAAAGACAAATACTGCCACTGAGATGAGGTCCCAAGAGGAGTCAAATCCATAGATGTGGAGTAACATGGTGGGTGGAGTTAGGGCTTAATGGGGACAAAGTTTCAGTTTGGAAAGAGGAGAAGTTCTGGAGACGGATGGGAGTGCTGGCTGCACAGCACTGTGAATGTACTTAATGCCACTGAACTGTACTCTTAAAACTGTAAAAATGTAAATTTTTTTGCTATATATATTTTAACACATATACACACAAGAGGGAAGAATCCCCAGCTTTACCCATTTACCCACCAGGTATGTATGGTCCAGCTTTAGAGGCAGACATGGGCCAGACACCCAGAGCCTCTACTCTAGTGGGCGTCAGACACTGGCCAATCACATACACGCACTTACACACACTTACTCACATGTGCAACTGTGAGTAATGCTATGGAGAAGCTGTGAACCCCAGGTTACTCCTGGGCCCACCTCTGTCAGGTGATGTGAGGGTGAGGGATGAGGGGGGCCCATGCTGCCCAGCAGGACAGCCCCCCTGCCTGGGGGACCTGAGGGGTTCAGGTGACAGGAGGATCCACGGGGACTGCTCAGCAACACAGGAGGGAGGGCACATCTGCTCGCCTGCAGCCCCTCCCCTCCCCAGGAGGGGCCTCAATCCTCACCCACCCTGCGGAGGCCCTCCTCTGTCCCCAGACCCCCACCTGCTTTCCTCCTCAACCAGGCTCCTCTGGACTGACACAAGTGGCTCTCCCAGTTGGCTAGGTTAACTTTAGTGTGACCATAGCCGTGGCCACAAGTCAGGCCTTTCTGACCATTCCGGGATTATTTTCTTCACAAAGAGCCCAAGGCTGAAGCTGGCTGAGAATCCGGTGTCTCCAGCAGGTTCTTCGTCTTCCTGTAAGTCAAGTCGAGAGCTGGGTCATCAACACACCATTCAAATGGCAAGAGAGGGAGTATGTGAGAGTAGGTGATCAAGGGCCCAGGGAAGGGGGAACGGGGGAGTGCAGGCAGGGGACAGGGAATAAGGGATGGGAGGTGAGGGAGGAAGGCACATGGGGACAGAGGACAAGTGATCAGGTATTGCGGGCGGCTGTGGCAGCTGACCTGGCCTCACGGAGGCCATCTTCCCCAGGGGAGCTCTGCCTGCCCATCCCAAACACCCATGTCTAAGTGGACCCAGGGCACAGCTTAAGCAAAGTAGTAAGTGAAAAGCTGCCTAAGTCTTTGTTCACAACTTTCCAGGACAGGTGTTGCTGCCCTCAGACCTTAAGCCCCACTCACTCCAGTTTCTCTGCTGCTTCTGTTAATTCTGTGATGGCGTGTCCTTGGGCACGTGATGGGTCATGCTGTGGACGAGGCATCTAGGGCAGGCGTCCCTGCATGGCGTGACTGCACTGCCCCCGTGTGGCCAAATGACGGCTCCCGGCGCAGGAAACCATGTGGGTGCAGCGCATCGAAGGGAGTTTCTGCACACCCTGATGGGGCGGCCTGGGCAGGGCTGGGGCCCTCAGGACCATCTGCTCCCTTCAAGTAGCCTGGACTCCCCAGCGGACCCTCCGGCCCCTTAAGCCCCACCGCCTCTAGGCCTTCTGGAAACACAGCCACATACCCACCACTACCCCCAACGCACCAAAGCCTTGACTGGCCACCCAAGTCCCCGGTGACCATCACCTCCCAAACTGCCCACTCCTCAATGTGCCTCCGCTGACCAAACCCTTGCCTCCCACTGGGAGGGCTGGGGCCACATCTGTTTCTGTACCACACACCTGAGTCCATCGGGCCAAACACCTGAGAGCATCTATACCACACACCTGAGAGCGTCTGTACTGCGGACGAGTGCTTCTGTACCACGCACCTGAATTTACCTGTATCACACACGAGTACGTCTGTGCCAAACACGATATCCGCACCATACCTGAGTAGCACACACCTGTGCATCTGTACCATGCACTGTTTGTCTTCCCCACACTATTTGCATTAGCACAACAGCCCTTCCTTGCACCGATGGAAGAGGGGACCCTTACCCATCCTCAATGAGACCTTTTCTTTGTAAAATTCTGCATACCTTTCTTTCCCTTCCCTGAATCGGGGGTACAGAACTCATGACACATTTACAGTTCCCTCTGTGGCTGGGAACAGAGTGAGAGAACAGGCCTCTCGGGGTCTGCTGTCTGGCCTCCATGAAGCTTAAATACCACCTGTGTACTGGGGGCAGGTGCCTCACCAAGGCCAGATCGAGGGGGGTCCAGGTGCAGGGAAGGGGGTGACGTGGGTGGACGGGCAAAGCTCACATGTGGAGCACAGGGGCTCCCATGTGCACAGGACAGAGCACAGTGAGGCTGAGAGACAGCCACACAGGCCACCCTCACTCCGAGCCTGGGGTCTTTGAAGGCCTGGGGCAAGGAAGAAATAAGGCACGTCTTGGAACCATGGTGTGGGGAGGGGAGGCAGGCAGGCAGGCAGCAGAGGTTACCCCATGGCTGGGGAGTGAGGGCATAGGGTTTATTAGCTGGGAGACACGGAGTCCAAGATGTCTACGAGAACCCAGAGAGAGAACACCTGGATGTGTGGGCCATGGGTCTGAAAGCCTCTTGGAGTCAGGAATTTGGGGTCAGAGGACTGAGCTGACTGAAACAGAACCTGGGGTCGTGTGCTGGTGCTACACCATGAGCACGTTGATGTACGGAGAGGCACCCAACATGGAGTGGTAGGAATCCCAAAGCCCCTGCTACCCACCCTGAGCTCACAAGGCCAGTCTATGAGCCCCAGAGATGCTTTAGCCCAACCCCACATATTGTGGTCAGTGGTGTTCTGACCTCTGCATCTGGTGCCACAGATAAACCCAAAAAGGGCCCCCTCTCAACCAACACGAGCCCCCAACATACCCCTGTGGGACACCAACTTCTGATGTCCCAGACCCATTTAAAATCACTACCGCCCATCTGAATGTCTTCACAACCCCCACCCCAAATTCTGGCTTGGGGCAGCACACTTAGAGGGAAGAGGCAGAAAGCAGGCTCCGAGGACTCTGACAGGCGCAGGATGAGGGCCCCCCGGGAATGGCTGTGTGCCGACAGCAGGTGACGTGGGCAACCATCCCAGATGTCTGCAGCCCGCTTTCATGTTCAAAAACCACAGTTAACAGATCCTCAGAGAGCAGGACTGAATCACTGTAAGTGACAGAAACCCACACGCTTCCAGACCAAATTTGGATTTCTATGTCCAAAGAAGTTTTATGAAATTTAAACTAACTCCTGTCACAGAGGACAGTGGTCTCCTTGGATTCCGTTAGCAGAGTCAGGCGGACGCCCCAGAAAGGGTCCTGGACCTCTGGGAGCTCCCACGTGAGTATATCTGAGCCGTCTGGGACGGGGTGCGCATTTGCTTTATTGTTTATGTTGCATATTCAAACAAGTACAATAAACCCTGTTTTAAAAATGTAAGGCACATAAAAGCCTCTGTGCAAGTTCTCTATTATTTTTAAATTCCTATTGGCTAATAAAAGTATTTCCACTATAGAACTGGAGCTATCTAGAAATGCACATGATGAATTTTTTGCATGCAAGACACTTGAAACATTATTATATCTTACCTCATGGCACAACTGAACAGTCTCAAATCAAATGTTTGTATGTGAGTTATAACTATTGTTACATTTGCAAAAATCTTAATCAGCTTATCCACATATGTACAGTCAGGTCCCCAAATGTTAATTATATAAAATCTAAAGAAAGAACAGTATCTGGCTGCATTTGTGTTCCGTTTCTTTAAAGGGTGATTTGGCATTTTTAGTCTTCCTTCCGTAAGTCGTGCTGTTATTTGCACAGGCCAGTGTCATACGATGCTGAAGACCATGGACAGATATTGTTCATATGACACCTGAATCCAGCCGTCCTGATCCGTATCATAACGCCTGAATATATCTGTCAACCTCTGGGGAAGAAACAACAGTCATTTAGATCTCGATATTTTTTAACAGAAGGAACAAAATGTTATTTGGCAAAAAACAAAACAAAAAATTTAGGAACCCAAATTAATCCATGTCTCCAGACGACCCCGACTCTGACAGAGACCAGGGCAGCGAGGCATGGGTAGGTAACCCTGACCACCCTCTCAGGCCTGTCCACCGTAGGGGATGCCGAGGTCAGGTGGGAGCGTGGATACAGGAAGGTGGTTAAGAGATCAAGGGGTGGGTTGCAGGCTATACACGACAGCCCTGGGTCCGGGCCTTGGTTCCCCAAGTGGGCCAGTGGTAAACCTGGGTCCTCCCCCGCTGCTCTATGACCAACCTCGTGGGGGTTACTCAAATGTTCACCTCGGCTCTGGTCACTTGCCATTCAGGACACAGGGAAACCGGCCCTGACTTGAGCCCCTCGCTTACAACCTGCTCCCAACAGATGAAGCCTCAGCCACAGAGCACAGAAGGTAGGTCTCCCTGTACCAGCCTGAGGGTCCCTCGCGCACACCCCACCCAGAAGGCTCCACCTTGGCCTGTTCACAAGCCTGACTCCCCCACAGCAGGTCAGGAGCAGAGGGGAGACCCCGCCCCCCAAAGCAGAGACAATTGCTGTTCCGGATGACAGCCGGACAACCACAAAAGGCCTAAGGAATCGTAAGTGACAAAAGGAAGCAGGCGTAGTACAGTTCCTCAGGACGAGAAAAGGAAACAACACACGGGTTCGTCACGAGAGCAGGCTGGAGCCCGGCCCTCGGGTGCTGCGGCAGATTAAATGGCGGACAATAACAGGGGCCCCTGACACAGTTGACTGTCCACTCGGGTGGTGGCCAGGAGCATCCGAACACGCGTGAGACGCTAATGTGAGACCAACTCCAGTAACACCAGCAGCAGTTAATCCTGGCTTGAAGAACAACTGGAAATCTTTCTTTATACTTTAATTGTATTTTCCCAAGATTTCTACAAATTTTCATGTTCTTTTGTAACGCTAATTTTCAAAAAGGCTTTTTCTTTCTGGAAAAAGGCAGATGGAAGACATTTTTCAGGACTTTTTTCTTGTAGCTTGCCCACCTCTGCCCCATGTTTGAGGTCATGTGGGAAGTGTGGGTGGGAGCAGAAGTCCAGGTCAGCATGGGGCCCAGAGGCAGGGGCTGCAGGAGAGCCTGGCTGGCCTGTCCACAGCCCACAGGAGTGCGGAGGCGCTGGGCGAGCTCCCTGTGGGACTCAGATCACATTACCCCAGCTACTGAAACCCTACACGAAATGACCTTTGCTCAAGAAGAAATAAAAGGATCAGATGTTTACTTATGGGACAGAACCTCAAATGAAAAGTCTAACCCTAGAGCAATTCAGATGCAGAGAATAAGGAGATTTTACATTACACCTTTTTAAGTGTTCAGACGACACTGCAAAAGAAGTGTAACCCAGCCTCACCAAACCCTGAGGCAGAGATGGGGTAAGGCTCTCCCCATTTGAGAGAGCCACAGCTCAAATGTCAGCAGACCCAGCTCTCCAACAAGGCCCTGAACAGGGATGGGGCTTTTCCCTGCCTCATCGGCAAGGAAGTCACGGAGTGCTGCACTTAGCATGCCACAGAAACTTCACTTTTACTGATCTAGAATTCTAATGGGAAAAAAAACCCAGAGAATGTTTCCCAAAATTCCAAATTATATTTAAAAACTCCACAGTGTTGACATTTCTCAGCGGCCTCTAGAGCTGATATGACATAACCCGACCGGAATTCAAACTACAAGGATCAGGGGTGCATGGGTGGCTCAGTCGGTTAAGCGTCAGACTTCGGCTCAGGTCATGATCTCACGGTTCGCGGGTTGGAGCCCAGCGTCCGGTTCTGTACTGACAGCTCGGAGCCTGGATCCTGCTTCGGATTCCTTGTCTCTCTCTCTCTCTCTCTCTCTCTCTCTCTCTCTCTCTCTCTCTCTCTCTCTGCCCCTCCCCTGATGGCGCTCTGTCTTGTCGCTCAAAAATAAATAAAAATGTTAAAATTAAAAAAAAAAATTTATAAGCTACCAGGACTCATTGTCTAGATGCAAGTCCTACCGAAATATGTACAGATAAAACAGTTGCTTTCCATGGCCCAAATCTGTTTCAGAGTAAGGGGTGGGGGGAGTGTTACGGTTATGCAGATATGACATCAAGCTGTCCATCAGCTGCTAACTGCTGAGTCTGAGTGAGGGGCACATGGGCTCATCACACTGTTGTCTCTATTACTTTTTTTTCATTTGTCACAATAAAAACTTTAAAAGCTATCTATGGGTTTATCAGTTCACTGCAGTTTTTAAAAAAAATTTAATGTTTGTTTGTTTATTTTGAGAGAGAGAAAAAGAGCACACGCACAAGTGAGCAAGGGGCAGAGAGGGAGGGAGAGAAGCAGGGCTCACGTGAAGCCGGACTGGAACCCATGAACTGTGAGATCATGACCTGAGCCGGAGTCAGACGCTTAACTGACTGAGCCACCCAGGTGCCCCTAATGCTTGCTTATTTTTGTGAGAAAGAGGGAGACAGAGGATCTGAAGTGGGCTCTGCGTTGACAGCAGAGAGCCCAATGCGAAGCTCGAATTCGCGAGCCGTGAGATCATGACCTGAGCCGGAGTCAGATGCTCCCCGACTGAGCCAGCCAGGCATCCCTGGTCCACTGCATTTCTAAGCCTCAATCTATGTAACCTGGATCCTCACCTAGAGACAGGAGCAGCGGGGACTGTGTGGGCACAGCAGGGCAGACTCGGGCACTCCTGCCCTCGGTCTCTGGAAAGGGTCCTCAACCTCCGCACTAGTTTCTCTCCCAGCTCAAGAAGCAAGGCCATAGGAGGGAAACACCAAGCACGGGGTGAGTGGGTTCCACGGGCTCCACCAGATGCTGGCTGGCAGTGGCCGCAACATGGGAACAAGGCCCGTGTGCTCAGGAGCCAGCTCTTGCCCCTGCAGCTGACCTCACTCAAAAAGGGAGGGCACAGTAAAGATCAAAATGGAAAATTTATCCTCTTCCTCAGAATGAAAACACAACAAAAGTACCAGAGAACACATGTAAATAACCCACTGGATTTGGAAGACATGACCTCATCCGAATGGACTGCTAATACAGCTGAGCCCCCCCCCAAAAAATGTGGGGGTTGGGGGCAACAGGCCCTGGAGCAGTCGAAATCCACATGGAACTCTGATGCCCCAAAACGTTAACCACCAATAGCCTGCTGCTGACCAGACGCCTTACCAGTAACAGCCAATTCACACATACCTTGCGCACGTATTGTGTAAACTAAGCTAGGAAAAGAAAAAGTGATTAGGAAAACCATAAGGAAAATCATTTACAGCCCTACACCGTATTTATCAAAAACAGTCTTGGGGCGCCTGGGCGGCTCAGTCGGTTAAGTGTCCGACTTCAGCCAGGTCACGATCTCGCGGTCCGTGAGTTCGAGCCCCGCGTCGGGCTCTGGGCTGATGGCTCAGAGCCTGGAGCCTGCTTCCGATTCTGTGTCTCCCTCTCTCTCTGCCCCTCCCCCGTTCATGCTCTGTCTCTCTCTGTCTCAAAAATAAATAAAAAACCTTAAAAAAAAAAATTAAAAAAAAAAACAAAAACAGTCTGCAAACGAATGGACCCGCACAGGGTCTCCACAGGGACACAGTGCACTACCAGGCCATACCGCCACCTAACAGAATAACTGCTTCTCCACAGACAAGACAAACTTTTATAAGCTCCAGAAACTGATCTTACTCCATTAAACTGCAAATTCCAGAATGCAGGCACTTCCCTTTTCCTCTGCTTTCACAGACACTCCTGTCCTGCTCCACAGCTCAGCTCACTGTGAGCCTCCACCGAGCCCCAATTACCTGCAAGACGATGCAGCCCTGGATGAAGTCATCAAACGCAATCTGCCCCCGCCCTTGTCTGTCAAACTTGCGAATGAGGATGTCGTGAAACTGGTCAGAGAGCCGGTACCCTTGAAGAGAAAACAGAGAGTGAAGAGAGGGCCAGGAGAGCAGACATCCCCGTCAACACGCACATTCTCCTTCCAAAAGGCCCCACAGCCTCTTACAGCAGCTGATAACAAGTGGCCGAGGCTGGGGGTGGAAACACAAGGCGCAAATGCATTCGCATGCACTCTAGGAACGAAGTCATCATTCTGCGATCCCTCCCATGACTCCCCATCTGCAGTCCTGTGAGTGGCTGACCTGAGGACCACCGCTTCTTCCTGGAAGGGTGAGCGTAACCCGGAGGCCAGAGCTGTCAGGCACAGCAGGTCATTTATGTGCGCTCACTAGTTCACATCAAGTATACTCACCCTACTGTGCTGCACCCCAAAAGTCACCCTGCAGGGCGGCCAAGGCTTCATTCCCTGAATACAGTGAAGTTATCATTTTACAAACGGTAAGTTTCATTTTAGATTTGAAAGATAAAACATCACTGAAAGCTTCCAAGTAAACAAAATGTAAACTTAGGGAAGCAGCAGATTAACTGATAGGTACTCCTATACATCAAGTAGCACAGACATTAGGCAGTAAAAGATTATATGGAGTAAGGCAGCCTCACAAAGTTCATAACAACTTGAGGGCCATCAGATGTTATGACGAAGAGTCACTGATTCCACCTCCAATTTACTGAATAGGTCTTGAAGAGGTCACCAGCAGGGAGGTGGTTTTAAAGACAGAGAGACACAATGGCCATGTGCCTGTGGGATACCCCTCGGGGCCGCTCTAAATGAAGACATCTACTTCCTTCTCTACTAATCCCACTACCTGTGTGCCTCTGGTGTCCTTACTTATTCAGGAGAGAAGATCCAGGGGCCAAAATACTTTTACTGGTTTCGGTCCTGTTGGAATCTTTGCGAGGATATATATACACCTATTATCTGAGTGAATTTCACAGTTAATTACCTGCAAAAGCACTTACTTTTCTCAAAATGATTCAAACATGCACACACATGACAGCACCCTTCCAGAGTGGTCAGCATACTCTATGCGTCTGTGACTTAAATCCAGGGCCCCCCTTCCTTGCCAGTTGATTAGAAAACCGGACCCATGACTTAGAAAACAGAGACAGCAGGTACTGAATGGGAACCACTCCCCCTGACCCCTACGAGTCTCCTCTCTTCACACTTGGCACCTGTGCCTTTGGGCAATAAGAGGTCCAAGCTGGTGAGGGTTGAGCTCATCCAGGGTGTGGACAGCAGACAACGGCCACTGCGGTGCCGCTCTCCGGCCTAGTCACAAACATACAGGCTGGATCTCCACAATCTGTACAGAAAATGGAAGCAACTTCTATCATCCCTGGGACTAACTTCCAATTTCCCTGCTCTTCAATAGTATTGCAGTGAGAACAAAACCAAAGGAAGTCAGACCAGAAAAACGGATGATGAACAAACAAACTATAAAAAGGATGTTTCTATAAGAGGCAAAATTTGGGAGCAGACTGTTCCCTAAGAACTTCCTTCAGTGAAAACCCACACAGTGATAACCCCACCCTCATAAATTAAGAGGAGGTGCCCTGTGGAAATGCAAATCAGAACAATGAGATACCTCACACCTGTTAGAATGGCTGGTATCAAAAAGACTGGAAACAAGAGGTGTTGGCAAGGATGTGGAGAAAGGGGAACCCTCCTGCACCTGTCGCTGGGAATGCAAACTGGTGCGGCTGCTCTAGAAGACAGTATGGAGGTTCCTCCCAAAGTGATAAACAGAACTATCCTATGAGTCAACAATTCCACTACTGGGTATCTACCCAAAGAAAATGAAAACACTAATTCGAAGATATATAAAAATGCCTGTGTTTATTACAGCATTATTTACAGTAGCCAGGATATGAAAGTAGCCTGTGGTCATCGAAAGATGGATAAAGATGTGGTGTGTGCACACGTGCGTGCGCGTGCACACACACACACAAATATTATGCGGCCATAAAAAAGGATGGGACCTTGCCATGTGTCACAGTATGGATGGACCTAGAGGGTATCACGCTCAGAGAAATAAGGCAGAGAAAAACAAATACCAAATGATTTCACTTATATGTGGAATCTAAAAATAAAACAAATGAGCAAACAAAACAGAAACAGACTCATAACTACAGAGAACTGGTAGTGGCCAAAGAGGAGGAGGTGAGGGTGGGTGGGTGACATAGGTGAAGGGGATTAAAAAGCACAAACTTCAGATTATAAAATAAGTGAGTCAGGAAATGAAAAGTATAACATAGGGAACATAGTCAATTGTACTGTCAGAACACTGCGTGGTGACTCAGATCGTGTAATGTACAGTGTTGTCGAATCTCTATGTTGTACACGTGAAACTAACACGACATTGTCTGTCAACTATACTTAAATAAAATGAAAAAAAAAAAAAAAAAAAAAGAGATGCTCTCCATGTGCAGCCCCAGCCTGTGACCCTGGTCAGGACTGGGCCCTTTCAGACCTGACACACTGACCACAGGGCCACACCCTGACCTTAAGAGAATGAAGTTCTCTCCTTAGAACTAACAGGCGCAGGAGGGGTGAGACATCAGAGCTACCCTGAAGACCCCACATCACCTATTCTCAGCAGCCTGGCATGACAGCATACCTTCAGTAACTACTCTCCAGGGGACAGAGACTGCAGCAAGGGACAGGCCCATGTTTACAACCAGCCAATGGCATGAAAAAGGGGTGGGGGCTGCCTGTGGACCTGCTGGGACCCTAACTCACACAAATGGACGGTTAACCTCTAAGGTGGGTCATGGTGCGGATTTCGTGGACGTAGTGCACACGCCCCAGGGAAACGCTGCTGAATGAAGTGTGCTGGGACCACGGCGCACAGGCCCCGTCAGCCTTGGCACACAACAGGGGACAGAGCAAATGCAGCATGAAAATGGTAGCGGCTGGGATGGGTGACGACTGAATGGAGGGTCCTGACACTTGATAACTTTCATAACCTCTTCACCAAAAAACGCTGGGCGGAGGGAGAGGGAGCAGCCCCGTGCCCGCTGCCCTGCCCACAGGGGAGGACCGCCCTGCACGTGAGCAGACTCCCACTGTGGGAGCGGTCAGCTCCCCGCTAGCAGGAGTGTGAGGGCCATGCCCCACACACCTCTTTATTTCCAGGTCTCTGTACCTGGTGCATAGCACATACTAGAAATGGGTTTACAAAAGGGATGTGTGAGCCATCATACCCAGCACGGGGCCTGTGAGGGTGACCCAGTGCCACCAGGACCAGCCTGAGACATCAAGTGGAGCTGACAGAGGTCGGAGGACGCTGTGGGGCTTGCCCCCCACCCCCAGACTCCCTCACACACATGCAGAGCTGAAATGCAGCCCCCCTGTTTGACCAGGGCAAGAGAGCTGGCCTTAGGAGTCAAAACCGAACAGACTTTGGTTCAGTTACTACAGAAAATCTTCCAAAGTGATGACTATGTGAAAAGGAGAATAATGTTCCTTTTCATAGAAGGCATGGATCCAGAGCAGGCTCTCAGAAATCAAGAACCAACCACAGGGAGAAGCTTTTAGAATAACTACAATGCACCACAGAATACTTTTCTCCAGAAAGCGCTCAGAAGTCAGGAAGGAGCCCGGCCCTGCCCAGACCAAGAGGGCCTGCTGGCTCCTTACCGCAAGGAAGCGCCACATGACCTCTGTGACCATGCAGCCATGGCTGCAGATGCCAGGGCCTGATGGGCACTCGGAGGTCAGAGAGGCCAGTGGCACGGCCCACCCTAGCATTCCCACTGTGAGCTCCAAGGACCCACTGGACACCGGCACTGAGTAAAAAGAGGGCTCTGGGCCTGACAACTTTACAAAATGCCATGTTCCCTGACACCTAAGGTCACTTGTCTGGAAGTAATTCACAGGATGCAGGTTCCTCCCAAGCTGTCCTCAGCCCAGCCGGGCCTCCAGCTACCTGCAGCCCCAGGACCACCATCTGTGGACAGCTGCCGGCCACCCCTCCCAGATCTTCCATTCGGCCTGACCTTCTCCCCAACCTATAGGTAGAGCAAAGTCAGAAGCATTCCCAGTCCCAATGCAGCGAACCTGAGGTCAAGTCCTGCCCTAACCCTGACCCACACCCAGTGAGCTGAGAACACAAACGTGCTATGGATTCCCGGGGCCTCTAACTGGATACCACCGGAATTCATAAGGCAACAAACTAAGAGAAAGAGAAAGACAGCCATGAAGTATGTGCCCAAAGGAAAAATGGGGGAAGGACAGAAGTTAATAACACATTAACATAAGAACTAAAAATGTGCTTTGTATTATTAAAACTCAAAATACCTAGAAGTACGTTATACATTATGACAGTATATTATTATAACTTTAACTTAAAAAAATTTTTTTAACATTTATTTATTTTTGAGAGACAGAGGCAGAGCATGATGGGGGAGGGAGGGGGAGGGAGGGGGAGAGAGGGAGGGAGAGGGAGGGAGAGGGAGGGAGAGGGAGGGAGAGGGAGGGAGAGGGAGGGAGAGGGAGGGAGAGGGAGGGAGAGGGAGGGAGGGAGAGGGAGGGAGAGGGAGGGAGAGGGAGGGAGAGGGAAGGAGAGGGAGGGAGAGGGAGGGAGAGGGAGAGAGAGGGAGGGAGAGGGAGGGAGAGGGAGGGAGAGGGAGGGAGAGGGAGAGAGAGGGAGGGAGAGGGAGAGGGAGAGGGAGGGAGAGGGAGAGGGAGAGGGAGAGGGAGAGAGAGAGACACAAAATCTGAAGCAGGCTCCAGGCTCTGAGCTGTAAGCACAGAGCCCGACGTGGGGCTCAAACCCACGAACCGCGAGACCATGACCTGAGCTGAAGTTGGACACTCAACCGACTGAGCCACCCAGGCAACCCATAACAGTATATTATTAAAAAAAAAAAATAGTACATTATAAACAAACTTGCCTAATTTTTTTTCTAGCTGGCATTTATAAGCAGACTTTTAAGCAAAATATAGAAGGGGTTTTGTAATAGGGGCCCAGTGAACAGAGGGCTGAGTGAGACCATCCCAAACACACCAGACTCTGGGTGAGACTCCCACAAGCCCCGGACAAATACCCCATGTCTGCATAGCCCTACACACCAGAAATCCCACCTTCCTCTCAGACCCACACCCCCGCATCAGAGGGCCCACTGACCCACTCTGGAAGGCCGTGCGAACACTCCCAGCAGCACAGCACACTTGAGCCTGCACGCACTTGAGAACGGGCACTTGCACGCCTGCCGACACTGTGTCTGCAGCTTACAGAATCATCTCCGACGAGTGTCTGGATCATCCTGCCACGTGTTGTGATGTATCAAGAAATAGGAGCTGCTCGACATTTTCTCTTCACTTATTCACGTTAAACTGTTTCCAAAGCTGCCTCATTCTCAATGTGAGTGAGACATCACTACATTTCACAAGTGAGAAATGATTGTATAGCCCTTATCTCATTTTGGATGCGAAAAAAACCCACATAAAAGTCTTCAGGTCAAATATAAGCCTTCGTGATATAAAAAGTATCAAAGTATAAATCTGTATGCCAAAAAAAGTCATAGTTAAAAAAATCAGTAAAATGAACCAAGTAAAAAAACATTAATGGCACCTAGGTTCCAAAATGAAACATGCTACACAATCAAGATAAGTGAATTACCAAAACCTGAGAGGGCTTGCTTGAGCTCGTTCTTGTCAATCATCCCAGAGTTGTCCCTGTCATAGGTGCGGAAGACGTTCTGCCAGTCTGTGATGTACTTCCAGACGCCAGTGAACTCGCTGAAGTTCACGCCAGCCTTGTTCTCTCGGTCGAACATAGCTGAGACAGAAAGGAGCGTGAGTGGTGTGCAGCAGCTGGCATCTCGTCGGTCATCGGCAAGCAGCTCGACCACAGCACAGCCACGGCCACACCCGCCTCGGGGTCAGGCCGGTGCTCGGCCAGCAGGTGCCCACGGCCAAGAAATGCTCACTCGTTGACTGGGAGGGCCAGACCACCTCTGCCGGCTGGCTCTCCGGCCACAGCCCCTAAGCCGCGTTAGACAGACGTGAGGCACACGGTAAAGAGGGAAGGGCAAGAAAACACGGGCAGAGCCACAACACAAATAACGCTTCACAGCGAAGCAGGCTACAAAGACACGGCACCTGGTGGATACTCTCACTTAGCCAGGAAGAAAGCAAAGTGCAGACCGAAGGAGCCCCTCCACTCTCTCAGTTCCCAGACCTGGGCCCAACTCCGGGCACCGCCACTTCCATTCTCCCAGAGGACCTACGCCCACCAGCGCAGGCCCACCCCAGTGACAAGAAGACTCTATTGGCTTCAGGTTTTTTCTCTTAGGAAGACTTTTCATTAAAAAAAAAAAAAAACAAAAAAAAAACCCAGCCCAATTCCGGGTCCAAATATGAAAGAACCTACAACTACATCTCCATGCAATTGCAAAATGGCTAAAAATATATATATGAACTCAGTCTGAACTACTGCTGAGAAAATGACAAATCATTTGGTTTCTTTTCAGGAAGAGACGCTAAGGGAAGATTGAAACATGAGCGCTCTCGGCTGCTCAGAAGTACACTATAATTCAGTGAAAGCGCACAGAATGAAAACTCAGGTCAAAAACTGAGTATCGGGTGTTTCCGCCAGTCAACAATCGTGCCAGATACGGACGGTGTGTGAAGCGCGCCGGTCCTGTAGGTACTTGAACTCTTCAGAACCAGGATGTGAAAGGACACGTCAGACAATGAGCTCAAGTGCTCAGCCGGGACGGCAGGATGAAGCAGGACAGGTGCCTGCCTGCACAGGCGGGACAATAGCACCTTTACTTACATATGATTGACCTGACAGTCACTGGATTAAATGGAGTCCACGTGCCTGAAAATAAGCGACAGGAATTACAGTCAGACACCAGCAAGCTCTAGGTTTCGAATCTGTACCATCTGAACCTAACAAAAGTAACTTGGGGGTCACGGGAAGACCCTGGCACCACACTGCTCAGCAGGGACACTGTCCCCAGGGGACATTTCTGGTTGCCATGACCACGGGGGGCTGTAAGCACGTCATGGTTGGGGTCCCATCCCACACTGTGCAGGAGTCCCTTGGCCCCAACAGACTAACATGCCAAGCTGTTTATAATGACGTGAAGCTGGGTACTTTACCGTGTAAACAAGATACGGCTTTAGAGTATTTTAATATACACTCAGTTTTCCAGGCGTTCAGCCACCAGGTAAGTTGAGAGGTATACTGAAAAACATACCATACAACCATGCCTTAAAGTCTTCTCCTAAGATTACAGTCTGCGCGGTATTTTCCTCGCGAGTGTGAAAAAGCAGACTATGGCACCCTAGGGTCCACTTCCGTATAGTAGTGGGGATATTACCAAATATTTGTCATAAAGAGACTGCTGAATCTGACAGAACCGTTTATCAACTGATAATGAAATGTTCACTAGATACCTTTACGCCCCCAAATCTGTTTTCAGAGTGATTTACACCATTACCAATTTTTACACTAACTAAAAACAAGGAAAAAAAGTGTTTTTAATGTGGAGGGAAAGCAGGGTCTCTCCCTACACCCCACTTGCATGGAATCACCTCATATTTCCCTCTCTGTATAAAACTCCGTGTTTCTCACAGAGACCCACCCCCTGACCTCGCATCGTGACCTTTCGCTCGGAACTATGGTCCCAAAGGGAACCGTCCTCCACGCTGGGCTTTCCCGCTGCGGCTCCCAAAGGCTGTGCCTGCTCACCTCGGGGCTCACGCACGCGCTTCTCCAGACCCGAGGTGTGCCTCCCAACACACGCACATCCTTCACCTTCACCTCTCCTTTAAGCCACGGGAAAACGCGTCCTCAGCACAGCCTTCCCTGAGCGCCCCACGTCCCTCCCCGCAGCCCCTAAGCTAAATCTGTCAGCTCTATCAGCGCAGGTTCGAGCTCCCCCTTGGGAACAAGTGCCACCGTAATTACTCGGTGAAGGCTGCTCTTCCCCTGAAGGCAGGGGCACACCTGTCCCTGTGCCTGGCACATCGGGGTTGGAGAAGCATCTTCTGCAGGCTTCACAGACGTTCGTGGGTGGGGGGGGGGGGGGGGCAGAGCCGGCAGAAGACTGTATACGAAGCTATTAGGGCACGTTATTGAAAACCCGTATCATGAAACTATGTTACAGAGAACGCAACAGAAAAGAAAGTTCTAAAGACAGAGAGTGTCACTTCCTCACCTCATTTGTTTTTCCCTCCCTCCCAGCTAGCTGCTGCAGGCAGCGACCTGCTGTGTCCACAGGAGACAGCCCACCACGGACTAGAAGCCCTAGGAACCTAATGCACCTACTGAAGCCTTTTCCGATTCACTTTTCCTTTGTCTTCCCTTCACCTCTGCTACAGGCCGATGCGCTCTCAATCTGTGAAGGTGAGGGCGGCCCCCGCAGGCCATCCTGACTGTGAGCAGAAGCCTCACAAGCCATCTCGCAAATGACTCGGCCAAACGAGTTTGAAACAAAAGCAACACAAGTGCAACAGCTGAGTAGTGTGCAAACGTGAGCACCTGTTGTGGTGAAAGCCAGGAGCCACCTGGAAAGGCACAGGTGGGGTGCCCAGGGAAGGCGCATCCCTGAGGTGGCCCGTGGGGACTGGCAGCCATGCTGGAGGATTCTGCGGATGGCAGGGGTCCCAGGCTCCGGAGAGCAACCGGTCACCATGCGCCGAGTCAAGGACGGAGACCCACAGGTTTCCTGCGGGGCTATCGCGCAAGGGGAAGGCGGAGGAGGCAACCTCTTGGTACCCCTGCTCATCCTTCTCGGTACCCAAACGGGGCCCGACTCTGCACAGAATCCAAGGGGTAACGACAGCCAACAGTTAGGTCTTGTGGCCTGGTTCTCAGACTAAACATAAAAAGCTCAGCAACCCACAATGAAACTGCAACATGCACACATTTAATATCTCAGCTGTGTTAAGCACTAAATGCACCTGAGCGTCAGCCTGAAACTCTTAAGTGGTTTATAAAACAGTTTTCTGTAAGAAAATACAACGCAAATAATCAATTTAACACACTCACTAAAAACAGGGGGTACATTATAAAGGTAGACTTTTTTCACAAGCCCTACAACTCCATAACCCTCTAGCCCAGGTTTCAGGGCCACCTACGATTTCAAACACTCCCATCTGCTTCTCCCAGACAGCAGCATGTTTGAATGTCAGAACCAGTCATCTTGCAAAAGCTTGCCTGTTGGACTTTTACCTAGACTTCTAGGTGTCCTGCCTCAATTTCATCTTAAAGAACTAAAGAATACAGAAATGTCATTTCCCACGTAAATTTAATACACTTTTGTCACCTATAACTTGGGAGCAGGGCTGAAGCCTTAAGAAGCCACCCTAAGCAAATGACAATGGCCCAAAGAACCATCCATGGTTGTAGAGACAGCCCCCATCAGGATGCCTTACCATTTCTCCACTTAACTCCCAAGCACACAAATTCTGTCAAGGACCTGCATCTGCCTCCATTTTCCAAGGGGGAAAAAACCCATTCTGCTCTGGTAATATATTGTCTTTTCACTCTCTCCGAAGAGTTTTCCTTATTGAAATTATGTCCCGTTAACCACAAGCTTAAACTTTGGCTTTAGGGAGTGGTTGGGGTTAGGAGTTCACAACATCCAGCATTTGCACAATCGAGACACTTAACTACTTGAAATCTCTAGGGGCAACAACAGCAGCAGAATGAGACTTTTCTACATCATCACTGGTGATCTCTTTCCACTTTATTGCATCAGACCTAGAACTCCCAGCCTTCCTGGCCTTTTCTGCCAGAGAGGAGCTACAGATGAGGAGGTATAAGCAAATCCTGCAGGGACGGGCACACAGCACAGGCACCCAATGCACACCATCAGCAGAACTTCGGTGTCTCTTCAGGTTCAGCACAGTCCCAGACTTCGCCAGTGCTGGAATGACAACTTCAAATAGCACAGTCAGAAACATGACCTTTCTGAAATACTGATCAACAGCACTGATCTGATAAATGCCACAGCTGGAAACTGGTTCTATGAAAGTCTGGGTCAAATTACTACAGCATTTACATTAATGAAAATTAAAAACAATCTAAGTGACTACTAGTGAAACACTGTAAACTCAGTCCCAGAAGACACACGGTCTCCCAGTTCTACAGCAGACAGATGCAGGATCTGGTGCAGAGGGGCTTGGCTCCAGGGGGAAAAGGATCTAAACTTCCAGTCATCCTATTTTTACATCCAAAGAAACTGGGGCCAGAAGTGCAATGTGCTCAAGGTCACGGAGAAACTTGTCGGCAAAGCCAGGTCCATCGAACCCCGACTTTATTTTGTTTCTATCTGCAACTTTGGCGGGGTGCATCTCTGGGAAGAGCAGACACGACAGGCTGTGCTGGAGTTGCCAAGACCACCCTCAGGCTCCACGACTCACTAGGACTCCAACACTCAGGCAGTTCGTTACAATGAAAGGCCAGAGTAAAATCAGCAGAGCAGAGAAAGGCACTAGGAGAATTCCGGTGGAGACCCGTGCAGCGCCCAGAGGGACCCCCTCATGGAGCCACACAGGACGTCCTCACTCCTCCAGCTAGGAGTCTTGAGGACAGAGGCGAAGTACTGTCAGCTAGGGAACTCCCCAGTCTACAACCCAGGGTTTCTCTTGGGGAGGCAGGCATGGACGCTCCAGAGACCCAGAGGGAAAGCAGGTGTTTGCCATAAATCGTACTGTTGGGATCAACTATATAGGCCAACAGGTACCACACAGCTCAGGGCCCTCAGTGGGCCAAACACCCTTCTCAGTCAGAATATCCCAGGAGGCAGCCGGCCATGAAAATCCTTCCTGGGAAGGAGCAGGCTCAGAGCAACCCAACTCAGCAACTGCGGAGTCAGCCCTTCTCCGCACACAGGCGGATGGAAGCTGAGGGTAAACCTCTAAGTGTCCCTGCTGCATTACCAGCAGCAAACACCCTTACCCACCAAACTGGGACTGTCAGGGCAGGAGCAGTGATGGGACCAGAAGCACTGGTGTGCAGGGAACAGTCTGCTTATATGGTCTGATTTCTCTCATTTCTTCCATTTTTTTTTTTTTTTAGTATTTATTTACTAGAGAGAGAGAGAGAGAGAGAGAGAGAGAGAGAGAGAGAGAGAGAGGAACAGGCAGAGACAGAGTACAACCAGGGGAGGGGCAGAGAGAGAGGGAGAGAGGAAGACACAGAATCCAAAGCAGGCTCCAGGCTCTGAGATGTCAGCTCAGAGCCCGATACAGGGCTCAAACTCACGGATTGTGAGACCATGACCTGAGCCAAAGTCGGATGCTTAACTGACTGAGCCAGTCAGGTGCCTCTCTTCTTTATTTTTTTTAAGTTTATTTATTTGAGAAAGAGAGAGAGACAGTGTGAGTATGAGAGAGAGAGAGAGAGAGAGAGAGAGAGAGAGAGAGAGAGAGAGAGGAGAATCCCAAGTAGATGCCACAGTGTCAGCCCAGAGCCCGATGTGGGGCTCAAACTCACAAACCGTGGGATCATGACCTGAGCTGAAATCAAGAGTTGGTCATTCAACCAAGTGAGCCACCCAGGTGCCCCCCCCCCCATTTCTTCTTAATATGGGATCCTCAAGAAAGCCAGAACTCTATTTTGATTAAAAAAAAAAGAATATATGAATTATTATTTTTTTAAAGTGCAGCTAAAAAAGTCTCCACAAAATACCTATCTAGGTTAAGACAAACCTGCAGAACTACAAAAAAGAGGCTTAAGCAAAATAAAATTCCCATAATTCCAAGAAATAATGTGCAAATTAGGAAAAAAAAAGGTACTAAACTCAAGATAGTTTATGAGATGTTATTTCAAAATGAAGGCAAGGGAACAGTCGTCTTCTGTCTTTCTTCATACCTGTTAACCACAAACCTTCCTGAGAGCAGCCAATTTTAGAAACTTTCCTATGGAAACAAGTCTTATAAAGGAGTCAGTGTATGGGACCCACAAGTACTTCTTCAGGATGGCTTCAACTGGATATTAGCAGAGAGCACACAGGCACAGATTTAATTAAAGTGAGAAATCATACAAGTTTGTATCTTCAGTATTTCTAACCAGTAATAGACCAAGTAAACCAACTTCCTGAAATAGCCTACTATTCCGGTTCTAATATGAAGACAGAACCCCAATACTGGGAGAGCAATCAGAAGTCAAATTTCAACTGCATCAGCTCCAGGAAGTCGGGGGGCGGTGGGGGGGGGGGGAACAGGATGGACACAGGCCCGTCCAGTGAGCAGTGCCTGGGCACACAGAGCAGCTCCACAGAGGAGGGAGCCCAGTCTGGCCTTCCTTCGAGAAGTGGACAGTCTAGTGGCCAGAGACAGCTACGACAATGATCGTGTAGAATACAGAGAATGGAGAGCAGGGAGCGTCCAAGAAAAAGCAGCGATGCTGAGGGGGCTCAAAGGCAGACAGGGGTCTGAAACACAGGATGCACACAGCTTCCCCTCATGTTGACGAAGGGCAGGTGCTCTAGGCAGGAGTACAGGACCCACGGCAAGCGGTGGACACTCTCCTGGAGACAAATGGGAAGATACCAGGGCTCACGGTGCTGTGACACCTAGCTGTGAAGTACACCCACAGCACAACATGAGCACGGGCACCGAGGGGTGCCAGCAACACACATCTGGGTTTAAATCCTGTGCTACAGCTCAAAAGCCACAACGGGTAACTCCGCAAGCGATAGGATACCACCTACTCTGTGAATGTGCATCATACATAACCTGCCTTACTGCAGAAAGAACTTAAATGTACGCAGATATCCACAGTAGAGCAGAATGAAGTAAATTTTAATCATACTGGATGGGAGGAGAAAGTAGGAGGATAAGAAAGGGTTCTAAGACTAGATCAGTAAAATCCCCCTCTTAAAATTCTAAATTCATGCTACTGACCAGCCACCAATTTAAACTTTTTCACAGCTAATTTGAAGAGGCAAATCTAACTGGTTGAAAGATTCAGGGTTAATAAAATGCAAACAAAGCAAGACAGAACAGCCACCAAACGTGCTTGGAACACCAGAGGCACCGTCCCCGCTAGGGAGAAGGGAGCCGGCCATTTGCCTGGCAGTCACCCCGCAGAGAGCATGCCTCTGTCAAGGTGAACGGGGAGGCCAGTTTTTACAGGTCTTGAACAAGAGCTGAGGCAATCCCACAGGGCAACTCAATAAAAGGGCCTCCACAGGGCCACCGAGACAGTCCCGACAGATACTAGGTTAGAGCAGGTGTTGATTTCAAAGGGTCTCAGCAATGGTGAACCCAACATCCTCTAGACAACTGTGAAAATTCATTCTCTTTTAAACAGGCTCCTGGTAGATATTTAGTAGGAGCTGAGTTCAAGATTATGCTCTAACAGAGTAAAGACCCATATTCTTTAACAACCAGCTGAACTAGGGGCATTACTACACCCTCTAGTGAAAATACAGAAGCCTAACCCTATAGGTCAGATTAGGTCCCACCACCATGCCCCGGGGGCTCAAACAACAATGCTCATGTGAAATCAGGTTTGTTAAATGCTGGCACAGTGCCTACAAACAGTGGCTGCCCCTCATGCGGCACCTGAGCTGGCTGCCTGGCCTGGCTGGTGACAATACTCCTCTTCCACTCAGCCAACAACGCAGTCCCCCTGCTATGTGTCAGGCACTGCACCAAGCGCTCTGCGCGCACTTCCTCTACCGACCCTCCCAGGAGGGTCAAGTCCTTGCCCGAAGTCGTATTCCTAGAACGGAGAGAGCCAGGATCTGAACTCAGACAGGAGCCCCCAGGTGGACACTGTCATGCTAATGAGGTCAGAGTGTGACCATCACTCTTGAGGGGCAGGTTTCACAGAGATCCCAAACCTGGGCAGCACCCTCAAAACTTCAAGCAAATGGACAAAAAGAGTTGGTCCTCACTTACTGGAAAAGAACTCAGAAGGAATGCCTCTGAAGCATGACCTCTGAGCGTGCTTTCTGGAGTGGCCACCCTCTGGAACCTCTGACCACATTTAACAGAATGTGAAGACATACGTTTTGGTGAACACTTAGAAAGTTTTAAGCCAGATTTGCCAGGTCATAGCCTGCTGGATTCCAGCTGTTTCTGACATGTTCTAGTAACCTTATCTTCTACTCCTCCAAGTGTAACCAAGTACTGGAGACACAAAAATTGAAAAGAGATTAGTAATGATAAGCGAGGAATCAAGAAGGCACAATTGTCAAATGAGAGTAACGAAATTTCTTTTTTTTTTTATGTCCGTTTTTATTTTTGAGAGAGAGAGAAAGAAAGAGCAGGGGAGGGACAGAGAGAGAGGGAGACACAGAATCTGAAGCAAGCTCCAGGCTCCCAGCTGTCAGCACAGACCCCAACATGAGGCTCGAACCCATGAAACCTGAGATCATGACCTGAGCCAAAGTGGGACGACACTCAACCGACTGAGCCACCCGGGTGCCCCATAAAGAAATTTCTTAATTTTGTAAACACAACTATATAGGATTTTAAGAGACAAAACAGATGAACATAAGGGAAGGGAAACAAAAATAATATCAAAACAGAGAGGGGGACAAAACAGAAGAGACTCATAAATATGGAGAACAAACTGAGGGTTACTAGAGGGGTTGTGGGAGGGGGGGATGGGCTAAATGGGTAAGGGGCACTAAGGAATCTCCTCCTGAAATCACTGTTGCACTATATGCTAACTACCTTGGATGTAAATTTAAAAAAAATTAAAAATAAAATTTAAGAAAAATTTCGTAAACTCAACAACATAAATACATGTGAAGTTATACACCAATATCTGTGGCCCACATATGTTAAATACTGGGGGGAAAAAAGTCAGTGGTATGTACCGTTCTTTAAACGTATTAATCTGTAAATACAAACCCTGCACTTCATGTAAATCACGAGGCAATAAACCACACTAAATGCCTGGTATGTACCCACAATGAGGGCACGTATTCTCCTTTAGCCCGATATCCAGCACTGCGAGGTGGTGGCGGCATCCTTACTTTTTCTAGAACATCAAACTGGTTCCTACTAATAAAAATGAATCTTGGGGCACCTGGGTGGCTCAGTTGGTTAAGCACCGACTTGATTTCAGCTAGGTCATGATCTCACAGTTCGTGGGTTCGAGCCCCTAATTGGGCTCTATGCTGACAGTGTGGCGCCTACTTGGGATTCTGTCTCTCTGACTCTCCCCCACTCTCTCACACGCATGCACGTGCGCTCTCTCTCAAAATAAACTTAAAAAAAAAAAAGAGTCTTCCAACATCTTAGAATCGATCCCTTTCTACCTTAAATGGCACACCTCTGGAAAGACAAGCTACAAATCTAAGAATCAGAAAAGTCAGTGGCATCTGAGGGATTTTTTTAAAAGGCAAAAGAGCCAGGTAGTTAATAAAATAAAAGGTCTCAAACAGTACTTCTGTGGATTAATCAGGCTGAAACTGGCAAGAAGAGAACTCCATGGAGAGCCCCCAACACACTGCCATGTAACAGCTATGGTCCTTTATCCCTGTCTGAATGCCTAGTATTCTCCCACTGATAAGACCATCTTCCCATAATCCACCTGCCAGAGCCACATCCCCAACATCCCAGTCACTTCCCCATGGTGCCCTTGGCACCTTGATGATCCTCTCCCAAGGGGTCAAAGAGATACAGTCACGAAAGGAATCAGTGATCTTCGATGTACCTGAAGCATATTAGCCCTACAAAGCTAAACTTCCTATCCTTCCCTAAAACCTACACCCTATCCTCCACTTCTCAAGTGCCTCCCTGCGCCTGTCCATGCAGGGGCTGGAACAGCTCGGCAAGGTCCTTGGCGCAGGATACCCACTGGCAAAATAAATCAGAAGCACCTCCACCACATGCCAGTAACAGTAATTAGGCCTTCATAACTCCTCTGTACTTGGGAAAAGAAGTTATTTACTACAGGTGGGTCAGGCTCAAAGTTCAGCAGAAGTCCTGACGACTAGGTCCCACTCACCGTTGGAGAGTGCTTGCTGAAGCTCGTTGTCCGATATCACCCCGCTCCTGTCTTTATCAACCCTACAAAATCAAGACCAGTTAAGCTGGTGAATAAAAGAGCAGGACAAGCAAAACATGTCAAGCATAAACACTTCATTCCTCTGCCGAGCCTACGTCAACTCTCACTCTCGAATCCGCATGGGAACAAGGTTCTCCCAAAGAGATGGCTCCTTTTGCCTTGTCAAGCCTTTCTCCTTTTCTTTCCCTTGGACAGTCTGAATTCTCTCCTTTTCATAAACAGCAAAAAGACTGCCTCAGACGTCCTTCCGTGACCATTGGTCACTCATTCACTCTGAAGGGCAACCCGGGGACAGAATATGCTGCAGTGCCAGTCTCCAGCTTCTTTCCCAGCTGCTGGACGGTAACAGCGCTGGAGCAGTCTGTGTTTCTGTTTACCTTAAACAAGCATCCCCGAAGACCCTCCCGGAGCAGCAATCCCCTGAGCTGTAGGCTCAGGGGTGGGGGCCGCGATCCCCTGGACACCTGCAACGGGCTTCGCAACCTCGACAGGGGCCTGGGGAAAGGGGGGGTTTCCGGCACGAGGTCGGGGCCAGACCTAAGGGAACCAGGAAGGAGGAGGCCAGAGGCCGAAGGGAAGCAGGAAGGAGGCCAAGGGGGAGGCCGGAGGGAGCCAAGAAGGGAGTCAGGGTGACGGGAGACCAAAGGGAAGCAGGAGGGAGGCCGAGGGGAAGACCAGAGGGAGCCAGTAAAGAGGCTGGGGAGAGGCGTGGGGGGGGGGGAGGGAGTTGGGGGGTGGGAGGCCGGAAGGAGCCAGGAAGAGCCGTAGGGGGGGGGGGGAGAAGGCCGGAAGGAGCCAGGAAAAGGCGTGGGGGGGGGGAGGGGAGGCCGGAAGGAGCCAGGAAGAGGCATTGTGGGGGGGGGGGGGGAGCCAGGAAGGAGGCCGGGAGGTGGGTGGCCAAGGAGAACGTAGGGGAGACCGGTGGAGCCTCGTGAGTGCCTGGGTGGCGCCGGGCCTCACCTCTGGAAAACGTTCCACAGGAAGCTCTGGTCTGGCAGCGCCGCGCCTCCAGCAGGGCCGGCCCCGGGGCCCGGGCGGTACGGGTAGGCGGCCATGGGCCCAGACGCACTGCCGGGCCGAGGCTGCAGGCGGGGGCTGGGGGCTGGAGGCTGGAGGCTGGAGGCCGCTCCACTTCCGCCTCTCCTGAGGCGGGGCCTACCGCTTACGCCACTTCCGGGAACGCTGGAAGGAGGCGTGTCCCCGCTGGCAGCTGGAGCGCGGCCTAGGCCTGGCGGCCCCGTTGCTAAGCAACACCGACGCCCTGGCGCGCGGGGGAGCGGATCCCGCGCTACCCGTGCGCGCTGCCAGGGCCACGGACCCGGCGCAGGTACCGCTTACACCCGCAAGGCGACAGCGGTTTCCCCCCAGCGTGTTTAAGTTTTGCATCAAAAAGTCATCAAAGGGATGCGAGGGACTCTTGCTTTCGGCTCAGGTCGTGATCTCACAGGTTCGAGCACGGGATGGAGTTAGGGTTAGTTAGGGTTAGGGGTTAGTCCTGCTTGGGACTGACTCACTCTCTCTCTCTCTCTCTCTCTCTCCCTCCCCCTCCTCCTCCCCTGATCCCGTACTCTCTCTCAAAATCAATAAGCTTTTTAAAAAGTCATCAAAGTGAGCGTGGCCGAGGGGAAGAACGCGTCTTTCTGGAATGTGTCAGACTTCCCACGTGTCCTCCTGTCGTGTCACCTTGCCCCTGCGCGGCCTGCACCTCACTGGCGGTTCTGCTGCTGGACACCGCCGCAGGGGATCCCTCCCCGTGGGGACCGCAGCGCGCTGCAGGCTTCCCGCAGACCCCGGAAATTGTTCCCTCTGCTACAGAGCCTGTTCCAGCCCCTGGGATTTTAAGTGCTGTTTGGTCCTCATGGCTGGGTTTCTTGAGGCGAGACCCTCCCACAGTGCTTCCCAGTCCCCGAAGGACCGAGAGTCCAGGAGCTGGCCTCCAGCCCAGAGCCCCCCTTCTCTGAGGACGCCGATACATTATCCAGGCCCTTGGCGCGGCCACAGACGTGACCAGGGATCACTCTCTGCCCGCTTTCCTGCATCCTAACCACCACACGATGTGAAGAGGGTTCTTGCAGGTTCTTCAAGGAAATTAAAATATTCTGACTTTGGCATTCACCTACAGGGCTAATCTACAAAACTCTTAACGTGTGGTTTTCCCATGACTTAGTGAATTCAAAAAGTTTCTAATTTTCTCATAAAGTTTTCACTTCAGTTATTGAATAATGTTTTCTAGAATTTTCCACAGGTCTTTGATCTGTGGCTTCTGAAATCCATCTGTAGTCCCATCTCTGGCTCCTTTTCTGTTCTAACTCCACAAAATTAATAACTGATTTTGCAACACGATTTGTAGGGAAACTTCAGCAAGAACCATCTCCGCAACTGCAGCAGGCCCTGGCCTCCCTCTCCTGACAGTGTCACTCTCCACCAACCTGTGGCCAAGTCCCCAACCTGGATGGCCACAGCCAGCACCATCTGCAGGGCCTAGAAGTGTTCTGTTCTGCCTTCTGTTCGTTCCAGGTGTGCAAAATAAACCATCCAAAGGAAGGAGCACTTCCTGAATGCTCACAAGGAGTGAGACTCTACCCTAGTGTGTCAGTGTTCCTTTGAGTAACCCTCACACCAGCGCCTCAGGGCAAGCCACCAAGGTCTGCGTTTTACTGATGAGAAAACCATGGCCGGCCTACGGTCAAACAGGCAAGGAGATTTTAGGCCAGGCCTAGCTCTGCTTTCCTGCGTCATCTGTCAGGGCAAGGCTGACTCTTTTTTTTTTTTTTTTTTAAACATTTATTTATTTTTGAGACAGAAAGAGACAGAGCATGAACCGGGGAGGGTCAGAGAGAGAGGGAGACACAGAATCTGAAACAGGTTCCAGGCTCTGAGCTGTCAGCACAGACCCCGACGCGGGGCTCGAACTCACAGACGGAGAGATCATGACCTGAGCTGAAGTCGGCCGCTTAACCGACTGAGCCACCCAGGTGCCCCAAGGCTGACTCTTAAAAGAGAGATTAATGACTAGAAAATGAAGGTTTAGGGAAAATTCTCCCCCTCCTCCCACCAACATATACCCAAATGTACAGATCAATCTAGAAGGCGTCAGCAGAGACTGGCCTGGTGCATCCCTCCCTCACCATGGCCCTTATTTCTAATGAACGTCTCTGGCTCTGATAGGCTGGATAGAGCACGGCAGGTGGGTCACAGCCCATGCTGTACTGGGAGGGCAGGACCAAGCCTCTGAGCCCTCCAGCTGCCATCGATGGGAGTGTTGCCTGGAGTCCTGTTGCCTCCTTACGAAAATGCTGCGCAGCCACAGGGAGACCTTCTGCCAACAGAAAAGAGGCAGATCATCCCCTGCCTAGTCCCGCTGACTCAATCACTTAAAGTATTGATGTACTTGCCCTATCCCCTCGCCGATCTTGGGATTCAATTCCCTCCTAACCAGGTCTGTTCTAAGCTTTCCATGTAGGTGGTGCTCCTGGATGGGAAAGTAGAGAAGTAAACTGAAAGACAGCACTGCTCTCTTCCTCCCATTAACATTAGCACATCACGTGTCTAATGTTGGGCCAGTCTTTCCTTTGGTGTAATATCTCTGAGCTAATTGAAAAATGCCTCTACTACTATCCTTAGAGTTTTTCTAAATGTTGGCTCTTTCTGGGTGCTAGGATTCCTCACACTTCACAGTCTACCCTCTTGTTATCTTATGTCTTTGGCATATACTAAGCCCTCAGTAGACAGTGAACAAATGGATGACCAAATAAGTTTCGTGCCCATTTGTTTTTGTGCGTGAATGTGCACACACACACATATTTTGTATTTATCCACCCTTACAGCTTTCCCTCTGAAGCCACTTTGATTCATTATTTATGCCTCATTTCACATCAGCAATGGCTTACACTGTGACATTTACATGGAGACCTCTGTCACTTTCCCTTTTACAGACTCTGGTGCAGAATTCTAGGGGACAGCTGACTGCCCAGCCCTCTACATCCTATCCAATCAATATTCTTTACAGAATTAGTATTGCTAGAGAATGACCTACCACTTTTTATTTAACTCAGGTTTCTGAGCAGTGGTCAATTTATCAAATATACGCTGTTTAATGTAAGATAATAGTAAATGTCTATATTGGTGTTGGCCAATTGAACTTTCTGCAATGATGGGATTGTTTTGTTGTCTAGTGTGGGAGTCACTTGCTACATATAGCTACTAGTTGAAATGAATCAAGGTGACTTGGGAATTTAATTTTAAATTTTAGATAAATCTAGCAAACAATAGCTATGTGGCTATGGCTAATGATATGGACAGTATTTAAGTCTGAGTATTGTACTGTATCTTAATTTTGTTGCTTCTTTTTATCCAGATTAGAAATGATTCACATCTCTCTGGGCAGTACTCTAGTTTTTTACTTTGATGCATTTTTTTTTTATTATCTTTGGTCTGTCAATTCCTTCAACGTGTGGGTTCTCCTAGAAACCTTGAATACACAATGTATAAAACATTTCCAGTATGAAATATTCTGTCCCATAGAAATGTGCATTTCCAGACCAGCCACTCCCCAGTGGTTTTCTTGGTCTCACAATGTTGAGAAGTAGCAGACAGACATAAAGAGGCTGCCACCCTCAGTTGCTTCTTTGGAACCAATCAGCACTTTTGTTGTCTTATCATGCTTCACATACATGCCTTCGCTACCTTTTCATTCACTGTCTTAACACTGAAATGATGCTGAGGTGCCTATGTTTATACTCCCACTTCTGCAAAATGCTTTGGCTATACCTTGTTCCATCTGCTGGTTGGGATGGAGGTCTGAAGTTGTCAGCAGTCTTTGCATCTGTTGTTTTCTCCTGAAAATCACCCCCTTCATGTTTGTTGAACCACATGATCCTGTGCAGGTGGTTTTCAAAGTGTGGTCCCTGGACATATTAAAAATGCAAATTCTCAGGCCCAACCCCAGGACCTACGGAACCAGAAGTCCTGTGGTGGGGTAAGGAATTATTCAACAATCCTTCCAGGTGACTCTGATTCACAGGCAAGTTCCAGAACCACATTAGGGATTGCAAAAAGGGGGTCTTTAAATTCTATCAGTCCTTACTCATTTATCTGAAGGAATTCCTTTGTAAAATACATTCCTAATTAACTAGGTTACCCTGAATGGCAATGTGTGGATAAAAGGCAGGATAATCATGATTTTCCTTTAATTGCCCATTTTCAGTGTTAGTAGTTAGTGCCTAACTTGCTTAATTGTGTGTTTCTGTTTGTTCAGTTTTGGCTGAGTTTTTACACTGTCATTATAAATCAACAGCATGTTTTTAATATAGTCACTCAGTCTCAATCAATGCAGCCACCATTGTTTGCTGGCATCAATGCTCTGGCCCCAGTGCTCCCTGGGGCCAATGCTCTGGCTCCAATGTTTCTGGCCCCAGTGCTCCCTGACGGTTTCCAGCTCAGAGACCTTTTTAGGCTCATCTTAAACATTTCCTCCCCCAGCCCAGGAATCAGCAACTCTTACTTGCCATCATACTTTCTTGGCAAAGCTGTGGGAAACAGCAACTCTCCTCCATCACAGCCCCTAAGGAAGAGAATTTGGGAACGTCTAACAAAACAATATGTGCATTTACCCTTGGACCCAG
The DNA here is from genome assembly GCF_018350195.1 of Panthera tigris. Taxonomy (NCBI): domain Eukaryota; kingdom Metazoa; phylum Chordata; class Mammalia; order Carnivora; family Felidae; genus Panthera; species Panthera tigris. The sequence goes on from NC_056660.1 coordinate 238,079,855, forward strand.
CAATTCTACTTCTAGGACTCCACCTGAAAGAAACTGGCGAAGAAAATGACTTCAAGCACACAGTTACTCATTGTGGCATCTGTAATACTGGAAATAACACAAATGCCCATCAATGGAGGGTAAGGTACACTCATGCAGCCAAAGGAAGGAACAAAGACTCACTGATAAGGAGTGACCTCCAGATATGCAGACAAGGAATGCACAATGGTCTATACATCATAATGCAAATACAGATTTGCTTTCTTCTTCTCTTTAACCATTTAGCTAAGAAGATAACTAAAGTGGTTGCTATGAGGGAGAGAAGGGAGAGAATGCAGGAACAATTAAGGAGGTTAGCTCCAAATATAAGGGACTCTGAAAGAACATAAATGTTTTACATATTTGCAAAGTAAGTTTTTAAGGACCATCCTTAAAATTGAAAAACAGACAGTAATATCAATGACCCTACCTGCTGTGGACTGGAGTCTACAGAAGCCAGCCCTGAGACAACTACTAGGAAGGAGACCCCAAGTAGCAGCTGAAAGCAAGTAGGGAAAGAAGAAATCCATCTGTTTCCTTTAGTATCCGGTTATTTAAATACTTTAGGACACATGTTCACATATTAAACCATTTGCTTACTAAGAACAAGGAGAATATGTTTATTTCTTTCATGTGCTGTCAGCATCGAAATTCATTTTTACTTAATTATATACTACAACAAAATTTCTGGATTTCGATACTTCAGGTCAACAAACAGGCCTCAAGTCAAACAGTATAACCTCATAAATGGACTTGGAATAGAAATAGGTTTGTAATTTATGTTTATTTAAGAATCATGCCCAGTTTTATTAGTTCACAAGAATGAAGCCTCACACTTCCTGGCTATTGATTACTGGCAAGCTTCTGGCCACCAGGTAGATGATACCTATTCGAATGGTGACCCTTGTTCCCTTGAGGACAGGGTATCAATAGGACAGTTATGATATAAAAGCACACATGAGCTATTATTATACATGGGTACAAAGTCGGTCACCTCTGGCCCAATCAGTAGGAGCGAATGGCTGGAGGGACTGTGGCACAGTCTGCCTCATTCAAAGTTCTGTCAATGACGGGTCTGTACTCCAAGGAGACCTTAAAAAGAAAAATTGATAGACAAAATTTGTAGAAAACCACACAAACAGCATTCTCTTATGCTCTTTTGAAAAATTAACTATAAAACTTATTTGTAGGGGCACCTGGGCGGCTTAGTCGGTTAAGCACCCGACTCTTGATTTCGGCTCAGGTCATGATCTCACGGTTCAGTTCGTGAGTTCGAACCCTGAATGGGGCTCTGTACTGACAGTGCACAGAGCCTGCTTGGGAGTCTCCTTCTCTGTCCCTCCCCTGTTCTCTTTCTCTCAAACTAAAAAAAAAAAAAAAAAAAAAAAAAAAAAAAAAGGCAAATTTCAGGAACTTAAAACCACAAATATGTACTAGAGTATTTTTCACTAACAAACTCAAAAAGGATCTAAAAGCACAACAGGGGACTGGCTATGTAAATTATGGTAAATCCATGTAGTGAAATACAACAATTAAAATAACAATGTACAAAATTCTTGACGCTTTACACAAATGCTCAAGAAGTAGGTGAAACCCTGTATATACTGTCATCCTTTAATTACATTTAAACTATATATTTTTCTACTCATATTTAAGGAAAGTATATAAACATACATATAAGGAAAAGTGTATAAACATACATGCAAAACCTGAAGGAAATATTTCAAAATGATAATAATGAAATAAAATAAAATTTCAAAATAAATTTTCAAAATAAACTTCAAAATTTCAGAAATAAAAATTTCAAAATAATAATAAGGGGTATCTGTGATTGGTGATCTTACAAATGTTAATTTCCTTTATCTTGCACTGTCTATACTTTCTAAAATGAGCACTTACTTCTTATATAATTGTAAAAAGTCTTGAACATTACCAAAAATAGGATTGTACTGAGACAGAAGTCTGATACCTTTCTAAATAATTTTTTTGATGTTTGTTTATTTTTTGAGAGAAAGCATGCATGATTGCGAGAGTGGGGGAGGGGCACAGAGAGAGAGAGACAGAGAGAGAGAGAGAGAGAGAGAAAGAAAGCGCGAGAGACAGACAGAATCCCAAGCAGGCTCTGTGCTATCAGTGAAGAGCCCAATGTGGGGCTTGACCCCACAAACTGTGAGATCAGGACCTTAACTGAAATCAACAGTCAGACACTTAACTGACTGAGCCACCCAGGTGGCCCCAGTCTGATATCTTTCTACATACACTGTCAGAAAATAGCCTTCATGCAAAATTATGAAAATCACTGCCTGCCTGAAATAGCAGACACTAGGCACTCTGTATAAAGTGATGACAACAAAGCACAATGCAATTTCCGCAGACTGAGACAAATGATTGAGATGATCCCTTACAAGCCTGAAAAGCTTAAGGGTACACACTTTGTATCTTATTTCGGACTCTTAATGCCCAGGAGAAAAGTCAAATGGGTGAATTACCCTTCGGTGGAGTAAGACTGTGAGCCTTTATTGTACTTGTAGCTGGTTGTTCCCAGCACCCTCACCCCCTCCCCTTCTTGCTGTGCCCAGGCCAATGCCAAGGGCTGCACAGCATACCCTGGGTTCCCTGAGGCTGCACCCTGAGGTGGTCCGACCAATGGGAAGAAAGGAGTGTTTTCCCGTCCCACCCCCACCCCCTGATCTTGCTCTCTATGGGCTCCAGAATCCTCATCCCCTCCCCTGCTATCCAGGCTTGGGTGTTCACTCCTTGCCCAGTGCTAAGCTGTGGACGACCAGCCCTTCTGAACCACCTGCCCATGCTGAATTCTGCCTCCAGACAGAAGCTGACTGACAAGGTTTTTTCCAGTGGTATCTCAGATCTGTCAATGGTCGACTTAAATCCATGCTGCTTCTCCTAGTCCATCACACGCTGAACTCTAGAACATGTGGGACAGCGTATCTGTCAGCGATATGTGAACAGAACATGCCCCCATATACCTTCCCAGTCTTGATGTCGACATAGGAAAGGGTGTGCTTCCTCCAGTGTTCCTCAAATGGCTTCTTCTGCTGCCCCTGGATGGGCTTGGAGTAATCATACTCGTCAATCCGCTCCTGAGGCCAGAGAAAGTAAGTGTATTTCAGAAAATACCACTAACAATCACACTTCAAGTTTCTTACTTCTCTAACAGCAATTTAACCGGAAAATATGGCAAACTCATTGAAATGATACATGAGAGACCAGTCTGCTATGAATTCCCCTAGATCCCACCCAACAAGGAGCTATTCACGGACCCAACCAGACCTTGTTCTGAGCTGGGACATTCCTAGTCCATTTTTCAACCCATGCCCCTTCCTTCTACAATCCCTAATGAAACACCATTTTGTGTAGATCTGATCTAAAACAACACACAATGTGAAAAACAGTGCAACTGAGTCCCAAATGCAGGTGGGATGGAGAGATGAGACATGTGATCCATCTGCCAGTGGTCAGTCCTCCAGAGGACCTGTCCACCCTGGGGCTCCCAGACAGGCGGTTCCTCACTCCAGGGCCTCCACGGCGCGGGTCCCAACAAGGGTAGAATCCACCGAGGCCACAGAGCTAGCAGTGGGTCTGCAGCACCATGAGCTCAGAGCTCCATTTCTACAACCAGTGGGTGGTTTGGGTGTGGAAATCAGATCTTTTATGCACTTAAAAGTTTATCAAATACTTTGTCTTTCTGCTCTGTACTCTGGGAACTTTCATCTTCTTTCAGCTTTTATTGAAATGTTTCAGTTCTAGCAATTATATTAAAATTTTGTTCAAAAACTCTCAAAGAGAAGCTGAACACAATTAAGGAATACCCAGCACATAGTAATGAATAAGAATGTACAAGAGCCTCTTAAAATGAAAACCAGGGGCACCTGGCTGGCTCAGTCAGTGGAGCACGCAATTTTTGATCTCAGGGTTATGGGTTTGAGCCCCATGTTGGGTGTAGAGACAAATTACTTAAAAATAAAATTAATTAATTAAATAAAATAAAAACACTTTGCTTCTGTTTCTGCTGAGTGAGGTGAGTGTGGTGGTGGGGAAAGGCAAGCAAGTGGGGCTAGCACCTTCTTTCCCTTTTTGTTTATTTATTTTATAAGAGAAAGGAGCATGAGCGGGGGAGAGGGGCGGAGCGACAGAGGAGAGAGAATCCCGACACAAGGTTTGATCTCACAAATGGTGAGATCATGACCTGAGACGAAATCAAAAGTCAGATGCTTAACTGACTGAGCACTGCGCCCCCCCCCAGGTGCCCCACCTTCCCTTATTTCTGAACACATACCTACAGGTGAGCTCTCCCTGGGAAGCAGCTTCCACCTGCTTATCTGCTAACACTGAAGGAAAGCTCATTCATCTCATCACACAAACTGCCAACCAACAGCCTAGAGAAGCTTCTAGTTCTCAGTACATGTGACAAACGTGCTTAATTAATATTAATCTAATCCAGCTCCAGTCAGTGGAAGGTAAATTAACAAAGTTTCACAGCTGACTGGTGAGCCTGCTACCAGGAACACTAATACTGTCCCAGACCAAAGCCTGTCTGTCTGGAAAGTGGCTCAGGTCCTGCCGATATTCCATCCTAAGTTCGTGTTTGTTCCCGAGTGCCCATTTCCTTGATGTTTTGCTGTCATATGCTGAGTGCTCTGTTCTGGAAAAATCTGACAACTGTACTCTGCATAAAAATCACGTCATTTAAAAAAGTAGTGACCCAATGGGGCGCCTGGGTGACTCAGTCAGGTGAGCATCCAATGTCGGCTCAGGTCATGATCTCTCGGTTCATGAGTTCGAGCCCCGTGTCAGGCTCTGTGCCGACAGCTCAGAGCCTGGAGCCTGCTTCGGATTCTGTGTCTCCCTCTCTCTGTCCCTCCCCCACTTGTGCTCTGTCTCTCTCTCAAAAATAAACATTAAAAAAAAACAAACATTAAAAATTTTTTAAAAAGTGACCCAAGATGAGATCAGGTCTCAAATGATGATTTCCTCATCATTTTAAGTCAGTAAGTTAGCATTTTCTGGCAATAATACTCGGACTGCACAGCAACCTTTGACCAAGTAAAGTTCAGGTGTGTTTTGCTCAGGCTGCTACTGGCAGCAGCAAATACTGATCCAAACCAAGAAAAAGGTCACACTGGTAGTAAACACAGTGATACCAAAGTGTAAAAGTTATCAGGGGGGGAAAAAAAGGGCTTACTTTTTAAAATTTACTTTTGGGAAAATTGAGTGAAATGCAGAGAAAGTACAGGGTTAGGGACTAAGCAAGGCCAGGTGAGAGAAGGCATGATGTGCAAATAGGGTATGTTGTGAAGGCGCACCTTATAATCTTCCCTGGCATGAGCACCACGTGACTCCTTCCGAGCCTCCGCTCCATAAATGGTCTGAAGTGCACAAAGCATCAGGTTCTGCAGCTCTAGGGTCTCCACCAGGTCGGTGTTCCAGACCATTCCTGAGGACACACAAGGCACCCATGAGAGACAGGATCCAGTCAGATGGGTACTCCAGGCTGTAGCTATGGGCTTGCCAGCATCCACACAAATAGCAAGGACAGGTAAGTCAGCACTAAGTGGGATGCACAGGACCCTGAGGCAGCCTCCCTTGCAAATGCCCAGCACCCCAATTGTGTGCAGGGGCCCACAGAAATGCTCACCTCGGTCAAATGTCTTCAGATGTTTTAGGTCTCCATAGAGCTGGCTGATTTTCTCACAACCTTCCTGCAACACACTTCCCACACGGAACACTGCGGCATGATTTTGCATCGACTGTAACACAAAATACCATTTGTAAATCTTCAATTCATATGAAAAGCCATGCCAAGAACCATTAAACCCTTTAGATTTTTTCTTATGCATTTCACCTTTTTAAAAAAGATTTTATTTTATTAAAAAAAAAATTTTTTTTTAAAACGTTTATTTATTTTTGAGACAGAGAGAGACAGAGCATGAAGGGGGAGGGTCAGAGAGAGAGGGAGACACAGAATCTGAAACAGGCTCCAGGCTCTGAGCTGTCAGCACAGAGCCCGACGCGGGGCTCGAACTCACGGACCGCGGGATCATGACCTGAGCCGAAGTTGGCCGCTCAACTGACTGAGCCACCCAGGCGCCCCAAAAAAGATTTTATTTTTAACACAAGGCTCGAACTCACAAGCCCAAGACCAGGAGTTGCGCGCTCCACTGACTAAGCCAGCCAGCCATGGCTCATCGTGGTTCTGATCTGCATTTCCCTGATGATGAGTGACACTGAGCATCTTTTCATGTATCTGTTGGCCTATCCATAGGTCTTCTTTGGAGAGACATCCATTCAGCCCTTCTGTCCATTTCTTAGGCTGTTTTTGCACTACTGAGTTGTAGGAGTTCTTTATATATTTTGGGATATTAGCCCCTTATCAGACATATAATTTGCAAATATTTTCTCCCATTCTATACGAGAAAACTGTTTTACTGTTTTCAGTGTACTGATTTTTCTCCTCCTTGGTTAAATTTATTATTCCCAGGTATTTTATTCTTTCTGATACAGTTGTAAATGGGATTATTTTCTTAATTTCTCTTTCAGAAGATTTATTCTTTGTATACAGAAACAACAGATTTTTATGTATTGATTTTGCATATTTCAACACTACTGAATTCACTTACTAGGTCTAAGTTTTTTTGGTGGAGTCTGTGTCAAATATCTCATACATCTATAAATAGTGACTTTTACTTCTTCCTTTCCAGTTTGGACACCTCTTATTTCTCTTTCCTGCCTGACTGCTCTAGCTAGGACTTCCAGTATTGTGTTGAATGAAGTGGTAAGAGTGAACACTGTCTTGCTCCTATGTTAAGACGAAAAGCTTTTAGCTTTTCACCACTGAGTGTGACAGTAGCTGTGGGCTTGTCACATATGGCCCTGATTACACTGAGGTACATTCCCTCTATACCTGCCTTGTTGAGAGTTTTATCATAAATAGATGTTAAATGAAGTTCTGATTAATGCTTTTTTATTAATTTATTTTATTAATTTTTTTAACGTTTATTCATTTCTGAGACACAGTGAGCAGGGAAGGGGCAGAGAGAGAGGGAGACACGGGATCTGAAGCAGGCTCCAGGCTGAACTGTCAGCACAGATCCCGACGTGGGGCTTAAACCCACGAACTGCGAGACCATGACCTAAGCCGAAGTCAGACGCTCAATTGACTGAGCCACCCAGGCACACCAATGCTTTTTAAATTTTTTTAATGTTTATTTTTTACGAGATAGAGTGTGAATGGGGAAGGGGTAGAGAGAGAGAGGGAGATACAGAATCCGAAGCAGGATCCAGGCTCTGAGCTGTCAGCACAGAGCCTGATGCAGGGCTTGAACCCACGAGCAGTGAGATCATGACCTGAGCCGAAGTCAGTCACTCAATTGACTGAGCCACCCAGGTGCCCCTGATAAATGCTTTTAAAACATGATTCTATGTTCCTATTAAGTACATGTCTTAAATCCATGTCCGTTATTTAAAATGGAACATTGTGCATTTAGGGAAGGCAGTTTGTGGAACTTGGCCAAGATCTGTGATTCCAAGCAGACTTACTTCTGAGGCATAATGTACTGAGTGGTGGCAGAAAGGCGTAAGGGTTCCACCTTCGAATTCCCAAGGAGACAGCAGTTCCTAGACTTGCTCCACCCTCGAGATCTGGTGGTAAATGTTCTAGGAGCAGCAGGTGGCTCCTTGCTGACACAAACTAAGAAGTGCTAAGATTATGAGGTGGTCTGCAGTGAGCCTGGAGTGGATGGTCATAAAGTAGAGGGAGAAGTGAGAAGCCTGGGAGCGTTCCCTGGTGGACTTCTGGTTAAATACTGTAAAAACTCCTCATGTGTCAAATTCCTGTATGGTTTTCTTGTTTATGCTCATAAGAAATGGGACATGAAATAAAACTGAAATTTATTTTAGGATCTACCTTTGTTTCCTATCACTCACCGAATGACCTTTCATCACGCTTGAAAAACCCCCTTATCCCATGCTTAATCACAGCATGTGCCCGGGCCTACTTCTGGACTCTATGCAACTGATCTAGATGTCTCCTTCTCTATCACAGACTAACACAGCTTGTTGACTTAGTTCTATTTAACAGATACCTCATCTATTTCTTTAGAAAGATACATAATTTAAAAATTATAAAGCATACCATCAAACGTCTTGGCTTTTCAGCGAAAGCAAAGGGAAAAAGCTGTCTCAGAATCTGGTAAATGTTAATTAACACATTCTTTTATGTTCTTCAGCGCTCATGTTGTCATACTCTTTAGGGTTAGGGTTATTCAAGGTATTTTAAACTTTTTGGCTGCACCGTGAAGATCATTTTCACATGGATTCCTGCAGGTATACTGGAAAGCTACTCATTTCCATATATGAATCTTTTATCCAGATGCTTTACTTCATTCTTGTTTTTATTAGTTTTCCACTTACCATCTTGGAATTTTTAATTGTATCAGTAAGCAGTAATTTTGTCTATTCCTTTTCAATACATTTGTCATTTCTTTTCTCTTTCTTACTGTATTTACTGGAATCAGCAAAATGATTACTCCGTCCCCCAACTCAAGTGTCCATTCCACGAGGGCAGGATTTTTTGTTTTCTTTGGATGACTCGGGCATCTAGAATACTGCCTGGCACACAGCAGATACCAATTCAGATGGTCCCTAACCTATGAGGGTTTGAGCAATGATTTTTCCACTTTACAAGGAAACAAAAGGGATCTGCATTCAGAGAAACCGTGCCGGGAACTGTCACCTTTTCTCAGGCTGGCAGTGTGCATTAGGGCACACTCTCATGACTCTGGGTGGTGGTAGCAGCTGCAGCTCCCACTGAGCCCCATGGTCCTGAGGCTCAATAACCATCTCCACTCACACAACCACTGTTTTTCACTTCCAGTACAGTATTCAATAAATTACGTGAGACAGACCACACCCTCTTATACAATAGGCTTCATGTCAGATGAACTTTCCCTACTGCAAGCTAACCTAGGTGCTCTGAGCACATTTAAGGCCAGCTAGGCGAATGTTCAGTAAGACAGGTGTGTTAAATGCATTTTTTCAGGACATAATCCCATTGTGAGTCAAAGATCTGTACGTGCCTTATTTAGTGGGAATACCTCTAAGGTTTCCTATTTCAAAATCTCTCATGGATTCACCATTTCCATATCCAAACGGAAGTTCCTACTATCCAGTGCAATGATTACATCTGTCCTAGCTGGCCTCCCAACTCCTGGTATCAGTACCCCACAAAAGTCCTGCACAGATCACTTGACTGGTTTCCTTAAACATACCTTTGTCCTTCACACATGCTATTTGCCTTACCTTTCCAGGAAGCCTCCCTGAAGCCCAGTCTCACCTGAACACAGAACCACACAGTCCTATAAAAGCTGCATGGTGCAACTTTTGGTGGTGAGCATTTGTGCCACTGGACTCCTTATCAGAATGTGACTAAAGCAAAGGGTGGCTTCTTTTTGGAAAATGCCTCCACAAATTCTTACAAATAATTTCAAGTGGACAGAGATCTTACTTATGGACCAAGGATCTCTGTAGTCGAAGAACCTGATGGATCCCTAGCTGTTTTACATACTACTTTTATTGATCTAACCCTGCGTTATCCAATGCAGTAACCATGTGTAGCGATTTATATTAAATTGAAACTGAATAAAACTCAGTTCTTTAGTCACACTAGCCACATTTCACATGCTGCACAGTCACATGTGGTCAAAGACACATGTTCCCATCCTCAGAGAACATCCCATCAGACATGCTGATCTAGAAGATAAATACTGTGACGACAACTAGTGCACAGATTACCATTTCCCCCCAAAACCCACACTCTCCACTCTTCCTGACTTTATTTAGGGGATACAATGGCCCCAGTTTAAAGACATTTCCCAGAGTTGCTAGAAGCTGGGTGTGATGATAGGATTAACTTCTTGGCAATGAGATGTGTTGGGCTTTCAGGAAGCCTGGTATAAGGAAGTTCCCAGCTGGGACCTTCTTGGACCTTCCACTCTCTCTCCCCCTTCAGGCTGTGACATACACACAACAGAAGAGAGGGTCTGAGGAGCCACATACAAGCACGGTGGGATGTAGAAGTTGTAGTTTCCGCCCTGGGCTGCTACCTGCGGTCTTCTGTGTGTAATGTGTCCTCTTGCTACTCAACCCGGGCCTGGCACAGGACTGTGGACACAATGGCCTGCTCACTTCAGAGCACAGGTGCTTACCTTCTGCATGTTGAGTCGTAGTTCTGATGTTCTTAGGGTTCCATCAGCAAACCTCAACTTATCAAGATTCATGACAGACTCTTCTCCAGCATTTGGTTTAATTGGAGGAACTTTATCTCCTTAAAAAATATACAAACAAAAAGCTAGAATTTAATGGCTTTTGGAAAATGTACCCATAACCTGAGCGAATGTTCCACCCAAGCCACCCTTTAACTGAAGCACCACATATTGACTTGGGGCCATAAACATATAAAGACAAAATTTCTGGCAAGGAGGAGGTATCCAGTAAGAAATCTTTGAACAAAACAGAAACTATTCTTAAGCTTAAAAATTAGATTTATGCAAAGACACCTTGCAGTATTACTCTACAGAAGGGAGAACTGGCACCTTCAGGTAGTGAGCAGTTTCCAACAATTCTGCCACCACCACCCACCCCCACCCATGACGTGGTCCTCATTCAAAGATGAGGGAGGACCTGGTCTGGCACGTTTAAAAGTCTCTTGCTGATTCAGACCCTTATATCTGCTTACCCAAACCTCAAGATTTGCTCTTCTTGCTTTTCTAAAAAATAAAGATAAATGTTTTGAAGATTTTTTAAAGGTTTTTTTTTTGGGGGGGGGTAACATGTTTTGAAATGTATTTTTTTCAAGAGGTAAAAGGGGCAGAAGGTATGAAAAACAGGAAACAAAGGTTTGCAGGTAAAGTTGGGCTGCTCACAGCTGCTCTCTGCAAGGGGCCAGGGCAATGGTCTCTCATGTGACATGCCCCAATTTTAGGCCGGTTACAGTTTCTTCTTCTTCTTTTTTTTATAATGTTTATTCATTTTTGAGAGACACAGAGTACAAGCGGAGTGGGGCGGGGGAGACACAGAATCCGAAGCAGGCTCCAGGCTCTGGGCTGTCAGCACAGAGCCTGACACGGGGCTCGAACCCACGAACTGTTATATCATGACCTGAGCCGAAGTTGGACACAACTGACTGACCCACCCAGGTGCCCCTGGTTGTGGTTTCTTCTGCTTTTGTTTTTAACGTTTTTAAAAAGTGATCATTTACCAAAATTATTTTTCTTTAGGTGCATAGTTCTACAAATGTTGACACATGGTATGGATTCCTGTAACCATCATAATAGGATCCAGATTAAGGTTTAAACATTTTAATGTTTAAAATATTCATATTTGGGAAAATATAGTGATGCTCTTCCTTTTTTTTTGTTTTTAAAAGTTAAAGTACAATTATCATTTTTGGTGTAGAGTTTTGCACATTTTGCCTCACAGAGTCACACAAGCTCCACCATGAGCAGGACGGCAACCACCAAGCCGTGTTATTCCCTAGTTCTGTCTCCTCCAAGATGTTATGTAAATAAAGTTAGGTGTATGTATATAGCCTTTTAAGCTTGGGTCACACAACCTCATATGTTTTGAAATGCATTTGTGTTGTTGCATGTAGGAGTAATTTGTTCCTTTTTACTGCTAAGTTTAAAAAACGTTTTAAAACTGTATACTGATCCTTCAGATACAAAAGTACAAGATATTCATCTTTTCTAACAATATTAAAAAAAAATTTGTTTTTTTTTTTGAGAGAGTGAGAGAGAGAGAGAGAGAGAGAGAGAGAGAGAGAGAATGAGTGCGTGTGTGAGCAAAGGAGCAGAGGGAGAGAATCCTGAGCAGGTTCCAAGCCCCTAATGTGGGGCTCAATCCCATGACCCTGGGATCAGAGTGAGATGCCCCGAAAGTAAAGATATTCTTACAAAACTTCCTTTTTCTCTTTTTCAAAGAAAAGAAACCTCGAATTTTCTGCTTTCCTCTGAGATCTGATTTCAGGCTTCACTGCTATAGTGAAATGAGCATTAGATTTGGTATCAGACCAGGTGGGTTCAACTCCTGCCTCTGCAGCAAACACTGGGACAGGGCCCCACATCTGCCCTTCACAGCCTGGACTTGTAGTCAGAGCAAGGGAGAGGGTGTCTGAAAATACAGCTGTCCTTCTCCTTACATATATCTGCTAACTGCAGACGTAAAGGGGAGCACGGCATGGTATACTAAGGGCTGTGTTTAACTAATGGGATAGTAAGATTTTCACCAACTTAAAAGTCCATACGAAAAGCTTTTGTACAATAAAAATAGCACAACTGATACTAAATAGTCACCGTCAATGAAGCGTAACGAGAAGAGCAGAGGCCTGGGGATCCCACGACACTTCCCTTGGAAACAGTGACTTCCCCTCACATGTTGTTCTGAGCAAATGGGCCAACACAATCTACATGAAGACCCTCTGAATGTCAAAGCGACAGTAAGTGTCCTGTTCACAGTGGGACTCACCCTTCTAGCACATGGCATTTTTTCCTCAGCAGATTATTTTAACAGAAGAACGCAATCACTGACTTGAATCCACTGTATCAATGCAGGGACGGATAGGACCCAATCCTCTGTTTGTGTACATTACGTCCTCCCTTTCTGCTTTAATAGGGTATTTATATTTTGTTTTTAGAATCTAAATTACTTTTCCATAAGTACTGAAAACTACTCTATCGTCATACCTGTTTAAAATATTTTACTACAGGGGCGCCTGGGTGGCGCAGTCGGTTAAGCGTCCGACTTCAGCCAGGTCACGATCTCGCGGTCTGTGAGTTCGAGCCCCGCGTCAGGCTCTGGGCTGATGGCTCGGAGCCTGGAGCCTGTTTCTGATTCTGTGTCTCCCTCTCTCTCTGCCCCTCCCCCGTTCATGCTCTGTCTCTCTCTGTCCCAAAAATAAATAAAAAACGTTGAAAAAAATAAATAAATAAAATAAAATATTTTACTACAAATAAGTAATTTATATCGAGCAAGCAACTATGTGATAAACCTCCCCTTAAAATAACTCCCTAACAATGACTTTTCTAAGCAGAGCACAAGGACTATAGGACAGAATCTGACCAAAACCAGGTTACCTTCTTAATTGTTAAGACCCTCACCCAACCTGTGTCTAGTCTCAAGTCTATCACCATATAAATTTCTGATTGCTCTGTTTCCTCACTTATAGGGGGTAAAAAGAGACTACCCCCTTCATGATCACTAAACAAATTTCCAATTACAAATCAAGACATGGTAACCTCTTGCCTCCTGAAACAGCCTGGAGAAACACATACCGGGTCTGCAGGACTCCGCGATACTCAGGGCACACGCCCGACCAAAGACAACCAGATCCAAGAGTGAGTTTGCCCCAAGACGGTTGGCACCATGCACGGAGGCGCAGGCAGCCTCCCCACAGGCATACAGGCCGGGCACGATCTGATCCTGGCCATTCACATGCCTCAGAACCTGTGGAAGGAAGACTGAAGACTTAGGAGCAAAGTCTGCACAGGACTGCTTCCTGCGGTGGGGTGTCTGCATGCAGGGGCAGAGGGAGGAGGGCAGGTGAAGGCCAGATCTGCTCTCACCTACAGGGAACTCTCTGTGTCAGTCCAGTCTCCGCCCTCTGCACCCAGACACTCAGCCACCCCAGGCCAAGAGAGATCAAAGGATCCCATGTGGCAGCACCTGTGATTTTAATCCCACACCTACTGCTCACGAGAAACCTCACTCATCACCTCTAACTGATCCCCTACTCCCTCACTCTGACTCTGGATTCGAATGAAGGGAAGGGAGTAGGGCAGACTTGAGTTGTAACTCAGATGCTTCCAGCCTATTACTCATCTATGAACGTAATCTCCAGTCACCTCGCCTAAGGACAGGCCAAAAAAGTCAAGAACCAAAAAGCTCTGGGTGAACTACAAACCCCTCGAAGGTACTTGTTGTAAAGAGAATACAATTTACAAGGCTGCAGTAAAAGTAACAAGAGATCATACGGTAAAATAAATTATAAGCTGGGAAAAACAATGATATTACATCTATGACTGCCTACTATGGAGGGATCAGTAAGTTATCAGTAACTACTCATCACTATGGAGTGAAAAGTGAAAGCTGAAAGGTGGCCGAGCCCCCTGCCCTCTGGCAGCATCTACTCAAGGGAAGTGCAGCCTGTACAACAACACAGTGCCTTCTGAGGAAAACATCGGTCTTCTCTGAGCTCGCAAGGGCACCTGTATCATTCCCGCCCTCTTTCCCACCGTGGAAGGGTCTTGGTTTGGTCACCTGCCCCTTGTAGTTGGTGGGAATGCCGCCCATGTTATAATGCACGGTGGGAAGGACGGGGATGGGCTCCTTGGTGACATCTACACCTGCGAAGATCATGGCCGTCTCTGAAATGCCAGGCAGCCGTATGGCCAGCTGCTCTGGGGGTAGGTGGTGCAACTGCAGGTAGACGTGATCTTTTTCAGGGCCACAGCCTCTGGTGGAAAAGGACATCACGGTGTGAGGCAAAAAACGGCAATTATAGAAAATGTGAGACTATGAGTTTCACATTTTTTTATGCTGTACAAAATTTCCCTTCACTTGTGGCCATCCATTCTTCACATCTCTGAGCACGTGCTCTGTGACAGCATCTCCTCTGAGCACCTGCTCTGTGACAGGGTAGACTGAATGTGGTAGGACACAGCCAGAACATGGACAGACTTCCAGCCCTCACTGAGTTCATACTCTAGTCTTAGGAAGTCACAATTAGCTGTTTTCCTTGGTAAATGCATTAGAAAGTCCTTTTAATGCAAACACTCCAAATATAAAATCTCTAGAAGTTATAACATCAAAGATACAAGAAAGATCACCATCGTAAGGCAGCACTGGCACTCAAGAGCCTGCACAGTGAAGGTCTCGAACGCATGTGGGTCCCCAAACAGCATCGAAGGCCCATCGAAGGGGAGGAGAGGTAGCCTACGCAGAGTTGGGTGGGGTAGGTGAGTTGCTAAAACTCACACAGAAGCCACACAAGCCCATGTGCACATGTAGACATGAATAGCAGCCACCAAAGAGAAAGGAGGGTGTGCATGTGTGTGTGTGTGTGCACTCAGACACCTTTGGATAGAATGACACAGACCTTCCTTCACGTATTTCCAGAGTCATGGACCGAGACACGACGTCTCTGGATGCCAGGTCCTTTGCAACCGGGGCATATCGCTCCATGAATCTTTCGCCTTGACTGTTAATGAGAATGCCTCCCTCTCCACGGCACCCTTCTGTAATGAGACAACCGGCACCATATATACCTGCAAAGAACCCAGTTAATT
The DNA here is from genome assembly GCF_018350195.1 of Panthera tigris. Classification (NCBI taxonomy): domain Eukaryota; kingdom Metazoa; phylum Chordata; class Mammalia; order Carnivora; family Felidae; genus Panthera; species Panthera tigris. The sequence continues at coordinate 238,095,232 of NC_056660.1, forward strand.
AGATGATTATAACCTAACAATTGCTAGGTCAATATTTCAAATGCAAATTTTTTTCCAATACATTTCTGGGGGTGGAAAGGAAAAGGGTATGCAAGGGGCATGATGCTCACAACAGAATAAGACAAAGGACAGGTTAAGTAAGGAATAGTAGGACGTTTTGACAACAAAAAGCACCAATGAAGCAGCAGTGAGGAGAAAGGGCAGCTAATGTAGTAACAACACAGCTTGGCTGAATATTCCAATTCCAACAGCTTTTCAGCTTTCAGCACAACCAAGCATGAGTTAAATATCTCAGGTTTTGTTTTAATTGTAGAATGTTCTTTTATAGCATGAAATTGTGACTAGGTAAGAAAAACCAGCTTGGAAAATTCGTATCTAAAAATTGGTTAATGGGGCGACTGGGTGGCTTAGTCGGTTGAGTGTCCGACTTTGGCTCAGGTCATGATCTCACGGTCTATGGGTTCGAGCCCCGCATTGGGCTCCGTGCCGACAGCTCAGAGCCTGGAGCCTGCTTTGGATTCTGTGTCTCCCTCTCTCTGCCCCTCCCCCACTCATGCTCTGTCTCTCTCTGTCTCTTGAAAATAAATAAAAATAAAAACTTAAAAAAAAATAAAAACTGGTTAACAACAGCAATAATTACCACCGTTCATACTTGTACTGTACTTGCTGTATACAACTCTAAGTTTTGTAACAACCCCAGGAAATATCCCTATTTTCAGAGAAAGCGATGATAGCCTAGGAACTTGTCAGTGTTCTGCAGCTGGGAAGGCAGAGCCAAATGCACACCTGGCAACTAGGCAGGTCTGTGCCCTTAATCTCACTGTCCCTTCAATAAGGAATGCCAAGCACCTGAATTTTAACAAGGAGACAAACACCTATGTCAATGTCACCTGAAAGTTAAAACTGTCATTACCACACCAGAAGAGTTTTCTTGCTTTAAGAACAAGAAAGCAGGGGCACCTGAGTGGCTCAGTTGGTTAAGCATCTGACTTCAGTTCAGGTCATGACCTCACGGTTGGTGAGGTCGAGCCCCAGTCAGGCTCTGTGCTGACAGCTCAGGGCCTGGAGCCTGCTTCGGATTCTGTGTCTCTCTCTGTGCCCCTCCCCTGCTCACACTGTCTCTTTCTCTCAAAAATAAACAAACTTTTAAAAGAAAAAAAAAAACAAAAAACAAAACAAGAATTTCCTGGAGCACCTGGGTGGCTCAGTCAATTGTGTTTTGACTCTTGATTTTGGCTCAGGTCATGATCTCACAGTTTGGGAGGCAGAGCCCCAAGTCAGGTTCCATGCTGACAGGAGGGAGCCTGCCTGGGATTCTCTCTCCTGGTCTCTCTGTTCCTCTCCCGCTCACATATTCTCTCTCAAAATAAATAAGTAAACTTTAAAACAAAACAAAAACTCCCAAAACCAGTATTAAAAAACTACCTAAAACATTTTTTACTTTTTATCCCTGCCAGGGATCAGAAAAAATATACTGACAGAGCAAAGAGAAAACCCAGGTCTGGTTCTTTAGCATGGTGTGAGGCTACTTCCACAAAGTGTGGTGTCCCCTCAGTTGACAGGTCAGAAAAGCAACTAGAAACAAAGTCCAGAATGAGACTTGCCTGTCCCAAGAGGCAGATCTCTCTCTCCAATTCATATCTGAATAATGAACTCTTTCAATTCTGCACCTGCAGCCTAGACCTCCCGTCTGAACTCCACATTTGCACACTCAACTGTCTGAGGACGCAAGATGAGCTCAATGTGCCCACAACTGGCACCATAGTCATTAACATCTCAGGGGGCCACATCTGCCATAGCTCGTCCCGACTTTTTACTCTACTGGACACCCTGATGTTTTCCCTGTAACACTGGAATCTGCCCATGCCACAACTCTGATCAACAGCTCTCGGGACATTCACTCAGGAAACACTGATGAGGTCCTACTATGTGCCAGGCACTGTGAACTGCATCACCTGTCCCCACCTCCGGGAGCTGACAATCGAGTTGGGGAGAGGGACACTGAACAGTCTTTACATAAAGCTCCAGCTTTACGACTGGAGCAGGTATCGCCAAGGCAAGGTGGTGGCCTAAACTGCCTTGGGAGAAATGGAAAAAACTTTCTTGAGCAAATGACAAGCTGGGCTCTGAGAATGTGCTAGTGTGTGGGACTACAGAGGGGCATCGAGAGGTATGAGAGTCCTGACCCCATGAAAGTGGTCCCGTCCTACCTGTGGGGTGAAACTGAACGAACTCCAAGTCCTGGCAGGGAAGGCCTGCCCTGGTGACCATGGCGGTGCCGTCACCGGTGCTGGTGTGGGCAGATGTGCAGCTGAAGTAGGTGCGCCCGTAGCCTCTGGAAAACAGACGGGCCAGCAGAGAGAAAGCAGTGACACATGGTGTCCCGTCAGGATCGCCTTTCTAGTGGCACCAGAGTGGACAGAGCAGCCCGCAGCACCATGACAGGTGCTGTCTGCATGCGCTACCCTGGGCAACTGGGGCAGGAGCCTGGGAGACGGAGGAGGCACTCTCGTTTATACTTCAAGGCACTTTCATGCTATCTGAATGACCTCCCTGAGAAGCGTGTGCTGCTTTAATGCTGAAATTTTTGCTTTTTATGGACTCACTCTTGTAAAGGGTTAAAATAACGGACTGACAATGTAAGAAATGTAATTTAGTTTCATCGTGTGAACAAACAGCACTTATCTACACCAGAAATCAGTATAAACACAGTGTCCACTAAAGCAAAAGACAGGTTAAGCCAGGAAGTGTCACGTGACTCTCCAGACCCGTTTCCTCAAGGGTCCTCTCAGGTGCAAGCTGAAGACAGATACTTCCTCACCTACCTGAGGCAGATGCTATGATTGTCCCCTTTGGAGACATGGAACTGAGACTGGCAAAGTTTATTATGCTCCTGGGTTAGGTCACTGCCTCCATTTTTTTTTTTTTTTAAAGAAACTCAGAGACCCAACTTTCCTACAGAAAAACTAAATACAAGTTACACTCCTACCCAGTAGCTACAACAGTGTTCTTTGCTCTTATGCGATGGATGGACCCGTCTTCTATGCACAGCGCAATAACACCACGACATTCTCCATTTTCCATCAGGAGATCCAAGGCAAAATACTCTACAAAATAGCTGGTATCATATCGCAGAGACTAAAAAACATGAAAGAAAAAAGAATCCCACAGTTTCAATTGCATTTAGGGTGTGAAACTAACATTTCAGCAATACTGCTCATATGAACAAGTTCAGGGCTCTGATGTGGTGTGTAACAAATGGACAGGGTAAACCCTGGGTTGCAAAAGAAGCCACAGACTTTACTTGCATCAACCATAGTGCTGATGCTGTTGTGGATCAACATGAAAGGTACCCTGCTCTCAGGTGTATGATCAGATCGTAACAAGGACATACACATGTCATGCATGTCAGAGAAGATGCTGTAGCTGCTCAGTAAACATGAAGGGCTCTCACAAAACCACCAGCTCCCCAACATGACACAGTATACTGCAGGATGGGCAGATCCTGGCACACATGTGTCAATGCACTCAGCCGAAGCTGCCACCAGGGTCCTAACATTTGCAAATCAAGAATCTGTCCCCATTTGAGAGCAAGAATTCAGAATACTGATTATTATGAATCAGTGATTCCAAATATTGATTACTTGGCTATGCCAAAGTAGGCCCTGATTATCTAGTAACTACTGTCCCCCAAACCTTAGTCCAGTTTGAACACTTAAGTATTAAATCAATTAGTTCAGGAACTCAGAGGTGCTGAGTCCTAAAATACTTGCTCTGTTCTTATACTTTCAGTATGGCAGATCAATTTAATTTTCTAAAATAGACACTTTCAAATTAATAATTAACAAATATACATCCTGCCATGTTAGTCTGCTGTTTATTAAGCAACCCCAGGGCTGACATGCTGACCTTCTGACCTGTCCCAGAGTGGCCTGTTTCCAGCTCATCACCACATGCCTGGCCTAACCAGACCATGTCCTGTCACCCCATGCACCCAGGGTGGCCTCACCCTTCCATACAACGTGTGCAGCAGCGAGTGGCCAGTGCGGTCAGCCACACAGCAGCACCGATGGGCCTGCCCGCCTTTCCCAAACTTGAGGCTCTGTCCACCAAAAGCACGCTGGTAGATCCTCCCATCTTCAGTTCTGCTGAATGGCATGCCATAATTCTCCAGCTGTGAAATATGAAAACAAACACCTAGTACCTTGAAGGAATCGGGATATTCATCGCTGATTTACACTAAACAATTTCAACATAAACCTGTAAACCCAAACCAATACGTTCTATGAAAATTTCAACACTTCAGGAAAAGAGAAAAACTTTGTTATTAAATGAACTGAATGGTTAATGATAGGAAAGATTTCCCTTGTTACATCAACTCGTTACCATTCCTTGGGCTGACCACATTTGCCTTGACCTCTCTTTTCTACCAGAAACAGACCATGCAAGGACAGTACCTCTACCACGGAAGCAGGGGCCTGCTCTGTCATGTAGTGGATGGCATCCTGGTCCCCCAGCCAGTCGGAGCCTTTCACAGTGTCGTAGAAGTGCCACCTCCAGTTGTCCTCCTCCATGTTCCCCAGAGCAGCATTGATCCCTCCCTGTAAACACAGGGCAGACTTACAGGCTACGAAAGGGAACCCTGGACCTTCCAGGCCCATCCCCCTTCCACCCACTGCCCAAAACTGGATTCAGAGAAAGCCAACTAATTTTGACAACAATGGCATGTGAGGGACCTGACTGCAGTCCGGTTGGTTACAGGACCGTCCTGAGCAGGGAGAGGCATGACAGATGCCAAATCTTACCTCCCTCAGCCTCAGTGCCCTTACCCATGAAGGGACATGAAGCTGAACTTGAGAGCCATCTGGAGGGTTAAGTGAGGTTTTATGTGCAATGCTCGTCACCTCCAAACCTGGCACATAAAAGGCACTGAGCAAATCTATCTGGGATAATTCTATGACAAAATGTTCCCAGTGGCATTTATGGACATGTGTTAAAGAAGTACTTACTGTCAAGGAATAAACTCTAAACTCAGAGTCACATTCTCTACCGTGTCTGTCTCTCAGAGTCACAGAAAAGGGCAGTACAGGGACAAATGTAACACTCACACTTTTCCTCCGCAACTTAAAACCGGATAACTCATCTCTTTTTGAGAAGAAAAGGCACATTTTCTGACTTCCCTCTTTTTTGCAAATGTTCCTCAATCAAGCTTCTGAGTCAAGCAGACCCATGCAGGAATTCTTTCCCCGCTTGGTGCTGCTGTGCCTCAGTTTCCCATTATGTTTCAGTTATCAAGAAAAGAGTCACCAGCACAAAGCCAGGAACCCTAACAAGACAAGCAGCAAAAGTCACAAGTTATTTCCTCCTCCTTCTCCGACCCCACCGATTGTAAACCCAAACACAGTCCTAGTAAAAACTGTTAAGTACCAGAGTAGTAGCAGAAGAGAGAAACCTAGTTTAAAACAACACTAAATACTTGGCCCAGTGCACATGTCCATGCTATTATTTTATTGCTACTATTAGTAAGAATCAGGGCCACAGACAGCTGGTCTTCCAGGAGTCCCAAGAAATACAATTTTGTTTTTCTAAAGTAATCTCAGGGCGCCTCAGTGGCTCAGTCGGTTGAGTGTCCAACTTGATCTCAGCTCAGGTCTTGATCTCAGGGTCAAGAGTTCAAGCCCCATGCTGGGCTTCATGCTGGGCACAGAGCCTACTCAAAGAAAAATAAAAAGCAATCTCTATACCCAACCCAGGGCTCTAATTCACGACTCTGAGATCAAGAGTTGCACGCTCTACTGACTGAGCCAGCCATGTGCCCCCCCCCCCTGCCAGGAGTACACTTTAGACTTGCCCAGTCCCCACCTGTCTTATCCCCCCAATTAAACCTTACTTTCTCCAACCAGCATTCAAGTTAAGCTATCCATTTCTTACTTTTTATTGTTTTAATATTGCACTATCTGAATATACTATTATTTCTCATTATTTAGACTTATGTTTACATCCATTTTTCCGTTTAGACACAATGTAATCTTCAAAAGTATGTATTATTTATTTTTCAGTTTATAACACATAGTTTTAGAACAAAGTATCTGTGTAGCTAAGTGCCTGAAGAATGTTGCTGCATACTGAATACAGGCTACAACAGTATTTAGGGTGGCTTTTACTGGTTCCTGGAAAGTTACCCCACACTCTGCTATCTCTATGAGGAAATATGTTCCAAATACTGGAAAAAACAGTTCAATTCATTCCAGTTTTGGAATACTACCTGTATACAACCTGCGTACCACCTACAGTGTGCCAGGAAAGAAAACAAAATTATAAAATCACTGTGTTCTTTTTCATCTTACTTTTATCCTCTTCCCTAAATTTTGAGCATTTAAAGGCCAATGTTCTTCTGTCCTGCACATTCATGCCACCAGCAAAGCTCATCATCATACTTAACGAGGCCCACGCCAAGGATGCAGCAGGGCCAGGAGAATCAGTCCAGAGATAGGCTCATTTTAGATTGGGAAAGTACAGTGAAGACAAACTATGATGGGGGCCAGAGGATTAGGTGGGTGCTCAGAGAAGACCTGAGTGTGACCGGAGCGGCAGAGCGATAAGAGGCCCCAGGAGGGACTCTGGCAGTGGGGGTGGAGGCAGTGTGGGAACACACTCCCAAGGCGAGTAAGCCAGGTGGGTGCAAGGAGCAGAAAGAGACAGGAACATGGCTGGCGTGCAGTGAGAAGGCCTGTGGCAGAAGACTGAGCACTGCTGTGCAGGCGCCAAAACCATTAAGGGGGCCCCTTTCTCTTACCTGGGCTGCGACGGTGTGTGATCTCGTAGGAAAGAGCTTTGTGACGCAGGCCGTGTTAAACCCTGCCTCGGAAAGGCCAAACGCAGCTCGCAGGCCTGCCCCTCCAGCGCCTACCACCACCGCATCAAATTCGTGGTCCACTACCGGGTATTGCGCAGAAATCTGGAAGGAACAATTCACCTGTCAACCACCCATTTACCGATGCCACACACTGGGACGGTGGGTGCAGCGCAAGAGCTCAGACAAAATGGAAGAAGCGATGAAAGAGCAACCGCAGCAGAGGGGCCTCCCCCCGTGCCAGGACCCAGAGTGCGCGGCTGGCACACCCCACACCGACGGGACCGAAACACAGACCCGACGAAGAGGGAGCACGCATCCTAGCACCTGGGACACCCACCATGAAGTGAAATGTTGAAAACAAGAGGTACGGCCTCAAAGCAGGGAACCGTGGAAGCAAAGGAAAGCAACGACCCAAATCAAAATATTAGTTCTAAATACGGCTTTCCTACTCCGTTATCCTTTCTGTTCATCTTTTTCCGCTGACAGCCATATATTCATACACATGCTTGTGTGAATCTAAGCTCATAATGCAGTATACAGATCATGATTCTCCACCTGTGGTCAGCAAGTTTCTCAAGAAAAGGTTAATTTTTTTTTTTAATGTTTATTTATTTCTTGAAGGAGAGAGAGACAGAGTGCAAGCAGGGGAGGGACAGAGAGAGGGAGACCCAGAATCGAAAGCTGTCAGCACAGAGCCTGATGCGGGGCTCCAACTCCCAAACCGCGAGATCATGAACTGGGCTGAAGTCGGATGCTTAACCGACTGAGCCGCCCAGGTGCCCCAATATGTTGTTTTAATTAGGTAGGCACATTCCGATTCATCTGGGCAACTGCCTCAGCACTGAGGACCACCACCCTGTTTCAGGACCATGTTTGTGTTGGACTGAGAAGGTGCCAACTAGTATTCAGTAACTATTGTGAGCTTGTGAGAAAAGAATTTGTAAACAAATTTTAGTGCCTTCAGCAGAGGACAGAACAGACCCGGTAAACGCCAAGAGCCTACACACAAGTGGCTTCAGGGTCCTATGTCATCTGTCACAATGAATAATGTTCAGTGGTCACTGGTATTTTATTATTTTGCTGCTTTAAATTTTAATCTGGTTTATAGATACTTAAGAACTATAAGCAAAAAATGTTAGTAACTATGCTTACATTTGTACTACAGTTAAGTGCCATGCACTAAAAATAATTAGAGCATTATTGGAACCAGAATGTTTTCCTTTAAATAAGACCTGTGTATTACTCCAATATATTGAAGACTGGCATAGATCATTATTCCTCTAAGACAAGCATATCATTTACAAGGGAACAAAAAGTTGTAAACTTACTGAATCTGAAACTTTAGCTGAAGACCTCTTATTCCCATCAATAGTGAAGTGAAAACCGCAGGTGCCTGCCTGCCATGTCGCGGGCCACTGCTGAGACAGAGATGGAGAGATGGAGAGCACGTAAGTGTCTTAAAAGAATAACAAATCACCAAAATTTCCCAAGTCATCAACCTTTTTATGCATCCAGCTGCTCCTTCACCTAGACAGCTCACCTGGGGTCCTCTATGTAACCCTGCAGGGTAGAAGCGGACTAAGGACCCAGGGCAGGCCCAAGTGGCAAGGAGTTGGCACTCCAAGAAAAGCTCTTCTAGATGAAGCTTGTCTCCAAGCAGGACACGCACAGACTCAGCAGGAAATGAAAAGGACACAATGTCACGTTAATTTCTTAATTTATGGTTTTTAGTGGACAATGGGAAACCCATCTATTTTGTGAAAGTGGTAGTTTACAATGAAGCACTTTTACTGGACCCATCATGACCCTCTTCACACTATAGCACCACACGTCTGCAAGGTTTTGTGGTTCACTGGAAAAGGCCTGGGACAGTGTATTGGGAGATCCATCTTTTACAAGAGGCTCTACTGCTTACCCCGACACTGGGTACCAGTGGGACCAACCAACCCTTCACTGTGAATGTGAAGACTCCAGGCCTAGAGATGCTCCTGCTCCACCACTCTCCACACCTGCGCTGGGCTGTAGCCACATCCCCTCTCCTGTCATACTCCAGGGTGCTGTTCCCTGTCTGAACACTCGTCCCTGGCCATTCCCTGGCTAATCTCTACAACTCTCCAAGTGTTGGCTTAAATGTTCCACCCTATGAACGTTTACTCAAGATAATTGGTATTAATGAAATCACAGCCCAGCCTGAGAGGCCATCTTCTTTATATGAAAACCAACTTATAAGGCATGTCTTTCTGTTCTACTGACTGCATTTTAGAGGGCTACTGATAAAATGAAGTCTTAGCGATTTCACGAACAGTTTTAGGAATTAAGTATGTTTAACAACGACAAAGGGGATATGAGAGATGTCTTCGAGTATTCTGCAGTTTGGAAGAGATGCTATTTATTCTGTGGGGTAAAAAAATTATTCTGTAGGACAAACAAGTGGAGAATTCAGGGAGGAGAATTTGGCAAAATACAAAATGAACTCTGAGTGGTTTTGAACAGAAGGACTTTCTTTGAAGATTAATGGCCTCAGGCCAGGCTGGAGGGCTTGGCCGCTTGCAAATGGAGCAAATGGAGCAGGTGGCTCCAACCTCTAGACTTTCTTTAGCACTTAGGGGCACCCGAGTGGCTCAGTCAGTTAAGCAACTGACTCTTGGTTTTGGCCCAGGTCACGATCTCACAGTTCATGAGTTCTAGGCCTGCATCTGGGCTCTGTGCTGACAGTGCAGAGCTTGCTTGGGATGCTCACTCTCTCCCTCTCTCTCTCTGCCCCTCCCCACCTCTCTCTCTCTCAAGAATAACTTAAAAATATTTTTTTAGACTTTCTTAAGCACTGAGACCAAATGATGCCTGCCACAAATAGTTGACTTTATGCTAACAGTTCCAATTACAAAGAAGTTTCCTGAATTTCTAAGTAGATCTGAACTGATAAATGCAATATTCTTGAATTCTCCAATTTCAACTTTAAGTATATATGTATTTTTTAATGTTTATTTATTTTTGAGAAAGAGAGAGCACAAGCCAGGGAGGGGCAGAGAGAGAGGGAGACACAGAATCTGAAGCAGACTCCAGGCTCTTAGCTGTCAGCACAGAACCCAACACAGGGCTCGAACTCATGGACCACAAGACCATGATGTGGGCTAAAGTCAGATGCTTAACCGACTAAGCCACCCAAGCGCCCCTAAGTACTTTTGTTTTTATTGACATAAGTCAACTTTTTGTCCAGTAAACGAATTTAAAAACTTAAAAAGAATATTCTTCTGCTTTAGTATAATTTTTAAATGGTAAAAATCACATCTTAACAAAGAACCAAGTCAGCAAAATACAAATGTTCATGAAATTTTAATAAAGTACAAGATAAAGGTAATAGTTCCAAAAAAGAACAGTACATTTTACAATACCAAACTGAAATCAAAATAGAAACAGAGAGCCTGTCTCAGCCCCACCACCAACCAAGTGGGAAGGCAAGCCAAGAACACCACGCAACTGTCCCACCTCATCTCCCTCAGAGCGACCCACTGGCTCCACAGCACATCTCTGAGTAATGAAGAAAACTTGAAATTGTTTGGGAATTCCAACAATCCAAATGGCCACATGCACAATTATAAAGTTGTGGTGACAGTACATGGAGAGATTGATCCTATTACAGGAATAGTTATGAAAGTGACTGACCTCAAAGAGTATATGGAGGAGGCAATTATGGAGCCCCTTGATCATAAGAATCTGCATTTGAACATTCCGTACTTTGCAGATGTTGTAAGCATGACAGAAAAAGTAGCTGTATATATTTGGGAAAGCCTCCAGAAATTTCTTCCTCTGGGAGTTCTTTTTAAAAGTATATGGGTAGGGGCGCCTGGGTGGCGCAGTCGGTTAAGCGTCCGACTTCAGCCAGGTCACGATCTCGCGGTCCGTGAGTTCGAGCCCCGCGTCAGGCTCTGGGCTGATGGCTCGGAGCCTGGAGCCTGTTTCTGATTCTGTGTCTCCCTCTCTCTCTGCCCCTCCCCCGTTCATGCTCTGTCTCTCTCTGTCCCAAAAATAAATAAAAAACGTTGGAAAAAAAAAAATTAAAAGTATATGGGGGTGCCCGGGTGGCTCAGTCAGATAAGCATCTGACTTCGGCTCAGGTCATGATATCACGGGTTCATGGGTTCAAGCCCTGTGTCGGGCTCTGTGCTGACAGCTCAGAGCCTGGAGCCTGCTTAGGATTCTGTGCCTCCCTCTCTCTCTGTCCCTCCCCCGTTCGCACTGTATCTCTCAAAAATAAAACAAACATTAAAAATAAGATTAAAAAAAATAAAAGTATATGAAATTGACAATAATATTGTAGTCTATAAAGGAAGATAGCTTTTAGGGGTTAATATTGCAGAAAGATTAATTTCTTTCCATATTTGAAAAAAAGGTCTTTATCTCCTTGGACTGTTAAGAAGTCATCACATAATTGTTACACCTCCAATTGTGCTCTGGAGTGCCTGATTTATTGAAATCATTGTGTGTAAGACCCATTGTGAATTCTAAACGATTTTAAAATCAAACTTGTAAAACAACCTAAGTACCATTTAGAGTCTTTTATCTATAGATTAAAAATCCCTTCATTTTCAGTAAAATGTTGTGATGTGGAATAGAAAGGTAAAACAAATGAATTTTTGTTTTTCCATTAGCTCGTATTTAGTATTCATCTTTTTTCTTGGTATAATACGAATGGTCAAAAATGTTTTTAAGACTTATAGTAGGTGAAACTTAAAAACAAACAAAACCAAAAACAGGACCACACAATCCAGAAACACAGATGACAGACACTTCTTCCTTAATTACATCTTGGGTGTGCTAAAGGCACAAGTTTATTCAGTGAAAGTGAGACACACAAATCCCCTCAGGCGATTCGTTGTAGGTGGATGTACGAGGATTGAAGGAAACAGTGCTTTGGTGCACGTGCAGTTTTGCATAACTTGTTAAAGTATGAAATGCTAATGAGGAACAGCACATTCATTGAACATTTGTTGGAATATGAGTCGACTATTTATTATGTATATTTGTCTATGTTTCCAGATTTTATGGCCACCTGAACAATTTTAATTCAGAAAACTGAAGATTAATCACATATTAAATCCTATAAAAATAATCAACATGAAAAGGACATATTATACTGTAAAGCGTCTTTTATATAGTTTTTCCTAATCGATCCCATTTTTGTTCTGATCATTAAACTTACCTGCTTAAGTTGAACTGTAAAAAAGTAAAATAGTAACAGTGAGATTCCCTAAGTATTTATTTCTTCTTTCTAGGATGCTCACGTTAAATATAGACAGACACACACGGCCATCTCAAACACTGGCAGCTGTTATAATGAAATCTTTAACAAATTGTCATACTATCTCCCTGTGGAAAATAGAATACTAGCTTTTTATCTAAATCGGATTTGAGGAGCAATTTTAGAATCTGGAGAGCCCAAAATTAACCCAATTTGTCTATAAATAAAACTATTTTTTGAAGTAAAACTATCAAACATTTTCCAACAGGGAAACGTAAAGAAGCGTGAGGAAATCTGCCTTGGAGGCAGAATTAAAAGAAACAGAGCTTTTAATGACATGAAAGCACAAGTGAATGACTTAAATGGTAAAAGGGAGAAAACTGAAGAGAAGGGCAGAGATATTGAAAACCTTAATCTAGCGAAGTACGGGTCCCCATCTGATAGCATTCACCTACGAATTGCAGACAAGAAACTATTTGTAAGTACAATCTGTATAATAAGAAAAGCAGCCCATAAAGGCTCTGAAAGTGCCTTGGAAGGCCATGGGAAGAACTGAGGATGGGGGAAGATGGTTTAAGGTAACTGAGTCCTCATTCAGAGCCGCAAGTCAAAGTCCAAAATGGATGAAAATAAGCCTGCACATTTGCTAGAGACATGGAGGTAAACACCAGCGGCCAGTAACAGAAACAATTCAGAAGTGATTTCACTGGGGAACAGGTCTGAGGTTAGGAGAGGGTCTCAATCCTTTTCATTTATAAAGCCTCTGTATTCCTTGAGGTTTTTTTTTTATAACTATGTGTAATTATTTTCATTAGAAGTTTAAAGGTTTTTAAAACAGGGATGCTTAGAATACAATTCACAAGATTATCGAGCACAGGCTGTAGGTGTAGGTCCTGGCTAGAATGATCACCACACCAGGGCGTCACAGGCTACCTCACAGAACCCTCCTGCAAGAGAAATGGAGTCTATCCAGGGTCTGAACTCTGGTCTGCCTGGCTGGCACCAGATTCAGTACACTCCCCCTAGGTAAGGAGCCTTAGGAAAAATCTCTGGGACTCCAAAATAAGATGCATATCCAGATTACATATCAAAACCAAGCCACAATTTTTCCAGTGAACCAGGAAAAACATCCCACAGAATGCAGAAATGAATGCCACAGCCGTATAATTCCCCCAAAAAGGAAAACAAAAAAGGTTACCACAATGGCCTAAATAGTGTAATTCTAGATACATCATTAAACCCAATTCAAAACAATACATTCAAAGAAAAGAAACTGACTCTAGAACAGTACTTTGGATATCCATGTTAAAGAATTTGAAAAATCTCATCTGAAGCAATTAACCAGCAACTATTTAAGGACCTTGCTTTTACTTTTCCTTTCAATACACCAGAACAGTCTGCAAATTATGTCAGTGCAGTAAGATAACTAAAAATGAAACCAACGCAAAATAGGTTTGATGATTTTGCAACTTGAAAGCAGCTGTAAATATAAACTGCCTTGGAAACACCAGAGAATTGAACAAAATTAAATCCAGAAAAATTCTCTGTGGATTTTCTTCAAATTACCCTCATCATCTACTCTCCGTGCACATTTCTCAGTTGGTGATCATACATTTTGTTGTTGTTGTTCTAAGTTGACGCTTTTGTTTTTGCCAATCCTAAATTCCACTACACATATTGCTTGGGGGCAGAATTAATTTCCACAGGAAAAGCTATCTTCATCAAGATAAAAAGAAGGGTAAATGCTGGCAGCTAATAGTTGATTCAACCAAGATAACTTCCAATCAAGCCAATACAAAAGTACAGGTTTACACACTCTGACCAGTGGTGCTCAGAATCTCTTTCTCACTTGCAGCTAAGAGCTCAGAGCTAGAATTCTAGTCCAGTTTACATAAAGGACAACAAGGTCATAAACAAAGGGCAGGGAGGTGGTCTAGGGAGTTCCACAGACTGGAGGGGTCTCAGTCTGCACAAGAACGCTGGGGTGACGGGGCACACACACGTTTGGCTCTTCTCCCGGCACCGCCAGTTACTGGCCACTGCACTTAACAAGCAGGAGGCACTAAGAAGTCTGCTCACGTTTGCGAAGAATACCCCACTGCCCATCCAGCTTGTGGACTCAGAGCCCAAGATGGGTGGGGTGTGGAGAGTGGGGACCTCTGCTCAGGAAGCATCAACCACAGCAGCACGAGAAAGCACTGAAAACGTTCCCTGGCATTGGCAGGATGGCGAAGTTAACCTTCTCACATTTAACTTAATTTTTAGTGTCTGTATTTCAAAATGGAGAAAATTGCAGGTGTAATTACAGGCATAACTCCAGTCGATACTGCTGAATGCCTCGGTTCCCACTGGGATTTTCACTCTGTAATTACATTACTAAGTAGGTGGGCAGGCGGATCATATAAAAGAACCCAAACAACAACCCCTCCAAGTTTAGAGTGCTGAAATAAAACCTGAAAAGGTAGATCCTGAAGACGTAAGTGTAAGGAGTACATCTGACACAATCCGGTAAGCAAGGGCTCCAGAAGGCACAACCCTGACGGCCATCCACGACTGACCGGAGTCCGGGCAGACAACGCACGGGAAATCAGACTTCCGGGCGCCGTCGCCCGAACGTGGTCTGCGGTCAGAGCGCTGACGTTCTTCGCCTGGTTTTCTAATGTGCGCAAAAGGCCACCACACAAAACCCAAGATGAAGGTCCAAAAGTTGCCAGATCCCGGTGTGAAACACGGGTCTTCGCTTTCCCCGAAGACGCGCGGTTTTGCAAACAGTTGCCAGGCAAGCGCCAGCGCCGGTGTCAGACGTGCCTGCCACCTACCCTGCCTGGGGCGGGAGGGCCGAGCCCGGCCGGGTCCTCGGGGCTGCTGGCGCCCGACGGACCGTCCCCAGGGCGATCGGCACAGCGCCCGGCCAGCGCGCGCCTGCGGTTGCCGGCCCGCCTCCGCCGGAGATCTAAGGGCGCTTTTGGATTCAGAGGCCCGGGGCACCCACGGGCCGCCACCTGTCAGGGTGACCTCGGGCAAACACGCCTCCCCACGCGCCGAAGGCTGGGGCGGGGGCGACCTTAGTACTCTGGGGAAGGGTCCCCGGGGACGGCAAGCGGGGTCATGACCTTCACCGGGACGCGACTCGCTGGCTTCAGAAGGAGTCCCGCGGCCCTCCGGGTCGGCCCCACTCCTTCGGGCGGCCTCCTCACCGCATCCTCCCCAAGACCCTCGCGACCTCGTCCCGGTCCGGCGCCGGGGGGACTCGGCGTCCGCTCCGCCCCGTGGGAAGTCCTGCCCCTCCTCGGCTCCCCGCGCCCTGCCCGCCCCACGGCGCCGACTCACCGCCCTAGTCAGTGCCAGGCGCCGGGCGCCCAGCAGCCGCGACACCACCCGGACCCCCGACATGTCTGCCTTACACGGTGCTGTCCCACCAACCCCCGCGCCAGACTGCGCCTGCGCACCTAGTAGCGCCCAGGCCCGGACAAGGGGACACCGCGCCTGCGCACCACGCCGCGACCCCGGGGCGTGAGGGGGTTTCGCGCCTGCGCACAGGATCAGACAGTGGCGGTAAACGGACCCGGGGCCCGGCGCTCCCCGCCCGGGGGTAGGTCGGAGGGCCTGTCCGTGATCGAAGCGGGACCAGGGCCTGGGCTGCATTTGGGAGAGGCTGGGTGAGGTCGGGGGTTCCGGGAGTAGGTTGCGGTTCCGGGGGTAGGCCGGGGGCCTGAGGGGAGATCGGGGGTTCCGGGGGTAGGCCGGGGGCCTGAGAGGAAGTCTGGGATTCCGGGGGTAGGTCGGGGGTAGGTCGGGGGTAGGCCGGGGGCCTGAGGGGAGTTCGGGGTTCCTGGGGTAGGTTGAGGTTCCAGGATTAGGTCGGGGGCCTGAGGGGAGGTCAGGGGGGCCGGGAGTAGGTTGGGGATCAGGGGTGTCGGGTGTTCCGGAGGTAGCTCCGGAGGGTGGCCAGGGGTAGGTTGCGGATCAGGGGTTCCGGGGGGCAGGTCAGGAGGGCGGGGGTGGCGCTGGGGTCGGAGTAAGGCAGGGCGCCAGGCTGTGTTCAGGGATTCCGGAGATAGTGTTCCCGGGCGCAGTCGACTCGGGGCGGGGGGCTCCAGCGGTGGAGAGGGCAGCTCCCGAGGTTTAAGTGTCTTCGCCAAGTCGCCTGATTTCGCCTCAGATTTAGGAAGTGTTTTTAATTTTCGTGTGTGTTTATGTAAGTTACCTGAAATCTTTTGTGGAAGGAGGTGGCATGGGAAATCAATAGTTTTAGTCGTTTAGTCGTTATCCTGCTTTTCGTTTTGTATTGTTAGCATCTTTTTCGTGCACAATTTTGTGCAATATAATTTCGGATTATTTTACTGAGTAAGTTTACAATGATCCATTCCCATTTTATTGGCATTTAGGTTGTTTCCAAGTCTTTGCTAGTACTAAATAAGACCATAAAGAATACAATTGTGTATAACCCTTTGTCTTTATTTAGGATTCGGCTGCTTTTATTAGGATTGTATGTTTCCTCAGGCCCTGTGCGCCCCCCCCCCCCACCAAGGGGACTTTACTGGCTTGAAGGAAATGAACACTGTCCTTCCCAGCCCTACTTTGAGAGTTTTGCAGTTTAGTACTTTCAGATAACTAGTTTTTTGTTGTATAGTTACCACAAACTCCTTAACATAATTTTTTTGGCATTTCTTTATTGCCAGTTAGAATTCTTTATCTTTAGATGTTAAGTATTTATTGAAAACCCCATTAAAATCTTTCGAAATTGAATTAGATTCCTTTTTTCCTGTGTTTGCTTTATTTCTTTTGTAATCAGTGTGTATTATTTGTGGCCATCACATAGAGATAAGCTGAAAGTCTCATTGCTCTATTTTGTGAAAATGCCCAACCTCCTGTGGATACTTAGTAAATTGGTACATTTCATACTAACATTAGACCCCAGGCTAGTTACTGAGACACAGCATGAGCTCTAAGTGTGGTGTTTGTGGGGAGGCAGGAGAGCCTTCCTAGCCTGTTCCCATTTCCCCAACACACCGCTGACTGGACCTGTCAATGTCATTCATTTGCTGAAGCAGCCAGTGGTTTCACACCTTCCTACTGATAGTCTTTGTATACAGCCATACTCTAAAGCTTGTTCGTGTTGGAGACCTTATCTCTTTCTCCTTCTACTTCACTTGTTTGGGACGTGTCTTTGCCCCCACTGTATCATGGGGAGTTGCTATTGTTTGAGGCCTTGTTGTTTTCTTCTTTTAATCCTGTAAGACTCAGTGCTATGTGGCTGGCTCATAGGTAGAATTGAGCCAAGAGGATGACACGATTGTGCCAGATGTATTTTATTCCTTTCATGTGATTAATGATTTTATTATTCACTTCAAGGTATATCTCCATGAATAATTTAAATGACCCTCCAAATTGGAATATCCGGCCTAATTCCAGGGCTGATGGGGGTGATGGAAGCAGATGGAATTATGCCTTGTTGGTTCCAATGCTGGGATTGGCTGCTTTTCGTAAGTCATGGTTTTCCTAACATTTGCATTTTGGGGACTGAAAGTGTGGAGCCCAAAGACTTTGGCCTTTGGGCACGGACAGATGCCAGTGTACATTCTAGTGTTATCCATACAGTGAGTCTTGAGCAAATTACTCAACCCCCTGAGCCTTGGTTTCCCTATCCGTTGAAGCTAGCTAATCATAATTACCTCGATGCGTTGTGAAGGCTAAATAAAACAGGATATTCAGAAGCATCGTGTGTGGGGTGAGTTTTAGTAACTGTTAGCTCCCATTTCAGACTTCACTGCTCTGAAGGGGGCTCTCTTGCTTCAGTTGCCCTCATAAGGACTGACAGGGAAGAATAAATAAAACAGGCATAAAAGAAAACCTTTTTGGTTGTCTTTAGAAAATCAGCCTTTGGGAGACTATCCATTCAGCCTCTGCTCAGCCTTGGCCACATTCTTTCTAGTTTGAACTGACTTTGTACCACTTTGGGGAAATGACCAATTGCCAGTTATAAGTATTCCAGCCCTTAGCTTTTATTTTCCACTACAGCGATACATTTCCCGATGTTCAGGAATTGATTTTATATTTTGTCATATCCCACAGTTCTGGGTTGGCAGTTAAGAATATGAGAAACTGAGGGGCACCTGGGTGGCTCAGTTGGTTAAGCATCCGACTTTGGCTCAGGTCATGATCTCACGACTCGTGAGTTCGAGCCCTGCATCTGGCTCTGTGCTGACAGCTCAGAGCCTGGAGCCTGCTTCAGATTCTGTGTCTCCCTCTCTCTCTGCCCCTCCCCTGCTTGCACTCTGTTTCTCTGTCTGCCAAAAATAAATAAATATTTAAAAAAATTTTTTTAATTAAAAGAGAATATGAGAAACTGAATAATTGAATGGAAGAAAAGTCCAAGCTGCCCTCTATTAGCAGTGGTACTTTTTACGGAGTGTCTTTTTATGTGCCTGGATTTCTCAGGTCGAAGGGCTTACCATAGAGGAAGTGAAGGGTGAGGAGAGTAGCATTTATCAGTTGTTCACTTATCACCTGTAATGTTGACTGTGCCAGGAGGCTAATTAAGACCCATATTTGGCATTATAATTTCTAAACTATGTAATAATATGTTACTGGAGAATCTTTATAAGAATGCCAAGTTAAAAGTTTTCTCATATCATGTTACCTAAACAAGACAACCAAGAAGAAAAGGCACAGTATTCCATGAACCTTGTCAGGGACAAAAAGCAACATTTCAAAAGTCCGAGAAGGCAAGAACCTCAAAAGTAAAAGTTGTTATGAAAAACTATAAAAGTTAACGAGTCTGGAAAACAAAGGGAACATGAGAGTCCCTCCAGGGCCTGTCCCAGCCTCAAAACTAATTAATCGTAGTTAGTCAGTGTAAGGTTAAGCCTTCCAATTCACTCACCCTAGCCACAGGCAACAGGTAGCGTTCCTGAGGGTTAGGAGTGCTTTGCAAGATGGCAGGCTTCTAAGTGGCAACACCCTTAGGGCTGGGTTTGGGTCTGCCCAGGCTCTGACCTAGAAGCTGGCACTGTGCAGAACACTGAATCATAAAAAGCATTTGCTCTTGTCAGCCTCCCTGAGAATCAACGGTTAGTTTTTTTAGAAAAATGCCAAAATGGGGGCGCGTGTCTGGCTCATTCGGTTGGGTGTCCAACTTCAGCCCAGGTCATGATCTCGCGGTTTGTGGGTTCGAGCCCTGCATTGGGCTCTGTGTGGACAACTCAGAGCCTGCAGCCTGCTTTGGATTCTGTGTCCCTCTCTCTCTACCCCTCCCCCACTTGCATTCTCTCTCTCTCTCTGTCTCTCTCAAAAATAAGTAAACATTAAAAAACTTTTTTAATAAAAAAAAAATGCCAAAATGTTTTCCCAAGTGGCTGTACCATTTTGCATCCTCAGCAGCAGTGTGTGAGTGATCCAGTTTCTTGGCATCCTCAACAGCGTTTGGGGAGGTCACTGTTGTTTTTATTTTACGCCCATTTTAGCTTTAATTTGCATTTCCCTAATGGCTGATAACGTTGCCTTTTCCATGAAGTGTCTGTTCCAGTCTTACAGTGATTTTTTAGTTGTGTTGTCTTTTCGTGTTGAGTTTGAGAGTTTTTACTATATTCTAGATTCTCATACTTTGCGAGGTATCTGGTTTGCCAGTATCTTCTTCCACTCTGTAACTTGTCTTTTCGTTCTTTTAACGGAGGCTTTCACAGAGCAAAAGTTTTAATTTTGATGGCGTCCAGTGTGTCACTTTTTCTTTCATGGGTCATGCTTTTCCTCCTGAGAGCTCTTCACCTATCCGTAGATCCTGAAGATTCTTGTTTCTTGATAGTTTAGTCTTAACGTTTTGCACGTAAATCCACGATCCATTTTGAGTTAATTTTTTTTTTATGAGTATAAGGTATGAGATTTAATGTTTTCTTCCTTCCTTTCCAATCTGTTTGTCTTTTATTTCCTTTTCCTCTTTTTTCTTGCACTGGCTAACGTTTACAGGCCTCCCTTGAGAAGTTCCTATCTTAGAGGAAGAGCGTTCAGTCTGTACCGTTAAGTGCACTGTTAGCTGTGGGTCTTCACAGGTGTTCCTTTTCAAGGCGAGGAAGGTCCTCTCTGTTTTTATGTTTCTTTCTGTGTTTTTATCATGAATGGGTGTTCAATTTTGTCAAATGTTTTTCTGTAGCAATTGATAGGATCATGTGATTTTCTTCGTTAGACTACTCATGTCGGATTACACTGATGGGTTTTTGAATATTGAAGCCGTCTTACATTTTAGGAATAATCTCCACTTGGTCATGCCATGTAATCCTTCTCACACATTGTAGAATTACATTTGTTAGTGTTTTATGTCTGTGTTCATCTGCATTTTATTATTTTAGCCATTTGTCGGGGTTCTCCCTTCTCCACACTTTTTTTCCTGTGTTTTTTTATTTCATTTATTGTGTTTTTCAGTTTTAAATTTTTCATTTTTTTTTTTTTTTTTATCTTCTATTTCTTTGCTTAGGCTGTATATTATCATGCCTGCTTTAAACTCTTTGTCAGGTAATCCTAACGTCTCTGTCATCTCGGTATTGGAATCTACCAATACTCTTTTTAAATTCAATTTGAGATATTTCCGATTTGGGGTATGGAGAGTGATTTTTTTTTTGTTTTTGTTTTTAAACTGCTCAGTGGGGAAGAGGATGCTATTCTT
Organism: Panthera tigris; assembly: GCF_018350195.1. NCBI lineage: Eukaryota > Metazoa > Chordata > Mammalia > Carnivora > Felidae > Panthera > Panthera tigris. Next base: position 238,115,986 of record NC_056660.1, read on the forward strand.
TTTTTTTTTTTTTTTTAACGTTTATTTATTTATTTTGAGAGAGCGTGAGTGGAGGAGGGAGAGAGAATGCCAAGTAGGCTCTGCACTTACAACACAGAGCCTGACCTGGGGCTCAGTCTCACAAACCATGATGTCATGACCTGAGGTGAACTCAAGAGTCAGACGCTGAACAGACTGAGCCACCCAGGCACCCCGGAAAAGCGATTTTCAACTGAAACCTGTGCATTTTGGCTGTTAGGAGCCTGACGCTTTATTTGGACATTTTGTGGCAGGCTTCTCGGACAGGCCTCTGGCAGGGGAAGGGTGGTGCTGCCGCCTCGCTCTCCGCTATGGATGCAAGTCCGGGCTCTCCACTCGGCCACTGGTCCACAGATGCAGAAGGAAGGATCGATCCCCTCATTATCACTGGGCAGGAGGTACAGCTCCCCCAGGTCTCCACCAATGCTCCCTGGCTGGGAGAGGTGGGAGGGTCTTGTTACTCCCCATTCTCTGGGGACATGGCGCCTCTGACACCATCCCCCTGAGTGGGAGGGGTACCCATCAGCCTCCACTCCAGCGAGTGAGGTGGGGATGGAGCCACAGCGACTGTGCTGTTTGGTGGGAGTAGAGTGGTTATCGTCCAAGCTCTCTGTCTTGCTAGGCCACCTTCCTAGTCCTTTGGCCAGGGAGAGCAGACTTTTGCTGGGGCTTTTTAAAAGAACGTCTTCACCGTTGCCATTTCACCTCCAAGTCTGGGATGTGTGAGGCAAATGAAACTCCGGGGGACTCACCATCACGGTGTTCCTTGGGTGCCAAGGTCCCTGGCCAGTCTGCCTGCGGTTCTCTACCTTCGAGAGTCTTCTTATGTTTGTTGTATGTACGATGGCCAGGGTTTCTTTTTCTTTTCTTTTCTTTTTTTTTTTTTACAGAACTAAACTGAAATTTATTAGTATTTCACTCTTAACATTTCTTATCAACAAATGAGATTCATGAGCCAAAAACCCAAAATAAAACTAAAAAGAGAGAAAAGCATATAAAACTAAATCTTGATCCCAGCGTTAACAGTTGAACAGAGAATGTGATATTTAAATTCTTAGCACATGATAGAGCCTGGGTGGCTCAGTCGGGAGTCCAAATTCAGCTCAGGTCATGATTTAGTGGTTCATGGGTTCGGGCCTCATGTCAGGCTCTGTGCTGACAGCTCAGAGCCTGGAGCCTGCTTTGGATTCTGTGTCTCCCTTGCTCTCTGCCCCTCCCCCACTCTTCTCCCTCTCTTTCTCTCTCCCTCAAAAATGAATAAACATTAAAAAATAATAATAAATAAATTCTTAGCAGATGATAAAGTTGTGTAGAAACTAAAGACTTACAAATTATTTGAAACCTAGAATCACTGACCAGACGTTACACAGTTGGATCACGGGAAAACAGCAGAAAGGGGTTACGAGTGAACCTACACTGTTCTAGCTGCACCCCATGCTCTTCTCAGAGGAAAGCCTGGCATTGATTAGATAGTGGGCCAGACTAATAACTGGCAGCAGAACCAGTGATAGTAATCTGCTTAGCAGAAGAGCCTTCCACTGGATTGGCAATTTTGATCTGGGCCCCGGGCATCTGGCAGATCTCATTAATGCTGGCGCCTTGGTACCTGATTATGCAGCCAATTATTTGGAATGGTGAGTTCATGGGCAGTTTGAATAGATGCATCCAAACTTGCCCAATAGCCTTTCACCTCTGGAGAGCTGGAGTGAATTCCGGCCAATCCAGTCCCGCCGTGCATCATGGCAAAGCGAGACTATCGTCTTGCCACCTGGTTTGGCTTGGCCAGATCAAGCGGAGAAATGGCATGTTGTCCTTGAATTGAGTATGCATCTAGAGGTGGTCCCTCCAGGTCATGGGTGGCATGGGGGTAGCCCACAGACTCGCTGCACCGATCTTAGCTGTCCACACAGATGACTGGAGAGCCGGCCGGCATGGGCTGGTACAGAGTAGTGATGACTCTGCCTTGGACAGACGGGGAGAGTGTCTCCAGCATCACCAGACACATCTGCTTGACACACTTGGTGACAGGCTGCAGCACACCAGTGATGGTAATGGCACGCTCGGTGGTTTTGGGCAGCATGCCCCTCGCCGCCTGGACCTGGGGCCCCCAGGGTGTCTGTCTTATATCTGCCTTTTCCAGTCAGGGAGCCACACTGGGTAGCTGGCACCACCAACCTCAGGGTAACTGGGGGCCTACTGGCCACTATGCTGTTGGTCATGGAGCTGTTAATATCTTCTTCCAGCATGTCAATGATCATAGCAAAGGCCTTACAGATGACATTGGTGGGGCGGGTGGAGTAATGATTCTGTCTGGACAATTCTCCTCCCAGGTGTTGATCTGATGTTCATACGCCACTCTCCTCATGGATCCTCTTAACCAACTCCCCTTTCTTCCCAACGATGCTTCCTATTTCCTTTCCATGCGTAGCAGCCAAATGGTGAGAGTCACATTTAGTTCACTTTTAATCACACTGGCGTCCAAGGGGAGCAGCGGGTGGTGTTCAGGGGAGTTCCCGGGTTTCTGGCAATACTCAGGAGGAAGAATAGGAAAGAGTACTTCTATATCTTTAAGCAGGATCCCCAACTTTCTTCTCTGCCTTCTGAAACTGGGACTGCAAACAGTTTTGTCTAGCCAGAGTCCTAAGGCAGAGTTCTCCAAGATCAGACCCAGACTGAAGGTTTCTCGGACTTCCAGGGCGCCTGGGTGGCTCTGTTGGTTAACCACCCAACTCTGGTTTCAGTTCAGGTAACGATCTCACGGTTTGGGGGTTTGAGCCTCATATTGGGCTCTGGCTTACAGCATGGAGCCAGCTTGGGATTCTCTCTTTCCCCCTCTCTCTGCACCTTTCCTGCTCACTCACTCTCTCTAAATAAATATTTAAAAACAAAAACATTAAAAAAAAAAATTTCTCAGACTTCCATTCTGCCTCCACACTTTCCTCTGCACACCTCCCTGGTAATCTTACCTATATGTGTCCTGTCCCTGTCCCATCTCTTCATGGAGGCCTTCGTGATTCAGTGCCACCTACCCCAAACTTCCCAGTCATCAGCCTGCACCGCGTGGCCTGATGTTCAGTTCTGTGTGTTCTGTATCAGTCGCCACTTGTTCTGTGTTTCAGTCGTGGTGCTTTTATTAGATCATACCTGGATTAAGGCAGGAGTGGCTCCCTGACTCTGGTTCCCTCCCTGACCCTCTGCTCTCTCTTGCACCCCCAACTCTCCTACTTCTTATGAGCGTCTGTGAGGACTTCTGTTCAGCACCTGCTGACGTCCAGAGTCTGCTCCAGCTCCTCCTTGACATGATCCCTGCAGCCCAGGCCTGTCGGCTCCTGGAAGCAGTCGGCTCAGAACACGTGGTGCCCGCTCCTGCCCCTGTTTGTTCTACCTACAGGGACCTTTCCTACCAGCTGCTCCTCATTCTTCCAGACCTGTGCCCTCCCTGACTGCACTCCACGCTGAAATAGTCCTTTCCTCCCCTCTTCACACATACCTCTCTGTGCTGATCAAATGGTATTGTAACTGTTGCTCTACTGGTCACTTCCCCTGCCTGTGAACTTGGGCCAGAGGAAGACATAAAGATGTGCTTTCAAGTGTCAGTTACCAAGTGAAATAGGACTAGAGGCTGTTTTTAGTTGAGGAAGGAATACATTTGTTTCTATGCTTATAGAATTGGGGTGGCCGCAGGCGTCATAGACCAGTGAAGATTCCCAAGGGACCTGGGAGAAGGAGAACCAAATCGCAAGGACACCAGCTTGAGTGCTGGGGGATGGAAACCCCCAGAGAACCTCCCCGGGGCTGAAATTTGTCCACACAGCAGAGGGCAGAGGCCTGGCTGCCCCTCGGTCTGCCCCATGTTTGTGACGTTCGAGTTTCCCTGCTGGGGAAAGGGGGCCAGGCCTGTCTTGAGGTTGAACCTCTTACTCCACCTTATTTTTATGCACCCCTCGTCAGAATAGAAGCAAGCCTCTTGGACTTCAGCTGCTTACTAGTGATGACCAGGCAAGGCTGAGTGCACTTTGAAATTACTCAGTTCTGTAATCACCAGCCAACAATACATGAAGCATAGCTATATTGACTTTTATTTATTTATTTATTTATTTATTTATTTATTTATTTATAAGTTTGTTTATTTATCTTGAGAGAGAGAGAGTGTGTGCACGCGCGTGGGGTAGAGTTAGAGAGAGAGGGAGACGGAGAGTCCCAAGCAGGCTCCGTGCTGTCAGTGCAGAGCCTGACACGGGGCTCGAACTCACAAACCACGAGATCATGACCTGAGCTGAGATCAAGAGTCGGACACTTAACTGACAGAGCCACGCAGGCGCTCCGAACTTTTAAACCTTGCCAGTAGCATATGCACTGTAGTCAGAGTGGGCAGTGGCGGTGGGTTTGAGAGCAAAAGAAAGCAGTGGTAGATTTGCTTTGCTGTAGGAGATGAGGCTGAAAAGGGAACTGTCAGCAGCCTTGTCACACTTGCCTTTTGGGAACCCCTGTCTGATTTTAAGATGTGGACTTCGCTTGCTATGTGGTTTCATACCAAATGTCATCTGTATCTCTCAGGGCTTAAGATTTTATTGAAATGTTGTTCTTAGCTGCTTTATGCTTTTTTGTTTCCATGCTTTTTAAAAATAAAGCTTCTAGAACTTCAACTCTGACTTTTCATTAAATGTCTCTTCTAATTTATTGCTGTCAGGTTGGATTTGGTCTAGGGAGTCCCAGAAAGAAATAGAAAAAGAGAGAGAAGCGTACCGTCAGAGAACGGCTGCTTTCCAGCGGGATCTTGAAGCGAAGTACCACGCCGTGATCTCAGAAAACCGGCGTGCGGTTGCTCACTTGTCTTTGGAACTTGAAAAAGAACAAAACAGAACGACTAGTTACCGAGAAGCCCTTATCTCTCAGGGGCGCAAGTTGGTAGAAGAAAAGAAGCTTCTGGAACAGGAGCGGGCTCAGGTCATGCAAGAAAAGAGACAGCTGCAGCCCTTGAGAAGCACATACCTGAGCTTCCTGGAAAAGGAAGAAGACTGGCAGAGGAGGGCCAGGCTTGTGCTGAGAGAGTTTGAAGATGCTCTTACGGAAAGACAGAGCATCTACTGCAGCCTGCTCCTCCCTCGCAGCAGGCGGCTGGAAATAGAGAAGAGGTTACTGGTCCGGGCATCCGCTGACCCAGTTGCCGCCGAGCTGCACATGGCAGCCGGCTTGACCGACATATTTAAGCACGACACATACTGTGGCGATGTCTGGAATACCAACAGACGCCAGAATGGGAGACTCATGTGGTTGTATCTCAAATACTGGGAACTGATTGTTGAACTGAAGAAGTACAAGGCGGTCGAGAAAGCCATACTAGAGAAGTAGGGCAGGAGTGAGGCGTGCCTCTTCACCGCGCTGCGGCATTTCGGGGTATCATTTTCTGGTTTCCTTCTGCTACGTGCGCGTGTAGCACTGTCGACCGAGTGTTCTTCCACTCCCACCACCCTCTGAGCGGGACACAGGGTCCCGCTTCCTTGATGCTTTTCGGCTCTTCAAGATGCAGTTTCTCAGGAGGATTTTTTTTAAGCTGTAATATTTTATTAGGCTGAACAGTGTAACCTCATATCTGCGCTATAGGGTAGGATTGTTTTTAAGAAAGTCAAGTACAGTACTGATTCTCAGTAGTGTTCTGTCTGTTTTTATCACTCCGTAAATAAATTCCGTTTTCTCCTCCAATTTTCTCTTTCCTAGAATTATAAATAAAAGTTGTCAGGTAACAGAACTGCCTAATGATGATGACAGAAAATAGTAATACTATTGAGGATTCATGCTATTGTGAGGGTCTCTCCCACCAAAGGGAAAGAAAGTGTTTCCTGTATTCAGTTGATAACCTTGGTATGTGTTTCGCATCTGGCTTGTGTCCATGTTCAGTTAACACATGCTATGTATTTGCAATGACATCTAATAAAAACACTTGCCATATAAAAGCAACAATGCCACTTACGTGTGTAATTCTTCACTCTTTATAAAATGTTTTTGCATAGATTATCTCCCGTTTCGCCACAAACTAAAAAAAGGTAGGCACTCGTGGTCCATTTTTCACAAAGCTAATGTGAATCAGCCTTTCACACATCGCCCCATAATCCCACCCCTAATCTTAGCAGTACATGGGAAGGGTGTGTAGTAAATGCAGCAGCAGGAAAGGCACATGGGACCAAGTGAGGAGCTTATGCAGCTTCCAGAGTCATCTCCCAGGGGGGTCATGGGCGTGCTCCCCTGTCCCCCACACCGGCAAGGACTATGAACTGTCACCAACCTGGGACCCCAGAGACAGCCCAGGGTCTGTGTTGACGGCTGGTCATGTGGGTGCCCTCTGCCCGGAGTCCCAGACTGCAGACTCGCAGAAGGGAAGTCAGTGTTACCTCAAACTGCACAGTTTAGACACTGGGCTGCTCTTACTGGTCGTGGCGGAGGGACCCTCCCCAGATCCAGGTTCCCTGTGCCAGCCAGGGACCAGCCTTGCAGCAGTCCTTCGGAAGACCTGTGGCCTTCGTACAGGCGAGGCAGCTGCGCTAGGGTCAGGAGAGGCTGCCCGGGCAGTGTGGCCCCGGAACTGCCGGTAGCTTACACCCAGTTGCTTGGTTGTGAGAGGCCCAGGAGCAGCTAGATTGAGGTCTGCTTTTGAACCCTGTTTCCACCCAGCCTTCCCGCCTGTCTGTGGTAGGGAGACAAACTTGTACAAATGCAGGCTGACAAAAAACGTTTAATAGCAGGGGAATATCACGAGCTGGATTCGGGCTAGGGACCAAGTTTTGCCGAGTACTTAGCGGCACTCTGGATCTGCATCATTTATGCTTGTGTGTGGTTTTGAATCACTGGGAGCATTTCAGACATGAGAAAGTGGCTCAGAGCTGCAGTAAGTCCCCCCGAGTAGCCGGGGTCCCCCGCCCCAGGCTCTGCTCTTAGCTGCTGTGCTCTGCGCAGGACAGTTGCCTGCTTTTCTTCTCCAGCGACTCCTAATGTCACCTTTCTGCTCCATTGCCACTCCTCGATCCAAACAGAAATAACTTATTCAGGTAAACCTGAACTAAAAAACTCTGGTTATTTGTATTTGCTGGTGCATTATATCCTTGCCTGGAGTGGTGTACATTCAGTCTTACTCTGATTTTTCAGGTGTCCTTGCATAAACCACTTAATTCTTTCCCCTTGGTTTTTTCTTTAAAATGAGGAAAGTTCAGCCAGCCATTCGGCAGGTAACTTTCAAGGTGAATTATTAACCCTCATCCTATTTTCTAATATCCAATGTGCTCTCAGCCTAGCCTCCGATAGCTCGATAACTATGTTCAGATAATTCAAGGCAGTTTAGACACTGGCTTGATACTGCAAAATCAGAAAGACAAACTTTCTACAGAAAGTTATGTTAGGCCACGTTTGCATCTTGTGGCACAGCTGCCTTCCATTAGCAAGTTTCATTGAGGGTTAGTCTGATGCCATCCCTTTTTCACGCTGATTTTTTATTAGGCTCGAAATGTTTACACCATGTCGTGCCTATGTGATGACTTCACAGATACAGCAAAATATGTGTGGACTAAGACGCTACAGTAGAACATTACTGAAAGAAAAGGGTTTAAAACAGGAAAAGGATCGGAGCCAGGAGCTGTTTGATACGTGTGCAAGATTTGTGGGGACTTGAGAGTCAAACATCATCATTTGTCCAGGCTGCTTTCTGGAAGTTCTCAGACTGACGCTCCTGTCCCTGGAGGGAGCCTGTCTCTGTGGCAGTCAAGAAGAGGGGTCATTTCACAGCCTGTGATTTTAATTGATTTGGGGACACCAGGTTATTGGGGGTGGGGTTGCAGTGATTTCCACAGGAAGGGCTTGGACGGGGCAGGGGCGGGGCTGTGTTCAGCCTCTGCTTCCTGTGGAAGTGCCTACTTCAGTGTGCTTCACTTTGGAATAAAGTTGGAAGGCACAGGGTTTGACCTGAATGTCCCCAAAATGAAACAGTGCTATAGATTAATCCCACTCAATTTATGTTAAACATGCCTTCCCCGCCTTGTTAAAGTTCAAAGAGACAGATCAGAATTCTTCCACGTATTTCTTTGTGTGTTTACAGTTGTGTCTGTCTATAACATGTATACGGGCTGGCAGAGGAAGTTGTTGATTTCATGATGACAAAGTAATTCTGCAAACGCACCAACGATGCGTAGTTATGACAGGGAAGTCTTCACCCAAGAACCTGTGTTTTTGAAAAGAGAAGTTATATTTAATTAAACTACGTAATGGAGGGGCGCCTGGGTGGCTTGGTCGGTTAAGCGTCCGACTTCGGCTCAGGTCATGATCTCAAGGTCTGTGGGTTCGAGCCCCGCGTCAGGCTCTGTGCTGACGGCTCAGAGCCTGGAGCCTGTTTCGGATTCTGTGTCTCCCTCTCTCTCTGCCCCTCCCCTGTTCATGCTCTGTCTCTCTCTGTCTCAAAAATAAATAAACGTTAAAAAAAATAAAAAAATAAATAAACTACGTAATGGAGTATTTCTGTGTGGGATTGTTCAAAGGTCTGATGGCCGAACAGTTTACCAAGATCATCTCTTTAAGGAGAGGGAGGAAAAGTTTGTCATTAGTTCCTCCGTTTTAGTGTCACTTCAGGAAAGCCGATCTGCAGTAGACACGCGGGCACTGGTAAAGACTCAGCCACGGCGTGTGCTCACTAGGCTATCTTGTGAGGGAGCAGGGGACCCCACCCAGCTCAGCCGGAGCTGGAGAGGCCAGAGAGATGTCACAGAGCTTGCCGGGAGGGCTGTGCGCAGCCAGAGCCGGGCCTCCGGATGTGCCCGGCCCCGCCTAAGTGGGCTGTTGCTCACCGACACAAGGTGCTCCTCTCTTCCAGCAGTGACAAAAACAGCTGCTCCCTTTCTCTCCGGATTAGGACTCTGGCTGCAAGTAACAGAGATCAATCCAAGCTACGTGAGACAGTAACAAGGGGGTGGCTTACTCGAGGACATGACACAGAACCCTCAGGGCAGGAGTGGACAGTGCAGGCCAGTCCCTCAGAGAGGAGCCAGAAACGGCAACACCTGTCAGCAGCCTTGGCTCAGTGGCTTCCCTGCTTCGCGTGTGCATGTTTGCTTCGGTCTTTCTCTTCCGGGGCCTCCTGAGCTTGCGTATTACCTGTTCTATTCCCGTGCGTGGCAGTTTGGGAACTGGGGGGGGTTCTATGCTCCTACGGCATTCGAATGGAGAGGGTGCAGGGAAGTCAAGGTGTGTGGCCTTTGTTAACGTCAGAGGAAGTCTTGACGAGAAAACGAGGCTTCGTGTGCCAACCATCGACTGCCTCTGCGGCAGCTCTGAGGGAAATCCACCTTCTGCAGACTCCCTGGCAAGTCAGGGTCTTGTCAGGGTGCAGACTGCAGGGAAGCATCGCGTCTGAGCCCCTCCCGCAGACCCCCTGCCCCCGCCACTGGCCAAGTCCCTGCTCCAGGGGGAAATGGTTGCACCTAAGAGGACCTGGGCTTCACGGCGGGGGTGGGGGGTGCGTCTAAGGGTGGGGCAGGGCACCCCACCGTGGGGGACTCCCCTGTATCCCTGCGTATAATGTCCTTGCAAGGGCACTGGCCGCTTGTGGGCAACCTGCGGCCAGTGGGGGATGAGTGCCAGGCTGCCCGGAGCCAGAAGCACAGAGGCTCATGGAGGCGTGGAGGGGGTGTTGAGAGGGTTTATCACACGAGGGCAGATGCTGCTGCCTCCACTGAGGTGCTGAGAAAAGGGCTCTGGCACCACTGAGTAGCTCGGCAGTGCCTGCTGCCCACAGGCCGGGGCTGCTGTTGTAAGTGAGGCCCACTGGTGGCGGTGATGTTGTGGGTGGGTTTGGGCCCCAGGCTGATGGCATTCAGGACTGGCAGGGGCAGGTGGGTGGAATCACTGTGATGGGCATCAAGACCCAGAAGACAGCCTTCACCCATAGGGAGCTGCCGCGGTGGCCAATGATAGAGATGGAATCATAGGGTCTAGTGGGTGGCAACTGATCAGGGTGTTGCTCAGGCCACAAAATGAGATGGAAAGAGACAGCGTCAGTGATACTAAGAGCCACAGGCTCACGTCTCCAGGTCTTCTGGCCACGTCCCCCGCACAGAGGGTTCCTTGGATCAGTCGATCTCTCCTCGTCTGGAGTGTATAACTGGAAAGAAACATCTGGAACAAAAGCAGGGTAGGAAGGACCAAGTGGAAGCCCCTGAATCTGCATCCCCTCTTTGCCAGGATAGGCAACAGGAAGCAGCGCTGACTTCCTGGAGGATGTGCAATGGTTAACCCACCACAAAGGACTTGGGGGGAGCAAAGACCATGTCCCTGATGTCCTGGAAAGACGTTTCCCAGTGTCCATCACGGTCCTCACACTGTTCCTGCTAAATTCAGGTGTCTGGCCCCTAGGAAGACCGGGTAGATTTGGGCAGTGATAGGCCCCTGAGCTTCACCAGGAGGAGAGACAGTCGAGCTGCCATGTGGTACCTTCGCAACCTCTTGACCCCCGGCCCTCTGCCCCGCTCTCCACCTGCGTGATGAGTTTTCTTGTCCCCACGGTTTGCCTTTGGGTTGGAGCCGTGCCCTCCCCAGCATGAAAAGCACAGGGATGTGCCTGGGCCCTGGCAGGATTCCTGTGACCGACATCACATGGGCATCGTCAGAGCCTCTGATTCCCAGGCTGGGCAGGTGAGGCAAAAACCCATCGTGGCCAGAAATGGCACTTTCAGGGTTGGGGCCCAGCAGGTCCACAGGAACAAGTAAACGACAGGCACCACGATGGCACAGGGAGGCATAGGTCCTGCTTGGCTGCTTCACATGCTTCAGAGTTGCTCTAAATGTGCCTCCCACCCCCACCATCCTCTTTGGCTTTTATACGTTCGTTCTTCAGGGGCACCAGGAGCGGGAGCCGTCAGGAACATTCACCACCAGTAGATGCCTGCATGCCTACCTCCTGCTTCAGTCACCACAGCATCCCTGGGCCCATCTCCACCACAGCTGCCCATGTACATGCTGGGTCCTATCCTGCCAGCCACAGACAAACAGTTTCAATTTATTCACTCTTTAGAGTTAGAATGAAATCACTGCAAAATTTTGCTCTGTGACTACCCTCTTTTCGAGACCTTCTTAAAATAACAAACTCCATGTGCCTGAAATGGGGTTCAGAGACTTTGCCAGCAGGATGGACCTGTGGAGATGGCCGAGGGTGAGCAGTGCAGTGAGGGTGGTGGCTCAGAAAGCAGATCTGAGGGGCAAGGGGAGTTAGACGTCACCTCTTCCCTCCTGCCCCCTTGTTGGATGTCCTCCTTTCCTGAAAGACCCGGCAGGAACCTTATTGCCTTCCTCAGTAAGCAGAATCCTGAGACAGCTGTCACTTGGGAGCCCCACTTGGTTGTGGAGAGAAAGGCATGGGACATACCTGGACAGGGACTCACCGGGGGGGAGGAGGGACCTGCTGTTGGACACAAGACAGAGCCTGCTCACACAGTCATTCAAACCCCCATTGAGAACTTGGTGGTTATGGTGTGAGGAGGTGTGGCCCCATCAAGCCCTAGCCTCTGTCTTGAGAAAACGTTTCATTTTCATATTCTTAGCTACTTAAAAAAATACAAATTGCGTTGAAATTAAAGCCACGTCCGAATAAGTCACACTGCTGTTTTATTAGTATGTAATCAGCCTAACACTCAGCCCTTCGTATGAGTCAGATCTTAACAGAAACCTAGCCCCGACATTGTAATTAAGCATTTATGCACCAGGACTCAATCACTCAAACCACCGATGTGGTACAGACAACCTGTTCTGTGACAGGTTCTGGTGTCTTCCTGGCCCTGGCCTGATGTCTGGGCTCCCTCTCCTTGCTCCCATCCTGCCCAGCACTGCTCCACTGTTCACCACTACCACGGTGGCGGACAGCTCGTGGGTCCCCGTGGAGCTCTGACACCAAAGTGGCCTTGAGTCACCTTTCCTGGAGCCAGAGTTTCCACTCCTCTAGTGTTTAATGGATGTCACACACGAGTTTCACTAAGAGATGCTTCAAATCGTGGTGGCCGGGGAGCGGATGCCCAAGGCTGCTGACTCAGGATGCCCGGGGTGTCGTGCAGCTGAACTACAAGGCCCCCTTTGGCCTGCTCAAGGGCCTACTACATTTGTTCCAACGCTCTAGAAAAGTTTTCTAGAGCAGTTTTGAAAGCTTGCAGCAAGAAAGCTCCAAGTTCATTGCTTGTTTCTTGGATATCTGGGTCAAAACTTCCAAAGAGGGGCGTGCAGACTTGGATGTCCCCCCGGCCAGCCCTAAGCAGCACAGCCCGGAGGTCCTCAGCAATCACATTGTATTTCTGCTGGTCAAATTTGGACATGGCCAGCTCATCCTGGGGGTAGGCGGTGCCCTCAGGGTAGCAGTCCTTGGGCACTGGGAACTCTACGCACCGAAGCTTGGGCAGCTCACAGAGAGCTGTGAAGAGGCGCCTCAGGGCCCGGGCCGACAGTGGGTTCCCCAGGAAGCGAAGCTCACAGAGCTCGTGGCAAGGGCCCAGGGCCAATATCAGCATGCTCATGTGGCTGTCTTCGATGCTGCACTCCTCCAGGGTGAGAATCCTCAGTGTCTGGGCGGCCCGGCCCAGCAGCCTGAAGAAGGTTGAGGGGAACAGGCTGAACAGGCTGTGCCCACTGAGGTCCAGCACCTCCAGACACATGCTGTGGGCACAGTCTGCCAAGAAGGCCATGTCCGCGTGGTTCAGGGAGCAGTTGGCCAGGTCCAGGACCCTCAGCGGTGTCCTCAGGGGGCTAGGGGCAGGGCGGAAAAGAGCACAGGTGAAAGGAGATCCCCGCAAGGAGCTCTGGGAGGAATAAAGGTGAATTCTATCTCATGGGTCAGCAGACCATGGCCCAAAGGCTGAATCCACTCCTGCCTTGTTTTATTCAGCCTAAGACTAAAATGGTTTTTACATCTGTAAACATTGGAACAAATCAAAAGAAGAAAGATACTCTGTGACATGTGAAAATAATACGAAATTCAGTTTTCAGTGTCCATAAATAAAGTGTTGTTAGAACTAGGGTAATTCATTTGCCTGCTGTCTGTGGACAGTTTGGGGCTGTGATGGCAGAGCTGAGTCTTGAACCAGTGGTGTGACCAAGTGTAGAGAAGAATTAACTTAGCCCAAGACAGGTCTGGCCTTTGTCATCAGTTCCTAAAATGTTAAATCTGTTTTGTCAACCCCTCACTGTGTCTGCTCATGTACTTGCCGTGGGGCAGTGAGGTGCACGTGAGCTGGCACAAAACAGCTAGCTTCACTATGAACAAAGAGAGGAAGCCCTCACAACTTTAAGGTGGGGAAGGGCCATGGAGCCATCTAGTCCAGCCCTAGCCTTGCTGGGACCTAAAGACCCTCCCGTGTTCTAATGTAGGTGGGGTAGGTGGCCTGGCATCAGCAAATGCACAGCTGGGGTAAACCCTGCTCTGGTGGGCAGTTCTCAAAGTCAGGAAGGGCCCTTGCACCCTGGGACTTGTGAAGAATGCACATTCTCAGCCCACCCTGCCCGGGTGATGCTGGGCCTGGGTCTGGTGCCATCAGGCTGAGCACTCAGTGCAGGAGAGTATATGGGGTCCTGTTCTCTGCCACCCCTCCTGCCCCCTGCCCCTGCACCTGTACTTCCTGGGTGCTGAGAGCCCACCATGCTTGTCCTTTTCCTGGCCCCTCCATCCAGGTCTATCGTGTGGGCCAAATAAGCCCGAGAAGCCCTTGTGAATACGAACGTGATCACATCTTCTTCCTGCTCAGAACCTCCAAGGACTTTCTCTCTTCCTTTCCTCCCCTCCCCTACTCCCCTCTCTCACACTGTCCTGCCTACCAACCCCAACCTTCTCCCTGCTGATGCCTGATCCCTCCATATTACCAGCTTGGGCCCTTTGTGCCTCTGTCCAGGCCACTGCACAGTCTGCCTATTCAATGCTCTGGGTCTCTGCTCAAAGTCACGCCAGGGAGTGAGCCTTCCCCAACTACCACCACCACCACCAACCCCGCCCCCCCGCCCCCAGTCTCACACTTGTTTAGCCTGACACACGTCATGCTGGGACCTCCCTGGGGCCTCACCAGGCTGTTGACAATCAGCCAGACTGAAACACATATGGGAGCACGTACTCTACCAGTGGAGGGTCAGAGTGTGGTGGGAGACGGGAAAGCCTGTCAGGGGCTGAGCTAGCAAGATGGCCCTGCTGGGCCGGTGATGGGTCATCTGGCTTGTGGAACCAATTTCCCCCAGTAGCAAAGGCACATCCAGGCTGAGGACCTAGGCCAGAAATGCAGGACTGTCCTGAGGGTCTCAAAGAGACAGCCACCATATATATGCCAGAGTTTATTCATACATGAGCTCAGAACCATCCTTTCTTATGTCAGGAGACTGGGGACAGGAGGAAAGGAGGAAGGGAGCCCTCATTTTTCTCTCTCTGGAAGACCTGGGACAGAAGACCAGGGATGGGGGGCTCTGGGGTAGGCAGGGTGGAGGAGGAGGGTTAGGAAAGAGAAGGAAAGGTGAGTGCAGCCCTTGGCCAGCAGCTTCTGGGGTTCCTTTGTATAAAAGAGAAACATCTGTAAGCCAAGGACTCCCTAAACTAGAAGCCACATCTTCACCCCCACTGGCTCAAGAAAGAAGTTTAATTTTCTATGTTCATGGCCAGTCACCAACCAGGTGGAACCCTGACCTTCCTGGTGCTCCCACCCTTGTGTGGTGTCCTCCCCTCACGTGGATGGTCCCACGGACTAGCTCCAAACCAACAAAGTATGCAGAAGTGTGGACACATCGGTCTCAAGAGCTTCTAGCTGGGTGACCTCTGGTTCTCAGATCAGCCTCTCTGTCGTGAGGACTCCCAGCAGCCGAGGTGCAGAGGCCACCTGCCAACAGCCTCACACTGAACTTGGAAGTGGATGGCCTAACCCTCCCGGCCCACCAAGCCCTTCAGAGGAGACCACAAAAGTAGACCCAAGTTGTGCTGGGCTCTGATGGAGCTTGTGGCCCACCATAGGCCAGTGTGGGGGTAATTTGTTATGAGACAGATAATTAATACAATATAACATAGTCACTTGTACGTTGTTTGTTTTGCTAATTTTCTCTTCTGCCCACTAACCAAAACCAGTCCTCCTTGAGTTCCCTGTGTTGCCAGGCTACACACAACCTAACCCCCCTGGGTCACACGCCTCTGTCTGTGCCCTCCTGCCGCTCTGGGCCCTCACAGAGTAAAGATGGAGGGAGCCGGGAAACTTGTGCCCTTGTAAACTGCCAGGTCCCATCTGCAGGTCTCTTGTGCATCTTCCGCCTGGCCGCTGAGAGGGCCCTGTGTCACCCAGACCCACGCTGAGTAGCTGTGAACAGAGACACCACTAACCCGGCCTGCCCTCCGTCCTGCCACCCCAGACTCACCCAAGCAGTTTCCGAATCTTCCCTGTCAGGGTGGAGAAGGCCACGCTCAGCTCTGTGAGCTGGGTCATCTGGCTGAGCTCCCAGGCGATGGAGGTGAGGAGGCGGTCCTCGCCGTCGGGGGTTGGGGTGCTGGTGGGGGGCGCATCGAAGGCCTTGGCAGGCAGGGTGAGCGAGGCCAGCTGGGGGAAGCCCACCTGGGCCAGCAGCTGCTGCACGTGTCCCGCATGCAGCCGCACATTGTGCACCACCTCGAGCCTGCGCAGCTCACCCGGCCCGGCCAGACGCAGCACGTGCAGCAGCTGGCTGGGGCCCAGGCTGTCAGCGCGGAAAGAAAGGCAGCGCACACGCAGTGGGGCAGGGCCTGATGGCCCCAGGGCCTGCACCACCACCTTGAAGTTGCCCTCTGTGACAAAGAGGTCAGCAAAGACCTGGATGGGGCGCTGGGCCACTAGGGGCTCTGCCTGCAGCCGGCAGCAGGTCCTGGCCAGCAGCTCCGTGCGGCCCCACCTGCCCAGCGCCCTGCCACAGGGGCACTGCTGCACCTGCACGTCTCGGATGCCTGTGAGGTCTGCCACCCGCAGCTGCCTCGGGCCGCCGGCCCGGAGCGCGTGGTCCGCGAGGCCCTGCACACAGGCCTCCAGGCAGGCCCGGCAGGCGCGGTCCCGCAAGTCCTCCGGGGGTTCCGAGCGCGGCCCGAGCAGCGCGCTCAGCCAGAACTCCTCCAGCGGCCAGCGCTCCAGCAGGGTGCGGATCACCTCTGCCTGCTCCAGCAAGTAGCTGGCTTTGAACAGGAGTGGGTAGAGATTGTGGGCCACGCCATCCAGGCTCTGCTTGGCCACCTGGGGGTGCGACACCAGGGCCTCAGCAGAAATGAAGCGTAGCGACCTCATTGTGCCTGCCTGTGGCGGCCCGGAGGCAGGACGGTGCTCTCCCGTTGCGATTCTCCCAAAGATGGGTGCCCTTCTGGCTTATTTTTAGCTGCAGCTGCTGCGAGCAGCTCGCCTTTGGGCCAAAGGTGGCGAGCGGGCCCTCTGGTCATCTGACAGCTATTTTGGTCGTGGGTGCTTATTTGCCTCTGGCCCTGGAGGCGTCTGCCAGTGGCCAGCCTGTCCTTGGAGCGCTCAGCTGGTGAAAGCAGAGCTGCCCAAGTGCTTGGCGAAGTAGCACCGGGCCCCTGAAGACTGCCGCCCGTGCCCACCACAGGGGGGCCCGTGCTTGGGAGCTGCAGCGGGCAACGTGGCCCTGGGCGTGGACCGGGGAGACCCCAGACAAAGGTCCCGCTGCGCATGTCCCCGCAGAGTCACGGGAGCCAGGCTCCCTGGATGACGCATGCTGGTGACGTCCCTGGGCACAACAGAACCAAGTAAGAGCAGCGTGAACGTGTCTTAGAAAAACAGGTCCCATTTATTTATGTTCCTGGAGTTCGGAACAAGTCAGCACTGAAACAAAGTAACAATGGAAACAGCTCAAAGCAGCTGGGAAACGCAAAGTCGCAAAGTCCCTCTGGTGTGGACCCTGCCTGTCCACCCGCCCCTGTTCCAGGTGGCTGGTCTGGTGGTGCTGCCGCCTGGAGAATGGGGGTCTCATGGGGAAGACACCTGCAGCAGGAAACTCACTGAAGTCTTCTGTCTACCTAGGCTTTCCCTGCTTATTATTATTCTGCTCCATTTGGAGAGAGGTGGTCCTCTTGGGGCGCTCTCTACACCCCAGACCTCAGGCCTAGCTGCTGTGCCCTCCCCCCAACCTGGGACCCAGGCCCACAGGTGGTGACCGGCAGCCCCACTGTCTACACATGCCTTGCTAAAAAGGAAAGAGAACCAACATTCCAATTATACTCAGAGGCACCCTCTGTGTCTGGGACACATCTCACTGAGGGCTACTCCAGGGGACTGTCGCCCCTGGGCCTGTGTGGCCTGGAACTGCAGGAAACAGGGTTGCAGAGGGCCCACCTTGCTCTGAGAGACCCCAAGCCTGCTTGGACCTCCCCAACGGAACCAGGGGTCCGTGTGTTTCCACCCCAACCTTGGCACAGCCCTCGGAGCACAGGGGAGTTCAGAGCAGTGCGGGTGTGGAGATCTGGGCCGGCTAGCCCTCTGAGCCTGTGGACTGGGGTTGAGGAGCCCCAGAAGGAGTGGAGGGAGGCCAGGTGATGGCGAGGCAGGCAGGGCCCATGGCGTGCTGAGGGTGGGGTGGCCAGCAGCTGCGGTAGGGGTGCATCAGGAGCTCCCAGCATGAACGCCTCATTCCCAGACCTCAGGCACAGGTCTGGGCCGAGGGTCCTCTGCTCCCTCTGACGGGGATTCTCCCTGGGCTGAGTCTCATCCAAATACCTCACAGCTGTGGAAAGAATGAGGGTGGTTACTCGTACCCCACAGGCCTCCCCCCAATCCAGCTGCTTGGTGCCCGAGGCGTGGACAGCACAGAGTCCTTGTCTGGGAGGTGCTGCGTGAGGCCTCGTACCCTGCAAGGTGCTCTCAGACTCATGGACACACATCCATTTTTAAGAAGCACTTGAGGGGCCCCTGGGGGGCTTGGTCGGTTAAGCCACAGACTCTTGGTTCCGGCTCAGGGCGTGATCTCATGGTTCGTGAGTTCGAGCCCCACATCAGGCTCTGTGCTGACAGTGTGAAGCCTGCTTGGGATTCTCTCTCTCCCCTTCTCTCTGCCTCTCCCGATTGTGCTTTCTCTCTCTCAAAAAATAAATAAGTAAACATTAAAAAAAAAAAAAAAAAAGAAGAAGCACTTGGGGCCAGCACTGGCGAGGTCAGGGCAAGGCTCAGGGCACGGGCTATATGAGTGGGTGTTGGGGAGGTACCCAGTTCTCAGAAGGACAGGGTGCCAGGTTCCCCAGCAGCTACTCCAAAGGGGTGTCCGGGGGTTGGGGCAAGTGGGAGTGGTCCCCATCAGCTTCTGTGGCCAGGCCTCTGGGCCTGGGTCTGCGGGCCCTTTCCTCTTGGAGGAATGCCTGAGCTCTCAGAAATAGCCCCACGCCACCCTCTTTGACATGTGGTTCCCAGGGGTACAGGCAGTGAGGTCCCAGGGAGGTTGGTCCAGGAACAGAGGTAACAGGGGAGCAGCCTCGTTGGCCAGGGTGCTCCTCCCGGGGGGCTGTTAATGTCCAGCCACGTGACTGTGTGTGGGAGCATATGGAACAAGGCGGAGACACCCAGGCTCCCTGGCTGGTGGTGGCGTGTCCAGCATCTGAGGGTGACAGTGGACGAGAGAACCCTCCCATTACTTCAGGGGAAGCCGGGACAGCCCCACACCTAGGGCCTGTTTTGTCTGCCAGTCAAACCGCTGTCAGAAGGGGAGGCAATCACCGATGAGAGCCCAGGTCACCGGTCATCACCAGCAATCTAGGGCGCGTGGGCCAAAGGCCTGTCTTCCATACACTCTTGGCTCAGCATACCCTCAGACTGGGGGACGGCTCTCACAGAGCGGGGGAATGGGGGGGATGGGGGTGTCTCCCCAGAACTGGGGGACGGTTCTCACAGAGTGGGGGGAATGGAGGTGTCTCCCCAGAACTGGGGGATGGCTCTCACAGAGTGGGGGGAATGGAGGTGTCTCCCCAGAACTGGGGGACGGTTCTCACAGAGTGGGGGAATGGGGGTGTCTCCTAAGAACTGGGGGATGGCTCTCACGAGTCGGGGGGAATGGGGGTTCTCCCAGAACCAGGATGGTGCTTCCTGCAGTGGATAGGTGTATGACCCGGGGCTGGGTGAAGGTTGGTTGAGAAGGGCTCTGTGTCTGAGTGGCGCCCCCACTTCTTGCCCTGGTCACTCCAGTCCCGCCCTCTCCGGGGCGATGTGCCTGTGTGAACATCCTGAGCGGCGTCCGGGCTCTCCTGTGCTGCCAACGGTAGCCTGGCGCCCCTGCTGACTAGGACAAAGAGTGGCCAACCCTTGAGCAGGAAGCCCCACCAGCAGGGTCCCCAGGCGGGTCCTGAGCATGCCTGGCAGGCCTCTCACAGGGAGGTCTCAGGAGAGGGTACTCACGGTTGTGGTGAACTGGCTGTGGAGCTGCTGCTGGGAGCCCCTCCTGGGGACAGCAGGGCAGGTGCTCTGGGGGCCCTCCTCAGAGAACAGCCCTGGGAGCCTGAGGCCACCGGCCCCCAACGACGTGCACTCAGTCACTGCAAAGAGGGGCTGGGTTAGGGGTGGCTGGCCCCCTTGCCTCTGCACGCAGCACTCAGGGCCCCCTGAAGCGTGTAAATAGAGAGTGAGGCACGTGTCATGCACGCAGAGTTATGACGGGACACCTGTGAGGCTGGGTCACAACAGATGGGACAGTGCTGCCGGAGCAAGCGGACACCCTTATGAGCAAGTGTCTCCTGACCCTGCTTTTCTGAAATCAGAGAAGACAGGGAGGGAGGTGCTCCGGTGACCTCTCCACCAGCAGGACGCCTCTGGCTCACATCAGTCAAAGGGGAAAAATAAAAAATGAGGCCCAAGAAGGGCCACACGGCTTAAATAAATAGGACAGGACGAGGGCTCGGCCCTAAAGGGCTGCTGGGGGCCCGAACCGTATCACCACAGGCGGAGCCACGGCCACGGCCCTGCTGCATAGGCACAACCTCCGTGTGGCCGGTGTGGGCTTTCCCACACACTTCTACGTG
Organism: Panthera tigris; assembly: GCF_018350195.1. Classification (NCBI taxonomy): domain Eukaryota; kingdom Metazoa; phylum Chordata; class Mammalia; order Carnivora; family Felidae; genus Panthera; species Panthera tigris. The sequence goes on from NC_056660.1 coordinate 238,136,012, forward strand.
GGGATCACAGGGCCATTTCTGCACAGAGCTGACGACGGCTGGGCAGAGCCCTCCCGCACAGACTCTTGCCTGAGTCTTACATCGCAGGAGAAGAGAGCCCCACCTCCAGACCTGGGCTTCACTGGGAGATGCACCAGCCCACATGGGAGCTAGGGAGGGCGGCACCAGGAAACCGCAGTGGCTGTGGGCTGGCGACGTGGGTGTACCCCCAGCCACGCTCCCTGTGGGCCCGCCCAGAGCACAGGCCCGACGAAGGTGGCTGCTGCTGTTCTGAGCAGGTGCGGGGCACCTGGCACACCTGGGCACCCCCAGCAGGCTTCAGGCACGATGCCTCCATCTGGGCAGACATGCCTTTGTGGTCAGCGGTGCCCTCGGAGGTGTTGTCATGGTGGCACAATGGGGGCTTGGGAGGACGTGTGTCCCAGGCAGTGTCGCCGAGGAAGGGCCTCACTGGGGCTGTGGGAAGGATTTCTGTGGAAAACCAGACACCTGTGACCCTCCACACCATGTGTGTGGTGATTCCCCACACACAGGAGACGAGAAACCAACCACCGTGGGCCCAGCCAACACACCCGTCCCTCCACGTGGAGGCCGGCGCTCTCAGAATGCAGGCCTCCCAGTGCGCCGTCGGACAAGGGGGGGACCCATGTGGGTGGCCGTGAGGCCCTACAGCATGGACACGGTCTGCACAGCACACGTGTGTCAGTCACAGAAGGCTGCTTGTGCCCCGTGCATACTCCTGTGGTCACGGGTACGCTGAGCCTCTGTCCCTATTTTCTCGTTAGTCTTTCTGTTCTCCTCCTCTTTCTACATTCTTTTGGATCGAGCTTTTCTTAGGGTTCCATTTTATTTCCGCTGTTGGTATATTAGTTGCAAATCTTTGCTTTGTTATATTAGGGGTCATTTGGGGTTATAATGTATACCTAACGACTTACAATCTGTCCCTGGTGGTATTACACACCTCAGCAATCATATAGAACCACACAGCTGAGAACCGCCACATCTCCATACGTTCTATGTACACAGACACCACGGCCTCGGCGTGTTAACCCCGTGTTCTCTTGACACTGTGCTGTTCAAACAGCCACTGTCTCTTACAGAGATTTAAACAGAAGAGCCCTCCTTTCTTCAGCCTTTGTCCCCCCCCGTGTCACTGCCCTTCTCCTTGGAGTCTGCTGGTAAGGAACAGTTACAGCTTTCATATGCACGAGCATGTTGTTTCGCTTTGTTTCACTATTCCTGAAAGACACATCTGTCACGTTGAACTCGATGGTTGTCAGACAATGCCAGCCCAACGTGTTGTCCGCCGTGAGAAGTCCCTCTGCACAGAACACGCCGGCTCCCCTGGCTGCTTTCAAGATGTCTGTCGTCACTGGGTTTCCACAGTTTACAACGCGCATTCTGTGTGCTTGGGGTTCAGGGGTCTTCTTGGGATCTTGGGTTTACACCCTTCATCAAGTCAGGGAAATATTCAGCCATTGTTCCCTCAGAGTTTTGTCGTCCCTCCACTTTGGGGACTCTGGTACGTGTTTGTCAGGCTGCTCGAAGTTGTCACACAGCTCACTGCTCTTTTTCCTTGATTCTCTGTGTCATTTTGGACAGTTTCTACTGCTACATCACTAACCTTTTCTTCTGTCAAGTCTTACTTTCTGGCAACCCCACCCAGTGACATGTTCACCTCGGGCATTGTGGCCTTTTATCTTGCTAAGCTTAGTCCACCCTATCTTCCCTGTTGTGACTTAATGTGGTGGACAGCAGAGACACAGGATGACGGTGTGACCACCAGGATCGGTGATTCTAACAGTCACGTCAGTTCCAGCTGACGTTGCCTGATTGATTACTGCCCTTGTCATGGTCTGTCTCCTACATCGTTGCAGGCCTGGTACGGGACAGTGTGAGTCTACCCTGCTGGCTGCTGGATGTTTCTGTGACCCTATAAACCTCCCTGAGGTTTGCTGTAGGATGCAGTGAGGTTACCGGCAAACGTCTTCCATCCGTGACGTGCTGGCAGCTCAGCAGCAGTTTCAGTCCAACGCCCTCCCCTGAGCAAGCCCTTCCGAGGACCTGCAGCCGCCCCGGGATGGGGCTGCTGCTGTCTGTGCCGTGGGAGGCTCTTTAGTCCCCCAGAGGTTCAGGCCTGGGCGGCCTCCTCAGGTGCGGTGCTGACCAGCACTCTGCTGGGCCCAGACCCTAGAGGGCTCACACTGCATGGGGCTCCCCTGGTCTGTCCTCCTCCACTGGGGGTCTGCAGGCTCCCCTCACTGCACCCCTCTCAGGGCAGAAATCGGACCAATCACAGGAATGTGTGACATCACATTCCTGCCTCTCAGGTCACTACCTGTGGTGCTGGATGTCCTATGTCTCAAAATCTTGATTCTCATCTTTTGTCTGTTTAGGTTTTGTTTCGTCTTGTTTTTGTTTGCTTGCTTGTTTTAGATCTGTCCCCTATTACCTCATTTTGGGTGGAAGTAAAAGTTTTTGGTGTTTGTTTTTTTAACAAATTTTTCTTTATAAAGAAAAATCAGAATGCGTTTGAAAACTTTTGGAAGTACATAGGAGCAAGGGAGATCAATGAGCCCGTGAACTGCCCCCCCCACGCCCAGGACCGGCTGTCAGAGGCCGGGGCGTGCAGGCTCCAGTGCTAAGTACACTCACTCATGGAAGGCTGGCTCCCGGTCTCCTGCTCCAGCTCATCTTCCTCCTCGAAGCAGGTGCGCATGTCGTACGGCCAGGGGCAGGAGGCAGAGCTCCGCAGGGCTGGGCTGGCAGTGGCATGCAGGCCCGGTGGCCCCAGGGCAGAGGAGGACTGGCTGCCAGAGGAGGAGGTGCTGCTGTCTGAGATGGTAGAGTGTGGCCTCTTAAAGGAGGTGGCGTGGTCACAGGGGGGCACGGCTATGGGTGCTCGCGTCCATGACTCTGGAAGGGGACAGAAAGCAGGTCGGTCCGGTTTTGGCTCCAAAAGCGTAGTCCAGACTCGAGAATGAAATGGCCATCTGAAAACTGACCAGGTCCCTCTCACTGCAGTCATGTCAGGCATGATGTGACCACCACTCATCCAGCCCACTGTCCTGGCCCTTGGGGCCCACAGTGAGCGCCAGGACCTGAGTCTGAGTCGGCGGAACAGAGTGAGAGTGAGGGCTGAGGCCACATTACCTGCCCCCTTCTTGACGGCCCGATCACTTATGGCTGCATCGCTGGGCTGGATGTCCACGAACGGTTTGGTGCTCATCCCCATTGACACCATTTCCTGCATTCTGAGCTCTAAAACAGAAGCAGGTAGGACATTTTCCAAGCAATGGCTTGGCTTTGACACCACACCTGTTGATGCTCTGCACCCAACGCCATCAATCCAGACCAGGAGCATGTCGGGGCAGAAACCTAGGTGGGGTCCTGGTACATGGAGCATAGGGCCTTACAGAAGAGGTCCCTCACCTTCAGGGAGACAACAGTGTGCTATCATCCAGGAGGGCATGGTGCTTTGTCATGACATCTCTGGAATTGCCGTGGTGTGGGGACAGGGGTCTTGTTTATACATGAGTAAAGGGGAAATACGTGTTTGTGTGCTGATGGAAGGATCCAGCCACTTCCACATAAATGGTGCTGACTGAAGGGGCCTCCCAGGGGCCACCTGGGCCTAGAGCTCTCCAAGGGCCACCTGGCCCAAACTGGCCCCAAGCACCTACCCAGGTCCAACCCCCTAACCCCTGACCGCAACCCCTGACCCCATACCCCTGGCCTGAACTTAGCCCCTAACCCCTGGCCCCAAACCTCTACTCCAAGGCCAGACCCCTAGACACAGAGCTGGCTCTGGATAGCCCTTTTTTGCCCACCTCTGTTCCGCAGAGCCTGCCGCCACAGGATCTGCCCTATCGTGTGGGTCCAGGCTGTCTTGACCTCTGCAGAGCTGGCCTGGAGAATGTAGGTGTCCTGGGATTTCCGCCGTCTGCGGAACCAGATCTCAAACCTCAAGCCACTGTCTCCGACGTTCTCCGTCATCCCAATCTCGGCTGTCTGCACCACAAGCAGTGAGTGGCAGCCGCATCAGCAACCATTGATCCAACTGACCACTCCCCGGCTGACTGACCCCAGCACCTCAGTGTTGGAAGTCTCTTCACCCAGACATCAAATGGTAGGGATGAGGCAGGCCTGGCGCCCAGTGGATGAACCGGGTTCCAATCATGTGCAATGGCTCCCTCTTGGGGCCTCAGTTCCCCCACTGGAGAAAGGAAGGCCAGACTAGAAGGTTCTGTGGTTGCCACACCGGATGGGACTACAGAACCCTCCCTGATATGCTCCTTGGCATGGGCAGGTAAGGCATTGTGGTTGTGGGACCCTCTCAGGAGCTCAGAAGCTCAGTCAGGTGAGGGCCACACCTATAGACATGCCAAAATCTGAAATGGAGTTTCCGATTGAGGAGACTTTTTCCAGCCACTGAACCAGTACATGGAACTATAAAGGACAAGTGTCTCCTTGCAGTTTTTGAAGGTCTGAGGTTTTCGAAGCCCAGACACAGAATCACAGAAAACAACAGATAGCACGTGTCCCTGCTCACACCCAGCAGACCAGGACCTGACACCCAGCGGCGTCCGGTGAGAGGCAGGCGTGTTACCTTGAAGGACTGTTTGTACATGTAGGTGTCGTAGCCTCCATCCACCTTTTTGGTCTTGCTAAACAGGATGAGGTCTTCAAAGAGGAAGACGTGCCTCAGATACTTTTTCCTTCCACAGCAGACGATAAACTCGTCCTGGCATCTCAGCTGCCCCTGCTCCTTCAGATTTACCTGCAGATGGAACCAGCCTCCCTCAGGGACAGTGGGACCTGACCTGACCCCACCTCGGCCCCCGGAGAGGGGAGAGGGGCTAGAGGTGAAATTGATCACCAACGGCCAGTGACTCAATCAATGAGTCCTATAATGAGGCATCCATACAACCCCAAAAGACAGGCTTTGAGAGCTTACTGCTTGGTGAAGAGGTGAGACGCTCAGAGGGGGCACAGAAGCTCTGCACCCGTTTCCATGCACCTGGCCCCGTGCCTCTCTTCCATCTGGCTGTTCCTGAGTTGTGCCCTTTACGGTACACTGGTGAGGTCATAAGTACACTGCTTCTCTGGGTTCTGACCTTTGCCACAGGAAGGGGAGCCCTTCACCTGTGCGGGTCTCATGCTATGTCCAGGCAGATGGTGTCAGCATTGAGTTGAATTATAGGACATCCAGCTGGTATCTGAGAATTGCTCGGATGTGTGGGGGAAAAACCCACACATTGTAACTGGTGCCAAACCCTCAGGGTCGGGGCTCCTGCTAGTCTGCGTGGCTGAAGAGGCAGGGCAGGACGTGGGCACATCCCTAGCCAAGCCCACGCACAGGCCAGCTCACCTTGCAGGTGCCCAGCGTTGGCAGTAGGAGGACATCCATATGGGTGGTGGCCTGGGGGCTGTGCTGCATCATGGTGGCCAGAAGGGCCCGCGCTCAGATTACTGCTCATGAAACTCTTAGTGCTGTTTTTAAGCAGGGCACCCACATTTTCATTTTGTGCTGGGAATTCTGGGGCTGTCCCTCTGCATGTCAGACATAGGGGCTCTGCCAGAGAAAGGGCTCCTCTTCTGCCTCTGCTGGTCCTACCATGCTACTGGGGTGGGGTGGGGCATGGATGCCGGCCCTCAGCACTCCAGCAGAGAGGCTGGCAGCATGGGACGAGCCAACGTTGGCTTGCCCCAAGCCCGATGGCCCACATTTTCATGCAGCCAGTTGTCCTCAAGGAGCCCTAACAAACAGATGGCCTGCCATTCACACCCTGCAGCTGCTGCTCCAGTCACCTGGACGGGAAGCCGCTCTCTGCTCCCCTCGCCTGCCAGCCTCTTGAGAGTTCTCGAGCTTCGGGAGACTTCCCCAAAGGGAAGCGGATGTGTTCTGACACCAGGCCACATCTTTCCCGAACTCCTGAGAGCCCATCAGGGCCTCAGGGCACTTACATCACAGCCTCGGACCGCATCCATCGCCAGCAGGTCGTTGCCATGGCGCAGCTGGAAGCGGACCACACCCTCGGCAGCCCGGAGCTCGCCCAGCTCCTGCTCCCAGGCAGGGCAGCCGCTGGCCTCCCTGGCCAGGTCCTGGAGAAGCAGTGCGTACTTGCCCATACGCTGCACGGGCTTCAGCAGGTAGGAGGCCAAGTTCATCTTGTCTCCCAGCTCCCGCTGCTTGTCCTGCAAAGGCCAGGGTGAGAGGGTCAGCCCCTGGGCCGGGTGGGGGGCGGCGCGGCTCGCGGGGTTGGGGGGGGGGTGACCTTGAAGAAGGCGTTGCCGTGGCTGCAGAGCAGAGCATCTGACCGGGGCTTGTTCTTGCTGTAAAGCGCGTACATGCCAAACTGTTCCTCCTGCAAAAGGGGAGGGCACCATGCATCTGAGTCGGGGGCTGGGGTCAGAGTCTATGCCTCTCTGCTCACCCTCCGTGTTCAGTCCCCCTGTGGGCGTGACAGAAGGAGCCTCGGTGCTGCACTACAATCTTCTAGGCTTCCCAGCCTGCGGGGCCTGCTCGGCTCGGGGCCAGAGTTCTAGAATCGGTCTTTACCATATAGGGTTTGGGGGAAGAGGGAGAGGGAGTCCTCATGAGGCTGGCCTGGGAAGGGGCATGGAGAGCCTTTGTTCATTTAATGGCCAAGAACCAAAGTTGTGTCAACCGGTAAAATTCTCACCGTTGTCGATCATATAAAACAACAGAGTTCACCTTACGGCTAAAAGCACCTTCTTAGAAATAGCTGAATTAAAAATAGAACTATCCTACGACCCAGCAATTACACTACTAGGTGTTTATCCAAAGGAAATGGGAGTGCGGGTGCGAAGGGGCACATGCACCCCAATGTTTATAGCACCATTATCAACAGTAGCCAAAGTTATGGAAAGAGCCCAAATGTCACCTGACTGATGAATGGACAAAGAAGACGTGGTATATATACACAATGGAATGCTACTCAGCCATCAAAAAGAATGAAACCTTGCCATTTGCAACAACGTGGATGGAACTAGATGGTATTATGCTAAGTGAAATAAGTCAGTCACAGAAAGACAGATATATGATTTCACTCATATGTGGAATTTAAGAAACACACCGGATGAACATAGGGGAAGAGAAGGAAAAATAAGATAAAAAGAGACAGAGGCAAACCATAAGAGGCTCTTAAATACAGAGAGGTATTTTGGAGGTAGGTAGGTGGGGGATGGGCTAGGAGGGCGCTTATTGGGATGAACATGGGGTGTCATATGTAAGCGACGGGTAAGCAGGGTTTATTCCTGAAGCCAAGACTACAAGGTATGCTAACTAACTTGAGCTTAAATTTTAAAACAAGATGCCACATGGGATTTCTTTCATCCTTGGACATTTCTGTTGTGGTAATTTACATAATAACGCTGAGGTCAGTGTCTCATCTGCCCACAACACAGATGCCACTAGGTCCCCAGTACCTAGAACACTACTTGGTAATTTGGCGAAAGCATTTTCTTTTCAGAGTGAATTAAGAATTTTATTAAAGACGCAGATAGGGAGACATCCCATATTCATTGCTGAGAAGACACTTATCAAGGAGAGAGCAGCCTTTCTCGAGTTAACGTGCACACTCCATGAACCTCTGTCAAAAGTCCGACTGGACTGGCTCGGAGCTCCCTGGGCTGGCCCGGGCTCCACCTGACGGGGGACCAGGGGGGCTCCTAAGTACAGGAAGCAAGCTGATTGGGGGAGGTGCTGTTGGCCAATTACCTTAAGTGAGAAGTGGGGCTTTCGACAGAATTAGGGGTGATGATGCAGGTGAAGCCCCCAGTGTCATACGGTTTGGGGGAGCCAAGGGTGCCTTCAGGGGACACGGAGCAAAATATCCAGTACGATCAGACCCACAAGCATCTTGTCTATTTTGGTCATCTGTTTATTGGCAGGTCTTACATACTATTAGTGACACATTGCCTATGTCTGGTCTGCAGACAGATCCAAAGGATCCGAAACGTGGGCGTCACCAGACCCAGCCTCTCCAAGGGCGACCTGGGCTGATGGCACCTCGGTCTACCACACTGGTGTCAGCGCCCAGGAGGGAGGGACTCACGTGTCTCAGGAACCCGCGGCCCGCTGCCAAGGGGCAGGGCTGGCAGCGCTCCAGCTCTGCGAGGAAATGCTGGCGGTGGAAGTCATAGAGCTTCTCCAGGTTCCCAAAGATCATGCTGCGCTTCCCTCGAAGGTCCTGAGGCAGGTCTGTCCTTTCCATTTCTGGAAAATAGTTGTCGATGACATATCCTAAGGACCTGACATACTCCCTCTCTGTGGAAACCATCTCGGCCATTATGTGCTGCAGTCGGCTGCTGGAAGACAGAGAAGCAGGTGGCTACTCAGCTGTGCACGGGTCACAGCTTTACTCCAGGCCTCGAGAGACCCTTCGTCCGCGCTGTTGCTGCTTCACACAGAAACAGAATGCTCTGCAAACCCAGAGGAATAAACATGACTATTCGTGGGCAGGAGAACCTTTGTGATTAAGTTTTCTGTTCAGCAACGAATGCTGTCAAGTGTGCTCTGTTCCCTGGAGCTGCTCCTTTGACGTGATGAATGAGATGAGAAAAACGGGGCAGGGACGTGATTAGAAACAAACTGGTTGCACGAAACATTTCTGTATTATTGATCACGGCCTTTTGGGACAAAAGATCCTTTCGGAAAGTGAAAAGGAGAGATTCCCAGGCCCCCTAACTCCAACCCAGAGTTGTGAGGTTTCTCATTCACAGATGGCTTGATTCTGGCACCCTCTGCATGGAGAGCTCTGGGAGTAGGGAGATCTGAACACTGCATAGAAGGCTGTGGTGAGGATTTATGAGAAGAGGGTTTCTGATGCACACGGACTGCTAACCTACCAGAAGGGATTTCTGAAAACTCAGCTTTATGCTGTAGAGACGTCTGACCCAGAGGCCGAAGAGAAGCTGCTGGAGTAGAAGATGCGGAGCAGGTGGGCCCAGGACGGAGCAAAGGAGGGCAGCAGTGGGGAGGCTGTCTCTTCCCTGCCATGCAGAGGGTTCCCTGGGCTCCTGCTGGTGTGGTCCAAGCAGGGGCCATGTCTCTGCTGCACACAGCACTTCTGGAGGCACCGAGAAGAGCTGGTGAGCTGGGAGCCCCACCCTGCTAGTAATGAGGCACAAAAGTCTTACCCCTGTTTGACAGCATTCTGCCAGCAACCTCCCTACATTACTCAATCTCGATAATACTAATGGGGGCTGGTAGATCTTTTTTTGCCATTACTTGTATTTACTTGTTGTTTTTTTTAAATGGAAAACAATGAAAAGCAACCAATGATAGGAAAGACACCTGTGGTCAGAAATGCTGCCGAATGCACCCCGTTTGCAGCTGGCGTGCCTGTTCCTTATCACACTCACATAACAGATTTACAAATACCTATTGTTTCTCAGGGGGCGGCACGTGCTGGCTGCTTGGGAGCACGCAGACCTCGTGGTACTGCTGGGACATGTGGCCTGGAGGTGCCCCCAGTCAACCCAAGGCCCCAGTACCCACAGCACACCACCTGTCAACATTTGCCCAGTATAAGCACCCTTAAATACTCAGAAACAAAACTAGCATGGTCTGGGGGTTTGGAACAAGTTAATTGGAAATTGACTCTCTAGGAAATAATGGCTAGAGAGATGTGGGGAAATGGACCAAGTGACAGGAACTGTATCTGGACAACTGGCAGAAGGGCCAGGGTTTTCATGGGAGGTAGGGTTACATGTTCTCTCCTGCCTGAGGAGGAAGCGCTCCGTCTCTGGTGTGCCGTGGAATCTGCTACCGAACCTTGGGTTGGTGGGTCCGTGGATCATGTAAGGTGGAAGAGGGTACCCGTCCCCAGGGGCAAGGCAGGATGGCTACCCAAACCTGTTCCCTCCAGACCGAGGACGTCCACTGCAGGTGACCAGGGGGGCTCTCAGCGAGTGGAGGGCATTCTGTGCCTCCGAGAGGTTTCAGATGAGCTCCGGGGAGGTGGAGAGTGGTTCTTCCTGGAGCCTTCCCAGGGATCCCAACCCCCAGGGAGACCCACCTCATGTGCTCCCAAATGGAACCTTCCTGTTCCGCCTAAGGTTCCTCCCTGAACTAGGTGCACTGTAACCGCCTGGAGTCTGAAACATAGACGTGCGTTTTAGGAGAGTGTTCGGTGATCGTCTCGGGTCAGAGGTGTTCTCTGCGTGAGGAGGAAACACGTCCGCCAACCAAATGGGCAAGGAAGACCACGACAGCCCACCTGTGGCCCACCCTGCTCACTATAAAAATGGACTAAGAACCCGAGGGGCAGGCCGTGGTGCCTGGTGAGACTCACTGCCTGTCCTTAGCATGGGGCACAGTTCTTGCCCACTTTTTAATCCTACCGTGAATAACAAGTATGTTTTTACAAATATCTTCTTAAACATTTAACAAGTTAATACAGACATCATTTGGGCAATGGATAAAAGCACACACCTACTTCTCACCTCAACGCTGAAAGGCTTTTCTTTTTTTTCAAAGTAATTCTTAAGGTAATTTGTTCACACTGTAGGTGTGATTTGCTTATTGTGATTTTCTATAATTGGCCTCAAATGATGAGAGCGGGTGGGCTACGAAATAGGAAGCAGTTTTCGATGACCGTCCTGAACACAGGAGGTAAAAAACATCTTGCCTAAAATCGAACACAAGTGTGCTGCCTGGACAGGACAAGATGCCTGGAGAGATGTTTGTGGATTTACTATTTTGCGAAAGTGCATTTAGCGGCTTCAGCTCTCTGGCACCCCACTGACCGCGAGGCCCAAAGGCTGGAGGACGTTCACCTCACCTTCCTGCTTGCCTCCTCCTGTCCTCCTCGGATGGGTGGATCCTGGAGGGAGAGGACAGACTCCGGGTCCGAGTACCCAGGGGGCTCTCGGCATGTGGCCTCGGTGGGGGCTGCTTCTCTGAGGCCACAGTGCTGGTCACCTCCAGGCCCCTGATGAAAACCCCAGTGTGGCCTGGCCAGGGGGAGTCCCGGGGGCCACTGTCAAGCTGTGGAATCTCAAAGCTTTGTGTTTTCCTCATAATTTTCTTCAGGGGATATTTCTTGGTGTGGGTTGTGGGTGTGTGGATGGGCTCGGAGGAGCAGGCAGGGCTCTTGTCTGGGGCCGGGTGCTCACCCTCCTGCCTGCAGAGAGCGGCTTGTTCAGGGAGGCCGGGCAGCAGCTGGGCACGCTCCCCAGTGTGGCCCTCCGGATCAGTGTGGGGGATCCAAGAAGGCTCACAGTGCCTCCTCTCAGCCCCCCGGGGAAGCTCGTACTGCAGGGGGCTCGGGCTCAGAGGTGGGGCCCCAGGGTCGGGGGGAGCCCCAGAAAGGGCCCCTTGGAAGCAGAGTCGAGTCTGCTGGCTCTGCAGCCACAAGCTGTGCCATTGCGGCAGTGCCCGCCAGCTGCCCAGGCCTGCCTCCACCGTGCTCGCCCCGGGGAAACTCCACGCAGTCAGCTCTGTGGCCTCCTGGTGACAGCTCTTCGGATACTCAGTGACCGGCTCGGGACCCAGGTGTTCCAGACACTGCGGCATCCACCCATCCACCTACACAGCAAAGAGGGTGCTGGTCAGGGCAGTGGAGCACTGTCGGCCCCACCCGAACTCATGTAGCCGATGAACAGCTCAAGTGAACCCAGGTCATGCTCCTTCTGCTCTCCAGGTTCTCCATATCAAGATAGCACCAGGGAGAGCCAGATGGTCAGAACAAGAGGAAGACCCCTCTGCCCACAGAGGCAGCTGCTAGCCAGACTCAGCCCAAGAGTAGGCAAGATGATTTTGTGCATGAGCTCAAAGGGGTCTGAATCCTCCACAGTCCCCAAGAGCAGCAGGTGGGGTTGTCCCAGGGCCCCGGGATGCCAGGGCCGGACAGACCATGAAATCAGCGATTCCACACTTCTGACGGGTGTGAGAGGCCGTGGCAGTGGGAGGGACAGAGTTCCTACCCCTGCCCTGGCCTTCCCTGACCACTTGGATCCCACTCAAGGAGCTGTGCTCCTGAGGGCTCTGGCCCCGGCAGCCCTAACAGCCAGACAATTCTGGGGTGCTGGTGAATTTCCAGCCATGGGCTGTGTTGCAGCGACTGTTTGGGGGTCTCTGGCAATAAGTGGACTTTTATAGCTGAGCCGGTAAGCGGAGAAAAGTTCACATGTTCGTTCTGCCTCTCTGCCTGGTACAATAAATAAACTCCTCACATGGTGGTTGAGAGCCTGGGGTGCAGTGCTGGGGCATGCTGGCCAGCTGTCTCAGAGCTTGACCCACTCAGGCCTGCAGGGGACGGTGCTCACTTAATGTCCACAGCACATGCAGATTCCCTGGAGGTGATTCCGCTGGGTCTCTCACAGCCTCACAGGAGTCAGAGAGGTGGGCCCCCCGGCCAGCTCCCCCTCCCTCTGCTCAGCCCAGCTGGACACGGTGCGCAGCCACCTTCTCAAGTCCAGGGTGGCTTTCCCTGTGCCTTGGGAGCTGTTCTCTACCAGCTGCAATATTTCTGACAATACTGCAGTCGTCCAAGGAGCAAACTACCAGCATGAGCCTGGTGCTTACTCTGCTCTTGCGTGTGTGTCCTCTGTTGTGTGCATGCCATCAGCCTGTTGTGGAAGGTCTAGTACCCCCACCGCTGCTGCGTGTTCTCAAGACAGAGCAGCTCCACGAGGCCAGGAATTTCTCTCCTTTTTCAAACCACAATTTGATCTATGTAGGAAAAACAAGGCTTTATTTTTAACCATGTGAAGGAGTCCAGCTCTGTGATCGTGGGGACACAGGAAGCAGCAGATGCCACTCAGGCACTGGCTCACCTGGTTCCGACAGCCCGCACACCCCATCCTGATGCACACAAGCGGTGCACCTTGAATAAATCAGAAGCAGCTGCATAGCAACGGAGGCCACGCCACAAGATCCGTGGCCCCTGCTTTTACACACACGCTCCCTTCAGTCTGTGGATGGGAATCGACATGCTCTGGTTGAAGAGGGTTGACCACAAGTCTCCATGGCTCAGATTTGTAACTTTTTCATGGTTTATAAATGGAGATTAAGATCCACTGAAAAATAGATCCAGGGGTGCCTGGGTGGCTCAGTCAGTTAAGCGCCGTCTCAGGCGCAGGTCATGATCTCATGGTCTGTGCTGACAGCTCAGAGCCTGGAGCCTGCTTCCGATTCTATGTTTCCCTCCCTCTCTCTCTGCCCCTCCCCTGCTCATACTCTGTCTCTCTTTCTCTCTCAAAAATAAACATTAAAAAAAGAAAAAGGAAATCTTCTTTTAAAAAAAAAAGAAAGAAAAAAGGATCCAGAACTTTCCATTTTTAAACTTGTTACTATGCAAAAAAAAGAAATCTTCTTTAAAAAGAAAGAAAGAAAAAAAGGATCCAGAACTTTCCGTTTTTAAACTTGTTACTATGCAAAAAAAAAAAAATCTTCTTTAAAAAAAAAGAAAAAAGGATCCAGAACGTCTTGGTTTTAAACTTGTTACTATGCAAAAAACAGAAATCTTTTTTAAAAGAGAAAGAAAGATAAAAGGATCCAGAACTTTCCATTTTTAAACTTGTTACTATGCAAAAAAAAAAAAAAAGAAAAAGAAATCTTGTTTAAAAAAAAGAAAGAAAGAAAAATGAATCCAGAACTTTCGGTTTTGAAACTTGTTACTATGCTAAGCATACCCTAGAATCCTCTTCAGGCTGGTGGCAGTAGGACCCTGAGGGGCTGCCTGTGGGAGCCGGAGGGGCTGATGGTGGCCCTGCCTGCACCACACAGCATCCCGTGGCAAGATCACTCATGAACAGTGAACACGTTGGGGGTTAAGACTTTATTTTCATGCATGTTCTCGTTAGATAGCAAGGCCAAGGACACCTGGTTGTTAGGGGCCCAAGAAGAGGTTTTCACCAACGTGGTGACGGGCTGGGTCCAAGGCCACATAACCGTACTTAGTGACACTGATGCACATGCAGAGAAGAGAGATCAGCACACACTCTTTGTGGACAGAGTCATATAGAAAAATGTCCAATCTGGGTTTTTACAAACACAAGCAGCATGAGAGCCCCTGGGCAGAAGAGTGGGAAATGATCAATGGAGCAGAGGCCCCTCAGGGACGGGATCCCACCTCCAACCTCATGAAAAATATTCTGGTTGGATGGAAGATGTAATTGGGAAAATTCAAACCATGAAAGTCTTATGATGGACTATATTAGTCATTCTGTGACCTTAAGGTAGCAAAAGCTATTTCAATCACAAGCAAAGTTGAGGGACAATGACAAGCTGGGGAACACATTTGCCACATAATCGGAGGCTCAGTGTGAGTAATATGCCTAGTAGTAAAACTTCTGACCTGCAGGAATTGGCCAGTGCAGGGAAAAGCCATTTGTTAGAGAATAAGTAAAAATAACAATAAACAGATGAAGAAAGAGTTCACCTCTAGCATAAGAAACCCAAATGCAAACAAGGAGGAGGTACTTCTTTTCACTTCAGTGAGGAAGGGGTGCTCCAGGCTGCTGCTGAGAATCTAAATTGGGCAGGCTGTTTGCAGGACCATTTGGCAAATGTGTACAAACCTCAGACACTGTGGGCCCTGACCCAGCCGTCTCAAGCCTAGGAACCTGTCCACAGCAAACGATCACGAAGTGCGAAAATGCAGTCACTGATGTATATGAGGAGAGCCGGAGCCACGGGAGGCCTCCACATGCCACTGTGCTTGCTGGGGGTTGAGCCTGGGGATGCCCTGCCAGTGGCCATCCCCCCAACCCTAACTGCCCCAAAGGGACACATGGGCCTCCAGCCATTCTTGGCCTTGCCTTACACTGACCGCTGGCTGTGCGTGGGCTCCTGTGTCACATTCACTTACATGGAAAGAGTGGCTGACAAAAGCACAAGGATTTAAGCAAGAATGTGTGCAGGCTTCTGAAAAGCTTTTACATGCATATGTACACGGAGAAAAGTCCGGATTATAACACACTGCACGTTAACATCGGTTATTTCAGGCGCAGGGTTTCAAAACGTTTTTCTCTTTTGGTTCCTCTGACTGAAAGCACTTACCTGCCCTTGTCCCTCCTGGAGCACCCTCGCTTCCCGTAGCCTCTCCAGCTCCTGCAGACACCTGTTGGAGGCAAGGACCACCTTGTGGACCTCTTCGTCTACTTGATCGTACAGCCTGGAGGCAACCTCGATGGCATCCCTGGAAGGGTGTCAGAGAGCAACCCGTGACCACTAGTTGTTCACAGGCAATCACCCAGCGAACGTGCTATTGGTGACAACCTACAGCTGTGCTGACAGCTCAGAGCCTGGAGCCTGCTTCAGAATCTGTGTCCTCCTCACTCCCTGCCCCTCCTCCACTTGTGTTCTGTCTCTGTCTCTCAAAAATAAATAAACATTAAAAAAAAAGAAATCTTTAAAAAAAAAAAGAAAAATGGATCCAGCATTTTCAGTTTTGAAACTTGTTACTATGCTAAACATACCCCAAGTTAAAGAGTCACAACCGCCCTCTTTGCATCCCTCGCATCTGACACAAACAATGCCCCAAGGAGGTCCACAGCCACAGCAGGAACAGGAACGAGCCCAGGAGCCACGAGTGCAGGTGCCTCCGAGGTGGTAGGGGTAGGGAAAAGTGAACGAGTGGCACCCCAGGACGGAGTCAGAGAAGCATTCGGTCAGGACTTCTGACTGCTGAATCCCTGAATCCCATTATGATGAGTTTTGCCCTCCACTTGAGCATTCCAAGGAACCTGCTACTTTTTCCTTAGAGGATACAAGTGTGGACAGGCTCCCGTCCAAAGAGTGCCTGCCAGAAGGAAGGAAGTTTGAACAGCTGGGAGACGCTGCGTGTGACAGAGACAGGCGTCACCCCTGGGACGCGCTGCCCCAGCAAGACACTCACCGGCAGTCTTGGCCGGCACCGTGCTGCTCCCTCCTCAGCCGCGCCAGCACAGTGCCACCCTCCAAGCGGAGGGCGACCAGCAGTGCGTCTTCCAGCACACATTTCATTGTCTCCTTGTGCTGGCTGATTAGGTCTGTGACCTCCTGCACGGGGTGGGAGAAGCATACATAGAACCGCCTCCTCCATGAGGAGCGTTGGAGTGTGACCCGCACTCCCGTGTTTATCAGTCAAGCTGAAAGCAGGGTGGGCTGGCCGTGCCCACACTTGACATCGGCCCCAGCAGGAAGGCAACGGAGTCCCAGATGCTCTCACCCAAGGATGGGTGAAACTTGGGGCAAGAGAAAGGAGGGAAGCTTGAAATTTGGCAGCAGGAGAGCCTGGCATTTGGACAGCGATGCACAGACCTCACCCACACACCCTGGAAAGCCCAAGGCATCTCAGCCCCAGGTCTCTGGGCTGTTGAGGTCCTTCTGGACAGTCCACTTCTGTGTCCCAGTAGCAATCACTCAGGTCTCGGTGGCACACCAACAAATATAGTGGTGTTGTTTCTCTTCTGGGCATGGTGGGATTTTTTTGGTCACAATGGGGAGGAAGTGGGTTTTTTGGAAGTCTTTTGCTAAGTGAAAGGGATTTACAAATCAAAAAGGGTTTGAAAATCTCTGCTAAGAATGGTGGATTTGGCTAAGCCTCTATGTTCCCACCTGCCTACCTGTGAAATAAAATAAAATAATAAAATAAAATAAAATAAAATAAAATAAAATAAAATAAAATAAAATAAAAAACAAAATACATGAGAACCTACCTGTGCTGTGCTTAGAGTCCTGTGGGTATTTAGGGATCGGACTGAATTTTGCAGGA
This sequence comes from Panthera tigris, assembly GCF_018350195.1. Taxonomy (NCBI): domain Eukaryota; kingdom Metazoa; phylum Chordata; class Mammalia; order Carnivora; family Felidae; genus Panthera; species Panthera tigris. Next base: position 238,152,742 of record NC_056660.1, read on the forward strand.
AAACAATGGCATCCTCACAGTTTGTGGTAAAGGGCTCCAGCTTCTACCGTGGCGGTAGAGGTAAGAGACAATAATACAGTTAGTGCCCACAGATGCACTGGGGTGCAGCACCCTCCCCACCCAGGGTTGGACTTCAGTGGCACTCCCAAGCCTGCCACAGTGTGGCTGTCCAACAGCCTGTGAATGGCAGCTGTGACAGGCGTGACACTCAGGGTGGGGACACCTGCTTCAGGTGTGAGTAAAAATATCTGCATGAGGAGAAGTCCTAGGACACTGGCAGGTACGGTGGCTGTAAGTTGCACCTTACCCTACGGAAGCAGATCCAGTCACTGTGGCTGTAGGGGAAAGAGCCATCGAGGTCTGCGGTCAGCTGGGAGCTGTCAACAAGTTTGTGCAAGGCCTTCAGGGAGCCCACCACCTCACACTGCCAAGGAGAAGTGTTTATTGGTTATGGCCACAGAGGCATCCATCGGAAAGACCACTGCGATGGCTCACTCCTGGGAGAACTACCACCAAGAGGGCTGAGAGGCAGGTTTAGGATCCAGTGCTGGTGGCATTAATGGGCTGCATGTGGTTGGGCATAGGAATGAAGGTGTGGAGAATGAAAGAAAAAGGCAGCAGAGAGAGTGATAGAAAGCTTCCAACTAAGACCAAAAAATGGAAAAATCGAAAAGAAAGAGAGGGCAAGATAACAGGGGAGATGGGAATGGGCAAGAGGAGGAAGAGATAGTGAGGAATCAGAGATGCATCACTCTGAGAGGGCAGAGTTGGCCCTTCCCAGATGACTCTAGACAAAGTATAAGAACCACTGGAAAGCTCTGGAGGGTGAACAAAGCCAGACTTAGTGAGCAAGGCAACTGAAACGTGGATGAAGGGATCAGTGTGGGGTGAGCTCCCTGTTTGCATGGCTGTGGCCTGAAGGTGGGATGCCAACACATTGAGACTGGATTGACTAAGGCTCTGATAGAAAACAGGCATCTTTCTGGCCTGAAGATCCAGAAAATAGAGCTAGGGAGGAATGTGGACATTGAGTCCCACAAGGTGGAAAGCCAGGGAAAGGGAGCTCCAGTCATATGTAAACCCTACCCAGGACTCTGGCTGACCTTGAACCAAGTATGCATGGGAAAGACTCTGGGCAGCTGAAGGCAAAAAGAAATGAGCTGGACCTACACAGGGGGCAGTTTTCAGTTCAAGTGCAACCAAGTTAACAGCATACTAAAGGTTTGTAATAGAATCCAGAGTCAGTATATTGAACAATACTCAATAGAACATTCACATGTCCAGAATACAACACAAAATTACTGGACGTATGAAGAAGCAGAAAAAATGTGACTTGTTCTCAAGGGCAATTACAATCAATAGAGGTCAACTCAGAAAAGACCTGGATGTTAGAATTATTAAAGAAGGACTTTAAAGCAGCAATTATGACTATGCTCAATGGTATAAAGGAAAAATGCTTGCAATTAATGAGACGATAGGAAATCTTAGCAGAGACAGAGCAAATGTATTTTAAAACCTACCAGAAATTTTATAGCTGAAAAATACAATATCTGAACTAAAAATTCATTGGATGGGCTTAACAGCTGAATGGAGGTGAATAGAGTATGGAGTTAGTGACCTTGAAGACAGATCAACAGAAACAATCTGATCTGAAGAAGAGAGAGAAAAAAATTGGGGGAAAAAAAAGATTCTCAAAAACCTATGGGGCAATATCAGTATGTGTAATTGAAATCCTAGAGCAAGAGGAGAGAATGAGGCAGAAAAAACATTTCAAGAAATAATGAATGAAAACTTCCTAAATTTGGTGATAGACATAAATTTAAAACTTCAAGTTTACCCAACCTAACAGGGTAAATATGAAGAAAACCATGCCTAATCACACTATAGTCAATTTGCTGAAAAGAAAGAGAAAATCTTGGAAGGAACCAAAGGAAAATGACACATACTCTATAGATGAACAATTATTTGAATTCCAACAAACTTTTCATCAGAAACTATGGATGCCGGAAGACAACAGAACGACACCTGTAAAGTGCTGGGAAAACAAACAAAAAACTACTGTCAGGCCAGAATCCCATACCTAGCAAAAAACCCTTCAAGGCATAATAAAGAGTTTTTAGATAAAAGAGAAAGAAGCAAGAAGAAAGAGGAGGGAAAACAAATGAGGTGGATAAGAAAAATTAGATTTTCACAAGTTTTCTGATATTTTGCTCTGTACGGCTCCTGCAAATAATTAGGGAATCACAGATGGGTTTTCAGGCTCTTATATGGATGCAGTCACAACTTACATGAAGCTTCCCATTTGTTTTATCTCAAGTAGGTACTGTAATATTTACTTGTATGCATCACTCAGAGTCATATCTAATGCTGAGGGTCTGAAACTATTACCTGAATTATTCCATCCTTGTCAGGCCTAAATGCTGATTCTTTATTCATCAAGAACACAATACTATGAATTATGGGAGGAGCTGTGTTCTGAAATAAGAAAGAAATACTGATTAGCTTTGTAATTTTTTACTTCATTGAGTTTATAGAGTTGTCTAGGTTAGGTGGGTACTATTTCTTCCTTGGTACTTAGAATGCATAATATGTAATTGTGCCTTAAATGTACTTGCTCTTGCTCTTATGAATTTTTAATGTAATCAAGTTTATTGGTTATAATTTACACATAATAAAATTCACCCTTTTAATGTAGAGTTCTCTGAATTTCGATATAACTTATAGTCACGTAATTACCACCACAGTCAAGATACACAACAGTTTAGCGTCCCCCAAATTACCTTATCTCCTTTGTTGAGCCCACCAACCTCTGGCAGCTACTGATCTGTTTTCTATCTCAATAAGTTTGTCTTTTTAGGATATCAAATACATAGATTCAGATAGTATTGACTTCTTTCACTTACCACAATGCATCTGAGATGCATCCATGCTGTAGATGTCAGTAGTTCATTTCTTTCTACCACGTAGTAGTATTCCATAGCATGCATTCACCCATTCACCAGCTGGAGGACATGTGGGTTATTTCCAGTTTGTGGCAATCATAAATAAAGCTACTATAAACTCCATGTGAACGTGAGTTTTCATTCCTCTTGGTAAATATCTAGCAGTAGGATTGTTGGGTCATATGATAAATGCATGTCTAACTTCTGAAGAAACCAGAGTGCCTGTGCCATTTTGCATTTCCATGAGCAACGCCAAGCCCTTGCTATTGCCAAGTTTTGTTGTGTGTGTGTGTGTGTGTGTGTGTGTGTGTGTGTTACCTCATTCTGGTTTTAAGTTGCATTTCTCCAATGACTGCTGATGTTAAACACATTTGTATGTGCTTATTTCCCATTCATATGTCTTCTTTGGTGAAGTGTGTTCAAATCTTTGCCTTTATTTCATTGGGTTGTTTGTCTTATTACTGGGTTTGGAGATTTTGTATATTCCAGATATACACAGATCAGAACTTTATCAGATCTGTTTTGCATTTTCTCCTGGCTTGCGGCTTGCATTTTCATTTTAGTAATGGTGACTTTTGCGGAAAAGTTTTCCATTTTGATGAAGTCCAACTTATCCTGTTTTTCTTTTAGGATCATGGTGTTGTCGTAGCTAAGAAATCTTTACCTGACCAAGGACACGAAGATTTTCTCCTGTTTCCTTCTGATGCTTTTGTAGTCTTAGATTGTACATGAAGATCTATGAGCCACGTGTAATTTTTTATATTGTATGAGGTATGTGTTGAGGATTTTTGTTTCTTTTGCATAGAGATGTCCAATTGTTCCAACCTTACTTGTTTTTTTTTTTTTGATGTGTTTATGACTTTAAACAAACCTTTTCCGTTTCTGTTTGCTAGATTGTATTGAGGCCAGATTGTTCAGCAATGAAATTCTTTTATGTACATAGTGCTCCTTCACTCATATTCCCCAAAGCTTTACTTTTTAATATTTTCTCATAGTGATAAACAGAGTTTACACTTTTTGTAATCTCCAATTTTGATCCGCTATTTTGACTGGATAGGCCTCAGAACTTACTGATATTTTTTATTTGTATCAGATTCATCTTATATATTTACATTTTTATGTGACTTCTTGTGGATGACATTCCATAAATATTTGTTGAGTGAATAAGCCATAGAAAAACCCATAGAAAAATATTCTTGCTTTTTTATTTCATGGTCATATTCTATTTCTCTCACGCAGTTTAGCTACAATTTTCAGTTATAAGGAATCAAAACTACAAACAGTTTTGCAAAGTGTTTTATATTTCTCATATATAACTCCTTGAGTGAATTTTTACTATTAGGATTTGTTGCTATTGCCAAGAAGTGAGAACACAATTAGTGCCTTAGGACAACTGTCGGTATCAGTTTGCAGAAGTTGTGCTGTGGATGGGGTAGGAATCAGCAATTGTTAGCATTTTCTTCTACCAAGAGAAGAAGAAATCACTAGTTACTTTTTGAAATGGAAAGCTTCTCATGGTATTTGAACTTTAATAATTAAAAAAAAGCTGAAGTATAGTTTCTTGAGGTAGTTTCTGTGAGAAAATTTAACTACTTCTGTATATAACTCAGAAATGAAATTGAGAATGGAAGCATAACCCTCAAACTCGACCTTATGTTCATGCCTCTCACTCGGAGTACAAACCCTGCTGTTGTTGAGCCAAAGCCAGGGGGCTGGGAGGCCGACACCTGCCACAACGGGAAGCCTCCAGGCCTCAGGGCAGTCCAAATGCCAGCATCCAGACAACGGAAGAGAAGTTGATTTCCTGAAGTTCCTTACAAGATTTGCTTCTGATAAAAAGTTACAGACGCAGCAGAAGTTTCTCTAGGTTCTGCTTTGGGAGAACTGTGGGTGGAGGGGGCCATCTTGCTTGGGGCTCATTGTCCCGCTGTGGGACCCAAGTGGCACAGGACTTAAGGGAAGTCTGAACAAACAGAAACGTCGGGAAGGGGTGTGTTTACAAAGATAAAAGGTAAGCGGTTCTGGTCGACAGCTGAAGAGCTCTAGGCCTACAGGTGGGCCCTGCCTGGGTCTCACGCACAGCAGAACAAGCGGACGCTAAGCCTGTGCATCGGCAGGGAGGGCTCAGCCATCTCTGTTTGAGACCAGACACTTAAGTTGCAAGTTTTTATCGGGTGCCGAAGCAGCAGAACCGCCACAGTCCTGACTTCAGGAAATGCCCGCAGACGCTGCAGACTTGCGTCAGCATCTTCCTGGTCACGCAGCCCCGCTGTGCTCCAGGTCCCACACGCATCATGCATGTGACACAGCACGGCGAGGCGGCTGCGTGTGCAGCGTTCTTCCTAGGACTCAAGTAACCTCTCACAAGGCCAGTGCCATGCTGGGCGCACCACAGGGACATCCTGCGGGAGCGGAGATGGTGATACTGATCCCTCCGTACCAGCCCCACCCTGGGCACAGGGCCTCACCGTGCACCTGCCCGGGTGTGTGCCCACGATCCTGCCCTGGAATCCGTACCTCGGCTCTCAATACCGGTCCGGGAATGACAAGGCGCTATCAGAGTTCCCTGAGTCCCTTGCTGTGAAAGGTGCCCCAGCACAGCCCCCGCCGGCCTCACAGGGCTCTGGCCACAGGGTTCAGACTCGCCCCGCACGTGCCCCCCCACCCCCGCCGGCGAAGAGCCAGAGGCTCCATCACCACCAGCTGGCCCGGGAGGGTGTTGTCCTGGGCCCGGCGGCAAGTTGCTGCTGGATTCCAGGCTTCCCCTGAAAACAAGTTTCAAGCCCTCCTCATCAAAAGCCGCCTCCAGGCAGTAAGGACAAAAGTGACCCGGATGAGCGGGGCTGGAAAAGGTCCGAGGAGGAGGAGGAGCCCAGGGACCCGGCATATGAGAAGCAGGACCCCTTCCCCACGGCCACCCCTGGGGCTGAGGGTGGAGGACACTCTGAGGAGACAGCGCGGGCGGCAGGCAGGCGGAGGCCGAGAGACGCTCCCTCACGCTCCGGCTGGACTCCGCTGGCCGACCGGGCGGCGCCCACACCCCCTCATCAGGACAGGAAGCAGACAGACGCTTTCTAGGACTCCGGTCACAACTTCCGGTTGCAGCTTCAAACTCAGGTCAGCCACAGTGACGTTTTAGTTTGGTTTTGAAGGCAAAACCAAAGAAAAGTTGTTTTTCTCCCCTGCTTTCACAAGTTGCAACGTATAGGGTCCTGAGGCGATTAACTGGTGTGAGGCATTCGCTCCTGAGGAGGGTGCGTCTCAGACACGCATAAAGCACACCCTACTGTCCACTCTGGTTGCCACGCCCAGGCCTCCAGATTAACACCCTCTTTGTGCAAAATCACAGGACGCCTAGGAAACCCTGTAGTCACCAACACGGCTGTTCCTCCTTTCAGCAGACCTTCCCCAAAATGTTCGAAAAGCGGACATTCCCCTAACTTCCCAGAAGACTTCCAGCAACTTCTCAGTCTTTGTTGGTACACAAAATTGCACGTGGTTTAAAAAAAACAAAACAGAACCTCAAAGGGATTTCAAAGCCTTGAGCAGAACATGAGCATCAAGTTGGATTATATCCCGGATTCTGATTTTTGAGCCGAACGGTTGGTTGAAAGCAGGGGAAATGAGCAACAGGGATTATGTGCTTCCAAAGTGCCTCGTGGAAACTGAATTCTAGTACGTCAAACCTGTCACTCCGCGTTAGAGCTGCTGACTTGGGCTTTGAAGGAAGGCACTGTGCGCCCTTCTGCTGAGAGCCCGCTTCTCCCACTGAAATGCAGTGAGCTCTGTTCTGAGAGCCAGCTCTTGCCCTGACCCGCACCTCTGGGTCGGCGGTTTCTTCCTCGGGAATCTGCTACTTCACTCGTGCATGCGACAGGGGTTGCACCACCGCCAGCACCCTGACCAGCCACGTCCTCTGCGGCTAACCTTCCCCGCTGCCGCGCTCCCACCTGGGCCTGGCCTCCCCCAGCCCCTGCTCCATGCATAGTCGGCCTGCCTGCCCGGGGCTCTCCTCTCCTTTCCCCACACACTGCTCTCTAGCTGACCCCGTGCACTTCCAGATGCGCCCCATCCTCTACCATGGAGTCCTTCCCGGGAAGAACTTCCATTCGACGTCCCCAGACTCAGGAATCTGGATAGAGCGGTGACCCGAGTCTGGCAGCGTCAGCAGAGACCCAACAGAGAGAACAGCTCTTAGCTGAGGGGGAAGGTGGGACCCCAGACCCCGGCACAGTGCTTTGCACGTGACGCTGGATAGGAGCTGCTGTGGAGGGAAGGGGTCATGCCTGCATGGGCCGGTCCTGGCTGGTCCTCTTTTAAGGTCTGCGGTGGTGACCCCAGGAGGTGGGCAGGAAACTCCTACCTGGTAACTGCCCGACCTCGAGGGAGCACACTGTTGATGGATACAGGAGTGGGCTCTTGGCTGCTTTCGGTGTCTACACTCAGGATGCTCACCTCATCCTGAGATTCATACTCAGCTGCTCCTGGGTCATGAGGGCGCCCCTTGTGGCCCACGCAGCCTTGAGATGCTAAGCCCCCCAAGGACCGGAGTTGCCCTGACTCACCTGAAGTCCTGCCAGGGCCCGGGAGAGAGCAGGCGTGGCCGGACCCTTGCGAGCGTCCACCAGAATGACCAGCCCCAGCTCCCGCACCTCCTTCCTGGAGAGAGAAAGACCGTGTTAACCATTGCAGGTGAAATCTCTTCCAAAATGAGCTTCTTCATCTCTCAGGAAGATAACATCCTTGCCTAGATGCCCCTGGCTCTACAAGTTCAAGATTCTTGACACATGTCTATACTTTCGGAGGAATCAAGCTGCTTGCTGGGTGGAGAAAGGGCAGTGGAGCCCATTGTGGTGGGTCAGTCCTGTCCGATAGCCTCTCCAGGCAAGTGGAGCTGGCCGCATGTTTGCATCTCCTGGAGTTGCTTTCTGTCCCCACCACCCTCCCCCAGAGCTTTGATTGTTTGTTCAGGCTTTAATACGACATGGAATTCACTCTGATGGTGTGAACAAGGATCAGGCCGTTCTCAAGACCAGTCATTTGGCTCATCACACTTTCAGAGCTAAAGTGGGACAGCAGAACATCCTCTAAAGCTGAAAATACTGCCAGGTGCTTTTCACAACCCCACTTAAAAGCTCTGGGGTGCCTGGGAGGCTCAGTTGGTTGAGTGGCTGACTATTGACTTTGGTTAGGTCATTATCCCAAGGTTGTGGGATGGAGCCCCACATCGGGCTCAATGCTGAGCATGGAGCTTAAGATTCCCTCTGCCTCCCTTCTCACCCTGCTCGTACACTTTTTCTCTAAAACAAAACAAAAACAAAAAAGGGGACACCTGGGTGGCTCAGTTGGTTAAGTGTTGACTGCAACTCAGGTCATGATCTCCTGGTTTGTGGGTTCGAGCCCCACGTCGGGCTCTGTGCTGACAGCTCAGAGCCTGGGGCCTGCTTCGGATTCTTGTCTCTCTCTCTCTGCCCCTCTCCCACTTGTGCTCTCTCTCAAAGATAAACATTAAATATTTTTTAAATTAAAAAAAAATGCTCTTTCCCCACTGTGATGATGGTAAGCTTTAGTTATTTTAAGTTTATTTATTTATTTTGAGGGGGGGTGGGCAGAGAGAGAGGGAGAGAGAGAATCCCAAGCAGGCTCCATGCTGTCAGCACAGAGCCCGACACGGGGCTTGATCTCACAAGCCATGAGATCATGACCTGAGCTGAAATCAAGAGTTGGATGCTTAACTGACTGAGCCACCCAGGCGCCCCTAAACTCTAGATCTAAATAGGACAAAACAATAGGCTAGGGCGAGGCGATGTATCTATTCCCAAAGTTTCTGCTCCTTGGCAAGCTTCTCCAGCCCCACCTTCCAGGATCACTAATATTCTACCTCAGCCGTATGTGTGGGTGCCGGTCTGAGACAGCATGCTCACTCCGGCCCGCTCACACAAAGCTGGTTGAACTGCACATCACAGCAAAGCCATGTCCTGGCCAAAAGGGCGAGTGTGCCCCACAGTCAGGGTGTGTTCAATTTCGGCGTGGCTGCTAAAGAATACTTCCGAAGGGGGTGCTTCCCGGGGAAGCGAGTGTACTGAGGCCAGAGTAGAGAGCGGTGTTCCGGCATCAAAGCCGGATTCAGGAAAGACAAGCTGGGAGAACACCCCCATCTCGGCGCCCCCCTCAGCCTGCCAGCTTAGTGCCCAGGCCTCCTCTGCTGCGGAAACCACGCTGCCTCCTGGGTGGCTGGAGCGCTGGAGTCTACGTCTCCGGGAGCGGTCCCGGCAGTGCTGTCAGGAGCCGGGCGTGACGCCCACCTCCACTTCCGGTGTCCCTCCTGGTCCCCAGCGGCCTCCCTCTTCTGACACCCCCACCCCGCTCTCTCTTCATCCCTGAAGTCTCCCGTGGTGCCTGCATCTGCGTCTCAAAGTCTGCTTCTGGCCTCAGAGGCAGGACCAGGTCTTGCCGCCGCCACACAGGCTCGCTCAGCGTGGGAACTTACCCCTGCAGGCTCCAGACCACACGTTCTCCTCCACCCATCTCGTCCACTTGGCGGCTCTGCTGAAGGGGAGGCCGCTGAGGGGACAAGCCAGCCCTTCCCTGGGGGCTGCTTCCTGGGTTCGAGGACTGCTGGGTCCTCCACTGGCTGGGAGGGACCCACTGACTCGTTCCCGTGTAAACACCAGTTCGGGATTGGAAGGGGGGGGAACGCCCCCAGACCACCCAGCGTGAACCCCCACACAAAACCGGCTTCTCTCTCTGCCTGCCTCCTGTGGTAGATGGAGCTGGCTGGCTTAACTGCTCTGCCCCCTGCCTCACGCTCATGCACAGGCAGCCTGCAGCCGCCCCCAGTCTGGCTCCCCTGGGGCCCCTGGCAATGTGCGGACCTGCCCTAGACACCCTGGGTCTGCATTGCTGCGGACTGCGTTCCTGCGCCACCCTGACCTCTCCATCTGCAGCACGCTGGGTAAGTGTGGCCTTCATGCCAGGGGCACAGGCTGCCCGCATGGAGTCTTCAGTCCCCACTCCTGCCTCCTGCTCAGAAAGTGACCAGCCGCTCTGGGGCTTTGTGTATGTTCTTCCTTCTGCTCAGAATGTCCTTCCCTTCTTGTCTGCAGACCCTCGCCATGCTCAAGGACACAGACATGTCGGGAAGTCCCCACCCCTGGCTGAGGCTGCAGCTCCCTCCCAGCACTGTGGGCTTGTCTTATGTCGGGAGACACGACAGTTTGGGTTCGTTCACATGTGTGTCTCCTAGAGGGTAAGACCCATATCCTGTCCTCTTTTGTATTCCCAAGTAAGTGGTAGATGGATGGACGGATGGATGGATTCCTCCATTGCACAGGACGTTAGATGGATGATAGCCAAGATCCACTCGAATTTTAAGATTCTGTGTATCTAAGAGTTTGATGGAAGTCTATGCACAAGGCACGCTCACCCTATAACTCAGCTGCAGTAACAGTTGACCACACACTGCTGGACACTCTTCCTAGTAATGAGTGCTGACACCTCGGGTACTTCATTCTGACCGCCGAAGGCTCGTGTCATATCCCACAAGGTGGATTTCAGCTCCTCAAGGTGCAACAGGCAACCAGGATGCTGGCCAAGTTACAATGCTTGTGGAGAAATAATCAGCCAAGCCATGAGGCTCCAGCCTGAATTACCCTAAGTGCTTTAGCTAATTTAGGTTTTCCTCGACATAGGCTTTCCCCCGGAGCTTCACGAGCTGGTGAACATATCTGCTCTGGGAGGGGAGTGGGGTCATCTGAATTTTCTGTGGAAAAGTCACAGGGCTGCAGAACCAAGGTCAAGTCTTGGCCCTGCCAATCCCTACTGGTACCCTGGCCCCCATTGTTGGTGTTTCATTATAGAAGGGAGAGAACAGCACTCGGCCTTACAGGTAAACCAGGCTGAGCATACAGAATGGTACACACCCCAAAAAGTACAGGAGGCTTTCGTCCTTGTCAATCAGGATTGCTCTCCAGTGTGGCCCCAAGTCAATTCTTGACCCTCCCTTAAAAGAAAGCTTTTGGCAAATACAAAATGCCATTAACTTAGAGTTTTGGTGTTTACCTGAGGTTCACTAAGTATAAGCTAATGTGAGGGTGAATCTGTATTTTTTTTTTTCAGGGTATTTTTTTGTAGTTTGAAATCTGTGCTGAAAGATAAGTTTGAAATCCCAGGCTCATCCGAGGGCGGTAAAACCAATGCTCTCAGATAACGGGGAACCTTGCTCTGGGAAAGGGGGGTCAGGGAGCGCACTTTCTTTTCCTGCCTAATTGTTCCCACACTGATTCCACCTATGCTATTTCAGAAGAAATTTCAATATAAAGTTGAGGCAGCACAAAGAGCAAAGATCACATGTGATGAGGCTTCATGCAACATGTTCCCCACATGAGCTCACATCATGTGATATGCATTCTGTCACTGGCACTTAGTGAGACTGCATCGTGGGATGGGTCACGAAAATGATGCTCTGGACTCCACGTACTTTACACAGATGATTTCTAATCCCTCTGTGCACCTTTGCGACAACTAGTACCATCCCCGGTTATGCGGAGGAAACAGGCTTATGGAGTTGCACCATCCACCCTAGCCAGTAAGGGCACAGCTGGGATTTGGAGCCGGGCTGTCTGACCTTAGAACCAAGCTCGAGGGCTGGGCAATGCCGCCTCCTCCACAGGCTGCCTCCACCCAGCACCTAGGGGACTCTTGGTCTGGGCGCCATAAGGGCCATCCAAAGCATGCCTGCATCTGATGGGGTCAAGTACTACAAAAGAACACGCTTCAGCCACCCTTGACTCCCGCTCTCCCGTCTCTGTCCTTGGTCGGTAAGAGATCTGAAGCCACGCTCCAGAGAAAGTCACCTATGCAGACCTGTTCCACACGTTGTTGTCACGCAGGATCCAGGAGGTGTGGTTTCCCAGAATTTTGTGCCAGGGAGGTCATGTCTGTCTCGAGGAGCTTGTACTTGCTTCCTGGCATGTGGCATTGCCAAGCTGAACATGAGGCTCAGTTAGAATGCATCGGTCCTTCCTGCTTTTGGGAACCAGGTACTGCTCATTGGTATGATTTCTTCACCTACTTATTCTAAATATTCTGTTTATATCAGTTCAGGTCTTTATCCCAAATGACATGGAGTGTAAAACATAATGCTTAGAGCAAGTACTGAACACTGCAGAGCAACACAGAATTCAGGGCTCGAGTGTGTGTCAGAGCCTTGATTCAGTGGGGAGAGGTCAGGGTGAGCAGGAGGAGAGGAACACATGAGGGACAGCCGAGGACCTGGAAAAGAGGGGTGGGGGGACGGGAGGTGGGGCCAGTTGGCAGGAGCCCGAAGGGCAGGTGGGAGCTTGCTGCCCATGCCACGAGGGGCCCTCGAGATTGCAGACAGAGACCCTTGCATGAAGACACAAGCTTGCACTGCATTACCCCAAAGGTCTGAAAGGGGGGGAACCTGCCTCAGTCCCACCTGGGGATGCCGTGGAGGTACCGCAACAGGCGGGTCAGCTCGGCGCTGGAGCTGTGTCTGCTGGACCAGAGCGGGCTCGTTGTGCAGACCTGTACCACTGCTCTCCCTTGGTGGTCCCGGGTCCCTGCAGAGACAGAGGGCATCGTGAAAGGGGGAAGCTCCAGTGGGGACACGCATGGCTTCAAGCTTGGGAAATACCACGCTAGAGCCTGCACACTGCTGATGTATTGGCTTAGATGTGAGATCTGCCAGGAGAGGAGGTCACCTGCGCAGGTGGCAGCCATGCTCACCTAAAAGGGAGGTGGGCATTGCTAAAGGCTGCATGTTTGTGTTCCCCCAAATCCTTATGGTGAAACCTAACCCCCGTGTGGCCTTTTGGAGTTGCTTACATTTTGAGAGTGGAGTCCCATGAATGGAATTTATGCCTTAAAAAAAGACCCCAGAGAGCTCCCTTGCCCTTTCCACGATGTGAGGACACAGTGGAAAAGGTGTTGAGTATGAACCAGGAAGAGGGGGCCTCACTAGAACCTAACTGTGCTGGAATCTTGGACTATCAGCTTCCAGAATAGAGAAATAGAGGTCTGTTGTCTACAAGGTATCCAGTCTGTGGTGTTTTGTTATAGCTGCCCAAACAGAGTCAGGTGGCCATGCTTACCTGGGAGGACGACGACCCCGGACTGCAGGAGCTCCTGGCTGACCTCCAGCACATTCCTGGGTACCTGGTTGGGCAGGTCTCCTGTGCTGGGCGACTGTCCTTCTCCCTCTGGGCACAACGGCTCAGCAAGCACATCTGAAATCCAGCCAGCAGCACGAGCCCGGAAAGCGTTGCTGTTGGTGTTAACACTGGCTGGACAACAGAAAGACACCCAAAGATGAATTGTTTCTCTGGTTTGAAGGCAGCTGCTCAACTTGCCACAAACACAAGGAGAGAGTCATGTGTGAAAGTAGTGGGTCTAATGGGAACTTGTTCCATTTTTGGTGGGAAACGTCAGCATGTCATACCTTACAGGACAGGTGCATTCTAGAAAAGTAGGGCACGAATAAATATGGAAAAACTGATTACTCTAGTTGCATCAAGAGTGCTCAGTACCTAAACACACTTCAGGGGAATTTTTTTTAGGTTTATTTATGTATTTTGAGAGAGAGAGAGAGAGAGAGAGAGAGAGAGAGAGAGAAAGAGAGAGAATCCAAAGCACGTTCTGCACTGTCAGTGCAGAGTCCAATGTGGAGCCTGAACTCACAAACCATAAGAACATGACCGGAGCTGAAATCGAGGCCTGGATGCTTAACCAACTGAGCCACACAGGCACTCCAGGGAGAAAATTGTTATATTGAATAATGTCATCCTACTTTATTTTCTCATACAGATTTCCCAAAGAGTATCATCAAAATATATCCACAGAGGGTGACAGCACCCTGAGGGCAGGCATCATCATAGTTGGGGGTGCCTCCCCCTCCTGCATCACCCCAGAGAGGGGGGACCTGGCTCTCCTGTATCACCCTAGAGGGAAGGGCTCATGTTCGTACATCAGTCTGAAGGAGATGGCAGTGGCCATGGCTTTTGGGCTTGCTCCTCAGCCCTGTTTCCACACCTCACTTCACAGGAGATGAGCCATAACACAGACAAAGAGATTCAACACCCCAGCCTTGCAATCCTCCAGGGTCTGTGTTGCCCCAGTGGGGGAAGGATGGTCTTGGCCAGAGCTGGTTGGCACCTAAGACCCTGTGGGGCACCCTGAGCCAATCGAGGCTTTGCTTTCCTGTCCCTCAGCTTCTTCTGTAACTTCTTTCAGTGCTAGTGTCTCACAACTCTGTGAAGAGTTTTCTCATTATAGTTGGACCAGAAAAGTCTACAGCATTCTCTCCCTTTCCCTCTATATATTTAAAACAACTTTATTGAGGGGCGCCTGGGTGGCTCAGTCAGTTAAGCGTCCGAATTCAGCTCAGGTCATGATCTAGCAGTCTGTGAGTTCAGGCCCTGCGTCAGGCTCTGTGCTGACAGCTCAGAGCCTGGAACTTGCCTTGGATTCTGTGTCTTCCTCTCTCTCTGCCCCTCTCCCACTCACGCTCTGTCTCTGAAAAATGAATAAACCTTAAAAAAATTAAAAAAAATAAAACAACTTTATTGAGCTATATTTTACATATAATAAAACTCACTCCTTTCAAGTATATAATTAAGATTTTTAGCAGTTTTACCAAGCGGTGCAACCATCACCACAGGTCGGTTTTAGAACATTTCCATCCCTCCAGAAAGACCCCTCGTGCCCATGTATTGGGAATCCCTACTCCCACTCCTCACAGCCACCTGTCTACAGTCCTGACCATTTGTACACATGGAATGAGACACTGCAGGGTGTCTTGTGTCTATCTTCTTTCACTCAGCACAACTACTTTTGCTGATGTCGCCTGTGTCACCCCTTCCATGGGTCTCATCCCATTGTGTGGTGGACCACATTTTGTCTGTCCCTTTACCAGTTGATTGATTACAGTATCCTTGAGACTGAATTTTTTCATGTATGTCCAAATATTTTCTAGAATACATCGCTACTTGTAAAATCTTTGGGTGCCCAAGTGTTTTAATGTTTTAATTCTGCACCCAGCCCAAGCTCTCTCACACGGACGGGGAAGCAGATAACACCTTCATGTGGCACTTTTCTTACTAGACAGCTTCCTAGTTTGAGTAGGTCATTCATGTGGGCTTTTCTTGAATTCAGCTTGCAGACTGTGGGAGAGTGAGAGGAGGGGTCTGAGGTCCTGGGGCTACAATATTAAAATGGCCAGGAATAAAAGCAGTACCCTTATGTGGCTAATCAAGAAATAGCTCCCCCCACCTCACCTCACAAGAAATAGCTGCTCAGTTACCACTGGTTGAAGAGGAGAACCAGATAGAACAGGAGGAGCAGCTGGAACAGAGGAGGAGCAGCTAGGACAGGAGGAGTAGCTGGAACAGAGGAGGAGCAGCTAGGACAGGAGGAGTAGCTGGAACAGAGGAGAACCAGGTAGAAGAGGAGAAGCAGCTGGAACTGAGGAAGAAACTGCTTGCACTGTGGAAGAATGAGTGTTCTGTCACTTGTTCAATTTACGTGTTAGCAGGCGGTTCTAGCTGAGGCATTTTCCTGTGTTGATGAAGACATGAGGCCTAGGACCACACCACCAACTGTGCATTCCAGGGACAAATGTGTGTCCAGGCAGCAAGGATGGAGGGGAACGGCTGGATCAACGAGCCACTGGCTGCTTGCTGGGTGACCAATTGTTGAGGCTCCTCTGCCTGGACCTCTGGTGTCACAGCCCAGTGCTTCCTGGGTGTAAGCAGCATCCTCTTACCACAGGGTCTTTCTTCTTCCTTCCCTGCACCATCAGCAAGAGGAGACAGGAGGAGGAAGAGGGGAAGAGTGCTCTCCCAGGAAGTGAACGCCCAACTTCAGGCGAGGGAGACAAGACTTCTCTCCCCACCAGCCCTCAGTGCAAACTAGCGTATAATCTCTGGAGCTGAGGAGGCAAAGCCCCCTGGGGCCCAGGAGCAATGACCACTTGGGAGCATCATGCCTCTGATGACGAGACTCATGTTTGCAGACGTGCTACTGGACACCCAGGGAGCCAGCAGGCTAAACACGCTTCCGCTCGGCAACACTGATTTGTGTGAACTAAACCCGCCACCTCCGTGACCGCCAGCTATCCTGACTGCGGTCAAGCGTCTGTGCCCCATGTGCCGCTCTGTCCGAGATGCTGTGCCTGAATGTCCACAGTAGCATTTGCACAGCCAGAATTTCTGTGCGGAGGAACATTTACTTAATTACACTTTAGAGTGACTCTTGTGAGGACAGAGGCCATCCTCGCTGAGATGAGCTACAAACATGGGTTTTCACTGAGTCATCCAGCAGGTGTGTGACTGCGTTTTCTGCCCTATACCAACAAGAAAAGTTAGGCCCTGGAAACAATGTCCAGGGAGTTCTTGCTTTGTTGAAATTTTAACTGAACTGCAAGGAGGTGGAATGTTCTTTAAAAAGGCTGCCCCTAAGCCAGTAGTTTCATTCTAACATCTTTTGCAGTAAGTCTGTGTGCGCTCTATGCTGTGGGAATCCTGTCAGAATTTCAGGCATGAGCAGAAACCCTCAATTCCGAGGTGACAGGCCCACCCAGAGGCATGGGCAACTCCCTCCTTGGGCCAAGTGGGCAGGCCAGGTGTTGCCCAGGTGAGGAAGCCACAGTTTCTTCACTGTGCGGGATGCCGGGGCTGACCCTGCCTTCTTCACTTCCTCCAAAGTTGTTGCTTTTGTCCTTCGCAGAACATTTCTTTGTTCGAGAAACGGGAAATAACTGACTTAAGAAATATGTTGTCATTTTTTTTGTTGTTCTTGATGCCCTGCAAACACTCCTTTAAATAATGTCTTCCCTCCAGAGCATTATGGGAGACGATTCCAGTACTCAGGGTTGTACTTCAGCACATTTGCGGGCCTTTGAGGTGTGCGTAACTTAGGAGCTTGTACTATGAGCGTGGCACCCAACTTACCCACAGGAAAAGGGTATTAATGCAACGTGACAGGGTGAGCAGTGACCCCAAAAGGATGTGTCTACTCCCAGGACCTGTGAACGTCACCTTACTTGGAAAAGGTCTTTGTAGATATGAATAACTGAAGTGCTGGGTGGGCCCTGAATCCAAAGATAGGTGTCTTTTTAAGAGAAAGGAGGAGGTTTGAGGCACAAAGACATCGGGAGAAGATGGAGGGGTGGGGGAGCCCCCTATAGCTGGAAGGACCCTCCCCTAGAGCCTCTGGAGGGAGCACAGCCACGCCAATATCTCGATGTCAGACTTCTGGCCCCAGAACTGACAGGATAAATGTCCTCAGCCCCACTGTCTGTGTTACTTCCTTGTAGCAGCCACAGGGTCGGGGCACACACAAACATTGTTTTCAACAGTCGATATGGATGTGGACACAGGCTTCTCCTGTGTCACTGACCAGAGAAAAGTTACAGCATGGAGTGGGAGAAGGGAGGAGGGGAAGGGGTGGGGGTGGGATGTGGAAGGTGGGTTAGGGAGGAGCAGGAAGGGTCGGGATTGGGGCCGTTACCTGGACTCTCCCCTGTGGTGCAGGAGGGGCCGCTGGAGCCTGCGCTTCTGGTCCCCTCAGCTTGTCCTCCTAAAAGACCTCCAGGCCTGGTGCCGAGTGAGTGGTGGGAGGACCGCTGGGCCTCACCTCGGGAGCTCCTGAAGGACCTGTCATAGGACCGAGACCGCCTGGGAAGGGTGCTCCTAGCGGCTCCTGGATGGCTTTCCTGACTTGAGATCTCCCCGTGGTCTCCCCAGAGGCTGGGGGTTTCCTTCTGGGTTCGGCTGGCTGCTGCCCCAGCCCCTGTGGTCTCGGAGCTGCAGGCCTCATCCCCAAGGGACTCTTCGGAACTGGAGCCCAGGGGCATGGGGTTCCGCAGGGCCTCCATATAGGACTTCCTAAACCAACGTCTGGCCTCCATGCAGGCTGGGTCCCTGGGTGACTGCCTTCTGGAGCTTGGGCTGCCCATGTCCTCACGGACAGTGAGGGCCTGGGGACCGTCTCTTTGGTCTGTGGGGTCCAGGCTCTCTCCTGGTCCTTCCCACAAGCCTGGCTCTGAGGGCCCAACCCCTACAAGGCCTCCGTCAGAGCTCCAGAACGTGCTTCTAGGGTTTTCCCACCCAGCCCTTCCTGCGGAAGGCTGGTGGATGGGCTGGTCACTGCTGGGTTGCCCACCACAGTGGGGCAGGGTGGGGGTGTCACTGGGAGGGGTACTCTCATGGGGACGAGTGCTGGCCATGACTGGTGCTGGGGCCAGAGCTTTGGAGGCACTTCTAGGTGGTGGCTGCTCAGGCCTGGGGCAGCTGCGGTGGGGCAGGGCGGTCCTGAATGTTGGGACAAAGATGGGGTCTGTGACACTGCTCCATGGGGTGCGGAAGACGGCGGAGCCTGAGGTCAGCAAGCAGTTTTGCAAGGGGACACCGTTCCGCTCCCCGTTCAGCTGTTCCAGGAACTCTCCTGTGAAGACGCAGCTGTACATGGCCTCAGGGACAGTAACTTCTTCTGAGCCCCGTCCAAGCTGAGAGAGGCATTTTAAAACCAGTCTGGCTGACTGCTTCCCCACTGATGTGACCTGTAGATAGAAGTCCCCAGGCCTGAGCCTAACTCCTCGGAGGGATGCCAGCTGCACCACGACCTTCTCATGGATGCACAGTGGCCAGCCTTCATGGAAGAAGATGAGGCCTGTGTACCTGGCCTGGGATGAGAGAGGGAGGGAAGGAGGTTAGACCTTCGTGGTAGCTCCTCGTGGGAGGCTGGGGGGAGGCGGGCAATAGGACAGGAGGGAGGAAGCCACTGGAGGAGCCACCCAGGCAGTCCTACCACAGGCAGCCTGGGGGCTCTGGGCCAAGTCTCTCCTAGGAGCCGTCCCCACCTGGGGAAGGGTCTGGGCCCTCACAAGCTCACCACGCCAGCCCCTGGTCTAAGCTTCACAGCATTTCTGGCTCTCCTAGGTGCCCACAAGCAGCCCCCCGAGAGCAGGGCTACTTCTGGAATCACAGGGTCAGGGGCACAGTGAGGGGGTGCCAGGACCCACAGGGACACCAACAATACCGGCTGCAATCTCCCACCGAATACAGTGGGTCCTTCTACTTATTTGAAGGAGTCCATGAAGTTTACAACACAGCTGTAGACTATGCAGGTGAGTTCCCAAGCATATCTTTGGAAAGAACTTGCTGTAGAAAAGGTTTCGATGGCAGGACGGATAAGACACAGGCAAACACAGGCAGCGTCTGGCATGGGCAAGAGAGTGTTTGGCAATTTGGGGAACAAGGGGTGGGACCCCCAATGTATCAGTAGCTGCAGCTCACACCCTAACAGGGGAGCACACTCTTTGGTACCGGTTGTTACAATACACTTTGCTTCTCCCCACTCCAGCACTGACGTATTGCACATACATTATTACAATAATCGAGAAGATGAAAAAGAAGTGATCTCATTCTGATATATCTTGAGGTTTTTTACTTTTTTTTTTTTTTTTTTTTTTTTTTTACCTTATCCACGCAGGACACAACTTCTCTAAACTGCAGTAACAATGTACATATAACTTAATGTTCCAGTTTGTAGTCATCCTTAGCCAACATTTCTCCATGTTCCTCTTTCGTAGTGGCCATGCTGGTGGTGACTTCCTGTCCTCTGTGGGAAATCTACAGGGCTTCTCTTCCTTATTTCTTTCTTTCCTTCCTTCCTTCCTTTCCTCCGTGGGAAATCTACAGGACTTTGCTTCTTTTCTTTCTTTCCTTTTCCCTTCTCTTTTCTTTTCTTTCTCTCTTTTTAGTAGGCTTCACACCCAGTGCAAAACCCAACACAGGGCCTGAACTCACAACTCTGAGATCAACACCTGAGCTGAGATCAAGAGTCAGACATTTAACCACCTGAGCCACCCAGGTGGTTATCTGTTTCTACTATAAATAAGAAATGCAAGCAACATTTCCATGATACCATTTCTTGTTCCTTTATTTTTTAATCTTTTTAAAATGTTTATTTATTTTTGAGAGAGAGACAGAGCGCAAGCAGGGGAGGAGGGGAATGAGTGTCTTTCATGATTCTTGGCAGTATGACCAATTTGCCATCAAAAGACACATTGTCAGCAGTGATAAGTCACTTTACCAAGATTCAGTAGGACAAGGCTTTTAAAAAAATTTATTTTAATGTTTTTTATTTACTTTTGAGAGAGAGAGAGAGAGAGAGAGAGAGAGAGAGAGAGAGAGAATGAGCGGGGAAGGGGTAGAGAGAGGGAGACACAGAATCCAAAGCAGGCTCCAGGCTCTAAGCCGTCAGCACAGAGTCCGACACGGGGACCAAACTCCTGAACCATGAGATCATGACCCGAGCCAAAGTCAGACGCTTAACTGGCTGAGCCACCCAGGCTCCCCAGGACAAGCCTTTACATTGAGGAATCTTTTTCTAAACTAGTATATATACTGTGGAATATTGTTGTTTTAATTTGCACTTATGTGATAGTCAAGCCAACACTGTTTCGATATTTGTTTTTTCTGTAAATTTTCTGTATGTCTTTTTGTTCCTTTTATGAATTGTGGCCTTGTTTTTGCCTTCTTAGTTGCTGTCAGGTTTGTAAAAAAATTGACAATTTTTTTTCTACCCACCATTAGCAAATGTTTGTGTTATGTGTCTATTAGGCACTCATATTTGTCCCAGTTTACTTGCTTTATAGTTATGTTTCTTTCCTCCTATAGAAGCTTAAATTTTATACAAGTTGAATTTCTTGACTTTTTTGTGGTATCTTTTGTCACCTTAAAACTTAGAGTTTGATGTCTTACTGAAGGTTGCCTTTCGCATTTATGTTAGTTTTCCTAAGAGTTGAGGTTTACAAAATACTTAATGTTTTCATATACCTGGAGTTGGAAATTGTACCTTAAATACACTGGTATATTCTTTTTTTAGATTTTTAAAAAAACGTTTAGTTATTTTTGAAAGAGAAAGCTTGAGCAGGGGAGGGGCAGAGAGAAAGGGAACCTGAGCTGGCAGCACTGAGCCAGTTGTGGGGCTCAAACTGACCACAAACCGTGAGATCATGACCTAAGCTGGATGCTTGACTAACTGAGCCACTCAGGCTCCCCACACACTGGTGTATTCCTAAGAGTGAAGGCCTCATTAAGCAGGTCCTTGCCGTGTACTCACACTGGGTCGCCAGAAGGGGGAGGCACTGTCCAACCTCCAGGAGCCACGGCCTGGGAGGAAGGTGAGGGTCTGGTGCAGACACAGCTAGTAATTACTGAGCACCTTCCAGGCACCCTCACACCTGTGGCCCCATTTAATTAAAAATTAAGATTTTTCAGGGGCGCCTGGGTGGCTCAGTTGGTTGAGCATCCGACTTCAGCTCAGGTCATGATCTCATGGTTTGTGAGTTCAAGCCCCGCGTCAGGCTCTGTGCTGCCAGCTCAGGGCCTGGAGCCTGCTTTGGATTCTGTGTCTCCCTCTTTCTCTGCTCCTCCCCTGTTGGTGCTCTGTCTCTCTCTCAAAAGTGAATAAAGATTAATTATTTTTTTAAATTAAGATTTTCAGATTGGAAAAATAATACTCGTGCATTGCAGAAACTGGAGGGTTCAGAAAAAACAAAACAACAATCCCAACACCAACCCCCAGAAGTCAGAATTGTTGACATTTATGTGTGTTTCATTTCATTATTTTTTCCTGTGTATTTTTTCAAACGTTGACAGAGAGAGAGAGAGAGCGCGCGCGCGTTAGAACAAACAGGAGCCGGACAGAGAGATAGAGAGAGTGAGAGAGTGAGAATCCGAAGCAGGCTCCACGCTGCAAGCACAGAGCCCAACATGGGGCTCGAACCCATGAACCAGCTGAAACAAAGAATCGAACACTTAACTGACTGAGCCACCCAGGTGCCCCTTTTCCCGTGTATGTTTAATGGCTGAGATCACATCACAAAAATACAGCAGTGCATGGTAATTTTATCACCTAATGGTATTTCATCAGCCTCTCCTGTGCTATGAGAAACTCTTCGCCCAGACCACTTCAATGCTGCATATTTATTTTCCCCCAATTTTGCTCTGACAAATTAAAATACCATGCCCATTGTTGGGCCTGGAGGCCCACCTGGGTGTCACATGCTTCTGTGGAATCTGAGGCCATGGAGCAGGTTGATGGGTGTGGCCATGGCAGGGCCCCTGGGGTGGAGCCAGTGCCCACCAATCTGGGTGGCCACAGGTGTGGCCAGTGTCCTTGCTATATGGTCAGCACCCACCTCACGCTGGACACGAAGATCCAGGACATCATCCAGCCCTGTGGTCAGCAGCAGTGAGATTCCCAAGGACCACTCTCTCCCAAGGAGAGAAGTCCAACCTGAGCTGTGGCCTAAAGGTATGCAGCTGGGGTCAGTGGTGTGAGCCCCAGGAATGAGCTTCATGACAGAAAGTTCTGGAAGCAGAGGGTCCAAGGCCGACCATCACTGGTAGGTGACCCCTTCCCGGGTGGCCTGAGCAGACTCAAGGTGGGCAGTATGGGAGGACTGTGCAGCTCTCACACCCCAGCCCTGTCGCTCCCCCGCCTGGCATGAAAACAGCTCTACTGCCCAGACCCCAAAGGGCACTGCCAGGGAGAAACCGCCGAGGCTGGGGAGAAGCTGGCCCCTCTCCTCCTCTGCTCTTTCATGCCACTGCAGGCTGGGGGCAGATGTGAAACAGCAGCCCTGGCAGATGTGCTTCCCTCTGTCGGGTGGCTGGGCAGGGGAGAAAATGTGCCAAGCATGTGTTGCTGGCATCTTCTGTCTCTGCAGTGGGATGTAGTAGCTGTGGGATGGCCTTGAGCAGCTGTGATAGCAGTAGTCATCTTTAACCAACACTGAGTGAAGGCCAACAACACGCTAAGCTCTTTGCATCCATGATGGCATTGAACCCTTACTCCATGAGAAGATATGCTGGTTGGGACTCATCAGCTGCAGGTGATAAGATGCCTGCTGACTCTTGGCTAAATGATGGAGAGGAGGAATTCTCTCACTGCAGAGTGTGAAGGACAAAAGCCCCATGGTTGGAGCAGAGGCTCACAGACACCGAGAACTGGGTGCTTTCTCTTTCACAGCCTTCCATGTACATGTGTTTCATTCTGATGCTGGTTACTGCATGGTCCTGGGATGACTTCCCCAGCCTAGTGGTCATACCCTTATACCCAATGTCTCAAGCAGGGAAAAGTAGTTTCCTGTGTCTTGTCTTTCCTACGGGAGTACGTTCTCATAAATATTCCTGCCCCCAGCAGACTTCTCTTTATCTATCATAGGCCATAAAGGAGCCAGTGATTTCCCCCAGTTACAAGGAAGGCTTGGAAAGTGGATGTCTCTGTAGTGGGAGGCAGCAAAAGACAAGGGTTGGGAATGACCACAAGCTAGACAGTCAAGTGTCTGCTCAGGCGGGTACTGTTACTACCTTGTTTATAGATGAACAGAATCAAAGACCAGAGAGATGAAAAGATGGCTTGCCTAGGTCTTTACAGAGTTTGCAGTGGCAGAACCCACATCATTCCTCTCACAGAGCCTGCGATCCTAACCCCTGTCCAGTACCACTTGGCAGGGACACCCAGGCAGCCGTCCACAATTCAGGCTGATAAATGGTGAGCACCAAGTGCTGTGACGACACAGAGGACAGAGAATCTTCTTGGGCACGGCCATGGGGAGTGAGCTGGAGAGGAGAGCTGTGGTTGCACTGGCCTTTGAAAGGTAAGTAGAACTTCCACCAGGTGCAGGGGAAATGGCACGAGGGGGGCAGGCCCCAGGATGAATGAAAGTGGGTGATGGGACAGTGCATGCTGGGTGGATTAATCAAGACTCTTTGGGTTGTCAGATGAATTTGTCTTGTGTCACTGGGAAGCCTGGAGGAGAGGGGCTTCAGACCTAGTCCAAGTAGGGGGCTTAAACATGTCACTGGGGCTGTTTCTCTCCCTTGCCCCACTTGGCTTCACTGTGCAGACAGGCTGGGTCAAGATGCAAATCCTCCTGATACATAAACCCAGTGGAAAGAGGGTATCTTGTCTTCAATATCTTTATTCAAGTTCCAGGGAAGACTCCGACTGGGCGTCTCAGTCCTTCCAAGCTGCTCTAACAAAAATACTATAGATTGGGTAGCTTATAAACACAGAAATTTCTTTCTCACTATCCTGTAGCCTGGAAAGTCCAGGATCAAGGTATTGGCATTTTTATTGTCTGGTCAGGACCAGCTGCCTGGTTCACAGATGACCAACTTTTTGCTGTGTCCTCACACATGTCAGAAGGGGCAAGGGCGTGCTCTCTAGGACCTCCTTTATAATGGCATGGATGGGATTGACCAAATCGCTTCTGAAAGGTCCCACTTCTTAATTCCATCACATATGGAAAACATACAAATTTTGTGGGGGACACAAACATTCAGTCTATAGCAGTAGGTCATGTGCCAATCCCTGAAGGTGGTGTCTGAAGGTGGGCTAAAGGGTGAACACAGAGAGCCACAGCCTTTCCAGAATAGTGGAGCATCATGGCAGCGTGGTGGAGAGGTACCTCCTAAATGATAAGGCAGAGATGCTGAGCATACAACATATATCCATTCGTACATCTGCGATCTGTGGTAGATGCCTTCAACTTCGGTACTTTAATTTCCTCATCTGAAAAACTGACTAATTTCTCCACCACCATTTGTTGAAAAAACTGTCCTTACCCTCTGAATGGCCTTGGCATCCTTGTCAAACATCATTTGACCATATACGTGATGATTTATTTCTGGGCTTTCTACTCTGTTCCATTGGTCTTTATGTTTGTCTTATGGCAGTGCCACATTATTTTAATTACTGTAGCTTTGTAATGAGTTTTAAAAATCAGGAAATGTCAGTCTTCCAACTTTGTTCTTCTTCAAAATTCTTTTGGCTGCTTGGACTCCCTTGAGATTCCATAGGAATTTTAGGATGGATATTTCTATTACTGCAAAAAAACATTGGTGTGATTTTGATAGAGACCACATTGACTCTCCAGATCACTTTGGGTAATACTGCCATCTTCACAGTATTAAATCTTCCAGTCCGTGAACATGGATGTCTTTCCATATCTTAGGTCTTCTTTTCTTTCTCAAGCAACGTTTTGTAGTTTTCAATATGCAAGTCTTTCACCTCTTTAAGTTTATTACTACATATTTTACTCCTTTGGAAGCTATTGTAAATCTTCTTTTAGTTTACCTTTTTTTAGTTTACTTTTCAGATTGTTCATCATTAGTATGTAGAAACACACTGAATTGTGCGTACTTTTGTATCCTGCAACTTTGCAGAAGTTGTTTATTAGTTCCAACAATTTTTGTGTGTGGAACCTTTAGGGTTTTCTACATATAAGATCACATCATTTGTGAACAGAGATAGTTTTACTTCTTCCTTTCTGAATTGGATGTCTTTAATTTCTTTTTCTTGCCTGATTGCTCTGGCTAGAACTTCTAGGAAGTGGGCATCCTTGTCTTATTCCTGATCTAAGAGGAAACCCTTTTAGTCTTTCACCACTGAGTATGAATTAGCTGTGGGTTTTTCCATACATGGCCTTTCTTTTGTTGAGGCAGTTTCTTTCCATTCTTAGTTTAAGTGGTTTTATCATGAAACAATGTTGAATTTTGTCAAAATGTTTTTTTTTTTTGTAATAACTGAAATGATGAGAAGAAGTTTCTTCAGGTTGAACTTGTGGGGGATTTGACTATAATTTCACAATAATGCATATGCCATGAATAAGGAAATTATGGCAATATTATTCCAAAGTAGAATGTAGATCAAAGGTTTGAAAAGGAAACAAGGAACACCATTCTTCTTGGCCCCAACACAGTCCATAATTCTGAGATTCTCCTTGGGCAAATCTACCAAGGTTTTGATTATAAATCTTTTGCAGCCAAATTAGATAGATGTTATAAATCTTCTAGTCATGTTCTGAATAGATCCAGTTCCAGGTTGCAAGGAGCAATTCTTTATCTCATTTCAACATCTTCTCTAAATGGTGTGCTCAGAACATTCACAGTGTGTCAAGAAAAAAGCATCAGAACCAAAGTTTATTATTATTATTATTCAAAAGGAAGTCAGTGGGTTTCACTGTTTATGAGCTGCAGTTCAGCTGCTATAAAAACATAAGCAGGGTCCTTTTTTTGGTATTTATTTATTTTGAGAGAGAGAGAGAGGGAGGGGCAGAGAGAATCCCAAGGAGGCTCTGCACTGTCAGTACAGAGCCAGAATGTAAGGCTCGAACTCAAGAACTGTGACATCATGACCTGAGCTGAAATCAAGAGTCAGACGCTTAACCAACTGAGCTACTCAGGCGCCCTGGGTCCTTCTTTATAAGGCTTTCAACAGCAGTCCAGGAACCCGAATTTCTCTAGATCAGTAGCAGGTTTTCAATTATAATAGATGTACCACAGCAGTTATTACAGTACTCCAAAAAGCTCAGCTTCACTCTCCAACTTGGAAAATTTAAAATAGAACAAAACTTCTATGGTCCTTTGGAAAAGCCAGAAGGAGAACTTGGTTGTAGATTAAATGTGAGAAGTGAGGCTGAGCCTCCCTGGGTCTTTGATGACTCCCCAGCCCATTGTTTCATGGAGACTATGTACTGTCCACTTGTCCTGGGCCTGAATGGACACAGAGGGATGAGCTTCCCTCTCTGTGTGTCCATGGAACCTTGTCCTCACTGTCTGCTGTCATGGCCCTATACCCCTGGTCCTGTGGCTGACCCCAGGTGGTCCACATAGCAACCTACCATCAGGAACCAGAGACAGCTGAGAGTATTTGCAGACCAACTGCCTTCTCAAATGGTGAATGTGCAGTGGTCAGGCCACTAGATGGTCGTCAATATGCCCTCAGCCTTAACTCTGTGCACAGTCTGGCTGCCATATGCACCTCCATTTACCTCGGCCTTGTGGGTTTTTAAAAAAAATTTTTTAAATGTTTATTCATTTTTTTAATTTAAATGTTTTTATTTGTGTCTTCATATACTTAAAGTGTATTTCTTTTTTTAATTTTTAAATTTTATTTTTTTAAATTTACATCCAAATTAGTTATCATATAGTGCAACAATGATTTCAGGAGTCGATTCCTTAATGCCCCTTACCCATTCAGCCCATCCCCCCGCCCACAACCCCTCCAGCAACCCTCTGTTTGTTCTCCATATTTAAGAGTCTTCATTTTTGAGAGAGAGACAGAGAGAGACAGAGCATGGGCAGGGGAGGGGCAGAGAGAGAGAGAGGGAAACACAGAATCTGAAGCAGGCTCCAGGCTCCAAGCTGTCAGCACAGAGCCTGATGTGGGACTCAAACCCACGAACCACGAGATCATGACCTGAGCCAAAGTTGGATGCTCAACCGCCTGAGCCAACCAGGCTCCCCAGTTTCATTGTTGATTTTAGTAATTAGGGGATATTTCTAAAATTAGGAAAGTAGAACATGCACATCTGGCCTTTTTCCGTACTCACAGGTCTACCACAGCACAGGCATGCTGACATCACCGCATGTCCCCTTGTCATGGTTTTACAAGTACATGTTAAAAAACTGATGCAAGGGGTGCCTGGGTGGCTCAGTTTATTTTAGATCTAAGATATCTGATTCTAACTGTGTGTGACACTATAGTGTCCACACATATTTCCACGAATATGACAAGAGTTTCAGATAGTCTATCATACTGAATTCTCCCTGCTCTGAATATTAATCTTTATATTTTTCTGCTTGTCAGTAAGCAAAAACCTGTCTTGTCGTGTACCTGGTGCCTCTCTGACCACCAAGAGGCTGGGTTTCCCCAGGGTTTCTGTGGGCAAGTAGTGCCTCTTCTGGACATTGCCTCTCCAAGGCTGACTTTTATACAGGACTTAGTATTTTACTTATGTCTATGAGTTCTCTGCAAACACGATGTAAGAAACAGCTTTTATTTGGCTGTTCATTGGCTTCTGAAACACAGATTTACTAGATGTTTCTGCCATCAATCTATCAGTTTCCTTTTTGCGACCTTGAGCCTGAGAAGTCAGTCCCCTCCCCTCTCTGTGTTTCACCCTAACTCATAGACAAAAGCCTCTGCTGGTGTTTTCCTAAGTGGCCTGCACAGTGCTAGGTGACCGCTCACCACACCCCTGAGACCTGCCCCCCTCCCTGCGACTCCCATGCTGACCGCATTGTTCACAGTCCCTCTGGCTCTGGGTGATCAGGACTGGTAGCTGGTCTGTCAGAGCAGGCCATCACTATAAAAGAATGGCCATACACACTCAGAATGTTTTATTTTTGCTTTAAATATGTAAATGCACATTCCTGAACCTCCATCCCTTAGAGGTTTGTCCCTCCCAGTGCTCTCCCTCAGCCCCAGGAGAGCTCTCATGGCTCCTTTACAGTCAATCCCACGTTACTAGATGATAGTTCTCTACACTAAGCTCCCTGAGGTAGATTTCTGTGTGGGTCAGTCTCTTCATGGGACTCTAACAGGCACAGAGACCCATCTTTTCTCTGCTGACTTGGGGGCTCTACTGTCTCCCCTGGGTTGGCCACAGTCATGTTGCTGTGTCTCACAGCACCTCTCAAATGGAGCGAGAACATAAAGACAGTAGGCGAAGAATATGGATGGAGAACTCTTCGGGATTTCCCCCCAAATATCCCAGTCTCTCAGGTGTCTTGCTCATACCTAATGTGATGGCACCTTTTTTTTAGACTTTAGGGAGTCTCTGCTGAACATTCAACTCGTTTTCACAGAAAAAGCTATCCCTCTTTATTTCTGCACTCATATTTAATCAGTTTAGGGTTCAATTAAATTGGATTTAATTAGCTCTTCTTTTCCTACCTTAAGGTGGAAATTTAGGTAAGTGATATCAGACTTCCTCCACAAAACTACATATTAGTTTAAACTATATTATACACTAAGCATTGCTTTAGTTGCATGTAAACATTTCTGCACATTGTGTTTTCATTATGATTCAGTTCCAATAATTTTCCTTGTGATTTCTCTAAGTCATGGGTTCTTTAGAAATGTGTTATTTGATTTCCAAAAATTTGGGAGTTTCTACTTATTTGTTGTTATTTCTGATGATAGCATTGTGGTTACAAAAAAATACTTTATTTCTGCCCTTTCAAATTTATGAAATTGTATTTTTTTAGAGACCTACAGCATGTTGTCTATCTTGAAAAAATTTCATGTGCACTGGAAAGAATGTGTATTCTGCATTTGTTGGATGTAATGTTCTATAAATGTCAAATAGGTCAGTTTGTTAGGTGTTGTTCGGATCTTTTATATCCTTATTGATTTTTTTTACTGATCATTTTATCAATTTTTGACAGAAGTACATGAAAATTCCCATTTAGTGTTGCCAGTTGTTTGTCTTAATGTACTCAGAAGCTCTCTTACTAGGTACTCTGTTGATAAATGGAGGCTCTTATCGCTATGAATTGTCCTGTCCCCATGTGTCTCCTGTGACTCTGTCAGAGACCTAACTTGTCTGACAGAAAGATCATTGCCTCACCTACTCATACTTAGTCGCATATCTTTTTCCATTCTTTTTCTTTCACCCTTTGTATGTGTTTATATTTTAAAGGGCATTCCTTATAACCAGCATTTAGTTGGTCTTGCCTTTTTCTCAGCCTGAGTCTGGCAATATTTGCTTTCAGTTGGATTTTTTAGTTCATTTAAGTACATTTAAAATAATTACAAATATGGTTGGATTAAATCTGTCATCTTCACATCTGTCATCTGTTCATCTATTTGCCTATCTGTTTCTTTGTTCTTCCTTTTATCTTCTCTTCTGTGTTTTGGATTCCATTTATCTACTCTACTGATTTTTCGGTTATACCTCTTCGTGTTGCTTTCGGTAGTTGCTCTCAAGACTACAACATGCATCTTTAACTATTCAAGTAACATTTTGTTACTTTAAAACAATGTAAGAACCTAGAGTAGTACAATTCAATTTACTCCCTCCCACATTTTGTGCTTTTGTCATATATTTTAAAAAATCTTATTTAAATTCCAGTTAGTTAACATACAGTGTAATATTAGTTTCAGGTGTACAATTTAGTGATTCAACACTCCCATACAATACCCAGGGTTCATCACAAGTGCACTCCTTCATCCCCATCACCTATTTGACTCCTCCCCTACTCCCCTCTCCTCTGGTAGCCATCAGTGTGTTCTCTATAGTTAAGAATCTGTTTCTTGGTTGGTCTCTCTTTTTTTCCTTTGCTCATTTGTTTAAATTCTGCATATGAGTGAGATCATACGGTATTTGTCTTTCTCTGACTTAGTTTGCTTAGCATTACACTGTCTAGCTCCTTCCATGTTGTTGCAAATTGTAAGATTTTATTTTTATGGCTGAGTAATATTCCAGTGTGTGTGTGTGTGTGTGTGTGTCTCCCACATCTTCTTTACCCATTCATCTGTCAGCGGACACTTGGGTTGCTTCCATAGTTTGGCTATTGTTAATAATGCTGCAATAAACATAGGGTGCACATATCCCTTTGAATTAATGTTTTCATATTCTTTGGGTAAACCACACAGTAGTGTGATTACTGGATCATAGGGTAGTTCCCTTTTTAACTTTTTGAGGAACCTCCATACTGTTTTCCAGAGTGGCTGCACCAGTTTGCATTCCCACCAACAACGCATGAGGGTTTCCCTTTCTCCAAATCCTTGCCAGCACATGTTGTTTCTTGGGTTGTTGATTTTAGCCAATCTCACAGGTATGAGGTGATATCTCATTATAGTTATGATTTGCATTTCCCTGATGATCAGTGATGTTGAACATCTTTTCATGTACCTGTTAGCCATCTGTATGTCTTCTTTGAAGAAATGTCTGTTCATTAATTCTGACCATTTTTAATCAGAATATTTTTTGGTGTTGATTTATATAAATTATTTATATATTTTAGATATTAAACTCTTGTTGGATATATAATTTGTAAAATATCTTCTCCCATTAGGCTGTGTTTTACTTTTGTTGATTGTTTCATATGCTGTGCAGAAGCTTTTTATTTTGGTGTAGTCCCAATAGTTTTTTTTTTTTTTTTTTTTTTTTTTTTGCTTTTGTTTTCCTTGCCTCCGGAGACATATCTAAAAAAATGTTGCTATGGCCAGTGTCAAGAGAAATTACTGCCTGTGCTCACTTATAGGACTTTTGATGGTTTCAGGTCTCACATACAGGGTCAGGGCCAGACAGCTTCACAGGCAAATTCTACCAAACATGTAAAGAAGAGTTAATACCTATTTTTCTCCAATTATTCCCAAAAATAGAAGAGGAAGGAAAACTCCCAAATTCATTCTATGAGGCCAACATTACTGATTCCAAAACCAGATAGAGATACAATAGCAAAAAAAGAGAATTAAAGGCCAATATCTCTAATGAACACAGATGCAAAACTCCTCAACAAAGTACTAGCAAACAAAATCCAACAATATGTTAAAAAAATCACTCATCATGATGTAGCAGGATTTATTCCTGGGTCGCAAGAATGGTTCAATATTCAGAAATCAATTGACATGATACGTCACATCAGTAAGAGAAAGGATAAAAACCATATGATCATTTCAGTAGATGCAGAGAAAGCATTTGACAAAGTACAACAGCCATTCATGATAAAAACCCTCAACAAAGTAGGTGTAGAGGGAACAGACCTCAACATCATAAAGGTCACATATGAAAAACCCATAGCTGCTGAGAGTTCCGGAAGATGGCGGCGTAGGAGGACGCTGGGCTCACCCCGCGTCCTGCCGATCACTTAGATTCCACCTACACCTGTCTAAATAACCCAGAAAACCACCAGAGGATTAGCGGAACGGAGTCTCCGGAGCCAAGCGCAGACGAGAGGCCCACGGAAAAGGGGAGGAAGGGCGGCGAGGCGGTGTGCGCTCCACGGACTGGCGGGAGGGAGCCGGGGCGGAGGCGCGGCTCGCCGGCCAAGCGGAGCCCCCTGAGTCTGGCTGCAAAAGCGGAGGGGCCGGACGGACTGTGTTCCGACAGCAAGTGCGACTTAGCGTCTGGGAGGTCAGAAGTGAACAGCTCTGCTCGGAAAGCGGGAAGGCTGGAGGACAGAGGGAGGGAGAGCTGCTGAGCCCCCGGACGGCAGAGCTCAGCTTGGCGGGGAACAAAGGCGCTCGCCAGCGCCATCTCCCCCGCCCACCCCCCAGCCAAAATCCCAAAGGGAACCGGTTCCTGCCAGGGAACTTGCTCGCTCCGCGCAAACACCCAACTCTGTGCTCCTGCGGAGCCAAACCTCCGGCAGCGGATCTGACTCCCTCCCGCTGCCACTGGGCCCCTCCTGAAGCGGATCACCTAAGGAGAAGCGAGCTAAGCCTGCCCCTCCTGCCCCCGTGCACCTTGCCTACCCACGCCAGCTAATACGCCAGATCCCCAGCACCACAAGCCTGGCAGTGTGCAAGTATCCCAGACGGGCCACGCCACCCCACAGTGAATCCCACCCCTAGGAGAGGAGAAGAGAAGGCACACACCAGTCTGACTGTGGCCCCAGCGGTGGGCTGCGGGCAGACATCAGGTCGGACTGCGGCCCCGCCCACCAACTCCAGTTATACACCACAGCACGGGGGAAGTGCCCTGCAGGTCCTCACCACTCCAGGGACTATCCAAAATGACCAAACGGAAGAATTCCCCTCAGAAGAATCTCCAGGAAATAACAACAGCTAATGAACTGATCAAAAAGGATTTAAATAATATAACAGAAAGTGAATTTAGAATAATAGTCATAAAATTAATCGCTGGGCTTGAAAACAGTATACAGGACAGCAGAGAATCTCTTGCCACAGAGATCAAGGGACTAAGGAACAGTCACGAGGAGCTGAAAAACGCTTTAAACGAAATGCAAAACAAAATGGAAACCACGACGGCTCGGATTGAAGAGGCAGAGGAGAGAATAGGTGAACTAGAAGATAAAGTTATGGAGAAAGAGGAAGCTGAAAGAAAGAGAGATAAAAAAATCCAGGAGTATGAGGGGAAAATTAGAGAACTAAGTGATACACTAAAAAGAAATAATATACGCATAATTGGTATCCCAGAGGAGGAAGAGAGAGGGAAAGGTGCTGAAGGGGTACTTGAAGAAATTATAGCTGAGAACTTCCCTGAACTGGGGAAGGAAAAAGGCATTGAAATCCAAGAGGCACAGAGAACTCCCTTCAGACGTAACTTGAATCGATCTTCTGCACGACATATCATAGTGAAACTGGCAAAATACAAGGATAAAGAGAAAATTCTGAAAGCAGCAAGGGATAAACGTGCCCTCACATATAAAGGGAGACCTATAAGACTCGTGACTGATCTCTCCTTTGAAACTTGGCAGGCCAGAAAGGCTTGGCACGATATCTTCAGTGTGCTAAACAGAAAAAATATGCAGCTGAGAATCCTTTATCCAGCAAGTCTGTCATTTAGAATAGAAGGAGAGATAAAGGTCTTCCCAAACAAACAAAAACTGAAGGAATTTGTCACCACGAAACCAGCCCTACAAGAGATCCTAAGGGGGATCCTGTGAGACAAAGTACCAGAGACATCACTACAAGCATAAAACATACAGACATCACAATGACTCTAAACCCGTATCTTTCTATAATAACACTGAATGTAAATGGATTAAATGCGCCAACCAAAAGACACAGGGTATCAGAATGGATAAAAAAACAAGACCCATCTATTTGCTGTCTACAAGAGACTCATTTTAGATCTGAGGACACCTTTAGATTGAGAGTGAGGGGATGGAGAACTATTTATCATGCTACTGGAAGCCAAAAGAAAGCTGGAGTAGCCATACTTATATCAGACAAACTAGACTTTAAATTAAAGGCTGTAACAAGAGATGAAGAAGGGCATTATATAATAATTACAGGGTCTATCCATCAGGAAGAGCTAACAATTATAAATGTCTATGTGCCAAATACCGGAGCCCCCAGATATATAAAACAATTACTCATAAACATAAACAACCTTATTGATAAGAATGTGGTCATTGCAGGGGACTTTAACACCCCACTTACAGAAATGGATAGATCATCTAGACACACAGTCAATAAAGAAACAAGGGCCCTGAATGATACATTGGATCAGATGGACTTGACAGATATATTTAGAACTCTGCATCCCAAAGCAACAGAATATACTTTCTTCTCGAGTGCACATGGAACATTCTCCAAGATAGATCATATACTGGGTCACAAAACAGCCCTTCATAAGTTTACAAGAATTGAAATTATACCATGCATACTTTCAGACCACAATGCTATGAAGCTTGAAATCAACCACAGGAAAAAGTCTGGAAAACCTCCAAAAGCATGGAGGTTAAAGAACACCCTACTAACGAATGAGTGGGTCAACCAGGCAATTAGAGAAGAAATTAAAAAATATATGGAAACAAACGAAAATGAAAATACAACAATCCAAACGCTTTGGGACGCAGCGAAGGCAGTCCTGAGAGGAAAATACATTGCAATCCAGGCCTATCTCAAGAAACAAGAAAAATCCCAAATACAAAATCTAACAGCACACCTAAAGGAAATAGAAGCAGAACAGCAAAGGCAGCCTAAACCCAGCAGAAGAAGAGAAATAATAAAGATCAGAGCAGAAATAAACAATATAGAATCTAAAAAAACTGTAGATCAGATCAACGAAACCAAGAGTTGGTTTTTTGAAAAAATAAACAAAATTGACAAACCTCTAGCCAGGCTTCTCAAAAAGAAAAGGGAGATGACCCAAATAGATAAAATCATGAATGAAAATGGAATTATTACAACCCATCCCTCAGAGATACAAACAATTATCAGGGAATACTATGAAAAATTATATGCCAACAAATTGGACAACCTGGAAGAAATGGACACATTCCTAAACACCCACACTCTTCCAAAACTCAATCAGGAGGAAATAGAAAGCTTGAACAGACCCATAACCAGCGAAGAAATTGAATCGGTTATCAAAAATCTCCCAACAAATAAGAGTCCAGGACCAGATGGCTTCCCAGGGGAGTTCTACCAGACGTTTAAAGCAGAGATAATACCTATCCTTCTCAAGCTATTCCAAGAAATAGAAAGGGAAGGAAAACTTCCAGACTCATTCTATGAAGCCAGTATTCCTTTGATTCCTAAACCAGACAGAGACCCAGTAAAAAAAGAGAACTACAGGCCAATATCTCTGATGAATATGGATGCAAAAATTCTCAATAAGATACTAGCAAATCAAATTCAACAGCATATAAAAAGAATTATTCACCATGATCAAGTGGGATTCATTCCTGGGATGCAGGGCTGGTTCAACATTCGCAAATCGATCAACGTGATACATCACATTAACAAAAAAAAAGAGAAGAACCATATGATCCTGTCAATCGATGCAGAAAAGGCCTTTGACAAAATTCAGCACCCTTTCTTAATAAAAACCCTTGAGAAAGTCGGGATAGAAGGAACATACTTAAAGATCATAAAAGCCATTTATGAAAAGCCCACAGCTAACATCATCCTCAACGGGGAAAAACTGAGAGCTTTTTCCCTGAGATCAGGAACACGACAGGGATGCCCACTCTCACCGCTGTTGTTTAATATAGTGCTGGAAGTTCTAGCATCAGCAATCAGACAACAAAAGGAAATCAAAGGCATCCAAATTGGCAAAGATGAAGTCAAGCTTTCGCTTTTTGCAGATGACATGATATTATACATGGAAAATCCGATAGACTCCACCAAAAGTCTGCTAGAACTGATACATGAATTCAGCAAAGTTGCAGGATACAAAATCAATGTACAGAAATCAGTTGCATTCTTATACACTAACAATGAAGCAACAGA
The DNA here is from genome assembly GCF_018350195.1 of Panthera tigris. Lineage (NCBI taxonomy): Eukaryota > Metazoa > Chordata > Mammalia > Carnivora > Felidae > Panthera > Panthera tigris. Next base: position 238,188,438 of record NC_056660.1, read on the forward strand.
AAGACAAATAAAGAAACTGATCCCATTCACAATTGCACCAAGAAGCATAAAATACCTAGGAATAAATCTAACCAAAGATGTAAAAGATCTGTATGCTGAAAACTATAGAAATCTTATGAAGGTAATTGAAGAAGATTTAAAGAAATGGAAAGACATTCCCTGCTCATGGATTGGAAGAATAAATATTGTCAAAATGTCAATACTACCCAAAGCTATCTACACATTCAATGCAATCCCAATCAAAATTGCACCAGCATTCTTCTCGAAACTAGAACAAGCAATCCTAAAATTCATATGGAACCACAAAAGGCCCCGAATAGCCAAAGTAATTTTGAAGAAGAAGACCAAAGCAGGAGGCATCACAATCCCAGACTTTAGCCTCTACTACAAAGCTGTAATCATCAAGACAGCATGGTATTGGCATAAAAACAGACACATAGACCAATGGAATAGAATAGAAACCCCAGAACTAGACCCACAAACGTATGGCCAACTCATTTTTGACAAAGCAGGAAAGAACATCCAATGGAAAAAAGACAGTCTCTTTAACAAATGGTGCTGGGAGAACTGGACAGCAACATGCAGAAGGTTGAAACTAGACCACTTTCTCACACCATTCACAAAAACAAACTCAAAATGGATAAAGGACCTGAATGTGAGACAGGAAACCATCAAAACCTTAGAGGAGAAAGCAGGAAAAGACCTCTCTGACCTCAGCCGTAGCAATCTCTTACTCGGCACATCCCCAAAGGCAAGGGAATTAAAAGCAAAAGTGAATTACTGGGACCTTATGAAGATAAAAAGCTTCTGCACAGCAAAGGAAACAACCAACAAAACTAAAAGGCAACCAATGGAATGGGAAAAGATATTTGCAAATGACACATCGGACAAAGGGCTAGTATCCAAAATCTATAAAGAGCTCATCAAACTCCACACCCGAAAAACAAATAACCCAGTGAAGAAATGGGCAGAAAACATGAATAGACACTTCTCTAAAGAAGACATCCGGATGGCCAACAGGCACATGAAAAGATGTTCAACATCGCTCCTTATCAGGGAAATACAAATCAAAACCACACTCAGATACCACCTTACGCCAGTCAGAGTGGCCAAAATGAAGAAATCAGGAGACTATAGATGCTGGAGAGGATGTGGAGAAACAGGAACCCTCTTGCACTGTTGGTGGGAATGCAAATTGGTGCAGCCACTCTGGAAAGCAGTGTGGAGGTTCCTCAGAAAATTAAAAATAGACCTACCCTATGACCCAGCAATAGCACTGCTAGGAATTTATCCAAGGGATACAGGAGTACTGATGCATAGGGGCACTTGTACCCCAATGTTTATAGCAGCACTCTCAACAACAGCCAAATTATGGAAAGAGCCTAAATGTCCATCAACTGATGAATGGATAAAGAAATTGTGGTTTATATACACAATGGAATACTACGTGGCAATGAGAAAAAATGAAATATGGCCTTTTGTAGCAACGTGGATGGAACTGGAGAGTGTGATGCTAAGTGAAATAAGCCATACAGAGAAAGACAGATACCATATGGTTTCACTCTTATGTGGATCCTGAGAAACGTAACAGAAACCCATGGGGGAGGGGAAGGAAAAAAAAAAAAAGAGGTTAGAGTGGGAGAGAGCCAAAGCATAAGAGACTGTTAAAAACTGAGAACAAACTGAGGGTTGATGGGGGGTGGGAGGGAGGGCAGGGTGGGTGATGGGTATTGAGGAGGGCACCTTTTGGTATGAGCACTGGGTGTTGTATGGAAACCAATTTGACAGTAAATTTCATATATTAAAAAAAAAAAAAAAAGAAAAACCCATAGCTGACATCAATGGTAAAAAACTGAGAGCTTTCCCCTAAGCTCAGGAACAAGACATGGATGTCTACTCTCACCACTTTTGTTCAACATAGTACTGGGAGTCCTTGCCACAGCAAGCAGACAACAAAAAGAAATAAAAGGCATCCATGGCACAAAAACAGACACTCAGATCAATGGAACAGAATAGAGAACCCAGAAATGGACCCACAAATGTATGGCCAACGAATCTTTGACAAGGCAGGAAAGAATATCCAATGGAATAGACAGTCTCTTCCGCAAGTGGTGCTGGGAAAACTGGACAGCGACATACAGAAGAATGAACCTGGACCACTTTCTTACACCACACACAAAAATAAACTCAAGATGGATGAAAGACCTAAATGTAAGACAGGAATCCATCAAAATCTTAGAGGAGAAAGCAGGCAAAAACCTCTTTGACCTTGGCCGCAGCAACTTCTTACTCAACACGTCTCTACAGGCAAGGGAAACAAAAGCAAAAATGAACTACTGGGACCTCTTCAAGATAAAAAGCTTCTGCACAACGAAGGAAACCATCAGCAAAACTAAAAGGGAACTGACGGAATAGGAAAAGATATTTGCAAATGACATATCAGATAAAGGGTTAGTATCCAAAATCTATAAAGAACTTATCAAACTCAACACCCTAAAACAAATAATCCAGTGAAGAAATGGACAAAAGACATGAATAGACACTTCTCCAAAGGAGACATCAAGATGGCCAACTGACACATGAAAATGCTCAACATCAGGGAAATACAAATCAAAACCACAATGAGATACCACCTTACTCCTGTCAAAATGGCGAACATTAGCAACTCAGGCAACAACAGATGTTGGCAAGGATGCAAAGAAAGAGGATCTCTTTTGCATTGCTGGTGGGAACGCAAGCTGGTGCAGCCACTCTGGAAAATAGTATGGAGGTTCCTCAAAAAATTAAAAATAGAACTACCATATGACCCAGCAATTGCACTACTAGGTATTTATCCAGGGGATACAGGTGTGTGCTGTTTCGAAGGGACACATGCACCCCCATGTTTATAGCAGCACTATCGACAATAGCCAAAGTATGGAAAGAGCCCAAATGTCCATTGATGGACAATGGATAAAAAAAGATGTGGTATGTGTGTGTGTGTGTGTGTGTGTGTGTGTGTGTGTATGTGTGTGTATAGATATATACACACACACATACACACACACACAGGAATATTACTCGGCAATCAAAAAGAATGAAATCTTGCCATTTGCAACTATGTGAATGGAACTAGAGGGTATTATGCCAAGCAAAATTAGTCAGACAAAGACAAATATCATATGACTTCACTCATATGAGGACTTTAAGAGACAAAACAGATGAACATAAGGGAAGGGAAACAAAAATAAAAACAGGGAGGGGGACAAAACATGAGAGACTCATAAATATGGAGAACAAATAGAGGGTTACTGGAGGGGTTGTGGGGGGGGGATGGGATAAATGGGTAAGGGGCATTAAGGAATCTATTCTTGAGATCATTGTTGCACTATATGCTAACTTGGCTGTAAATTAAAAAAATAAAATAAAAAAAAAGATATAAAACGCATCCAAATTCATAAGGAAGAAGTAAAACTTCCACTATTTGCAGATGACATGACACTACATATAGAAAATCCTTCAGACTCCACCAAAAACTACTAGAACTGAGAAATCAATTCAGTAAGGTCACAGGATACAAAATCAAGGTACAGAAATACATTGCACTTGTATGCACTAATGATGAAGCAACAGAGAAATTAAGAAAAAATCCCATTACAACTGTACCAAAAATAATAAAATACCTGGGAATAAACTTAACCAAAGAGGTGAAAGACCTGTACACTGAAAACTATAAAGTTCTGATGAAAGAAACTGAAGATGGTGTCTGGGTGGCTCAGTTGGTTAAGCGTCTGACTTCGGCTCAGGTCATGATCTCGCGGTTCGTGAGTTCAAGCCTCTCATCAGGCTCTGTGCTGACAGCTCAGAGCCTGGAGCCTGCTTCAGATTTTGTGTCTCCCTCTCTCGTTGCCCCTCCCCTGTTCATGCTTTTTCTCTCAAAAATAAATAAACATTAAAAAAAAAATTGAAGATGACACAAAGAAACGGAAAGAAATCCCATGCTCATGGATTATAAGAAGAAATATTGTTAAAATGTCTATGCTACCCAAAGCACTCTAGAAATTTAACATAATCCCTATCGAAATACCAGCAGCATTTTTCACAGAACTAGAACAAACAATCTTAAAATTTGTATGGAACAACAAAAGACCCTGAAGAGCCAAAGTAACCTTGAAAAAGAAAACAAAAGCTGGAGGTAACATAATTCCAGGCTTCAAATTATATTACAAAGCTGTAGTAATCAAAATAGCATGGTACTGGCATAAAAATAGACACATAGCTCAATGGAACAGAATGGAAAACACAGAGATAAACCCACAGTTATATGGTCAATTAGTCTTTGGCAAAGCAGGAAAAAATATCCAATGAGAAAAAGACAGTCTCTTCAACAAATGGTGTTGAAAAAATCAGACACCTATATGCAAAAGAAAGAAACTGGACCACTTTCTTTCACTCAAAATGGATTGGGGACCTAAATGTGAGACTAGCCCTGAGGTTTCTTAAAGTTCAGTCTCTCCTCCTCTGAGCATAGATGGTCCTTCCCCGTCAGGTTGCTCTTCCACCCACCCTCTCTGCAGTTTCAGTCACTGGCCCCAGGTTTGAAAGTGTCTTCTGCTCTTGCTCACTTAGGAAGTCATTATCTCTCCATAATTTGGTTCTTTTAGATCTCTGTGTATCCACAGCTCTTGGATGGTTTTAAAGGAAAGTATAATTGTTTTGGTTTATGTAGGGCTTTCTTGTTGCTTGGCAGGAGTTAAAGTCTCTCTCACACTTCTAAACCATAACTAGAGAAAGGGCTCACCTGTTCATTGGCCCTAAATGTTTTGCCAATTTCTGCTGTTCTCTGACCCTTCACTTAGGAGTACATGTACAATTTCCCAAATGTAAAGGTCTTGTCATTATTGACTTGGAGTTTTATTGCACTGCAATCTTTAAAAAAAAGTTTTTTATTACTGTTTATTTATTGTTGAGAGAGAGAAACAGAGCATGAGCATGGATGGACAGAGAGAGAGGGAGACACAGAATCCAAAGCAGGCTCCAGGCTCTGAGCTGTCGGCACAGAGCCCAATGTGGGACTCAAACTCACAAACAGCGAGATCATGACCTGAGCCAAAGTCAGACGGTTAACCCACTGAGCTACCCAGGCGCCCCTGCACTGCAATCTTTAGATACTAATTCTTTGGTATTTATTGCCACCTTATGATTAATGGTCAATTCTGGTCAATTTCAATAAATGCATATGTACACTTAAGAAGAGTGTATGCTCTCTAATATTCTCAAGTTGTATACATTCTTGAAGTAAATGTATACCCTTTAATTGTAAAATTTTACCTGAATTTTATCAAATTTTGGTATTAACCAAATGTTAATTTGGAAAATGTTGCATGTGTGCTTTGGACACATAATCTGGACACATAATCTGGAAAATGTTGCATGTGTGCTTTGGGAAGGATGTGTATTTTAAAATTACTGGCTTCAGTACTCTACGCATGCCCATTAGTGAAAGAGAGAAATCAGGTGTTCAGACATATCCTAAGTAATATGGGGTCTGTTTATCTATTTGCTTTTCCCATTATGATTATGCTTACTCCTTCTAATTCCCTCAGTTTGGGCACCAAACATTTCAGGCTATGTTGTTAGGTGTTTACAGACTGTTACATATTCCTGGTTGTTACCAGTATTATTACTCAATGATCTGCCTTAGTCTTGATAATGCATTCTGCCTTTTACTATATTTAATTTTTTATGATGATTGCTACACCAGTTATCTTTGGCTGGAATTTTGCTGGGCTACCATTTAAAAACTTTGTTTTCATCCAGTTATTATATATGTTGTGCTTTTTATTCCTGTGCCTTTGCTTTGTTTGTTCCCTCCTTTTCTGGCTTCCATTTGATTTCATCTTCTTTATTGGAATCTCCTGCTCCTGCTCCCCCCCCCCCATCAAGCAAACCATTCTATTTCTATATCTTTCTGATTGCCTTTAACTTCTGCAGATAGTTTTTGAGCCAAACTGTGATGAAAGAAAGTCATAAATAAGCTGATGAGTCACTTTGAACATTTCCTGTATCTACAGAGGGATGGAAGAATGGTGGTCATTGAAATCTTAGGAATACAACAAAAAATTAGTAATGTTAGTAATGTTCTTCAAGTCACATACTTCGACCACAGCAGGTAAATAAAAACTGCATTGATCTATATTAACTACGATATGTTTATATGCATAGGTGTTGAGATAAGTTCATTTTCTCCTGTGTCATACAGATGATCGAATTTTATTTTCTTTATTCAAAAGTAAAAAGCAATATAAAGATGCAAATAGCAAGGTTATCCCTAAATTTCATTTTGTGCTTATTAAATTGTATACTTGTAAATATGTATTGATACTAAAGAGTAGTAGTATTCACATGGCTTTTTCAGAAAATAAGCAATTTTGTAAATGGAAAGGCAGATGACTTATGATTAAAATGAAAGGAAAAGGAAACACAACAGAAGAAAGAAGGTGAAACATTAGGTCAAAATACCTTCTCAAAACACACCTTTGAAAGGGGACAGGCGTTTCTGTTCCCTGTGCTGCTGTTTACCTCTGTTTCTTATCAATCAATACCCTTTAAGTGTGCAAAAGATACACAATCACAAAGGAAAAAATCCTCTGTGTAGACGACTTCACACAAAGAATCAAATGTAGGATATCATTGGTCATTTCTCTACCGTGGTCATTCTAGCTAAAAGGCATTCAAAGAATTTAATAAATCAAAGTAGTCCAGTGGTAGTTTTTTTTAAAAGCCCTACTTCAATATCAATGGAATAATAAAAGGCACTGATTAATAAAGATCTTACTTTTTAAGATCTTTGTACTTTTTAATATCAAATGTACTTTTATTGTTTATTTATTTTTGAGACAGAGAGAGACAGAGCATGAATGGGGGAGGGGCAGAGACAGAGGGAGACACAGTATCGGAAGCGGGCTCCAGGCTCTGAGCCATCAGACCAGAGCCTGATGCGGGGCTCAAACTCACGAACCGTGAGATCGTGACCTGAGCTGAACTCGGACGCTCAACCGACTGAGCCACCCAGGCGCCCCTCAAATGTACTTTTATACTACTGAGCCATGAATCTCTATAGCAGCTCACTGCAATATACCCACAAATTGTCTGTCTTAATTTTAAGATTGCCTCAAAAATAACCTACAATAAAATATCCCAAGACATTTCTCCCCTAAATTGATCTACAGATTTAAAGTAATCTTAATCAAAACTCCTAGTATGATTTTTATAAATTAACAGATTCTCAATTTTTTATAGATATGCAAAGACACTAGAATAACTAAACAATTTTGAAAAAGAAGAACAAAGTGGGAGGCCTTATACCAGCTGATTTCAGGATTCACTCTAAAGGTTCAGTAATCAAAACCATGTTACTGGAGGAAAGAGAGACAGATCAGGGGAACAAAACAGAGTCTAGGAACAGATTCACACTTGTACTGACAATTCACTTTCAACAATGTTGCCTGGGTGAGTCAATGGAGAAAAGACGGTGGTCTTTTCAACAAATGGTGCTGGAACCATTGGATAGATAAGACATGCAAAGACAAACAAATTTGAAGCTTACCGCACACCATATACAGAAATTTAACTCAAAATGGATCTTAGGCATGAAAGTGAAGTCATCAGGAGACAGAGGTTGGAAGCGGCCCAGCAATCACACTTCCAGCTATTTACCCAAGAAAACATAAGCCCACACAGATCTTGTATGCAGATGTTCGTAGTAACTTCATACATAATATTCTAAACTGGAAGCAACCTAAATGTCTATGAATCTATGAATGAGTAAACAAATTGCAGTGTATTCCATACAATAGAATACCACTCAGGAAAAAAAAAGCACCTAAGAAATTTATTAACCTGGGTTTGAAGACTAGTCAAAGTTCACTGGGGATACCTGTGGACAGAGTGGATACCTGTGGACAGAGTGGGCTCTACAGCTGGCAGGTCTGAGAGGCCTGTTTCTGGAACACCAAGCCCTAGTTCACTCATCATTTGTGACTATGGAGAAAAGGAGCCAGAAGTCAGAGGAAAGGAGCTGAGCCAGTAACCTTATGGACCCCAAACCTGGAGTGGACCGCGAAGATGTCTCCATTTTATGCGATGAAACTCTATGAAAAATGGCTGAGATTAATCTCGCAGCTTCCTTTCAAAAAGAAAACAACAAATGCTCACTTGAATTATTTCTGCTTGAATTACTAGTTTAATTCCATGTTTTCCTTTGCCTCCATCACTGGCATAATTGCCCAGGTCTAGAATTTCATGTGCTCAGTTGAAATATTTTCCAGGTACCAAGTAACACTTTGCCCGTCTCTTCCATACAGTCAAGGACAGGGAGGCATTATCTGCAGGAGAGGGTCTCCCAGGTTTCCTTCTGCAGGGAAAACCATCACAGGCCCTGTCCCCTGAGGGGAGGGTCTCACACAGGTTTTGGCCCCTGCAGGGCAGTTACTCACACAGGCTTCCTGCTGCAGGTGTTGTAGGACCTTCTTGGCTGGAATGAGGAAGTCAGTGAGGCAGCGCAGCCCATCCCCACCGTGGAGCCTCTCAGCCACACTGAACAGCTGCCAGAGCACCGTGGCTGCCGTGGCCTCAAAAGGGGGGTAGAGGGAAGACAGTGTGTTCTGGATATAGGTGTCAAGGGATTCCAGATCCTGAAATGCAAGAGAGCATCGGGTGGTTTAAGACATCAATGAAGACAGGTGCAGAGGAGAGTTTCACTGGCTGGTTATGTAAGGGTCCCCTTTACAGGCTCTGTCTTATGTCTGGGTACGTGACTTGTCTCTGTGGGAAGGTGCAGGCAAACCCTCAGCATAGTGGGGAGTTCCTCTTGGAGCAGTCTGCTGGTCCTTCACATTGTCACACTGAGGAAGTGCCCATGGCTGCATTAGGTACACCTGACCCCTGAGCCTATGAGGGGAACCCTAACTAACACTTGAAGTGAGGTTGTTGCTGCTGTCACCGGAGGCACAATCAAGTTCCACCCCATTAAATTCTGAAATGTGCACCTGAAATGCTACATTTTAGGGTTATCTGTGGAGCGTCTGGAATTTCTCAGGGGGCTTTCCCTTTCCCTGGTACTCCTGGGTCTGAAGGGAATGGGGGAGGCCCCTGTGACAAGGACAGAGCGGGTTCACATGTAATTTAATACTCAGAAAAGTTTACCTATAGTAAATACATTTTAACTGTACTGATAATGTTTAAAAGATTAAAAAAAAACCCATTATGGCACCCTTTATCAAAATCACAGAATTACACCCACTCAGTCATTCTGAAAACAGTATCATTGGTACCTGATTTCTTCTTCATATTTTGATAGAACAAGCTTTTATGTAAAGACAGAATACTTTTAGTTTAAAAGATGTTTAAAGTTATTTTTAGATGTAGCATTTCCTGAGGAAATACCACAAGGTTCATTTGTTTGGAAAAGAAATGCAAGGCTACAAATAACAGTTAAAAGTCAAAGAGGTTAAAACTGTGAAATCGATTTTAAAGGGACAACAGTTACATCTGACACTCCTCTGAACAGTTCATGCTACAGGAAACTGAAAATAAAATAGTGAATCCTCTGAGCCCAGAGTGGATAAGGACTCAGGCCATCTGTCCCGACTGAAAGGCCAAGTCTCACAGCGAGCAGGGAGGTGTGCACTGCAGTGAGTTCAGCTTCTAGAAACTCCCACCACCATGTCGGTGTGGTGAGGCATCGATTAGATATCCTCTGGAGCTCCTACACTCACAAAGGCCTCCTCGTGTCTGTTTGTTCCCCTTCCTCCATATACCTGGCTCTCCCCACCAGACAGGGTCACTCACTCAGTAGGAATTATCTAAACACTAATTTCATCCAGAAAATACCAAGATGGTCAGTCTGATGTCTACAAACTCAAATCATACCTGAGCTACCAGTGAATATCCAGCCCATAAGAAAAATGGAGGTGGTCTTGAGCCAGGGGCAGGAATCATGCTCTAGACGTCATGTACCTCAGAGATCTGAAGCAAATGCTTAATTGTGATACAAGAAACTGGTAAAGGTGGAAGGGGCATGTCTTTAATGATCTATTTTGGAGGAAGTAAAATGCAAACTTTGGACCCTCCCAAGGAGAGATGTCCTCCTGCTGCCCAGATACCCGAGTCCAGGCCCACTTCTCCTCCAGACTCGCAGATGCATCCTCATTCTTGTGTCCAGCTGTGGTTAGTAGCCTCCCAGCGGGTCTCCTGGCCTCCACCCCACCTACTCATCCCTTGAAAACTGCCCAAAGTGAGGAGGAGAGGGGCGATACTTGCTGAGATCTCTGGGATCTCACAGCATCCCCGGCCCCTTCTCTGCCTTTTGATTCCTGTCATGACTGAGTCAAGCCCCAATACTTGGTCTAGAGGGCACCTCTTCCACCAGCTTCCGCTCCCTGGGTGCCATCCCACCCAAATCCTGATCCAGGCAAGAGCTGCCCAAGAGAAGCTGTTTACCTGCCCAGAGGCCATCTCCCAGGTCGAGTAAGTTAAGGAAGTCTTGGGCAAGCCAGAGGGAACACATTCTCTAGCCTCTTCTTGGCTACTGTGTCCCGAATAACTGCCCATACAGCAGCTTCCTGGCTGTCATCTGCCTCTCTGGGTGCTTGATGACCAGGAACAACCAAAGCATGACGGTGCACACAGGGCCACCGCCTCATGAGCTCCCCAATCACTTTGCAGATGGTGCCTGATCTTGCTCTTGGGAAGAGAGGCTCTGATGAATAAGCGGACTGTACGACCAGGGATAGACACAGCCTGAAGGGCCATCCCAGGCACAACACCGTGGCACGTGCACAGTACAAGCCAACCATTCCCACTTGCATACAATTCTCACAATTTAATATTTTCAAGACCCACAAATTATAAGAGGGGGAGGCAGACATATATGACCTTGAGAGCAGAGAGGCAGAAATTATCACAACAGATTCAAATTACCTGAATATATTCAATTCAGCTTAAGAGAACATGTAACAATATAATATGTCTTAGAAAGATTTCCATAAGAAATGTTTAAAGGGGACATTGTCTTTGGTAGGTTAAAGGGTGAAGTTCAAACATCTGGAATATTTACTCTGCATAGTATTTTCTTCCATGACGTTTAGTGGAATGATATGTGTGTTACAGTTGAGTGTGCGTGTGAAGGAAAACGTGTGTGCAGAGATGGGTGTGTGTGTGAGGGAAAGTATGTGTGAGAGAGAAAGTTATGTGTGAGGGAAAGTGTGTCTGTGTGGGGGAAAGTGTGTGTGTGTGAGGGAAAGTGTTTGTGTGAGGGAAAATATTTGTGAGAGAGAAAGTGTGTGTGTGAGGGAAAGCGTTTATGAGAGGGAAAGTGTGTGTCAGGTAAAATGTGTGTGTGGGAAAGTATTTCTGTGTGTGGGAAAGTGTCTGTGAGTCAAAGTGCGTGAGGAAAAGTATGTGTGAGGAAGAGTGTATGTGAGAACGAAAGTGTGTGTGAGGCGGTAATATGTGTGTGTGAGAGGGAAAGTGTATGTGAGGAAAAGTGTGTGTGAGAGAAAAAGTGGGTGTGAGGGAAGGTGTGTTTGTGGGAAAGTGTATTTGTCAGGGAAAGTGTGTGTGAGAGAAAATTGTGTGTGAAAGAAAGTGTGTGAGAGGGAAAGTGTGTGAAGGAAAGTGCGTGTGAGAGAAAAAGTGTGTGAGAGGGAAAGTGTGTGTGAGGGAAAGTATAAGGGAGACAGAAAGTATGTGTGAGGAAAAGTCTGTGTGTGGGAAAGTGTATGTGTCAGGGAAAGTGTGTACATGAGAGGGAAAGTGTGTGAGGGAAAGTGTATGTGAGAGAGAATGTATGTGTGAAAGAAAGTGTGTGTGAGAGAAAATTATGTGAGAGGGAAAGTGTGTGTGAGAGGGAAAGTGTATGAGGAAAAGTGTATGTGAGAGAACATGTATGTGAAGGAAAGCGTGTGTTTGGGAAAGTGTACGTGGCAGGGAAAGTGTGTGTGAGAGAAAATTGTGTGTGAGAGAAAGTGTGTATGTGAGAAGGAAAGTGTGTGAGGGAAAGTTTATGTGAGAGAAAAAGTGTGTGTGAGAGAGGGAAAGTGTGCATGTGAGAGGGGAAAGTGTATGTGAGAGAGAACGTATGTGTGAAGGGAAGTGTGTGTGGGGGAAAGTGTGTGAGAGAAGATTGTGTGTGAGGGAAAGTGTGCATGCGAGAGGGAAAGCACATGAGAGCAAACGTATGTGAGAAAGTGTGTATGAAAGGGAAAGCGTGTGAGAGAAAGTGTGTGTTGAGGGACAGTGAATGTGAGAGGGAAAGTGCGTGTGAGGGAAATTGTGTATGTGAGGAAAAGTGTGTGAACGCCAGTGTGTGAAGGCATCTGAAGGTGTGTGTGGGGGTAGAGCCATAGTGAGCCAAGAGAAGTATTGGGGGCAGATCCTTAGAACAGTTCCTCCGCCTTTGGGTGCCCAGAAAGAGAAGGCAGTAGCCTCAGGGCCAGGGCTTATGAATGTCTATGCGGGCACCTGTCATCAGTTCAGCCTGTGCCCGCTCTCTCTGTAAGGTGTGACTCACCCATTCAGCCATTCTGGCACACCATCAGGATGTGCAGAAATAGGAGGGAAGAAAGCAAAGGCAGATGTCATCACTTTGTCGACGGTTGATTTCTTCTCCTTATGTAGCTCAGGGTTCCCGTTTCAACCAAAGGCTAACTTCAAAACTAGGACCTCTGCCTGTGTACTTGATCCTAAACCTACCTGTGGCTTAGGATGTGATTTTCTGCAGATGTACGTTAGTGGATTGGCGACACAATACTAGTATAAAGCACTTAATTACCATTTTGCTGAACTATGAATCGGTGTGTTGTTATTTGCATTTTAACAAAAAATGTGTATGTCTGGAGAAATATTTTAGGGCTTTACTCTTCAGTGAAGGATTTATTTTCCCAGTTGACTTTAGGTAAAACTTCACTGAAAGGAGGGTGAATTTTGAAATCTATACCCTCGTCTCTCACAATGCCTGCACATTCCATGACCAGGCATGTTCCTCCTGGCACCTAGTGCACAGGCCAGTGACCTGGCCTCGGCACATGGCCCCTCCCTGCGACTCTCCAGGCCTCACACGCGCTGAAGATGAGAAGAGTGAAGCTGGGGATCCACAGGCCCATCTGTGCCCACCCTGTGCAGGGGGGGGGTGGGGGTGGGGCAGTCTCAGGGACCCCGGAAAGACACCTGGCCGCTTGGTTCTGAAACACGAATCAGCTGGAAATGGCATGCTTCATCCGCCAGGGGGCAGGTAACATGCTAAATGTCAAAGCCAAGGTAATGTCTTCTCATTTCAAGGGCTGTGCTGAGCTAAACAAGACCAGCTGATGAATAAGGCAAGGAAACAGCAGGGGCACCCCATCCGGGCCTGGCAGGCCGGAGGGACTGGGCTGAGGCTGGCCTGACAAAGGCTGCCCATCAGTGCTCACATTTTCACTCAAATGCAACACCCCCAAAGATGATTGAAGGCACAGAGTTGCGGGGCAGTTGTTGGCAGGGTGGGTAGGCCTGGACATCAGGATCCTTTTACCTGCCCAGAGGGTCTGCAGGGGCTTACCGTGGGGACCACGCCCGTCTCTTAGGAGAGGGCACCCCAAGATGAGAGACTGCTAGGTAGCTAGGTTTCCGAGCAGGCAGCGCATAAACTGTGCTCCCACACCTCCACCCCACCCTTCCTGCACACTCACAAGCTGGCGGCTGACCCCCCTCGTGTCCCGACAGGGATAGAAAGTACCAGAACATCAAAGACTTCAGCACAGCCACATCGGAGACACCTTCCTTGCAGCTACTCCCAATGACCAAAGGAACCTGCTGCCCAAATCTACATTTGGGCGCCTGTATGCTGGGGACAGTAGGGCGTGTATAGGAGGACGGGATGGCAGGACACCCAGGACGGGGTCTCAGGTGGGGCTCGGAGAGGACTAAGCAGCTGCAGTCAGGCGATACCATCCTCTCCACGTGCCACTGGCCAGGCTGGGGGCTTCTCTGGGACCCAGTTATGCCATCTCATTCTGAAAATTGCCAGGGCACGGATGTCGGTGCAAAGAGAACAAAGGCTGGGGGCATCACCCCCGAGGCAAGGCTGGGTGTGTGGCTGGCGTGGGGGCAGCGCACACAAAAGCCCCTCATCCGGTGTGGGAGCTCATCTTATCCTGCAGCCCCACGACCAGCTCCTAGTGATACCCCAGATGCCGTAGCCTGGGGTAGGGGCATAGAGAGTGGGGTACGGAGGGGTGCCACTCACCCAGGCACTTCTACCCAGAAGGTCAGGGCAGCCTTTCAGTTTACCACTATGGCCTCTGCCTCTAGTCGGATTTTATAAACAAAAGTCAGGATGTACAAGCAGCAGCAGGCATCCACTATGGGACACCAGAGCTGTTCCTACAGCCCGCCTTCAAACAGGGGCCTAGGACAGGAGGGGCACCCGCGTCAGTCCCAGCCCTGCCCCACTTTCCATCAATAGCCACTTTCTCAGTCCTGTGGGGGCTGGGTGTGAAACCCACACGCCCCAGGAGGCTTGCTCTCAGTAGCCGACCTGGTTACAGTCACTCAGACGCCCTTCCTGAAGGGCGCCGATGGTCATCTCCGTTTTCCTGTGTGTACGGACCCAGGAACCACTTTTGAGTCAAAGAAAACATGTCTAGAAAGCCTAGCCCCCTGTGCCGGCCTGACGTGCCAGCCTGCCTCCATCTGGTCTGTCTACACCTCCATGTGGGTCAGCATCTCAGGCTGACTCTCCACCCGGCCCCACTGCGGACTCCAGCCACCACCTGTGGGCCCTTCCTGGGCCCAGGCAGCTATGTCTGACACCTGAGGGCTAGGCCTTCTCTCCCCGACCAGCACGCTCCCCAGGCTCTGACCCCTGGGCCACGGCAGTTCACTCCACAGCTTCCTCGGACATTCCTCCACCTTCCCAACTCAGGTGAGTCTTCTTTCTCAAGCTCAGAGCTGCCTACTTGGCACTTAGCTGCCTTCTAGTGGTGCGTCTCCAAAACTGGGGTCTGCTTCTGGGCTGTGCACCGTGTGACCCTTTCCTTGCACATTCGTGGTGTTGGATTACATCGTGACGTGTCTAGAGGATCTTTAGAAGGGAGAGGCAGGGAAATATTTGGCCAGATGTTCACCACAAATATGTCTGGGCTCTAAAATCCTGCTTCGTTTATGGAGGAAAGATCCCTCTGAGGAACACTGGGCCTCCGTAATGCTGGACAGGGGAAATGCCCGTCCGCATTTCAGTAAGGTACTGAACTGACAAAAAACAGAGCAATCTTTCTGTGGTGAGCTGTTTTTCACAGAATCCCTGCCTCCCTGGGGAGGATGGCATGTCCCTGTCCATCGGCATCAGGCGCGGCCACATGACAAAGAAACGTGGCAGCAGTGGCAGATGCGGGTTCTGACGGAGACTTTGTGAGGCAGCACGTGCTCCGATGTACTACCTTTCCCTCTGCCACAAGATGGGTAACACCCCAGAGAAGCTGTTCCATGAGCCTGGACCCCAGAGTAAAACTGACGTGATGACCATGATGGGCACGTAGCATGAACCGGTCATCACGGTGCTGATGACTGAGATGTGGGGGGCATTGGTTATGTGGCATAACCTGCATATCGTGACTGACACTCCCTAGGACCTGGAACACAGACCCAGGGGACACCCCTACTCAGGGCCTTTACCTCCCCACGGCAGCCACAGCACACACCTTGGCATGGGTTACCACCTCTACCCAGGAGCCCTCTTGGATTGGTGTCCTGTAATGCACCTGGAGGGACTGAGCTGCCTGCAGACACGTCGGTGCGTCCTGAGCCGGAGTTGGTTCTGAGAGGCTTCCCGGGGAGACCACGCCCCACAGGGTAGAGAGGAGCAGGACCTTGGGACTCTGTCTCCACCCTGTTGGCATGGTGCCTCCAGCAGGGGAGGTGCATGTGGCATATCTCAATCTCAGCTGTATCTCCAGGAGTGTTCCAAAAGCATCTCAAATCTGAGCATCATTATCCACAGCCTCTGCTTTGTCTAGGTGTCAATATTTTCTAGTTTTCAGGGAGAAAAGAAAACCAGGAGAATGCCAAACAAAATCACTATTTCAGGGTTCAAGCTTCAGGGCTGCACCTTATGCAACTGGCCCAGGAGGTGAATCCAGAAAAGAGTAATTCCAAACACAACGCTGAAATGTCTTTTCTGAATTTACACACACCTTACCAAACAAACATGAAACACACAGTTGCCTGACTTCAGCAATTCTGAAGCTGGTGTTCACATTACAGTGGATTGTGGGTGCGGGGGATTGTTGACAATGGAAATCCGTCTACAGGGCTACACAGCCGGATGGCGGCAGTCTCTGCCGGCCGGCATGTTGGGACGGCTCCCCTTTGTAATTCTATGCTCAGAACCATGCTCAGATCGCTGCCAGGCTGGCTGCAGTGCCCCTCCCTTTCTTTCCTCCCCTCAGATGCCCAATCACCTGCAGCAAGAACCTTCCAGGTGGCTTCTGCTCCACCAACTTCTTTTTAAAACTGATTCTATGTTCTTCCTTCTCATCCCAACTTCCCAGACTAACGCAGTGTAAGAACTTGCTGACGTGGAATTGGCAGGTGCCATCAGTGAAAGCCTGTTCTGAAGGAGGAAGCCTGGCAGATCCTCCCTCCCACCCCTGCCCACTGTGCCACCAACTGGGGCAGCTGTGCGTGCCTCTAGGTCCCTGCCTGTGTCAGATATGGGCCAGACCCGTGCTCCCTGCTTGCTTTCTACTTTGGGCCATGGTTTCCTCAACCGTTAGCTGGGAGGAGCTCTCAGATGGCTGAGGACCGAGGGCAGGGACCTCAGGAGAGGGCCTGGCCCATGACACCTGTGTGTTCAACAGGGCCTGCCAGGGGCTCTCTTCCTGAGGATGAGCCACAGGCAGCTGCGTCCTCCCCTGTCGACGCATGCCCTTCAGCCCTCCAGCTGGAATGTGCGCAGCTCAGAAGCTAGAGTCCTGTTTTCAACATGATCCCTTTTCTGTTCCAGGAGGATCTCAGTCTCCATTTTAATCATGTTGTGAGGCACCTGCTTTCCTATCTAGGGCTTGACATTAAACAATCACAAATAGAACCAATCCTATGTGAGAAAACAAATATATAAACATGACTTCTCAAATGTTTCTACAACCAATCCTCCCCAGATAGGACACTGAGTCAGCAGCAGGACAATGGAGGTGTCATGGCTGCCCAGCTGCTGGGCTATTGCCCCCTCGGGCCCTCTTCCACGAGTTGCCTCTGAACCAGGGCACAGGAGTGCTGAGCACCTTGGCTCCCAGGCACCCAGCAGGGCTTTGACACACCTGCTTGCTGTGTGGCTGCCAAACCTCCCCACCGTAAAGCCAGAACTGGTAAACGAGACGGCACTTCACAGTTTACACCATGTTTGCACATGTGACTCCCATGATGGGCAGAGACACCCAGTCCTGAAAGTCTATGTTAATTATGCACTTTTGTCACTAGGCATTCCATCCTACCTATGGGGGCCTGATGTCAGAATCTGCCTAGAACCGAGGAGGTTTTATCTTCCAGGGAATCTCGCTCAACCAGACACACTCAGAATCTTCCACTAGGTGTTCTTTGGAAAAGCTGCCTCTTCATCCTCTAACCACCAGTTGGAGCATCCAGGATTTCACCTGGAGGTGTGGGGATATCCTGGCACCACCCTAGCTCCTCTGTCCCTGCTGGTCTCTATGCAACACTCAGGGGTCAGCAAACCATGACCCCAGTGGTCGGGAAAAAAAAACAAAAGAAGAATACTAATTCAGACACGTGGAAACTATATGACATTCACATGTCAGTGCCCATATTGGAAGTTTTATTGGAACACAGACACCCTCATTCCATGCATTGCCTATGGCTGCTTCTGTGCTACAAAGGCAGAGCTGAGAATGGTCCTTCAAAGCCTCTAGGCTTACTGTCTGGCCCTTCATAGAAAGTTTGCTGACCCCACCCTTAAGGAAGGAAGTCCTGCAAGGCAGCCAAGGGGCATGAGTGGGTGGATGAAGGGGCAGCCCCCACCCTCCTTCCCTGTCTGCTGCCCCATGAGTTGCAGGGACTCTGGCTCCAGAACAGCTACATCTCTCGATGAAGATGCTGGATGAGTGAGGGCTTGGTTGACACCACCATTTCTGATTCAACACCCAAGTTCCAACTAATTGTCAGTGATTTCGTTCAGGAACAGCTTTATTCCATGTGTGCTTTGAGAGCAGCAGTCAATGTGATTGACTGTGATTGAGGGTGGTACCCAGCGGCTCTGTCTCTAGGGGTGTTATTAATTTCTTCTCAACATCAAATGCATTAAAAAAGCAGTCATTTAAGGTCCTCATTATCCTCCTTTGCATTTAGTAGCCTAATATACAACGAGGACACTCCCAAACTAGGGAGCTGTGAAAGTCTTGAAATGCACCTTTCATGCCAGCATCTATTAGGTGACTACGGGTGCACACGGGAAGCTCAAGCACCGTCCCTGCCACGGGTCACATGTTCACTTGGTCATTACCAGGACAGAGGCAACCACAAACACAAGGTCCCAGAGCAAGGCCTGCTCTGGCTTGGGAAGCCCATCATGCCAGCAGCAACCAGGGAGTGACCCTGCTCTGCTGCTCACCTGCTAGTCCTGCAGTAATTGCACAAACAGACACGGTCCTGCCTTCAGCATAGAGAGGAAGAAAACCTACCAGAGCAGCAGAAAGAAGGGAGACAGGGCTGGCAGGATGAGAAACAGACCCCCGGAAGGGACGGAGGTGCCCCTGGGGACGTGCCGGTAAAGAGGAGCTGTCGCTGGCCAGGTGGTGAGCTGCATCCTGGGGCCCGAGGCAAGAGCAGGTTCAGGGGGACACCACCTGTAAACATCGCCCGGGGTTCTACACTGACCGTGGCATAGGACAAAGTCCCCAAGACTTCTGCATATCTGGTTTCTTCGTTTGTAAAACAGGAAGAATACTATGAATCTACTTCAATCATTCCACAAAGGTAAGAACATATTTCATCTTAAAAGAACATTAAAGCTTTTTACTTTTTAATACAGAATGCAAACTGAGAATGAAATGTTGGTTCTTGAGACATTTTGACTGAATTTAGCCCTTTGAGGGTGCCTGATAAAGAGTGTGCAAGAGCGACAATTACCTCAATCAATGCGGATTGGCTCCCTCATGCTGAAATGTGACTTCAGCTGCAAGAAAGAGTTTTGTTCCGTCCAACTGTGGCAAGACCAGAAAAGATTATGCCAACCTGAAGATGTCCCTCAGTCCTAATTACTATACCAAACCTGACTTTCCCACATTGAGTCCTGCATCGAGCCCTTGACCCACAGCAGAGCTCGAGGGAGCTACGTACAACGCACATGTAGACAGGCCCGAACCCCTATTTGCAGTTCTTTAGGGGAGTGACTGATCATAACCATTCTTTCCCACCTAATTTACCCAGAAAACCCTTTGGCAGGAAACCAAAGCGCACTTGAAATGTGTCAGCCCAACCTGATGTGTGGCTCTTCATGTATAAAGAGAAAAACAGATTTCTTCCCTCCAAGTTTTGTGTTGGCCTTTTGTTTTCACATTACTGTTAAACTGCTTGAAAGAAACCACCTGCAAAACCACAGTAAGTTCCCTTTTGTCTGAGTCCAGCTGTTTTGCCAGCATCTGCCTGGCATCTGTCTTTAGGTAGCACACCTGGCCTGCCCGCACCTTTCTCACGCACATTTCCAACACAGAACCAAGTACTCTTGAGGGAGGATTGAAACCAATTTGTCTGAGTTGTACTTGTGATAGCAGACTCCACCTATATCACGAATTACATGTGTTTTTTATACTTTCCGGTTATATTCCAATACAAGTAAAGGAAGAGTAGGCACAAACGTGGTAGGTGGGAGTGTGACATTGTGTATTTGTACCAGTAGTTTAAAAATGCAACCCCAACATCTCCCCCAAAGCATCCTGTGAGCAGGGGCCCAGCCACAGCTGTGATGAAGGTTGGGAATCAGCCTGATTTGGGCTCTTCAAAACAGGAGCACAGGCATCCTAGAAAAGTCTCTCTCAGATGGTCAGTGTTTCTCAGCTTGATTACGACTTGAAGGTAGCTGGCACCCGGCTACCTAAAATCATTTCATTTTAACCATGAATGAGAAGGCTCTAATGTGGTGTTAATGGAAAACCACAGACATATTTTTAAGTTACAAATGATGCCTGTACTTTTCCTGAAGGACTTTGTGATGTAGACCATCTTTAGTCTGAGTGGGACAGGTGCTGACTGCTGACACCGGGCTGAGGTTGTTCGGGAATTGGTGCTGGGTCTGGGCTGAAGCACCTTTGCCTGTCCCAGAAGGAGAGTGGAACGAAGGCTTCAAGTTTGAAAGTTCTGGCTAGGAAGGCTTCATAGGGACATATGATGAGGCCATACTGATGTGCAGGAAGGAAAGGTAACTGGGAGTTTGGTTAAGTACAATTTAAGGATTTTTAGGGGAAAATGTGAATTCTGTATACATGATAAGAACAACAAACAAGCTTTTCTAATGAGAAACCTGTGATGGATGCACTTGGAGTACTAAATCACACTTCTCACTGTCTCCCTGACTCAGGAAGTCACCACTGAGCTGGCCCACAAAGCTCAGTGGCCCCAGGCAAAGTCGTCTGGCAAGTATGGCTGTACATGACGTGAACAGGTCCCTGAGGTTTCCCACACGGGTGCCTGAGAGAGGGGTAGAGAAGGATACACTGGACAAGACAGTTGGGCATCTTGAGTCTAAGGATAAGGCTGGAGCCTGGAGCCCAAAACCACACTCAGAGTGGGCACAGCAGGTGGCTTACCAACGTCTGGAATCCCGAACAGAGGGAGCCCTTGGAGCATGAGCGATGAATGCAGGACAGAGGGAAGGAGGTGCTGGTGCACACTGGGAAACCACTGACAAGAGGCGTGACTCCCAGCGGTGGCCTGGCCCAGCACACAGGAGCCTGGACCTGGGAAGGCCACAATGAGTATGCAGGGACATGAGGACAGGGTGCATCCACACCCGCCGGTGGGGCGCCGGTTGGCTCCACACGGCAGTTCTGCTAGTGGCTTCTGTAGCCAGCACGTCTGCACAGTCTGGCTCAGAGGCACGCACAGCGGGACTGAGGGCACCCAGTCTATGATCAACCTCCACCCACAGTGGGGACCTACCCCCGTTGTTTAGAATGCTGTCGCCAGAAGGCAGGAGCACCCAAGTTAGGCTAGCAACCCTATCCGGCATTTCCCAGATTTTTCACCTATGGTCCTGGCATTACGTTTCTTTTCCCCTCAAAGCGATCCAATTTGGATAATAAGTGACGTGGCCATTGGTCCTGATCAATCAACCCCTTGTTTCTGCTGTCTCTTCCCTCCTTGTCTGTCCTCTTTCTCTCCCTCCCCTTTTTTTTTTTTTTTAGAGTTTATGCATTTATTTTGAGAGAGAGAGAGAGAGAGAGAGAGAGAGAGAGAGAGAGAAAGGTGCTCACAGAGGGTGTCTGGCTCACTCGGTGAAGCGTCCAACTCTTGGTTTCAGCTTAGGTCATGATCTCACGATTCATAAGTTTGAGCCTCAAGTTGGGCTCTGTGCTGCTGGTGCAGAGCCTGCTTGGGATTCTCTCTCTCTTCCTCTCTCTGCCCCTCCCCAATGCTCGCTCGTGCTCTCTTAAAAAAAAAAAAAAAGGTGCTCACAGAGGCACCCACTGTCCTCTCCACACTGAACACCATAGTGCATTCATTGATTACCTACCATGTGCTAAACACGGTGAAGGATACAAAGATTTATGTCCTGGCTGACAGCCAGCAGGGGCTGTAAGACAAGAAAACTGTAATGTTAAGGGGGAAGCGAGCACTGTCTGCGTGCCTGATTTTACGCCCCACAATGGCAACATGATGGTTCTAGTGTCAGGCACTACCAAAATGTTTTACATGGATTAACCTCACATAGACCTTCTCCTATTGACTATTTTTCTCCAGTCAGTTACATTTTGAAGTCTTAAAAACTGGTTTCAAATTTCTGCAGATTTCCTACTCATTTCATATGTTTGCCTTTGACACAAACTTTTTTTCTTAAAAAGATCATTTCTCATTTCAAAACTTGCTTTCTTAAGATATATCTCGTACAATATAATGACATTTAAAAGCATAGTTATAGGGGCACCTGAATGGCTCGGTTGAGTGTCCATCTTTGGTTTAGGTCATGATCTCGCAATTCGTGAGTTAAAGCCTCACATTGGGCTTTCTGTCAGCACAGAACCTGCTTTGGATTCTCTGTCCCCCTCTCTCACTGCCCCTCCCTGGCTCACAGCGCATGAGCACTTTCTCTCAAAAATAAATAAACATAAAAAAAAAAGGAATATAAAAGCAGAGTTATAAAACTCATTCCAAATCTTACAACAAACCAACAAGCAAATAAACAAACCAGGAAACCAAATTTAGCAGCATTACTAAAAGTATTATTCACCATGACCAAGTGGAATTCATCCCAGGAATGCGAGTGTGGTTCAATAATCAATATAAAATATCACATCAATAAAACCAAGGAAAAAGTCTATGATCATCTTAAATGATACAGAAAGCAGTTTACAACATCCAACACCCTTTCATATCAAAATTTCCAGAAAACTAGGAGTAGAAAGGACCTTTCTCAATATGATAAAAGGCACTTATAAAAATCCACAGCTAACTTCAATGGTGAAATACTGAAAGCTTTTCCCTTAAGATCAAAATCAAGCCAAGGATGCCCACTTTCCCTGTTGGTATGTAACACTGTTCTGGAAGTTCTAGCCTGAGCACTTAGGCAAGAAAAAGAAATTAAAGGCATACAAATTAGAAATAAAGAAGTAGAATGATCTCTGTTTATAGATGACACAATCCTATATATAGCACATCCCAAAGAATCCACAAAAAACCTACCTAGAACTGACAAATGGGTTCAGCAAAGTTGCAGCGTACAAGACCGACATGCAAAAATCAGTTGTGTTTCTATACATTAGCAATGAACAATCCAAAAATGAAACTAAGAAAATAATTCCAGTATATAATAGCATCCAAAAGGAATAAAATGCCTAAGATACTTTTTTTTTTCATTTTATTATTTTTTATTTTTTGCATCATTGATAAGTATGCTCTTTAATCCCTATTCCCTACTTTCACTCCATCCACTTCCCGTCTGGTAACCATTAGTTTGTTCTCTATAGTTAAGAGTCTGTTTCTTGGTTTCTCTCTTTCTCTTTTTTCCCTTTGCTCATTTGTTTTGTTTCTTAAATTCCACATGAGTGAGATCATATGGTATTTGTCTTTCTCCGACTTATTTTGCTTAGCATTATTCTCCTCACTCCATGTCATTGCAAATGGCAAGATTTCATAATTTTTTTATGGCTGACTAATATTCCATTGTATATATATACTGCATCTTCTTTATCCATTCATCAATTGATGGACACTTGGGCTGCTTCCATAGTTTGGCTATTGTAGACAATGCTGCACATATCCTTTGAACTAATGTTTCCATTTCTGGGGGGTAAACAGCTAGTAGTGCAACTGCTGGGTCATAGGGTAGCTCCATTTTTAATTTTTTGAGGAAGCTCATACTGTTTCCAGTGGCTTGCACCAGTTTGCATTCCCACCAACAGTGCAAGAGGGTTCCCTTTTTGTCCACATCCTCACCCACACTTGTTTTCTGTGTTGTTGGCTTGAGCCATTGACACGTGTAGGTGATATCTCACTGTGGTTTTGATCTACGTTTCCCTAAGTGATGTTGAACATCAGTGTGTTGGCCATCTGCTGCTTCATTGTTAGTGTACAGAAGTGCAACAGATTTCTGTACATTGATTTTGTATCCTGTGACCTTACTGAATTCATTTATCAGTTCTAGTAGTTTTTTGGTGGGGTCTTCAGGGTTTCTGTACATAGCATAGCAGTTCTTCTGCAAATAATGAGAACTTTACATCTTCCTTATCACTTTGGATGCCTTTTATTTCTTTTTTTTTTTAATTTTTTTTAACGTTTATTTATTTTTGAGACAGAGAGAGACAGAGCATGAACAGGGGAGGGGCAGAGAGAGAGGGAGACACAGAATCCGAAACAGGCTCCAGGCTCTGAGCGGTCAGCACAGAGCCTGACGCGGGGCTCGAACTCACTGACCGTGAGATCATGACCTGAGCCGAAGTCGGACGCTCAACCGACCGAGCCACCCAGGCGCCCCACCTTTTATTTCTTTATGTTGTCTGATTGTTGTGGCTAGGACTTCCAGTGCTGCTCTGAATAACAGTGGTGAGTGTTGCCTAAGACATATTTAACCAGGGAGATGAAAGACTTGAACACTGGAAGCTACAAAACAGTGTTGGGAGGAATTAAAGAAATGGGAAAACATCCCAGGTTTATGGATTGGAAGACTTGATACTGGTAAAATGTTAATACTATTCAAATCAGTCTACAAACTCAATGCAATCTCTCTCAAAATTGCAATGACCTTTTCTCCCAGAAATGGAAAAGATAATCCTCAAATTCATATGGAATTTCACTGGGCCCTGAACAGCCAAAGCAATCCTGAACAAAGTTGGAGGACTCACACTTCCCGATTTCAAAACCCACTACAAAGCTACAGTTATCAAAACGGTGTGATTCTGGCATAAAGACAGACACACAGAACAGAAAAGGACTGAAGATCCAGAAATAAACCTGCACAATTACGGCCAGTTGACTTCCAACCTAGGTTTCAAGACTATTTAAGAAGGAGAAAATAATTTCTTCAACAAATGGTGCTGGAAAAAGTGGATGTCCCCATTCAAAAGAATGAAGTTGGACCCTTACCTCACACCAAATACAAAAATTAACTAAAATGGATCTATGACCTGAATATAAGCACTAAAATCAAAAAACTGCTAAAACATAGACGTAAATCTTCATGATCTTGCAGATGGCAATGATTTCTTAGATATGACACTAAAAGCACAAGCAACAACAGAAAAAAATATATAAACTGGACCTCATTAAAAATAAAAACTTTGGGGTACCTGAGTGGCTCAGTCGGTTAAGTCTCTGACTTCTGCTCAGGTCATCATCTCAAGGTTCATGGGTTTGAGCCCCACAATGGACTTTGTGCTGACAGCTCAGAGCCTGGAGTCTGCTTCAGACTCAGTGTCTCCTTCTCTCCCTCTGCCCCTCCCCTGCTCATTCTCTCTCTATCTCTCTTTCTCAAATAAGTAAACATCAAAAAATTAAAAAACAAAACTTTGTGCATCAAAGGACACTATCAAGAAAGTAAAGGGACAACCAACAGATAGAACAAAATATTTGCAAACCATACATCTGATAAGAGTCTAATATCCAGAATATATAAAGAACTCTTAGAACACAGTAACAAAAAGATAAAGAACCCAACTTAAAAATGGGAAAAGGACTTGAATAGACTTTTTTTTTCAACAAGCATGTAAAAAGTTCTCAACATCAGTAGTCATTAGGGCAATGCAAACCAAAACTACAATGAAATATCACTTCACAGTCATTAGGATGACTATAATAATTGAAAAAAAAAAAGAAAGTAACAACTGTTGGTAAGGCTGTGGAGAAATTGGAACTCTCATACATTACTGGTGGATATGTAAAATGGTTCAGCTACTGTTGAAAACTGTTCAGTGGTTCATCAAAAAGTTAAACACAGAATTACCATATGACCCTGAAATATACTCAAAGAAATGAAAATATCTTACACACAAAAACTTGTAAACACATGTTCATAGCAGCACTATTTGCAAAAGCCAAAGGGTGGAAACAGTATAAATGTCTATCAACAGATGAATGGATAAGAAAATTGTGGTATATCCATGCAGCAGAATATTATTCAGTCTTAAAAAGGAAGCAAATTTTGACATATGCTACAATATGGATAAAATCTTGAGGATTTTATACTAAGTTAAATAAGCCAATCACAAAAAGACAAATACTGTATAAGGTCCTTAGAGTAGTTACAACCATGAGGACAGAATGTAAAACGTCAGCAGGCAGGGGCTGGGGGTGGTGGCAGAACGGGAGCCACTGTTTAACAGTGACAGAGTTTCAGATTCACAGGATGGAGGGGTTGTGAGGACTAACAGTCAGTACATATAAATTGTATGTTATATGTATTTGAGAATAAAAAAGACACATGCTATATGATTCCACTTATACAAAATATTCAGAGTAGACAAGTCCACAGAGAGAGAAATCAGACTTGTGGTTCCAGAGGATGGGAGAGGCTGGAACAGGGAGAAACTGTTACATGGGTGTGAGGTTTTACTTGGGGTATGGAGATGTTCTGGAACTAGGCAGAGGTAGTGGAATGCACAGCACTGGGAACGTACTAAATACCACTGAATTGTTTGCTCTGAAACAGTTTATTTTATGTGAATTTCACCTCAAAATAGTATTTAAAAAAATTAGTTCCAGAACTTTTCAGAAACTGTGCTAGTATCTGTTGTCATTTGTTGCTGTTGTTGCCCTACCCCACCAACTCTCCCATGTGCTTTCCTACTTAAATGTTGTACTTTAGGGAGAGATTACATTCTGCCTGCATCACTGGTCACCGAGATCCTCTGGGTTGTGGTCTCAGAAGGTCAGAGTCTCTGGACATGCAAATGTGTTCTCAGTTTGAGAACTAAATGCTCACTCTGTTACCCAGTGTGGTGTGCTAGGCTGAATAAATCCCAGTTACGTTTTCTTTAGTCTTTCTGAATAAGCCATAGGGAGGGCTCCAGGACCCTTGATTTCAAGTGGAGTTCATGGCCTATTGATTTGTCACTTCCACAAGACGTTTCTTTAAAAAATAGACAATTATATTATTAAAATAATTATAATTGTAATTCCTCTTCTCGGTGATATCTTTGAGTGTCAACATACCTTGAAGATAACTTCATTGGATATTTTTCCTTAAGGGACTTCAAAGATAAAAGACAAAAAAACCTTTTTTTCATCTCTTATTTTTAGGAAAATCTCTCTCCCTTTCTATCATAGGATCCCAGAATAATAGCCAACGTTTATCGAGCACTTACTATATACCAGACACTGTTTTAAGCACATTATGCTACTACTGTCATCCCTGTCCTAAAGGTGGTAGGATGGAGGGGCCTGCCTGCCTGCCTGCTCACTCAGTGGGGAAACCAGGACTGGAACTTGGCTGAACAGAATGCATCCCCAGTCACCGAGCCCTCTGCCATGGTGGCACACTGCCCTATGTCCCATCCTGGCAGGAAACAGAGCCGGAGAGATCCCAGAGTCATTCTGCCCTCTTCACTCTCCAGGGAAGAACACCGGCCTGTGGCTAATTCTGGGTCAAAGCTGTCTACCAAACCGTGGTTCCTCTACTTGACAATGAAGGGGCGGGTCACCCTTCTCCTGGCTGTCCCTTCTGTTCATTTAAAGTTAACTCAGGCATTTCTTCTCTTCTGCTCCGTGCACCACTGTCCCCACCCCAAAACACACATGCAGAACACATTCATTACCTCGAATGGGGTCTTGTCAAGCCTTCCCTATAACTGTCTCGGACCTGCTTTGACCATTTGACACTTAGACAAGGTCTCCCAGACTCAACTGTAACCCAGCTGCTCCCTCTGAGGTGGTTGTTTTCATTCTCAAAAGTCCCAGGAAGTGATGTTAGCTTAGGTCAGGGGCGAAGCAGTAGACAGGAATCCCACAGGGTAGGCTCTGTATCTGTGTGGCCCACAGGAGGTTGGGGCTGGGCAGGGGAATCAAAATGGGCTTCAAAAGAGGGGGTGGGCAAGCACCACGTGCCAAACATTTGTAGAGCACCGACTTCAAGCCAAGCACTATTATAAGCACCAGAGAAGCAAGTGAAATGAAGCAAAGTCGGTACTGCCTGGGGAGACAGGCGGTCAACAAAGGTGAGGCACAAGGTGAGGTTAGTTCAGACCCTCCCACGGAGGCCCTAGTATAGTGAAGCCAAGCAGGAAAGGTGCTGGGGGTGTGTGGCTGTGGAAGGGGTGCAGGCAGGATGACCAGGGGAGCTTTCTGAGGGTGACACCTACTGAGGCTGGGTGTCTCTGGGTCCAGGGCTACAGGCAGGTAACATTTCTGTGGGGCAGGTGCACATACCTGCCACCTCGCTGACTTGAACAACTCGAGTGCCGAATTTCAAATTAATTTATGTCCCAAACTGTTGTAGGCCTTAGATTTCATCCCTTTCGCGGGTTTAGAAACATCAGATGTTTCAAAGTCACGTAGAAGAAATTTACTGCAAAGTATCTTTTTTCTTGTTGTTTTTGTTTGGTTTTGGGGTTTGCTTGTTTTTGTGTTTTAAGTAGGCTTCACGCCCAGCATGGAGCCCAACACAGGGCTTGAACTCACAACCCTGAGCTGAGATCAAGAGTCAGACGCTCAACTAACTGAGCCACAATTTGATTTTATCAATTTTGGGGAAAATTCTGTAAGGTCAGATACTTGTCTAACAGTATCTGAAAGCTCTTCGAGAATTTGGGCCCAGGTGTGAACCGAGGCACCTAGAAACACCTGAAAAGGTATCCCAGCTCTAAGGACAGAAGAAGCCTTCAACTTAGGAACATTCAGCTGAATGATGAGCTGGGTTACCTTTCAAGAAGCATCTACATATCCATTTTTAAAGTAAACCGATATGGTGCTCTGAGGTAGGCAGGCTGTGATTATTCCTTTCAATGAACAGACTGAAGCTCAGAGAGGCCGAGCTACAAGGCCAAAGGGCAACAGCTAATAGAGGGCGGATGTGGGTGCACATCAAACCTCCAAGGTCCCAGGACTGCTCTCCAGGCACCAGGCCAGGGTCCAGAGTCTCTTTCCCACCCCATAGGCACCTGCCCTCCCTGGCCCCTTGTAGGGTAGATGGGTATCATGGATGCCTTCTGCTCAGGGGACCCCAGGTTCTCAAGGTGCCCCAGGATCAACACATGCAGGCCAGGATTTGCCGCCTCTCAGCCCACCCCTCTGTACCCCCACCTCCTTCTCTTCATTCCCTGCCTCACTAGGTACACACCGACTGAGTGGCAGGCCCTGCCAGGGGTGCAGGGATACAGGAAAAGGAGCCCAGAGCTGACAAGGCAGGAGGGTGAATCCTGAGCAGGGGTGCACTGCTTCAGGGCACAGCTGTGTGGAGAGGAAACCCGCGCTGCTTCAGGGCTGCTTCTCGGTGTAGAATGGGTGACTAGCAGGTTCTGAGTGATTTTTATTTTTGTTCAAACACAGAGAGAACGCACATTAGCTCTGTTTGGAAGGAGGGAAGGAGGGAGGGAGGGAGGGAGGCAGGCGGTGGCGTGTGAACGGGGCTTGAATTATTCTCACAAAAAAACTCTGAGATCTGGGAATCTGGGGTTTCCTGTGTTTGGCTGGATGATACAACCAGTGAGCGCACATCTCAGAGAGCCTGGGGGCAAATTCAGGGCCGACTTTATTTCCTTAGCCTGGCATTTTTGGGATGCTTTACAAGTAAGAAAGTACTCATGGGAGACCAGCAAAGGATGACACAGACACAAGGGTCCACGTTTCACAGAGGCCATTTCAGACAAGGCCCGCACGAATGGGATGAAACGATGAGGCCTGCCCTGGGTGCCACAGGTTAGCCGTCCTCTCGAGGCCCACCTGGACCATCCACTTGTCCCCCAAAGCACAGTGAGATCAAGACGTGGGGTCGCATCAGGGTCAGGAGTGGGTTTATTACCTCAGTGTCGGACGTCCAGCACACAACACGGACACGGGTCCCTCAGGAAGGGAAATGTGTTGCTGGTAACTGTTTCAGAATTTGAGTGTATTTCTACTGAGAGCAAAAGGGACATCTGAAGTTCCTCCCAACCCAGAGATCCCGTGAATCTGAAGCAGGTTCGGGGAGACGGAAAGCAGAATCTCACTTTGTCCACTTTGAAATCCCTCCGTGAAGCTGAGAAGCCCCCCCACCCCCAGCGCCCACAGCCGCCTAAAGCTCAGCCAGTTTAACACAGCAGATTCGTAAGCTATTAATTATGCACAGTTTCAACTGCATTTAACTTAATTTTTTAATTATATGTTTTAATTCTTAATTAGACACCTTAAAGTATCAACTAAACTTTTCAAGTCGAAGTGCTGTGGGTAACAGGAGTAGAGTGTAATTATTACACCAAACACTCTGTAATCCAGCTTCACAGGAAAAAGGGGAGACAAACCCAGCACACTTTCTGCATTTCGCACGAAGAAATACAAAGCCGTGTGTCTCACGCTTTTCCAAAGCTGAAAGGCCCCTCTTGTTTTCCTCGACTACGTTCGTTACTGAAATCGACGGAGTTCCAACCGACAAATCAATCGGTATTTTCTTTAAGCACAACTTCTTTGTCTTTGAGCGCCCTAGTTGGCCGGTTCGCCCTCCGTGCCCAGCTAATAAATAACGAGACTACAGCAACCACTGCACAGGTGCTTTTAGGCCCCCCCCCCCCGCCCCCCCCCCCAGCACTCCCTTCAGAGCCTAGCCCTGCAGACCTGTCTCGAAAACCACACTTTTCTCAGAAATATTCATGAGGTTAAGGCGAAAGTTTGCTAAACCGATCTTCAGGTGACCGAAGAGTCAAAGCTTCCTCCCCCCGGCAGCGGCGGCCCTCAGACCCCCTTCCCTGCCACCCACCGGCCGGACCCTACCTTGGTGCCGGAGCCTTTGTCGGCCGCGCTGAGAGCCATGGTGGCGCCGCCTTTGTCCCGACCTCGGAGGAAAACGTTCCCATAAAGGCCACTGTCCGGCGCGCGACTCTCCCGGCGCCCCGCCCGCCACGCCGGAGCCGGAGGCGCGAGTCGGGCGGACCCCTCCCCGCGGGGCGGACCCCCTCCCCTCCCCGGAAACCCCCCCGCCCCCCCCCCCCCCGGCCTGGAGCAGACACCCCCCCCCCACCGCGGACCCCCCCCCCCTGCAGAGCCCCTCCCCGCGAGGCGGACCCCCTCCCCCTGCAGAGCCCCTCCCCGCGGGGCGGACCCCCTCCACCTGCGGAGCCCCTCCCCCTGCAGACACCCTCCGTACGAGGCGGACCCCCTCAGCCGGCAGACCCCCCTCCCTGCGGGGCGGGCCCCCTCCCCTGGCCGACCCTCTCCACTCCGAGGGTGGCAGAGGGGCCGGGAGGCCTGCGGGGCTGGGGAGCCGCTCTCACCTCCCGCAGGCGGACCCAAGGCCCAAGTGCCCTCACCTGGGCGGCAGTGGGGGCGGGGGCGCGGGGCTCCTCCCTCCGAAGCGGGTGGGAGTGGGGGTGGCGGGGCGTTTGCTTTTACTTTTGTTCTCACAAAGCCTCGGGACCTGGAATAGTGTTCTCAGACCAGTGGCTGCATCGGATTTCCCCCAGTGTAGACAGACTCGTACCTGATTTCCACTGGCATAGATGGACTAGCCTTCTCTTCCCGTCCAAGTGAACACATTGGCTGAGGGGATGCTCTCCCGGGGGAGCCGCATTGGCGTTGGGGGTGGGGGGTTGTCTCACACAAGAACCAGTCAGGTCTCTAACCCTGCATTGTGCCTTCACTGGAAACATGGGCACTGGTTCATCCCACCCAATGCGGGACAAATGTGCTCATTTAGGGATAAAGTTCAGTTGTTCAGAGAAATGAGCAGCTTTGGAGGGAGAGACTCCTGGCCACAGGTTCCAGAATAAAGAAAGGTAACGAGGGCAGGGATGAGTTGCCCTCTCTCACCCATCACACTGGCCTTTTTGAATTCTTCTGATTGTCCCCTGCCTCAATCATCTTCTCTACCTCCTGGAACCTCCAGCCCTGTCTCAGTACTTGGGGACCTTTATTCCTAAAGCCCCCTAACCATCCCTGCCTCATCCTCCTCTCCCCTGCTCTCCTTGTGGGAGTCCTGCCCATGATGCTTCAGGAATAGGAGCCATGCTTTATTATTATTATTATTATTATTATTATTATTATTATTTTAAACATTTATTCATTTATGAGAGACAGCACAAGCAGGGGAGGGGCAGAGAGAGAGAGAGAGAGACAGAGAGAGAGAGACATAGAATCCGAAGTAGGCTCCAGGCTCTGAGCTGTCAGCACAGAGCCCAATGCCGGGCTCCAACTCACGAGCTGTGAGATCATGACCTGAGCCTAAGTCGGAGGCCCAACCGGCTGAGCCACCCAGGCGCCCCCTAGGGACCATGCTTTATAAACCTGTGTGGTCCCAAAGCACCGGCCAGGACAGAGCTCGGGAGTGTTGACATGTCTCCAGAGCAGGCGACTTTGTCCCTGGTGAGCTCCTCCAGGATCCAGAAGCTGGCCTTAGGGGAGGTTGACAGTGCCCGGGATGCCTGGTCAGGGTGCAGCCCCAGAATCTCACTCTTACTGGAGGTTTTGGAGCCTGTGAAGCTCACTCTTCCACATCTGTTGTGCAAAAGGAAAGCAGAGCCCG